>NW_028322122.1:0-2400000 GCF_001445615.1 Aspergillus lentulus
TAACCCTAACCCTAACCCTAACCCTAACCCTAACCCTAACCCTAAACCCTAACCCTAACCCTAACCCTAAACCCTAAAACCATGGATCATTATAGTGTTAGGATGATAAGAAGCCTGGTTATTTATTATTTATCTACTTAAGAAGGATAAAGAAATATTAATAGACCCTTACTAGTTAAGCCCTCTACTTACCTAATACAAAGATGTATTTAGGGAAGAGTTGCACCCTGGAATGCCTCTAGAATAATTATTATAGTATTATATTAATACTAGAGATTCCTTACTAATTAATATAAACTCTTACCTACAGTCACCTAAGAAGTTTTATAAGATAAAGAAATAAGTTAAAGAGCTATTAAAGAAAGTAGTTATTTATCCTTTAGCTAGTGCTTAGGGCTTTCCTATTATAATTATCCCTAAGGCTGATAGGAAATAGTAAATGTGTATTAACTATTACTTACTTAATAAGGTAATTATTAAGAATACCTATCTACTACCATGAATTTAAGAGCTTTTAGATTAAGTAAGTTAAGCTAAGTATCTTTTAAAGCTTAACCTCCTCTCTAGATATTAGCAGTTATAAATAGGTGAATTATTAATTCTAAAGACAGCTTTTAATATATTATTTAGTAAGTTTAAATTCTTAGTAATGCCTTTTAGACTTTATAATATACCTATAATATTCTAAATAATAATAAATAGCATAATGCAAGATCTTAACTTTATAATAGTCTACCTTAATAATATTTTAATCTTTTTAGACTTAGATAAGGAGCACTAAAATCATGTCTAATAGGTGCTTAATCAACTCTAAAAATATTAGTTATATATAAAACTCTCTAAATGTATATTTGCTAAGAGAGAATTGGAATTTTATAGTTATATTATTAGTAATAGATTTATTTGACCAGTGCCTGTAAAGCTTGAGGTTATAAAGATATAGCTAAAATTAATAAATATTCATAAAGTTTAATAATTCCTAGGACTAGCTATATACTATTACTAATTTATATAAGAGTTTATAAGAATTATAGCTCCTCTTTATAAACTCCTTAGAGAATTAGATGCTTTGCTTTATAAGAAGAAGTTTTAACCTATAGTCTGGAATGCTTAATATCAGTAAGTATTTATTATACTAAAGAATACTATGGTTTATGCACCTATTTTAAAGATTACTAATCCTAAACTACTATATTAAATTAAGACTAATGCCTCTGAATAGGCACTTAGTATGGTACTCTTATAATAAGATAAAAAGGGATAATAGCATCTAGTAGTATTTAATAGATAAAAGCTTAATAATACTAAAAAGAACTATCTTATATATAAGAAGGAACTCCTCACAATTAAGGAAGTATTATAATAATAGGATTATTATATTAATAATAGTAAACCTATTATAATTATAATAGATTACAAAAGCCTTTAGTACCTGACTGACATGAAGATGTATTTAAAATGTCTTATATATTAGATTAAAGAATTTTAAATATATAATCTAGTTATATAATATTACAAGGGAACTGAAGTGGTTATCCCTGATATAATTAGTTATTAATCTAACTTTATTAAAGAAGGTCTAGTGAATAGAGTATAAGTACCTACTCTTAGTTTATCTGTAATATAGTTATAGTAAATAAATAGTAAATAGCACCTTTATAGCTTGCTAAACTTATCTAAATCTAAATAGTATCTAGTAATGATATTATTTTTAAAAGGTAATAATCTAAATATTCCTAATAATATTAAAATAAAAATTTAAATATTAGTACTAAACTTTTAATTAAAGATGGAATATATTAATCATTAACCTACTAATTAATTATATTATATTAATAAAGGTATTAAAATACTATATCTTAAAATTCCCTTTTAAACAGACTTTGTATCCTAGCTATATAACTAGTTTAGTTATCTAGCTTATCTAGCCTTGCTTAGAGTTATCTATACCTGTGCCTGGTGGCTAATAATTTAAAAGGATATTCAGGAGATTACAGAGAACTATCTAAATTACTAGATTATAAAGCCTTTAAGACTAAATCTTAAATATAAAGCTATACAGCACCTGGTAAAGAAAGGTATCTAACTATTTAAATAATAGGGAATTAATCTTATTAGATGTTTACTAATAACCCTAAATAGTAATCAGTGGATTATTACTGCAGTTAATTATATAACTAGTTAGGTTATAGTAAAAGTAATACCTAATATAAAAGATAAAATATTAGCCTATTTTCTCTATAAAGAGATCTTTATCAACTATAAAGCATTTAAAGAACTACTCTTAGATAATAGTATAAACCTTCTATCTTAAGTTATAGAAATATATATTAAGATTCTTAAAGTAAAATATTATATAATAACTCTGAATTATCCTAGAATTAACAGAAAGAATGAGAATATGAATAGGTTTCTTAGAAAGATATTAATAAAGTACCTTATGGGAAAACTAACACATCTATAGGATAAGTATCTATCTCTAGCTGTTTTCGCAGCATAAGTATATATTTATATCTAGATAAAACTATCACTATTCTATCTTCTCTATGGCATATATCTATTATTACCTAGTTATCTACAGATTAATTAACCAACTATTAAATAAATTAAAATTTAATTATAATATATTAACCACGCATAATCCCTAGCTAATAAGACATTATTAGTACATATAATTAAATGGAAGTTGATTTAAGATAGTAATATATAGGAATTATAATTTAAATATAATTAATAGGTCCTTATTTAGAATAAGTCCCCTTAGAAGTTTTAGAGTAAGTAATTTAGACTATATTAAATTATTTAATTATATCTGCTTAGTACTTACACTATTACTAAACCTAATAGATATGTAGTGGAGAATCTCATAAATAGCTAATAATTAGTAGAAGCTAATATTAGGAAGAACCTAAAAAAAAAACTGTAGATATTAGCTGCACTAATCTAATGATTATGGAAGGTAGGATTATTAATCTATATACCTATTAAAGTATGTAAGGTACTTAAAGAGGTTAATAACCCCTTATTCTTATATGATGAACTTTTAAAAATAACTTAAAAGGATTAGGAATCCGCTGAATATCCAGGAGTATATTTAAAGCAGATAGGGGAGGGTATCTTAATAAAATAATATACTTAATAAATAAGGTTTTAAGAATATATTAGTGATATACTAATAGGAACTAGCTAACCTGTGCACTATTAAAAGGAGTTAACTCTAGTAGATGACTGGAGTGAAATTAACTTAACTTCTTTAGATAATAAGCTAAATAGGGGAATGTCATATAATTTATTAAAGGATAATTAAACTTAATAGGATGCTAATAAGGGAGATATAAACTTTAATAGACTATTTATAGTAGTAATTCTAACTTATCAGGAGTAATTAGAGAAGGATAAGTTATTTAGTATTATAAGAATATTAAAGTAAAGGAATGAAATACCTATTTAACTAAAAGCTAATTACTTAAAGATAGCTAAGTATAAAAGGAAAACTATAATTAACTCTAATTAGAAGAGCCTTATTCACCTAAACTCTGAGAACTATAAAATTAATTTAACTAAAAAGGCTTTCTTAACTTTATAGACTTTCTTAATAGGAGCTATGCTTAACTACCTTAGCCTCTACCTCTACCTTAGAGGTTATTAAGATTAGCAAGCTACTTATCCTAATAGGCTTTATCTTTAGGATTAAGCTCCTCCTCCTCCTCCTTCTCTTTAATAGGGCAAAGGGCCTCCTTAAGCTTTGCTATCTTATTATTAATAACTATGCTAAAGTATACTAGATCCCTATAAATAAGTTAAAGATGTTCTAGATCCTCAAAGTTAGGAATTAAAAGAGGCTAAGTAAGAATAATACTATTAAGAGGGTGCTTCTTCTTCCTCTTTACTAAGGGAGTTAGTAAAGCCTTAATCTACTTATACTAATACTTACCCAGGAGGGCACCTAATATTATTAGAAAAGGGTTTAAAGGGACTAAAGTGGGAGTGGATTACTTTAGAAGGGATAAGAGAGCTTCTGGTAGAGTATTAGGGGTACATTCCTGCTGAAAGAAAACTATACTAAGTTTATTAGCTATGAAATACCCATAGGGATAAAGATTAATGTTATAAATATTAAGAGGAGTAGCAGAGGGAGATTATAAGTAATAAGATAGAACTAAAGTAATAGAAGAATAACATAGAAATATCTTACTATCATCCTTACTTTTTAACATAGGGGTATTATCCTTTAAAGAACTACTAGAGGTAGTACTAACCCTTAGCTTAAGATAAGTCTGTTTCATACTAGAACACATATTAGAAGTGGGAGAGGATATAATAATATTAGGATAGGTCTTTAAAGAGGATTTAGCCATATTGTTAGGAGTTTTCGCGTGAGAAGCTATATCAGATAAATTAATAATATTAAGCAGCTATTTAGAGACTGGATTACTACTATTAAGAGTATTTAAACTACCAGCCTATAGGACAGTACTATAATAGTTAGTAGGGAATAAATAAAAGAAGAAGATATCTTATTAAAATACTTATATATTAAACTCTGGATCCTAACTTAAATTCTAACTAAGGTAATAACTATATTACACCCTATGGTTATTCTAGATATAGTTAGTATAAGCACCTGTAAAAAGAGCATGATATTTCCCACCTTCTAAGATGAATTCAGGGGCAGAAATATATTTCTAAAAAGTACTAGACTTCTTTATATACTATAAATATGGTTTGCTCTATTTAACTCTATACTACTGAAGTAATATAGCATCTTAATAGCAGGGGGATTTAATGGCCTTCTAAAGTTCCTTACTATTTTAAATAGTCTAGTTAAGCTGCTTGCAAACTAGATTAAGAAGAACTACACAGGAATATTAAACTTTAGTTAGAGCTTATTTAAGTTTTTACTCTGCAGACTGGACAGCTCCGTGATAATTAGGAATATAAATAGATATATTATTAGAAGGAAATGAAATTATATTAATAAGAAGAGTATATAATAGAGTAATATAATACTTAAGAGAGAGAGACTATAGCTACTTAGAAATTTACAGTATAAGAAGTTTAGCTAATAGATGGATTATTAAGGTTTGCTATAAAGAATCACATATAATGAAGTGTGAAAAGTTGAAAGTATTTATACTTAAGCTATATATACTAGCAGTAAATGCTTGCTTGTTTATTTATAATTATTAGTTAATTCTACCTTTATTAATTTTATTTATTTACGCTGTATAAATGAGATAATATTCACTATAATTCTTTGTTCACTAATTAAGGTTGTTAATTACTTAGGTAACTTATATATTACTACTACTAAGTAAACTAATCTAATTACACCCTTACTTATTAATAAAGAATACACTAAGCTACCCCTGAGGTTATTTTAAATTAAGAGCACAAAGAAATAATTAGTTAATTCCATGGATGTTTAATAAAGAATTAATAATATTTAAATACTAGATCTAGTAATTAATATCTCTTAGCAATAGTTGCACCCCTATAGCTATAATAGTGGGTGCTGACTAAGGTTTGTAACTTCTATTAATAACTAAGAACTCCGCGGACTGAGTTTAGTCTAAGTAGAGGAGGATATGATATTAATAGCTACCCCTAAGGTTTGATATAATCTATGAGTATATGGTGGAATCTAGTAATTATTATTACTATATATATAATTATTAGATCATCACTCTCCTTCATAGCTTAGGTAGAATTATAAGAAGGGGGCTAGAGCCCTTTAATATTAATATAATATGTATAGGGCGGCTGCGGGCCTACCCCCTACCCTTGCATAATTCAAAGGCTCTACCTCCTATTGCGATGAACATTATCCCAGTATATTACTACTAGCTCTGACTTATATCTTTTATTTTATATAGATCTTACTTCTTCTCTCTCTTTATACCTCTTATCTATTTATTATCTAACTTTCTATCTTTATTCTACTTTTCTATTCTTTAGAGACTATAAGATCTCTTTACTTATACTACTCTAAGAATTTCTAATATATATCTTTATTTTATTTCTATTCTATATATTATTCTTCTTTCTCTAAATCTATTCTACTTACTCTCTACCTTCTTAAGTTCTTATAATTACTCTTAATTTTAATTATCTTATTCTATTTATTTAAAATACTTTATATTTTTCTAAACTCTATCTTATTCTTATAATACATTACTCTTATCTTCTATTTATTATTTTTTATATCTTAATATTAGTATTCTACTCTAATTTATCTTCTTATCTATATAAATATATATATTCCTATAACTAAGATCTCCTTAGTATAATAAAAAATCCTCTTTATATATATCTTATACTAATTAATAAATATACTATTATATTTTACTTTATATCTATTTTATATTCTATTCTTCTTCTCTTTTATTATATTTATATTACTAACCTACTAAGTCTTAATCTATTTTTATAATTATAGTTACTCTACTCTTCTTTTATATATATATATATATATATATTCTTCTACTATAATAATTATATTAGATTATTTATTTTAGCTTTATTTCTTATATATCTTTTATCTTTCTCTCTACCTCTTTCTCTTACCTCTTTCTTTTTTTTAAATATATATCTTTCTATAGTAGTATATTATAACCTATTCTCTTTATATATATTAATCTAGACTTATATTCTTATACTACTTTATTTTATTTATACTAAGCTAAGAATATATATTTCTTATTATAATTATTATATATATTTAGACTCTTATAGTCTTAAATCTATTCTCTAGAGTTCTCTTATTATACTCTTCTTTTCTAAATATATATTTCTTTAATAGTATTTTATAATTAAGTATATCTATAGTTAATATTTTTATTCTTATATTTATTTACTTCTTATATTACTTTTATTATTAGACTCTATTACTCTTTAATTATATATTATAGTATTATATAAGTTAGTAATCTAATTATATATATTTCTATACTACTTAATCCCTTATTTTATAGAATCTAATAATATATAACTAGACCTCCTGTCTAGATTTCTCTTCCCTCTCTCTGACTTTCTAAATATATATATTCCTCTTATACCTTACCTCTACCTAGTAGACTATTATATATCTACTATCCCTACTAGATTTATTAGAGTAACTAGATCTAATTACTATCTAACTAACTAACTAGGGCCCCTAGTCTGACCCCTCTCTAATATATATCTCTACTATATGAAATCCATGAAATATTCACTTCTATGAATTTTCATAAATTCTAGGCTTAATATTACTAAGCATGCTATATATCACTAGACTAGTTAAAATTAGCTCTATTTACTAAAAATAATTATAATTAGTCAGCAGGTAATAAATTTCAAACTGTCTTCTAAGAATTTTTAAAAAATCAGGAATCATGCTTACCTAATCAGACTATTATTATTCTATAGCAAAAAGTACCTATTATTTACTAAAAATATTAATTATTAGTTATCAAGTACTAGACCCCTACTAAATAAATAGAATTAATTTTTCTTCTACTTTCTGCCTGAATTCTAAGGCCCTACTAGGCTGATAGATACCTCAGGCACTAATCCATACTAGATGGTGGCCTAAAAGGGTATAGACTTCCCGCAGATAGTGGTCTTGGCAGACCCCAACAAAAAATTTTGACCTTACCCTGACCCCCCTAGTTTGACCACCTTCCTAGTAAATATTCTAGAATCTAATATTAGAATCTAATAGATTAGCTAGTTAGAATCATAAATTATTTTAAACCATTAAAAAATATTAAGATTTGACTAAGTTAAGGGGGGGTACTGAGTTACCCTGTGTACCCCCCCCCCTGCTAACCCTAGAATTTGTATGAGTACCCCCCCGGGTACTGGGCCATTATAATGTTTGGCTATCTACCTTACTATATAAGTAAAACTATATTACAATAATATAGGTTCTAGAGAGCCCATAATCTAAATCTAACCTAATCTAACCTAACCTGTTTTTCAACCCAAAACCTAAACAGGTTCTAGTTCTCAAAACCTAACTGGCCTATAGGTTAGGGATTTCTAGGTTGGGTTTAACCAGTCTAGGACTAAAGTAGGTAGGAGGTGGAGATATATATCTCTATAATAGAGGTATACTACTAGTATGAGATTCCACCCCCTAACAGGTACTAAGTTTGGTATGATTATGCTGGAATTAGACCTAGGGGTAGTTAAGCAGGCTAGCTAGATGACCTAGATTATTAGATATAAGATATAGTATAACCTAGGTAGGGAGCTATGCACCTGATAAAACTGTAAGGATCTATGTAACAGGGTAGATAGCCTGTTGACTAGGTAAATATCAATAAAAGAGAATGGTAGAGAGTAGTAGATTATATATAAACAAAAACTAATCCTTGTCTTCTTGAATACCAGATAAGGGGGATACTATTTATCTTTACTATCTATCCTAGATGTATTCAGTGATGATTTAAAAGCAGCTCAAGGTGTGAAAACAGGAGGTTGAAAAATAATTAGGAAGCAAGGGGTGGCTGCATAATTAAGTGGCTGGGTTGCAGCCGAGCCTTTACAAAAACCTACTAGGTAAGCTAATCCTAACAGGTTCATGCTGATTTCCCCACCATACTAGCAGACTGGGATACTATGACTGGGATAGGCAGCAGCACTATAAGGAGATGAACTGGATAATACCTTGACCATCCCTCCCCTACAGCGGAGGGATGCAGTCCCAGTGGGATGTCATCGCAGGGATGGGGGTTCGCGGGAGGGATACAGCAGCGCATGATGGTCTTATTTGGTCAGCCCCCAATTTATAGTTTGGATATGAAGTAGTAGTTAGGCAATCTCAGAAGCACTTCATCATTAAGGCATAATTATGGCGTATAACCTGCTAAGTTGTGACCGTTTGCGGCTAATGTGGCGAATTAAGACCTCTCATGATGACTTCCTATGACTAGTTGGATTCTAATGTCGGAGGTTTGTCTATGTATATATTTGTGGGACATAGTTACCTCATGTGTGTTTATTCCTTTTAGTCTTTATTAAATAGTTACCTTAACATCATACTCCTAATATTGTTGTAATAGCACCTATCATCACTTAGTACACTTATGTGCCAGGATTGTGAGAAGCAGAGGAAGGCACCGCCTTCAACAATGGCCATAGCCAAGCCTGATGGCACGTCAGAATCATCTTCAGATAAAGCTGGTGAAAGTACTGCCTTGCAGGCAGTTCAGAAGGTTGAGGGTCTCACGATCAACAACTATGGCCATATATCTTTTTTCAATGATAAACCTGTCGTAGGCGTCCCTGGCCCTTTTACTTCTGGCGCCACAGATGCCATGCGAGATCCTCTAAGTCAGGCCCCTAAGGCACTTAACAAATACGGCAACCGCCTTGGTGGAACCAGTCAAAGTACAGATCGGACTGCTTGTATTGGTATTGAAAACAACTTACCCGTGACATTGTCAGAAGTTATTCTTGAACATCATTACTCTGACTGGGGGTGGGAGAGCAGAACATGGTGGGAAGTTGACAGTAATACCTCAACCACCGCTGATTTTAAGGCCTCTTATCAGACTGGTAAGTTCCCCTGGGACTTGAACAGGACATTGCTAATACAAAGTTCAGGATCTTTGGGCACTGACCACTGGAAATTAACCATATACTTTGAGGATGGAGCAGCGTTTTATACAGGGGAGAATGATTGTATGATGAGAGAAGCTGACGATTCCCAATATGGGCCAATGTGGTTTCAAATCACTAGAAACAGATTCAACATTAACCTTCGCAGTGTAAGCCATTGCACATAGTGAAGCCTGTCTATTAAGGCTTATGAAGTGAACTAACCCTAATTTAAGGGCGCTTGTGGAACACTCATTGGTCCTGGTACTGTGCCATACGAGAGAGAGGGCGGGATCGTCGACATCAAATACGACGCATATTTCTTTGTTTCAGTATGTCAACTCGCCTATCAGGTTCTTCCTTAACTCCAGGCTGAGTTACATATTCCAGGTATATAATATGTTCCCTGTGTCCGCTGTGGCAAAGATGGATCATCACTTCCAATCTGGCCCGCCATTTTACTCCAACTACATTGAACCAATTATATCAAAAGGTAGGTCCGGCCCCTGGATTGTTTACAGTAATCCAGGGGGGTCCGACTACTGGAATATTTCTGTACAGCTTGATGTCGTGCCCCCTATCAACCGCGATGATACACAGGAGAAGCCTTTCAAAAATCGAAAAGAGAACAAAGAATGCGCTTTTTCTACCAGCGGCGATGATTCTGGGAGAGATATAACAATCGACATCTACCCTGGTGGCTGGACCATTGATATGCCGAGCGGTCGATGTACCGACAGCTGGATAACTCCCTTGGGATACAACACAGTCGCATTCATTGCAATGAAAAATAATTTTGCCCAAAACATCCGCTATGTCAGCCTCACTCATCAGTACAGTTCAGATCTGCCTTATATATATGAATATCCTTATATTCTCGTGGGGCAAAAATCCTCCCAGTTTAATATGGTGGAATACAAAACTGGAAGTTCAGGGTAAGTTGCGTTCTTGGTCTTACTTCCGTTTCAAAACAATGATGTATACAATACTGACTGGTGCCAGCTATGACTACTGGACTGTCGATGTCTTTCTTGCAGATGACACACACTATCAAAACAATACACCAGGCAAGAGATGCTTCATGAGAGAGTCCGACGCAACGACCCTCACATTTGGCATCAGCGAGAGCACATTCAATATCACTCTCCCATCTGGATCATGTGAGGACAAAATGACAGCCCTCGGAACAGTGGACGTGCTGCTTGGTGCTGAGCTTGACCTGCCTTACAATAAGAACTGTTACCTTGCAGCCCACAATGCCTTTGCAAATTATGCAGACGGTTTCATTGTTGCTAATCAGGCCCTCAGCATTAGTAACCAGCTATGTTGGGGCGCCAGCACTCTCCTCCTTGATATCTGGGTATATAATGATGATATCTACCTGCTGCATGCGTGGGGCGAGCCTATTATTGGCTATCTCGCTAATAATCCATTCGCGACACCTGTTTCGCTGCTCTCGGCCCTCAAGGCAATCAACCAATATATGACCCACTTCGATAACGTCATAACTATCATTATCGAAGATAAGATAGACGTTTCCCACCGTGCTGTTCTATGGTCAATCTTTCAGGAAGCTGGTGTCGCAAATAAGGTCTTCTGGCCATCCCCTGATATGCAAAAGGACAACGACTGGCCCACTCTGTGGGAGATGTTACAAGAGAACCAGCGTCTTGTTGTCTTTAGCGACTACAACGGCGCTGACAAGGTCTTTCCATACCAGTGGGATTTCATGTCAGAAAACGTCTATGGTCCTGACAGCCTCAACCAGGAAACATGGACCCAACTACGACAGGAATCGAGACGAAGTCAATATGGTTCCAAAAATTTGATGGCGATGAATCACTTTCCTTGGGTGCAGGCTGGACAGGAGCTGTTGCCGGACTGGTTTCCCCTCATTACACATGCCAACACTCCTGACTTCATTCGGGAACATGTGATGGCTTTTCAAGATGGCTACAATATAACACCAAACTGGCTAAATCTTGACTTTATAGACGTTGGAGGAGGCATACTTAACACTCTCTATTGCAACGCGGCTTTACATAACTGGGAGACACCTGAGGCTCTAAAGCTTGCTGCAGGACGTTTCATATATAAAAAAGTTTTTGAACAACCCACCATTGATGGTAAGCCCTCCCAGCTTCGAAAGGTCCATAAAAAGGAGAAACATGATATCATGAACCGAGTTTCCAACCACAAACCAACTCAGATTGATTCCATGCAAGATGGTGCAAAAGATGGACCTGTGAACTATCAACCAAAACCTGTCACATTTTCACATGGTTAAAAATATGCATAGCACAGCTGAAGTACTCAAACGTCTGCGTCGCATCAAAAGCGCGGAAAGAAGGGAAATTGTACCAAGGAGGTGAAGTTTTTATTGTCCCCTCCCTTTCTTATGATTCTATAACTGTTATTTCAATTCCATTCTCTACCTGAGGGTGCTATTTACATTATCTTCCTAAACTCGTCGCTGTAGAAGGCTAGATTAGCTGAAATAGGTAGCTATAGTGTCCTAATCATATGGATCTCAAAGATTCGGGTTTCCAACTCGCTGAACTAGTGTGTGCGGTGTGCCATGGGCCATGGGCCATGGCCTCATCCCCATGCTCAGCAGCCCATGAGATTAGAGTTCAACCATCCCAGTCCTTGACACCCAGGTCTGGAAGTAACATGATCAAGTTAATTATTTAGAGGGGTTTTATTAGGGTCTGTACTTTTATTACTAACTTCTAGTTAGAAGTGCCCAGAAAGGGGCGGGCCCTCTTTATTAGTATAGAAAGTATTAGCACAACTAGAGTGGCATAACCGACCTGCAAAAATCGAACCCAACCCTCACCGAACTCGCAGCGGTTTGATTCGGTTCCTAGATTGCAAGCCCGCGCTGGGTTAGGGGTGGTTCTGGGTCGGATCCAGGGGGTCTTCGGTTAAACCATAAAAAACCATTTTGCTTAGTAACCACTAATTTCTAGGATTTCCATAGAAATATTGATATCACTAGATAGCCTAGTATCTAGTCTATCTAAATATAAAATTTTAATTCAAAAGGTCTAGTGGTTGGTGAGATATAGGGGAATAATTGTTTTTGTCATGGGTTGGTATGAAAGTAGTGTGGATATATATATAAGGGCACTAAGGTTCAATACTCACCTTGGTTAGAATATTTTTTAACCACCACCCATTCAAACCTATAGATATTGAATTAATATTTCTAAAATAGATTAGAATAGTTATAATTACTATATATTTCATAGAAAAATTATAATTTTATATAAGCATATCTAATAGATATGGTAAAGGTGCCTAAGGTATAAGAAATTAAAATCTAAAAACCCTTGAAATTTTGGTTATTGCCTAGGTATACCGCTGCCCTAGATAGGTTAGTAGGGGCATAGCTATACCTAGCTAGGCCTAGTGGCAGTTTTTTGCGGTAAAACCGCAACTAAATCACATCGGATTTGATTTGGGTTTGATTTATAAAATTTCAACTCGAAACTGCAGCAGTTCGGTTCCAACTAAGGTTGGACTCACCTGAACTCGCACCAAATGCAACTCTAGAGGGGGGGCCTCTTTATTAGTATAGAAAGTATTAGCACAACTTGGTGATTGGTACCTGGAGGCTCTTGGAATGTCTTCTGAAAGAGGCTTAGTAAGTCCTGTGATTAGGGTTTCATGGAATGTTGAAAAGAGAGAATGTGCAATAGTTTTGCAATTAAGTTAGAGTATAACAGCCTCCAAATTACCTATCAGGGTTATTTAGGTTCTGTGGGGCCTGCTGAGTGCTTATGTTTACTAAGCCCATGTGATCTGCCTTAGGTACTAATGAACTCCCTATCTAGTAGTGATAGCAGTAGTCACATGACCTTAGGGGGTTAGCCATGTTTAATTAGGTTGCTATTATTCCACCCCATTATGTCATGGGCTAGAATATCTCAGTCCAAGGCTTTACTCTAGCTGTCCTAATAGGCCATGAAGGTATAGAGTGGAATTACTAAGGAAGGAAGAAACTAGGTACAGGCAGGTATATGCTAATTAATGTAATAATTAGTTCTCATTATGTGACTGATCAGGTGGTGTCTACTGTCTAGACTGGATACCAGTTGCTAGTCATGTAATCACACAGCCGCGCGTACAAGGCGGGGTTTATCATGGGGGCAGCCCATCACACATTACACGACATGACACATGATCCATTTTGAGAATCATATGATTGACACTCAACAACAGCATGACATCATGATACCGTTACATCCAGACAAACAATTTGCCCAATAGTTTAATAATTGGAAATCCATATCTAACTCGCCTCCCCTTCTCAAGGCCGAAAAATGTTTTGTGCTTTGCCCCTCTACAAAACAGCAATTATATTTCTCCACAGACAACCGCCTACTCTTATGAGTCTCATAGTTGGAAATAGTGATTTCAGCGAATCATAAAAACAATGACCACACCGCGAATTGAGCACTACATGACGGATGTTCACGCCCACTGGGAAGGGATCCATCCACAGGATTGGGCTGAGGTCGATCTAATCGGATATGAGAATGCCATGGATAAGATGTATCGGAAGCTGTGTGAAAATCCGGATGCTGCTCTAGTCCAAGTTGGCCATAGGTCGAAACTGCTCAATGATCATGGCTCTAACTATCGGTTCAATGGAAAATTCACAAGCGAGCAGACTAAACCAGAGCGCAGTCACCATGAATATAACCATTTCGGCAAGTTGATGAAATGGGAAGGCGATCGTTGGTACAAGTATGATTTCGAAGTGGAAGTGACAGATCACACCAGATCTGAATGACGCGATGTTGTCAAGCTTGGATTGTTATAGGCTTTAATGGAATAATTGAAGTATCTTATGGGCGTCTTTTCCAGAACATTGGGGGTGAGTTGTTCACTATGCTCAGCCTTTTTTTGGGGTCAGTGGGTCCAAAAATCCGATCAAAGACAGTATACACAGATTATTGAGAGACTTGCACAATTGCTATGCCTACCTGACCAATCTATGAGTCTCCTGCCATGATTTTTGACAAGGAGCGAGAATGATAATGCCGGCAAAGGCGACATCCCTTGTAGTGTCCTCCACAGATCAGCAATACCTCATATGAGGTAGATATTTGGAACACAAAAACTACGTCTAATTATGATGTGGGAGTCGGGATTGGCGGTGCGTTTTGATGGACAGATTGCTTGGCTGTGGCGGACTGGCTCTCAGTACCCAATCTATGCCAGGAGAAGATTAACTAGATATTAGCATGTCTGCTCACGAGATGCGGGATCAGCTGGTTCTGTGTTGCTAGGTACAATTAGCGAAGAGTTGGATATCTAATGATATATTAAAAGGCAAATTTGGAGATCCACGAATCTACTGATTATATAAAGACAGGGTCTGCAACTGATTATATATACATAGCTGAGACTGCTTTGACTAGAAGAGTTCTTATTATTTATTAAAGTATGTGGCCCTTGACAAAGGCGGCAGAATAACCACCAAGCTCTTTTTACCATATAAAATAATGGGACACCACATTAATAGGCGCTGTATGAATAGTGCTGTGCACCTTAACCTTAGTGTCCTAATAGGTAACTATTAACACTTAATATAGGCATGATTGTATTCCCTGTAATACTTATGGTGTGAACTACCACTGGTCTAATTACTCTGGTATAGGCATCTTTCTCTATCCATGATATAGAAAGCCCTAGTGAAGGGACTTGTCTTCTTATCTATTTGCATTTGCTGTAGAACCCATGCCATATTATATAGTGGAGCAAAATTTATTTCATCCTTACCCCTCCTAATAGCCAATGTTTGATAGCCTGATGGAACTTTAATACATTCTTCTGATGCTCTCATCGCAGGATCCTTGTAGTTCTTTAGCTTCACCCAGCCCACCAATCAACGACAATTTCATCAAAGCTGTGTTTAAGCCCTCAAGTGCTGTATATAAGGCCTGGTAGCCAGAATAAGCATTCTGACTTGGGACAGCCTCAGCTGGGCAAACTCCTGTCTTCAGATGTCTTTTAGTCTTTCTCTTCTGCCCCTACTTCTTTGTCTTGATCAATAGGTCGATGAGCTATCCTTAGTACAGACCACATTTCCAGATCTGTGTGTTCATTAAACGGATTGATATTCGCCCGCACCATGCCCCGAAAAAGCGTCGGATCTGGGGAACAATTGTAAGATGAGAACAGAGAACTGTCAGCGGGATTGTCGTGATGTCAACGTCATCAATCTTAATCTCTCCCGATATCAGTTCCGTAAATACAGAACAACGCGGATAAGATGCTAGATTTGCTGGCGCCAGTGCATTCCAATGAATGCAATATGCTTTGCAGCACAGATCTCAAGATCCAGGCCGCGGAGCAAGAGAGGGAGTCTGGGATGATGCCACATATGCATGTTCGCAAAGGTGATTTTCCCAGCTTCCGCCCAGGCGGGAGATAGCTTGCTTAATGCATCATGCTGTGCGGACACATCCTCCATTTCTTCCATCTCTAACTGCATAGCATGGTAATTTAGCTGCTCAACGACGTTCATGTGACTTTCCACCTCAGCAAGCTGGCGAACGGTAAACTGGAGAGTCTGTACAGTGGTTAGGATATATGCGAGGGCTGGGCCCGCGATACTGGGCGAGATGCTCAATGCGACATAACAACATCCCGGGACGAATACCATCACAATTCTAATGGTGTTGAGGCAAGCACTAGGCCAGTGCTGATTAACCCTTGTGAGGAAGTATGTGCTCTTCATTTCATCGATGGTCATTCTCATCTTGAGGCCAAATTGCTTATGTAGCCGGTATGCTTGGATATAGGCCGCGCCCGCAATTGCTTCGGCGAATTGGGCGATTACATGGGATCAGAAATGGCCTCGTATCGCAAGCTTGATATCGCGGGCCGAGGCACGGTAGTAATTTGCCGCCAGGAGGAAGAATAACGAGTGAACAGAGGGCGATGACGAACTCTAGGACAAGTATTTCACCACGCCTGGTGGCGTTGATGCCATCTGGATTCAGGGAGGTGCATGCATTGCTTACCATGGACTTTGAGTTCATCCCAGCAGTGGGTGATAACCCCTTCTTTTACCACTCTGGATTTGATACTGTTCAATGGATGGAACGGTTCGGTGACCCCGGCTGGCACTACCATGTTGCCACGGCAAAACTCTGGACTTTGATGACTGCACGACTGAGCGAGCCCTCTATTCTCCGTAGGCATGCTTATGACTACTCTGTGGCACTTCGAGGCTGGCTCGATGGCCTTCTCATGGTCGTGATTCAACTTGACGGTGCTATACAATGCAGCGGACCGTTCCCACATGCCGCAAAGAAGTTCAGTGCATATGCACCGTCGCTTGCAATATACAAACGACCTTGGTGGAAGTAATGGTATCTCGATGGTCTGAAAGCTGCAACAAAGGCTGTAAACTACAGGTATATGGCGATTGAGAGGGCTCTTGACTACGAGCAAGGTATGAATAATCACTCGCTCTATCGGCATTTGTTGTTAGAACCGTCAGCATGGTATGAAGACTTTCCAGTCGTCCCGGGTCTTACCAACAGCTTGAAGTTGGGGAATCTCACAAATGCTGAGGTAAGCACTGTTCCTCATCTTTCGACTACATAACCCTGCTAGATTTTCTTAGCGATGGAGAGATATTGCGGCAGAGAGAGTGAACAACGCAGCCACTCTGCTGAAGGTCACTAAGGACTTATCACATTAGTCCTACTGGAACGAAGTAAAAGTGAATCATATCGGTGCACCAAGGGAATCACATCAGGTCTGCATTGTTAATAGACCCCTACAACATATATATGTATTTAATATGATCAAGTTATCGACTTGCCATCTCTGATTTAGCGAGTCTTTCGAACTGGACTGCACACGAACCTTGCCATTGGCTGTCTCAGATGTCGACAACGGGCTGTAAATCGAAAAATGGGAGTGGTAAGGATGTATGTGGATTCTCAACTTCCGCAATCCCCTCTTGAAGAAGAGGTTTGGATTCTCGCTGTGACCATGACTTCTCTATTTCTATGGATTCTTCTATCTGAGCAAAACATAATAACCCTGCTGTTTCATTATTGAAGCCCAGTCGCAATTAAAGGGGCCTGACTTTCTGGCTTCCCAACACTTCTCCATGATTCTAAACGCCTCGAAACACGCCCCAACCGTCGACTCTGTAATCTCTGCTGCCGAGAAAATGGCACGAAAGAAATTCTGCTGTTCCTCCAGGGCTAAGCAGCCGGACACGCAAAATGGCCAGACTAAGACACTTTGGAGCAGTCTTGGGTCCCACAGGCGCTTGAAAACAGCGATGACTTGTGAGACCGCATCTGCGATCTCCGGCAGCTCTGGATGTGCTCCTGAGATCACAACATGGAGATAGATGAGTGCTGAGAGGGCGAAAAGCCGGTTAACATCGGGGTCGACGGGGATCGAGTGCACTTTCGAGCGATTTAACAACGATGGGCCAGTTTCCGGCGGAGTGTCTATGTCCACAAGTTCCTGTCGAAGGCGTTCCTCGATCTGGCGGCCACGCTCAGCCAGATCGATAATACTTAGCTTGCGGACCGCCTGTGACTCTTCCTTCCACCTGTCCAGCGAGGAAATTTCAAAGATCAGGCCCATAACTGAGTTGCTACAGCCCATAATACTTTCCAATGATATGCAAGGATTCCGCAGCGCCTGTGCGTGGTCAATATTGAGAAATGGGGCCCGCCGAGTAGAGGCGGAGGCGATGATATCAAGCGATATAAAGGAGCCAAGCAAGACACCAGTCGCGCAATGATCGTCAGGGGAGAGTGTTTCTATGCGGTGTAGAGGGGCTGTATGGTCGGAACCCGCCGATTTGGGTTTGGTCAGAGGTGTTCGCGCCTCTAGAAGGCCGGGGATGAGTCGAGCGGCTTCACGAAGGAGGATCTGCCAATTCCCTCTACCGCCGGCAAAGAGCTTGATACTTAAGCCAGTGAGTCTTGACATGGAAAGCAGTGGAAGCCACATACCTCCCAGAATAAGAGCTGAAGGATGGACGCGAGAGACTCGATATTGTGAAGCATATGAGCATTCCTATTCCATGTATGTGATTCTTGCAGCAAGCGCTGTGTTCCCTGAGCTGCCAGATCGTAGTACCCACCCGTGGCGCGCAGTTGAGTCAGGGTAGCTGTGACATCGCCCTGTTGCGGATGGGTAGAGAGAAGGTCTCGTTCACCGAGGGCCAGAGTTGCCAGATACGCGGGCTTGACCATCCTCAAAATCGAGAATAGGCAACCTCTTCCTCGTGGGTTCCGGGAGAGGTAAAATGGGAACTGGATGTAGAATACCCGATCCAGATAGTGCATAAATAATGTGTCCTCTGCTCGTCTATGTCGGACTGGCTCAATCAGAGCCTCTGGCGGCGCCCTATGTTTTTGGTCATTTCCAGAAGCCATAAAATGTCCTGGAGCAGTGGGCTTTCCGGCAGCATAGTCACTCACACCGGCCTGACTGGGGAAGCCATTACCATTTGAAGAGGAGTCCCATGCCCATTCATCCATCATTGAGAGGGACCGTCCATTCGTGGCAAATCCCATCTCGTCTTGTGGCACGATTGCATTCCGCGCAGCCTTCACGTCATGCACGCCCATCATGTCGGGGGCAAGCCATGATAAATCTCCCGACGATCCGGGCGATAATGAGCTTTGCGTTGAGTCCATGTTCCTGAAAAATGCAGATGGGTGTTGGTGATGCTCTTCGTTCACAAGGGACTGGGGTGCAGTAGCTACATAGTCATAGTTGGGCAGTGCGCCCCATGTCGGGTCCATAAAGGAACTTAAAATTGTATCAAAAACGGGGCCATAGACCCCGGTATCATTGCAATCGTTAAAAGGGAGCGGCACGGAAGCGGATGACGATGCTATGTGTGTTGGCGCGTCTTCAGTCGATACTGGCCCCAGGCTCTGGTTATAATCCTGCGACGAACGCGCTTCCCGGGGTTGCCTTTCCTTTCGATTTGACGATTTCCGTTGGCTGACAATGTGCTTAAATTTTGCAGCTTGTTCTTTCTGGAGTCTGCCGTTGTCCATCCACTCCGGTCTTGGGCCGTATCCGTGGCACTCCAGCCCAAAATAAGAGCATGAACGACACACAGGCCGAGTTTCGTCACATTTCTTCTTGCGGACTCGACAGGTCCAGCATCCATTCAGACTCCGTGCGGCTGCATTGCCACCTAGTCAGTAATTTCGGTCTTGACCA
This sequence comes from Aspergillus lentulus, assembly GCF_001445615.1. Classification (NCBI taxonomy): domain Eukaryota; kingdom Fungi; phylum Ascomycota; class Eurotiomycetes; order Eurotiales; family Aspergillaceae; genus Aspergillus; species Aspergillus lentulus. Next base: position 19,822 of record NW_028322122.1, read on the forward strand.
GGACAAATCTAAGCTTACCAAGCTTTACTGCTGGATCCATGCAGATCATGGGGATAGATACACTTTCTGTCGGTGACCTAGGTGAAGGTACGCAGCCGAGACCACGAACTGTCGAAGGAGTTGAATTTTAAAGACCTTTACTATCCTAAATCTACGTGGAAACATCGGGTATATAGAGAACTACCTGCCTAATCCGGAACATTCTTCAGTCTAAATTGATGCAGATGAGACAGACCGTCACCTTGCATCTATACGAGAACTGGCATTTCCGCACTGGCCTCTATACGAGAAACTGCCAATTCTAGAACCGGCAATGTTGATGATCTGCAGAGAAAGTCAGTCTGCAGAGCAGACATTGGCTCTGATTCGGACGACCGCCGGCGGAAGGTTTAGACGAACTGCTGGCTTGCAGTAGTGCTTCGGAGTGGTAGGTACGTGGTACCTTAATACTAGAAGCGAACCCTTTCAGCCAATCCATGAAATCTTGGAGGGCATGGGGGTGTGCACGGCCAACGCAGGAATGCAGGGATGTCACGCCGATCATTTCTGCCTCCTTCGTATTACTATATATCCTTTCACCCGGTCCTCGCTAATAGGGTAGCAAATACATTAATTGCCACTAAGCGGGATGTTTTGGGATAAAAAGAAGGTCTGATTTCTGGCAAACTACCCGTCTAAGTGACTCTTCATAATCAAAGGATTAAACTCGGTAAAACGTCATAGTTAGGCGAGTTGTATCCATGGTAGAATCCAGCGATCTCATTGGCCCAGCCAGAATTCGTAAAACTCCGATCCGATTCGCTCCCAGTTCGATATTAGATTGACATCTCCTCTTACACTGGAGGACTACGGGGCCAAAGAAGGATCACGACGGGACGTGCCATAGCAGATAGATCAGCTGGGGCCGAAGAACCTTAACCTAATTGATCGTCGATTTGATCTTTTCAGTACCGCATCCACGAGGCCCGCTTCCGCCCGTAAACTCTGGTTGCCCACAAAAATCTTCAACTGGCGAAGTATCAGTATGGTTACATTTTATGCCCCAAGACTCTTGAATTCCAGCCCTCTCGTGTTCCGTTAGAGGCGCACGGCCCATCTGAACGGAGTATATAGCCGGATCCGTACTAAGGCACGACCGGTCATAGCCGCCGAGCCGGTGACCACCGCTGGAAGGCCAGGCGAGCATCAAACCAGGAATTAAAAGAAGATAGACAAAAGCAGTACCACTCGCGTGTTGTAGACGGGGATTGCTCACAATATTAAAATGGTCAATTTGATAGATATAGATCCCAGTTGCGTGGTTGACATGCAGGTCACGGGACCTTTTAACGAGGCGACGTGACATGTTTACACCACGTAACAGCACGACAACAGCCCATCAGCATCGCATTACTTACATAGCTGTATGAACGAGCGGCCGGACCGGCCCCATTTACTTCAGATCCCCCCGTCGCGGGCCGCGGAAAAGCGCGGTCCAAGTGGGAAAGCGGATTTCTTCACACCATCAGGTCGAGATCTCATCATGGCGGCCCAGTTTGTGTGGGAGCTCGTATCCGGCTTTCTAGGCGACGTCTCGCTTGTTCGCTAGTCTCTAGTCTAAATGACGGCGGTAGCGCTAAGCAGGCCGCCAGGCGGCCAACGCGCTCGGGGAGATTGTGCCAAGGGCAATGACTCGTGTAGGTGAGTTTCAACCTAAGGTGCCTACACAACCATTTCCACCTTAATAGAAATGATAGGCATATTCTGGTTGATGCAACCTTTCGGCCCCTGGCGGTAAAGCTAGGCCACTCCATGCCGTCCGTCTACGCGGGGTGTACCGACTCGACGTGGTTCTCTTACTTTCGGCGGTCTAGCACTGATCGGACGTCTTCTCCTCGAACCGCGCTCGACTAGACATTTTTCATATCTCCCCGGGTAAACCGGTTACCTAATTCCGGCGGCAGGCCATGATGGCTCTCTGTCTCCAGCGCGGCGAGCGTGTATGACCAGACGAGCACGTGGGGCTCCCTAGGAGGGGCAGGGACGATAGAGATTGAGAGATAATGACACTATTAGGCTACCTGGCGTAGCGGTGGTGAATGCTTCTCGTACTTAAATGATCAGAAGTCTTTACATTGTGTGTCCAATCTCAGCAGCATATTGAGTTCAATTTCAACTTGTCTCTCTCGATATTACAATGACCCAGTCCAACGGTAACTCGGTATCGTCGGCGTCGGATCCATATCGCCTCAATCGCAATGTCGCGGCTTCGACCCGTCTGAGCCTCCAGCATTACATCTGGAAGGAGAACATGGGATATCTCTTGCACCCGTGCATTGATGTCTCCCGCCCAGATCTCGCCATTGCCGACGTAGGCACGGGCACTGGGTATGGATTTTCTACGCTCGCCTTGTATCAGAGCTAATTCTAATGCCCACTCAGAATTTGGATCCTCGACCTCCTCCGTCAACTCCCCAACGCAAAGCTCCACGGCTTCGACATCTCGAGCGAGCAGTACCCCGCCCCCGGGTTCCTTCCTCCTAATGTATCCCTGAGCAAGCTCGATATCTTGGGCGAGATCCCGGAAGAATACAGAGAAAAGTTCGATGTTGTCCATGCGCGACTGCTCGTGCAAGTGGTCAACCAAGCAGGCAGCGATCCAGTGCCCGTCATACAGAACATGATGAAACTGCTCAGTATGTGCCGTCTCCATCCGCTAATGATGGTGTCATGAGAAAGCCGGGCTGACGGCGTCCGCCACGATACCTAGAGCCCGGTGGCTACCTGCAATGGGAGGAGCCCAATGACGACGCGAGCAAGCGCCCGATCGTTAAGGCCGACCCTGCCAATTCATCCGAGAATGCCGAAAAGCTGCTGCAGCGCCTTGATGCTCGTTTCCGCGCCGCCACCCCCGCGTCGTAAGTAATTCTTTCTTTTCTCACGCTTTTTGAAAGACCGCTATATCATGCCTGGGGTGAACTCACAACATCCTGCAGATGGTCCGTGGCTCTAGCAGAAACATTCAAGGAACAAGGCCTGAAGAATGTGGTCCGGGAGGAATTCTCAACCGACACCTACCTACTGTTGCTGGACCAGACGAATTACCTCGGCCTGTTTGGGGAGCTGATCAGCAAGCTAGACGGAGACCTCAAGGAGGAGCTCACCAAACTGCATGCCAACACGGTTGTTGAGGCCAGAAACGGTCTTTCGTGGAAGGTGCGCCGCTTTGCTTTCGTGGGACAGAAGCCTTGATTGTTGAGGTATTCCGCGAAATTCTTAGCTCGCTTTTCATTTTTCAATAGAAGGCTTCGGAAATCAGAAATATACTCGGCTGCTCAAAAAGGTGTAACTAGACGTAAAACTAGCCACCCTATACTTCAGGTCTGTGGCTCCTTCACTATATAGTGATAAGCCTGATGATTATGTCCATAAGGAAGAAGCGGTCCCGTGAAAATATTAGTAGAAGTAAACATGAAAGTAATAATCCGGGAAAATCTAAGTGGTGGTGTACCTGACGGTTACTGGATCTAGATAAATATATCCTGATGCGGACATGATATATAGACGACAGACTGGCGAACTATATACCTATACGAACTTGCTATTCTCAAGCAACCAACCGATGCGAATATGAGACTACTAACCAACCCTTTAGCCAAAGAAACCCGGTATATTTAAATATTCAGATACTATAGTGTAGCAAACATGTCGAGATACTATACCACTAAACCTTTAGCTCCCCCACCACCTTTCTTTTCACCATGCCATCCAAACACCGAGTATACCATGCCAACGCCGTCCGAGCCTCATCGGACGAGAGCGCTCTCTCATCGTAGCCGAATCGCACAATATACTCGCCCTTGGCCGCCGCCTTGACCACCTCCATCTGGATGGCATAGTTGAAAGTCATCCGGTTCTTGCTCATCTTCATGACAACCCAGCGCATTGGATCCTGCTGAGAGGTGACCGGCTCAAATGGCTGGAAGCAGAAGAGGCATTTGGCGGCTGCAGTGGACCGGTCGCGACCAAGAGCCTCATATATCTCTCCGAGAGACACGAGGCCGTTCTCTGTCGAGGCCCAAAAGTCCGCCTGTGTGGTCCGGAGCAGGGTTTCAATGGGCATATCCTCCATTACATGCGAATGGTATGGCAAGAAGTTGGCGCAGTTCCCATTGATGAGTTGCGGGTTGTCGAGGGCGACGTTGCGCCCCGTTACGAGATTATCGTAGATCACGTCCCGTGCGCCGCTGAGGTGGGCCAGGAGGAGAGAGTAGGCCGTCTGGAACACGATTGGGGCCGTTACCCCCGTGGAGCTGGCCAGGTCGTTGATGCCCAGGGATGCATCGATTTTTGCAACCTCGGTGTTGGACAGCTTTGGTTCGGTGACGGCCGCTGGGAAGTCGAAGCAGTGGTTTTGAAGGAGACGGGTCCAGTAGTCGAGCTGGGGCTGCTTCGGTGTGCGCAGGAAGTGAGTGATAAAGTCTTTGAAAGAGGTCGGCTGCTGGATAGGCTGGTTCTGGTTGAGGGCTTGGAATTGGTCGTCAAAGATGTGAAGGAGGGTTCCATCGTAGGAGGAATGGTGTAGGTTAATGACCAGGTCGCGTGTGCCCTGGGTGTTCTCAAGCAACGTGTACCGCACGAATGGCTTGGCCGGATCAAACGGTCTTTGCCACTCGGCTTCCAATATGCTCTGCTTTTCTTCCTCTGTGCGGTATGATCGATAGGCGAGATTGAGGATGGGGTGCTTAAGCACCACCTGGAGCAGCGTCTGGGGGTCCTGGGTGTCGGTCTGCAGATACAGAGCGCGCAGGATCTGGTTATTCTTCGTAAGCTGAGTTGTCAGATAGATCCAACGATCAAAATCCAAGTCGTAAGGTAGCGTGCGAACGGCCATCAGCTGCCAGAACCGGTCAGGCTTCTCTCCTTGCGTGAAGAACTCAATCTGGCCCGGGCTGCAAGGATAGATGTCCTCCACGTCGTTTCTGGAGACACCAAGCTCCACGAGACGTTCATACACAGCTTGCAATGGCTGGTACACCAGTTGCTGGACATTTTCAGCAGCACTGCTGTCACCATTTGATTGTTCCTTGACCATGAGCGCGGCTTGTTCCCGCAACGTGGAGCTGGACAGGATATCGTTGATCTGTATTTTGTATCCGCGGCGACGAAGCATACTGCCCAGGTTCAATGCGGAGATGGAATCCCCTCCAAGAGCATGAAAGGTGGAATTGGCATGGATGTCCTCGGCCGGTGTGTCAAACAGAGCAGACCATAGCGACTGCAATTCCCGCTCTGCTTCTGAGTTGATCTCCGACGTTTCAGAATGGGGCAGGTAGCCTTTCAGCACGCTGTCAGCCATGCCTTCAACCAGAGCTGTCAGTCGTTTCCGATCAATTTTCCCCGAGGTCAGACTCGGGAGTTTGGAGACAGGAAGCCATATGGTAGGGACCATGTACTGCGGAAGAGTGGTCAGTTGCGCTTTAATTTGATCAACCTCGGGCAACTGCGTTGGGGGCAGGAGCAGGTCTTCTCCTGTTGCCTCGCCCGGTGTCTGGACCGATGTAGAGCAGAATGCCACGAGCTGCTTCTTCTTGAGGACCGTTGCGGCAATGACGGCGCACTGGCTGAAGACATTCGCCTGCCTGATCACGCTCTCGATTTCGCCAAGCTCCATTCGGTGCCCGTTGATTTTGACCTGATCATCTTTGCGTCCAAATAGCTCAATTTCCCCGTTGGGTAGCAATCGAGCAAGATCTCCAGTTCGATAGAACCGTTGATTGGAAGTACCCTGGAACGCCTTGTTTGTCGCCTCGGGGCGATTCAAGTAGCCTCTGGCCAGCTGAGGACCGGCGATGCAGAGCTCCCCAACGCTACCAGAGGGCAGTTCCTCCGTTGTGTCTGGGTCAAGGATCAGCGCGGTGGTATTTGGGAATGGGCGGCCGACGTTGCGAATGTTCATGTCCGGGGTGACTTGCCGGGTCGTAACACAGATGGTTGCTTCCGTAGGGCCATAGGAGGTGTAAACTTTAATGCGCGGCGCCCAGACATTGAGCATGTTGTGAGTGACTGGCTCCCCTCCCGTGGCTAGAATCTCCAGAGTCGGCACGTCGTCCGGATGTAGAAGGCTGGCCATGGTCGGGGTTAGATTGATTTGGTCAACCCTCATCTTGGTGATGACTTCGGCGAGGTTGCCAACGATGACGTGTTGGGGAGCGACACACAGCGTGCGACCCGTTGCCAGAGTCGGAAAGAGAGGATAGAAAGAACCGTCAAAAGTGTAGTTCAGCGACCACATTATCCTTCGGGAGTTGTCTTGGGTCGTAGCATAAAGTATACCTTCCAGGGCCGCGACGATGGCGCTGTGCGGTATCAATGTCCCCTTTGGCTTGCCGGTGCTGCAAAAGAGATCAATCTGTGAACACGATAGGTTTTTCAGGGACGATATTCTTACCTGCCAGAGGTATATATAACATATGCAAGACTATTGGGATTAAGCCCGGGCACAACCTGCCGTTGGAGAGGAATTGTGTCCCATGCGACGGCATCGATAATGATTACTTCGTACGAGGTGCCCTCAAAGAATTCCGCATTCACTTGATCAGTGATGACGAGCTTGGCCCCCGAGTCTTCAAGGATTCCCAAGTTCCTTTCCCGGGGATTCTCTGGGCCAAGGGGCAAAAAGGCACCTCCGGCAACGAGAATGCCAAACATGGCGACAATGGTGTTGATCGACTTTTCGAGCATGATGGGGACGATCTGCTCCAGCTCCAGACCCCTTTCTCTCAACAAACCTGCAAGCTGGTTCATTTTGATAGTTAATCCCGCGTACGTGATCCGGGCTCCAGCGATGTCCTCGACCGCCGTCCAGGACGGATGGGAGGCGGCTATTCGCTGCAACGCAGAGTGAGCTAGCTCAGCATCTGGACTCTCTGCTGGATCCTCGACCTTGATAGTCTGCCCCTCGGAAACTGGCACATTGCCCACTGGATCATCGACCCTCTCCATGAGACGGGACACCGGTTGCACCAACTTGAACTCCCCAAGTCTGGTCAGAGGTGCATCAGAGGCTGTGTCCAAGACGGTCGCGAGAGTATCTGCAAGAGCCTGGGCATACCCCGGCTCCAATGTTGAGGTCAGAGTCACGCGGTCCAAGCTCTCGTTGCGAAGTTCAAGTTTGGTATATTCGACCGTTCCAAGGTTGCTCTCGGGCAGCTGCCTTAGTCCTCCAGGAGGCGTGGGTGTGTTGATTTTGATTAAGAAGTTTGCCATAGTGTCAAAGAGATCTTTCGGCTGGCCGCTTGCCTTGAGGACCTTCCGCAACCCATATGGCGCATTCCTGGCGACGGCCCAGAGGTTGGACTGGACATTTTCCAGGTGCGCGTCCAATGGTGTAGTGCTTTTGACTTTGACCCTCAGCGGAGCGACCATGAGAGTAGGGCCGCTCATTTGAAGCACACCTGCAACGGGGGCATCTCGCCCAGAAAACGTCACGCCCATGACCACATCCTCGGTCGAGTTGACAAGGCCCAGAACAACGGCCCACGCAGCGTACAGAAGAACGCCTGGTGTGACCCTGCGCTGCGATGCGGTGCTCTTCAGGTCACAGTGCACCTCAGCAGTAACCGTGTTTTCAGGGGCAGCCTGGGAACCAAGGCGGCTAGGCACGGCACCATCGAGATACTCTTGCCAAAACTTTTGCATGGCGACGACATCATGTTGTTGGAGATACTCAACGTAGGGACGGAACCCACGTCGCTGGATTCGGGGTGTCCCTTGCAGTACAGATGTGAGGTCCTGAGTCAGAAATTCATTGGACCAGAAATCGAAAAGCGCGTGATGAGCTGTGATGACGAGGACGTTGTTAGGCAAGGCCGCCGCATTCCACCATAGCCCCCCAGGATGCATCGCCATGGACGTACGTTTCTGCATGTACTCGGTCACGTCCATGTCAGAAGTGTCCCAAGGGAGCTCTGCCATTTTCTTCACAACCTGGAGGAAGGTCGTTCCGTTGGGGACAAACGTCGTGCGCAGCCACCCGTCGGACTTCATTAGGGTCTCGAAGGCGGCCTTGACATCATCCTCGCTGTAGCCCTCAAAGCTGTAGGACCGACTGTACATGTAACTCGTACCGCCCATCATTGTGTTTGCAATGGCCGCTTCTTGGAAAGGTGTCACAGGAAAGGCGTCTTCTATCTCCGAAATTCCGATGCCGAGGCTTTCAATGGAAGCTGCAACTTGGAATAACGCAGAAGAGGCGGTATCGTTGTCCGCTTTCTCCTCTGCAAGCTGTGGTTGCACGGCGGCTGCAACTTGGGATAGCGTCTCACCAAGAAGTATATCCTCGACCCGGAGGCTGAGTCCGTGGACTACCTGGAGTTGTGACACGACCTGAATAGCCTCAAGCGATGTACCGCCCAGTGCGATGAATGAATCTCCAAGCGAGATCTCCGACTCCGGGAGGGACAGAATCCTGGCCCACAGGCTCCGGACCACCTTCTCATTCTCAGTCAAGTTGCCTTCTTCCGTACATCCCAGGTGAGACCGTTCGGGAAGCAGCTGGCCTGACTCGCCTAGAGCCTCCACCGTCTTACGGATTGCCACCATGTCAACCTTGCCATTTGCGTTCACAGGCAATGCGGGCATGGACACCCAGAACTGTGGAACCATGTAGAGTGGCAGTTTGGCAGCCAGCAATAACCGAAGTTTGCCGACAAGAGCCTCCCAGTCGATGTCGGGGCAACTGACGACCGCAGCGACAAGGACCGCCCTGTTGTTCACAGAGGCCGGAACGACGGCCGAGTCTTCGACTTCCTCGTTGGCTTGAATAATCGAATTGGGCTCGCCCGGATCGACCCGGTGCCCATTGATCTTAACCTGGAAATCGATCCTCCCGACCAACTCGACCAACCCGTCAGCGTGGCGGACAGCCATATCGCCCGTTCGGTATAATCTGCCTTTCCCAAATGGGTTCCGGATGAACCGCGTCGTTGTCTCTTCGGGGTGATGCAAATATCCTCTGGCAAGCTGAGCACCGCCGAGGCACAGCTCGCCGGGGACCAGTAGAGGCGCAAGCTCCGTGGTGCCAGGAATAAGGACATAGGAGGTCGTCGTGTCATATGGTTGGCCGATCATGCGGGAGCTCACATTCGACTGCAAGCGATGACGCCAGTTGAGCTGTGTGCATTCGCTGAGGCCGTAGGACGAGAGTAGTTCGACCCGGTGTTCCCATGTCTGAATGACAGTGGGATTGACCATCTCGCCTCCCAGCACCATGCGTCGAAGCGACGGTACATCATCCGGCAATATCAACGCCGCTGTAGACGAGGTCATATCGACCGAGTTGACATTCATGGTATTGATCATCTTGGCCGTGTGGATGGTAAGATTTTCTTTGCTGGCGAGACACAGGCATCCACCGACACTGAGAGTGGCCCAAATGGATCTCTGGGCCGCCGAAAAGGCTGGGTTAAAGAAGAGCAACTGGCGAAGGCCTGCAACTGGCGGAAAGGCCAACAGCCCGTTAAAGGCAGCTTGGTGGTCCAGCAGTACCGGTTTCGGTTTCCCCGTAGACCCCGAGGTGTAAATCACGTATGCGACGCTGCTTGGATCCTGGACATGCAGGAGATCACCGGTATCATGGCTGGAGGACTGAGACAGTAGGTCACTAATTTGGACCTCCTTATCCAGCTCACCTGCGGTGCTGTGATCGACAAGGACCAGGCCCGGCTGGAGGTCCTCGAGGATGAATGATTTCCGGGCAACGGGAGAGTCGGGATCTAATATCACGTATGCTGCCCCAGATTTTAGAATAGCCAAAAGTGCCACGATGAAGTCCGCAGACATGCGCAGGTGTACGGCGATATATTTGGCGCCATATTGGCGGATTTGACGAGCCAGCTGACTTGAGCGTTTGCTCAAGGCAGAGTACGTGAGCGGTTGTTCTGTTTCAAACTGTACCGCAGCTGCATCCGGCCGCACTTTTGCTTGTTCCTCGACCAGAGAGTGGACCATACCGTTCTTCGGCTTGAGAGGGGCTTTGCCATAGTCGAGCAGTAGCTGTCTTTCAGCTGGGGGCATGATATCGACTGACGAGACTTTGGCATCATGGTTCTCTGTCACCCGTTGTAGTGTTACTGCAAAGCGATCCAGTAGAGCTCGAACATCCCCCCTTGGGACGGTAGCGTTGTGCCGCATGCTGAGTTTCAGGCCGGCCGAGGCGATGACGTTGAATACCAAGGGGAAGTCATCATCTGGAGTCATCGTATCGTGGTTGTCATCCTCGAAAGTGACTGACAGTTTCACTTGGGGGCGTATCCCCGAGGCTGTCTGCATAATCCGATCGTATCCAATGTATGACAGGGCAGAAGCTGTGGCTGCAGCGGTGCCCACATGACGAACCCACGAGAGGATATCCACATCCACAGGCACGGATAGAACCAAGGGGTAGTCCTGTTCGGCTCCTCCATTCTCTGTAGTATCTTGTTTGGCGCTGGGTTGGTTGCGGCCACCAACGGTAAACATGACTGTGGATTGGGCGCTAACTGTTTGCCTTGCAGAAACGATAGCCCATACGGCGTATATCAAGTCCTCCAGGGCGATATTGTGTGTACGACCGAACGTCATGGCTGCCTCCAGCAGGCCGTCGGAGGTCAGTACTGTCGTTTCCGCACGAGGCCATTGGTGGTCCAGAGGCAGGCATGCCAGCCGCGATTGTGATCCGACGCTGCGAAGGAGCTCTTTCCAGTACTGGTATGCAACATTGGCATCCTTGGTAGGCTGAACGTGTGAAAAGGTGTCTACCGACAAGGGAGAATCGTCTTGCGAATCGATGTATGGGGCCATATTGAATCAGGTTGAATGATATCTGGCCGAAGGACGTATGAAGCACAGCCTATTCACGTTTGACTGTCAGGTCCAGGTAGACCCAGGGTTTAAAGTTCTCTCTATACAGCCTATGTGGTACTTCATTGGCTTGACAGGGTTCGGCAAGGTCTGCCATCAATACGACCCATGTCGACACCTACCGCGGTGCGCCGGGCCACTGTGCGTCCGGAGCGTGGGAAGGGCTTGCCGCATGGAGAGCTAGTTCCTGGCGGGAGGACTAACCATTGAGTTTTGCGCGCGGCGTGGGGACCGCAGCAAGGCGGACTGCTCTCTTCTGGCAAGAGAGCCATGCATGCTCGTGCCGCTCCGGTGCCACTGAAAACACCCGACTGCCGAGGAAAGGCGCTCGTATTCCTGATATTCTTCAGGTATCGACTGTTGCATGCTGCCTACTGCACGCGGGCCCCGGCCATTGACTGGTTCGGAGGTGCAAGTGAAACAACCACATGCCCCCTCATGATCGATCAATACGGACAAAGACAAAGGGCATAGTAGTTCAGAGGCAACGGGCCATTCACAGGACACTCGGCGGAGCATCTTTGTCAAGCATTGAGGCCGAAAAGCAGCATAGTATCAACTGTCCATGGGTAGTCAGGCAATCAATCTACTTTTGTACCTTGGTCATATACTGTGGCATAGCTCTCTTCCACTAGAGGTCTACTCTCTTTACAGGCTTCTTATACACTACTCGTAACCTTCGGTGCTAGGTGAAAGGGATTATGTTGAATACCAGTATAGGTATCTGCCTGTTCTCATTCATGTCATTTCAGTCTTATCTAGAATAAATTTCATTAGGGAAGCCTTCGCCTCCGGGGTTGTGATGATATGAACCCGTAGGGTCAAGGATTTTGCATGCTGAACAACGCCTTTACTGCCCTGTTCGACACACACAAGGAAGTGAATCTATGGGCAGCCAAAGAAACAAGTGATGCGCAATTTTCTCTAATAAAACGCAGAGCCGGATGAGGTGGGAGGTCGGGTTCTCCACGCCGTGATTCATGGTTTGCCAACATCAAGGTCCTCCGGAAGGAGCAAGAAACAACTTCTCGCGCTTCATCAGGAGGCTCAGCACAGCCACCAAGGCACCAGCAGTCATGACCAAGATATAAGACTTGCTGAGGGCGTCCACAAGCGCTTCCAGCACCCGCTCGCGGACGCCTGGAACGAGACTCTGGAAAAACTCGGATCGGGTGCCTGAAATCGTATCCTTAATTTGCTCGGAATCCACTCTAGGTAGAATCGTCCGCAAGGACCTCACACTTTCGTTGAAAAACACTGCGTTGGCGATGGCGAGGGCCAGTGTGATTCCCGTAATCTGGGCCAGGGAAATAAAACCGACGGCAGAGGGAACCAGCTCCGGGGCCACGGTGGCCTGCGCGACGGAGAATGATGCTTGGGCAAAGAAACCCACGCCAACACCAATGAGTATGGTGTAGCCGTACACATGTGCCACCGGTGTGTGGAGGCCGACGGTGTACATCAGGGCGCCGCCGATGACCACCAGAATACCTCCGACAAGGTACCACGGCATGTACATCCCGAATTTGGAGAGGAGTGCGCCGTTAGCCATGACAGCGACGATCATCAGAATGATAAACGGCAGCAAACGGACGCCGGATTCCAGGGTCGAGTCGCCGCGGGTGAACTGGAAATACAGCGGGGCCATGTAGACGGGGACGAAAATGGCCGTCCCACCAGCGGCGGTTGCGGCGAACAGAATCAACACGGTCCGACTCTTGAAGAACTCGACAGGAAGCACGCGGTGCGCGACACTTGTGTAGATAGTGAAGACCTGTTGTACGCCGAGCAGGATAAAGAGCACCCCCGAGCAACAAAACAGACCAATGATCCGCCCCGAATTCCAGGGATACATCACACCACCGAACGATACAGCCATGACTCCAGTCACCATGGCGCCAATGGTGAGGATACCTCCAATATGGTCCATTGTGTTGGCGCGCTCCCGCAGACTGACGCCGGGGCGGGGATCCTTGTTGGGAAGCAAGAAGAGGTAGACTGGGGCACAGACGGCGCCGACGCATAGGTTAATGTAAAACGCCCACCGCCAGCCGGCAGACGAGTCGGTAAACGCGCCGCCGATGATAGGGCCCAGGACGGTGCCGACACCCCAGATGAAGCCTCCTCCACCAACGTACAGGGGTCGCTCCTGGATGGTGGTTGTGGCCGCCAGGAGGGTCATGAGTCCGACGTACATACCCGATCCCGACACGCCACAAATGGCACGGCCAATGATCAAGGCGTTCATATTGGGCGCAGCGCCACAGACGGCTGATCCGACTTCAAAAACAAAAACCGACAGGATATAAGTCCATTTTGCGTTGAACTGACCAAAGACTTTGCCCCAGATCAGATTCGTCCCGGCCGCGCCAATCAGGAAGGCGACGCTGATCCATGGGAGCTTTTCGACTGAGTTGAAATGGCCCACAATGACGGGTTGCACGTTTGCGACGATGGTGTTGTCGAGGGCGAAGAGGAATTGCGAACTGTAAATGGACAAGACGACAAGGAACCATTTCCAACCGGTGATCTCTCGTGGGGGAGACTTGGAATCCCCTGGCACAGAGTCTCCTCCTCCCTGTGCTTCAATATCCGAGTCAGTCGAGATTGCCTTTTCCGAAACCTCACGCTCTGTGGGTGAGAGGTTGCTGTCCTTGCTCGCAAGGCTTGCCGGCTTCTTGTCGGCCGCCATTGTATCCGACATAGAAGACAGGAACTGTTTAGGCATCCGATAACACAAGATCAAATGCCGAACGGCGACTGTCCAAAATGATCAGGATAGCACTTTCGTCTATATGGATGTCGACTGGATTCGTGAAGGAGCCATTGGAATATTGGATCTTAAGATGGGCGGCAGGGCAAATTCGTGCTAGCCGAGCAATCACCACAGTTGAAACCCATTTGTCAGCATGATTAATCGCTCTGGGCTCGTTGACCTGTCTTTTGGATTATTATTATTAAAATCACTCATCTAACACTGACAAGGGAGGCCATTAGCGTTGCCGCGCAGACATAAAGAGCGAGACGTCTAAATCAACTGCGCGAGGATTAGCGTTGCCGCCGACACTAAAGTGAAGCCATGCAGGAGAGCAGCCAACCAGAGTTAGGCTTCATGCTTGGAGAAAAGACGATCTACGGCCAAGGAATGTTCACGGATGTTACTCGGGAACGCCATTCAGACTACTGTTTGGGTTATATACTCACTCTCGTTTCAAGCCGCCTCGCCCAGCATGATAGGGTCACCAACAGCATACGACAGAGTCCCGATCCAAGTGACGACTACATCCGATTCCACTCCTGTTCTCTCTGCACTGAATATTGACAGTGCTCTGCATGATGTCTCAAGCAATGGAATCCGCGCCGCCGGGCCAAACGCCAACCTCCTCCCACCCGCTGGTCCAGGGAATTGATATCTATAACCCGGATGCCGCGCATGAAGGGAACGCAGCGTTACTGAGGGCATTCCCAATTGATCGCAATGTCTTTCGCCTGTTCGCACGGTCTCCCGGTCTGTTCCCACCGATCCTCGACACCCTCAATGCGCTGTTGGACGGCAAGACACGCACGATCCAGATTTTAGACTACCAGCTCGTTGTTCTCCGCATGGCTGGCACCGTGGGTGCCGAATATCTGTTCGGCATCAATGAGCCCGTGTCGCGTGTGCACGGCATGGGCGACGAGAGGATCGAGGCGCTCCGGAAGGGGTTGAAATCGGAAGAACTGTTCGCCATGGGCATTTGGACCGAGCGCCAGCAGTGTATCATCACTCTGGTGGACGAGTCGGTGGCCACCTGGACCAATACGGAAGAAACAATTGCCTGGGCAAAGACTTTGATGACCGAAGATGAGATCGTCGAGGTGTTCATCGTCTTGGGTTTCTATTCCATGATCGCACGCATCACCCGAGGCCTCCGGGTCCAGAAAGACAAACCCATTCCCCATTTAAACCAGTCGATTGTGGAGAAAATCACCAAGAACAGCAGTGATTTACAGCCAGTTAGCGTCGAGCAGCGGTTAGAATAAATAATAGAGACTCCAACCTTCCTAGGACTCAGGTCCATGCACAATCAGAAAGACGCTTGTTGTAAGAAGAGCAGAATTATTGCTACCTTATTCCTTTTTGGACACGCGCATTATTAATATCCTCCTATGATTTATCACATCCTTTGCCAATCAGAATATGCCGATCATTTCTAGTATTCTACTGGCTAGAAACGGCCAGCTAGACACCTTTTTGGCCTAGTGGTTTGATAGCTGTCAGCTTTATATAATAGCCCCGACACGCTTCACTCCCCCACCTACTCATTAATCATGTACAAAAGTGACAAACATGACTCAATTGTCGGAGCCAGCATATCTGGAAATTGCACGGCGCAAACAAGCACAACTGGACTCTGGCATTCCCACAGAATGGAGACTCCCAGCTCGTCTGATTCCCGCCGGCATGCTTTCTCCGCCAATAGCCGTCACACGTAGCCAAGCATACCCGAGAGAGAATGTGATGGATATCCCACGAAGATCAGGCCTGTTGACCCCAAAAGAGCTCAGCATCACCGAGAATTGGGATGTCCGGGGGCTTTTGGCCCAGATGCGCCAGGGAACGCTAAGCGCGGAGGACGTTGTGAGGGCATTTTCCAAGGTTGGTTGCCCTGGTCAACATCGACGTCGCTAAATATGTGTCTCTGTACGCCCGTGGGGTTAGCGAGCGGCCATTGCTCACCAGGTTACACGCTGTTTGACCGAGCCGCTTTTTCCAAGTGCCATACAACAGGCCCAACATCTGGACAGCGTTCTCCAGCGCACGGGAAGGCCCGTCGGCCCTCTCCACGGACTTCCCGTCTCCGTCAAAGACTGTTTCCGAATCAAAGGTGTTGACTCGTGCATCGGCCTCACCGCGCTGGCCTTCAAACCTTCAACATTTCATGCACGGCTGGTCAACATGCTGCTGTCACTAGGGGCGGTGATCGTTGCCAAGACGAATGTATCGCAAGGCATGGCGGCCCCAGATAGCTACAACCACGTCTTCGGCCGCACCTTGAACCCGCTCAACCACCGGCTCACAGTAGGCGGCAGCTCCGGTGGCGAGGCAGCCCTCGTCGCGATGCGCGGGTCCATGGTCGGGTTTGGTACTGATATTGGAGGCAGTATTCGCGTGCCTGCCATGTGCACCGGCCTGTACGGATTCAAACCGAGCGTCGGCCGGATTCCATTCGGTGGAGTGGTAACTGGTCAGCCACCCGGTCTCGGTCGGGTTGCGCTCCAGGGCGTTGCTGGACCGCTGGCACGGTCTGTGGCAGATTTGGGCACTGTCCTGGCAGAGATTATACCCATAGCAGAGAGGTTTGGGGAGGATTGCATCCCCGGTCGCTGGAAGGGCGAGTCCCTGGGGCCGGACAAGCGGATGCGAGAGTTTACAGTTGGGGTGCTGAGGACAGACGATCTAGTCACACCTCTTCCCCCAGTTGCTCAAGTCCTGGACGAAGTTGTCGATTCTCTCCGGCGGACTCCTGGTGTCCGGGTAGTTGACATCCCAGTGCCACCAGCCTTGAGGAAATGTCAGGGGATAGCAGGGCGGCTCATGGGCGCCGACGGCGGGGGGAGCCTGCTGGATCTCCTTGAGAGCACCTCAGAGCCTTTGATCCCATGGCTCCAGAAGAGAATGAAACGAAGGGAGGCATTGAGCCTGGAGCAGCTAATTGAACTACAAGAACAGAGATCTGATATTGAAAAGGAGTTGCTTGGGATGTGGACAGTGGATGGCGATTGCACGAAACGGATCGATGCGATTATTACTCCCGTCGCCCCTCATCCTGTGCCCGAGATTGATCGGTTCAATGCAATCGGCTACACAGCCAGCTTTGTTCTTCTGGACTGTCCAGCTGGGACGATCCCCGTTCGCAATTTCACGGAATCAGATCTCGACAGCGGCAATGATATGGATTCTCCCGTACTGGGAAGCTGGGATAGAGTAAACCGTGAACTGTGTATGCATTCTGATTGCTTCATATGTCAGAAATGTCCCTGGCTGACTGAGTGCTACAGGGCAGGGAAAATCCGTCGACCGTCGGGTATATCTGGACTCGCCTTTAAGCATCCAGGTGGTCACGCCGAAACAACATGACTATGAACTGTTCAGAGCCATGGAAATCATCGATCGAGCCATTCAAGCGCAAAAAGGAGCGATGGAGTCAAATCCCAGATCATAGCATACCTGTCACGCATCGCGATCGGTATCCATCAACCTGCATATTCCTTCCCCCATATGCCACAGGTTTCGGTTTAATCACGACTGTTTGTTGGCGCTTAGTACACATTCACCTGTATCTTAGTTTCCTGACCAATCTAACAACTGTACTGTGACTAGGACAAGGCAACGCAGGCAACATGTGTTCCATGATATATGTAGAGCTCTGGGAGAGCAGTCGAACTGAGATTCGTTACCGGTGATTCCAGGAAGGGCTGACTTCCGTAGGGGGTTACCTCTCTGACGTTTCATGGCCAAGATAGGCTGTTTCAGCATAGCTGCCTGATCTTTTCTTGTCTGAGCGATGGGCTTGCAAGCACCAACCAGATTCCTTCCGCAACGGGCCTCTCATTGGGGCCGCTATTAATCCGGCACCTACGCTTCAGCCTGATGATCCTGATCCCATCCTTGAGTCCTTTAGTAATCCAGGGAACAGAAGTACGAGACTACAACTACCCCTCACTCCCATTCCTTTTTTTTTTTTTTTTTTTTTTCCCTTTTTCCTTGCCCACCAAGAGGTCCACTCACGCGTAACAAAGGATCATATGAAGACATATCGAGCAGGTTTCCATGGCTCTACCGACTTCCTTCCAGCTATCTGTTGAGCTCACCAAGCTTCTCCCGGTCCGCGAGGCTCTCTCTGTTGTCACTCGTCCCATACTTCAGCAAATCAGGGAGCTCAAAAAGACGGGATCCGACTTCATTCTCGAAGAAGACCTTGCGACTGTGTTTGGGAGAGCAAAATTAGATACAAAAATGGAGAGGCACTTCAAAAGCGCTGTGAACACACCGGGATTCGAAGAGATATACCCATCCAGTGTTATAGGACTGGCTTCTGGCCCTGGACCTACAGTGATTCGAGCGCTGAAGGAATCACATTATCTGTCAACGATTATTCAACTGTCACTCCTTGGGTTTATGCATGAGCGGATGACCTTGTCCTCGAATTTAGTTGCCTGCCTCAATGAACGTTATCGCCTAGGTGTGCCCGACTCGAATTCAGATGCAAAATACGAAGGGGTTTGTGAGTTTCTTCGTGTATGTGCATCTCAGACCAGCAACTTCCCATGGGATCTCTATATCGGTCTGGTGGAGGCCCAGATTCCCAAAACTTGTACATCTATGGCCAACAAGACCAGGGTTGATGAGCTTCAATGGAGAGTACTCAGTCCAAATTTGCTTCTTGCTGCGATGGATTATTTATGCTTAGTTCAAGCCTTCCCAGAGGATCGAATCATGGCTGTTCCCAACCAAGCTGGATTGGTCCCTCTGGTAGTATGGGCGCATTATACTTTGGGTCTTACTGTATTGTTGACCGGCAGCCCAGATGGTGACATTCTTTTCGGGCAGTCTTCAAACCCACAAGTCACCATCAAGTGGTGTGATCATATCGAGCCCACAGATCCGGTATACCTTCTTGATAGTAAGATGGAAATTATTCTGTCAACCGAATTGTCGCATAACATCCATGCCCGCATCATTGCCGAGGAACGATGTCGGCTCAAGGGCTACGGCACAAAACTGGTCAATCGCTTCAGAGCCAAGGATGATGCTATGGCTCCTTCGAGTGTGAAGTTAGCGTACATTACTTTGGCATTCTGCAGGGTCGTGTCTCCCGTTCTATATCGTGTTAACTTAAAGGGAGAAGGCGTTTCAACGCCGTTGATTCAGACCCGGGATACTGTTGAATCATGGCGATTGACAGACGCGGCAGAGATCTTCTTTGAGGGAGTCCAATGGAACGAAGCCACGGTCGACGCATATACTGATGCACTGAAGACTCAAACAGTCGAGAGTCTGCTTGAAGATCTCATATATTCCGAGTCTGATTCTACAGCCAACTCTATGCAGCTCAATACAGAGCATCTCTCTCCATTGACTGCTGATACATCGCACATCCATTCATATGCCCAATTCATCAAGATGGTCGCAACGATTTTATTAGCATGCAGCAGGATTGTCAATATTCTAGACTGTTCTGATATGCCGCTTGCATTCTGTTTTCATGGTTTATATTCTATCGTAAGAGACGGGATATATGAACGGCTCTCGAAGTGGAACGGCAAGGAGTACTTGCTTATCACTGAAGCTGACTGGTTTAACATAGCCGCCAGACTCTTAATCCCCCATGAATTCACAGATCAGCCTAGGTCAAATAGGAGGCGAATGAGTCTTGTCAGCGCCTGGGGATGGAGCATATTCCTCAGCAACTTCAACGATAATGACCCTGCGGAAATTGATTGCCAGCATCTGTATGCGAAGCGCGGAGTACCAACCAACAGTGTAACAAAAGAGCAAAAATCTCGAATTCTGGATGAACTATGGATGGGCGGCCATACACCACCAGACCCGGTTGTTTTAGAAAGCGGTGGTTCATATATACCGAGGTGTGCGACATCGGTATCAGATCCAAAGGAATATTACAGTAGTAGGGAGAGGGAGTTTTGGCAGACAACGCGTTTTGAGGTTCGTTTCGAAGATATGGACATTGGAACTGCCCAGTCTGCCACAAAAGGAAAGACTATCTTCTTGCATGCATCCTATAGGGAGCTCCACCGTGCTTTGTGGGCGTGTGTATTAACGGAATTATGTCCTCACCAGAGCCAGCGTCCCACCATGACAACATTGCACGATGGGACGGTCACAGCCAGCGGGTTTAGGTGGACAGAGTCTCCTGAGAGTGGTATTTGCATTTGTTTGGTCAAAGGAAATAAATGGGCCCGCTGGCTAGTCCTTGCTGGTATCATGGGTGATTGCAGTGGTGGAGTGCCTGAGAGAAATGTCTTGCTGCGGACAGATGACTGTTGTGAGACCTGCGCCTCTGATGCAGCACGGAAACATGGCGGCCGGTGGCTTGTGATAATTTGAGTTATCTTCATTCGACCAATATTGACGGAATTCGAAGATCTTTTTGTATGCTGGGATGTATCTGATTCATGTCTGGTTCTCTGCAAAGGATAAGTCACCTGGTTCGGCTAAGCTGGCCCTGATATATACGTGTCCGAATATCATATGCATCTCGAGAATCAATTAACCGTGCATAATCGTAGTTTGCCTCGTTTCCTGCGGCTTCCAGCTCGAGGTATCCCAGTGCATAAATCTCAACGTCCTCAGTCCATCCGTCCCGGGCGCCATCAAACCCGAAGAGAAACTCGCGACGGGCTTTGGCTTCTTCCAGGATATCGATCACAGGTAGAGTCATATCTGGAATGTGGACGGGTCGGCCTGCAGCTCGTCGAAATCTGACGTCTTTTCCTTCTGGCGTCACCCCGTCTTAACTATTATATCACACAACCACTAATTAAGGCTGGCCATATTGGACGTCAACCCCGCGACGAAGTGGAAAAGTGGAGTGTATGGCTGGTTAATATTAGCTATCCTAGGGGCCTTTGAGACTTGTTGGCTGCACTGGATACCTGCTGTCTGCACAATTCTTTGCCCACCGTATCTCCCTGGAAATAAAGCTGATATTAAACTTGCACGTACAACCTTATGTTTTCGGATTTGGATAGTAACAATCGGCCTTTCTCTGAATCACGACAGATTAAATACTTTTCGAACACCGACTGGCCCTAGCTGAAGGCAAGAGTGAGTAATGTCCAAGGGCTCACTTTGAAAGAACACAGATCATCCGAGTCATTAAGTCCCACAAAGGTCCCCTGTTCGCTTGTTCTGAGACACATTGGACACCGGAAAGTGTGGTTTAACTGGCTACAGCCCTATCTCCGCCACGGCTCGTGCGACAGTGTCAACGACAATTGCCCCGACAGCCTCTGAAAACGGTGGAGCCATCATGGAAAAATGGTCTGCTAGTGTCAGCGTCGCCCCATAGTGCTCACGTCAGGAGCCATAACTCACCTCCATCTACCGTATGGACCTCAATGTGATCCCCCAAAAGCGTCTCCCACCCGTTCGTCCCAAATTCCAGTCGCTTTCCATAGAACCATGAGTTAAAATATCGTTCAAACTCCTGCAAGTTCATCTCCTCCAAACGTTTCCCAATATCTACACCTGGACGGTTCATGGCGGCAGTGGGTGCGTCATCTCTATTATCGAGACCAAGTCTTGCCCAAACGACAGCAATGTGCTGGGGTTGCCGGTCTTTAGGAAAGGCAGGTGCGTCATACCGCGACAACGCGCGGCAGGTCGCTAGGAGATGCGTTCTCTCCTTCATCGTCAGATCCTCTGGTAACTCGCGGGCACGATTGATTCCCTCAAACGTGCCGAGTTTATCAACGAAGTCTTCGGTGACGATGGCGGTGGGAATGAGGGAGGGCGCGCGCATGTCAAGGATAATGAGGGAAGAAATGGTTTCTCCCTCCAGTGCAAGGCGGTGCGCGACCTCATACGCGTACATAGAGCCTGCTGACCATCCGCCGATGAGATACGGCCCTCGCGGTTGGATGCGTCGGATGGTGCGGAGGAAGATGGTGGCCATTTCCTGGATGGAGAGGTCGAAGCTCTCGGGGCAGTCGACAAAGGGAGACTCGAGCGCGTAGATACGTCGGCCGGCGGGGAGCGGCTTGAGGTGAATGTAGGACTCGACCGTGCCGGAGCCGTCCGTTGTGAAGAATAACGGGGCGGCGCGCGAGCGGGACTGGCCTTGGATCAGGACTGCGCGGGATACCGCGTTGTCAATCTTCTGTTGCCGGTAGACGCTGGCCTCCGTTGGGTTCGTGTTCACCGCTGGAATGGCTGGAGACTGGCTCAGCGGCGGCTCGTTTGGAATCGGATCCTGCATTTCCGATGGTCCGTCTAGGGCTTCCTGGGCGGCCGCTACTGTTCGGTGCTCGGTAAAGAAGGCGGCTGGCAGCTCGATCTGGGTCTCGTGTTGAAACGCGGCCGTAATTTTAATGCTAAGCATCGAGTCCATACCAATGGATTCAAAGGTAGTTGTGGGTGTAAGGTCGCGAGCTTCCAGGCCAAGCTCATCGGCTACCAATGCAAACAGCTGCTGGCTTGGCGCTGGGCCCGTTTTGCGATGGGCGTTGTCACGCAGATCCTTGGATTGCTCCTTGGGGATGGTGTGTTCACGCCGTAGCTCAGACAAATCCGCCACCGGTTGCGAACTGGCCAGCTCCTTCTGCACGGCGGCTGGCGTGGGGAAATTAGTGAAGAACGCCGCTGGGAGTTCCATCCCTGTGGCCTTTTCAAAATCGGCGAGGATGGCGATGCTCATCTGTGAGTCGACGCCCATCTCCGTGAATGTTGTAGTCATGCCCGTTGATCCTTTTAATTCGGCAACGCTGATGCCGCTTCGTGTCGCCACCACTTCGAAGAGCTCCGCCGCGAGATCAACTGCGTCGGAAATGCTGCTTTGGGACGACGTCAGGGACACTGATGAATCGGGCGTGCTTGTTCCTGAAGAATCAGTTGTGTCCGGTGCTCGACTCGAATGTGCTCGCGGGCTGCGTTTAACGCTCATAATGGGACGTGGTTTGGCTTGTAGCGCGCGAGTAGACCCTGTCAGCAAGGCAAAAAAGTCACGATCGAGCTTTTTGAAGCTGATATCGGTGCAGAGCGCCACAAGGTGGTCTTCATTATCAATTACATAGACATCGCACAGGCTTATTCCGGTTTTGGCATCCTGCTGTCGAACGGTGGCGTACGCCATGTATGGCTTGTCTGACAAGAAATCGCCGAGGACGTGCAATGAACCGATGTGATTGGCAATGTGGACGTCGTTCTTGGGCTTTTTCACGTCTGCGTTAAGCAAGAAGCCAGCAACATGAATCATGGCGTCGACGGCGACAGGGTTGCAGGCAAAGTTGCCCAACTTCCCGGCTGGCGTTGGTAAGAGGGCAATGGACGCATCGCGAAAGTCGGCTGCTACTATGGCCTCCTCCACTGCGTGGTAGGGTGCAGAGTAATCAACAATTTCGGAGAAGATCTTGTAGAATAGCCGGCGGTCCATTGCGTGAACTTCTCTTGGCCTGACTGCGTTGTGCAGACTCTGAATGCGCGCTTTCACCAAGGGCCGCATCCGGGACCATGTCTGCACGTGCGGCGTGGCTGATTGTCCCAGCCGAACCACGCAGGATCCGTACTCCACGGACGATGCCTCCTGACGGGTCAAGAAGCGGACGCTGACAATATCTTTGGACTTGTCAAGAACTGATTCCACCTCAACGCGAGGCACATCGGGATCTGAGTCGCGAAGAACCAGAGGAGATTGCATGCGCAGGTCAGTCAGTTCGTAGGTGGTGAGTACCACTTGTGGAGCAGCGTCGTGGCGGCTCTCTCTTGCGAGGTATGACGCCGCTGTATATGCCATGTCAATAAAGATGCTGGCTGGACAGATGGCCACACCATCCACGACGTGGCCGCCGATGGCCTTTGCAAGCTGTGGGTCGGTAAGGTCCACTAAAAAGGTCCCAAGCAGCCGGCTTTCTTCCTTCCGCAGTTGCAGGACCGAATGTAAGGATGTAGACGAAAGTTGTGAACTCTCTTGGCCTGCGCTGTCAGGAACATTCCGAGATTTATCGGTCTTATACGAGTGCCAAAAGCTCTTCATGTCGAACGCGTACGTCGGAAATCCAGGCAGCAAGCGTAGGTTATCAAGATGATCCTTATGGAACTCTGTCCAATCGACAGGAAGCTGTGCCCGATATGCAGCGGCCAGACACTCCGAAACAGACTCCCAATCGTCACGCCCGCGGCGTAGACTATGATACGCATTCACCGTCACCCGGTCAAGGCAGGCTGTCATCAGAGAAACACACGTGGGGTGGGGTCCAATCTCGACAACAAAGGATTGTTCCTCAATGAGCCCTGCCGTTTCACAGGCACGTACAGCATCCATAAATACGACTGGCTCACGGGTGTGCCGTCGCATGTACTGCGCGTTGAAGACGTCATCCTCGCCCGGCTGTACGACCCGGCCGAGGAGTGTCGATGCCACAGCGACAGTGGGCGGACGGAAGCATACCCTGGCCGCTCTGGTCTCAAGATCATCGAGCACAGGGTCCATGTATTGAGTGTGGAATGCATGCGGCACGCGCAGGCGAGTCGTGGGCACCTTGCCATTGCTCTCGTCCGACTTGAGGTAGTCATCGAGTGCCTCGATGGCGGCGACCGGACCGCCGACGACAGTGCTAGAGGGACCGTTGACACAGCAGACTTCGCATCCGGCTGTTGCTGCGGAATCCCGCAACCGCCATCGGATGGTGCGCACTGGAAGACCGACTGCCAGCATGCCGGACTCACCTGGGGTGCATCGGGAGAAGATGAGCGTCGCACGCTCGTGGGCCAGGGCCAGGGCGTCAGCCACAGATAACACACCAGCAATGCAGAGCGCTGCGTACTCGCCCAGACTGTGTCCGATTAGCAGTGTCGGACGGAGTCCCAGCGACTGCCAATACTGAGCGAGCGCGATCTCGAGCGCGACGGTAGCTACCTGCATATCGCGCTCACTAGGCGCAGCACCCAGGGAGGAGGATCCGTGAATCGCATCAAGGAACTGGCAATCCAGGCCTTGCGCCCTGCAGAGGGTCTGGTATGAGTCGAGCAGGGCCCGGAGGGTGGGTGACGTGCGGTATAACTTGCCACCCATGCCTACGTACTGGCTGCCCTGGCCGGTGAAAGCAAAGACGACCGACGATCCCGGCGTCGGCTGTGCTGACTTGTTATTCGCTTCTGCCGGGCGTTCAAGTTGACGGAGGAGCTCTGTTGTGGAGGTTGCTACGTACGCTGCTCTGTGAATATGATGCATGCGGCGCGCAGTGGTGGTATAAGCCAGGTCGGATAGTCGCGTGTCGGGGTGCTGTGTGAGGTACTGCTGTAGGCGGCTCTTATTTGCCTCAAGTGCTGTTTCCGTGCGACCGGACGTGACCACAACATGAAACTGCCGATCGTCCTCCGCTGGGGGCGCCGGCAAGAGGAAGGAAGGGGGGTCATGGATGATCATGCTCACATTGCCCCCCGCAGCGTCGAAATTGTTGACGAAGACATAGCGAGGAGTCGTTCCATTTGGAGGCCATGGCTGGCCGTTCGCGATCTGGATCTCACTCCCTAACAGGGGAACCAGATGCGGGTTCAGCGCAAAAGGCTGGTCCGGTTGCGGGGGAATGAAGTTTCGTTGGAGAATCAGGATTGCCTTTATGAGCGATACGACCCCTGCTGCAGCCTCGCTATGCCCGATAGCCGCCTTGACCGCGCCGGCGATAAGAGGCTGGGGGCGACGAGGTCCCTCTTTGGACGCAAATACGCTTCGCACGGCATGCATCTCCACACGGTCACCCGCCTGCGTTCCAGTGCCGTGCATTTCGATGACATTGACGTCGTGCGGGTGCACCGCCGCCTGTCGCAGCACGCGACGGTACAGGGCCGCTTGTGCTTCCTCGCCTGGGTACGTGATAGACCCTGCGCCAGCGTTACAGTTGCGAGACGCACCAGCGATGACAGCGAGGACGTTATCCTTGTTCCGGATGGCATCGGACAGACGTTTAAGCACGACAACCGCGACGCCCTCGCCGCGGCAGTACCCGTCAGCACGATCGGAGTAAGTCTTGCAAGCACCCGTGGGAGATAGAAAGCCGCCCTGGCTCAGACCGGCGAACCACTCGGGTGCAGTCAACAGCGTGCCGCCACCAACAACGGCCGCGTCGTATTTACCTGCCGCGAGGGCGTCGCGAGCAAGGCAGACGGCGGTGGCGCTCGAGGAACACCCGGTATCAATAGCGTAGAAACCACCAGCCCACTGGAAGTAATGGGACAGGCGGCCGGGCGCGAAGCCACGGTTGACGCCTGGCAGAAAATGCGTATCAATGCCCTGCTGTTCATTGATCGTCTTCCAGTCGTCCGTCGTCTGGCCAAAGTAGGTGGCGATCCTCGGCGGGGACTGCTTGTGCTCCGCATCGCTAGCAGGCGTGTAGCCGGCCATCTCCAACGCTTCATATGTGGTCATAAGCAGCATGCGTTGCACAGGGTCCATTTGCAAAGCTTCGCGTGGCGAGATATTGAACAGGCGGTGGTCAAAGTCGCCCGGCTTTTTGATGAAGCACCCGTGGCGTGCGAGCAGAGCGTTGTGTTTGGAGCGAGAAGGGTCGTAAAAGTCATCCACGGAGAACCGCGAGCGGGGAATCTCTTGATGCGTGGTTGTTCCTGTTTCCAGGAGGCGCCAGAACTCATCCAGCGTGTCGCTCTCAGGGAAGCGTCCAGACATGCCAACAACAGCAATTGCGTCTGGCGGGATGCTGTCGAGACTGCTGCCAAAAGGCGTTGGGCAGGACGGGAATTCGCCGAGGGAGACAGTTTGTCCATGTTGCACGAGGAGCTCCTGTATGGTAGATGCATCCCAAGTTGAGCCAACCGTTGTCAGGACCACGTCGCTTTTGGTAGATGCATCAATAGCGGCCGCTAAGGCGCCCACTGTCTTCTCGATATGCATGGGCTTGTGTGCGATCTCGACGACCACCCGGCGCAACAGTTCTGCCAGGGTGCTAGCAGAACGTGAGCCAGTAGAAGAGTGGGCAGAGAAAAGAGGCCTCTTGACTTGGTATAATTCGAGGGCCGCCGAGGCAGCAACTACCTGGTCGACGTCGAGGGGTGGCAGATGTGAGCCATACATCGGACACCGGCTGAAGGTATCCGGCCTTGTCACCACTGAAGCGAGCCCGAGTCCCTGCGCTACTGTGTCCAGGGTGGAAGGTGGTCCGAACAAGACCACACTCCCAGGTAAGACCTGACCAACATACGCCTGGTGGAGTGGTCCTAGCGTGCTATTGACAGTTTCCAGTTGCTGCTCTAGCCCGCTCTGGCTGAAGGCGGGGACGGCAAGGGCCCATATGCCGTTTGAGTCTTGAATAGCCCTCCCCGTCCGCTCTAAGGCGACGGCTAGACGGACGGCGATCCCTATGCCTTGCAACCCTAGAGATATTATAGCGTCGGTGCTGGTCACCGTGGCCGCAATGGAGGCCGCGATCAATCCAATTCCAAATCCAACAGGGAGCACCACGTCACCGGTTGTACCAGACAGGATGGAAGAATTGTCCTCTGCAAGGCTATGGGGCACATTCGTCAGCACAGTTTTCCAAATGTTCGGGCGTAAGCACTTACATTAGCAACTGGCCCATCTGAACCGTGGTGAAGAGAACTATTTCAGCGACCACACTTGGATGATCTTGCTTCGCGAATCGCTCGGCGAGATCAACAAGATCCTCAAATGAACCCACCCTTGCACGTTCGGGGCGGTCCAAGCTATCAACGTATTCATGGACCACGGCCGCAGCTGCGGAGAGAAAGGTGCGGAGCAGAGAACGCGTCTTGGATCGCACATTCAAGTCGTACATTGCACCTAGAAGGTCTGCATGCTGGTCAGGGAAAGCGAGGATATGCGTGAAAGACATCTTGAAGGAATTATACGGCCTGGGAATGTGCAAAGACAGTGCTGCTGTTTGATATTTTGGGGAGACCAAAAGTGTGGAAGCCAGTCGATATACTGAGATTATATAGCCCTGGAAGGACGGGAAATGCATCCAGATAGATGTCTTTCCCCCAGGCTTGAGTTGTAATGATGCTTGGTAATGTTGACAGGCGCCCTTTGCTCTTCCGGCGCGAAAAAGGTATCCTCTGATTGCCCTGCTCCCCTGATGTAGCTCAAATTTCCCGCGCCGGCTTACGCTTGCTGGGGTTGAACACGGATATGCATCCTGGCCTGGAGGCCCAAGCAATCTCCGCCAGATCGATACCTGGCTGGAGTTATTACGTCCGAAGGCATGAACGCCACCTTGCAGTCATGGTGGTAGCAAATGTGGGTCTGGCGTACGCCCGTGGCATGCCATGGACGTGTCATACAATGTGCTCTGCCATGTGAATCTCCTCGATCATATACATGATTGCTCATATATCAAGATTGTATGAGGGCTGCAATGCGATCTTGTCCTCTGGCAGCTGCTCCTACGGGCTCATCCGAGCCGATCTACTACTGTTTTCTAGAAGATAGCAGTTGTCAATAATGCCCTGATGTCTACTACGACAGGCTTGCAGCTGGATAGATGGAACCAAATATGACTGGCAAGATTTCTGCATGGGCTACTAAATGCGGTTCAGCGGTACGGGCGTTAATACGAGTAATTCATTGTCCCTCAACGGGGATTTGAAATCTTCTCTGCAAGGCTAAGGAGTGTCAGGCTCCTGCAATACATATCGGCCTAGACAAACTACCTCCGAATCCTGTATCAACACTGGAGCGAGGAGTACGGCATCGTACTACTCACCCATTGTCTATCAGTGTAGACGGCAGCTATCGGTGCTTCTGGCATCCGTACTCAAACCGTACTGGGTTACTGCAGAGGTGCATTTAGCCGATATTGCTACCGGACTTTCCTTTTTTTTTTCTTTTCTTTTTTAGGTGAACGTCTATCTTGTGGCCGGTGAGCGCGGGAATCATGCAAGGGGTACTTGATTCGTTGAAGGTTATGGCGGATCTGCAGTTCTCTGGCACTGTACGTCTGCTGGCGTACAGGCACGGATGTGGTGACTACCAAGCCCCGGACTATATCGAGTCTGATATAGAGGGTAGGATCTTTCTGCTGCATTGACAAGACCCAATACGCCAGTAATGGTTGTATGGCGCGATAGGCCGTTGAAGAACGCCGTTTCCCCAATCGTCAGTCAAGATGTGTGCAGGCGCCGACAGGTCCCGATGCTAGCGCTGCCGCCCGCCATGGCCAGTGGCGCATGCTAAGTCTTGAAGCCATCTACATCCGTGACTGCTTATCAGCGCCTTCCCGGTCTCGGCAATGCTGGGCCAGCGCCTCTGTCCTTGGCTGATCTTCACGAGGCGGAAGGATACCCTCAACATTTGGCATTGGTCATGCAGAACGAGTCCATGGTCCAACTGCGGATCTTCCCAATCAGAAGAATCAAGGGAGCGTACGTCAGGTGCTTGACCGGCATCAGTCGTTTCTTGACGGCGGCAAAGCAGAGGCATTGCCCAAGGAACCGCTCCCAATACAACGGGGATGTAGCAGAGGCTGCATAGAAGCAGATCATGATTTTGCAGATGCGAATCCGAGAGCTCGTCGATCATACAAGCATAAGGACCTTCCGGTGCCGAGTCCAACTTGGAGATAAGCAATGAGTCTGTCTAGTAGCTTCCAGTCAAAACTGTCTGATAGAGCATGGGCCCCTAAAAAGTTGCTCACTGGTGGAACGGAGAACTTGGTGCAGGACGGTTTACTCTCCTCGTATCCGGTGCTTTAGTTCCCTCGTATCGAGCGAGTAGCGTCATGCTCCTTGCACAGGGTATCAAATACATTATCTAATTGCGTCATCGGCAAATATCCAGATTCCGGAAAGGGTAAGTATTATTACCTCTGTCGTAGGGAGTAAGGGTATCGCAGGCCAGCTGGCCATAAGGAGGCACGCGGCTCGTCTTCTGGCGCTTCAGGTAGTGGAAACGGAAGACGGGCAGCACGAATGCGTTCCAGGCCGTGGTAACAGATCTGTATCATGTGGGAAATATGATCACCGAAATGGCTTATATGAGATAACCGTCCAGGATAACGGGCCGGATTGCTAAATCTACACAGATTAGTCGGAAAATCTGTTAGCTCGCTCTTCATGCAATGTAACCATCGACACAAGAGGAGGATCATCGAAACATTTTTAGTCAGAGTACGGGATTCATGTAAAGCATGACTGTAGAGGCTATGGTTCTATCCAGGCGGCTTCACATCCGGTAGGTAAATCCCACACGATCTATCCTCTGAACAGGTAGTTCCATCAACAACTGCATGGTGACTTGCCGGACCGGGTGAATACTATCGGTGCGCAGGGGTTCCATTCCTCCGGCGTTGGGAGCTCGTATTGACACCAAGCGGCAAGAATATGAAGCTTCTCCGAGATACTCCACAAATTCTGATGGGACGAGGGAGTTCCACCGGCCACTCCATCAGTCTGAGACAAGTGTCACAATCCGAGTGGCTGTAGAGATAGGGAGACGGCGAGATATGTCCGCCATACACACAGGACCTCGCCAAAACAACTGGTTAATCAGAACAGGCTCTGTAGGAGCATCTGGAT
The DNA here is from genome assembly GCF_001445615.1 of Aspergillus lentulus. Taxonomy (NCBI): domain Eukaryota; kingdom Fungi; phylum Ascomycota; class Eurotiomycetes; order Eurotiales; family Aspergillaceae; genus Aspergillus; species Aspergillus lentulus. The sequence goes on from NW_028322122.1 coordinate 49,973, forward strand.
CCCTCGGTTTAACAACCAGGGTAGGAACGGAGCACTTCAGGCCGGCGTAAACGTTGACATATTACCCTGCATCCGCTTGATCCATTGTGGACTTGAACTAATGCTGGCAGTATGTATTGGGTATGTCGTAATAGGCGAGTGGAGAAGGCAAATTATCTCCAAACGTCCATTGATCTGTGTGCGGCACAGTTTCTCCAGCATGTCTAGCTTGGGTAATGGCCGATTCTACTCCGTCCTTTTCCAGCAAGACTTGACTTGCGGCATGTGAGATTTGGTGAACCTCTTAAAGCGCGCATATGAAGCTGGCCGACAGACAGGCCAGCTCTCTCCCCTTTTAAATTGATATATCCTGACTTGGCCGTTATTACTGAAGAAAATGGCCGCAGTGACACCCGATATCATCGAAATCGCTAACCTCCTCAAACGAGAGCGCTACTACCGCGACACAGGCCAGTGGTGCCTGTGCCGAGCTGCTTTCCACCCTGATCCGTCCAGAACACATGTCAATGTTGCATGGTCTGTTGCCAGTGCCTTTCTTTTCCTGACATGCTGACGCCTAGTTTTCCTTCAGGTACGCGGGGCAAGTTGACGGATTTGTCCAGCAATCTGCCAAAATTCACCAAGGCAAAGTGAACATTATCCACTCTTCCTTTGATCCAGTCGATATCCGCGTCAACGGTTGCCGCGCCACCAGCGAGGCATTCTGCCAGATCACTAGCTCTATTTCATTGCATGGTGTTGACTATGAACTATCCTCCTATATCCGTCTCGTGACCCGTCTTGAAAAGTGTCCAGGAGAAGCCGATAAGAATTCTGATACTGGACTAAGCTCGGGCCAGTGGCGCATGCTAAGCCTCGAAGCCATCTATGTCCGTGATCGACTCATCCGCGCTTTCCCAGACCTCGGCAGAGACGCTCCTCCGCCTTGCTCTTTAGCAGAATTAGCAGAGGTGGAAAATTACCCTCGAAGCTATCGAAATATGGCACTAGTCATGTTGAAGCGGGGTCTTAGTCCTCGCCCAGATCTTCCCAACGAGGACGACCAAGAGAGTGTACGGAGGGTGCTGCGTCAGAATCAGGAGTTTCTTGATGGCATTGAGTAGTAGTGGGATAGATGCTCCGAAGAGTCTTGAATAAATCACTTGCAAGAGGCCAACAATGTGACAAGAAGCGGAATAGATTTTAGGTCATGCGTTCTCATCACTCTTCGAATAAGTCAAGCCGTCATTACGGTAAACATAATCACAATTCTGTGTCCGGCATAATTGCGCAACAACCCTTAGAGCTTGGAGCTTCGCAGTCTGACAGAACAGAGAGCCGGATTTGTCCGTCAATAGACAAACTGACTCCTTCAAGGACGGGTCGGTCTTCTCGTAATCCGGTGCATTAGCTCCCTCGTATTGGTGCTTAGCGTCATAATCCTTGTAAGGATAACCAAGTTCCTTATTAATTGACCTCACAGCAAACGCACCAGTCCTTTCTGGAGAGCTGCCCAAAGCTTGGTTGCATTGCCTTTGCCTCGAAGGTCGCAGGGTTGGGATCAATGCCGCCGTGATCAGACCCGTAGCGGTCGAGACAATGCCCCATTTCACCGTCCAATTGGCAGGAGAGAATATATAGCTTGATTCATTTGCACCCCGTCAAATCGGTAGGATGGTCTAGGGATGGTAGGCACAATAAAACTGGGAGAGTCGTAGTAAAGGGGTGAATTATCCAGGTTCTCGTTAGGGTAGGCCAGTGCATTCCTCAACGGGGCTCGCTGATGATATGACTGCAGTTTGTTTTGTTACCTTGTTTTCCTTTGGTCTGCAGTTCAATTGGCAGCCGGGATAACATTCATCACGAAACTCTTGGCTCGCTTTTGCCCCTGTCTCCACTGATGCTCGTCATTGGCGAAACTCATAATCGCCATCTTCGTCAGGGATGTTGGCAATCGCGCCGGGGACCCATTGTTCCTGAAATCACGAAGTACAAAACCTGTTATCATCTCCTTTCTGTTACAGCACACAGAGCCTGTGGCAGAACTTTTACCCCGACAAATAGTAACCACAATTTGGCCTCCCCATTGGCCTGTTCAGGGGTGATGTCGCCGTTGGCATCTACTTGGATTTCGCGGGGAATGCCACCTGGCCAGTGGTATGGACGGGAGGGGGCGGCAATCATGATACTATATTGGGGTTTGGGAATGACAGGTGCTTTTATTTCTGATACAAGCAGGCTAAGCACTAACAAAATGTGACTCAAGCCCTGGAGTCGGTGGGGCTGTAAGATCACTAATAGGCATTAGTAGGGCCTTCCAGTACCAAAGCTTAATGTTACAATGTGAAATGAAAAGTGTCTTAGGAGTGGGTTATGCATTAGCTAACCAAATAGCTCCTTGGTCTAGTTATATTTCTTCAGGAGAAATTCTGAGGCTACTATATTATTCGGTTAGTGTTTCTCGTACTCCATTGAGTGAAATGCTTTTGAGTCGGAGTCTCGGTCAGGCCCTTGATGTAGCGACGTCTTTCCCCACGGTGTCTCTCCAATCCTACCGCACAGAATAGAGTTGGGAGAAAATAATTGTTCTGTGGGAGGATAACTTCTTCTGTACATGTTTGAAAATACCAGATTAATCCTATTTACAGACCACCCGCTCATATAATTCATGCTTCATCCAGAAATGGCCACATTTTCCTCGCTTCCTCTGGCGACTTTTCACCAGCCATCCGCTCGAGGAACATAGACAGCAATTCCCGGTTCTGCCTTTGTTTTTCGGTAATATCCAGTTGAGGCGCAATCCACCCCTCAGCGTCAGTATCTAGACATTCCCACGCAAGGCGCTGGACTTCATGCCAAGCTTCATATTCGGCAAATTGGCGCTCATGCGTATTGATTTCCTCTTCAGTAAAGGAGAGAGGACATTTTCCAGTAAATCCCAGGTCCGACCAATTCTGAAAGAGCTCTATTAGGCATGCTCGAAGTGGAACAACTCCAACCTCAGAAACCTCTGCACACCGAATAAAAAGCTCTCGGAAGACACGTGGCACATTCATAGCATCATAGGCAAATCTGTCTTCAAGGTAGGTTGAAACTTCGTATGCCTTTGCCAACTTTGCCTGGGACCATTGCTGTTGAGCAAGTGATTTACTTTCTTCATCCAGTTCATCAAACTTGTCAGGAAGTTTTTGGTTGAACAAACCCTTTTGGGTAATTTTGCGGGGGCTTCAAAAATATGGGCCACTGTGCCTGAAGAAATGCAGGCAACACTGATAGAGATTGAAAATCAATTATAGATACGATCTGCGAGCTCTCATCTGGCGCAACGTATATATTCCCCATGTGTAAATCGGTGTGCCACAATATAGGCCGGCTCGACTTGACTAGAGTTGGATGGGAATCCAACATGGGCATGAGGGTCATTGTGGATTGTAAAAGTTGGGCCTGTTCTTCAACACTTCCTTGATAGAAGGTTGGTGGCCTATCCAAGCGCTCGCTCGATAGCCGGGTTAGCTCCCGCTTTGCGATAGATATCCCAACATCTGATATCGTGTTCCTTGTGCAGGGGGTTAGCTTGTGCCACTGTCAGAATCCACGGTACTCACATGGTCCTTGGTTGAAGTGCCCTTTTGACTGTCCGAGATCTGTGTCCCGATCAACATGAAATGAACGATCACAAGAAGGGCCAATACAAGACGTGTGTGACGGATCAATACTCTCATTGAGCATTTGATAAGTGGATTGCTGGGCGCCTGTATCTGCTCAAAGGTATAGACCACCATACGCGGGAGATTGGATAGATGATAATTGGGCCTCAAGCTTCGTCAAGTTCTTTATGAGTTCCAACTGGTCAATTTCCGCCATGTCGGCCCATCGTTGAAACAGTGGAACCCCGGCGGCCTTCTCCATGACTATGTACTCGGCACCTACAGGGTTCGAGCTGTCCGAGGACCACGAGAGAACGCGTGGAACGGGGATGCTTGTATGTTTTCGAACTAATCGGCTGGTGTGAGCAACTTCAATAGTGAGCAAGCAAAGAAAACATACTGTATTCTAAAACGCCAACTTCAGACGCTGTTGTTAAGCACGCTGGACCGGCAATGCGGCAGGGAATCTTGGCAATGACCTCTTGTCCATTTTCTTTTTTCATCAGAAGAGCCTTGCTGAAGCCCCCCTCCATCTTTTCAATCGTAGTTATGGGAGATGGCTCATCACCAGCGACTGCAGCAATATCGCAAAGAGCATCTATATCAAATCTCACGTAACGTCGATCAAGCTGGCGTTGTTCGTCAACAAGGAAATGACCATTTGGATATGCAAAGAGTTCTCCGCGGCCGATCGGTCTGCCTGGCCTAATAGTCAGAAGAAGGCCTTTCTTTTCTTTCTTTCTTTTCTTTTTGGGTTACCTCGACAAAATATGGACAACTGGCTTTTTGGTGGGCGATGGTGCATTTTCTTAAAATTCCTAAGGACTGAAAACATTGGGTTCCCGGCTGATCGCTGAATATGAACGAACTCAGCTATGTCAAAAGAGTCTAGCAATTTATTCTCACCTCAAAAGCCTCTGGAGGCCAGCCTCTGTTCAATAGAAACAAGAGCTGAATGTGCATGCATCCCTTGAGGTAGGCGGCTGTATCAGGCCGATTTGCATCCGACGTTGCCTCTTTAAGATTACTGTACGGAGTACTCCATCGGTCCATCAGCTAGACTTGGTTGTGGATAGGATATAGGTTGATCCGCACTTTGATCATGCGGGTTATGGGTTGAAACTTGAACCACAGGCTAGATATCTAACCCACCCTCCACGGGACTTGCACTATGGATAATGGTCATATCCATAATACTAAGGTGGTATCCTGATTCAACCTTCTTTTCTAGTATCTAGCCACGCCACTAGGATCTCAATATATCTTAATTAATAATATAATAAGTTACTATATGAATATTATATATCACCTATTATATAAGGTAAAATAGCTTTATGTAGAGGAGTATGGATGCCATCTAAGGTTAGGATGGAAAGTAGTGCGGATATATATGTATATCTTATCAAAGCATCCTCTTACTATCATCTGAAACGTAAAATCATGGCTGGAGTCCGGTTCAGATGTTCAGTCGTATTTGACCACGACGGTGAGATGGGATAGTTTTCGCAGGAGGACCGGCCATGTTTAATCCAACTTGTCCGCTGGCAGCGCAACCAGAAATAGATGTACCCAATGCTCAAAGTTTCACTTGAATTTTCCCTTTGCTTGCTTGGCCATGTTCTCCTAAAGCTTTCTGGCTTCTTCTTGTGAGTCAGCTGGCGTGTTCTCGTTGATCGTGCCGGAGGCGAGATTGGCATGTGTCCCCTCTTTCTGCTTAAATCTGACAAGCGAATCGTTCTTTGCTTGCGAATTGACCTGCAAATATACATTCTTCACGCTTTTTTGGGACTCCCCCGCGTCCAGGCGTAGTTGAGATTTGGAGTCATCGTCTTTGGCTTGAGGGTAGTTATATAGCTTTCTCGTCGACTCCATCATACTAGGAGGCACTCCGTCTCCTGAGCTCAGAGGCAGCCCATACTTCAGCCGCTGGTTTGAAACACAGCTACGAGGCCAATGCTACCCCGGATGGCTGATTGGCGATTGTTGCTCCTTTGCCATCTTTATCGCGTGAGGTGACTTAGAACTGATGATCGGATACGCTAATGCATTAGCCCTGGCAATGAGTGCGTACCTACGGGAACATAAGGCGATGTCTTCGTTTGCTCTTAGCGCTAGAAGTGCCCATAAATGGTGGTGCTGGACAGGCGGTTTCCTCCAAGCAAGAGCCAGAGAGTCTAATGGACGAGAGATCTCGCGCCTTGACTGTACATGCAACGCACTAACCGACAAGACGCCAGAATGGATGTGCTTACAGGGATGATGCGCATCATTAACGGCATGCCTTGCCTAATAAATTAATCCCACTGTGCAGCCTACCTGCAGCGCGAATCGCCCAAATTTAGATTGCCCTTTGAGTAATGCGAATAGCCAGCTAACACTAGGTGCACTACGTGGACTATTTGGGGCGGTTACATTGTCCACCAAAGAAAGGTCGTAAATTGCAGCTGCTAATGGTCGAGAGGCCAAGCGATACGCCGGATTGGCTGGCTTGCTTGGCTTTAAGCATGGAAGATAAGGCGTATTCGAATACTTCTGGCTCTCCATATTTGCTTGCCTAAAAAGGTCGCATAACTATGTATTAATCCAAATCTGCGATGACTTTCGACCCTATTTGGGACACTTTCAACACAAAATTTTACGCAGGTCCAAATGATGTGAGGATGCATTTCTGATTGAGGCTGTAAACAGTCACTCTTTGAGGGAGGGAATAGGCCAATATGAACAGGTTGAAGTTCTCTTCACATTGTAAAATTGTCTCTTACTCTCATAGTAAAATATCGTACTTCCTCCTTGTAAAATTTCCCACTTCATAGAAGAGAGAATCCCTCCTTACTAGATCAGGCCCTAATACACAAAATCAAGGCATCCCACCACGGATGATGAAAGTCGTCGTCGGCGGGGTCGACTGCGGAGGAAAGTCTCGTCTTCTATCCACGTTGGTCAAACTAGCAGAGAATCGCGTCAACGGCACTACTTCTGTTCCGCTAGAAAATACGATATATCAGATTGAAACAAACTCTAAGGATCCCAGATACGCCAAGAGATTTGAATTCTGGGAAGATTCCAAAAATGCACAGGACCGTGGTGCTGTTAACTGTGCGCACCTGAGTATAATGAAGGGCCTTGTTGATATTGCTCTGATCTTTTTCCCTCTTGACATGATGGTACAAGACTCGCCACTGGAGGGGGGGATAAGTAATAGGATAAATGACATGATAGCAGACATGGAGATTGCTGATAGGTGCTGCAAACCACGAAAAAACGCTGCGGTATTTCTGGTTGGGTGTTGAAGTGATTTGCTACATGATGATGCTGTGGATCCATATCGAAGGGAGAGTGCCTTGTGGCATCAAATTATTATGCATCTTGTGGCTGAAAGCAGAGTCCATGGGTACTTTGAATGTTCTGCTATCACAGGTGTTGGTGTTGGTGAGTTATTGGATGTATGGTGGATGCCATGCTTCATCCTCCCAAGAAAAGACTTGAACTTCGCAGCTATCTGTCTATTGCTGGGGGATGGACAAGCCAGTGCAAAAGATATTATATTATTTTGTGATGACATGTGTACTATATTAAGAGAAGGTTTCTTAAGCTTTAATGAGCTAAATATCTACTTTTATTTTGCACATTGTTATTAACTGTCAGGCGATCACTAGAAGTTTGTAAGGCATTCAGCTCATTAGAGTAAAACCTGCCAGGGCTTAAGCTTGAACACTTATGCATTAGATATCCAACCTAACACCTAATCTGCAACAGCCTTATCCTTCATACAACCCGTGCACCCATTATTTATAGCATTATGAATCAAAGGCATCATCACCCAGAATTTTAAATCTAGACTATGTGCTTTCTAAACTTACTTTGCATAGTGCTGTAAGGATCACTGGCCATTAAGATCCTTCCACGTGCTTAGGACGGCGGTGAGACTGGGCACTGATGGTGTTGTGGAAAGCCTAGACTGCACTGGCTAAGGTTTTCCACAACATCTGCAGAGTACTTTTGATTAAGATGATACCAGACCAGGGACAACTAGTTGCCTGAGGCAGGTGAGACCGTGAGAGTGACCTTTGAAGCTCACAGGTGACTCTCTTATTTGATGCCAGTTTTCTAAAGGCATAGTTGCATCTCCAATCTGGGCCTTGCAGCGATGAGTCGCTTAGTCCCTGAGCTGCAATCTATATTTTTGTAGATGGATTCTCTCTCTGCTCACTTCCTTATTGACCAGGCCGTTGCCAAGTACCTCCAGGAGTACCCAAAATGCCAGAAGACGAAGGCGCAATGTTGCGAAAATGCCTCATTTCTCAAGACCTAATCTAGTTACATCACAATCTCTAATGTCTTGAAGTCAGCTGCTCAAATTTTTCTTTTTTTTTTTTCTTTTTTCTTTCTTTTTGTTTGTTGGGGGGGTGTCGGGGTCAGCAAGCTTATTATTCCACTCTTTGCAGCTTTTATGCACAATATATATGGAATTTGCATTTGAGGGACTGAATTTACCAAAGTATACTCCATGTCTCTAACCTTGCCGGCCATTTCACGGCATCAGTGCGCTAGTTATGGGTGGAAACACTCCACCCAGTTACTCCCGCTCATTAGCGGAGGGAAAACCTAGTCTGCGACATGGCTATCATCTGATAGTGTAAACCTTTGTGCTACGTATGGGCATCATTGCCCCAAATCCATCACACACAGGACGCGCCCGGATTAACGCCTTTCATTTCCGTATGACGCAGGGTATGGTGGACGATTTTTCACTTTAATCAAGATGTAGTCATAGTGCAGGGCGGCTGATTCTCTGTTTACATCGGGCCAAGCACCACCAGGCCATCTCGCAACTGCAAATTCGCTGCATGGTCAACAAGCACTGGCAAAGGAGCTTGTTGCGGGCAGGACCAAGGCTCCCAGTAGCTCATCGCTTCTTGGTCTGCCCTGGCAGCTGTTGGCTTCCTATTTGTTCAGTAATATACTTCGAGCTTGGGTGAGAGATTCACTGCATCTAGTTATGCCCTAGTGGTGTACATCCTTTTTCCTTTTTCAATAATAGCTGCATCACAAAGTTGGCCCAGAAAGTGAGAATACATTAGCTCTCCAGGGATCCCCATGTTATGACTGGGTAGTTTTGGTTTACTTCGTACGATACCGAACCTATGGAGTAGAACAGCAACCCCGATAGGTGTGACGTCCGTGTCCGTGTAGGGCATTCAGTGGGTAAGGGTCTCTCTGCACTAACTAATTCCCAGTCAGGTTGGTATCATCCGACGAATCGCTTAGAGTACCCTAGGATTGGTTGGACATGGTTGACCCTGCAAGGACTAGATCTCTCCCTCCGACCTTGGCATCATTTTAGTGTCTAGTTTGCCCTGAGTGACAGTGATCCTTGAATCTGAAAAAGGTTGCAATATGCTGGTGATGCGTGTACCACGCTCCTGGCATTAGACTAGTCAAGAATGGCCACGAAGGTGGATGTCGAACAGTGTCACCCAGGGCGGCAGCTGATCAATCTCCTCAATTAGGCCAGCTCTGTATCAATGCAATTGTAAATACCGCCCCTGGTCCGGATTTAGCAAGGTGGCTTGCCATACTCGGTCAGTAGACATGTTGTCTCGCTTATTTTCACCATATATTTCTACACTACAGACTTACCGAGTACTGGCAAGGGACAGATAGTGCACGGAGATCGCCGTAGTGGGCAACAATTGCCCAGAACTTAAACATACCTTGCTGGTCTTACAATCATTTTACAATTTTTCTCGAATCGAGCCGATGAGTTGGTTGGTGGATTTGCCCGATTTCACTATCGCGCTATTGCATCTTGGATCCTAAGTGGTCTGGATGCAACCCAACTGGGAATACAATTGGTGAAAATCGCGAAGAGGTCTCAGACTCCCAGAGACCCTTCTAAAGAACTCATTGGAATATATGACATATGTTTAACAAACCTGCGCATAGACCACGCGTTCGACGCCTTATAAAGGACTGGACCTTCTGGACCTGTTCACTCATCACAAGTATCCCTTTACCTTCTTTCAACCCTCAGTTTTCCAGACAGAATTAATCAGCTTGCTTGATCAATAGCCATGCGTAGCCTTCTATTTGTTCTTTTCATCAGCTTGGTGTCTGCCTTCCCGCTGGATACAAGATTTGACCCTAACGTTGCGAGTTCTGAAAATGTGAGTGACCCTGGGGCATGATACTCGGGCTAAAGCAAAGCGGACTGCTAATTTGATCCTGAATAGCAAGTGAGGAGTCCTATAATATGAAGTTGAGACTAAACCTGAGTAGACTACTAACCTGAGATTGGTCTTAGGCAGTGAGTATCCCACTTTGAAGGAGAGTATATACCAGAGCCAGCCACTAACCTGACTTCGAAAATAGTATGTGAGTGGCCTTATAGTATGATATGTGTCTCAAACAGGAGCAAATTACTAACATGAGCTTGACTACAGAATGTGAGTATCCCAACCTGGGAAAAGTATTTACTGAGCAGATCACTGACCTGCATTGGATATAGGACGTGAGTGGCCTTGGATCATGATAATCAGACTGAACAGGAGCTGTTACCCAACCTAAGATTGATCATAGATTGTGAGGGTCCCCTTTCGAAAAAAAGAATTTACCAGACCGGACTGCTGACCTTATATTGAAAATAGACGGTGAGTGATCCTCAAGCATGACACGCAGACTAAGGAGCGGCCTGTTGACCTGATCTTGAACATAGGCTGTGAGCCTCCCTCTGTGATGAAAAGTATTTACCAGGGCAAACCGCTAACCTCATATTTGAATAGTGGGTGAGTAACCCTAAAGGATGACACGAAGACTAAGGTGCAGCTTGACCTGATCCTAAATACAGGCAGTGAGTGACCCTGGAGTATGATACTGCAGACTCATGAGGAGCAGGGTTTTAATCCGCTATCGCATGTAGGCAGTGAGTGACCCAGGAGCATGATATGCCAATGAACGAGAAGCAGTCTATTAACGTGATATAAAATACAGAAGAATTCGCATGTAAGCACTCCTTGAACCCACCCTCGATTACAGTGACAGACTGCTGACTTAAGAAATACAGCCCGCACCGGGTAAGGAACTCGAAATTTTGTCTAGCTAAGGAAGAAAGGTGCCTAGTAGCTGACTAGCTATGGTTGGCGCAGTACCCGGAGCAAAGTGACCAGTGTTTCCCCTTGGTCCCTCGGAAGACGCAAAAGGAACCGAAACCTATTCAGAGGTACTCCCAACTCCTGCATGTTCGGCACGGACCAGTCTAACCAGAGCCCAAGATCGAGCAATGAGACGAGGAGGTTGAACTAGAGCATGGAGTTCTCACTGCTCCATTGGATAGTTTAGGCTTTGGAAATTGGTTTGGTCCAGGATGTATGTTGTTAAATGATTACAAATATTATTGTTCTCATGCTCCAACATAGAAGTTTCTGGAGATAGCATAGCACAATGGTCTGGAAAACATGATTCTTGTAGAGAAGGGGCCTTCCCCACATAGCCATGATGCGATGGTAATGAAGCTCTTAATTGGATTCCGTCGGCGTCCTCGAGGCGTATGAATCTGCAACTCTGCTCCCCTTGAGTTCTATCAAGAACAAGAGATACATCAACGCAGTCTACGTCTTCGTTTGCTAAGACTGATTCTTGATTCACTATTTCTGTGGGCTTCCCAGACTGATCTGGCTGCTGCTTGGGAAAAGGCCAATCCCAGTAATGCTCAGGGTGGTTGTGATTAGTGGCTTGGATCCTCTAGAGACTCAAACCCTGGCTCGATCTGTCTAAGCCGTCCGGTGCAGTAACTATAAGAATTGCTGTGCAACACCATTGATATCATTGAGACGATATGAGCTGTCCATAGGCCTTGACCTCAGGAGGTTTTCGAGGATCGGAACTTGGCCGAACACGATGGATGACCGGATGGATCCAGGCGAGCTTCTGCAGGTCCAAACCGCCGCAAGAGGCTGCAAAGCAATGTTAAAATGCCAGGACGAGATGAGTTTTAAGACAGAGCAATTAGAATTGATGGATGATGTAACAAGACAGCGAACTGTCGCTCTAAATTGAAGAAATGTCCGCGACACAAAACAATATCATTTGGAATAACGTGACATATCACCAGAACAGGTTTCCAATCACTGTTATGTCCAAGTCATGCCTCTATTTACATCCGAATATGCTAGCTGAGAAACTTACTAAAGGCCCTGCTGATGCTATTTAGTGAGGTAGCCTTGCCTTATAACTGCTCGAGACTAGCCTTAGTCTGCTCTAGAAATGTGTATTGTGCGGTTCAGAAGTTACAATACAACTGTTAACGATTAATTTCTATTACAAAATCAAAACTTGTTTCAGGTACATGGCGGCATACCGTACGAGATCTAGCACACCGTACAAGGCTTGTTCTGCAGCGCCTCGGCGGCAGCGTAGAAGGCGGGCTTCGTCTCGAGCGTCTCATTGTATAGACAGGCGCCACCCTGTCCCTGAAAGACACCGGGAATCCATGAGTAGGCATCGTCAAAGTCCCATACTACAACGCCGACACAGCGCGGTCCGGCCTGCTTGCAACTGGCCACACTAACATAATAGTCCGCAGCCTGCTGCTTTTGCGCGTCGGCGGTGTAGAATGGGGCCTGAGAGAAACGGATGTCAAGTTCGGTGATGGCGACCTCAAGATCGGCCTCGATGTAGGCCTTTTTGGTGGCGAGCTGGTCGGCCAGCGAAGGAGTCTGGCCGACGATGAAGTGGGACTCCAGACCGACTCCGTCAATGCGAATGCCGCGCTTCCGCAACTCGGCGACTAACTTCAGGACAGCATCTGCCTTGGGGCCGGGATTCTCAATGCCATAGTCGTTATAGTAAAGCTTGACTTTGTTGGCGTGAATCTGAGCGAGGGCTTCCTGGGCGTACTGGAAGGCAAGGTAGAAGTATTCCTCTCCAATTGTGTCGTACCACACACTGGAGGAGAAGGTACCATCCCCGTTGATAGCTTCATTGACGACGTCCCACGCGTAGCAGCGCTTGCCAAAATGCTGGACAGTCTTGAAGATGTGGTTCTTCATCACTGCTTTGAGCTCGGAGGCGGTCCAATTCCTGGAGGTGACCCAGTCGGACACTTGGCTGACCCAGACGAGGTTATGGCAGCGGACGCTGTGACCGTAACGATCGGCCAAATCCATGAAGTAGTCGCCCTCAGTGAAGTTGAAGACATTCTGCTCGGGCTCGGTGTACATGAACTACGTAGGTAGAATCATCGTGTCAGCGCCAATACCGATTAAGGAATAGTATGCGCTTTGGTTTACCTTCAATGCGTTTGCGGGAGTCATTTCGCCAAACTGCTTTTGGAGTACTTTCAGATAAGGTTTGTCGGTTGTCTCTGAGGTTCCAGGAATATCGGCTGCAGTGCCGAACCAAAGCATGCCATTACGCCGAGCGATCTTATCGAGATTGACGTTGTTCTTATTGCTCGAAGGCGCTGCCGAGGCCAGGCCAGCGAGGAGAGCGGTAGCAGTAAGGGAGAAACGCATCGCGAGTCGCAAAACGTGGATTATTCGTTTGAATTGGTAGCAGAGTGACCAGGATGGACGGCAAGGGAGTGTACAGCACTTTATATACACCGTCGCAGGGAAAGTGAGGGGCAATTGATATTAACTGAAGCCATTGTATCCTGCATTTGTGCCGGCTGGCCTGGAATTTCCCGGCTCTAGATTGGGCTATTCATCCCCGCAGGAACAACCGAAATGACCTTGTCTAGATGCAGGCAATTTCTCTGGGGTAGCTTGGGAAGTTTAGGCTATTGTGCCTGGTATAGCCAATGATACCTTAGTGTGCATTGTGCCGAGGCCAGCCCGAGAGGAGAAGTGTTCAACGGAACTGATTGCCCCAGGATTTCTTCATTTCTGATAATGTCGAGCATTTTACCGGCAGGTCTTATCAACGATATGTGACTATTCTGCCCCATCTCAAAATACCCTGAGTGTTGGCAAATGGGATTCAGCCGGACGATTCATGCTAAATATATAGCGGCCGTGTTTTATTGTGAGGTTGGATATCAGAATATCAAGCTGGCAATACGAGGAATTCAATCAACTTGTGGATGAAGCATGAGTATACAACTCCAGATTATTGAGAAATATCTTTGATTGACCTAAAGTTGTTGTCCTCAGGGGTTCAATCTTCGATGTTTGTTTTTCCTCCAAAAAGGGCTTTGACTCCTCAGGCACCGTTTCCACGTGGTCCGCTGGCGGCCAAGATATCCACCAATGAAAGTGGACATGCGGCATGACTAATCACTTCTCCGGCACTTTTCGTCCTGAACCGCCGTCATGCTCCCCCACTATTCCTCCACATTATTCCTCCGTAGCTCCTCCCTCCCTACACACTTCCTCCGCTCAAGAGATACACTCCAATCTTCGCAGAATCACATTGCCTCCTACCCAACAGTGATACGCCGCGATCATCAGGATGCCAGCTACTGACGCTCTCCGTACGTGGATGTGGCTCTGATCGACGTACTGAATGTCTGCTAACCTGTCGTTTTACTTAGAGCCCCCACTTACCCCAGCCGAGCGGGCCATCGTCAAGAGCTACGGTGGCTGGACCCAATTCATGATCAGTTTCGGATTGAAGCCGTACGAGCTTGACGATATCGATGAAGCAAAGTCTATTGTTGCGTCCCTTGCTGCCGATGATTAAGGAGTGGATGCGAACGGCCAAGGACTTCAGAGCCGGGGAACATTACATCCTGACTGCAATACAGCCAGTTCGTTTCTTTGCTTAGTACCTCTCTCAGTATGCCTCGTTGATGGTGGGGAGAGCAATCATTCCGATGCATGACAAATTGGTTCGTTGCCTTCACCTTGATTAGCCTCAGGTGTCTGTGCAAGCGACCGGCTGCGTCGGTTTGAATACTGGATGACTATCATCATATGTGAGAATAAAACAGAGAAACTGGTGGCTAAGCTATTATGGGGATCTGCAATGGCAGTTGTCCTTCCTGGACCTTAGAATCTTCCACTAGGATCCAATGAGCAATAACCCCATTGTGTTGCTCAGTTCGAAGGTCATGCTTCCTCAGTACTCAGCCAAATAGACCAACTCCCTCTGATCAGACAAGCTCATCAACCACGAATCTGCCCGGCCATTCGAGAATCCTCTCCACTTAATTCCTCTGGAGCCGCCGACGGAACGAGCAGCGTCTGTGGGCTTTTCACCTTGATATGCTGGCTAACCCACCCTTTTTGCCTTTGAATGCCCTTCTGAGCAAAATTGACTGCATCGATGAAATCACAATCCCAGAGTGCCTGGCTCACAGGAGACAGAGCTGTCAGATGTCCTTCGATATAGGTCAGGAACAAGTCCAGTGACTGCAGCGCTGCCAGTGCCTCGTACGGATCGTTCGATTCACCAATCGCAGGGAAGATGCTGTCTCGTAGGCGCTCGGCCACCCGGCGACCGTACTGTTGGCTCTCGTGGTATCGCTCGATAATGGGTTTGAAGTGGTCCAAAACCTCACAGGTAATGCGTCTCATCACCTGGAGACCGCTTTGGATCTCCATATCATGGACCAAACGAGGGATCATGTCGACGTACATGTCGCGCAGCATCTCCAGTGCCTGGTCAGTTGCTCCCAGCCAGAGCTCCAGCCGGCGGATGAGCTTCTTGTCCTTGCTATTGTCTCCCGCACTGCTTGCCGCGTCTGGTTTCTTCTGCTCGACACTCCGAACGGCCATCGTTTGTCGTTCTTCTTCCCTTTGGACACACTTTTCAATGCGGACGGCACCGGACTTGAACATGGGCTGTTTGGAAACTGGGTCCCATTGCTCTGCATTCATTAGCATGCGGTATTCCAGTCAGACTGTCTTCCCGACATTGTGCCTACCAATTGTAAGCTCGTTGGCTGCCCTTGCTCTCCCGTCTGTAGCGTCCCAATACCCAAAGTGAAAAGGAATGAAAACATGTCCTTCGTTGATCCCCCCGATTCTTACTGGGAGCTCAACACTCCCTCGTCGGGATCGCACGATCACCAGCTCCCCTTCAGTGAGATGGAGGGCTTTGGCGTCTTCAACCGAAATCTGCACAATCGGCTCCTGATCCGCTTGCTGTAAGCGCCTCGCTCTCCCGGTTTTGGTGCGCGTATGAAAGTGGAAGACGTTTCGACCAGTGGACAGAAGAAGAGGATAGTCCTCATCCGGGGTCTCCAGCGATGGTTTATAATGTGCCGACTTGAGAATGGCCCGCCCAGCAGGGTTCATCGCCTGGTATTGGGCCTTGGTGTATGGGGTACCGGTCTCCAGATCATGACCATAACTCTCACAGTAATCCGTATCTGTGAAGAATTTCCCGTCGTCAAACAAGCGGTCTTTGCCATATGGATGTTCTTTAGTGCACGGCCACTGGATGCCCGATCCACCGGTCAACTTCTCATATGTCAGTTCGCTGCAGTCGAGGGGTCGACCGAACGACATCTTCCTCCACTCGTCAAACACTTCTTTGGGCGAGGTAAAGGGAATCAAAGGCTCCCCATACTTGTTCTTGAACTCCATGCGCTTCGCATAGTCAAGCCAGATGTCAAGGTCCGCACGAGCCTCCCCTGGTGGGTCAACAGCCTTCATCGATAAATGCATGGTCCGGTCGACGTTGGTGAAACATCCCGTCTTCTCGCCCCATTGTGCCGCAGGGAGGACGACATCTGCAACGGCCGCTGTCTCGGTCATGAAGATATCTTGCACCACCAGGAAAAGCTCTGGTTTGGTGAGAAGATCTCTGACCCGGTAGAGATGGGGCAGGCTGACGAGGGGGTTAGTGCCAGACACCCAGAACATCTGGATGGTACCGTCCTCGATATAGTTGAGCATATTTTGGATGTGGGTGGGCTGGTTCCAGTGTGGTGTATGCACGAGGTCAATCTTCCAGATGTCGGCGATCTCCTTCATGTGTTTCTCGTTCTGGAAATTACGGAATCCTGGATATTCGCCGTCACATCCTGTCTCGCGATTGTTTTGCGCCGTCGGTTGGCCATTCATTTGAAGAATACCACTGCCCGGCTTGCCAATATGTCCCAGCAAGAGGTTGATGTTGTTGATCTGGCAGGCGGCCGCGGTGGCCTGGTTTGATTGATAGACTCCCTGTAACGCAGTGGACAGTAGACTACCACTGGTGCCGATAATCTCAGCCGCTTCTTCCAGCATATTGGCAGGAACACCAGTTATTTTCTCCACATATTCCGGCGTATACTTGGAAACTGTCTTTTCCAGTTCCTGTCGTCCGACGGTATGCTGTTCCACCCATTCCTCATTCACCCAGCCGTTCTTGAAGATCAAATGCTGCAGTCCATTAAGCAGCGCAACGTTGGTTCCACCTTTGGGCGCCAGGTGAACGGTCGCGTGCCTGGCCGTCTCCGATTCTCGAGGATCTACGACCACCAGCTTCGGGGGATCGGGTCCGGCCAGGCGGTCCAAAACACGAGACCATAGCACTGTCTGAGTGTTCGCCATGTTGTGACCGACCATGAAGATGCAGTTTGTGAAGTCGATGTCTGTATACGAGCCCGGCTGGCCGTCGCTGCCAAAGGATTCGCGCATACTGGCAGCCGCCGTTGCCGTGCAGAGGCGAGTGTTGCCGTCCCTTGATGGTCAGTTCATTTTCTGGACAAAAGAGCGCTTGAGACAGTCAAAGCGACCTACATGTGCAGAGTGTTTAGACCGGCCTTTCCGATCATAGCGAGGACATAATATTCCTCCAGGAATAGCTGTCCAGTGGTGTAGAAGCCAATGCCATGGTTAGTCAGACGTCTTTGAACGTCTTTCGTCTTGTCCACAATGAGGGACATGGCCTCATCCCAGGATGCAGGTTCCAGCTTTCCATTCCGACGGATCAGGGGATGTCTCAGACGGTCCGGATGATTCATTGATTCCCAGCTGGGGACGTTAACGGGTGGTTTGTCAGGATCTGTTGCTGCCTTACCCATGAAGGCCTTTGGGCCCCAGTCTTCCCCTGTTCACCCGGTCGGTGATGCGCCCGCGCACACCGACGACTTTGCCATTCTTCACTCCAATGTCCAAGCCACAGCCGTTGCTAGAAGGATTGTAAGGAGACATTATTTCGGCCGTTGTAGGAGGGGTGCGTACCTGCACAGCACACAAGCACTCTGCACCCATTTCTCCGGCTCCTCTAGCGTTCGTACGTCGCATCGAGTCGGCCACTCGTGCTTGTACGGCGTGCGCGGTCCATAGACATCCGCAATGGAGTCTCGTGTCTCGTAGACTTTGGTCGCCATTGTGTTGTAGCCTCAGCCGATCCTATAAACGGGGAATGTGCTTTAATAGGCCAATGACCCACGCGAATGACAGTCAAGACTTTAATGTGGGGTTGTCTTCTATTGAAACAGAATCAACCCTCCATTGTACATCAATTACCCAGAGCCGTATGGAATCTCTGATCAATGTGTGGGGAAGCTGAAGATGAAGCCAACGCAGGGACCTCTGCTTAACCCCGCTGACGTAGCGATCATCCGGCATTTTCGGCCCTCGCGCAGCATCATGGAGATAGCGTTACCTAATAGGGGTGGAAAGTTTGGTGCAAAGCTTGGTATTTGGGAGTTGTGCACTCAAAAGGCATTGATATTGGTTCAGCAGACGAGGGGTGGACACGACAGAGTTTAAGGGCCTGTAGTCGCGATGACTCCAAAGTGACGCCATCCGCAACCTCCGCCCTCGGCTTCTCCGCGGCAATCCACAAAATGCCTCAAAACAAGGTCTCGTAGGGTCAACATCCCTGTTATGACAGGTCATTGGTTTCTAGAGGAACAGGAATAGTTCGAGCCGTGTTCAACTTGGAAGTTGACTATCGTCGTCGAGACCCTAGCGGATAGTTTGGCAGACTCGTGAGCTGTAAACCTCCCCACAATCTTACAAAAAGACATGAACCCATCATAGGATATTGATTATACATTAGGCGGTTGAAACTACCAGTTGAGCTGTGTCGTTGCCGTCATGGCAATCCTTTATGCTGAGGCACTGCAGCTGATTCAGGCGGAGGCTCAGCAACATCGCGACGCCTTTGTCGCTGATGGGGAGAATGTTCCTATCAGCCATGCGCGGAATCGCATTGCTCGCGAGACTGTAACGAGTCCGATATCGACCCCAAAATTCGATACCTCCGCTATGGATGGGTATGCGCTGAGCTCGTCTGCGACGCAGGATGCGACCATCGACATCCCGGTAACATTTGAAGTCAAAGGCATGATCGCCGCGGGAGATGAGCCTTTGCGGATTGCCGCTGATGAACAATCGGGAGCGCTGTCTGCGTGGAGATCATGACAGGAGCTCCCTTTCCGACTAGCGTGAGTGGTGACGAATTGGACTGCTGTGTGCGCAACGAGGATGTAACAGTCATCGTGGACGAAGCGTCCAACCGCCGCTATATTCGAGTCTTCAAGCCAGCAAAAGCGCGGCAGAATCGAAGGTTTGCAGGAAGCGACTTTAAGAGAAGTGACGTCCTCATCGATGCGGGAGAAGTGGTCCATCCGGGCCACATCCTGTCGATGGCATCGGTTGGAATCACGGAAATTGCCGCCTTGCGCAAGCCTCGAGTGGCTGTTGTCTCTACTGGCTCGGAGCTATTGCCTCCTGGGCTTCATGAATCGTGCCTCCATCGGATTAGCGACGCGAATGGGCCCTATCTAACTGCAACCTTGGAGAGTTGGGGTGCTTCAGTGGACTTTTTGGGGATTGTCCATGATCATGCTGAGTCCCTGGAACAGGCACTGGGCTCGATTCTGAAAAAAGAATACGATGTGATCATCACCTCTGGAGCTGTTTCTGCCGGTCGATGCGACTTGATTCCTGTGGTGATTCGTCGGTTAAATGCTCGAGTCGTGTTTCACAAGGTCGCCATGAGACCAGGACATCCTGTACTTTTCGCCCAGATTCCCGATTCTTCAAGCACAGATAAACATCCCGGGAGAGGAACGGCGTTCTTTGGGTTGCCCGGAAACCCCGTAGCCAGCGCTGCCTGTTTGCGCTTCTTGGTCCTTCCATACCTGCAATACCTACAGCGGCAGCGACCAGACGATCCGTCGCATGCATATCTTCTCCCTCGTGACGACGTGGAAACATCGACCACCAAAGAGCATCCAGTGGTATCTACATTCCGCGGGGACATGGACGTCTTCCGACCGGCATTGGTCCGCGGCTCGTCAGGCCATGTACAGGTAAAGCTCATACAGGATCACAGTCCAGGAAAGATCAAGCCGTTTCTGCATTCAAATTGTTGGATCCATATCCACCGAGGCGTTTCCGAGTTGAAAGCAGGTGACATTGTCGACATTTACCCAAGCCAGTGATTTCCTGTCGCCGACCAACTTCTCCTTTATCAACTCACTTGGGGTTTGCCTTCCATATTCGACGCCAGCTCCAAATCGGCACGCGTGTTGACATTGAAGATCCAGCTCTCCTTGTTTGGTCGTATCGTCTTGCCATGCAGACGCTTCACCACCGCACTGGGACCGAGGATGCCATTTTGAACGTTGCCTTTGAGTGCGCGCAATGCCTCCGGAGACCAGATACTCAATAACGGCTCATAGAAACCATCTCTGTTCTCGAAACAGGTGACTGGTGCAGTCCATGCGCAACGAAGTTGAGACAGCGCGGCGACAGATATGAATGGATAGTCGCAGGCGACTACCAACCAGGAAGCACTATCATCCAGGTGATGAGCCGCCAGCAATCCGGCTGCTGGACCAATGCCGGTGCTGTCATGTTCGCTGGGTACTCCGGGACCGTCGTAGACTACATGGACCGGGAAAGTGGTAGTCCCACGGTTGAGGATCAGTTGATTGTGTGCGACGGCAGTGATATGGCGATCGTTCGCAATGACTTTTAATGAGTCGTGATCGCGCAGTGAAAGAAACACCGCTTCTGACTCGGGACATGCCTCGCGTAGGATGATCAGCAGATGGACGAACAAGGGGACATCATCGACGACTCGTAAGAGTTCTTTGCGAGTGCCCATTCGCGATGAGTGGCCTCCCGCCAACAAGAGCGGTTTAAGAGTAGGCATCGAGGATACCAAGGAGTCGATAATATTTCTTTGAATACAAATTGAGGACAGTGTGAATTGCGGGTTACCCCTGTTTATAAAGCCAAAACCATGTGGGGAACAACCCTCCAGTCAAAATGACGACACACATGCGCCTTGAATGTGATCTATAGTTCTTTAATTCATGTAGCTCATGTCATTCAAATATATACATTAAGTCCATCTCTCCAGAAGAGATATTCCACCATGCTTCTTCCTAGCTCAAGTCCGACCGGTATTCCCTTGATCGCGCTGTTCCAACATGTCGCTGTCGAACCGAGGATCCAGCTTGTTCAGGATCTTGCTCGAGTGAGGCTGGGAGGTCTCAGGGGCGGATGCTTTGGCTCCGGGGCCCCCAAAGGCGGGGGCTTGAGAGGTATCTTTCGCTTTGTTTTGGTCGGAAAGCTCGGACGAGTCGACGACGTTGGATGCCTGTGTAGGATCACGCTGGAAGGAAGGCGGTTGCGACATGCTGGTAGTCAAATGTTATATGGAATGTGGACAGAACTGAGAGTTGGTATAAAGGGATGAAGTACAATCCGACTGATTAATGATTAATCACTTTGATGCCGCTCATCTTTTACATGGGATAAATCAATTTATACCTCTTACTGCCAAACCTGCCGTCGGTTACATCATGTTGATGTTAACAGCTCCATCTTCTACTATATGATGCAACTGCTGGATTTCTCCGCGGAATCTCCGACATAATGTCACAACATCATTTCCAGTTGGTATTTCCAGCCGTTATCATGCTGCTATGCACCCTATATCCTCGCATTTGCCAACCAGGTAATGATAACACTGATGCGAATGGGCAATATGATGCCTGAGGTGTCCAAGCGATGCCTTGAATCATGCAGGCTGTTAGCCACCTCTCTATTTGGAAAGTTGATTGCTTCTGGGATTCTATTATTGGGGTAGGTAAGGCAAGTGCAGAGCTAATCGGCAAAAACACAATACTGCCATTCCTGCAGTATTGGCCTCAATATACTGATTAACTATGGAAGCTTTCTCGCTACGCACACCACTCGGGGCATAGACAGTGCCACTCCTTGAGATGCCTCTGTACAGCAATCTGCAATCAATTGATGTATATTCCTCGCTTCCTCCAGCATCCCCTTCCGCTGCAAGGACCCGGCAAACTCCTCCATGGTCATCAGATGTTGGTCCCCATTCGCCATGGCTAGCTCCATGCGATCCCGGAAATGATCTAGCCGGGCATCTGTAAAGCCATTGCGTTCCAGGATACCGGGTAAGCTCAGCACCCAGTCATGTCTTCCGTTTGAGCGGACAAAATGAAGCAGCCGGTCAAACGCCGGGGTGTCTGTGTCTGCATTTGCCTTGACGATATGTGTATCGGGGTAGTTGAGATCATCCCACTGGATGTACCCGCCGGGCTTCAGCATGCGGTACGCACTCTGGATAATGGGGACTGGATCGCTGTGCTCTACCACCAGTATCAAAAGACGGAGGTGGACGATATCGTATCTTCCGACGAGATGTTCCGGAACGGGACTGAGGATGTCCCAGTTGTGCACGGTGACATTGTCTGGCAACCACTGAGCCGGTGGGGATTTGGAGAGATCGATGTCGAAGCCATCGAGGACAGCTGATTCCGGTAATTCACAGGCGAGCTCGAGGAGCCAGACGCCTGTGCCGCAGGCGAGGTCCGCGATTCTCAGCGGCGACGAGGGTTGGGTATGTGGGATGGGGATAGATGGGTGTAGGTTGAAGCTCAACGAGTTTTTCCAGAGATAGAACTGGAGGTTCAGGCGGCATGTGGCAGCATAACCTTTGTCGAGCATGTAACCATTGCCGTCAACCAGATGGAAGCCAGAGGAGATGCTCTCCATAGTGAGACGGATGAGACAGACAAGAGCCTGACAAGCTTTGAGGAGGGCTTGCCATTATACTACAAATCCAACAGATAAAAGGGGAAAAGAAAAGGCCTCCACACTAGATCCTTCGTCGTATTCCAGCTGCATTAGTCCAGTTGGGCCTCTGCCACCCAGATTCGCATAAATCCAGCAACGAGAAACTGACCAACATGCCCATCTTCACTACCGCCATGTCGTCTATTCAGGTTGGCCTCGCCGTGGGCAACGGCACTGGCCCCGAGTTGGCAGCCGTCTTTGAGCGTATTATCCAATCGCTTACTGCTCCCTACAATGTTACCGTCACTTTCCTGCGTTCCTCACGCATCTACAATTCCTACTCCTCGCTCCTAGCTATCAATGATACCGACGCCGTGACAGAAGAAACACTGGCAGACGCTGCCCACTACCGCCAATTCTGCAAAGAAGCCGTATCTTGCGGTGTGCGCGCTATATTCCGTACTTCGATCAGCGCGCAAGCCCTCTACCTCGTCCGCGAGCAGCTGCAAGCCATCAAAGTCGAACATTTCGTTTTGAGTCCCAACTCGTCTATCCTCCTCGTCCGCGACCAGGCACAGGGCTTCTACTCGGGCGCCAACAGCGTCAACACCAGCAAGGACGCTGTCTCCCGCACCGTGCACTTCAGCAAGGCGATCTTCACACGCATCCTCTCCTACGCACTCGCCCGCGCCAATCAGCTCTGGGGAACAACCAACTCGGTCACAATGGTCTACAAGTTCCACCTCTTCGACGGGCTGTTCCACACCTGGGCAACAGAATGGGAACGAACCTTTGGCGTCACGATCCGATTTGTGCAGGGAGATACGATGAACCGCGACCTGCTAGCCTTCGGGGTGAGCGGGCACAATCTAGTCATTTCAGGCAACGAGTACGCAGATATCATGCAGACCATCCTGCTCGATAGGTTTGGCCTCGGGGCGCAGGAGTCCGCGTGCGCAGAGAACGTCTATCTTCACCCGGATGTGCAGGGCCTGAGCGAGTACCAGACCGCCCATGGATCAGCGGATGATCTGGTGGGTCGGGGCGTCGTCAATCCGACGGCTACGATCCGCGCCGCCGCGGCGGTGTTAGAGGATCAGGCGGGCTGTGCGGGTGTGAAACGGAAGGTCGATGGCATGTTGGGGGATTTGGGGGCCAGGGGCATTGGGACGCCTGATCAGGGAGGGACAGCTACGACAGAAAGGTTTGTAGAGGCTTTCCTACAAAGATTAAATCAGCCACTGGACACGCACAACTACGAGATTTGCCGGTTTCGGGGGAAGCGAACGGCCATGGTGGTCGTGGACTTCCAGAACGATTTTGTCACGCAGTACAAGAACCAATCGGCCATGGCACGGGTGGCGGCGAACATCCCGCGAGTGGTGGAATGGGCCCGACAGGCTCGTATCGAGGTGATTTTTGTTCGGTTCCTGGGAGACGAGCAATTTCAAAGCCTTAGCTGGCGCCACCGGAATCAGACGCAGGGGCGACTGCCGTGGTGTGTCCAGGGGACATGGGGTGCTGAGGTATTCGGTAGTGTTACTGTCCACGAGGGTGAACCAGTGTTTGACAAGAAAGCCAAGTTTGATCCATTCCTGACCGCAGAGTTTGCGCAGTATATCGCTGCTCGGGGATTTGAGCAGCTGGTGGTGGTGGGCTTGTACACGGACGTCTGTGTTGATGCGACGGTGCGAGGCGCGTTTCAGCGGGGACTGTGGACCACACTGGTGAGCGAGTGTACGGCAGCATTGCATTTCTCGGAGGAACAGATGCTGGCTTACATGCAGCGAGTGTATGGAAGCGAAGTGGTCATGATGGACGATTTGCTGGCAACTGGGAACGAGAATGGCCCCGTCTCTCCCAGCGGATAAGGAATAGATAGATTCGTTTCATCACTATTGGTTATCCAACAACAACTGCAATCTATGTTCGTAATTGGAGCAGACGAAGACACGAGGTTACATTTATTGGCATTGATCCCTGTCCAAGTGTTCACTAGTCGTGACTCGTCCGAGCCGATATTAATGGCGGAAGCTAAATAGATGACGATGAGACATGTCCGAGGCAGGTAAAAGAACACTTATTAACCGTCAGCACACTACTCGCTCAAAGCATGGATAAGCCCAATAATGTCTCAGATTGACAGCTCAGTCTGGTTCCAACCTCATATCGGCCCGCGTCTTCGGCCGTGCGTCCGATATGTCTACAACCACTGGAGCGGCATACCAGACAAAGATCTCCCCTCCCATTTACACGACATCGTATGTGAATCGCTTCATCCCAAGTTCTGCATTATACTAAAACATTCTAGCGCAACAAAGCCTGGCCTTTAGGTGAATACCCCTGCATTGGCCTCTGGATCTTTCTCCTCCCTGGTTTGGCCGCCTTCCCGCAATTCCCCGTGATCCTGGCTCGAGCGCGGCAGCCCCAAGCTGGGATACTGGATTTGGGATGTGGTCTGGGACAAGAGCTGCGCTTATTGGCTGCGCATGGCGTTTCCACGGACCTGATGTGGGCGGTGGATATTGAGCCTGGTATATGGCAGTTGGGATATGAATTATTCCGTGATAGGGACCGGATGAAGGCGAGGTTCATTCAGGGAGATTTTCTGAGCATGGCGGACGAAAGCCTCCGCGAGCTTCAAGGCAACGTGGATGTGGTGATAGCGTCGCAGTTTCTTCATCTGTTTAGCTGGGACGGCCAAATCATCGCAACGAAGCGGATCGTCGCATTGTCTAAACCGGGGACGATGCTAGTGGGATATCAACAAGGCAGGAAGACAGCTCGGGAGTATATGCGGCCCTGGGGTATGATGTTCTACCATAATCTCAAGTCATTCGTCAAACTGTGGGATGTGGTGCAACAGGAGACAGACACACAGTGGAGGCTAGAAGTGACCGAAGTAGATCTCAAGGAATGGGGTATGGAAGATGAGGACGTGCAATGGATGCCGGCAGATCGCCAGGGGATCAACTTTGTTATTACTCGCATCTCATGATCGTCCAAAACAGGCATATCGGTGGGTTATCAGTTCTTCGTACCCTCAAACAACCCGAGAAATCCCTGCAGCAGTCTTACGCATTCGGCCACCCGAGTGACAAATGGCGCACAGTGACTGCAGACCATCTCCTCGACAATCCAATCCTTCTGCGTAGCGGCTATCATCGCACGCTGAGCTCCCTCGGGAAGAGCCTTGTCTAGTATAGGAACAATAAATGCTAGTCGTCCGGCATACGCCTGGTCTGCCCAAGCGGGAGCAGGTTGGGGGGAGTTGAACGCCAACGTGGAATGAGGCCGGATGTAACCCGCGAGGTTTTGAGCCACGCCTTGATCAAAATCAGCGGCAAAGATGCCAGCAGGATCATCGGGGATGTTCACTTTGTCGTACGGCTAGAGAACGTTACTCATCTGTTGGGATTCATCCAAGTAGTTTGAAGAGGGGTAGTACCTTGTCCAACAGAATCCACGGGGGAAGATACCCTCCCTGTAATCCTGCACAACTTAATCCTTCCGGGACCAGGAAAGCAGCGATGAACACCATCCCTACGATGCCACCAGACTTGCCCTGTTGCATTCGTTCCGTTTTGGCAAGACCTTTGGCGGCCGCGGCACCAGGCATTCCTGCGTAGGAGTGCATGACCAGAAGGACGTCGCGGTCCTCGTCTTCCACTAGCGGACGGATGACGCTGGCGATGGCATCGGAATCAGCTTTGCAGTCTGCGCTCGTGGGATCCGCGGGATCCAGAGAGGGATATCCAGCATAGCGGACAGGATAACCGGCCTTGGTGAGAGCGTCGAGGAAAGGTTGATAAAAGTCTGGAGTGATCCATGCACCGGGCACGAAGACGATGGTTGCCATTGTATTGTCGTATAGATCAAAAAGTGAATGATAGACGCAGTCTCATGACGTCCAGGGTGAATCAGGCGCTTAATATATGGCTTTGACCTTGGCAATTAGCGGAGTATACCACCTCGAGCGCCACCTCATTCCCCCTTTCAGGGATTCTGCTCCTTCCCTTGCTTAGCTCCAGATCATCCTGGTCTGCCCCTCATCGTAGTTCGGTGAGGGACCTCCGATGCGAAGTCCGATTAATATCCGACTGCTGTTTACTGGAGAGCAGACCAGCCGCGAACTCATTTGCTACAAGGTCTGACCTGTGACCTGTTCTTCTTGAGAGATTGTCTCCCTGGAGTATACCACAGGTGGTGCTTTCCTCGCATTATGGACTTCACTCCTCCGCCCGGGTTGGATCTTTCGGAATCCAAACGAGCCAATCTATATGCGGCATATTCATCTACGTATGGACTGGCCGTGCTGGCAGTGGTGCTGCGGTTGTTGTGTCGTACCCGAGTGTCCAAGGTCGGACTGTGGTGGGATGATTACTTGATCTGTATTGCTTTGGTTAGTATCACGGCATTGTGCTCCTCAGAAACATATTCTGACTGGGTGATCTAGGCCATGGTAACCGGAGAATACATCGACATGATCATCTGGGTGTATCGTGGGGTGGGAACACACATCTACCCCCTAGGGATGACCGGCTTCTCGAACTTCTTCATCAACCTCTTCGTCTGCGAAATCTTCTACACGCTGTCCATCTGTCTGACCAAATATTCCATCTTGATGTTCTACTGGCGCATCTTCGGCACCACCAACATCCGTATCCCAATATACGTCATATTCTTTCTGGTAACCGGCTGGGGGTTGAGAGTCGTACGTCGGACCATATCTTGAGTTTGGCTTTCCCTAACGGACCGACGCAGATCTTCACCACAATCTTCCAGTGTCTCCCCATCCGTGGCTTCTGGGATAAATCTCTAAATCCACACTGCGGCGTGGACGTCAACCAGTTCTTCATCGGCAACGCAGTTCCCAACATCATCACTGACTGGGCGTTGCTGATCCTCCCCATGCCATACATCTGGCGACTCCACAAGAACACCGCCCAGAAGATAGCCATCAGCAGTGTCTTTGTTCTCGGAGGGTTGTAGGTCTCATTCTCTCATGGGTTCAATCCCACCAGCTGACCATGCAGTATCTGCATCATTTCTATCGTCAGATTAGTGATCATGCTCGACTCATACCGAGTCCCCTCGATCGATGTAACGTGGGTATTTATCGGTCCCTCGACGTGGACGGCAGTGGAGACTAACATCGGAGTCGTGTCTGGTGAGTCGGCCCTTCCGTAGGGAAAGCTCGCAACTAATTTTAAAGCGTGTCTGCCATCTCTTCGTCCTTTACTTCGTCTGTTGGACCGTGACCACGGGACGCAGGATAGTGATTCTTCACCTAAGAAAAGCGCTCACTCGTATGGAACGTTGAGTTCCACCGGGAAGCGCAGTAAACGAAGTAAAATGCAGAATGACTCTGAGTTGCATTTGTCTACGATTGACGTTACGACAACGGTGGACATTGAGGAATCATATCGTTATTAGTTTTGGTGTCGTTGATCAATATATATTATAGCTCCGTGCCCGATGAGCCTCGTCTCTGAGCAATCCTACCCCAAGCCGTCGAGATGAGACAGATCGATGCAATGAATGATGAGGAAGAGAAAAGAGGTCTTCCACCACTACTGAGGCGGCTACACGACTGAATATATCATATGTCCTTTGCCTATCACAATTGCCATCGACCCTGTTCGCTATTGGCCCACTTGATCATAGTAACATCAACAGTTGGCTCCGTAACCAAAACAGCGTTTGTAACACTCGACGTTTACCTTCTGCCACTGACTTCATAATTATTGTAAAGTCACAAGGGCTTGAGGATCAGTTCACAACCTGGGCAACTTCGGCAGGCGGATACTTGTCCCCATACTCGGACACGATCCATTGGCAAAACTCCTCCCACTGCTGGTTCCAGTATTGAATGCGCTGGGCTTTGATTCCATCGCCCCGGGCGGCCAGATCAATGTCCCGAAGCCAGTCGGCATCGGACTGGTCCTCAAAATTCGACCAGCGAAGACTGTTCTGTGCCAGAGCTCCCTGTGGTTCGTTAACTTTATCTCTGGTCGAACGGGATTTGACAGGAAACCTACCAGTCCAGCGAGTCCGATGTTATCAAATCCCTGGATGGTCTGATAGAAATCATAACTCAGACCTGCAATATCTTGCCCCAGAATGGCCGGGTCGTCGTTGCTGATGGCCGTGGGAACGCCATGAGCGATCATCGCGGGGAGAGGATGGTGGAGGATATCCGTCGCCAGGCGCAGCACTTCGTTAGAGATGGGGCACACTTCGACCATGACTGCCTTTTCAATCACCTCCTCGATGAGTGTTGGGTGCTTGTACAGAGAGAACCCATGGCCGATGCGGCGGGAATTGAAGAGAATGGCATCCACCAAGTTGTAGTCGGTCGAGTTTCCGTCGCCGAGTGTCTCGCCGGCGTGGAAAAAGAAGGGAATCGTGAGATTCAAATACTCGGTCTGCTCCCGGAACCAGATCAGTTCGGGGGCCAGGTCTGACAGCGGACGACCCAGATCCTCCTGCGCGACCAGATCGTATCCGCTGAACAGCTCCGGAAACCTTTGCTTGCGCTCAAGGGCAATCTTCATGCCTGAGACAGGTCAGTCGCGTTTTCAGAATACGCAAAAAGAAATCTTACTCTTGGTGATCTTCTCCCGGTTCTTGCTGCGAGTGTCGGACCAGATGACGCGGGCCCCCCAGAAATTCTTCCCCTTGTCGGTGGCCTGGAACTTCTCAATCTCCTCGATCATCACATCCCACCAGACATCGAGATTGGGATCAACGTCCTCCTGGCCGGTGTGAACCAGTTTACCGCTGGAGCCACCGCTGCGGATTTCCACCCAGTTGATGCCATCGTCGGCTAACCCTTCGAACAGTTTCTGGTAGAAGGTCCGCACGATCGGCTCATAGTTGACCATGGTATCGGCGGGACCAAAGCACGCTTGAAAGCGTCTCCAGACCTCGTCGACACCCAGCTCATGGCGGATCGACTCCTGCGGCAGGATCGTCAGCTTGGACTTCATGAAATCCATAAAGCCTTGCCGGCCACCAGGGAACCGGTCAGCGGCGATTTGGACCGACACTTGGGTGTTGGGAACGTAATTGGCCGAGGAGATCGTTTCAGCCGAGGTGTTTATGGTCGTGTTGACATGCGCAAAAGCGACCGTGGCATTTTCTGCGCTCTGCTCATCCAGAATCGGTTGCGACGTGGAAATGACCATGCCTTCGGTTGCCAGAATGGTTTCGAGAATGGTTCCAAATGGCAGCATGGCCGACAAGTGTGCGTGTAGCAACGCACCCTTGGGCATGCGCTTAACAATCTTCCAGAGCTTCGTGGAATTGATGTATGGCCGTGCTAGAGGAAACATCTCCCCGGCATAACGCTCGTCCTCTGGATGCTCGAACGTGCCATACTGGCGCCAATAGTCATTAATCTCCTCCTGCCGGATTGCCTGGACGATGACATCGGCCTGTCGAGCGACTGTCGACAGATTCTGGCGGAACTCGTGATCTATAACCAGTCAGTATCCGCCGTCCCCAGCGAGGAATGGTGGCGGCATACCTTGTCGCTGCCGTTTTTCTATCTTGATCATGGCTGATCGAGCCATGAGATGGCGGCGCACGGCACTGCCATTCGGATCCGGGACGTCATCAGGAATGACCTTCGCCGCGGTGAGCGATAAGCACAGCGCATAGGCCACGATATTCGGCAGTTTCATGATGATAAGGCCCCTGGGCGCTTGGCAGGATGGAGAAGAAGAATCCGACAGCCCTAACGCGTCCAGCCAAAGCTTAATATATGAATCTTGGCCGGTGTCGTTGGGATCGGAGTAGAGCGGCACAGAAAGTGTATTGCTGCCGCAATGTTTTGATCAGCTCTGCAGGGATTATCCTAATCAGCCAGCCTCACGTACCTTTCCCAGCTCGTGTATCTCCGGTAGTGGATTGCAGTACGCACTACTCGAGACTATTGGGTGGAGGTGGACCCTTCTGGCCCTTGCTTGTGGGCCTGATTGCCATTTGGGCCATCGCTTATGCGGTGTGACTGCTCTCATCGAGTCCGGACACGCCTGACCTGAGGATGAAAGACTGTTCCCGGGGTGACGCCGGCATTAGTTGCCTTTTGGTCATCTTGGCATGTGTTTCCCTTTCTTGGCCACTGGCGATCTGCCTCAGCTTTTCCATTCTGGGACAGATAGAGTTACCGGATTTTGAGATGTCTTTCTTCAGATGCGGGGCTAACGAAAGTGAGTGCAAGATCATGATTCTGCTGTAGATCGTGGTCACTTCTCACTACGCTACTATTTGTATCTGTATGATGGGAATTATGTAGCCAAGGATACTGCTTTGCTTATCCATCACAAGCCTGCCGAATAGACGATTGCTTCAGTCTTGAATGGAATTCACGGCCCGTTCCGCAACCTCTCCCAACCCAAACCAAGGTTACGCTAGAACGTAAAGACAATTCAGCGCAGCTGCAATTGTCCTCCACTAGAACAAGGGCTGTGCGCTGAGGGAGTCATGCCGGTCAACGTGTCATTCAGTGACTCAGTATTTGTCAACTTACTCAAGACGAGGGGCAATCCCTGTACTCTAGACCCTGTCTTGCTTCAGTCCAGAATCTCTGAATTAACTAGTTAGCAAACATGCATCTCTTTTGCGGAATAATCGAAGCACAGTGAGTGTTTAGGGTTCAAGGCCATGGGATCAAGCGAAATAGATACGGTTCTATCCGGATGGCCCCCTTTCCCCTGGAGCAACCTTTGATTGATACTTGAAATCTGGTGACTATTATTCTATATATATTCCAAGATGATTCCTTGAGAGAATTTTATAATATATCGATTGAAATACCGAGTCTGATTCTATAACTCCTATCCACACTATACCAACTGGACGTCGTTTATCATTATGGAGCCTACCCAGAGCTCGAAAACGCATTCTTTATTCAGTGTCATTTATATTTAAATCGAACGTCTGCGCCGATTATCCACTGGATGCCAAAGTCCAGCCTTGTCAACAAAGTGTGCAGACATCACCAGCAACGAATAGATGCATGTCTGGAGGAATTCAGTACATAGCTCAATGCAAGATGGCATGTCCATACAGTCCCCTCAGCTGTCACCTTGCCAAGCCAATACTTTGTGACGATATAGGCTGTCAATGGGATCCATTGTAGCCGCCAATCATGGCCATCCGACAAAGTACGTTCGAGTCCAGCATGCGGACATTTGGGAACTCGCCCTGATTCGGATATTGCACAAGTGGGTCAGATCATCTCCAGCTGAATATCTTCGATATTTTTTAATCACTTTCATGGCCCATCATAAGGATCCCGTCTACTGTCGGGGCGGGCTGGTCCATTGAACATCTTGCAATGTATAGATGTGGCTCGTTTTGGGCTACACACATCCTGGTATGAGGGACATTTCACTGCGTTTCTGTACGAGAGATCATAACATATCAGGATTATGCCTGCATCACCCCCTCAAGAACCCCCCTCTCCTCGTCGGCCCACCATTTCCGCAAAACTTCCTCGCCCCTGCGCGCCTTTTGCGCCGCCCGATTGCGGTACACGCTGTCAATTTTCCGCACGCTGATCTCATCGCTAACGCACCAGCGTTTGAGGTCAGCCTCCCATTCTTCATAAGTCAGGGTCGGCTTGTCGTAGTGTGCACGGATGTTGTTCAGGGTATGCGTTCGCAGCGCCTTGGATGCACTAGCAAACCGCGTATTGTCTTTCGGGGTGGACCGTGACGGGATGAGCGGCTTGAGGGAGAGGTACATGATCGTTTTGGACTCCTGCGCAGCACCCATCAGAGGCAAGGCGGTGGTGGTGCAAAATGGCTGGGGACCAAGGGCGAGGTAGGAGAGGGGCGTTGACGAAGTCACCAGGGAGCAGAGGGCGCTGATTGTGCATTCTGCAGATAGGTAATTGAACCTGTTTTGTCAGTTGCTTTCTTCGATCGACTGGTCAAAGACATACCTCGCATTCAGGTCCTGCGTGGAATAGGACTGACTGATATCGAGAGTCTCCAATGCAGGATGACCTTGCAGCGATGAAATCAATGCAGTTGCTCCCTCATCGGTCAGGCCAATTGATTGCAGGGAAAGACGCTGCAGTGGCTTATTTAGTTGCAGCCCTTTGGCAAGCGCCTTTGCCCCTGCATCTCCGATTGGATTGCCGGACATATACAATGATGTAATAGGGCAATGCGGAGATGCCAGATACCTGGAAATTGCCTCGCAGGCCACCGTAGATACCCCAGTTGCTGACAGGTACAGGATTCTCATTGACAAGGGAGTTGGAGGAACATAGTCTGCTAATCGAGTGAACAGAGCAGCAACGCCTGCGTCGCCAAGCTCTGTCTGATCCAGATCCAGTGTCCGGAGGTTTGGAGTCTGTGTGATGAGGCGGAAGAGAGAATCAACCGACTCTGGACCGAGGGGATTCCTTTTAAGCCAGATATTTGTCACAGCGGGCGACTTGACCAGCGCATCTGTCAAAAGTGCAAACGATGGTGCATCTATGCAATTACCGGCTAGATACCAGGTATCAATTCGGTCGGGAAACTCCTGGACAAAGTCCGCGATTGCACTTGCCCCAGCTGGGCCGATGATGTTATTTCCCAGCAGAAAATGCCGCACAAAAGTGTTGGAGCGCAAACTGTCCATCAGCGTCGAGATATTTGGCGGACCGAGAGCCATTTTACACAGGTCCATCCGACCGTCTTCGTACAGCACCCCTTTATCAAACTCCAAGGTCGGAACGTTGTAGTAGGGCTCGGCTGCCGGTTGGCTTTGGCGTGTAGCATCAGAAGCGGTCTCATAGCTGCCATCACGTTTTAGGTGATTGAAGAATGGTGTAAGAGAGCCTGCGTCGCTAATCTCGACTGGCATCGGCAGGCTGGGTGCTCCTTTGAGCATGTCGTGGGTCACTGTCTGATCCCACGGACCTTGAGCTAGGATTCGATCCGACCAGCGCGGTCGAATGTCCGGTGGTGGTGCATTTTCGTCTTTGGCTGCCTGGGTGATTCCTTCTGGAGAATCGCTGACTCGAAGCCGGTCGAGGGAGACGGGTTGCGCCGTTAGAACTGTTGCCGACGTCATCTTGTTTACTTTGCAGGTAATTTCTCTCGATCGGAAGTTGGGTTCTTATATATATTCAGGAATCAATATTATGACTCACAAGGTGGAACAGCTCAGAGCCTTATGCCAAGGGCAGATTCAGCCTTGTGGATGGTGGAGGAACATCCAAGACGGGAATGGAAGAGCCATCGTTATTGGCTCTCTGCTGTCCACTATCTATGTATGTTTCATGCAAGCAACGATTGAGGTCATGGATTCATAGTAATATTAAAATTGAAAACTGTAGTGATCGACACCATACTTGATCAATCCATAGCGTGCATGGTCTGACTATCTGATTTGGACTGAACTACTATGTATATATACATACCTTTGGAAGCAGTCCTCATAACCCCTGAACCATCGTGATCCTCCTGGCATTGCGATATGGCGACTTCAACAGGTAACAAAGGTGATGATGCCGGCCCTGTAGGAGATCCATATTCCAAAATTGCCACTGGGGGATTTTGCCTGTGGGCCTCTGCTGTGGTGTGCTTGGGCTTTCAGCTGGCATCATCTCAAAAACACCACCAGGTCCGTTGCGGTCTGCGGCGGCTTCATACAATCTGGCGGTGGTAGGCAAACTTCCTGAGATATGGAGAGGATATCTGACATATTCACAGTCTGCGCTGAATTTTTCCTAGCCTTTAGCCCCATCACCAAGCCTTTTCACCTACTAAGATAAACGTGTTTTGCTCTCGGTCGGTCCAGGAGCCGCCAGTGCTCTCCAGGATATCACCATTTCCTTTGCTCGTTTGGGGGTGTCTGCATAGTAAGTTCCCCTCTGTGCTGCAATACAAGGCCGATACTGACGGATATTCCACGCAGTATATTCATTCTTTATCGCTGGTCTTGCGTGTGTCGATTGTTCTTGGGACAATTTATTCCGGAAGTGATTCGTCAGGCTTATGAGAGACGCACAATTTAAGATGAAGGACCAGTATCGAATTTTGGGAACTAGGCGAATGCAAAATCACAATAATGAGCCAACTTCATAGCTCTAGGAACCGCGGCCTATTATATGCCATTAAACCAATACGCAAGGCACTTGATTGAAGAGTCCAGTAGCTTTAGTAATAACCCAGTGATCGCTACAAACGGTGTGACGGGAAGATGAGTGCTGAGCTGAGGGGAGACCAGAAAAAAGTCAAGGGTTATGCGGTAGGACAGTAGAGTGAAAGTGGTTTTCGAGAACTGCCCCGTGCAGTTGGTAAGGACAAAGGAACTGAAACATGGCCCAGGATACGGATCAGTATTGCTCGGAGCATTGTTGACGGGGGATAGGGACCAGCACGCCACGCACAGTGTCCTATAGCATAGCTGGTCCAGTTTCGAATAACAAGAACTGTGTACGCATAAGACTAGAAGTCAGTCAGCTGCTCCAAAGAGCATCCTCCACTGCGCGCACAAGATGCAACTAGAACTGATCGAGGGAGTGGAGATGAATGGCAGCATCCCAGCCTGCACTCGCAGCCGTGACCTTCAACAACTAGGCTTGGATCTCGCTCTGGGCTGTCCGGTGCCACCCGGCTGAGAGCTCGGACCAGTTAAGACTGAATGCGACTTTACTGCGGGTTCGGTTATGCAACTCTGATCTGCTTTTGAACCTCACAGTTGCGGTAATGACCCCTCAAGGGTAACCTACTTTAAACAGCAGACAATATAGGTCCTATATCCGGCATATGCCTGCAGTATCCGGCAGCCTGAGCAGATTGAGAGATCCCAGCTGGTTAAGGATATGTTAGATATATTCGTACCTTGGTATAGATATAAGGGCAATAAGCATGGCACAGGAGTGCATAGAGAAACCACTGAGCGCAGGTGCAGTAGAGATACACCAGATGCCACAGATACAGGGCCAGATGAGGAATACAGAGGTGTGCACCGGGTACAGCTGTCGTATTACACCCTGGTGTCTCTCATAGACTGGCCCGAATCTTGAACGGTAGCCCACCAAGGCCGCGATAACCTGGGTCTGTTTTCGGTTGATTTTCAAAACCTGAGATTTAGATGCAACACAACTTTGTGGACGATACTTATCTCCTGAAATTTGACTCTAACTCCATGTCATGCATGACATATATGCTCACTGGCTACGCTCCCTGAACCCTAACTACTGGTCCCGGTAGAAAATGTCATACATGTGTAGGTTGCTCAATCGCTTTGATATCCATGACGCAAATTCTATGAAGAACTACCTATCCAGGAAACTGCTGTCTAGGCCTGCCCGAGGTTCACCAGCATGCTTCTGTTCTTTCAGCAATCATTAACTTCTCTGCACCCAATATCAGTCAACATAGCGTAAGCGCCGCAGATCTAGAACTTCAGGATTTTGGATTCCAAAGGTTGTGATTATGCCGGAGGCTAGGTAGCAGATCAAACTGGTTCGAACTCTGCGTTCGGGGTGCAATCCGAGAAACTCAATTCAAGCGAGATATCCAGAACTGCTGTCTCAGAAATTGAATGCGACCAAATTCCTCACCAAGGTCCATGGTGCAGTGGTTCCCTCCATCAGAAATACTGAAAGCAGCTGGTATTACACAAAAGATGACGGAATAGACTACGTCTAGACAGGCTGAAGAGAACTATGGTCGAAGAGGATGGTGGGATGACAAGGTCTCCTAACACAACTATATATACTAGCTTCGATCAAGGCATTAGTCCCATCGCGGACTACGCTGATAATCCTCCTCAAACGCCTGATCAACACTTTCCAGATAAAATCGAATCCCTACCGGTAGGTCTCGCCCCTCTGCATAGTCTATGTGTCTCTCATTCTGATGATAATACAGCTACAATGAAGGTCTGTCCTATCATCGTCACAATGCTTCTGGCAGCAACTGCCACCGCTGGCGGCCCCCACAAAGTTACCCAGGATGAATACAACGACTGGGAAGGTTGCCTGCAGAACCTGCTGAAATCCTTTGATGAGGGTGAAACCG
This sequence comes from Aspergillus lentulus, assembly GCF_001445615.1. NCBI lineage: Eukaryota > Fungi > Ascomycota > Eurotiomycetes > Eurotiales > Aspergillaceae > Aspergillus > Aspergillus lentulus. The sequence goes on from NW_028322122.1 coordinate 86,579, forward strand.
GCGATAGGGCTCCTTGCGACTACTGGAGCTGCCTCCATGTTCAGGCTAGCAAGCATGATCGAGGTGGTATTCTTACTGGAGCATCCAATGTCCTTACTGGTGTCTGTGGCGTTGACAATGTGGCTAGCCATCTCCTGGGCTGGGTACGTGTCGCCATCATACTAGGCCATAAGAACCAAGCTGACAAATACTAGGTGGGCATCCACATCTAAATTATCAACTCCTACCGTATTCCGTCTCGGAACGCAGGCTCCGAATTGAAAGGTGGATGCAGTGTTTCGTACTCTATGACCTTGATATGGGTTTTTATTCCTATGGATAGTTTTTCCCATGTCGTAATGCAAATGCAGAGGTCGTTGTTATCACATTATTCCAAACGAGATTTCTCTCAACCGTACCTGTATAATGTACACTCATATAACGAGTCTTTCGTAAAGACCCCCCGTTAAGGTTCCATCGTATGTATCAGTTTAGCAGGCTTCCTTGGTTCCCAAGACTCATCCTCCGTTACATTCCGTATATCACTGTCAAGGTCCATATTTGTCACTTTTCCTACAAGCGGGCTGGATTGCTAGAGCGCCCAGGTACGATGGAATATTGCGATGCTAGGAAGACTGGGGAAAAGGCGGGGGGCGTGGCTAAGAACAGAAAAGTCCGGCAATTAAGCATGCTCCCTTGCTTATAGTCTTTGAGACATAAACTGGACATGTCATGATATTGCGGCATGGAATCCGTCTAGTCCGGCGGACCAGGCATCTTGTGTAACACGCAGCAAGTACGAGTATGGTACTATAAATCCTCAATTACTACACCCGAGTCGAGTCATGCATGAATACCAGTATCTGTGGCATTCTCCATCTAACAGAAGCTCTGATACTACCATGGGTGGAACGCACTTGCAGTACCACTGGAATCTAATATCATTACTGAACCCCAGCGATTTGGAATTACTTCATTTGCAGTGATTTGTCACTCGCAGTCCATTTCACGGTAACAACTATTTCGTCTAATGTTCGTCGATGTCTTTGCATTTGGCGAGTACGGAGTATAGCAAACGTATTTGTCGCAGACTGATCTAGGCCATATGCTCTATTACTCGAATGACATTGGTCTATAAGTGGAGCTCAATAACACCGTCGAGCCGGTTTCAGATATAAACAAGGGTTGCAATGGTAATCACTCGTTGCTGTACCAAAGAGCCCGTAGCTATTTGGTGGGATGAAGCCCTTGAATGATTTGGCGCCATTTTGCGGACAGTGGAGCTGATGGGTATACTCCATAGGGTACTCCTCTTGCCAACTGCTTCTCGGTGTTTAGAACACTAGATGACGCTGCCCTTCTCTAGCTCATCGTTCCCACTACACGGGCCGTACCCTGGTATTCCATGACCGAATCAGCAGAATGCTCGCGGTTACTACAGATATGGCCGAACGCAGCAATGCTCTATATCATGGCCTTACAGCTCTGTATCATGACACAAGCATTGCTTAAACCTGCAAGAGCCATCACCGCATCCAGGTCTCCTTTCAAGGTTCGTACCGCCAGATTGCTGCGTGGCATCTGAGTATCAAGGTCTCGGTCTTGATATTACTCAACGCTAAATCGACTTGACATCATTAACAGAAGCAACAATGCAACTCTTCATTGGCCTCACATCCACCTGACAGAGTTCCAATGCCTCCTAGTCGATGACACCTCGTCGGCTTGTGAACCCCGGATCCTTGGGCTACATTATACGACCGTGACGGACAGTCAAGGGCTGTCGCATACATGACGAAGTCGAGCACAGTATACCTACAAAGAAGCGTCATGCTTGACCGCAAGCGGATAAACCTGGTTGCAACAGATGAGTGTCAGCTTGCACTCAAGATCTATATAATCACGTCGTAAGCTCCTTCGGAATCAACCTGCTTGCTTTCTCATCTAGCCACCTTCCTGATAACTTCCTTCGTTAGCAAACATGCGAGGTCTACCGACAAAGCTTCTAATCCTTTTCACAGCTCTTGGTGCAGCGGACCAAGTCGTTCTGAATCCATCATGCCGCGACCGAACCAAGTTCACGCTGGACCACGTCGTCCCCTCCACTGATCAGAAGTCCGGTCGGGTGCGCTGCTGTCCGGAAGGAACCGAGTTTGACGGACAGGACTGCGTCTTCGCTGCCCCCAAATGTCCTCCAGATACCCGTCGTGAAGGCGACGCGTGTGTATCCCATCAACCCCCCATTTGCGAGAGCGGATATGAATTCAAGGACGGAGCCTGTGTTGCCTTTCGGCCCCCAACCTGCGCTGCCGGCACCATACTCAAGGACGACAACTGCGTCACTGAAGACAATGCCAAGTGCCCAGAGGGACATGTCTTGCAAGGCAATATTTGTAGATCCCAGAAGCCACCACGCTGTCGCAGCGGGGAGCATTTCAATGGATGGGCCTGTGCTCATGATGTACCGCCAAAGTGCCCTGACGGATCCCAACTTGAAGACGGCAAGTGCGTCGATGTTGAGCCTCCACGGTGCCCCGCAGAGACTTCCTACGACGAGAAGTCCGGTCATTGTGTTTCTCCACAGCCCCCTACCTGTCCCCCGGGCAGCATCCTGCAGAAAGGACAGTGCACCGCTCCGCGGGGCCCATATTGTGAGACCGGGACCCTCAATTCGAAGACGCAGACCTGTGACGTCCCTGTGAAGCCTGCACAATGCCCCGATGGTACCTCGATCTCGGGAACAAAGTGTGTGCTGAAGCAGCCCCCTCAGTGTCAAATAAAGGGGACTGTGCCATCAACCAATCCAGCCGATGGCTCAGTCCGTTGTTGCCCACAGGGTATGGATTGGGACGGTCAGCTCTGCACCGCACAGCCAGTGGATGGTAAATGTCCGGATGGGACTCCCGCCATCCCAGGCAGCAGCTGCAACAAGTATACCAGTCCTCGCCCTGAGTGTCCCCAGGGGAAGCTGGAAGGCAACCACTGTGTGTTGCCGGTTCCTCCAGAGTGCCCTGAAGGAACCCATATTGAGGATGGAAAATGCGTGAAGAGACTTATCCTCCAGTGCCCCCAAGATACTATCCTGGTGGGAGACTCATGCGTGTCCAGCCAGCCTCCAAAATGTCCCAAGGGTACCCGGATCCAAGGGAACCAATGTATTGGTTACGGTACTCCATCCTGCGGTGAACGCGCTCAATGGGATGGTACACACTGTGTCAGGGAGCACGTTGGCCGTTGCGATGAAGGGGTCCCCAAGGGTGGTGATTGCATCAGCGACACGACGCCAACCTGCGACAAAGGCACGACATTTGACGGCAAAGACTGTGTCTCCCCTAAGCGGCCAATTTGCCCACCAAAAGCTGTCCTCAATAAGGACGGCGACTGTATACTCCCCCAACCTCCCGTTTGTCCCGATGGTGCCAGGCTCCAAGCCGGTAAATGCGTCAGTGTCAGTGTGCGCTGCCCTGGTAAAATGAAAATGGTCAATGGGCGATGTGAATCCCCCGACCAACCACAGTGCCCCGGCGGATTCATGTTCAGAGGAGGAAAGTGTGTCCGAACAGGGGAAAAGCAGTGTCCTGGTGGATATATGCCCAAGAATAACGAATGCGTCAAGGGAGATCCACCAGAATGTGAGCCTGGCACTTCCTTCAACGGCAAGGCTTGCGTCGGCGAACGGCCCTCTTGTGGAAAGGATACCCATCTCGATGGAGAGCATTGCGTCTCAAACAAAGAACCGGCTTGTGACCCTGGCTTCAAGTTGGTGGGCCATCATTGTGTTGCCTATGATCGTCCCCAGTGTCCCAAGGGAACCGAGTTTGACAAAGCCAGCCAAGATTGTGTATCAAAGCAGGAGCCCAAATGCAAAGAAGGTGAGGTTTACAATGGCGAGCACTGTGCCCTGGCAAGTGGTCGGTGCATCGACTACCAATTCTGCTCCACCGTGGGAGCTGGAACCTCAGGAGGCCAGAAGCCGGATGATTCCAAGAAACAGGGCAGTTCTGGCGGATGGATACCGAGCCCCCCGTGGAAGGGTCCTAAGAAACAGGACACTGATGGTGGATGGGGAGGAGGAGGCTGGAAGCCTGAGGATGATAAGACAAAGGAGACTCCTGGTGGCGGATGGGGAGGAGGAGGCTGGAAGCCTGATGATGGTAAGCCAAAGGAGACTCCTGGTGGCGGATGGGGAGGAGGAGGCTGGAAGCCTGATGATGGTAAGCCAAAGGAGACTCCTGGTGGCGGATGGGGAGGAGGAGGCTGGAAGCCTGATGATAGTAAGGAAAGGAGACTCCTGGTGGCGGATGGGGAGGAGGAGGCTGGAAGCCTGATGATGGTAAGACAAAGGAGACTCCTGGTGGCGGATGGGGAGGAGGAGGCTGGAAGCCTGAGGATAGTAAGGCAAAGGAGACTCCTGGTGGCGGATGGGGAGGAGGAGGCTGGAAGCCTGATGATAGTAAGGGAAAGGAGACTCCTGGTGGCGGATGGGGAGGAGGAGGCTGGAAGCCTGATGATGGTAAGGAAAGGAGACTCCTGGTGGCGGATGGGGAGGAGGAGGCTGGAAGCCTGAGGATAGTAAGGCAAAGGAGACTCCTGGTGGCGGATGGGGAGGAGGAGGCTGGAAGCCTGAGGATAGTAAGGCAAAGGAGACTCCTGGTGGTAAATGGGGAGGAGGAGGCTGGAAGCCTGATGATGGTAAGACAAAGGAGACTCCTGGTGGTAAATGGGGAGGAGGAGGCTGGAAGCCTGATGATGGTAAGCCAAAGGAGACTCCTGGTGGCGGATGGGGAGGAGGAGGCTGGAAGCCTGATGATAGTAAGGGAAAGGAGACTCCTGGTGGCGGATGGGGAGGAGGAGGCTGGAAAGAAACTCCTGGTGGACAACAATGGAAAGGCAAAGACTGGCAGCCAAGCAAGGAAGAGGGTCCCCAGTGGTCTGCTAAAGGGTGGCCAAAAGCACAGTAGTCCGACAGCAATGACTCCAGTCACAGGAAGACATATGACTGGAACCATAAAAATGGGAGTTTTAGCAACGAACGTCAGAGGGGATTATGTAACAGAGCTTGTTTGTTGCAGAAAAGTTAGTATAGGATTGCTGAAGGTCATGATCATGTTATTTCGGTATATCTTCAATCCTCAAGAATCCTCGAATCCGCTCGAGCTCACTTCATAGAGATTATAGCACCCCTTCACTTGTAGAGAACAATCAAACAGCGGCATCTATCAAACCCCGGACTGTTCTCTATGGACCAGGAGTCAGGACTCTCCAGTGCACTACCGAGGCTGACTAGGCAGGCTTGATCTATCCAGCTACTCTAACTCCAACCCATGAATGTTAAGCCAGGAAGGCCAGGGGAGCATATGTTGTAACTACACAAATTGTAAATGAGGTGTACTACTGATCAGGGTGTTTCCGATAACACGAATGCTGGTGACACCAATTCTGAGTCACGCGGCAGGCGCACTTCTTGTATTCACACACTGGCAAACGATGGAAAGAACTGGGACAAAGCCTCAAACAAAAGTTTCTATCTTTGCTAATTATAAACTGAACTCAAGACGGTTTCCTGCGTAATCTCTCGCGAAGAAGCGCGTTGGGTATTCGATCCCATTTTCCCCTACAATCTTATGATCAGTACCAGTACCGTCCATCCACACAGTTTAATCCTCACCGGAACATTCACCTGGTGCATCCGCCTGTAGAGGAGCAGCCGAGCCGCCTCGGAGATGGTGATCGTATATTCGTTGCTGCAGCTTTTGCAGGTCGTCCAACGAGCCTACCCGAAGGCAGGGATGGCGGGGAGAATCCGGTTCATTCTGTCCGAATGCAATGTGGATTTGTTGCTTTCCATCCGGCGGGATATCAAACCTGACCACTTAGCAATATGTCCCCCAGAGAGTAGTCGATATAATTACCAGGCAGTTGTGTCTTTCTGTAACTGGGGGACCGGAGCAGCAGTCAGCCCTAATGTATCCACGTAGAATGTGTACGCGTCATTTAATGTCCCTGGAGGAACCAGAAGATTAATATGGGAGATTCCAGTGATCATCTTGAAAGTATATCTATCCATTCTTTGGTATATGAATCTGGTTAAGGGGACATCGAGTCGTTTATGTATAACTCCGATCATCGGAATCCGAATCCCGTCGTCGGCAATCATCATCATCATCATTGTCGTTATTTGTCATCATTATGGTCGTTAATTTCATTGTCATCATTCCCTTCGGCGATCCCCCGTGTAAAAGACAATGTGATCTCTGCAGCCTGCACCGAGACTTCCCATGTCTTTCGTAAGACTCTGATCCCCGTGATGCCAATCTTCCACCAGCCGGTAAAGAGTCTCCGATCGAGTTCGTCTTCGTCCAGAATCTCTGCCTCCAGTGGTCCGACCCCTTTCTTGCCATGTGCAACTAGCCAACGAGAACCAATGCAGTTCTGTATATCGACTGGGAAGAAATGCCACCACTCAATGTTGCCGCAGTCGGGGTGACTGTTCCCACGGTCGTGGCCACCTTTACTCCCGCAGTGACAGGAATACACTCGCACGCAGGGGACAGCAATCAAGTACCCCTGCTTGGCACCGCATGAAAGGTCGACGAACGTAATGCAGGCGTCGTACAGCTCAGAATTATCCAGACCCACTCCCTGTTGCCAGACGGCACTCCGGATGATGGGATCACCAGTGACAGCATGAACGGCGATGCGGTCCAGCCGTATCTCAGCTGAAAACGGTGGAAGCTTTGGACTCAATGTCCAGTCCACACGAACAAAGAGTTGGCGAAGCTGCTCAAAGGACATGCAGTCGAACAGATACGCATGGAATCCCCGCGGATGAGTCGATGCTTGATGGCTTGCCAGCTCATTGAGAAGCAACAAGACCTGCTGCCGGTCTTCTGGTGGCGCCTCATTCCACCGGCGGCACAACATGATTCCTTGCTGAATGGCTGTTCCTCCTGCGGCAAAATAGTAGACAATGGTCCGCATAACAAGCCATAGAATCTGGAATGCTATCCAGAAGTACAGCGCTTCGGTCGGCTCACCATCCAGTCGAATAAAAGTCCCCAGCAAACCCGCCAGGTTGACGGCAATCCCTACCGCCAGCATGATCCGCCACAGCGTATGACGCCGTATGTTGGCAGGGATCCCTAAGACAATCTTTCCTTGCTCGCCCATACGAAGCGGAGACGGTAGGATACCTGCCACCAGATGCCTTGTCCGCTTGAAAGGACTGTCGCGGCCCAGACCAGTAAACTGCAGGAGGACAGCAGCAACAAAGGCATGGGCCCAGCCTGCCATCGTCCACGCCCAGACTCCTTGACTACCCACTTTCCGAAGTGTAAAGACCTCTATCAGCTTGACCAGCGAAAGCAAAAGCCAGGACCAGTCCCTCCAGGGCGATGGAAGGCCTCCTTGGTCGGGGATGAAACGGTAGATGTCAATGGGCGATCCCCTCTCCGCCGCTGGGACCGTGTCCAGCGCCAGCTGAGCATTTTTATCCAATGTGTAAATGGCGTGTGCTGAGTAGACGTCATCGTGCGACTCCGACGCCTTGATCCGTGTAATTGCATCCATTTGCGTGGCCTCGTGCGCTGTCATCATGCCGAACCGGCGCTTCCACTGTTGCAGGGAGAGGAGAGGGACAAGATTCGGCCAGCCATTTGTACTTCCTATCCACCTCAGGGCCCATCGACCGATCCAGCGCCGGCGTGGAACGACCTCGATGGCACCCGCGTCGCCGAAATCGATACGGCTGCGCGCTCGTCGGAACCGGTTCACTGGCAGGAGGACTCCGAGGGCATTATCGACGAACTGATTGCGGAGACCCATCGATTCGCGCAAATAGTCTGGCACGGATGCAGACAGACACGCTTTGATAACGTGAATTTGCCCGAAACAGCTCATGGGAGCCCAGACAATGCCGCAGGCCGCCTTGAGACCGTGAATCAGCGCTTCCGCTATGGGGGCGCCTATGATGGTGGACACGGCCGAAATCTCCACCAGGTTTCCTCCTATCCGAGACATATCTGTCGCTGCAACAGTTTGCAACAGGGAAGTGAGGATGTCCGATACAGTCCTGAAAATCAAAAGAATCGGCCATAGAAGCCCGTCGGTCACATGGTTGGCGATGGCGGGAAGAGAGCCTTGTAGAGAAAAGGTAACATTCATTTCGGCTTGCGGTCACTCACAACAAAGGAAAGGTGGAACTTCAGCCAAGCGAGCGGCTGAGGAGCCTTCACAATGAGATGAAGGCCTTCCCCTCGGTTATTGAGGGGCTGACGAGGGTCGGTGTGGCCGAACCAGCCATAGCGCCCCAAGACTCGTGTTGCTCCGATATTGGCGAGTTTTGGAGCCAATGGGAAGCTTCGTGGGCCGCGTATAATTGCCAGAAGTTGTCAAGTCAAGCAACTAGGCGATTTGTGTCTGAGGCGTGCCAAGTTGCCAAGGCTATGGGTAGATGGGGATATCATTCATTGGCGTGTCCGCTGTTTGCTGCAGCATACATCTGCGTGATCTTTTGCCTGCCTCTCTGTGTGTCAGGGTTAGCCCCGTCGGTCTGACGAAGCTCCAGAAGGACATTTGAGGTGCATCTAGAAGTCATGCAATGTAATCCATCACGCGCATGTCCAATCTTACAGTTCGTTCCCTGGTCGACGGAGTGGAAGTCACCTGAGGTAGACGCGTAGCTACTGTAGTGCCAAGATGACAAGCTATCATGGCGGCTTATACCCTGACTTTAGTAGATAATGGGCCTCTTGACTTAGCAACGTTTATCGTCGATCGATCCATATATGCCCTTCGAACTTGGGACACCGATGTGGGTGAAACGTCCTGACACTGTACCGTATACCGGTTGACTATGATGTGGCTTCCCTGTACTGTCCGTTATCCTTCTCCTAATATAAGGAATGTGCTAGTCTATTTATTCTGGACGTGCGATGATTCCGAGAACATCCAGGCTTTTACGCCTGCTATTGGAGAAGCTCTGTGGGTCTGATCCTCCGGCGCACCTATCTGTACAGCTTTTTTGTCAACTATAGCCATATCGATCGATGTGTATCCCATTTCAGCTCGTTGACCCAGGTGGAATTGGAGTCAAGTTTTCCTTATCTTGAATAGCAGAATATAATAGACCCAAGCTCGGTTCGTTCCCACGCTTCTAGAGACATGGCTCGAGGGAAGCCTGTAGCACAGGTTCCATACGGAATTTGCCGAAGTCAGAGAGTCACGAGCGCGTTTTCTATGGCGATATCCGTTCTGCTAACTAGTGCCTGGATTGTGAATAGAATCCAACTGGGGAAGTGAATACAAGCCGTGGACCCCAGACCATATAATGTTGGTGCTGCTTCCAACTTAGAAACCCTCTTCTCTCAACCTCTATCTCCTTCAATATCCTCAACCCTTAACTCGACCGTGGCCTCGAAGAAACTACAATATCTACATATCGGTTGCATTTTGAAAAGTTCCACCCCTGCATACGTCACAATGGCCTCCTTCTTCCGTGAGGTGGGCCGAATAAACGGCCAATTGCACGTTGCTGCCATACCAATTTCCAACGGTGCTATCAGACAGCAGCCGGTGCATCAGTTTTACCAATCTGATAAGTAGGTTATGCCTCCCTTTCTGTCTGTCACATCGTGGACTAAGAAATGCCAGTGAACAGGATGGCGATAATGCCGTCCAGTGGCTATTCGGTCGCGACGATGAGGGAGAGGCTTTTGACCACGAAGAACAAAACAATGGAATCTACATGACGAACTGCCCATGGTGCATACGGAGTGCGTACTACTACATCCACCCTCATACATTATACAATGCTAATATCAATCGACAGGGCTGCAAGCTGGTCAGAACGGCCTGTGCCTAGGTTGCGAGACCTTGGTCTTTGGGGGAATGGTTCTGTTTATGTTCTCATTCTTTTTACCCACCTTCCTCTTGCTTGTATTTCTCTGAGAACATCTCTCGCTATTTGAGATTCTCATTTGGCTTCTACCCTTTGTGCGTACAGCCAAACCAGATATCATCGGCTTCAGTGAGGATCACCAATTTGACATTGGACCAAATCCGCCACGAAATATGAGGGATATCCCCTCTCAATATCACAATATGGACGCCAGTTGTGAACCTTGTCGCGGGTCGTCGAGCTGCTTAATAGAGAGAGACGGGAGAATTCTGACGATATTTGTAATCAAAGTGAGGGTTGGGAGGTTGGTGCCACTAGGTGGAGAGATATAATTGAACGTCCCACGATTCCCAGAGAGAATCTTGAACGATGGCTTTTAGATAACTCGTTAGGTGTCTCTGTCAACCTTATGGAGAATCGGATTATTAAGTGGGATATTAGTTCAGTTGTATGGCTGATAATCTGATTCCCTGTCAGAAGTCGAATGGTATTACAAATCAACGTTACTACCAATTCATGCAAGTACTTTCATATGGTATTTCTAATCACCAACGGAGTGATGTCCAGCCGCTGTTGCTGTATTTAAACACCCATTTTCTATCTTCTACGAATATTCATCACCATTCACTCTCTATAGCTCTACAGTAATTCGAAATGTCTCCTATCCGCGTTGGCCTGATCGGCCTATCTGGCGCCACAGACTACGAGGGCACAGCTTGGGCAGCAAGTGCTCATCTCCCTTTTCTGCAACGATCAGAGCATTTTACTATCGCGGCATTGCTCAACTCATCCGTTCAGTCAGCTCAGGCTGCTATTGACAAGTACAATCTCCCAAAGGATACCAAGGCGTACGGCAATCCACAAGGTATGTGCATCCGTCACTGCGTTTGTTGGATGACATTGACTTGAAAGACCTCGCCAATGACCCCGACATCGACCTGGTCGTCTGTTCTGTCCGAGTCGACCGACATTTCCAGACAGTGCGTCCCAGTCTGGAGGCCGGCAAAACTGTCTTTGTGGAGTGGCCTCTCGACCGCAATCTAGAGGTCGCAAAGGAAATGGCTGCTTTGGCAGCTGCTCACGACGCAAAGACCATTGTGGGAATGCAGGCTTCGTACTCACCGGTTGTCCGCAAGCTGCGTCAGTTAGTGCACGAAGGAGCTATTGGCCGAGTTTTGTCCAGCACCCTTCTAGTCTCGGGTGGCAATGAGGTGGCCTCCGAGAGTAAGAATGTCCGATACTTTCTCGACAGAACGGTGGGAGGGAACGTGATGAGTATTCATGTCGGCCATATCCTGGAATCTGTGATTTCCGGTATGTCACCCTACATCGGCGACATGTAACATTCTGACCGTAGACAGTCCTAGGCAAATTCCAAACCTTCACCAGCAGCTGTGCCATCAGCCGTCCACAGCTGGACATTGTCGATTACGCGGACGGCGGCAAGGTTCTGGAGAAAGCAGTGCGCAACACCGTTCCAGATCAGATTCTAATGCACGGCACAGCAGAGACGTCGGATGCGTTCGTCACCATTAACCTGTACGCAGGGAAGGAAATGCCAGGTCTGCCGCGACAGGACTGGCGGATTCAAGGGGAGAAAGGCTGGCTGCGACTGACTTCGCCAATGGCATTCCTCAATGTCGGCACGCCAGAGACCAAGTTGGAGCTTTATCGTACTGAGTCTGGGCATGTCGAAGAGGTCAAAGTGGACGGAGACGAATGGGATTCTCTGCCGATACCTGCCCAAAATATCGCGCGACTGTATGAGGCATATCGTAAAGGGGAGTGGTATCCTACATTCGACTGGGCTGTGAGGAGACATGAGTTGATTGATGGGATGTGGAAGCGATTTGATCAGGGGATTCAGTTGGCCTAAACTGGGGCCAACTTTTTATGATCACGGCCACCTTTAATAGTCAGACATCATTTGCAATTTTATCTCTGTATTTGAACGGACAGGTTAATGTATTTTCCATGAATTGAACGCTGTATCTGATGCAAAATACTGTGACACCATTTTGTCCCGCAATGATGTGACTACTGTCGGATGGTCCCGCACCAACAACAGCGAAGCTCCTCAGCAGACGGCCGAATCAGGCCATTCGGAGCTGATCAACGCAATTCCATGGTCTATGGCGTGCATCATTAGGTTCTGAGCTGTTGATATGTTTATTTAAGTAAAGATCAACGGACGGTAGATATATAGAAGCTGCTTGGGCAGTGGCGGAATAATCCATCGATCGAGACAGCCACAATGTCAACAACGAAAGGCCCCATTGCTACCGAGGCGCTCTTGCAGAACGGAATCCTGGCCGATAAAAATGGAATTATCACTCAGGTAAAGGCTGCCGAAGTCAGCGAACCGCATCCACCGACAAAGCCGGCATTTGAGCTCGAGGAACATCCCATCGACGAGGTTCGACAGATCAAAGTCGGGGTAATTGGAGCCGGGCTATCAGGTATTACAGCGGGAGTATTGATACCTGCTAAGCTGCCAGGGCTGGACCTGAGGATCTACGACAAGAATGCCGATGTGGGAGGCACATGGTAAGATATTGGAGGAGAATTTGGAGCGTAACTGACCTCGTCAGGTTTGAGAACACGTATCCCGGCGTGAGATGCGATATCCCTGCGCATGTCTATCAATCCGGATTCGAGCCCAACACGCAATGGACGGAAGAGTTTGCTCAGGGTCATGAGATTCGCGAGTATTGGCAGCGGGTCGCTCGTAAGTATGATGTCTACAAATATCTCCGCCCACGGCAGAAGGTGCAAAAGGTCGAATGGCTGCCCGAAGAAGCCAAATGGGAGGTTACACTGAAGGACTTAGAGAGTGAAAAGGTATTCTTTCCTTTTGTAGTAAATGAACACGGCTAACATACCTAGGTCTACGAGGAAAAGCTCGACGTCGTGATCAATGCCATCGGTCACTTCAATGCATGGAGACTGCCCGACTATGAGGGCATCAATGACTACCAAGGCGACCTGTTCCATTCCTCCAACTGGAATCACAACGTCGACTTAAAGGGCAAAAAGGTCGCACTGATTGGCAACGGAGCATCTGGGCTGCAGGTGCTCCCCTCCATCCAGCCCGTCGCAGCACACGTGGATCACTACGCCAGGAACCGAACTTGGATTGCTGATTCGTTTGGAACTACGGGTGTTCGACGGCTAGAGCCCAATCTATTTTCTACGGAGCAGCTGGAGTCTTTCAAGGACCCCGAGAAGTATCTGAAATACCGCAAGAGTGTCGAGCAGGGCTACTTCTCCCGTTTCGGAGCCATCTTCAAAGACTCCCCCGAGAATAAGGACCTGCGTGAGAAATGGACAAACCTGATGCTGCAACGTGTGGGCAACAAACCTGAGCTAGGAGAGAAGATTATCCCCGACTTTCCACCGAACTGCCGTCGTCCCACGCCGGGACCAGGTTATCTGGAGGCTCTCACAAAGGACAATGTCAACTATATCCAGACACGCATAAAGAAGTTCACAGCCAAGGGAATTGTAACAGAAGATGGAACGGAACGCGAGGCCGACGTCGTCATCTGCGCTACAGGAGCCAACGTCGATCACGCTCCTCCCTTCAGCATCATAGCGAACGGCATCGATCTGAAAAGCGCATGGAAACCGGACGGATTGTACGGTCATCCATACAACTATCTTGGTGTTGCAACACCGGGCTTTCCCAATCTCTTCTGGATTGGAGGCCCTCATTCAACCGGACACAGCGGCAGTGTGCCTAACAGCATCGAGAATCTGGTCACTTATGTCGCCAAATTCCTGCGCAAGATCCGCAGCCAGGGCATACAGACAATGCAGCCTTCCAAAGCAGCAACGGACGACTTTATCGAGTACTGTGATCGGTTCTATCCGCGGACGGTGTGGAGCGACAACTGTAGCTCATGGTATAATGGTGGTCGACCTGGAGGGAGAATTCATGGTTTATTCCCCGGGAGTGCAGCGCATCTCAACTACATCCGCCGTGACCCCCGATGGGAGGACTGGGAGTATACCTACACCAACCCCAGTGGAAATCGGTTTGCTTATTTTGGCAACGGATGGAGGCAGCGAGAATTGGACAGTGGGGCTGATCTGACGCCGCATCTGCAGAAGCCAGAGACGATTGATCTTCGGTCGTATCTTGAGGGTTGGTGGGATGTTTGATTCATTTTTATAGTGCTCTGCAGTAGATACGCGTTGTAGATATATTGATATACTCTTGTTGTACCGTTGAGGTTTCCTTCTGTTATAATATCGATCAAGCAATATACACAACTCATTGTCCGTCTCTTGCATATGCAGGAACTGCCTCTCCCTCTCTCCAGAAGTACTTGGCTCCTGGATGCGTCTCCAGCAGTCGGTTCTGACCCTTCAGACCATACATGTTCTCGCGCAATGTCCCCCCCTTGACGGCGTAATCCTCCCAGAATAGTCCCCGTCGGCGTAGTTCAGGCAGTAGATACTCGATGATATCGTCAAATGTCCCGGGAATGGTAGCATAGCTGAAGTTGAACCCGTCCACATCAGCAACTTCCACCCATCGTTCCAGTTCATCGGCAACCGTCTGCGCGTTGCCGATCACCTTGGCTCCATTTCCTCCAAGACGCAGATACTCGGCAATAGTCTTCTTGTCCCACTTTTTACCGTCCGTTCCGGGAACGGTACTGGCCCAGTGGTTGACCATGCTACGGATGGCGGGCTGCTCGACAAAGCGAAAGTCCTGGTCATCCTCATACTTGGACAGGTCGTAACCCGACCACCCACCAAAGAGCGCCAGCGCACCCTCTGTGTCACCATAGCTAGCCAGCTCCTCAAACTTGGCCTGCGCCGCTTCATCCGTCTCGGCCACAATTACCAGCAACCCGGCGATGATTTTGATCAGAGCGGGATCTCGTCCAAGTTCCTTCGCCTGCGAGCGAATACTATCCACCGACGCCCTGACCAACTCTGGCGTCTGGCCATTCAGAAAGATCGCCTCGGCATGCTTAGCCGCAAACGCCTTACCCGCCGACGAAGTCCCAGCCTGCAACAGAAACGGCGTGCGCTGCGGACTCGGCTCGCAGAGATGCGGGCCTGGAACATTGAAATACTTGCCCTGGTGATGGATCTGTCTCACAGCCTTGGGGTCCGCGTATCCCACCACGCCATCTTTCTGGTTGACGGCTCCATCCCGCCACGATCCCTCCCACAGCTTGTAAGTAACGTCCAGATACTCATTCGCGATGCGATACCGCTCGTCATGCTCCACCTGCGTGTTGAGACCAAAGTTCCGCGCCGCAGAGTCGAGGTACGAGGTGACGATGTTCCATCCCACGCGCCCGTTGCTCAGATGATCGACAGTGGAGAACCGCCGCGCAAGGGCGTAGGGTGCGTCGTATGTCGTCGACGCGGTGATGCCGAACCCTATACTCTCCGTTGCAGCCGCCATGGCCGAAACGCTGTATAGCGGGTCATTGATGGGGAATTGTGCGCCGGCTGGGATGGTTGGTTCGAGGTTGGCGGGACCTTTATAGACATCGTAGCCGCCTAGCACGTCGGCGAAGAAGATGGCGTGGAACTTGGCTGCTTCCAGCTTTTGTGCCAGGGCGATCCAGTGTTTGATGGACTTGTAGCTGGGTCCTTGGTCGGAGGGGTACCGATGGAGGCCGGGGTTAAGATGAGAGGGCGATTGCATGGCAAACGCATTGATGATGAGTTGCTTTTTCTGTACTGAGCCCATGTTGCGCTACGGAGGTTGATTGAAGGAATAATCAGAGAATGCTGGATTGGATTTGGACCAGTTGTGTAATTCTTCGTGGTCGCACTGGGTAGATATATTTCTGATTTTGTATAGTCAAACATAGCACGAGCACGGGATGAGACCCGCACAGCTATTGATACTTACCCCTCATAACAATCCATCAACAAAGGATTGTGAGGGGCATATCGTGTCTGGTACCCCTCTGATCTGCCAACGTTGCCTTGTAAAGGGAAGACAGGACTGAGCCTGCTCTCGACGGTGTTAGTGGGCGGTGGATTCGTGCCCAGGAGATGAAATTGCGCAACACTTGGCGTTGATTGTAAAGAAACCGCAAATGAGAAAACGAAAGCCTAACGTGACTTAGGAGTATTTTTTTTTCAAAACATTTGATCCCCTAAAGCGTCCAGTAGGTGGTTCTGCCGTGTCAAGAGATTGGTAATGAGAAGCCTGGTATACGGAACAGCCGAATACCAATATCTATTGTAGTCTTGAATTCTATTGGGAATTGCTCTCTATAAGTGCATACAACGTTAACTACCGTCCTAAATTCGTGACAATTCGCTTGCCAGACGCCTTTCCCTGTCTCAAGTCCTCCAACGAGGCGTTGATACCTTCAAGTCCTCCTTCTGCCAGTATAATCTCCGGCAATCGAAGTGTCTCTGTTCGTAGCAGCTCCTCAAGCCAAGTCACCATAGCCTCTCCCACTGCAGGAGAGCTATGGAACAGTTTAATTGGGACTGTGTGGTAAATAATGCTGCTGTCTCTCTCTTTGGGTAACCCAGTCAGCCCCAGCAGGTGCGCATGGGAGCCATCATCGTGCACGGTAGCATCAAGTGTCTGCTGCAATAGAGTGGCCGTGTCCTTGCCCACGATATCAATAGCATATCTCAGCTTTTTTCTGGTTACGCCGCGGATGATGTCCACTGCTCTTGCGGTGTCGTGGCGATCAACGAGTAGGTCTGCTCCAGCATCGAGAAGTTTGGCACCGTGCCGAGCTACATCGGCCACACAAATGACTCTCAGCCCCGCAAGTTTGGCAAGTTGGAGAGTGATATAACCCGTCGTTGTGGATGCTGACTGTATTAGCCTAGCGCCATCAGCGAGATGGTGTCAGCTCACCTCCCCAGATTACAAGCCAGTCCCCTGGCGTTATTCGTTCCGCTTTCGAAGATGATCGAAAGCACTCATCCGTTATATCTGTCGGAAGTTCCTGGCGGTCGATTTGTAGGAGGGTTCCGGGGAGATCTGGTCCAGGACATCTCTGAATATGGTCAAAATCCAATCCGAATGAGACACCCAGTGCTAGAGCAGCTGCAACGAAGGCCACCCCCAAAGACGCAGAGGCATGTATATTGCCCGTCGGTGGAATGCGGGCAGCGTTGAAATGGGTGGCCACGGCATATTCTTGAAAGGCAGCCTTCCGTATATCCCTGTAGTCTGTGGACGGAACGAGGACGATATCACCGACTCGAAGACGGGAACAACCGTAAGACACCTGGATGACCTCTCCGACTAGATCACGCCCGTTGATCCATGGGAGGGTTGGGATCCCAAAGTTGTATGCACTGGAATGTCAGAAGCGACCTCTTGGTGGGAATGGATACCTACGGTCCTTTCCAGTCGATGGGATTCAATCCAATAGCCATGATCTATAGACGTTAGAACATCCAATGAAGTCCAGTTGCATTAATACCTTGACTAAGATCTCGTCTTTGTGCGATACTGTAGGGACGTCATGATCTGTCACAAGAGTATATTGCTCCCCTATGCCCTTCAATAACAGCGCGCTCTGTTTCGTCTTTTTATGTTGTTTGGTAGCTGATGCAATGCCGGATCGATGGGTTGTTGTAGGCTCTGGTGTCTTCGCAACAGACAAATGGCGATGGAAGAGCGGCTCTTCCAGGCTACTGACTCGGACATAAGTTGATACTGTGGTCATTTTGTCAAGGAACAAGGATTCTCCTGTTGTGGCGTAGAGTCGAGGTGGTTGTCGATAAATAGTATGGATATCGGGACACCACTACGACGCCGTGCGCTTACACGTTGACCAAATATTATCTGCTGTTCTCCCCATCGGGTATTGGATTCCTGGCTTCGCAACTATCCTCGAGTACAGTGTCGTGTCTCATTGCTCTCCAAGAAAGTTCCCCATATGGCGCATGGCGGGGTTATGATGGCGTGATAAAGGTGCAGCAGTGGTTCAGGAGACAAGGTTTATCATCTCAACCACTGATGTTCAGTTTATCCAGGGACAGGATCCTCTTGTGGTTTGTCCTGGTGGATCAAAAAGTGGTTTCGCCATTATAATACTGTCCTCGCCATCGAGCTCGTCGCTATGGGGTCGGTTGACTCTTATCGCAGCTTCAGGAATACGGTTTCTCCATCATCTGCAAAGACCGCGATGATGTGATTAGGGCTGATGATGGCGCTGATAGCGTTAGACCCAGAAAATCAGGACGTATGCACAAAACACAAAATGCAAATTTGCAAATGCTGTTTGGCAGGTTCAGAGAATTTCCTCGACGGCATCATGGTTGGCATATGTCTAGTAAATACTGTGGACACAAGATGAACTTTGTAGCAAGGCATACAGTCTCCCTCTAAGTCTGTTATCTGCCACAAGAAGAGTCTATGGTTATGGTTGCATTTGCAGGGATGCCGCGGTCAGATCAGCATTATTAATACTTGAGCTGTTCACAAGCGCGGCCAACAATGGCGTGCCTTGAGGGATGTTACACCAGAGTGTTTATATGTAGCTCAGGTGGACTATCAAAGGTGATGGTTTGCATGGGATAGATATGATGAAGTCCCACAGTCTGCTAAAGTGTACAAAATGGATGATTCTGAAAATCAACCACTCTTATACCCCACGTCTGCTCTGTATGAAACTCTCTCTTACGAGTCTATGCAGGACATCAGGACAAATGGGCGTCCTGTTATTACCCGCAGCACAATCCCCGAGACTGCCCCCTACGGCCGTAACCTCACATGGACGAGCGCCTATATCCTGGTTATATCGCGCGTCATCGGCAGTGGCATATTCGCAACCCCAGGCTCAATCGTGAAGTCGGTGGGAAGCGTCGGGCTGGCGCTCCTGGTATGGCTCGTGGGGACGATTCTAGCAGCATGCGGCCTGGCTGTGTCGATGGAGTTTGGCTGTATGCTCCCTCGGTCTGGTGGCGACAAGGTCTATCTCGAGTATACCTATCGGCGTCCTCGGTTCCTGGCGTCAACGTTGATTGCCGTTCAGGCGGTTTTGTTAGGTTTTACTGCAAGCAACTGCATTATATTCTCCAAGTACACCCTGTTCGCTCTGAGCGCTGAGCCGACGGAGTACCAGCAAAAGGCCCTGGCTGCGGGTCTTATGACCGCGATTACCATTGTGCACGGGTGCTTTCTGAAAACCGGCATATGGATACAGAACCTGCTGGGATGGACGAAAATCTTCATGATTGCAGCGATGACACTGACAGGGCTCTGGGTGATACTCTTTCGGCGTGAAGAACACTCCACGTCCGTGTCGAATGATGCGGACAGGGCAGGGTACGACGTCTTTCTGTGGGACAATCTGTGGGAAGGGTCAAACTGGAGCTGGAGCTTGCTGTCAACTTCCCTTTTCAAAGTGTTCTACTCGTATGCTGGGCTGAGTAATGTGAACAACGTCCTCAACGAGGTCCAGGACCCGATCCGGACGGTCAAATCCGTTTGCCCCTCCGCTCTCGTTACTGCTTGTTGTCTTTACCTGCTGGCAAACATCTCCTACTTTCTCGTCGTCCCAATCGAGGAGATCAAGAATAGCGGCGAGCTTGTCGGGGCGCTCCTGTTCGAACGCGTTTTCGGGCCCCATGTTGGCAGGACCTTGTTTCCTCTGGCGATTGCCATTTCCGCCGCAGGGAATGTTATGGTGGTCACCTTTGCCTGGGTAAGTTGACTCGATAACTCGAAAGTACAGCAGATGACGGTGACAGGCACGAGTAAATCAGGAGATTGCTCGACAGGGCTTTCTCCCTTTCTCGTCCACGCTATCATCATCTCGCCCGTTCAACTCTCCTTTGGGCGGTTTGATTGTGCATTATATCCCTTCGCTCTTGGTGATTATACTTCCCCCTCCAGGAGATGTGTACAGTTTTATTCTAGATGTCGAGGGGTATCCAGGCCAGATCTTCGCCTTGGCTATTGCAGTTGGCTTGTTGATCTTGAGGCGACGTCAACCTAATTTGCCTCGACCATTCAAAGCATGGCTTCCTGCGGTCTGGCTCCGAATCATCGTCTGTCTTGCTTTACTGGCAGCACCGTTTATACCTCCTCCGGACAGAAAGGGTGATGTGGACTTTTTCTACGCAACATACGCAGTCGTGGGTGTCGGAATGTAAGTGTGTCCTCCTGTTCGAGGGATTGGCTGACAGATACAGTCTGCTCTTTGGGGTAATTTATTGGTATATCTGGACCGTTCTACTTCCACGGTGGGGGGGATACAGACTGGAAGAAGAGGTGGATGTGCTGGATGATGGGACCAGTATTACCAAGCTTGTACCGTCATATATTCTCTAGCTTTATCAATGAACTACATTATTTTGGGTTCAGTTGGCCAGACCTGCAGCTGTAATGGACATATCTCTTTTTTGCCAAAGTTGGACCACATCCTGTCCATAGCACAGAATATAGGTGATCTGCCCTGCGACAGATTCAGTACGAGGACACCAAAACGATAGATGTAGGTCAGTAGGAACTGTCCTGTCTGCAGTTAGGCTGGCAACAGGAAACCGTGAAGCATGACCTAAAGACGGCCTGATTAGAAATACACTGGCTACATTATAAATGCATTGGTAGGCTTTCATTTGCCACCTAAGAGCATCACATGTTGTTTTGATGATGTACAGCATCCTGAAAAGCAAGACATCAATCACAGGGTTTGCCAGGTCCAATCACCGTATTTCCTATTTCTCAGCATCTGATGTTTTCTGAGATGATGCTCGACTCGCAGCCATGGCGTGCTGATCTGACAAATGTCTACGGTCTACCCCGCAAGAGAACTTGGTGATATAAGACCAGTTCAATGCAACAGCCGATTGATACCATCACTATCGATCAAATTCAGAAGCAATCACCATCGAAAGACATCGACATGGCATCGGCAGCTGTTCACCTCCCAACTACCCATGAGCCTCAAGTTCAAAGAAAGTCTCTCCTTCCAACGGCAAACACACCACATCATGTGCAGACCACTCTTAATTTCCTGAAAGAGAACGAGGATGGCTCTCCTCCACCTCCGACTTACGTCGGCAAGCCAGAGACCTACGACCGGCCTGCAGTGACGCTGCCTGTTACCATCCACGACGTCAGCGGCCACGAGCTGGAGTACACACTGGACAAGAACGGGTTCCAGTTTTACTACCACGAAAGCAAGGAGAAGGACTTTGTCGACGACGAGAAGATCAAAGCCGAATACTACCCCGAGGTAGAGCAGCTGCTCAAAGATGCGTGAGTGAATGCCGTCCTCCCCCCGATAGACACTGACTGACATGACTAACCAGCACCGGCGCATCCAAAATCTTCATCTTCGACCATACGATCCGCCGCAAACCCAAAGACGAACGCACTCTCGCTGCCCAACTCCGCGGTCCCGTCCAGCGCGTCCACATCGACCAGTCCTACTCCGCAAGCAAAGACCGCGTTTCCTACCACCTCCCCGACGAAGCCCCCGAACTCCTCAAGGGGCGGTATCAGATCATCAACGTCTGGCGGCCGATCCGGACCATCCTCAAGGATCCGCTAGCAGTCGCAGACGCGCACTCCGTCCCTGACGATGACCTCGTCCCGACCAAACTCATCTACCCGAACCGGGTGGGCGAGACGTACGGGGTGCGACCGAATCCGGGCTTCAAGTGGTACTTCCGGTACGCGCAGCCTCCAGAGCTGGTGACGCTGATTAAGTGCTTTGATTCCAAGACGGATGGGCGGGCGAGGAGGGTGCCTCATTCTGCGTTTGTGGATCCGGCGACGGAGGGAGAGGCGCCGAGGGAGAGTATCGAGGTTCGGGCGTTGGTGTTTCATCCGGAGGATCGGGAGTAGCTGTCGTAGTCTCGTCCAATCCTTAGGCAAGGAGATTCATGCTGTATTCATCTATTTGTTCTTGTGGCCTTACTTGAAATGCGATTTATCATTGTACTGTTCCAGATCTTGAAGCGTAAGTTTAATTGGACAAACTCAAGTGAACTAGGTTTGGACCAGGGTGTAGCCACCCTCCGGCATGCAATGCGAAGTAAGGAGTTAGACGAAGCCTCGTAATTTTCACTTTAAAGGATTCAATCATAGGATAAAACAATTCTAACGGGGAGTGCGCTCCCCTCATATTGATCATCCCTCCTAAAATGCCGTGCGAGCACGTAATCCGCCTCACCAAAGACAACATTACTTCGATCTCTGAGGTCAAGTAATTGGCCATGAAGAACTGTTGACGCAACTGATATCTACTGATTAATGGAATTGTGTAAATTGTCTGTGTCATAGTAGCTCTACACGGTCGGTAAGCTGAAGGGACACCATTGATGACTTGCGATATCGCCATCGCACACTAGACATATAAAGCAATACCATACTGCGTGTACGGTCGAACATCGTCTGAAACCCATAGAACATCAACATGACCGCACTTGAGAAAGAAATCCGTCCCACGGACGAAGAGGTTGCTCGCAGCCCATCGCCAGAACCAAAGAGGCATCCTGGTAAGCCACTCCTCTAGTAGCTTGTCGTCTCTAACAAAATAGTCAAATGGTACCGCTCAACCTTCTACAACGCCCTCATCCTGGGTATCTGCAACTTCCTCGCCCCCGGCATCTGGGGCGCCATGAATTCGCTCGGCGCCGGCGGCGCAGAGAAGCCCTACCTCGTCAACGCCGCCAACGCGCTAACCTTCTGTCTGATGGTCGTGACCTGCTTTTTTGGCAGTGCTGTCGTGCGACTCGTCGGCATCAAATGGACTCTCGTGATCGGGACGATGGGTTACGCCCCGTACGCTGCAGGGCTGTATACGAACAACCGCTTCGGGACGGAATGGTTCGTTCTGCTCGGCGCGGCGCTGTGCGGTCTGTCAGCCGGGCTATTCTGGATGGCAGAAGGGGCGATTGCGCTATCGTATCCGGAACCACACAACCAAGGTCGGTTCCTGGGGTTCTGGCTCAGTTTCCGTGTGGGTGGCCAGATCCTGGGCGGCGCGATCAACCTGGGGATCAACTCGGGCCGGTCGACGGCTGGGAGCGTCTCGTACTCGGTCTACTTGGTGTTTATTGCGTTACAGGCTTTAGGACCCTTTGCAGGATTGCTCCTGAACAAGCCGTCCCGTGTGCAGCGGACGGACGGCCTCCCAGTCCGACTGCGCATCTCGCACAGTCCGCTGTACGAGCTCAAGGCCATGGCAAAGCTGTTCATCCGGCGAGACTTCCTGTTGATTGTCCCGCTCATCGTGCAGGCCGTCTTCACTGAGGCTGTTATGTTCACCTTTCTGTCGTTGTGGTTCTCCGTGCGGTCTCGTGCCCTCGGGTCGTTCCTGTCCGGAATCATCGCTTTGATCGTGGGTAATCTGCTCGGAGCGTTCCTCGACAGTCGAAAGCTGTCGCTGCGGGCGCGCAGCCGGGGAGCCTTTTTCGTGGTGCTTGGCCTGCAGGGTGCATGGTGGGTTTGGGCGACCGTTATCGTGACCGAGTACCATCGCACGCTGCCGACGTATGACTGGACGGATGCTGGGTTCGGACGAGGCTTTGCGCTATATTTGTTTTGGGTTGCGGGGTTTCAGCTCAATTACATGTATCTGTATGTATCCTGTCTCTATCCTCGGATCCCTGCTAACAAGGTAGTTTCTTTGTCGTCGGCAATTTGGCGTCGGACGAAGAAGAGGTTGTCCGGATGGCGAGTCTCCTGCGAGGGACAGAGTCGGCCTCGCAGGCTGTATCGGTATGTGCAACTGTTCGGACGATGCGATACTTGCTAATTCCTGTAGTATGGTCTGGACAGCGTCAAAATCATGAGCTCCGTTGGCAGCACTTACTTGAATTTTGGGTTGTGGGCTGTCGCATTGCTACCTGCGTGGCTTGTGATCAAGGAGATTGGAGTGTCTTTGGGGGATAGGAAGGTCGAAAGGGAGACTCGGGGGATTGACAGTGATTCGCAGGAATAAACATGTATTCTCTATCGAGAGGTATATATAGTGTGTGACGAATGGCACGGCTGGCTCAACACAGTGAGGAAGCTCCTCATATATATGCATAATATCAAAAGCGCAGAATGTTGAAGGGTGTTCTACTACACTCTCGCCAGAATCCACTCGGCAATATCATCGGCAAACACCTGTCGGTTCTCAGGCAGGTCCGCATGGAGCAGATGGCTCCATCCTTCGTAGGACTTGAACTGGCGGTCGGCGACCTTGCCAGTCTGCGCGTCGAACCAGTGCTTGCTGGCATCGTAACTGGTAACCTGGTCAGCCGTCCCATGAGCCACATACACGGACTTGACGCCATCATTGAGCACCAATTTGCCCGACGTCAGATCCGCCGCCCGGTCGAGCATATTGGCGAACATCTCCAGCGTGCCGGTGGTGTGGTTGAGGGGATCCTCTTTGAGCGTCTTCTGCACGACGGGATCGCGCACAATCGTCTCGACCTTCATGGGTTGAACGAGTTGAAACCGCGGTAGGAGCTTTCCGGCCAGCCGACCCAGGAACACGGTAATGATACTGGGCTTCTGCTTTGGGTCGAGCCCGATAAAGGGGGCCTCGAGCATGATGCCCCGCAGTCGAGAGACGAGCTCTTGATACTTAGGCGTCGATGCCAGCGTGGCCACCAGACCTCCGCCCATGGAATGGCCCATCACAAAGACGGGGACCTCTGGCGGGACCTCGAACTGAGCCTCGATGAATGCCGCCATGTCGGCCAGGACGGCGGCGGTCGGGCCAGTGTTTCCACGGTCGGCTTTTGTCTGGGCCGACAGACCCCAACCGCGCTGGTCGATTCCCGTGCAGAGAATGCCGCGGCGGGCTAATGATGGAAACAGATCATACGTATTGTTGATGTGGTCGCTGAAGCCATGAAAATGGATCAGTTTTGCGACCGGGGGGTTGGTCGGCTGTGGCAGAGGTCAGCTTAGTGGCCGAGCACGGGCAATGGCAGGAAGAGAGCAAACGGACGGCCCATGTTTTGTGGTAGACCTGGAGCCCATCAGGGAGCTTGAACTGGCTTTCGGTGATGATGACGTCGGTCATCTTGCGACTTGGTATATTTCTGATGGACGATGCGATGAAGCACTTTGATCAGTCAGTCAAAGCTGCGCTGGAGTATCTCAGCTTACCTCCTCCTCAGCTGCTCAAGCTGAGCGAGATCCGAGGCATCCAAGGCATCAAAGGCACGTGCAAGGCGCAGTCACGGGATCAGATGGCTGACACATGATTTGCACCAGCTGCAGGATCAAGACTAAGCCATTATGCCAGCATTACCAAAGAATTCTATTTGTTGATGAGTTGCATACGAATGGATAAGGAAGACCTCCTATTTGCTGTCTTTTCAGAACAGATGTGCTGCCCTCTATCCGCTTAGTTCTGGCTGTCTGGTGGAGATATATATCCCGCTACCCCTATTCCGTATATACCTCGCTTAAGAGGCGGCTTGACGATATATTGACAAACAAGCTTTTTCCCGGCAGATCAGAGGAGTATGGTAGGAGCAGATGAACGACTATTCCACTAAGAATTCTGCAAGGAATCATGCCATGTGCGACTACCGGCGAATTGGCGACACAAGTCCGGATTCGCCGTCCATTGAGTATCGGAATGGGGGCGAAAAAGAGGGAATGTTACGCTGACCAAGCCTTAAAGGAGCTTTTCCAGGGCGCATTGGCATCAATTGTCAAATGAAACATCTGATCCCCAATCAGCGGCGGGATCCGCTCCAGCCATGTTTCAGCCAGCTGGATACTTCTCTGCAGCAACAACACTCGGCTATTTTGGCTACAATTGCAGCTCTTGTCTCTGGATTCAATATAAAAGGCACCATATGCCTCATTCTTTTGCCATATCAGCAGGCAAGCGTCACCAGGACACTTGAGAACCCAATACTCTCGCCACCATGCCGTCCAAAACCATCATCAGCCAACTGGCAATTTCCCTGGCCCTGTGCAACTCTGCCTTGGGCCAGGTCGTCAATGGCGCCGACTACAACAAGCCCAATGGAGGACCTCCGGCCAGCTTCTTCGCTGCTGCATCGACCATGCCCGTGGCAGCCCTCCAGGCAGCGGCCGCCAAAGCCAGCAAAGTTCCCAGCCTGGCCACATACCCGGTCAGTCAGGACAGTGGTGCGGCCAAGTCGACCATTCACACCGACTGGGCCTCATTCAGTGGGGGCGCCTCCATCTCCTGGGTAGCCGACATGGATGTCGATTGCGATGGGCTCAATTCTGGCTGTCAGGTGGGTTCGGACCACCATATTGACAACGGATGCTGATCAGAATAGGGAAACCCGGATGGGCAACCTCAAACCAACTGGGGTGCTCTGTCTGCATATGAAGTGCCTTTTATTGTCATTCCGGACAAGTATCTGTCGGCTAATACCGGCGCTCTTCCTGGCAATAACATTGCTGCTGTGATCTGGTGCGTTGTCCTCGTCCATTGATGTGGCACTACTGACCTTGTTAGCAATGGCAAAATGTTCTACGGAATTCTTGGAGACTCCAACGGTGACAGCCCGCAGGTAACCGGCGAGGCATCCTGGCTAATGGCCCGGGCGTGTTTCCCCAACGAGGGCCTAAACGGCAATAACGGTCACACCGGTGTCGATGTAACCTGTATGTGCTTTTCAGCCATTACTCTTCTGATACTAATGCAAGCAGACATCGTCTTCACTGGCAAGGATGCAGTGCTGCCCAGCAGTGCCTTGACTAAAAACTACATCACTAACTTTACCACCCTGCGCAGTATGGGCGACAAGCTCGTCAACGCGCTGGCATCCAACTTGGGACTTTCGGGAACTCCGCCCACCAAGACCACCACCCTGGTCACAACGACCACGACCAAGCCGACCTCTACGGCGTCATGCTCCTGGGCAGGACACTGCTTGGGTGCTTCTTGCTCCGGCAACGACGACTGCGCCGATGCCCTCGTCTGCACGGCTGGTAAATGCTCGGTGGATGGGGCGGCGACCTGCTCCTGGGAAGGTCACTGCGAGGGTGCGAATACCTGATCTCTTCTTGTGCCCTGTTTCTATACTGACCGTTGCAGGTGCTTCCTGCTCGAGCGATGACGATTGCGCAGACGACTTGTACTGCAAGAGCGGTTCCTGCACTGCTCCATAGACTCGTGGATTTGATGATGTTATGACTTGGCAGTAGATAGGAAAATAAAATCCTCTCATTGTGATTTGGGTCCATACCATGTGCATAAAGTTGCATATATTGAAATGCATAATGTAGTCTTACTAATGTTGATTACTCAGCCGATGCCTTGAAGTTGTGATGTCATGCCTTGGGTAACAACAAGTTCCTGTCTTGATGATAATTATCTTCTTCCCTCAACTACCTTACTCTACCTATTCAATATTCAATAAATCCGTACAAAAAATTAGATACAATGGGCGTCGAAGAATTAAGCAGGTATGTTGCTATCCACTGAAATAGTCCCGTGTTAACAGTATCCTAGTCTAAAAGCATTCCGGTCTGCCGTTGCAGACAACATGCTGGTGCTGGTGGACGCCTACGCAGACTGGTGTGGCCCATGCAAGGCCATCGCACCCAAGGTGGAGCTGTTCAGCAACCAGTACACCAATATCAAATTCTTCAAGGTCAACGTCGACAAAGTCCCCGATGTGGCACAGGAGTTGGGAGTGTCGTCCATGCCCAGTTTCTATCTCTTTCGAGCGGGCGACTATGTGGACAAGGTGGTTGGCGCCAATCCGGGACTGCTCGAGACCTACATCAAAAAGCATGCAGAGAGCGCCCAGGGGTGATGGCATTGACTGATCATGTATATACCTGCATGTCACTATTATGAACGAGTGGACTCCGATTTACTACTCTGTTTTGATTTCAAATACCCCCGTAGCCGCCGGCTTGCTCAATGCCCATTGCACCCCATGCGCCATGACCGAATCCCATCGCTTACATTTAGACAACGTCGCATGCACTCGGAAGCCGTGCGGTAAACCAGGAAAGACATGAACGTCGGTAGGAACCCTGCTGCAGTTAGTATACTGGCCCACAATGCTGCTGCTGGATTCCAACTCACCCATTATCTGTCAACAACTTGGCGAAAAAGAGCCCTTCATCCCGGAGTGGATCCCGTCCGGCAATCCCAAACGTCGTAGGAGGCAAACCCCGGACCTGTTCCGCAGTGGCATTCCCCGGGTTGAGCATCAGGTCCGTCTCGTCACCCTTGGTTTCCAACAGGCCCATGAAGAAGTTGATCCGGGTCACCGGGAGGATTGGCGCATGCTCGCTGTCCACGTAACTAGACAACTTTGGATCCTTGAGGTATTTCAGCTGCGGCGCGTAGCACCCCGGGCCCACTAATGCCGGGATCATGAGCACCTGTCCTTTGATCTTGGGTCGCTTGGCCAATTGCTCGTCTGTGCCCAGGTGCTGCGCTAGCGTCAGAGAAGCAGTCATCCATGCGCCAGCGGAGATGCCTCCAACAAGGACACTGTCACCATCCCCGCCCAGTTCCGTCAGATGGTCATGAACCCAATGGAAGGCGTCTGCGGCATCGTTCCACGGGACGGGGTACTTGTACTCGGGGGTGTGGCGGTAGTTCACATTGACCACCACGACAGGAGTATTTTCCTTGGCCAACGTAGCGACGACCCGCGAACAGATCGCGTCTTCCGAGGCCAAAGTGCCGAATGCAAAACCCCCGCCGTGGAGATGGAGGTAGACCGGTAGGCGCTGGGAGGCCGGCAAACCGACGGGACGGTAGCTGCGTGCTTCTAACGGGAAGCCATCCCTTGCCGGAACTGAATAGTCTTGCGTTGTGACTTGCGATTGCAGTCCTGATTGTGTCAGTAGATGCATTCTAGTATTGCGGCATAACCTACCTTCATTCACCATCGCGTTAGCGGCCCTCTCCTCCCGAGCTCGGTTGAACATGTCTTTCAGAGCATGGACGTCCAAGTTCGTGGGCGGCGGTGGCAGTGTCTTCTCCAGAGCAATCCATTCTTCCGTAGGTATGCTGTATTCCGAGTAATCTGCCATCTTCCTGTCTGTACAATTGTCGAATGTCAATGTGAGGTATTCGATATTGCGGGGATGGACGGCGGGGTTATATTCAGTAGAACGGAGATGATAACCGAATGCCGACAGCAGATGCCGATTGGGGTGTCTCATGCCATCTTTGAATATAGAATACTGCTGAAATAGTCAATTAGCCGAGATTACGTTGGTAGACTACACCCTGAGTGATTTCTATCCTGCAGTCACCATTTACATTGCCATTGGCAGTTTTGGCAGGCAATCCCATCCCAACTGCTCCTGTTGTGTCTTCATCACTGGCAAGGATACACGCGCCATCCATCAGGCCTCATTCCTACCATCGCGACGAGTGTATACACCATTCCAGGACAAACGCAATTTACTCGGAGGCCGTCTTGGGCATGATGCGCCCCCATGCACGGGTCATGATGATTGCGCCCTTGCTGGTAGGATGCAGCAGATACAGCGTGCCACTTTTCAACCCAACTATTATCCATGTTGACATGCCTCCGCGGTAGACACGACATTATCTTTCCCATTCATGATGGGATGGCATACTTGACCATCAACACCATCTCAAGATATTGATGTCGAATCCCGGTGCCCACTGCCATATCGACCGTCTCGGCCATGCACCCCGACGCAGTTGAAGAGGGTATCCAATCTTCCATTTCTGCTCCATGGCGCATGCAACTGAACAACCGCCTTCAGTGAGGTGAGCGGCTGCACGCCAATTTCCCATCCCCTCGCCTGCTGTGCCAGTGCCAGTCATGATGGCTTCTCGACCTGTGAGACCCGAGTCGGCCTCTTGATTTCGGGGTCTAGCGTTGTCCCATACCTGCTATAAAATAATAGATGAATGGGATGACTCAGTTGTGCTGAAAGTATCGCGTCTCCCCGGCCCAATTTCTTGATGAATGATCGACATATCAACAAGGGCCACTGTCACCCCGAGGTACATCTTCTCGGGTTAACGCACCCCGAAGAAAGGAGGCAAAATATGAACGGATAATCATTGTGATAACACCCCTTTCTCTATTTACTATCGACTCTGCGGACGATATATACATCCCAACGTCTCATGCACTTACCCTGCCGCGGACAGATCTGTCACTGGTCTCTTGCCCTCTCCCCGCCTGGGGAATATTCAACTATATTCAAAAGGAGGTGCACTTGTCTGTCCTCAAGAACGAGTTCGAAATGGGATAAAGTATATGGGCTCCGGCTACGGTGCCATCCACTCTCCTCTTCGAGTCTCCAGAGATCGCGATAGTGGCTTCCTCGCGGAGACATTGCTCTGAGCATAACTGGAGGAAAGGCAGCGAATATGGCGAGATGCGACGTTGACATGATCCTGATGCCACCCTCCTCGGCTAAGCGGACTGCAGAGCTTGAACAAAAAGCGCAAAGAACTACTGATTACTGAGAAGAAGTCAACGAATCTGAATGGGATACACAGCTCAAGTATTGCAGAGGTTATACATCCGCGGAGTTGCTCAACTTTATAATCGCCGCAAATGGACTCATGACATCACCCCCCACGACTACTTATAAATGTCCACAACAAGCACGATTGACCCAATATTCTAGACTCTAGAGAGCAGTTTGATGTCAGAATTTCACAATGTCCAAATACGTATTGTTTGGGAGACTGTGGCTGAGAAGGGATCCTCCATGGGAATGGATGTTGATACCTACGCGTAGTCCAGCCCTGAGAAAACCACTGTCGACTTGGACGACCGCGAAGACAACATCGGAGCGGCCAAAGGAGCGCCTACAAGTCTGGCCATGGTTGGCTGTTCCTATCCTCGGAGCGAGCCTGTTCTTGTCTGTCCACAAGCGTCCCATCCAACTCGAGACAGACACATTCCTTCAACGAGCCAACCTAACTCGGGAGGAATCTCAAGATGATATTGACCTACCTAAAGAGGACGCGATCCTGACCACTGCTCCTAACGTCCCTCCCCCCATCACCCGAACACACCCAGTTCTTCTCCACGTCCCGTTAACGACGAGCACCAAAACGCGCCAACTAACCAGTCAATACAAGTACGACACATGGACCTTCAACGACAGCGTCCCCGGCCCGTTCATCCGCGCGCGCGTAGGCGACGTGGTCGAGCTAACCCTGACCAACCACGACCACACCGGCAACCCGCACAACATCGACTGCCACGCCTTCACCGGCCCCGGCGGCGGCGCAGCCGTCACCACCGCCGAGGAACACGAGAGGAAAACCGCGCGGTTCAAGCTTCTGGTTCCCGGTCTGTTCATCTACCACTGCGCCGCGGCCCCGGTCCCCGTGCACATCGCCAACGGCATGTACGGGTTGATCTACGTGCAGCCGGAGGACGGCGATGCCCTGACCCCGGTGGATAGGGAGTACTACGTCATGCAGAGCGAGTTCTACCACGAACCGCCGGAGATCGAGGATGACGGCCGGCCCTCGTCTACAGTCGAGTTCTCCTACCCTGCGGGGCTGCGCGAGGAGCCCTCCGCGGTAGTCTTCAACGGGAGCGAGTCGGCGCTGACGCGGGATCGGCCGCTCAAGGCCAAGACAGGGGAGTCGGTGCGGATCTTCTTTGGCAACGCCGGGCCCAATCTGACGAGTTCGTTCCACGTTATCGGGAGCCATTTCCAGCACGTCTTTCGGGACGGAGGTGTGGTTGATCCGCCGGCGAGGCTGTTGTCGACGGTGGGTGTGCCGCCGGGCGGTGCGGCAATTGTCGATCTGAAGATGATTGTCCCGGGGACGTATACGCTTGTCGACCATGCGATCTTTCGGATGGATAAAGGGGCGGTTGGGTATTTGAATGTAGCGGGGGCTCCTCGGCCGGACATTCTTTATAGTGAGATGCCGCCGGAGCCTTGTGTGGGGTGTAAGCTGCATCCGTAAAGTCTCAGGAGCTGCCAGTATTGCGACGCGCAAGCAGTCATTTCTCTGATTTCTCACTTTCTCCCATTGTATTTTGACGCAACATAATGATACCATCATGGAACGCCTATGGGTGCTTTGGATACCGTCGATCGTGGAGAGCAACGCATATGAGGAAAATGCAGTATGAGATATTTGAAACGTATCTATGATTTGCTCTAGGAGACTTTGTATCGACATGATTATTCAGGTTATGCGGCTGCAGTCATAACCTGGTCAATATATATATACACCAGGTACCTAGAAAGCCCCCTTTCCAGGAGTCGTGTCCCCGTTCAGCGCAGCACAGCCCTCCTGGTACACTGCCTGGTCCAACAGCTGCGCCCGCGTCGCATTCTTATATGCGAGTCCGACCAGTGTGTTCTCTGCTTGGCGTTAGCATCCCATCTCATCTTTACCTGGTGATTCACTTACTGCTAGGATGATATCTCGGCCATCCAAGGCTATCCAAACCCCGCTCCGGATCTGTGGCAAACTTCACCCAGGCAGAAGAAATATACCTGTTTGTCCGCTTCTCAACCTCAGAGTCAGGAATCCCAGTGACATTCTCCGCCGTCCCAAAGACCATATGCAGATCGACGCCGTGATAAGCCCCGCTAGTCGGATACAGTCTCAGATTCCGAAAGTCGCCAAAGTACCGAGCATGCCAGGTAGAGACGCCGTGTGCGGCGCGATCAGCTGCCGCTTGGCCAGTCGGACAGGTGAACGCGGCCAGATTGAACTGGTGCCATTCCTCGTCGGTGAGCGAGATCCTACCCGCAAAGGCGTTGATGCGGTAGTAGCCTGCTTCGTTGTCGTTGCTTGTGAAGAGGTATGGCTAGCTTGGTTAGCGGCGTTGCTCACGTTGTGGCTCAGATCCGGAGAGCTTACAGCTTTGATGAACTTGCCCTGCGCGGAGCGTTCGGCGTAGTTGTCAAAGACGGTGATGCCATCCACGGTAGGATGGAACTGGGGCTGAGGAAGTGCAGGGGATGGGGCGAATGGGGCTTTTCTCACGGCGGCGAGAATTGCTTGCACCGATTGCTTGCGCAGACATTCTACCACTGCGTCAACGGGATCGGTACGGTTGCCGCAGCCTAGAGTGTTGGAGACATGGTAGAAGTAACTGGCGGATTCCTCGGCCGTGTTGGGCTTGAAGCTCAGTGCGGTACCGGAGTGCGAGATGAGGCCGCGGACGAGCGGCTTCTCCGTCCAGATGTACGAGTAGTAGTCGACTGACGCGCCTCCAGCGGACTGTCCGAAGATGGTGATGCGGTCAGGGTCGCCTCCAAAGCGGGCGATGTTGCGGTGCACCCATTCAATTGCCATGCGCTGGTCCAGCAGACCCACGTTCTGGGTGAGCCCAGGGGCCCCAGAGAAACCAAATATGTTCAATCGGTAACTGTCCGGTTAGTGTCGCACAGTGCAACGGGGGCTGATCACTGACTTGAAGGTGACCACGACAACATCATTCTCGGCGACCAGGTTCTCACCGGTGTACATGGGGCTATGGGCTCCGCCAACACTGAACCCTGGGGTCGTCAGTAGGTGCCGTATACGGGTACATGCTCTGAACACATACGACCACCATGGATGAAAACCAACACCGGTTTCAGCTTGCGTGTTGGCTTAGTCCATATATTCAAGTAGAGACAATCCTCGCTCTGGGGAGTCCCCAGTTGCTGAGCAAAGGTTCTGATAATGGTCGGTGCTTGAGGCGTCAGGCCAGGGAAATCCGGGACGCTTCCAATATTGGCGGGACAATCGCTATCACAACGGTCAGATACTGAGCACTCGGGTGGTCTCCGGGGTCACGGACGGGCTCTACGATAGGTTAGTCTTCTCCAGGAATTATATATCACGGTTATATACATTAGCTTTGGCAAGGACGGTGCCATTGCCGTAGTATTGGACTGGAGGAGCGAATCGGAGGTCTCCCGTGGGCGCAGCAGCATAAGGGATCCCTAGA
The DNA here is from genome assembly GCF_001445615.1 of Aspergillus lentulus. Classification (NCBI taxonomy): domain Eukaryota; kingdom Fungi; phylum Ascomycota; class Eurotiomycetes; order Eurotiales; family Aspergillaceae; genus Aspergillus; species Aspergillus lentulus. The sequence continues at coordinate 120,300 of NW_028322122.1, forward strand.
TACTCAAACACCCCATGTCGCGATGCAACGTGCCCCTCGATCAGCCCGCTGCTGGTCCGTATGCGAGCGCCAGCTGCATCGCGCGAGAAGTCAGAGTTGGGGGGTGATTGGCCATTTGCTGGAGTAGAGGTGGCCAGAAGTCCAACACTCAGGGAGATCCAAACACTGAAATGAACCATGGCGCAACCCGTCCAGGGAAAAGCAATTCACGAGAAGGATTGCACAGGTTGAAGAGGTTGCACTGGATCGCATCAGAGCTAGGTTAATATATCAGGATATTTCTCGTAACGCCAAAGCGTCGATCCACCCCGAAACGGGACAAATTTCCGCCAAGTGGAACGATGGAGCACAGCTAGGACAAGCCCCTTTTCACTTTGGTTCAATAGCGGACCGAGTCTGTCTCGGGGCAATCAAAGTAGGTTCGAACCGTCCCCGGTCCTCGTGGAACATCCCCGATCAATCCACTCTGCAGCTTTCCACGGCTCGTGGCTCGATCTGCACCGCCTCGCTTAGGAATAAGAGTAACGATATGGGCGCCTCCACAAATAGCAGCATTTTCCGACTGGATTCATGAAAGGCGAAGGATTGATTGACTTTGATTGCGGGTTCCGTCCGGAATCCTTCCGAATATTATCATGACACGAACCACGCAGTCTTCTGCTCAGAAGCTCAGAACATAGATAGATGGCACGGATCCTTCTATCTGCATGATTCACGATGAGGGGTCCTGCCTGACATGGCATACGAGATTGGACTGAGCACGCCAACCGTGCCGAATCGCGGTTTCACACTTTGGATATGGAGTGTGGTCCTGGTGATTGTGGCCGGCTTCTTTGTGCTGGGCCGGCTTGTGATACGGTTTCACAATCGCCGTATTGGGACCGATGACTGGGTGATTCTGGCGTCATTGGTATGATCATCCTCGCATTAATGCACGTTTGCTGACGATCGCAGATAGCATCGGTGTTGCTGACGGTGACCGAATGTTCTGGTAAGTAGTCGCCTCACTACATTCTTGGACTTGACTGACTCTTGCAGCTGTGCATTATGGTTACGGAAAGCGATTGAAAGACATCAGCCTCAATGACCGAGCCAAAGCTCTCAAGGTATGGTCCACGCATTGCCTCATATGATTGATGACTGATGAGGACAGTGGTTCTACGGTGCCCAAATCGTATACAAAGTCGTCATCACCGTCAACAAGATCTCGTTCCTCTGTCTCTACCTTCGCATCTTCATCCAGCCCGTCTTTCGCCGCGTCTGCTACGGCGGGATTGCCTTTCTTTCCGCCTGGGGTCTCGCCTATATCCTCGTTACCATCTTCCAATGTACACCCGTTAACGCGTACTGGGACAAGACAATCATAAACAAGACCTGTGTCGACAGCAAAGCGCAGTGGTTGTCGTATGCCGTGATCAATATCGTCTGCGATGTGGCCATCCTCGCGCTGCCGGTGTACCCAGTCTCGCAACTACATCTGGCCCGCGGTAAGAAGATTGCATTGGCAGTGATGTTTGGCCTGGGCACATTGTATGCCACCTCCACATCGATTGTAGTCCAAGCTAACGAACCAGTGTCTGCATAACGAGCATCATCCGCACAACCACTCTTGCCGAATCAGCCAACAACAAACGCAAGGACCCTACCAGTAGGTCCTCCTCACTCAGAGTAACGAAGCACACTAACAGTTTAGGCGGCCCCATCCCCGCCACGATCTGGAGCGTCATCGAGGCCAACGTCGGCATCATCTGCGCGTGTCTCCCCGTCTACCACCAACCGCTGAAGTGGTGTCTCCCACGCCTTTTCGGTTCTCAGCACTCTGCGCATCCCTCCACTAGCCGATCGCGCGGAAGAGGACAGAAGACCCCCGGGAGCAGTCGGTCACTACAGGATCGCAAGGATATGGCCTGGCGCGAGCTACATGGTAGTGGAGGGATTTATTCGAATAATGTGTCGACACAGGGGTTCGAGATGTGCGATGTAGAAGGCAGGAAGACGGAAATGAATGAAATCGTGCGGATGACGGACGTGAGTGTCTCGTATCAGGACGATCAGAGGTCGGACGCATCCTCGAGGCCCATCAGAGGGAGAGCGGAGGATTGACTTGGCGCTCGGAGTGTGAACCCCCTGCCTGTCTAGGTAGTATTGGTTATGCCCTTGTGTAGCGAATTCCAATAATGTCAAGACATTGGTTCAGCAACGACGTAGACGCCTGTTCAGCGCCTGCTCACACGGGGGTAGCCAGTCGATAGCCAACGTGGACAGACTTCGCCATGCCGAGTCCAGGGATTGACCAAAGAATCAGAAAATTCTGATCTCTCGTGCGAATTTAGGAGGTTGCCATCCCCAGGGTATCTGCAGGTTGCATATTTAATATGCACCAGGGCCTCGCCTGCGGTCGGTTAGCTGCGGACTACACCCCAGTCGCGTCAATCGACCTCAGGAGTCCGCCTATAGCCGACTCGTGAGGAATGTCAACACAGCATGGGCTGGATAATTTGTACCTGACTGACAATGCAATGCCAACCCCATTCTCCCGCTACACCCCTCTAGATCGGTCTCAAGGTGCAGCTGCTTCAAACATGAAAATTCTGTCGAGTCTAGATGGCACAACCTTGCAAGTTCTGTGTCACGATGATGCATTGTATGTACGTCTGAGTAATGGAAATACCAGGATCCCTTGCGATTTTCTAGACATGCAGGCGGATGGCCTGACAATAGCATCAATACCACTCCGACAGGGAAAATTTTCACATCAGAGAAATGGCTCGTCTTGGCGACGGTTATCCTGTTATCTGTATGATTCTAGAATGAGGCAATTGTGATGATTCCCATAGAATCATCTATGTATATCGCACATGCCAAGGAGTACCTGCCAAGCAACACAGTACAACATCACCGTGGCGCTGACAGTCGAAAGATATAAAAAGGAGGCAAGATCCGGTCCAGTCTGCTAGAGATCATCAGCAACAATCCTCATCGACTCATTGACTTAATTCACCCAATTCACTCAGACTCAAACCTTCAACCCTTGATCACCATGAAGTTCTCCCTTGCTTGTCTCCTTGCGTTGGCTGGATTCCAGTCCGCCCTCGCCGACCCCAAGACCTGCGAAAAGGAAGCCCAGTTCGTGAAGCAAGAGCTAGTCGGACAGCTATACACCGAGGCTATGGTATGTATTTGAGCTGAGATATTCTAGACCAGGACGAAGCTGACTCTGGACAGGCAAATGTGTTGCAGTCGGACCCCATTCGCGTCCTCCACCCTGGTGATATGACCACCATGGAGTACAATGCTTCCAGGTACTGTTTCCTCGACACTATGCGCTACAGTAGCTGTGACTGACTGTATGGCCACAGACTGAACATTCATGTGGATGAGAACGATGAGATTCTCTCCGCCCATTGTGCTTAGGGCACGGGCACGGTTCAACCTAATGGTCAAGGAATAGGGATATACAAAAGTACTGTCGTTTATTTGAAATAATAAGAGATTATTAACTATTTCTGGTATTATGAAAGAAAAGAAGTAGCTCAATGACGTAGTATAGACAAGCTGTCGTGGTGACCATGGCTGTCACACTATACGCACCATCGGTAAACCTAATTTTAAGCCTAGTAAGCATCGCAATCCATACAGGAAGAGAGCATTTGGATTGATAATAGGATGTATGCGAGGAGATTGAATTGTAGAATAGGAGTGATACTGTGGGCGCGACTGGTGACTGTCTAAATAAGTCAGTCCTGGGTTAAGCCTTGTGTGTCCACTGAGGTGAATATACGAGTCTGCCATTTGGGATTGCCGTCTTTGCGAAATTGATTGCATCGTATTCGTCGATTCTGGACTTGATATTTTAGTACCGTGATTCTTCTTTGGTTTGTTCTTCCCCCCAACTCGCATGTCTCCAACGAAAAAGGCGTCATAACCACCATCCTTATCACTCTATTCTGGGTAGGCCTGCAGGAATTTAAGCTGGGCGATCGCCGTAAGCTCGTCCTCAGCTGCGGTCATTCGTGGCGACAAAACATTATGTCCAATTACTTCGACACTGGGAAGACAAACGTCTTCTTAGCTGAGGGTTAGCCTACTCAAGCCAAGCGATCAGTATGTAGTACCAGTAGATAGACGGGGCCTCACCTTCGAGACAGGCCACGGCACTCTAGTTTGGCTTCCGCTGTCAAAATACTGATCTGGACGGCTTCAGACACCTGTTGAGCATTATAAAATTGGAAACTACAAGACCGTCAAGAAGATCGGAGTTAGTAGAGACTTGTCCGAGACAAAGATATAAAATGGATGGAAAGGAGTGGAAGAAGGGTGTTAGATTCCTGCAGAGTGGTGAATAACGAACGGTATCTTCCCGTCACTGACATCAACCTTAAGTGAATGCTCAAGTGAGTAGAAGAGAAATCCATACAATGCTTAATTCATTGCTCTAAACAGAGTCTCCTAATCGGTTGGCTTCTGGCCGTAAACATGATACCACTTAGCATACATATGGATATTACGATTCAGCAATTCCGCCCTGGCACCAGCAAGAAGGGCATGCACCTCATTGATATGCCATCCGAGAACCCGTGTCATCAGAGCGAAACTGTATGCATCCAGGCTCTCTAGCATATTGACCTGGTGGAATTTGCCTAGTTCCTTCAGCTTCGGGTCCTTTGCCCAGGGCGAGAAAGGAATCTGTGTCTCCGGTTAGTGCTTGGTTGGATAATAACTATACTGACTGCTGCCCACCTTATAAACCTCCTCGCGGACATTGACAAATCCTGCGTCTTCAAGGCGCTTCTTGTGCTGACTGGCCGTTCCCATCAGCTTGCCGAACCTTGCGCTTGCGTCGCATACTAGCCGGTTCGCCTCGAGCATGTTCTTTGCCTCTTTGACGGTATCGTCGTCGCAGCAAACAAGCAAGTCGGCATCTGCGAATTCGAACCATCCGCCGGGCGTCAAGTTCTTGAAGGCTTGCTGGACGAGGCGATCGTAATCGGACACCGAGCCTTGCAGGTCGCGAGCGTGGATGAAGTCGAATGGCTTGGAGTATTCCCATTCGGACTCGAAATCGTCCACCTCAAAGCTGAGATTTGGGGGAACCCTGGCATGATATCAGCTGGACATCTCCAAAGACATCAGTCATCCCGTACCATGTAGGCTGAATGGGGCTCAGATCGTTTCCTGGAGAGTCAGACAATGGCCATAGTCATGTTCCTTCGGACATACCTATGACTTTCGCCGTGGGGAATTGACTGCGACATTAGCATGAGCGACTTCATCGATAGATATACACTCACTCGGCCACTTCGATTGCCCAGATACCGGTGCCAGTCCCCAGATCGAGAATTCGGGAGACATCGCTCGGGAGGGGAGAGCGGAATAGCTGCCCGTCCAGCTTCAACCGATGGATATGGTGGTGCTTCCAGGGTTAGTGTTGAATTACCTCTTGATATTGACACAAGTACCAGATCTAGACGGTTTTGTTCCTTCTCATCATTCGGCTGCTGAACGTTAGCTAATTCTTACTTAAAGATCAAAAAACGTACCATGTTGTATGATCCCTCTCGGAATGCGTGGTATCGCCGACCATTCTACATACTCAGTCCTGCTCGAGAAATCTATTTTGTAAACACTTACTTCGTACCTGGCATGGTTAGACGTTGCAGTGCAATGAATAGATTTATACGTACTTATAATGGCGAATGCTGGAAGAAATAGATGTTGTTTCGCTGACGCCGGAGCTGTGTGTCTTGTTAGGTGAAGGCGATGTGCTGTCGGGCAGTCACACGCACCTATCAACGAAAGAGCCCGAGTCGTCCGAGTACAGATTCTCATCATCCTAGAGAACTGATGAGACCAAGTTCTACAGCTTTATTCGGCTGTGCTGAGGGCGGAACTGACCTCCACCTCCAAAGTTCCTCTGTTGTAAGTCGAGGTGTGATTTTCTTCCGCCATTCTGTTCAATCAGACAGTTTCTCGAAGATGAAAAACGAAACACGAGAATGTCTCGGAGCAGGCTGTCCTTTAAGGAAAACCGTTTTGACACTACTTGAGACTCTAGCAGGGATGTTTAACACCCGCCCAAAGGGGCTAATGGTCCAAAGCAATCAAATCGCGCCAACACGCCCAGACCTCCACTTCCCCCGGTGACATGACACGCGGAAGGATGTAAGTGTCCGTTTTCTCCCCGTTACCAGTTTGATGAGGCTGTTGTTATTGGTCTACTGAAATAGCTAATACTTAGTGAGCCGTTGCCCCTCACCGCAACGGCTCCGGGGGGCGAAGTCTCATTGCAGTCTTTAATGAATTGCTGACCCAGAGGCCAAAGATCACGCTGTGGAAGGATGAGAAACATCCACAAATCTCCGTTGTTGAGTACGACGCTATAAGGTTATGATACGGCCACTAGAACAATATATGGTTTCATTTCACTGCTATCGAGGATGCTGCTGCCATCAGATCAGGCCACGTTACACTATCGGACTATCTCATACAAAGAGGCAAAACCCCCGGCTAAGCACGAAGGACTATCCAGGATTCCAAGACACTCGCACGAAAGCTCAGACCTTTAGTCAAGATTACCCCCGGCGCCTACAGATCAATGGATAGCTTAACTCTGTTCAAATGTGAGCTGTCAATTCTCGGGGATAGGCTCATCCCCAGAAAGAACTCTAATGCAACGTCTCCAGAGTTTATTATTGCACTATCAAAGCCATTATAAAGGATAAATAAATTACAGAACTGGTTAGATTCTGTAGAAAAATTAATCTAGGATAATTTAGAAAGCCTTTTCTTTGGAGTAGTAACTAATCATAACTGTCACATGCACAGTTGAGCATGGGTGACAGAACCACGCAAAGGAAAACAGCTTAGGAACGAAAAGACTCAAAAAATACCATGCTTAAGTAAACAGTTTGCAAGCTAAGTTATCTATAACTAGCATGTCTGTCTATTTACCCTTACTCTTAAGGACCTCCTTATTAGAACAGATTCTAGAATGGCACTCTTATATTTTCTCTTTCAGGGGTTATTATTAGTTTTTAATCCTTTTAGTATGCTATTTTCACTTTGTGCTGCTATATTGCGAGGAGTAGTTTATATACTTACTATAAATAATTAACTATAGGTCTTAGAATTAGATCTTTAATTATAATGCATACTAACTATATATCTTCTTTCTACCTATAGAGTGGTTTCTATTTACATACTTACTTTAATACTGTATATCCATCGGACAATCACTATGGCTTTATTGCACCTTATCCACTGATCTAACACATCTGAAGTGGGCCAAGTGGAAAATATGCTCTGCTAGCATAATAAACCTCTTTTTGTAACACCTCTTAGGTAGGTAGGCTTATTAGTAACAGCAGCACCTGTTAATATAATAACTACTTGTTCCTGGCTAAGATCCTAGCAGATCTCTTTCCGCTGTGTCTCCTATAGATTGTGACCTGTTTATCCACATTACAATTCTGTTGTTACAACAAGGTCCGCCACCTTAGATTGTCAGATCGAGCACAACAGTCCTCTAGCTTAACCTGCCATTGCACGTGGATTGTAACTCAAGACCCTTCTCCATGCTCACTAATGAACTATATTGCTTTGTACCAGTTCATCGTGAAAGACAGACACCTCCAACCTCTACGGAATAGAGCATGAAAGACAGCAGATGAAAATAAGAAATTTCTCATAAGCTGGACCCTTCTAACATCGTGGCGGCGCTGTTCGCGTTCAGGCTTCAGAGTTGCCTGAAAATTCGAGAAAACCCCCAAATAGGCCCTTAGGCCCTCAGGTGAGGATTCAACCGGTGTCTTTGAATTCAGCAAACAGTTCGGAGAGGAAAGTGCCGTGGTCTAGAGAACTTGATTAATATTATCTATTCTGACAAGCACTTACGAGGTATCTCAGTCAAACGATGGACCAAGTTGTGCCTTAGTTGAGGGGTTCCGTGAGCAATCCAGAAGCGAGCACGGAGCTCGCGGTATCCATTAGACTTGCGGTGGACAGGTATGACCCTTTTATATTGCTAGAGGGGCTTCACGAGGGAGGATGGGGGTGCGTAATATCACTTTTATGAAATAATAGCCTTGAGAGTAGGCGGCTATGCCGCTCTGCACGCACTGGGGGAGAGAGGTATTCATTACCTCGAGAGCTGCGTAAGGCTGGTGTGAATTATTATATTCGGTGAGATAAAAGTATGATTTCTTCAACCAAGGCCTATAAGAAATAGTACCATTACCTCTCTCCAATCTAATTTGTTGTGCTTACAAATACGTGGCTGTAAATTTGGTGTGTCTTCTTTCCATAATTATGGCCATTAGAATGGCCCATAGTGACTATATAGTTGCGCGTAAAGTGAACTGATCATGTTATATGTATAGTGAAGAGTCTCAAACACATATACACTCAAAGCAGCACAGACTAAGCTGCATGCTTTTATATAATTTGGAAAACGCAGTCTGCTTTTCAATATGTCGGCCCCTCAAAGACGCTGTAAAGGCAAATAAACGACGAGCTTCATCGCAAGAACCCCCATAAATTATTTAAGCTTTCGGCAAAAGTCGGATGTGCAAATACAGCATGTTGCAGGTTCTGATACGATAGGTTCCCTACCATCGCCATCTGCACGACACTCATCAGCTCGCCTCCCTCGGCGCCTAAGCAGGAGAAACCCAGGACAGTTCCCGATTCCCCATCCACAACTGCCTTCATCGCACCCCTCGACTCTTCTGTCTCCAACGCTCTAGCCACATAATTCATGGGCATTACTGCAGTCATGATCTTTCGGTCTGGAAACTTTGCCCGCGCCTCATGCTCGTGCAAACCGACATGGGCAAATTGCGGGTCCGTATAAGCGACATACGGCACGAGCCGGTCTTTTACAGAGAGCCTGGAGGGTGAAGTGGTAGAAGACAGCAAAGATGATCTGAGGACACGAAAGTCATCGTAGGAAATGTGTGTGAATGCCGGGGGCCCTTTGATATCGCCCATCGCGTAGATAGAAGGGGCGGATGTCTGAAGGAATTCGTCTGTAACAACATAACCCGCTCTGTCCGTTTTAATTCCTGCGCCCTCGGTGTTGAGGCGGTCACTATTTGGTACTCTTCCTGTTGCAAACAAGATATGCGTAGCGCCATTCACGACCTCATTGCCTTGACTGGTCACGATGGAAACGTCGAAGGACTGCTCGGAGGAAGTCGAAATACGAATGGGTGTTGTTTTCAGGTATACGGCTATGCCATCCTCCTGAAAAATATTCAATAGCATGTCCGCCAGCTCCTTGTCCTCTCGCGGAAGCAATTGGGCCCCACGGTGGAGGATGGTAACCCTAGCCCCGAGTCTCCGGAACAATTGACCAAATTCGACCCCGATGTATCCACCACCGACGACAATCAGATGCTCTGGTACTTCACCTAGTTCCATGATAGACGTCGAATCCAACACCCTCGCACGGGGAATCCTTTCCAACCCATCGAGTGCTGCAGCCGCTGGTCGACAACCAGTGTTGATGATAATCTTGTCCCCGCTGACTACCCTCTTACTCCCGTCACCCATCACCACAGAGAGAGTCCTCTCATCGACGAAACTAGCTTCGCCCATCAAAACATCCACGCCCGCATTCTTTGTACTATTTTCATTGCTGGCCCGGAACGAATGCACAATATCACGCTTACGCTGTCGGACTTTGGCCATATCGATAGCAACCTGATTCCTCCCATCTTCCAGATCAGGCATACGGAAACCATAGTCCGGTCCTCTCCTGGCCAAATACGCAGCTCGTCCAGAAGCAATTAATGTTTTAGTCGGCGTGCAGCCTTCATTGACACAGCAGCCGCCGATATGTTGCCGTTCGATTAGGGCGGTTTTGTGATTTGCCTCTGCGAAGGCTCTTGCAAGGGGTGTGCCGCCTTGACCGGAGCCGATGATAATAGCGTCGAACTGAGCGCTAGTTGCCATTGTTTTGATGAAGTGGTGTCTGAGAGATTGGCGGAGGATTGGGCGGCGATACATGTTTGGGGCATGACAAATAGCTAGCTAGTTTAGGGATATACCTAATTTATCTAAAGGTTTTTTTGTTTAAAAAATAAAAATAAAAATAAAATAAGAGGGATAAGGGTGATCGGGTCATGATTAAATCATCCCCACATTGTGTTGTCTGAAGCTACCCATGGTCCATGGATCTGGAATCTGGCTGATGGGACCAAGGTTCTAAAATCTAGATTGGCAGTTTGGCTATGTACGGACATTGTTTGGATCTACCTACAAGTCCAACAGTTGCCAAGTCCCATCAACGAACTGTCATGCCAAAAACTTTCCAGCAATGGAGATAAATTGGTGTGTTAGACATTGTCCAACGATTCATGCTATCATCTCAGCATTGTCTCAGCATCACCTCCACATGTATTGAGACGATTTATCGGCAGTCATGCACGTAGATGATAAGACGTATGGAAAGAAAGAGGACGCGAGACAGTCTCGCATTAACATGTAAAAGATCGCTCATAATCCGTTATGTACCGCGCCGAGCTACTTGCGGCCCCTGACGCTTGCTTGGAGATAAAATGAAATATTGGCACCAGCTCATCATTAAAGGTGGCAGTCAAGGGACACCTTTCCAGAGTGTTCTGAAAATTTCTGGAAGGAAAGCAACTTCAAGGGTTCCCGTTCATGCAGGTAAGCATGAATGTAGATCCGAACATGGATGAAGAGTGAATGCAGGAGCGTGCGGCTCTCCCTTGTGTGCTTTGGCACTATGACTGCAAACGGTCCTTCGAATCTCGGCGCGTCTGAGAGCTATTGTATAAATCAAAGAGCATCTCTGAGACTGAGTAATTCCCTGTATTTGGTGTACTCGCAGGACAGGGCAAAAGTACCCAGGTCGATATTACGTTCTCACAAACGACGGGGACACCAGCACCGATCCAGCTATACTTTCTCTCTTAGGAATATACCGCCACCTGTGGGTTGTCCATGATCGCTGTAGGCTGACGGCTACTTCCCAGAAGAGGACCAATCCTAATATCCATGAGGCCAGGCATGAGCCACAATTGCGCTAGGATGCAGTGGAGCCGCACCAGCTATCGCCAAGCCTGTCACGACTTTCAGCAGCGCGCATATCTCAGCATGCGAACGGGTGGGACGAACTGTACTGTCTACGTGCTATCAGTCATGACACATCGCAGGTTCTCCCTCACGGAGCAAATACATTAGAGGGTTTCCATATTCCCCGGGACGGCGGCTTCTAAAGTCTCCAAGTGTAGCTCCTGTGTGATTGTGATTCCTCTGTCGCAGTGTTTCGGGTCCCGTCGTCTAGCAAGAGCCACAGAATCTTGTCCTGGGTGGTGACCAGAATAGGGGATATGAAACCAGGAGCCGTGGTACCGAGGAATGAATCGCAGCCACGGAAGGGCTCGCGTCATGAGAGGATGTAGCGGCGGCAGGCAGGAGCAGATGATTCCCATATTCATCTCAATGAAGGACCAGCCGGCGATGGGAGCTAAAGACTCTGCGGATCCGATCTGTGGGTTAGCCAATGTCATGAAAGTAGGTCGGCAACTCACTTGTCGTATCTGTGGCCTCGGTTGCTGTGGCCACATACTTGAGACGAATCATGCTCGTGATGCAGGTACTGCCTCATAGTTCAGAAATGCAAGCTCCAGGAGGAAAAGGGTGGCCATACAAGATCCCAGCTGCGAAGACAACGATCACGCCAAACTTCTGCTTTTGCGGCAGGTGCAGGCGAGATAAAACGGGGATTGGCATAATAAGAATAACCAAATCGGTGACAATGTTCAATGACGCGTTGAAGAACCAGAGGAACTTCCTGGATATGCAATTTCCTTGGACTGTCGAGTCCCAAAAAGCGCTCACAGGGATACAGTTAAGGATGGCGCTGAGAACACACCAGAGCCCATAGATGCTTATTACTCCGAGTGCGATACGGGACGCAAGGACAAACCGAGGGATCGCAAAGATGCGCAGATACAACAATAGAATAGAGGCTTTGGTGAATGTGAGAGACAGGTTGTAGAGTGGAATGCTCAGCCATAGAAACTGGATTCAAGTGCCGGCCCGTGTTAGAACCCTCATTGTTCATTACTGTAGTTCAGCTGCAATAATGGTGTATCATTTGTGGGGACATACCAAAAACTGCCTCTCTATGTGCTCCACACTAAGTGTTGTCTTCGGCTTTCCAACGCCATAATGTACCTCTATCGCATAGATATGAGTATCTAGTCTGAAGAGAACATGCCCCCAACCCACCTAGTGCCAGCATGGAGAATGAACTTATCGCAAACATCTGCAGAGAAGTGTATTAGGATGATATTGAGTGTCGCCGGGATGGGCATTGAACTGACCAATGACACCATAATGGCATAGTCATCCTTTCCAGCACGGTGAATAACAGCGAACCGAGTGTAAAGCCGCAACACAACAAAACTTATTGATAGCCCGCTGAAAGCTGTAGCAACCGCAAGCACATGCATTTTCTGTTAAAGCATGTATCGAACATCGTCGTACTTCGCGTTTCCCTCTATTGCACATTTAAAATTTAGCACGGTGATGATCCTCTTTAAGTGGGGGAAGCCGCCTCTCCAACCGGACATCTATTCTCTTGTGACAAAACTCCTCCCGGCCCCATGGATATGGGTAATGGGAAGAATCGCTTGTGACTGGTTAAAATTGGCGGGAGCAGTTGATGAAGTATTTGGAATCCAATCGTCACATGCGATACCGGGAGGCGAAAGACCAAGTCGAGAGCCTCTGCCGTTTGTGGAGAACAATCGCTCTTTACGGACATATTGGCCGGTGGCTTGGCAACTTAAATGTTAAAATAGCCACACATCCACTAGAGCTCTCAGTTTCCTTCAGGGTTGAAACCGACCCTATCTCCTTCGCTCTCAACCTCCCTGGCAGGCCTCATGCGGCGAAGACAATACCCGAACAGCTTACGGCTCCTCACGGGCATTGCCTCCATCTTCAAATTGGCGCTCTTGGGCGGCACCTTGACGGTAACACAGTTACTGGTGGGCTTATGGTGGTCCACTTTTCGTGCTCTGCATCTGTCTTATCTGCCACCGAACCTTGGGCCTTTTTCTGATACGCCGCTTTGTTGTGACGTCGACCAACAGCCGCCACCTTCCCATGGATCTCGGCCACACTTGGAGTTGAACCGCAATGCACAATTCCACTTAAGTTTAATTATTAGACAACAATGGGGCGGATTTAGACGAGGGAGAATAAATAGATAGATCCAGTAACTTTTTGGAGACACGCAAAGACTGAAAGGTCAACCTCCCTGGGCATTATTTCATAAAGTGACGCTTTTGGCCTTTTCTGTACATATTTCCTGGCTTACATTTCCTCGATTCCTAAATAATTTGACCCATGGACAGTCCAGGCCTAAGCACCCAAATGGATATAGTTAACTCGACTTGCTGGCTTATCAGGATCGGAAACAAATGACAGTAAGTACTTTAAGCTAACCGGTACATTGGCATTGATATAGCCCATCGTGGCATTTGCATATTTAGGATCGACAGATTAGTACAGGAAATAATCCAACCTTCCGCTGAGCTAGTTCTATGCTTCGCTGACGGATCCTAGTGTGCTTGGACTCGTGAGTCAATGATACGTTGAAAGTAATAACCCCTTCCCCTGAATCTTCTCCTGTGGTACACCAGCAGCCCGCAACCCGTCCTCTGCCGCATCTTTGATGTATTTGGTCCACATATGAGCACGTCTTTATCTCTGGAGATTGTTCCCAGTATTCCGGCCCAATCCGACCTTCATGTATTGGGATGTGTACATTTTCCTGGTTGAACTTGACACTGTCATCGTCGATCGACCGGCGGGTGAATAAATCCAGTTCGAAGTTAACCGTCGACGGAAAATTTCCCAGGGCCTTTTCAATAAGGCTGAGCATTGTATGCGGCTGTCTTGTTGATAGCGCCAGTACAATGTCACCTCGAGCCGAGTTCTTACGTGCACTCACGCTTATAGGCACGGTAAAAGTCGGCTAAGTTCGCTTCCAGGGCCTCAAATCAATCTATCAACTCAAGATGTCCCAGCGTACGTCAGAGCAGCATATCACGCTTCTCAGGGCTGCACTGCCAGGAATATATAGCTTATACTGTATTGAACAAGTCAATCTCTGTATAGACGGTGCAGTAATTCCTCCAAGACCGTGGATTTGCTCCTCCTTGATCGTGCATCTGTCCAGCAACTGCCGCGGGATCGATCGGATGGGCGGAGGTTGCGGCAAGGAAGGCTAAGGCAATAAACTGACTGGATAAAATGGCTCCGGGATAGGATGCAGGGACAGTATTTTTCGCGTACAAATAATTCTCACGGCCTCTGCATCTGGGTTTCCTAGTGACAAGTCTATTACCATGCGCCTTTTCTTTACCACAGCCAGTCCGTTAGCGATGACTTAACTTTAAGAGCTATTACCTGTAGTGCAGTGAAATGGGAATGCCCTTCCTTTCCCAGAAGTTGACTGCATCACCAGTGCCACGGAGGCCCTTGACAGAGCAGAAGCCTTTGGTGAAATTGCTTGTATCCAATCTAGGCTTCATCTACTGGACATTGTCCAGCTATATACAAGGAAAAGGCTTGAGTATCAGCTGGATGGTAATTGGGCTTTCACAGATCCTAGGACTATATCAATTCCCGCTGCTCGAACGAAACAGCTCGGAGTTCAAGCATCAATATGATATCCTTCAGGGCAGATTATATGACGGCAGGAACTGGCGTATGATTGCTCTAGAGTTTGGTACCTCTATTCTTAGTACTGTTGAGAGGGGAATTTAGTATCTTTAACTCTATATATATAACCATCCTCTATATTAACAGCATAATACTGACCTGTTACTAGAGTTCAAAAAGTGTTAGCACACTAGTTAAATAATTTCCTAGAGGTTCTAGGTGAGAAACGAGGCAGCTTTGTAGACGAGCTGAACTAATGAAGGACGGAGGCCATTTCTGAATGGTTACGCCGGCCACTTCTTGCACTGACAGTCGCTGATATCGGCACTGTCGAAACGCCAGTCGAAGGCGAACTCTTGAAGTGGTTTAACCTCGCAGAAGCCTGGAATGCTGTACTCCTCGTCGATGAAGCTGATATCTTCTTCGAACGACGACAAGACAGAGATCTCGCTCGGAACGGATGGGTATCAGGTAACATGCTAATCACGTCATCAACTTGTCCACAAATACTGACGACTACTACGCAGCCTTCCTCCGGCGAATGGAGTACTTCAAAGGTCTCCTCTTCCTGACCACCAATCGCGTCGGCCAAATAGACGACGCTTTTATATCCCGTGTCCACATCGCAATTGGATACCCATCCCTTGGCGAAGAAGCACGTCGTAAGGCGTGGAACGGCTTTTTCCGGAAACCAGTTCGTGACCGAGCGGGCAAGATCCAGATCGCCCCAAGACGCGAAGGCATGGGTTCTGGAGACCGCAGGCGAGACGCAGCTCAACGGGCGGGATATCCGCAATGCATTACAAACGGCTATCACACTGGCAGAGCTTGAGAAACGAAGAGGATCCTGACTATGATGAAACCTTGGTGACGATTGTCACTAAAACATATTTTCAGAAGGTACTGAATATGTGTAATCGGTTCCGTAGCTTCGTAACTAGTATTCGGCGAGAATATGAGAAGAAGAAAGCCCAGGGGCGCGGTGATCGGAATGACTATGGGCCTGGAACTGCTAATGAGATGGAAGCGCTCGTAGACCTTTCCAAACCGATTGGCAGGTAGAACTCGGGGCTGCCTGGTAGGCTTGACTTCAACAGCGGATATTTGTTGGGTTATATATTTTCGGTATGCGAAAGCACTCGGCGAACAGCAAAAGGGTTCAGTCACCTGGCATAGCCCCCGAATATTGGCCTACTGCTAGTAAACGATGTTGCGCATGGAGTCCACGGTTACAGGCTTGACAGTAACAGAACTACTAAGAAATAGTGGTAAACTGCCTTGAATACTTGAGCTAATGCGTCTTCCAGAGGTGCACTTTTATTTGGTCTTTGCCAAAATTAGGTGGTGTTGTATATTCCTATGAGTAGAGGAGCTGTGTCTCCTGCCTGTTGGTAATAAATGCCAGAGAGTTTGGATTTTCCAGATCATGAAATATATACCGTAAGCACAGTGCGGGTCTCTCATTTGCCGTGCATCTTCCTCTCCGGCGTAAGCATCAGGCTGAAACAGATGCATGCCCCTTCAGTTGCTTTAGAGTTGGTGGCTGTTGATTTAGACTCACTGTCACAATAACAGCTCCCACCAGTCCATTCTATCTTCCTATAGCACGTTCGCAATCACACATTTCATAATCTTGGAATTAGCCTTTAATTGAGCTAATTAGGTGCCAGATCTGATCACACAGCAGTCCAATAGCATCAGTCTCTTTTTCCGAGCAGTTTTAAATTTCTTCTAGCGCCTATTTAGGTCGACTTGATAAGTAGGTGCACCATAGCTTCCAGCAAGGAACACGTTACCGAAGCAGTGATAGACAAACTTTCGACGTCAAACAAAGCCACGTGGCCTCGAACACACTGGCTGTGACAACCTGGAGTTCCAGCAAGGAAAGGCCAATCATCGTCTGATACCATACGAGTCTAGTTCGTTTTTCTGAGTCTGGCTGGGGACGGGAAGAGCAGGTGGGGAGGACCATCGCCGCCATGTGAGGAATCACATCCCAGATGTTTCATCGGAACGGATATGGAAAATATCTAAGTCCCCCCACCCCTGATATTCGGCATTTGTCAGTCTCATCCTACTCAGCCGACATCATATCGACCAATTGGAGCGACGATCATGCAAGGACCCCTCCACTGTCCAACATGAATCCTTGCCGCGTGGCACCCGGGGCTTCAAGTGTGTGGAACAGCATCTCTAACCACACAAGGAATTAAGGTTGGTAATGGTCGAATAAGAAGAATGAATAGAATGCCCAAGGCTTTACCTGTCCACTCTTGTCCGTGTGTAGTGCAGGATCAAAGACCCGCGTCTATGCAGGAGAAACCTCGGGCTGAACCCCTGCGTCTGAACAGCTTGACCTCAAGTTCATCCTGTCATTTTGCCTGTATTCGTACAGACGCCCTTCCATGTTGCCCGACCCATGAATTTGGAATAACCTGCTCAATTTTTGTTGAGGTGTGCCTTGTCAGCTTGTAGGGCGTTTTCGATGCCCTCAGCATTCGGGTATCTCTTCCTTCGTACCTTACTAGATGTGTCTTCTTATTCTATAATAAGGGAATAAAAATAAATAAACATCGATATTACTGGAACTGAATATCATTGTCAAAATGGAGAGGCTAAAGGGCTGTTATCACCTGTCAAAGTGTAGCCACGAAAATGCTTGCAGAGGAAAAGCTCCATAACATTGCTTATACTGGTGGATCCCGCTGCTTTTCTAATTCTGAAACAAAATGACGTTGCAGCATATGCGCATCGCGTCTGTCCCTCCTGCTGAAAAGTCTAGAGCATCCCTCAACTAGACAGCAGTAAGAACGGGGAGCTATATGCATCGACTCGACATGACGAGAGAGGTCTGCCTTCCTATTGAATGGTTTTTTGTAGGTACATCCCTCCCACTTGCACACAAGATGGGCATTTCGAGCTGTTGAACTATGAGGGAGATCAAATTAGCGTGATTAATTTCTAGAGCCGGGGGAACCTACAGGCTAACCGTAGTCTGGCTGGCCTCGCCCCGGCGCACGGACTGGAGAGGATGGCTTTGATTTATGGATGGTGGAATTGCGTCTCCCTGCATGCTGTGCTCAATGATATAGCCTTGCGATTGGCTCGTCTCCACGAAAAGTTGATTGTCTTGTAGTTGTGCTGCCTCTGGCCCTGGATTGACGGGAAGGACAGCTGGCCCATAAGCTGGTTGAGGCATTGTAGACAACGGGAAATGCCAATCAAATTGCGAAGCTGTATCAAGAGGAACGTTTTGCGGCGAAGATGTAGTAGCTATCCAATCAGTCGTAAAGGCCAGGGGTTCCCCCTCAACAGGGGAATGGAGACTAAAGTTGTTGCTCCGACTGGAAGGGCTTGATACACTATTAACGTTGAAAGAATATGCCTCATCTGGTGAGTTTCTTCCGAATAAAGGTATAGGGCCGTACATCCTGGCAGCTGGGAACGGAAACAAGGAGAATAGTCCATTCAAGGTACAAGTAGAATTGATGGCCTGGAGGGAGATCAAAATCACTGAGTACTGAAGGGAGTTGAACGAGCTGTTTAAATAATTTATGTAGATGGAGTAGCTTGAGCCTCGAGGTTCGGATGAAAATAACAACTGATCGCCAGAGCCACCAGGCAAAAGACCATAAACGGACTACCAGCCTCAATTAGACTAGTATATGTATTACATGTTCTCGCGTTCTTCTAGTCCTTCTAGCGCCTTCCTACTTCCTGGACCTGTCACTTTCCTCTCGAAGTTAGGGAAGCTATCTACTACATGAGTGGAACAGTTTCCCGACAGTTTGGTAAGTTTACCGCCATCTTTACAAGGTTATCTCCTCTTTGTTTCAGAATCCCTTAGAAAAACTACGTCTTTGGCCGGTTCTCCACACTACCTAGGTAGCCTGGGTTCGCCAGAAACCTGGAGTGGCTGACTAGTTAGCCTCATGCAGCAGACAGGGCAAAAACAATTAAACAACACCATCCTTCTCCCCTGATTTCTGCTGTTCTTCTGTCCTTTTGCCTTTTTGTGTTCCTTTTTCGCTTTCGCTCTTTTTGCTATTGCCTATTTTTAGTACCATGAGTGGTTTAACCATGTGCTCGCTCCTGCAATAACGAACTATCTAGGAAAGGATCACCAGCACTAAACAAATGAGCAAACAGTCTCTACTTACCCTGTAGGGTTTGATTGTTTTCCCATCACCTCTGAATCTAGGTACATCCAGAGATTCACATATGCCATCCTTTTAGGCTTTATGGTTTTACTCACCCACGCGCTGCTATGGCTCTATCAAGTAATGAAACCCTCATGAATATAGTTAGCCTACAGTCACAAGAAAATCAGATTCAGGCCAACAATGGACGCAGCCTAGTTTGGCTCGAGCCCTTACCTGTCCAAGCCTGAAATTCCTATCTGTATCTACTCTCTTGGCATCAACCTTCCACCAAACCCTCCCTCTCCTTATATTCATTCAGCAATCTGGATTCTCCAGATTTTTACTCTTACGTGACTATTGCAGCTTGATGCAAGAAACTCAGCATGGATTTGGGCCCGTATCTCGCGTGTGATGGTGTGAACTATCAATGTACTATCTATGAATGATTCTTCTGCTCTAAATCTGCACTTTACGCCTATTAAAGGCAGATATCATGACATCAATGGTGTGAAAGGTGTTGCTAGGTTTTGTTTTGACTTAGAAGAAATATACACATATTAAATTATCTAGCAGACATAATATCAGTATAATATGTCCTTAACTCTAAGTCAATGCTACTAGTGAGGAGCTCTAAGACCACTTTGTGAAGCCTTATTACTTTTGTCTAGAGTGTAATATCCATTATGATTCTGTTAAGTGACTATAGGAATATAATATTAAGCAGCACCACCTTTACGTTCAATATGGTAATGTCACACCCCGGGATCTGTCTCTGCTATTCTCTACTAGTCAACTACTTTGGGAACAGGCAATATAGTCCCTGGACTATATCTAATACTTGCCTAAGGTCTACTGACCAGGTAGCTGTGATGATATAATGATATAATAACCTCTTAGGGTTAAGGATAATCTAAAGGTAATATAGAAATAATAAGAGTAGACAGAAGCAAGGCCTAATAAATATATACTTAAGTAGGAGAGTAACTAATAAATTAAACTAGTAAAATAAACATATACTTAAGTCAATACTTATATTACATATAAGAAACTAAACTTAGAGTACTAGATATAATATGAATAAGTGTCCTTATCCACCTATTAGTATATTTATTGGTATATAATATGGAAAGTGAGAAGCTGCTACCCATTATCTCCGCCCAGGGCACGCCTGTCTCTCAGAGCACCCATACGGATGGAGACATTTCCAGAGAGTCTCAGGTGGGATGCAGCGCATTGTTTGTCTGTGTAATGTAGGAACATCGATTGGTTGAATCCACTATGAGGCATTTAGAATGAGCCATTTAGCGCACGCACTTCGGATTCTTACGGTCGTAAGAAGTCACGGGATTGTCCTCTGTGAGCAATTTAAGCAGCGACATTAGCACATCTGATGACTCTATTATTCGACCGTATTATTTCAACGAAAACTACCGATCTATAACACGGAGACTACGTAATGACGGACGCGCACAAGATAGCTACCTGGTACGATCAGAATGCAGCGCTGGAGCATGAACGCCTCAGTAGTTGCCGACTTGAGTTCTCAATTTCTTGGAGAATTATCACCCAGTATCTAGATCAACTGGGTAGGGACAGAGCACTAGATATCCTGGATCTTGGTGGCGGAACTGGTCGATATGGTTAGTCGCATTGAATTCCTTCCCCAGCAGAGTGATTTCCAAAGAACTCGAACTCATACCTTACAGCTTTGCCACTAGCCAGGCTAGGCCACTCGGTCACACTCGTGGATATTTCGGACCGGGAGCTCAAGATAGCCCACAGTACGGCTGAAGAAGCGCAAGTCAAACTGACTGCTATTGTCAAAGCCGACGCGAGAGACATCCGGTCCAATCCTGTCATCTTCCAGGAACAAAAATACGACCTGGTATTATGCCAAGGTCCGCTTTATCATCTTCTTGAGGAAAATGAGCGCCGGGCCGTTCTGTCAGCATGTGCTGCAGCTCTGAAACCTAGTGGGATTCTTCTAGCTGCATTTATGCTCCAATATGCTCACTTGCGAGATCTTGCACAGCGAGACCCTATGCGTCTCGTAAGGGAATATGATTCCTTTTACGCAAACTATCTTGCTGAGGGAGCATATACTCGAAATCAGCTTATATCCTCCTACCACTCAGATCCGGAAAGAGTGAGGGCCTTATTCATGACAATCCCCGAGCTCGAGCTGGAGAGATTAGTGTCTTGTGAAGGTTTCCTAGGAGGTGGATTAGCTTCCAAAATTAGTGAACTGCCGCATGACGCTTATGAGAAGTGGGTAGATGTTGTGCTTCGTTTCGCCGAGGACCAGAATATTCTGGGAAATGCAGACCATTTGTTGGCAGTTGCTAGACGGAAGATTTGATGTGTGCTGTTGTTTATGCTGCTTTGGTATATATTATGCCACAGAACATCCAATTCTCCATTCAAGTAAATAGCATAAGCAAGAATGTTAAGTATATCATTGATAATGACCACAGATAAACTTTTCGCTTAGGAGCAGCGAACAGTCGTGTATCGATTAGCAGGCAATTCCTATGGATGGGTGGATGAATTCATGTGCTGACCCCTTGCCTGCTAGTTGAAACCTTGGATGGAGGTACAGATGTGATAATATGTCTCTACCTATGCGAGTCGGCCCGGCTATTTTAGACCTAGCAGCTGCCACCACAATATATCTACATATCACGCGCTAAGATACACCACGCCGGAATGGGCTCTCATGGACCAGTTTTAGAATTGCCAGTCGTATGATCCAAATGAACCAGGCGGATCTCAGGATCTTTGATCAGATCCGCGATATATCACTCAAAACCATCGCAACCTTGGTCTCATGATATCCTCGGGCCAGACACATCGCCCGGGTCTCCGCCGCCAGAGCAGCGGTATTCAACGCTCCAGCATTGGTGACCACTATGGTGTCGCGTTCGACGATGAGATCTATAGAGTCGCTCAGCTGTAGGAGAATCCGGCCTCGTAGCCGAGCGAAGCATCCCCGGCCTTGGCGATGGCATTCCAGGCAATGTTCATTTTAGATATCCAGTCTCCTACAATCACGTCAACATTGCCAGCCACGCTGGTTGATAGGCAGTTCAATTGCATTGTTGCATCACGAAACAGCAGCCTTTGCAGACCCCACTGGTCCACTCCCAGGGTCAAGCAGTTAATCAACATGATGTCTGGTTGTAGTTGGATAACGAAACCTGAAAGGCGGGGGTGGTGCCTGTCAGGCAAGCTTTGCAAACATCATAGTTCTGCTCTAGAAATATCGTGAAATAGGAATCCACAGTATGCCCTTCTCTCATGTCCCTAACTGTCTGACTTGCAATAACTTATTCTAAGTTGACTTCCAGACCAAGTCTTCAGACCTGTTCAGGAAAAATAGATGTGCTTGTACCTGTTCCAGTAAAGTGCTATCTTAGATCCTAACACCCTGTAGTACAGTACCAATGTAAATATTCCGAACAAAATGTAGAAAGTCACATACAATGTGGGGTAGGATGAATGTTGTTAGATAGCACAGAATAAGCAATCATATTATGATACATGCAGTATAAGAACAGGCAGTATGGCGTGTACTATATCTTACTCCTTACCCCGTCCATGTAAAGTATAACAAAACAGACAGTAGTGCTCCCTTAAAGCCAAAGAAAGTAGATTAGATCTAGTAATTTGGATCCTGAACAGAATCATATATCTGCCCATATATAGTCAGATAAGCTTACAGCTCCGTGTCCCTATACGGACTAGTTCAATGTAAGACCAACCCATCAGGCTGAAAGATCACTATCACTCCTCTTATATCCAACCATTCAACTCGTAGCGTATAGCTACTAACTATATTAATAATGTACTAGCCAGCCCCTCACAAGTGGCATCCTAGTTATTCCATGCCGAGTATCTCAGCTGGTAAGCCGTAAGCCTACATTTAAAACGATCATAAACTCGCAGATTCACCCTCATAATTAGTCTGCCAGTCGTCATCATCACCACCTCTCATCATGGGTAACATTTGGGACATGATTCGCGTCGTTGTGTTCGGATCGAACAACGACGCGTCTCGCGATAGTGCTCCTGCCTATAACCCGGCGCAGGATATCCCGTCGATGGCAGGCAAGGTCATCTTCATCACGGGCGCCGCGGGCGACCTCGGCCGACAAACGGCCATAGAGCTGGCTCGTTATGGCCGGCCTAGCCGCATATACATCGCAGATCTGCCCCGCAACGACGGCGCCAAACAAGTTCTGATCCGCCATATTGGTGACGAGGCTTACGGAGACTCCATATCCCCCACTTCGGAAACGGCCGTCGCAACGTCGACGACCGAGGTCCGATTTCTCGATCTGGACCTTGCATCTTTCGATAGCGTTCGACAATGCGCGCAGCAGTTCGCTGCTCAAGAACAACATCTGGACGTTCTCATATTGAATGCAGGTATCATCCGTGTCCCTCCGGCAACAACCCCGGAGGGCTACGAGATCCATTTTGGAGTCAACTATCTCGGCCATGCCCTCTTGGCGCGCCTGCTAATGCCGATGCTGCTTCGCACAACGCAGCGACAGCCCGGCGCCGACGCACGTGTCGTTGTTGTGTCAAGCGAGGGACACGTTTCAGCGCCTAAACAAGGCGTCGATTTCGAGCTTGTCAAGACCAACTGTTCGAATCTGGTCAGTATCTGGTTTCTCTCTTCATATGCTAGCTAACTTACATTGTTATAGCCTTATCCAAAGCGCTACGGCCAGAGCAAAGCAGCCCTCATTGGCCTGATGCAAGGACTCAGCCGCGACTATCCACAAATCAAATCAGTCGCTGTACATCCAGGGAGAATTCTTACAGGCATGGCTACCTCATTGTGGAAAGAGAGTACCCTTGCACGCTTAACTAAGCCTATTGCGCCGTTCTTCTGTGTGCCTGTGACTACCGGGATCAGAAATCATCTATGGGCGGCCACGAGCTCAGAGGTGGTAAGCGGCATGTATTATGAACCTGTGGGAGTGCCTGGAACGTTATCAGCCGCTGTACAGGATCCGACTTTCGCGAAGAGGCTTAAGGAGTGGACTGATAATGCCCTTGAAGGAATCAAGCCTCTTGAGTAGAAAGAAGATGTATGATCTGTTTACCTCTACACAACCATCCTACAAGGTTGTTCAGGAGATCCATGAATTTCAAATCAATTTGTCACTACCATCCATATCGTACATCATATCTTGTCATTAATCATCTAATCATCTCGCGAGCGCAAAATAGCAGGCTCCAAACATGAAGTCACATCTAGTGACTCGCCCCGAAAGGAACACGCGATATGCGTCACAACCCGTCGAGAGTCCGTCCAACCCTCACTCAGCATATTCAACACCCTCCAGAACCCATCAGCAAACTGCGCCTGTCCTCTCTTCTTCAGAAACCTCTCCAATCCAACCGCCACATCTTCATCTGCCGGTCCATACCGAACAACCGGGATGTGGAGGGTAACCTCGGGCACTTCTGCTCCGGGGACAATCTCAAAACAGTACTTCAACCCCTGCTCTTCATCGCCCTGCGCACGGGCATTCCACACGGGCAGCTCATCGCCCCACGAGAACATCCTATCTCGATGCTTCGGCCGCAAGATCAAACACAGAAGCTCCCACAGCTCCATGATCGCCATATCCATCGCGTGCACGCGTCCGCCGAGCGTCATGACCGCGATAATACTCTCAAAGTTCGTAACTGGCGTGCTGGCATGCAGATACAGTGATGCCAGCGCTGGCTCGACACAGTCCACGCCCAGCATTTCGGGGTTGAGCGTCACGCCCACCGGATGATTATCCACAAAGGCCACAACCTCCTCGAAAGCCGGGAGGGGGTTAGTCTCCGATAGAGGCCGAATGGCATCAGTGAAGATGGCCAGGGAAGGTTTGCTCTCGTGTGCTTGCGCTGGAGGATAGAAGTAGACCTTTGGGATGACGCCAGTGTCGGTAAACTCGAACGAGAGAGGCATCCATGGCCGGGTGGTGTCCTTGTCAGTGCGTAGGAACGTCCGGTGGTGGCTGGAGTGGTCCGCATGATGGTCGATCTGAAACGCAGCCAGGAAATGGCGGTACCAAGTAAGGTCAACCGGGGGAAGTTGGGCTGCTAGTTGCTCCACGATATTCTGCGTGGCTTGGAGGTGGTGCCGGGTTATACTACTGGACCCCTTGGCATGCTCGCCAGGCGCTTCCACGGTGAGGGTGAGGATCGGATGGTCATAGTCGTCTGTGTTGATTTTCCAGCTGTACTGCACGGCTGGTCTGTTCTGTGCCGCTGGAGGGAATCGGCCCATGTCCGGGAGCACGACGGAGTGCAGCAGCAGGAGGATCTCCGTCTGCGCCGCCACGCTGTATCCCGCTTCATCGGCGAGAATGGCCAGTTGTGGACCGATGCAGTCCCACCATGCGCGGATGTCGTCGTTGGCGCCGATCAGCCATGTGGATGTGAGATCCCACGAGGGAGTCCGGATGGTTCGCCGTGGGTTGGCTGGAATGCCGGAGATATCCCGCAGGGGTGCTTTCCCTTTGAGCTCCGAGTGCTCGGGGATGGTTTCAGGAATTGATGGTATAGTCATCCTTATCTTCATTTTGATTGCGTTAGCTTCATGATGTCCAAGACGTCGTTCGTCGGGTACTTTATACCCCTGTTGATAAGGCTCCGGGAGTGGTTTCCGCATGCAACTATCCACGCCCAATGATGTATGTGTACCTGACGAGGGCGTGCATATTTGCAGATAACCTACTGCGGATAACACAGCCAGACAATGATCCAGCCGACGTCATTTTCCAGAAGCATAACAGGACCCACGTCACGTCACCAGATCTGAAACTATCCCCATATATGCTTCATATCGAACCACTCCACCGGAGCGGATGACGCATTTGGCAGACTCCATCATCTCAACAGCTCTATTTGACGGCACATACGTCATTTGATGTTAGAAGCGAGGAGGAATGTGACAAGACCCTTAACGATTGTGTCGCTTACCGAATGCGGCTACGCCACGTTGTTGTCAGCATTCCAGTCAGGACAGCCCCATTGAGGAATGCGGAATGACATCAATTTTTTTGCTTTGACATCGAAGATGAACATCCTGTGGATATGTCGTTGGAACGCGCAATGCCAGCTGCTGTCTCCGTCCTCGTCGCAGTACTCTGGGTCTCCAGACAACAGACCTTCGACCGAATGTTCGACAGAAGGCTAGGACGTAATAGAGGGCACATTGTTGCATTGAATCGTTGGCGAGCATTCTTCAGATTATTTACTCCATGTCCAGAGGGCCACAGACACAAAAGTTCGGCAGTTAAACGACCTATGGAGCTGTTCAGCTCAATTCGGTGACGATAATCAGTCTAGAGGCTAGAGAGCCAGGTTACTCTAATAGTACAAATAACTATAACCAAGAGTTTATACACAATCCCCACAAGTAAAGTAGGCACCCTTGATCGCGACAACCTAAGCCCACGCATTCTTGTAAAACAGATTCGACCTGCGATCACCCGCAGCCCCCGACGCAAATCCCAAGAACAACCTCACCTCCCCAGCAGCAGTCTTATAAATCGCCAATCCCTCCGGCTCTCTATACTCCAGCGTCGACCCGGCCTTGGTGAGCGTCGGCCCCTGCACCACTTTGCCCGTGTTCATATCAACACTGGTAACCTCGGAATTGACCTTCCCCCCGCTAGCCGCGTACGCAGTCCCAGTCAACAGGTACAGATACTGACCGTACGCCGCATAACCTTGAAAGACCGACGACAGCGCCTTCAACGTCGGCTGCTTAAAATTCGCCAGCGGCGCGGAGAAATCCCCCCTCGTCGCGGCAGCGAGGTCATACACGGCGATATGCTTCGCCCCGCTGAGGTTATACCGGACGATCAACCGGTTGTAGACCGGGTCAATGGCGCAGGTATGCTCCGTTGCGTCTGCGACGGGCTTGAATTTAGCCAGGCCAGCGGAGGAGCTGGTCAGCGTGGTGCCAGAGGCGAACTTGAAGCGGGCGAGTCTCTTGCCGTAGCCGTTGGCGTTGGCCTCGACCTCTGTCCAGAGGTAGGTTGCGGACCCCGCGGGCTGTGCGCCGAAGGAAACGCCGTGGCCAAAGTCCTTTAGGTACATGTGGCCGACGTAGTTGCCGTCAAAGTCGAGCTGGGTGATAGTCAGGTCGCCTGCTGTTTCGGAGGATCCGTCGCGGCGCTGTGCGACGAAAAGGCGGCGGTTGACGTTGTCAAAGGCGAATCCTTGCTGGACTGTGTCATCGCGGAGGGTCTTGTGGCGGTAGAGATCGTATGAGGGAGCGGAGAGATCGAAGCGTTTGGATGAGGGAATGCTGGCGTTGACTGTCGCGATGCCAAAGGTGATCCAAAGCAATGCGGCCAGAAGGGTGCCGAGTTTGATGAGTGCAGTCATTTTGTACGATTGATGCTCAGCATATCCAGTGGAGAGAACGGCACATTATATAACTTCTCCTTAAATGAGAATTGATTTTGCTGAACCGTAGCCTATTGACGAATACGAACAACACGAGAATGCGGGCCGATCTGCATCGTTTAGGGGAGGATACGATGTGGATAGCCAGTTTAATGGCCCACTTGACTTGGCAGAACTATTTTCGCGCTTGAAACAGAAAAGGATCTCCTCTGTAAATTGGATCTTGTGCTTTCGAGCCTTTTGAGGAATTAGTCGGGCTCTGACAGACAGCAAAGCGGCATAATATAGAGCTCTATGAACCAGTCCAATGAGGGCTATTTTGCGATGCAACCCCAACAAGCAATCTTATTCAGGCATCTGAGCCTAACTCAATTAAACAGTCGTGCGGAAGTGATTTTCCAGTCTTCTGGCAGTTACTATCTTGACTGAGCGTGCTTCGCATGTCCGCTATGATCCTTATGTATCAAAAAGTGCCTGGAAGCAAGACTGTATATCTCTCTGAATAAACAGTGTAGCCCTCGGTGTGCTCTTTGAAAACTAGGTCATGATCCAGTTGGCCCAGATATATAAAATTGTGGTATTCATTTGCTTGTGTATGCTGCGGCGGTGTATACATATCTTTAGTACACCTCCAGGATGTAGTACGATAAACACCATTGACTGCAGACCTCGGGGATCAACACACCGAAATGCAAGACAAGCATAATTTCTCCACCCGTTATAACTCTCGAGGCTTTACCCCGCAGCATTCAAGCTTAACACCCTTGGCATGAAGTATATAGAACCCGAGATCCTAAATGTCAGTACCAGCAGCACTGCACAATGCGTTTATTGTTCTTTTTCCATACTTTACAGCTTGTGGCCGCCTTTGCATGTCACACAGACGAAGACTGCAGCTTGACAGGCGTCTGTTCCAAAACCCACCAATGCATTTGTGACCCTGGCTGGCGCGCTGCCGACTGCAGCGAGCTGGATCTGCAACCTGTCGACCGAAACACTGGCTACAATCATACCAACATCACCCTGCCGGACTTCTACCGCGACGGCGCAGGCAATTCCTCATGGGGCGGACACATCATCCACGACCGACATGACCCTACGCTCTTCCATCTGATCATCTCCCAGATAGACCGGGGCTGTGGACTCTCAGGCTGGAGACCGTTCAGCACCATCATCCGCGCAGAGTCGCGTACCGGCCCACGAGGACCATACACCTTCGCCCAGGAGCTCTTCGGCACATTCCACCACAACCCAACCGTAACCTGGAGCCCAGCGGACAAACTATACTTGATGCACTTCATCGGACTGAACTGGGAGCCCCCGACAACCTGCCGCTCGATCAAACGCAACAACACGATTTCAGTCTCGACCTCACCGGACCTCCACGTCTGGAGCGAACCCATCGAACTCTTGGTCAACGTCACCAATCCCGCCGCCTGGCCGCTCTGGTCCCCACACCACCACACAAGGGAGATTCTCCTCGCCACGGAAAAGAACAACATCTACACCGCGACCAGCTACAAGGGTCCGTATTCCCTGCGTGTCGAGCCGGGGTTCACTGATATCGACCCCTCTTTGCGCAGCGAGGACCCCTTCCTCTGGCGTGACAAGCGCGGACACTGGCATTTCCTCGTGCATCATATGGTGGATATTGCTTTAGGGCAAAAGGGGCCGCGGGTGGGTGCGCATGTGTTTGCAAGGGACTGGCGCGGTCCGTGGCATTATAATAACATCACGCTGGCGTATAATACCACGGTGCAGTTTACCAATGGGAGCAGGGTGGATTACTATCGGAGGGAACGGCCGAAGCTGTTCTTTAGTGAGGATGGGGAGATGACACCGTTGTATTTGGTAAACGGGGTGCAGGAGTTTGGAAGCAAGGCGAGTTATACATTGATTCAGCCGATTGGGAGGAAGTGGAGGGAGTATGAGATGCAGTACGGTCATGTTAAAGCAAATGCATAATAGTGATTATAGTTGATCTTCAACCTATTGAACAAGATTAATTCCAAGTAGTGGTCGCTCCAATTGCCTCCCCGGACTTTGGCAGCAAGAAATCACTGGCCTTGATCCGCCCATCTGCCTGTCTAGCACCCTGCACCAAACTCACATCCACACTCTTGAAGCTACTATTCGACCACGATGCACTTCCATCCCACGAGTTTCCCGAAGAAATCTGCTTGGAGCTCAGAGCAGTGGCGCTCTCACCATTGACCGCCGCAACGTTCCCCTTGAGCGTAGCCACCGCCGTATTGAATTTGAAGCCCACCTTGGCATTATTCCACGCCGTGTTGCGGCTGAGCGTAAAGTCACCCGTCTGGGAGTTATCCGTGAAGCCATCCTTGACGTTCCCAAAGGCGATGCAGTTGGTAATGACATGGTTCGCGGGACCTTTATCCGCTGCGTCGCCGCCGCCGAGCTTGAACCCGTTGCCGTCGCCTTCGAAGGGTGAGAAGCCCCATCTACATTGTCAGCTGCATGAACCAGATAAAGACGTGGAAGCGTACCGATTGTATCCATTCCCCCAGGAAATAGTATCCTGGATCGTCACGGCAGACTTGAACTCCCACAAATCCAAACCGTCGTCGACGTTGTTCCACAGCCTCGCTCCCTTGAGGAGGTTACCCTCGCCTGAGCCTTCCTTGCAGGCGAAGCCGTCGGCGCTCTCGCCGTTCTTGCGGGGGTCCCTGTTACCGTAGGAGTCGAGGTAGAGGACTTTGTTGTTGGAGGACGAGCCTTGCAGCTGGAAGCCTAGTCACTGGTCAGCATGCGATCAGTCACCAGGCAGAGCCAAGTACCAGTCTCGTAGTTATCCCTCGTGATGAGCCGCTCGTAGTGATTGTTCGACGCATCGCGCGCATACACGCCGTACGGGCCATGGATCAGCTCGAGGTCGTAGAACTGCCAGTAGTTCGCGTTTTGGATGTGGAGGATGCCGCGGTCTTCGTTTGCGAGGGAAGCGTCAAGGGGTGCGGGTGTTCTATTCTATCAGCAAGAGTCCAGTACTGATGGCAGAGGACCTACCCAGGTAGAGCTTCTCCATCGATGATGACCTTCTCGCCCTGGTAGGCGCGAAGGATGTATGGCTTGCTCGCTGTTCCGCTCTTGGTGATCTGGATGTTGCTGGTAGGCGAGTACGTTCCCCCGCGGAGGTAGATGGTATCACCTGGCTTTGCGAGATTGACGGCGGATTGAATGGAGTTCAGGGGGGAGGTAATACTCCCTGAGCCACTGCTGGACCCTTGGGGAGAGACGTAGATGGACGCGGCGAGCGCGGTGGGCAGAAGCCCGAGGAAGATTTGCAAGAACTTCATCTTGTGCCTGGTGCCCCTGATTGCTTTTTCACGGCACGAAATACATCAGTCACTCCCCAGACTTTATATAGCATACCCGAGTTATACCCTATTGCTGGAAAAAAAGAACACTCGCCGGGGCTCCGAGAGCTGCCAAGACTTCTTCACAATATAAACCAATCTTCCGCTGCAGGGACTTTGCTTGGCGTTTCACATTTCCAAGCGTGATTTGTGCAGAATCTGGGGATATTGTGTCATTGTCCACGTATAGATATGATCGTCGCTTTACAGGGTGGAACTGTCGGGTCGAATGCCGGCATGAAACCCGCTTAGCACTGTGTACGGGCAATGTCCGTACCTAACTAGACAACTACTGACTCGCGGAATAATCAATTGCTGACGATACTCGGCTTTTGCCATTGCATAAACTGAGATTGACACAGGACTTTACCTGCAGAATCCAGTCAATGACTACCCTGCCTCTCCTTCAACGCCCACTCCAATAATTCCGGATACCATCGTCGGCCCACATCCTGATGACTCGTGATCCGATGGATCAGCGTTCCCTCACCGGTCTTCCCCTGAAACGCTTTATTAAACGTAGCCTCCGCATCCGACCGCACCTGCTGATCCTTGACCAGCCCCCTAATATGCGCTGGAATATCCAGGTGGATATCCTCTGCACACAGCTCCAGACTCATCCCCTGAAAGACCGGAAATGAGAACCTTGGGCCCAGTGGCTTTCCGTCTGCATCTACAAAATTCTCCGGCCGTAGATTGACTCGATGCGTCGTGGCCGTGCACACTCCCCCCGTGACTGCCTCCAGCGCCCGTCCGATATTCACCACCAGCGAGCCATCCAGCGGTGGCGCGGGGATCCAGTCTCCGGATTTGTTCTGTACTTCAAGCCCTGAGTGGGGAGTCGCCTGCAGTAGGAAGGTGAGGAATTCCGAGTCCTTGTGCGCGCCAACGCCTTGCGCCTGGGATGCGCTGCTTGGGGGGGGATACTTGATCAGTTTTAGTTTGTGCTGGGGAGGGTGGTCGAAGAAGGGGTATAGAGCGTCTGATGGGAGATCCAGCGCTTCCGCAATAAGGGACTTGAATGCCTCTGCCAGGGGACTTATTTCAGCCAGGTAGGCTTCGACGGCCTTCCGGAAGCCGGGGATAAAGGTTTCATCAGGCCACTGGTTTGGTCCCCGGATGTTCCTGTACAGGGGCTCATCTGGTCCGGGGGCTGGAAGCTCCGTGGCAAACTATACTATCGTTAGTCTACTGCATACCTTGGTTGTACTAGGTGGGCATTTACATCGAACTGCTCCCGGTAATCGGTTTTGGAGGCGGTGGTCTCCGCACCGAGACGGGAATAGCCCAAGAAGTGTCTGCTGTTGACCATTTCGATTTCGAGTTTCTTTTCTAACGGCAGACCAAATATAGCCAGGGATCTTTCGACGAACACCTGCTGGATATGAGGCGCGATCGGGGCGTGGACGAGATAGAAGAACCCCACATTGACCACAGCATTGCGCAGCTCCGAGAGAAAACGCGGTTTTGTCTCCGGCGATGCACATAGCGAGAAGTCGAGAATAGGAATGGATGTAAATGGCTGTGCAGTTGATGAACCCATGGTGTGGTTTATGATATTGATGGATGATGATGTTGTTGCAAGAATTGATGCTTTGATGCTTGATGCCCCGCGATGGCGTGATCAGCATTAACTGATCTCCGCCCCATGCTTTTACTATCTCTATCCATGACTTTATACTCGCACGTATCTATCCTATGTATACCATGCCTTTATACCGAACACAGAACATCAAAGAATCTGAATACCAGTCTGCCACCACTTCTCCCCTGTCCACACCCCAACATATCTCCTGGTTCCCACGAACCAGCCCTCACCTTCAATCAAGCCCAATCCCCGAATAATACTGATCGGACATGCCTCATCATACAACCATGTCCCAGCGGCAGCCAGTTCATCGCAAAAAGGTCCGATAACAAGGTATAACCACGCATAGGTCGAGATGATGTTGAATCCCTTCCAGAAAATACTCCCTTCCGAAAATAATACCCCCCGTAACTTTCTCTGGCAAAGCATCCCCAGCGGCTGTAGAATAAAAAAGAGCAAGGCGCCAAAATGCACAGAGTCCGGGCGGACAAAATGCGAATGAACAGCGCAGAAATGAACCAGTCCGCTCAACAAAAACGCGACGGAATGCCTCAGAAACCTGGTCATATCTTGATTTTCGAAGTTGGGGACAACATGACGCGCTGTCTCCGAGAACGCATATCGGTAAGCCTGATGCCAACGCCTTCCCCACCAGCCTTCCAGACCATAGTCGAAGACCGGCTTGAAATTCGAAAAGCTATTGAACAGAGGAGGGTATAACCACGGTGCGCTGAGGGGTATACGGCTCCATTTGACAAGACCCGGACAAACAGTGACAGCCAGACTGATGATGAGAGGCACTGTGGAGGCTATAAAGGCCATGCTCGTGCGGATCCAGAT
Organism: Aspergillus lentulus; assembly: GCF_001445615.1. Taxonomy (NCBI): domain Eukaryota; kingdom Fungi; phylum Ascomycota; class Eurotiomycetes; order Eurotiales; family Aspergillaceae; genus Aspergillus; species Aspergillus lentulus. The sequence continues at coordinate 153,377 of NW_028322122.1, forward strand.
CACTGTTACGACTGCGCGGAAGAGCCGTAAGAGTGCCGGCGAAAAGTGGTATAGCCGGTCGAGTGGGTAGAGAGGAGCAGCATCGATGAGCCCCCAGAAGTACGGGTCCACCATGGTGAGGACTTTCAAGATATCCATCACCAGGTAGTATCGAGCTGTCCTCATGATAGAGGTCCGAAGAAGGGTTGACGATGGCGTCTCTTGAGGCAACTCCTTGCCATCTTTTGGTGACTGCTGGTCTTTGGACTTGACCTTTGGAAGCGGAGGTAGTCCAGGAATCCTCCAGTTCCAGCCTGCGCCACGTAGACTACCAAACATATCCAGAAGCCAGCATAGTCGGTGGGAAATCGAGTCTGGATAGCCTTGCCAATCGAGGGTCCCATCTGACGATCGCTCAATCCGGAAACACTCGTTCTGGACATCCTTGAAGAGGAGGAATAATGCATTCCAGATAACAACAAAGACATAGTAAAAGCCGATGACCGTGCCTCCGCCGGTGAGACATCGCGTGTGCAGCAGGTTTTTGATCGCAAGGGAGCATACGAGTTCGAATGCTATCCATCTGATGGCGACCACCCATGTCTGGCCTTTGTTGGGTATCAGCAGCACCAAAATGGGAATGATCAGCACGAGGAAATCATGCGGGAACAACCATGGGGAAATGACTCCTTGATCAATCAAGGAAAAGAACTCGGCTTCTTTCTGGCGAAGGAATTCCCTGTACGGGACTGCCGATATTGACATGGTTCATATGAGAAGAATGGAAAAGAGCATGATGAGGTTGAGTTAGAGGAGGATGGAAAATGTAAGGGATTTGGGCATCGTCATGGTAACAAACACATCCCACTGTCGATCGGTGGCGTGGGATGGACTAGAAGATCAGCGGCGGTAAACAAAGCTTATTATACACAATATTATACTACTTAAGGTTATCTTGATGATATTAATAAAGCAATTAGATCATCTAGTAGATCGTTGATCTAGTGCTGGTGGAGTAAGTTGCAAAGAACCTTAGTCACTGACTGCATAATTAGACCCTGTAATGCTTCCACGCAGTAATTATCATAATAGCAATGCCATATTGCAAGTATATAAAGTAAAGACTCCTGGCTGAAGGGCAAGTTTAGAATACAGCCGAATCCAGCTAAGGTCCTCTACCATCAAAATTAGCATCCTATGGCATTTAAAAGAGAATGGATCTTTTTCAAGGCATCATCTATAGTTATATAGCTTAACTTAAGAGGGACTCCACAAACCCAAGTCATAGGTCCATCAGTGAAACCTAAGAGCATTCTTGTCAAATATTTGGAATATACAAACCCTATTATCTTATGAAATTTTCACTGCTGGGCCACATATGAAACAATTAAACTTGGAAGACAGATCGGGCGCACGTTGTATCTATATGTACGACATCACGATTGTGGTACCTGAGGCTATCGTCTCGTCATAGACTTTGTTGTCCTTCCAAATATTGTGACTCTTTTGCATGTAACGTAGTATCTGTGATGCCGATGTTTTACTGTTGGCCAGAATATGAATCATGATACGATGTTTCATCCGGAAGATACCCACTCCAAGTCGGGAAGGAGTATGGACACATGAAAATCAACATTTAAAGAACTGTCGCCCACAACATGATGATCCGAATTCAACCAGCCGAATCCCACTCTAGCAATGGAAGGACAGGAGCACGGCCTCAACATGCCGGAGAATGGTGTCCCAAAGTCTCATCCACTCATGTACAGACACTCCGACCCTGCACTCATGGACGCAGAGAGCGAAAGCAAGTATATCTCGCGGTTTCAGCCGCGGGTCAGCAAATATGTCGCGGTTTCTCACGACGCCTGCATAGAGTGCCACATTGACCTGTTCGGGACGGGCGGGATCGGAAAAGTGGTTGGTGGGATGAATGCGCATACGGCCGACTTTACGGCTCTCTGCGCTCCAGAGGCCTTACCGGAGAGAATCGGGCTTTGCTCTTACTTTATCGAGTATGCGTTTGTGCATGATGGTGAGTGTTTACCTCTTGTTGGAATGGGTTGGTTATTGACACGGTATATTGCTAGACGTGTCCGTGGACGCGGTTCAAGATGGCCCTAGCTGCCGCCTTTCCCAGGACAAGGATGGAATCCTACCAAAGGCATTAGGGTCAAAAAGGCTTGAAGACCTCCAGAATATCGCTGAAGGCGGACTGAAGAGAAAGCAGTCCAGAGCAAAGATCTGGTCGGTCTTGAATGAAATCGACCAAGACTACCTTGGTCGATGCCAGAGGACCTTCAAGCAATGGTACCAGGCTGCGCAACAGATGAGGGACAAAGCGTTTGCAAGTCTGGAAGATTACTTGGCTGTTCGGGCCTTGGACTGCGGAGCTAAGTTCGTGATGTGTCCTCTTCAACAATACACTCCCATCGCTGACAATAATAAGCTGGGTCGTTCGCATGATGGGCTGGGCCAGCGGGGTCGAACTCTCACCGGAAGAAGAGGTGGAAACCGGGCCGGTCACCTATTTGGCATTTGTGGTTCTTGGTGTGACCAACGATCTGTGGTCTTGGGAAAAAGAGAAGAGAGTGACGCGGCAGTCCGGGGATACTCTTCCTCTGATCAACGCCGTCCAGATGGTCATGCAGATGCAGGATACTGCTGAAGAGTCCGCAAAACAGATAGTCCGTGGCCTTATCCGCGAGCATGAGGAGCAATACTGTCTTCTCCGCGATGAATATCTACGGAGACCCAGTACCTCGCTTTCGGTAAAGAAATGGTTCCAAGTCCTCGAGTTGTCCATGGCAGGAAACGCACTGTGGAGCATCCATGCCCTTCGATATCACCTTGACGTCAAGAATCCATATATCTGCCCTCCTGAAGTTCCCTCCGTCTTCAAAAAACTGCAGGTAATGCGATCAAAACAAAGCAAAAAGAGGAAGGACGCCCGGTTAGGAGGTATGGAATCTATTCAATATCACCGAATCAGACGCTGATCAAGTGCGTGCAGTTGAAGGTGCAACAGATCCTGCATACAAGGTTCTTGAAGCATTGGACGAAACGGTATGTCTTCCTCCCATTCCGAGAGGCCACGCTGATAACTGCAGGTTCTATGGAAACCGTACGAGTATATCACCTCTATGCCCTCCAAGGGTTTCCGGCATCACCTGATCGATGCTCTGCACACTTGGTTCAATGTACCAGAGCACGCGTTGGCGCTGATTTCTGGTGTAGCATCCCTGCTCCATGAAGCCTCCTTGATGTGAGTTTCTAGAACGCGGTCACTGTCTTGTCTTTAGGTTAACCGCACGCAGGCTGGACGATATACAGGACGGCAGCCTTCTTCGGCGTGGGAGGCCAGCCGTCCATGAAATATTTGGTGTCGGCCAGACCATCAACTCTGCATGCTTCCACATCAATAATGCCCTGCGCCTTGTCCAACAGCTCTCGCCCTCTGCTGTGCTGATATTCTCCGGTCAGTCTTCTTCGGATCTTCAATCAACGACAGTATTGTACTGAACTCACGTAGAGCAAATGGCACATCTGTATACAGGCCAAGCCCATGATATCTCCTGGGCCGGCCACAGGATTATCCCTACCGAGGAGGACTATTTCAGGATGGTCGACGGCAGTATGTACCCCTGATCTGTGCTCCTCGATCTGGGCTCGTCGCCCTGGCTGACAGCGAATAGAAACAGGTGGTCTCTTTGTACTTCTCCTGCGCTTGATGCAGCAGGAAGCCACCCAAAACAGGTTAGACGTCCCTAACCATGCCAAAATCCATTAGATTGACGACCCAGGGACCTCGATATGCGACGCTTCATGAACCAGCTGGGACGGTACTTCCAAATCCGGGACGACTATCAGAACCTCGTATCCCAAGAGTATACGTCCCAACGCGGCTTCTGTCAGGACCTCGACGAAGGAAAGCCTTCGTTCCCGTTCATCCGCGCCTGTCATACTCTGGAGGATAGCACAGTGCTCACGGAATGGCTCAACATGCTACGTAGTGGAGGCGGGGTTTCGATAGAGGCGAAGCGATACATCCTAACTCAGATAGAAGAAAGCGGGAGTCTAGAGTATACGCGGGATGTCCTCAGTGCCCTCCTTGATGATCTAGAAGGTATGCTACGGGACATGGAATCCATGACTGGGCAGGAAAACTGGATTCTCCGATCTATGCTGGTGCAACTGCAGATCAAACAGACAAAGTCGGTGCGGAAGGAGAGTACGGTTGCTGGAGTGCTGCGCGTTTGGGGCGGATATCGTGAGACGGCTTGGAGGTCGATGAATTGAAAATCCGTCTGGCCGAGTACACGGTCGTCAAGGGCCTTGAGACAGCCATCCCAGGAGGCGTTCTCTGTGGCTGTCCTGATTTCCCCCTTGAAGTAATGGCAAGCATATTTTGGAAAACTGCACAGCCCGACTCCGTTTGACTGCTAAAAGCCACGTTATTTCGTAACTGGTCTGCAGGAAACAATCTCCTCAGCCTATATGACATGCGTCTTCTATAGCCCTTTACGCAACGCTTGCTTCCTCCATTCCCTAGATTGAGACGACATTACCTCGGTCGCCTCGACTTTTGCAGCCTCCCCAAGTACGAGCACGATACTGGTTAATCGTCGGACCCTCGTTCTCGCATCTCGGCGGTGATGCTTACAGCTGTATAGGCAAACTCGGCATTTAGCCAGGGATCCCAATCCCAATCAACCCATTCTGAAAATGCATAGTCTCTGTCCTTGCTTTTATTCCACTGAAGAAGGGGTGAAATGTGCTCTCCCAGAAAATCGTTCAATTTGAACGGAATAGGATCATCTCGCCTGCGGGTGAAAAGAGCATGTGCAAAATCAATGAAAAGAAAGCGGGGCTGGTCGCTTTCTGGCGAACTTATGATAATGTTTCGCAGCTCGAGGTCGATGAGCAAAAATGTCCTTTTCGTAGATCCGGCTTTCGATGTATACAATTGACTTCAGAAGACTTTGGCGAGCTGACTGGGGAAATTTTCCCGGTTCAGCATCTGCCATAGTGATTCCTTGGATATGCTCGACCAGGATCATTCGAACAGTCCGTGTGTGGACTGGATCGACAGATAAAGGTAAGGTGTAGGATCCATAGTATCTCGAAATCCATTGACCTTGTAATTCGCTGAGGACCATGTACGCATTGGCCTCGTGAGTGTAGTATTGTTCATGCAAAGGAATGGATTGAGTACCCCTCGCTATCGTTGAACTAGAGAGGGTCGTATATTTTTGCGACCAGTCGTGTGCCTTTCGGAGGAAGCATCTGGGATGTTGACTCACAGTCCAGTAATCGGACCGTGAACACCTGAGAATTGTGGCCATCGCCTCCTTTCAAAACCTCGATGTCCTCTAGCCTGACAGTACCGTTTCCTTATTTGCCGGGCAAGGGTGGCTTGGGCTATATCCCCCACATATATTGTTAACTCTGGGGCGATAATAGAGCATATAGTAGATAGTACATAGAAGGTTAGATACCTTACTATGCTCAATATAACAGGAAGGCTTTAAGATCTTTTCTTACACTAAGTAATAAAGATGTAGTCTGAACTATTCCTAACTATAATTAACTGTAAGACGTCTTAAGTATATATTCTCATTCTAGAAAAAAGCATTACCATCACTACTAATCATATATGCTAGTATAATAGGAGGCTAATATGGAGGACACACTTTTTCTTCTCTTTCTTCTACTGATTAGTTAGCTAGCATACCATGTCCCAAGAGGGGAGAATGTGTCTATGTTTATTATGGTATATATATTCCTAGTGCTGACAATGAAGGTATCACAAGATCAGGTCTTTGATGGTCTCTACAAAAGTGAAGAGTTATGGTAGTTAGTAGATGGCATTAAAAACCAACAATCACACCGTATATCCACCCACAAGCCAAACGAGGTAGATTCTATATCATCTACTTAAACTATCACCCAAATTGACAGCCCAACAGCAAAACCTCCCACCAGCCAGTTCAACCCCTCCCTGTAAGCCGCAGAAGTGGACTTACTTCCCAACACCTGGCTGGGCTCATAAGTCGGAGGCGTCCTGCTATCCACCGTCCCGTTCCAGCAATATTCCTTGAAGCAACTGTTACACACCTCCGGCATGGACGTGTTAGTCCGATACAACGACCGCTGCAAAATAGCACACCCCACGCAGCTCGGCCAGGATTTGTCAACCGTTGCATTCCCCCGTGTTACCACGTTATACCCATTCATGATAATTTCATCGCGCTCCGAATCAGAGTACGACAGCTGGAAGGTGGAGGTATTGCTGTTCGCGCTGTACGGCGCATTCGGCAGGTAGACCACCAAGGGCGCGGGCGCGGACAGATTCGCAGGATCGCAGCCGAAGAAGGTCGGTCTGGTATTCAGGCCTAGGTTGACAAAGGTGTTGACGTCCGGCACAGCGGGGAAGACCGTCCCGTTGCCGATTCCCGAGCTGTTCAAGCTTCGCTCGTAGGTGGCAACTAACGAGGACCCATTTGGCCAGCTGTAGACCGTGTCGGCCGACGAGTCAACCGCGAAGATCACGTCGACGTTGCGGACTGGCTGGATGAGCGGGTGCAGCGGGATATTCTGGCCGTCCTCGCCGCCGTCGACGACGTCGAGCTCGCGGCTGTGCGAGTAGGACGCGGTGGAATTGCGGTACCCGTAGAACGGGTTGGGGCCGTAGACGGCTATATCGTCGCCGTCCTGGCCCAATGCAGTGAGGACCTTGGAGAAGGCATTCTTGACCAGGTCTGGGAGATCGGTCGTGTTGAGCCGCAGGATGAACTGGTTGAAGAGCGAGGAGGAGGTGCCCATGACGAAGCCTGCGTTGTCGAACCCGCGGACGCAGGACTCGCCGCTGGGGAGCTGGCCGTTGTCGAAGCGTGAACCGAGATACTCTAGCGGGGCAAAGCCGAAGATGGAAGGGTCGAACGAGCCAAACTCCCACGGGTTGAACTCGTAGACGGTTGAGTTGCTGCCGACCAGTAGCTCGCCTGGGTTGCGGCCGTCGGCGACCAGGATGGGGAGCGGCATCTCCCCGCGCTGGAAGGCGTCAGTCAATGCGATAGACGACCAGGTGTAGCTTGGCCCGCCATTTCCGTTTGGATCGTTGATAAACTGGTAGGACAGAGCACGACCCCAGTAGTCGGTTAGCGAGGTGTTGAAGCCCGCGTTGCTTTTACCGTCAACTGCTGAAAGCAAATCCTTCCAGTAGTCGGCTGTGGATAGAATTTGCAGGTGTCTGGCCTTGGGGCCTTCGAGGATAGACGTGGAAAACCGCCATACGTCGCCATTGGCTCCGCCGGATTGGAGGTCTGAGATGGTCGTGAAGTTGTTCACATACACTGAGCCGACGAGCCATCCTCCTCCGCTCAGTCCGGATACATACGTGGCAGACTGCAGTAGACCACCGAGCTGTCCAGCCCCCGTCGAGCCTTGTGTTCGGTTGTCAAAAGCTTTTACAGCTCCAGCTCCATTAGTAAGCGCCCGGTATCCACCACCCGAAACAGCGATCGCGATATTAGGCAGGTTCGATGCGTTACTGGACACGCGGTCGATATAGCTTGCCGCGTCGAAGGTGAGGTTGAGTCGCCCGAGCAGGTCCTTCATGGGCTGGACGGTGTTGTTGCGACGGATCTCGAGCCAGGCAGTTTCATTAGGAGAAAGAGAGCCTGCACCGCGAATGCTGGGTCGTGTCGCTGGACAGGTCACATTCGCTGGAGTATAACCATCGGGAGCGTTCGGGAGGGCTCGGATAGACAGGTCGAGAGGAGTGGCCGTTGTTACGGCTAGGGCCGTTAGAATGGTGAAAATGGCCTTCATATTGGTGCCTCTGGCTGCTTTGAACAAGTTACCATTGCCAATGCGAAGGAGGGCTGAGATTGACGTTAGTAGATATACTCTGTTCCCGGGCTCAGGACATACTTCCGGGATAGCCGTGAAGCATCATCGACCATGGACGCTTTCAACGAATCGGATGGCTACAGACAACAAACTGTGGAACTTCTAGAAGGGACTGCCAATCATTCAGGGCTCGGTGCCCGCGGGACTGTGGGTCATTTAGGGCTGATTCCAGAGTACTTGTTGTCATCAGGGCTGAGCATTAGGCAATAACATTTTCCATTTGCTGGTTCGGGTAATTTATGCACATTGTCCAGGCAGCACTATTCAACGGTACTCAGCCGCATGTTTCGCACCTATTCTTTAATACTAGGAAAACGTTTACAGAATGTATCGGAAACCCCGATTCTCCACTTCATCCTCCTCCTCCAACCTCTTGTTCATCCTCGCATGCACCATCCGAATGACCCACGCCAACACGGCCACCAGAACCGCAACCACAGCCGTCGCACTACCCCCGGGAACGTATTTCGGGCCAGACGATGAAGGCCACATATAACTACCATAAATCGTCGCCGTGTTCCCGATCATGTTGGCCGTCGCGATAGCTGCCGAGCGCTTGACGAGCGGACGGGGGAAGGAATTGGCCACCCAGGCAATGATGATTTGGTAAGCTGACACAGCGCCCATGGGCATCCTACCATTGTCAGTATCTCTTTAAATTTATCTGAGGTAAGCAGCGTACAGAAACATGGCGAAAAACCTTGCACCAACATTGGTCGTGGCCGTGCAGATTATACAACCCAAGGCACTCACGCTCATCAAGCCGATAATGTGCCAACTGCGGTCGTTGGTTCGTCCCGAAGTCCAAGTCACCAACAGAGAAACAAGGAACGTGGCGACCCACACGGGCGCAGTGATCAGCAGGGTCTCGATGCTCCCGTAGCCCAGTGTCTTGACAATCGTCGGGAAGAAGTATTGGAAAGTCTGCGACAGGAGAGAACTATGCTGTAGCAGAATGAAGAGATAGATTCGTCGGTCCCGGAACACCATCGCCATGGCGTCTTTGATGCTGACAGCGTTTGTATCGTCCGCCTCGCCGGCGTCGTTGATGAGGCGCCACTGAGCATAGGCTTGTTCGGTCTCGTCCAACCAGGAAGTAGTCGCCGGGTAGTTGGGAAGACAGATGGTCGAGAAGAGTGATACTCCGACTGTGATGCTGCCCTCGATGATAAACAGCCATCTCCAGCCCGCAATCCCGTGTGCGCCGTCCAGATTGCCCAGTACACCCGCGCCTATGAGGCCGCCAAAAGCGTTGGCCAGGGAACTACCGGCGTAAAACCAGGCAATTCGATGGCTCAGCTACTTTGATTAGTACCTTCTTTGGATGCAGAGACTGTAGTCATACCTCCTGCCGGGTGTACCAACTCGACCTACAAAATCAGCACATGCATACTAGGCTTGAGGTGTATACGCACATCAACATGATCGCCCCCGGAAAGAAAGGCGCCTCCACAAACCCGAGAAAGAACCTCGCAAGAATCAACCCTGTAAAGGAAGTCGTTGCTGCCTGAGCTGCAGATATTATGCCCCTATCTGGTCAGATCAATCCGGGGAACAAAGAGGGAGACCTACCAGATCGCCATCGCACCACCCAGCAGCCACGACGGCTTCACGCGCGTCAGCAGCAGATTAGACGGGAGCTGCATGAGCAGGTATCCGACGAACAAGATACTCGTCGCCAGGTTGAAGTCGGTCCCTGTCATCCCCAGGTCTTTTTCCAATGTGCCAAGCCGAGCCTGTGAGAGATTGCTTTGAAGAGGTCAGCTTGATTTTACTCTGAGGCAAGGAAGCATACTTTCGATCCAGGAAGTTCAGCAGATACATCACCACCAAGAAGGGCAGGAGATGCAGATCCACCTTTCGGAGTAAGCGTCGGGTCATCTGCTTGTGCCATTCGGGGCCCTTGGAGGCGTAGGCCTCGTACAGGGTGTCCGCGACATTCTCCAATTTCGTCTGCGTAAATTCTATCTGTTCAGTTGGTGATTTTGACATGTTGGCTGTCCTGTTGGTTGCTGATAGCTATGACAATCCTTGTCTTAAAAGGCCGGATTCCTTAAGAGTATGATGACCCGGAAGATGTCCGAGATCACCATCACAACCGAACAAGCTGGACAATGCGGGGATGCGGGGCCGGGGTAATGCAGTCCGAGTAGTTTTTGCCTCGTAAAGTGATCTTAGGTTCTTGAGTAAACCCACAATGCGAGATCGTACTAGCAATCTAACCCTTTCTGCCGGTAAAGCTCGCCTCGTCTCGGAGTTCGTCCCGCGTCTCACGGCCAGAAATCCGAACTTAGCTGAACAATGAACGACAATCTCGGAGGATACATGCAAGGTACTGGCAACTTGTAGATGAAGGGCCGACTTAAAGCACATGGTGACTGAAGCTCAAATCGTAGTCAATAGGAGCCCGAAGTCCTAAGCGCCCGGCGACTATCTTGAGACAGGAGGAGCCTTGGGGACCTCGACTACGCTGTACCATGCAGAAGAAAACCCCCGAGGACGAGCTCAGACTGGAATATCGCCGTCAGTAGGTGCACGGCCTTAGTCCGGGGTAGGGGAATAGTCCGGAGGACTCGGAGACTGGCTGTTTCGTGCAAGAGGGATCTCTTGGCATCTGCTCTTCTGCTCCATCCGGTGAGATAGAGCTGGCCGAGCATGCTGCTGGGACTACTACCAGGTGAGAACCACCATTCTGGGCCTTCTATACTTTGGTATGTGAGAGGTACTCTTCGACTATACCTCCGAATTGGGTCTAGCGCAACACACACTACCTCTGCCTCGTGCGTTAGATAGCTTCATCGTAGAGAGTTACGAATATCACGCTATTCTATGTTTCCATTCTATCTCACACGGTAGAGTATCAGAGTTTAAATGGGTGAAACGTTGTATGCGGAGAGTCGAGGTGGGAATATTTCGACTGGGGATTTTTCCGAAAGTTTCAAACCCCAAGTATGCCTGTGGAGCTCTAGATGGCTTTTCTACATTTGGAGATCTCCTTGATCTTCATGGAAGAGGAGAGTATAACAGTTGCCAAATGACTTATGCCTCTGAATGGGATACACTACCTTCTAGCTCCACTATCCCGACGGGACTCTGTGCCTATTAACAGATGATAGCCAGATGTTGAAAGAATTGTACTTGATTCAGTATTTTCTCTGCATGGACCGAAGCATAAGTAGTTAAGGTATGTTGAATACCTAGTACACAATAATAGCAATATGTCTAAACCCCTGAGGAGAGCTTAGTCTCTTCTCGCGCATCTTAAAGCCATCCTACTCCTTCAGCAGCATCGCAAATACAAAATCAAAAACACCAATGAAAGCTCGACGAACAAACATGACAATCACTGTATGTGCGACACAAAGCATGGGTATGACAGCGCGGGTGAGAGCAAGTAGCAGCCGCATTATCACCCCTAGGACCAACATCGGCCTCGTCGTCCAGGTTATCGGCATGAATTTTTCTCGCTTCTTCCATAGAGGCGTCCAGTTCCTCGCATAGGGAATCAGACGTAACGGCTAAGACGGTACCATCATGGTCGAGCAGATAATAGCCGCCGTTTCTATCGTCCAGGGTCCCCATAGGATATTGGTCTGCCATGTCGTTGAGTTGTTTGCGGGTTTCGAGGACGGGGATTCCCTCGGGGATAGGCTCGGTGTATCTGGTTGTAGCCATGGCGAGACTGCTGGCGATGAGCAAGGATAGAATGGTAAGGATGTTTATTCTCATTGCTGATTTGAGTCAATGTGAGTTGTGAGGATGCGAAGTTCTGAGCGAGGATGTGCTTTCACGAGACTGGGGGATTCACAAGTAATTCGGCAGGATTGGAGGAAAGTGAAGATCCTGATGACGCCCGAGATTGGACTCTCGCTTCTGGCCTTTATAGCAAGGGAATATCTTCATCAGGCCACCCATCTACGTTCTTTATAAATGAGAGACAACCGTAAAGTGAGTCAGAAACCAACAGAGTCAGGATACAGCATCCAATCCAAGGTGTGAACCAGCGGTTGTTTATCTATGTACGGCTCCCTGCGGAGAATCTAAGCCAGGGTCAAGCCCACTAGACTTGCCAATATCCAACAAGAAATGCGGTAGCGTCTGTCGGACCCCGACTGGACAGGGATGTCCAAGGAAAAGTCTTACATTGGACGATAATGACCAGGTTTAAGCTGGTTGCCTGAACATGGTCTTGGAATGCTTTGTCTCGGATGTAACCTTATTATCAACAATTATTTCAGAGTTTGTATAATAGTATGTAGTGAGGTAGTTTGCAGGTATTGTTCCTGAATGCGCATAATCATAATCTTAGCCAAGGCTCGGATTGTTCGATAATGCTATCATACATTGAGATCATACCGATAATGTCAATTCCTATGTTATTATTTACAGTTTTTACTGGTATGTATACAGTCATTCCACAGAGTTAAGTATTTAATAATGCGAGAACACCAGTATGCACGATCGCTTCCTTTATCCTCTTGCATATAAAAGGTATGCAGCTTTCTTTATTGGGGAGGACTATGGCAGATGCGAAGAAAGATATACGTTCATATATATTCATTTCTGAGATATGTGATGCAGACAGCAAATCTATTAGAACACGCAAACATGCAAGTATACACACATGTCTATAAGCCCCCTCATCCAAGGACTCAAATTTTCCTACACCAGCTGGTGTAATTCCTCATGGGAGGAAGAAGCGACATCGGTACCACCACCTGTCAAGGACTCGTTCTCAGCGGTCCGTCCAGGGTCGGAGGACTGCGAAGTCATACGAGGGAAGCGTTAACCAAAATCCCGCATGATTTTGTCATGTATAGGAATGCTCACCCTGGCGAAGAAGAAAAGGCCGCTTTCCACTCGTTGCGAGGTCTGTCCTCTACTATTCTCATATCTTTGCAGCACAGTATAAATGGGCTCGAATAACGAAGAATGGCGATGATGATGGGATGGATCACTTGTTGCAGACAGCGGAAGGTAAGATGGGGTTATTGGATGGGAGTTAGGAGTATAGTTGGGTTGCTCATTCTCATGGTTCTCTTCATTCGGTCGGTCATGGACTACTACATCAATAAAGAATTAGAATAACCCCGCAACACAAAGATAAGCATAGAAGCTAAGATTGTACCAGACAATGCTAAAGCCGAGCCTTGGGTACTGGTTCCTTGGCTCCACCGCTGCCGGAGCCGGTCTCTGTTGCGGACCACCAACCGAATGCCAGGAACAGAAGCAATGAATAGAGCTATGAGAGCAATTATCGCCTCGGCTGATAAGGCCATTGTGGGAAAAGTTGGATGAAGACACTGATCACACTGTTGCAAATTGATTCAATATTGATATGAGGAGAATTGAGGATGGTAACATCCTTCGACTATATATACACAGGGCAGGGCTGGTGTTCCTAGTTTAACTTACTGGCTAAGCATGTGCTGAGTAAGTAAATAAGTATAAGTAAGTAAGTATGTTTGATTTCATGGTGTTCTTGGATAATAATGTCAACACCGCCACATGACTGTCCATAATGATTGGATGACAGGTGGGATATTTAAGGTTTACGCCAACTCGATAGTCCATATGATGATCCCGGTGATGACTGCCTTCCTTCCAGTCCTAATACGCCAACCAAAGCCAATGTTCCGGTCTAGATGCTAGACTCGTAGACCTTCCAAAAGATCCCCACCACCAATGACAGGCTATGACGACGAAATGCATAGAAGGGCTGTCTAGTGGCTAGTACTCAGTACTACGTGGCCAATAAGCATAGGCAACCTGCAAATGGTGATTCTGCACGGCGAGCACAGACCAGTCCGAATCCGCTATCCAGGTGCCACGCCTAAGATATGCAGGGATATAAGCTAATATAACTCTTACTTCATATTCCATCTTCTTGCATAATCATTCTGCAAGATTTCAATGGCGTGCAATAGCAGCATTGCTATTACCATGATGTCTCATGAGCACGGAGACCTATTATCTTGGGGATATGTGGTTCCTTCTTTAGGGGGCAGCCAGGTTCACTTGGTATCAAGTATCTTCAAACTAGCTAATCCTATGTTAACTATCAGATTAACTATCAGATACTCGAAATGCTTATATTCGCAGTCCACATGCACAATCATCAGAGTGGTCCATCAGTGACACAGCCGTGGCTGGCATCGCTGACAAGAGCAGCATACTTCTTTAGAGTGCCTTTCTTTGCGCGTGGATCAGGCGCCTTCCATTCTTTCTTCCTCTTCTCCATCTCTTCTGCGGATATATCTAGATCCACGACTCGCTTTTCTGCGTCAATAATTACCCTGTCACCGTCTTTGACCAAAGCGATCGGTCCACCATCCATTGCCTCAGGCACAATATGACCAATTAAGAATCCATGGCTCCCACCAGAAAATCGGCCGTCGGTAAGGAGGGCGACATCCTGACCCAGACCTGCCCCCATAATGGCGGCACTGGGCTTGAGCATTTCCGGCATACCAGGGCCACCCTTTGGGCCTTCGTATCGGATGATAACAACAGTTTTCTCACCCTTTTTAATTTCTCCCTTTTCAAGAGCCTCCACAAAGGCATCTTCATAGTCGAAGCACTTGGCAGTGCCTTCAAATCGGAGACCCTCTTTACCGGTGATCTTACCAACGGAGCCTCCAGGTGCCAAGGATCCACGCAGAATTTGAAGATGACCTGTCGGCTTGATAGGGTCGCTCAGAGGCCGGATAATGGACTGGTCTTCAGGAAAATCGGGCCAGGATGCAACGTTCTCCTTCATTGTTTTGCCGGTCACAGTAATGCCAGACCCGTCAATCAAGCCCTCCTTGAGCAGGAACCGGAGTAGGGCCGGTGTGCCGCCAATCTTGTACAGGTCATGCATGACATACTTGCCAGATGGTTTTAGGTCTGCCAGAAACGGCGTCTTATCCGACACAGCTTGGAAATCATCAATCGTGAGCTTGATCCCGACAGACTGGGCAATGGCAATCAGATGCATGACTGCGTTGGTGCTACCTCCCAAGATATTGACCACGACCATTGCATTTCCAAATGCTTGGCGAGTCAAAATATCCGAAGGGCGGATGTCTTCCTTCAAAAGGTTCTTGACAGTCCCTCCAATCTCCTCACACTCAGCTTTCTTGCGGGGATCTTCTGCAGGACAGCTACTACTGCCCGGAACTGTGAGTCCGAGAACTTCAATAGCCGTTGCCATCGTATTGGCAGTATACATGCCACCACACGCACCACTTCCCGGGCACGCATGGCGAATGATGTCAAATCGCTGCGCTTCATCAATCTGACCAGTAATGTATTGGCCATATGACTGAAAGGCGCTCACCAGATCCAACGTCTGGCCACCAGCGCTGCAACCAGGCTTGATGCTACCACCATAGATCACAATGCTTGGACGGTTGACCCGGCCCATGGCCATAACGACACCAGGCATGTTCTTATCGCAGCCTGGAAGGGAGATATTCGCATCATACCACTGTCCGTTCATGACCGTCTCAATGCCATCGGCGATGATCTCACGACTCTGCAGGCTATATCGCATACCGCTGGTGCCCATGCTGATTCCGTCCGATACCCCAATCGAGTTGAAACGCATGGGAACCAGACCTGCCCTGGCAACCGAGTCGCGTACCACTGAGGACAGATCCATCAAGTGCATGTTGCAAGGGTTCCCCTCGAACCACACCGAGGAGATTCCCACCTGGGCCTTGTTCATATCCTCTTCTTCCAAACCAGTGGCATATAACATGGCCTGCGAGGCACCTTGCGATTTGGGTTGTGTGATCTTGGACGAAACTCTGTTCAATTTTGCATCCGCATATCGACGAGAGGTGGTGGAGAAGAGACGACTGTGATTGTTGAATTAATTCAACTAAACTTTAAAATAAACAAAAAAGGAAAATCGAAAGGTATGATGAGAACAGTGTACTTACCCATGCCCCTGGTTTCTTAGATAACCTTGACGACTCAGCATCGGAATTCTGGACTGAATCGCGTTTTGAATCATCATGATTGTCCTTGAAGGCGAGAAGGCAAAGGAAGGAAAGATCAATTAGAAGGTACGACCGACTTATTTCTATTTCCGAATCGTACTTCGCGATGGTCGGAGAGTGGTTAAAAGCAATCGAGGGATGTGTCGTCGCCAGGGGATACTCGGTCGCAATAGGAGCAGTCAAGCTGATGGCCCACTAGTGGCCTCAGGCCTTTGAACATATCAGTAACCAATGATTTCCGAGATATAAATTCCAATACTGTGTCTCACCCTTAGTAGCAGTCCTATTATTGTGACCAGGGAGCACTTATTCGTCCAGTCATCGCCGGTGCATGCCGTCGATACCTAAATACCTGGACTGCTCACAATTGTGCCCTTCGGAGAGAGGTGTCAAGTCCGGCGACCCACTGAGATGCCGTCTGCCGCTTAGCACGGGTAGGTACACTTGGCTTTCCTTAGCCTGTCAGGCTCCAGATTGACTTTCGGACCATTCCCTGGAGTCAACGGAAAGAAGCCCGAATGGCCGTAACTCTCCAAGACGTGGATGGCTGGCACCACCAACTGCAACTCTCAGGGTGGGGCGACGGGCTCGTGTTTTACCAAGCCTGCGGCAGCACGCACACAAGTCCGGAGTGAAACATTCCACTTGACCCATTCAATGAGCTCTTCGACACGCATGAAGAGTCGATCGGAGGCAACTGCACGTTCCGCTAAGGGGAATATCCGAATCCACGCCTGGATTAGAAAGCCGAAGTCGGAGTGGACGTCACATCTAGCCCGTCTGCATCCACCGCCTTATATGGCAAACGGTCCAGCAGGGTTCATTCAGTCTAGGGATCTGTTAACCTAGTACTGATACTATCGCGATCTCCCGATCGTGTGAGCTCGTTCTCATACAGTCTGAACTGGCGGCAGATTTCGAGCGATCGCGAGTAAATGTGTCTTCGGGGCAGCGGGTCGAGTTGGATATGTCAGCGATTAAACTTGGCAGTCAGTATTCGGCACCATATTAGCATGGGAATATAGGCTGGGAACTACCTCCAAGTTGAGACAGCATGAATGCGAGCAGCAAGTGCTATGATGGCTTGGACGTTTAGTTACTCGCGAAGCTCCCGACAAATTCCCCAGCGTGACGACTCATGCGGCTGAGCTGTCCTTATACGTTTTGCGACCTGCACTTGCAGCGTGTCATCTTCCCACTGACATCGGTCCGTTCGGGTGTACCATCATCGGTAGCACCGCACACTGATGCCTGTTATCCTTTCTGTCAACACGGGAAAAGGAGGTCCCTTGCAAGTAGGAAAGGCCTCGATAAACCGCCTCTCTGACCTGAACCTTCTCGCACCTGCAAAGCGGGGAAGTTTGTACAGGTTAGACGTTTCTGGATAACTTCTCTTCAGGTCAAGCAGGTTCCCCAGATCCGATCGTGGGAAGCTCAAGGAGACTAATACAGAGTTATTGGACTGAGTGTGATTGGGGGGATCCGATATTGATTAAGAGTCCAATGCGACCAACATCAAGTATACCCAAGAGGGTCACGAGGTAGACCACAGTACAGGAACTTCCACACGTAAGGATGATTATTCTACAAAATGACGTCCACTATTTTCTCGCACGATCAAGCCAGTTGGCCACATCGCTGGCATAAGATCACCTCTTCTGCTCAACCGGTAGGGCTCCCCACAGCCAGTATGTCCTTGCATGATCGGGATTCAATTGCTTATAAATTATCTGCTTAGCCATACAGAGGCCATAATTACGGATACGATCAGAGACTGCTCATTGTACCATATGTAAACACACTTTGATTCGTCTGACACTGGCCGAGACAAACGCAGGACAACATGAGCCGGACATCAGCCGGACATTGGGCAGCAAGACATCACAATGTAAAGGCAGTACTAATAATCGATCTTGAAGCAGTGATTCCTTAATCGCAAGAGACAGATACCATCCGTGGCAGAACGAATCATCGCTGGCCTCGCCTATTGCGTGCCTCAAGGGAACAACCAGCGGGGCAAGTGGTCTCCCCAGCCCCAGTAGTTCTGGGCGCTCAAAGGATGAGCATCGCAATGGCGTACATCTTCGGGACTTGCGCCTTCGGGAAGGTCGTCTGGATCATAATACATAATTCCCAGACGTCCGCATTCTTCTTCAGTGGCGCCTGGGGCGGGGAGAAGAATACCCCATGCGATGGAGGTTGATCCAAGGAGTAAGATGAGGTTATGAGGGAGCTTCATGCCGATGATTTCCTAGATCTGTAGCAAACAGTCAGTACCTCTGTATCCCGAACGTGAAATGGACAGGGGAAGGGCCCTACTGATATTGTGTTTTGGGAAGGCAAGTTGTAACAAAACTGAGCACAAAATGAGATGTAGCACCTATGTATACCCTCACTGTTTAGATATCGTAATATGTTAGTCATAAGACGGATAGATGGAAAGCAGAACGTCCATACGTAGCATTGACTCATTGGTTAGGTTTCTCTTCTGCCTGATTGGGTCCTCACCTACGGGGCGGTGCAATACTAAGGCCATTAAAGGTAACTCTGACTGGGGTTCAGAAAAGCTAAGGATAGATTAACGGACCAAAGACTAGGCAAATACATATTCTGTTGGGCTGTCCAAGACCCTGACGGCCGCTAACGTATTAGGCTGGGCGACTTCCCAACGTAAATACTGCCTCTACTTTTTCTCTGCCAATCCGCCACGTACGTCCTTTGAATCACCGGGCGGTTATTCCCGTCTGATACAGCGCCCCAGACTGGCGCTAGTCCGGTTAGCCTGTATAAGTCGCCGTTTGGATGCTGGCGTGTGACCATTTCAATCAGTCCCTGCAGCATCATATGGTGATACCACGAGTATTCAATTATGTAAGATGTACTCACAGTTTAGACAAACCTACGAGTCCAGAAGACCATTTAACATGGTTCTTTGTCCGTCCTCTTCCTAACAGTTCCTTGGTCCTGACCTACGACTCCTGCCCCTGTGCGTGTGCAAATACAAAGCGGATGAAATATTATACACTACCTGAGACTAAGGAGCATATTAATTTTAGTCCAGTGTTATTATTCTAATACAGTACTTATGAGTCTGCGCGGTCAAACCTGAACCTATGATTGATTCACTTCTAAGGCTAATTAGAGCACACTACATGCATGGCACATCACATATGTCCTAGACCATGCAGTAGAAGTAGTCCAGTATGCCTGGCTAGGTGACCATAGATGCCAAGCTAGCTGTGTTTTATATTTTAGTACAAGCCTGAGACATGATCCTAAGTAGGTAAATGTAGGACGTTGATTTGGGTTTAGGGCAACACAGTTGGCCATGACACTTAGGCCACACTGCATGGCGGTTAGATGAGCTAGAGCTAATCGTGGAATAATAACCTCTGGGTTAGATAACATGGTCAGACTCATAGTTATTAGGTGGATCAACTTGCATTCTGTTTGTGCTCTCTCTTTAGAAGCCCTTACTGTATTCTTTTAAGCTCTTATGACCCGATATTTACGTTGAATATCTGAGGAATTCAAACCCAGGCCAGTATCTATATCCTCCGACAGACCTCTGCTTTAGAGTCTTGCCATAAACTGCCTGATTAAGTTAGATTTGCTCTGTTAGGAATGGTTACTACCCCAGCTGGCCGGGCGATGACCCCGGTATCACTTAGCCCATTTGAGGAGTTCGTCGGAAACTAATCCCTTGGAGCCGCCGTCATCGACCTGCCAAGGCATTATACGATAAATGGTTAAACAATTATATGATTATATCAATGTCCATAAACTGTTCTACATGTCTCCACTGAGGCTAGCCAGTATGTCTGTACGAATTCGAACTCAGCATACTCCGCTCCAATCTAATATCGCTGTAGCTAGAGGAGAGGTCTGACAGAGTTTGACGCAGTAACGGACAATCAATCAACTCAGACTAGAGAAAACGGCTTCACGGTCAGTGCGAGCCGATTTTGATCGTTTCTGGTGCTCATAGTTTTCCTTTGTGGTCTTGAGAGGGGTCAACGATGCGGCATAAAGAGGGCTCGAAAACCACCTTTTCTGGCTTCCTCTTTGTCTCCTCCACAAGTTTGGATTCCATTCAATCAATTGGATCTCAAGTCAGAAACACACTCCCATTGGCACAGATTTTGATTGAAAACAGCAATGTGAGCCTACCCGCATTTGACCCAGCACCAAGGACTGACACCTGTCTACAAGCCCATCCACAATGAAGCTGTCCTTCAACATCCTCCAGCAGCATCCGCCAGCATGGTACTCGGAGGTAACCTCGTGCTAGCCACCGACAACCCTGAAGAATGCTTGCTACCTTGATGCGCCTTATGGATGCTCTGGCGGGTTCTGCTGGAAGGCCAGCGGCAATACTGACAGAGGTGAATGGTGCTGGACTGCTACGTTGGGTGGAAAGGGTAGCATTAGTTAAGCCTGTTCTCATGGCATATCTCCGGCTGCTGGTTGTGGCTGCTAGATTCTGTCCATACCACTTCCCGGTGGTCAAAATCTTTAGTACGCTAGGGCGTTGTGTGTGAGCTCAGAGATTAATCAAAGGGTCTTGTTGTTGATGTGTTGTTTTGAGAGATGGTCGCCAGTGCAGACATGCTATTCTAAGGATAGTTACTACCTAGCTAGTTCTAGGGTGCTCACTAAGATGCGCCTATTGATCTGCTATTCCCGTTTAGTAGAATATTGACATAATGATTGAAGTTTCCATGTCAAACTATCCAATCAATTGTCCAGATCTTGTATCAATTTCCCCTATCTAAACTCAATCTGTCCCACTTTTCTAAACTATCCAATCAGAGTGTACTGATTCATGCAGGCGGGTCAGGCATGCACGATAGCGCAAACCACTGCGGGGGATGATAAACCATATATAACCCCTCTACCCCTGATCTCACTTCTCGTCCTGCATCTCAACACTTCAAGAATATCAAATTCTATATCTGAAAAGAAAATGGACAAACTCGCCGGCCTCGCCTCCAAACTCGGCGGAAGCCAATCCACATCCGCCAACCAAACCCAGGGACAGACACAGGGTCAGCAGGAGGATTTCGTCGATAAGGGTACCTACCCTCCCCCTTGGCTGAGGACGTATGCTAACGTTGCAGGCCTCGACGCTCTTGAACAGCGCTTCGGAGGTGGCAAGATCGACTCTGCCAAGATGCGCTCGACGAATGAGAAGATCACCGATGCCGCTCGGGAGCAGTTTGAGAAGGCTACTGGGTAGGTTTATTCCTGTCATACAGTACAATGGCTAATTGGAGCAGATACAAGGTTCCCGAGAAGTTCTCTAACTGATTGAGTGATTGTGGTCATGAATTGATTCGATATATATCCTCAGTAGCAAGAAAAGGCTAGAAACGCTTCTTCACAAACGAATTCAGTATCCCCTCAATAGCCGACCCGGATCCCCGGGACGAGAACTGTGTAAGCAGCATGGTGTGCGTGCGACACGTCTGCAAATTCGTCTGCACTAGCGACGGAACGGCCATCCCCGCCGCCTGGTACGACTCCACCAGCCGCTCGTAGTACTTGTACGCCTCCGTGTACTGCTGCCGGGCCATGTGCAGCTGCGCCAGCATATCCAGCATTGACTGCACGTCGGAGCTGTCCTTGCCTTTGCGCGTCTCTGCCCACGAAAGGTACCGCGTTAG
The DNA here is from genome assembly GCF_001445615.1 of Aspergillus lentulus. Classification (NCBI taxonomy): domain Eukaryota; kingdom Fungi; phylum Ascomycota; class Eurotiomycetes; order Eurotiales; family Aspergillaceae; genus Aspergillus; species Aspergillus lentulus. The sequence goes on from NW_028322122.1 coordinate 174,924, forward strand.
CCATGGCCGCGCCATCTCCAGCTTGTTGTTGCTGCTCCCCGGCACCATGAACGCAATGTAGTTCCCCCCGTCGCTGTGTAGCGTGTACATGATCCCGATGGTGGCGACCAGGGCCATGGACTCCGTGTGGTCGGGCCCGAGCGTTTCCTCTGCGATTGCAAGTGCCCGCCGCAGTGTTTCCGACGCAGTGGTCGAATCCTGCTGCAGCATCTGCAGGATCCCCTGTAGGCGCACCGCACGGAGCGAAAGCGGGTGCCGCGGGCCGAGGAGATCGGTCACCTCACGCGCGATCTGGCCCGTTTGCGCCGTCGTGTTGGCGATCTCCCCGCTGAAGCGCATCTCGAGGAGCCTGTCACCGTTTTGCGTGCGCGACGTGATCACCACCTCGACGGTGTCGAGCGCGGAGGCCAGCACGCGGATGTGCTGTGGACCTAGAATGCGCTGCAGCGCCTCGTGGCGTTTCTCGGCGATGTTGATCGCGTTCTGCTCCTGGGCGAGATTGCTGTATGCCATGCTGAGGCGTCGGCGGGTCTCTAGCGTGTCGAGGTCGTCGTCGCCGATGCTCATCTGCTGGCGGGCGAGCACGTTGGCACACACCGACTCGGACTCCTGGTAGCGGCCTCGTGCGCAGAGGATCTCTCCCATTAGGCTCTCGGCTCTCAGGGTCAGAGGGTGTCGGGACCCCAACGTCCGTTGGCCCTGATCGCATACCCACTTGCACCATTCGGTTGCTTTGGCGAGGTACGATGCCTCGAGGTCGATCTCGGCGAGATTGTAGCCCACCACGATCGTGCTGTTGTGGTCTGGACCCAGCGTCCGCAAGTGTTCCTGGAAGATGGCATACTCCAGGTTGCGCGCTTGATCCCAGCGTCCGGCGTTCTTGTGTTCGGCCGCCTGGATGGAGCGTGGGTCGCTGTCGACTGCCGCGTACAATGTTCCCACGATGCGTGGGCCGGTCGTCTGAGGTGTGGCACTAGGGTAAGGAGAGCTGCTGTTGGTGTGCATGCGCGGAGGTAGTGGTGGGCCGGGATGGGGCGACGTCGACTGTTGCGGGATGTATCCTTGTTCGGCGACGAGGACTTGGTCAACGATCTGCTTGATGTTGCCCTTGATAAGTTTGTACATGGGGCCGCGCGACCCGATTTTGCACATCTGCGAGTGATCGGCGTCGAGTTTGAGTCTGGTTTCCCGATTGCCGGGGAGGCCCAGGACGGCCGACTCTTCGTCCACAACCAACTGCCTTCTTTAGTACTTGGCCATCAGCAGGGAGAGGATGCTTACATGGCTGACGGACGCCGGGCCTGCGCCTCCAATCAGCACCTCCTTACCCTCCACGAAACTCACGACCCGATAGTCCTCCAGTTGGTGACTGAAACGGCTGGACATCTGCCGCGTGAAAAGCGAATTGTACTCGAGACAATCCAGCAGCTCGTTACTTGCATGTCCTTTCGATACGAAACGAGCGACCTTGGCAGCAATCTTGCCCACTTCAACCCCTTTGGCGCCACGATGGGGAGTCCCAAAGAAGACGAGCCCGCAGGTGGCCAGTCGGATAGCCGTATACTTGGGATCCTCATGCGCATTGAGCAGAGCCTATCACGTCAATCTCACTCTTTTCAACTCAAGTCTTGATGCGGCCTACCTGCTTAATCACCAAGCCCCCCAAGCTGTGCCCGATGAACACAATCTTAGGCGGACGCGTATTCTACCATCATCAGCTCCGCACCCCGTCAAGTAAACCTGGACATACCAGCTGCGGACTCCTCTCCATATCGAGCAAATTCAACAGCGTATTCGCATGATCTTTCACACTCGCTGTTGACATGGCCTGCGGATTCGTCACGTTCGAGTTGTATCCGTACACGAACACCCGCGCGTGAGGGATATCTTGCGGCAGGTAATCCCTCGGCCAGAAGGTGCCGTTCTGATGGCGCCATGTTTCGTAGGGATGGTCACTTCTGCCACGGGGGTTAAGACCGTGGACAAACACGAAACTACGTCCTTATGTCAGCTTCTTTCTCGGACATAAGATGAAGGAGATTCGTACTCGATCTTCGATTGTGAGGGAGGCGTGTATACCTCCTCGAGGAAGGGAAATTCGTTTTCGGTTTCCTGTTCACTTAGTTTAATATCATGTATACTGTATGGGTGGCGGGGGACGTACCATAATGCCTTGGAGAAAGGGACATGATGGAGAGTCCGGGAGGGGCAGAAAATGAAATACGCCCCGTCCTCAGCCGCACGCGATTCATTATCCATCTCACCATGTGATATCTCAGTCGCAGAAACGAGGCGCCGGGTCGGCTGGAATTTCCAATTTACTCCGTCAGCACTACTGTGGTGATATCCCGAATTGACCAGGGTTGGATTGGCTGATGTCTTGCTTGGCGCATACTGCGGACAAAAGAGGATAGCGGGATTGCCTAATCGGACTAAAATTGGCGAGATCTATATCATCATTACTATGCACTGGGGGCTTATATCATGCCTGGCGAATAGAAGCTTCTGCTGGATCCTCCTTGCTCTTTAGATTCTGCAGACAAGGTGCGTAGAAAAGACTCCCATGCCAGGCGCCGTGCACTGTTCGGGCGGCTACAACCAGCCACAGGACGATGACGGCCACACTGAGTATCTATCTGAATTAGTAATTGAAGTATTTTAAATAGTGATATATGCTTACCATCCCAAAGATCTTGAAAAACATCAAATCCAGCTGCTCACCCAGCAGGAGGGTGTTCGCCGCATACACGCCCAGCGGAAAGGTGAATCCCCACCAGCCCATATTGAAAGGGAACGGGGACGCATGATAGATGGTCGCAAGAGCAAATACAAGCCATATCAGCCCGAAACTCCACATAAGCAGCGAGATGAACAGCCCCATGGTGTATGCGACCGATCCCGCCATGGGGTCGATCACTTCGTGAGTCTCGACGAGTTTGCGCAGAACCTTTCCAAGATACAGAACTCTATCTCGTCAGATCAAGTTGTACAACAGGAAATAAGGACTTACCCAAAACCGCCGAAGCCCAGCGGTCCCAGCGGCAAGAAACAACTGACAATCGTCTCCCGGGACGGCAGCTTATGCACCGCCAGACGCTGGTAGTATATCACCAGAATGGTCATCGCGAGCGGCGTCCCCATACCCCAGAGGATATAAGAGACAAGCACAGTGCCCATGGCATGCTTCGGATCTGGCAAAATCTCAGCAACCTCCGCCCCGGTCCCTGCCGCAACGATAGTCGCCGCGATAGGGAGAAGTTGCAGCGCGGTGATGCGTTCGAGCGACGTAATATACGTTTGCGAAATCCTATTATCGTCAGCCTTTTTCGTTAAGTCATCAGTGGCTGGAAATACAGAATGAACGACAATGACACCGTCACCGACGCAGCCGCCACCGCATCGACAATCCACAACGCCCACGCCACCGTCCTCGTCCACTCTCCCCAGAGCGGCACACAGACGAACACCCACATCTCGATCAGTGTCGCGAAACCCATCGGACAGGTCGCGAGGAAGAGCGAGTTTGTCGGGTCCTGGATCATCACGGCCCAGATCTCGGGGTACAGCGTGTACCGGAGGATGGACATGGAGAGCACTACAGCAAAGAGAACGATATTGAGAATGAAGAAGACGATGGATACATAATGCAGGTATGTATGTCCAAATGGGATGATATGGAATAGAATGGCGACGATGCCGGTGCCCATTGTCGTGGAGAACCATCTGTGGATTGTCAGTGTCGTGTTGCGATGGGTGTGCCAGCAAAGTGAGCAGACTTACGATGGGCTGAAATGGCTGACCACACGACGCCAGCCAGCGTGATATTTGAGGAAGCTTTTACTTGGTGTTGGTTTGGGACGAGGATCCATTTTGAAGATTCGATCACTTGTCGATATTCAAGATGATGGATGATATTTCATGAGTCCATGACTGAAGTTGGAATGTGGTTAACCTCGGCCGAGAGGAAATCTTTCCCCGACGCGGGTATAGCCGATGATGGCAAACACTCCGTATGTCTCAAGGAGTCAAGATACATGGTTTTGAGTATTGAGTATCAAAAACTTTGGGCATTTAAAAAGTGATTACAATACAAGTGCTGTACATAGAAAGAGGCACAAATAATTTCAGTTGCAGAGAGGGAGACTATCGCCAAACGAGTGACATCCTCTAAACTGTCAAGACACACAAGTTCAATAAACGACAATTCGACATGAAGGGGAGAGCAGTGACTTCCCTAACTTTATACCAGACCCAAGACGCTCAGAATCCGCCAGGTCCACCACCCATGCCACCAGAAGGGGGGCTGCCGCTGCTGCCAGGAGCACTACCACTGCTACCTGAACTACCAGAACTACCAGACACTGCCTCACTGCCGCTGGAGGTGTAAACGAAGCTATAAGTAGGTGTGTAGGTTGCTGTTAGGTCGACAGCCACAGTGGCCCAGCCCAGCAATCCATCCTCCACACTGTCTCCGAGGAGGACGTAGTTGAACACTGGGTCCGAGGTGGTGCCAGACGTCTCGTCCGAGAAGACGCGGTCCTCGGCGTTGGTGGTCTGCTGGACAGTGTTGGTGCTGTAGGGAGAGGTAGCTTCCACTTCGTCGATGAGGGTCTGGTCCCAGAAGAGCTGGCCGATATGGGGAACTGTGCCGCCTGTCAAGGTGTTGTTGGAAAGCAAGGTGGCATTCAAATGGGCGATGATATGGTGATGATTCGTTCTGCCCGAGTAGTGACCGGGGAAGAGAGTGTTGAATGATACCACACCGTCGGAATCCGTCTTGGCGATACCACGCAAAAAGGTCTCGTCAAGGATGGAGGTGTCCGCGCTGTTGCCGTTGCCGTTGCCGCTCACGCCAGAGTATACACCGGTTGCGTTGCAACTCCAGGTGTCAACGTACAGGCCCTCGACGGCCTGGCAGGTGCTGACATCGACGAACTGAATATCCAGCAGAACTGGGACACCGGCCTGGTCCTCGATGATGTCCGAGCGGATCAGCTCTCCGCTAACCCAAAAGGGGCCTACCTCGCCCTCGGGGTTCAGAACGCAGGTGCCAGTGCTGCTGAAAATTTCCGTCTCGTCGGTCGAGGCCGTGTAGTCGGCTGAGGACAGGTGAGAGGTGTTGAGCACGTCGTCGGTGTCGCGAACGGCTAGCTTACGGCGCCGGTACTCGCTGGCGAGCTTCGCACGGCGAGCAATGGCGCGCGCATTGAGACCACTCTCATCGAAAGAGCGCGCACACAGCGAAAGACCACGGCGGACGTGGGCCTTGAACGCCAGCAGCTCGTTAGATGCCCGCTTCTCCTCGTGGCCAGGATGAGCGCACACCAAGGAGGCTCCGAGTATATAAAGAGAAAGAGCTTGCTTCAGCTGCATTTCGAGGTTTCGGTGATGATATCGGTAGTAAAGTATCTATGGGATTGTCTAGTGAAGAACCATGGATAGCCAGCGGACGGCGGACCCTTTATATAGACGACCAGCTGCCATATGCTATTCAAGCACTTCCCGTGAAGTTGAGAGAGAGCCCATCAAGAGATCGTTTGCTTGATAGTCGCTTATCGCAACTCCGACTCGACGCGTCAACTGCTAGGCTCCTAGGAGTAACACCACCCGAATAATGACAAGCTTCGGGCCATCTAATGCAAACCCGTTGCTTCTCTCAATGCCGAGAAAGCTAATACCTGCATCTGCTCATTCTCCGGAGCAGCAGAATGTGAACATACTCCGCTGTGCCAAGACAGAGAGTCGTCAGTGGGTGACGAATACCTTTATTTAGCCTGCGTGTCCACAACGGCAAGATCTGCGCACTGGTGGAAAATAAAGAGTAGCTTAATCAACATCCAGCCAGTCATAAGCAAGCTGATTCTTCTGCCGTGACAGTTGGCGTAATGATCTGCATCCATTCGCCGAAGGATCCAATCATCGTCTAGCCATTATGATCACTCAGAGGATTGATCAAACGTACCTGACGATGGCCTCGACGCATTATCAAACGAGCGAAGGTCCCAGCCATCTGATCAAGTCAGCGCATGTGGCCGAGGCAATGTGACAGGCAAAACTAGCTGGAAGCATCTGGTCAAAGTACAGATATGTGCTGCATAAATGGCAAATGTGTGCGGCAGACTCAGCGCAGGTGGAAGCGAAATCACATCAAATAATAGCCAAAGGCCTCTGTAATGAGGCATACGAATATAGCCCAAATGAGCATCGAGTGTGCCTGTCCTCCCGCGTTATGCTTTCTCAATCGACTCGCAGATCTCCATCCTCTGCATTGACTGTTTTCGGAATGCTTCCGTTTCGAGATGGGGATAACTCCAGGTCTATTTCCAAACACGCCGCGAGTACGGAGTAATACCCCGCTCATTTAAATGGGAGTTAATCTCTAGTGTGCTGATGCATTGGTCTTGCAATCAGCCACATGCAGAGTCATTTTCAGGTCTAGACGTGGACACGGCGCCACTACGTGTCTTCACGGTCATCGAGACGAATAACATTCTGGTCAATATTAAGCCATCACGAAATGTGCATAATCCTCATCTTCGGACGTACACGCTTGTCAAATCACAACCCCCTCTCATTCGTCGGAGAGTCCATGAATGAAACGGTACTCCCTGCTACCTTCACTTCAGCTGAGCAGCAGAGTCAACATCCCTGTAGAAGCGGACGCATCTACTTACGCATCTACTTGTGGAACTGTCGATCACGAAGACTTCGTTCAGCTGGAGATGTGCAGATTCCGTCTTCGTCTTCTCATACTCATTGATTCTTTCCGACGATTCGCTCAGCCCACGGCTTGCTTCTGTGAGAAGAACAACGGTTCCACAAGTGCAGTAAATCCGAGTGTACAGCCAGCTTCCATCCGCGAATTTATTCCCTGATTAACTATCATAATAACCTTTAGCAGGGTCGCTTACCAGTGTGCACCAGAGTCCAAAATGTAGTCCCCGTTGATAGGGAGTCTGGTGTACCTTAACGTCATGGGTGACAGTTCACATAAAACGACGGAATCCGCTTCGAGTACTTCATTTTAAACGTAGAGAATTAGCTTAAGAATCACGATCAGTCGAGATTGGTGGAAAAGACCTGGCCATCGGCTTTTTGGAAGGAGAATAGTCGATATCCAAAAATTGCGTTCTTATCACAAATTTGAGCTCATGAGCTTCGGTCTAACCCACCACAATTCCCCAGTAATCATTTGAAATATTTGGTGGAAACGAGGATATGCGCACCTCAGTAAAGAACCAGAGAGAATGGTATGCACACGCCATCATACTCATCAGGAGTGGCGATGGCACGGGAGTACGGCCCTAAAGTACGTTTCAGGATAGCAATATGGGCTGGTATGGCTAGAATTTCTTTCTGCATGTATTGTTCAAGGCTCAAGTAACGCATGACGTTGAGACGATGGAGTTCTTCGATGTTCAAAGTGGCCAATATGAATGTGGTAGATGTATGAATTGGACGTGCAGAGGGCAGAATACAGCCGGCCTCGGGCAGTCCAACCCCGTCCTCTTCCCTCTGCACCTGCTCGAAGCAGTTTCTTTCCAGTGAGCAGCAGATTTCACCTACATTACTTCTACGTTACTTGGTCATCCGCACATGCAGTCCTTCATTCGATATATGACAGACGATAATGTTCCTTGATAAATGACTCTCGAGTACTTCAAACTTGAACAACGAAGTCTGTCCACTTACTCTTCAAGCGATTGGTGCACAGAAAGAAACCGCTTGCTCACACGACTGGCCATCCGCTAGAGAAATCAATTTTATTCCATCCAAAGCGCTTCTGGCCATCTGCATAGCCGATCGTGGTATCGACATAGTGGTAGTAAAGGATAGGGCCAAGGCTCGGGTCAGTGAAGACACCCCTGTGAAGAATCAGCGCTTTGAAACTTGTTTACTGATGGAGCGATGTGAATGGGAGACATACTGTCCACCAGGTCCGTATACGGTTCCGTGACTTTCGAGGACAACCGTGCCGCCACCATTCGTGCAAGCGACACCGCTAGCGTCAACCTAAGACAATATCAGCTTTACAACCTTCGAGGTCTCTTCCTGCGATTACTTACAAAATTACCAGTCGCTGAGGTAGACCGGCAGACTTTGATCTTATACTCTTGCCCGGATGCCGGCCTGGACGTGTCATAGCCGCAGCAGATCCCTGCAGAGAAAAAGAGATAGTAGTAACTGCCATACTTATACATGAATGCTCCTTCGACAGCGTGGGTTCCAGAGGGGTTATAGGCGATATTATAGGACGAGGATGTCACGGTCGTTGCGGCCGAGTTCATGGGTGCCTGATAGATGTCATGCCAGAAGGAGCCAAAGTTCATGTAATAGGTTCCCCCGTCGTTGAAGAGGTTGCCATCAATCGCATTGTACGGCTTTGAGGAACTGGACTGGATACCGGTCGAACCATGGTCGGTCCATGAGTTCAAATCCATGGTTGAGGATGTTGCGAGACCGATGGCGGAGGATTGGGATCCAAAGGTTGAGACTGAATAATACACATGATAGACGCCGTTGACGAGGGAGACATCCGGTGCCTATGCAGTTCGAGTCAGCCTTTACGCAAGAGGGACGCAGCATGTCCGGGGGGCCTCGCATTATATGCGAAGGGCATGGGGGTGGTCAGACAGGAAATCTGGGCTGGGTGGAATAAAATGAGATGCAGTCAACTGAGGAATTACTAACCCAAAGATCGTCTTTTCCAGCCAGGTTGATCGACGATCCGCTCGGCAATACGGAGCCTAGCACAGTCCATGGACCTTGAATGGAAGAGGATGACGCATAGGAGATCTTATTGCCAGTAGAGAATCGAAAGTACTTTCCGTCAGACTGTCTTCGAACCAGGGCAGGATCATGAACGTTACAAGCTCCGGAACATGCCCCCGGGTTGGCATAGCCATGGGCCAAGGCTGCCAGGCAGGACGCTACAGCCACGAAAGCTGAGGGAGGCATGGTAACTGAACGAACTCTACTCGATCTCAAAATGGTGAGAAAAGAGGCATGATATGAGGAAAGTTTTCACTATATATATGCCTGCGATGTATTCAACCGCTGATACTGCTGACGGGTTCACGAAGCAAAAATGAACTATTTGCGCAAAACATTTGCCCGTTTCTGCTCCGGTGGGAGGATCTATCTACATTAGGCTCATTAGCTCTGTCACACTCGTCAAGATGGGTGGGTAGTAGTGGCTTATACTAATGGCACGGTGAGTTTCAGCTTCCCCTGATCCCAGCAATCGCAGGGCAAGAGGAATCTCGGAAATTGTCCTTGGTGGTCTCCATCCTGCACTTCGGCATCCATAATGATCTCGATTTGGTGATTCTGTATGCATCACTTGGTACTGGCTACTTAGCATGATAATCCCTGCAAATCAGCCGACATCTCCACGCTGCACTCTACGGGATTTGCGGAGGAAAATGCGGGGTAACAGCTGGGATCCTTCATCCTGCTCTTTCATCGAAGTTCCTCAACGCATCCCGTTGGTTAGATATGCTGGTCTCATAATTCATTGAAGGACTGAAGTGCGATGACTTGCCGAGTATCGCGTTGCTGGAAAAATATATCTATCCAGATTCCGGTGGAGTTGCTGTTTCGGATTGTCTTAGCACTACTAGCTGCAACACGCAGTGGATACCCACCAATTGGGCATTCCTCGTGGAGTCTGAGTGTCTAGAGCCGGGGCTGCCGGTAGTTAATCAGGATAACCATACGAATACGAGGCTATCCCAGGTATTTCTTAGGCAAACGCAATTGTGGAACGTGGATTCAGCCAAAGATGCAAGTTTCGTCGCATTATGAATGATTCTTCCCTCTTGTCTTCACCCGAGCCAGAGTTCATGCATGCCAGAACGCTTCACGGAAAGATTTGCAACCCCTTGGCAGGGGATGTGTCTGAGTGCCGGACACAGTATCATCGTCCCTTTGCTAGTCCATTTGCCTCACCAATGGTCTGTTGGGCTTGCCTTCTCAGGGCGAACAAGAAGACGATTTTACAAGGTTTGCACAGAAAGAGGCGTGGATGGTGCTCTGGCAGTGCCATTTTCACTGCGCAGTGAAAATGAGGAGATCCCACGATTTGCTACTGCGATCTTCGGAGCACTTCTTCTACTTGGAGGCTAAGGACGCGTTCAACGAGTTAAGATCGCGAGCAAAGAATCGCTGGTGCTGCTGTATAAGCACATTGTCTTTTTTCTTTGTTTGACAGGTAAGAGACTTGAATGCTCCTCGAGTTGAAAGGAGCCAGTCATACAAACTGAGAATATTGGCGGGGTTCATAGGAAATCAGCAGGTCGTGCGGAAATAAATTCCTCCTCTTTAACCCGTTCTGCGTTCTCTTCTCGCTCATAACGACTTTGAGATGGTCATATAACGCATGTCATTGAGCTCGGTGCTGTCCGGTTCTATTATGCGTTGGGATCGCCGAGACAAATACTTGGAACCTAATTTTAAACCTCGCTCTTGAGCAATTGCCTTCATCACCAAGATCTCTGCTTCGATCCGTGCACGATCCTAAGCTTGTGTCCATTTCTACACTCCATTGAAGGAATGTGGATGTCTGACGGGGCTCGGAAATAGAAATGAGACATGGGCTCCCAGACCTCTTGATTGAGTTTGATGGTCAGGCAACAAAGCAACAAATACCGCAATGCGAATGGTGAAAGAGATCTTGCAAGTTGCGAGAACACTTTTGAGTTGATCCTCAAGGTTCTTCCACTACTTCAGTTTATGCTTTCCGGTGCCAGCTAGCCACTCCAGGGCAGCAGGCGTGCACGAGTTGTGCCCGGAAAATATTTCGGAAATGCTTCAGCAAATGACTAGCTTTCTTGTCAGTTCAATAGTCCGAACCTATCTCACAAGCGTTTGAACACACGATGCGGAGTAATAACAATGCAAATCAATCTTCCCAGCTTGGTTTATCCCTTGATGCGCCATCTCATCTCCTTCCCCCATCCCTACGATGAAACGCAGGTACAATACCGCCTCCGCGATGATCATAAGCTGCCCCTTGCAGTCCAAGGATTCTTCCCAGCCCGTCCTTTACCAACTTTATTCCAGTAGAAATCCCAGCTTTGCAACAGAGACATCGATCAAGCAGGTTGACCCAGCGCGGGGCGTTTGAACGCACGAAGACCTCCGAGCCAAACCCCCGTCGAGCTTCCCAGCTTGCAGCAGGATGAAGCCCTTTCTCCAACAAATATCCCGTGCATTCCATGCTCATCACAATCACCCAAACGCATAAGCTTCCTCATCCCTTGCTCCAACGTGGTATGCCAATGCGTATTCGCTCTCGTTTTAGAAATCTTTCAGCGCAGGTCTGGCGTTACATGATACAATCCTGCTATGTGGTGTGGATGAGACCCAATGAATCAACTTTGCCCGTGCATGTATACTCTAGTCGGCCGCGTGCACACCCCCTTGGCCACATCCCTTCCTCCTTCCAACTTCCGGTAGATATGGGGAGATAAAAAAAAAGGGTCTGCACCGATTGCCAGGATTGAGCACTGGACGGAGATAGGAAGCAACTCGGGCTTTCTGACAGATTTCCGTAATAACTGGATTCCAGTTCTCTGTCATTATGGAGGCTGTGATTGTGGTAAGATTCTCTTCGTCCTCACCTCTATGGATGTTTTTTGTACTAACGAGTCGCTCGCTGTAGGCATCGGTTCTTTGCGTTGCCTATGCCGTGTACTACGTATATTCCGATGCTTTGGCTGAAGTTCCCGGGCCCCGATTCGCCAAACTATGCCCAGTGAGTCAGGTCCTACGCAGCGTCGTCAAGGTCAGAATTAACAGATATAGTCATGGTTAATTCGCGTTCTTTGGTCGAACAAACTCAATCAAGGCATACGGGAGCAGCATCAGAAACATGGTAAGTCGTTGGTACCCTTTTCTTCCCTCTTAACTCTCATCTCGTTTCACTCTCTCGGACAGACTGACCGAGGATAAAGGCGACGTCGTACGCCTCGGACCAAGTGAACTCTCCTTCTGCTCCCTCAGTGCCCACGATACCATCTATAACACAAACAGCACTTCCTTCATCACATATGGATCATTCCAGTCGGCTGTGGAGGGTCTCTGCCCACCGGGGGTCACCTTCGTCAGCCATCACAGCCCAGCAGAGCAGAAAGAATTGAGGAGAGTCTTCCAACCAGCCATCCGTCTCGCAGTCGCGGGCGGTCTGGAGGCCCACCACGAGAGACGATTCAGCGAGCTCGTCGCCGGGTTGAACATCAAACCTGGCGTGCCCGTGTGTGTTAATCTCACCGGTCTCCTGGAGAAGTTGGAATGGGACCTCATAGGCGACTTGGGACTGGGATATGCCGTCCCGGACAGGCTGAAAGGTATCACCATGTGAAGACTATTCATCTCACCACCACATGCTAACCAGATGTGTTTTGTGGATAGATAACTGGACCAGCCAGAAAACTCACCAAAACCTGATCGGGGTTGCCTTCGCGCTGGGTTCGTTCCTTCTGAGCCGGCGCGGACTCAAGTTACTCGTCGATAGCTTTGGTCCTTTCTGGATACCAAAATACCTTGACCCAGCGCACCTATTTGATGTTGCACTGAAGCAGTATGTCTGAAGGCCAAGCCCATGCTGATGGCCCACCACTGACAGATGTACACAGGCGAGCCGAAGGCAAGAGCACCTTCGTTTCCCAAGCAATACCATATAAGAACGACAAGTACCCTTACTTGACCAAGCAGATGTCTAGCAATGTGACTGGTCTAATGTGAGCCGCAACCGCTTTCAGTCATCGAAGCAAAGTGCTAAAGATTCTCAGTTATGCCGCTTTCGAAACATCCGAGTCCTCCACCCGAGCAATCTTATGCGCCCTTATGCAAGATCCTGTGCGCTACCGCACTCTACAACAGGAGATCCGGTCAAACTTCTCCGCCAGCAAACCCATCACCGACAGCCAACTCGTAGGGCTTCCGTACCTTACTGCCTGTATAAACGAGGGACTGCGACTCTGGCCCGGCCTGAACGGACAATTCACGAGTAGGGTTTCGACAGGCGCGGTGGTAGACGGGGTCTACGTTCCCCCTGGAGTACGTCGCATGGATTTCTTTTGTTTCGCGTTTCTTCTTGTTCTCGTGCCGTTTTCGCTCGGACCCCGCAACTGACAGAAGTGAACGAATAGTGCTTAGTCTCGGCGGATCTGTACACTCTTCAGCGCCACCCGAGGTATTGGCACGACCCGGACATGTTCAAGCCCGAACGCTGGTTGGACCCCAAGAACCCAGACGAAATGCGCGCTTTCCGGCCGTTCTCCGCGGGTCCCCGCTCGTGCCCGGGCCGGCAGATCGCGCTGCAGAAGCTTCGGCTCACCCTCGCCAAATTCATGTTCCTGTTCGATATGCAATTTGTCAATCCCCATTTCGAGTGGGACCGAGATGTGCCGTCGGGTCTTTTGTGGAGCTCGGTCGAGGTCATGGTGCGGATGTCGCTTCTGGAGCCGCCAGTGGAAGCCGTGGAAGCCGTGGAAGCCTGAGTCCGGTATATTTGTATCTCAGCAACAGCACATAGATTCGTTGCCGTCTAGGCTTGAAGTATGAAAGCATATAATGGCATGAGCCTGCTCATATCTTGCAGTAACCTATAATAATCCAGCCATTACCCTCGTCAACGCCTCATCCTCCGCTTGAAAGGCATCGAACCCCTCCGTCGCGGCATCAGGTACCATTCCCTCCTCACTCACTCCCCCATTGCCCATCCGCGAATCGAAATAAAACCCACCCGCCATTTCAAAGAAACTAGTCAGGTCCTCACAGCTTGTCTCGTCCGCAAGAACCGTCGTCGGAGACGTCATGGAGCGCACGTACACAGACCCCGGGTGCTGCGGCGTGGGGACACCCGACATGGGCGTCGGAGTATATGGCGACTTGCCATGAGTCCCCATCGACAAGGGGGTCCCCGTAGCATCCAGCCCAAGCGGAGTGTGACGATTCGCTCCATCCTTCTGCACAGGCTCCCTGGGCCTCTGCGCCCCGAGATTCATCCAGATCATCTTCAAGCTCTTTATGATCTTCTGTAAGCGGCGGGAAGTGCGCGCGCGCGTCGACGACCGCCGCACCATGTCAACGGCGGCGTAGAACTCGGGCCGACAGACTTGGCTGAACCGCGCAGGGGCATGCAGGACTGCCAGGAACAGCGCCGCCAATGCCGAGATGAGGAAGTAATTGAAGGGTTCCGGGCGTTGGAAGTAGAGCGGCGACACGCGGGAGAAAAAATCGAGCATATGGACTGTTCTTTTGGCTGTTTCGACGGCGGTCGAGGCGCCGGACACGTTGGATTCGATGCTCTCGCTGCTGAGGAGGTTCTGGCGGTAGACGAGGATGCGGAGTTGGTTTGCCTGGAGGGCGAGGAGGACTTGGAGCATCATCATGCTGTCTGTTTGCGTGTGGGGTTGGATCTGGGATTGTGGAGTAGCTGTAACTGTGGCAGCGCGGCCGACGCGCTCAGACTGGGTTGGCGACAGGGTTGGGTCGAAGCGCAGCTCTGGAGGAATAGACTGGATCCATTGCTGGACCTGAAAGTCGAGGTAGGAGCAGTAGTCGGCTGTTGCGGCTCGGGGCCTGTTGCGCCAGCCCACGACTAGGCCCCAGATCTTGGTGCTCAGACGCGCGTAGTTGATCATGCAGGTGAGGTAGGGGGTGCTTGTGCCGGGTTCGGGTAGATTGGTGTCCATGTCTGAGTCCTGGATGGCGAAGGGCAGCCCCGTGCCGAAGGACCATTTGCGGTCGAGGACGTAGATGCACCAGAACAACCGGCTCGCATATTCGCATTGCAGCTCACCTGGGAACACGCCACCGGTCTTCTGCCAGGTCTCCTGGCAGTGTAGGCCGAGTTGCATTGCTCCTCGCACCGCCATGCCGATAAGCCGCCAGGAGATAACTTCGTCGTCGCGATAGGAATGGAAGATGGACTGTCTCATCAGCAGCCACCCAAAGATACATCAAGCAGAAATGACGGAAATACCAGCAAAGTCAAAATGAGCAACTCCTTCATATCCACCTCTGGGACCTTGAGCCGCGTCGCAAACCGATCCTCCACGCTGTCCGCCAGCAATGCTGCCCTCTCACTGCGGCCATGCGACTCGGCCAATAACGCCGTCGCCAGTAGAATCTTCAGCACCTCAACATCCCTCGCGAAGAACCACTCCTGGTCCAGCGTAGCCGGTAAGCTCGATTCCACCCCATCTTTATCCCGGAAGTAGTCCGCAATGTATGTACGCACGCTTTCCAGATCGACGCAAGGGTACATCAACCCAACTGTATTCTCGTACACGTCGACAAGACGGAGCGCCTCAGCAGAACCTAGACACCCCAGCGGATCGTCAGAAGAGATGTCGTCTCCGAGGGGGGCCGCCGGACTCTGCACCGCCGTCGAAACAAGGTCGTCGCCGCTGTCAAAGTCCTCCGGCTGCCGTTGGCGCGCAGTCAGGCCAAACTCTGCACTCGTGGGACCGATGTAGGACGGTGACTGCGGACGGTTCATTATGCGGTGGAGCCCTGCAGCCGTTGACGATGGGGACACCGTTGAGATAGCCGTCGGGGTAGTGTTTGTCGTTGAGGAGGAGGAGGCTGATTCAAGTTGTCGCAGGCGAGCGGACATGGCTCGCATCTCGCGCTGCAGCGCCTCGATCTGACGGTCAACGGCACTCAGTCGGGTCGACACCCTGATCATCGTCAGCTTGTATCACTCAACGAAGCTGATGCAGCAAACCTCTCATCATCGACCTGCACCTCTGGTGACGAAAGTGTTCTATTGCTGATTGCATGTGCGTTGGAAACATAGACGCATTGAACATTGTCGCGGGCGCAACGCGAACACACCGGTTCTCCGCTACATTTCAGTTTCCGCCGCTTGCACTCGTTGCTGTGCAATCATTATCAGACGAGATATCACAATGAGCTGAAGACGGCGGGACACACCATGCTACCTGGGTGTACTTGGCTCGTTTCTTGCTCCGAGGCTGACCGGGAATGTCGGCACTCCGCTTAGGGGATTCCGAGCCCATAATCTGG
Source organism: Aspergillus lentulus (assembly GCF_001445615.1). Classification (NCBI taxonomy): domain Eukaryota; kingdom Fungi; phylum Ascomycota; class Eurotiomycetes; order Eurotiales; family Aspergillaceae; genus Aspergillus; species Aspergillus lentulus. Next base: position 190,965 of record NW_028322122.1, read on the forward strand.
CGCCTTAGCCGCTGTAACTGGTCTGATTTAAACACCTATACCGCATCGGAACACTAGAAATCGATGCCGATGAAATCAAAAAGGGCTGATACTTGCCGCATGGTTGAAATAATATCAGGTGGAGGAGGCAACGATGGGTGAGTGGAAGAAACACAATTCCGCGTCTCGGGCGGACAGCGGAATTGACGCGGATTTGATAAGAGCCTGAGGCACCAAGCTTCATCTTATCAATAGAATTGATCAGTCTGACGGTCTGACTTCTCGATTAAAAAACTTTTATATATACAGAGAGACGCCGTAGGGCGTCCACCAGAGGATTTGCCTATGACTTGATGATCAAATCTACAGTCTCATAAATATCGTGTATCATAATCCTCATGCAACAGTCTCAATCACAGCTGAGCGTCACGGCAACATTCCTTTTGTACGACTCTCGACGCCGCATTCCTGCTCGAGGGCACATCCAGAGAGGGATTGGCCGTGAAGAAATCCGCCGGCTTAATCATCAGTTGGAATATCTCGACAGGCCTTTTGGATGTTAGCACGAGTCACTGGTTGAAAGGGGAGAATCATTACTCACATGACTGGCCAATCCTCGACACGAGGATTGTGCGTGATACCAAAAGTACTCCAGACCACAACATCAGTATCCACTACAGATTCGCCCCGTTTGACAGCGTCGGCCACTCCATCCACCTCCTGCTGGCTCTGAAGCGTGTATCGACCTCCCGCATACAGCTCACCATCGCGATGCTTTGTTACCCACACGTGGTGCTGCGCAAACTGCGCTCGCTTGGCTTGGACGGAGTTGGGATCCGCCAGTAACAGTTGGGTCGCCAGCGGAATGAACTTGTAACCGACAGGGTGACCACTGATGGGGTTCTTCTTATGAGGATTAATCATCTTGATGGTACGGTTCAGTTCCGGAGCCGCGTCGAGGTAGCACGCCCGCTCAAGCGTCTGTTGAGTGACCTTGTAGAAGTTACCCTTTGGGTTGGTGACATCGTTCATGGGGACTGGATGAGATTCCTCGACCACGACGGAATTATTTGGTCCATCAATTGCGGGGTCCATACGGACACAGAAGATGTGCTGATGGTTCTGGGCCAAGACACCTCCGCTAACTACGTTACCGTAATCGCTGACCTTGCCCGGGTCGATGTTGACGACGTTCAGAATGCCTGTCGCGCGGGACTCGACTGTAATGCCGCCAGATTGATCGAACTTGTAGGCGAAGATGTACTCGTAGTTTGCCAGCGTAATGATGAATTGCACGACCAGTTCGCGGTTGCGGGTGACCACAGCACGGCCTGTCCTCCAGTTGGAGTGCTTCCAACCGATACCGTTGTCCTGTTCGTGCAGGCAGATGGCATTGGGCAATTTCTTCGCACTGCCATCTGGTCCTGTAACGATGGCATCAAAGTATTTGATGACACCCAGGCAGTCACAGCCAATGGAAAGGTTGTTGGCCATGTTACCGCCACCACCATCGCCAAAGTCGAAAGCCTGTTTGCGGTGGAAGGGAGGACGAGGGTCTGCATAGGGAACAGTCTAAATTCCGGTCAGTCAAAATGTCCCAACAATTCCTCTGAGAATAACCCTACCATCTCGCTGATTGACAGTCGGTGCATCACGCTACGGCCATCGTACCAGACATCGTGAATAGTCGCGCCCTCGCGAGGATTAAAACCAACACGGAAACTCCACTTCTGCCACTCGACCAAGGACTCGTTTGTGATGCGAAAAGACGGGCCCTCAGGCTGCACTACGTTCAGGGGCTTCAAATCCCGCCGAGTGCCGTCTGGCAGAAGCTCCGGCACGTAGTCGGAAGCCTTGCAGTGCCCGATAATGTCACGCTTGAAGGTTTGCTCGGTCAAGCCATCTCCCTTGCCGCCGGTAGCCGGACGATCCACTCGAATGATTTCTTGGGTATGCGCATCCATCACAGGGATCAATGGCAGAGGATAGGAGTAGAAGTTCGCATCCGGGTTATTCTTGCTCTTGTCGGTAGCAAAACAGAGACCCTGGAAGTACCGCCGATTCTCATCAGTGTCGTCCAAGCCACCATAGGGCCATGGCTCGATTGTGACCTCAAATCCCGGCGGCAGGTCGAAATCTTCCAGGGCTTTCTTGAATAAGGGTGAGGTAAAACATCGCTCAACGAGATTCTCGAACTCGCTCCTGTAATATTGACATTAGCGGGTATTTGCCTTTCTGAGACATGTATTTCAACACACATAGTAATCGAAGCATGATGTTGCTTTCCGACAATGTGGTGCTTGACACGCTTGCGGGCGACCACGTCGACAACGGATTCATGAAAGGAGGGGATGCGGTCGGCTCCAATCACATCATATTGGCAAGTAGCGAGACGAGGAGGTCGAGGGGCGGTTGGGCTCAGACGACCAGCGTGCTCAAGAGCAAGGAACTCGCGCAGCTGGTCCTTGGGAGGTTCCAACAAGTAGATCTCACGGAAGTCAATGACCGTGTTGGGATGCTCTGCAATGACGACATCGCGCGCAAGGTTAGTCTCCGCTTCGGAGAGGATTGCTAGAGGGTGAGGAGCCATGACGGGAGGGACTGAATGATGAAAAAAACAAATTCATCGAAAGATGAAACATTGAAGATGAAGCAGCGAAGTTGAAGCCATTTTGTACTACCCGGGCGTATTTCTTGCCTGATTGGGATGTGAGGGGAGGCCAAAGAATACCGGAGCGTCGGAACCTCGGAATAGGTTCATGACGGAAGCTTTCCGTGCCCTATTTTGTGATTGGTCGATAATGGGCGGGGTGGATGGCCCCGCCTGGGGAACACCTAACCATTTTCGGGATACGACACGCGATCAGGCTATTGGCTATTGCACCTATCAATGTGATATATCACAGTTGAGAGAGACATGGATTAAAACCGGTCGAGATATCCTTTATGGAACTAAGTCAATTGACAGATGGTGAATTTGTCCTTGGTTAACTTCAAACACAAGCATGTGATTAGGGCTAGATTAAGAGTGGTCCTCTGGCCATCCGAGGCACGCAGCATATACTTCTAAGGACATTGTCAACGAACCATCGAGGATTTCTGCATCTGATACCAAACTAGCTTCATCCAGAAAATACATATAGTGAAGTAGGTTAGAATATCTATTCAGTCTCGCCTTTACCCCGATGGGCCTCTCGCAACGGTTTGCTTCCTGCTAGTGCTCAGTCTTCTGAGCATCCCAGGCCACCAGCCGTCAGGAAATCATGATTCTAGAGGGCTAAACTTTGCACACCAAGCCACATGATATGCAAGATGCAGTAATTTAGTAGAGGCATAGGTATATAACAGATATTATGGCCATAATAAGTAGTTTAATAATTGTTAAACACTCAAATAATGCATGCACAGGAGAGTTGTTTGTGCTGAGAAAATTCTATCGGCACTATTATTCTAACTAGCCCTTTCCGCGCAACTGCCTAGACTTGAAGGTATCTATCAAATAGCATATATTTACAGATCTTATAATGAATTAATATTGTTTGAAATGTCATGAGCGTATTGGAGTGGTTAGATAGGGCAGCAGGGACTTATGGCTTATTCGCATTGGTCTTCAAGTCCTAACTGTTTGTATCTCTTATCTACTAGTTATCGTATACAGACATATGGACATTTTTGAATAGGATTCTATGAAGTACATGTGGGTTGAATATCACCCGCAGCCTGTATAATTAGAGTGCCTTCTAGTAGGGTGCAAACCTAATATGTACTAAATCACCATAGCAGCCCCCTATGGTTATAGTAGTAATTATATAGCCACAGGAGACTATTTAAATTGTCTATATTCTGCCTGCCTCTATACCAAAGGACGACGACAGAAACAGCTATAGCCGGAGGAAAGGGGCATTGAGGAAGAGGATTGCAGCAAAAGTGATGGGTTTGCCAACTTCATTATGGCCATCAAAGATATAGCCAGACGAATAATGATCCAGATGATAGGACTGAATGTTCCATTCTCTGCTCACTGCGTGGTGCTTTCTTAGTGTCTTATGGGCTAGGATAACTATATATCATCGAACTTCTGATGCCCACTTTCAAGACTTCCACTTAGCCCAAATTAGCAGCTTTTCTGTAATGTTTATCTAGAATCTATTACATTGAAGGATTATGATAGCTAATTTCTTGGCCATAATGATAATGTCCAACCGATTGCAAGCCTCTGAGAACATGGCTCAATTGTTGTTTGTGTTGGCTGCACCACGTGGAAGATGTAGCATTTTTAGTGGACGCAGATCATCCAACAGAGTTATGTTTCCCACTTCAACTTGGTCCCCAGCAACAACTGAAGGATCTTCGATCTTCTCAGAACGCAACAGCTCATGTATAAATAATGCGGATATGGAGTGTCTATGATGATCATACCATCTCACTCTACGAAGCTCTAGTCAACATGCTATCATTAGGCTTGACGCTTTTGTTCTCAGGGACGGCAACCCTTGCCTCCCGGGATACCTTCTATCCGCCTCTGAACCACAGCACATTCATCACCAACACCTCCTACGGCACTTATGGCGGCATCTACACTGCTCCCGCCGAAAGTGCTAGCTCCCCGTCCGCGGATGATGTCTACAATTACTGTTCCATGCCTCATCCGCGCGGAGAGACCTACTCTCTGCCGCCCCCTGTTGCAAATCATTCAATCAAGGCTAAGCTGGTATACCTTGAATACTTGCAGCGCCACCAACGGCGGACTCCTTACAACATCCTTCCTGGAGGAGAGGTAATTTACTTTTTTTCCAATTGCGCCGATTGGTCGCTAACTCCGTCCAGAATCAAGAATACAACTGCGACAATCTCGATCCGCACGTCTACGCCGCGCCAGCTTCGCAGCACCCACCACCAGTCGCTGTCTATGGTCAAGCTTACTCAGATCCGACCAACCCGTACCTTACCACGTATGTTAATGGGTCCTGCCAGTACCCCCAACTCACTCTGGGCGGCTTGCTCGACGGCTACGAGCACGGCCGTGATCTCCGGGCCGTCTACGGCCGCCGGCTAGGCCTGATCCCCTCAAACCCAGACCAGAAGAAAGTCTGGTTCCGCTCCAGCTCTTCGACCCTGACGCAGGGATCCGCCGGCGCCGTCCTACGCGGCCTCTGGCCGGAGTACCACGAGCCGATTCCAGTGCACCAGCAAGCCTCCGCCGTCGACACAGTCAACCGGGGATTCCCCTGCTCCGCGCGCAACACCCTCCTATCCGCGATTCAATCCACTGCCGAATGGAACGAGCATCTCACAGTCACGCAGGCCCTCCGTGACAAACTCGCAACCATGTTCGACGCGCAGGACGAGTCCGCCTGGACCTCGAACTTTGACCACTTCGCGGACAATTTCCAGGCCCGCCTGTGTAACGGGTACAGGCTGCCGTGCCGCGTCCAGGACCGGACGCAGTGTGTGGCCGCGGCCGAAGCAGACGAGGTCTTCCGCGCCGGTGACTGGGAGTATAATTACATATGGCGGCGCAGCGCGAACGCGACGCGGTACATCCAGGTCATCGAGGGTTTGTTTATTGGGGAGATAGTACGGAAGCTTGAGGCAGTCGCGGAGGGCGCATCGAAGCTGGTGTATAGCCATAACTTTGTGCATGACGGGGATATTTCCCCTATTCTGGGCGCGCTGGGGATCACAGTGATGCGGTGGCCGGGGATGGGCTCGAATATCGCTTTTGAAGTTTGGTAAGTTCCTCTCCTCATTTACTTGGGTCTAATATCGGTTTCTGACGAAACCAGGAAAACGTCTACTTCGGAATACTTCGCCCGCGTCCTGTACAGCGGCCACGCCATTGAAACAATTCATGGGCGGCTGGACTGGATCCCACTGTCGAAACTGGTGGATATCCTACGTCCTTTCATCCCGGAAGATATCAAATCAATATGTAATTAATTGAATAGATTCGTCTATAGTTAGTTGTTTTAAAAACCAAAAGTCAACTGTGACGTCTCACAGAATAATATAATTGGACGCGATACATTATACGCCCTGCCAATTATTCTATTAATAGTAGGTAGACTCTGCTTGTGCATCTACATTGCCTCTTGGCAGTGACGAATTGATATTAAATCTCATAGCCATTCGCGAACGTTGTACGAATCATCTTGATCTCCAAGTGTAAGACAACGATTCCATAGCACTCTGCTTTTTGCGGCCGCTTTATACCGTATCATACAAATGAAAATGGACGAACTCTCCGCCCTTATACTGACGTATGGAGATCTAGCGTCTACGCGAGTCTTTACTGACAGCCTTTGCTGCCGGCGAGTCGAGCTGTAGACAGGGCCTTTCCACTGCATCGAGCTGGCCTCCATTCCCTCTCCGATGAATCGCTCGCTACCCATCTCAACTCCGCCGCCGTCCTTTACGACCTGGGTCAAATGACCGTGGTGCGACTCTCAAAAGACCTAGGTTTGAAAGGCGGCGGTAACATGCTTCCTTGCGAGGCAGAAGTCCTTAGAATTGTCGCCTCAAAGCCCGGCATCCGGGCTCCACGCGTCCATCGCTCGTTCCAAGTCGCAGACGACAAGAGACACTCCGGCACGATGGATTATATCGTGATGGATTACATCAACATACGTTCAACCTCTCGATAGCTGTTCCGAAGGCCTCAGCCATGAACAGAAGCTGGACGTTTCAAGACAGACTGTCCAAATTATACGCGAAATACAGTCTGTTAAATTACCAGAGCCAGGGCCAATGGGCAGGGGACCATGTCGCGGTCAATTCTTCACCCGTTACAGTGCGGGTCCCGTCATGAACAGCGCTGAGTTCGAAGGCTGGATCAATCATAAGCTGGAGATTTGTAAGAAGTACAATCAGGCTCCGCAGGATATCTCCGACTTCAGGTTGGCCGAATCTGTCCTTACCCATCGGGACATTAGCCCTCAATCTCATTTTGGATCAAGATGGACAGGTATGGCTTGTGGACTAGGCGGACGCAAGAGCATATCCTCCAGCGTTTGAAGGTGCAGCACTGGCCTCCCAGATGAGTTCTCCAGACTTTAGTGCCATGGTGCTGTCATTTCTGCCACGGCACCCTGAGGAAGAAAGACAATTGCATTCTATTGGATATGGAATATCAACAGCTGCGCTGGCTTGGTAAGGGAATGGCCACTGAAACTGGACGAGGTACGCCCACTCTTCGAAAACAGAGCAGTGGGGTTAATGCAAGTAGACAAGGCTCAAATAGCCAACCATCTACCTGGATAATACACCCTCACTCCTCACAACAGTAGCAATAATGCCCGTCCGAACAGCACTGCGGAAACTCTCCATGACAGCAAACAGCATGCGAGCATGGAGACGAGCAGCGGTAGCAATCTAGATGGCATTCATCAGTTACGTCGGTCATTCGTCGGTTGCTTCAACTTACGGCGGTCGTCTATTCCTAGGACGGTCTGTTCTAAGTTCAAGGCAGGGGTTCTCTGCGCGTCTGCGGGAGCCATCTTCATTTCTCCTGTATACTTCAATAAATACCGGTTGGTAATGCAATAGATGGTAATCTTACTTGCAGAATCGTGGTGTTGTGCCTGGACGGCGAAAAGGTACAGGAACATCGCAGAGATGTAGACAGGCTTCATTATGAGAATAGACGGGTTTGATGGATTTCTCTTTGCCCTCAGGTCAAGATCCCAAGAGTACAGAATTTATGTAGGTTTCGAGCGACATGCTTTTGTGCTCAGATGAGATTGTCATCTGCCACTGTACATATCAGTGTCATATGGCGGGCTGATGTCCATCAGCTGATCGGCCCTTAACAGTTGCGGGTTTGTAAGAATTGGGAGAGCTGATTAGTCGTATAGACAGGCATTCAAGATTACTGCATAATATTAGGACATAGTATCAGACGAAGATGTATTTGTCTTTGTGCTGTTCATAAAACACGATCATAGCACAATCTAAACGAAAGCGAGAATGATGGTATTCAAGGACGATAAAAAGCTCGCTCATCCACAAAACGTTGCTCTGATGAAAGGTCCATGAGACCAAGGTAAAGGAGCCCTTTCTTATGCTCTTTGTGGATAACTGTGAATTAATAGCTCGCATAGAGGCCAGTACAGCAATCTTTGACTATCCATCTTCTTCAAAGATGGCTGATTTTGTAAGTGTTCAATCCATACGCAAGCCCTGAAGCGGTTATCGAATACATTTGGGTACGATTCCATGGTTGCCGGTCCTCTAATCTTGATGTCGGGTATGAAAATGGTACAAGGAAGCTCTTTCCTCGTTAATTCAATCAGAAATTCGGAATACTCCCAAAAATGACACCTGAGGCAATCAAAGTAAACACTCCACATTTGTGTCATGTGGGGAGCTTGCTCAATAGGCAGGCGGTGGAAGTTTATTAGTGCCTGACTTCAAATCATGTGATTTTCAACCGTCTGCAAGAGTAAAAGGGACGTCAGGTACGAGAATAATAACGGCAGGGCCGCGGGAGCATGCCATTTCTGTCCCTGAGCACCTAGCTCAAGTCTTATTAGAAGATCTGCACATATTTTCATGTCTATTCCACGAACTCATCCTGGCGAAAATGAATAATTGCCTCCATAACTCGTCTCAGGATGATGAAATAGCTATAGGCTCCTGAACTAACAGCTCCCCTCGAATCAATTTGCTCCAGGAGGGACACAAAACGGACTTGTGATTGACCACAGGAGGATTACTTTTTGCCATGTTTGCATGCGTTATTAACTTGGTTATCATATTCGAAACCAGGAAAATGAACAAACCTCCTTTATGATTGGGTCGATTGGAGAATTAGTTATCACTTCCGCTTGATTATAAATGCTTATCCGCCAGCTTCCACTGCTGGCAGATTCGAGTCTCTATCACCTTTGGCAGCAAAAATATACCAATTGTCAATATCCATGGGCACGAACGTTCTACTATCGTTGCCTTCGAAACATCCCACATTCAGAGAGCATCATGGTGGCTGAACAGCAAAGAGACGCAGTGCCCTCTGAGGCCACACCGTTGATAGAGCATCCGCTCACGGATCATGATGCAACGCGGATATCGCCTTCATTTATCAGAGGAGCGGTCATCACTATCACCGTGGGCCTGTTGCTATTCATTCAAAGTAAATAAATTTGCCATTTCGAGGTCGTTCACGAAAACCACTAACAAATGCCATTGCAGCCACGAACATATCAATGTTGACCACGGCTCAATCGGACATCGCAGAAGATTTCGACGCCTTTTCGGAAACGACGTGGTTCAGCTCAGCATACCTGGTACGTTTATTCAATGTCCTTCAGAGCTGTCCATCACATGCCAGTCGGCTCATTAGTGCCTCGCATAAAGATCGCAATGTCCAGTGTCGCTCCTTTAGCAGGACGTCTCTGTCAGATCTTCACAGCCCGTAATTACACTCTTTTCTCTGTGGCTATATTAGCTGTTGGGCTCTTTGTTACTGCCGCATCCCCAAGCCTGCCGGTCTTCCTTTTTGGACGTGCACTATCTGGCTGTGGCAGTGCGGGTGTTATGGTCACCTCCTTCATCTTCATCCTCGACCTTGCAAGCAAGAAGAGAAGAGGTCTCTTCATTGGCTTGTTGAATGTCGGAGTGACGACAGGAATCTCTTGCGGTGCGCTACTTGCCGGATTGCTGACTCCAGTCTTCGGATGGGTATGCCTTCCTTCATTCGATCATTGGAAAGGATACTGAGCTAACCCAAGAACTAGCGCCTGATCTTCTGGGTTCAAGCACCTACTTCTTTGATTCTGGGGTTGATCTTGTTCCGCGCTGTTCCCAGCCCTAAGAATACTTCCATGAGTCTGCAGGGCAGTTCTCCCTGGCAAAGTCTATCCAAAGTCGATTATGCGGGTGCCTTGACTCTGGTAAGACTACCAAGTTTTGGTTGACGACAGAGCTTGAGGATTAACCAATCTTCCAGGCGACTTCGGTATTTCTGCTGCTTTTCAGCCTTGCGTCGCCAAACTCAACCGTCACAATCACACCTCTGGTCTTGAGCTTCGTCGCTTTCGCCGTTTTCCTTCTTATTGAGTCGAAGTTTACATCTGAGCCGATAATCCCGCTTGAAGTACTCAAAGCGAGAAGCATACTGGCTACCTGCCTAGCAGCTCTAATCTCGATGATGGCCCGCTGGTCTGTGCTTTTTTTCACGCCAGTGTATGCAATGGCGGTTCGACAATGGTCTCCCGCCTCGGGAGGGTTGATCCTAGTTCCAACGAACGCAGGGTTCGGCCTTGGAGGCCTGTTGGTCGGATGGATCCATATTCGCAAGACGAGCAGTTACTACATGTGGGTGTTGTTGCAATTGATCCGAAAGGTCCCAAAACTGACCCCTCATGCTGTAGCTCGACGCTGATAGTGTTCCTGCTCTTTGCGTTAACGAACTTTATACTGGCCCTACTATCGACACCCTCTTCGCCTACCATCGCCTACGTCGTCTCAACCTTTTTTAATGGCCTTTTCATTGGCGCTTCGATGAACTATGCATTGTCTCATATGCTACACCTTACCGATCCAAACGTGCACTACATTGTGACCTCCCTATTAGGCATGTTCCGTGGTTCTGCTGGAAGCTTTGGATCGGCCATTGGCGGCGGCTTTTTCCAGCGGGAGCTGAAGAAGGCACTTGAGAAGGGATTTGGCGATCACGGACTTTCTGGGAAAGAAGACCTAGTTCGTAAACTTTTGGGGAGCCCCGCCTTGGTGAGAAACCTGAGTGGACTTGAGAAAGAGGTGGCCATTCAAAGCTATGAGCAAGCAGTCAGGGTTTTGATCTTGGGCGGCTGTGTTCTGGCTCTAGTAGCGACAATCATCCAAGCATGTACAGGCTGGAGAGCACCTCATGAGGTCGAGAAAGATGTCCAAGGTGATCTGGAGGACAGACTCGATAGGGAATAATAGACTGTCCCAACTTTACATGATTCATTTGCAATCTATATATCCATCTTGATGCCTTCTACAATATCGAGTATTTTATGCTCGTCGGGATAACTCTTGGTGAAGACGAAAAGGACACAGTTGTGTAATAACCAATCTATATACACAGCTTCCGCAAAGACTGTGGAACCCGTGATCTGATTTCAACTTCGTCACAAGGCCCTTCCCTGTCCGTTACAAGTTAGACTTGGTGGCCTTTTGAGAAGCATAGCCAATGCGGCTATAAGTCTGGCCCAGGGCCTATCCCACTCGCATCACGCCCACTCAATCAAAAGTACATCTTAATTGCGCATGTCTTATAGTCTTAACAGCCAGGACAGGTCCTCCAACGCTCGCTAAAGCTCCTCAATACAGTTCCAGTAACGTTTTCTATGTTGTACATGCTGCACATGCTCAACATGGTCATCTAGATCACAGCGGAGATGTTTACAGAAGTCAAACACTATACCCAAATAAGCGGGCTAAACCCAATCCAGTAATTCACGGCCTTCGAAGAATTGGTGCCTTGGTGCCTTAGTCCCGTTGAGACTTGGCACTCCGGTGTGGACCTTCGATAGAAACTCACAACTTTGCGAGATCTCACATTCCTTTGATCCAGTCCGATACAGCCTAAGAACCTGTATTTGCGTACCTCAGGCCATCATCGCAATAATCGAAAGAAATTTCCATCATGCCCCGTGCAATCAAAGGTGCGCCGGTCGTCAAACCCCTATGGTGGTTGACTGTTGACTGTATCTGACCGATATCGTACGACAGGAGTGCTCATCGAGTGCGATCCGTCCGTCAAAGCCATCATACTGAAGTATGACGAAGAAAGTCACGACTACATCGTGGAGGATCTAGACGATGACCGCCATCTGGTCATCAAGGAAAGCCAGCTACAAAATTTGAAGGAAAGGCTAGGACGGGTAGGGATACCGAAGGTTCTTCACTGTGATGGGTGCGCTAATATCCGGATAGGAGCTTGATGAGAAAGTAATGCAGCCCGAAGAATCAGAATCCGAGTAGAGGAACGGCGGGACGACGTCATCCAAACTGCCGAAGCAACGATACGATCTACTGGACTTTTGAGCGCATCAGTATGATCATTGGCCGTTGATACTCGTCGTCTTCGACGGGACGTTCGAAGAACTATTCCTGAGTATTCTACGGTCGCGATGAGCATGCTCTTCGAAAGGAGCAGTACCAGTACTGCGAAAATGATATCGAAGAATTTGGCCGAAATCTACGTTGTCCACAATATGATTTCACTGTGAAATCACGCAGCATAATCCTTGCAATACGGCGTGTTGCAAAATGCATTTGTGGTGTGACAGGGAGCCAATAATCTCTATCAATTCCATGTTATGGTGTGATGCAGGTTTGGATGTCTGGTGGCGAATTCAGAGTGTAGCCAGAACCTACGATGGAGGAACACATTGTGGGGGAGAGAATCATGCAATGAGTTTACAACCTGTATGACAGCTCATCAGAGGAATGAACTGTGACCGATCTAGGACGTTCCATGGACAGCATCTCGTCAAAGTGCATGGAATGCTTCGAAGCTTCTCCAAGCTGCCTGAAGCTCCTCCGTGAAGTTCATGTGGAGAGACCCCTTCGATCACGTGACTGTAGAATCTCCGCGAATCATCGAGTGCAGTCCAGCTATGTCCAGTCGACAATGCTCGATGATTCGTGATGCATCAAGCAGCATCCAGGGCTCTCGAGCAACACTTCTGAAGTCATCAGCATAGGATCATGGGAGATTCTCGAACCATGGCTCTGGGGTATATAGGGACCTTCAACACCTCGTCTACTCGAGGTTCAGTTCACCAGATCAGAACACAAGTATCACGATAACAACGCGCTCACATCAACTACAACAACACTTCTTCAACGATATCGACTCGTTAACAACCTCATCACACACATTCAAAATGTCTCTCTTCCACACCTTCCACACTCCTGGCGACTTCGCCCCTCTCTTCCGCCTCCTGGACGACTACGATGTCCACCGGTCGACCAGAGGCCAGGCTTCCTCTGTGCGCTCCTTTGCGCCCCGCTTTGATGTTCGCGAAACCAACGATGCCTACCTTCTGGACGGCGAGCTTCCCGGCATTGCCCAGAAGGACATTGACATTGAGTTCTCCGACAACGAGACTCTCGTGATCAAGGGCCGCAGCGAGCGCGAATACCACTCCGGAACTCCCGAGCAAACCACCCAGGAGTCCTCTGACGACAAGCAGAAGGAGAAGGAGAGTACCGAAATGGTCAAGTCCGGTGACAAGCAAGTCAGCAAGAACGACAACAAGAAGCACCGCTACTGGGTGAGCGAACGCTCGGTCGGCGAGTTCCACCGCACCTTCCAGTTCCCGACTCCCGTCGACCACGACAACGTCAAGGCCAGTCTCAAGAACGGCATTCTGTCCATCGTTGTGCCGAAGAAGGTCGTCAACACTGGCGCCAAGAAGATTACCATCGAGTAAATGGTCGACGACTGGAACCATTCAGATACGAGCATGATGTGACGACGTGACGATACTTGCATACCTCCTTGTCTTTCCTTTGCATTCGCCGAGTTGATTCGAACAGTTTCTCGATAGCATGATGTTTCCGGTGCAAGCGCTTTTCAAGTCTGTCCTTTCCTGCATACTCAGTGTACTATGTCAGACAATAATTAAAATTTAATTATTCTCATTTCAAACTGAATCTTCTCACAATCGTAGTTCCTAGTATGTAGATGCATTGAGTGGAGTTATCGTACTATTATACAGAAGTAACTGAGGAGAGTATCAACACAAGTATGCAATAGCCCATGCACCTGGCACGCACTATCGCTGAAGAGCGTAGACATCATTCAAGAATTGCACCGCCTCCTCGAATATCTGGTCCCTGAGCTTCGTGTCGATAAATATTGACGGAACTAGTAAGTCACATTTAGTTCAGTCCAACATATCAGGAATGCAGAGTCATACTTTCCAACCACCCGTGTATCTGACCTTCGTCGAACCTGCTCTCAATGCGATAAGGTTGCATGCGCGCTTCGGGCGAGTCCTGCTGATCAGCCAAGCCTCGATTGATGGCCGCAGCCTCCTCTTTCAACCTATCCACGAACACAGTCTGCTCATGCAGCAGAATATCCATTTTGGGGACCACGAACATCATATTCCGGGGCAGGCATTCAATCTCCGCCAAGATAGGATGAAGTAGCGGATTAGTTAAGTTCTTCCCCCGTCCTGGTCCTGCGTACGCGTCCATCAGCGGCTGCAAGAAGGCCAGGGGGTCTTTCTCTGGAAATCCAGCCGGCCGAGGTTTCTCCCACGGTGGGAGCCGCAGATCAATCTGACAATAACCTCAGGCGTTAATACAGTTGATGGAGACGCTGAATAAGATATATACGGACCGGTGCATAGAACGTCACTGATGCCTTGATACTGAACTCCGTATGCGCCAGCCGCTGCGCAACGCCTAGTGCGAGATTCCCGCCAGCGGAGAACCCGCTCACACTCATCGATCTCGGATTCGCGCCCCAAAGCCGCTCGGCGTTCTCGATCAACCACTCCGCGACGTCTTGGACGTCTTCATGGGCGGTTGGAAATGTGTAGCGCGGCGCATACCGGTAGGAAGTAGACACGACAATCGCTCCGGTTTCGTGGGCGACTTTCTGACAGAATGACGTCTGGCCTTCTGGGAGACCACCTAGGAATCCGCCGCCGTGGATGTTGAGATGGAGAGCTCTGGATCCAGGTTGGTTGTGTGTGCTTGGGTGATAGACGATGGCGCGGACTGAGTGGCCTGGCGCTCGCTTGAGGGGGATCCAGATGACAGTGCGGCGGCCTTTCGTGAAGACACTGGGGAGATATTGGATTGTGTTGGAGAGTAGTACGATCGGCTGGAAAGCCAAGAGACGCCAGCGAAAAGTGGGTGGTAATGATGGACAGAAGATAGCGTCGAAGAGAGGACCAAACCAGCTATTTAGAAACGACATGTTTATCTTGGTTGATGAGAGCAAGTGCGCTGAACTGGGAGAAGAGGTTGTGCTCGTATGCTCGTATTTTTGCTGCTGCATTCACGCCACGTGAGTATTCATCTCAAAGGCCTTGTTCGTTCATCTTCCCTTTGCAACAACATTTACTAAACCAATAGAATATATGACCAAGGTAGTGTTGACTTCAAAATAGTCAAAATACGTCTCTGTGCTAGAACCCCGCTGGGAAGGCAAGGAGACCCAAGAGGCATGGTAGGTGCGATCATTTATTGTCAAGTCATGTTCATCCCTGGTGTAAGTTTACCCAGCCATTTTGGAGAGAGATAACTCCATTGATGCAGTTAAACTGGAAATCTTGAAGTATCATAGTGTCACTGTCTCCAGTTGTCCGAGAGAATTGGATTGTAAGGTTGCAAGCGCAGAATATATATACGCAAGATCCGAACTTCAGCTTCACCTTACTTCTTCCTCTGCTTCTAAACCCTTCTGGGTTATATATTTTCCTTTCGGTTTGTATATGTAGATATGTTTTATACTAACTGCGATCATATAATCGGAAAATGCTGGCCTCTTTAGATCAATTGAACTTCAGGATGTCTCATCGCTTATCTGATCGGACCGAGGCACGTGAAGCCACCACCAGAGAGCATCACCAACCCGTCTTCCATCCATCTTCTAGGATTCAAATTTATATATAATTCGTATCGTTCGTGCCAGAGGCCTTGCTGTGTTCTATGAACTCTTAAGTTTTCTCGTTGTTCATCATTATCCCAGTGCTCGGCTATATAGGATGGTGATCAAGTTACCGAGGTCCACCCAGCTTCTACCCCAGATATCCAACTTAACATCAGAACACCAGAACAGAGAAGCTCCACGATCTTGCGAGTCGAGCTCAGACCAGAATCATATCACCATGGCAGAAAACGACTACCAATCATTCAAGCACTTCATCATCCGGTTTCCAGCCGAACATCAATATGTCGCCCACGTGGAGATCAACCGCCCGGATAAGTTGAATGCCTTCTTCGAGGCGTAAGTCGCTAATGCTTATCTGTTCCTTGGGTTATTCTTCACTTGAGATAATATCCGAACTAACAGAAAGCAGAATGTGGATTGAGCTGGGTCAAATCTTCGACCGTCTCTCGCAAGACCCCTCCGTCCGCGCCATCGTCCTCAGCGGCGCAGGCGAGAAAGCCTTCACCGCAGGCCTAGACGTCACCGCCGCATCGCAGGGCCTCCTGTCCGCGGACGGCGACCAGGCAGTCGATCCAGCGCGCAAAGCGGCCCATCTCCGCCGTCATATCGTCTCCTTCCAGGACTGCATTACGGCCGTCGAGCGCTGCGAGAAGCCCGTCGTCGTCGCTATGCACGGCTTCTCGCTTGGGCTGGCGGTTGATCTGTCGACGGCGGCGGATGTTCGTGTTTGTGCGCGCGACACCAAGTTCGCCGTCAAGGAGGTGGATATTGGCCTTGCGGCGGATATTGGGACGTTGAGCCGGTTGCCCAAGGTGGTTGGGAGCTTTGGGTGGGTGAAGGAGGTGGCGCTGACGGCGAGGGTGTTTGGGGCGGAGGAGGCGCTGCGCGTTGGGTTTGTGAATCGGGTGTTTGAGAGTAAGGAGGCGGCTGTGCAGGGGGCGCTGGAGATGGCTGCGTTGATGGCGACGAAGAGTCCGGTCGCGGTGCAGGGGACGAAGGAGATCCTGAATTACTCGAGGGATCACTCTGTGCAGGACGGTAAGTGTTCTACTCCCCCTCATTCATCTACGCGTGGTTAAGCAATATGCCGTCGGCTGACACACTGCAGGTCTCAGATATACTGCTGTTTGGAATAGTGCCATGCTGCAGACCAAGGATGTTTCGGCTGCGCTGCTATCTGGACTGAAGAAGCGTACTCCTACGTTTGAAAAACTGTAATTACTTGCATATTTCTCCATAAGGATGTCCCCGCGTGGACTTGCCTGTCTCCCCTGACTCTACTATATTTATACTCGGACCGATGCTCCGTGACTAAAGTCTGAGTTCGGGGTAATGTATACGAGCATATCCCAGTGCCACAGGGTTTGAAGGATCAGGATCAATCCTCCAATCAGGCACTGATTCTGATCCTGTGGAGTATATCCGCTACAGGAACTATCTATTCAAATCTTAATGACAGGTGGAAAATCCGCACAAATGTACTCTATACTCGGCCATGGAGCGGGAAATCTCATCAGTTTGCATATTACACTCCACAATAACCTGCATTTCTGCAGAAATAATATTAGCCGACCCCTCCCGGCTGGTGCGAAATCCGGGGTAATACATAAGATCCTGCACATCCGTGCCAAGTTGCGGAGAAGCATTTGACGCCCCGTGACTCTTGTTTTCTTAACTTCTCAACGCAACCTCCTGAAACTCCGGTGGACCGAAGGAATCTCGGATCCTTCGTCACATAGGGGCTGAGAAAGAGGCCTGGAACGCGGTGGGAGATACACCGCTATTTTCATAGACTTTTTCCACGTATGTCTTTGCTTGTAGTTGTAGGTTGCTCGTATGGGCATAGGGGGGAGGGACTTATAAGGGAGTTGGTTGCTTCAGCCATGAGGGATAAGACTTTCATGTACAATTAGACACTCCGGAATTGGTCCTCAAAGCTATAAACCTCGATTCAAAATGAAGTGCTTCGCTTTTCTATCAGCGCTTGCCCTCCTTCCCGGCACCTTGAGTGCAACCGTCTACATGGCGGGTGATTCGACCATGGCCAAGGGCGGAGGTGGAGCTGGCACTGACGGTAAGTCTCAAGCCAACGAGTCCATTTGCAAGATTTGTCTCTAACGCTCTCATTAAAACAGGATGGGGTCTGCACATCGCCCCCTTCGTCTCTGCCACAGTATCGAACAAAGCAGTTGCCGGCCGCAGTGCTCGCTCCTATACCCGCGAAAAACGTTTCCAAGCCATCGCAGATGTCCTGAAGCCAGGTGACTATGTAGTTATCGAGTTCGGGCACAACGACGGCGGCAGCCTCACAACAACCGATAACGGCCGTACAGACTGTCCCGGAACGGGCGACGAGACCTGCACTACCACTTACAACGGTGTCACGGAAACCGTACTCACTTTCCCCAAGTACTTGGAGAATGCTGCGCAGTTGTTTCTGTCCAAGCAAGCCAAGGTGCTGATCTCCAGTCAGACGCCCAACAATCCGTGGGAGACCGGCACCTTCTCCTATACTCCGTCGCGCTTCGTCGCGCTCGCCAAATTGGCTGCACAGACAGCGGGCGTGGATTATGTCGACCATGGCGCCTATGTGGCCGACATGTATAAGTCTCTGGGCATGACGACCGTTGACTCATATTTCCCAAATGACCACACCCATACCAGCTCTACAGGAGCTGAAGTTGTTGCACGCGCTTTTCTCAAGGCTGTAGTGTGCAGCGGCGCTCATCTGAAGGACGTCTTGAACACAACGGATTTCTCGGGCAGATGCCTGTGATTGAGACCCCTGGTAGCTTGCAGATCATGATGTGGTCTTACCGATAGTCCTTATGTATATAAGAATTGATGCAGAATCCAAATCACCCGGGTATCCAGAAATGCATTAGTGCCGCAGTACATATTAAAACAAAAATATTCCACACAAAGTCTGTCAACGAACGACGTTCAAAGTATAACCGAAAGTGAAAATACACAGTATGGCCGTCGCTAAATGCTAGTCATAAGCTCGTCAGAACTGCACGCTGCGCTGTGTGGTATTTTGAACTTGAAATAAAGGCGAAATGATTATTTGAGCTCCTCCAGGGTCGCTTTGACAATTCCGCGCTTCTCCACACGTCGGTAGTATTGCGCCAAATTGGGATATTCGTCGTTCGAAAACGGTCCGCATGTCTGTACAATATCTCGCAGTACTGGCCAGAGGAAGCAGTCATCGAGCCCAAGAGCTGCTCCCCCAAGATAGTACTGCCCGTCCAGAGCCTTCTCCCATGGATCCAGGGATCCCGGATTAATATTTTCGCCATTGCTATGGGAGGTTCGCCAGTCCTGCAAAAGCTCATTGATCTCGAGAAGTTGGCTGGCACCACGCAACACTTCCACTCCCGCTCGGGTAAGCTCTGGCGCATGCTTTGCAAGATAGTTCATAATATCCAGCTCCCCAGCAATTTCAGTGCCGTCCGCTGTGATCAAAACCGGTCGCGCCTTTCCCTCCACGCTGTTTGCGACCTCTGAAGGAGCTGTCACCTCGTATCGGATCCCATTCTCACTGAGCGCGAGTCGAACTCGGAGATTGGACACACGGTCGGAGGAGTCCTCAACCAACTTAGCTACCGATGTGGTGACAAAGTTGACCACATCGAACCCTCCGCCGTACACAGCATCCCAATCAAATTCAGTGGCCTGATTCTCCTGGCCGAACGCGCGAACCAGCCGCTCTGTCTCTACGGGGTCTCCATGGATTACGGAATTCGCCTGACTCTGGTCTTTGGAGACAGCCCCCTGGCCCCAGATTGCATCACCGGCCTCGTTCAAGAAAGTGCCAATGTGTCGGAAGGTGAGCGATATACGTTCGCCTCCATAAGCCAGCTCTTCGGTGGATTTCTCCGCCGCCAGTCGCTTGTCAGGCCGTATGCCATGCAGCCAACGCATGTTCGTCTTCTCTCCTAGAATGAAGAGTGACTCGTGCGGCATGGGTATGCGCTGTGTGGGTCTTTGGTCTTCGTCCGCAGCCTTGACTTTGTTTCGGAGTGTCATCACTCGCTGAGCACCAAGGCTCACATTGCAGATAAATGAACCTCGGACAATATCAAGCGTCTTGTCTGAATGCTCGGAGATGCTGTCCTGTCCGTCACGGTAGAGTTGAATGAGGACATGGTTGAGCGGGTGACCAAGGATACGTTCTACAATGATGCGGATCTGGTTCACGGTCGGTGTGAAAGGGCGTAACGGTGGAGATTCATCCGCGGGATGGCGATATATAGGGATGGATCCGTCATTCTGTGTTTGTCCTTGGACTGCGACAAGACGAGGAACTTGCCCCGTCATATGGTACATCTTCTGCCAAGCGACCTCGCTGCGGATACTCGCAAAGGCGTCCTCAGGTAGGTCCAAGTCATAAATGATGCGAGAATCACCCTCTCCAAGCTTATCACCCGGTCCGCGTATATCTTGCGACTTTTTAGTCTTACCGCTCCGTCGTTCTTCTGTCCGGTTGGATGCCTCTGCCTTTTGATCTTGTCGTCTTGTGCGACGCACACGTACGCGCGCCTTCTTCTCCCCCGCACCATGAGCCTGAGACGAGCTTCCTGGGGAGCCAGACGGTCCGTAGCGGGAGCGGGAGCGGGTCAGGTTTGTCAGATCCAACAAATTGTCTTCCTCGTCGTCAGTCTGCTCTGCTAGGAGAGCATCAAGTCTCCGTCGCCGACTGCCCAACGACTCCGGTGTTCCCTCGTTGGCCGTGGGCCCACGGGTTGTTTTGACATCGAGTTCATCCATTACGCCTTCGATGCCAGCCGGCGTAACAGCTCGCACGGGTCTGTGTGCACTTTGACGAGCAATAGCGTCGGTCTCTTGCCAATCAAGCTCTTCGAATAGCTCCTGAGTTGTAATTCCACTGGCGCCAAATATATCGGCCATGCGGCGCATAGCTTCCTCATGACGTACGAAATCGCGGAACCCCAGGCAGTCCTCAATGAGGGTTACAGAGAAGCCGTGGCGAACAGCGTCGAGGGCTGTAGCATACACCGAGACATTAGAGAGCGAGCCGCAAAGATATAGCTCCGTAATAAATCTTGTGCGAAGAGAAAGTATCATTCCGTCATCTTGTAGAGCGGAATAATCCGACTTGTCCATCAACGTGTCGTTTTCGGCATCGATAGCAGCCAGAATCGGTGCGGGGAATTGAAAGCCGTTGGACTGCGGCCGGCAACATTGCGAAGACTCGCTCGACAGAAACGCTTCCTCATCGACCGGTGTTTTCGAGCTGGGTCGCTCGGGAGTTTTCCTTCGTTCATCCGTGTCACGGCCTAGCACTATCCGGTCCTGGAAGTCCGAATCTATGAGGGGTCGATGCGATTCATAGTGGGAGCGGACCCAGATAACATCACCGGTGCGACGAAAAGCAGTGACTAGTTGCGCGATATTTTCCAAGATATCAGCTGCATTAGGAACATGCAGTGCACCAGATGGGCGAACAAAATCGTTTTGAAAATCGAGGAGCAAAAGGGCTTTTCGTGTCTGGATGGTGGGCAGAGCACTGAATGCGGAGAGAAGGCTCATTGTATGCACATGCTAAGAGGAGCGTAAGTGATGTTTTTAGAAGATATCCGCATAGGACAACATGAGCCGCCTGCTACAGGATAAGCCACGACAGTTGATTATGACTCCTCAATGCAGGGTGGAGAGGAGTTGAGACAGCAGTCACCGACCGTCGACTTTGGAGGGGATACGAGAATGATACCTCAGGCAACCAGGCGTCTCCGAGACCAAAGTACCCACAAAGTCCGTTCTCAAGGTACCTCTCTACACTTAAGATACCTACAACAAAGTGCTAACCTGCGATGTGCCTTTGTACGACAGGCTTGTATCTCTAGCAATTACAAAGTAGAGAGATGACTCCGCATCAATTTGGACGCAGTCTAGACCAGAAGGCAATTGTCATGGATGAGAGGAACACATGAAATTAACGAATTGATATGAATCACAATAATGGTTACTATTATCTCAAACCCCCCGACTTCTAAGACTCTGTGACTCAACCTTGGGATTTTCTCCATATTCTGGGTGGATGCTCCCCGTGGACGGAGCACAGATTTCACTATGGGGACTCGAGAAGAGCAGACAGATCGTTCTGCACAGCGATGGCGGTGTTTCTGTTGGCCAATCATACCGCGTAGTATCCGACATCGGCCGGGGAGCCCAGCACCAACTCCGGTCACGTGCCTAGCACAGCTGGTACCGTCGTCCTCGACGAGGAGCTTATAAGTCTCTCAGCGTCCGTCCCCAGGAAAACTTTCCTTCCCTCTTCATTATTTTCTTGCAAAGCATCAAGTTTCTGACCAATCTCCCCTCCTCTTCCTTCCTATACACCCTTTTCCTCCATCTTCACATCCTACGAATCACAATGGCTTCCCGTGGACTCCCCCGTGCCCTCCGTCTGGCCCGTGTTGCCGCCCCTCGCACAGTCATCTCGGCCGCCCTCCCCCGGCCTGCTCTCGCTAAGGCTGCTACCCGTGTGGCTGCCTCGACCGCCCCCGTCCGTGGTGTCAAGACCATGACCTTCGCTGATTCCAAGGAGACCGTCTACGAGCGTGCGGATTGGCCCCGTGAGAAGCTCCAGGAATACTTCAAGAATGACACTCTCGCTCTGATCGGTTACGGTTCCCAGGGTCACGGCCAGGGTCTCAACCTCCGTGACCAGGGCCTCAATGTTATTGTTGGTGTCCGCAAGGATGGTGCCTCATGGAAGGAGGCCATCCAGGATGGCTGGGTTCCCGGCAAGAACCTGTTCGACCTCACCGAGGCCGTGCAGAAGGGTACTATTGTCATGAACCTGCTTTCCGACGCTGCCCAGAGCGAGACCTGGCCCACTCTCAAGCCCCTGATCACCAAGGGCAAGACCCTCTACTTCTCCCACGGTTTCTCCCCCGTCTTCAAGGAGCTCACCAAGGTCGACGTCCCCAAGGATGTTGATGTCATCCTCGTCGCCCCCAAGGGTTCCGGCCGTACCGTCCGCACCCTCTTCCGTGAGGGCCGTGGTATCAACTCTTCCATTGCCGTCTACCAGGACGTCACCGGCAATGCCAAGGAGAAGGCCATTGCCATGGGTGTTGCCGTCGGTTCCGGTTACCTCTACGAGACCACCTTCGAGAAGGAGGTCTACTCCGATCTGTACGGTGAGCGTGGTTGCCTGATGGGCGGTATCCACGGTATGTTCCTCGCTCAGTACGAGGTTCTGCGTGAGCGCGGCCACAGCCCCTCTGAGGCCTTCAACGAGACCGTTGAGGAGGCCACTCAGTCTCTCTACCCTCTGATCGGTGCCAACGGCATGGACTGGATGTACGCCGCTTGCTCCACCACTGCCCGTCGTGGTGCCATCGACTGGTCCAGCCGCTTCAAGGACACCCTGAAGCCTATCTTCAATGAACTGTACGACAGTGTGCGTGACGGCACTGAGACCAAGCGCTCGCTCGAATACAACTCTCAGAAGGACTACCGCGAGAAGTACGAGAAGGAGATGCAGGACATCCGTGATCTCGAGATCTGGCGCGCTGGAAAGGCCGTTCGGTAAGTTTCTTCGGTCATACAATTCGTCGATGACCATATGCTAATTATACCGCAGTTCCCTCCGCCCTGAGAACCAGAAGTAATTTAATTTTGCATCAATGGGAAGGCTTGGGAAAAGTTACGACTGTACTATGACTTGATTTGTTTTTCTGACATGGGATCCTTGGGTTATTAATTGGGAACTGAGAATACCACATTTCATTATTATTTTCCATACTTCCGCATCGCAATGACTGTAGAGGCACATTTAGCCATTTCCGTAGCCGATGACTCAAATCGGCCTCGTGTCCGATGAGGGAGCTCCGCCTTTCGTATAAATTATCTTTCCTGCTTCTAGAGAATTCAAATTCTCTTTTCCGTTGTAGAAAGCAAGACAATTAGAATCTCAAGTTCAACATGGCCGAACCTTCCATTACAGCGCAATCATTGACCCCGGATGCCGTGCGCTCCGCCTACGCCTTGATCCAGCCGTACGTCCACCGCACCCCTCTCCTCACCTGTCAAACGTTGAACAACATCGCCTCGACCCCTCAATCGGCCGAGTCATTGGTCGGGACACCCTTCGAAGGCCAGACACCTGCAAATCCAAAGTTCCGATTCTTCTTCAAATGCGAGAATTACCAGCGTATCGGCGCCTTCAAGGCCCGCGGTGCGTTTCATGCTTTGCTGCGACTCCTCGCAGAGCGGGGTGAGGAGGAAGTCAAGAGACGCGGCGTGATTACACATAGTTCTGGTACAGAATTTACCAAATCATGCTCTGGAGGTAAAACATGCTGACAACGGAATAGGAAACCATGCTCAAGCCCTCGCCCTCGCAGCCTCCACCCTCCACGTTCCGGCGTACATCGTCATGCCCAGCATCAGCACCCCGTCGAAGATAGCAGGGACACGCTCGCACGGCGCAGAGGTCATATTCAGCGGCTCGACGAGCACCGAGCGCGAAGCCGTCGTCGCGGAGATCCAGGCCAAGACGGATGCGATCCTCGTCCCGCCGTACGATCACTTCGATATTATCTGCGGCCAGGGCACGACCGCCTTGGAGATGGAAGAGCAATACCGCGCGCTTGTCACCGACAAGCCACATTTGAGTGTTCATGCGAGCGGGGCCGAGGCTGATGCCGGATCGAGACACCTCGATGCGGTGATCACACCTGTTGGGGGCGGGGGGCTGAACGCTGGTGTTGCGACGTTCTTCTCCGATAAACCTACGCGTGTCTTTGGTGCGGAGCCGAGCTTTGAAGGCGCGGACGACTGTCGCCGGGGCCTGGAGGCGGGTCAGCGTGTGGAGTCCGTCAAGTCGCTTACCATTGGCGATGGGCTGCGTACCCCCGTGGGGGTCTTGAACTGGGAGATCATCTCGGACCGGAGTAAGGTTGCTGGTGTGTTCGCCGTGACTGAGGATCAGATCAAGGCTGCGATGCGGCTGGTCTTGGAGCGCATGAAGGTGGTTGTTGAGCCTAGTGCGGTCGTGGGACTCGCAGTTTGCTTGTTCAATGAGGAGTTTAGGCGACTCGCTGAGAAGGAAGCTGGTCCGGATGGATGGGACATGGGTATTGTGTTTAGCGGGGGCAACACTACCGTTGAGGCAATTGGGAAGTTATTCGCCTGATGCTGAGTCGTCCATTCAAGGGTGAGAGATGTGTGAAGCACAGGTATATCTTAGCATAGCATCATATAGCTTGTCACATAATGTACATACATCATTATCATATGTGAGACTCCTACCAAACACGAGGATATCAGGAAAATTCGACGCCGCCTCTGCCTACATGAAACGAGAACACGCCCCCATTTCTCTCCTTCAATCCGTCCACAAATCTCCGAGGCCATTCTTCGCGCTCCCATTCATTGACCCAGCCCAGGAATCTTCCCTCCAAAACAACATTCTGACGCATGACTGCATCTCGCTGCGCATCACGGGCAATCATCATCGGCGGAAACGGACGCACCGCGTCACGCCGAACCACAAGACGTAGCGTCGCGAAAGTGGCCCATGGAGCTGGCAATGGGCAACGAAAAGAAGGCATACTTCTGGCCGTCGTCACATTCGAAGGGTTGTACAGCTCGAAAGGGGCGAATGGTTGTTGCATTGACTGGCCATGGCCATGATAGCCAGTTACCGATCTGCTGTTTAATGTGTTACAAGTGTAGGCGACTATACAGCCGAGATGTCGCTGTAGGTTCTTCAAGCTCTGTACCAGTTCGGCATAGACATCCGACAGAAAGAATATTCGCTTCTGATTTCGCTCGTGCTCGATCTCGGCGACAGGGCGTCCTATATTCTCTGTACGCGTGACATCGTCGTGTAGTTTATCTTGCCAGAAAAAGGCAGTGGCACTGTCGATGAAAATAGCGTGTAGTGGTCTGTGAGAAGAGTAATGACGTGAAATGTCGAGTAGGTATGCATCCAGACTTTTCAGCGTCGCGAGTAGAGAGGCGGACGATTGTGGACGAAACACATGGACGTGTTGTAGGGAGGTCGCGATAATGGATTCCAGCTCTTCAGTAGCAAGAAGCGGCGCATGTATCTGCACCTCTGGTGTCTCTCTGGCCCCTGTACCAGAATGCGCCTTGAGCTTACTGTGTATGAGGCCACAGGCAACAGTCCGAAGACGCTCAGCGTCAAAACGGCCATCTGCATCAATAAAGACGACGGCTGAGGCCAGACCATCGACTCGAATCTCGTTGATTGTCGATGGTAGGACGGCAATTGCAGTGAGATAATACAGCAAGTGAGTCTTGCCGGCTGCTGAAGATACGCTGGATATCTCTATAACCGGGTCGATTTGCTTTGTGAGAGATGCCGTAGGGAGCCCGCGGTCTTCGGCTGTAGCATTCTGGTCGTCCTCATCATCCGCTTGCATGTGCTGCACCTCATGTTCACTCTGCTGCCCTTGGTACGTATCTCGTCCTACCTGTTGAATCTGAGCCTGAACAGCAGAGAGGGAAGGCATGAACACCTCCAAGAGGCCATCTAACTGTTTGACGCCCAACTTTGAGGTGCTCTCCCCAGAATTGCTCGGAAATAGGCTTCTCAAGTCATGTAGAAGCTGCAAAGCTCAGCATAGATACCCTCAAGCATGCCGATCTGAGCATTATAATGTTAGAACATACCTCATCCAGGCGTTCCGTGCGTACTTCTCTCAGCAATTTCTCCCCGAAGCTGGCCGCCATTCCTTATTCGGGCGAGCTGAATAGATGTCATGGATGTTTTGTCATCATATTTTGTTATTGATCGTTGTTAACTTCCTACAGAAGGCATGGAATTGATCATGGCCTGGGAATTTGTTGTCCCGGCATCCATTCGACCTCCGCATCGGTCTCGACTCAATAATCGCATCGCCAAAAGACGGAGGTTTCCGCTTCCATCAACCTTTCTTCTTTCACCGTCAGATTGAAGCAGAACATACCATTTATTCATCACTATATCTTAGCTTTCTTAATACTCGACTGGAACACAAAGCCACACTCTACGAGATCTCCAATGGCACCCCTCGTTCCTGTCTTCTCTGCCGAATCGCTCCCCGAGCATGTCAATACCGTCAATCGAAATTTCCAGGAAAGACGTCGCAAAGGTGGACCAGTCGACCTGGAGGGTTGCAAGTTACTGGAAATGGTGCAGTACTCGTGTAATCCCCCTCAGGACGGTATCCCCAAGCCAGGCGTTGTGACGTGCAAACCCATTGTCCGGTTATTCAGACGGTAAGTTCCTCCTGCATCACTTGCTGGATCCACTAGCTGACTTTCCTTTCCCAAAGGTGTGCCGGTGGATTAACGGTCGAAACGACAGCATGGGAGCCCATCAGGCTGGCCGAAGAAGAGGCGAAACGAAAACGTGCAGCAGAAGAGGCCACCAAGGCGTGATACGAAAGTACTTGCATTTGGGCGGAGTTGAATTCGGAAGTCTACAGCCATCGGATACCAGGGCGGATACCAGGGGTCTACCATTGCCATTGCATCACTGAATCGCATAATTTCTCTGCATTGTACTCATTGGGTATCTTCTTGAGTCCGCTCAATACAAAATCACAACGCCCTGACGCCGTCCGCCGCAATGCGAAATGAACTATGTGCTCACCCAGCTTTCCACTCGTGAAACAATTGTGGGATCCTTCGTTCCGGCTGGTTTCTCTTCCGCTTTCCGATTGCTGGGTGCCGTCGTTCGGCGCCAGAGACCTCGTTCGCAATTGATGACTGGCGGAAGCTCCAGGCTGAATGAGAGCTTCGGCCGAGTCGCCTTGAGCTCCGGATCCGCAACCGCTCCAGAATCAATATCCATTGTTGCAGCTGTTCCGGGCGCAGTTACATCTTTGTGCATTTTCTTTGCGATGCCTTTGACTGTTTTCTCAAACATACTGTCCAAGCTCTCCATCCTCCGACCCCACAATCTCTTTTCGCGACCGGCCCAGCCGAGTTGATTATCCTTGAAGGATGCCCGCGCCAGCTTGCGCAACGCCTCCTCGCCATGTCTTCCCTCTTCAGTCGCGCGCTCACGAATTTTCCGTGGGTCTTGCTCCCGCTGTGTGAACACAGGTGTGTGCCGGTATGTATGTTTACTGGGAAATTGAGGGAAATGCTTTGGAATATATGCGCTTTCAACACGGTCACTTTCGCCGCTCAGTTCAGGGCCGAGAAATGGTAGACTCAGCCAAGCATCCTCTTCTGGTGGAGGACTAGGCAGGAGTGTAGGAACAGGTTCGATATTTGGCAGAGGTTTTAAGTGCGGAAGCAGATCGTCCACGCACAAGTGGTGTCTTTTGAAGGCGAGTTCGAAATCCTGGGGTATAGGTTGACTGCGTCGGCTCGAGAGCATTGATTGCCGCACAAAGGATGCGAGCTTTGAGAGGTCTAGCAAGCAGCTTAGTCAAGAACACAGCCACCACATTCCCTTGCGTATCTCTATTCAAGTCATTCTGGTAAGAGGTAACATACACTCCTCTGTAGCATAGCGAAAACTCTCCAGCGCGACTGGATCGGCGAGGTCAAATCCGGACTCTCTGAGACATAGCCCGATAGAGCGATTCATCAAGTGAGCAACGTGGGCGTCATCATTGATCGCGGGCTCGGGAAGAGCTGGGATAACGGGATTTCGCAAGCGGTGGTGGTGGTGATATGAACGCTTTATTCGCTTCGTATCAGGCCCCTGCTGCTCTGAAGGTGTAGACGAAGAATGCTTGAGGGAGTTTTCTGAGGACACCATGGCGGTGTGGTTGGATGATTATAGACACAACAGAGAAGGTGACGAGAGAGTCTCTATCCGGACATCGCAAGAGCTTCGCGTCAGGTCACGTGTTGGTGCCTGAGGCATGACATATCACAATGTAATAACGAAGACGGAGTAAAGAAAGAAGGATGGCAGATTCTACGTCCAGAAAATACATTTCGTCTATATCATTTACTATGAAGCATATGTGAGCCAATTGTGAGCGTTTGGCCCGAATATCTGTGCTATCCTCCTGCCCGTTCGGAGGACCCAGTCAGGCCACTCACATCGGTCGCTTACGTGCCGGATCGGAAAGCTTCACCTCGACTTTCAAGTTCGCATCATCGTTCGCTTTCCTTTCCTTCCCCCTCCGCCTGTCCCCCACCACCTCATAACAGGGTTTCCTGGCTGCTGATATTGCATCTGCTTGCCTTCTTGAATCGACTATTCTCATCAATCCGTCGCAATGGCCGCCGCTATTCCTCCTATCACCGGCGTACGTCTACATCCCACCCACGCTACATCCGTGCTCCTACCTTCGGTCACTCGGTAGCGATTGGGTCAAGCACATATTGGCTAACACACGAGCTTATAGATGCTCCGCCGTGGTCTCGTTCTCGACCTGAGCACCGCTTTCGGTGAGTCAATCTCATATCGTTCAGCAGCTCGGTGAATCGGAAATACAAGGAAGAGCATGAATGTCCACCAGCTTCCGGAACTCCCAGGATGACCTCGATCTTCCTTCTACGAAACAGACATGCCTTTTCACAATGATTCCGAGCCACTGCACCCAGCGCTGAAAGACTAACCATATACCCGTTCGCGTACAGGTTTCGGCACCACCTTCGGTTACCTCTGGTGGTACGGTACGTATCATCGCCCTATTCCCAAGCAGGGGAACTCCTCCATGCTCGTTTTGTAGATATTCTTTCTCACAATTGACCAGGCTACCACCTCCCCCGCGTCCGCGCCCGTGACGCCTACTACACCCGTCTCGAGAAGGAGCGTGCTGCTCAGCAGGCAGCATAGACTTGATACTCTATCGCTTCGATACATCTTTCGGACAAAGTCAGCATAGAGAACGGCATCATTCGCATCCGCTCCGTTTCAAGATTCCCATGGTCATCTGTTGTTCGGTGACGCCAACAATCGCATGGAGGCATAGTAGCTCAGGAGTGATCATATGGAGTGGCTAGGTGCTCGACGGGGATTGGTGGTAATGGTGTCACATCACTTTGTCTGTTTGATGTGTTGAACGGGTCGATGCGCCGGGATTTCGAAAGGAAAAGAAAGAACTTGTTCAATTATTTCGCAATGCTCAGTCATTCCTGTTGGTTGTATATATACGGTGATTGTAGCTCCAGACATGCCGTTTCCTTTGTCCAGGCTCTGTATCCTTTTGGGAAGACCTTGTCAGTCCGTAGAGCTGCTAGACTCTTCCGCCGATCTTGTCCATAGTATTCCAGGAGCAAGATTGAGGCACGATCCGACAAGCACTGCCATGCGCTCCTCAATAACGACAAAGAATGAAAGCAATATAGCAAATGCTTTGAAAGACATTGGCGAGAGAAGATGTGTGGGAATCGTATAAGTGCTCATTTCTTTCATGACGAAATCTATCCAGTCGCTAAAGTAGTCAAGTTATGTACGTGCATAAACCATTCCACGATTACGTGAATCCCTATGAGGCTGCATCGCATGCAGCCCATCTCCATATCCATATCCGTATCCATCGAGAAAGGGCATCGCTGCGGCCTTGACCATATCATGACCGCCGTATGTATGATGTTCGTTGAACCCGACCTCGTGTCGTTATGGCGCCACTGAACCGGAACACCTTGCAATCGAAACGTAATGGCCGCCCAAACTCATCGCATCACACGGTCAAACTGCACACCTTTGACGGATCCACCGGCCATCGCGTTGCGAACGTTGCGCTTGAAGCCCTCCCGATTCGTCCGCAGATCATCCGCAGCTTCTTTGTTCAGAGGATCGGAGGCATTTGGCTCAAGGAAGAGGAACTACACGCAAATCCAAAGGTCAGCCTAACAGAGTTCACGGAACGGGTTCCAACAAACCCACCTGCATGCCCACAATAACCGCATTCAAGTTCAGAACAGGCTTCCAGTCCTCCCGCAGAATATTCAGACACACATTCCCCTCCAGATCAATATTCGGATGGTAGATCTTCTGCGTGCACTTTACTTTAGGCGGATCATGCGGGAAGTTCTGGTTAACACTGAAGTTGAAATGGAACGCGCCACCCTTGTACATGCCCTCGTCGGGCTCGATCGTTAGCGTAAAGTTGAGGATATCGTCCGGGTTCGGGAAATTCATCTTCATCGTGCTTCCGAGTGTCAACTCCTGCAGATCTAGTTCCCCATGTCACTTGTCAGCGAGCGAGCCTTGCATCCTGCGTTGTGCGCCACTCTCCAGCATCACGCATGCGAACGGTCCGTACCTCTCTGCACGCGCAACTGCGCGGCCGTAACCTTCTTTTTCTTCTTTCCTGCTGCTCCTTCGGCATTTTCAGCCTGCTGTTGCTGTTGTTTCTACAGGTAATACCGAACTGTCAGTCATACAAGAAGTAGGCGCAGGGACCGCGCGGGCAAGAGAGGGATTGTACCATAGACCAGATCTTCAACATCTTGGAGAAAGCACCGCCACACGTCCCCTAGAAGTTTTCGACAAGGAGTTCTGGAGATCGAAAAGCAAAAGGAACAAGGAATATTTTTCGGCTCCGATAACACCGGATCTGCAGTGGTCGTGACGAAAAACCAGAGAGAAGTATGAGGAGGGTCACTAGAGTTCGGGCCTGCGGGGGTCTTCGATAGGCAATGAATCAACCAGCGGCCTAATCTCCACTCCGCAGAAGCGCAAGGTGAACGGTGAGGGCGTAGATCACGATCAAAGGTCGATAAAACACAAGAACTGAACAGACTGTGAGGAAATGGTAAGATAAACTAGGAACTAAAAGGTAGAGGTGACACTGGGACATATTCGAAGAAGGCAATGTGCCCGCGGCCTGACGCCATCGCCACTACCCAATTCTTAGACAGGACAGTATCCAGCGCTCATACGATCAAGCCAGAAACAATCACGCAAAAGAGACATACATTCTTTGGCAGCTCTATTTGAGCTATTGATGCATCGAATTCCTTTTCTAATCGCTAGAGTTTACGAGACATCACAGTGCATGAGGCCTGTCGAAGCACATAGATCCAACCGTGACAGAGCCAACTTCAACAGAACAAGGAGGTAACAAAGCAAGCGTCATATGTAAAATACAATATTGTGATGGAAAATGTGCCAGGAGGTGCTTGGCCATCGATAGACCCGTTGGCGAAGCGCCACTAATCGCTCTCATTACGACAGAACGCCCTTCTAACGCCGGGCAAAGCAGCACATCAAACCCGTCTTGCCCAGGAACCAGCAGGCTCCGATGAAACGGAACAGGGCAACGACTGCGTTGGACCACAGCAAAGCCTGGAAGAAACGCTGCGTCCGGTCGGTAGCAGAATTCTGCAATATGTTAGTTTCGCCTCTGGTAACAAGGATTGCCGACATCTACATACCGTGAAGCCGAATTTATCCACGCCGTCACTGGTGATGCAAACGGCCAAGAATGCGTTGCTAAAGATCCAAAACGTGACCAGTCTCGTTCGGAAGCTCTTGTACGAGTCTTCCAAAGTCTTCTCCTCCTTCTCAACTGGTGGCACATAGGGTGTTAGGGCTCGCTTGACCGTTGCCTCGAACTGACTGTCGATATCAGCCTGAGGCTTGTCGATTTCCTCGATGACAACCTCCTTGCCCTCATCCTTGGTGGTCTTGGCAGAGGGTAGAGCGTCTGCCTTGTCTGAACCCTTGGTACCCCACGAGACGTCGTGCCAATTGCTGAAAGCGTAGACGTTCAGGATATTGATGTATGACGACTGGACACACATGTAGGCAGGGAAGGATGTGAACATGTGCCAGGGGTCCAGATACATGAAGGATGCCACAAAGTAGAGACCGAATGTAGCAGCGAGGGCGATGATAATGATACCGGCACCGCTGGACGAAAAGAACGATTTCAGGAACTCGCCAACGCCTTTGTCTGTGGTGAAATCCATAGGAGCACTTCCACTGAAGGCACGCACCACCAGGTACAGCGCATCAATAACCACGTAGACCTGGATGATGCCGAAAACCACGAAAGACGCAAGATATGAGAACTTCGAACCCTTTGGACGGTTACCCAGCGCGAGGATGAATTGCAACAGTAGGAATCCCAAGTAGATATATTTCACGATGGTATTGATAATGGGAGTTGCAGTCTCGCCGAACGGGAAAGCCTTGTGATTGTTAGCGTCGCCCGGGGTGCCGACCAAGTCCATGATGACGGTAGTAGTAAGCCAGTAAGAAGCTATTTGAACATCTGTCAGAACAAGATCCAATTGGGGGGGTGGAGTGCGCTTTGTTAGAATGAACATTGACTTACCCAAGGAAAACCATGTCAGAATCGTTGAGAAAATATTGTACAACATTTGGATGTGCAGGAAGAACATGCGGACGATGTTGTGTCCACTCTTGTACATCCGACCAAAGTGCATGAGCGAATAAATACCGGCAGCGAACGAACCGTTCAGCCAACGACGACGCTGCGAAATGAATTCCGGAGCGCCTTCTGGCACGTCGGTCTCAGCCTTGGAGGCCTTGACATATGTCAGGTGCCATTTTGAACCAGCTTTAGCCACCAACTCGAAACAGAGAATACGATCTTCGGCCAAGAACATGTTCTTCTTGAAAATGTTCATTCCCTCGATACCCTTCTTGCCCAGTTGCTTTGAAAGAGTGTGGTCACCATGGAAATACTGCTCGAGAGGGCGGCCCATAATTGCGCGGAATCGGTAAGCTGAAAAGGCACCAGGCAAGACGCTGACATAACCAAATGAACTCTCCAAGGGCTTGTCCAGGATGTTACTGATCTTATATTCGAAGTTCTGGGCGGCAACGAGCGGGTTGATCAGGTTCTTCCAGCCCTTACCCAACATGGCGTGGATCTCACCGCAAGCACCACCCAAATCTTTGTCGTTATAGAAGGCTTCCCAAAGCGACAGAAGTGACTTAGGACCAGGCTTTGTACCGGCGTCAAGAAGAATACAGACCTCGGGGTTGAGAATGCGACCAAATGCATTGAAGAGCCATCTGTGGGAGTTGATCTTCTTGCTGTTCTTCTGTTTCAAACAGAACATCATCTGGACCGGAGGAAGTGTACTCGGACCGTCATCGGTGGGGCGGATCAGCTGCTGATTCGGAGTCACAGACAGTTGAGTCGTATATTCAAACTATAACCAATTAGTACCTCCAGTGATGCCAACTGATCGGAGTACACCTACAATGTGAGCCACAGTCTCTTTGCCATCGACGTCACGCTTCATGACGCCGTCTTGGTAGATACCGATTGTCGCAAGAACATCCAAAGTGTCCTTGTCGCAAGGGTCGATACCATCAAAAACCAGACAGACCACAATCTTCTGCCAGGCAGGACCACCCTTGTTCCAAAACTCGGACTTTTTCAGATTCACAATGTCGCGAATGTTCTGCATGACACCGTGCAGTGTACGTGAAGTGAGTGTCTTGTCTTCATTGTAATAGGTGATCGCAATGAGCAGCTCGGTATGTCTGTTGTACATCGCAGGTCGAAGATTGTAACCATTGTGTAGTGTGAATTCGTTGGGATCACAGGTGGCCGCGGTGTCTGAGATTTGCGCGAGGGCTTGTCAGCAACGTGGACGAAATAGAAAGGCCAGGTACAGCGTCTGAGATCACTCACATCGCATGTGCGTAAATTCCTCACTTCCACCCTCGAGATCGTTTCTGTACTTGGCCTGAATAGCATTCTGGATCGCGCTAGGAACAGGATAATCGACACTCAGGACGGAACCCTGCACCAACTTGACCTTTCTTGTAGCATAACGCCGCAACCCACCGGGGCCGCCTCCGGGAGCTTGTCGCTGGCGCCATGCCTCTGTGGATGAAGTGTCACTTCGAGCATAGGGGGACGCGACACGTCCAGGGACACCGAAAGCCGCCGCCGGATTCTCCGCAGACTGAGCTGAGTAGACTGAGCCAGGGCCAGGTTGAGTATAGGGGTCATGATACGCCGCTTCGGGGGCATAGGTCTCGCTCAAACTGTATCCGGAAACGGGTCTGGTAGTAGACGAACCATGCTGATGAGGGTCATCAAACGGGCCTGTGAAGGGACCTTGCTGGTGGGATAGCAATCCTCTCGACGCCTCTTCTTCGTACTACGAATCCTTCGCATTAGCCTTGGCCGAATATAGAGCAGACTAAAGCTTAATCCAAGACTTACCGAACCCTGGGGCAGGTCCTGAAGTCGGTGACCGTTATCGTCGTAGTGAGGCGGCGAATGAGAACCAGAGCCTTGGTAGGCCATGGTGTCGATGTGTTGTCAAGTTGTTGTCAAAAAGTTGTAATATGCGCGAGAAGGACGCTGAAAAATCGACAGACGCGAGCTGAAGCGAAACGCAAGGGGAAAAACGGGAAGGGGGTATCAGGAGAAGGAGTAAGGAGACCGCCGGTCAGAATAATGTTCAGACAGGACAATGAACTCAATCAACACTCCAATAAGTCGAGCGAAACAGATAAACAAGAAGTTAAAGACGAAAGGTTCAATCAAGAAAACTTATTGAAAGGCTGGTCAAGGGGCGGACACAGTAAGGAAGAAACGTGGATGAAGCCGCCAGGGCCGATGTTTGAAGCCCACGAACCACGAAAGTGTGCGAGTTGACAGGTGACAAGCCTGAGGGGGTGGGAACAAACAATTATGTATACAAATGAGGCAGTCGGGATAACGGTTGGTTGCCCCAAACAAAGCTGAGAGAGTGAGAGGTGGTAAAGGTGAAGAGTGAAAGAAAGGTATGAACAGGCTCTAAGAGGGAAAAAAAAAATCCAGAAATATGATCAGCCCTCCTATGAGCCGTTAGACCTAGGAAGTTGAACTAGAGGAAGTAGGAGTTCGCTTTGGCGCCCTTTTTTTCGGTCTGCAGCAACAGCTGAGCGATGCGGATGGCGAGTGGACGAGCCTTGGGTGGTGGGTATTTGGTTTTCTTACACCAACTACCAAGGAGCCGGGTGCCTGAGTACCTAGGATGAGGCTAAGTACCTGTCAACCATCACTACCTAGATAGTCGACCAATAATCCCTGGTACTGGTGACGGATAGTCCAACCATCCCATATAATTTTCAACATCAAAGGATTCTCCTAGGCTGGACGATTGTCTAAGACATCACTACAAGAACCAGGACCTCGAACATATTTTGAGGGAGCTGAACAGTTCTTTCGTTCCCGCCCTTCATATTTGGAGGTTGGGGCTCAAGTAACCAAAGAGAGCGCCTCCCAAGTGTCGGCAGGGTAACACTTTGACGATGCGGTCGGTAAGGTAAATGTATTACATAGCCGAGATCTGTATTGCGTCTCTTCATCATACCAATATTCCAACCTATCCTAAGTAAGGAACTGCATGGCAAAAACTCCAGCTGACCTGGCTTCTTTTCCTTCACAACTGACATTTATGGAGTGTTTTTGTCATTATTGTTTAAGTTACGCGAACATTAAATTGATATCCATAGCATGAACCTCCGTTCCAGGGTCTCTTTTCCAGAGGATTTCCGGAGAGTCCTGTCAGTGTTGCCTTGACCTATGAAAATTATCCCAGAGCTGAAACACAACCATGGAAGCCAAGCCGGTATATTGGTTGCACCTTTAACAGATTCTGTATTACCATTACTGGTACTCACTCTGAAGGAACATGTGCTTGATATCGAAGTTGAGGTCACACATCCCATGATACAAACAAAATGGCTTCGAACAATATGGCTGGGTATTTGGAGCAGCGTGACTTAATGGACCTCGACAATTGGTGAGCTACGTACGTAGTTATCTTATGGCCAAGGGTGGCTGTTTAAAATATCTGGTATCCCAGCATTCTACACCCCTCGCCAGCATGACTGAGAGGGGCAGAGATTACATCTAGAAGAATGTTGATCTACCAGCAATGGGCTGAATACTGTACTAGATATGCCAAGCGACATTCGCTAGATTCTAGTTTCTTTCTAGCTCATATCTCCTTCAACAAGTAGCTTGCTTCCATATTCATCAGACGCCACTACACTCTCTCTCTGTACATGATATTTGGAATTGTAGTTATCATGCAAAGAGGCCAAATAATTCCGTAATATATTACAGGAAGTATACAATTACAATACAGTTTTAATACATCTGAGTTTCAGGGGGCGGGGGTCATCCACAGCTTTTCAAAAAGGCTAACGCCCCAGCCAAATATAGCCTTGTGGATACAGTGGAGTGCACTCATTCCTTTGTGTCCATCGGCCGTTGGTCAAACAAACACAGCAGAGCTTAGGAGTCAGTACTAGCTCGAGATCCTTGTCTATTCTCACTTTAATTGGAGGGTCGTCCTCTAGACTAGGGACGCTACTGATTCGTTCATTTGCTGCATGTATCATGTTCAGAGGTCAGCCACGGTTTCAAGATTAAAATTCAACATCCATCAAAGAGATCGACCGCCGTGACTAGTCTTCCTCACATTTAAGATGATGCAGTATTATTAGGGAATAGGAGTCCCTCCTGATTCATGGATCTCCTTGCCCTTCATTTTCTATTGACATTGTATTATTCTCGTTGTCACAGGGCCACTCCATAAAAAGACTGCTTAGCCCCAGCTGAATTGGCTTGATGATCATCATTGCCACACTTGGCTAGCTTAATCAGTCTTAGTCTTGTGAACCGCCACTTTTCATAACTGCTCCTTGCCTATCTTTAGAACAAGACAACTAAACTCCAGCCACCTTTGTACCTCTCTACACCGTGCAAGCCTTTTACGTCTGTAGTTCTTGAAAATATACTTTTGATGGAGGGGTGGAAAGAAACTTAAATGCCAAAAGCAGGTCAAAGTCAAAAGTCACACCCACAGCCTCGATGAACACATTCATGCAAAGGAGACATCCGGCACAGAGTCTGAACCTCAGACGATCAACTTAGTTGATCATCTTGGAGACGGAAATTTCCGAACCAGAACCTCAGAACCACTTCTCCGAGGTTCAACCCTGCAGAGGGATTCGAATGCCCCTGCCGCCTACACTGCAAGTATGAATTGATGCATGTCTCCCCTTTGAGTGAATTCGGCGGACTTGGCTTTCGTATTGCAGCTTGACTGCGGTTTGGTGAAAGAAACTGCCTAATTTGATCAAATCAACACGCAAGAATATGATCTCCTGAGCATCTTACCCCGTGCTATTGGCTCTGTCATCAAGTTCCGCCATTCAATGCTTATTTTGGCCTGCCATGTCGGAAGAGGGGTTCTGCTCGAGTCCCATGGACAGATCATATCCATGGAGTATACTCTGGCCTAATCTAGAAACAGACGATATTCAATGTGGATTCTTCATACCTACCGCGACGGTACAACCTGTTTTGACATTGCAAACACATCCATTTCTTCGAATGTGTCAGCCGGTCAGAGTTTGAGTAAGCTTAGCTCTCGCCAGAGTATCACAGTAGTCAATGTACGCCGTGAAGATTATCAAGCGCTTTGGCAAAAATTGTATAATCAACCAGACCGTTAGACTTGTAGGCTCCTTCCTCTTCGTCATTCTCGTGGTTGTTGCTGTTGCAGATGATGGAGCTATGATATATGTAGGAACCAACAATATCAACAGAGTCACATAATTTGTGACTTTACGAGTAAACTGAGGGACCACCTTCGAGAATTCTAGTATAGGTACTCTTATGTATGCACATACTGCCTTGAGTTTTAAACTAGACTTGGTCATTCTTGTGCACTGTAAGGCTTCTGGTTGCAGCTGTTCCTCCCCATTTCTTCTCGGATTTGAGAGACACTCGAGCAGGAGCGATATCACCGCAATTTCGATTTATAGTTATTTGACTGCTTGATGGCTTGTCTTGAACCTTCTCATTGTCATGGCAAGTACGGTGGAATAGTAGTGTGTGGTTGTAAACTCGTGGGTAGTAGCAACATTCAGTTTGAAGATATATAGGTAGGCACCCACATCGATCAACCCCCAGTCGACCTACTATGTAACATGATCAATGACATAGACACTCACTTCCCCTAGTGTCCAGTTTGGCAACCTATGCAAGTCATCGCAAGAGAAGAAATGTATATAATGAAGGGTGTCTATTAGTTGGCACGGCATAGAATAGCATCACCAGGATCGCCTACGGAGACTGATCAGACAACTACCTAGTCTGTAGATTACTGCTTGACATATTGCTGACATAACATTATTATTTAGTTACTGCATTTTAACTCTGCTGTCTATTGATAGTCAGAGACAGGCCACTCCTATCAAGGCAACATCTTAAGAGCGTTCATTAGGAGTACCACAGTTTCTGGATGGATCAGGATGACGCATGCTTGGCAAAACTCAGCAGTACTTCCTGGAGAAGTGCCTTTCGAATTTCCGTATCACAGCAGTCAAGAGAAGCACAGGCTGCACAGCCCTACGAGGGCGATGTTTGAACATCTGACAGATTCTGGACCTCTTCACCCCAGGAAAGAGTTGTGAAACAGTGAGCTGGGCCATGGCAAATAATGAATCAGATTGAAGGCTGGTAGCGACGGAGTTGGTGTACCTGAAATTGACTCCTCTTCGTGCCGTGCCTGAGGACGAACTGGACGCCACAACGCACTATGATTGGACCAGGTCATCAAGTGTAATTTCCCGGCGGAAGAACGTGAGATGGTCCAGACCAGGGGCAGTCGAGCCACGCCCCAACCACGTAGGGGGCACAGCCGGCTGCACAGGCAGGCAGGTTCTGGTGGGATATCTCGATAAAAAGTGAGTCATATGGCTGGTTGTTCAAGAGGGGCATGATAGCCACAAATTCAAGATATACCAAGTAAGGACGATGTTGATGGGTTGGTGTATGTACTGTATTTGTTGACTCTATCTAGGTGGCAGTTTTCGAGTGACATGTTAGGAGGGTAGAAGACACAAAGAAAGTCAGTCCTTGCAGAGTGGCTGCAATGTTAATGCTACTGGCTTGGGTCTTGGCCCTGTACATAGAGAGTATCTAGATGCCTGCCGTGCGTCTTTTTCATCGTACATGATCGTCCAGACTACCCGCATAGAACCTAGAATGTCAAGTGTAGAAGCATACTCTCTATATATATCGAGCAGAGCTTGCCCTCGATAAGGGGATTCAAACTTGTTGCATCTCTGACTCCTTTCTGATACTGTTGAGATTGGCAGAGCTTCACAATCAAGACATCCCGTGGCGTTAATATCCGGCTGTGGTGGGCATAAGATTCTCCTCCCGAAGGCCTCTTAGTAACAATAGTACAGTACTACCTCACCACCACGACTTTCTCTCCACCTCCCTTCAGGTCAATAATCATCCCTCTTCCATTTTCTTGCCGCTCTCTACTATCACTCCCATTACTTTTTCATTCTGATTTGATCTCCTCATTCTTCCTTTACATATTATTCTCCTTTGATTCTGTTCCACTCCATATACCCTCGTCTTCTCGATTGTCCATCTGTTTGTTTTCGCAAGCTCCCTACTTCCTTCCCCGGTCGCAGCGCGTGTCTTCCGACGTCAACCAACCGGAAAAACTTGGTGCTGCTTACCGATCGATACATTTAAAGAAAGCGTCTGGCGATCCTGGATCTGGATGAAATCGACATTGCTCTCTCTTGCTCGAAATTCATGATGCCCCAGAGGCTATGATTGCCGTCAACACTACACCGTCGGGATCAATCCACAGCTGCCGTCGCTAAATACTTATGACCCAACTATAACGCTCTCGACTTGACGTTTTCCCCGAGCATCTCACGTTCTTTTCAATTATATCTACACATTCTCTACGCCGTTGACCGGCTTGACACTCTTTTTCTTTTCTCGATTCGTCGTATCTTTGCTACAGAGCCAGTCGACGGCACCGTCCTTTCGCTTGTCACGACAGAAACCTGCACTGCTATCTTTCCACTCGCCATCTTTGATCTCTTCATCATGTCTCACTCAATCGATCATCCCTTCTTCCCGCGCGGTATGAACCTTTTGCCGTCGATGCGTCCTCTATGATAATTAACTAACCCGAATGATGCTAGCCATGTACTCTCGCGACTTCCAAACATGCGTCTCATGCGATTCAACAGCACCCTCATGTCCGGTCTGCGACGAGGGGTACACATGTACGATGATCAGTCAATCGTGTAGCCAATGCGCCACTACCAAATGTGTTCAGAAGTCCACTTCCACCGGCAGCTCTAGCGACTCGTCAGGCGGAGGCGGTAGCAACGTGGGGGCTATTGCAGGAGGAGTCATTGGTGGGGTCGCTTTCATTGCCATTGTCACATTTCTGATCTGGTGGTTCTTCGTTCGCAAGAAGCGGAGCGAATACGATCAACAAGGTGTCGACGCTGCGGAGAAGAGAAGCGCATTCGGAGACGCTCGTCAGTCTCGAAAGTCGACTAACTCGATCGCCTCCACTGTCTTGACTCGCGCATCAAACGTCATCCAGATAGCTTATATCCCCGGTGTCACAAACCGATCACCGCCAGAAACCCCAGGATCACTGGTGCCGCCGGTACCGCCTCTTCCTGGCGCCTCCCCGGATCAGCACTTCTTCATGCCAGGTGACTTGCGCGACTCGGCCTGGTCCGATGTGTCGCAAGCTCATCGCAGCTTTTCTCCCAGCTTGCGCAGCAGCGTTGCCACCACGATATACCGCAGCAACGCCATCGTCAGCCCCATGCCCGCCCAGCAGGTCGTGCGCACTCGGGCTGCTGTTGTTAGCATCCACAACGGAAGTCAGCCTGCGTCTGCACCAGAAACGCCGGCTGTTCCCGCCATTACCAAAGCACAGCTTGCGAAGGCGGCATTTACAGAAGCCAACACCAAGAGCTCGATTGTCGCGCGGACCGTCACCGCCAAACCTGTCATGGTGAAGGCCACCGGCGCCAAAAAGACCACAAACCAACCGACTATTCAAGCCATCGAGGAGCAGACCGAGTCTAGCTCGTCTAGCACGAGCGACGCACACCCCACCAGCACAGCTAAACCCAAATTTGATGCTACGACCTCCACTTTTGATGCCAGCTCGTCCGACGATGAGAACGACGACGAGACATCCCACCACAAGGACAGCGCCGGGCAAACGCCACCTGCCAGATCCTCTCACACCCCGACGGTGATTGAAGATTCACCTGCAGTGGATCAAAGTCCCTTCAAGGACCAAAATGCCTCTCAGAACGAGGCGCGATCGTCGGCCTTTCTGGATACGAATGACGCACCCAGATCAAACAGAAGCAGCCGAGTACCACCTCCACGAGTCGAGAGTCCTTTCTCAGACGCGAATGAGGTGAAATGAGCACTTTTATAACGATGAATCTGCCGACTCTGGCGGAGAAGGGCATTTGAATCAATTTTAGGGTCTTTTTCCCTCGGCCGAGTCGTATTTCTTACATTCACTTCTCTGTATCTATGAGCCGCTATGCTTCTTTGATATCAGCATGGATCGCATTTCGATCCCTGTCAGATTTGTTGCGTGATATTACCAATGTCAACCATTTCAGATGGTGTTGATAGGAATCTGACCTAGACTATAAATTGGAAGTTTACCTCTCTATAGCACCTAAGAATTCTGTTACCAGCAGATGACCAAGTGAACTTCAGCTCTATCTGAGTGAAGACTGAATGAGATCTCGACTGAAGAATTAGAAAAGAACACAGTTAATTGTCAGCCTATGTGGTTGGTTGAACAACACTATCGATACCTAGATTGTGATTTGAAAGGCTCCCTCTAATACATTCAATGAGATCCAGGATCCGGCCTCGGAAATATAATCCACTATTGCAGTACCAGTCCTCTTGCAACAATAGCTCATGCAACCCAAGGCAGAAATATGCCCAGTCGATTTGTGTCCCTGCTTTAATTATGTCTTGCACCTCGAATACCAGGTCAGGGTTGCAGCGCCTCTGCCAGTATGAAACAGGTAGTTTCCATTGGAAGGCCTCTAGCACGTTGCGAGTATCTTGGATTCTCTCGTGACAAGGTGGACGGCTCTGGTAGATCGTATCAAGGATCATCATTATGATTTCGACAGGAATATCAGCAACGATAGAATGCAACTTCACGGCGCGACCAAGGGTTTTCTGGCGCTCCTGAGTAGCCATTGCAATCAATGCTTGGATATCACGGATTATAAGTGGACTCTCGGACATGTGTATGCGGTTATAGTCTGCCGCATATCTGGGACAGTACTGCTTGATCCAGGGTGCCGCATTGTCGTAGCGTGGATAGTCGTCAGTGTCATGGATTAGGTCCGGCATCCAGAGTGTTCGGTCAGCAGCTCTCCAATATATCTCGATAGCTTGTGTAAATGCGCGCAGGTCCTGCTTCACAACGCCATGTCCCAAGAACCGATCAACCAATAGCCAACAGTGTGGATGCATGACATATCCAACACACGCACCCTTTTCTCTATTCCGGTCGATCTCAAAGAGATTGGCCATATGAAAATCCATGTTCCATCTCTGACGGTCCATTTTGGGCCCAGGAATGACCAGCGCCTTATCTGAATCGATCATTATGCGCGGCTTCTTCCTGCCGTCCGACATGAGGTGTGGAGATATTCCAGATATTGACAGGCAGCCTGTCTTTGGATCATCAAGGACTAGATAGAGGTACGATTGCGTGAGGGCGGGCTCAGCAGAGGATGGGAAACTAGTTATAGATGACTCACTTGCACGGTAAAAACAGGACCACATCGGGAGGTCTGTTTCCAGATTCAAGTTTTCAAGCTCGGCTGCTGGCACAATGAGACTCTTCCTCTTGTTGGATTTTCGTGCCGCCCATGCCCCCAAGTCTTTATGCGCTTTTCTTAATTGATTTCCCATGTATAAGGCACACTCTATCCCACACAGTACGCAACAGACATATGGGTCCCCATCGACGGCCATTTTGGGAGTTGTTGTCAGAAAGCAGAGGAAAAGACGGGAATGTAAGCCTTATATGGTTATGGACTCATGGTTCGAGTGAATGACGCGGTATTGATGGAATAGCTCAGAAAGTGGTCTATAGTGTCATGATGATCCTATTTAGTGATCAGACTACTTCCTACTGAGGCCTCGCTTTGCATTACTACGCTAATGGAGAGCCTGATGAGCGCTACCAGCGATACTGGCAGGAGCACGAGGTTACTCTCTTACGCGGCATTTTCGTTGATGAGATGAAACGCCTTGAACCGGGTTGGATAGAAGTTTTTCAACAAGAGCCAGACTCAAAGAGACTTTGACTTTGCGG
Source organism: Aspergillus lentulus (assembly GCF_001445615.1). Taxonomy (NCBI): domain Eukaryota; kingdom Fungi; phylum Ascomycota; class Eurotiomycetes; order Eurotiales; family Aspergillaceae; genus Aspergillus; species Aspergillus lentulus. Next base: position 234,685 of record NW_028322122.1, read on the forward strand.
TGCAGAACTGCAATTTTTGTCCTTTGCCCGGTGTACCAATGAATGGATTGAAGATGTCATTGCTGGAAAAGACAATCTTCAGAATTGTATAATAGGACATATGCGATTTGACCAGCCACTAGGCAGCTAAGGCCTTGATGGGCAGTATTGTTTCTATTGCTGCTCTATGAGATGAAGACATGATTCTGTCAAAAGTGGAAGCTAGCGGATAATGCATTCATAATGCAGCTGAAGCGATAATCAATTCTTAACAGATCTAATCATAAAAGAGATTTGTTCATTATCCCAGATTTCTGACATGAGCTGTAGCTTTCCCACCATCCTGAGTTGAACTATGGAGATGATTGTTCATTTTCTCCATCAACAACTTGTGGAGATAGATGGGAAAACACTTGTAGACTGTCAGGATGCTTAAAATCTTAATCTCACAAGACCTAGAGTTGGATACTCGCAGGTAGGAAATGGCATGCCTTTTAGGCTCATTTGGCGCAAGTTTGAGTTGATGTTGAACTTGGTAGGTTATATGCAGAGAGCATACCCCAAGTGTATTACCTTATATCTTTTTGTAGTAGTATAGTTCTACTATAAACATATTCGCTTTTGTGGATTTCTACTACTAAAGAGTTATAATCCCAAGGTGAGGAGACCGAGCTCTCAAGAAATCTTCAACTTTGACGGGAGGGATATCGTCTTTGCACATAGATTGAAGTCCACCACCCTGAAGAATTGCCCTGTGGTGGTCAGCAATAATAGATATGAGACCGTGCTCCAGCACATATTGATCACGATGGCTTATACAAGGGCAAGGCAGAGGAAAACCTAATGACCATAATACACATCGCTCGAAGTACCAAATCACCCCGGTCATCACAAGCATGATTTTTGGATCTGGTAAACTGTGAGCAATCATTGTCAGCCTCTACTTTGAAGGCCCCATGTGTTTGAATGCTGTACGGTCTGACTCCCAGCAGATCCAAATCCCCAAAGGCAAGGGAGCACAATATCAAGGCGGCCTCCCAACGAAGCTTCTCATCGGCGTTTCCGGGATAGGCCGATTCTCCCACTTTGTACGCCAGAGGAAACCGGATGAGGACCCGCTTGGCCAAACATCTGTTCCAATTTTCGATATAAAGCGGGATGGAGACGTTCAAGCTGCCGTGTATCTGCTCCCTCACTTCTCCCAAGCGACAATGGTTGGATTGACCGAGTCCCAGATGGTCTGATACAAGTTCTGCAAAGGCCTTGCGACGACTGTAGAAATTCTTCTAATGTTGTGCAGCCCCGAAAGAGCGGAAGGTTCAATGATCGACTAGTCATCACAGCATAGAGTTGGGTTTTATAGGCAAGTACAGGCAGGCAATCTATGACTTGCTCAGAGAATGATGAAAAGAATATGAGATTTGCTCACAACATGGTATAGCTAGCCTATGACTACAAAAAGGGCACAAGATGGCAAGATGTTCTTAACCACTTGGCTATAAATGCAAATATCACTTGCTTATATCATACTTTAACTTCTTCTTTTCATCAATTGTCCCGTTTGACACAAGTAATCTAAATGCAGAGGCGCTGGGCATTAGTGAATGTCAGACCACTTTAGGTCCTAAATAATTCATCTGTTTCTACTCTGGCTAAGTCTCCTAGAAGCTCACCTGCCTAAAACGAGTCGTGCAAGGGTCTCCAGGACATAGGGTCGAGCTAGGAAACATATAAAGCATTTTCAAAAGCCTACAGAGCACCAGGTATCTAAGAGCGTCAACTCCATAGGTAATAAGTAACAGGTAAATAATGAAATTGCTCTATAGGTACTACATATGGTCCGTTAGATTAGTCTCAGCAAAATCCGCCATCAACTGCACGCCCGTATCTCGATTATCACAGCCATAGTAATAGTCGACGCTGACCATACATCCATTCCCAAAATGCTTGGTCCCGCACTTCCCACAGCCGCCAACGTTACGGATATCCTGGTAAGCCTGCCACATCTCGTCGCCGGTGATCTTACAGTTCTTCCCATTCTGATCCGTGCCTCGGATTTTCACGGAGCACCCGAACCCGGCGTTGTTTGCCCAGCAGTTCCCGGAAAGAGCGAGTGCCTCTGCATTGGACGTGTAGATCGTTTGGCCGCGGTTCATCTGGTTGACTGCCTTGTCGCACCACTTGACGTTTGTGGTACTGCAGAGCGTCTCGCCTTTGCAGTCGTATGGCGATGACCCGGTGCAGAAGGCCCCGGCACCTGCCGTGCTGTCCTTCCATTCGCTTGGGCACGGGTGGAAGACGTTCGTCAGCGGCCCGTAGCCCTGAGCCTGGACGGAGAAATAGCTAGAGTCGGTGGTGTCGGTGCCGACGGGGAGTGTCCACGTGAAGGTATAGCCGTCACGCTTGACTGGGGCGGCGCCTTTCGAGGACCACGCCCAGGGGTAGTTGGTCTGTCCTTCCGCTAGTTTGGCACCACTATACTCGTACAGGACCTCGTTCTCGACCATGTAGTGCGTGCAGATGAAGTTCCCGGCGTTGAAGTTGATTGGCCATGCCGGCATTTGACAGTCTGTATCCGGGTCTGTAAGATAGACGCGCATAAAGGCGTATGGGACAAGGAAATCGGCCTGGATGGTGGTGGAGGTGGCTGATTTGCCGACTTTGACGTTCGTGACGGCCTGGTTGTTGGGCAGACTCTGGGTAGTAGCAGACACCGAATTCGAGTCTATGGTCACCTTTCCGTTCGTCCCGATAGCCCGTACGGTGAAGGACATGGAGGATCCTGGGCTGATGTTGCCGATCGTCACCCGGGCCATTGTACCCGGGAGGCGAGCAACTTCGTTCCCGTCGCGGTATACCGCGTACGCGTGTGGGGGATCTCTGTTAGAGATATCCCACGTGAGGCTCACGGACGAATAGTCAGAAGCGGTCACTGATAATGGGCCCGGCGGCAAGGTACCATGGTCGTCGGCTAGAAACGGGGTGGGATCTGCAACATCCGGTCCGCCACCCTCGATTGTGTCCATAATGGCTTTCATATAGGCTTCATCGGGTAGGGTGTCGTACGGATTGGGGAGGAGGTCATTCGTAATGTGGACAAGGCCGGCTCCGCGCTTTAGGGCCAGCGCGGCAACCTTTCCGGCGTCCGCCTCCGGTACACCGTAGATAATATGCCAGAGCTTGCGCGGGTCCTTGGGTGTCCAGCCAGGATTGGGGACGTAGCTGTTCATGTACGTGTCGTAGCTCTGCTCAAACGTCATGAGCGTATCGGCGCTGTAATATCGTTAGTCTTTCTCTTTCAGGACACGCAGTGGATAGATGCACACCTATGTTCAAAGCACTGTGGCATTGTAGCACCCGGATTGAGCACTGTGAAGGCTCCTGAGTGTTTTCGCTTCGTAGCGTCGGTAATAAAACGGTACAAATCTGCATACAGATTGTCTGGCCCACAATCGTTCCAGCCCTCGTCGAAGAAGATGCCGCCGATCTTGCCGGGATACAACTGGTACCACAAGTCGACGTCGGTTTGGATCTGCGAGACCCAATCGGCAAGGTCGGTCGAACCAAGCCGGGTCTCGAAGGCCTGCTGGCTCTGGCCTAGATACCCTGTCCGCACATAGCCAAGGATCCGTTTTCCCGATGCATGGGCCCGGTCGATGACCTTTGCCCAATCCGCATTCACCGTCGTGTCGGGGCCGTTGAGGACGTTGGCGACCAGGACGCTCACCTTGCTTGATGAATAGGCAATCATGCGGTCCCAAGCGACTGGGTCAGCGAGCGGATTGACGTACGATGCCAAGGCGATTTGTTCTAAACGCAGCGATATCAGATTAGTCTCTTTTTTCTCTTTTCCTGTCAAATGACCTTGAATTGCTAGGGCGATACGTACGGCCGTCTCCAGCCCCATTCCCATTCCCGTTCCCACCCCCATTCCCAGAGTTGGGGCACGAGTCGAAGGTGAACGTCTCCGGGATTGCTGGAAGCCCATGATCTTGCTCGTTCTTATTGACCATTTCATAGATGACCAGCGAGGCAATGATCTCGTGCAGCAATATCTGGGGATGGAAAACACGCCCGTATCTAGTCATCATCAACGTCAAGGTCTCTCGCGACAAACCAAAGTCTTTGTCTTACCCGTCTGGAAGTAAGTTTGGAATTCTCGGACCAAGAGCACTGGCACTGTTGACTAGTCTCACGTTAGAGGAGGCAACAGAAGCAGTGCCAGCGTCGGAGATAAAGGCCTGCTCGGTGAACTTGGCATCTGGATCCATCAGACGTGTAATCTGCGCGAATTGGTTCACGGTGCCCTCGAAAGTTCCTTCGAATGGCTGATTGTCGCTCCGTTTCCAGGGATTTAGGCCCAAGGGGTCCATCGTATTCAGCTCGTAGAACATGAGACCGGTTCTGTAGATGTTACTATAAGCTCCGTTTATGGTTTTGAGATCGAGCACTCACCTTGTGTTGCTTTGGACTGTTGATTCGTCGACACCGTTTTCACAAAAGCGGCCATTGAAATGGCCTACCCAAGAGTCGTAGTCTACAAACTTGACCTGGGAACCGGCTCTCTTGACTGCAGCCGACTATAGAGCAATTTCAAGGTTAGTAACGGCTTCAAAAGATTACGAAAGGAATCAAGACGAACAATTTGTGAGTTGGCGGCGTCGACAAGGTCGTTCATTATCTTCCGATTAGCGCTCGTCAATTTCTGCGCACCCCGAAAGAGGCTGGGTATTTTCTGGCGGACAATCAGTAAGTATTATGGCAAAAAAGGCATTCGTTTTATGGCCTACTCACATATAGAAAGGTTGACCAGCTAACATTATCACACGCCGATGATAGATCTTCTGCAAAGAACTTGGCATACCTGTATAGATACTGTTAATAATGCCCAAAAGGACCCGAATAGTATGGCAGTTACCCGGTGTAGTAAATCATCCCACTATCCATTGGTTAGCTTTCAGACATCGATGAGGGTATAGTCTACTGACTCTGAGCTTAGCTTTCCCTTTGCTGCCGCAATAACAGAATCCAAGCTTTTGCTGAAGGCATCCCCAGCAATGATGTCTCTGGTGCGATCCAACTGCTTCTCACAGCCATGAGCTAACGAGTCCCAGTCGTAATCCGCCGCCCATGGAAACAAGTCTGGGTGTTTCAGAGCCGCTTCCTTTGCCATCTTCACAGTCTCTGGAGCCAGGGCGGCGAATCCAAAGATGCACTGGTTTAGGATCTTTGAGAGCTCAGCATCATTACCCCCTAAGATCCCACTCACGTCAGTTCGGTCCATGGAGAGGGACTTCAGATGTATACGTACCGATTGATAGCAAGATGACTTGCTGGTTCCCGTTGATTTGAGGGATCTGTTTGTTGAGGACATCGGCTGTGACTGCACCAGAGCAAGACACGAACTGAAAAGTGCGTGCTGCTGGGTCACCCAGCCGTGGATCGTTATTAATGAGATAGGGATAGGAGTGATCATAGCGACTGCACTCCCAATCTTTTCAGGTGGGACAAAATACCGATTAGTCCATGCGCCACAGCATTGAGTCAGGGAGCGATTGATTTACCGGCTTCAGCTTTAATCCGGTCACCAGCGCCTATTCCGGCCGAGTAGGAGTCGCCGAGGGCGGCCATTCTCGTGATGTAGGCAAGATCTGATGGATCGAAATCAGTGGTATCTCTTGCCATGAAGCGCTGGTAGTTCATGCTTGCATTTCCTCGCGCATCCCAATATACCAGGGGATTCGCAAGGGCGCAACTCCCAAGGGTAGCAATGGTCGCCAGGCCATGCCATAGTTGCCCGTACATATCGAACAGAGGAGACGAGTAGACGAGGAGACGGACGAGAAGGGCAATACAACTCAAGAGTTCACAGACATGAGAAACTTCTTATAACCACGTTCATGGACTGAGAGTAGTCTTGTGGAGTGCGCCCTTTCGGGTTCGCCTCCCCCTTCCTATCCATGAGAACAATACTACCCCTTTCCCCGCTGCTACCCTAGTATCTTGGAAGGTCAGACGAAGTATGACAGGCACTAGAGATCCACCATGAGGCACTTTTTTCGGATAGCAGATATTGGCCCTTGGCCGCCGCGCTTTCCGGTCACGAAGACACCTTCCACCTCCTTCCAAACTGGCATTGGTATGAGTTGCTGGACTGAGACACAATCATAAACGAGAAAGCCCAGTTGGGACGCTAGGCGATGCCGTCAAGAAAACTCTGAGTCGATATTTGTCAGATCTCGTGGTGTAGCCGACGCACGAGGCCATCAGGCCACGAGGTAGATACGCTGAGCCGTCCACAGTCTGATGCGTTGACGCTAGGATTGGGGGTTATATTAAAACAACTCCCTCTTTAGTGGTTAGCTCACTGCCTTAGTGTCAAGAGTTTTTTCTAACCGACCCTTTAGATCGTACCTCGTATCTAACCTAATCGTAGCGCCGGACGAAGTCATAACTCCGTGGCGGACCGCCGGGTAATAAAAGCTTTCTTGGCCAACTCGGCGGCGGCACAAGCATTGGCGGAGATCTGATTTGCCTCTCTTTCCATATACAGCATAGTTTATATATGTTAGTTAGATTTAGATTCTTCGAACCACTAGAACTGCTAGTGGTTTCTCCATTAGCCATATACAGGATAGTTCATCTATGTTAGTGCTCTATATGTCTTGTAAACATAGCCTCGCTCATTGAAAGTCCATGCCGCTACTACGGATCCTGCATATTGATCAGGCTGATTGCTTCACTTACCGATACAGGATAAGTAGCAGTCTATCATGCGCCTGGGGCCTTGCATTTGACTTTCCAGAAGGAGCCTTAGCTCTAGTTTATACTAATATCCCGCATTAGATTAAATTTATGCTGTTTTAGATTGACAATACGAGAGATGATACTTCATTTGCCATACACAGCATAAGTAGCACTCTATCATGCGCCTAGGGCCCTTCCATCATACAATACTAAGACCCTCCTAGTGGATCAAGAAGGACCCACGGCCACACTCCGGTACTAGTATTGCATGTTAGGTCGAATTCAGGCAATTTCGGAGTTGAAAAATACCATATGGGCTACAGTACGCAAGATTAAATGTAACCTTCCGAGGGGGTCCACCCAGAGCGTTCGTTGCCTAGGAAGGACTGGCCGTCAGAGATAATTTAATATCAAATAGTGATCCAAAGAGATATCGGTGGCAGAGACTGGAGCTATAATCACATTTGATCTGCTCACTTGAGTTCTTCTATTATCTGAATCTGGATGCCGGTCTGGGCACCTATGTCTCTGAGCTCCTCTATCAATCCATTGTCCCAATACTGCACTTCGTGTGTCATCCTCGACAACAGACGAAATCCTCGGAGGCGAGGCGTGAATCTCTTCCAGTCTTGTAGCCATGATCGAACAGCCCTCAATAGGTATTCAATCTCGAACTCCCATTCCCATTCCCATTCTCGCTGGAGACATAGATCGTCAGTGAGGGTGAGCCATTCGATGTTGTTTGGAAGTGCTTCCCCTAGGCCAACTACATTTGGCTCCGATGGAGAAAATCCAAGCAGAAATGGAATTGGAACTTCCAAATTTTGCAGCTTATGGAGTCCGCTAAAAGCTTTAAAAGACCCACGGAATCTGACCTCCGGCTGTTCAGGGGCTGATTCTGAGAGGTCTGATAATGCCATAATAGACAAGTCCGTCAAAGTTGCTTGAACATGAGATAGATCCGCGGTGATTTGGTCTAAATTAATTATATCCGTGACAGAGTGATCTTTGAGATCTGGGCGGTAGTACCACTCCCATTGAAGCTTGCGAAGCCCTTGAGTGACTGCTAACACTTGACCAAGAGGCCCTTCACGCAACATCTTCAAGTCAAGCGATACGAGTTTTGATGGATTTGGTGGATATTTCCCAGGCCACATGAAAGTGGCAGTGGGGTTGTCGACTAAGGTCGTTATCTGTTTAACTGACGGCAAGTAGAACAGGGGCAGGACATCTGCCGTGTTCCTGACATTTGTGAACCTGCGGATGTTGATACCAAGGTCGGGATACACAACTGACACATCTTGGAGATGTGTAAAGGAAGGGAGATGGCTATTTTGGGACTCCTCACAGAGGGCTGAACGGAGAAACATGCCCATGAGGCGGCTCTCTCGGGTAAAATTCTTGCCTAGATAGAGGCGCTTCAGACTGGGGAGTTGTGATAGTAAGAGTGTGACAAACGCATCCATCGTTCCGGCGCGCAACTCTTGGATCCACTGTTCAGCATATGGAATCTGGATCCTTTCAATGCGTTTCACTAGCTCGTCCAAGACGACCTCAGTAACTCTGAGTTTAGGACTTTTCTTTCTATATTCCCACAGCACGGGATCGAAACAGTCTCCATTGAGGATCATAACTTGGACAGAACTGGCGAGCTCGGGCCTGTGCACAATGGTTCCCAAAAACTGAGCAATCGGGGGGTTCCGAGAGTCTGTCCATGTCCATTGAACCTGGGTGTAGAGGAATGGCTCAGCGATCATGCGGAACCTCCTATTGACAAGACATAGTGCATGTAGTTCAGCAGGCGATAGTAACTGGACTACTAAGTACAATATTTCTGCTGGGAAGCTGTCTAGACCGGATGCTGCTTGATGTTCCTAGAGATATTAGTAAGAACCTTGAACAATCCTCTTTGATCACATACAGGTTTCATTGCCAAGGGTGTAAGCTTCCTGCTCTTTTGAGTATGCATACACAAAGAACACTGAGGAACTGGTACGTGGGAACTGATGAATAACAGAAATTGAAATGTGAGAAACGTGTCAGGGACCCCAAGTGATTGTTGGTACCTATGACTCCGACCTTCGATACATGGTGGCTGTTGATTAGATTAGGTACCCACGCTAGTAATTAGTGGTACCGGAGCGATCCGCCAGATTCAGCCTCATTCGTGGATTTCAGCAGTCAAACTGAATTGCTCCTTTTTCCTACTTGCGAAAAACCAACGAAAGGCACTACCTACTTGCCCCACCAAGTTCGAAGTTGTGGACTTGTGATATATAATCATACATTGGACTACATCCAGACGTGTGAGGCGATGTCGAATTCTCGACCCACAGTGGGCCAGGGGCATAAAATTTACTGTGCTGGTGGCAAATTAATTCACTTAGGTATCTCCTATTTCCATGCTAAACTAAGGTCTCAGGCATTTCCGGAATAGAACTGATAGTGTAGTGATTTAACCGAAACAATACAGGTTACCATGCAATTGGCCTATCGGGTGAGCGTTTACAAGCGGAACCGAGTGCAAATTAGCACTGAATTAGGAAAATGCCGCAATATCTAGTAGTATTGAATACAGCGCTGGTGCCAACAGTTTCGGAGAATAGGTCCTGCTCTATGGGCCAAGCCTGGATCGCCAAGGCCCTAAACGGACCGGGGTAGTCATCCACTGAGAGAACGAACGAAGAGGATTGGCCCGGAAAACAAGACTAGCGCCAAGCCAAGAAAACCAATGGCTTAGCGAAGCTTAGTCCAGAATCTCATCAGCATCTAATTGATCATGTCTCACACCAATAGATTTATCTGGGTACCTGGACTAAGGTAGTCTACTGCTGCTAGAGCATACATTTTGATTGCCGCATGATCGATAGTAGGCCCCTCATGCGCTTTTCAACGGTTGATCGCTAGGATGGTATCCAGTCCGTGTTTTCTGTCAATTGACTTGGTGGGGTATCTCTATAGCAGTCGGAGCATCCGGAATCCAAAGAAGTGGTATCTATATTGGACGATTAATGGAGCATATACAGGGATCTTGGTTCGCCGACACCTCAATACTGATTTCCCGAGGTAGGTCGGATCCGTGCTATTTCAAGTTGACAGATACTATACGAGAGGATACGTCGGGAATCTCCGAACCATTACAATTACTGCTGACTGCTTCATTTCCTGTATATATGATATTTGCTCGCATTACTGGTTTATTGTCTGATGTAGATTCTGTAATGTCTTGTAAATTTAGCCCCACGTATCAAAGCTCTGTGCCACTACTACGAATAGCACTCTATTGCGCGCCTAGGTGTCTCTCTATTAGACTTTTCTATGGGCTAAGAAGGAGCCCTAGCTCTAGGTAGACTATACTAGCCACTAGTATACCATGTCAGGTCGAATTCGTGCTATTTCACGTTGACAATTACTATACGAGGGAGAATAGCAAAAGAGCAGATGTAACCTTCCGGTCATTCTCTCGTCTAGAACAAACATCTATCATCTATTGCCGTTCATTGGCAGGATCCTATCCTATCGGGGTAATCTATGGTAGCAGCACTAGGAGAAGTATTTGCCAGGATAGTACTACTAGTAGTATTCGACGGTTTCTACCCCTATTGTAGAATAGGACTGTAAGACAGACTTTTTTTAGTCTGAGAGATAGACTGGCAAGTGTAGCGAGAAACCTACAGCAGCCCTCCTTTAAAATGGCCCTGGGTACTGACCTTCAGGGTAACCGGTGGCACACTGCATCCAGATTTACTCTAGGTAGGCAACTTCTCTTCCCCTGGTGTGCATTATGCTCATAGTGGTATAGCAGAGGATTCTACATCATGATTATCCCCAGGCTTCTCCACCTCATCCTTGTGATCTGGTGCGCATTCAGCGATGGGTATGATCTCAGCGAGCGAAAGCAACCTCAAGGTCGTCTGGGCATAACGCTCGATTACGGCCTTGCAAAGAGTTGGCCGCAAGGAATCGATGATAGAGGCTCGGATACTCAGCGGAACTGGTTTTATAGCAGCCATCTCACATTCAAAGAGCCGGTTAGCACGATCACCGACGGCCAACTTTGGCAAATGGCGGCCGATGCATTGAGCGAGATTCCCGGTGTTCTGTCCCAGTACGGCATCTCCAGAAAGAAGGGCTTATCCACAGTCATGACGGTCCTCGCTTTTGGCAATGAAATTATCCTAGCTTCTACGAAGAAGGGCGATGATAGTTTCACGTATGAGTTTGGTGGTGGGAATACCCCGGTTGCCAGGGCTCTCCAGCTCTGCCAGGCTGTTTGGAAGGATAGAGCCAATCTTGGTGAAGACGATGTACTTCCCATCCACAAAAATCAGGGTCACTGTGGAGAGCCCATGGCTGCACACCTGTACTATGCTTCGCACACGACTCCTTTAGCCGAACAAAACGCAAGAGTTGCTACGATTGTGTACAAGTCGCGAGCTCCACCATGTGGTACCGGTGCGACGGTGAGTGCGGCTGGCTACCCCTCGATTCGCGACTGCCGCGCCGCAGGACTGACAAATTTGCGCTAGGACCATTGGGGATGCAACTTATTTGTTGAGCAGATGAATATGAGAGTGGTGGACGTCGATCGTGACAAGACTCCCAATGAGTCTTATGATTTGAGCACTCTCGCAGGGGGAAATCCGGTCATAGGCCAGATCTCAATATGTTCTACGCCCACTGCAAGCTAGATATTGAACGTCTTATTTGTGGTTGCGTCGAGCCATTTGACTATTGGCAAGTGGCTCAAATGTGGGAGGATAAATATCCGAGAATATCAACATCCAACTCGATTAGCTCGAGTGGAACACCTGCGTGAGCGCCTAGTTCCCTGAGTTGGTCCCTCATCCTTGGGGGCCATTCATTGTCGTCATTCCAGCTTAGTAGCAGAGTAATGCCACGAAGGTGCGGCGTGCATGCCTTCCAATCCTTCAGCCATAATTGAAGCAAACCTAGCATGGCGTCATCCGTCCACTCCCATCGAGGCAATGTCTTTACCACTCCATCTTCATTCTGTGGCCTCAAGTCGTCCGTGATGGTTAGAAATTCGATTTTCCTTGGGATCACATCCTGCAATCGGTTCGTCATGTCCTGTGCGAACCCCACCAGGAATGGCCAGGGGACCTGAAGTCTCTTGAGCTTGTCGAAACCAACCATCCCTTGCAACGAGCCCACCATCTTTATGCCAGGAAGGAATTGGTCACCACCTCCTAAGCCGCACTCGGCTGAGAGGGTCAAATCCGTCAGAGTACCTCGAACATGAGATATCACAGCAACAATCCAATCGAGATTGACGATAGGCGTAGTGAACTTGTCTATGACACCATAATCAAAATACCAATGCCAGCGAAGGGTTTCAAGGTTCTGGGTGAGTGCGAGCAGTTCACTGAGATACTCCTCCCGCACAATGGTCAACTCAAGTGATTTAAGCTTTGATGGGACAGGTAAGTGTGCTGCAGGCCACGTAAATTCAGCTGGGTTCTCAATCGAAGCTGACATGCGTTGGACACTCGGCAGATAAAAGAATGGCAAGACATCTAGAGTAGTTTTGACCTTCATGTCGCGGGCCCAATCCTGACCGTCGGGTTTGAGGAAAGAGACATCTCGGAGATGCCGAAAGTCGGGCAGGCCATAATGCACGGGCTCACAGATCGCAGATCGGAGAACCTTACCGACAAGTGCACTCTGTCGAGTGAAGTCGTTAGCAAGGTACAGATATCTCACATTCGAGAGCTGTGCTAATAGAAGAGCAACAAAAGCATCTATAGAACCTTGGCGCAATTCCTGTATCCAAAGGTCGCTATAGGGGGCTCCAGTGCCCTGGATGAATGCGATCGGTTGGTCCAGTTCAGCGCCAGAGACCGGAAGTTTAGGAATCTTGAATTGAAAAAGGGAGTGATCGTAGAGATTGCCGTCAAGGTGTACAGTTGTAATGTAAGCAGCTAGCTGAGGCCTGGATAAGAGTGTCCGTAAGAGTTGAGTGATTGGTGGAGGACGGCCAGTTCTTAGCCAAGTCATCTGGATTTTTGAGTAGAGGAATTTCTCAGCAAGAGTGCGGCACATTTTATTAACAAGACATAGTGCATGCAGTTCAGCAGATGATAGAAACTGGAACACCAGGTATAATATGTCTGCTGGGCAGCTATCTATACTGAATGCTGCTTGTTTCTAATGACATTAGCAATAACCTTCAAAGTACAAGTCATGACAACATACAGGTTCCATTGCCAATCACAGAATTGATATAAGTTCACTATACTTTTGTATAAGCACACACAAGAAGACTGAGAATCTTGTACATGGGAAGTTGGGAACGATGGATAGAAAAACTGAAAGCAAAAAAGCTGTCGGGGAGCCTAAGTGTTAGTCACTGTAACCCTGACTTTTAGTTCTGAACTGCTATTGGACTCACAACTTAGTATGTATCAGAAAAGGTTCAGTAGGTATTAAACCATAAATTAATTTTAAAGGATATAATACCTTTTAAATAATCCAGTTTCCCGCATGGGCAAATATTCCCAGCGCTCGTAGATATTAAACATATTAAGGCCATTAAGCCTTCTGTTCTCCCTGCCACAGTGCATTTTAGTGGCGTAATTTTGCCTGACCTTGTTCCAGAAGATTGGTTCCACAAGCCTTCAAAGTACACAAGCGACAGGCCAAAGACATTGATCAGGATGTCACACTGAATCATATTACTTCTTTCTTCATCTGTTGTTGGGTCATCTCAGGAAGGATTCCTCCTATGCAAACTTTCTCCAAGGACGGACGGAAGATTACATCCGGTCCCTATTGGGGCCGATTTGCTACAGCAAGTACAATGAAGTAAGGCCATCTTTCCCTAATAACTATAGTTGCCCTACGTGTCCTTTCTTTTGTGCTGATGAGTTTGGAGTAGTCTTCGTTCTTCCTCTTGGATCGCAGATCGAGACTCCTATGTCCCTTTTGACCCTCTTGAAATGGAAACGGAGAGCCCCTATTACTTCTTTTCCATGAAGAACAATTTCCTCCCATCTTGCCTGCGCAGGTTGCCTTGACCACAGTGTCAGTGAGGAAAGTGCAAATAACTAGGCTAAGTAGCCCAGCTTCATTCCAACGCGGTCGACTACAGCAAACGACCGCAGCACAACAAGCAAGCCAGCAACATGACACACAGCCTGCAGAAAAAATAGTAAGAAGCCTAAATATATCGCCTATTGGTTTCCCATAGTGTGCATACCTGTTCCACTCGGAGAAACAAGCAAGGGCCAACATGGAAGTCAAATTGGCTCGTGGATTTATCATCAGTAAGGCATTGTTTACTGGTGTTCTGATGAATTATGGTGAAGACGGCCGAGGTACACAAGTATGTTAGCATGACCACCATAGAGAATCTAGCAGTACTGACCATTTCATGGACTGCGCTCGGAATAAGATAGCTTGAGTTATCTTTTTCACGAATCGCACCAGCAATTGCCAGAACCTGATATAGTCTCACTTCATTTTGAAGAAGCACAAGCCAAGGGAAAGTCTATAACTCCAACAAGATCTTGGTTGACTCCATGACAACTGTGGAGCGTATCGACTTTGTTTCCCGTTTTGAAATGCCCTTGACGGACGAATCTTGACATGCCGCCTGGAAGTCGGCGATGAAAATCAGACAAGAGCCAGTATCAACTTCAGAGTTGCAACGCAATTCATTTCCCAAACGGGCAGATCAGATCTTCCAAGTCTTGAAAGAAAAAAAAAGGCAGCTGGAACCAGGCCGATGCTATCTTCTCATGAACTATATTGCCGAGCCAGAGGTGCAGATGCCGTCAGAAACATGGGACGAGATTCCACATGATCTCAACAAACAGCTAACTTCTACCGGGTACTGGGCTGTGGATACCAAGGATATCTTGGAGGGAAAGTTCAAAGACAAGGAGGTCTACGAGAATGAGCTACGTCTGCATTTCAAAAATGGTTCTGATGGCACCTGATATTGAGGCAGTGATAATTCTCATTGGATCCATCCAAGTTCTTTCGCACTGATACACTAGCCGACAAACTGAAAAAGCGACGCCTCCTCGATGTGCTTGACGCGCTCGGGCTCCGCATAGCTTGCCTTGAGAACATTCATCCTGTAGTAGAAAGCCCCGTCATGTAAGACAAACATGCTAGGCAGACCGTGGGGAACCAGAGCAAGACAATCATCGGGCTCAGCACGAAAACCAATGCCGTACCATGTTGAACAATGTGCGCACGAACTGACCCTGGAATGCCGCCGGCATTCCTCTTTCAGATACGGGACAAGATCATCTTCCATGACGACGGTGAGGTACATGCCGTCATTTGCACGGATTCGTGTCCGACCTTCGTGTACTGAAAGCTGAAATGGGATTCCGGCGCTGTACGGATTGCCGCCGAAGATGAGCTTGCCGTTGAAATTACTAGCATCACCATACCAAAGGCCGTCGCTAGTAACGGGATACAGAGCAAACTGTTTATCGGGATGGTAGAGGTCGATTCCGTCTGCGGAGACAGGATGAGCGGGATTGAGAATAGGTTCGGAAAGTGATAGGATAGGAGCATTATCAGTGCTGTCGGTCCTATCTGGGTCCTCTGGGTCGATCTGAACATCAAGTGCTTCGTCAATATTGTCCGTCCAACGCCCCTCTCGTGAAATGTACTGTGACCCGCGGCAGATGTGAAACACGTTGTCCTTGTAGAGGGGATGACTGTTGAGCTGGCCAACATATGTGCGGTCTCTGATTATGTGGATTTCATCATCCGAAAGATAAAACAGGCTGCCATTGCCATGGTAATCACGGTGTAGAATGAAGCCGTTATCGTCATAGCGAACAGCGAGGTATTTGCCAGTGACTATGAAGCGAAACGGCCTGTCTAGTGCCTCGTCATCGGGATTGAGCTGTTCTTCTGCCATGACAATCTGTTATCAGAGTCAGAGACTCTGGCAATCTCATAAGGTGTTCAGTAGTTACTTATGTTGGAAAAGCCGGTTTCATATCTCGGTTGGGTAGTAGATAGACAGGACACAAGTGGATGAAGAAAGGTTTAAGTTATATACACAATGTGGGTCCCAGGCAACCATGGGATTTCAGCTTAAGGTTCATCCCCACAGTTTATCAAGGTAGCATACTGAAATAGAAAGGAGATACATGGGTTCTCCTGCATCGATAATGCCATCATCATGAGACAATTCTATATCTTATAAATACAGTCACTGCACCACTTTGAAAATCCTGTCTCTCTGTAAGAATCAATAGCCGTATGACCACTCCAAAATGTCCAGTACAGGATCTAGAAGTGATGGCAGAATCTGGGCAAGCGACGACCTGGAGGGTCTCCCCCCAACCGTGAATATTTACCCATGGGAAGGCCCCGATCATTTCCAGAGCATCGTCGACTCAGAGCTCCATCAATTCAAAGATCCCCAACGCTCATCTCTCTGCGACTGGATAGTCTTTTCCAACGTCTCTGAAACCATTTTCGAACGCGAGTTCGAAGAAGAAACCGATCTGAGCAAGCAGTGGAAATCATATAACTGCTCCCGTCAACTGCTCTTCGTTGAGATTGCCATGAGCACTTCCGAGCATACTGAGGCTACGCAGACTTTTAATTATATCCTGAAGGAAGCGGTCGATCGGATGGGACTGTCGACTGCTTTGAAGAATTTCTCAGGCACCAAGGTTCGAGGAGATGACCTGGCCAAAGTACCGGATAATGGCTGGGGTCCAAGGCGCCCGCCGGCCGGCCGTTCTCGAAAATGGCCGACGGTGGTTTTAGAAGTTGGAGTCTCCCAACGGAAGGCGAAGCTCCAGGAAGACGCGCGTTTCTGGCTGGAGGAGTCAGAAGGCGACGTTAAAATCTCACTAGCAATATCAGTGAATCGAAGAATTCCAGAGATCGTGCTAGAAAAGTGGAAGGTCAGCAACGGAAAGGCAGCAATGGCACAGAAGGTAATGGTCTGGCGCCACAATGAAGATACCTTGTTCGATAACGAGCCCCTCATTGTCGAATTTGAGGATCTGTTCTTGCGGGTACCAGACATCCCGCGGGAAGTCAACATTGAGTTAGACAAGGGCAATCTGCGGCGCCTTGCCGAGAACATCTGGCTGGAGCAGGGGTTCATGGAGTAGATTCGTGATCCGGGCTTCTTCAGGTCCTGGGAAAGCCTCATTAGTACCACCAAGTGATGGAACGCCGGCAAAAGGGTGGTGCGAGCTTAACATTTCGATGTTAAGATATGCTGAATTACTAGCAGGGTAGAGGGTCAGGATGAAACCTTTGGGCTAAAGGGAACCATGACGGTACGTGCTCAGCTAGTAGTGATATCCAGGATGATGTGGCTTATCCTGACAGAGACCTGAGAGAAACAAGAATTGAAGTCAGTGATCCACTGTGAGGTGACCTTTCGGAAGTGAAAGGATAGCTATACACTAATGGATGACTGCCTAGTGGATATAAAACAGCAGTCTGATAGTAAAGCTGATTCATACATAGTATTAGAGATCGGCTGATTTATCACAGCATGTCGTATTAAGGGTATCAACATTGCTATTGTAAAACGCTCGGCTCTATTAATCAATGCAGAAACATTCCCTGGAAGCAAGCACCACCCATTTCTATAAGGCTACATATGAAAACGGTAAAGGCATCGATCAAGCCTCTTCAAGCCCCATCCCCTTGCCGATCTTTCGAATCAGTGCCCGCTTCAAGAACGCTTCACGCGCCAAACTGCGCGTATGCCGCGACCACGTGTCAACGCCAATGATTCCTTTGACCAAAGCAGCTTGCAGGGCGTAAATAGCCTGCTGGATTCCTCGTTCTTCGGACACGAGGTCATAAAGCTGCTTACCAACCACGGTAGGCGCGACGAGAACCTCATCGATGGGCGGCAGAGCCGATGGTGCCGCGTCTGAGCCCGAGCTAGAGGCATGGGCTTGAGCAGTGGACGAGGAGATGCGTGCCTGCGCGGCTGCGATCACGCCGTCGGCACGGTGTAGGGATTGCTGGAGAATGGAGGTGTTGGACTGCAGAGTTGAGTTGAGAGAATTGAGAGAGGAGATCTCGCCTTGTAAGGTTGCGATGGCGGCTTGAAGGGACTGGGACTGGGAGAGGAGGGACTGCGCGGCGGACTCAGACTGGGAGACGTTGGTTTGAACAGTCTCGGCGAGGGTCTTAGACACAGCGTGCAGGAGGGCGTCCTTCTCAGGGTTCGGCGGGATCGGCGGTGCGGGCCCCGTGGGCGTGAATGAGGGAAGTTCAAGCTCGAAGGGTGAGGTCAGGAGATCTGGTGTTTGTGTCCTCGGTTTCGGCGGCGGCTGGTGGGTCGGAATTGGCGGCTGCATTTGGCCACGAGGTAGAGGTTGCATGGCCGGCTGCGGTGGCTGCTGGTACCGAGCACCATTCTGCTGGTACAATGACGGATGTGCAGGAGCTTGTTGCACAGGGAACGGCGGCTGCTGAGGTCCTCGCGGTAGGCTGGCAGGCGGGGGACTTCTGGGCGGGACACCGTCGCCTGGCTGATGTGCTGGCCCAGCCATATACGCTGGAACTGCCCGGACTGCATTGTGGTACGGTGGTTGCGACAACCCATACGAGCCCGCTGTCCCTCCAGGTGCACCACTTCTCTCAGCAGGGTACTGGAAAGACCTGTTGGGGATATGACCGCCCGTGTTCGCATGGAATTGCAACGATTGACGTCGTAGATCTTGTTCCTTTGGCGGTAACGGCGGTAGAGGTGGAGGAGAGTTGTACCTCCCGGCTTGTGGTACTTGTGGTTGTTCAGCAGCAACGGCTTGCCCTGGCTTTGGAGGAGGCGGCGGCGGCACCTGCCCAGTCGGCTGCGGCGGAGCGCTTGGAGGTGTCGGCGAAGGACGATGCGTTGACTGACTCAGCTCTGGGGGCAGAGGAGGCAAAGGGGGCGGTATCTGCGTAGGCCCTGCCTGTTGAGGTCCTTGAGGTACCTGTGGTTGTTTGTACTTGACCGGCGGTTCCTTCGCAAAGACCTCCCGAAGGATCATAAGGAAATCGACGAGGTTCGATCTCTGCATAAAGACAGCATAAGTCAGTCATTGTTCCACCGGAGAATTGTGCAATTCAAGGTATCAGGCAAACCAACATCCCATGCCTCAGCCCAGTGTGCGAGATAATGGTGATACACTCTTCCCTCCAGGGTCACATGCTGCCCTACTCGAACGGCCATGTCCTGCGTCGGAGTTACGTAGACCAGTGGGGGTTCGCGTGGATATGCGTTCGGAATCCATAGTGCAATTGGAAATTTGTAGACGGTACCGCGAAAGGACACTGGTATTGTGCCGGTCAGGTGGAGGAGTAAGGCAGAGAAACCGGTTTCGTATGCTGCGGGATGAGCGACCTTCATTAGCACCAACAATTCCAGATATGAAACATAGCGATCAATGCGCTGTAGCATAATGTATGATAACTTACTATACACATCCGTTCGGGGCGAGAGTGAGGGATATTGTGCGAGGACATTGGCGACATCGTAGTAAGTGCGATTGGGATCTTGGTAGGTTTGCTTGGGATCATAGTGATCCTGGACAAGTCAGTATTTGTCTACGATGGGAGAATTGAAAGTGGGAACGAACCCGAGTCAGCACACTGTATAGCCAGTTCAATGTCCTCTGCGGCACTGCAGCCATGTCGAAGGGGCGGATACAGGAGCTCGCATGGTGGGAAGTTGTCATGTCAAGAATGCTCGCCCAAGCTAGAGGCGCTCTCCATCTTCCCCGCATCGTGTCTTGGCTGGAGCCATCACCGCCATCTACATGTGGTACTTGTGGAAGGCTAAGGGCAGCTTAAATGCATCAAAATATGGAGAAAACACCAGTCATATCTAATTGATGTGAAGAAAAGTTTTGAGATAAGTCATCGAATTGACTATCGACAAAGATGAGAATAGTAAGGTCAAATAGCCACGCCGCCATCCATCACTGTCGTTAACGGTATCGCTAATGCACAGAAAAGGAAATACTACATGTACAATCACAGAGTACCTAACGCCGTAGAATGCAAACTTTTTCGCTCCTCTCCCCTCATGGACGGTCAAGAGAACGTCACTGGAATAAAGAGATCAAGCTCGGATTTTCCTTCTGACCCTTCTCCCCTTCTGAGCATCGGCAGGCTCCTCGTAGACCTCGGTCCACACGTCTTCAAAAGTGGTCTTCTTCCGACCAATCTGGCCCTCGAAGAAGTTCAATTTACGCACGACCTCCATGGCGCCGGTACCCAGACTAACGGTCTTACCCATAATGATGCATTCGGAGACACCCTCGATTAGATCGGTACGGCCAGCACCACCAGCATCAAACAGATGGTCCGCAGTCTTCTCAAAGGAAGCGAGTTGCAGAACAGAGTCACGCATCTTCGCAAGACCGAAACGAGTGATACCAAGGACTTCGCCCTTGTACGTCATGACATCAGCAAGAAGTTGCATATGACGAGGGTCAATGCCCATGTCCTTCATGACCTCGCTGATTTCTTGGACAATCGTGACTCTGGCCGCTTCGATACCAAGAACATCACGCATCTCCATGACGTTATTGGTAGAGGTGCGGAGACCATTGACACCAAGCGTGGTCATGCACTCCTTCAGCCCGTAACCTTCAACAAGGAGTGTATTGGTGCTGGATGTATCGTCGGTCCGGATGATGGCGCGGCTTGCTTGCGGATGACCAAGCACCTGTATATCGGGAAGGATGCGCTTGAGATGCTTGAGGCGGAGGAAAGGATCGGCACTGGTTGCTGCAATTTCGGTCTTGGATAGAGACGCTTTGCTGGCAGGGTCAATGTCCATGTAGATATGGATATGAGAATTGGTGCTCCGGAATTTCAGATCATCGGCCTTGAAACGCTTGTGGTTCTTGATGGCGTCGACGATGTTCCGGATCTTAAGCTCAAGCGCCAGATTTTGAATGGTCTCCCAGTTAATCTTGACAGTAAGGTAGGCCTCCTTTCCAGTCCAGGCTTCTCGGACATAGTGAATAATATCCCTCAGGTACGTCTTTTCAATACGTCCCTTGACAATACGTGCCGCGATGACATTGTCTTTGGTGACGAGGTCACAGGAGATAACAGGGGTACTGATCTCCTTCGATGCGTTGATGATTTCCTTAATACGTGGAACACCCTGAGTGATACTCATACCAGCAACACCGGCAAAATGGAAGGTCTTCAAGGTCATCTGAGTTCCCGGTTCACCGATTGACTGTGCACCAACAGCACCAACGGCGTGGCCAGGCTCGACCTGAGCCTTCTTGTACTTCATCAAACACGATGTAATGAAGGTTCTGAGAGTCTTCTCTGTCAGCTTTCCGGTGTGGTTCAAGCCCTTCTGGCTCCTCTCGTCTGATGGATCAATATCACCGCCACGAGAGATCAGCTTGTCAGCTTTGCTGGATATGTATTGCTGAATCGACTCAAGGAAGTCACGCGCGCTCTCGAATTGATCAACACCGTGGTCGCTTCTATCCATGTAAGACAGCTTATTGCCCAGCAGATCTTCGCGAACCAATTTTGCACGCTCCTTGGAAAGCATCTCTTCACAAACTTCCATAATTTCGTGTGGAAGCAGACTCCGCTCGTCATTATCGTACGTGATGGACTCAGCGTGGATGAAAGTCCGGTCAAAGTGGACAGGCTTGGCTTTACCTTCCATGTCGACAGGATCCAACTTGTCGTCACCATATTGGAACTGAACGATGGCATCTGAAGAGTTTCGGACGGTGTCATCGTATCTACTGGAAAGGTCCTCGAGAGACTTCATGAGACGACGGGACATGTAACCAGTTTCTGCTGTCTTGACAGCAGTATCGACCAGACCTTCACGGCCAGACATTGCGTGGAAAATGAACTCAGTAGGCAACAGCCCAGAAAAGAAACTGTTGCGCACGAAACCTTTCGACGGAGGCTGTCGAGCGTTTTTCGGAAAATGGGGTAGCGTTCTGTCCTGGAACCCGTCCTGCACACGTTGACCACCAATAATTTGTTGACCGACCAGGGCAACCATCTGTGAGACGTTGATACTGGAACCCTTCGATCCTGAAGTAGCCATGATCAAAGGAGAGTTGTACTTGCTAAGTTGAGCAATACACTCGTCACCTGCTTGTTGACGGACCTTGCTGAGAATACCAGACAGTTGGTTCTCCATAGTCTGCAACTCATCACAACCAGGGTATTTCTCAAGTGTTCCAGCCTTATATTTGGCAATGACTTCGTCACACTGCGCGTAAGCCGCTTCAACGAGCTCATTCTTTGATCGTACCAGGCTCTCACTCGGGTAGACATCTGTGATACCGATAGAGAATCCCATGTTTGTGAACCAACGCGCAGATAGCTTAGACAAGCGGTTCATACCCTCGGCGGCGGCCGCGGGACCGAAATCTCTGAGCATAATGTAAAAGACATTGTCCTTCTTTCCGGAACCAATGGTGGCCTTGTCCATCACACCGCACATGACTTCGGAGTTACGGATGACCAGCCAGCCATCGTTTGGATCCAGGTCCTTTGGCCGACCATCCTTTGGCGGTTTGAATTCTCTGCAAGCGGCGTCAAGGTTAACCAGAACAGGGTCGTCCTTGCTGGGGCGCATGAGGATGTTGAAAACCTGCTTTCCTGTCCACAGCATCTGGGGCTTGAGGACAGCAGGCGGAGGAAGATCAAATCGGGTTTCCGGCCCCAGCATATAGAGACATATTTGCGTAAAGGACCGACGGTCGAAGAAATTATCCTTACTGCTTAGGATATAGGCAGCACTGATGAAATCTTGAATGGCAGAGATGATGGGTTCTCCGTTCTTCGGAGTGGCCAAGTTGTTCTTGACACCCATCAGCTCCATAGCTTCGGCTCTCGCCTCTTCCGTCTGGGGCACATGAAGATTCATCTCGTCACCGTCGAAATCAGCATTGTACGGATTGCAAACACACTCGTTGAGCCGGAACGTCCGATGGGGGCGAACTTTAGCGAAGTGAGAGAGGATACTGAGCTTGTGAAGCGAGGGTTGTCGATTGAAAAGAACGATATCGCCATCCTCAATGTGACGCTCGATCACGTCTCCTTCTTGGATCTGATCCGCAATCATGTTGAGATTACCGTATTTCAAAAACAATTTGAAATCCGAACCCTTCTTGATAATGTAGTTCGCTCCTGGCCATTTCTTTGTTCCGTTTCGAACCCTTTGCTGCAGTTTCTCCTTGTTGTAGCGGGTGACAACTTCGGGATAGGTCATGTTCTTCGCCACTAATTCTGGGACGGCGACTTCATCAACTCGTAGATTGGGATCAGGCGAAATGACGGTTCTACCGGAGAAATCAACTCGTTTCCCAGAAAGATTACCCCGAAATCGTCCTTGCTTTCCCTTCAAACGCTGCACGAAACCTCGAATAGGCTTGCCTAGATCGGCTTTGTTGAGACCAGGGACATCGCTGTTGATGTAAACAGCAATCTGGAGCTGCATGTAGTCCCAGCATTCCACGATAGTTTGAACTGGTGCTCCTTTCATAAGGGCGTTCTTCAGGTTGATGTTACTCTGGACAATATCTCCCAGCTTGGCTGTCAAGTCATCCTCGGTGGAAGCAGCATCTTGGCCAACGGAGGGACGGATACACACTGGGGGCGCGGGAATAAACTGCCAGAGGAACATTTCAGGTCTGGCTTCCTTCGGGTTCAGTCCAAGCAATTCACAGTCGGTATCGGAGACCTTCTTAAACAGATTGAGAACACGCAGGGCATTCATATCATCCTGAGCCTTCTTGTAGTGCTTCTCTACCTCTGCGTTCGAAGTCCTAGCTTCATCGAAAGAACGGTCGAAGACAATCTTGCTGGGCGGTGGAACCTTTTTCACTGATGTCGACACGTTGAACGCACGGAATTTGTCGTGTGTGATTTTGAGCGCACTGTTACCGGCCTTTTTAACCACGCCATTGATAGCACCACACGCCTCACAGGTCCGCGTCTTCCGGCAGCGTTCGTTGATACGTTTCGCAATCTGTAACCGTCGAAGATTGTCCAACCCCGGCCGACGCATCTCGCGGAGAAAAGCACGTCGCTCTGCCTCGGGCAGCAGAATGCGCGAACACTCCTTGCAAATCTCCTGCAGAATGCTGATAACACGTTTGAAGTATCCGACATGGAAGGCAGGTAGGACGAGTCTCACATGGCCGAAATGACCGTTGCAGACCTGAAGAGAGCCACCGCATGTTTGGCAAGTGGCGGTCTTGCTTGAGATACCCATGCGCCCATCGAGAGGACCGTGGGGAACCACCGCTCTGTCATGTTCGAGATCGAAGAACTTCCGGTCGGAGACCTCTACTACAGCTTGGCTGACTATGTCGTCGTTGGACCTGTTACACCGAATCCAGAATTAGTCACAATCCAATCATCCAACACCATGACAGTAAGTCTCTGAAGGCGGATCAAGGACATTCATACAGTACACCGAATTTTAATTCTTTTATAACTTTGGGGACACGGTCTATGACCTGGGCCTTGCCCAGGTCGACCTGCACACCTTCTGGAGGCTGCATTGCCGTTGTCAAGAGCTGATCATGGCAATGAGCCACAGATGACTAAACCCAGCTGCAGACGGCCACGCTGTGTAAGTTCGGCGCGTATATTATGCTCCAAACGGAAAGTGCTCCGTGATGAAGATAAGCCAGAGACCGCTGCGATGGTGAATTTTGACCAGAAAGGAGCTGAAGAGAAAAGGCGACCGTTGAAGGAGAAATCGTTCAGATCATTGCGGCGGCGGGGTCGGCGACGAACTTTTTTGCGGCCAGAAGCTCCAGCTCCGGCCCCTCAAACGTTCCGACCAATCAACATCCAGAATTTCATCCAACATTGGAGATATTGGTGTGATAGTTTGCTGATACTGTAAATGTGCAGTAGATATAGACAGGGGTATATTGAACGATTAATAAATAGATATACAACATAAACAAGATGATACTATTCTACAGATGCGGAAGCATTTCAAGCGTTTATTTGGCGAGGAAGGCCTGGAACGCCTTGTGCTCAATCACCACGTTTCCAACAGCCCTCAGTCTCTTTCGTCCTTCTTTCTGCTTCTCCAGCAGTTTCCGGCGCCGACTGACATCACTAGCATGGAGCTTGGCCAAGACATCTTTTCGGTAGGGTTTGACCGTCTCTCGGGCGATAATCTTTTTACCAACAGCCGCCTGGATCACGACCTCGAACAGTTGTCGATCGACATGCTCCTTGAATTTGGTCACCCATTGTCGTCCGAGCCTTTCCACTTGACTCAAGTGGACGAGGCGAGCAACAGCATCGACAGGCGCCTTATTAACCAAGAGTTGCAGCTTGACGATGTTCCCTGTTTGCCAAGCGGACTCCTCATAATCCAGGCTTGCGTAGCCTTTGGTGGATCCCTTGAGCTTGCCGAAGAAGTCATCGACCAGTTGAGCAAGAGGCAGCTCATACTTAAGAATAACCTGCGTCGCTGTGAAATACTCTAAACTCTTCTGCTCGCCTCGGTTTGCCTCACAAAGTTCGATGACCTTGCCAAGGTATTCCTCGGGGAAGGTCAGTGTAGCCAGGACGTAGGGCTCTTGGATCTCAGCCACCTTAGAGCGCAATTCTTCGTCTTCCGGAAATTTGGCAGGGCTGGTAATGATCTCTTCTTTTCCGTCCTTCCAAATGATCTTGACAGGTACTGATGGAGGTGTGATGATGATGCTAGCACCGTGCTCCTGACGCAAGCGATCCTCAAACACAGAACAGTGCAGTGTGCCAAGAAATCCCAGTCTGAAGCCGGCGCCAAGAGCCTCTGACGACTCCTTCTGCACGGTGATACTCCTGTCGTTAAGTACGAGCTGGTTGATACTGTCTTCCAGGTGCTCAAAATGGTCTGCATCCACCGGGTAAGCCGCCACAAAAACCATCGACTTGGGCTCCTCAAAGCCCGGAAGCGGTTCAACGGCTTTCTCAAACCCGACCCTTGTAAATGTGTCACCAATCTTCGCTTCTTTGCTTCGTTTCATACCAGGGTTGAAGTAGATGTATCCAACTTGGCCTGCACGGAGCACGCTCTGTGGTGTTTCGTTTGGATACATGATTCCAACCTCGCCAACATAGTACTTGAGACCCGTCGCAAACGACACGACCTGCTGGCCCGCTCGAATTTCACCGTCGAAGATGCGGACCAGACAGATTACGCCTTTGTAGGAATCGTACCAGGAGTCGACGAGTAACATTCGCAGGGGCTTCTGGCAATCGCCGATGGGGCTGTTAAGAGTCAGTAACGGAAGCAGCTTATGAAGATAGACAGGGAAATAGCCATACGCTGGGATCTTCTCAATAACTGTCGGAAGTAACTTTTCAACATTGAGGCCAGTCTTGGCTGAAACCATCACTGCGTTCTCGGTGTCGAGCTCGAAGGAATTCTTCATCTGCTCAAGAGCTCGCTCTGGTTCAGCCGAGGGCAAATCTACCTTGTTGATGACTGGAATCAATTCCAAGCCCTGCGCGAAAGCGAGGTAGAAGTTCGCAACGGTCTGTGCCTGGATTCCTTGACTGGCGTCGACCAGGAGCAATGCTCCTCCGCAACTGGCATAACTGCGCGATACCTCTGCACGGAAGTCCACGTGGCCCGGAGTATCAACCAGGTGCAATAAATAGTCTTCACCATTGTGATTGTATATCATCGAGCAGGTTTGCGCCTTCACGGTGATGCCACGTTCCCGCTCCACGTCGAGCTTGTCCAACACTTGTTTGTTCGAGCCGGGCTCAATCGTCCCTGTGAGTTCGAGCAGGCGGTCGGAAAGTGTGCTTTTGCCATGGTCGACATGGGCGACGATGCAAAAGTTTCGGTATCGCTCGATTGGAATCGCTGCTATTCTGTTCTCGAGGTTGGATACCGGCTTTGTAGCGGTTGATCTCGATCCGGCGCGAGAAGCGGAGCTGGTGAAAAATCGGGGAGCGTTAGCAAGGACGAATGGCGCCCTGATAAGGCTTGCAGCTGTGCCTTTCGGTGCAGCGCTCAGCCATCTGGCTAACTGCAGGCATCCTCGCATCTGGAGTACTGCAATGGCATGGGAATAGGATGCCTTTTGAGATGAGGATTCGAGTTGTCCACTGCCGATTCCGGAAAAAAAAGTGCGGCACCGATTCACTTGCTGCGGAGAAAAAGTGCAGAGTCCCGGGCGGTGGAACACACGGATTGCTGCGGTGACTATCGAGGTAAACAAAAGCTGCCCTTATTTTTGACCAAGTCAAGAGACCCCACGAACGAGCAAATATCCCATCTACAACCTCGAGTTTGATCAAAATACACTGAAAATGTCCGCAACGAAAGATAAATCCAAGGTGCACAAGCTCTCCATCAAAGGTGAGACACGAATTCGGCGTTTGTTGATTGATTCTTGAAGCTCACCCATTTATGACAGGCTCGGCGAAGCTCGTGGCAGAATTCGTGAGTCAATTCCATCGATCTGGATGGAGGACGCTGGTTGACAAGATTTTAGTTTGAATACTCGATAAACTCCATCCTGTATGTTGATGTGCACTAGAGGATGGGTGCAACTCATACTCATCCCTTTGGCTCCTAGGTTTCAACGAGGGGTATATCCACCAGAAGACTTTACAACGTCAGTTTACGCCAGCCCACGATAGCGGTAGATAATTAACTCTAACGCGGATACAGTGTTAAGAAATATGGTCTCAATATGCTCGGTTGGTCCATTACCTCGCTACCCGCCAACTCTCGCTGATCGAGTCCAGTTACCGCCGACGACCAGGTCAAAGCCTACATCAAGAAGATTATGTCGCAGTTGAACAAGTGGATGCTTGGAGGCAAGATATCGAAACTTGTTGTGGTGATCACAGATAAGGAGACTGGGGAGCACGTCGAAAGATGGCAGTTTGATGTAAGGCAGCCCCCTGAATGGATGCGCGCAGAGGCTCATCAGAATTCGATTATTATCAGGTCCAAATATTCGGAAAGCATACCAAGAGCCAAACTTCTCGAAAATCTGCTGATAAGGAGAATGCCACTCCGGGGTATGCCTGCCTTTTCCTCCCACGTCCAACACCCACGATACTAATGAAACCTGTCTGTGCAACAGAGACCCGGAGATGCAAGATTCGACGGCGGTTGAGAAGACGGAGAAAGAAATCCAGGAAGAGATACAGGCTATCTTCCGCCAAATTACAGCCTCTGTCACTTTCCTCCCAGTCCTCGACGGAGACTGCACATTCAACGTCCTCGTGTACGCTGACGCAGACTCGGAGGTGCCCGTCGAATGGGGCGACAGCGATGCCAAAGAGATCAAGAATGCCGAGAAAGTGCAGCTGCGAAGCTTCAGTACGAATAACCACAGAGTGGAGACCCTGGTCAGCTATCGCCTGGCCGAATGACCGCTTATTGTCCAGATTTGGGTAAATGGTTCTTGCAGGATGGCGTTCAGGAAATGGAGTTACACAGCTGGATTACCTACACTTTGTGATGGCTTTCAATCTCTTTTAATGCAAAGGCGATGTGGAATGTCCTTTGGAAGACTGTAGTGAATACACATACCCGTTGGCCGCGCCTTAATAAAATCTTGCAGCTCATAGTAGAAGCTACAGGAGGAAGCTGCCAGGTGCCCCTACGGCTTCGCAAAGCCAGATCGAACTTATCACTAGAACACCTATCACTGCACATCCAACGGGCAAACTAGTAGAATCTATCCTTGCTACTCGGCCTGATCTTTCTTTTTCAATCTAACGATTCTTCCGCGGCACCCTAATCCAATCCCAATCGCTATCTCTTCATAAGAAACGTTGGGAGGAGGTAGCAGAGAAGAAGAAGCTTACAAACGCAAAAAGGTCACAAAAGCAGGTAAAACGGCTTCATTTATCTATGCCAAAGATGGCAAGGATCATCTAGATGCTAAGGAAGCAAAGCAAGTTGAAGATATCTGGCAGCAAATCGGCATGGAACTGATCTCCAGGGTCCAGTTGACGCAGTAGAAAGATCACGCGTTTCTCTCCCCAGCTATAACTTGGAGAATTTCCTGTCGATCCGGATTCTAACTTGATAGATGATCCAGTTGAATCCGCGTCGATATTTGGTTTGGTTACGTTGGTGGTTGAAATCTACTGGAGCTATCACGGAGCTCATCTTGGTCACTGTGACTGACCTCCTCGCTATTCCCAATCTGTCAAATGTAAGATCAGCGTCTACCCACAGCTTAGAATTATGACGTGCAGTTGGTTCCTGGTCAATCTGAATTATGCAGTCCACTATGGTATTGCATTCGTGTCAATCTGGTCTAAAGTCTTTGATGATCGGTTGACTTGAAGGCTACTAAAGCAAATACCCTGCAGGACGACGAAGTGATAGCCCCACGCAGCATCTACCGCAGTGATCGCCTCTGCGGGTTGAGGACGCCAACAACAGGCAACTCATCACGAGGAAACGAAATCAAACCTAAGAAGTTCTCTTGGGCTATGGGAACGATGAAGTGTGAAGCTCCTGTTCTTGAACTGGCTTGATGAAACGACCCAGTGTACATCCGCCCCTATCTCAGACTTCGCGACAAGACATACATCGTGCCGGGATCCTCATCAGAAATGAGGCATCTGCCGCTAATCAGGCTGTCAAAACCCAATGCCGATGGTTTCATGATGAAATCCTTGCAAAATGACAGTGATGGCTGCCTGTCAGTGGTGAATCCTGATAGGGCTAAGATTGACATTCTCTGTGGGCCATGTTCTTTGTCTGTCCGTCTTGATATTGTTCTTGCCTCCCGCCTTGATATTGTTCATCTCGATCTCATCACAAACAGGTCTCTGCCATTCTGGTCATTCTCTTTCAGCTTGTCAATATGGACAAAGTCATGATCAACGCTTTTGTGAATCGGGGCCCACCGCGATGTCATCTAAATATTGTTACATCTCTCCCTGGCCATTCCATATATTGTTTGTTTCGGGTGTTGCCTCCGAGTGTTCAGACGGACCGTCACCGCAGGTTAGATAGCCAGCTGCTATACTTCGGCCTCGATCCTGACTTCTACAATGCTCAATCTCCATATCTAGACACCCTTGGACCTGGTGTTCGTCTTCGTCTTCTGAGCCCATTGGCATCTTCAAGCAGCTCTATCGGCTGATACACATACAAGACTTTGGCACTTGATCGCTGGATCGATCACAGTAAAACATGAACTCGACATTTGATCCTTGGACGCAGAACATCACTCTGACTCAGTCCGACGGGACGACGGTCATCTCATCTCTAGCACTAGCGGACGACTACCTGCACTACATGATTCGTCTCAGCATCAACTATGGCGCCCAGCTCGGCGCATGTGCCGTGCTCCTCCTAGTCCTCTTGCTGCTGACAAGACCAGAAAAGCGCGTCTCATCCGTTTTCGTTCTGAACGTCGCTGCGCTACTTGCCAACATTATACGTCTGGGCTGCCAGCTCAGCTATTTCTCCACCGGATTTGCTAGGATGTATGCGTTGCTGGCTGGCGACTTTTCCAGAGTGTCACGCGGTGCTTATGCCGGCCAAGTCATGGCGTCTGTGTTTTTCACCATAGTCCTTATTTGCGTGGAGGCCTCCTTGGTGCTTCAGGTGCAGGTTGTCTGCTCCAATCTCCGCCGTCAGTATCGGATCCTGCTCCTTGGTGCCTCGACGCTTGCTGCCCTTGTTCCGATCGGGGTTCGCTTGACTTACTCGGTGCTGAACTGCATGGTGATCATGCACGCAGGAACCATGGACCACCTGGATTGGCTAGAGAGTGCCACTAACATCGTGACAACCGTCAGCATCTGCTTTTTCTGCGCCGTCTTCGTCGTCAAGCTTGGCCTCGCCATCAAAATGCGAAAGAGGTTGGGTGTGAAGCAATTCGGTCCGATGAGAGTCATTTTTATCATGGGTTGCCAAACCATGACCATCCCAGGTAAGGCCCGGAGAGGATCCATTATTCAATGAAAAAAGATCATACTGACCAAGCTCCATCAAGCCATTTTCGCCATTTGCCAGTACTTCAGCAAAATCCCGGAATTCTCGCATAACGTCCTAACCCTCGTCATCATCTCACTCCCTCTTTCCTCCATTTGGGCTGGATTCGCTCTTGACCAGGCAAACTCCACCGCGCGCTCTAGCGAGTCTCGTCACCATCTGTGGAACATACTCTCCTCTGACGGCGCCACGAGAGACAAGCCCAGCCAATGTGTCAGCTCCCCCATGACTTCGCCGAACACCACATGTTACTCAGAGCAGTCAACCAGTAAACCCCAGCAGGATCCGGAGAACGAGTTCGGCATTTCGGTGGCTCATGACATCTCCATCCACAGCTTCCGAAAGGACGCCCACGGGCATCTTTGAGCAGTCATTACATTTGAGGAATGAATAAGCGGTTGATTTATCTGGAGTTGTCTTGCCAGGTGGCTTTCCTCACTTTCAGTTGATACAGGCCATATGCTGCAACGCCAGTTGTGTCATCATAATCCTAATACCTTCCTTTTTGTTTCTTTTCCTTTCTTTGCTGTACTTTCCCATCGATGCTACGTGGGCTATCACTTCATCGTTCTGCGGGGGGGTTGCTTTAGTAGCTTCAAGTCAAATGATCTTCAAGGGCTTCAAACCGGATTGGCAGGCATTTACAATACCATAGTGGACTGCATATTTGAGATGGACCAGGAATGGCTCAACTAACATAAGGTAGACATTAACACGAGCTTCGTAATAGCTCCAAGGAGGCAAGACAGAGGGACTGGGGAATTTCCTCCCTTTGGAGCTTTCTCGTGTCACTGTCATAGTACACTCAGATGACGCCGTTGAACACACATTCAACCGAAGATTAGCCTTTTCCGCCATCATCATGAGGACTTCACCTAATGGGACAGTGAGATGACTGCGCGTGCAGAATGGAATAAATAGCGCGTCCAAGGGGCTCCTAGACGCTCTCAAGACACTTAAGATTTAGAGATATCTATACAAATTCTAACTCCACAGTTGACCGCAAGGATGCCTTACACTGAGATGCAAGATAGATATGCAAATCTAGATTGAATCCCATGCCATATTCTAACATCACAGCCGCCATCTAGGCCTGCAATGGTTAAGGATGGCTTAGATATCTACGTGGATAATGAATTAGCTTTGGAGAAGTATGTAGTAGCAGAGGCCTTGCAAGCGACCCCTTCACACACAGTGAAGTGTCAGAAGTGGAATTCCCTGGAAGAATTAAGAATGATCTGAATTTTGAATATGTCTAATTTGTCATTTACTGTCGAGGTTTACTAGTAGATTCTACTATATTTTAGACATGCTATGATACTGTCGAATCCGTGGAGTTTGAACATATATTTTGGTGGCTTGGTAAGGTGCGCGGGCGTAAATGACTACTAATCTCGATAATCCAAAGCAAAAAGCAATTCATACCAACTAGCTAGCCATTCTGTTGCTTGTATTTGATTATGAAAGAGGCAGCGGAATCATGATAGCGTAAGATGTTTATTAAGGTATGTAACGTTAAGAGACGAATCTATTTCTTTACAAACCAAACTGGTTTCTTCCATGGAGAAAGCTGATTCGAATCAACTTTCCCGGCCAAGTTTGGACAACGATTCCGTCAGGAATTCATTAGCATTCATCAAATCCGTACTGCCATAGACGACTCTTCGTCTAGCTCCACCCATAGCTCCTGCTCCAGCACGAATGCCGGCCCCTGCACCGTCGCCAGGCTGTCCGCTGGTTTGGCGCACCCAGTCCTGCAAATTGCCGTATTCGTCCATGCTACCTCCGCCGACGGTGAATACGATTGCTTCGTTGAATGCCTGGCGACGTTGACCAAAAGTCGCGCTGGTCCCTCGTTCCCCACCTCCAAGAGCTCCTGGGGCTTGTGGATTGCGAGCTGCAGATGCCGGGGGTATAGCTCCACGCGCGTTTGCGCTCCTCGGGTCGAAATAGAGATAATTCTCTGTTTTTGCAATTGCTGAACTGGAGGCTGAGGACGGATCCATGATGGACTCGGTGATCTTGGTCAGCGTGAGGTCTTTGTTGGCAGGGAGGAAATTCTTGACGCCGGAAATGAGCGAATCGAAATTAGCACCCAATGCTCCGGAAGCTATGCGGTCAGTGAGGCGGTTGGAAAGCGATGAGAATCCACGGAACAGATCCGAAGACTGCTGCTGCGGTGCGGCAGTCGTCATCATGGTCATCCGGGTGAGCTCTCGAACCTGGCGTACGTAGGTCAGTGGGCTGATATCCTCAACTCCTGCGCGCGTGAGAGCCTCTTCAAATTGGCTCAGGTCTGCGCGGGATAAGTCGGTTTCTGTGCTTAGGAACCAAATAAGGAACAACCGGAGCTTGTCGGTCGGGTTGCTGCCTTTCGCAGGGTCATTAATCAATTCCATGATCTGGGTTTTTGATTGTTTCGTAATGTTCTCCTCCAGCTCGAAGAAATTATCCAGCTGACGGTCTTTGATCCCCTTGAGCAGTGCAGTTGCTATATTCATGTGCATGTCCAGAACGGCTTTGCGTTCCCGCAGCTCAGGAAGTAGGGTAATCGCAGCTTTGAGGTGCTGCGCAGAAGCGCTGGTGTCATTCTGCAAGTCCTCAATAGAAGAAGCCCCGGTCTTCTTCGTGATCTCATTTGCGTCTTCTTTATAGCGCGTCAATTCAGCGTCGATATCTTCTGCCACCTGAGGAAAAGGTGCTCCAGCGTTACGCTTCCAGAAGAAATCATTGCTGCCTAAATCGTACACTTTCTTTGTCACGCCCTTGGCAGGGTTTGTCTCGTCAATCGGAGTTTCGACAGTTATCCGGTTGAGCCGCATTTGAAGCACGTCTTGTACTAATGATTGGTAGGTCCATGAATGCGACAGCATGGGTACCAAATCCACATTACGGTCAACGATAATCAAGACAGGTCGTGAAGAAGGTACTCCTGCGGCGGTTTTCTTGTTGCTGGAGAACAAGTTGTCTTTCGAATTCAGAATATGATCACGTAGTTTACGGTCGAGTTTTGTGGCGATCAGCTCTGCCGCGCCGCCTTTCGGACAACGAATGATTGGAATCGCACCTGTTTATCCCAGGAATAATCAACAACTGACCCTCGAGCACGGAGAGGGTTGAAACATACCCATAGTGACACTGACACTGAACAGCCCGCTAACGATCTTGTCAACGATGCCGTCCAGTTCTTCATCACTCGTTTTGGCGCTGTTAATCTTCCAATATGCGTCGTTGCCTAGTCCCAAGCTGAAGAGGTCCGGTTCGGCTACGATAAAATTCAAGTATTGGTCATAGACTTGAGCAACATGCTCTGCGGTACCCGTGGACGCGATTTGAGACGCGAAGTCTTCAAGAAGTGGCCGAGGTATGGATGAGAGAAAGTTCACATAGGCAGGAGAATAGAGTCCACGGGACAGATCATTCGTAATTGCTTGGATATTTGCAGGTGTCGGTTCGACGAGGTATACGACGGGGACATCAGGGATGGGATATCTGGTAGAGTTGAGATTCCTTGAAGACGAAACCGATTAGCTGCAATTCTATGCTCCTTGCACCACAAGGACCCTACAGATGAATAGTGACGCCCCAAGCTCTAAGGTCGTTTACACGAAGTACGCTGCTGATGACATCCCGGCCCATGTTGTCGAACACTAAGACCTTCCAAATGGGATCGCCATCTTCATTGAGAATAGGCGTGGAGATGAGACCTTGAGCTGATATATCGTGAGGGGCATCATCCGTGGCGTGGGGCTCGTGGTTCAAATTGAGGATCTTCTGAATAGACGCTATGAGGCCAGTTAGCGACTTGCTATACTCATTGAATGATTTTCAACGCATCGAGAAACCTACCGACCTGACGGTCTCGCAGAGACATTGCGTGAGACCCCATGGTATGTTCACTTGCGCATGCACTGTTTCAAACAAATCAAGCAATTAAACTCGAACCATGACACGCCCACCTGTATTGCGAGGAACGAAGAAGATCAAGTCGCAGAGATGATGAAAATAAATTCCTTATTGCATTCACCCTGAACTCTCAGGGGAATCCAAGAATAACCACCGACCGTACTATGATGTTATCGCGGTATCTCTCCACCTGGCATCCTGAGATGCTCCCAATTGATGGCGCTGACATAATCCCGGGCTAGGTTGTTTCTCCCTTAGCTCAACACAAACAGAGCAAACTATGTGGTCGAATTGGGGGAAACCGTGGCTGGTACAATCACATGACCACAGCTAGGCTCGAACAGGAGTAGCAGAAAAATCACCCTAATATTACCAGGACCGCCCGTGAGCCGCCCGGCTTTTCAGTTCTACCTCATCACCACGACCAACAACAACCCATCCCTATTCTCTCAACCATCCCCGTAAAGCGAATTACTATGCTACTGAACTGCTATTCAGAGTGGTTCTTTGTATGAGAACCTCTTTCTTTTATCTTTAAGACAAGCTTAGAGGAAAGAAAAGTCCACAAGGACTTAGCAGTTCGACCTGACTGGTCGCGTCTGCCCGACAGAAAAAGGTGGGCAAGGCAGGTCAAAGTGACAAAGGCGCATAATAAGGAAACAAAACACAAGGCTGGGGATTAAGGAACAAAGGAAGTGGGAGCAGTGAATTCCAGGAACAAAAGGAACAGACCACAGCCTCTACCTTAATACTGGCCGGTGTATTCGAAACAAGGAAGTCTTGACCAATTTGTGTGGTACCTAAGGTGCTTCTAAAAGGCGCAAGACGGTCACAAGATCTGAACGTGACTTGCAGGACACACCTTTAGGAACTGCAGACACAGACCTTTACCAGCCTTTGGCCGCTACAGTATCCCTACCAGCAAGTCCAGGTCATTTTAAGGTACCTAAGGTAGGCATCTCCGAAGCGGGTGGATAATCACTGCCACACTGGTCGGCCAAACCGTACGGAGTGCACCAAAGAAACTTGCTTGACAACTCCTCGGTTCCTTCAAGGGTCGCTCCTGCGGCCGCCCTCTGCAAGGCGGGGATCTTTTGATTTTCTCCTGGCTTGACCGCTTTCATTCTGGACGTATCAAGTTCTACAAACCGTTCTTTCACACCTCAATCAGCTGCACTGCCGTTCGCTCGAGCAGCCAACCAATTAAATCCCTCGCTGCTCCTTCAAGTGCTCCACCTGGCTCCTGCCAACTCCGACCCGAGAAAAGCGGCAACTGAACTTTACTATATTGGGTATCCCTGGCACGTGGGTACATGTGACTTTATAAGATTACCCGTTTAGTACAATAACAACTACAACCTGCGATCAAAGTCAACGGCTGTTATAACGGGCAAATTAAGCCCAGAATGGATCGTCCCTCGTCACAGGGCATGATGCCTGGCTTGCATCGCAGCTCAGTAACTCCTGGCTCAGTTCAGCCCGAATATTGGAACGATCTGGATTCGTTATATCCCGGTCCCGATCCTCCACACCAACATCCACATCAACATCCACACCCGACCCAACAGCAGCTGCATCAGTCGCACCAGCAACAACAACATCGGCAACAAGAACAACAGCCGCAGCAACAAACTCAGTCAATGGGGATCAGCTGGGACCATCCGATCTTCAGTCAACAGCATCAGCAAAGGACACAAGTACCGTCGCATCAGGAGCATGATCATGGCATCTATTCATCGTCAACTCCGCAGTCGTGGCAACAGAATTCACTACAACAACACCATCACCATCATCATCATCAACAACAACAACAGATACTCTCGCCAGCTCCACAAGGTCTTGGGGTGCCCACTCAGTATCATCAGGTTCATCGGTATCCTCCAGGCCAGGTGACGTTCGATTCACGGCCCCTCCCTGCAACGGACAACCCTCCATATCAATCTTACTCATTCCCTCAGAACTTTTATTCTTCTCAGCACATGTCGCTTCCAGATGCCTTTCCTCAATCAAATTCACCGCAGGCCTCTCGATCGCAGACTTCCCAGCAAAATCATTACCAGTCTGTCGCACATCAAACGCCTATTGCATCATACTCGCTTCCTGCCGGATACTCCGAAGGGAACTCGGTAAGAGTACAAAAGACTCAATCATCTTAAGGACGTTTCACTGACATACAGTAGATGAATTTCATCACCAATTATACTGAGCCAGCTACGAACGTTACTGACGACCCCACCATCAATCCTCAGATTCTTAATCCCGCACAGCAGTCTTCTTCTAATCAAACTCCTTCTCTTCAAAACCCTTTTCTGTACGTGAATTCAGCTGACTATGGCCGGCCCGATGATGGGAAGTAAGTTGTAACCCCTCATAAATTCTTCAAGTAAAGGCATCAACTTACAGTCCGTGCTAGGCTGTTTAACTTTTTCGAGAACGACTTGCAAGTGCCATCTGTTATGGGTCAGAGTACAAGTAATAGTCGAGCTATTCCTGGTCAAAATGCTTTTGAAGGAACTTTCCGAGTCAACGGTATGTGGTCCGCGGCGTTTCCCTCTCCGTCTGCCTTCATGGTAGCCTTATTGTACTAAATAGCTAATATCAACAATATTCAGGTCAAAACTCCGTAGACTCAACCTCGCAGATAAAACCAACTGAACCGCCGAAGAAGAAAGCTCGCACGAAGACAGTGTCAAAGAAATCAACAACTCTTGCGAAGAAGTCTTCGGCATCGGAAAGCGAGACTTCTGATGACTCCGACCTAGAAATTCAATTTCCCGAAGAGCCATCCCCCATACCGGCGACGCGACCCAGTGAACCGGAGGCTGCTGTGGAATACGATACTCTTCAAGCCATCTGGTCGCCACGCAATCGCAGACCCAACGCTGATAAGGTCAAAAATGCTTTAGTTGCATTTAAAGACGTTGTCAAACGTGTGAGGGATGCGTGGAAAGAAAGCAGTCAAGCGATGAAGATGGCAGAGAACAAAGATGAGAACGACAGAGCAGCCCAGCTCAAGAAGGATGTTGTCCTGCAACGTCGCCTGATGGATGTGGTTGTCAGTACCACTCTTGAAAAAGGCCACCCGGCTATCGTTGAGAAGTATGTCCTTTATCTTTTCCTTTTCTTATTCTTCAGGCATTTCGTCGTTATGGCCTTAGAAGTCAGAAACGAATCGAGAAATCTCTCCCCCGTAATCTATTTAGCGTCGATGGTCAGGAAGCCTTCTTAGAAGATGATTGTTAGTACGAGCGATTAGTCGCTCTGTGCCCGTGGACCGGAAGGATAAAACCCCTTTCTGTGGTTCTCAACTGGGCTCTTAATATCGATCCTAAGGAAGCGCTGAAATACCAACGAACTAATCTTGCCCCGTCAGAGTTGGTTGAATCTGTCGCATGTACTTCGGATTCTTTCCAAATTTCTGGCATTATCACTTACACATTTCCTGGTTCTGAATGGCTAACATGGAGGTTCAGGTTGGGAGAACATCCAATGGCCCTCGCTGCCATGTATTCCTTTCTTCTAGATCGACATCAAGCGTCCGATGTGGATGGGGCTTTCACGGTTAATATACTCAAGGTACATCCCCCTTTTTTATTTAAGCATCCGGTTTGACATAGGACTAAGAGCGTCTGATTTATAGTTACTCGCACGCTTTGGCAGCGTTGACGAGGAGGTACTCCAAAAAACCAATATTGCCAAACTTCTACCCCGTTTCGTGAAGAAGGGGGGTCCCACTGTCAAGGAGCTCTCCCAGAAGATCCTAGAGAATGCTGCTGCTTCCACGAAAAGAAAACAGGAGGCGACCAAACCCGCAGCTAAAGAGGGGTTGGCGACCAAGAGCTCTGTCTCTGAAGCAACACCTGCAAATAATTCCCGTCCCGAAATCACTGGTTCGAAGAGGCCTCGGGAGGGAGAAACCAATGGCCAGGCTGCTTCGAAGCGGATGGTTGTAACATCCAATACCAAGCCTAGTGCAAAGGCGGGCAATACTACCACTAATGGCTCTGTCAAGCGCCCACAAGAGACAGCTCAGGAGAACAAAGCTGCTGCAGCTGTGTCGCGTCCGAAGGCAAACATTATCGCTCCCAAGCCTACAAGCCTCTTTGGCAGCTTGATTTCTGCTTCCAAACGACCAGGCACCTCGAATGCGGAGCGTGCTGCCGCCGCAGCTGCCGCAGCAAAAACAAGGTAAGCAGAATGCGAAGCTCATGTATGTGGGCCTTCAGAAATGATGCTAACAATGATCAGCCCTCCGGCCGAAAAGAAAGAAACTCAAGCGCCACCTCCTAGACCTACTTTCTCCTTTGGTGATATTATGGCAGATCTTAATAAGCAAAAGGACCCTGAATCAGTTGAGCCTGCTGAGGATCGACCCCCTGAATCCGAAGAAGAACGCCAGAGGCGACTTCGCAAGGAGGCTCGAAGGAAATTGCGCGTTACGTGGAAACCTGACGAGTCTCTTACGGAAGTCCGTCTCTTCACCCACGATCCTGACGAGGAGCTAGGACCGGGTGATCGATCACAGGGAGAAATTGGTGACATCAAAGGAGAGGGTAGTGCCCTTAAACTGCACAGAGATCTTGAAGACTTGGAAGATGACGATGATGGCGTCATTCGCGAAGAGAATTTGATGGACTATACAGAGCCTTCGGGTAAGCCGGTATTGACGCAAGGTATGGGATGTTTGCTAACGGAATCTAGAAATTGACAAAGGCGACATGACATCTGAGGATCGCTCCAGGAACTTTATCAAACGAGGCGGCACGCAAGAGCCTTCTAGTCCCGAGAAGCAAGCCCAGGATCATCGGGAAGCAACTACGCTCATGGTTTTCTACACGTCTCCCGCGGATATTCCTCCCTCGCCAAAGGAGCCCCCCCAGACTGACGCTGATAAACCTGCGACTGAAGTGACTTCCTTCGGAGAATTGCCGGATCACATCAAGGTAACATATCCAATTCTTCCTCGTCGACAACTTTATGTACAGGCTTCTGATATTCATGTTTCTAGGTTCGACAAGAGCGATATTATGCAGCGGTCAACCCAAAGCCGGTCCCTGTTGCGGCTGCGCCGCCTATTGCTCAAACCAACCAGTTCGACATCTCGAACTTGCTCAAAATCATCCAGAATGCATCGCAGCAACAGTCTACTCCGCCGCCGCCGCCGCCGCTTCAGCCTGCGTCACAGGCGCCCATGTCTGACCTGGAGCGGACCATCAGCATGTTCCGCCAGCAGCAGCCTCAAGTTCCACAAATTCCCCAGTTCCCAGCCGTTTCTCAGGCACCAGCGACGCAGGGCCTCGATTTCCAGAAAATATTGGCTTTGATGAGTGCACAAAAACAGATGCCGCCTGCGCCTATTGTACCCCAAGTCCCACCATCGCAACCGGCGATGGCGCCGAATCTCGCTGCGATAATCTCACAGTTTGCCAATCAAAATCAGCAGGCTGGTTCATCTCAACCTTCTGGCCAACACTACGAAGATCCGGAGCGCAAGCGTATGCGTGAGACGGATGGATCCGAAGAATCCGGTGATGATAGATTTGGCTACGCCAAGCGAAGCAAGTTTGGAGCACCAAACAAGAAGCACGTAAGTATCCCGCCGAGACCTGATTTGCAGCGAACATATCGCTGACTCTGTAATAGCCAAAGGCTGGATTAGTCCCTTGCCGATACTGGCGCGAGGGAAAGTGTCTGAAGGGCGACAACTGCACCTTCCGCCATGATCCTCTGATTTGATTCCGTTCCTTTGCTACTCTCTTTTTATGATACCCTCCGGAAAGATCTACATCATACGGCGCAGGGCCTTAATTATTGCATCAGTTTAACGCATCGTTCTGATGTCTTTTTTACTTTACTATGGTTGCACATTGACAAAATGGATGTGAATCCTCTGACAAACCCACAGCGTTCGTTCTGCGGTGGTTTTTCTTTTTTTTTTTTTTTCCCACCTTCGCATTTGTCAGGTCAGCGTCATGTTTCTCATCTGAGCATCGCACATAAGGTCATGATATGGTCATGAGATGGAGTTCTGTGATGCTTTTTGGATTCCTTTTGCGACCGGTTCTACGGCACCACCTCATATCTCTGGGCGGGTCTTTTTTCAATTGTTCCATAAACACGCAGACGTGTACTGTACGATAGATTATTCACTCAATTTCCAAACTTATTTTCATATTAAAATTTGCATACTGAATATAGAAGGTAAAAGTGCCTTGTCCGATGGTCCGCTTTGATAATTAGTGCTAACTGAGCCCTCCATGAGAGGGTTGGGCTTTCATAAAATCGAGTAAAGTCGGGATCTTGTTGATGACAAGGGATCATGCGATGTCTCTCGTGTGCGCCGCATCAATGATTCTTCAAAACATCTCCAAAATTAGCATCCGCTTATCGATAGCCTTGTCAACCACACTTTCACACGTCTTGGCCAAAGCGATGGAAAGGCCTCCAAGCGTCCAGATATCAGCCTGCAATCACTTAATAGTTGTTTGCTGTCATGCGATATACGTTGGCGGACCTACAAAGGGCCTCTGCGAGGACGAATGGTGAGATGTGTAGCTTGGCTATTCCAAGCGATTGGGAATCCCATAATCTCATGTCCAACTATATACTACACTCTAGAGCCTACACTTCGCGTGCTAACCATATCCACTACGTATAGGTTGATTGAATCTTTCCAAAGGGGCGAAACGCCCACATTCACTGCTCATGTTCAAGCTGGTCTTCGAGCATTGGCGGACGATCCGTATGGACTGCTGGTGTTTTCCGGGTAAGCCTTCCCCTTTGTTAGAGTACTAGTAGCCCACACTGGCGGACTTGTAGTAGCTGATTCTTTACAGAGGCCCAACAAAGAAAGACAGAACAGACTTAGCGGAAGGCACCTCATATCATGTGAGACTATCTCGTTCTTCCCAGCGCAGAAGCCAGACATCAGTTGACAGCCTCCGGACAGAATTTGGCCAAAGACAATGATTACTTCTCTTACTCTTCTAGGATCCATCCTGACCGAGTTATAGCCGAAACCAACGCTACAGACTCTTATCAGAATGTGCTTTTCGCTCTGTTCAGATTCAGATCGTACGTCGGAGCGTATCCGACAAAGATCACTGCTGTTACGCACGAGTTCAAGCGCCAGCGGTTCATGGAGTGTCATTTTCAGGCTCTTGGGTTGAGGCCATCCTTCAGTGAGAGGGAGGGTCAAGCTTCCTGTTCCGGAGCTGTCGTTGGGATCAATCCTCCGGAAGAAGTAACGCCCCTGGCGTCATTGATATCAGGTGAAGAGAAGAGTGGGATTGGTCTGTGGAGACGGGATCCGTATGGTGTCGGTGAGGAGCTGGCTGCGAAGAGGGTTAAACGAGGATGGAAGCCTGGCATGGAAGACGAACTGTTTGTTGGCATGGAGTTGGAGGCCGTCGTTGAGGAGCTGCTTCGTTGGAAAGGGGGAGTGAACGGTGATGAGTTGTTTCCGAAGCTGGATCAGCTGCCGTGGTATTGAACGTCATCTGTAGAGAGGTATTGCACATGAAATATAGATACTATCATGCTACCCCCAGCGGCCTGAGGCATAACCCTGTGGATATAGGTCGGCCACGGCTCAATAGAATCTTGCAGCTCAATGCAATTTATGAAATTTGAAGCTATTCAAACCAAGAAGCAAGGCAGGGAATTGAGGAATTTCGTCCCTTTGGAGCTCCTCGTGTCACTATCGTAGTATGGACGGATGATGCCGTACCTCGATTGATCGGTGATCCACGCATCTGCCCCACCAAGAATCGTCACTTTTTCTCGGACTTATCACAACCACATCCACAACCATCATTGGACCAGCTGCAGCACCTGAAAATACTCTAGATCGCACCCTTACACTTTGAAGCACTTAGAAGCATTAACAAGACCGGCATCAATCTCGAACGATGGCTTCAGCGGACCCATATACACCACCTCCCCTCCCTTCTCCTTTCACGAACACAACCCCTCCACCGCAATTGCTCACCCAAGGCGCCGAAGCACATCTCTACAAGACCGTCTTCCTCTCACCCTCCACCCCAGCTGCTCTGAAGATCCGCCCCTCAAAGCCTTACCGCCACCCGATTCTCGACCGACGGCTCACACGCCAGCGCATACTGCAGGAAGCTCGGTGCCTGGTAAAACTCGTCCGGGAAGGCGTCAATGTCCCCGCGGTGCTGGCGCTGGATTGGGAGGGCCAATCTGGCGAAAAGGGATTCGGAGGGGCTTGGTTGATGATGGAGTGGATTGAGGGATTGGTAGTGCGAGTCGTACTGGAGCGGTGGGAGAAATACATGAAGCGGAACCAGGCTGGCCAGGGCGCGGAGGAATTGAAAAAGGAAGAAGCCCGGGTCAGAGACCTGTTGAGGAGGATTGGTCACGCTGTTGGGGCGCTACACAAGGCCGGTGTTATCCATGGGGATCTGACGACGAGCAATCTCATCCTGCGGCCGCCTAGTCATGCGGAGCAGGAACCCGCTGCTGACGAGACAAATCCGTCCATGGAGGGGGATGTGGTTCTGATCGACTTTGGCTTGGCCAGTCAGAGTCTGCAAGATGAGGACCGCGCGGTTGATCTATATGTGCTTGAGAGGGCGTTTGGTAGCACCCATCCTCGTACTGAGCCGCTCTTCGAAGAGGTCCTCAATGGCTATAAGGAAAGCTACAAGGGCGCTAGCTCGGCGTTGAAACGGCTAGAGGAAGTGAGGATGAGAGGTCGTAAGAGAAGTATGATTGGATGAGCGGCTTGCTCGAAGCATCCAAGCTCTATACCCACGACTCTGTTGTCCATATGAGCTATGAGAGAAGCAACGGCATACACGTGCAATCATTCGTCATTCATTGAAGAACCAAGATATTGCGCCACGCTCTATCGCACAATGCAACGAAGAAAATGTGTACTTTGCAAGAAT
The DNA here is from genome assembly GCF_001445615.1 of Aspergillus lentulus. Lineage (NCBI taxonomy): Eukaryota > Fungi > Ascomycota > Eurotiomycetes > Eurotiales > Aspergillaceae > Aspergillus > Aspergillus lentulus. Next base: position 278,200 of record NW_028322122.1, read on the forward strand.
AGAAACAGACCTCACTGAATAGCATCGCATATTCTCATGAACTCGTCTTGACACAAGTGCCTACGTCTGCCAGCGCAAAATATCCCTTGTTCTCCACCACTCCGCGGTCTTTGACCACCGCCGTGTACTTGACCACCCATTGTGGCTCAACATCGCCTTTGATTCCGTCGTCGGCATCAGGAGCGGACGCAAGGATTCCAGCGCCCTTCTCCCCTGGACCCAGCAGCTCCCGTGTTGTGCCTACCGGCAGGATATCGTTGCAGTCGTTATGCGTAAGCAATTGGATATTCGCTTGCTTCGCATAGAGAATCAGCGACTTGGGAACGACACAGCAGTCCTTGAGGTTGATCTGATCAACAGACGGCTTGACCTTGGTATGTGGCAGGAACCGAGCGAGCCTGTCGCTTCCAAACTCCGCCACACCCAGCTGAGCAATCATGCCTTTCTCGTGCAGCCCCTCAAGCGTCCTCCACGACTGAATGATGCTGTCAAAGTCATCTGGCTCCTCGCTTCCGTCATCCGACGACACTTCTTCCTCGCTGTCGTCCTCCGCGTCGAACAAAATCCCAGGGAAGGAAACAATAAGCAGGTCGATAGAATCCACATGTAGCTCTTTCAATACGAGATCAATCGCCTGCCGCGTATGCGCGCACCGTCTCGACACCGGGATTCCGGGTAGAAAGAACAGTTTCACCGTAATATCGTACTGCGACCGCTCCTCCGCCAACCCGTGCTGCGAGAAATCGATCGCGGGAATGTAAAGCGCATCATCCTGCATCGATGTCCATGTCTTGTACCGCTCCGTGGGTCTTGTCTCTGTCTCATCCGCGGCCGCAAGCTGTTGCGCAGCCTGGAAATTCGCTCGTAGCGAGTTGATCAGTTCGACGTTCGATTTCGTTGTGCCTAGATGTCTGATGACGGACGAGCCGCCACTCGTCATGAGATTTCTGCGAAATGAAACACATCTCGATCAGTCTTGTCTGGTGATAGAGGGGTAGTGCCTTAGTCACAGCAGCTTGCCACTTACGAGGTGGAAAGTATGAGCTTCATGGCTATTTCCTTGGTTATAGATAGAGTGCAAGGAATAGAAGCCGGATATATTGAATTATTTTCAGTTGTGTTGCGCTTGGAAATTGGTGACAAATTGCGCTTGATAAGACGGATTGCATCGGGTTGAATTGCTAAGCAGCCCCGCGCCCGCTGTGATTTCCGCTCCGGGAATGTAACCATATCGGTGACCGACACGCCAACTGCATATCATGATTCCCAACCGCTTGTATCAGATTAGGATGCATATGCGGTAAATGGCAATAGACAACATTTCGCAATAACTGGGAAGGTCAATCTACGAGAGTATATCACTGATTGTTGCAGCATTGGCATGTCCTTAACTATATACTACTCCGCATTGGTATTCCATCAAATTCTTAGCACGACATATCAATCATACTCGACAGTAGGATCCCAATCCGTCGGCGAATACTCCCCCGTATTAAGCGCCTGCATATCCTCCTCCGACAGCTCAAAATCAAAGACATCCGCGTTCTCCAGAATGCGTGCCGGCGTAACAGACTTGGGAAGCGCAACAAACCCCTAGTGTCCGTCAATCATACCTCCTAAGTAACAACAAACAGAACACTAACCTTCTGCAAGCTCCACCGGATCATAATCTGCGCAGGAGACTTGCCGTGTTTCTTCCCCAAGGTCTTCAAGATAGGCTCGTTGAGCCGATACCCATGCGCCAGCGGCGAGTACGCCTCAACCACGATATCGCGTTTCTTAAGCCAAGCGACGATCTCCGATCTATCCAGCCATGGGTGCAGCTCGTACTGCCCAACATCGATCTTGCCCCGGCCCTCGCCGCCCTTGATGTACTCTTCCAATTCATCGAGGTGATGGATGCCGTAGTTCGATACGCCGATAGAGCGTGTCTTCCCGGCTGCCTGCGCCTCGACTAGAGCGCGCCATGAACCAAGACGGGCGTCCTTGCCGCCGTAGGGAGCGTGAATGAAGATTCTGTCGTATCATTCAGCTGCACGCGTCGGGGCCATGTACTGGGAGGTACCTACAGATCAAAATAATCCACCTCGGCTTCTCGCAGACTAGAGTCGACGGCGCGCTTGGTGCGCTCGTACCCCATCGAGCCTGGCGGGATCTTCGTCGTGAAGAAGACCTCGGATCGATCGAGGCCGGAGTTCTGGATTGCCCGGCCGCAGGCTTTCTCGTTGCGGTACATGATCGCAGAGTCAACCTACACCGACCTCAGCTGGTATTCTGACTCGGTTGTTTTAGCTTGCATACATGACGATAGCCCGTTTTGAGAGCTTCTAGCGTGGACTTTTCTGTTTGAGATGCCGGACTGCGCCGGAGGTTTGGTGTCAGTAGTCGGATATCAATTTGTGGATGTGTACGCACATCATGTAGACCTACGCCGGCACCGATATTGGTTAGCAATGAAAAATGAAGAAAGGTTCTTATATTCAACTCACTCCATATCCAAGGACAGGAATCTCATGGCCCGAGTTCATTCGATATGTCGAACGCAGAGTCAATGATTTTGCCATGTTGCGCAACATAAACAATTCAAGTTAGTGTATTCAATATGTCGGATGTGTGATGTGGAATGGAGTTGAAGTTGTTGTGAAATTGGCGCAATGAGATCATACTGAGAGGCACGGTGGACCTGACTTCATGAGGGGTACGCTGGCAAGCTCGCTCTATGTCCGAGATTGATAATGTGCTCACGGACTATGAAATAATGCTATGACCGATTGCTATTGATGGAATTAGTTTCCAGGCATTCTTGGCAGGTTCTGTCTTCTATTTACCCGTGGGATACTTGAAGATTGATAACCATGATAGAACGATTTATGCGAATCTCAATTTAAAATGTACAAGATCAAGCAGCTAGCTGAACAGAGATGTACTGAACGCGGGCACAAATCATTAAACAAATTGGATATCATATCATAACTCATAAGGTATCATCAAAGAATCAATCCGCCAGATCAAAGACACACACCCAGCCATAATGTGGTCAACTTAATCATGTCTCTTCTCCATATCCACCTCCGCACCTCTCTGTCTGACCTTCCCCTCATCATGGACATCCCTCCACTTCTCCTCCTCAGTACGATCACCCTTAACCGCAGCACCAACCGATCCGAGAGCCCCCTTAGCCCGGTTCGCAGCGCCCTCACCCCAATCCTGCAGTTGACCCTTCGCCTCCTGCTCCTTGCCGCTAGCATTCTGCTCCTGGCCCTCGCGACGCAGATTCTCGTTGCCGATCAGGTTGCCGAGGGACTCCTTGGCCGCACCCACGGTCTGGTCCCAGGTGCCCTGCGTGCGCTTGGGGTCGTCCTTGGCCGCGGCGCCGGTCTGTGGGTCAGCCGCGACGGGACCTATCTTCGCGGTCTCGTGGCTGGCGGCGTGTTCGGCTTTGCCTTGGGTGTGGGTGGATTCGCCTTCGGCCTAGGGTGTTGTTAGTGGACTGGACTGGACATGGTATATCGAGGCGGGATGCGGTGGGTGCTTACCTGAGTGGACGGGTTGCCGGTGACGGAGCCCATGGCGCGCTGGGCGAGGCCAGTGGCCTGGTTGATGTAGCTGTTGAGGGTGGAAGCGTTGTTATTGTTGTTGTTGTTGTTGTCAGACATGGTGACTGATTGTTCGTAGAATGTGTTTGTAAGTGGACGTTTGTGGGTTGTTCAAATTTGATCTTGTTCAAATTGGTCTTGGTTGAAATAGGTCTTGGATGATTTGTTTCTCAACGATTCAGAGATGTGTGTGGCTTTATATAGACAATGGCGTCGCTGTCATGTCCATATCTGTGGCTTGGGATAGATGACATCATGTAATGACATCATAGCACGTGGTCCCAAATTGGGCTATGTCGCATGCATCAGAATCAGATATCCGAAACAAATGCGCAACATACTGGATGGCATCATGAATGCGTCATACATCGTAGAGTTTGAAGAGAATGTATTCGTATGGCTGAGTATAGTGCCAAGCTGTCATTTAGATGTTCGGAGTCTGTCTATACAGCCCGATAATGAAGCACCGCTAATGCAAAGTGACAAGTCTATCGCAGATCTCGCCTCGTAACAAATGAAGAAAAAGAAAAAAAAACAAAGATGGATAATCGTTTTTGTCATGCCGTAAACTCCCAATACCCTGATCGGGTTACCAATGGCAGATACCTCCCTCACTGTCATCTGCCGTCCAGGTCCCTGATAACCCGACCACTTCCAGGTGGCCGTCCGGATGCTCGCCCAATTTGCTCAGCGCCGCGAAGCTCGGCTCCGCCGGACCGTTGCTTAGCAATCGTCGCGCCCAAGCGTCAATAGCAGGCTCTCCAGTTTCATCGCGCGCCTGCTTCAGGAACGGGATCAGTGCTGTCCCGCCCGTGCCGCGCAGCTTCTTGCTGCCAGGCCGAACATTGGCCAGATTCATTGTTATCGATGGCCTCCTGGCACTGGACGTCTCGGGTGCACGATTTCGTGCATCCCGCGCGGGGATGATGATATATCGAGACACCATCTGGATGTGTTTGTCTCGCATGGCCCGCAACATAGCGAGACAGGCATCGTAGGCGAGGCAGAGCGCTTTGTCCGACCGTCGCGCTTCCACGTACTCCCGGATATTGGCTACAGCGCTCACGTGTTCCAGGAAACGCCGATGAGGGCCGGGCATGTAGGTTCGCATCTCCTGGATGAACCCGTGCCGCGGTGCTCCCGCAACGCCTTCCTGCTCCTTCTCGGACGGAGTGCTGGCGGGACGGGTCTCGCCCGTGGGCCGATGTTCGATGCCCAGGGCGATGTCGAAGAACTGGATCAGTGAACTCTGAGCGTTGCTGCCACCTCCATATTGGCGATACTCGGGTTCCTCGCTTCCGTCGTCGTACAACAGACCGTTGGGCAACCCGGCATCAGCCATGTTTTTGCTTCCAGCGAGATATGGCCGGATTCGGTGATAGAACACGTAGGGATCACAATGCTCATACATCCGCTCGAGAAGCACACCAATCTGGTCCAGAGCCTCGGCAATACTTTGCAAGCACTCTGTGACTACTCTGCTATTTCCAGTCCGCGCTGCGGAAATAGCTTGTAAGACCAAGGGAATGGCAGGTCCTCCACGGGCCTCAATAGCCACTGAAATCAGATAGAACCACCGTTCATCTAGTGATCCCGTGAGACTATTGATGCAGGCAAGGTTATCCAGGTCGTGCGCGGGTTCATCCGGGAAGATAGGCTTGTAGTTCCACAAACACACTGCGGCATATGTGGCCACCGGAGGGAGCTCTAGATGGTCGCAGACCTCGAGAAGGGGAATAGTGAGCTGAGGTGGAATTCTCTGGGAATCAACCATTAGTATCAGCATGTGCACCTGCAGGACTCGTTTGTTAGAAAGCCTACCTCTTCTGGTGTCTTGCCACCCCAGACGTAACCGTGTAGTATGAAGGTCAATACAACATAAGCCCTTCGCCACTCATCTTCGGAATGTAGGTATTTGGTCTGAAGAAGAGGCAGACAGTTGACGACATCTCGAATTCTCCCACTGTGGAGTAGAGACTGTAGATTGGATGCTATCCATTCCCACCTGGCATAGTAAGGATCTGGAAGGGCCTCGAGTGGCGGTTCTTGTGGAAGGAAGCCATGATCTGGGGAGATGCCGTAGTCCGCGAGAGCGGGGATAGGAGGAAGCATTGTGTAGGCAGTGTTCAATGCACAGAAGCTGGAGTGGCAGCCCGGACACAAAATAGGATGATATAAGCAGTTGAGAATGAAAGCCGAGCGCCGTTGTTTATCTAGCGGATGTTGGAGTCCGCGTTCCTCCTGGAGGCGAATCCGTGACTTCAGGTTCCAAAGTTTGTTAAACTCTGCTCCGGACCTGACACCCGAGTGGCTCAGATCGGACGATACCCCAGATCCTTTGATCGAACTGGGGCGTACGATGAAGTTGATCTTGTGCCTATATTCCAAGGCTTGAGAAACAACTGGTCTTGGGGTAAGACACCGATCAGCGGAAGGGACGACACTGGATTGACACTGGACTGAGACAAAGCAACAGGCAGTTCTTCAGTCAGATTTCACTGTATTACAAGAAGAAAGTAGGATGGATCACACAAAGAAGCAGGAATCCCGGCAATAAAAGACAACGCTTCCCCGATTCACGCGGAGAAGAGCGGAAGAAGAAGACTACAAGCACGGGGGAGAAAGATGATCAATGGCCCTTCTATTTCGGAACCTTGGTAGAAAATGTTGCTCCTCCGGTGGGGGTTGACATGAGGATTAATAATGCTCGTAGAAAAGACAGGATAGAATGGGAGCTGGCGTTGTGAGTTATAAATTGGTCGTGTGCTCAAAGTACTGAAAGAGATTGACCGAATTGGCCATGACTGGGTGAGGAATATTGACGGCCTTTCCAGAGCAACGTAAGTCTCCCGGCAAGGACGGAATCATTAATCAGAATGTCAGGAGACAATAAATCCTGGCCAATGAATAGAGATCATTCAGACCGGAGAACAAGGGGGCGAATGTCCCGTGGAAAAACGAGGCCGATATAGGCAAACGACTTAAGCTAACTTTTCGCAGAGTGAGTGATGATTATTGAGCACTGGGTGGGCCAGAGACAGGGTGATGAGACATGCAAGGGAAGGTGGCATGAGGAGGAGGGCGATGGTAAACATGCCAGAATGCTATGAAAAGCCAGTATGCAGGTTATACAATGACATTATTGCTACTCGTTTTGTACTTCTATATCAAAACATCGAAAGGATATACTCCAGATACTCCAGATACTCCAGATGCACCTATGAAGCCAGGCGCCAGCACCAGCGGCAGACTGGGTGGAAGCGAAAGGGGGTCACTATTTGACGAGTGCTAGCTTGAGTGCTAGAGAATGAACCGGAAGCCTCTCTGACTGGCGGCCGCCGCCTTCCAGCCCGCAAGTGTGCGAAATCGGGTGCGGTTCCCCCTCCATAAGCGAATGCGCCAGCGCTTTCGCCTACACCCACGCCACCCCATTCGGGTCCTGCGGTGAAAAGCAGGGACTCAAAAGTTTATTCTTGGATCACATGATTGGTGATCGGAAGTACACCTTTTCAGGATCACCTATTGCGGAAGTCAAGTGCCATCTCGCATGGATAATGGCAATACCGGATATAAGCGTACTTTCTAGTTAGACAAACTGGATAGTGTCGGTGGAAGACATGAGCCTACATAGAGTTTGATATAGTCTGGCCCGCGAGGCTGGAGTAGCTCATTACTCAATTCTGTACAGATTATTTAAAATGGATCAAGTTCCGTCATCAATCTCATATTGTTACATGCCAACCCAACGCCGTCCCGAGTGCGATAATTTGCAAATGATGAATTAATGGACAGACTTCGCGTGGTCATCCTGGAAAGGAGGAGGTAAACCATAAGAGAGATTTTAATGCTGACTCCATTGGATGGTGTTCAGATCAATGCCCTCCTGGACCAATTCCCACAAAGGACTCAGCTCTCGGAGGAAATGGACACGATCCTGAACAGCCTTGAGGACGTAGTCGATCTCATTATCTGTTGTGAACCGTCCAATACCAAAACGAATACTGCTGTGAGCGCTCTCGTCACTGCTGCCCAACGCACGAAGGACGTAGCTGGGCTCCAGCGAGGCAGAGGTACAGGCACTACCCGACGACAGAGCAATGTCCTTCAGAGCCATCAGAAGGGACTCGCCCTCAATATAAGCGAACGAGACGTTGACGCATCCAGGGTAATGGCGCTCAGCATCTCCATTGAGCGTGGTGTGTTCCATCGCCAGAAGTCCATCCAGCAGACGCTTCGACAGCCGTTCAACGTGCTTCCTATCATACTGCTCGATACATTAGTATAAACAATTCAAAGCATCGATGAAGTCATAGCGAGATGTTCAGTAGCGGTCGACTCATTACCCCTGCGATGTACGTCATGCAGCCATGACAACATACCAAAGGTATGAAGCTACCGTCATGGTGTCCGAGAAACTCATGCAATATATAATCCCCGTCGACAATCATCCAAAGGACATAGGACTATGAAAGAAAATAACTCACATCCATATCTTGACTGGCGATGCGGCAAGCCTCGCCGAAGCCAACAACCAAGTGAGGTGCGAGCGTGCCACTGCGCAATCCTCGTTCCTGTCCACCACCGGAGATGATGGGCTCAAGACGAACCCTGGGTCTGCGTCGAACATAGCAAGCACCAATACCCTTGGGGCCATAAATCTTGTGGCTGGAGATAGACATCAAATCGATGTTCAGCTTGTTGACATCCAAGGGGATCTTGCCGACTGCCTGGGCAGCATCAGTGTGGAAGAAAATCTTCTTCGCACGGCAGAGCTTTCCGATCTCTTCCATGGGTTGAATCACACCAATTTCATTGTTGACGGCCATGATGCTGACCAGAGCTGTGTCGGGTCGCATGGCCGCCTCGAGATCCTCCATCCGGATCAATCCGTTATTTTGAACGGGCAAATATGTGACTTCAAATCCCTCATCTTGAAGATGCCGGCAGCTGTCCAATACACACTTGTGCTCAGTCTGCGTCGTGATAATGTGCTTCTTCTTGCCGGAACGACCAAAGAATCTGGCCACACCCTTGATGCTCATGTTGTTACTTTCGGTGGCGCCGCTCGTGAAGATGATCTCCTTTGGATCCGCCCCAATCAATTTCGCAATATGTTCTCTGGCTTGTTCGACAGCCTTCTCCGACTCCCAACCATACGCGTGAGTCCTGGAATGCGGATTTCCGTAGATACCGGTGAGATAGGGAAGCATAGCGTCGAGAACACGAGGGTCAAGCGGCGTAGTAGCCTGCATATCCAAATAGATGGGCCGTGTCCCCTGATCCATAACAGTTGCTTGTTTCAAAATACCCGCAGAGGGACTCATCGAAGCATCTCCGGAGACGCCAGAGGCGGGAAGTTCGACCTTTCCAGGCTGAAGACCTGTCTGCTTGATGAAGTTCTTCTGCTCCTGTTTGATGGCCGTGTCGATCGAGACCTGAGCGTTTCCAGCTTTGGTCTCGGTAACATATGTCCGTCTCGAAGCTGCACCACCGGAGGTGGCGAGCGCCCGTCTGGGGAAGGACGCGGTCGCCAGGGAGCCATGCTGAGTCGACGAGAGTCGACGAGCATAGGCACGAGATGCCTGTCTCAAGGCAGATGGTGTAACGCTAGACATGATTTAGATGTTGCTCAACCGTACCATTAATGGCTTGATGGTCTGTTGATAGCAGAGTGGATGACAGCTAAGGAGAAAGGCGCGAATTCGTACGAGTGAGAAAAAGGTTTGGGTCCGGTTATATCATTGCCGCTAAGCCCGATCGGAGCGGAGCAATCAGATAGCTCGGTGAATTCGCTCGGTCTTTTCCACCGGAATATCAGCCATATTCTGCGGACCATTCTATTGTCCGAAGTATCGTTTTGTCAGGGTATATAATTGTCAAATGGGCAGCATATCCATATTTTGTCATCAAGTGAGCAGATTGGGGAGGGAAGATCTCTTATTAACTTCTGTGGGGAAGAAAGGCAGGGTACGGCGAAACGCGATTACCCCGCGGTTGTTTACTCTCCGTCTAATATTTGGAGAAGAGTAGTATGTCAGAGATATTCTCAGATGTACTCCGTACTCGGAGATTGTTAGAGCATTATTATGCACCATCTGGTCGTTATGATACAGATCACTATAGTGATGCCTAATGTTGTAGCACAAGTTAGATTCAAGCCAAAGGAACACCAAGCCTGAATAACCGGTGCCTAAACCAGCTCCTAGGGGAGACTCCGGCATTCGGTGTGGTTCTCCGTCGGCTGCGCCACACTCGATCAATCGGTATGTTCAGTCACAAGGAACATGTATGACTTCATCATACCACGGTGCACAAATGATCAAAAGAAAATTGGTCTCAGATTAGTCTCGAATTTCATTTAAACTTATTGCTATACCCTATTGATCATTTTATTGTACCAAATACTAAGAGAATCCTACGTTCCTGGTACCTCTCAGCCACACTTACCTCAACAGCATCCTATGTCATAGCTCAGCCACAGCGCCGAGCAGACGAACCACTAGTATATTGGGCTGGGCTGAAGGCTGCAAATCCACTCCAAGCAACAAGAAGGTCGCTTTCCCCCCACTCCTCACTACTGAGCCATTTCTCGCTCTAATATCACTCTTTCTTTGCTACTCCCTGAGACCCTCGTCCTTTATCCCCCTAGCAACATCTCAAACACACCTAGATCGCCATCGTTGTCTATACCGAGCACTTCCGCCCAGGACCTACAGAAGAGACCGCTCCACCAGGAACACCGAGATGAGTTTGAAGGGTTTCCAGAAGAGCATTGTTCGCGCACCGCAGCAATTCAAAGCGCGGTTCAATATTGGCGAACACACCAAGGATCCGATTTATCAAGATGCCGAGCGACGATTTCAAGAACTTGAAAAGGAGACGAAGAAGCTCCATGATGAGTCGAGGAAATATTTTGAAGCTATTAATGGTACTGATTTGATTGGAGGCGATTTTGTTGAGCAAGGTCTGGATAGGAAGATGGACTAATGATCACACAGGCATGTTGAATCACCAGATCGAATTCTCCAAAGCCATGACAGAGTTATATAAACCCATCTCCGGTCGCGCCTCGGACCCGAGCTCATACACCATTGAGGGCAACCCGGAAGGAATTCGAGCTTGCGAGGAATACGAAGCGATTGTCCGCGACCTACAAGAGTCACTTGCGCCGGAGCTAGAGTTGATTGAGACTCGCATTGTGAGTCCGGCAAATCAACTGCTGGAGGTGATCAAGGTGATTCGGAAGGTAGCGGTGAAGCGAGATCACAAGAAGCTGGACTACGATCGACACCGCAGCACGTTGAAGAAACTGCAGGAGAAGAAGGATAAGTCGCTGAAGGATGAGAAGGCCCTCTATAAAGCGGAGAATGACGTGGAGCAGGCCACGCAGGAGTACAACTACTACAACGACCTGCTCAAAGATGAGCTACCCAAACTCTTTGCTCTCGAAGCCGAGTTCATCCGCCCGCTGTTTCAGTCGTTCTACTACATGCAGCTGAATGTCTTCTACACACTGCATGAGAAAATGCAGGGCATGAATATCGCCTATTTCGATTTAACTCTGGATGTCGAGGAGGCATTCGAGAAGAAGCGAGGTGACGTCAAAGAACGGGCAGAAGCACTTACCATCGTCCATTTCAAGACGAAGGGTCTGGGCCGACAACCCTCCAAGTTCACACCGCCCGGCAAGGACAAGATGGCGTACGAGAGCAAGAGCACATTCGCCCGCACGAATCGCACCGAGGAGACTGACAACCCTCCTCCACCCTATTCGGCCTCTGCAAGTACTGTTGCGGCTGCCAAGGCCAAGCCAGCGCCTCCGCCACCCAAGCCCAAGCCCGCTCGATTCGGTGCGACAGTCGAGACGGTTACAGCCTTGTATGACTACGAAGCACAGGCGCATGGTGATCTCAGCTTCTCTGCGGGCGACGTGATTGAGATTATCCAGCGGACGGACAACCAGAACGAGTGGTGGACTGGTAGAGTTGATGGACGAGAGGGCCAGTTCCCAGGTCAGTTCCATCCACTGTTCTTCTTTCTGCGTTAAAGACTAACTTTCTTTTCACCACAGCAAATTATGTCCAGTTGCGTTAGCATATATTTTTACCACTTTCAGCGCTCCTGTCACAATATTCATATCTTCCCCCTTTTGATGCTGTTCTCTATTAACGACGGCTCTAAATGAGCTGTGGGGTTCCTTTGCACAATTTCTTTGGCTTTCAGCTCCAGCAGCATCGTCAATCTTTACGTCGTGTTCTCTATTCATCTCCCTACTTGCTGTCATAGAGCGTCGCGTGCATGAAGATATAGTCTCTTTGCTTGTAAATAGTCCTAGGCTATTCTTACGCCCCAATCACGCCCAAAGGCATTCTATTCAACTATGTTTGGACTCCCATGGAACGACAAAACTGGCGTTCGGAGACTCCTGTATTCGGAGTATGCAGCAATCTGTGGATCAGTACCGTGGCGAAGAAGGGTCCATCAACGTACGGTGCAAGTGCGGACACTGGAGGTTCCACAGAAGCCATTTCCGCATGCTAATTCAGCGAACGCCTATCCCACGGGTAGTCCTTACTCTCACCTCCGCTGGATACTTCCTGAAATGCAAGTGCAGATCATCTACGATATCCGACATGAGTAGTCGTTCACTTTCTTGACATCCTCATAGCAACAAAACAAGGAGACCGTGCAAACACATCGGGCCATTTGGTGATTATCTACTTGACTAACATCTTCAAGACAGCTCCGACGGCGGAAATGACGTCTCCCCATGATATCGACATCTAGACCCATTGCACTCCTCGATGTCCGGGTCACTTCACGAAATGCAGCCGTAGACCTCGGCGTAAAGTTGGAATTTCCATCGATAGCTCAACTCGCTATCGTGTTGCAAGCATCGATTGTAGTACGAAAGGTGGACGCGTAAACAACAGATTTAACCCGCCCATGACGCCGTGTTCATCCCAGGCTAGATGGCCCAAGAGAGCTACCGCAATATGCGTGCGCGGCATGAGAAAGACGGACGGTCCCCAGGGGCTGGTGATTGGGAATTGGAGGGTTGTACCATCCGGGCATGTGTCGGGTGAAGCCAACGAGCGCAAGTGCTTTTGAAGCCCTTCTACCTTTGGCGATAATGTTATTATCATCCCAGTCATCTACCTCAAGGGTTAAGCCCTGAAATGGGCATGTGAATCAACTAGAACTAACGCTGCATTTCTCCGCTGCATTAGTACATAAATCCCCTTCCTCTAGATGCCCCTGACTGGCGCCGTAAGTGTGAAGTAAACAAAGATAGAGAATTGTTCCTCATCTGGAATAACCACTAGGTCATCTGGGTAAACTCTCTGTGGATGGTCCCCTATTATAGCCTCGAGCTTTGCAGCTGTTCCGGTCCTAGGCACTTCTAAGTCATGCTGGCTATTGTTGCTTGTTATTCCAAAGGAATTGAGTCTCCTTAGAAATTTCTTGACTGCTGCTGCTGCTGTTGTTGATGCTCTTGAATTTATCCGGGTATCTGGTATAGCCGGTTTTGTGTTCGAGTCAGGTCTGCTGGTTCCAGGTAACGTTCCTCGCCGCTGAGGGGAAATCCATGTACTCTTGTATATCCATTCCTTCCTTCTTTCGGGGTAGTTTGTGGTCGGTGTTATGTATTCTGAGAAGAAGAACACAGAATCCCGACGACTGTCATCCTCATGTTCCGAGCCAGAGGACTCTCAGTCCTAATTGGGCCTTTGCCGACGCTGACAGGTTCCCTAGGCACAAGATTTAGGTCTCAGCATTGTCTCCATAGGAGACTGGAACGTGGGTCAGGCCTGGACTAAAATCATGACCGGGGATATTGAGAACAGCCTGGGAGACGGTGATCCCTTGGGACTTATTGACAGTCATAGCGTATACCACCATAATTGGAAACTGTGTACGTGCGCAGGGGATATTCCCTCAAGCAAATTCTCGCTTAGACCGGAAGACCGGCGCGATCTTATGCCCGTCAACGTCTTGATAAGTAGGCCTATCGTACCGGTCGAAGTGGACGAGCAGCGCGTATGGCGGTTCCCGATTGGGATCTGATCCGTCCATCCTGCTCCCAAGGCGAAGCCTTGAGTGACCAGTGGCTGCAAGTCGCTGGCGATATTGGGATTTCCCAATCTAATCTCTGCATGGCAGGCCTCGTTTCGTTCCGTGTAGATCCTTATTGCCAGTCGTGCCATCTCGTCGCCGGCATCCATTCCAGCCCGACGTAGGTAATTGACACAGCCAAGTAGGGTGCCTTATTTAGTAGCTAAAAGACAGGCCCCTCCAGATCGAAGTTCAATACGACATACAAGAATGACCTTGTTGACGGTGGAGACAAGTTTGAAGATTGACTGAAAGTGGCGCCGCAACGGCGGCATATAGGTGTTGTGGACATATCTCTATTGGGTCCAGCAGACTGATAGAAGGGTCAACGTGTGCAATAATGTCATGGTCCCCTCGCCCGTACTTGTCTTCGACGACCAGCCTGTCATGGACTGCGACCACTCAATCGGGCAGGCCAGCTTTGAGCCCGACCGATGCTTTACGAAGGCACTTCCACAGCCGGCCCGCATAATCTCCAAGGTGTACAACGAGACATGTATGCAAGACAGAGCCGAAACCGCAACCCTGTCTTACCAATCCATCAGATCCGAGCACTGCATGCCCGGATCATCACTCCTCTTGGCGGGCCGAAGCCTGATTACTTCTAGATGTTCAGGTAGCAGGGGAAGCTGGTCGTACACGCGGCTGGTGCCGTGGAGGAGGCTTGGAGTATGCAGGCGATATTGGTATCACTGGCCCCGGATTCGACGGATCTCGATGAAGACATGAACGCGGGCTATCAACATTTTCTCGGTCTGCGTCATACCGGTAGATCTGGTAACTCTTTGGATCCATGTGGTTTTCCATGGTTGTTCATGATCTCATCCCAGGTGCTATGTACCTGTTCAACAACCACTTTATAGTCAGATTGCAGAAGATACCTCCATCAGCTGAGATGAATTAACTTTTGTCCAGTACGGCATCGGTTCGCTCAACTTCGTCGGAATCAGGGTGCCTCACACACTTTCTGTGCGAAGACTGTGGGTTTTCAGCAGTTAAATCCCGCTGTCCAGTAGTACTCAGGGAGAGCACGAGGGCATGGGACAATCAGATCATTGTCCAGCAAGTACTTCCAAGGTTTCTGGAGGCATCTTCGCCTTGCATTCGCCAGTCGACTGGGACCAGAGCCGCGGCACAAGTCTTGCCCTTTTCAAGCTTAAGCGTGCTGATCGAGGTCTCATTGTTGATTCGTATGTAGTATTGTAGAAAAACTTGTCAGATATTATCTATGGACATGAAAATGTTAGATCAGAGTCTCTTGCGTTATGTTAGGGAGAAAATGAAGGTCAATGGCTATACCTCTACACTATCTGTCTCCGGATCGGATATCTAAAAGAATAACCTCTTTTTCCTATGGTTGGTCTTTCTCCATGGCTTTGCAACTTATCAGGGACAACTTTTGTCAATCATGGTTTTTAATGCCTAAATTCGTTTCTCAGCCCTTCGGAAGGGTGGGGCATCTGGCCTGTTCCATTGCGGAGGGTATACCGGCCTGCCATCTGGGCTCAGCCTGGCCAGTTGGGTGGAACACCCATCGAGTGAACGTGTTAATAGTCAACTTTGCGACGTCTTGGAATATTCCTGAGTGATCGACAGCCACTGATCGCTTGGAATGGTTGCGGGTGGATTGGGTCGGATGTCTATAGGTTCCGCCGTCGATGGCCAGTGAGGATAGACATAGGTAGGGCTTGGCCCATTTGTCAAGTCTGGCGTAAACTACCTTAGTCGACGCCACGTTGGGTCTGGATTGTCGGGTCTAAAGGTGCCAATTGGGATGCCTGCGGGATGGTGATTGATAGCTCTCTCAGTCAAGCCATGGAATATGATATGTATAGAAGATCAAATCATTGCAGAGACAACCAGAAGATATATAGTGGTTTTGTGTAAGTTGAAGAATATATTCAGAATCAAGAGCAAGCAGAAATAAGAAGGGAGCAGAGCAGTCAATTTATACTATCCAGGGAGGGGTAGTAATCATTCACTAGATACAATGAGAGAATCATTCTTTATTGACTGCCTTTACACGCAAGCAACAGCCTCACTGCAACGATCAAAGGTAGAAATAGTGAATAAGGCAGCAAACGCTTAAGCGAGCCCGTCATAGTCTTTAGCAACAAGATGAAGTCACTGATCATCGTCACAAGCCTTGACAAGCACTACAGCAGTTGTCCGTCTCCACCAGTCGGATCTCGTATCTGAAGGCTGCTCCATACTAGCTTGCATGAAGAGCGTCTTATATATCACCCTCTGGTTTTCATTTTCATTCCATCATCCATTCTCCTAATCTCTTCCTATCCCTCAAACTTGAATCTATAATTCCAAAATGAGAGTCACAACCTGGTTTTCCCTCCTCCTTACCACAGCCCTCGCAGCTCCCCAGAGTGACTCCCAAGCTCTATCCAGCGACCTTGCCAACTGGTCCTCCCTCGGAAATGCCTTGTGAGTCTAGCCTTCTTGATTTTCGGAGCTTCTACAACTAACAACCCACCAGACAATCCCTAAACTTCAACTTCACCCTGCCCACCAAAACCGCCAACCTTGACAACATCTCCCCACCCCCTCGCTCCCTCATCCCAGAGGTCATCACCGCACTACCCCCCTCGGTACTAATGGAACTCGTCATCCCGTCTCAGCGCAGCGCTCTCGCCAGCCAGTTCAAGGCCGGAAGTACACCCGCCTGGTACGCCAGTCTTCCCAGCGATGTCCAGAGTTACCTGTCCGTGGTGAAGAGCCAGATCTCCGAGGGCGCGTTGACGGCTACCACAGGCCTGGCATATCAGACTGCGGCTACTGCGTCTGCTACGGGGACAGCGACGGAGACGGGCGCGTCTGCGGGGGGAGCAACGTCTACGTCGAAAGGGATGGCTGCTGCGGCGAGGCCGACTGGCGTGTTGATGGCGGGGGGAGTCGGTATGGGCGTTTTGGGGCTGGCGTTGGTGCTGTGAGGGACGACCGAATGAATGTGATCAGCGGGCCAAATTGATGGATGTCTGAAAAATCAAGGAACGAGTGGCGATGATACGAAAGTACGGATTATGGACGATGTGATGACTTGAACTAGTCTGGATGCCTCGTTTATTGGGTAGACTAATGAGATGACATGTTTTACCGAATATCCACGGGTATAATAGCTCTTCGGTTAAGCTTTAGTGGGGATGCGGAGAAGTCATGCGCTCTTGATAAGACATACGGGCTTGTATTACGACTACGACAAGGTAGATAATTGAATTGGGCATATGGAGCGATGACTGAGACAGTGGTTTATTCTGTGCTAGATAGAATATGATAGTTGAGATCGTGTCCATTCATGGAAAGAATAGCGAGGTAGACAGATTCACATGAGTGTCTAAACCCGAGGTCCCTAAGTGGCTCTACACTCAGATTGTCAGCGATCAACAGTCTCAGTGCTTTAGCCGAAGTAGCTCACCCTGGTCGAATCCACTCGAAAAGCCTACCAGACCGCGCATCCAACTGTATGAACTCAACCGACCAGACCGGGCCTGAATAAAGATTAACATGTCTACGTATGTGGCTCAAAGACCCTGAATCATTAATCTATCTGAGAGGTATTCAAACAATGCTTGGGGTTTATCTCCACATCATCCAGGGACCGGGCATCAAGCTACCCAAAAGGGAATGCATTGCGGCACGGGGGCCACTGTGGGGAGTGGAGTTGGAGGCTGGAGAAGCGGAGAGGACTGAACACTGCGCATTCGCATCACATGAATATCGAGAAACTGGGCATCATTATCTATTTACTTCTAGGTTGGCTTGATAACACGAAGTGAAGGCTGAGTGAAATCTACAGCCTCGGAGGTAATTGTCCAGATCCACGGGTGCAGGGCTAGACTCTGGTTGGGACTAAGACATGTCAAATCGGGGATTTACTCCAGAACTCCATGGACTACTAGATAGCCCCATCGCATTTGATGAAGCTGATGGCGATGGAGCTGGACAGTAGATAGCGGGGTAATCATGATGCTTGTTTCTTGCAACTGAGGCCTCGTATCCGAGATAGTTAATTAACAGGAGATAGCAATACATATACTTACCTCTGCTCGAGAGTATCTACTGTCTTCAGACACATCTTCCTTCTATCAATAACAACAACATAACAATATGCGTCTCTCAACTCTCCTCCTCCCTCTCCTCCCCCTCGCCCTCGCCAACCCCAACCCCAACCCCAACCCAGTAGCCGCACCAGCCCCCCAATCCACCGGCGGTGGCCTCCTCTCCGAACTCCCCACCATCCTCAACGGTGTCAAAGAGCTCCTAAGCGAGGACACGCTCAACGACCTGCAAACCATCGTCAAAGGCGGCGCCGTGCTTTTGGGCGGGGACAACCCATCCAACATCGCCAAGTTGCTTTCAGGAGATAATGTCAACAAGCTCCAGGATGTGATTGATAATGCGCACTCGCTGTTGACGGCGAACTTTGTGAATGAGACGTCGACGTTGATTGGAGATGCGACGCCGGTATGTTCCTTTTTCGAGTTTCTTGAGGTTGATGCTGACAGTTGTAGCTGGTTTCGGCTGTGGAGAAGTTGCTGGGTGGGTTGTTGGCTTCGTTGACGTAGTTGGTATGGAGTCTGGGTATATATGAGTGATGAATTCATGGGTATTTAAAATATGCATATACAGTGATTTTCGATTGATTATTGTAAAATGGGATGATACAATTGCATCGATGTCTTGTTTCTCTTACTCGAAAGCTGTGCAGAGGATAAAATTTATAATGTAGATTCATGGAGTATACAGAATAACGTTAACCAACATTCAAATGTTTCCTCAACTCATTCAGATAATATCGCAACGGATAAGACCGCATCGACACTGGCAGCGCAGGATACACCGCATTCGAAAACCCCATCGTGCTCCGGTACAACCCCCGCGTCCCCATTGTAGACTTGAGCCCATACTCCTCTCGCAGTCTCGGCGGCAGCATCTCGATCGTCACCACCCGCAGAAACGGCTTCAGCATCTGCACCCACCGCGGCACAGCCTTGTCATGCAGTAGATCCTTGGCGAACTTGTTCGCGTCCGGCGTGACCGTCAACCGCTCGATGCGGTCGTCCCAGTACTTCCAGAACTTCTGGCGCGTCTCGGGCCAGACACCTGAGGGCAGGCCCAGAGTGTGGATGAGAAAACCAAACTCCGCGTACGCCTTTTCGGCCGTCCGGTAGTCTACCCGGCCGTAGATGCGCTGGTAGAAATCTGTTGCCGTGGCGTAGAGCGTCGCCGCGATCCAGAGCTGGACATCGGGCGCCGCGGCGTAATAGTGCTCGCTGCCGCGGAGAGGAGGCTGGCCTCGATTAAGCATCTCCAGCAGCGTCTTCTTCTCCTCCCGGGTACCAAAGACCAGGCAGGAGAAGTAGCTTAGCATTGCTTGCAAGGCATCGCCTAGCTCGGTGGCTAGATTGGGGCTGTTGGTGGCCTTGTCGTGATCGTTGCGAATCTCGGGCGTGGCTGCTTGGAGAAGAAGCGCTGTTCCTGATCCAGCGAAGAGGATGCCCTCTTGGAGGATTTGGGGGAGGATTTCGAGGTTATCCAGCGCATCGAGAGGATAAGTTTCTGACTTGATGCTGTTGGCGGTGGGTGTTTGTGGCTTTTCTTCGGGGAGCGTTTCGTCGAGGGACATTTTGATGTCGTTAGTTCCCTATCCAGAATAATTATGCCAGACGTCTTCTTTCCCTGTGTTGAGTGATGGACTTGCTGCAAGGATTGGGAGATTTCACTGTGGAATTAGGAGACACCGGATGCCCCATCCGATCTTCAACGCTTCCACACGCTTTTCATCACTTTCATCATCTCAGCTCAATGATGAAAAGATCCGACCACATGCAGACCGCTGCAGTTGCCCATGCTTCGCATCCGACAATTTTCGTCATATTATCAACCCCGCATATTTACCCCCTAACCGGGACAGAGTTCCTCTTCCCCAACTTTCGGGCTTGTCCAGCGTCTGTGGCACTTGCGGCCAAAGCTTGAGTCGAAACAACCCGACAATGAAGCCACTTTCGTACTGTTCCCCACCATCCATCTGACGAGGTTTTATCAGTAATGAGCTAGCAACCGCGGTTGTTTAATAGTCTGCGATGATCGTTATCCCAATGGCCGCATGTGAACTGTTAATCAATCGCCGGGATTGGCTGCAGGGGGAGATCGCCGAAGTCGCAGTGCCGATCATGCGGAGGGAACCCCCTAAAAGGGCTTAAGTCTCTAACCGAAATGGGCCAAACTCAATACAACAAAGCAAGACTTGCGAGCACTTGGGCCCAACGCTAAGTGAAACGGCGCAGAAGATAACAGACATTTGAATTTGGCTCGGAGCTAGGAATTGAAGAAAATGAAATTATCGTGTGACGGTGTGGCCCGCAATCAGCTATGACTCTCGTGCGGATCGAGGTTGACGGGGCCCATCACGTTCGTCTTCTTCATATATTCATTGCTACCAACTACCCCGGATTTCGAGATCTGGTCTATCTTTAGACTCTTGCTATCCGGATCACTGTCACCATGGCCGAGATGGAAGAAAAGCCCTCCTATCTCAGTGCCAAAGGGGCCAAGTATGCCCTCGGTATCCATCGAGGGCCTCTCCCCCCGGCCAATGCGGACGGGGGGGAGATTGAACATGTCGAGACAGCATTGTCGCTGGAGAAGAAACAGAGAACGAAGAAAGAGGCCATCCGTCGCCATTGGGCCCGGTTCTGGTGTTGCTATATCTTCTTCTCGATCATTTTCCTCGCCATCATCCTCCCGGTCTTGTGCGTCTTCCGCCGTTGTTCACGACATCTGTGACCTTGCTGACAGTATAATAGCTTCCTGGTGATTCTTCCCTCTGTTTCTCAACGAGTTGTCGACAATTCCAACCTTGTTCTCGTCGATGCAAGTGTCATGCAACCTCGTCCAGAGTCGGTACTCCTCACTATGCAGTCTGCCCTCAAATTGCCCATCGGGCTTCCCGTTCGAATCGATCCCATCACTTTGGACCTCTTCAACCGGGGCGAGTCCGGAAACAGCACCTTTGTCAAATTGTACCTCAACGGAACAACTATCTCAGGCAACACCACTTTGGGAGTCACTAATCAGTTCACTCCACTCAACGTGGATCAGTGGACCAAATATGTGCGCAATGTGGTGTTTGATGAACATGCACCGTTGTCGTTGAAGGGGACTACCATGTCGTATCTGGGCAAGCTTAAGTCTCGAGTGACAATGGACAAGACCATCAAGCAAAATAGTAAGCGAACGTCTTCACTGGTAACGAAATCACTGGCTGACTTTCTCAGCCCTGAACAGCTTTGCTGGATTTTCCATCGAAGGGTCGCAATTGCTTCTGCCTGCTGAACCAGACGGTACCAACCTGATCGCCAACGCCACATTGCCCAACCCGTCGGTCATGACATTGGAAATCGTGAGCGCAGCAGCACCGTCCGCTATTGAGTATCACTAACCATCGATAGGGCACAACTGTGTTGGACCTCAAGAGCGGCGATCTCGTCATCGGCAACGCAACGATCGATAATCTCGTCCTCAGACCGGGCAACCATTCCAATCCCGTCCGCGGCAGACTCGATCTCAAGACTGTGTTGAAGAACCTTGGGCCGGTCCTGCAGAGCCAGAAAGACTCCCTCCGCAACGGATATCTGTCTCTCGATACCGTTACCAAATCAGTCGTTTATGAGGGCGTGGAAGTGCCATATTATACGAATGTGATGAAGGACCTGACCCTTAGCGCGAAGATTCCTATCGGCGGCCTGCTGGTCAACACCCTCCGGGGGATTTTCAACAAGAACGGGACAAACATCCTCGACCAGATGAATATCACGGACTCATCGTCGTCGGAAAGCACGAGCAGCGTGCTGTCCGAACTGCAGCATCTGAACTTGAGCAGTCTGGGCGGAAGTCTGAGCAGCAAATTGGCTAGTCGATCGCTGGCCGAATTCCTGGATCGTCCCGACGACAAGTTATTATTGGTTGATGTGCTGAAAGGATTCTTGTGAACGAATCACGACCTGTTTGATGAATCCGAGACGGGGATATTGACATGAGCGGCGTTTGGAGTTTTTTTTTATTTCTATTGTCTCTTCTATTTTATTGTGTATAGATGAAGAGAAATCCCTTGTATATACATGAACAAACACAATATTAATGCTTGAACTAGGCACTGAATCCACGAAATAAGACCCCCCTCCGCATTGAAACAGGAAACGTGGGAAGCCAAGCACGCCGGCGGAAGCAAAAACCATGTGAAAGATGAGACCGTGACATCGGGCCTTGATTCTTCCACGGATCTACATGCAACTTCCACCTATCGTAACGCCATTTCTCGAGGGTTGCACTCTTTGTTCTCTCGTCCACCAATGACCCGAGAGTCTAGCGGTTATCTTGGCTTCTTAGAGTAATTGATCAGAACCAAGGCAGCCCGTGGTTGAAGTCTCTTTATACACTCAGGGAGGCCTTTTGGTGCCAGCCGCCAAGGATAGATTGATTGGGAGGATTGAGACGCGTGTTGCACTGGTCAGGGCTATCTTCTCCTGTTCCTTGAGCTAATGGTAGGGTCCATACTCCGTAGTCAGGACTTGTTTTCCGATAAAGTAGGAAAATGACTGACCTGTGGAGCTAAAAGGAGGCTGTCTACCCTTGTGCTCATTTTGTCTGGGGTAACACCAGAGTTGCAAGTTACAAGTCAGCTCACCACGTGGATAGGTCATATTCTTCGTAACCTCGATGCTGACATCTCTCCTCAAGAGTCCTAAGCTCCGCGTCCAGACCAGTCAAGCCTTAAATCCGACGCGTAAACTTTGCTGGATTGCGGGGGAGGCGTTTGAGGGACGGCCCCCATGATCCAGTATGAGCCTATCCACACAGCACAACCCTGTAATATCGTGTTCCAGTCCACATTATGTTGGTGGCGTTTGCCCAGAGTTGTACTAGTCCAGAACCTTGCGCTCGTTGGTCTGATACTAAATACATCGTTCTGGGTGGTAGGTAGTACTGGGATGTTGCTGTGTGCCGTGGATGTGGTCCAATCGTTGCTGGCGTTCACCCTGTGGTTAATGGATCAGGCGACTTTGGGACTGTTGTATTCACTAAACTAGTCCATCAGAAACACAAACAAACGGGCCATGCCGCTAAATGGCCCGTTTGTTTCTCTCGGATTATCTCCTGGAGCTATGTCCGGTTTGGTTGTTGTCGCTTGCGAGAGCAGGGCAGAGAGTATTTAATCGCTGTGGGGTACTCGCATCTTGGATACTTCTCTCTTTGGCCTCTTTTTTCTCCTCCCAAGTTTCTTATTTTTACCTCACAGTGGCTGGCCTGTCGTACAAAGCTGCTTTTGACAGCTGGCTGCAAAAATGAAGAAGTTTTACAATGTCTACTTTCTCTGTAGCTTCATCACCTTGGGTGAGGATGTCTCTATCCAGAATTGCTTGACGCCTTACTGACTCTTCCAACCAAAAAAAGGGGGTGCCTTGTTCGGGTTTGACATCAGTAGCATGAGTGGTGCGTTTAGTTCTTTATTCTTCGGCTGGTGAGTTTTTGTCTGACGGTTGCAGGTGTCCTGGGGACTCAGGCGTATGTGAACTACTTCCGCGTGGGCAGCGGCCAGTATAAGCAGGCAAGTTCCAATTAGCCCTCTGTCGGAGTCCCCTCTTCTAAACTAGTACTAGGGTGGCATCACCTGTGCCATGCCCTTTGGCTCGCTCATTGGTGCTCTGTGCTCGAGTTTCATTGCGGATCGCTACTCTCGTGTCACCGCAATCCAGTTCTCGACTATCCTGTGGACTATTGGCTCCATGTAAGTCTGCTGCATATCTGCATCTGTCGTGCCGGCTAATTCGTCTAGCTTTATGACTGCCTCCAACGGTATCGCTTTGCTCGTCGTCGGTCGTGTCATCGCTGGTCTTTGTGTCGGTATCGCCTCGGCTATGGTTCCTGTCTACCAGGCAGAGGTCGCTCCAAAGGAGATCCGTGGTCGAGTTATCTCCCTCCAGCAATGGGCCATTACCTGGGGTATCTTGATTCAGTTCTTTATTGTGAGTGGCCACCTCTTTTTCCCTCTGGACAACAGAATGTCCACTGACAGTTGGTAAGCAATACGGTGCTAGCAACGTCGACGGAGGTGCCGATAACCCGACTCAAAGTACCGCTGCCTTCCGCATTCCCTGGGGTATCCAGATGGTGCCTGGCTTTATCCTCTTCGTCGGCCTGTTCTTCTTCCCCAAGTCGCCCCGTTGGCTTGCAAGCAAGGACCGCTGGGACGAAGCTATGGAGGTGCTTGCCAACCTTCACGGAAACGGAGACCGCAACCATCCAAAGGTCTTGGCTCAATATCAGGAAATCGAGGAGGCTTTGGCTCTGGAGCGTGAGCAGGCGTCTACTAGCTACCAGGAGCTGATCAAGCCTCGCATTCTCAAGCGTGTGTTCCTTGGTATGAGTTTGCAGATGTGGTCTCAGCTGTGCGGTGAGTCGATCGATCGTAACCCTTACATGAGGCAAAGACTAATGGCTGCCGCTATAGGTATGAACGTCATGATGTACTACATTGTGTATATCATGCAGAGTACGGGAACTGGAAGCCCTCTCCTCACCGCTTCCATTCAGTACATCCTGAACACTGCCTTGACCCTGCCCGCCATCATCTACCTGGACAGATTCGGTCGTCGTCCTGCCATCCTGATCGGTTTTGCCTTGCAGGCTGTATTCTTGTACATTGAAGGAGGTCTACAGGCTGGATTTGGCAAACCCAACCCTCACACCGACCCCAAGCTGGATGCCATTTCTTGGGTTGTATCCGACCATCCCAACGTCGGTAAAGCAATCATCGCGCTCTCCTACCTCTTCGTCTGCTCCTTCGCGACAACCATCGGTCCTACTTCGTGGACCTATCCTGCGGAAATCTACCCGGCCAAGGTCCGCGCCAAGGCCGTCTCTCTCGCTACCGCGTCGAACTGGATCTGGAACTGTCTTCTTGCTCTGTTCGTCCCGCCTCTGCTGTGGGCGATCAACTGGAAGATGTACATGATCGTACGTACTCTATTGCATGGAAAACTTATAAACATAGAAAAGCTAACTAACGATTTTTACAGTTCGCCGCCTTCAATACCGCGGCCTTCATCCACATGTTCCTCATGGCCCCCGAGACCAAGGGTTACACTCTCGAGGAAATGGACGAAGTCTTCGACAGCGGCCTGCCCGCCTGGCGTAAGCTTAACAAGCGCAGCAGACTGGAGGAACTCGAACAGGAGATTGCCGAGGGCAAGCTCAAGGTCGCTGCTCACGGCGAGAAAGATGGACCTGTTGCTGCTACTACCGAGACCGCGGAGAGGCAGATGGAAACCGTCTAGACGGTACCGTCATTTCTGGATCTTGGTGGAAAGCTTTCCTTTTAATGGTTAATAACTTGGAATATGAGCTGACTACCTTCGGGCTGGGGTATCCAGTCCGTGTTTGGTTAACTTGGTTGATCTCAGGTAGTCCTCGTGGGCGTCTTTGTTAGTTCTATCTAACGGTAATTCAATCTAATCTTTCTTGTCATCGTTTCCACGTTCTCAAGTCCGTAATGAGCGTACGCTAGTGGAGCTGAATATGCTAATGGGATATACAAGCACTGTTTAACTCAACACTGAGCAAGACCCAGACCCGGCTCTGATAATGTACCTGATCGTCCTTAAGGTCTAAAATAACAAGAAGCCCTTTTCAAGGTAAAACATACAACCTGGTTATGGACATAAACCAAAGCCGTGGCTCCCATCTTCATAACACTGCCAACAAAGTCCAACAGTTACAGCAGGTTCCGCAACAAAACAGTCCTGTGAAGCCAGGTGCTCGTAGAACTCCATTCACTAAACCATGCCACATTCACCCCCAGTAAACAATGCAAGATTCACTCTACCTTTCCCCATCTCCTACCCCTCTCACCCCCATCTACGTCATCCCTCTCCATCCAACACCATCATCACACATCACGTGCCTTCAGCAACCCTTAGAGAGAGAGATGGCTACTACTACTTCCTCCGTCACCATCAACGTAAGCTCTCATCTCATCCCAATACCAAGCTAAATACTAACAGCAACCGCAAAACAAAGTTCTACGGCGAACTCCGCCAGCTCTGGGTCGAGATAAACTCCCACTGCGAGAGACTGCATCTCCTCGACTCCACGACCCGCGTGCTATCCGCCTGTATCGAATGCAAGATTACGCCATACGGGATGGTTCCGCTTGATATTGATGGATTGGAGAATGCGGATGAGTATGTGATGCAGTTAGTTGTAAGCATCCCCTCCTCCATGGCTGGCTTGTAAGTGGAGGCTAAGCTTACCGTGATAGATTTGCGGCCCAGAATTCCCCGTCGGCCCGATCATCTCGTTCGTTGACTCCATCCGCATGATGTGTGAGCCTGTGAGCGGTTCTGCGCAGGTGCATATTACTGCTATTGCAGTTCCGTATGCGGTTTGTTGCCTTGCCTTGCCTTTGGTGGATGTATGTGGTGTGCTTGCTGATGAGGAGGGTAGACGCAGCAGCCTGAGGTTGCGCCTGCAAGCGGATACTAGGTTTTGGGTTGTGGGTTTGCGTTGCTATGAGATGCCAGGGGCTATGTGCAAGACAGCGTGAACTAGGGAGAGGTTAGTGCTAAGTATGATTTGAGATTATTGCGAGCTATACCAAGCTGACTGGGTTCTACTTCTGCCGCAGGAGACGCACGGTTGCAAGCTCTAGATTGAGCATTGGTCCATATCGTTGGAGGAAGATTCTGGTTGTTGATGACAAACAAGGAGGCCAGAGAATAGTTCTGGACTAGAACCAGGCTCGTCTGACCTTGTCGGATGTGGTTGCTCTGGTTTGTTATTCCTAGTCTAGTCAAATGAGCTCCAACGATTCTTGAATCTTGATTTCGTCGGATTGTCGATCGTAACAGTAGATCTTTCCGAAAGTAACCTCCCAAATTTGCGAAATAGCTTGCTGGCATGATCATAGATTCGTGGAGAAGTTAGTGGTGCCTGAGGCATCATACAGTTCTGTTCTGGCAGTTGATCACGATCTTTTTCACTTGTTTCTCCCCTTAGACACTTGGTCACTATAACGTCCTGACTGCCGGCTTTCTATCAGGGGCGACTTCTGGCTGCGATGATCTGACATATCAAGATCTGCAGTCCTGTGTGACTTGCTATATTCAGTGGCTTGACCTCATGTGTTTATCCGACTGCGAGGTTAAGAATAGTGTCAAGTACTCCGTACCAGACTATTCCCAACTCAACCTTGATACCTGACTCGGATGGTTGCGCCTCTTACGGCATGTTAAATATGTGACCAGGTCACCAGCTTTTGCAGCTGTCAGCTCTGCAGAGTGCACAGACTATGGACGGGGTTGAGCAATTTGGGGGCCAATACAGATTGCCCCAATCAGTTGACCGACACATGGATTGTAAGCGGCTCAGTCAATCCCGAACTGCCGACCTGATATTCAAGCACAATTACCGAATCTGAAGTCGCGGGGACTGCACGGGCTTTAGGAGACCAGGGGCCAACAGTGGTGCTGATTGTTGGCTCCTTTTATTGTGGGCTGTGACACCTCAGCGTCCTTTGCCCACTTCACCCGTCAGCCCAGGCGGCGCACTGGTGCGCCTTCCTTCGCCTTCTCTTGTCGATAATTTTCTGCATCAACAAGGGCAAGATACGCTGACGAAGGTAGTGGTTGAAGCTTCACCTAGTTCCAAGATACCTCCTGTCGGCCTAGCTCGCCTGCCAGACTTGTCTATGGCTATCTTTGCGCCGTGTTTCATAATCGGATTCTGAGACAATCTCACCGCCGTTCGACGTCAGACTCAGGCGATTCGACCGGCACGATGAAACTCACTCACACTCACGGGTACATTACCCTCTGTACCTATCGCTACTCTGTACACAAGTCAACCCCGCCAACGCGAGTTGCTATAATCTTGACAGAAGCGAAGCACCGGACGACATCCTTGTCGAACAGATGGAACCTCAATCTGCTGCAATAAGTAAGATGTCTGCTTATCAAATGGCTTGTGCTATTTGCAGGGTTCTCATCCAAATACATTCTCGCGTGGAAGTTGTACGGACATAAACTGGGGACCAGCGTGTTATGCGCCATGCTGTATGTTCCTTGCATGACCACTTGTCGTACCTCAGGCTGGCCATGCCATCTAGCGGACATCAATCGACAAAGCGGCTACCCGATCGTGAACATCGGCTACGACACACCAAACCCCAAATACTGCTGCGGATCTGTGGTGGACAATAAATGCCAAGATGGTGATCCCTTTACAATCAAAAACGGGGCAGTGATACCAGGCGTAGCAGCTCTGGCCGGTTACGTGAACGCTTCGTCGATTACCAGCACCACCTGTTCGGATTCCTCGTCAATCACATCTTCAAGTTCCTCCTCAATCACGAATACCACCTGTCCAACACCAACAAAGAATAATCTATCACCTTCGTCCAGACCGTGACTACAAGAGTAGGGGTTGGTATGCCGTTAGGTGTCATTACTCTAGCATCAATCGCCTGGGCACAGTGGGAACGTCGGCAATGAAAATATGCTCGTCTGGAGAGTATGCCGGCGATCGGAGCGCAGGCGACAGGTCAATACAGCATCAATATCCCCCGCACGGTGTATATCAAGCACATCCGGCGGAGCTCGGGACTAGGCAAACAAGGCTGGCGTCGGAGTTGGACAGCAACGGGGATGCAAAATAGACTGGAAATCGGAATCAGCAAGACGACATGTTATGTAATAACGTATAATCCAGGGTACTTTGTAGATGCTCCGTTCATACCGGTAGAGAGTCAGACAAAGTGGAATAAAGTACGGAGTTCTTAGCCATGGGTCAAACCACAATCAGACACATCATACAGGCTGGGAGCTGCTTGTTAGGCCACCTACTACAAGAAGTGCAATGTCCAGATCGGCTTAGCTCTTGCTCAATAAGCAGACGTATGACTCAGTACCAGTCCCGAAGTTAATAAGATTGCATCCAGTGCTTTAGCACATACGAGAGAAAAAGGTTAAGTGGGTACGCCTCGTATTCCTTCAATTACAGGTCTTAGTTGCAGAGTGACAAGTTGCGAATACGACATGATCAACCAGTTGCGGGCTTACGACTGATCAGATAGCTTTGTTTATTTGATTGATTACAGCCAACTGCCACTAGAGAGGACGGATCAGTCAGCGAAGCCAATATCCATGATTAATGCTTAGATACATAGCAGGCTCCTCCCGGACAGATGGCACCGCCTGGTTCGTCCTTGCTGTGCTGACGGGAGTCTGTAGCATTGCCCGCTCCTGCTGGCGTGGAGGCCCGATTTCGGTTGCGTGATCACTGTTGGGCCCCCAAGGCCGGACGCCCGAGGCGTCCGGAGTAAGACGTTTCAAACCTGGAAGTCTGATGACAGGATCAAAGTTGATGAGTATGATGGCTTGATTACCGCCGCCCAGTCCTTCCTGATCAATGGAGTAAATAATTGAACGCTCGTCTGCGACCGCTTGGATTTTGCCAATGCGGTGGGACGGGCAGAGGAGCTGGGTCAGCTCCGCGGGGGCGTTGTCGGGCGGCCACATGTGGATTCCCCGGGAGGTGAACCGCTCCTCACTGTGTTCCATGGGATTGCCGTCGTCGGTGAATTCTGGTTTGTGGAGGGTGTTGCTTGCCTCGTCGATGGGGCTCTTGCGTTTCCGGGAGACTGTCCGCAGGCGGAGGCGATCGCGGGGGATGTGGCTGCCTCCTGGTGATGATGGGTGGGGGTCGTTGACGAGGTCGACGAATGTCGAGGCCGAGAGGTTGTAAGTACGGAACTTAGTTTTGGCCAGGATGAAGTCGCGTCGCTGGTATGGGGTGTCCTGGTCGTGGTTGTCTTGATTGTCCAATGGATATTCCGAGTGGTAGTGTCTGCGCAGCCGTTTCCGCGGTCTCTCGTAGATTGCCTTGTTCGACGAATCTAGTGTCTTGGTTAAGGGCTCGTCTGGCAATTCAGCAGCTAGCGAGCTGCATGGTGGGTGGTTGGCCGGTCGCTTACTCCGAGAGATCTCTGCAGGCGACGGGAGGGGCTGCATGTAGTAAGTCCGGCAATTATCACTGCCCCCATTGCGCCATTCGCGGCGACATTCCAGGATCAGGAGCTGGTTGGTCGCTTCGTCCTCTCGAAGCGAAAGGTCTGACCATGTGTCATTGATTGGGCCTTCGCGATGCTGTCGACGCCACTCGGTCCTGGGCGTCACCGAACCCGTATTCCCGCGAGGAGGCAGACAGATCCACATGTACAAGGAGGTCCAGTCGACTTCTTCTTCTTCAAAGTCTACCAGCGTCGACACGGCATACAGATGGTCTTGATGCACCTCGAAGCAGACAGTCTGACCGATCTCATTGCCAACAAAGTTGTGCAGCTCGACAGGTTTCTCTGTTGTGTGTTGTCCAGTAGCTAAATCCACGCAGTGGACGGCCCACTGCGGATAGCCATAATGACTCAGTGCAGACTGAGTTCCGTAGTAAAGGTAGGACTTGTTATGTCGAACAAAAAGTCGTCGTGTGGACTGAAGCGGTGTGCGGAGACGTAATCGACCAGTCCTGCAGTCTGTTTTCCTGCGCATATCTACCGCAAGAAGCCAAGCCTCCCGCACCTCTCCAATCTCGGCCAGAAATGCCAGGATCCCGTCACGGTAGTGCAGTAGCGATATCTGCATCATGTATCGCGCCGGATTGCAGCCTGGGATCGCACGAGAGAGGACATTGTGAATGTTTAACACCTGCTCTACTTGACCGACCCCGTGCACATCCAAGGCACGAATCTTGTTGTCATAGATGTAGCAGAGGGAGCCTTGGTTATACAAAAAGGCCGACCCGTATGCAAGAACCGAGGCTGAATACGGCTGAGCTGTGGCGAAAGCTTCCTTGATGTCAAACAGACGGCCAACTGCTCTACGATACCCGGTTCTAGTTCTATCCGCTTCCCGCCCCTCGTTGGAATGAAGCAGGTGGTTCTAAACCATGTTAAAATGCTGCCCTTGTTCTGAACTTGTGCAGAATGTACACACCTCAATTGTCTTTCTCGCAATGGACTCATTTCGCATCAACGTGTTGAGAGCCTGGTTGACGCGACTGAGATGGATAAAGTCGTGGCAATCCAACCCCGAGGCGATCTGGTAGAACACATCGTATGGGATGGAGTCCAACTTCTTGGTCATGTCGGTCATGTCCAAAGCAAGAGGAAGAGATGATAGCTCTAATCGAGCATGGATAATATATTGAATAACAAAGCGATGGAATGGTAATGATGTTGTAGTTAAAATATGCGGTGATGATGTGATGACAGTGATGGTGGTGTGAATAGTAAAGGATAATGAGTATCTCCAACAGTGGAGACACAGTCATCCATCTTGGTTGTCACACGCTGAGCGAATTGTAGAATATATGAAGACAGAGATTTGAGCCTCCCGGTTGAGGCTCTGTATAAGCTTTGGAGAGCTCTGTTCATTTGGGTAGGATTGGCCCACTGGATGACGCGTGGATTATTGAATATGAATTCCATCCTGATCCCCACGGATCGAGCTAGCTTCTAAGGAGCTCAGAATGAGAACAGTCTAACTGTTTTGGAAAAGAAAAAGAAAGGTTGTCTTTGCCTCACAAAGCAAAATAAAAAAAGATCACACCTTGGGAGTCAGCCACAACACCACGAGAGGGTCTGGGCGGCACGAATGCTGATCAACGCCACGCGCAGTCATCTTCAGACGGGTCATCGTGGGTGAGCATAACGCATCCAATGGTCCAGGAGTAACCACTGCAGAGCCGCAAGTCCCACGGAGGATCCGGTCCAAGAGTCCCAGTTCCCCATTCCTGTGTGGCATTTTCTAACTAGTGTTGTTATTGACGAGGCTTTCCAATCACTTTGTGTCCTTGCATTCAACCCCCAAAATGGGGCTCTCCATTGAAACAAGTCCCAAGCCATGATAATGTTTCCACCAAGTTCGTGCTACAATTTGTGTCACCTCAGCAGCACATTTATGGGAGCTAAAAATATTTACAAATGACAGCTCTCTAAGGGTCGATTCCTGGTCTCCAATAAATGATCCCCAAGGCCAAGTGAGACTTATCTGAGACCACCTCGGTCCCTCACCGATTCCGGAGTGCCGCCGCCAAAAATACTCCTTTTTGGATTGTGATGAGGCTCAAAGTGGCAATTTCCAGACCTGCTAGTGTCAATGCAAGGGGAACGCTCGAGAAAGAACTGGCCTACGGACTTCCGAAGCTGCTAGTCCGTGGAAATGCCAAGATTCCATCATCATCGTATCCGTGATCAATATTCACCCAAATCGGATAAGAAACGAGCAAATTCGCTCATGTTCCTGTTGTCAAGTGACCGACTAAAGAGCCACGACTGCCGAGCCTCAATACTCCGTTTTGTTTTGTAGACCCCGGAGTTATTGGCTGCCTGAAGAGGGGAAGTTTCGGTCTCAAACTTTCTAGCCACCTTCGAGTGTCTGGACGACTAACCCACTCTGACTCGGGTTTCCCTTTGATTATCGACCCGTGATGATTATCGTTACCAGAATATGGGTTCATCACAAAGGATGCAACACTTGGTCGTAGCTTTTGGTGGCTGGCCAGCATTGAAAGCTCGCCGCCTGCGCCCAAAACCCAACCATGGCCTCGTTTTTAAGGCAGCCGACCCGCCAACTGGACAGTATGCAGGATCTGCCAAATTCTGTGCTATCAAACACGTCTGATATCTCAAATTCGCCATCATTTGTCAACCATCAAAGGGAGCACTTTGTGTGCGACTTCGAGGCCTCGAATCGCCAGCCTTGTCGTCCCGTGCGTGAGTTCCTGAGGGTCTGGCCCCCGCTTTTGCACTGCCTCGCGCCTCCAAAGGTCCGAAACGATGATCAAACAGGCACGCCAGACAAGGCGGGCACAAGGCTGGAGAATCAAAGTCTCGAGGTTGGAAAGGCTGAGGTACAGGGGAATTGTATCCAATCGGAATGGTCTCCCCATATGTCCCTTGTCGATATCATGGTACGGACGGGACCAAGCATGGTGCATGATTGCTGATGGCGGCCGGGCTTCCGAGTCCCACCAGTAGAAAACTCCCCGACGAAATCATGCTCAGAGCCAAGGATATGTGATTGTGTGCTCTCGGTCGATCATGATGCGGGGTGTCTGGACTTGGTGATCAGGAACAGCTTTGATAGCTCCTCGAAGTCCGGCCGTGGCATTGGACGTCCCCGGAGTTTACTGGTCAGCAGTGCAGTAAGCGTTGCATCATGTGTCAGCGCTAACAGATAAGATGACCACTTTGAGCAAACAGGGTTGCCTGGTTTCGATGCTCAGATTATGGCCCTGGTGCAACGCACGGCCAGTCAACTATTCGCAACTTTATCCCCTATCATCAGCGTCTATAATTAAACCAATGCACGCATCCCGGCGACAGGTCCACCTGGACCTCAACCGCCTGTTGCCGATAGCGGCCTCCATGACTCTCATCTGCGAGGTCGCGATTGGTCAAATCGATGGTTTCCTCTAACTTGATAACTTGATGGAATCCGCCTTCATGGACAGTGCGGCACAGTTCACGTCCTAATGATTTCGACGATCTTTGTTCGTGCCAGTTCAAAGACGTCTTGCATGTCTGTCATGCGCATGAACCACTGGCAACATGTCTGACGAGCACGGAATACCAAAGGAACTATCTCCGGAGAATAGACATTGAATAATGTAACCCGTCCAGAGTTTCACAAAACTTGAGCTCACACGGAAGCCTCGAGCCGAAATAGCTCAAGAGGATGCTGACCCTTTGTTGACTCGGAATTACAAGCTAGAGAACAATCTACCTAGCTGTTCTCTTGATGAATTCAAAAAGAAGTAGGTCTATATTTGGCTTACTGCATAAGCAGATCATAAGACTATTACATTTCAGGTCTCCTAACGGAAGTGGTCATCGAGGCCCAATGTCTGGAACGATGTGCACATACCTTTCGAGTCGCTCATCGTGACAAAGGCGAAATGCAAACTCGATCTTGACCGAAAAATGACTGTAGAAAACAGCACAACAAGGATCCGCAGGCGAGTCCTGTCTCAGCATCGAAGAATTCCATTTATCCTTACGTTCCAGGGAGTACTCAGATGGCATCCATCCGGGACCATTTGACAAGTTCTTAGCTGGATACAGCGCCAAGGGTGTTACAGCCTCTACAAGCTGAATTATCGTTTCCTTGATATCAGGTGCATGCTCAAGCTGTGGAAGGTGCTTATCCACAGTAGATGATAGCCTTCATGCCGCCCATCGATTTCACTTGGGTTAAGATGCCTGGGCAGATTCGATATCCCTATCTCTTGCCGTCGTTGCCGAACTTCTTTCAGCCCTACGCGTCAATGAATCCCCTCTGCGGGGAACCAAGAATCCGTTTTGAGGCTTCAGATCAGATTCCAGCAAATCAGCATTCTCCGTATAAAAACCGGCTCATAATCTGCGACCATGTTGTTAGAATCGTCCAGAAGCTAACGGCTACTAAAGAATGTAGATGCCTAAACGTACCGAGTGTTCCGGAACATTACCCGGAATGGATGGTGCCGGTCAGGCGCTCTTCCCTGCCGTGGAGATCATGTATCCAACATGAGCAGAACAATGTGAGTAGTAGAGGATACGAGTAAGCTGAAAATATAAATGTGTGGGCCAAAAGTAAAGGGTTTTGGGATAGCATTGAACAGGCTTGGATATCAATTGAGCACTTGATGACTTCAGTCCATGATCGATCTGCACCGATGTCTGTATCAAGTATGGCGGAGTGGACACAGTCACGCCCGAGTTAAAGTGCCCTAGGCTAAGGTAGTCTCTGACTACAAGTGGTCCACTCAGGCTCTGATGGATGTTTCGAGTACTAAGGTGACTTTGTAGAAGCGTGGTGATGTGGTTCTTGATGATGATGACGGACACTTACCATCTAAGACAACACAACTGCGCAATAACCCTGATGGGAGCGTATAAGAAGATGATAATCTTAAGGTTCATGTTGTCAAGAAATCAAAACGGCAGACGGTGCATTCCGCTTCTCTGCCCTATGTGTAGTGCCTCGTGCCATGTCCCGCACCGTCAAGATCTGCGAGCAAATGGCAGCGATTGACTGTGTGTAGCCTTCTCCACTATCAGCCAGCCCTGACGGCCTTAGTGCCTGGGGTCATTGTTCAAATAATCACACAGGTTTAAGTATCATGATTTGTCCAACTTGCTAGTTATTTCTTATCTAAACTTCAACTTTCCTGTCGTTGGAATCTGTTTCCGGATCTGACTCGTGGTGCCCTCTGGGTTTTATTGTTGTTGACTCAGCTCACCCATACGACTATTCTAGTTCACTAATCAATTGTCCCCGGGTCTTTCGACTGCTGGCCTCAACCATTTTGTTGTATCGGTTGCGGTCGGCGCTCAGCGAGTTCCCTCAACAGTAGATTAATCAATTGATGTACCACCGTCACTCGGCTCCTCCCCCCCCGGGTCGGTCTGGTGGCTACCCCCCTCCGCAGCAGCAGTGGCCTCCTCCTCCTCAGCCTTATCAGTAGGTTTCCTTTCACGACCCCATATGCATTGATGCATCCATGATTGACGATTTCCAGATATCCACCGTATCCGCCTCAAGGCCCTCCTCCTGCGCACACATTTCCTCCTCCTACCCATCGCAGTTACCCATCTCCCTACCCCACGCCGCCTCCCCACTCGCCATCTCCGTACCAGTATCCCCAACATGGTGAGTAATCATTCTTCCTACTTGTCAAACCAGAGCGAGTACACACAGAACTAACCCCACGCAGGACACTCGCAGTCATGGAGTGCGCCGAGGCTCCCTCCACGCCCGCCCCTCGAGGCGCAGCAATTCGGCAACGGAGCACCTTCCGACTACCGCTTCCAGTACTCAGCATGCACAGGGCGGCGCAGAGCCCTACTGATTGGAATCAACTATGTCGGACAGCCGAATCAACTTCGCGGATGCATCAACGATGTTACTAACATGTCGGCTTTCCTCCATGAGCGATACGGGTATCGGCGGGAGGACATGGTTATTCTGACCGACGACCAGAAAAATCCACTGAGCATTCCGACCAAGGCGAATATACTGCGAGCAATGCACTGGCTGGTCAAAGATGCGCAGCCGAACGACTCGCTTTTCCTTCATTTCTCAGGTGGGTGGCTGTGTTTGCAAGGCTGCGAGGCGATAACTGACAAGCCTAGGACATGGCGGGCGAACTCCTGATCTTGATGGTGACGAAGAGGACGGTTAGTTCACTGCTGGCTAAGATTGGGCGAGTATCTGACTGAATCAAGGCTATGACGATGTCATCTACCCCGTCGACTATCGGGTTGCGGGCCACATTGTGGATGATGAAATGCACAACATAATGTTAGTCTTTTTTCTCTGGTTAGTAGCTTGATGCTCACCAACGCAGGGTTCGGCCGTTGCGTCCGGGAGTTCGGTTGACGGTGATATTCGACTCCTGTCATTCCGGGACAGCTCTGGATTTGCCATACGTCTATTCAACTCAGGTTAGACTTAGGCCCTCTGAAGCTCAACGAGCACCATGCTAACCCCTGCAGGGCATCTTAAAAGAACCAAACCTCGCCAAAGAAGCAGCACAGGATCTGTTTAGCGCCATTAGCTCATACGGGAAAGGGGACCTGAGCGGAGTCGCGATGACGGCGATTGGGTTTCTCAAAAAGGCGGCAAAAGGTGACTCGGCACGTCAGCGGACGGTAATGACCAAGACGTCTCCGGCAGATGTGGTCATGTTTTCTGGTTCCAAGGACACGCAGACGTCGTGAGTGCTTTTGATGTCTTTTATTTATGGACCTCGTGTCTTGAGCTGACGGTCTTTTCTAGAGCGGACACATTCCAGGACGGAGAAGCCCGTGGCGCTTTGAGCTGGGCTTTCATCAAGTCCTTGAGACAGTGGCCGAATCAGAGCTATCTGCAGCTACTGAACTCGATTCGAGCAGAGCTCGAGGGGAAATACACACAGAAGCCGCAGCTGAGCTGCAGCCATCCACTAGGTGGGTTAACTCAAGTCGTACAACATCGGTTTGCGAGCTAACATAGCAACAGATGTGAATCTCCTTTTTGTGATGTGAATGATACTCGGGGATATGAATTATGATTGATGGATGATATGACTGTGACTTTTGATAGCAGGGGTTCCATCGACTTTATTGTATGTGTCTAGCGTTCAGACCAGCTGCGAACCTCAACCAGGATTTCCATCTACATCAAGGTGCATGGGTCATGCGTGCGATCGAAGAGCCGGTGACAGGTTGCTTAGATACCCAGCATACAGACCATAACGAAGTGACAGAGATGTAAAAATGGCTAGATTGGACTCGAATTTTTAGAATGCCTTTTCCTCAGGGGTAGATGGAAGTGACTAGCAGCCCCTGTCTAAAAGTAATGGACGACCATGTCCCTTGCCCCATTTCTGATCTCTGGTTCCCTGCGAGATTCCGATCACATTTTGGACTTACAAATCTGGTACGTATACGAAGTCGCGCAAAACCCATCGCCTCTGAAATTCTTAGTAGCACAGTACTGCCTACGTACCTATTCCGATTGGTTAGTGATATGAAGGTTGGGAGCTCAGCTGTACCAAGCCAGAACAGGAGTTGAAGGTGGCTTCGAGTCGCTGGCCAGTTGCTTAATTGACCTTGTCAGTTGAATGGAACAATCCACAACAGCCAAAATATTTTTACACCCTGCCACCGAGGAGTTGTAGCATCCTACCTCCCGGGATCTTTATTCGGTTGAATCAATATTGGCGGAAAAGTAATATTGTGGACTAGCAGCAATAGCGGAGTGGCTGACAGGCTGACACCATGTTTCACCTGCAAGGTGGCTGATCTCTATTTTTATGATCGGACTTGGCATTGATGCATATGCAGAGTTGCAAACTGAACAATCTGCTCATATCTGGCGAGTATCTACTCCATTCTAATATGCACTTGTTTCGCATGGATATTGGTGGTGGAGCAGCACTTTCACCGTGTTATTATTCCATCCCTTGATTGCACGAAGTCAACAGAAAGTCTCCACAGGTACGGAGGACCTGTGGAACAGCCCGTAGCCATGGCTGCGGACCATGGATGCCGGAGTGCACATACGTACATGTACCTAAGACATGGGTTGAGACTTGAGAATAGACTCAGAGATCAAGACTGAAAGATTTTCGATATTTCACTTTGCTGATGCAAGTCCAATCGCTGCTTCGGATATTTCTGGCAGCGGCGTCAACTGCCGCGTCAGCTGGCGCGTTGAACGTTGTCTGAGCAGGCACTCCAATCGGGTCTGTTATCGGGAATCGGCTCGGTTGGTGGCTTAGATCTTCTATTCCGGAGTGTTTACCCAGTATGCGAAGTTATACGCAGTTTCGAGTCTACGTATGCTGTGAGGGGAAGAATCGGAGAGAAGACTGGGGGCAGAAGACTGGAGGCAGGAGGGGATGGCTGGAGTACAGTACTCTGCCGTGCGACTGCGCAAACTCGGGCAATGCTGCTGGAGCAGACACTTGAAAACAAACATGTACGACTTCGGACGTAGACGGACCGTAGAGACTGGTGACTCCATAGTTCCACTCTTTCCACTTAGCTTCTCTTCTCTCTGAGACCGATGGCCACTTAATACTGCTCGTTCATCCACGTCTCTCCCACCGGGACACGTTCCCAGGCAACTGACAGTGAAAGCTGCAACTGGTAAGGAAGCCTGTGTGGTGTTCTCTGAGCAGTCTCTCCATCCATAATCCTCCGTCCTACAGTCAAGGACATCAATAACAAGCATTATCATCGGCATCATCAACATCATCAACACCGCCAATATCTCATAAGCAAAATGTCAACATCCTCCGCAACGGATTCTTCGCGGGATTCGTACCCCGACAGCCCCGTCTCCCTCTCCAGCCGCAACATCAACAACCCCGTCTTCTCATTACCCGTCCCCCAATGTCGCCGAACGCGAAGAGATATCCCCAAAATCCACCGCTACTATTCCACTCCGTTGCGAGCAGACTCGCCCGACTCCACCCCACTGCAGCTGTACGGCCTCGAACAGCGCGAACCCTCCATCTACGAGAAACCGCGCCTCCTCCGCCGCTTCTCGCACGCCCTCGACGACATCAAGGAGGACTTGTCCCTGCAATTGGACCAAAACAACATGGCCAGCAAGATCCGGAGCCGACGCCAGTCGATGCTGATGTTCGATACGGCCGCTGGGCCGTCAGACCCAGACGCAGATGGAGCACTACATCCCGATCAGCGTCCCATCACAGCATCTGGCCCGCCGCGCTCGAGACCCCTCTCCATCCTCGCCTTTGATAATTGGACCCCGCCCACGAGAGGGCTGAGTCGCCGACTGTCGACTTTCCGGTTCGGGTCGAGGAGGAAGAGGGCTTCGCCCGCACAGCTCTCGAGCATCTCGCAGCCGAACTTGATCGGGTCGTCGACGAACATGTAGTACTCGGTCTCGGCTTTCAGGCCATTCCATCGGTCCCCGTCCTCGTCCATATATTTCCGTTCGATGCGACCGTGTCCTCCATCGCGACGGCTCTTCTAGCCTGCATTTTCGCAACTTTCAACCAATCCCTTTCAGTCTTCGATAAAAGTCTCTTTGGTCAACGCATATATTCATCGTTATCTGCATTAGCTTGGCGTTTGGTGCTGGTGTTGGTGCTGGTATTCAACAATAATAGACTGTCTCTGGCGCCGCATCTCTTTCCTTCTGTCATCAAAATCAAATATATGTACATAGCTTAGTAGTAAAAGTATAGCTATATAGCTATAGCTATGTCCTCAAGCTTAATCGATCACCTTGGTCTCCCTCTCAAAATTAATGGCATAATGCATGTGATAATTCAGCCACTCAATAACCGCACCAATCACCAAACAATACCCAGGTTTCAGTCCCTTATCAGCTCACACTAAGGAATCTACTAGCGATAGGATAAGCGCTGGTCGGGTGCCCTAGTCAAGCCTCAAGTATGCTAGAGAGTGAAATCTCGCCAATCGCTGCTCGGCTTCTTTATCGATTCTCTTCTGGTATGGAGGGCGGCGGAGCAGATTGGTTCGCTGCGTGGTTTCCTTTCCTTTCGTTGGTGGAAAAACACGAGTTTCTATCTATGCTGGAATTATTTTCTTTATCTTGTTAAGGTATCATTGAGTATGAAGTTCTCGAGGGTAGTCTGCCGGGTTACATTGGAATTCGCATTCAGCCGTGGATTTAACCGAAGGCCTCGGTCTCTACAAAGTACGGGGTACGGGGTACTCCAAGTGACCCTCCGCAGATCGGTCGCTGTCGAAGCAGAAGTTGATATGAAAGGACGTCTCGTCCTTGAAAAAAATGGGTCTCTTTATTGATGTAGTCAAAGTGAATGGTATATCTGTGTAACTATGTAAGTCTAACGCCAATCCAACCCATCCCGCCGCAGTCCTTGATGTAGGTAACTGTAAACTCCAATAAAATAATATCAGCCCAACTTGAAATCCCTGTCCTCCCACGCCCGAGCCCGATGTCCTAGACCACCATCTGCCTAATGCACCGCACCCATAGCTGCAAACGAAAGCGATGGCCGCTCCGACCCAGAGCTCTATAGAGTGACGCTCTCCAAATCCCGCAGCACGACAGACATCTGCGCTCGTTTCGCTGCTTCAGCGACGAGACTAAAGTCTCGTAGAAAAGGGGCTGTTGCTAAGGGCCCCCCCGACCCGGTGACCTGGTGGGGGTAGATATCAGCTGCTGGAGGCGGGGGCGCCGTGTTCGCAGTCTCGGTGGAAGACGAGGTCTGGCTGTGTTTTTGTTGTGCTTGTTGTTGCTCGCTCGCTCCGAACTGCAT
Organism: Aspergillus lentulus; assembly: GCF_001445615.1. NCBI lineage: Eukaryota > Fungi > Ascomycota > Eurotiomycetes > Eurotiales > Aspergillaceae > Aspergillus > Aspergillus lentulus. The sequence continues at coordinate 318,786 of NW_028322122.1, forward strand.
CTGGTTTGTACTTGAAGGTAGGATGGTCTGCGGTTGGGCTGCCATCGCTGAGGGTGTGTAGCCTAGTGTGACTGACGAGGACGGTATGGAGGAGTTGGAGCCGTGGGTGTTGCTGTGAGTTATGGAGTGCAGAGTGCGGGCAGAGTTGTCCATGATGGTGGTCAGAATGGAGTTACTTGAAGATCAAGGCGCCCAAGTTTCGCCGGCGAAGGATGGATAAGGTTGAAGGAGCGGGGTGCAGTGTTGGACTTGACGGTATGGGCTGATTGCGACGGACTGGCTAGTGCGGCAGTGCTGTATTGGTTAGCACTGGTAAAATGGCGTGATGGTGGAGGTGATGGTGAAAGTGATGTGAAGTGAAAGAAATCATCGGCCGGTCAATGTCGCAACACGTGGGGGCTTACCCAGATATACCGCGGAATGACGTCCGATAGGAAACTGGAGGAAAAAGTATTTGAACCGGAGATGACGCTGGTATGAACCTGGCCAAGAGATGCCAGTTAAGACGAAGAGAAGAGAGGGTACGTTATTTATGAACTCTAACAAGTCGCTGACTTGGTAGATGCAGTCTATGCTTGATTAAGAGGACTAAACTATGCACAGGATCCACAGCGACTATTGTCGCCCATTTTTGATCATCCGCGTCGATGAGGAGGGTGATTTCTTCTAGAATCTCTGAAGAAAAAGAAATGGCGAAAGTTACCCGATTTATATCCGGCACGTATCTCCGCGTATCTGTATGCGGGGTTTCCAGCGCCGCATGCAGGTACCCCTGCGAAATTGCTGTATGGTATCGTATTCAAGGGAAGCCTCGGCAGCTTTGTGGATATATTCTCACGTGATCTCATGTGACAAATACTGCACTAGTCTGATTACGGAAATTACCCCACCATCACCGATGGAGAATTTATCACTGATAGCGAAATTGTTGCGATTGGGCTGCGCCATGTGATGTCCTCTTGCAATTGCTTCATTTCATCCATTTCTTCCGAAACTCAATTGCACAATGGCAAATGAAGAAGATTTCGTGGGATTAGGGGACACCTTCAAGGACCCCGAAGGGTTCTACCCTCCTGAGAAAGAGCCCACCTTCGCAGAGCACCAGATGCTCACCGGCCAGACGGTGCGCGTGCGCCTTGTCGGCAGCCATCCTCTCTACGTACGAACACGCTGAACATCCCAATACTCTCCCTTTCAATTGTTCATACCTCAATCCTCTGCTTTCGCCGACTGACCGTCTTTGGAGGGTGATCTGCTGTGGAACGCCGGCCGGACGAGCGCCTCATATATAGAAGAGAAAGCTAGTTCCCTTGTCGAGGGAAAAGATGTCTTGGAGATTGGGGCTGCGGCAGGTGTCCCGAGCATCGTTAGTGCAGTCAAAGGAGCTCGTACCGTCGTCATGACCGATTACCCTGATCCGGACCTGGTCGAGAACATGCGATACAATGCCTCGCTCTCAGCGGCTATCATTCCGAGCTCGTCGTCCCTTTACGTTGATGGATACAAATGGGGTGATCCGGTTGAACCGTTGACGGCGTATCTCCCCGAGGGCTCAAACAGTTTCGACCTTCTCATCATGGCCGACGTGGTGTACAGTTATCACGAGCATCCCAATCTGATCAAGGTCATGCAGAAGGCACTGAAGAAATCTAAGGACTCCGTCGCTTTGGTAGTCTTTACACCTTACCAGCCCTGGCTTCTTCCCAGGAACCAGACTTTCTTTCCTTTGGCAGAGCAGAGCGGGTTTCAGGTCACCAAGATCTTCGAAAAGGTCATGGATAAGGTCTTGTTTGAGAACGACCCTGGTGTAGGTTTGACCTTGTCTCTCATAATGCGTTTGCTGACAAGGCTGCAGGACGAATTACTTCGTAGGACGGTATTCGGATATGAGATTCGGTGGGCTCCGGATCAACTGAATTGACAGTAGGTGTGAAGACTTAAAAGTGTATATAACTGGGCGATTAATGACCTTGACGAACCCATACCCGTAGATTGATCGGCTTAGTGGCATGCAAGCAATCTTATCTACATTTAAATTGATCAATAGAATCTAGAATGCTCTCGTGCTCTTAAGTGATCGTATCCACATTTTTTTTTGTAGACGTTGTGAGGTCTACGGCCATCAACTCGAGCAGCCAGAAGCATCAAATTCCCAAGTCACATGCCGCCCGCAGTAGCCCCGCGAAGAAAAAGTCTCCGCCAAACACAGCATCACATCCTCATCCACTGTTGTTATAATGCCGGTAAGTCTTATTGCTCTAGGGTTTCAATATGTTTATCAAATGGAGCTAGTACTAAAGGAATGACAGCTCATCGTCCTCTCAGGCTATCCCTGCTCCGGTCTCTCGTACCGCGCCCAACAGCTCGCCTCGCTCCTCGAGGCGACGCAAGATGAACTCTTCAAATCCGGCACTATCCCCGCCTCGAGACCCCGATACAAGATACACATCGTCCCGACGCATGATCCTTCACATCCACGTACCGTATATGACAATGCGAGGACGGAAAAGGAGGCGCGCGGAGTCGCATATACGCGGGCCAAGCGGGCTTTGGGCCGGGATAGTTTCGTGATTCTTGATGGGATGAATTACATCAAGGGGTACAGGTATCAGCTTTGGTGTGAGGCGAAGGCGTTAGGGACGACTTCTTGTGTCGTAAGTTTACAATTTAACTCCGGTCTTTGGGCGGAGGCTGATTTGGGATGTTGTAGGTACACGTCGGGACACCTGTCGATCAATGCATCGCGAACAACGAAGCCAGGATACGTCGTCGGGACGCACAACAGGAGAAGTCGGAATCGCGCGACAACGAGCCAAGGGAATCATCGACAACAGAATCGGACCCACAAGTCGAAGCAGAAAGCACCACGCAGACCAACGGCCCCTCTCCCACCACCGAAGACACCGAAGAACCATACCCCCCGGACCTGCTCAAGAACCTCATCTTCCGCTACGAAGAACCCAGCACCCACAGTCGCTGGGACAAACCCCTCTTCACCGTCCCCTGGAGCGACCCTGAACCCCCCATCGCCGAGATCTGGACCGCCCTAACCGGCATCCCGCACCCATCCACCTCCACCGACGCCGAAACCCCCGTCACAACGCTCACAAGTGCCCTCGCATCCAGCGCTCTTCTCTCCGACACAGCCAGTATCAACACCTCCGCCACAGCACGCACCCCGCGCACTGCTGCGCTCCAACGCCCAAGGATCAAACCCCACCAGGCAACCGTCCAACCCACCGCAACGGACTCCTCCGCCCTCTACGCCATGGAGAAATGCACCTCCGCTATCGTCTCCGCAATCCGCTCCTACACACTCACAAACCCCTCCGCCGAGGCAGCGCTAGCCCAGAGTCCTGACGCCCGCGGCATTGCAATCGCCGTTCCCGAGGCGTCGGCGCCTATCTTCATCCCGGCGCACGTGGCCTCGTCAGGTACGACGGACGAGCTTGCCGGTGCAGGCGGCATCCTTGCTTTACCGCGTCTGCAGCGTCTGCGCAGGCAGTGGATCGGACTGAATCGGGCGTATGTTGGGGTGAACCATGCGTCGGGGGTTAAGGGCGGGCTGGCGCCTGACCAGGTAGGAGATGCGTTTGTGAGATTCCTGAATGCGGAATTTGCGGGGGAGAGCGGAGTTTAAAAGCTGAAATCGTTTCTCTTCAAAATTGTGCGCGGTTTGATTCTGGGTAGTTCATCCCCATTGCATAGCTTGTTGGCTTTGATCCATCGAAAAATTGTTTTAGTTGCATGATATTATAACGAGTGATGATCTGGATAGAGAGATAGACAGTATATCATTGTCATCTTAAACTGACTACTTATTTCTAATCAATTGAAGAGGATAATATCAATAAAGGAATTGTTATATTGAATTTTGATTCAAAGAGTTTAACCACATCGAAATCAAAGCAAAAACAAACAGAAAACTGTAAACAAAAAAGTCTAACCTAAGTAACCGAAAATCTGAAGAATGCTTCATACACAAAAGCCTGCCCGACTTTTATTTTGTCAAGACCAGCCATCGAAAGGGCTGGGCAGCAGAGAGCCCACCCCATCACCAGCAATACAAAAAGTTGTTATACAAAGAAACGAGGGAATCCAAATACCCCTGTAAGGAAAGTTAGGAAGGAAATAAGGACGCGAGGAGGGTCTGTCTCTCCCCCGATGACCTTGATCATCTTCGGCTCTGGCTTCCGAAGAAGCTGGCCGTTGGGCTTGTGGCGAGACAGCCGCGCGCCAAGCAAGTTTGACACTGCGGTCTACTGGCCCGATACGGGTCCAGTACTTTGTTCAAAGAAAGAGCTCTCAAAGCAAGACGCACCGATACCGATTGGAGGTATGAGGAGCACTGCGAAAACTCTTGAGCATGGAAGAAATCCTTGGGACACAAACAGCAAATCCAATAGCCAGAGTGGAAAGCTTTCCGGGACGCGTCTGTGATTTTTCCATGCGTGGGACCTGCCTCCCGGGCACGGAGGGTCAAGATAGACCACTGATCTCCGACAAGGAGCCCTAAGAGGGGAAGAAGTCAAAAAAGAAGGAACTCAGATCCAGGAGAGCATTCATGCGGGAAGTCCGTTGGGAAGGGAAGAAGTCTGGCTGGCTTCGATGTGACGGTAGTTCAGACCCAGAGTGATCAATTCCTGAAGGCTGGCATTGACCTTGTCGTGCATGGAGGAATCCTGAGGGGTGATATTGCTTAGTTCCTCGAGCAAGCGCGCGCGGCAGTTGTAGTAGTTCCGCTCGGCGTTCTGCAGCCTCTGGTTGCGGTGGCTTGCGGTTTGCTGGAGAGCCTTCAAGGTGCTGTTTTGAGAGTGCGTTGATCTGGTCCGCTTCATTGTCTGCGCACCAGATGCACCAGTGACTCTCCGCTTGCGTCCGCTTGCCTCCTTCTTCTTAGGAGCAGAAACGCCAGAGGGAGAGTGTTCCGGAGAGCTAGGTCTCTCGGAAGAGGCGTAGTCGTGAACACGACGCATGTGGTCGAAGAGGTTCCATCTACGGGGGAATCCATATCCAGGGACGGATCTGTCGCATCCTTCGAACAGGCAGAGGTGAGGGTTGTCACCGTGACCGTGGAATCCATGGGCCTCGCGCTCGTGACGGAACAGACAGGCATTGGATGAGAACTGCAGCTGAGCCTCCATGCAGGCAGGGACCTTGCAACGGTAAGGCTTCAGGTGGGAATCAAGGTATTTGCTGGCAGATTTATCAGCGATTTGAACCCTATAACGTAATAGCCGGTTATACTCACTGGTAAGCGCATTTCTGCGTAGTCGGGGGGTGATTGCAAGGCTTCTCTCCGTTGGCGAAGGGGCAGTAATACTTTCCATCACTGTGGGTGGGGTAGGAATAATATGGGTGGTCGCGAGGGTTCCGCAACTCCGTGTTCTCCTTGGACCGCTGCCGAGAGGGTTCTCTGGCAGGGAGGGGTGGGAAGAATTCCTGTTCCTGCTTGACCTGGGCCTGGGACGATGGTGATGATGTCTGCAAGCCAGGTCTGCGAGCATTTTTGGTAGGCCTGATAGTTCTGCAAACGAATCAATATTTGCGACATATCAAACATCATGCAGAAGTACTCACCTGTTTGGGTCCTGCTCACTAAGAGGCGGCGTGAGAGGGAAGAGAGGATCTCCCAAGTTGATTCCGTGGTTCCCAAGTGGCGTGGCAGTGACATCCTTCAACATGGCTTCTTCGTGGGTCATAAAAGTTGGGTATCCTGAGTGGGAGCAAGAGGTGGTCACGGAAATATCATTGCTTGCTTCGGTCAAAGGCGGAGAAACAGGCAGTGGCTGGAAAAGGTTGCTTGGGAGGTGGTCCATGGAAGAAGGGTGGTAGTTTCTGGTGTCTGCTAGAATGGAGTTCCATTCATTGGTGGTGACCATGTGGCAATCTTCAGCATGAGAACTGTGTCCAACGGAAAGAGCATCATCAGGAGTGCAGGGCTGGGTTCCATTCTGGCCACAGGTATCATTATCATATGCGGCAAAATCCACAAGGGAAGAATAATGACTGAAGTCATGTGCGTGAGAGAAGTCCAGGTCATTATGGTCCCCAATATCCTGGAAATCGGATCCTGATTGGTAGATAACATCGCTTGGTCCAACGGTGGTAGGCAAAAGCTGCTGAGACAAAGAGAAAGAAAGCAGTTGCACCTCAGGAGTTTCAGGTTTGCTCGATGAGATAACACTGTGGTCAAATGCATCGGCATCATGCAAAGCCCATTTCAGGTCGTGAGGAGTTCCATGGCCATGATGTGTACTGGAGCACAATGAGAAGTTATCCTGGCTTGAGAGTTCATCATCCTGGATCATTCTGGGGGCCATATTTGAGATTCCTTGGGTCTGTCTGGTCTGAGAGAGCTGGTCCATGTTTTGCAAAGCTGACTGGGACAGAGAAACCCGCTCGGGGTCATTCTTGACACTGCAAGACATTGTATTTTATAGGCCCAGCTATGACTGGAAAGCAATCAAAGACAAGCACTAGACTGAAAGACGATTGAAGTCAGTAATCCACTTTCATTCATAACGTTATAGTATAACACATTGCAGATAAAATAGAAATCGAGAGTCCATCCTAAAAGATCCAGTCGATGTCCTGAAGCGCCAGTTTAGCCGTTTTGCAGATGTTGCTTGGAAGTTGGCCGTAAAGGATCGTCAGAACAAAGAGCACCTGGTAAGGGTCGATGGCGAGTCCACTTAGACGAAAGTCGTTGTTCCGGCGTGATGATCATGGTCACCGAGAAGAGTGAAAAGCTCGACGGCTGCAAAGTCAAAGGAATGACGTTTAGCTAATGCTACACGTCGTCGGATCTATCCTGCGGGAGGCCTGTTCATGTTGGTGTTGTTATCCAGAGGAAGTCTTTGTTGTTGAGACTACAATGAACTGAGAGCGGTAAATCCATAGTTCAGGTAAATTGATGGTCCCATGAAGGTCGACTCTGAGAGTATGTGATTCCTTAGGCACTATTCAAGAGATCCAGAGGGCCAGCGAAGAACGGAGTTCATAAGCATCATTTCAAGTCATCCCAGGCAGGTCAGGTCAAGTCCAGTGAAGTTCTCCAAGGCAAAGATGAAGGCTCCGAGGTCAACTCAAACTCCAAGTCTCGCTCCAGGATTGAAGTGAGAAGTCCATAGTAGGGCAAAGCAAAACGACGAAGGCCATAATAAGTGATGTGCAAGTGTGCAACATTAAGCAACACTTGAGTGTCCAGTCTGACAGCGGCTGCTGTAGACGTTTGTAGTCCACTGGGAGTCATTATTCAAAAGACTGTCATGTGACAGTGAAATCCAGCAAGGGAAGTAAGTCCGGGAGTCCAGGTAGTCCAAGTCGGCGAGGCATGTAGTTGTGAAAGCGGTCCAGATTTGTCGCAGAATGGCCAGGTCAAAGTGGGAAGAAAGAAAAGGAAATAAAGAAAAAGGGAACAACAAGGAAACAATTGAGGGGTCTACCTGTTATCTGTCGATGATTTGTTCAGACAAAAGCCTGGGGAGTAGGGACAAAAACAGAAACAACAGTGAAAGCAGATCCTATCCGGGCGGTGGTATGTATTCCAAAAGGCAGTCTGGGTTGTTTGAAGCCAGGGTAATGGTTTTCTTCTTTCCAAGATCCAGGGTTTGGAAGCTTGCGCAGTATCGGAGAAGAACGACGAGAACAATTCAAGCCTTCAAAGCGAGATTGGCAGTATGGTATGAACTAGGTACTGATTTTAAGAGTCGATTTGACAGCGAATCAGAGAGAAGAGATGCAGATTCTTGAAAGCCTGGGGTATCAAAATGGAAGTCGGCTGCCAAGTCTGAAGCTGAAAATGAGGATGATGAGATCAGAAAAGAGAAGATCAAGAAATTTCGGCTCGAGGGGGGATCAACGGCCTTTTTAGACCTCATCCTGTTCGGGATTCAGGAGACGCGATCAGGAGAGGGGCAAGCAAAGTGGGCAAAAGCACGAAAATGACCGTCCAAGCGTGCGGCCGGCCTGGGATCGTGCAGCAGCCAACTGCCTCACTGGGACTATCAAGGTCGATGATTCGATCCTGCAAGAAGAGGGCGGTGATTTCGGATGCAGCTGGCGCAGCGCCAAGTGGTGACGACGGTAGTGCCATCTGCCAATAGTTCCCCCTTTCTGCTGTCAATCATTGCGGTTTTTTGACGTGGCAGAGACAATCGGTCTCCAAAAGTGGATGTATCATATTCATTTCCCACTTAATCGTCGTTATTTCGGAGTAATTTTGGCATTATTATTATTGGGATATTCGGAAATTCAATATGTAGCGGTGAAGCGGAAGTTTAAAAGGCCTGACTCCATTTGCGATGGCTGTTTCTATTGGCCATGTGCCAGTGTGAGGGCTGTGGACTTGCATCATCCTCCGATTCCTTCTCGAACAAACATGACGCACTACGGAGTCGATTGGATGAGAGCGTCTCCCGCCATTTATCTCGTGCAGGGCGAGATTGCGGAAGCCTTTCAAGATATCCCTCAATCTACCTCACATAGAGCAGAACATCATAGAATTCATGGTGCGACTCATGCAAGAGGGCGAGTCAGATCCAGCGACAAGGTCACAAGGCTACAAGCGAGAGGATACGGCATTGTGAATAGTCACTGATGCCGTCCCTGAATGGCCCACAACCAGTGAACGGCGGCTGATGGAACACGCTGATCAGCCAGACAATCGGCTGCTCCTTTACTCTTGTGCCCCGCTTTCCCTCGTGAACATCGCCGAAATGTCAGAAACTCATCGTTTGGATGAGATGGCAACACGTCAAATTCTCCTACGCATCGGGGAACTAGGATATATCTTCCTCTGCAGGTAACCAGGAGGTAGCTGGCAGTTTCACCCCTCCTGCAGCCTCACTATGTGCAGTCATTTGCTGCTGATGCTGCTCAGCCTGCGAAGAAACATCAAAACCGCTGTCAGAGAGCGCAAACAGGATATTGGAAGGGGTGAGCAGAGCGCATTTATCTACGACCGTGCATCGTCGGTTTAGAGAATCCACTTCCTACTGGTTTGGGCTGCAGCGTAATCCGTCTAGGTTGGGCAGCAATGCATGAGGGGACTGAAGTCGGAGGAAGCCTAGCCCTTCATTTTTATCTACGTTTTTTTTTTTTTTTTTTTTTTTTTTTTTTTTTTTTTTTTTTTCTGTATTCTTCGCACCTGTTGACGAGAATTATTAGCAACTCATCAAAAAATCAATCCTCTCTTGAGAAACATGAACTGTATGAGCAGCGCAGACGGGAGATTTATCAGATAGGGGTGAAAGATGGTAGAAGGTTGTCGTTCAGCAATCCGAAGATTTCAGTTGAACTATGCTTATTGGTAATGGTGATCATCATATCAAGGACACAATAGGTCCTTGCATCATCCCGTCCGGCTCAGACTGAGGGAGAACATAGTGGGGCAATTTCGAGACAATTCTCATGACAAGAAAAATTGGTTTCTGAAAACAATATAAAAAAAAGGGAAAAAAAAAAAGTGCTTACCTTGTGTGCTGAGTTGTCAGAAGGCAGGCACCGATATGACCCGATCTCTGAGCAATGTAAGTACGAACGACTGTGCCTGCATCAAGGCACAGGCCGAGTAGCTATACGGCAAAATCTTGTCGCCATCAATTGGACCGGTAGATGCCACAAGCGTTTTTGAGATTGTTGAGGTTGATGTTGGACCATGTACGGAGTAAGAAGGGAACTTTCTTTGCTCTGTGCGAAGACACGGTTTTGAAGCGAAGTATCACGTGATAATTTGCACTGTTTGCTTTGCCCTCTATTAGCTAATCCCGACCTCCATAAGCTTCCGAAACGTAGAACCCGGTGGCTTTGTGCCATGCGACCTTGGTTCTCGTACTGTTCAAGACCGTCTTCCGGGACGGCCCGCTCCTTCGAAGGATTTCTTTGGGCGAGCCCGCCGAAGACGGAAACTTACGGAGCATAACCTTGGGAAGCCCTACAGAAAGCTTAACGGCAGAGATAAGACGTTTTGTTCTTACAGAGATACTTGCCCGATAGAAAGAGTCAGGTACAAACCTTCTCCTCCAGCCCAACTTCCGTACAGGCGATGGAGTCTTTCCTGCACGTAATAGCCTGACCATCCATCTGGGACCGACGACGACTGAGGATGAGCTTCAGAGCCCCTTACTTAGTGCTCAAACTCCCGTCATAGAGTCGCGATTGATCAATTCCATTAAGCTTCCGCTTCGCTGCAAGTCATTTGGGCAACAATTGCACCGAAGCAAAGGGTGCGTTTTTGACTTGCACGATTGCTGAAGGTCATGACATGCAGCTGCTGCAACAGTCCCGCGATGTCACTGCAATTTGGGGACTATCCACTTAGACCTCCACCCTAAAGATAAAGGGTAGAGTCGTTGCAGTTTGTCCCCTTGAACAATTTACAGTCTGCTCGTAGTCAGCTACCAATGTAACTGTTACCGCATACTTGAATAAGATCACTCTGGCAGAATGATATTGGGACCTCTAAAGGGCATGTTGAATTGCCTTCCGCTATCACATGACGGTCTGAGGATTTGGCACACCCTCAGGACACTTACACAGAGCATCTACAATCATCTCTGACCGTCGTCTGCTCATCTACTTGCCATATATTGCAATGAACTGGACGGGAGGTCGGTTGCAACGGCATTCGAACAATCGCTCCAGCAATCTCGCTAGAAATCAGAAGCAGAAGTTCGCAAAATCAAGACTGAGGAGCACAAAAGATTCTCGACAGGCTCCATCGCCCCTTGAATTCGCCAAATTTGGAACAACACTTCAGGCAAAGTCCACTGGAGACGAGACTCAGAGGCATGGATTGGCTAGTCAGGTAGGATTATTGCTCCACGAACCTGGCGATTGTGTGGCTCCATGGCGGGTGGGAGAATGGCCATCCTCTGGATCTGCAGCTAAACTGTGTATTCCAAATAGACTACGGCCAATCCCTCCCTGTCACGGTTGGCTGGGGATTCCTCAGTCTGTTCTGAGCAAGTGAATAACTCACAGCCGCACAATCGCATAGAACATATCAAGCGTCAATTACTAGAAACAACAGACTGGGCTGCTGTCGGAGCTGCACGGCCTCTCAAGATCTCGTTCACACCAGTCGAAGAGGTCGAGCAATTTGGCAAAAGACGAAGATTAACCGAGGCCGACCGAACGAGGATAGCTGCCGTGGAACACAGGGCTGTGCCATCCGAATTTACCAAGTCTCGCAGGGCTCCTCGACAGAACATAACGTCGGATCGACTTGGGATTGAAGGTTTAGAGATTAAGATAAATGGACGGCGGTGCCATGCTGGCGAAGACATTCTCAAAGAGCGTCACGAGAACCTTTCCTCGCAACCAATGCTCCTTGATAGAGATGTATCAGTCCGTCCCGACCAAGGCTCGGATCCGTCAGTACAGCCATACAGTGACGCCAAGGCATGGAGCGCAAGGGAAGACTCGGTTGACAGATCATTATATTGTCAGAAGAAATCAGAAGATCCTAAGTCGTCTATACATTCTATGACCACCCCACGTTCTCGCCTCTCTGAAGCTGCCATCCCGGATCGGATAACATCCAGCAGGAACCACAGTAGGCTGATCCAAACAACCGGGTTTCTGAGTCAGGATTTTGGAGCGTCAATCTCGACGCCCTGGAGGCACCATGACAGCAACAGAGTCCACCAGTCATCCGGGTCAATCATCCAAAATCGCTTCACAATTGACGATCAGATAGCTGCCGAGAAGGGAAGGTGCTCGAACGATGAGATAATGGTAATGACACGTCCAGGTCGCCATCGAGGCCCGCAGCTTGAACGGCGTCCGTTTACACAGTCCTCAAAATACTCACTCTCACTCGATCAATCATTCGGTCATCATGAACATGAACGTGCAGCGGCAGTCACGCGGTCACCATCTGGATGGCTTCCAGAGCCGAGGTGCAGTATACGACGGCCATTGAGCGAGAAAGTCAACCCTCTTTATCCATTGGGACCAGTTATTCAGAAAGACACTCCTTGTGGAGATTCACGGGCTAGACAGTATGCATCACCGATGGTGATATTCGGCCAACCTATAGATGTTGCAGGAGATCAGGCAAGTAATGGAACAACAGACTGGATGTCGACGCCATGGAACTCTGCAGTCAAGGAACCGAAAATTACTTCGTTAACTGAGGACAGTCACGCGACATCGATCTTTGGATTTGCCAGCCAAAGTCCGGACAATCCAACGGACACTCAAGGCTCCTCACGGGTCAGTCACAGTCACACGGGTATTGGTGATGATGGACGAATCAATATAGTCGATAGCATTTACATTGGGACTCCAATTTTTAGCAACAGCAACCCTGGATCAGTGCGCAGCTTTTCTGTAGCCCGTGCTGAAAGAAATGCAACACCAACCGACTCAAGGCGTTTTTCAGAAATCGAAGGTTGTACTCCGGGACACAATGAGCACAGGACTCAAATAGAACTATAGCCCAGAATATTCGGGCAGAAAATGACAGAAATGTCGTAACCCCTTTACTCCTCTCGTCCTCGCCTGATCCTCTGTTGTTCATGCGGAGATCTCTGATATATATGTGTATCCCAGGTCAGTTGGGTGACTTGAACAGCGCGACTCTGCACCTACTGTCAGTACAAACAGACTATATACTATAGGGATATATCAATAGAATCAGTAATAACATGGTAATCGCGTTAAGCCTGGTTATCTCGTACAAAGACGAGAATAGCTGGTCACATGCGCGCTGAATTAGCCCTGCACTCCTGCCCTACTTTGCCCTTTTCGGGTGATAAGACCGTAACGTGACCGATAGCGGACAGTTCTCATTGCTGCCTCAGCTTCCAACAACAACATCCCTACACAGGATAGCCATCATCATATTGCCTTTTTTTTTATCAAGAGACTATAGGCAGGAAATCACTCGATCAAACTGAGAACACATACACACATACCGATGCACTACCTAACGACCCTCCTCCCCCTCACCCTCCCCATCCTCTCCGCAGCATCTCCCCTCCGCCCCCATGAAACAGAACTCACCCCCCTCCCGCTAGTTATCTGGCACGGCCTCGGCGACGACTTCCAGCGCGACGGCATGAAAGAAGTCGCCGCGCTCGCCGAGTCCACAAACCCCGGAACCTACGTCCACCTCATCCACCTCGGCGACACCGCCAGCGCCGACCGCCAGGCCACCTTCCTCGGCAACCTCACCGAGCAAATCGCGCTCGTCTGCGACCAGCTGCGCGCGGATCCAATCCTCTCCACTGCTCCCGCCGTCAACGCATTGGGCTTCTCGCAAGGCGGGCAGTTCCTGCGCGGGTACGTCGAGCGGTGCAACGACCCACCCGTCCGCAACCTCGTCACCTTCGGCAGCCAGCACAACGGGATCGCCGAGTTCCAAGAGTGCGCGTGGAGCGACTGGATCTGCCGAGGGGCGGAGGCACTGCTGCGCGCGGGCCGGTGGTCGAGCCTCGCGCAGTCGCGGTTCGTGCCGGCTCAGTACTTCCGCGATCCGGAGGAGCTGGACGCGTACCTCGAGCATAGCAATTTCCTTGCAGACATAAACAACGAGCGCGTGCTGAAGAATGAGAGGTATGCGGAGAACCTGGCGAAGTTGAATCGCTTTGCGATGTATATGTTTGAGGATGATACCATGGTGAATCCGAAGGAGAGTGCGTGGTTTGCGGAGGTGAATAGGACGACTGGCGAGGTGACGCCGCTTAAGGAGAGGCGGTTGTATAAGGAGGATTGGCTGGGGTTGAAAGCGCTTGATGAACAGGGGAAGCTGGACTTTAGGACTGTTCCGGGCGGTCATATGCAGCTAGCTGAGGAGACCCTGGAGAAGGTCTTCAAGGAGTATTTTGGGCCGGTCGAGGTGGAGCTTCCTCCGGATAATACTCTTCTCAAGCAGACTGGCTTGTAGACTGAGCGGCTTACCATATGCTCTATTCTATTGCTTTGAATCAATCGCGTTGTCGTGTCTGCGTAGCATCGATATTTGTCGTTATATATACCCAGATTTCCCTGAGACTTGCTCACTTAAATCATTCAAGACTTGCAAATATGTCTATTTCCCAATAAATCTACATACACACAAATGCCATCCCGCCTATTCACATGAGACAATAACTGGGACGGCTGAGCTACCCAACCATGGTATGTTCTGTGATCCGGCGCTGAAAGAACAAGGAGAAGAACAAAAGGGATGGGGTACTCGAAGCCAGTGAATTCTATGAGCGAATATCGATACATGATACACCAATGTGCCATAACGGAGCCAAGATAGACTAGACAAATCTCCTAGTAGATTAATGAAAGGTGACGAGAGAAAAATTTTGGACAAAGGAAGTGTTACGGCAATGGAGTTCGGAGAATCAGAGAAAGATATAAGATTATATGCATGCTAGTCGGCATAGTAGAGGGGGGAATGGGGCCGGCCGAGGGGCCCGAACGCGAAGATAAGGAGTAGAAGGGTTGTGCACGAGGATTGATAGTCATCATGTTGAATGAACTAGGAGGCCTAATAAGGAGGACGTCCGATTCCTCCAGTCGCCCTCCTTCTGCCAGCGTGCGTGCTGCTGGCCCTGCGGCCAGAGGCATTGGTACCGCTGCGCCTCGACTCGGCATCCATTGGCGATAGAAATCCGTTAATGAGGTTCTGCACGTCACGACGCAAGGCTGCGTCGGGAGGATCTCCCTCAGCCTTGTCGGAATTAGCTGCGGCCGCAAGGCCAGTGCTGGAACGGCTCTTGTGTCGGCTCAGGGTTCTCTCGTTATCCGCAGAGAATGTCCCTTGGTTCCCGTTGGTGAAAACCTGACGGGGCCCCGGAGCGGTCGAGGGTCGCTCGCCATTCGCCAACGAACGCTGAGCGTCGTTCGAAAACCCTCCGGGGAGACTTATAGATGGCGGGATCGGCGGCACCGGAGGGATGCCATCAGACCGCAAGTTGTACGACAATGAAGACTGCCGAGACTGGCCGCCGTTCACACCAATAGAAGAGGCTTTAGGTGTTTCCATGCCGTCACCGTTGGCCGACAATCGACCATCCCGAATGGACTGTGGTCTGATTGAGTTGCCATCCGCATCATGTTCAGACAACGAAAAGCCACTGACCATGCTCTCACTACTCGAGGAGACAATACTGCCATTCGAAGCATCCAGCCGCCCGCGGAGTGGGCTCAACCGGCGAGCATTACCCTCCACATTCACAGAAAGAACCCGTCTCAGTTCGTTGACACGCACTGGTGACTCTCTGCCCGAGCCATTGACAGGTGGACCCTGCGAGTCAGGTATGCTCGTGCGCCGGAGATGTTGCAGACCTGCTGCAGCACCGAATGCGCTCTGATGCGCGGAGGTAGCGATGGAATGAGAGCTATTACCAGCGCCATTTAAGGTGGCGTAATTACGCAACCCTAGTGTACCGTGTTTTGATCCGTTGATAGACATAGCCTCTGCCTTCTCCTTCTCAGCGGCCGCAAGACAAGCCTCTCTGGACCAAGGTGAAAGCATTTGCTCTTTTATAGATGACGGTAAATTGCATGTGACAGAATTAGCAGTCGCGGCTCCATGTCCCAGGACGGGAAGAGCATAGCTGTGTCCGGGTGATGCCGGAGGGCTGTGAGCGGGCGAGGTCATGGAGGAATTATATACCTCCTCAATTCTGTTGACAAGTTCCTCAATACCGGCCTTGAAAGGGATAAGCTCGCTTTGCGCCATGATATCGTCGTTGCGCGGAGACTTCTCACGCGATTCGATGATATCGCCGATACGAATGGCAGGCATACGCACTCTGTCGAGCCAAAGGCCATTTTGTTTCCGCCTGTCAATCTCTATCCTGATTTCGTTGCCAACTCTATAGCTTTCCAACTCAAACTTCTCGCACATTGCCCACAGATATCCATGGACCAAGCTTCCGATATTGACCTTGGCAGTTGGAGAACGCAAGGACTGCACAGATGCTAAATCCTCTTGAAGCTTCAGGATCATGGGCAGCCCAAATCTGACGGCATTGACTCCGAGCCGTCCCACAAGGCTTGTGAGAAGGAGATGAAGTAGTAGAATTTCGGATTCGTCTGTAGCGCAGTCGAGCGCAATATCGTATATGGTCAAGTGGAACAGTCGGAGGAAGTTCAACTGAGCCGCTATGATGACTTTCTCTCTCTGACTCACGTTCAAGGGTCGCTTGTCAGCCTTCTCAGTGACTTCGGGCGATTCACGTCTTGGGAGAGTGCCTGCTCCCTTCACTGGCCCGGATGTAGCCCTGATATCATCTTGAGTGGTTTCCAACGACAACCATGTGAGGAAGGCATCGATATACGCGTGGCGAGTATCCCTGTCGGATTCACGCAAAAGCCACTGCGTTCCTTCCCAGGCATGTATGCCCACAGGGTTCCTAGTCTCCACTCCAGCGGCTGTGTGTCTGTTCGAATTGGCTACCGAGAGAATATCCTTGATTGCTTTAAGTGCTGTCACTTTTGCAATAGGCAGCGAGAAGGCCGCCGCATTCATCTCTCCAGGGAACCCGGCTGAATTAGTACTACCCTCCGTATTATCTGACTGGTTCGGTAACCCCGTGGCAGGTGAGAGTTTATTGTCGATGGATGGCTTCACGCGAGTCAGGATCGTCCTGACCATATCGACAACCTGATCACCGTAGTAAATATGTGTCGTGAGATCTCCAATAGTCCTCTGAAGTAGCGCAAGCATCTCCAATCTCTCAGGGGACAGAACCACGTCGTGATCGTTCAGCTTCTCGTCCAGTCCTTGTTCCGCAGACCTCGCGCTGGCTGGGCGCGATAACAGAGTTGACATGAATTGCATCAGGCCCAGCAGAACGTCAATAACACTAAGACCGATCATGTTTACAGGGGATTTGAGCAACCAGTCGATCAAGTATATCAGGGCGTGCGAGCGTTGCAGGGTCTCTTCTGTGGGCTGGTCTTCGAGCAACATCTCCATTGCCGAAACCAAAATGATGAAACGGACTTGAACGGGACACCACTTGGCGACGAGTTCCACTAGAGACGTAGCCCAGCCGCCCATCGGATCCATATGCATAGGCTTGCCATCTTCGGATAATGGGCCGTTCCCCAGGATGAATTGCAGCACCACTTTCGTAGTGACGCGAATCTGACCACGGCTACTCCCCGTCACGACTATGCGTTCCAAGCATCGGAGAGCAAGCAAACGCATGTCCATTTCCGCCTGCCTGTCAACGTCGGCCGTAGACTGTGACGCCAATGCAGGATCTCCATCCATTGCGTCAACTGTCTGCACGGTTGCAGTACTAACCCTCCGTCGTCGACCAAGCGCCGGCTCGTTCTTCTCCGACTCGTGCAGTCTGAGCTCGAGGGACACCAACAGGCTATCGTCACCATTGTAAAGACATTCCAGAATGACCGGGAGAAGGATCCTCAGTGAATCTCCGCCGTCCGCCGCGAGACCTGCTTCGGAACTAACAACACCTTTGATCGCTCGCAATCCCGCAGTCCTCCAACGTATTACCATCGGACCGCTCGGTGCAGCCTTCAGTTGAGAAACGGATTTGGTCTGGTCTGCGAAATCTGCATACGTCCGCACGACTTCCCGGTATTGACTGGCGAAATCCTGTTCAGCAGATAGCGCGGCCATATCCTGATGCCGACAGAACGTCTCGAACGTTGATATCGACTCTTCAACCATGGAAAGGTCTCCGGAGCGTAGGACGGTTTCAAGGACGGTCATCACCGATCTGGCATAGATAGGAAGATCGCGGGGAACTTTCTCGATGAGCGCCGTGAGGATTTGAAGTGTTACCTGTACATTCCTATGTAGAATACCCATGTCAGCCAGGGGAATTTGCGACCGCGACGGTTGACAACTGCCGGCAGGCTCGCTTCAAACTCACCCTAACTTGTTACGCCAGACATCCCGAGCTGCCCTTTTCTCCAGAAAGGCGCCGACCTTGGTCAGCTTGCTCCGGCGTGTGCTCACATAGTAGAGTAGATAAGAGAGTTCACTGGAATTTGGTTTCACATCCTGGACTCCTTTCTGGTATTGTGGGTAGCATTTAAGGACCAAGACCTGGTGTTTAGGCCGACATGATTGGCGCACGCTCTCCATCGAAAATGATGGCTGCAAGATTGAATTGTGAGGTACTTGTATGCCAATACGAGGGCCCGGATCACCGGTTGCCAACAACGCCGTACGCGATCTGGAGGAGTGAAAACAGTGGCCACTACCTAGAGATTAATCTTCCAAATATAGCTGGATAAGTAATATGCCCTCTTCTATGTCATGGATATGCGAATCGGCGGATCGGGGAGGGACGAGGTCACTGCACTGCTCTCCGCTCAAGTCTACAGAAACCAGTGTGAAGATTGGCAGAAGGGCCGGAGGAGAGAGAAAGGAGATGCGGTCGGTATAAACACCAAACGCGGGGTTAATCCATCGGAGTACACATTCAAGAATTTTGCTTGTGCCTAGGAGCCGCTCTGCAGAAGATATGATGAGAGGAGTGTGAAATCCGAGTGTTGGGGAATGACGCAGGAGGAGTGGGATTGTTACTTGGTGTTTTTCCAGGTTACTTTTGAGAGGTACAGTAGCGTTGGGTCGCGCACGGAGTTAAGGCTGGGGAAAGCTGAATCTTCGCCGTCGGCCGCACCAGCCTCCGTCGCAAGGCGTGCATCAAGATCAATCGAGGTTGAGGTAAGGGATCATAGAATTAGTTAAATGTACTAGGATGAGAATAGCATTACGTCCTTGGTGATAATACTTTTTGACATTTGATGGCATGCTTTACTTGGGCGCAGCTGATCAGACAAGGAGTGACTACGTAACTATCGATGACTGGCTGGTTTGCATAAGAATAAAGACACCATGCAACTCTGGAAACAACGCAAAATCCAAAGATTTAACTTGTTCTTTCTCAACTACATATCTACTTTCCAAGAAGTAGAAGTATTTTTGAGTGCTTGTCGCAATCTGTAGCTGAACCAATCCGCTTTGGTCTAGGTATCAAGAACGGAGATGAACCAGCAATTGAGCCGAGTCCCGCAACAAGACCCCACATTTGTACCAAGATGAATGGGGATAGCATTGCGATCCATTTGACAAGCAACATCCTCGGAAAGGATGAAGCTTTTGGAGCTTTCTCGCCCCGATCTCCCTTGTAATCGGTATGAAGGACAATTGAGTGAATGCCTCGGTCACACATGATCGTCTGTATGTAAGAACATACATCATCTGCATCTTGCATGAACCTCACGATCATACTGTCGTTGTAGTCCCGATGATGGAAAGGGAGCCCTGTACCCCACTGCAGATCCTGTGTCTACAATAGAATAGCAAACTGTGTCCCCGGTTTACTCCTTGGGAACACGTCAAAAAGAGTGCCGAGCCTGCCGCGACACTGCCCGTGAGGGCTGTTGGACTAAAGAATCATTTATCGATTGACGCAAGCCCATCATGTCTTTGAAGCGGTATTCTCCTTGTCTTGCTGTGTCCCTTGGTCTCCTTCGTTATGCTCCTTGTCTCCCGCCTCTACGTTGTGTCCACCTTGCCCATCCTCAAGACCGGTCCCCGCTAAAGCTTCGATGACTTGAGGGAGAATGATGTCGCGACGGAAGGTCTCTTCTTGTAGAAGTCGTAATGCTCGTAAGGTCGCGCCGGGATGCGTCAGAAACTGCGCGTATTCAGGTGTTTTCCAGTAAGAGTAGAGGTAGGCAAGGTACGCCGCGAATGCCTGCGCTTCGGGGTCTGGGCCCTCGGTGCCGGTGTTACCGTCGTCCCCGGATTTGGAGATTCCCAGGAGGTTGGGATAAGTCACCGCCAGGTGAGAAAGATAGTAGGGATTTGCGAGCGAAGAGACAAACTCTAGTTCAAGGGTAAAGCGAGGATTTGTGAGCGACGGCGGCGGACGTTGCTGGGGTTGAACCGGAGGCTGCTGGTCCATCGTCAAGGAGGAATTGAATCACTTCCGCAGAGACAAAGGCTGATTGAATTTGAAAGGTTCAAAGAGAATCAAAGTAGAAAGCGAGAAGGACGGTTAGACTCTGGTCCTGAATCTGGAGTGAGGAAGGGAAGGTGCAAGAAGTGTTTCAAAGTTGCCAAGATCTCAGAGAACTGATGATGCGCGCTTCGCCAAAAAGGGAAAAGATACAGTGGCCCACACAAGCTTGATATCAGCCTGCTTTGTCTCGCTCACTTTCAAACCACAACAGAAACACACTATTGCAGAAAAACACTTGGAATAATCAACTTTAGAGGCCGCAACTCCACCATACTTGTGCATGAGTTTTACCTCTGTGATCTTAGTGTGGTCAAGGAGGAGTCGAGAAGCCAGCAAGCTCAAAAAGTTTCTCTGTGTACCTGCTGAACGTTATCTAATCCCGCCAAATAAATCTATCTGCCAAATAAACGAGTGGTGCTTTTTCTTTTCCACAGTCAAGGTCAAAGGGATGGTTTTTCTCTTGATACAATCTTTGACTAGATCATCATCTCTCCTCTTTAGGCGATGGAGGGACCCAAAGGCTCAATCTTAAGTGTAACAGGCACATTGTGACCGCAAATCATCAAATACAGTTGAGTTCGAGCTTACACAATACAGGGATAGCCTTTGTTCCAGATCGTCGTTCATCCTCCCACTGGATCTAAGCTCGCATGCATCGGGAAGATCTGGAAGTATATTAAGTACCGGGGGTCACGAGAGAGCTGGGCCTGCACAACATCTCTGATTCGTTCTTGAGACCATAAACGGCTCGTGAGAATACTACTCGCTGAAAGGCACGGCTATTTGCAGTCTGGAGGACTTCTCACATGTCCATGTGGGATTCGCTTCAAAGCTGAGATGGAGCGCCCAAAGCGCTCAATCGTAGCTTTCGTCGACAGAAATAAAGACGGGTCTTCTATTACCGATGAATTTTTTTTTTGCCTAGCTTGCTGTGGGAGCGATTAGTGTGACCAACCAGCACATCATACTGATCAATCCGGGAGCTAGAGTACCCGTTTTATTCTGCCTGGACCTGTTTAAGGACCACCGCAAAGGGTACGACATTAGTCCGTACTCACCAACGCCTTTGAGACCAACCTCAATCGCACAGTTCACCCTCTGAACATCAAGCAGTGAGGGAACTATGCGCGCATTGTTACAAGACCCCATTGCCTTGTTGCCCGGTTATCGGCGTTTCGGCTTTTCGATTTGTGGACTCAACCGAGCCAGATATATCTAGAACTTGGCCTTGGATACGAGCAAGACCACATATCGACGATACCATGCGTATAGTTTCCCAGCTTTTAATTAAACCATTCATTTTTCTCACCATTGTCACTCTTGGGTACGTCCACGTGCTCTTGGCATCACAGCCATCGCCAAGACGCTTACTCCGCCGGCTTTGCTTGGCAACTGACACTACAGCTTGTTCCCCTGTTACCCAAGCTTCCTAAGAGAGCACCTCGCCTGTGCACGTGTGGGGAAAGCTCGTTTCGCATTTGTTCGTTGATGGACAATGTCAGCATTGCAAGGACGCCTCGTTATCTGCCAAGCCTGTCGGGTCTTGGCTCAATCCTTTGACCTTCCTAATTCCCAGTCTGATATGATGCCACCAACAGCACTCTTGCGCGGTCTTGACGACCGAGAGATCCGTCCGTACCAGTTCCTGTCGATGGATATGCAATGCACCTCTTATGCATCATGGAAGGATGGTCCTTGGCACCTTGACTAAGTTTGTATTATAACTTATAAAGGGAGTGATACCCTCGACGGTTGAATCTGTTCTCTCCAAGGATCAATCCCTGTCTCTTTCAGTCTTTGTCAAAATGAGGTTCCTCTGGGTATCCGGGGTGTCACTTCTCGCTTCGTGCGCCCATGCTCAGACATTTCAACGCTTGGGTGGTTGTCCTACTCTGGGCTGTGTCTTCCCTCCGGATCAGTATGTTTTGACTAAGAATATCGCTTGCCATTGTTTATAAGTGGTGGGAGAACCTAGAGCTGATCGCCTGTTTTCTCCGTAGGGCGGATTTTCTTCCCGGCCAATATTTCGATATCCGACTGGAGGTTCACTCTCCGATCAACGGCTCTGAGGCTCGCGCGGGTGTACCCGACCCCGACTTCAAGTTCACTATCGCCAAGAAGGGTAAAAAGCCAGTCCCTGTA
Source organism: Aspergillus lentulus (assembly GCF_001445615.1). Classification (NCBI taxonomy): domain Eukaryota; kingdom Fungi; phylum Ascomycota; class Eurotiomycetes; order Eurotiales; family Aspergillaceae; genus Aspergillus; species Aspergillus lentulus. The sequence goes on from NW_028322122.1 coordinate 340,892, forward strand.
ACGAAGTACTTTGACATCGAGGAGCCCGAGCTCGAAAGATGGAACTTCACATGGTATGAAGGTATGGACGTCACTAGCTGTCGACACAACAGCCCACCTGCTGACCAATAGCTAGACCTGTTTGCGGAAGACGCGAACACGCCTTCGCTTGTCAATGTGACCTCCAAGGCCTACAGAAGAGTAGCACTCTATGAGCCCGGAGAGTACGAGGCTACCTTGACCTACTATGGAAACCAGACAACCACGGCCAACTGGCTTGTCCGGGACCTTTCCAAGAAGCGGCGGGCCAAGAACGTCATCCTTTTCGTTGGCGATGGAATGACCACCAACATGATCACCGCTGCTCGTCTCATCGCTCATCGCAGTATCAACGGCAAGTACATGACGAAGATGCAGTTGGACAAGTTCCCTGTTCTGGGCCACCAGATGACACACTCGATGGATTCGTTCATCACCGATTCTGCCAACTCTGCGACTGCTCTATACGCTGGGCACAAGACCACCGTCAATGCTCTGAATGTTTACGTCGACTCCTCTGAAGATCCCTTTGACGATCCGAAGTTTGAGAACATTGCTGAGATTTTCCGTCGTCGGTACCCGGGCGCTGGTATCGGTATTGTCTCAACTGCCTTCCTAGCTGACGCGACTCCCGCCGCCCTGGCCGCTCACACCAGCAACCGGGGTGAATATGAGCACGTCATCGACGCTTACTATGAAGGTCTGACCAAGTACGAGTGGACTAGCTTGGAGGGTCCTGATGTCATCTTCGGCGCCGGTGCAGAGAACTTCCTCAAGAGCAAGGACGCTTCGCGGGACTACTATGGCCTGTTCGCCGAGAAGGGCTACAGTATCAGCTGGAACAATACCGCCCTCCATGCCGCTCCCAATAACACCAAGGCTCTGGGTGTGTTCCAGACCTCCAACCTGGCCACTTGGCTCGACCGCAACGTCTACCAGTCCAATCTCCAGAACAAGACCAACTACCCGGACGGCTCCGGTCGCGATGCCGAAGACCTGCCTGGTCTGAAGGACATGACCCTCAAGGCCATCGACGTGCTGAATGCCCGCCACAGGAAGGACGGCTGGTTCCTCATGTCCGAGGCCGCCAGCATCGACAAGCAGATGCACTCTTTGGACTATGATCGGTCTCTGGGTGAGCTCCTGGAGCTGGATGATACCGTCCGCGCGACCATTGAGAAGCTCCAGGCTCTTGGTCAGTTGGACGACACCCTGATCATCGTGACTGCTGATCACGGACACGGATTCGACGTTACTGGCTCCGTTGACACCGAGTACCTCAACGCCCAGAGCGAGGACCGTCAGAAGCGTCGGGCCATTGGAGTCTACGAGCAATCTGGTCTGTCCCAGTACACCGTTGCCGGAGCCAACACCCTGCGGTATTCAGAGGGCGTTCACTTCCCCGCTCGCTGGGATCCCAGATACACTCTGCACTCGGGAACGGTAGCCTTCCCCGATCACCGGGAGAACTACCAGGTCCACGCGTCCGGCCCTCGCACCCCTGCCACCGGCTCCAAGACCAACTACTACGCCAACTACAAGGACGCCGTGACCGGGTTCCTGATCAACGGTACCCTGCCAGTGGACGCCAGCCAGGGCGTGCACTCGCTGACAGATGTGCCCGTGTTTGCGCAGGGTCCATGCCAGGAACTGTTTGGCGGAGTGTACAATTCTATTGATATCTTTTTCAACATGGCCGAGTGCCTTGGACTGGCACAGACCAAGAAACCCAAGGGCAAATAAATGCTCGGGTCGAGCTTAAAGCTAATCTAACTTACTTATCTTCTTGGAGAGAGATTGGAGTTTTTCAGATGTATTTATTTCGGGGTATGGTGACGACCTGGAGCTCTGGCATTTGGCGAGTGTAAATCGCTGTCTCAGATTCTGAACGGATAGAAAATGATGTAACAATGAATACTGAACTCTGATATTTGACAAGTTTTCTCTTGTGTATTCGTCTTTTTTTTTCCAGGACGGTTTTCCCTGGGAAGCTGTCCCTGACGTACCAGCAGCACGATAGGAATGGATCCTTGCATCAGCACAGGGTCGAAAAATCGGGGCTGTCACTACGTAATTCCCAAACATTCCATGTTAGTAGACAGTAAACTACCTATCTACCCCTCGGTACAGATTGTAGGTAGGAAGTTTATCGCTATCAACCCAGCTCCGATGACGGAGTACAGTGGCAGCTTGTAGGCTGGTACGTAGGAGGATAAGGGTCACCCCCCTGGATTGGTACATAGTCCACATGCCTTGGTAATGGCGTGCGCGTGGCATTCCTGGCGGAAGGCTGCCGGCGATGGAGTTGTTGGTATGTAGCTCTCACCAAATTTCTTTCTTTTTTTTTTTTTTTTCTCCTATCAATTCTAAAGATGTACAGGTTTGTTGAAGGAATGGTCTGAATCATGTCATGGAACAATAATGATGGACACTGGGGTGATTGACTTCTGCAGTGTGGTCGACTAAATGACTAGTGAGGGGACTAATACTCTGGGGTACGGCAGAGTGGAGTCAAGTCAGGAGGAGTGCGTACGAGTAGCTAGGTTGACATTGCATGGGTATGAGGGCATAAGGAAGTAGATACAGAGTAGTTATTCAATGATGAAGTACCTCTCTACATACTAGATTATTATTTACTACAGGGCTTGATAACTGGGTAGAGAGAAAGGTACTGATCGTAATGAATTAACTCCTGCTGTCGATCCGCGGTTAATCTCTGTTGTCCCTTATCTCCAACTCCAAATAGTAGTCTTCTGTCATATGGTTTCTTACTCAGATATTATTGCGTTGATTCATCTGACAGAATATGTCCTGACTCTTCCTTCTTGATTTCTATTCAAGAGGGCATTCAATTCCCTCTTTGTACTGATTACCGTTGTCATCATTGTCATCAAATTATCATCCATCTATTCCTCTGGTCCGCACAGGTCTCACCCGCCCACTTTCCCGTCCTTTTCCTCTTCCCCCCTTAACTAACGACGATCAATGAGCCCGTGGTCTTCTTTACTTTTGCCCCCCCCAGACTCAGTTGATAACCAATAATTATTGTCAAGTGATATTCTCCCGTTCTCCTTTTGTGTCTTAGTCACACTCTTCTTTCCCTGTTCCTCCAGCCAGTCGGTTACCTTAGAAGAAGTTGATCACTTTAAACCGTAGACCAGGGGCATCTTCCCTTAGTCAACCAACCGCCTTCACCTTCTCTTTCTTCTACTTCCTCCTTTTCCTCCCCCAGTCCAAAACACTACTTCTTTCTCCTGCCCTTGCTAAATTCTCCGAATCTGCTCTTTCTACCGGGGACTTCTGAAAAAGCAAAGGATCTCCTACCGTCCTACGTACACAGCATAGACTAACAACGTCTTCCGTCTCCATTCATCTACCAACGCCCCTCTTTCCGTCCCTCCCAATCAAACTACGTATCGACCTATTCCTCCATCAAGTTCAACCCCCTGACCGTCCTCTGGCGGATACCAGTATCGTTGTTTCAGCAACTCCTCGGCGCTGGAACAGTCCAGTCTTTACGCGCGCTCTCAATCATTTGATCGACCTTAATCTTCTCTCTAAGATCCTGTTTTATGAACACAGTCTTGAGCTCCCCAATCACCTCGTTCATCTCTATCTTTTCTCAATCTTGATTGCGTGTGCTGCAAAGATGAACGCCCATCAGCATCCTCCAACCCTGTCATATCCTTATCCACCTGGCGTTTCGCTGGGCCCAGCAGGTGCGTCAGCCTTTACTATTTTGAGTGTTGCAAAATCCTGGTCCTTTCTCGTCGTCGGTGATCCTTTGCGTTTCTCTGGTGTTTCATATCTGGCGGGGCCTGTTGATGGCTCAAGAGCTCTATCCTTCAATTATTATCTATATCTAAACGTTGCGTCGCTTGCTTTTTTTTTTTGTCTATTATCCTCGCAACGATTTGTCTTACTGACGGTAATCTCTGTGAACTAGACGATCAGCTTTCACCTCGCCTGGCTGTCAACCTAGGCTCCAATAACCCTTTCAGAAACCGCGCCTTGTCTCCTGCCGGTTCTGCTACATCTGGATCGCGACCGCCGCGACCGACCTCTACGAACCCTTTCCTCGACGATACCGATAGCCTCTCTTCTCCTCGGTCGGCTCCGGTGGGAACTCTGTTCTCACCTGTGGAACAGCAGGACATGACCTCCAACACACGGGAGCTCTTCGTACGTTTGTCTTATTCCCTTGGTGGGTTCTCTGGATCTATCTAACCATTCGTGCTCCTTGACCTGCAGGAGAACCTCAGTCTCAACTCTCAGCCCCAGAGCAACGGTCACCGACCAGCTCCACCCCCTCCCGCCAACGGCTTCTCAACAGCACCGTCAAACTCCCGTACACCTGGCCCGCCGAGGGAGCGCTCAGACCGTGGAACAAAGGATCCTTTCGACATATTCGCCGATCCGCCCAATTTGACAAAGACGACGAGTCGCACGGGTCAGAGGCGGGATAGGGAACGTGAAAGACGGCCCCGCCGCAACTCAGAGTCCTCTGTCATGGACCGACCGAAGCCTATGGATTCTGATGAAGAGAAGCGTCGACGAGAGAGGCGGCGACGTGAGCGGGAAGCTCGTCATCGCGATGGAAAACCTCGGTCTAAGAAGACCAACTACCAGCTGGATATTATCGATAAACTGGATGTGACCAGTATTTACGGCACAGGGAGTAAGCTATGCCCACTGAACTCGATTCAGTCTAAAGGAAGGTGAAACTTATACTAATCATCTCTACTAGTGTTCCATCACGATGGACCTTTCGATGCCTGCAACCCTCACCGCAACCGCAAAGGATCGCGCACCGCTCCCATGCAGGCCTTCCCCAAGGACTCTCCCAACATGGCGCTGGGAGGTTCTGGACCTGTCAACAAGAATATTAACCTTGACCAATTTCACGGTACGATGGAGGAAGGGTTCAATGATTACGGCTCGACGGCCGTTGCAAGAAGCGGGGAGGCCGTCAGCTTCGATCCGAAATCACGCATTGAACCCATTCATGGAGCAGAAAGTATGGGCCTTGGTACAAGCACTTTCCTTGAGGGAGCGCCAGCAAGTCGTGCTGCAATGCAGCGTCGCGCGAGCGAGAATGAAAACCAGTTCTCCCAGAATGGAGGCCTTCAGCGGAAGAAGAGTCTTGCTCAAAGACTACGAGGCATCAATAAGCCGCAAGGTGGACGGATGGCCTCTCCCGACGCCTCCTATAATCCTCCACTCAGCTCCAGCCACTCTGGGTCGCTTCGTGCGAACGAGAAGAACCCATTCTTCCAAGATTATGATGACGCTTGGGATAAGAAAGGCGCTCGGATCAACACCGCTGAGGAATCGCGCTCAGGCATTGAAGGTGGCCGTGCACGGTCTTCCAGCAGCCCCAAACAGAGCACCAACCTCGAAAGAAGATTCACCAATGAACGCTCGAATACCGGGGTTGAAGATGGGAAGAGCGGAGGCGGCGGCGGCTTCATCAACAGAATGAAGAGTTTGCGGAAGCCCCGGCCCGAGCGGCGGGTCAGCAATGACTGAGTTGCCTGACCTCGAACGGGCATTCTCGAGAATTTGCCTTGTTCTGTTTTTTTTCTTTTTCTTTTTTTTCCCCCCCCTCCAGGGGCTGTGTCGATCCGAGGAATCCGATCGGGAAGCAACGGGTTGAAGGACGCTTGGACGCGTATGTGCCGGACTCGCCGGGATGTTCTCCATACCGATACTTTTTATAGTATGCGAGCATCGTAAGCTCTTACTTGCCGTGATGCCGATGATATTCGGACATGATTGTACCGCATCGTAGCGGGAACACCGCTTGGCATGTTGACATGCCATAGCATTTATACCTCCGAACATTCTGCTAAGGTTTTCTACCACCAATATGGGGATACGGTCTGTACAAGCTTGTGAACAGTGGTCGGGTGTCCTTCTGCTCAGTAGAAGCCTGCTTGGGGTGCAAAAGGAGTGGCGTTTGTTGGGATTGGGACCGGATATGCGATGCTGCATTGCCCGGACGGGCTCTCTCACCTGTCTGTTTCACACCCTAGCTTTTTCACCTGTATCGCACTATCACGAGGGTCATGTCATTTCACTAGATTCAATCATACATCATACAGCGTCAGCGTACATTGATAGGTACTTTGTGTGTCTGTATTCAAGTCACTACTTTGTTTCCCAAGATCAACATAGTACAGGCGTTTTACTCATTATCACCCAGACGTAAAACTTTGAAAAATTTCTATATCAAATTCTGATACCAAGTATTGGAAATATACACAGGACAAAAAACGCCCACACCGAAACCATTCCATAAACCAAACCCAATCCTGCTGAAAATAAAGCCCATGCGTATCCACATTCAGACGACAAATAGGGCATGTGACTTGCCGAAGAAGCATGAGCAAGCGAAGAGAAGCGAGCATTATGCAATGCGGTGATCGTGACGGAGGAAGAAACTAAATGAAATCGAAGGGAGGAAGAGACATGATCATCATGAGTGTGAGCATAAGCACGAGCAACGATTAGCTATCCCTATGCCTATGCCCGTGTGGCTTGACTCGGGCGGAGAGCGTAGGGGTTTGGAGCGGGGATACCGGCTCGCCGCTTGGACTGGGGCTTGGGTCTGGAGAGTGTGTATCTATTTCGTCGGGGTTAGATCACTGCCTTTAATGTAAAAGGGGAGGAGCCACGAGGTAAAGGACTTACTTGGCGAATGCCCTGGAGAGGGCCTTCTTGCAGCTGATCTTCTGGCTGCCGATGAAGGACTCAACCGTTACAGCGATGGCGCGGTCGATGTCCTGGGCAGAGCAGTACTCGGACAGACGCATCTTGCAGAAAGCTTCGGCGATACGCATAATGGCTTCCAGGTGACGGACCTGGTTGTGGTTAGTACGATAGGTTGAAAGAAGGCATGTTAGAGACTACTTACAGTGATGGGGTAGGCGCCAGTGGCCAGAGACTCGCGTCTCATGTCGGCGAAGAGCCGCGCGACCTTGTCCTGATCGATCTGGTAGAGCTTGGGGTGGCATCTCTCGCGCGCGTACAAGATGTACTTCCGCAGGAGCTCCTGGGGGATCTCGCCCTCCTTCTCTTCTTCCGCCTTGCGCTGCGCTGCCTCTCGCTTGGCAATTTCTTCGGGAGTTGGGGGCAGGCGGTTGCCGTGCTTATCCAGGCGATAACCTTCCTCATCGATCCGGTTGCCCTCCGAGTCGATCAAGTTGCCATCCTGGTCCCTGAGAGGCCGGGTGGGGTTGGCTCGGTGGTGAGACTCGACAACGAAGTTGGCTAGACGCTCATCTTCATTTGGGTCGACCATGTCCCGCACGACGCAAAGAATATCAAAACGTGAAAGAATGGGCTCTGTGAGCTCGACGTTCTGGGAGAACGGAATAGTGCTGTTGTAGCGTCCACCGATAGGGTTGGCGGCCGCCACCACAGCACAACGGGCTTGCAAGGTGGTAACGATACCAGCCTTGGAGATAGAAATGGTCTGCTGTTCCATGGCTTCGTGGATCGAAGTACGGTCCTGATCGTTCATCTTATCGAACTCATCAATCAGACATGTGCCCCGATCTGCAAGCACCAGAGCGCCTCCTTCCAGGGTCCATTCGCTGGTCAAAGGATCGCGACGCACGCTGGCTGTAAGACCGACAGCACTGGCACCTTGGCCGGTCGCAAAGACGGCTCGGTGGGCAGTCTTTTCAACGTACTTCAGCACCTGCGACTTAGCTGTACCGGGGTCACCGAGAAGAAGTACGTTGATGTCTCCACGGATGGCCATCTTGCCTTGTGCCTCCTTGCTCACACCACCGAAAAGCGAGAGGGCAACAGCGGTTTTCACGTCCTGGTGCCCGTAAATGCTAGGCGCGATAGATCGCACGATTTTATCAACAATATCGGGGTCCCTGGACAAGGCACGAATCTCGCGCTCATCTTCTTCGGTTAAGTGAAAACCAGCCAGCTGGTCGTGCGATTTCACGATATGGTTCGCTTCGATGATCGTGGCAAAGACAGGGAAGCCGTTCTTGTTGTTAAGTTGAGCGTCGTAGCTGTTCCGGTAGATACCAGTCACCTCAATTTCATCACCTGGTTTGGCAGAATCGATGAGGTCTGCAAGCAAGACGACTTCACGCTGACGCGGCAATCGTCCCGCGGGCACGGAGCCCGGTGACTCTTGCAATGTCAGCTTTTGGTAGTTCCGGTATACAGTCTTTTCGGTGTTGATGGTAAACGGCCCCTTCGACTGGCAGTTTTGACAATAGGAGATCTTGACCTCCGCGCTCGCCTCCTGCTGAAAAGGTCCCAATGTGATATTGCACTTCTGGCAAATGAACATGACATATTTCAATTGAGGGAATACGCCAGTACGGCGGGTGACAACGCCACTGACACGGACAAGGCAGTTCAGGTGTTGCTGGCGCAGCTGCCGTAAGGTGTAGACGATCGGAAGATCCGAGATGCGGACGTGGATCTCCTTGTGAATATCTTGGTATTGAGGATAGTGGAAGAGTGTGACGTCAAGTGCAACTTGGTCAAAGACCTTGAGAACCTCGGTCGGTTCATTCGCAAGGAAGTAAGAAAGAGCGGCCTTTGTGGAACTCAAGTGAACATAGGAGACCTCAAGTGATGCAGAGTTCACCTCACCAAGTGTTTTGATCTTATGTCCGTAGACTGACTGACCGGCTTGGTCGGTGAACTCTGTGAGGAAAGCCTTGAATTCTCGATAGATCGAGCGCAGAACTTGTGGTTGCAGCACCCAATCAGTGATGTTGGCCGCCTTTACATCAGCTAACTCCTCCAGCGAGAGCTCTTCCATGGCATCGTCGCCCATCTCGATATCCTCGCGGTCCTCATCGTAGTGATGTCTTCGCCGCCGAGGTTGGCGAGTGAGGTCCATATCACCTTCATCATCATCCTGCAAGAAAGCGGCGGGCATGCGGCGGCGACGCTCGAGCTCACGATCTCTTCGGTTCAAGCGAGCTTCCAGCTGCCGACGAGTCGCAATGTCAAGTTCTTCATGGTCTCCATCATCGTCAATGTATTCGCCTTGATAACGGTCGTTTCCAGCATCTCGGTAATCTCTTTCAAAGTTGTCTCCGAACAGGTCGATTCCATCTTCATCCTCTGCCATCTCATCAATATCGTCAATGTCCCCCAGAAGCTCTGCTTCCTCATCTCTTTCGTTGTCGTCATCATCAAAAGGGAGCATGGGTGGAGAGGAGGGAGGAGCTAGGAAAAATCAGCCATCCACAAATTCACTTTTGACTTCTAATGCGATGAAAACTTACGACTCGAGGGAGGAGCAACAGATGACACTTCATCATCAGGCTCTCTGGATCTTTTACGTCGGTTCAACCTCCCCAAGCCACGATTGGCAGCAGATGTGCTGGGTCGAAGTGGTGAACTGCATGAAGGAAACGATTAGACCTCTGAAAAAAAGCCGGGTGCTCTTCATCCAACTAGGGAAATGAGGAGGTTAAAGTGCATACCTCATTTTGTGTAATATTCAGCCTGGCGCTCAAGTATGATTGAAACAGACTGAATTGGCTATGTCCACAGAAGTTGCTGGGATGACAGACACTTCTTACAGTGGTGGGAGAGGAGCAAAGGGAGAAAGAATCCTTGGCGGTGTTGGTGCTGGTGCGCGGTAAACGACGCGTCAAAGCGCGACTCTTACGCGTCAGAATCAATTAAGTCCTACTTAGGTAATTCTCTTGCCTCATTCGGACGTCGCCGCTTTAAGAGCTACCACTCAAGTGGTAGTTGTAAGCCGAATGGTGATACTGATTGCACTTCGTACCACGCTCACATAACCAACAAGACTTGAAGAACCAAATGTGTTCTATCGACCATATCCACGGCTGACAATATTTCGCGTCTTTGCTTCCATGAAGTCAAGGCCATCTGCGAAATCTTGAGCTTCTTTTAAGATTACAAGGAGTAAAGGTTGGTGCAAACAGAACAAACATCTTATATGCACCCGCGTCGCGTCGGATCTTGACCGGGACTTGGTCGCATACTCTTCAGCCTGACACATTGCTTGATATATCTATTGTCCTGTTCAGAGATCGATTAGCCTAACGACAAGAGCATAGCGACAATGAGCACATCTGAACCGGTTGAGCCGTCAGCCGGCACCGACCAGCAGAAGACCTTGCAAGATGTCAGCAAGCGGAGAGAGAGCTTTAGCTCTCAGAACTCGCAAACCGCCAAAGAGTAAGAAGCCTACTTCTGAATTATATGATTGTTTTGATAGAAAGCCGAAGACTATGCCGCTGTTTACTAACACATGATGTCCATAGATTCATCGAATCGCAAATGCGTCTCGAGGCCGATGCCCGCGAGATCCTACCATACGTGAGTCGGTCTCCTCCCCATCGCGACAACAAGCAATCCTCATCTGACGCCGTCTAGTCCTTTGATTCCTGCACACAAGCTCTAGGACCCCTCCGACAGATTCTGTTTGCCTGTCTCACATGTAATCCTCCCTCCGATAAGCCAGATGCATCGCACACTTCCGCAGGCGTCTGCTATTCCTGCTCTATTGCTTGCCACGGCGAACATACCCTCGTCGAGCTATTTAGTAAGAGAAACTTTGTCTGCGACTGTGGGACAACGCGCGTGTCGTCCGGTCTACCCTGTGCGCTTCGGAATGACCCCAAAACCGGTGCAAAGGGCGTTCGGTCTCAGGAGCCAGCGCGGGAGAACAAATACAACCACAATTTTCAGAATAGGTTCTGCGGCTGCGGCGAGGACTACAATGCCTTCGAAGAAAAGGGGACAATGTTTCAGTGTCTTGGGCTGGGTACGGTCGAAACCGGTGGCTGTGGTGAAGATTGGTGGCATCCAGAATGCCTGATCGGTTTACCAAGGGACTGGTATAAGAAAGCAAAAGTTGCGACGGAGGATGTCGAAGCCGCGAAGCAGAATAATGAGCCGGATGAGAATGACGATGAGGATACGCCTCTGCCCCCGGGATTTCCGGCTGAAGATGACTTCGAAACATTCTTGTGTTACAAGTGTGTCGAATCAAATCCGTGGTTGAAGCGATACGCAGGAACTCCAGGGTTCCTTCCAGCAGTCTACAAGGATCGCGGTCTGTCAAAAGGCTCCGAAGAGGAGCGCATAGGCTCAGAGCCTTTGAATGCGTCTTCCGATCAGTTGACCAACACCAAGAAACGCAAGGCCGACGATGATGACACGACAGAGGCAAAGGAGACAGCCGAGCCAGCTGCAAAGCGGACAAAGTCAGAGGGCGATGGCGAACAAATTCCCACAGAATCAAAATCAGAGACTACCCAGCCCGTACCCGCCAAACCCAAGCACGAATCCCTCCCTAGCCCACCCCCTTCCGGGACCTTCTCCCTCTTCCTCAAAGAAGACTTCCGCGAGCACTTCTGCCGCTGCCCAGAATGTTACCCCAACCTAGCCAAGCACCCCCAACTTCGCGAAGAGGAGGAAACATACGAGCCCCCTCTCTCGGAGGATGGTGATGCCAACGGCGGAGGCAGCACCGGAACAGGCAGTATCTATGACCGCGGCGAGGCAGCCCTGAGTAACATCGACCGTGTTCGGGCCATTGAGGGTGCGATGGTGTACAATCACCTCCGTGATAAAGTGAAGGAGTTCCTGAAGCCCTTTGCGGAGTCCGGCACGGCGGTCAGTGCTGAGGATATCAAGGCCTACTTTGAGAAGTTGCGTGGTGATGAGAAGCCGATAAAGGATGCTGCTGCTGGTCAGGCCTCCGCTTCTTCCGGGAACGGTGGCAACGAGAAGGACGAGGGAGGAGATGGTCGGAAAGAACAAAGTGGTATGTTTCGCTTGTGATTGCCTGTTGCATCAGGCCTTGTTGCTGACTCCTAGCAGGTTACTGAAATTACGCGTCTTTTCGGCTCAATCTTGACATCAAATTGTATTTTACGAAACGGAATAATGAACTGTACATAGGAATGGGAATCGGTAATGGCACTAGGCTTTCATTAGGCGTTTATGGAGGGAAGGAATGGACGGAATTTGTACATCAAGGCACCTATTTCATTTGCAATCTAAGTCTAATTACTACCATGCACGGTTCGAACTGTAATTGGAATGAGGCGACTTCTCCTATAGTACAATACAATTCGCCAATGATTGCGCCTGGGACAATGACCAAGTCGGCGCAAACGCAACGATATCTTAGCTGCAAAATCAGAAAGCCCATAGACGCCAATCCATGCATTAAATGGTCTATGAGAAGGATCCTAAACGCCAGTCACATGCTTGAGCTCGAATACTGGAAGAGAAAATAGATGCAAATCACTCCTTGAGCCGCTTTGCAGCCCTGCCCATGAGACTATCGTCTGGCAGCCCGCTCCGCTTGGTGCCGGGTAAACTGCCAGAGCGGATATCGTTGTCATCTTGAGTCACTCTGCGGTGGGGATATTTGCCCTCGTAGCCGGCGAAACAATTAGCCGTGACTGGCGTACCTGTGGTGAAATACGGATGCTCCAACGCTTCCCGGGCTGATATCCTCTTGGTAGGGTCGTATTCGAGCAGCCGCGATAGTAAGTCGAAGCCTTCGGCACCCGGCGTGCCTGCAGTAGACGCTGGGGAATACCCATTATTCTTCAGACAGCTTTGGTACCATCCTTCCAGGTTGCACTGTCTGTTGAGGTAACCTCTGGACATCGCTAGCGACTGAAGTTGGGAGAATTCGGGCATCGATACGAGGCCGGGCCATGTTTCCTTCCTGGGCAAGCCCATGATGTCGATAATCTTCATCATCTGGTTACGCTGGAATGGTACTGTCTTTTTGCTGTCCATCTTAGCTTCTTCTCCTTTGAAGATGGGTCGGAGAGAGAGCAGTTCCGCGAATATGCATCCAACTGCCCAAAGATCCACGGCCGGCGTGTAGTGCCGGCTGCCCATTAATAGCTCGGGAGCACGATACCAGATCGTGACGACAACCTTGTCTCCGGAATAAAGAGAGTTCAGCGGTTTGTAAAATAGACGGGCAAGGCCCAGGTCTCCAATGCGGACCGCACCGCTCGAAGTCACTAGAATGTTTGCCGGCTTCAAATCTCGATGCAAAACCCAATTCGTATGAAGGTACAGGAGGCCATTCAGGAGCTGAAAAAGTATCGACTTGATCATCGGTGCCGGAATAGCATGTCTCTGCGGCTGAGTGTGGTGATGGATGATCTGAAGCAGATCATGCTCGGTGTACTCGAATACCATGAAGATACACTTGTCTTCCAAGATGATCTCTGCCAATTGCACTACGTTGGGGTGGTCTAATTCAGAGCACAAAGCCATCTCTCGGATTGCCGACTGCGAGAGACCTGTATACTGGATGATTTCACCCTCTTTGTCGGGTTTGAATCTTATTTGGTCAGCCGATATAGGAGAAACTAAGGGAAATGAATTGACTCACTTCTTGATCGCATATTCGCCTTTCCGGCCATCCTTTCCGATGGCTTTGTAGACGCGACCATATGTACCACTGCTGATGAAGCCAACGATGTGATACTTGTCACGGACCCGTACTTTGCTGGTATACCCAGTTCCCGAAGGTCTCTTCGAGTCTAGACTTTCTTTAAACAAGGAGTCAGCATCTTGAAGAGATCTGGATGTTTAGAGTATATATGCTTGAAACTCCAGTTGATTCCTTTGGTAAAGCAAAGAACAGGGGTATATAAAAGGAGGCAAATGGGCCAAATGGCGGAAAGTCTCGGCGCAGATTGATAAACTCATTGGAAAAGGCACTGCAGCAATAATGACAGGCAGAACACTGGGGCCAACATAAGGGATATTACCACGTGGATAGAACCCGCCGATGGAGTTAAAGAATGGGAAGTTTCTTCCAAACATGATGGGCAAGATACAAAGAAGCCGCAGTGGAGCTCCACAGCTCGAAGGCCTTTTTATCTTTTCATCTGCAACAAAGCTTAAATCTCTCCCAGAAGACAGCAGCACATGGAGGATTCCGAAAAGGGTAAGAATGAAGTAGGAGACGGAAAAGATGAACACTTAAGAGAGCCGAGTGGCAAGGAAAAGAAGAAATGGATGTAAAATAGGTGACAATATGATATTAACCGGTATTACCATCAACAGCGGCCTGTAAATTCCGTTTTAAAGACAGATTTTGGCTGACGCTGGCTGCAGCGGACCGAGAGGATGCAGTTAATGGGCCGGATGATGAAGCCTGGTTTGTCAGACTCATGGATGGAGAGATTGGTGTGGAATAGCAAAAGGGCCCGAAAGGTGGAGGTCCGGAGTATCTCTCGGTAACCGTTCAACTGGGGTGGATATAGTAGTGTACTAGGATCTCCTCATCGAAATCCACGGTCGGAGTGGTGGCATGGACAGTGCACTCTTAGGATTCTTGACAGCCTGTCTCCACAACTACTAGAAATGATTGCATGCAGAAACGATGATGAGGCCGGGTTTGGAAAGACAAATAGCAATGGCAGTTGAGTATGTTGACGATGCATTGAGTGATCGGTCTGGGTCTCTTTCTCGACTCTCCCTGAATTCCCCCTCTTTTGTTAGTCAGCAGGCACATATTGCTTTTTCCACACAAGTCACTCTCGCTTCATGAGAGATACAGTTAGGATGATGAATGTTACTTTCTTTATGACTATTGCTGAATCTGAATTGTCTTGCATAAATTCCATGGTAGTGTCTTTGGCCACTTTTCTTTGCTAAGATGTGTCGTCGACGGCCAAATTGCGGGCTCCCGTGTTATACTCCAGCATCTGCGGAGTCATACTTTGAAGGCGCTGCTAGTCTCGGGACATAGTATTTTCATCGACTTCATAGGCTGACAGTACGACTTCTCTCCTTGTAGATAGTAGACATCTTGCTAGAACTGTCACGTTTGGCTAGACAGTGTCCATGGCCTGCATCAGCACGGAGTTTCCTTATCCCGGCAGCAGTCAAAGCTCCCACGGCCCCTTTCAACGTCATCTGCGACCAACCAATACCTACTACGAGTAGTAGGGTCAGCATACTTTCACCTTCGATCTCAACAATACAATGGTTCCATATTGTTTTAACTAAATTCCTACCTCGTGGCTTCTTTTACCTCGATCTAGCTACATGATTCAGATCAATATCCACTCCGACAGGCCAACAGACCAGTAGCATCATGAGTCCCACTGGACCGACCCGATCCAGGGTCACAGCGTGCCTGGTCTATCTCGTTTACGTTGTCACACTAGGGCCGCTTCAATTTGGTTATCATCTGGTTTGTGCAAAGCGTTCTTGGATTGCTTGAGTCCTGGCCGTTACTGACAGTGGACTGAAACAGGCCGAGCTTAATGCCCCCCAAGCTGTTATTACCTGCGAGCGAAAGAGCATACATTCTACCGCTTCGGCATTGTTCAGAACTCTGCCTCAATGTATCCCAATGAACCCTTCCCAATTTGGCCTGGTGTCTTCCATATACACCCTTGGTGGGTTGCTAGGTGCCCTGCTGGCAGGGCCCGTTTCCACTAAACATGGGCGACTATTCGCCTTGCGAGCTACAACGATTTTCTTCATTCTGGGCCCGGTAACCGAAACGTTTGCACCAAGTATACCGATCTTGAGTGTCGGTAGGTTGCTGAGTGGTGTTGGTGCGGGTGCTGCTATTGTTGTTGGTCCAATTTATATATCCGAAATTGCCCCGCCCAACGCGAAAGGGTTTTTCGGCGCCTTTACGCAGATTATGACCAATGTAGGTATTCTATTTACTCAGACGCTCGGCTATTTTCTCAGCAAAGGAGATCAATGGAGGGCCATACTTGCCGTGGCTGGGTTACTCGGGGTTTCGGAACTCCTTGGTCTATTCTTCGTACCGGAAAGCCCCACTTGGCTAGCTGAGCATCAACAGGCGAACCTGGCCAGACATGTGCTGCAGAGGATACGTGGGAATGGTGCAGATATCGAAGAGGAGATTGAAGGATGGAAGAGCTCTGAGAGGCCCACAGGACCGGAGGAGGAGGAGTCACTGCTCACCCCTCCTTCTGGCAACTTGCCGCCTAAGCAACCTCCAGTTACAATCCTGCAAGCTGTGACAGATCCATACTACCGTCCGGCCATCGTTGCTGTCATCGGAGTCATGGTGGCTCAACAGTTCACCGGCATTAACAGTATCATCATGTATAGTGTCTCGCTTCTACAAAGTCTCCTTCCCACGGGAGCGGCTTTATTGACCGTGATGATCTCCGCCCTCAATTTGGTCATTACTCTTGCGTGCTCACCTTTGCCTGATAAGATTGGCCGAAAGACCTGCCTGCTTCTGAGCATCTCCGGCATGGGGTGCAACTCTGTCTTGCTGGCGCTCGGAATCTTTTTCAATCAGAAAATCTTGTCCGCGATAGCAGCTTTGTTATTTGTGGCCAGCTTCGCTGTTGGATTAGGTCCGGTACCTTTTATCTTGGCCTCTGAACTAGTCGGCCCCGAGGCTGTGGGTGCGACGCAGAGCTGGGCGCTGGCGGCCAACTGGACCGCCACGTTCATCGTGGCTCAGTTCTTCCCCGTGCTCAACGACGCATTGGGGGGCCGTGGTAAGATCTACTGGATCTTTGCGGTACTGGCTTGCCTTCTTGGAGGCTTCATCTACGGATGGGTGCCTGAAACCAAGGGCAAGGCCAATGCCGATGAGGTCTGGGGAAGAGAAGACTCGAGACGGAGAGATTAATGCCATTCTGTTTCATCTATCTGGTCGTTACCTCTGAGTACTCTTTTACTTTAGCAAGGTATCGAAGACTTACATCCGTATACCATTTCATTGTTATGCACCGGTTCGGAACGGACCGAGACAATGTCTAGGCTGAATTTACTTGCGTCATATTGGGAGATCGTCCGCAGTTAGTTCTACTACCTATGATTGATGCTCTTGCTTACGAAGTAGCACTGTTAGAAGCCATTCAGCTACTTTGGGTTTGGCGGCAGTAACCCCGCCTTATTGCGTCTCAAACTGTGCTGAGTTCCCTAGTTGACTTGGGATGGCTGCAAAACGTGTGGTATCGAACAAGATCAGAAGATATACTATTTACTGCATAGTAAAGTCAAGATGTGGTGCGTAGTATCATACTGACAGGAACAACTCCATCGAGCCAGAGAGACTGTATGGTACCTACACCCCCACTGATCCGTCACTGATCCATGAGGGGAAAAGTGGGAGTCGGTCTTATGGAAGAAAAAGGTTGACTAGTCATGCAAAAAGACGTCAAGCGACTTGAGTATGTTGCACTGGTGCACACTAGCATGTACATGAGGAGCTCCAAAGGTTTGCCTCTTTAAACATGAGATATGGTAGTGAAGTAGGCAGCCATATTCCAGAAAAGCCTCAATTCCTCATTGCTCGACAGCAACGGTCGTAGTGGGGTCCGGACTTTTGATTGCCCAGTGCTTGTTGCGCCGTCGGTGGATCAATGTTTGATCTTCCCACAGCTTTTCTTTCTGTCACTTTCTATCATTTGCCTGTTTATGTCTGACCTTGACGTCTTATAGCGTAACCAAGGGTCTTCCGGCAGGCTCGATGTATGCATGTATAATTTTAACTTCACAACCTGCCAATAAATGATGATCAGTTGGATTCGCACGGCAAATGATGGCAATTGTGAATCCTTTCTCCTTGACGCTCAATTTCATAATTCTGCATATTATCCTGTAGAGAGGTCCTCTCCTCATTCTGCGTCTCTGAGAGACGGTCAGCTAAAGAAGGCTCAAGCCCCCACCAAGAAAACAAAAATATAGTACTATTCGTACTAACAGTCTTGGTACTTATTGTTGTTCTCTCTCTTGATTTGAGGTAGTGTATCTATCCCCTATTCACGCCCCCATCAACTTTCTTCTGTCTTTTTCTTCACGTATTCATCTTGACTCTCTTAGATCAAGTTGTCGAGAAATTCAATTGCATTGCCGTTAGAATTTCCATTCTTATTCTTCCTTCGCAATCTATTGTGGACTTTGTGGTGGCTCCCGTTTCTTGGTGTGAACGGAACTCTGATCGACCCGACCAGATCTTAGATCAACCCGGATTCAACCACACCGCGACATCCTCCGGTCGGTGGACGGTCCTGGAACCACCCATTTGCGATTAATTATATCGTCATTCTTTCTCTACGATCTGTACCTGTTATCATTGCAACAACTTACTAGACATCATCTCTTCTCAGACATTAGAATATTCTTGGGGCTGACGCGACGTGTCCTCCGGCTGCCGTCTTAAGCAGCTCCCCCGCAATTTCCGCCATCCACCATGGTGCGGTTACCATTGCCTCAACGTCTCAGCTCTCATCTCAGCGCGAAGAGCAATGCTTCGACTCCCGGTCAGAGCAGAAGCACAAGTCCGATGAGAACAACAGAGACGAGGCCGCCGGTGGTTCTCAAGGTTTCTGCAATTAGGGTGAGCGACCTCTTCTCCAACCCGGAATTTCCGCTGAGCTCCGTGGAATGCCCCTTTCGGAGGCTAACATCTCAATTTGAACAACATCAGGGCAGAAATCTTGCAGCTAAAGACAGAGGTGGAACCAGTGATCCGGTGAGTTCTTGTCAGTGGATACCAAACTGAGGACAGGGCTGATCAGATTGCGTATTTAGTATCTAGTTGTTACACTTGGAGACTCAAGACAATCGACCCCAACAATACCAAAGACGTTGAATCCGGAATGGAACGTGACTTTTGAGATGCCGGTGGTTGGTGTACCGTTGCTGGAGTGTATCTGCTGGGATCATGACAGATTCGGGAAAGATTACTTGGGCGAGTTTGACATCCCCCTCGAGGACATCTTCGCCGATGGCGAAATCAATCAGCCGGTGAGTAAGGAGGATATATTGGCTTAGACCATAGCCACCAGCTGATCGTCTGTCAAGCCCAAATGGTATACTCTCAAGTCGAAGCGGAAGCCGACCAAGAAGAAGGACAGCAACGTGTCTGGAGAGATCCTCCTTCAGTTTGCGCTGATCGACCCCTCGAACGTATCGGCACTCCCGACTGAGATCTACCAAAGGTTCAGGAGCTTGGTGTGCGCTGGTGAGGAAGATGAGGACCTTCCGCAAGTCCCGACAAACGAATCGGACGAAGCCGACAGGGACGAGGAGACCTCAGATGAGACCGACGACCTGTCGAAACCAGAGATTGTGGAAAAGAGGAGGAAACGACTCCGGCTTGCTCGCTTGAAACGGAAGTCACTAGCAGCTCGGGCGTATCAATTTTCTGGGGCCGGCAACGGAGTCCAGGGTATCGTGTTCATGGAGATTGTGCAGGTAACAGATCTTCCGCCGGAACGGAACGGTATGTCGCTCGACCTCCATGGTTTAAGGCGGTTGCTGATTTAGACAAGTGACACGTACTTCCTTTGACATGGATCCATTTGTCGTGACCTCGCTTGGACGGAAGACTCTCAGAACTCCCGTCGTTCGTCACAACCTGAACCCGGTCTACAACGAGAAGATGGTCTTCCAGGTCATGAAACATGAACAGTCCTACACGATGAGCTTTACTGTCATGGATCGAGATAAGTTTTCCGGCAATGACTTTGTTGCATCGGCTGGGTTTCCTCTACAGACCTTGATCCAGGCTGCTCCTGAGGCAGATCCGGAAACGGGGCTCTATCGGCTCCGGGATCCATCACTTAGCCCAACAGGTTCTGATACAAGCTCTGTCGGTAAATCAGGAGCCAAGTCTGGTGTCAGTCCTTCACCGTCAACTCACAGTCTTTCGAAAATGTCACGGCCCGGTTTAATTAGGTCGAGAAGCTCTGCTGCCTCACTGTCTACCCAGTCTCAACCAGAGCAGCCAGCTCCCTCTCCACCCACCAGCGTCCCGGAGGAAAGAGAAAGCAGCAGCAATATTTCTAGTGCTCCAACTGCTACTGGAACAGAAGTGGGTCAGATGGATTCGCACGACTTCCAAGTGTACAAGATCCCTTTGACACTAAAGAACAAGGAACGGTGGGAGGACAAGCACTCTCCAGAGATTATCGTGAAAGCGAAATATATGCCCTACCGTGCGCTCCGTCAGCAATTCTGGAGACTCATGCTCAAACAATATGACGCTGACGACAGTGGTCGAATCGACAAGGTCGAGTTGACAACGATGCTTGACACTCTTGGCTCGACCCTGAAAGAGTCTACGATTGACGCTTTCTTCCAACGGTTCAGTTCCGGAAACGAGCCCGTCGAGACTGTGGATTTGAGCTTCGACCAAGTTGTGATGTGTCTGGAGGATACACTGCAGGCGCTGCAAAAGGTCCCTATGGCCAATGCCAACATGCAATCTCTAACCCCATCCTCAAATGGCAGCCAAAGAAGCGAAGAACAATCTGACGGCGACGAGTACCCTGTAGAGACGAGCACAACACTGCCCGCCAATACTGATCCTGGCACAACATCCGTACCGACGTTAGGCCAGGAAGAGCAACAATCCACGAGCGAGGAAGATCTCCATCCCGATGATCTTGGTGATGAGAGGGGTGAAGAGCACGTTATTGAGATTCGGGAGTGTCCTCTCTGCCACCAACCGCGGCTCGCGAAGCGCTCCGATGCGGACATTATCACCCACATTGCTACATGCGCAAGTCAAGACTGGCGGCAAGTTGACAACCTTGTGATGGGTGGCTTTGTCACTTCCAGCCAGGCGCAACGCAAGTGGTACTCCAAAGTCATCACAAAGATATCTTACGGTGGCTACAAGCTAGGCGCAAATTCCGCCAATATCCTTGTTCAAGATCGAATTACAGGGCAGATCAACGAGGAGCGAATGAGCGTTTACGTGCGCCTGGGTATTCGGCTCCTTTACAGAGGCCTCAAGAGCAGGGAAATGGAGAAGAAGCGAAGTAAGTCACTGTCAAACGAAAAACACCCCGGAGAATTGAAGGCTGACCAAGCTACAGTTCGTAAAATCCTCAAGTCGCTGAGCATCAAACAAGGCAAGAAATATGATGATCCAGCTTCCGCAGCTCAGATCCGGGACTTTATCAACTTCCATCAGCTTGACCTGTCGGAGGTTCTGCTACCCCTTGACCAATTCAAGACATTCAATGAGTTCTTTTACCGACAATTGAAGCCTGGCGCCCGCCCTTGTTCAGCTCCAAATGAGCCGAGGATCATCGTGTCGCCTGCTGACTGCCGATCGGTTGTTTTTGACCGCATCGACGAGGCGACCAGTATCTGGGTCAAGGGCAGGGAGTTCTCCGTCGAGAGACTTCTCGGGAATGCGTACCCGGAGGATGCTCCGCGCTATAAGAATGGAGCCTTGGGAATCTTCCGCCTGGCTCCTCAGGACTACCACCGCTTCCATATTCCCGTTGACGGTGTTATGGGTGCCCCCAAGACCATAGAAGGCGAGTACTACACAGTGAACCCGATGGCGATCCGTTCTGCACTGGATGTGTACGGTGAAAATGTAAGAATTCTTGTACCGATTGACTCGATCGCCCACGGCCGGGTCATGGTGGTCTGTGTGGGGGCCATGATGGTCGGAAGCACGGTGATCACTCGGAAGGCAGGCGAGAAGGTCACCCGTGGCGAAGAGCTTGGATACTTCAAGTTTGGCGGAAGTACTGTGCTGCTCCTCTTCGAGGAAGGCGTGATGAAGTTTGATAGAGACCTAGTCGATAACTCTCGGGGTGCCTTGGAGACTTTGGTGAGCACAATCCCCTTGCTGATTCCTGATTTCTATTTTGTCGACTCTTGCTGATCTTGAGATTCGCCGTATTCAGATCCGAGTGGGAATGTCTATTGGCCACAGCCCTGAAATCCCTCAGTTCGAGCCCGACATGCCCAAGCCAACCGAAGAGGTCAGCCTTGAGGAGAAGCAGGACGCTAAACGTAGAATAGAGGGCAGCCTGGCTCCTCCGACGCATGCTTTCGCATTGCAATGATCACTTCGCTTCTCCTTCAAATTTTTTTTACTTGAGAGCGATTGCAGTATTATCCTTAAAGAGGCCTGGGGCCTATCATCTCTGCATTCACTAGCATTTGAAGTTCTCTGTCCGGCAGAGTTTGTACATGTTGAATAGTGTTGCAATGGACATAATAGACGCAGCCAAGGGATGTCTCAGACGGAGTGTCAATTAGTCCCGGGACGTACATAGATAACTCATACCTTCTAAACCTATTCCCTAAAGTATTGTTAACTTGAAATTGTCAATAATTGCCATGCTTTGAAGAAGTGTTCAACTGCCAGCAAGTGTCGCTCCCAAAACAGCTTAGCGCTGTCCTCCACGCGCCACGACCAAAACAACCGCGTGCTGCAGCGACTTGCAAGAGCAAAACCCCGTCACCCCGACGCCGATGTTGATGCTCCAGCTGCGCAAGCACGCATTTGCACCTTTCGCCAGACAATCAATGAAGTCGGTCTAGTCTGCTCGACAGTCGCCGTCAATCGCGAACGTACGGCAAGGGCCCGATAGGATTGCGACCGACGCATACCAACAAACCCAGAAACACCGCCCGCTCGACCTGGTGACCTGCGACCGTGCAATCGCGCCGGATCCTAATCGATTCGGCAATCTGACCTACTGCCGCTATTACTCGGATACCGTATTGAATTGAATTGAACCCGTCGTCATCTCCTGCGCAGCGGCCGTTCGGAAGGTTGGCGGAGGTCAAACAAACAACACATCGAAGTGGATTACGCGCGCGGGGTGGGAGTCGTATTCGAATCTCATCGACTTTGGTGCATCAGGCGCTGGGGCAGTGTCTCACACTACGGAAGAGACAGGATCTAATCCGTTCACTTGCATACTCACATAACAATACACGATCCCGGCCCTGACATGACCGTCACGGTTCTCGCCGCCCCAAAGACGAAGATTAAAACCACGACCAGAATCGGAGAGCGCGAACCGCTACGGGAGATTGATATGGCTGCGTCCCAGGCGCATCCGCGTTCGGCGTCTGGCGGCGCGAGCGGGAGTGGCAGGGGGAGGGGCGGACGATCGAGCGCGCGATTGAATAAGGGACAGGAAAAGGGGGAGGAGGAGGTTAATGTGAATGGCGGGTGGGGGAAGAGGAAGGCTGGTGAGTGGTTTCAATTTGTGCGGGTTGGGCTGGCTGGGGGTGCCTAGGAGTTGGTAGATGGTGAATGAGGGGTTACGGGTGTTTTTGCTAACGTTTTCTTTTTTGTTCCGCTGTTAGTGGCGTATGATGAAGATATTGAGGGATTTCAGTTTACGCGACTGCCCAGCAAGAAACCGAGGTCGTCGGTTGATGCTGCACCAGAGAACTTGAACCCCATCCCTGAGGTACCACCACAGCAATCGCCTCGGCGAGGGCGACCGCCGAAAAAGAAGAAGACAGAAACGGCGCCGGAAGAAAGCGCGGAGCACACGGAGAAGAGTGCGGAAGTGTCAGGCAAGAGGCAGACGCGACGCAGGAGATCCGCGGTTACAGAGCCAGAACCCCAACCCCAGAGTGTTACACGTTCATCGACGCGGAAGCGCGAGGAGACTGAATCTGTGCCCAAGGAGAAAAAGCGACGAAAAGGGAGACCGAGCAAGACGGAAGGCGAGGCGAGAAACGGCTTTGTGTCGCCTGAACCACAGCAGTCGGGAACTGCGAAGATTGCGTTGCCTCTAGCCGATACGCCTGTGATCCAGCGGAACAAGGAGATGCGAAAAGAGGCCAAATCGGAGAAAGGAGGGAAGGGGAGGCGAAGTAGTCTGGGGATGAGAGGAAGGAGGGCCAGTTCACTGATTGACTCCGGGGCATCTAACGGTAGGACTATTCTTCTTGGATTTGCGATGGGAGAGTGCCGTACTGACTACCTTTTAGCGTTACCTCATAAAGAGGTCGACACGGCTGATTTCTACAAGCATATTGCAGACGGGCTCCCAGAGCCGCGGAGGATGAGGCAACTTTTGACTTGGTGCGCAACACGAGCTATAGGAGATAAACCTACAGGAGCGCAGCCGGAAGATGCCAGTGCTCGTCTAGCTGGTATTTATTTCAGGTTCCTTTTCACGAAGGTCAGGCTAACGTGCTGTAGCTCGAGTAATACAAGAAGAACTGCTCAAAGACTTTTCAACGAATTCCGAGCTCTCGAATTGGTTTGGGCGGGAGGATGTGAATCCGCCTGCTGTTGTGGTGAAGAAACCGAACCCGAAAAACATCCAAAACGCGGACAAGATCAGAGAGCTTGAGGAGCAAATACAAAGGTATGTTGCTAGACATGGTTTCAAGAGACAGATAAATGACACTCGAGAAACAGGTTGCAAAGGGAAAGGCATTCCCTGAATGAACTTTTACGACCTCCATCTATTCCACGACTGAAGCCCGAATCAAAGCAACCGCCAGATACATCTCAGGATCAAGGCTCATTACAAGCCGAATCGGCCGACCAACCGACTCGATCACTATTGTCTTTGCAGCCAGAGTCGATAGATACCTCGTTATTAGAGCCTTCGCAGCAGGAGATCTATGCCATGTTGCATCCTGATACAGCAAAGGCACGACGAAAATCGCAATCGCAAGAGCCATTGGCCACTACGCAATCGGGCCATCTACCTCCAATGCCACCATCTGTCGTATCTGCCCGTCTATCCCGAGTGGCATCAGGCTTAGCACCAACTCTGGACTCGTTCGCAGCCGGCGTGCACGACATCGAGCTATATCGCGCGATGTCGGACGCAGTCTCGACACAGGTACTACGCATCTGTGCGGAACGACTGGAAGAGCGTGATGCCAGGAACGCGATGAGGCGACTTGCAATTGAGGGAGGCGAAGCCGAAGGCGGACGTGTTAGTCTCCGACACGGAAGACCAAGGGAGGATCTGGGAGTTATTCTCGGGGCTCTCAGCCGTGTGGAGCGACGGTGATCAGTTGTTGTCCGTCAAAACACTCATTGAGTATCGTACAGGAGGATCTCCTGACCGATAATTTTCCATTTCCATGTCTATGTATAGTCGAGCGGCCACGAGCAGAGGAGTCACTTTTTATTTCTTGGTTGGTTGGGATGCAAGCAATGGAGTTGAGGTGTTATGATTTGATTGATTGCGGATGGTGGACACGATGCTGTATAGTCCTGCGACTACAAGAACAAATACAACATAGTGCGCTTAGCGCAGATGACTCGGTACATGAGCATGACCTTTGACTACTTCAATTATAAATAGTTGTTCTAGTAGGGCACCAGCACTCCTGCGTTATCGCCACAGGATTGGAATATATACATGCAGCATAATCTACTTGATACTACAGAGTATATCGCAGATGTAGTGATTCACTATGTCTCCTCCATGCAGGCAGTGTTTATTCCTTTAGGGTATTGAGGATACTAGCATTTGCGAAGCCACAATATTAATAACATTCTGGCAGACACCATAGCATATGTCCTAGAACCCTCCGTACCTCGTGTGGGTACTTCTAGCGCACACGGAGTATCCATAATAATAGTCAAGGCCTTCCTCATCAGGTCCAGACTCAGCTCAGGCTTCATTGGGCAGCAATTCCAATCCATCACATCCGGTCTTGGTCTTTCTTCTGGGTATATCTCGTCATGTAATGTAGAGGAGGGTGTGAGGTCCAAGCTCGGTGCTACGTAGTATACACCACTCTACGCAGTAGATACGTACTAGTAGAGTAGGTAATCAAGCAGTTCGGCTTGACCGACTCTTCACCTTGAATTTACCAGTCGAAGGAAGTTTCTAAGCCTCCGAGGATCCAATTAAGGATGCAGGATTGTATCTCATACAGATGTTGTTCCCACGTGGGGGTTGGTGTGGCGGTCATGCTGTGTATTTATATATATCTTTATTTCATTGTATTCTCCGTTGTCTCTCTGGACCAGGGAGTCATATCATGTGTTTGACCTCTAAATAATTCTTAGATAAGAGTATTCATGAGCCACAAACCAGAACTATTACTGAATGAGTATAGATGTCTACTACTATAGTCTACCTTCTAGAACACGGCGAACGGAGCGGGTCTGGTCTAGTCTGCCATGTGATAATCATATTTTTCTCGCCAATCCTCCGAACTTGGTGTTGGCCGTAAGCAGTAAGCAGGTAGTTAAGCTAGACAAGTGGTAAGATCTGCCATCCGCATGACCAAAGTCACAAAACCTATGGGGCAAGCGAAGATCTAGAAGTGCCGATGACTGGATCTATTATGATAGGACTCGCTTGACCTGCTGTATTATCTCTCAGAGTAAGGTACTCTGTAGGCTATAGCCACCGTAGAGGCTAGTACTAGCAGTACGGAGTACAGTGGATACGACCGTCGAGTTTTTCATCAAGGAAGTTGCTGAATGCAGCGAAGTGCTGGCTGGTTTTCTTGAGTCTGATTTGTACTCTTCGAGTGCAGCATGCCACAGAAAGAAAATTTGCTGTTATTGTATCAAGGTAAGTTTAACTAGATACTTAGCGCGTATGATAATTTTTCTTACTTCCGGATAATCAGGGAGACTGGGCAACTTAAGCTCTTCAGCAGTCGCCAATCATCTTCCCACGCTGTGAGGATTTTCCCATATCACCCGAGCGCTCGGATCCACCGCCCAATCCAGAAATAGCAGTTTCATGAGTTCTCTTCCGACGCTCATATCTACTTCATAATTTCAACAACGGGCATTTATATCGCGTACCCGTTTCAATCAGTCAATGACAACAATGCCAACCGGTGCCTTGCCACATTAGCTTTGTCGCCCTAACGCACGCAGTGGCCAAGTCTCAGTATCCGTCCGGGTCGGAAGCGATACATCCCCGGTGTGACTCTGTCACAGAGTCCTCCTTCCCTTGCCGCCGTTTCTCCGTCTGCTCAGCGCCAACGAAATGAGGATCGAATTTTGGTCCCTGCGTCAGCGCAGGTGGTACAGTCATCCGCGGCAACCGTCCTCCTGGTGATACTGAATGGTACGGGTTCGAGTTAACCATCCTGCACATGTCGTGGTGAGAATGGGAGTGAATTTGCCAAGTATTATCTTCCAACATGTTTTAAGAGGACGAGTAAGAGTCCGCATAATCCAGCCACTGCGTAAATCGAAGCAGAAGAAAGCGCAAGCACGTCGTCGTCAGTCTCCCCAGACAGGAAAAGGATTAGACCTACCTACCTAACCCCCAAGAGGCTGTGTAACACCCCGCCGCGCAATCATCCAGACTTGAGGCACGATGCATCCCGTTGACATCATGAAAGGGGGCTCAGGCTGCAGTCATTCGGTGTTGCCTGGAGCAAACATTTCAGCTGGAATCGCACAGACCAGATTCTTTCGTCAGGTTTCTGGACTCAGGTGTGAGCCTTGCTTGGACTGCGTACGCATTAGATACTTGTTAGTGGAGCTGGTATCATGGTCGATCCTCCGGAGGGTTGGCTGCAAGCCACTTCCGGGAGAGATGTAAGGAGTCGGATGAGGTTGATACAACGTCTTGGGAGGCGTACGTACGTTTCACTTTGTTTTGGAAAACATCTACAGAGTAAACATTCTTGAAGCTCCTTGAGTGGAGATTGGGCATTGGTATACTTATTAGTCTTAACTTCAGTGCTAGTAGTGGTTACCAGTTAGCACTTGAACTATAGACAGAAAAAGTGTCATAGCTCCTTTCACGCCAGAAACTACTAGAGATGGATGATCATCAGGGGACCACTGCCAAGGGGTTGGACTACAGCAGTCGGGAGGATGTGCTGGGCTGATTCATAACTAACTGCATTCTTTTATTTATTATTTGACATGCAGCTGCAGTAAGCCAGCACCACCACTTACTCTGGACCTCACTTGTCCATGTGAAGATGAAGATCTCTGTTTAGTCATTCTTGATGTCTCCAGAAGCTTCGTAATCTTCATGCCTTCTTATCAGTTATCACTTGGTATCATGCATAGAACTCATAGCTTTTGGTTACAAGGTTACCAGGTACCTTAGAAGTTAAGACCTGATGCTATGAGTCTATTGTTTGAGCCCCACTATGCAATCCTTGCACCCCACTTGGGGAGTACTGAACTCTCGCCTCCTGTCGATGATGTCCAATGTTCATCTGTCTTTCTCGATAATCCTTAAGCTTGGAAACTTATATCCTTTCTTGCCTCATCCTATCACAGTCAATCCCGTGGCTTCCTATCGGCCATCGGGTTGCCGATAATTGACCTTGACCTGACGTGACGGCAACAACGCTTCCTACTCGCACATTCCCATTGTTTTCTTCCCAAGAACCACAGATTGTCCTCCTAGGCTGGGTCTAATCCGTCTTTCCCCCCGAGGCCCAGTTCCAAACTTCCCACTTCCAACTTCCCAGTTCTCCGTTCGGTCTCAGGAGTTCTAGACGACGGTCCCGTTCGGGCGCTAAACAGTTGTTGATATAGATAAGTGTCTATCAGTCTTCGGATGATCCACATTGCCGGCCTTTTTTTTTGCCTCCCACTGTTCCGCACCGTGATGATAAACGTAAACAGTAAAAAAATAGCAAAAACGACGGGAAATACCCTTCTTTTTTTTTTTTTTTTTTTTTTTTTTCTAGACGATGGCTTGTGGCTGCGTTGACTCAGGACTATCTGTAGCAGAATCTGTCTCTGCATCAGTGGGGATGCTTCTCGCAGGACTGAATTCTGAAATATCAATCTGAAAACGGATATTTCACAATGGAGCTCTGCTGGCTTTGCTTCAGATTGATCGACTGTACCTGAGGAGTACAGGCCGTGCACTCCTGAGGCCTGCTGCGCAAAGCACAAGCCATTATGACTCTGACTCTTTCTTCAGTCCCAGTGACTAGATCCTTAGGGCACTGTGGTACATTCTCATGGATCCCGTGGAACCAGATTAGTCGTTGGCCTTACTATCTGCTAGTTTACGGAGTAGTTCTATCTATGACCATGCCTGCAACACTGTTCTAATGGTCTAGGTCTTCTGGCGGCTGGGTGTCACTATCAGTTAATATGTCCCTGCTTTTTTTCTTTCCCTTTTTAATTGTTAATTTAGTAAATCAAATTCACCATTGGAGGAGGATGAAAAGTCAAAGGTATTACCATTATTACCATGAATTAACAAGTTCCTTATGTTTTCAGAATCCTCTGGCTGGTCTCGGCGACGTTTGATATTCTTCTCTCCAAGCACACCATTGCTACCTATTGTCTTTTCCTTCTAGAATCAGAGCAAAGACCGAAACTACCACCCCATCTGACGATTTATCATTTCTCAATTCCCTTCTTATCTGCTGTCCTCATATCATTTCTTCCAAGGTGTTGTGGCAAAGCTTCCGATACAAGTTTCCTCCTCCCTCGCCTCACGTCAGTTACTTGATAAGGGAAAATCACACAATATTTTCCTTCATTCCCACAGACATCATCTTGCTACACAAAAGCTGAAAAAGGTCGAGACTAATTGGTCATTTTTTCATATGACTTTGTGCTGAGGAAGTTCTCTGTTGATCAATAGCCTTTTTCTTCTGTCCCTATCCGCATTCGCTTCATCGCGCTGGCTGAATTCGGCTGCTTCCATCCACATCCTCACACAGACAACCTCAGATCCTTTTTCTTTATCTTGATTTTTGATTTTTGATTTCATATTTTTTCGAAATCTTCTCCTTTAATTGCCTCTCTTAACCTCGCGTCGTCATTCCCCCATCATTACCCTAGTTTTTTCCCTTTCCCTCCTCTATAGTGTGTACCTCTGTGCATCATCCCTCCTCTATCGTTGCTTTCGCCTCCCCCTCTCCCTTTTGATCGCCTGCAACTGTCGTACTCTCGCCTGGTCCCTGCTGGCTTATTCATATCCGATCTTTCAATCATGTATTCGTGACGTACTTGCATTCTTGGTAGCGGGATCTTCACCCCCTTCCATCCCACCGAGTGGTTGAGCTCAAGCTCCTGCTACGTTCCCAAGATCTTATCATCCGTGCCCTCCATTGTCTTCGGGCTCTGGCACAAAGTCTGCAAGGTGCGTCTCGGTACTTGCTTCTGATCCTTGGCATTGATCACCTTGTGATGCAAGTGCATATCTGACCCGGTTGCCAGGCTACGCAAATACACCTTGCACGTCCTTCCCGCTACTGCTTCACAAGCAAAGGGGGAAAGAAAAGATAATAATACGTATCTAAAATAATATTTAATTCAGCAGAAGCAGCAAAACATCGGAATTGAATAAAAGAGGAGGAGGGTGCACAACTTGTGCAAGGCAAAAAGAAATCCAGAGGTAACACAGACAGTCCTGAGAGTCCGGGTGTGTGTGTGTCTCTGCGCAATCCGTCAGTCGTGTAAAGAAAGGCCTTTACAAATATGGCCGGCGGTTATTTCGATCTACCGATATCCTCGTCCCGGCGTTCGAGCCTTACTGAAGAATCCCATAATGCGAGCAGATCTGCCCCAGGGCCGCGTACTTCTCCTCTTGTGACTCCCAATGAGAGCTCATCTCAGGAAAGGCCGCTGGACTTTATCAATACCCAGGGCAGGCATCGGAATGCAGGCATTTTGAAAAGTGTGAATCGCGTCAAGTTCACCGTCAGCGAGGCGGGCCTGCTCGAGGCTCCAGCAGCGGGATCGACGTCAGAGACCCGTTTTGACGGAAGGGGCTCGTCACTTCCTCAGCGACCATTGCCTGCCGCCAGCATTCCAGCTGCAGAGAGAGCTCCCCATTCATTTCCTCCGGTGGATCCGGGTTCCAACGCCCCTGCAAGTGTCACGGGCCTCGCTGTCCACTCGCAAGTGAGCTCGTCGGAGATCCCAAGGGACTATGAGATCAGCGGAGAGAAAGGGAGAGCCTTTCAGTTTGCGCAGGAGCGAGCCCAGCGACTGGCGTCCCTTCTGGGACGTACTTCCAAATCTCCCCGGCCAAGCCCCCGATCGAGCGTGCCGTCATCAGTCGCTTCGACTCCCACAGAGGTGGTGCCGCCTTCGGAGGATGGTAGTGACATTCCCATGATAAATCTTTCCGAGAAACATTTCTACGACGAGTTTCCCGACGAGGATGAAGACGGCCTCGTTGATGGACGAACATTGACCCGAACCTCAGAGGCCCATCAGCTCGTGCGACAAATGACTCGTAACGACTTTAACTTCCTGACCCGGATCCGCGCACCGTCCCCAGGACTCCGCTCCGGACAGGTCACCCCAATCGAAGAGAGAGATCCGGACGCCTACGTCGAGCGGCCGACCCATTACCGGGGGGGCATCCTCTCATCCCTCCTCAAGCTCTACGACCAGTCGTCGGGCAGCAGCCACTATTCCCGCGGCCGGTATGGCCACTCACGTCAGAGCAGTCTGGGGGAGGTCAGCAGTCGGGGCCTCTCGCCGGACCCCGGCTGGAAACAACCCCAGCGACAACGGAAGTGGTACGAAAAATCTCCGAGCCAATCTAGCACCTCCCTCTCCGGCTCGACGGCCAAGAACTCGTCCAGCTCGCCCATTGCGATGCTGAAGCGCTCGCGGAGCAGTGGTCCCATCCCCGGCTCGGGCGGCAAACGCTGGACCAAACCCCGGCTGGAGGATGAGATCCGCATCACCGTCCATATCGCCGAGCTGCTCTCGCGCCAGCGGTATCTCATCCGGCTGTGCCGGGCACTGATGAAGTATGGTGCTCCGACCCATCGTCTCGAGGAATACATGACCATGACTGCTCGCGTCCTGGAGATCGACGGCCAGTTTCTGTACATACCCGGCTGTATGATCATCTCCTTTGACGACGCGTCCACGCACACCACCGAGGTCAAGGTAGTCCGATCTGCCCAGGGAGTCGACCTGGGCAAGCTCTCCGATGTACATATTGTCTATAAGGAGGTTATTCATGATGTGATTGGCGTGGAGGAAGCCATCCAGCGGCTGGAGGAGATCATGAAGAAGAAGAACAAGTATTCCGTGTGGATGCTCATCCTGGTCCACGGGTTTGCTTCGGCGTCCGTGGGGCCGTTTGCCTTTAACGCCCGGCCGATCGACCTGCCGATCGCCTTTTTGCTCGGATGCCTACTGGGCATCCTGCAACTGGTCCTGTCCCCACGCTCGAACCTCTACTCGAATGTCTTTGAGATCTCGGCGGCGGTGCTGACCTCCTTCCTGGCCAGGGCTTTTGGCAGCATCCGGTACGAAGGCGAACGGTTGTTCTGCTTTTCGGCCCTGGCGCAGTCGTCGATCGCGCTAATTCTGCCCGGGTACCTGGTACTGTGCGCCAGTCTGGAACTGCAGTCACGCAGCATCGTCGCCGGCTCCGTGCGCATGGTCTATGCCATCATCTACTCAATGTTCCTTGGATTCGGCATCACGATCGGCACCGCAGTGTACGGCCTGCTGGACTCGGACGCCTCGACCGAGTACACCTGCCCCCCGAGCCCGATCCGCGACGAGTACCTGCAGCACTTCCCCTTCGTCATCCTCTTCACGCTCTGCCTCGCGCTCGTCAACCAGGCCAAATGGCGCCAGATCCCCGTCATGCTCTTCATCGCCTTCGCCGGCTACGTCACCAACTATTTCGGCGCCAAGCGCTTCGCCTCGAGCACGCAGGTCTCCTCCGCCCTCGGCGCCTTCGTCATCGGCGTCCTTGGCAACCTCTACAGCCGCCTCCGCCACGGCCTCGCAGCCGCAGCCATGCTCCCCGCCATCTTCGTGCTCGTCCCCTCCGGCCTCGCCGCCAGCGGCTCCCTAATCTCAGGCATCGCCTCCGCCCAGTCCATCACAACCACCAGCTCGCCCTACGGCGTCATCTCCAACGGCACGCAGGGCTTCGTCGACGCAGCCCGCAACATGACCCACACCGACGACCAGTTCCACGGCGTCGTCTTCGACATCGGCTACGGCATGGTCCAGGTCGCCATCGGCTTCACGGTAGGCCTCTTCCTCGCCGCGCTGGTCGTCTACCCGCTCGGCAAGAAACGGAGCGGCCTGTTCAGTTTCTAGCTTCGCATCGTCCAACCCATACTCCTGCACCTCCTGCATCTTATCCCAAAAGCACCCCACGCATACGTCGCATACATACACCATTAGCATATCAACTCGTATCTCATTTCATCTCATCTGCTTATTAGCGTTGCTTCTACCCTACCCTGTCCTGCCCTTCGTCTCAACTTGTTTTGTTTTGATTTGGTTCGATGGATATCCCTAACATTTGTACTATTGCGCTTTTCCTTTTTCCCGGACTGTACTGGATTGGTATTGATTTGCTTGATTGATGGCGAGAACACGGTTTTCACAGCGGCTTCTTTTGTCCTTTCATGTTTTTATCCGGTAGCTGGTTGGTAGCGTGTAGGCTCTGTTGGCGATTTGATTTGATTCGATCCCATTCGATCATATGCAAGAAACAAAAGCATAAGTCATGGTCATGATTGTTGATCATATACTTACTATTTCCGAAGAGGCACGAATTATTCTTCCTGGTGATGCTCATGAGTCACGATTGATGATGGTCTGTCATATCGACCTAGCGATCTGATATAACGGTTTTCTTTTGTTTCTAGTGTAAAGGCTGCTATATCTCTTGTCTATGATCAAGGGCGGTGGGATGCCCGTTAGAGCAATATGTCTGTACGCATACTTGGTCCATTACTATGGAATCGATATGCACATAGCCAGATGTACATACACGTAATGAGAGATACATGAAACGTCAAGCCAAGCAGAGGCTCAGTCCAAAGAAGAATGCCCCTGCATGCTTGTTCCATGTGTTCGTCAATCTCTTTGAATAATTAAAAGAATGAGAAAGAAGACGCAGAACCGTAGTGAGAAAGAAAGTCATTCATCTCCGACTGAGTATCATTCAACTGAACAAGTGTCGGTGGCGTTCCAAACACTCTGAGCAGTCAAGGGAACGAAGGCACCAATATCATAATAATCAAAATACCGCCTCAAGACGGTTGGTATTCCAGATTAGTCTGGGCCACAGCAACAATAAGAAGACCAAGAGGACAAAAAGAAAGACATTCAAAGTGGGGCAAGTCCGTTACGTCTCAAGTCACATTATGTACGACGTCCACATTACATGAACAGGGTCTTGCGCTTTTCGGCGCTGGAAAGTACGAGCATCGGCGTCTTGCGCCTTTCAGGAGCCTGAGCTGCCGTCTTCTGACCTGCGACGACAGCAGCCACAGAGGGTGGGCCGCTTGGGGGAGATTGCTCCGCCCGGATATCCGCAAACTTACCCCCGAAGAAACTGCCATCTTCGCTGACAGGGGTAGTTGTGTTGTAAGGGCTGTCCTGGGACTTGCGTTCCCGCGAGGATCGCTCCTTGCGCTCAGAGCCAATAGCACCGTTGGCAACAGCGCGCAAACTGCCCAGGCTAGGCTTGCTCGAAAGGCTGCCGCTGCGAACAGTAGCATCATCGCCATCGGAGAATGCAAAGTCCTTTTCGCTAGCCGGAGTGTTCGTGCCACCGCTGCTGGTATATCCAAAACTCCGGGTCTCCCCACGTCGTTCAATCCCCGCACGCACAAGGCTGTGAATGGCACGTCGGCGCTGGCGAGTTGCAAAATTCTTGCTTCCCTCATGCTTGGAGGTCGGCTTGGCCACGAGTTCTTCCAGGGAAGGAGGGTTACGGGGCTGACGAACGGGATGTTCTCCAGCACGGTTTTGACCGGGACCGAAGGTGCCCGTAGCCGGTGTGGAAGGGAAGACAGCCGACTTGGGAGCGGTAGAATTGACGGCAGCGTTGTTGGCCCGGGCAGTGTCAATCGTGGCTCCTGCTGCTGGGTTAACGGACGAACTCTTCTTGTGACCCCGGCGAAACGCGTTGGCGGATGGGGGCGGAAGAGGAGCGACGTCCCTAGGAGGTGATGGGCTGGTTCTTGGGGGTGAGACTGTCTGCTGCCTTTCCAAGGGGGACTGCACTGATTCCGATGGCGGAGACACCTCAGCATAGAATGCTGGAGTCTGCATAACGGGCGAATGATCCTCCTCTTCCCGGTAGGGCGAGGAAGTATTCTCTTGCATATAACTGTTGTCGTAAACATAATTGTGCTGGCCAGTTAGAGGATTATAAACAGAAAACAGCCCCGGTTGACCAGGGACGGGCTGCACAACAGGCTGAACACCCTGCTGGAGCTGCTGCTGGTAGAAGCCCATGGCGGGAACGGAAAGAGAGGGCATTTCGGGGACTTGCCCCATGGACGCTCCAAGGTTGAGGCCCTGAAACTGCTGTGCTGCAGCGGTAACGCTGATCAACTGCTGCTGCAAGCGCTGCTGCTGAGCAGCCAGGAAGAGATTGGTCGACATCAGTTCCGCGTAAAGGGTCTCGTCCATCGGCATATCACCCGCGATGTCGATGGCCGGCGGTGCAAGCACCTGTTCCGGTAAAGTGTACATCGGCCGCCCATTTCCCATGTCCATGTGTTGATTGGTGGCAAACGAACGCCGGGGAAAGCCAGCTCCCGTCGCAGTCTGCGGAACACGATCAGCTGTGCCACCGGTATGGGCTCCATATCGTCCTGTTTCCAGGCCAAGATGCTGCTGACGTTGTGATGCGGACGGCAGGGTCGCAGATTTGGGAGCAGTTCTCAGACCCGCCAAAAGATGCGACCGGCTAGTACGAGGGGTAGGAGGAACCGGCGCCGAAGGCTGGGACTCATCGATGGTAGAAATATGTGGAGGAGGCACGTTCAAACGTTTGATGTTGGAGCCTTTTCTCCGAGAAGCAAATCCGGAACCAGGAGCTCCGAGACTGTTGCCGTTACCGAATGACGAATTGTAAGTCATTTGAGCAAGACCGCCAGCGTCCATACTCAAAGTTCGTGTAAATGAAATATAGACAATATGTGCACGAGATAATAAAAGAGTAGTATCAACACTCCGCGAATGGCAGGAGGGAGGTGGATCGGTGAATTAACAATGGCTTCGTTCGAGGAATTACGTTATTAGGATGATGTCGAGGGCACACAGGATGGAAATAATCAGGCAACACCGCTGAATTCTTCGGAAAGATTGACGGAGCGTGAGGAAAGAGTTGCTGGTGATCTGATTTTGTTGGAAAACGAGCCAGTCGACAGGACCTACAACGTGTTAGCATGAGCAAATTAACATACCAACCAAAGGCAACTAACCAGTAGTGATGAGAGAGTAAACGATTAGATCCAACGAGGACAGCAACCAGATGATACCCAAACGTCGAACGGATGAGCAACTCAATGTGTCACAAGTGAAGCCTTAGCTCAGAACTGACATGAAAGTGAAAGGCGGCGACGACAGATGCAATCCGACAGTGAGAGACGCGACAATTAGAGGCTAGTCAATAATGGCGTCGAAGAAGAATCCAACGAGTAGTTTCCGATCCGAAAGAAAGATAATATGAACGCGCGGAGTGTGCTCTGCAACTCCAGCAGTGTTGAAGGACGCTTGACGCGAGATAATCGGAAAGAAGCTCTGACACAAACGATGGCCAGAGACGAGGAAGAGAAGAAAAAGTCGACGCGAAGCAGAGAAGTTACTTCGAAAAATAAAGGAAGACTTTTTGTTTTTTTACCCTCTATTAAACGATTTTATTATTTCTCCCGGTATCCCGCGCAAGAAAAAAAGAATAGAGTCTGTTTTTCAGCCGTGAGGGGGAAAAGAAGAATAGGGAGGAAGGTCGATGGTGCGGTGGCAGAAATGAATGGGCGTTGGGGGCGAAGAGGATGAACTCCGCAAGTTGTCAGTGTTCGGGTATCGGCCTGATACGCGCCAGTCACCTGAGTCGGCGGTTTTGCTCGTTTCTTTTTCCGCCCGCCTTTTCCCTTGGACGGGGTTCAGCACCCAAAGCTCGATGTAGATAGAGGAAGGGAGCCAATTGTGGTTGAGGAGCAAGGTGATCCTAATGTAAAACAGCGAGAATACTTAAAAGACGTATCAAATCAGAAGAGAGAAGCAGCGGAAGAAGAAGAAGAAAAGGGGGGAGAAGTGAAGATGGATTAGGTTAAATCGATGGAGATGTATGGGGAGGAAGAGGAGAGGATGATGAACAGGAGGAGGACTGAAGAAAGAGTGAAGAGACGAAGAGAAAAGGTCCGAACGGAAGAGCTCCCTGAAAGGCGTTGTTCCAGGTGATTAATCTTAAAGAAAGTGAATTTCACTATTATTTCCAAACAGTCGGGCGGGAGATGATGGGTTGAGACAAGCCAGTGGTTGCAGTGTCAGATCATACGCTGAATGGCTCGCTTGGCAGAAACTCTAACCAAACTCAGTTAGCCAACAAATAACAAAGTATGCGCAGACATTGCTGATTGGATGATCCAGAAAATAACAATGAAATGGACTAAGGCAGACAAGGAAAGTACCGAGTCTGATTGACGCCTGATAAATAAGGTCAACAACTGCAATCCTTTGGGTCTCATTTAAATTGCTCTATTCATCAATTATCATTAACACAATACATGACTTAATAAGGCACATATATATCATCAAACATATGTCTTTTGTCATTTCTAGCAATAATCCAACAACACGAGACAGCACAGAAATGGAGTACTAGGTAATCTCCTCTCTACCAAACGACAACCATGATTGGTCGAGGTCTTCGCGCTCCATTTGGAAGATCCCAGTCTAGCGTCTTCAACGTGGCCTTGCTCGCCGCCAGCCAACCGCTTCTGCTGCAGGATTCGCCCAGGAACCGCCGTCCGCTTCTTCTGACTGGCCTGTCAGGCGGTGCCGGACCGCTTGCAGGATGTGCGATGTGCTGCCTGCATATGATGTTCTTGAGCTAATAGGACTGCCGGATTGGAGTTTGTAGGTGTTCACTTTTAACTTCTACCTAGGTTCTATGTTGTGACTCAGCTGGATACTCGGATTGAGGTGCGGAGATGGCTACTATGCAATATTTTCGCCTGTCCAGCAAGTCCTGATAGTTTTGTGTTGAAGAGTAAGCATAGAATTAGCAGAATTCTCATGACTACGGAAGAGCTGTACATGGTATTTCTTAGCGGTCCTCTCTACGGAATACCTTGGACGACTTGGCTCAGGTTTCGATAGCGAGATGCTGAAGACTGCCACAGGCCGAGGCTCTATGATTGTCTCCCTTGCATGCAATGATCGCCAGCTAAGACCGATCATGATGTCACCCTGAGACAGTCTGTTACAACTTACAACTTCTATCGTCTGCTTGAAATTCGTTATCCTCCAAGAACATCCATTGCTGTTCAGCGTAATTTGGTCTCTTACTATGTACAATCTCTTCATTCACTGCAGAACCAGTGTCAGGAGGTTATTATCAACCGGGGTCACCACGGATGAAAGATCAACATGCAATAGTCGAACAAGATAAGTTCTCAAAGAATCCACTCAGTAGTTGGAACACGAGATCATTCAAAAACATAAGAATTTGAGCTTGGGTATCTGCTGGCAGACATAGCATCGTTCTGTCCGCCAGGAGTGCAATGAGCATCGCAAATCATGACATAACGCAGGGACATGCAGTGAAGAAATGGATATGGAGAGTTAGGAGGGCCCCCGCTTCGGAATGGGAGTAAATCAGAAGGGCGTACCACCTTGTATGATTGGGTCATGAATATGGACATGCTTCTCAGCCAAAGCCACCCCGTTCAGGCGTCTACAGATACTGTTGGCCCAGAGAACGGGAGGGACGATGGCTCCCTTTGAGAAGGGAAACGCTTCTGCACTGGCTCAGGTGATTCGCCGCCCGGCCCCCTTCCATTCATTCGGTCAAACTCCAACGTCTCAGCCAACTCTGCGGCCATGGGGTCTAACTCTTCCTCCTTTAGGCCCGTTGCAAGAGCGACAAGCCTTCGATGCACGTCGAATTTGGTGCTTACCCCCGCGTCGGCGGTCTGCTGAGCTAGATCCCTGACGGCTGCACGGCGAGCTTTCTGTAGGGAGCATAGTTGTCGCGCCAGCTGATAAGTGATTAATAATTGGTTCTGATCGCTCGAGGAGGGCATCATGTTCTCTTTTGCCGGTGGAGGCATTGATGTTAGTCGCTCTTTCAGGCGGACTTGTTGAATTTGTTCCAAAAGAGATTCGTAAGTGCTTCTGAGTCGCTCATATCGTTCAAGCTGTGCCTTAACCGGCTCTCCTTCGGTCTCTTTGGCTTCCAAGGCGGCAGTCTGCTTCTGAATCTTCTGCCGATCCAGCTCCAATTGCTCGTAGAAAGCTTCGGGATTCGCGACATCGTCTGAGTCTGGTTCGTTAGACTTCGTGTGCCCATAACAAGCCGCGAGCTTCTTATTAGTTTCGGCCATGATAGCACTAATCTTGGCAAGCAAGGCTGAGGTGGCAGGGGAAGCGTCGGGCGGAAGAGCAACGGTTTGGTCCGGGTTTTCCAGGACAGTGAGATCGCCTTCTGTGTGATCAATTCCCATTGTTATCGAAGATGGCGGGGGAGGAATATCCCGCTCGGGGGGATGCGCTCTCTGGGTAATGCTTGTGGCCGTTTCGCCTTTCTTATTGACCAGATCTCCAGCTCGCGGGCAATGCCCCAGAAGCAGATTGACCAAGCGAAATGCGCCATTTCGAGCTGCAACTAGAGCGGCTGTATCCCCATTTGAGTCCTGGCAGGAGAGTAGCAGGTCGATTTCGTCTTGCGAGCAGGTATTGCGCAACTTCTCCAACAGGACTTCACAGTAATACCGAGAGCTCTTCCATTTCCCTTTACTCCTGGTAGTTTCCGATATGTGATGGAAAATGGTGGCACCGAACCAGTCCCTGAATGAGACAGTGTCAAGAAGTAGGTCCAGAAGTGCCGGAAATGTTCTCTTCTCATAATTATTCGTAAACAGGACAGCGCGTACCAGAGGCGTTTCTTCATGGACAGATAATGCCTTGATATTTGCGCCCCTTCGCAATAGATCTTTCACAATTTCCAAATCCCCCATTGCACAGGCCCAATGAAGAGCAGTATTGCCGGAATCGTCAATTGGACGATCGACTTGAAAATTGGCTGGAGGTTGCGGAGGCGGAATGCGTGTTGCCTCTGGGGCGTCTCCAACTGTCATGAAGTAATCCAGCAGCTGGTCACCATAGAGTATGTGCTCCTGCTCACTAATCGACATGGCAGTGACTTCATTCATCTCACGCTTGCGCTTTCGAGAATAAGAGCCATGCTGCGACATAGGCATCATCTCTTCATCTGCCACCATGGACGATGACTCGAGTGTCGCCTGTTCAATCGATTCGTTATCGTCATAACCAGGGTTGATCTCGAATTGTTCGTGCGGGAAGCTCGGTGGTCCCATGTTGCGAATTGGTTTGGCGGCACTGAATACCTGCTCATTCACAGCTTTCTTTTTGGAGGCTCTTGGTTTCGATGAGGCGGCGGAAGTATGTTTCGGGGCCGGTGGAGGAGTGTGATCCCCTGCTACATAGTCGAAAATCGGCCTTAGCTTGTCAATGATGTTATTGCGCTCGGCGAGTAAACGGCCCTCGGGCAGTGGGATCCATGTTCCTATCCACAATATTAGTCGAATGACAAACGACGACACTTGACGGTGTAGGATATCCCACCCTGGTA
This sequence comes from Aspergillus lentulus, assembly GCF_001445615.1. Taxonomy (NCBI): domain Eukaryota; kingdom Fungi; phylum Ascomycota; class Eurotiomycetes; order Eurotiales; family Aspergillaceae; genus Aspergillus; species Aspergillus lentulus. The sequence goes on from NW_028322122.1 coordinate 381,199, forward strand.
TTTGCCGTAGCCACCCTGAACCTTCTCATGGGTCCCTTTCTGGACTTCACGCTCGAGAATCCGGGTTCTCGCTGGTTTGTCAAAACCAGCTACTTTGAGAATATGGGTAGCATTGATCCAATTATCGCCTCGTCGGCGCATAACACTTTCGCCATCGATTTTGAACTCGTAAACTGGAACCTATTGAACTGCGTTAGATTGACTTCGCGGCGAAGGAAGGGGTAAGTTGGATGGAAAGAGGAAAGGGAGAAAAGTCGAGGCTGTAGGGAAAATAGAGAAACGCAAGTAGAAAAGACTCACGCTGCTGTATGTAGCAGAATAGATTTTTGAGAAATCCACCGCCGCCATAATGCCCGTCTCCGCAAACCGTTGTGATGCAATCAGTATGTTCCCGAACTGTTAACAGCAGATGATTTGACGCGGCTTGACGGCCTCTGATGGCCAATCGCAACGCCTAGAGTAGCCTATCTTTGGGCATTGAACAACATGCAATAATATAGGAGCACAATAGATTATGAAACAACAGCTTTGAAGACGACAAGATGAAGTATTAGCCACCAGTGGCTCGTTGGACACTCAGTGACATCCCAGCAACGCGATGCTTTGCAGGCTGGCTAGCGAAGACGCGCTTGGGAGAGAACCGCGTAAAGTGGTCCGAATATGCGCTAGTCCTATTGCAGAGCACGTGTCACGTGGTATCACCTGACCGTATCGCGGAACGAAGGAACAGCATGCCAGCAGGAGAGCTGCAAACATCGCTGCTCGGTCGCTTATCCTTCAACCACACTCTTCCGTGCATTATTTTCTCCATCAATATGACTGTCGTGGAGTCAGTGAAGAGCGCCGTTGGGCTCGGGGATGGCACTGGTATGTTTTGGTGCCATTGGCACTCGAGTTGTGGAATCGGACGCCGAAGGATGGACATCTGCAATGGCTGCTAACTCATTGAGATAGTCGCTTCCCGTCAAGAAATGTCCGATGCCCGTCTTCCGCTTCCGTACCGAGACTCCTGTGCACACCTCCTGATCCCATTGAACCGTTGCCGACAGCAGGAGTACTACCTTCCTTGGAAATGCGAGGTATTACAACTGTGCTTTGCGTCCCAGTACATGATTTCGGGGTTTCCGGCAGCTACTAACCCGTGAGCTTCTGCTACAGGATGAGAGACACAGCTACGAGAAGTGTCAATACGAGGAATTCAAGAAGCGCGTCGCCAAGATGGATGAGCTGCGAGCCGCGAAGAATGGTGCCCGGAGCAACTGATTTGGGAGAGACCAACTGTGCACTCGAAATGAACGGAGGAACCGACTATGTACATAATAAAGATTATGAGGTTATTTGTCCATGCACCGACTGGCGTTGGGATCTTCTTCGCAATGGAGTTGCCGAGACTATGCCAATGAGCACCTAAGCCCTGTTGATCCATCGAGGCGCATTCTGCAGGGACTACATACTTTACACGACGTTGAGTCGGTCATGTGTGAGAGCTTCAGTCGACTCCAAAAGGTGGCCAGTGGCTGCGGATTGCTGTTGGCCAATGGTATTTGTCAGCAAATCTGCTTTGCAACAGAACTAGCTCTTGGTTGCTCTCGTATATTTCCGTCTCCGCTTCCTGTCTATCCTCCCGTTATGCCGGGAGTTGAGTTCGAAATGTGGCCATTCCGAGCGGCTCATGGATGGGCTGATGTCGTTGCAGTCTCGATATGTCATACCATTCCGCAGGGACTGCCCCATCCTCCCAATAAACAGTCTTTCCTCAAGTAGCATAAAGTAAGAAGAAGTCATTCTTCAGCTCTTCCTGGAGGTCAATTCCGAAGCTTGCATTAGAACAAGGCCATAAGACAATATATCATCCATGGCACGCTAATCTAAATCGCACCGGCATATCGTGGAGTTCAGAAGTCTTCAACAACTCCTCGAAGATCAATAGTAAGCTATAAAAGTGTCCTATGTCCTAGCTGTTTGCTTCAAAAAATAAGCAACATACTTGCACTGCTGCCCTATTCCGTGCTACAGACGTAATCACATGATCCGATACCTCCGCGCTTTGGAGGAATCACTAGGTTGCTTATAAATCCTCTTCGCGCAGTTTCCGCCGCATTATCAGCAACATTAGTGAGTATTCCAATTTTGCTGCCCCGCGGGAACGAAAAATCCTCCCCCACTACTATGCCAGTGGGAAAGATTTACGCCAATAGGCGATTGATTCCGGCCACCGAAGCTTCGGCGCGGAAAAGCAGATAAAGTCCAACCATCACTTCTGCGATGATCAGATAATTTCACTTCTTCTTCTCCTGTTCCTGTGTACCTTGGATACTTTGCATCGCCTGCTACGGACATTGGTTGCATCTTACTCGCTGGCCCCGCGTTCATTCGAGGTCTAGACTGCCAGGGATTTCCGCCTCCTCAGTGCGGGTTCTTGGATTTGTCCTCAGCTTGACCGCTTTGGCTGATTGTACTGGGTTGGTCGGGTCTTTCATGATACGATGGGTTTACTGTATGTCAAGCGTGACGATGCGCAGAATCTGCTGCTAATATTAGCTTAAGAGCCCTTGGGACAGCACTTGACTGGGAGGAAGCCAAGAAACGTTCCGATCAAGTGCGGAAATGGGGAATTGAGGTCAGTCCCTTAAAGTCAATGTTCTCTGTCCGTACGACATAGGACACCGGGACCTTTACTGACATAACGGATAGCAATTACTGGCTATTTGGAACAGAGCGAAAGGGAAAGAGCGTGATGCCCTGCTCTGGGGTGACGAGGTAGCTACCTCTTCCATCGAGTTGATTGCTCTTTTTGGCCGAATGGCTCACACGGGATCAGGTCGAGTACCTTGTGGTAGCTATCGATGACGAGGCTAAAAAGGCGCGATTGTCTCTGGCTCAAGCTGAGATTCTCAAGTCCTTGGCCAGAGACGAGGCATTGTGGAAGGAGAAGCGCTCTGGTCCGGCGCATGGTAAAGAACAGTGAGTTATTTCAGTTATGTGCCTTATTGCCGGATCTGCCTAATACCGGCGACTTAGTGAGGGCGAAGAACCTCCTCATTTCCATCCCGAGTTCGGCCGCTTTATGCTAGAGGCTACTCCGGGTAGGCCGTGGGGTATCGACTTCAAGGATCTTTTGAAAGTGGAATCGAATATGAAATGGAGGTACGTTTGCTATTGCCATCGATTAATATGTATTCATGGTCACTGACTGTACTGGTTCAGGCGGGAGATTGCAAAGTCTCATATGGCGCCAAATGAGGTCCCCATCACACTTACCACATTTCCTCGTCTAGGGACAAAGGATGATTACATTCAGCCTTACTATCCTCCATCTGGGCCAGCACTGCGCTCGCAGTTTGTCCCGGACGAAATTGCTAATCCACATATCAGATTCCCAACACTGGCAGCAAATATCAGGTCGAGAAGGGGCCGGAAGGTCGAGTTGAATGTGCCTGTATTCGTGGACAAGAACACCCCAGTCCCTTTCAAGGACCCCACCGTTAACTATGATCTTCACAAATGGCCTGAGGATGATGATGTGCGAAATGGAGCAGCAAAGGAAGGCCATGTCTATATGGATGCGATGGCGTTTGGAATGGGCAGTTGCTGCCTTCAGATCACATTCCAAGCAAAAAACATAACGGAAGGGAGAAAACTGTATGACCAGCTTAGCCCGCTGGGACCCATTTTACTGGCACTTACGGCTGCGACACCAATATACAAGGGATTCCTTGTCGATACTGACGTTCGGTGGAATCAAATCGGGAACTCTGTTGACGATAGGACGCGGGAAGAGCTTGGCGAACTTGTAAGGCATCTTGCATCCCCTGCCTTTCGACGCAATCGAATTAACAAAAGCACCAGCCTCTGAAGAATGATAGATGGAGGATCCCTAAGTCTCGATACGCGTCCAACTCCACCTACATCTCCCAGGACCCGCGGCTGCGCAAGGAGTACCTGGATCCTGAACTGATTGTGGATGAGGACATCAAGAAGCGACTTGTTGAGGGTGGCATGGATGATTTGTTGGCGACTCATTTTGCCCACCTTTTCATCCGTGACCCCTTGGTCATCTTCTCAGAGGATCTGGACGAGCTGGATTTGAACAAGGCCGACCACTTTGAGAACTTACAGTCGACTAACTGGCAGCACATGCGCTTCAAGCCGCCGCCACCAGACAAGGCTGACATTGGCTGGCGTGTCGAATTCCGTTCAATGGAGATTCAGATGACGGACTTTGAGAATGCGGCTTTCAGTATCTTTATTGTTCTCGTCACTCGTGCCATCCTCAGCTTCGACCTTAACTTCTACATACCGATTCAGCGAACCACTGAGAACATGGAGACGGCTCATGCACGCAATGCGGTGCTGGACCGGAAGTTTTATTTCCGCAAAGACCCGTTCTCCCGCCGTGTCCCCAGAGCGAGCCATCGTTCGACCAGCGCCAGCGAGGCCTCATCGGCCTCTTCTTCTGCCTACAATACACCGCCTCCGTCACCTCCTCTTGGACCAGTGGATCTGGAGTACGATCTTATGACTATTGATGAAATTGTCAATGGCTCTGCTGATGGATCATTCCCGGGGCTCATTCCGCTCGTCGAATCGTACCTGAATAGCGTCAATGTCGACGTGGAGACTCGGTGTTCCTTAGCTACCTACCTTGACCTCATCAGGAAACGAGCAAACGGAACTCTCTGGACAGGGGCCCGGTGGATTCGTGAGTTCGTTGCCTCTCATCCTTCGTATAAGCAGGATAGCGTGGTATCTGAAGAGATCTGCTACGACCTTGTGAAGGCTGTGGAAGAGATGACCGTAAAGGAAGGCAGAGACGGGAGTGTCGGATGGCAATTACTCAGGGGCAAATAAGATTCAAAAGCATTTGCATTATCGAGTGATGAGTTTTGTTTCACAGACCTAGCATTGGTGGATAATATCATTAGCTATAGATAGCATTCTCTTGCGTTACTTGGTGTCCCATTACAAGACTTAGGCAAATCCGTCTTTGTTATCCAGACCCTTTCCAGTTCTCCCCCTTGCACTTTTAATCTTTGGCTTTCTCCGCAGAATCCCTTGCAGGTATCCGAGCAATTCGTCCCTCGAAACCGATCATGTGTGGAGCCAAACTGATCTCAAGCCAGGGAAATCTGCTCATCCTCCGTTGGTCGTCGACACGAATCAGCCAGACCAGTCACCTTCCATTCCCCATTGATCTTATGGAGGACGAACAGTTCGACACCGACATGGTCCACAACCCCATTGATCTTCGCCCTGAACGGGGCCCACACAGCAGCTAGATTTGCCGACTCGTGCACCTTCACTTCAGGGTCCCAAATGCGCTCGTCGATATCGTCCTTGATCTTGGAAATGTGCTCGACAAAGGCTCCAATGGTGCAGAATCGTGGCACGCTGGGTGGCGGTGGCCAGAGCGCCATTCCTCCTGCCTTGACGCAGTACTTGTCGAAGTCATCGCGAGACTTTGTTTCCAACGCCGAGAGGAATCCCTTTGCCACTGCGATAATGGCGTCGACCTCCTCTGTCAGATTGCAGCCGGTTGAGGTTGAGACATCCGATTGTTGCTGAGATTGGTTTGGTAGTGTCCAGCACATTCTGGACTTGTGGAGTTGATTGGAGGTGGTGGTGTAGAAGTGAAAGAGCTTTTTCCGCTTACGCTGTGTGCTTCTGTGTCAGTGAATGGCAAAAGGCTGCCGGTTCCGGGGAAAGACCTCCATTTGATCGAAGGTCGACCACCCCCCGGCTGTTCCATCAGCCATTTCACATGCAGGTTTCCGCTGAGAGATTTATATCTTGGAAGTGCAGAGGCAGATTGATCCCGCTGTTTATGCTTGAGAGAGCAGTGGGCACATGTTTGATCGAGGGATCTCTCTGCGAGAAGAATTGTTACACGCTAGAGCATCCTTCGCAATTCAGGGACATGCTGACAGATCTCCTCGTCACTGCATTGGAAAGACGTTTACAGGACGGGTTGGACGTGTCACCGTTACACTGCGAGCTGCATCAAGTTTTTACTGTCTGACAAGTATGATCCATTTAACCGCCGAATGGCAGGGGCACATGAAGAATTGAATGCGGCTTGAAAGGTTGCCTCTTGACTGTGCAACATGGTCAAGACCAGGAGGCAACACAAGCAGGATGATTGCGTAGCATTTCCCAACAGCCTCCAGGAGAAGCGCTCAGCTTCTTGGCCGTGTTAGCCGGCGTCCGTGGCCATACAGACCTTATGTCGGATACTTTCCGTCCTATGGCCAGATTTGGAACTTTATATATCGGAAAATGTAACCTGCAGAGTAAGATGTGCGGAAGGAAGGGGTTGATTGACTCCTTGTACAACAATACAAAATGATTGCATCCAGTATGGAACCTCCGCTTCAGAGCTCCTGGAAGTGCCAATCGAGGTCTTCACTGCCAGCAAGTGAAGTGCACTGAGCTGGACCAAGACTAGAGTCTTGTCGTTGGCTTGTCGTTGGCTTGGCTTTCCCCTTTTCCGTCCGGCCCTTGCGGTCTGCGGGCATGGTGCACGCGCGGGTTGAGCAGTCAGCCATTTCATGCTTGTTGTTTCCTGGGAGTACTCTTGCTGTCTTGCACCCATCTACATTACTCTCAATCATCGTATCGACACTATCAACACCGGTGTCATCAATGAGACGGCCATCCCCAGAGTCCATCTGTTACCGGCCACCTTTAAGGCCATTTCACGTTCTAACTTCGACCCCACCTGACGAAACCTCCCTGACGAAACCTCACTGACGAAACCTCCCTGACTCGTAACTATCCAGTCAACCTTTGTCAGAGCTTAATCATCCATGAAGACTCTTGGCCGGCAATAGACTTCGGCTTGCGATGCCTTACATCGCCATCTCACATGCCTTGAGCGTGTCGGCAACGGCTATTCTTCGGCGCAATCCCGTGCCGCCTGCAATAGCCTGAGCATCATGACTAAGTCTATTTCTCGTTTTCAATACCCAATTCTGCCCCCACGAAATCATGTTCTCCGCAATGGAGATGATGATCGTTGCTCTTCTAGGCAGAACCGCCGGGGTGGGTTTTGTGGGATCCCCACACTCTTCAGGACCCCGCAAATTTCATGACTCGTCGTCCTGCGGAGCATGTATGAGAGCCTACTGACGGAATCGAGGGCACACCATGGAGGCCAACAATCACCGAAAAACCAGCTTTGCAAAAAAAAGGTAGCGTCATTCGCGCCCTTTCTCTTTGCGCCACCACAATGGGTACCGGCCTATATAAGACGACGAAGCCGAATCTTGCGACGGGGAGGAAATGGCGCGCAAGTCCCAATAGCGAGTCTTGAGCCTTCAGAATGAGACTTTTGGCTGCTTCCTTCTTTGCTCTCTGGGCCGTGGGGAATGCTGCACCGAGCAGCGTTTCCAACCCTAAGGCCCACGTCCGCAATGGTACCTACGTTGGGGTGAGAAATGCGAATTACCAGCAAGATTTCTTTTTAGGTATGCCGTATGCCCAGCAGCCTGTGGGAAATTTGCGATTCAAAGTTCCCCAATCTTTGAATGAGAGCTGGGAGGGGGAGCGCGATGCAAAGGAGTACTCAAATATCTGTGTCGGATACGGCGTAAGTCAACTCCTCTCTCTTGGCAGAAGCCAGGCAGGCTGATTGAGAGTAGTCGGACTCTATTTGGTATCCGATGTCTGAAGCTTGTCTCACCATAAATGTCATCCGCGGTTCGTCGGTCGATGAGAGCTCGAAGCTGCCTGTTGGTGTGTGGATACATGGGGGTGGATTCTACATGGGCTCAGGCTCTGACGAGCGCTATAACATGTCTGCTATCGTTGCAAACTCGTACGAAATTGGTATGACATATGCTCAGGCACAAGAAGGCAATCTATCAAGATGCTTACCTGTTCAGGCAAACCCTTCATCGCCGTTTCGCTCAACTACCGCCTTTCTGCATGGGGCTTCTTGAGTTCTCAGGAAGTCGTTGACAGTGGGAACACCAATATCGGGCTCAGAGACCAAAGATTGGCGCTTCAATGGATCCAAGAGAATATTGCGGCGTTTGGAGGCGACCCGGCCAAAGTCACCATCTGGGGAGAGTCCGCTGGAGGAATGTCTGTTGGCTATCATCTGACAGCGTACGACGGCAGAGACGATGGTCTCTTCCGCGGAGCTATTATGCAATCTGGTGGGTCAATATCCGTTAGTCCAGCCAGCTACACGGTGTTCCAAGGCTTCTACGATGATCTTGTATCGAAAGTTCAATGCTCAGACGCTAAAGACACGCTGCAATGTCTGCGTGAAGTTCCCTTTGAGACGTTGAATGCCGCGCTCAACGGTACTGGCGGCTTACCCAACTATAGATTTGCCCCCGTGGTTGACGGGGATTTCATCCCGGATCGCGGCAGTGTCCTCTTGAAGGAACACAAATATGTCAAAGTCCCCATCATTGCTGGTACGAACACAGACGAGGGGTCAGTGTTTGGTCCCTCTGGAATCAATACCACGGAGCAATTCTACGAGTACCTCACAGGTTTGTTGGAGTGCTCTTCATCTTTATTGCTAGAAGACCTGCTAACCATCAAGATAGATGCCAAATATGGAGGGACAATCAAGCTCACTCATCCAGTAGCAAAGCAAATCCTACGGCTCTATCCTGACGACCCGTCCCAAGGTATCCCTGAGTATCTTGGATCCCAACGTGTGCCATCCATGGGCTATCAATGGCGACGTACATCTGCCTACGCAGGGGATGTGATGATGCACGCCATCCGCCGCCGACAATGTGAAGCGTGGACAGAGACATCAACGCCGGCGTACTGCTACCGCTTCAATGTCCACGCGGCAGACGTTCCTCTACTCCTGGGAGCCACCCACTTTGAGGAGGTGGCGTTTGTTTTCAACAACATCGAGGGACTTGGCTATCATGGTGGTAAACCGTTTGACGGCACGCCTGAGTCATACAAGCAGCTCAGCAAGCTGATGACGAGCATGTGGGCTTCATTCATCCACGACTTGGATCCAAACTCGGGCATCAAGAACTCCCCCGTGCACTGGGATCCGTACGGCAGAAGAAAGCCAGTCGACTTGCTCTTCGATGCCAATGTTACGAGCCACATGGAGCCCGACACATGGCGGAAGAAGGGGATTGACTATATCAATTCCAAGGCTGATGTTTATGGGCGATGATTACATTGATCATGTGCCTTGAGGATCACAAGCATTTCTCTGATTGTAGCACAGACGCAGAGCCGTGATATTTTCGAGTACGTCTACTGTTGTAGCTACAGTTGTAAATAGAACGTAACCACCACGATAATGATATATGTCTACAATACCAAGAACTTTTCGGAAGAATTGCCTCGTACTCTCTGTAAACATATCCATCTTTCGTCGACAACACCGACATTACCAAATCATGCTAGGAGCAGTTATCGCCAATCTACTCCACGCCATTGGCGACCGTGCATCTTCTAGACAGAATGTCCAATTGAACGACTCGACATACCTCAGAATGAGGAACGTAATATTCATTCCTGTACGTTTACAACGGTATGCAAGGGCAGACTGCTCCATTACCTACGATCATGTCAAAACTCAAAACTGGTCCAAACCCCAAAGATTACTAGATGTTTCGAGTTTGGATACCAAGGGACTCTGATACTAAGGTAACAAATACTCGCATCTGCACAGAAGATATAACGTTGACAAGCCTAATTATAGCAAATGACAGCTGTCATGTATCCGTTCCAAAAGTCTCATTGAGAATCGATATCCAATGTATATGGTCCTAAAGCCAATAGGAAGTAAGAGGACTCTTATTCAGTGTACGAAAATTACGTAGTACATACCTATGTATGTCAGGAAATACCAGTATCTTACAGTCAGCAGGGATAACGGTATCACACCTTACCTCATATGGAAGTCAGGTGCATGCTGATAATGATATTCGGACGAGTCGTGGTTGCACCCACAGCACATTAATCTCCTAGAATAAAGTTTTTTCCTCATGTACAGGTACACATTCCGTTTTACGTTGGAAATATCTGCGGACCGCTGGGACATTCTTTTTGCATGATCTGGACAGTATGCATGTCTTGATGCTAGCTATGCCGGTCAATAGTTCCAACCAACCATAGGTCATAGATGTGTCCCTTGCTATTCTCGGGTAGATAGGGTGGAGAATGCTGAATGATTGCTTAAACTTAGGGGGCGATTGAGGAATTACCATTTTGGGATTAGCTTCATAAATTTCCTTTTCATGCAGTTTAGCTAATGAGATGACAGCGACGATTACTTACGCAAATAGTCGCTCAGGTCAGTACTAATAAAAGACAAAGGATAACTTATACAAAATATTAATGACTGCATACATTTGACAATAGATGAGGTATGAATATGAGGTCTATATGTAACTATAGACAATAGACTACGGTAGTATGCAATGCGCAAACAGCTAGGGAAGATGTGGAACGATTGAGCGTTCCAGATCGATCTCTGATCCATCGCGCTTCGGCCGATTGCTAAGTTTCAAGGACGCATTCAACCTTGCATTCTCCGGTAGTTCGAAGGTAGATCTGCGATGTAATACCGTCAGGACGACTGTTTTACCAAGCATCGAGCATCCACGGTTGGTAGTCAATACAACAATAGGGGATTAGGGGGTCGGTCAAATGCCGCTAAGCCGTAGCCTTGCATGGCCCGGATCTTCTATCTGCAGATTGGCCGTCGACCGTCCAACCGGCCGCACGCCCTAAGAAATTTGAAATAGATGCAGAGGTATTGCAAATAAGCCTCAAGCCTCGTCGAGCCTGTCCGTTTCTGGACAAGCGAGGTCATCTACTCAGGTACTACCGATAGTTTGCCTTGCTTAAGCCAGTTGGGTAGGACGTCATGCGTGCTATGAACCATCCACGTTTCCGGGTCTCAGGAGGCCCCGAGCCTCACCAGTGTTCTCATCTATTGTATCTCTCGATCCGGGCCGCTCTTGTGAGATGCAAGCATGCAGGTATGGCCTTACGAACATCCGATTCGGCAATCTTCTGATGCGCTGTAGCCGAGCATATAGGTACGGGGGCATCCTTACCTATTTGGGCGGTTTGCACGCTGACGTAGTGAACTGTATCCATAAGGATTTGCCTGGGATCTGCATCCGCATAGATCCGCATACTGTATTACCCATCTACAGATCTCGACGTGCGGGCTGCAGCAGGAAAAAGCGTATTGACCAGTCAGGTGATGTCGATTTGGGCAAATCTCTCCTTGCTTCCGGCATAGCTATTGACTAGAATTTTGGATGCAAGCGAAGAAAATCGTTGTCGTGGAGGACGCCGATCTGTTTTGTAAGCGGCATAATAGCGACTTATTAGTGAAGACTAGGCCATCGTGCTGCTGTGTAACGTGAGTAATCATCACTGCCCTATCTGCTGATCTACTAGCGTATACTATTGGACGCTGATTGAGACAAAGAAAGTGTTTCAAGCCCACGATCCCAACATGGGTTGGATAGAGATCGAAGCGAGACATGGACTCATCTCATATCCCAAGACATACCTTGCTTGGGCACAATCTGGAGCTTCCTTTTCAGAGCCCGTTCTATTAGACCAGAATGACCGGGGACGATCCGATAGTATGGTAATGGTACACGGAACAGGTAGGCTGAGTTTTGAGACCATTCAATCATCGTGATGATATCTAGTCCTCCCCTGAGCAAAGTGGGTCTTCGGATCCCATCTGACTACCCGTTTGGGACCCATTGATCTCCGGATGTCACCACCGAGCAATCAGGAAACGACACACATATGTAGTGGGTCACTTCTCATACTTGATCATGTGAAGTCAAGAGTCCAAGAGAAAAACAACAAAGACAAGACAGGATGACTACTCCGACTGCATCCACTTTGAGCATGGGTGATAGACGATTGCAAAGGCACGACGGACTTTTAATGCTGTACCTACGGACTCTATACTGCAAAATACTCCGTACAGAATGATGCAGGTAGGTACATTACTACTGTACCCATCTCGACTTGTACTCCCACATCACCCCTACCCCTAAAGAACGAATCCGAGTTTAGATCCAGACTACCAACATCCCACCAAAAGTTCAATACCCAACCTTCAACAATCAACTATTCCCCAATCAGGATGAAGAACCGGGAATGAGAATTTCGGTTCGACTCTGAACGCCCCACCACTAACGAGCTAAAAGCGGCAGGAAGAGGTTAAGATCTGGAATTGGGCCGTCCTAGACTTCCGGCTATCGTGGTACCTTTCTAGAAAGAGATGGTGCATTGTATTCCTCTTACTCTAAGCGAGCTCCATTCGTCGATATACAATACCAAAATAGCATGAAGTACTGTAATAGACCCATAATGGGTCAGGAGTGGAATATCGCACGGAGCACCGAGTACTTTCTGCAATAAATTTTGGACATGCATGCCTCGTGGAATAGAAACACAGATCACCCGAGTACATACTCCATACGGCATACGGAATTGAATTTCAACGATGATTATTACCAGACTGAGGAGAGTATAGCCCGAGTACCATAGAATTAGACTCTGAAGTAGGAGCACACCGCTCCCTGGCACCGAGGGTTTGGGTCGTCCATAGTTTCTGATACACTCTTTCTTGCTTAGCTGGGCGACTGGATTCCTTCCGCCACGGCCTTCGTCCGTGCTCGGCCGGAGATCGGTGACGGCTTTTTTACTTCAAATTTCCGCGTGGTCGCCGATAATGTCGTACCAAATATGGAAGACCAGTGATTATGGTCCCCGGCAAATAATTCTTCTACCATTTGGAAGCATTATTTACCGATGCCAAGTGACAGAAGACAATGTACGTCAGATGCCGCGGAGATCCGAATATGAAATCTATGTAATCAACCTGTAACCCTTGGATCAAGCGGGGACGGTACCTGACTATGGATTACACTGCCCCCCTTCTAGACTAGGCCATAAGGAGAACCATTCGATATTCCACCATCGGACAGCATCCCATTCAGTGAAATTCCTCTCACCAATCCTTTCCAGGCTCCAGCGGAGATATCCCGGATAAGCAGCAACGACTGAACTCAATCTACGAGACACTAGCTGAAATTAGGTTACACCACATCACCATAGCGTTGAATAGGACGCTTATTTGTAATCACCAGATTGTGCGGTGTAAGGAACTTGCGATCCTCACCTTCCGTTTTGGAGTCAGGAGTACACTTGATCAATAGTCTCTCAGTGGCGCAGCCAAAAGAATCCATTTGTCGTAAAAAGCGAGTCTGATGACCAATGCAAGATTGGAGATGAGATTAGATCAGGTGAGATGAGATGAGATCCATGAGATCCGATCCGATGCGATGCGATGCGATTCGATCGAACACTAGGCTGGATACAGGTTGGTAGGTTTCACTTCGTATTTTAAAAACACGGCAAAACCTTGTTGTTATGTAAATACAAACTCACAGTACAGGCATATCGGTCCGCACACCAGCATGATTTCATAGCCTGTCTCTGCAGGTGGAAGCATATGCAAGTCAAACTCAAATATCTGTGCCATACTTCGTAGATCCATAAGCGTCTCTCTTGGTCATTTGTCATTTGCGACTACGGGAGTCCTCCGTAACATTATTGACGTTTAATTAAAATCGACGATATGGGATCCACGGTGGTGGTTCTGGTGGGTTCTAGCGCGATTTTGAAATTCGGGACTCGGTGATTGGTCGCTTACAGTGCTCTGTAAGATGCCCGCCAGGGTCTGGTTGGTACTCACTATACCGCTTTTAGTCATTCAAGATCCAGCCCTTTCTCCTATATCAACATCATCATAAGTGACTACATAGTAGTCACATACGAAAGGAAGAATACACAACCACGACAGACAGTGGCAAATCTCCTACAGAGTAGATACCTGCAACTTACCAGCGACTACGTACGCCACGGAATCGAACTCTGGGAATAAAACTCTATCCAAAGCCATGCGGCACGCATCCTACGCTATGACAAAGTCTATCTGGAGGCCCATGCGTCCGATGCGCGCTAAACAGTCACTAGACAGCTAGTCCTAGTGGCCTGATGAATCCTTCAGAGTTCACTTCCTGAGCCTTGCACGTCATAAAGTACCCCGTGACGAAGTACGGCCAGAGAGACTGCAGTATACTCATCTGTACTCATCCTGTGCGGAGTAGCGCCTATATCCCAAACGTTGAAGTCTGATACGAAGACTGTAGTCCGTAATTCTATGGAACTGTATTATGGCTGTTGCCTGCGCGATGTGAAGTAACCTAGCGAGTGCTAGACTCCCTGTGTCAGAGATTAACAATGTCCAGTAACTATCCTTTTCTGGTAGTTTCCATCCCCCCGAACTTTTGTTCCTCCACTTGAACGTGGCGATTTATTAAGGGCTTGCTAAAGTGGGTCTTGCTTCGCGATTTCTCTGAACCATGATACTGAAGATGCGCTAAGGTATGTATACCCTCTAGACAAATCGCTGAGAAGATGTAACCGAAACGAGTGGCACACGACACATGGTCAGTCATCCGTGTTTTATTGATTAACATATTCTCGAATCTAGTGAGTTGAACCATAGATCAACGCCTTCCCAGACAGCAGGCATACGGTTGGAGTGATGAGTACATGGGTCGCAGCGGGGGTATAGAGTTGCAAAACAAATGTAGATCAGGTACAATAACGAGCCACGGAGGGGAACAAAGACATCTTAGATCAACTAGTAGTCAAAAATCGCCCAGTACAGAAGAAAATAGTCTATCCTGGTAGCTGTCTCATAACGTGCGAGGGGTATTAAGAAAGGGTAATTCCAAAAACAAAATCAATAGTAGGAGAAGATGAACGAGACCCACTGTCGGATGATCAAGTGAGGATGATCCATCCGCAAAGTAAAGACATACTGGCCGTGACATCCAGAGAAGAATCAAGATGCGAGAGCTCGTGATCCAAACAAAACTTTGGGACACAGAACGCCTGGCACTTCTAACCCCAATGCCTTTTCAACGCCACAAAGTACAAGGAAATTATGATAAAAGGGGAGAAGGGAAGAGAAGAAAAAAAAATTAAAATAAAAAGGCACGTGACTTATCGGCTACCGGGAGGCGCGGGATCGAGAGCGGTTTTGGGCTTCAGATTGGAACCCAGGGATGCAGCCTTGCTAGCGCCCATCTTGCGCGTCAATTTGGCATAGTGTAGGCCACAGGCATTGCACAATGTCCGAGCGCCATCAGGACCACGACGCCATTCTGGAGTTTCGGCCCGGTTGCAGCTGTGGCAACGACCAGGAGGGGCGGCTTTCTATAATGATGCTTGGTTAGCTCGGTAACAATCTTTGCCCAGTCGGGAAATGACGGTCTGTACAACAATGGAAAAGCCTGAGACTCGCGGCAAAAATAGTGCCAAGAGCCAAAGCAAACGGGGACCAAATAAGCAAAGTACGGAGTAGAACTTACCCCTCGTCGCTTTTTCGTATCTGGCCCAGCAAATCCGCCACTGCCCTTGAAATCTTCTGGGTACATTGCCATATGGTCACTATCATGGACTCCGCCGGCGTTGAAAGCTTTTCTTTGAGCCATCTGCTCCGCCAAGGCATGCTCCTGGTTCAAAACAGCGGTTCGTATCCGCATCAAAGCATCCTGATTCCGACGTTGCAGATTGATCATGTCTTCAATTTCGTGAAGGGAAGGCAAAGTCCCCAACATGGGCCCAGACCGCTGAGTCTGGTGCGCTCTAGTAGCATAGTGACGGGAAAAGTCCAAAGTTCGCGTACTCACTTCGGCGATCTAATCCAGAGTCTGTTAGTGACCTAGCGAACAACGCCAATAAACATGTTCCTCGCAATGAAAACACGTACCTCGTTGAGTGAAGTCTCCACTTCGTAAATATCCAAGTGGCGCTTGGCAGAGTCGCCTTGAGGTTGTACCGGAACCGCAGGACGCCCCGCCAGCCCATTTTTCAATTCCTCGACACGTGGTGGTTCTGGAGCGCCAGGTTTCCAGGGCGTTGCGGCATAGGGTCTAGTATCATGATGGGCTAGAGGGTATGTCGGTGCGTTTGGTGGAGGTTGTGATTGAAAAGTGAACGGCTGCGAATATGCAGTGTATCCATTGGGTGAGGCTATACTCCCCGCCGAAGTAGGAGCACTATATTCGTACCCGGATCCCGTCTGCGAGCCCGCGATCGAAGTCAAGCCAGTCTTGGCACTGTGGGTAGGTGATTTGCTCGAGCTGAGCGACTGTAGTGAGGGATTTCTCGATTCCTGTGTGGTGATAGATGCGAGACTTGACCGCGAAGCCTCCGTTTGCAGCTGAGAATAAGCAGGTTCGCGCATGTATGGGCCTGCTGGTGCTCCGTTGGAGAACGGGTTGGGGGGTCCGGCCGGGCCATCTCCTGCTGATCGACCGACGAGAGCATGCGGAGGAGCGGGATGAGCTTGCGGAGGGGGACCCGACGTAGGCGGAGCAGGGTATGGTAAAGGGCTATCATTCCTTAACGCCTCGTGAATTGAAGGGAGTGATTGTCTCTGTGGTTGCAACTGTTTCTCCTTCTCTTCCTCGAGTGCCCGCCTCGAATCCGGAGGGGAGATATATCCAGGCTGTGGAGGTGCGCTAGCCGCAGAAGGCTGATAAGAGTAAGGGGAAGGTTGGCTGGGATACATGGTAGTCGGGCTAACGAGTGGTGTTGGTGATGAGATGGTCGAATTTCTCGAGGGATATCCAGATCCGTCTTTTGTGAAGAAACTTATGGTTGGTAGATGGTCCCTAGATCCAGCAAATTTACAGTCAGTAAATACTCTCCAGAAAACGCTTCCTTCACGATCGCCTAAGAGCGCAGGGCGGGACGGAAAATCGGGAGACTGACCTCTGTCTATGAGTTGCCTCTAATGACCCCATTACGCCTGAACGTCACTTTGAGTGTTCCAGCCTCATTCACTCCAAACTTGCGCTACTGACCACTGCCGCCCGGCAAATTTCAGTCAACTATGAAGAGGATCGCAACGTTTGTCGATTAGCAGGGCGGTTCGGCGCGTTGGTGTAGTGACGAGGGGCTAGAGAGCGTAGGCGGTCGTGCGGCAATATTCGAGGTTCGAATAAAGTCCTCGAGGGATGTGCAGTCGTTCACTTCCTGAAATCGCAGTATCTGGACACTATCCCCTTGTGCTTGCCTAAGGCAAGATGATGCGACGAATATGTTGAGGAAACGAAGAGAAGTGCCACCTTTTTTAACAAGTTGTTTGAGTTGGTTGGCGGTTGTGTGGGGAGAGTGAACCAGGCAAATTTGGAGTTAGACGATCGTAAGGTGTCCCGAAGAATGAAAGCCTGGATCTCTTGACAACTTTGATTCTCAGAAAAGCTTGGGATCAAACTCCGACGTAAGAAGAGTGGAGTGGCGCAGGGAGGGATCAAGTAGCCCACGGAAGATGCGATGCGGTTAGAAGTGGGCGCGATTGTCAAATAAGATTGATCATCTCACAATTCTGGGTGGAGGAATCAAGGATACGGCAATCATCCGAAGCGCGCGACGAATAGATCAGATCAAAACAGCGGTTCTTGTGTTTCGGAGTGACATCTGTCCAAAGACGAATTTGCGTTGGTAAGAAAAAAGAAAACAGAAATAAACTTCCAGCTGTCAAATATTTGTGATGGTCTCTTTCGATCTTGACAATAGTGGTGTGAGTTGCGGGCGGGAGGTGCGGGCGGCGCAGTAGATGCAAGGGATAATGAATGAATGCGTCGCGTGTAATAGGAAACGTTGGCCTGTTTCTTTGTCTCTCCAAATGACAACTTAGGTATGCGTCAATCTCAGATAAACGACGGAGGAAATTATTGACGCGGAAGCAGAAGCGCGATTTTGGGGAAAAGCAAGTAATCAGTATGGACAGAGGCTGAGGGGTGGGAGAGGCGACAGAAGCGCAAGCGGGTTCAGTGAGAAGTGCTTCTTCCGAAATCTGCAGTTTTGCTTCAAGCAGAAGAGTTCGAAGAGCGAGGATGAGATGCAGGATCTTAGGGAAGGTTGGCAGAGAAGAAGAGAGTCAGAGACAAGAAGCTAAATAATTACTGGAATAAGATCGAAGAAGAACCAGCATCGGAGGAGGGAGAGATTAGCTATGACTATAATTATAATTCTAGAATAATAATAATATTATTATTAATGGAGATAAAGTAAAAAACAAAATAGTAAATCTAACCTTTTTTTAATTTTCCAGTATCCTCATTATTATTATTTATGCCACTACGGGCTACTACTATGGACTAGTACCTGAGTTACTAACTACGGGGTACCACTTCACTAGAGGTACTTAACACCTTAGCAGACTACGTATGTACCTAGATTCTACTTCAGCATTAAGAACAAATTACAAGACCGCCACAGGTACGCCCGCACACAAGATATGGAAGTCCATCCAAGCGGAAGCTACTGAAGACTAGGTAAGTAGAATCATCGACAGGACGGATAAGCTCAGAGCGTGGAATAGTATTTGCTGTTACCATTTGAAAGGACAGATGGCCAAACAGATTTCAGAGGACCCTTTACTACTTGAGATCGAACATGGTAGTGTACACCTGCCAGATTGTCGAGTCACTCAGTGGGCTGTGACCTGTTTAAAGTTACGGCGAATTACAGAAGCTTTACAAGCTGCGAACTGCGGATCTTCGACGAAATAGTGTGGAGTAAGTTTGTTGGGTCAATATTGGTGATGAGCGGATATCTGGGTGGGGCTGATGACAAGGGGCTGCTCTCCTCTGGCCTCTTGGGTCTCCACGGAGTACATTTTCTTTTCTGCTTTTTCCCTTTTTTTATTTTTATTTTATTTTATTTTTTCCTTCCCAATTTTCTCCAGTCTAATTTGTTTTCTATTTTCCCCTTATTTCTATTTTTTATTTTTCTTATTAATTTCTTATTAATTTGTAGATCTCCACTGCGTTGGTTCCCTCATCTTCTATCTTAGGTAGATCTTGCCTTTTTTTTTTTTAAGCTCATTTTCTTTGTTACCAGTGTAAAACACTTTCAATACGGAGTTACATACGAAGAAATTTCAAGTCACCTAGAGATTCTCGTTCACCTACAAGTCTTCAAATTACCGCCATCGCCAATATGACAGAACTCACCCATTATCATTATTATTCTTTCTAGAGTAGAAGGCCTCGAAGTCAATGTTCATGGTACGAAGTATTTCAAATCCAGAGACGTACTGGAACTGTCGGGAAGACAGGTGACAGGTCAGACGAGTACGATCTAACCTACTCGATGACTGACACGATCATTTCCACAAAGCTCTTGCGGGACCATTGCGTCGGAATTTGGATAATAAGCAAATAATAATACCCAAACACACGCAAGTTAGGGGAAAGATCGTAATCAAACAAAAATCCAGAGTCAAGAGTCGAGAGTCCAGAGTCTGGATGGAAGGTTGAGTCTAAATTTGATGGGATCTTTCATTACCAATAAAGGTCAGTAGACCGACCTCTTCTTTTCTTGAGTAATGGGGGGAATGTAGGAGAGGCGCCACACCTAGACTAGATCGTACATTATGCACATTAGCTTGGGAAACGGCCAACCTAGTTCTGTTGGCGAAGAATACCTCTTGTTAAAGTCTCCAAGACCAAAGGAAAATAGATGGGGGCTTCTGAGTTCTTTGTAGATGAACAATTGAGGTGAACTTGATCTCAAATTGGAGGGAACCTCCTGAGCATCCTGGTGGCGATCATGCAAATTTGAGCTTCTCTGGTCTGCTTCCTAGTCAGAGAAATCAAGCGTTATGGTAGTCATCATGTAGTGTCGACGGTAGTTAACCGTAATAGAGAGATCAGATCCTCCGTTCATGCACTTCTTGGCTGAGTGTCTTCTGCTGGTGCTTCCCTTGCCTGATATTCTTTGCGAACCAGGGCGGACTATGCAGTAAGGCCACCCAGGAAAACGGACTTCTTATCCATCACTTTATTTGAGATCAGTCAGCAGGTCTAATTTAATGCGCCGTACACCTTATATCTGAGTTTGTTATTTGTTTTCATCCTGCACTAGGGTCTATGACGAAGGTTTCCAGGCAGTTCTGCACAAATAACAAAGGCTTCATTATCTGTCTCATGGCAAATATCGGCAAGTAGCAATTGCTTGTACCAGAAATTTCCTAAGAATAGTTCTCATAAATATACACCCAATCGGATCTACGAGTAGACCAACTTATGCAGGATGAAAAGAAGGGAAGATCATTAGAACACCATCTGACCCCTGTTTAAGATAAGGCTACGACTCTACGAGCACGCACAGGCTTGCAACATTGGTTATCCTCGGCCTGGATCTGGGAACGATCGAACTCTCAGTGGGGAAAATTTGATCGCACATCAGCAAGACACACGCTTACACTCATCTCCGCCTTGCAGCTAGCCCAAAGGCAAAGTCTCACCATTGAAATCGCGACTGGTAGAGATCTGACCGCTCGTTCGCTGGCGCAACACAAGCAACCGGAACTCTACTGAGGGTAAGTATCTGTATGTCTGTATGGATGGCTAGATCTCTTCCTGCATGAGGGACTTTTCACTCTCCCCCTCGAATTCTCCATCGTCGTTGGTTACACCACGAGCAGTGATTAGAGGGGGGAGGAATCTGAAATGGAAGTTGAATAAAATGAGATTACTGAAATCAGAATATTACGGTAATTCTCAGAGAGACACCCCCTTGTGCCTGGCTGGCGTGGTGGGAGTTCGTTCCATGGTACGCAGCACCGCTCCCCGCTTTCCCTTGCTTGAGATCTCGGGCATAGCCGCTCACCAATGTGACATAATCATCGTCATCATGAGGTTTGACTCCTCCGTAAGGTACCGTGCCAGTATGGTCAACATTCCAAGATGAGTTCCCAGTTTCTATTAATTATTATTATTGCAAAATTGCGATCTGTTGTTATGAGAAGAACTCTATGACGTCGATATAAAGGACCAAGCATCTCCCTGGCCTAGGGGCAGGCGGACGGACAAAGGCCGATCGGTTGGTGAGGCGGATGTCTATCTATGAGCTGGAGCCAGTGTCGAGCCAATTTCCCGAAACAGATAACAAATCGCATGGCTGTCTCATCATTAATGTTGCCCTATCAATCAATGTAGCATACATCGCAGCTGGTCTTGGAATGATCAAGGAACGAGAAATCCTCAATTCTTCGTCTGACCAGTCGCGCAGGCAGCATTTCCCAATATCACGCTCCAAGGCACCAGCCTCCCGCGATCACTGTCAATTACCGAGTCACAACGGCCATGGGCTTGTGACACCCGTTGGCTTGGTCTGTTTGATTGTAGAGGTACCTGCTCCCGCCGCTCAAACCGATCTGAATCATCCTATTGGACCTAGAAGGATTGATGAGCGCATATATCTTACGACCAAATAAATCGGTCTATGTCATCGCACATGCCCGTAGTTACTTGATGTAACTTGTGGACTCTAAATAGGCCATTTTTTGCGGTTAACCTTTACTCGCACCCATTCTAATGGTATGCTTTTAGATTTTAAGTTATTTTAAGTTCTTAAGTATCGATGCTGTTTCCCTCTCAACCTTCTCTCCATGGTCGTAGACTAGCTATCGAGTACTGAGTGTGGGTAGACTTGAGATAACTCGTTGATACAGTAACGGTTTTTTTCTGTCAGATTCGGACGCTTTCCCTTTCTGGCCGCATGCACAGATCCCGATATGCATGCATCTGTTGGTAGTAGTAGTACTTCCTGAGGTATGGTATCTTTTGTTTTCATTTCAAGGTACTTATTACGAACACCAGTCATTTCTCCAATTTCCAAGGGAAAATAGAAGGGGTATTAATGCATCGCCTTCCTAAGGTACTGAGCGCTGAGTACAACATGAAGCTGAAATAGGTACCAGATACTTTAGTCCCAATTCTTCAAGTTCAACGCCACCGACACCATTCAAAGCCCGTGGACAAACTTGCAAAAGCCTGAGATGTGATTAGTTAATGGTACAATTGCGCCGATGACCTGCCAGATGGATGATGGGGGAGTAATAATGATAGGTCAGGTATTACGGGAAAACAGATGTGATCCGTCTTGTCAACGGTTGTGATGAAAATTTGGCGTCCTACTGGTTATCCAGTGGTTGCCCACTGCACTCTAATCTCCACTACCCGGTAACATTTCGTACTAGAAATGTACTCCGTGCCACCTGCAAGCCTGCAACTGAGTACCATCGTCCTTGCCCCTCGAGTTTATCGTGCATGCTTCGATCAATATGAGGCTTAGATCGCTGCCATGTATTGCCTAGTGCGGTACTTTGCATTCTGTCCACGTATGATTCGTCTCTATCGATGTCCTAAAATCCAGACGCATGAACGTAGTGAGAAAAAGTCAACTGAACCAGCATAAATGCGCATAATTGCCCTCTTCTGGCATTACTTGTGGTCTTCTTCAAGTTGTGTCGACCAGTTTTTGAGATGTCCTGACAGCCAAGTTTTGAGGGGATAAAATAACGCTCCTTGCGGGCGCTCTTCATCGGTCCATGCTCACGCACCAGTGATCAATGAAGATAAACTCAATCTGTCAACTATCCCCCTGTTTGAGTTTCCTGTTCTCCGTAATTACTGGCCTTCTCATGAATACTGGAAATTTTTGGTCTAGTTTATTTCAGTCTTGTCTTTTGATTTATGTTTCTACTTCGCTCCAGCCCCTGTTCTCTTGTCATCAGGCGATTGGCTTGTCAGAGCAGATCACAGCTTGTGCTATGCATGGCCGGCCATTATGCCATTATCATAGGCGCTCATTTAGTTATTGACTGGACATGCAAGATCTGTACCAGGCGATTTGGGTTAGCGTACAACGCTATCGGTTTCCACCGATGTCTATGGCCGAGTACGGAGTACAGAGAGTAGTCTAGTACTACAATAACGACACCAATCTGCAGTCTCACGGAGAGGCACAAAAAATAAAAGCCTCGGCTTTGCAAAGCCCTGTTGAGTTGACTTCTACGAGCACGCTAGCTGTGATGAAAGTCTGAACAGTTAAACTACTCGCCAGCAGATGGCGCTATCCATCGTGTCTCGAAGATCAACGATTCTTTTCCCCGAGACAGCAAGATGTGAAGGTGATAGTTCTTTGGTAATGCACTAATATCGTCAACTAGGGACGAATTGCATGGCCATCTACTTGTCACATGGAGATTGATAAAACACTAACGGCTTAGTGACATGTGGCGGTAGGATCTATATTGAATTTATGCAGGTAGATACGAGAGCTCCTGCACCGAGCGTTTCTCTTGGTCAATGCATTCCGGAAGTGGAAGCAAGCCCCGGCAGACAGAACAAGGCCATTGAAAACGACAAGAGCACGAGTCACCAGGACAGCATGTATGATGGAAGCAAGAATAACCTAGATCACCGTTGGCAAGGGAGCTCTCATGCTGGATCAATATTCATGATTCCTCCCCCAGGGCCCCCGAGTTTATGATATTTCTCGGGATTTGATGAAGATTTGATAATGAGACACCGAGTATTCTCCAGCTTCCGCTAACGATCGTCTTGAACTTTAAACCGAGTTCTACTGCTAGTGCCATTCCGTGTCTCAACTCTTGAAACACTCGAGTCAGTATTTTCTCCAACCACTTTTCGCAGTACGCCTACGTGGTGAGAATTTTGCTCAGCAACGCGCGGGAGCCAGTCTTGACTGACAGTCGCAGGGGGTGCGTCGTGGTGCATGTAAATTGATTCAATGATTACCACAAGTCCGATGAACTAGACGATATTGGCAAGTGCAATAACTTACAGAAAATTGACCTGATTCAAGATTGGGGGTTCGCAAAGCACAGGCCGACGATCAGCGCCAGTCAGCCAGTGATACAAGCATGCAGGATGGTCGCTTGCAGCATGCTTTATGCGACTGATGCCATCGAACTAGAGCATCGCTTGATCGCGTTGGATTAACTACTATGATGTCTCCATAGACTTGACGAGCCGTTCTACTTATGTCCGAGTAAGTAATTGCTGTTGCTCGATCGTTGGCACCAGGACTCGCGGATCATGGAAGGTAAGACCGAGAGCTGATGAGAACACCGTAGAGGAAGTTCCGCTTGAATACTGACAGCCCAATCTCTGCAATTGAGTCCGACTGCATCCAGATATAAGCACGAAGATACAACGAGGATCCTTGTTAATGCAAGCTCTCATTGGGTAGTCTTGCATGCTTCCTTCGCAGAATAACGTGGATTTTTGCAGGAGATTCAGCGACCGCTGCACGGCTCCTGTCTCAAGTCAGAAACAGATCGCTGTGTTATCGAGTCATTCAGTTTCCGGAGAAGCAATCGAAAACTGTGTTCCCCCATTGGGTATAATGCCATTGTGGTATATGGTCACTGCTGCAAGTAACCGTTTGTGTGATTCTACGTCATGGTACGGAGCACAGAAGCCGGGGCCTTTGATCAAAGAGCGTACTATTACGGTGTCCTCGATTATTTAGCTAAACTAGCAAGTCTGGAGCAATGACAGTGCATCCAGTGGACTAGTGAGCGCTGAGCAGTGTACTGACTTGGCTATAGCAATCCCATCCGTCCATTTACCCTGGCGGCCTTATTTCCATAACAGAATCTTTCGGAAACGGCAAGAAGATTTTTGTTTTGTGGCACACTCGGAGCCCTCTTCGTGGCTAATTTAACTTTTACCTTTCAAACAACCAAGCCATAACCATTTTCAGCTGCTTTCCTGAAAACTTGAACACTAATGGCTCCAAGCGTGAGAGAACTTGAATAGCCGTTGCTGGTGAATTACCCCTGACATGCAGATCGCAAATTGTAGTATTCCGTCTCCGACGATCCATCACGAAGCTGAAGAGAGTGTTAAACGAGAAGCGGAGGAGATCGACAGCGCCAGACATAATAGACCATAGACCGTTAGCCACAACGGTCGAGAATACTGGCTTAAAACAGGATTGAGTATTGACTATCGACGAAATAGAGATTGGATCATGGATCCAGCATAGTTCACAAAATCGCACTCGACTTACCAAGCTATGGAAGCGAACTCTCTCGTTCTGCTACTTTAGGAAAATGATCAGATAGTCTTCCTGGAGAGGAAAAGAGCGGCGTCACTTGGCTCCGTGAGGAAAGAGTCTAAATGCGATCGCAATTTTCCAGCACACGCCGTCAAGGCCACTAATTGAAGTGACGTTTCATGATTGGTCTGGTTTCCATCATTTGGCCTCTTACTACAGGGGCAGTGGTTAGCTGGCTATCCACTGTCCGTTCTTTTCCTGCCAGGGTAAGAGATCGAGATTTCCGCGCTCACTTTCTCATATTAGTTGTGAGCCGATCGTCTCCTGGATCTGGTTATTGTAGGTTCCTCGGAGAAAATTGAACACTTGCCGAATTGAGACATGACAGCTTGACAAGTCACAGAGCGCTTCTTCTACAAGGTATCATGGGGGTTCCACCATGCTCTCGGGTACCGTACCATGACAGCTTCGAGACCGACTCCCGAGAGATTCTGCTTTTACGTGTACTTCTGACAGCTTGTCACGAGCCGCTGTCCCAAATCCTATCACTACGTGAACCATAAGCTTCCTGGCGCCACACATCGAGAAATAGTCCCCATGCAGTGACTCCGTACAATTGATGCAACTGACCTAATGGAGTTCTAACAGGATTTCAGCATGTTGCATCTGGAGTACAAAGTGACAGCAAAATCTCACAACATTACTACCTGGGCAAGTGTATTACTTCAGTAGGTATGCTGTGTCCTTACACTGCTTACAGTTTTGTCACACTACGTGCACAAACAAGGCTTACACAAGCCACAGGTGGGACCATCCCGGGAAACTCTCCGATGTCTTGTCCCAAAAAAGCAGGATGACAGCTGGGGATTCGTCACAGTAAGCAAGATTGAGCCGACGCCTCGTCGGCGGTTACTGGACGAACTAGACTTGGACTGCTGCAGCTCGACCGATCCGGAATCCCTGGCCATGGTATATAGCGCCCCTTTGACCGACCGGCCTGAGTCTTGCTTGGTTTCTTGTTTCTGTAACGGCTTTTATTATTCAATTTCCCAGCCACCTTTTCGGTCTCGAACGATATTGTTCGACTAGTGCTCATTGCTAACTCTCTGTGCTTGACTCTTGTCGTCCATATTTTACTTCAGCCTTCACGTACATACCCTACAGCTGTCGTCACCTGTCAAAAAATAGGTAGTATCACTGAGCATTGAGCATTGACCCTGTCTCCACTGGCCCTAACGCCCATCTCATAAAACCCCAAACCTTGGTCTCCATTTGGTCATGAGGCCCATGACCCTTCTTCGGTCAGACGGTTAGTTGAAGGACAATGAGGAGACACTCAGCAATCTCCAACTAGAGTAGTTACCAATCACACAGAGAATTGCCCGCCGCCATGTAATATTTTCTCGTTTTTGGAGTCCTTGCCCCGCGAACGTCGACCTTAGAAGAGGATAGGCGACAGACATACCTTACGAAGTGTCCCACGAGACAGTATTTTTCATCTTTGGCGTACCAAGAATTGACTGTTCAGTACGAGAGTTCGAGTCAGGAACCGTCGTGCCATTGCATGGTATTAAATAGTTAGATCGGAGAATTGCTCATTTAGAGCTATAATCCGATATATTATAAGTGCACCAATCTACTAGAGCTTATCCTTTCCGGGATCCTAATCCCTAATGACGTTGTGCTGATGCTAGACTAGATCTTAAGATGGGCAACTAAGCACTATCTGTCTACTGCGTAAGACATCAATTAATAATCCATGCACCCCCTTAGCTCGTACTACAAAGTACAGGGGTGGGGGGGGGGAACTAGAACCTATAGTCGCATGGGGCTGTCTTGCCCATCGAATCCCTCGGAGACAATCAATCAATCAATCAATCTCGCTTAGCTTTATCTCAGAGACTGACACTATTCTCCATCGTCGACTCCACAGCGATTGGAGAATCGGCAAGTCTGCACCGGTACTGCCGTTACAAAGAGCTCCATTCATTAATTACTAGCAGCAGTAGAAAATAATATCTAGTAAATCAAGTGATGCCAACCGAAAGAAAACAAGTTCCAACTTCCAGCCCCTTTCCCACAAGCAGTGGCGTACCATGAATCGTGCACCTCGTTCCTGTGCTCTGCTCGTGATTCCGAGGTATGTACCACTTCCACAGTGTACGCTGCAGAGTAAGCCAAGGCGCCGATAAACAATGCGATGCATGGCGCCATACTGCGACGAGTAGGGAGTAGACTATCGAGACTAGTAGCTAAAGAATGAGGACTGGGTGTGACGGACTCCTTGATCAGGCCGTTGAACCTTGTCCCCACAGCATCTTTTCCGCATTGTGGCTCCTGATCCACTCGCGCGTGGTTTTGGTGCTGCTGTCGGCCTGTCGCAGATTAATGTTGGCAACATGTATGCGTCAAGCACTTCATTATTGTTTTTATTTCTGCGTCTGTATGACTGGAGAAGTGAACCAGAATGACCTGTGCAGTTTCTGATCCCAAACTCGCTTATGCTGCGCCTGGGGCGTAACTAATTCTAGAAGCTGGATCAGATACATCGCTGCCTGTCAAACTATATTGGAGCCAGGTAGCTGTGGCGGATTTCGCATCACAATCCGTCCATTCCTTATACACACCGCTACTTAGATTTCGAAAGGAGGATTAATTACGTAGTGTTGCCACGAATTGATAGTCTGACAGGGTGCTCATCGATCGAGCCTAAAGCGGCTATAATAGGGCGAGTTATATGTTTCGGATGGAGCCTTTTAATATAAATTAGAGGGGGAAAAAATCTGCTTGGTCTGGTGGGTATCTACCAAGTCCAAAGTCGAACGTTGCTAGCACTAGTAGATAGACTAGGAATAGCCCCAGTTCTTTCTAGAAGAGGACAGAGGAGCCTTGTTTTGACTGTCTCTTCGGGGACGTGGTTAACGGTTGATCGCTAGTAAACCATGGATGCGAGTTAGTCTTTCAGACACTGCATTGTCCGTTCACCCGCCTTGTCCTTTTTACCCTGATTGGAGACCTGCATTGCGACGTGGTGAGCAAGATACAGGAGACGATGTCCAGATGGGTACCAAGTAGATAGATGACATCGTCAAACTTGATGTTGACTTACAAATAAGGATTAATAATGAATCCTACTGTACGTTGATTGTATATGGAGGGCTCGAGGGATCACTAAGAGCTGTCACGTCTGCTGCCACTTCCAAGCTGCATCTGGCTCATCGTCATTCGTCTACGAGTATCGATGTAAGCTGAGATGCACCTTACCACAAATCCAGGAGCTGGGTTACTGGATCTCTGCCGTCGACGTCGGGACGATCTATGTGTCACTTCCCATATCGGAGTAGCGCACTTGGCTATTGCCTCTTTCATACAGGACAGCTGCACCTGTCCCAATTAGTACCAGCAACGGATAACCGAGTGTAATTCTTCGGAGCCGAGAAAAATCAATAATATGGTGTCTTACTCCTTGGTCTTACGGAATCCTGCTGTACTCCATGCCTAGACGAACTAGCCAGGCTACCAGTACCTGCAGGAGACCAGCCTCCCTGCGCCATCATCGTTGCACAGACTGCCTGGGCCGATGGAGATGCGCCGGGGGGTGCATCCCAGCCATTCAACGGTTTTCCATTTCTACTGTGCGGGTGAAGATTTTCCGTCTCCACTTTTGCCAGCAGGGATGTTGCAATCTTAATCTTCGTACCGTATCTATTCCGTCCTCTGCAGTCTGCACATCTGAGGATGGCATGGTCTCAGGCCTGCTTCCTTCCATTCGGATGTTTCCCGATAACACAGCGATGTGGCGGAGTAGAATCTTGATTAGCATTGAGTCATAAATTTTGTCTATCTCTCTAGATATTCAACTGGGAAAAGCCAGTTTTCTAACACAGTAGCGGAACGACTTTGAATGCAGGAAAGTCTGGCCCCAAAGCCATCATCTCAAATCAATACAATTTTACAAAGTACCATGGATCGAGGACCCACGAAAAATTAGCGGCCAGCACACGTGGACAATCCAACAGACGAGGTCCCCGAACGGTACCTTCTCCATTGTTAACCAAAAATTGCATCAGAGTAATGATTCTCTTCTCGTGGGATTCGTCTGCTTCTATTGCTCTCGACCCCCACACCCCCTTTACTATAAATATTGTGACAATCTGACAGGATCGCCACGGGCAATAATCAAATCAACAAGATCATCTCGCGTTAACCCATGACCGCCGAAGAATAATAGTTTACCCACTGAGCCACAGCCACGAATTCTAAGCGCGATTGCGATCAAAGTTCTTCTATATACTAAAGTGTAGATAGTTCCTGTTAAGTCCTTCTGGAATCCTGACTAACTTACCAAACGGCTGGTTGCCCCGGCACCCAATTACTTTGACACTTTGACGGTACCGTAGTCCTGCGGTGGGGTGGGAATTCGATTTAATCGCCGAAGACGGGTCCCTTGGTATTATTTACAGAGTATTCCACTCATCTTCCAAATTAATAGAACTTGCTATGTCCGATCCCCCTATCTATGGAATAATCGAAGATTCAGGTGGCACGGAGTGGAGTAGCTGTTTACAGGGAATGGGAGGAAGTCACTGGGTGGGGCTTTCTTCGTGCTTTATTCTAATCTATTTCGAAATTGAGCACCAGCGCCTTGCGAAATTCAAAGCTCCCGACACATGGTCAAAATTGATAGAAGGAATTTCAACGAGTACACAGATCGTAATTGGGATTTCGAGGACTGAGGTTCGGTTATCCTTTGCACTGAGTCCTTGTAGGTATCAGGACAAACTGTTCTAGTCCGATACAGTAGTGGTGATCGGAAATATATATTGCGCAGCGCGTGTCTTGACCACCTTGAGTCACATTTGGTTTGGATAAGATATTCCCTATTTACCGTGTCTACTAACACGAGATGCTGCTTAGATACTTCAGCAGAAAAGATAGTGTATAAATCAATTGCGGCGAGTAGAACCTGAATTGCGCTGGGCCAGGCCAATCTCGATATCACGTTGGGAATGTGCACAAACTGAATGGACCGTCGAGTGTGTACAGAATAGCCATCCCCGACTAACGTGGTATGGGTTGGTTATACGCACCGCGGTCCTCCCTGATGGGCTCCTAAGTAAGGATCTCAGGCTTTGATGCGGACTCCAACTCAAGCCTCTCAGTTGTGCACTTATCGTACTGTGACCCTGATAAGTTCATGGCTTTGATCAAGGGCTTCTCATGGTGTGAAACTCCGTTTCCAGAACGGGCTCACATCTAGGCCTTATATAAGAGGGAATCTGGACTGCACACCGGGGCTATCGATTGCAGGAACACTCGTGGTTTGCGGACAGAAGAGCCCGTCCAATCTGAAGAAACAGAAGAGTCACCTGACATAGGCCACGCTTGTTCTTCTCCAGAAATGAGGGATTTCATAGCGTACTGGCACCTAGGGACCGAAAAAGAGGAAAGAATTAAAGCTTTGTACTAGGAAAGACGGGGAAATGAGGAGATCCGAACAACTCCATCAGAACTGTGCGCAGGTAGGGCTGCACAAGGCTCAGCATATTTCTCACAACGCATTGTGTATTGTCAAAGCTCAAGGAGCCGAGCGTCCGGTAACACCTCGTAGAATAGCCATTTTGAATGCTATTCTGTTGCAGACGATCGGTATCCAAGCAAGCAGCACGACGTCTCTCTAGGGCTCAAAAGCGGCTTCCAATATATGTCGATTTTTCAAGCATGATTATTCCGACGAGCAATCTGGGGTTTGCAACAAGCAGGTAGAAGGTACTATACCAGGATACGGAGACTCCGACCAGCATGAACAGTCTGGCTCACAGTAGGAAGGACCTACGCAGGAATGACCCTGGTATCGCCATGACTAAATACTCTGAAGCTCCGCATCTGATTACTTGCAATCGTGTTTGCATAACCCTGCCGCTGTGACTTGGAAGAGATGACTTCCATCGAGTAGACGCCACGCACTGCATAGGGCACGTCTTAGACCCACTGCAAGAAATGGGCCCGAGGATTGTGACTTGAAATGGAGCCATCAAGACCCAAAGAGTCTAGAGGAAGTACATTTGAATGTCAGCATACAAGGCAACTCTCATTGCGACTCTCAACTTACAACTCTGGATCATGGTATCGTGTACACGTCCACAGGGGTTTCGATACTTTATCCTTTTCAACTCCATTATCTGGTCCATAACGAGCCCACTTAGTGAGCGAAAGCAAAGCTGTTTAGGACTAATCCACAATAGGAATGTTGCACCTCGCAAGCTCCCTGCTGGGCGAATCGGCCCAGTTCCTTTTAAAAGGAATCTGACCCCTGTCACATAATCATATTGCTTTTTCGTATGGTCATAATCGTGATTAATACTGTTATTTTAATTGTTGTCATTCTTGAGGGCAAGTAGTGTCCGGGACTAACGGCATCGGTGTTTGCTTCGCTTTTGGCGTGGATAGCAAATCCCGACGACCATCGTGGAAGTGGTTACACCCGTATCGTGCCGTAAGAAAGATCATCGAATTCACTATGACGGATTTGGACGGCGTAATCTCGGACCCAAGCTGCGGAGACGACGTCAGATCAGATTGCTGCCGTCTAAACTACTGGTTTGATGGTTTCCCAGTTGCTTGTATCTGTAGTCCGTACAAAGGGTCCATTTTTAGTAAACAGCCGAGCCCCTATGGTACATATCACAAGTCTGCAGTGGGCATGTATCATAAGTCTCAAACTCTGAAGAGACGATGTCCTTTGAAGATGCCTTCGACTTTGATACGGACAGTCGCTTCAATGATGACGATACCTGCAGCAACACTATGACTTGAATAATGAATGAATACTCTCGAGCTGTTGATGGTTGTCACACTACTTGTTGACGGATTGGTATGATGTAGATGATAAGATAAAGCTCTCTTATCGATAAGCATGCAGATCATGTGTTATCACGTGCGGGGAAACTGTCACCTTCACAACTTAGATAGCATCAACAACGCTTGGTGCATCTCCATGAGCTCTATTTCTTCACCTGAGGACAATTGCTAAAGGTCATCTTCAAATCTACAAGTGAGAAACGATACAGCTGCCTGGTGGTTCCTGCTTTGGTGATCCCATCTTGGATTGCGGGGTTCGGTTTTCTGTTGACTTGTCCACTGCGTTTCTTTCAGCATATCAACTCTCAAGCTACCTACACTTATTGACTAGCTTTTCAACCCATCGGAAGCGTCAAACTCCTTACACAATGTCACCTCCCCTTGTACCCTTAGCAGAGATCCCAACTGTCTCGTTGTTGTACAAAGTGGGCCGTCTAGTCCCATCCTCTGCACCACTTGCCAAGCCGTCAAACTCATTCAATAATATCATCTCACTCATTCGAAACGACATCACTAAATTGGAGAACGTCGACTGCATTGTCAATGCAGCCAATGAATCGCTCCTTGGAGGGGGCGGTGTGGACGGAGCTATCCACCGCGCTGCAGGACCAGATCTCCTGAGGGAATGCCGGACCCTGAAGGGCTGCAAGACTGGCGATGCCAAAATAACATCTGCATATGACCTTCCATGCAAGAAGGTTATCCATACCGTTGGACCCATCTACCATTTTGAATTTACAAAGGGCGACGACAGACCTGAGATGTTGCTGCGGAGCTGCTACCGTCGAAGCTTGGAGCTAGCTGTCCAAAACGAGATGAAGAGCATTGCTTTTGCTGCGATAAGCACCGGCGTCTATGGATATCCGAGCAACGAGGCGGCCTTTGCGGCTCTTGATGAGGTTCGGAAGTTTCTGGAGGGTCCTGGCAATATCGAGAAGCTGGAAAGGATCATTTTCTGCAACTTTGAGCGAAAGGATGAAGTGGCCTATGAGCAAGCCATCCCGTGAGTGCCATTGATTGAGCTCTTTACCTTTTTGGCGGCGCGAAACTGATTGTCGATAGCTTGATCTTTCCACCAGTTGAGCAAGACCTTCCTCGCCATAGTACCCATTCCGAAGTCCCGACAGATACGACCGCTGAATCTTCGCCAACACCAGAGCTACTCGCAGCCAAACTTCCCGACCCACCCACTGCAGACCCTGCCCTGGAAGGCCAACCTGAAAATAAAAAGCAAAAGCTTAATGCGGACGACATCAAACCAAGCGCCGACGCTAAGAGTGAAGGCGTTCAGTCCAAGGTTGACGATAAGAGTGAGGATGATTGGGAGGAAGTCGACAAGTCAGAGGGCGGACCAGCGGAAAGGCTTGATGACGAACCCGTCGAGATCGAAAGGGCTCCATCTGCAGCAGACGTACAGAGTGTCCAGTCCAGTGGTATCATTGAGGAGGGTGCCTCCCACCCGGTGGAAAACTATCTTGCAAAGGACTGGTAGTCTGCACGTGGCGGGTTGGCAGAAAGGAAGCTCAGGGCTACTTAATACGACTTGATGCAGCTACGATAATCTGAATTGGACATGATGGCGTTGCATGTGTTTCTGGCACGGATGTATGGCGTTTTCACTGCTATCTTAGTTAATTGATTCATCAAAACCTTGGAGCTTTCTCCGGGACGTAAAGTGCAAACGCTGCAAACAAGCTTCTAGACCAGTCACGCTACCGATATCTTTACCAATCGTATGCGACAGTCGAGATATTTCCTACAAAACGAGAATTTCCTATTCTTAGTTCTAGATCAATACATCTTCTTTATCTTGGTTCGCATAGAGCCCACTCTCTTTTCCTCATATCCGAACCAGCCGGTCATCTCAATTGAAGCTACATGCACCGATAACATT
The DNA here is from genome assembly GCF_001445615.1 of Aspergillus lentulus. Classification (NCBI taxonomy): domain Eukaryota; kingdom Fungi; phylum Ascomycota; class Eurotiomycetes; order Eurotiales; family Aspergillaceae; genus Aspergillus; species Aspergillus lentulus. Next base: position 414,896 of record NW_028322122.1, read on the forward strand.
CTGCACAAGCACACCAACCACAAACATGCCTCCACCTCGGCCCTCCCCAGAGGGGCCACCTACAGGCAAAACGACCTCAAAATTTAGAGTCCTCACACCAGAAATGGCCAAAATACGATCATCCAAACCACCAGTCCCGCCGACCACAGCACCCTCCGCCTCCGCCTCCGCACCCGGCAGCGCTGCCCCAAATCCCTCGCCCTCACTCCCCCCAACACAAACGCAAACACCACCGCAGTCATCACCTCGTTCCAACCGGCCCTCTCTCTCCTCCCTCTTCCGCAATCGCTACGCGGCCCTGCCAACGCCCATCCGCCGAACATTCCGCGTCCTCCGTATACTAGCACCCATCATCCCAATCGGGATTTTCTTCTCCGAACATGTCCTCCAGGTAATGTGGGTGCGGGGGCCGTCAATGACGCCCTTCTTGAATGAGGACTACGAAAGCATGCATACGAAGAGCGACATGGTGTTGGTGAACATGTGGCCGTTCGGCGGGGCGGGGTGGCCCTGGGAGCGGAAACGGAGGTTGGAACGGGGGATGATTGTTACGTTTCGGTGGGTGGTTTGCTCTACCTGTGCTTCTGCTTATGCGATTGCGATTGCGATTGATGAAAATGAACATGCTGACGGTATGGTGGTGCTAGGTCGCCTGCCAATCCCAAACACACCGCCATTAAGCGGGTTATCGGTCTCCCTGGTGATCGGATCACGACTCGTGAACCGTGCATGAAGGCGTCGCAGATTGTGCCGTTCAATCATGTCTGGCTGGAGGGTGATGCGGAGGATCCGAAGAAGTCGCTTGATAGTAATACGTATGGGCCTGTGAGCATTAGTCTCATCACGGGGCGAGTCATTGCTGTGTTGAGGCCGCAGTTTAGGTGGCTCAACTGGCGGGATTGGGAGAAGGGGGTTGTTGAAAGTGACGGGGATCATAGGTTTGGGGATAATTACCGCCAAGATGTCCGGCAACGGGTGTTGAAGGAGGCTGTCAAGTTGGAAAAACCTCGAATAGAATAGGTAAGATCCTATGCCTCGGCTCCTTGCAAATATGTCTTCTAGATGCACTGTATATAGTGTCGTGTATTTGTAGAAATATTAGAGTGTAGGATACATGTGATCATGAACAATGATATGCCAAGAGATTCAAACAAAACAACCTGCTCAAGCAGCCTTAAAGAGCTACTCTGGCGTCTTGCCAGTGCCGGAAACGACAAAGCCGAATCAATTATTTGATGGTTTGATTAGGCGCATGTCTTCCGGCTTCTCCTCCTGCAATCGATCTATCTCGGATGAAATACTCATGACCCAACGATCCCTCTCTATCCGGCTCCGTGCCTTGAATACCACAGTCCGTCCAGGGACGCCGAGCGTAGACACTTGCCTCAGCTTCTGCTTCGTTTTCCCTTTCTTACTGAGCTCCTGTGCCCTAAAATAATTTTTTCGTAGAGGCTGCCAGACGACGAACGTGATAGCTGTGTCCTCGTCGGAGGTGGTATAGACATCGGATGAAAGATAAATGCGAGGTAAAGCATGGTGGCCTGGATGGTTGCTGTCGAAAGTCCGGTTTGCGTAGAGCAGATCAGACTCGGTCATTAGACCCGAGTAGATGTAGCAGTCTTCCAGGTCCAACGTGGTCTCGAGACTCTGATGAACATGAGGAATTTCGACGCCAGTACGCTTCCGCAATGAGCTATGGAAGATCAAAAGCTTCCCGGCAGCCAAAATAACATCGCACCTCTTGAAGGTAGAGTGGCGGCGAGGTTTTCGAAAGAGCTGGCCGGACATCTGCAACCTTATGGTCAGTATGTGATTCAATTGCACTAGGTTCGCACGGTGTACCTTTATTGTCCGGCAACCCGATAGAGTACATATGTTGTGCAACAAGGGTGATGCTTCTGACTTCTTTGTTTCCCATTCCTTAGAGAACTGTCCTACCACAGACTCAATTCCTTCATCGATGCCCAAAATATTTAGATTGCGCTGCCGAATCGCCTTGAGCTCGACCGAGTCGGCCGCAACGCGGGCTTTCCAATATTTGACCAGCGCGTCCATTCTCTTTATCCATTCGTCCCTGGTGGTCTTATCATATGCTTGCAGTCGAACAACAAGATCATTGTCAAGTACCATTTCAAAGGTTCGATCATCGTCGAATTGCTTTGTTGCACCATCATCCCGATGGGTGTCTTGCGTCTCAGGGTTGAATTCGACATCGGGACCTTCGCGAATGTTTGGATCGGCAGGGGAGCTGCCACGGCACACTTGACGTACCTCCCGAACCTTACAAAGATCGATGAACCCGTCCGCATGGGTGAGGTTGTGCATGGACCTCTGGGTATGTGCATAGGCGTTCTGATCATGTTCTTTCAGGTGGGCCTCATTCCCGGTAGACATCCATGTGATCTCGCCGTCATGAATTGGAAAGGGATCAATGTCATATGAGAGAGGCATCTCGTTCAATATCTGCCGCGCTGAGGGTATGCCAGCCTCGTCCGAGCAAAGCTTCGGCGGAGTAGGAGGCAGAGCTTTTGCTGGTCTGCAGAACAAAAGGTAATGATCTTGTGTGAAAAAATAGAGACGTTTAAAAAACATCCTATTCATCCGTTGATGCACTCCTCTCTGGGATGTCAAACGGACCAGGAAGCCTTCCACTGGTTGTGGCTCTTCGAGTTTCTCATCACCATTCTTGACGAATGTCTGATAGTGTTGCCTTGGTCGCAGCTGAAGCTGGTGGGTGGTTTGCATTGCAAGAGATCCGTACATCTTCTCTTCACCCAAGCCAACCACCCACTCCAGTCTGTCGTAGCGCTTCCAGGCCAGGCCAATCTTCTCGGTTTTTGACCACTCGCGTAGCACTTCTGCCCATTCGGAGCGGTTTTCCAGCAGGTCCACACAACCCCGGATGATAGCCGCAGCAACATCGTTTACGCGATCTCTCGATTGACCGGGTGTGCCATCGCTATTTTCCCCCTTCTGAGTCTCCCACTTGGACTCCAACTGCTCAAAGGGATTTCGAAAGACAAGAGAAACGCCCAAATCAGGGACATTAATGGATAATGAACTTGGACGGTGCCGCCCCAACACTTGATATATGAACGTAAACCATTCAGTGGCATGGACTGCGGATTTGGGCCGAATTATGTATATCTTGGTACCACGCTTGCAGGGTCTCCAAATCACAATGGACTTATCCAAGCAAGAGTAGAGGTTCACCTTGATATTCTTGCGATTTAGAGCGATTTCGTGGTAGGGTTTGATCCTAGAATTTGACTTTTGTATCTCCGGAACGACGCGCGTCTTATACATCTGAAGGACAACAGGTGACTCCGCATCGGATGATAGCCGACAGACGACGAGAAACTCCCTCCAACTCTCTGCAACCTTCGTTTCCAACCTGAGGCTATCATTTTCAGTGTAGTCATTCGGGAGCTCTTTTTGCACAGTCATCTCGACGCGAACAAGCATCCTCTCTGCTCGTATAATCTCGCCCTCACGCAGCTTGCGCCGTTGTCGACGATTTCCTGAGAGCACATCATAGGTGTAGGCTATACGGGACATTAGACGCTGCTGTCTGTCCATGAGCTTGTCATCCAATTGGTAGCTTTTCACTCTTCCGCCGAGTGAGGCTGTAGAATATCTATTCTGTCGGGGATCGATCACATCGTCTTCTCGTTCACTCTGCGGCTCCTGTCGCTGAAGGCTGGCAGAAGACAAGGCGTTGAGTTTACCTTTCCCTTTAGAACGCAAACTAGGCCTTAGCAATGCCGTCGTAGAGCCAGATTCGCTAACGGGTGCCATGGGAGCTGACTGACTGGCATCATCTTGGCTAGGGATACTCAACGTCCGCGTACTTTCTGCTTCAGCGGTGCGGTCATCTTGCCCAGCTGTTCCAGGATTGTTTTCTCTAGCTGTATAATATGCTGTCGGCGCACCTTTTTTCTTCTTAGTCGATTCATGGTTCAGCTGTGGTTCGCCCTGTTCCTGAGACGAACCTAGGGCAGTTAATTCCCCCGGGGGAACTTCGGCCTCAGTCAAAGGATACGGTATGGACTGGAGGCCATCAGGCTGCTCATCCGTCTCGCGATCATCACCTTCCTCCTCTGACCTGTCTTCAACCTCCATCTGAATCGTAGTATCAGCCAGTGAGGTATCCTGCCTTCGAGCAGATGATGGGGCTGCTTCTGGTTCCGGCTGATCTGCGGTAGGAGTGGTTGTGTCTGCGGTGAACGTAACAGCTCTCGAAGTATAGTTCCGAAACTTGAGTCTGGTCTTGTACCAGTGCTTGCGGTGGTGCTGCAGCCAGCCTTCAGGAATTGGTCCGATGAAAAATCTCCTATTTGTCATGTGCAAGTGATAGCCGGAGGCATATCGCTTAAAGCCGTCAGTCAGGTACGAGGTATCTTACAAGTTTGCATCTTCCCAGTGAACTTATCGGCAAGATACTTACTAATCTCTCGGCCGTAAAAGACCCTGGATCAAGTCCATGCTGGTGTTCCTGGAACACGCTTTGGGTTGTCTCCATTCTTCCAGCGCTGACATTCTGATCAGCAGGGCTCTGAGTACTCATGGGACTTCACCGCAACCCCCGTATTTAGCAAAAGAGAAATTGCATGGAAACCATTTGGTGTTAGGCTACTCTGTGTAATCGAGGCATTTTTCAAGGGTTTGATATTCAGGAGTGGAGGACAATCTGAAACAGCAAGGAAACAGCTTCCTCAGGCACCACCAGGCGATCGTTGATGTCAAGGGCCATGATGTCATGCATCACGTGCAGTGGCACCGTTTGCTCCATTTGTTTAGTTTGTTATGTTTTTACTGTTTGCAGTTATGCTCAGGGGCCGCCCCGCCCCGCTTATTGTGGCTTGCGTGTACTGCTACTGGCGGTGAGGGACAGCTCAGCTGTTGTTGATAGCTGTCTCTTCCCCTCATTCTCCCTCATCATTACTCCGTATTCATTTCTATCTTCTCTCTAGTTTTAATTGTACATTTTTGTGTTCAAATACATTCTTGACAATGGCTGCCGCTATTCCCCCTGGTGGTACTTGGTTCGATACTCTCAAGAGGTCTTTCGCCGATGTTCCTGTTAACGACAATGGCATTTCGACCACTGAGTTTCTCGAGGCAGCTGAGTCCTTGGTGACCCTATTCGGTATGTGTTCAACTAATCTCTATGAGCTTCTGAGAAAACTAGTTCTGACTCAATGACTGCTCTAGATCTCCTTGGTAGCAAGTGCTTTGCCCCCGTCAAGAATGACCTCCTCGGAAACATTAAGGTATCATTCATTTTCGTGTCCACTGTAGCAAGACTAACGGCGGTATAGAAAGTGAGAGACAGGCAGCTGGCTGCCCCTGCTGAGTCTGAGACTCTCCAGGCACTTGTCGTAAACGAATTGAAGACGGGAAAGCACGTCGCCACCGAGGGATTGTTGTGGCTTGTCCGGTACGTTCTCCGCATCCACCAGCAGGTGGTCACGAAATAAGTCAAGCGTATGTTTGCCGAGATGACAATGAACCTAACAACCTATGTTCTCGACAGTGGCCTTGATTTCACCGTTCAAGCCCTCCGTCACAACCTCGACAAGGAGACCGAACTGTCGGTTTCCTTCCGCGAAGCCTACGGCAACACTCTCAAGCCCCACCACTCGTTCGTTGTCAAGCCCATCTTCTCCGCCGCGATGTCAGCAACGCCCTACAGAAAGGATTTTTACGAGAAGCTCGGTAGCGACTCCGACAAGGTCAATGCTGCTTTGAAGCGGGAGGTTGAGGCTTTGGAGAAAATCGTCGCGACTTTGAACGCGTTCCTGAGTAGCAAGGAGGCGAAGTGGTAATCATCATGCTGCAGGAGTACAGCATAGAAGCTCTAGGCTTCTGCCACCGAACCGCTTTCACTGTATGTGCTACCAAGCGTTTAGGATTGTCAGTGTGTACATATATAGCATCTGCGAGATGATAAGCTGTGAACAAGCTCAATAGGATATAGCAGGCCAGGCAGCCATTTGCTTTGAAAGCAACAAACCTTGGGCGTGTTTCGTGACACCCAGCATCAAGATGCTCGAGCTTCTCTGTATTGACCATAATAGATGAGGTTGCTGTTAGATGTGAAGAGGCTCTAGCATTTGTATATAAGCGCACTCTATTCGATTGAACTGCCTATTCGACAAGAGAAGAATTGGAAGCTATGAACCCATGCCACCGACTTCACGATCATACGTCGGTCTATCACTTCCAGCCTGTGCAAACGGAAGATAAGTATCTGGGCTGATTGGTCCTGAGAATTAGGAACTTGAACTCAGCTAGTCCTAGAGTAGATAGAAATCGAGACTATCCAAGACTGGTGAAACATTGATAAGTTGCTATTTCAGGATAACCCTTACGAGTCCAGCAGAATGATACGAGGTCCCCCTGCTATCCAAGACACTTGATAGTGGCAATCCTTGCACATGGACCATGACTCAGTTCAAACGGGAGTAAGTCAGAATTGCGCCAGATCATCAATCGCCATTGGGAAAGTCTATAGCATTAGAGATTCATCCCTGACAACAATGATGCAGTTTACTATGATTATGTTCTGTAAATATTCCGGTATTCGAGTCGCCCTACCGATTGTGGTAGCTAAAGTCCAACGTGGACACTTCATACGGGTGTTGAAGAAGATGGGACGCATGCCTCGATCCTTTAAATCCCTGACAAGGAGACGATGTCATAGTCAGATTACAGAAGATGGACCAGTCCGGCGGAGAAGAAAGGACATGAGTTCCCCTTTCTGACGAGGATCCACCTTCTTTAGGATTCTGACGTCCGTTAAGCGAGCTGACAAGCGGCTTGACACCAGACAGGATTGCCCTCTTCAGAAAGACTCAGTTGCTTCAGACGAATCAAGCCTTTCATCGAGTCAACGACTGAATGCCCGGCGAATGTTCTCGGCCGGCAGCGAGTAAGTTGGCAAGTACCTAAGCTTCAAAGCCATCTGTTCGAATTAGCTTATCAACTGACCAGGATAAACCCACGTGGGTTTACTGGATCTGGACTGCCGTTACTAAGCTACAGGATTATGCCTTGGCTAGTTTCAGGCTTGCAGAGAACGCATTTAGGGTGAAGAAGAAATAGGTTTGTCCCGTGGTAAGCTGGCTAATTGAGGATTAGAGGTACCTTTCTAGACCTGTGAGATACTGTGTTGATCCTTCTGTACTAGCTGATCGACAATATGTAGGCGCTAGCCAACGTGCTTTGAAACAAGCCGTGTCACCTCCAGGAGGTCTCGAGTTCAGACTTCAGAGTCATGGTTCTGGATTGAACTTAATACATATCAGCCTCGTACGACCTGTGAACACAGCATCGCTGATCGTAAGGTTGATTATCTAGAGAGTCAGGGGTACGCTCGGGGAGAACTATAGAACACGACTTTTTCTGTTCAATACGCAAGAGAGCAAGTTTCGGAGACCGTAGCCAGTTATGAGTTAATTCCCGCTGCATGAGGACGATCCAAATGTTGCAATTGTCGATCGCCAAGTGAAACCGACAAAATGCCGGATATCGATTGTCTAGAAGATCTGTTCCCGATTCTGAGTCTTGTTCGGCAGTTCACTCCTTGAAGAAGACAAGCCTGGGTTTAGCCGAACTCTACTCTGTACACGCGAGACATTCTGCTTCTCCAGACTTGACGCGCCACACAATTACACTAGATTGATTACAATAATGCATTCTCAAGTCGACTAATGTAGGATCAACCCAATGCCATGGTAGCATTCCTTGTCAAAAAGATTCGATGCTTCGACGCTTACGCACGGAGAAGAGAGCAAATACTATTAATAATAACTATTGTTATGCACCACTAGTTACCATGGTTAGCGCGACGCCGCCACCTAGGCGCATGAGATGTGGGCTGTTGCAACCAAACTAAAAAATGTCCTTCTTTTGCCCATGATGGCAAAGATCCTCGTCGGCCAATGCGTGCCATTTTTGCTCAGGTTTGCTTGAAACTCGATTCCATGGGTAAGTGAGCCGGGATAGATGTTGACCGAACCTCTGTCGATGCTGTTATATAATAAAAGCAGGGCAGCTAGGGACGATAGAGTGAAATCAACCGTCAGATCGACATCTTGTCACCTGTCAACTCCAGACTGTCAAGAATAATCAATCAATAATGCTCATATTTGACTTTCAGTACTTCCCGGCGGTCTCCGTCACCACGGACTTCCATCCACTGGATTTCCACGCAAGTCCCAAGGCATAGACCGGCTGGTGCGCAGGTGCTTGTTGCTTGTCTGCGTGTGCCTGTGTGCCCCGTTCCTTGAGAATTGACGGGCGAAATCTCCACAATCCAGATAACCGATGGCAAGTGTCCACTTTCCTCTTCTAGCCCGGGTCGTATGTCAGTCCGTTAGACTTGACTTGACAAATAATGGTGGTGACTACGATGGCGCTTACCGGTCGTTCTGCATTATGTAGATACCAGTTTTGCCTTCGCGACCTTCCTCGTAGAGGATAGATAATGCGTCGCTAATTTCCTTCAACCATTGCAAAATGGAAAAAAATGTTATACTCAACTGCTACTCCTGCACGTGTCGATGCTCTGGCTGAGACTACTTACAGGACAAGGCCCACATCAACAACGCCCAGCTTCAGCCTGCAGAGTCAGCAGAGTGCGTATCTATGCTGTTCCTGGCAAGTTCGTTCTAGGCTCGATCTCGCTTACAATCCTTGGCGGCGCTCTAAACCTAGGTAGTGCGTTGCAACCTAGGCTCTAGTTAACTTTGGCCCTGACGACAGCGATAGTTACCCCAAGCCAGGAGGATTTTCCATGTGAAAAAGAAGAAAAGAAGTTTATGACCTTGGTGTACCAGTTTTGATATGTCTTGCTCTGCTTTTCGTCCAATCCCAACTATGGTTCCCCCCTTTTCCGCGGTGCATTACTGTATATGTAGCCATTATTAGCACCTGCATCACTACAACTCCGTACTGATCACTGAATGTCACCGGTCTTTAAAATGAATCTCCACTGCTCTTAAACATAGTCAACCATGGTTGGCTCCATTCGGCAATTCGCGAGTCGTCGCCACAGTTAATGGCAAATGCTAATCGCCGCTCTGACAGCTACATTTTTGAGTGCCTGAATTGACTTTGCCTTGTGCCATGCGGCTATTATTATTAAGTGTAGGTTGTTTGCTGTAACGGTGCTAGTAACTAGTAACTTGGGTCGTTTTCCTTTAAGAACGACCATGATCCACATTTGATTATTGAGAGCTTCTGGGACTTCAAGACTGACTCCAACTTCCAAGTTGGACCCTCATGCTCATATTGTCGCCCCGTTATTGAGATCATGCGATCAGCTGTGCAGTCATGAGGAATTACCCATAGGCGACTTGTCAACTGCCTGTCATCATGCTGGATTTTCCAGATCGCAGCGCGTCGATCTTTATCGTCACTGTTGTCTTTTTGGGTCTGTCTTTCATCGCTGTATGCTTACGATGCTTTGTCCGGTTGAAGTTGGTCAAGGCCTTTGGGTGGGATGACACTATCATGGTGGTCGCGATGGTATGCATGTCTCCATGCTCTGCGAGAACTTCGGACTCATTCTCTCGCAGGCCTTGAACATCTTGTTCGCCTTATGCGGTATAACAGGCTCTCTATATGGAATGGGCCGGAAATTGGCGCATGTGGAACAGTTCTCGACAGCACTATTTGTATGTGTTCAAACCACCTGGACTCTGTCTTGTGCACCACTGGGTTCATCATGCTTACGCTCGTCTGTTCATAGTGGTGGTGGCTCGGTCAGACAAGCTACGTAGTAACGTGCGTGGTCGCCAAAATCTCGATCGCGGTAGCCCTCCTCCGTCTGACCGTGACAAAAACGCATACAATCCTTCTGTGGACTGTCATTGGAGTGACCGTCGTCGTTGGTCTTGTGTTCTGGTTCGTCCTGACTTTGCAATGCAAACCGGTATCATATTTCTGGAACAGATTATCACCTGGAGCGAAAGGAACCTGCCTGAGTACGGACACTATCATCAACGTCGCCTATCTTTACAGTGTAACCGCCACACTGTGCGACTTTGTTCTCGGTCTCTTGCCCATCTCGCTGGTCTGGAAGCTCCAAATGACGCGGAAGACAAAGATTGCATTGGCTGCTATTCTGAGTCTGGGATGCATGTACGTTTTGTCTCCATGTAGCTTCTCGCTTGCCTCGGGATTGTTTTCTAACTCCTGCTCAGAGCCAGCGCTGCCGTCATCGTTCGCATCCCCTACCTTCACTTATACAAAGACCATGAGTTCCTTTGTAAGTCTCCCCGGCGAAATGACTCGATCGCGCGCTAACATCAACCGACTTCACACAGACGCAACAACGGACATCAGTATCTGGTCTAACGTCGAGGCATCACTGGGTATAATGGCCGGTAGTCTCGTGACTCTCCGTCCACTCTTCCGTTGGTTCCGTGGCACCAGTTACGGAAGGAGCGGAGCTACGAAGAAGACATTCGGCAGCATGCCCCTCTCCAGCATGAACGGGAATGGCAATGGGACACACCAATCGAAGCATGACCGAGACGCAACGCAGTACTGGCGACCTGATGTATATCCCCATGAATCACGGGCCGTCGTCACGACTATTCAGACTTCTCCCCGCGGAAGCAAGAGTAGCAGCCAGGAGGACTTGAATCCCAGGCAGGAGCCTTTGCATGGTGTGAATGTACACAAGTCTTTCCTTGTGAGTTCGGATGAAGTATGAGGCATGGACAGGCTCCCTATCCCGCTATAAAAACCAATCCATGGATTTTCTTTTTGTGCCAACGGCGACATCATTCGCTAGCTTGTAGGGAGGGAGGCAAATACCTTTGTAATTGTTAGCATTGACTGTTATGGAAAACCTCCCCTACGCCACCAGTCAGTGTGTAGTAGGCTATCAGGGGCAAGTTATATTGTTGCACAATGCTTATGCTGCACTGGGCGCGTCAGCTAGTTTGCACATAAGCAAAGTCCATGCCCTTCTGCTTGGTTCCAGGCACAGTTCATCCCTCGTCTGGCTGTCCGTGAAGCCATGGAAGAGAAAGCAGAACTGCATGATGATTGGTCAACAAATCGATACATTCAAACCTTCGGAGCTACCTTACTCCGAAAGCCCCGGCACGTGGCGTCGGCCAATCGGTGGCAAGAAACAAATCACCTTATTAATATTTCAGGCTCAAGCGGCGCAACCTCAAAAAGGGAATCCAAAGGTGGCTTCTTTCGCGATTGTTTCCTATCTCTCGTTCTTGGACATCTTCGGTATTTTTTGAGGCACTGCCAGGTTATCTCTCCTGAGGCCTAGTCCTATGATTTACTAAACGAGGAACTTAATCATAATTCTGCGTCGTTTGGCCGTCGTGGTCATTCGAGTGTCACCATGTTAGTCCCACATCATCAATCTGTCGCGTGCAATGACCATCTTACTGACCAGTGCTTAGGGCGAAACTCGTGGACGATCCCCAAATCAAATATGCTTCACTGCATAACCCTCTCCCTACTCAACTTCACACCTATGTGTGGCCTTTCCTGATTATCTGGCCTGCCTTCTTCGCCGTCTACCTCTCCCCTGAGCGCTACGATACATACATTCAAGGACAAGAATGGACATTCGTCTGGTCTGGATCGATCATTACGGCGCAGTCCCTCCTTTGGTTGATGACAAAATGGAACATCAACATCCAAACCCTGTTCACCGCGACCAAGGCCCGGTCTCTCGACTCTGCGCAGCTTATTAAAGTGATCCCGGTTGCCAACGCTGGCTCTGCCGAGATTTGCCCTCTGCATCGCGACACAATGGGTGGAAAGAAGTCATTCTCGTTCCTCTTCCAGAAGCGCCGCTTTCTCTACTACCCGGAGCGTCAATGTTTCGCGCCCTTGTCGTACGTCCTCGACGCGGAGCCCAAGCCCCCCGTCAAGGTCTTTCAGCAAACCCAGGGCTTGACCTCCAAGGAAGAAATCGATCGCATCCAGCATCACTATGGAGACAACACATTCGATATTCCCGTTCCGACATTCGTGGAGCTATTCAAGGAGCATGCTGTGGCACCCTTCTTTGTTTTCCAGGTCTTCTGCGTTGGCTTGTGGATGCTTGACGAATACTGGTACTATTCTTTGTTCACCCTCTTCATGCTGGTTGTTTTCGAGAGCACCGTTGTCTGGCAACGTCAGAGAACCCTCAACGAGTTCCGCGGCATGAACATCAAGCCCTACGATGTCTGGGTGTACCGCCAGAGGAAGTGGCAAGAATTGACCAGTGACAAGCTTCTCCCTGGAGATCTGATGTCCGTTAATCGCACCAAGGAAGATAGCGGCGTTGCCTGTGACATTCTCTTGATTGAAGGTAGTGCTATTGTCAATGAGGCTATGCTGTCGGGTGAGAGCACGCCGCTTCTGAAGGAGTCGATCCAGCTTAGACCCGGAGACGACTTGATTGAACCGGACGGTTTGGACAAGAACGCCTTTGTTCACGGAGGTACCAAGGTATTGCAAATCACCCATCACAACTCGAACGGAGAAGATGGATCGGAGAATGCGCGGAAACTTTCATCCGGGGTTCCCCTTCCTCCAGATAATGGCGCTGTTGGTGTGGTCGTGAAGACCGGGTTCGAAACCAGCCAGGGAAGCCTTGTTCGTACCATGATTTATTCCACCGAGCGCGTCTCCGCCAACAACGTCGAAGCCCTGCTATTCATTCTTTTCCTCCTCATATTCGCCATCGCTGCGGCATGGTATGTGTGGCAGGAGGGTGTAGCGAAGGATCGCAAGAGATCGAAGTTACTCCTTGATTGCGTCCTTATCGTCACTAGCGTCGTTCCTCCCGAACTACCTATGGAACTCAGTCTTGCGGTCAACACGAGTCTGGCTGCACTGAGCAAGTTTGCAATTTTCTGCACGGAGCCCTTCCGTATTCCCTTCGCAGGACGTGTCGATATCGCATGTTTTGACAAGACTGGCACATTGACCGGCGAGGATCTGGTTGTAGACGGCATTGCTGGTCTCACCCTAGGCCATGAGGGTGCTAATGTTGGAAAGGACGGCGCTCACACAGAACTTTTCAAGTCTGCTAATATCCCATTCGACACGACCCTTGTGCTTGCGAGTGCTCACGCTCTGGTGAAATTGGATGAAGGCGAAGTCGTTGGTGATCCCATGGAGAAGGCGACATTGCAGTGGCTCGGCTGGACTCTGGGCCGGAACGACACTCTCATGAGCAAGGCTGCTCAGCCCGCAGGCCCCCGCGCAGTTGAATCTGTGCAGATTAAGAGACGGTTCCAGTTCTCTTCCGCCCTCAAGCGTCAAAGCACAATTGCTACCGTGGTGACGACCGATCGTAAGACGTCTAAGAAGGCCAAGGCAACCTTCGTGGGTGTCAAGGGTGCTCCTGAAACTATCAGAACTATGTTGGTCAACACGCCTCCGCACTATGAGGAGACCTTCAAGTACTTCACTCGGAATGGTGCTCGAGTTCTTGCCCTCGCGTACAAGTATCTCTCTGCCGAATCCGAGTTGTCTCAGGGACGCATTAACGGTTATGTTCGTGAAGAAATCGAAGCTGACCTGATTTTTGCCGGCTTCCTTGTCCTTCAATGTCCTTTGAAGGAAGATGCTATCAAGGCGGTGCGTATGCTGAATGAGAGCAGCCATCGTGTGGTCATGATCACCGGCGACAACCCCTTGACAGCCGTTCACGTCGCGCGCCAAGTTGAGATTGTGGACCGTGACGTCCTTATCCTCGACGCTCCTGAGAATGACATGTCCGGTACAAGACTAGTGTGGCGATCCATCGATGACAAGTTCAACCGCGACGTGGATCCAACTCACGACTTGGACCCTGAGATTATCGAAACAAAGGACATCTGTATCACCGGTTATGCTTTGGCTAAATTCAAGGGTCAGAAGGCTTTCTCAACCCTTTTGCGTCACACCTGGGTTTACGCTCGCGTGTCCCCCAAGCAGAAGGAGGATATTCTTCTTGGTCTCAAGGATGCTGGTTACACCACTCTGATGTGTGGTGACGGAACCAACGATGTCGGGGCTTTGAAGCAGGCCCACGTCGGTGTTGCGCTACTGAACGGATCTCCCGAGGACCTTGCGAAAATCGCGGAACACTACCGCACGACGAAGATGAAGGAAATCTATGAGAAGCAGGTATCCATGATGCAACGTTTCAACCAGCCAGCCCCGCCTGTTCCTGTGCAGATTGCGCATCTTTACCCCCCGGGACCGCGCAACCCGCACTATCAGAAGGCTATGGAAAGGGAGGCTCAACGCAAGGGTGCCGCCACGCTGGCCACGGCAGGAAACCAGGAAGAGCATATTCCCACTATCACCTCGCCTGGCGCGCAAGCTCTGCAGCAATCCAATGCCAACCTGACTCCTCAGCAACAGCGACAGCAGCAAGCTTCTATTGCAGCTGCCGGCTTCGCTGACAAACTCACATCTTCCATGTTGGAGCAGGAATTGGATGACAGCGAGCCCCCTACAATCAAGCTCGGAGATGCTTCGGTTGCTGCGCCGTTCACCAGCAAGCTGGCTAATGTCATCGCGATCCCCAACATCCTGCGTCAAGGTCGTTGTACCCTGGTGGCGACTATTCAGATGTACAAGATCCTTGCCCTGAACTGCCTGATCAGCGCCTACAGTTTGAGTGTCATCTACCTCGACGGTATCAAGTTTGGTGATGGTCAGGTCACCATCAGCGGCATGCTCATGAGTGTTTGCTTCCTTTCGATTTCCCGAGCCAAGGTAGGTTTACATCGTGCGATATAATAATATTACCCTGTGCTAACTCTCGTTTCAGTCAGTGGAGGGTTTGTCCAAAGAGCGACCCCAGCCGAACATTTTCAACGTGTACATCATCGGCTCCGTTCTCGGCCAGTTCGCCATCCATATCGCTACTCTGATCTACCTGTCGAACTATGTCTATTCCATTGAACCGTAAGTACTCTGTGCCAATAATGGTTACTTCATATTGCTGACAGTTGACCAGGAGAAAATCCGATATCGATCTGGAGGGTGAATTCGAGCCATCGCTCCTCAACAGCGCCATCTACCTCCTCCAGCTTATCCAGCAGATCTCCACTTTCTCCATCAACTACCAAGGCCGACCCTTCAGAGAGTCGATCCGCGAGAACAAGGCGATGTACTGGGGCTTGGTTGCCGCATCTGGCGTTGCCTTCTCCTGTGCCACTGAGTTCATTCCGGAATTGAATGAGAAGATGCGCCTCGTTCCATTCAGCACCGAGTTCAAGGTTACACTGACTGTGTTGATGGTCATTGACTACGCCGGTTGCTGGATCATTGAAAACGTGTTGAAGAACCTGTTCAGTGACTTCCGGCCCAAAGACATCGCTATCCGCCGGCCCGATCAACTGCAGCGCGAGATGGAGCGCAAGAAGCAAGAGGAGTTGGAGACTCAGGCAGAGAAGGAACGGCAGAGGAAGATCTAAGCTAGAGATATGATTTTTCTATTGCTTCATTTGCGTTAGAATGATGTGGGAGTGGGTAGACGTCTAGACCATCTCTTCGTCGAACATACGCAAAGCGCGTCGTTCGCTTGTGTATAAATGCACCCTATATTTTGATGCCTGTGGATAGAAGAATACAACCATGTTTATTCTGCAGATTCTTTTGTTGGATTGGACGTACCGAAGGGATGTCGGTCCACGAAGAAAGTAGATGAAGAATGTGAGTCGACATGCAAATTTACTAGAACATTGGCTAACCAAAGTGCAGGTGTATTTCTCAAGGTTTGATACATAGAGCTCTCCGTGTATCCACATGGCAATAGCAATTCCCGTCGGCACAACCCGAGAACAAGAGAGAAATTCGTTGATTGACAGAATATCCAGGACGAGATGACATTCGAGTATGATGCAAATGCGGGCACAACTGTGCGGCTGATGTTTATGGCAATGTGCCACCTTTGGCACCTGCAAGTACCATTTCGTTCTAAGCATTTCCAGAAGACATGACTCGCAAGTCTACCCAAATAGGGAATTTCATCACATCTGTGGTGGTGGCTCCTGGTAGGGAGGCTCACGCCCACTCCGAGATACATCATCAGAGTCCAGAACCAGCCCGGTGGTCTGGAAAGGAATCCGTTCCACGGAAGGAGGCGTGTCGAAATGGAATGAAGGCATTTTCAACGAATATCGGAGCCGGACGCGTTCCTTGGACTCGATTCCGGCCAGTCGCGCCTCATTGCCGCTGAGGTGTTGACGCCGCCCGTGATGTCAGAAACGGGTCATTGCTGTGCTATCCACCGCCACGAGGGATAATATAAGGCTGGCCGAGGGAGGCTCCAGAGAGAGAGTTTGGTCTTTTCCGGATCAGATCAGATTCTGCGTATCAATCAGGCTGAGTCTCTTGCGATATCCGCTAAAAAGTAGAACTATATTATCTTCAAGTTGTGACAACACAACACAATCATCATGACCGACTACACCGATAACGCCGGAACCACCTACGGGAACACCAACACCTATGACACGACGGGCGCTACAACGGGTTACGGTACCACGGGAACCACCTATGACAACACAGGCTATGGCGGCACGACAGGCTATGGCACCACGGCTGGGACCACAGGCTACGGCACCAGGGGCTACGGCACCACCGCTGGCACATACGGCACCACCTACGACAACGGCTACGGCACGACCGCCTACGATCCCGGTTCTGGAGCGTACGACCAGCACATGGACTATCGTACCGATGGCTCGACGAGGCATCACCGTGAGAGAGTGAATCCTAGCGGGACATATCGACACCGCGATGTCGATCGACGCGATGACGGCTCCACCCATGTCCATAGGGAATATGACAACCCTAATACGGGGACCAGCTACCACCGGGACTATGAGCGATAGGGATTCGGAGGATAAGGGGGATAAGGAAGATAGCGAGTGGGAGGAATGGAGATGGATTTTGGCACACGCTGGCAGTACATAGGAGGATTGCATCTGGGTATATATATATATGCTTTTGCTGTGGAGGAGTTGAAAACTAAAGAAAATTTTGGGGTTTCAAAACAAAAAAAAAGTTGAAAAAGTGATGAAAAAACACAAAAAAAATCTGCTTTTGTTGCTTGTTTTTTTTTTTTTCTTTTTTGTCTTGTTGTTTTAGCGAAATAGAAAATATTACGATCGTTATGAACCCCAACCTTGAAACATTAGCAAGTAAAGCGATCAGCTTCTGAAATTGGGATCGGATGGAGTAATCTTGAAGCAATAACGAGAAGAGTAGTGATGGACGAGGACGATATGATGGCAGAGATCCTGCTGCCTTAACGCCTTAGGCATTAGTTGTCGGCCTCAGGCTAGTAGATTCCCCTCAAATGAGCTCCGCAGCCTGATTGCCTGAGCTAGGCAGGATACGCTCATCATCGCCCTGTCGCCCCAAACCCGCCAACAAACCTGCCCAGTCTTACCACTTGTCGCGGGTCTATCTCACATGCTCCCATAACCCGCTTCTAATCATGTCCCGGAGGACGCTGGGTGGAGGTCGTGTCCTGGGCACTCCGAACGCTCTCGCAGCAGCAGCATCCACGGCGTCTCCGCAACAGAAGCCAAGCATCTTATCGCCGTCCGCCAGCAGCCTCTCCCTCAGTTCCCAAGCCTCCGCCTCGCAGTTCTCATCTGAAACGCAAGATCTCACTTCCCGGATTTCTCTGGAAAATGGCGCGACGTCCATATCGGCGGCCCCGGCGGCTGCCGGAGCTCAGCTTGCTTGTCCGATCTGCAATGAGGAGATGGTATGGCCTACACCCGTCACATCGACCCCTGTCCCAGCTTTCTGGTTGGGAAGCAAGTCATTCTGCGATAAGCTAACAAGCTACAGGTAACACTCTTACAATTGAATAGGTATTTGTTTCGATGCGCCCTATTCGCGACGCCTGCCTAACAGTAACTCCAGACACCTCGATGACGTACATCAAAACCTCGAAGACGACCGGCAAGATGAAGTCAAGGATTGGTTCAAGGTGCAGATGGAAAAGGCGAAGCGCTTCCAGCCTCTAGCTGTATTGAACCAGAAACTAAAAGGCCTGGACGTCTTCGAGTCGAACGAGAATCATCACCCATCCGTTGGTCCAAGTCGGCCCGCTGCGCCCCAGCCGGGTTACAACGAGCCGCCGAGAGTACTGGACCCTGAAGACATCATCACAAAGGATCATTGGCAAGTTCGGGGGTTATATGACACCTGTTTGGAGCCATCGTGCGGGAGACGCTTGAATGCCACCAATGGCTGCGTCAACTGTCGCAAGTGCGGGAAGCTCTTCTGCGAGGAGCATACCATGTACCAGATGAAACTGTCCAGATCGGCGCAGCATGAGCCTGTGAGGGGTTTGTGGTATAGGGTTTGCGAGACCTGTTATAAATCAAGGGAAGGGTACAACGACCATAATGGTAGGTGTCTATAGTGTGAATGGCTGTGACATGGCAGTACTTACTCGAGTCAGGCCTCGTTCGCGATCGAATGGATGAATTCAAGGCTGTGAGGAAGCAGACCGTTGACAAAGCCACGCTGGAAATTTCTCGACTGGAAAAGCGATTGACACGACTCACCCAGCTATTAGCGAGCCTACCTCCGGATCAGATACAAGGGGGAAAGCGATGGCCAATCTCATGGCAGAACGACCAACGGAAAGCGCTCGAGCAGACTATCGTCAGCTGGCAGGATGACGCTGGCGTACTTCGGTGTCCCTTTTGCCAGCAGGAGTTCACCGGTTATACCTTTCGCAGGCACCATTGCAGAACCTGCGGGCGGGTCGTGTGCGGTGACCTTGCGACAGGATGTTCCAGTGAAGTTCCTCTTAGTATAACACCTTGTATGTTATCCCCTTTCGGTTTTGTAATCTTTCGCTAATTGGATAAAGTGGCCAAGGCCACTGGAGAAAAGACACCAAATGGGGGTGCTATCAATGTTGACATAAGGCTTTGCAAGGAGTGTAAATCGACCCTGTTCGACCGACGGGACTTTCAAGCAGATATCATGCGCAGACCACCGGACGTTAGAGCGTACGAGAATCTGGCGCAATTTGAGAGGGGCATTCGGCTGCTCTTGCCCAAATTTCAGAAGCTCCTCACAACGCTGCAGTATGTTGCAAATCTCCATCATTACTGCTATGTCTAACATCATGCTTTCTTACCAGAGATCCAAGGCGACCCCCTTCTGCAGCTCAGCTTGCTGAGGCTTCGAAAGTCCGGAAACGACTTACTGATTCCTTCGCCCAGTATGATGTCGCCGCCAGGCGTATTCGTGATATGCCGACCGAGTCACCAACACAACAGCGCCTTCAAAAGGCCATCTATCAAAAAGCCACTAACTTCTTGCACCTTCACATGCTTCCTCTGAAAGCTTTGCCCAAGATTCTCAAGCACGCAACACCAAATGGGCGACCTGCAATCCCTGCCAGCTCAATTGCGACTCCGACTAATCATGCAGTGGGCGGTCACCGACCAAGAGAGTCGGCACTCGCGTCCATCAAGTATAATGGCATAGCTGCTAGCGGGAGTAATACCAGCCTAGCAAGCGACACAAGCAGCGCCGTCTCTGCTTTGGAAGCAGAGGAGAAGGCACTGCGTGAACGCCTTATCGTCCTAGAAGAGCAGAAATTCTTCGTGTCCGAAATGATTGCGGATGCGAACAGACGTCGCAAGTTTGATGAGGTCAGCAGTCTTGCCATGAATGTCGAGGATTTGAGTCGGGAGATAGACCGGGTCAATGGCATGCTGGCTGCTCTTGACTTTGAGGGCGTATATACCGGCAGCCAGCTTCGTGCATAGTCCGAGGTTGGTCCTTTGCTGCAGTTACGCTGCATGTTTCTGGATTGAATTGTTTTCTTGCTATATTCTGTCCGGTGGCTTATTGGTTATTGGACTCAGCATGGCGTTTCGATTTGCATAGCATGAGGCGTTCTGGGTATAGCATGGTCTATGTGCTTGTATCTATTATGATTACTTCAAATTATAGTCATAACCATTCGAGTCTATATCCGGTTCTCGACATGTGTCAACAATTCTTGAGATATTCCCGGAGCTGCAGCGTGCATCATCACGTGAGCGATCTAGGCCAAGGGCGCCGCACCTTGTTTGGACCACTTGTCCCAGTGCACTTCCTAGGATCGCTCCGGGTGTTCCAGCTGTGTCTTTGTCCTCATCCTGTAGGGAAGTGCTCGTGGAGAAACCGTTCTATAATCGCCTAAGCTCAGTCCATACAGATCAAGGTGGAAGAAAATCAATCGTCAAGGGATATATGACTTGGAAGGCTGTGGATCCCTCAACTACTCAAGGTACGCTAAGTGGAGGCAGCTCATAACCTTAATTATCAAGGGTAAACGAATCAGCGCCTGTCTTCTTAACTCCATGGTACATTTCCGTTCTTTATCATATGTCAGAGAAGAACTCCTGACCTAGGAACAGCTCTGGCCCAGGCGCATAGTCTGCTCTGGCCTCTTGTCATCACCCGCAAAAGTCTCCTGGCTTGCACCTAGCCGGTTGCAAGTCCGCCGAATCTCGGTAGCAACCAATCGTCAACAACATTGGAATATATCTCCACGAAGAAATTTCAGTATGGCGTCAGAAATATCTGACGCCCATCGGTTCACCGTTAAGGTCAACGGCCCGCACAAAACCGGAGACGATGACCATAGAGACCTCCTTCTTGCACAACTGGAAAAAACCCCACAGGACATCCAGATTCTCGAAATAACAGAAGATACACCGTCAGATATTGAATGGGAACTGCTTGGCAATCACTTCAGCAATATCAACGATCTAGAGATGCACACGGGCTGGAACGAGGAATTGAACGATGCGGGACTACCAACACACTGGCCGCTGGAACGGCTTCTTGTCAGTGACGCGTGCGGAGAAGTGTTCTGCAGTCCGTTGGTCCTCGAAGGAAGAGTCAAGCATCTGGTTTTACTATTGACATCTGGACTACGGTTTGAAGGGCCGACCAGCAGGGAGCTGTATGATGCGAACAAGGAAGCGATTTCCCGGGGAGAAAAAGAGGCCAAGTACATGACTGTCCGTGAAGGAACGCCCGAAGAGAAGAAGATTGAGCTAGTCTGGCTTCCAGAGCTTGTCGCAGAATCAATGAATGAACGGTATGCGGGGACGCGCGAGAGGCCGCCACTGGTCACAAACAATGACTTACCGCTTCTCCCCAAGGAAGTACCGTCGAAGATGGAGCAGCTGGAGATACTCGAGAACGATGCTATCGATACCTTCAACCGGATGACCATTGCTCTTCCACATGTGGTGGACAACCTGTCTACACTCAACATTCGCTCCACCCATGGCTTAGATTTCCACTTCACGACTGAAGAGCTATTTGCGGGTCTTCTTCCGGAGCTTCCGAAGTTGAGGACTTTTGTTCTCTCCGTGGGTGATATCTTCCAGGATGAAAACCTCCTCCCAACACTGTACACTTTGTTTCCTCCGAATCTCTCCACACTACGCTTTCGAGGCCCCGCATCGCTTGGCAGGTCCGGCGAGTGGGCCAACTGGGTAAATGCCTTTGCGTCTTCGGACTATTTGCCTAACTTGAAACGACTGAGCTTCGTATTAGATCTACACTATGAGGCTCCAAAGGAAGGCAGCTCTAGAAGGGAGCTAGTTGCGGCGCCGGAGGATACACTTCGAGATGCGCAGGATGCATGCAAACAGCTGTATGAGGCTGTTGAGCAGCGTGGAGTTACTCTCGAACCATTTCAGGATAAATGGTCTGATCAGAGCATACTCTTCAAGCCAGTTGATGAGCGGTGGATGCAGCTTTGATCAGTCCTAGCCCACGATGGGCCTATGTACTTGTAAAACAAGAAGTCCACTCATATGTATTTTAACTGAGAAACCCCTCTCAATCAATATCACTTCATAGAACTGAGTAGTGTGAATTAAGACACAAACACGGCGAAGACGAGTTCATCTTAGGAGACTCTCTCCCGCTCTGTAGCCAGAATGCACCCATTGTTGGTAAACCCTCTCAGCTCTCCTTTCCTGTACATTAGAGTCAAGTTCCATCCAATCGATTGCTTCCGGAGACAGAATCTAAGATAGGAGCGGATCTAGTTACTACTCTTGCTCTATTTAGGTTGAAGAGCAGGACATATGAGTCTACAAGTTCTTAAAACCGCTGAAGAAGCCTTCGCCTGAGCAGCTGGAAGAATCCTATCACAGATGGATATAGCACATTTACTCCAGATGATTCAAGAAGCTAAGGCTCATGATAGGGTGCATTGACTGAGACAACCATCCTTTGCATTTGCATTACAGCATGGGGAAACCTATAACCGATATATGCAAAGGGAAGACCCTTCCCAAGGAGGAAAACAACAGCGTCAACCCTAAGCAGGATCGAAATGCCATCAACTCCATTGGGTCAGACCAGGGCCGCGACGAAGCTGCCACTTAGCCTGACTTTGGTCTCTCGAACGTTCTTAAAAGACAGCTAATAATCTTTGAAAAAGAGAAACACAGGAGCTCTAAATAAGCACGTTCTCAACATAATGGTCTATGAAGTGCTTTCAAGTAATATTCTGGTTAGTTGGCGTTAGTTTGCAGACTTGTTATGTGGATTCTTCCAACATCTGAATTAGAGGACACTTACACTTTGGACAGATATCATGTTGAAACTTATTAAGCCACTAAGCACTTTGATGCCAATTTCACAACCTTTTTAACCTTCTCTGAGAACTCTTTCGCAAAGCAATCACAGATTAGGGCAAATACTGCAAAGAGATCTATAGTTTTCCTAATTGCACACACTTGGAAGTTGTCCCAGATATTCTTGTCACAGTAGTCTCCTGCTCCGAAACAGTCTCTCTCAGAATCATAAATAACTTCTGCTGTATTGAATCCAAGATTGACTGACTTGCTCCTGGTGCTGTACAGGGCTTATTACTTCACAGAAGAAGGGTTATACCACATTTGAATCTATATTCTAGCTTCTTAATACAACCCTGCGCATGGCCACAGTGTTAATCATTACATTCAAGTAATATTCTGGTTAGTTGGCGTTAGTTTGCAGACTTGTTCTGTGGATTCTTCCAACATCTGAATTAGAGGACACTTACACTTTGGACAGATATCATGTTGAAACTTATTAAGCCACTAAGCACTTTGATGCCAATTTCACAACCTTTTTAACCTTCTCTGAGAACTCTTTTGCAAAGCAATCACAGATTAGGGCAAATACTGCAAAGAGATCTATAGTTTTCCTAATTACACACACTTGGAAGTTGTCCTAGATATTCTTGTCACAGTAGTCTCCTGCTCCGAAACAGTCTCTCTCAGAATCATAAATAACTTCTGCTGTATTGAATCCAAGATTGACTGACTTGCTCCTGGTGCTGTACAGGGCTTATTACTTCACAGAAGAAGGGTTATACCACATTTGAATCTATATTCTAGCTTCTTAATACAACCCTGCTTTGTGCATGGCCACAGTGTTAATCATTACATTCTATATTATAGTAATTAGTCTCTACCTACCTAGTTCTACAGACAGAGTGACATCTACCACCAGGCAATCAGTGGTAAGGTGGGAGTGATTCCACCGCCTCCTACCATATGTTACACCGACTGCATGCTCCTCTCTGATATCACATTAGCTGAGCCTTTGCACCATCTACCAGATAGAACTCTCTTTTTTTTCCTCGGTTACCCTTGAGGATAAACAAGCGATTCCCTTGCATAGCTATGTATAGGTATTCTAGTTATGCATATATATATATATATACATAGTTTTAAAACAGCTAATTCAGGTGCGAAGTTGATGGGCTTATGCAACATTCCCGGTCAATTGAAGATGATTCGCTGATGAAGAGCTAGAACAGTTAGTCGGAAATATAACCCAAGATTGAGCCACGTACGCTATAGACTGACTAGGTTTGATCTTCGATTAAGTTTATCTGTGCGTGCAGATTGCCGCATCACGGCAAGAGTCACATGTCACACGGAATCAAGGATATAAAACTGATTTACATGCATCACAGCCAATCATGATATCAGTATCGAAATTCTCTAGATCTCTGCTCTGAGAATCTCCGTAATAGTATGTGTGGGGAGAATAATATTTTAACATAACCTGTCCTAATCTAGTCATTGGTCACACAGGTGTAAAGTATACCACTCTCCGCATAGAGGCATGCAGCTAGGCGGAAAATACATGAAGCTGGGCTGTGTAACAAAGCAATAATATCCACTGCTACATTCAAACAGGTCATACAGAACTTCGAGGCAGCCACGAGGTATGTAGCCCAAGCCTGGCCAAGATATTACGAGTCATGACTACTCATTTCCTGTACTGAAGAAAATATCTCCTCCCATACCTCCACTGACTGCACCAGAGTATCGTGATCCGTTCCATCGATCGTCGTAGACACATAGTCAATAGCCTCCACCCCGGGAGCCCGCCAGCACTCCTCGAAGTACTTTTGCCCCCGGCTGCCCACCAAGGCATCCTTGGCAGCAAAGTAAGTCCGGACGCTGACCCGGCCATCTGTGGACAGTCCACGGGCCGCCAGCGTCTGCACACAGTGAGCGTAGTCTGAGCAGGCCCCCCAGCTGCTACCATCGCCCTTCCGAAGACACTGCAAGGCCTCGCTATTAGCCCCGACCGTGTCCTCTTCATACATGAAGCGGAGGGCAAGACGCGCGAGCTCCGCCTGTTCAGCATGTGGCACGCCATAATCACGCTCAACGCGCCGCCAATTAGCATCGAGGAATGAGCGGTCCGCCGCTTCGCTGCTCTGTGAAGACATCCGGCGGACGACAGCCCCGCTTGACGCCAGCACGGGCGCAGCCTGCGTTACGAAGAAGCGCGGGATGAGATGCCACATTGCAAACGCCTTGGTGGGCACGTACTGGGCCATTTGCATTACTGTAACGCGAGAATGGGCGAGATCAACCCAAGGAGCTAGAACAGCATACTGAGCAATACGTCCTCTTTTCTGTATCTATTTCTGTCCCTCTTCTTCAACGAAAGAGAGGATGGTAGGGTTGAAATACCTAAGAAAGTAACGACCGGGTTCACAATCTCACGGCAATGCGCCCAGGTATTGAGCAGGTAGATCGTTCCAGCGCTGTGCGAAACAAGGCTGACGCGCGGAATACCCAGGTGGGCCAGCAGGCGCGGTAGCATATCGACCCAGACGGCGATCCGCTGGGCGAGTGGTACATCAGTCGACGCGCCCATTCCGGGCCGGTCGACCACGAGCAGGCGCACTCCGGCGCGTTCTGCAATTACGTGCATAGGGATGCTGAGATAGCGCGAGGCGAACATACCCGGTAGGAAGAGCAGCGCGGGGCCTGTGGCGCAGCCTATGTCGGCGAATGTGATGGTGAGGGGGCCATATGCTGTGTCGAGAATGACGCGGCGGTGGAAGCACTTGCTGGAGATGAGGCTGAGAGGATCAGACATGATGACTTGGGTATGATTATAGACGTTTGTGCATAGTGTCAGGGATGAACATGTTGTATTTCCAATGATGAATTAGATATGATAATAGATATTTGTTCATAAGCTTAGGGATGAAAATGCTGACTGTGCTGACACCAATTGACGGCTGCCTGATTGTTAGGGTTTGATGGCTTATATGCCTGAGATTTGAGGTGTCTATTTCCCTAACCCTAGAAAACAAGGAGAGTCGACTCTGTTAGAGATTCAATCATCCGCAAGCTATTGCCTTGCTTGTTTGCTCCTTCAATCCTTTAATTAGAATAGGGTCATATTCTGCTTAGCTTAGTAATGCTATGAGTAGTAACAATGCCACTCCAGTTTGAACTGTGAGTTATGAACGACTATGAAGCGGGGTTAACGAGATTGAAGTATGCTACCACTCGAGTCACAGAACTTTTAAGTAGCATAGCACCCTAAAGTTGTAGGAGGGTAGACGTAATAATAAGATTGTATAGCCAGTAGGTTTTATACCTAGAACAAACTCGACTTTCGTGAATTCATATACCTGAGGGTGCCTCTTTAAACG
Source organism: Aspergillus lentulus (assembly GCF_001445615.1). Classification (NCBI taxonomy): domain Eukaryota; kingdom Fungi; phylum Ascomycota; class Eurotiomycetes; order Eurotiales; family Aspergillaceae; genus Aspergillus; species Aspergillus lentulus. The sequence goes on from NW_028322122.1 coordinate 440,892, forward strand.
GACTTTCTTCATCGGCCAGGTAGAACAGGAAAGACGTTAACAACCTTATTTGCTGCATTATTTTTCGTCTGCCGGATTATCTCAAGTCAGCCTGCACCGGCAGTTGGCTAGAACTCTTTCCTCTGTACCCCGACATCAGCAATCCTCACGTAACGGCAGCTACATGCACTTACTTCTTATCATTGTAGTCTTTCAGAATTGCTCCAGAAATCTTCACGGCCATACCATAAAACACCGTCATCACGTGCGAAGACACCTGGGTAGGGGGAATAGAGCCATCAACCACGCGCAGGTTCTTAACACCATAAACCTTGGCATTTTCGTCCACGACACCCCCTAGTTCCTTTTTCATCATGCTGCATGTCCCAACACCATGATAGTTGCCGCGGAAGTTCTGCTTCACATAGCGCGCCCAGTCTTCCAGACTCGCGTCATCGGGCAGCAGCTCCCCTGGCAACGTCTCTTCGCCGAAGAACTGTTTCATTTTCCCGGAGCGGGTCAGCTTACGTGCAAGCCTCGATGCCGCAGCTTGTCCGTAGAGGTCGAGCTTGTTTTGAAAATAGCGGGGGTTATATTCGAAGCTACGCAGGTAGGGGTCGTTGTTGAGAATCTTGACGTATCCCCGCGTGAAGGGCAGCAGGTTCCAGAGGTCAATGTGGATATGGTTGTCGGTGTCAAGAAAGAGCTCCGCATAGGAGACGTTGTTTTTTCCAAGCAACCAATTCTGGTAGTTGACATACTGAAGAAACAGAGCGGACTGGTTGTGGAATCCGCCTCCGGCGACGGTTTCAGCGGCCCATTCGCGAAGTGTTTCGTTGTGGTTCACAAGCGATTTGTAGTATTCCGCATGTTCTCCGAATACCTCCTCGAAGGTTGCAAAGTACGCGACTTGGCCCTGCCCATTGCCTTCCGGGGTCGTTCGGGCCATGACAGTGGTTGTGGTTTGATCCTGCATATTGAGGCCAACAGGAAGGTCGATCTTTTGTTCGATCTTGACTTTAGGGTTCGTCAGTACATCGGTCGGACCGATGCCTGAATATTGCAGGATCAGAGGGGAGATAGTCGACCCAGCAGCGAGGAGAACCTCCTCCTTCGCCGTGACGTTGAAGCTCCAGCCCTCCTTGCGGTGGGTGCCGAATTCAACTCCCTTCGCTTTGTACTTCGGCTCATCCTTCTCAGTCGAGTCGAGATCGAGATTGACTTTGCCGACAAGCTGGCCGGTCAGGACGGTAATGCGGTTTTTAGAGGAGTCGTTCCTCAGCACGGGCTCCAGCCACGACCGCGCAGCATCCGTGCGGACCTGCTCTTTGGTCAGGGTGTTGAGGAACATGGACACGCCGTACGGAACACCGCAGCAGAGGTCCTGCTGGTATGGCGCGCCAGTGGTCTCGTTGGCTGTTTGCATTAGCGCAAAGATAAGCGGCGACCAATTGGTCTTTCGATCTCGCGCGCCAACCTCTACCTTGCCTTCGTCAGGTTTGGAGTTATGGCAGTCCGGGTTATAAGGGTGGTGATGGCCTTCAGTCACGTCCTTGTCCTTTGTTGGGTCTCGAGGCTTTTCAATCTCGTCCATGTATTTTTTCAGACTGTCCCACTTCCAGCCTTTATTTCCAAAAACATGTTCCCAGGAATCGACCTGATCTCTATGTGGACGCGTCCACGTTCCGCCGTTGATAAGAGTCGAACCTCCGAGGCCATTACCGGACCGAATGATCTCAACCCGCTTGTGGATCTGGGGGCTGGTCTCATAGGCATGGTCAACGGTGCTGCCAAAGATCTCACCATAGGTGTTCAAGTCGTCGATGATGGGACCGTATTCAGACCCATAGTATCCGTTCTCAATCACCAGAACGTTGAACTTGTCCTGGTGATCAAGAAGCTTGGCAGCGATCGTGAGACCTGTGAGACCTCCTCCGGCGATTATGTAGTCGTATGTCTGGTCTTTTACTTTCTCAGGATTGCTAATGACACCTGTGGCATCCGGTGCAATCCTGCTGCTTGGAGGATCTTGGAAAGGGACTTGAACGGGCTCAGAGAGTGTTCTGGCCGCGAGAATCAACCAAAGCAAGGGAAAGTGCTTCATGGTGAACAATACCCAAATATGATATGTCAACAACACATTCTCTTAGGGTGTTCTCTAGGGGTAGATATAACTAAGGTGCGTACATTGAGTAATGTTGAGAGTTGGTCATGATTGCTTAATGTTGGACCACTGACAATCAGGAAGATGTCGGATGCCTTCGTCTTGTTGAACCATGGAAGACATTTCTCCTCCAGTTTATGCGGTGCGTCTACACCAAATTAATCGCTTGGCTCTACAGTATGGTACAAAGCAAGTTGGCAACTTCCCTGGGTCCTACCAGCATTTCCAAAGATGACGATGTTCGAGCCTGGGATAGTAACGCAGCGGAGACGTCCGGATAGTAGTCAGGAAGTTAATATCAAGCAGGACATTGACGCAAGTGGTATTAAGGTAATTCTTTGCAAAGATAAGTACTTCCTTGAGAAATGAGATGAAGGGTAATATTATGTGATTTTGCGACAGATATGCATCCTTTATTCTTCTAGTGTGGTGGGATTGACTGCTACTGAATATAATCTCACAGGCGTCCACGCAAAAACCTAGAAACTGGGCGTCTGCCAGAAAACCAGGCGCAATACCGAAGAACATATAATCATGATGTGGCCTAATGCTATTAAAAAGGGCTGACCTCAATGATAACAAGCCAGTACTATTAATCTAATCTCCTAGGCCACATTCAACTTCACATGTATGTACACTGCTTTCAAACGCTGGTTTGCAAACTGGATTCGCGCGGCTCACTGTGGATTGCATAATATAGATAGGCAATGGCGCTCCGATAGAATTTATGGACTGAAAGGAGAACGAAGAGCTCATGTATTTACGTCTTACTCCAGTCCAAGGGACATTCATGCCAGTCTTACTTAGCAGCCTGCGAGTTCGGCGCCGATTCTTTTCATAGATCACATGAATATCATAGTGTCGGATGTGAAACACAGCAGCCTAGCGCGGAAGCATTGCTGTGGATGAGATGATCAGCATATCCAACAATATTGTTTGTCGACTCGCAGGGGGTGTGTAGGACACACCAGAGTTGTTGATGTAGTATGTGTCCTTGCATAAAACACTGTAGCCTGGGCCGAATCAATCACAACCAGTTGCCTTTATTGAGTTTTATCAGAAAGGCTATGGAAGGCTCTCTATCTTTAATCGGCAAATATGTGGGTCAATCTGACGCTCGTTCATAAATATGGATCATATCGCCATGGGTATGGCTTTTCAAGGCAAGGGATGAAATAGGAATCGTCAACCGTGGCGTGATATAAAATAAATCATGTCTATCATTTTTTGAGACTGCCCTGACAACAAAACCATCCGCAAGACCTCGGTGCTCATATTCCCATCAAGTCAGGTGGACTAACTGGAGGAAACGGTGGCTGCAGCGCGGTACGCACTTCAAAGTCACTATGATCGACCTGTCGTCCACCTCTTGACTGCCGTTGGGCCTTCAGACTTTCGTTTCGGTTTGGTATTGTCAAACAAGGTCCGCTCTAGGGCCTGATTGTCATCCGTCCGATCCCGTTGGTCCTTTTTAGATGCGAGGATATGACCGCAACTTTTGTCGTCTCGTTCACCGGGGCATCCTGTAATTCGCCCTAAACGCTCCTTCTCTTATCGGAGCTTGGCGCCCTACTTCGATACTCGTGGTCGTGAGCATATACATCGGAGAAGTGCATTAAACCCTAAAAACCACAGGTCAACTTCGCGACTTCTCGCAATAATAGCATCAATTCGTTGCTTGGAAAGCCAGCTGGATGATACACAACGTTATCTTGGTGACTTTAGCACTTCTAATGACAAAATGCGTGACGGGCCTCATACCTCTTCTTCATAAGGACAACCGTATTCACGGATCGCGCCAGTATGTACAAGCTTCCGGAGCATGCGAGTCTTACACTTGCGCGGATACTTTAATTATTCTACCTTTTCCCTATCCAGAGACTCTTGCTCTGCAACAACCGCGTCGTATGGGAGGACGGCGGTGTGGCGCCGGCGATCAACGCTAGCAAGGAGGCAATTGGCTGGAGGCTCACACGCGCAGCCACCGAAATTTGCAAGCACATTGCTGAAGCATATTGCAGCTACTTCCTGGGCGCTGTCACTCGGCTTCTGCTTGAACAGATCATGCGTTGACTCGAAGAGTGGGGGATGCAGATACCACATCGTTGTGATCTCCGAGTTAGCTGAAATATCTTCTTTGGCAACGAAGCAGAAATGATACTCCACCTCGTTGGTGATGTAAGTCTTGATCGTGACATTGGGTCGACATGAGCGACGCACATAACGGAGAATGCTACCCTCATGTCGACAATCAATATAGATGGGGAGCTGGGGGTGAAAGAATACGAAAGGTTCTGGATGATGAAGCTCCTGCCAGTGATTACTGGGATCTAGGCAATAGTCTCGCAAAAGACCAATCTTGCCAGTAATCTCACCAACAATGTGGTCTTTGGAGACTCTCTCGCGAGTCCTCAGTACCTTCCACGTTAGATACTCCCCTTCGATATCAATGCTAAGGTCGGTGATTGTTTCTGTAAATAATAAAGGCCAGAGCGACGGGTCCAGCGCAGTATCCAACCAGGTGAAGATATCACGAGACGATCGCCCATTAGAAACTCGAGTGAGCGCAGTCAGCTCTGTCACCTAGGACGCCAGGTCCGCCACAAGAGGGAGGCTAACAAAGAGGTTACTAATCATGGGGGCGTAATCCTGATCATGGCCATGGAGAATTAGAAATTCATTTGAGTAAAGGGGGATGGACGCCCAAGGGATTTAGTAGGACTCCTCCGCTCACGAAAGTCCTCGCCAATCCTGTGTGAGGCGAGGCGATCAAAAGTATCAAGCGAGCCTTGTCGTCGAAGCATTCTAGGTTGAGGAGGACTCTGGTGGCGGCGCACATTTCCAACTTGGGATCCTACGGGGCGAAGGTAGTCATTATCGTACCGATTCACTCGGTTGTTGCTTTCCGGCCCTGCTGTTGTACGAGTGGGAGAATCGTCACTGCCAAACCGGCCAGTCTCCCCAAAAGCCGGTGCGAAATGGACACTCGAGGACGATTGATCTCCGGAATCAAGATCCTCCCAGACCTTGCTGCTGATAGCAGATGAAGTATAGTCATATGAGCCCGATCTCGAGTCTTTTCCAGCCAAAATTTCGCCTCGCTGCTGTCCTCTGATGAGAGGCGGTAGGTAACGCAGACGCAGTAGCACTTAATCCCAACAAAGCCGAGTCGATGTCACCCGAGTCCTTCTCCTTCCCGTTCTTCTTGGACTTGGGGGATCTTCTGGAGTTCCCCGATCCAAATACCAGATCGTCATCCAAGGACGCCGACAACGACGAGATATTGAAGAAGGAGATACCCTTGCGCTTCTTGGTCCGCCGCTTCTTTCGATTCTCAGAACTGGCTGTGAAGGAAGATCTGAAGTTCGCAGACTTAAGTGCTGGTAGCGCGATACCGATATACGATGATTGCGAGAACGATGACTGCCGCGACTTGCTCTTCCGTGGAGACCGGCTCCGACTTTGACTGCAGTTGCGTGATTTGGCCACGAATATGGCCGATATGCCAATAGCGGCGCCAAGGGCAGCATCCCGCAGGGTATGCCTGGATGACCGAGAGCGCGAAAAAGAGGACTGGTTTCCAATTTCCGCTGTTCCGATCCTGGAGTGCAAGTCCACCACCCAATACTCACATGCAGACAAGTGGAAGACGTTTCCTTCCTTTTGCAAACACCAGTATCGAATCCCTCTTTGCTAATGAAACTTTTGTCAATGCATTCTACATGGGCGCGGTCCGGCCGCTGGAACAAGACTTGGTGACTGGAGCCAAGTGGACATGGGACGAAATGAAGTGGCTGAAGCGCGCGAAATTCGAGGGAGTTTGCAAGATCGTCGCAAAGTTGCAACGCGAAGAATGGCGGCGGTTACGAGTCACCAGCTGGTCGAATCCGACGAGTCTGGCCAAGCTTTCCGAAGATTTAGAGTCAATCTGTTCTATCCAGAAGCCGTGGCAAGACCGACAGTTGGGCGCTCTCTATGCTTCTCGGAGCCGGGTCAGTCGGGATGAGTTTGAGGTCGCTATCATATGTGCCTTACCTCTCGAAGCCAACGCTGTACTCTCTCTGTTTGATCAATTCTTGGATGACGACCCATCACTCACCTATAGAAACCCAACCGACCCTAACTCGTACTCGCTTGGGGTCATGGGTGGCAGAAATGTCGTCCTGGCCCCCCAGCCGCTCATGGGAAAGCCGACGGCAGCCAGTGTTGCTGCCTTTTGCGCCTGCAGCTTCCGGAGGGTAAAGCTGGCGCATTTCGTGGGAGTCTGCGGAGGGGTTCCGGTCAAGAAGAACAAGGAAGAACCCCTCCTCGGTGACGTGATCATCAGTAAAGGCGTCATGCAGTATGACTTTGGTCGCCAGTTTTCGGATGGGTTCCGACGAAAGATTGATGTGGAACATTCTCTGGGTCGACCAAACTGACGGACAGCATCTTTGCTTGCGAGACTAGAAACTCAAGTCCATCGAAGAAGGCTTCAAGAACAGATTACCCAGCATCTATCCGAGATCGATGACCCTGTCTTGTGTCCGGGTGAAATGGAGGACAAACTGTTCCCTCCCGACTATCGCCACCAGCATCATCGCGCGAAAGTCTGCAGCACTTGCGCAGACTGTACTGATCTCGCGGATCCCGTCTGCCAGCGGGCCCTCGAGGCGACCTGCGCTGAGCTCGAATGCGACAACACACAACTGGTCCAGCGCACGCGACGGAACCAGAGCTACTTCCCTACTGTTCATATTGGGTTGATTGCGTCCGGGGACAGCGTCATCAAATCTGGAGTTCATCGCGATGCAATCAGCCAGGAAGCGGGGATTATCGGGTTTGAAATGGAGGGAGCGGGAATATGGAATACGGTTCCCTGTGTGATCATCAAGGGTGGCTGCGATTACGCAGATAGCCATAAGAATAAGCTATGGCAAGAATATGCTGCTGCTACGGCAGCTGCTTGCGCGAAGGCTTTTGTACGTCAGTGGTAGATTTGGTGGCATTGTATATATAACGTTAGAGGCATCTTCGATGCCTCCGGGAATTATTACGTCCTGCATCTATCTATTACTTCGCAATAAAATATTTTCAGGTCAACAGATCAGTAGAAAAATCTATGACTAATGTCTCTTGAGGCCAGATTAATTTCTCACTAGGGACGGTAAAGGCCGAGATGGCAATATATTCTTTCTGAAGCAAGGTACGCCACTTCAAAATTAGTATCATCGACCTGCCGTCCATCTCTTGACAGAAGTTCTAAGGTGGCGGCTAGTTATACTAGTCGGCAGTCAAATCATGGTAGCGGTCTTATCATTATCTCGGTTGCCTACACAGAGTCCTAGGAGGACATCCATCATCAGGCTGCCAGGTCCCCAGGTGGCTGCTAATGGTATTTATGTAGGGTTGGTATTTTCGCGGGTATGAAATGCTACATGGGACTGATCTGGGGAAATCAGCGGTGTAGGTAATGATTTTACGTAGTCATGGGAAGCTATCAATTCCCCTCCATTAACAGAATAACTGGGTAGGTAGGTCCTTTACTTCTATCCAAGTGTCGTGCTATTCTTCATCTCCCCCACTCGATCTCCTTATCCCTGTGTCTCAACAACAAAAATTATCCAGTTTTACAGTACAACAAAGCATCAAACAAGATGAAGACATCGTTCCTCGCTGTTGGCCTCTTTTCTCTCTTAGCAACCTGTTCCCCCAGCCTTCAAGGTACCCTGCGAACCCACTCCAACTTGTCCTATTATGGAAGTCTCAGCTAATGGACATTAGGGATCTCAGGGCAAAGCCTCTGTTGATAATATGGTGCACCCACTTGACTGGGACAAGCGCAACGCATAGCAGGTTAACAAAGGCAATATTCCTATGGATACAGGCCCTTTGATCTGTATCTGAGAATCATGGCCTGGCTATGTGTGCATGTGTCTGTCTAACCTGGGTTATGAGACATACACCACGCTGTCCACTTGCTGAGACACTCTTCAGGAAGATTGATGATATTTGCCCATGTTGGTGGGATTCAGCTTTTGGTTTAATTTGAATGTTGAAATTACTGACCACAGGTCACTTATTCTTGGTTATTTGCGTTTCATTCTCGCATGAGAGAAAAAAGAATCTACTAGTTCAGGCTTCTACACAGTCTGTGTTTTGAACTCTAGAGAGGAAATTGCCACTTGTCACAGGAAGAACTATGTATGGTCGAGGTCGTGGCCGTGAATAGTAGGTCCTGTCGAAGCTAATCCATCCTATTTGTCTGTGTCGGATTGCCAGGTTAACTTATAGGTGAGAAGCTGATACCGCGAGGACTGCTGCTCGCCTTTGCCATATGGATTATGGTAGGCACATCCTTTTGAAGCTCAAGTACGATGACTTATCATGTCTTCTCATAAGACTATGTGGTTGGACTAGTGTCCATGAAGAACAAATTGATCTCGCTGGCCATAGGTAAACTGATCTTTCTCATATATCAGCTTGTCTACCTTGGAAGTGCCTTAAAAGCCTAATGTAGACTGAAGCTGTTAAGGATGCCGCTCTGTAAGCTGCCTGTGTAACGACTGCCGCCTCTATAGCCAATCATCGTAGTTCGGCGCGTAGACTAGGCGCCCTTGGAGTTTAGTGGCCGCGAGCCAATTGTTATTAATCGACCTCCCCCTTCTCTCCCCACGGCCATGAGGAAGCTGTTCCATAAGGATTTAACATGCCAGCAATCCTTCGGCGTCCAAATGCGTTTCTGGTGTCATTGAAACTTTCTGTTGGCAATTTCATTTCCCCTTCACGTGGTATCATTAGAAGAACTATGGCTTCAGCCCAACCACTTCGGCCGCGCCAATTTCCTGCATCTGGATTCGTCAAACTGGACCCCTCAGAGAAAGTAGAAGAGGAAGAACTTCCCTTTTATGTAGCAGAACAATACTACCCTGTCTATATTGGTGAAGTCTTTGCGGCAAGGTATCAGGTCGTCTCCAAGCTCGGGTATGGCACGTCTTCCACAGCCTGGCTATGCCGGAATCTTCAGTGAGTACCCAGCAAAGTTATGAGAGCGTCGCATTTATCTGATTAGTTGCAGAGACCACAGTTTTTACACATTAAAGATATGTGTTCAGGGTCAACAGCCTAGTAATGAGATCGGGGTTTCCGAGCATCTATCAAAATGCAGTGAACATTTTGGGAAAAATCTTGTTCGTCTAGTCCTTGATTCGTTTGAGGTTGTCGGTCCCCATGGGAAGCACACTTGTTTGATTTATCAGCCCCTTGGAATGAGTTTCACTGGATTTCGTGACTTGCTCCCCGAGAAGAAGTTCCCAAAGGATCTTGTTCAGAGGAGCATTCAACTCACCTTGATTGCACTGGCTTTTATGCATGAAAACAATGTTATTCACACAGGTAAGTGCACGATCAAAACATTAGAGAAGCAATGCTCAATATTCTTAGACATCTCGTCAAATAATATACTCTTTGGAATTGAGGATCCATCGATTTTCTCGCAGATTGAAGAAGACGAGATGACGAGACCAATTGCTAGAAAAGTTCTAGATGATCGTCATATTTACTTCTCCCGACCGCTGCCTGTTAGTACAGGCTTGCCTGTAATTTCCGACCTTGGCGAGGCTCGAGTTGGCAGCGGAAAACAGAGGGGAGACATTATGCCTGGAATCTATCGGGCACCAGAAGTGATCTTAGATATGGGTTGGGACTCCAAGGTGGATATCTGGTCTATGGGTACCATGGTAAGTGCTCTGTCTAACTATTTGATGTCTCTTTCCTCCCTATGCTTGATTTGCCCGCTGATAGACCGTCCTAGGTTTGGGATTTAGTCGAAAGCAGTCATCTTTTCTTCGCAAAGAAAGATCATGTCCTCAATGATGAACAGCACCTAGCAGAAATGGTGTCCCTAATGGGGCCTCCCCCTCAGGACTTTCTGAAGAGAAGTGGGAAATGTCAGCAGTTTTGGGACATGCAAGGTACGTATTTTTCCTCCTGACTATTCGCTGCTCTGACCTCTTTTTACAGGTAATTGGAAAGGCTCTGTGCCCATACCAGAGCAAACGCTAGCGATGAGAGAGCGGCAATACTCTGGAGAAGATAACGCTCTCTTTCTGACTTTCTTGCAAAAGATATTCCGCTGGTTGCCGGATGAGCGGCCAACAGCGGAGGAGCTTGCATATGATGACTTTTTAATGCAGCCGCTGCTCGATCCAGGGTCTAAAGGTTACATGTGATCACCTTGGACACATTCATTTGGGTTGGAGGGAAAAAGGCCCTTTACCGTAGTTGTAGGGTTGCTGTAGTGTTAGTCCATATTAATTCTGATGCGCTGGGTTACGGGAAGCTTTTTTGATCTACCTACCTCTCTCGTTTTTATGTTTCGCTTTTTGGGTAGGGGAGGGCGGCGGGATAGTGGTTGGAACTTGATGTGACTTGATGTTCTCAAGCATCTCCGCACCCAGCTATAAATAGCGAATCTGGAATGGAACTCTCAGCTCTTCATGGGTATTGCAACGAATGTTACACATTGCCTTATGTAGTCAGCCACAAAACTGCAGACAGGTCTCAGTAGATAACATAAGCTCTAGAGTTGTCGGTAGAAACTAGAATCTTGTATGCCCATGGTGCAAATGCAGTGTGACTGGGATCTGAACAGAAGAATATTCCGATAGCCCTAAACACGACGTGTTCGGCGCCAGCTACTATCCGCCAGTCGCCTAGGCCTACATGATATGTGTTAGCACTACACCTGTCCATCCTGTTGTTATGAGGGCCATGGAGAGTTTTCTGTGGTTCTTTTGATAACAGTTGGCCGCCTTCCGCAAGCAATACTCTTCACCTGCACAACCATGGGTAGTATAACAGGTGCTATTAAGTAGATAAATCACTAGAAGAAGGTTACATAAATCTCATCTGGCAAGCGATTTCATAGGATTGTCCACATAATTTATGACAAATACTGTAGTTGTAAATTATATATGCAGATATTGTATATGTTGGTGCTCCGATGAGCGACAGTCTGTAACCTGACCCTTGTCTCTTCTCTAAGTTGTTGCAGATAAACCAAGTCCGCGATGATGATAAAATTGAAACCCCAATAGCTCCATCAAAGGAGACAGTTGACATATCCGAAACCCCTACATCCGACCTCAATTTGCAGCCTCTCTCCGAGAAGAAGAAAGCCCCTTCCCCTAACGACGAAAAGGAAAAGCTCCTGCAGCAACTCAGGAAACAAGTGCACGTCATGAGTTGGATCCGAATTTCCCTGTCAATTCTCTCGACTGAGTCGCTCCCACATCGCATAGGGAGGCCACAATTACGGACGTGTCTGCCTCCACCAGCCATGCTGTGGCCAGTGAATTTGGCTCAAATCACACTGAACAGAGCGCTCCGCGACAGTGGATCGACTGAGAGTGCGAATGGGTGCCAGATATCGCGATATCGTTGCTTTCTGTACTGCTCCCTCGGTATTTTTTTGTTTACTTCTGGTTCCCGAACTACATATTCGAGGTCCTGTCCTTCTTCACCTGGCCCACCTGAATATCGCCAATGAACGTGACCCTGGCGATTATCTGCGGGAGTATCGATGGGGTGGGGCTAAATCACTGGCCAACGTTTGACGGGAATATTCTGTCTTACTTTGGGATCCCGTGATGACTCCGTGGTTCTCACTGTCGAATAGGGCGCTTGGTACCTTCGCTGCGGGATTCTTGATCGTTGTTCCAATCTATTTCACAAACGTCTGGGACAGTGCACACCTGCCTATCAGTTCCAACAGAGTGTTTGACGGCACCGGCGACGTCTACAACGTCAGCTGCGTACTTGACTCAGAATTCACCCTCAACACCAGGGAATATGATGCCTACGGACCACCGTACATGAGTGCGGCTCTCTCAATCGTATATTCCGCCCACTCGCCATCTGCCCTGCAGTTCTTGTCTATGTGGCACTGCATCACCGCTTCGATATCATGAACGGAATAAGCACGGCATTTAAGCGGAAGGTACCGAGTGCTTTATACGATGATATCTACAACCGCTTGATGAGAGCCTACAAGGAGGTCCCAGAGTGCTGGTATTTGGCGATCCCGGCTCTCTCATTCGCAATGGGCTGCATAGCCTGTCAGGTATATAACACTGGACTGCCAATGTAGGGCCTCATCATCCCACTGGGAGTTTCTCTGGTCCTACGGCTCCCCCTTGGGATCCTCAAGGTCGTCACAAACACCGAGCTCAGCAACAACATGATTGCGAAGTTTATTGCCGGCTACGTAATTTCTAAACAACCGATCGCGAACATGACCTTCAAGGCATATAGCTCGGTCACTTGTTCGCAGTCGGTACAGTTCGCGGCAGACCTTAAATTAGGACATTATATGAGATGCCTCCCCGCACCGTGTTGACAGCCCAGATCGGGGCAACGATTATCGCTTCGTTTGTGACTATTGGCATCAATGCATGGCAAATGGCAAAAATCCCCGACGTTTGTACGAAAGATCAGCCGCCGAGGTTGACATGTCCAAGTACGTCTTTGGTCATACCTGTCAACGTCGCTTAATCTCGTATATCTAATAATATAACTATACAAAGGCACGCAAATTTTTTTCAGCGCATCTATAATATGGGAACTGATCAGACCCAAACAGATGTTCAACAATGGAAGCATGTACCAGCCACTCGGATACGGATTCCTCACCGGCGCTATGCTCCCCATCCCCTTCTATTTCCTCGCAAAGCGCTACTCCAGGTCCTGGATACGCTATATTAACATGCCCGTAATTATAAGCGGAGGAGTCATGTGGGCTCCCTATAATTTCAGCTGTCTGGCCTGCAGTTGTGGTTGGACTCATCGTCAACCACTACATCAAGCGGGATACTCGGCATGGTGGAAAATATATGCCTACGTGATGACCTCTCCTTTGGTTTTGGAATAGCGGTGGCAGGTATTATGATCTTCTTCGCCTTGCAGATGACATCCGTGAAGCTGGATTGGTGGGGGAATACCGTGTCTTACAGTGGTTGTGATGCGTCTGAATGCACCTTGTCAGATGCACAGAATGGTTGAGATGGTATGAAGTGACTGCCTGCCAACCACAATAGCCATCACTAGTCCCCACTTCTATTGTGTTGTGACTCTGGATGTCAAGATAGAGATATCCATAAAACAATGCATTAATTTTAGGTTCGGTGTCGTATGACTTTGGCGTGGCGACGTGGCCGCAACAAGAGCAGGCGATTTTGAATGTACCACTTGGCAGAACATATGACGAGGATGAGTCCAATATGTTAATAGGATCATGGATAATTGATTCGCTCGATACGCAATGAAGACGTAGCTGACTCCATATGAAGGGATATTTTTGGTTTCTTGGGTAGTTATTGATTATTTCAGAGAAGTCTCATGAGCATGTTAGAGAAGACTGTATGTCCTATAACTCAATCTATAATTGCAAAAGCTATTCATAGTGTACCACGACTCAGAATGCTAATTTAATATTGAATACAATGCAGTCATGGCCATGAGACCATTACAGCTTGGTCCATATAGCGCCACTGCCGATCGGCCGACACTAGAGGCTTGGCAACAGGCGGTATATAACTAAGTTTGAGCTTATTTGAACCAAGAACTGTTTCTATTTTTGCGTCCAAAGACCATCTGTTTTTGTCTTGAACCAGACAACAAAAGCAGGCAGTTCATCTACTTACTTTCCAGCACCAAGTTTCAGCTTCCTGCCAAGCCTATTGCTTCCCTTGGCAACACTTCCGCTTGCCCTCTCTCCGCCTTGGTGGCCTCAACAGCAATGGACGACGCGTGATCGGAAGCCTAGAATGGTCTTCAGGAGTCATGTTATGCCCGGGCTCCACGTTCTAGGCATGCTTGGCTGGCCACAGTACTGTGGCGAAGCTCGTCGTCATAGAGCTTTACTATTCATCCTAGAGGAGGCACATTGAATATTTAAAGAACCCCACGTCGACCCTAGTAGCAACCTACCTCTGACCATCAGGACCATCAGCATCAAAGCATCAAAGCAAGTAGTCTATAATAATACGGTTATCAACTCAAACAATGAAGTCACCACTCTACATCCTCACTGTTCTACTTCCCCTTGCGCTGGCCATACCAGCTGCAGAACCTGACGTTGGCGCTGAATCCGTCGAGGAGAGAGACAACCGCAACGGCCACGGCCACGACCACGACCACGACCGCGACCGCAACGATCGATGCAGCAAGAACTCACAGATCCCTTACTACAGATATCCTTGCGACTCAAGCGATAGGCTCGGATCGTATGGGAATAATCGGCATGTTGACTACATTTGCAAATACAAGTAAGAGATTTCTCTTCGCTTCATGCGGATATTCCTACTAAACAATCGCAGTGGCTGGTATAGGACTGGAAACGGTTGGTGGGTGAGGGGAAGCGACAAGCCCAGTAATTGCGGTATGTCTTTCTACCGAAAGGAATCTCTCGTTTCGACATTGACAATGCAATAGACAGCGGCAATCGGAATTGTTTCTGAAGTGGGAGACTACTATTTCTAGGGTGCAAAGCCTGAAAGAGCACTCCCCTAACGCAGGAGCTGACCCTTGTCTAATTTCCCTGAGATTTGCAAATGGTTGTCAAAAGTTATCTTTGTAATTTCTTGGACGGGATTGATGAACGCTACGTGGGGCTTAATGCTGGACAAGCCACTTAGGAGTGGGGCGCTATTTACCAATTTGTTTCGGCTTCCAATGCTTTTTTTAGTTGATATTTATATAATTTAATATCCGTTCCCTGATTCAAATATATTTCACGTTACTCGACATGTTCAAAACATCATAGACTGAATTCCAGCAAGCTCATAGCTTCGGCCGTGGACTGTAGGAGTGGATGGCGTCTGGGTCAAACAATGTCATTTTCACTGTCCCTGAATTCTAGATAAGGATTATAGAATAAAGCACCCATTCCCTTGGTGAAGTCAAGCGAACTACTCTCTTTGCTGCTGTTGAATGTCTTGATAGGACTAGCGCATGATGATAGTTCTTTGTCCCTTGAATCTTATATGAAGCAGACACCTTTCCTCTAGGCTATCTGTGAGTATATGCAATAAATAAATTGTATCAGTCACTATTCTCATCCCATTCCCTCTCTGTACTGTAATGTCCACCTGCGATCCGTTAGGCATGTTCGTTGGCGAAGAAACTATTTCCCTAGATTACGTTGATTGGGACATGTCCGTAAGGTCATCCAGGCCCTGTTTAAAGGCTATTGGGATTCCCTCAGCTTCTTGGGACTCCTGACTCCATTAAGATGTCAATAAATCAGTTGGCATAAGCGAGAGCCAGCATGGATATTATAGACATGTTCCCTATTACTAGGTACACGCTTAAACCAAGCAGCGTATATTACCATTGCTTTGCCCTTAGCTAATTTGGATGTAACTGACGAGCGCCAGAGTATACATAACGCAACAACTAATGGATGAACTAGCGGTGACGTACACGGTACACCAAAGCATGGTTAGATAACATAGGGGAGTAGGATACTACTATGTAATACATAACTCTTACTTCTATCGTTCGTTCATGGATTGTCATTGGCGGTGAGAGGCTACAATATATGAGGTGTAAATGTAATGCCTTATGAGAAGAAGCTGAAGAGAAATCAAGGGATTATAGCGATGAGGTCATGTAAGCCGCAAGCGTCTAGTTGATGTAATCGAGATGGCTTTCACCGCACCAGTATATTTTCAGAATGGTCGCTGAAAGCCACAAACCCAATCTTGCTCTCTAGGCCAATTATGGCGTCTAGCGCATCCGCATGGTTTGTCCCATGACAGGGAAGTGAACAGCGTACGTATGGAATCTGGGGAAGCCAATGAGGCCCCGAACCGGACAAAGCGGGAACTTCCCGCCAATAGTATGATGGCCCGTCGATTCGCCAAAACCCTAAGTTCAGCTACTTTAGGCTTATCTTCAACCGGCGGTCACTGAACACAACCAGAGTAGGCACTTATGTCCACACAAAGCTGCCCATTTTGAGGGCCAGAGTAAGTGGTCTTGATATGTAGCTTACACGATTTTTCACCAGACTTGCGATGTAGAAAGACGGCCACCAATTTTGAGATGACTGCCCACGTGTCCTTATAACCTAGGAAATAGGAATAGTGTGAAAATAAAGTTCGGAAAATGCAAATACATTCTTAAATCATTCTAAACCATATATCTATTCCACGCTATGTAGTCTAGCTACTATAGATTCATGTTTAAGGGACTAAGTCATGATGTAATACTCGAATCGTAAGACTTATTGTCTCTCAACCTATAGATCGTCCTATTAATCCTCTGGGATGTCTCTTCAAATCATTTATAGGCTTATCGCTGTTTACACTATCAAATCCTTCCAGGCACTCCCGACACACTTATGGCCGAGGGCAGCGATTTCCTGTAACCAAGTCACCATGGCTTCGAACCCGAACAGCAACCTCGTATCTCTTAGGAATGGCCTGATTATTTGGATCTTCACATTTGTTCGTGTGGTAAATTGCGCAACTTCGACGTCCTTCCAGTCTGTCAGTGAAAGCTCCCATCAGATTGCGCAAGAGTATGCTAACCATCATCCGACATGGCAAGCGGCCGGATATCCTCGCCCCAGTTTTCAATATCAGCATAAAAAACGATAGTCTTCTTACCCCGGGCTATCTATTTCTCACTCCCTATGGCGTAGATCAGCCGGGGCCCTATATCTTTGACAATTCTGGTGTTTGTGCATTACCCTGCTATAGTTTCGTGACAGCTCTGACGTGGTCTAGAACCTTGTATGGAGCGGGGCTAATAGCTCCGCCACTGATATTTTCCATGACCTCCATGTTTGCCCTTATAACGGATCAGACCACCTCTGCTATTATCAAGGAGTGCAAACCGAGGGATATGCAAGGGGTTACCATACGATCTTAGACGACACTTACAAAAAAACAACCACTGTGCAAAGCGGGAATGGGACGCTTCCAAGCGATTTACACGAAATGAGAGTCATTGATGGCAAGACAGCACTCATAACAATATACCAGACAGGACCTTACAACCTCTCAGCGTATGGCATAGGTCCTGGAAATGGTTGGGTTATAAACGGCGTCTTCCAGGAGGTTGATATAAAGACAGGCAAGGTCCTATTTGAGTGGAAATCGCTTGACCACGTTCCCCTTTCGGCTACCCACGCCCCTCTGCGGCTAGACGGAGTGGTTGGTGATGGCTTGACTAATGGTAGCGCTTGGGACTATTTTCACATTAATTCGGTAGATAAGAATAACGACGGCGACTACCTTGTATCTGCAAGACATACCAGCTGCATATACAAAATCTCCGGCAAGAACGGGTCCATTATCTGGCAACTGGGCGGGAATCAATCATCTTTCCAACTGAGAGGTTACAATTTCTCCTATCAACATGATGCCCGGTTTCGAGAGGAGAATGAGACCACGACAATTCTCTCTTTCTTTGATAATGCAAGCAACAATCATACAAACACGTCATCCACTTCATCAGGGAAGATTATCGCTATCGACCACAATACGAACACCTCGACATTACTCAGACAATACAATCCCCCGGGCGATGGCCTGCTTTCTATTTTCCAGGGAAACACGCAAATAATGCCGAACAAGAACGTTGTGATCGGATGGGGCTTCTATCCTTCGATATCTGAGCATACCGAGGACGGCACTGCAATATTCTTTGCTACATTGGAATCCCCCGATGCACAGAATTACCGTGCATTTAAGGCCAATTGGACTGCAAAGCCAAGCGACCCTCCTGCGCTTCGGACATACAGTGCATCCACAAACTCCCCAACCACGTTCTGGGTAAGCTGGAATGGAGCAACAGGTGTTGACCGCTGGAGAATGCACGCCACTTCCCCCGAGTCTGGTGAATTCATGCCTTTGGATGTAATACATAACCAAGGCTTTCAGACTACATATGCCAGTTCTAGTTACCACCCTCGGGCTTTTGCGGAGGCTATTGCAGCCGATGGGTCGAGTATGGCAAACTCGACAGTTGTGGATACATCTTCAACATTACCTAGGTGAGGTCAGGTGTGTAGTACACTCAACTGGGAGGGTAATTATGTGAAATATCAGAAATCTATGGTGGTCGACTGAGGCTTAGACTTATTACCCGAACCCCGTATTAATATCCTACAGACATCTCATTATATACGAGCAGATACTTCTTATTTAGCATAATTATTCCGCAATTGTAATCACGGAAACTCCGCGCTCAACTATGTCGTACATGGGATGATGTTGCTACTGGAAAACTTACCTATGCAGATTCTCCCAACTGCTGGCAGCGTTCATCTATGCATGAGTTGGTAAGCCCGACTATTGTAGTGCATTGGACCAAGAGCGCAGGGTTGATTAGCGCTCTTTTCTAAAAGGTAGGCAGATGTGAACGTCCTGAAGGTCCGACTCAAAATTAAAAACACTTGCAATGACCGATCTTCACGCCCATCCTATAATGCTGTCCCCGCTTCATAGTGATGTCAACCTTTAGCCTATCCTCAAAGACCAAAACAACATCCGACCCCCCGAACTGAAAATACGCCAGCTCTTCACCTTTATGCAATCTTGCGCCAACTTCAGCAGTAAGAATGACAGATGATACCATAGCCATACCGACAGGTAACACGGCAACCAGACCAGCGCCTGTATCCAGCACAATCAGGCCTCTAGCTTGGCAGAACTGGTAGCCTGTCTGGTTGCGGACACTAAGCACTGCGCCAGCTGTGTCACTACCTATGTTCGTTTGTGTAGCTCCCTTTGGCATAGCATTCGGTCCTGGAAGGCTGGTGGCATAAACCTGCATATAGTTCCGACCGACAATCGTTCGGGCCTCCAAGACTGTTCCACCGACGGGTGCATGTACTCGATGATAGTCGTTCACGTCAAGGAAGCCATGCAGCCACGTCCCATTAGCAAAATGCTTCTTGTATAGCGAATCATCAAGTAGTTGAGCGATCCGCCACTTGAGTCCTTTCGTGGTCACGGTAGAATCCGCCGAGACTGGATAAAGTTCTTCAAACACGAAGTCGGCGGGACATGTTAAAACTGTGTTGTCTCCAATGGCAGCAATGGGGCGTCGGCCAGGCTTAACATTGCGGCAGAAGAATTCGTTAAATGTCCTCCATCCTCCTCGAGGTTCCATGTAGTCTTCAATATTGTACGCCGGGCTTGCTCTGAATGTATCCAGTGACGCGGCAGAAGCAGGCGAATCCATAAATGCGCCGATTCCCTGGCTGAATCGCACCATCCAGTCTGAGAGCCAGGTGAGTTTGCCATGTTGGGTTTTTTCCGGTTCAAACGATGGCCGAGTTGCGCCCTGATAAGCGGCGACAGAGGGCTGGTTGAGAACGAACCACACTTTACATATCCGAGAGAGGATGTCCTTCGGTTGTGCAGCTTCACTTGGTATCCAATGTAGCTGGTCGTTGATGAATCGAAAGTAATCTTCTAGGCATTGAATCTCCTGCATCTCCGTTGTATTGTGTGAACGTGCTGTGGTGATTGCCTCTTCAAAGTCGGCCCTCCGTTTCGAATCTGACATAATCCATTTTCGCAAATCCTTGACAAGGTGGGAAAAGTCATCCTCTCTGGAAGAGTCTGGTGCTGGGCCTAGAAAGGAGGAAGTAACTTTGGCAAATAGCTCCGCGAACATGATTCTTCAAAGTGGTAATTTCAATCGGTGGCCTGAATTTCTACTCCGGGGGGATTTTACACTCTTATATATACTCGGGTCCGATCCAGCGCCATTGTAGTCAATGGCTGGCTGAATCTTACCTTGTGATGACTCTTAAGCTACGGTCGTTCCGAGCGCTAGCAGTCCAACATAAATATACACATGCCTGCTTCGAGAATGAGCTAGACTGCGTCAAGTCTAGTTAGCTGCATATGGCCAGCTTCGGAGTGTGTTCTCCAAAGGCGACAATAGTTATATTCCAGAGGCTTAACTGTAACTGTCAGCTCTGGCAGTCGATATTCCCACACTATACCACGCTCATTCAACTATATTCACTAGGGTCACTGAAATCATTGGAAAAAGAAATACTGACACGAGCTACAACCTGCTCAACATGCCACTCATAAATTCATTCCAAGGTAGTTTCGTCTCCCCAGGAACAAACTTGCCATGGGGGGGTCTCCACATTGGCCAGAACCGCAGAGGTTGCATTTTCTCCTCCATATCCTTCCATTCATCATCCGGTCTTTCAACACGGGGCTCTACCGCGTGCTTACGGAAGGGAATAAAGCCGTGTCTCATGTAAATTGGAACACCCATGGCCACCACAGATTCAAGCCACGCTTCTAATCCAAGTTCATCTGCCCGGCGGCATGCATCAGCGAGTAACATGTCGGCAACTCCCTGTTGTCGGTATTCTGGGAGGACGAAGCCAATAAATAGGTCTATCGACTTGTTAATTTGGGACCTTTCCAGATTTTCTCTCGGCGCACAACTTACAAACATGCGGCCTCTGCATGAATTCCTCATGCGGACCCGTAAATATGCGCAGGCACTCATCGATATACTTCCGCTGGCTACCGGCAGGATACCAGAAGGCAGACTGATGCCCATAATTATCCTTTTGAGGAGTAGGGTTCTTCTTATGGACCTTCATCAACAAGCCGCCGACGATTTTGTTGTTATTCTGTGTGTCAACGGCCTTGATCCACACTATGTCTGGATCATCGCGAGACCACTGGCGTTGCAGCTCGACCAGACTTCGAAAGGCTGTTTGCTTTTCTGCCGGAGATTCATGGCCAAAAATAGGGTAGAAAAATCTGAAGATTGACTGCTGGGGATGCTCGAAGCTCGCTACCTCGCAGGCAACTAATTCCTCGAATTCGTCCGCCTCATGATGGACTTCAGATAACTGGAAGCGCATCTTCTTTGTCGATATCTGCATTATCTTGTCTGCTGTCAACAGCAGAATCAAAGAATGTATAGCCTGTTGCTAGATAAACTTTGTGAATCATAATACACGTTTCTCAAATATCACCACTCCTTTACATTTAGCTATATGGCAAATCCAATATTATCGGCGTAACACGTGGCCCAGATTAATAGGTGGACAGGTTAACAAGAAGTAAGCACACCAGGTAGCCCTCATTCTCAGTAAGCGCTCTTACTATAGAGGTGGTCTCAGCTCAGCCAGCGTTATCCATATCTCACCACGACTGGTCTGAGTCAGATTGCATCAACTCTCCCACTCATAGTAGAGCTTATTGGCCTAAGTAGGAGTTTGATCCACCCGTAAATGGCTATAATACTACACAAGACTAGAATACTATTTCTGATGTGAAACAGGTGCAGTCCACACGACTGGTCATTGGCAGGGTAGGTGGATGTGTCAGCATTTAGGGCAATAAAGCCCAACAAGCCTGCAAAAAACATAGCAGATGACAGAACTGTCAGCTTCTGATCTCTTTGTTTGTCCCTGTGTTTTCTCTTCGGTCGCCATATATCCTCTATTGGTAGAACTTCATGGATCCTACTTAAGCTTACTATAATACTAATTGTATTTCATAGAATGGCCAGCCTGTGAAAGCAATCATGAGCTGTTAGGCCAACTGCCATTGAAAGATGCAGAACAATCAGCAATTATTAGGACATATAGATAATGAACACATTAGCTGGCAAGCACCATACTGCGATAGATGGGATATTATCTCAGAGGGCAAGATACAAGAAAGAAGTTCTCAAAGAAAAAAACGTAGTTCTAACTAAGGAGAACTCCAGCCAGGAAAGCATTGCCAAACATGGTTCAAAGTAATGGAATATCCACTCTTGTAGTATCTGCTGAACTTAACAGTCGTTCAGCTAGGCATTGACATTTTGTTATTGGTGCTACTAATATAGACTGTCACTGACATTGAGTGTTCCCATATCAACCGTAAGATGCAAGGGTACTATGACTCCTCTGCTTACGCATACATCTTCCATATAGTAGAGTAGGAACTGTTGTGGAGCGTCTTTGGGCATAAAATTCTCTATGCAAAATCATGCAAATTGGAGTTATCAGGAAGGAAAAAGCTAGGTGACCTGGCAGCAGAAGGAACCTGTCATGGTCACCTCTAGTAATGGTCGGCTCAGTGTACTTCACATTTCAAGCTTTACATTATATATACTGGTAGTATATGCGACTAAGGAGCACAGAGAACCATTTGACCCCAGGCGGTGGATCCTAGGCAAAACGCTGAAGTGCACAAATACCATCCACCCAGTAAAATTAGCCTGGACACAGCCCCCGAAAGTATGTCCTCTCGAGAAGGTTTTGGAACGGATTGGACCGTTTGATTGATCTCCTTCTCTCCACCGCTTCAACAAGTCATTGCTCTCAAAAGCCTTAGTCGAATCATCCGCTGTCTTGATTGTGACGTGCGGGTTTGCGTTCGCACAGGGGAGCGATCCATCTTTGCCATTGACCTTAACTGAAAGCGCCATAATCCTCTGGTCCCAGACCAGGTGGTCTCGGAGGACTTCCCCAGCACCTAAGCTAGGTGTGAGGTCTCCGCTGCGTTCCCGGTGGAGCGCCTCTATGTAATCGGCTTTGTACTTTTCCTAGATTGCAGGGTTTGTGGTGCGGTCATTGACATGGACAAGAGTGACGTGGAATTCGGACTGGATTCGGCTTTTTGCTTTAGGTATTGGTGGAATTGGGCTTCGTCTGGTTCTGCATGGGCAAATGCCTCATCGACAACCGAGGCAAACCCCATGGGGGAGGTAAGCCGTAAGGAGAAATAGACCATCTCATCAGCTAGCTTCTCTGGGTATTCATTTGGTAGGGATATGATGAGAGGCCGTTTCCTTGGTGTGCGTTGGCGAATCCCCTGTTGCTGGTAAACCTGCGAACCTTATGGGCGGTATATGATTTACTGCTGTTTACAGGATGAGGATTTGAGTCCATGGTAAAGATATCTTATTTATCAGAGGTTAGGTACCTTTTGCATTAGATGATGTAATCTCTCAACTGATCATCAGAAAGCGCTGCTTCTATTGGTGGGTTGATTAGAGAAACACCAGCACCCCTTGCAAGCGCGCATGAAATTAAAGCAGCACTTATGTTAGTTTTGCAGTCAGCAGTTCATTACTCCCCCCAGGCTAAACAGCCATGGTGTTTCTTTCTTGCAAGTCATTATTTTGCGTTATCAAACATTTAAGTTTACCGTTGCGACTTCGAAGCTACTCTCAACTCAGACCCTTGGGTGTTCCCCAGAGCCAAGAACCGTCCTGTTCTGAAGTGTCTCAGCTACGCATCTTCCCAAGCTTAGGCTTCACCATCTTAGATCCTTCGGTCAGGTTCGAAGAGGAGAATCTCCCTGATTACTTGAAGGAGCGTTACTACCCAGTTCGAATTGGCGAACTTTTCAATACCCGATATCAAGTCATAACCAAACTTGGTTTCGGCTCGTCATCAACAGTTTGGTTATGTCGGGACTTGCAGTAAGTAGACATAAGAACTTTTCACTTTGCGAACTATAAGCTGATGTGCAGAAAGTAATGAACGCTATCTAGTCCTAAAGGTTCATGTGCGAACCCGGAAACAGCCCCCCGAGGTGCAAATCTCGAAACACCTGAGGGCCATTAAAGAATTCCACGGTGGCGAGAAGTATGTCCGCCTTGTCCTGGACTCCTTTGAAGTCCCGGGGCCATACGGTGTGCGTCCCTGTCTTCTCTATGAACCTGCTGGGATCGATATCCGTGACTATATACACTGCCTTGAAGGCGACGCTTTGCCAGAGGATCTCCTTCGACCAACCCTCCGATTTATTCTTATCGCCTTGGATTACCTCCATCAAGCCAATGTTATCCATACGGGTAAGGAGTAGGTCGACTATTGGCGCTTGTAATACTGCTGACAGAGAGTAGATGTTCAGCCGAACAATATCCTTTTGGGCATAGACGACGAGTCAATCCTTGCTGAAATGGAAGAGGATGAGCTATCGAATCCCGCTCCTCGAAAATGTCTCGAGGATCGCACAATATATGCCACCCGCGCGATGCCTCTCACCGGCGGCGAGCCTATTCTCGCGGACCTGGGGGAGGCGCGATTGGCCGAAGGGAACCAAAAGCAGACTCGCCTCATTATGCCGAGTGTATATCGGGCTCCGGAAGTAATGCTTGGCATGAACTGGGACAGTAAGGTAGATATATGGGACGTGGGCCAAACGGTATGAATACCTACCTGGTGATTTGAAATCTATTAACTTTTCCTCCTAGGCATGGACATTGTTCGAGCAAGGTCATCTTTTCAAGAATCAGCCCCTTGAAAATGATACAGACCATGCTCAGCGCTTTGCGGAGATGATTTCGCTTCTGGGACCACCGCCTCTTGAGTTTCTTAGACGAAGTGAAGAAAGTCTCAAGTTCTGGGATGAGAATGGTAAGTGCACTTTACGCTCATAGCACTTAGATCACAGCTCATCTGTTGCAGGAAACTGGAGGAACTCTGTCAACATCCCGGAGCAATCTCTTGAGAGTCGTGAATCTCGACTACAGGGCGATGATAAGATACTTTTCCTTCGGTTTTTACGGAAGGTATTGCGGTGGCTACCTGAGGAGAGACCAACTGCGAAGGAGCTACTATTGGACGAGTGGTTGAGAGGAAGTGACTATTAAATCATGACTGATGGGATCAGTAGGTAATGGCCACTGCTACACCTAGGCTTTGTAGAACCGGAAAGAACTTTCGATCCCTTGCATTTGTCGTTGAAGTTTCCCCAATCAGTACGACAAACAGGTTAATCGCAGTCCTTAATCCACATGAGTCACATGTTTTTCTCGTTCCCATATTCATCAGGCCTATCATGAGGTTTAAAATCTAGGACTATACCTGAAGGACGATGGAGGCCGTAAGATTATTTCCGTCTTACTTCCTTTGGAGTTGAGCTTGCCGTCGAGAGACAAGCATAAAAATAACTTTCTAGAAGTTGGCCACACAGAACTAGCAAGCACAGAATGTATCTCCTGAAAATAGTTCATACGCGATACTCGTCGCTTACACCGGCGCTTTCAGCCACGCTCTTAACCTCATCGTAATCTGGGAATAGAGCGCCATGAGCATTTTATGGATATTCAAGGCGCTGAGCTTGGACTCGTGAGCTGGCTCGCGCATTGCAGCTTTGAATCCCTCACGACGGCACAGGCTCTGCAGCTGTTCGGAAACAGTCGACCCATACACTGCGTCGATCACGTCCAACGGGCCTACCCTCGACGGCTCATTTTCCCTCCACATATCCGAGCCCGGGTCCTCGAGGTAGAGATCCGAGCGGCGCGCCCCAGCTACGAAGATCTTCTCCAGGGGGAAGAGGCCGAGCATGATGGTCTCACCTGCGCCGTCGGTTGGATTCTTGGTATACCGTTTCAGGAACGTTCTTGCGCGATCGAAAATACGCCATTCGGTGCTATTATCGACCATGATGATCAGATTCTTCTTGTGGTGGCTCCGAGGACCGCTATTGGGTAATTGTTGGGGTCCATGCGCGAGAGCCGGTTTCACGGCTTTGAAGACATACATCAGTCGGCCAAGCTCGCTGATGGTAGAGGGCTGGTGCCGTGAGTCCAGATTGGCGAGGAAGTTCTTCCATTGTTCTGCGTCAGAATGTCCTTGTTGCAGGCCATCCAGGAGCTCGTTGAGGGACGGCATCATGCCGGCAGGGAGTCTCTTCATAATCGATTCTACTGCCGCTTCGGTTCCAGATGTCAGACATATCTTGACATTGCTCACTTGGCGCTCTCTTAGAGAGCTGTTGATCATCGAAGACATGATGTTGAAGAGACGACATCGTCGCACATTCATTGCGTCGATCCAGCTATTAACGAATGTGACGTCGACTAAGTTTCGCTGCAAGAGCTCACAGGCGGTCCAGAAATACTGGAAGTCAGGGATGTCCAGATTGATGTTGATTGGGGTACAATGATTGCGACAGGCGCCTCCGATAAGTGCGGCGGTATCTGCAATCGCCAAGGAGAGTCTGGTGATGATTTCAAGCTCGTAGAGGGTCAGATCCTCATTTCTTTCCGGAACCCGTGGGATTGTGACCTTCTCGCTGTCACTTCCGAGTGGATCATTGCCGGGGTCCAAGGACAGTGCAGTTTTAGAAAACAAGCAGATACCGGTGTTGATGTGTATACTGTCGAATGGTTCATTCAACAGAGACGGCTTAATGGACGGAATATGTGCTCGGAAGTACTGCGTTGACGTGGTGCCGTTCCTCCATTGGAGCTGAAGTCGAGTAAAGATCTCCCTGGTGTCTGGGATATTTTGCTGGCCTGACAGCGGAAACTCGAGAGAAAAAGCACCACCTCCAGTGATGACTTCCGGGAGGTTCTCTGGCTGGCTCTGCTCGGAAGCCATCTTTGGCTTGTCGTTGGGTCTATAGAGAAGCCGACAGACACTTTCCAAAGATTTAAGGCTTTTATTCAGGTGTTTTGGAAGACGATCATCCTCGCCATCTGGCTTGCGCGAACAACTCATAAACTTGTAACTCTCGAGGCCACGAAAGTTTTGTGTAGCCAATGCATTGTCATGTAAGTGGTGGTGGGCCACATCTGGGAGACCTCTGTGGCTGTTCGGATGTATTACAGACAGCATGCTTGGCAGGGATTCAAGTAGCTAATTAGTAAATCTTGAGCATACTGGGAATACTGATAATAAAATTTGTTTCAATTGTCCAGAGTGAATAATTTATAGTATATGCTTGAACAGACTCTTCTAAACATATCCGTTAACGTCCATTATGGCACCTTGGTGTCAACTGATTGGCAATTCTAATGTTGCAACAGTCGAGAGTCATTTGTCCCTGTAATAGATTCATTCTCCTGTCATGTACTTACTATACCAACTGGAATGATTGGCTGAACCACTGGATGAGCATCTCTGATGTAACCCTGCCCTTGCCCTTCCAGAATTATCCATCTTGTCTGCTCCTCATGAGGCTACTTAACCTTTATTAGTGACAGCGCAATAATTAATAGATAATTGTCTATCCTATGACAAGAACAAATGGTTATTAACCTGTTAATCAGCTAAAAGTAGTGCTGGGCTGTTTCCAACACAGTATGGTGCAAGATGTATACTCAGCCACAGTCACCATTTCCGGCATTTCCCCAACCCAAATCTCCATACATTTAGTCAGACGTCCAGCTATTAACAAATATCTGAAATATAACTGAGAATCGTCCTTTTCTCAGTTTTATAGTTTGTAATTATGATACTACCAAAAGTTCATAGCGGAAAATGTGCAGTCAATGTATCGTCGTCATCGATCCCAGTGTACAAGAGTAAAAGCTTAATATTGGATAGTTACATGAACCCACTCTCAGAGCTAGAATGTACTAAACTTAGTAGTGAATCCTCTATTCCCATGATCATTTGCATTAGAGTGGAAAAGGGTCACGCGACCACTGGATTAAACACTTGTGCAAGCATAGCCCTATTCTGACTGCATAGCATGTAGCAATCCAGAAATTATCCACTAATTCTCAGCCAAACGGCGGGGTGTCATTAAATAAGTGGATTGGTTCCATGCGCAATACAGATTATAGTTGGATTCCTGACTTCTTTGCTGCATTTATGTAAGAGTAAAACATGGGTATCCGAGTAGAATGAGTTGAAGGAAAGGACCAGTGTTGAAGCAAGGATGCTGGAGCAACTTATGCAGGACATTGAGCAACGGCGCAGTGAGAAGGATTCCTCGCATTGAATTGAGAGTACTGTGGCAGGATAACAGTAAACTAGGAGAATAAATACCATCATGTACTTGCCTTGATAACCTACCTTACATATCATATATATGTCATTACGTATACTACTACCCCCATAGCTGCCTTGGAGTCAATCCCCAGTAATTGGTCGCCTCCTGCCAGACTGCCTCCCCACCTTCCATCTGTCTTACCAACTCCACAGTCTCCTCATCCACATTCAAAGTCGCCGCCAAATAATGCAACGCCGTGTTCCCATCGACGTCTTTGGCGCCGACATCGATCCCGCCCCATTCCAGCAAGACCCGGATCGTGGCCTTTTGGGCCTGTTGCTGGGCTACTGTCATGGGCTGTGGATGCTTCGCACCTGTTTCGCCAGGCGTCAAAAACTGCATGTGGATCGGACTGGGAAGTCGATATGGAGACCAATAAGAGTCAAGTGTTCGGGCGCAGTGGATGCTTCTGGCGATCTCGGGATTGCCCGCAACAGTTTGGCAGTTTGTCAGAGGCAACGAAGCCACATGGAGCAGCGTGTGTCCAAGTGCTGTGACCCCGGCTGCGGCAAATCCACCAGGAATGAATCCCGCCAGCCACGAGAGGAGGTCGGGATCATGACGGGCTGTGGCAAAGTGGAGCGGATGGACGTTGAAGATGGGTGTGCGCAGATTAGCATCCAGCTGTGGATGGGAGAGTAGGTCAACCAGGCACCTCTGGACGCCGGTACTGCTGAGATCGCACTGGGCGATGGCGTAGGAAAGTGGTGGAAGAGCAACAGTGGGGGCTGCACGAGGACGATAGTTGGGGGAATACCTACAGGTGGACAGCAGATGACGGAGCATGGCCTGCTGACCAGCAGCAATGGCTTCGTGGACAGGAGAGGATGTCGCCAGAGAGGAGATTGGAGTGTTCTCACCTTCAATCTTAAATTGGTCCGCATCATCATTACTTGTGGTTGATGGCTGTATCCAAGCAGACTCGTCCGCTCCTGCTGCCCGCAGGAGATCTAGGATCTCTATATTGCCAGACTTTGCCGCGACTTCCAGCGCTGTCAAAGCGCTGTCCATCCGCCGTTGCTCGATTGTAACTCTCTTGTCCATTGTCGGCAGCAAGCGTCGTCCGGGAATGTTGGGCTTCGTCCAGAAACGGGGAAAGCCATGGCGACGCTCGTCCAACTCTGCCTCAGTTAATGGGCAGACCTGGTGATCAATGCCTCCCTCACTTCGTGCAGTGGCTAGAACATGATCACGACGTCTAAACCCTGGACCGAGCCTCCTCTCGTTACGGTTGAAGTGGAAGTCACGGCCACGAATAAAGTTGACTGAAAAGTCTGCCATATCGGCAGCTCTAATGCCGTTCGGATCCGCGCCCGCGGCCAGCAGAAGACGGACATTATCTGGTAGATTGGCGCCGATGGCAGCATTTATGGGAGACTGGATTCTCCCATGCAGGTTCACGGTTGTATTGGGTGATAGCATCTTTATCATGTTCTGCTCGACCTTCGACAGACTTTTATTCTGGTAGGAGTCTGCATAACGAGCCAGCAGCGCTTCGAGTATAGCTGGGTTGGATTTGGCAGCGGCCCGGATGACAGGAGTGTCATCTTGATGAAAGGTGTCGAGGTCTTCTTCCGTGAGTTGGTACATGATGCAACGAGAATGAAGAATATGAAGGAGGAAAACAGACCTTTGCGAGAATGATGTCGTGGCTTTATATAGTGCCAAGAAACACTAAGCTACTTCTGTAATTACTGCATTGGACCCCACGATGACATCCTCAACCCTTTCTCCATCTCACTTGACACTCTCACTTGACAGTCCTCTGGCCGATCATCCAGGTACAGTAGGTGCCCCTGCTTGCTGAATGAGCTCCCTGGCTTTCAATTGCTGAGGCCGCTGGCTGCGAGCACCATACAATGAGACGGCATTCATCCGATATGCATTAGTTTGGCAGGGTAAAAGTGCTCCTATAAGAAGAGGATGGCCATGAGACCGTTCAACGCCTCTTCCAAATCATACTTGTCTGTGATTTCTTCAAGCGCAATTAGCGGTCAACTTGCTTTTGCCTCTATTCTAGTTAGGCAGTGCAATGTCTGCCTGTTGTAGGCGCACTCTCCCTCAGCCTTGTGGTTGGTCACGTGGGAGTGCTAATTCGACCAGGTGATATATTGGCTCGTTCAGTCGTTGAGCTTCCCAGTTGCATACAGCAGACGAAAGGCCGCAAAACGGCGAAAAATAATATCTCTACCAGGACGACTTTCTTAAGCAATGGCGTCTCGCGGAAAGAAAGGTCTCCGACCTGAGGATCAGCAGCGCCTGATGGATGAATATGGGATCTCCTTTGATGGGCCGTTACTCCCTCGTGACTGGCCTATTCAGCACAGAGAGAACTTTGCCAAGGTCCGCCAGATCAAACAAGTGACCTACGATGATTATGGGAGAGACGGCAGATTAGATCACCGATTGACGGTCTTGTCCACCGTTATGCACATCAAGCAAGAGGCCGCCAAGCTTCGTAGAGAGGCATATCGGTGTCGTAGGCAAAGGGTTAATGAAGAAACGTGGAGGTGGTCGACCGAGAATTTTATTACCTCCAGGTTTAAGGCCGAGGTTGTATGGTGAGCGAACCCAGGAACAGTCCGTTACTTCCCTGTTCCTAGTACAAGGCGTGGCTAAGGAAGGACGATCCAGTCGGAAATGCCGCAAGCGGTTCTGGGACGCGGATTTCCAGGCTGTGCAGACCGAGTGGGCTGCAGCAGCTGAAGAATTACGAGAAAGACGCGCGAAAAGGTTACCATGCACTTGCAGCAACGAGGAGAGGATGTTAGTTGATATGTACGTAACTGGCCGTGATCCTATTGGTATTATAGGGAAGGGGTAATGATGTCGATACTAACCAGCCAGCAGTCATGATGCAGGCTCTAACCTTTTGTTTTCAGATCGGTCGGGAACACCGTTCCTATATCATAGTGAGGATCGCCGACTCCTTGAACAGGGCGTTTCCCAGAGACATCCGGATCGCATCATCGGCCTGGAGCATACCGCCAGCCTGAAACAACTGTTACCCAGCTCCCAGTCGCTGAGACACAGCCCCTTTGCGGATGGCCATGTGTCATATCCCTTTGTTCTAATCGAAGCAAAATCGGAGAAAGGCAGCCCCGGGTTTGAGTCGGTCGAACGACAGAGCGCATTCCCTCTGAGAACGTTGCTGAAGCTCCAGCAAGACTTACAACAAGTGAACCATATCCCCATCAGTCCGTTGGTATGGTTCATGGCGAACCAAGGGGATGAATGGCGAGTGTATGCGTGCATTGTTGATGGGACTAGATATGTTCGTGCTTACGATTCATGGACTATTTCTTGCTTAAACTAATCGGATGGGGCTGCAGAGAATTATCGACTTATGGCACGGATGCATGCTTTCACTTGATGATGCCCTGCAGATGTTGCTTATTGTCGATCACATATGTGATTGGGCGCGAGATGTCTTTCGACCAAATATCCTCCGCTGTCTCAGTGGCCGCGATGACGTTTGGCGGGATGAGACGCCTCTGTCTATGTACCCTGACTGCCCGCCTAGCGCTGACCCGAGGTCAGATACTGCGACGCTAACATCTCTTCGGTCTATCACCAGACGGACTCATAGTTTGTCTCTAGACCCAGCCCCAAGAGACTGGCAAGTTAATGGCTCTGCCGGTCTTCTATCGGGAGACTTCGAGGACCGTTCCGATATCGTATTCAATGAGGAACCTCATCCGTATTTACGATACTCACAAAGCAGTACTCATTTGCCTCCTTGGAGACAGCATGCCACCATTCGTCACTCAGATATGGTTCATTTCTCTTTCCACATACTATCTATCCCGGAAGATTTGCCCCAAATTCGAAAGACGCTAGAATCGCTGGGTGAGCCGAGCTCGAGTTTACACGACACTTGTTCCTTGCTACTACAGTTGATGGGAGACATCGAAAGCGTCACAGTCACCATGAATGCCATCTACCAACTGGAGGCGATGTGGACAGACCGGCCACACTGCCTAAATGCTCTTGCTGATCATCCCGTCCGTGCTCGGGTTCTATTCAATACCTATCTCCGCGAGGACTGGCAAGTGGTCAGAGAGATCCATTGCATCGTCGCATCTCGATTAGCCCTCCGCACACTGGCGCTTGTGACCACCGGCAGGAACCCCGTCACGCCACACCTCGGCAATATTCCGGACCTTACCGTTGAGACAGATGGGGTGCGTGCCCTCCGTCGCTTCTCGGGTAGCGATTCACTGGCCGCCGCTCTTTCCGCGGCGTATCTGCGTCTCGTTACGGATGTATCTGAAGCCACGGAGACCAATTCGCGTTGGGTCTTGCGCGGTGTGACTGAAGAGAACTCGCTGTTCGATTTTGAAAAGAAAATCGCGTACAAGCAAGCAGGCAACCCAACCTCGGTGAAAGATGAGGCCATTGCATGCGGTTCCAGCGTACCCATTGAACTTAAGAGTCTGTATGGCTCGACCCAAAGGCTGGACCGTACAGGTGCCATTCTGATCAAAAGGCCTCTTTTCTGGACCACAGAGTCGCCAGATTTCTGCCTCATGGTGCTGGATGGCACATCATTTACGGATCCAATCGAACTTGGCCGTAAGTTATCACGCGCCTGCGAAGACGAGAATATATACATTACAGGCCCGGAAAAGCGAAAGCGCGAACACCCGTTATCAGAGCATGATCAGTTTGGTATTTTACGCTGGATAGAGATACTCTCAGGCCGACTACCAGATAATGCACCATGGTTCACTGACTAAGAAGGCAATACAGCCCGCTATCTCCCGTCGCAAAACTAACACACATAAGTCGAATCATTGAGAATAAACGAATTCTATATAGCAATCTTCATAGTGGCTCTGCAACCACGACCGCTTTCGTAAGTCGTTCACGTTCTTCCCGATCAGAAGGATGGCGTTGCACAAACGTACTGCCGTGCACTCGCATACAATCCGACCTCCAAAAATACAGAGAGGGCAGTAAGCAGAGCTTAACCTCTAGATCACGCATTGTAGAGGCAGATGTCGTCAACTTGCTGCCCTCCGCCGTCTCTGGCTCCATCTGCTCTTCCATGAAGGGCGTCCCAGGGGGGTAAAGCACCGCCTCGAATTGGTACGTGCTCAGCATGAACTTGTTCTTGATTTCGAGAGCAAATTGAAATATCTTGATCATTCTATCCCGGGTACTCATCCAGATGCGCTCACCAACACCCCAGGTGTAGAAACGATGAACTGAAGGAACTCCGTACGATCCTGCGGAATGCACCACTACGCTGTCGTCGTTGCGGAAAATCCGAGAAAGTAGCTTCGACAGCCGACAGGCGAGTGACTCGGCTTGTCGAGGGAGTATGTTGTCTTGGAACAGCTTTCCATCGAAGAGTGATTGGTGTGCAGCAAAATCCAGGTTCCGAAGGGCAACCTCTCCATCTGGCGCCTGTTAGCACTATTGTAGAAAGGGGAGACAGAGCGGGTCATGAAGTAAGCAATAATAGAAGGGAAGACATCAGGGAAAAATTAAAGATAGTTCACCTCTTGTTCTTAGATGGCCCCTGTACTCATCTAGTAGCACTGAGTCTGTCAGGCTCATACCGGGAAGCTCAGCCTGAAAGACCCATCCGCAGAGAGCGGCCGCAGTCAAAGCACGTACAACTGACTGCAAACTTAATCTGGACAGCTGAATTTGCACTTTCTCTGAAACCCGCTCCTGGGGGTTCAGCCCCAATATTGTTCGAATAAGTGCGGTCAGGTCCACGTCGTTGTCGAGGTTCGGGGCCTCAAAGTGGTCAATGTTGTCATGGTCCAAGAGTAGCTGCTTCATGTAGTAATCGATATTGACCATTGTCTCGTTGATCCACGTTAGGT
The DNA here is from genome assembly GCF_001445615.1 of Aspergillus lentulus. Lineage (NCBI taxonomy): Eukaryota > Fungi > Ascomycota > Eurotiomycetes > Eurotiales > Aspergillaceae > Aspergillus > Aspergillus lentulus. The sequence goes on from NW_028322122.1 coordinate 474,644, forward strand.
TCCAGGGTCGTATCTCTCCCGTTGCCGAGAGCTGGGTGAACCTTCTCAAATCCTGGGCTGTGTACAATCTCCTCTGCAAGTACGCGATCTTGTCCCCCAGAATCGCCATCTCAGAGACTAGTGACTTACCATCGGCTCGCGCCCTCTCTGCCTGTTCAAGGCTGTGTATACGGGCTTGAGCCACTTCGTCGCGCTCGACCGCTTCGCGCAAACGCATATGCAAGAAGGCTATAAAAGATCGCGTGTCATTTTGCAGCTCACCCAGTACTCGCACCTGCTCCTGTAGTGCTGCAAGCTCTGACTTGAGAGATTCCAATACCTCTGTGGTCCGATGATCTGTTGCTGTTGTTTGATCACTGCCATTCCTTGTGCTAGGTACGCGGGCCATGAGCATATCCATGCTGTCTATTGTATCCGTATCGTCTGGGTCAGTTTCTTTATTGCTTCTGGCCTCGCCATCTTCTTGTTCTTCCACGCTCGAAGCTCTGACTGAACCCTTTTTCGCAGTTCAACAGAATTAGCTCTTAATCTCCGTCGTACTTCCGGATCAATACCTGTCTAGAAAGACGTCTTTTCTTCCTCCTCCGGCTCCGGGGCCGCTTGGCTTTGCGAACTCGTTTTGGCGAAATTACAACGGAAGGGACTTGTAGCTGTGACCGTTGCACTGTCGCAGACGTTATTTGTCGGTTATGCCCCTGACGATGCGATGGAGTTGCACTGTTTCGAGATACACTCCTCAGACGTCGGGGAAAATTCAGGTCCCTTTCCCTGAGCGCAATCACTCTGGCCAATATAGAATCCCTTTGCGCCGTCGTTAGGTGGGTCAGAGTCTCGGATCCGTGCTCGTGCAATACGGCGACCTTTTTGGCACTGTCATCTCCTTTGTTCAACCACAGCCAATGCAACTTCCTCCGACACTGCTCATAGGTGTAGCTGACATTGCACACTCTACGAAGGTGCTCGGAAACTGATTGCTTGAAGGCTGCGAAACCATCCGAACTCTTCTCCAGATTGTAGTCGAGCCACGCCAAAAGCTCGTTCTCCTCGTCGGGTTTCCAGTTCGCAGGCTCCGCACAAGAGACCCGTTTAGACCGCCCCATACCAGGTTAATTAGTCACTCGGACGAGTAGATAATATGTGTACAAACAAAGAAAAAGGAAACTGGCTGCAGTGAGATATTAAAAAAAGGGATGGAAGTGCAGGGCTGAGCAGCAACTATATGCAACCTCACTGCGCCGCAATTTCCCTTCCGCCCAATGGGCCTAGTCTTCATTGCTGGGCCCACCATGAATAGCCAAATTTAGCATTACTGGGACCTCCAATCAAAACAGAGATGTTCGCGCCAGTCCATGTCGCAAGAGGAGTTCAAACGACGGACTCCTGGCTAGGCTAGGCGACATTGTTCGGCTGCGCTTCGATCTGAGAGCCTTCTTCTTCGTACTTTTGACTTCTGACTCCCTGCTAGGAGACGCTCGATGGGCTATTGAAGAGCAGGGAGCGAGGGTTTCCTTTCCTGTTTCAGTTCACTCAGTTGTGTTTCTTGCGAGATTCTGAACGAATCTAGTAACTTCCGCTCACTCAGCTCTACAGAGGCATTGCCAGTACAGAGCCAGAGGTATGCTTTCCTGTGCCAAATAAATTTCTACCTCCCCTCGCCTTTGAACCTAGCACTGATCCGGAAGACGGAATTGAAGACTTCCTCTTGCAAAACATGCGTCCCACGTTCGTCAGAGCGTTCTCGAACGATTGTTTAGACGACATCATTGAGTCCGAAATCAATCAATCGTCCACCGGTCCTGAATTGCCAGCGACAAACGGTATAGACGACGGGGTTGAGGGACAGCAGCCCAGGCAGTTCATAGTTGCGGTGGACTTTGGAACAACGTTCTCCGCGGTGGCGTACACAGTCCTTAGACCGGACGAGGACAGAACTTTTGTAGATATCCACCAGATTTCATGCATTTCCGGGTACGGCGATGTCGGTGAGAGTGTGCGAGGGTTGACGATGGAAGTGCCCACTGACACGTGCTATCCTCTGAACGCCCGGCCCACTCAAGCGAGTTCTGGTGAGATGATGGACCTTGACGCCCCGATCGATACGGAGCAAATCTTTCGTTGGGGGTTCTCTGTCCATGAACATTTCAAGTTACCGGATGCAGATCGCAGCAGTTTTCAGCGAATCACCCGGTCCAAGTTGCTGTTGGACAAGACTGATTACACTAGGGAGCTCCGCGAACAACTCCAGGTGACGGCAAAGAAACTGGAGGCGTTGGGGATTATCAAAGACAGCATGGACTTGATTGTTGACTTCTTAACGCACTTGCTTGCGCATACCAAAGCTCAACTCATATCGCACGGTTTCAACGACAACGACTCAGTCGAGTGGGTGCTCTGTGTTCCAGTAGTCTGGCGAAGACGGGCAGTGAGGAAAATGCAAGATGCATTAACTGAGGCCAGCCATCGAGCGCTCTTGGGTCGAACCATATCAAACAGTGTGGAAAATCTCTACATCGTCTCCGAACCAGAGGCTGCTGCTGCCCATGTTTTGGCGTCCACTCGCGAGGTTAAGGTAGCATCAACCCATTATAAATGCCGATATGCACGCAGACTGTCTAACGCACAATGCACGAGAGCAATAGGCCGGAGATACTTTCATGATTCTTGATGCCGGGGGCGGGACTGTCGACGCCGTGATATATAAGTTGAGAAACACTGAACCTCTACAGCTGGAAAAGGAGGCTGTGAAACCAGAAGGTGCGTTGTAAGTCTTAGACTGACAAACTAGGCCACTGAAGATTTATACAACACCGTAGGTGCTCTATGTGGCTCTAGTTATTTGAATGAACGATTCGAAGAGATTTTGAAAGACCGACTAAAGGATGAAACCTACCTCGCTCCTTCCACTCCTGGAGCACGCAAAACGATAACCATCGAGGGAATCATTGCATCCCAAGTTTGGGAATTTGAAACCCGAGTCAAAAGGAATTGCGACATCATGGATAGCAATTTCACAGGCCACCCGTTTTTTATACCAGGGCTTAAGGCAAATCATGAAAAGAACTTCACAGACAACCGACTGAGACTGGATCAGTAAGTAAATCTTGGGCCAAGGCCCGCTCAGATTATAAACTATGCTGCTGGATTTCTAACGGCGCTGTACTTCCAGAAAGGATTTCAAAGATATTTTCCGCCCTTGTTTGGAGGGAGTCTCCAAGCTCATGCTTAAACAGCTCGAGTCAGCCCGTAGAAGTGGGATCATCGTCAAGGTACGCCTGTGCATGCTCCGAAATCGTCTTGTAGTCAATATTGCAGCTACTCACACCTGGACTAGAAAGTCTTACTCATTGGGGGTTTTGCTGCGTCACCCTCTCTGCATCGCTATCTCAAGGCAATCTTGCGCCAGCGGTCAGTTGAGATAGTCGGCTCACCTGTGGGTCTCATTCGCCCTAACGTCCGGTGAGTTCGTCTTGGATGCTTTACAGTAAATAAAAGACTAATTGGCCCGAATGCGGCAGGGACACTGTGGTTGCTTCTGGTGCAGTTCTCCGGGCTCTCAATCGAGAACTAGGACCGGTTAGGATTATCCAATCGAGCTACGGTTACCTGCGCACCGAGCCCTGGGACCCTGATGCTATTGAGGCTCATCGCTCAAGCAAGCCTAAGCAGGCTGATCCAAATGACGGAGATCTATACGTGAAGAATACCATATGTTGGGTTTTGAAGAAGGTATGTCGACGGAGACCCGGCCATAACTAGTGTATCGTTGGCTGACACAGATTTACGCCTATAGGGAGATGAAGTTCCACCGTTTAAAGAATACAAGTTTCGAACCTTGTTCACATTCCCAGCGAACACGAAGCAGAGGTTTAAGTGCAACCAACATCTGTATGTTTCGGACAAACGCCACGAGAGCCATTACAAACGAGGCCACAGGAACAATAAAGGCAAGAAGCGGCCTTCACACCTTCCTTACCTATATCTTCCTTTTTCTCTGTTCGATAATGATGGAAATGTCTCGTTGCTGATCTTTGAGCTTCTTTACTAGGGGCTAAAGTGGCGGGCAAGATTGAGCTTGATATGACTTTCTTGCGTACCGAAGGCCACATCCAGCCAGTCAAGCCGGATAATGAGTTTGGCAGACGCCATTATCGCGTTGAATATGACCTTGTCATGATCGTCGACGGTTACAATATAAGATATGAGGCGCGCTGGGATAATGGTCAAGGAGAACATGTTCTCGCAGAGAAGCAAATCAATATTGCCGCAGCGTTTGCCAGTCTTGAATCGGAGGATGAGTCGGAAGAAGATGAAGAGGAGTATCTTACTGACTGACGTATACCGGTTGGACACAGAAGCAAGTCAATAGCCATCTTAGATTGTTCACTACCTACCATTGCGCAATGTACCTACTGAATGGCAACCACACATGTTCCGGATGTTTGCTCTATCCCACCAGACACCACCTAGCGAGTTTGACTTGTCGGTGGGCCGGTGGACGAAATATCCTCCAGGACACTGACATGCAGCAACTGGTAAGTACGCACTACAATCGCGTTCAAGTAATTGGGTCGAGAGGGAATCAAGACCCGGAGGCTCGACCCCGTGATAGGTAAATATCAAACACCCTACCAGGGTGTTTGAAAGGAAAATGTATCAGGTACGTACTATGTTTATTTCCAACCTTTCCCCAGGTCACCTTGTTGTACCGTGTTGATCACCCAAGCCCTCCACTCAGGTCTAGAATGCATAAAACGAACCATTTTATCTCTATGGAAGTAGATAGCCAGGTGCACTATGCACTCCAGTCTCATTCCCCAAGATACACTAAACTATCCAAGAAACTCTGTAAAGCAAAGAAAGTTCAGCTAAAACTACGAGAATGCTTCACTCTTTCTCTTTCTGAACAACAATGTCAGGGCCAGGGAATATGAGTTTTTCATGGCCATCTTCAAATCGAACCAATATATAGTCTCTAATGAATTAGCCAAAGTCCAAAAAAGTCATTAAGACTCACACAGAAAACTAATAACATACCCTGTAAGGAGGGGCGCCGCTCTCCCCTAGAACCTCTGCAGTCTCTCAGACTCGGCCTCGTTGGCTGACACCTATTGAAAGTGAAGAGGTACACATGGCAAGGAAGATTTGATTTGTTTTGAATAATACATTGGCCGTTCACGACTAACCTGTCGCCTATTTCTGCATTCATTTTGAAATTGTAAAATCCGAAGGGCAAATAATATTATGAGGATTAGCTTTGATTTCTGGAGAGACTCTTATCCTAACTATGATTAGACTGGCAATAGCCTGCTATGTATACCACTCATTCCATCAGGGTCTAATGTATCATTGTGATGTGCAGTCTAATAGACATTACATCAAAAGGACTGGATGTAACCATTCATGCCTAGTAGTAGTCCTATGTTGTAGCACGCATAGAGCACGCGTCAGATACTAGCCGGGCCCTGGACTCTATTAACGAGTGTTTCGATCCGCAATACCTTTTCAGTAGACCTGCTTGAGCACTTCAGACTAGGGTAGTGGACTAGACAGCTAAGGGGCCATTAGAACAGGTAGGGATAAAAGTGGAATAGGCCTATCTGCTTCTAACTAGACTAACACATAATTAGCTGACCTTGAGAGGTTTCTAGCTATTGCTGAACTTTTGTAGTTACACAATCATCCCATTTGTTTTCAATTTGGGTTGGTCTAGCCACTTCGTCTAATTGTCTAGATAACATCTCATACTGCCCAGTAGGCCCGTTGGGACCGAACTGGTCACTCCTATCCTCCCAGTTGAAGTAAGACCGGACTCCGACATCTCTTAGCTTCAGTATTCAGCTGGCCCGTCTGCTGCCAAATGGTGCCAGCCACCAGACGATAACACCCCAACATCCGCCCACCCAAGGAATACTCGCAGCTCAGCAGCAGGTATCCACCAGTTCCGCATACCTCGTAAACTCCTTATCCATCAAGAACATCTCCAACTCCTCCGGGTGTGTGCCCAGGACAAGCTCCACCCCTCCATCCTTCCTCATCGGGAAAATAACCAAGAATCGAAACCGCCCGTTGCCACGCTCCAGCTGCGGCCGCATCGTCTCGGGCACACCCCCGTTGCCGAAGAAGGCGTCTCCGAAGCAGATCTCGCTGGTGGGGAAGAGCATCATATTGGAGATCATGACGTGCATGTGCTCGAGGCCCATGTTGGCGGTTGAGAACCGGCTGTGGTCTGGAAGGGACTGCAGGATTGTGAACGCGTCGTGCACGAGCGACGGGGTGATGCGCGCGGCGGACTGGCGGAGCAGGAGCGCGACTCTGCCGATGGTGGTCTCCGCGGAGCAGAGTGTCTCGATGGGCATGCTGGATCGGTTGAGGATGAGCATGCTGCCCATGTAGGTTGGTGGGAGGCGGGGGGAGAAACGCGGGCGGGTGTCGGTGGGGAGTTCGAGGATGGAGACATCGTCGGGGCTGAACATCTGCTTGTGGATCTCCGTGGCTACGCGGTATCGTGCTTTGATGGCGGCTCGCCAGAAGAAGGCTTGCACGATGTCGCTGATGGATGGGTTGCCTTTGGTTTCGGGGTCGGCGATGACGTCTTGCTTCATCAGCTCCAGCTTCTTGGGCGTGATGAGGAACATGGTCGTCTTCAGGCATCGCTCGGCGCGAGGCAGTGGCCAGACATGATGGAGCGGGAAGATAGGTCGAGGAGGGAGAGCTCCTTCTGGAGTCTTCTCGGATTTGGTGGTATTCTCATCGTCCGGAGGAAAGAATGGCAGGAAGCCCCATGTACCAGGGTCGACCTCATGTAGTGGTCGGGTCCAGCCTTCCTGCTGATGTAGAATTTCTGGCAGGCTGTGGTTGAAGCTCTCAGGGTCATACCAGCGGCAGGTTGCCGATTGATCCCCCTGCAAATATCTGCAGTTCTCGGCCCAGGCCTTGAGAGCGATCATGGCACCGAGGCCGTCAAGACAGCAATGGTTGAGGTCGACGGCAAGAATACAACCCCCTGAAACAAAATTGGCTTGTCCTACGAAGATATCGGCGGGCATCTCGGGGAAAGGATCGTCGCGTAAGACAAGACTGTCCTTGAAGGCAGACGGCGCAAAGCCTCCTTTGCGCAAGTTGTCGAATGACGGAAGAACAGCAGAGAGGTCCTTGTAGACCAGGCGATTGCGTGCAGAATCTGCCTTGGCAAGAGGGGGAATCGTGACGCAGAGGTCTCCTTTGGTGTAGTCGATCACTTGCTCCGAGGACTTCATCATCTTGCCGCTGAGCGCTGGAATCAGATCGAACGTGCGATTGAGACCCTCCTGCAGGTTGGCAAACACTTGCTCGTAACTGACTCCGTCGCGTATTGGGAAGTACAGGACCAAGCCCATGCCGTGATTCGGGTTGACATAGTCGAATGCGTTCAAGCTGAATGATTGCCGCGCCTTGTGCTGGGCAATCATGCTCTCTATCTTGGCCCCGACATCATCAACTGGTCTCTTAGATAGAGCAATTTTGCTTGCACTCTCCGCCTCGGCAGCCAGGAGTGTGATAGTAGCGGAGAGACTGGTTATGGTCGGATTGGCGTAGATATGCCGAGGGCCAATCCGATCACCTAGCCCCGTAGCTGCCCGGATTGTCTTGATGGCCGCAAAGACGCCAAGGGAGTCAAGTCCAAGCGCAAACAGGTCCGTGTCTGCGGAGGTCTCCTCGACATCAGGGAGTGAAGAAGCGAGAATTTTACGAACATTGTCTTCAATTGAGTGAGATGAGCTCATGTCGAAGTCGAAGGTGCCATTGAGATCGTCACTGCGTGAGCTGTAGAAACGCTCGATGTAGTCGGCGTAGAGCTTCAGGGTGGCAGATCGTTTCACCGTGCCTTTGTCCGTGCGGAAAAAGGGCTTGCCTGGCGTTGCAAAAGTAACAAAGTCCCTCAGCAGCTGGTTTTTGTGCCGAGACATGGAGTTGGCCTGTCTGACTGTTTCCCAAATGCTGTCGAGGAGCTCGTCGGTCTTATGCGATGGATCTTTCAACTCGATAAGTAGACCGGCCTGGGGCTTCCCAGTTCCGACAACAAGGCACCCTTTGATGGCAGGGTGGGTGGTGATGAAGGCTTCCGTCTCCAAGGGCGATATCTTGTACCCGTTCGACAGTACGACGAGATCGTCGCTTCTCCCTTTGAATGCCCACAGATTGGGCTTGGTAGGATGCTTCATGTACAAGTCCTTGAAATTAATCGACTGCTTCTCGGGGAAGGTGTGAAAGATCCCTTGGAACAGGGGCCAGTGCTCGTTGCGATGCACCCAATGCTCATGTATTTCCGGCTCGATTTCCCTAAACTCGAAGCCGGAGGACGGATGGAAGCAAAACCAGAACCAATCCTCTCTTGGTGGTACGAGGTTACCAATAAACAGACCCTCTGTTGTACCAGTCAAGTTCAGCACTCTTATCACCTCGTTAACCTTGCCAGCGCTGACCGGACTGACGGGACCACCAGATGCACAGATGAATTTGGATGACTTGAGCTTTGACAATACTCCGGGAGTTTCCCCTAATTCATCGACAAGGGAAGGTACCATGCTCCAAATATCGATTCTAGTATTCACTGCAAGGGTTTCCACCAGATTGATATTAGGCAGGACGCCTGCTGGTCCTAAGACGCAGTGCAAGTTAAAAAGGGCGGGCATCAGAATATCCATAATAATACCGGCACCCTATCCATGCAGTTAGCCAATAGACCTTCCCCCTGCCCATCACCTCAGCGAGAAAGATATTTGATTTACGTACGTGACTCATGGGGAAAGATGAGTAGATCGTATCGCCTGTGTTCCAATCAGTTGTCCACGGGGGCAAACCGCCATCGCCCGCAGCAGGTGGTAAGAGTCGGACGGCGTCCATGGTGCCAATCAATCCGTGCGACCATGGTATTGGCTTAGGCACTCCCGTGGTCCCAGATGTATGCAGGAAACAGAATGGGTCATTGATGGCTTCGTCAAATGTCTTGGTGTAGGGAAAAGCCTCGGTGGACATGGCGTCGAGAAGCTCATCAAGTAGAGGGAGCTGCAGGAATTTCATGGGGCGCTTCTGCAGGACCTCCTTGACCAGAGGGACTGGGGATATGTCGCAAGCGTTGACCCAGATATTGCATTTTGTTGCCTCGAGAACCGCAAGTGCTCCTTCCGTGCTGTTTTTTGGCGACAGGAACAAGGCCTGCGGGAAGTGAGGCGCCGTAAGCCAGTTGAATAGATGCCGGGCGAGTTCAAGCAATGGTTCAATAACTTACAGCGTAACCAGCCTTGACACATGCATAAGTCAGCAGGACGTGTCGTAGATCATCTTTTCAATCATAAAGTTAGTACTTTCTCTCAAATAAGGCTCAACATGCCAGGTGCTCTTTGCCAACTTACGTGGTCCGATGTAGCCCACAGGCTGGATCGAGTCTGGTCTGCCAACCTGGTTGTGAAGCCACCAAGCGGTCTTGTCAACAGCCTTGGTGAAGGCGAGAGCGGAAATGTGCCTGAACCCAAGTGAATCGCCAGAGAATGTCGTCAGTGAGAAAACAATACGTTCCGGCTCGGCAGCAGCCAAGCTGTCCATGATCTGAGGGATGAGCCTTTTGCCATATGGTACTGAAGCATTGCTTAAATTGTCCTCTGCGACGATCCCCAAACCGCTCAACGCGAAGGTCGGAGGAGAGTGTGTTTCCGGTGTAGTTGCTGCGCTGCCTTCCATGCCCGCACAGGATGAGGACATGGACGAAGTACTGGGCGAAGACATACCGGGTGAGACGGGGACGGATGTAAGATGTCTGCTGAGATATTCACTGGCGCTGAGTCGTTTAGGTCGTTGGAGGTAGCTCGCCGTCGCCTCGCTGATGCCAAACCCGTCCCCGTCCCATGGCTTCTCCCTGAAGTGACTAGGCCGGCCGTCCGCGTACACGAGCTCCAGCCTGTCGTCCTTGCTAAATTCACCCATCGGAGCACTGATCCACTCCCCATCCGCCAGCTGAGCAACGCTGCAGTGCCATGGAGTGGTGAAGCCAGTCTTTGTGTTCAGCAGGGATATCGATAGCTTAGTGCCGGCTACTGATTCGTGAATGGACAGCCGCAAATGGTTGGGAAAAGAGTTTTTGATTGCCTGTGCGAAGGCCTATTGAGGTGAACGTCAGAGCAAGCCAATATAACTGGATGGTCGTTTCACCCACATCTCCTCTTATTAGCATCTGCTTAGCAATGTACTTGCAATCTCGCTTGTAGCTGTGAGCAGACCGATGCGCCCCCCGAGGGAAGATGTACTTCAGATCAGACTCCAGGAATCTTTTGTATCCGAGATAGGTCAGTTTCGTATCGGGATTCGAGGCTATCTCGTGGTCGATGTCAAGGCCGACTCTTCCATACTTGTTGAGGAGCAACCGGCGGAAGGTGGTACAGTTAGCGACGTAGACGATTTCGCTCATCTTTTCTGGCAGAGGGATATCGAGCAGATCTTTTATTCTGGAGAAGACAATGTACTTGAATTGCTTCTGGGCAGCCATCTTGCGTAGAGCTTCTCCGTAAGCCCATGTGTCCTGATCCGATATGCATAGCAAGTCTAACAGCACACGGCTCGACTGGTTAACCACGATTCTAATTGAACCGAGTCGGAACCTACCATTGTATGTGATGCCATCCGAGATGATAGTCACTTGAAGGCCGGGCGAGTATACTTCCCGAACACGCGCGCACATGGTATTCAAACGGTCAAGGGCCAGCTCTTCGGCCTTATCAGGTAGGCTACCGAGCACCTTGTAAACTTTGTTTGCCGACTTGAACGGGAATGCAGGGAGACACGCCTCTATCCGCGTGCCTGCAGCGACGAATCGGTCAATTATCGGCAGGAAGTTTTTCGCAGTCCCGTCCAATCGGTCCTGTACAGGGTCAAACTTGTTGAGAGCATACTCGAGGATGATCTCTAAAATGAGACGCGAGATCACTGCTTCCTTGTGGGACATCCTGTCGGAGGAATGCATGGTGATGCACTGGATCTGGATCTTCGATGCAATGCCGATCTAAGATAGGACAGTTGGGATTGAATTAGGGATGCCTGCAGACAAGCTGGCAATGTGCAATTGACCAGAAAAGGGCAATCAATATCAACACCGACTAGATTAGTATGGGAGTCTTCTTTCCAATTAAATGGTGCTAGTGACCCGAGCCCACAACGTGACCACAAGGAGCTGACCAAAAGAAGCGAACGATACCCCCTACGGGAGGGAATGAACATTTCATAGCTATCTTGCATCGCATTCCAAGACCTGAGGATATCTCCGAGTACGAGGTGAGGAGGCATGAGACATGCGAGAGAGTGGAGCCAGTGGAGCCAGGGTCCTGTCTCGAGGTGAATGTCAAGGATTGGAGCATATTTGAGGCAATTATCAGCGCTTGGGAGCGGACCGAGGTCAAATAGCCTGCCTATTCACCCAAGTTCAGGATGACCGGGAGTCACCGGACTACGGTGAGCTGAACATCGGGCAGTCGCCATAGTCGGCCATCTTGCTCGTCCGCTATTAAGTGACTTATTCCCGGCTCCAAAATCATCAGGTTTAGCTCGCTTAGTGTTATAACGGAAGCCTTGTTTACAGAGGTGACTCTCGCCTCAGCTGGATGGCAGACATACATCAGCTCGGAAAGTTGCGGCCATTAGGTATTACCTCATCTAGGAATGATGCCTCCGTCTGATGCGTAAAGGGAAACTCGAGCAGGTCTCGGCATCTTGTCATCATCTCGGATTCTTTAACAATGTCGGCCTCTCAGCCCACTACAACATTTCCGAATCCGCATCTCCAGCTGTAACCGACCTGCGTGGTCTCGTCTACGCTGCGGTTGGAGATTTGCTCCGTAAGCATCGCATCTTATTCGTCATTCCCGTGAATGAAGGCACTCCCAATCCGCACTTCGCCTCTCTACCTTGGATTGATCTCAATCGGAGCATTGCCTTTCTCGAACGATGTCAACCATTGGCCAGCGCGGCCGAAGGACAAGACAAGGAACTGGACGCAATCCTCGAGGAGCAACACAACACCGATTTCAAGACTGAATACGGCACTTTGCCGTTCTGGCGCCTGATTATCCTACAATCCCCCGGGAGGAACGAGTTCACCGCCTCCTTCATCTACCACCATGCCATTGGCGATGGAGTCTCGGGTCTCGCTTTCCACAGTGCGTTCCGTACCGCTCTGGAGGCTGCGTCTTCCTCTACTTTACCTGATGACAAGGCTGGGAACATCATCCTGCCGGATGAGAACGCGTCGGTTCTCCCTCCTCTGGAAGAATTGCATCCCTTGCCAATCAACCCGCGTCAGCATCACTCTCCGACAACACACCTCAAAGAGTGGACGGGTACCTCCATCCGCATCCCGTGCAAGTCCCGCTGGGCATCTTTGTACCTCTCGCCGAGCACCTCCAACGCCTTCGTCCAAGGGTGCAAAGAGAGGAAACTAACAGTCACGTCCGCTCTGTCGTCCGTCGTCGCTGCATTCTTGTTCGGCAACCTTCCATCAACCGTAGAGGCTCTCACCGGCATTATCCCAGTCAGCTTACGCCCATGGCTCAAGCTACCTCGCCAAGTAGCGGATAATGCGATTGGAACGTATTTTGATGCCACCCGAGTGCAGCTCACACGGACCGAGCAGGTCTCGCAGGATCCTAGTCTTGTAGATGTATGGTCCGGACCTCAGCAGGTCTCAAAATCGATAAATGATTACCTCTGCGACGTTTCGCCGTCTGGCGAGCCGTACACATCCGTTGCGGTCTTTAAGACCATCCCCGATGTGTCTGCCGTCTTCCATTCTATGCTCGGAAAGCCTCGCGATGCGGCGTTTGAAGTCACGAATGTCGGACTCTTCTCGCCGGCTACTACTCCCGGGGCTTCTCTTTGGCGAGTAGGGAACGTGCTGCTCAGTCGGAGTGCTGCTGTTCCCGGGGCTGCCGTCACTGTTAGTGTTGTCACCGGTGGGGATGGGATTATGGCGCTTGGGTTCAGCTGGCAGGAGGGTGTTGTTGAGGCTGGTTTCATCGACAGTGTCAGGCAGGGAGTCAGAAAGTACTTTGAGAAGTATCGACAATAGTCAGAGACCATAGGGCTAGTCTTACCTCCTCAGAGTAATTGTTGCATGTGAGATTTGAGTGGTATCCCTGCTCCCTGGAGCAAGACCACCCAAGTTCATGCGCGGCGCCTCATCTGCCAAGTCTAGACAGACCGTGAGAGGTGTATGTTTTACCTAAGCATTCCATTTTTTTCGCGGGGATAGCCATAACCCTTGTGCTATTGGTTCATACGGCGATTGGATTAAACAGGTTTGGCTGAGGAACAGAAACGGCGGATTCTGGCGAAGTGTTGATATTCTGCTATTATTCCTACTACGCTAGAAATGGTTATCTAGACGCCGAGGTCTTTAGTCAAGCGTTTCGTATTCTTGATACACCGGGAGAGTGGCTGAGACAGGGCTAAGCGAGCTAGATCCAACTATACGATACTGTGAGCGAGTTTGAGCAGGTTATTGTACGCTACCACGGGCGTGCATAAGAATACAGTTAACTCATGCCCTAGCCGGCGTTCATTCATCATACTTCTCACTGTCAGCTTTTATCTCTGCCTCAAGGTCCTATTTATTTTCTTTTTGATTTAGAGTGTGTTTTGTTATCGCACGTGGAGTACAGGTCCTCCGGCGTACCAGGGCTAAGTTGATCATGTAATTATCTAAGATAGCCATGCAATTCCGGGTTGTGTATTACAACAATTGACAGACTAAATGACCGTCCCTTTGACCTGTTTCCTATCAACGTTGTAGTCCTTCCACATCGCAATAGCCGGGAACGCAAGGACCACAATCGCCGTAGCCGTGATACACTCATACTTCTGACTCTGCGTCCACGCATGGTTGATCGCATTCCTGGCCCCACTGCCAGGCGGGTACATCACCTGCGCCGTCGAGCCTCCAAGATAAATATTAGCATAGTCGGCTTTCATATCATCCGGAAGCCCGCGGAGCAGCGCCTGCGGGAAGGTGTTGGAGTAGATGGCCACGGCAACAGCGTAGCCGATCGCACCCCCAAAACTCCCAGCCAGGCTGATCATGGCGATCATCATGGGGATGCCGTCGCGGTCTGCGGCGGCCATGACGGCCATCTCGTCCCCGATCACGAGGGTGCCCCCGCCAAAGGCGATGAAGATCTGGCACATCACGAGATACCCGATCTTGCTCTCGGTGCCGCGGAAGTGGATCATCAGGCCGGCGCCGAGGAGCATCAGCGGGGCGCCAAAATATAGGCAGGTCTTCTTGAAGTGTTTGGTCTGGCGGATCCAGATGCCGAAGAGGACGGCCCAGATGGTCGAGCCGACGCCGTATATCTGTGCCATGTAGCCTGTGTTGGCTGTATCCAGGTTGTAGACGACCTGTAGGTAGTAGTAAAAATACTGGTCCCAGGTGTAATAGTTGAGGAAAATGACAGCAGACAAGATGCAGGCCCCGAGCATGGTCCGGTTCTTGAAGAGCTCCCACTTGATGAAAGCGGTTGTAGCGAAGAATCTCTCCCATAGAGCGAAGACGGGGAAGAGGAGCACGCCGATGATAACCATGCTGATAAAGGTTGCCGAGGAATACCCGCTGAAGCCGTAGGTCTCAAGGCTAAAGGGCAAGAGGAACAGGACAAAGGCGGCCATGAGGAGAAAGGCACCGATGATGTCGAACTCGTGAAAATAATGCAGGAACGACTGGAGAGGCGTCCGGCCGCTCCGGTCCCGGACGAACACGCCGGTCTTCTCGGCCTTGCGCTGGTAGAACTTGAAGACCAGCGCCAGAGGCACAAAGGTAAAGAAGATAATGATGGCGAAACAGCCGTAGGCCCACCGCCACGTAGAATGGGTATTGAATGCCTGAGCAGCGAGCGGGCCGACAAAGGCTGTACAGATGGTCGGGGTGCCAATGAATGCGTAGGCAAATGCTCGATTTCGCAGCCCGGACGCGTCGGCGACAAAGACAACCAGGATGAAGTTGACGGCAGTGTAACCAATCCAATACAGCGTGTATCCGGCTGCAAAGCCATTGGGGCCATTGCAAGAGGCGATCACGATAATCCCGAGGATCAAGACCCCGACGAAAACGAGAAAGCCCTCGGCCCGGCCCCAGAGATTGAGAATTTTTGCGATAGGCAGCTGTAGCACTCCCCCGATGATAGTCGAGAGAATATTAGCCTGGGAGATTTGGGGAGCCGATGAGAAGCCTGCATAAGCGTAATAGATCATATTGTTGCTAATGGAAAATTGCAGGTTTAGAATAAAGAAGCACACCCAGATCCTATACACGGTGTCCATTAGCAATCATTGTCATTCTTTTTTGTATCCTTGCAGTCTGTGGTGGTAGAAGGTCGGATGATGTGACTTACCAGGCATATGTGGCATACAAGGCCGTCTTGGACCATACTAAGGCCGTGGCTTCGGCTTTTTGCACTCCAATCTGAGCATCTTGTGTGATTTCATTGGGATGCTCAATAATTTCTCGCTCGTTCTTTTCCTCCAGACTCACTGTGTCGGAGACAGCCTCGATGTTGTCTGTCGTTCGGGTACTGACGTCCTTTTCAGTGGTTGCCGCCATTGTACAGCTGTGCTGTCGCGCTTGAGGCCTGGGGCGAACCTCTCCAAGGGAGTCACATTATAAAGGGGGTTGACTAAATAAAGCATTTCCTCGGCGACGAAGCGAGATGTAGAATGTCCGGAAAGCAACAGAGTGTTCTTAGTCAAATCCATACTGTCTATAATAGCCGTCAAGTAGCTAAGCGCTCGATTGGTAGTAGACAAGTGTAGCGTGCGCCTATTTGGGCCTAGTAACATGCTCAAATCTGCGCATTTTTATGCAGTCAGAACTGAAGCTGAGGTGATTAGAGCGCCAGCATAGCAACGTCCATGTGAAAGCAATTATGCAATCCTGTCAGACCACCTTGCTAGTAGTGCAGATAAGTTTCGCAGGGACCCGTCCTCTCAATCAAAAGCTCAGACAGATGATTTATTTAGCCCGTCGTACACTGGTCCACAAACCATGCATAATACTGTCCTATATTAAGTCCAGTGCAGGGATGTGAGCGTATTTTTCTCAAGTGGGTCTAAGTCAAAGTTGGCGAGTCAAAAAGACCCTCGACTAAGACCTGTGTACCTAGACGGCTATTTCTAGCGTAGTAGAGATAGTAGTGCAGTGCATGTTCAAAGTGTCTCAAACAAGCAGACGAGGCCCTAGTAGTTGGAAGGTGAGAGTTGGGAGTCGCATACAGAGATAAGCCTAACTGAGCATGGAGAGAGAATCTGATCGGAAGGAGCATTCCAACTGGACTCGCAGAGTGATGCTATCGGGTTGGATTATACTCTGTGTTAAGAATCTGCTCAAACTGCCGCGCCATGTCCGTTAGCCAAGTGTTCACGGGGACCTCGCGATGGATCATCATAGGGCTCGGATTACTTGACAGGCGATCTAATAGCCGCTGAATATGATATCTAGGACCCGTCGCCGGCCCCGTATATTCGTTGGGATTGCAATGTCGCCAGAATGGACCACAGCGACCACAGCAAGGGGATGGCCATGTCAATGGTCTTCGACACCAGCACCGAGATTACACTCTTCTTCCGCGGATGGACAACTACGACAGCAGCCTCCTACACCCTTACGTTAATCTTCCTCTTCGCCCTGGCCGTGTTCAACCGCTTCCTGGGCGTGCTAAAGTTCCAGCTCGATGTGAAGTACAGCGAACCGACGGAGAGAAGAGCTCCGAAGCTACAGCTGGCCACCGCGCGCCGACGCCGACATGCCATTCCCAAGGACCGCATGAGTCCCCTGCCTCGATACATCAAGGTCGCCGAAACCGATCCCGACCAAGAGGCGTCTTTCCCGTCGGCTCCGTTCCTGGAGTCGGATCCCGAGCGCACACGCGAAGAATTCCCCTCCAACTTAAACCAGGAGCCGCAAAGCCCCCCGGTAAAGCGTCGCTGGTGGAGAGTGTACAGACGCTGGAGTTGGCGACGGGATGGAACGAGCTCACTTCTCGAGGGACTCCGGGCTCTGGTGGGCTACGCATTGTAAGTGCACAGCCATAGCACCCTGCTCGACTGTTAATGTCTATCGCTGAACTCATTTAGAATGCTGGCAGTGATGACGTTCAATGTGGGGGTATTCTGCGCGGTGGTCGGAGGCATTGTAGTGGGCGAGTTGTTCTTGGGACGCTATGCACATCCCTCATCAGGGTGGCAGGATGGCGCATGTCATGATTAGCCAGTGGACAGCTTGAGTTGAGGACTGCATATTGGACAAAGGATGGCACAGCAATATGTTCATGGAGCTCCACAGTTAAGTGTTGGTGCCCGCACCAAGACTTGAGACGCAGATTAAATGCGCAAATCCGCTCAAATCCTCGCGGTGGAGCAATCAGGCTGAAAATAATGCCCAAGCTTGCACCGCATTAAGCCCCCATGCGCTCAAATCCGGTGCCTAGTATGAACTTGTACAAACAGTCTATGGCTGGCTGCATATGTAGAATTCTAGACCACAATGATCTTAATATCTGCGCAAATCATAGGATAATACAAGTGATCTATATCCGTGGCCAGTTTCACCGGCAAATACCATAGAACCCATACAGAAGCTGATATGGCAATCACATCATAGACCTACGCTGGCGACTGACGCTTCCTGTACGAGAGGAAGCTAACAATCAGCACATAACCAACCCAGACGAGCCCAGCAACCACGCCATAAGCGATAACCGCCCCAGTAGGAGCCAGCGAAGTTCCAATGCCCGTGAGACGAAATCCGAGCCCCGCATTGATCATCCCCAGAGTGATGGCCGTACGACCAAACCACCGATGTACATAGGCGGCGATACTCTTCTTCCCCGTTCGGCGGAAATACCAATGCTGGACGAGACCCATCGCTGGCTGAAATAGAAATAGAGATGCAACAACTACAATGCCAATAATGGGATGGTAGAAGCCGACGAGATTGAGGCTTTTGGCCATTGAGATCCCGAGGCCGAATCCCGCGATTACAAGCGCGAGGGTGCTGAGCTGCAGCCCGGCGTGGATGACCACTGTCCTGGAGGACGGGAAAAGAGGGATTCCAAGGGCGATTAGGGGGAAGAGGATAACAAAAGAGACTATCATGAGGACGGCGTGGGCGATTCTTTTCTTCCTGATGGTTTCCGAGTTGATGGTCTGGGCGGCCTGCGCGGAGCTGGAATTCGACGACATCGATCCACCCAGAAATGGATTCCCGGAGCTTCCACCGGTTGCCTGTCTCATGTTGACGGTTGCGGCACCTGAGAGGTCATGGAGAGTGATAGTCGCAGAGACGCTGTCTGAATCTAGCATGGGACCGTGCTTCACCGCCCATATCCACGGGCTTGATGTGCTTGTCACATCCTCGTGGCCCCCTGCCCAGGTGATACAGCTATCGCACCGTATGTTCGCCGTGAAGATTCCATTGCTGATTCCACTACCATTGAGGATCGAGAATCGAGCTTGCGGGTTGTACAGAGGCTGGACGTGCTCGACTCCCAACCGCGGCGAGACGGTGATATCGGTCGCGTTCGCATAGACGACGAATATATTGGCCCCTTGCATCACGGCTCCTTGACCCCATGCGAACCACTGCACCTCTTTAGTGGATCGCATCTGAATAAAAATGGGCCCGGAGCCGGATCTGGCAGTTGACTCAGGGACATTCACGCTGTATTCTATTGCCCTTTCTCCTGGAGGGATAAAGGTCTGGACTTGGCCGAGTGCGTGGTTGAACACAGCGAGGCACCAACAGAGACAGTATACAATCAGCATTGTATCCGAATACTGCAGTAGACTCGTCCACCCAACTGACTATTCACGAGGACAACTTGTAACGAAAGAAGGATGGAGGAAATAAACCACCAGTTGGAAGTTGAGTGCTTATTTTCAGTAAAGCAAGCAGTGTGGACATGTAAACTTCTACAGCTTCAAGTGCGGTTAGCTTGTGGCTTTGCATTCATGCCCCAGCGAAAACTTCCATTTCTGAAGGGCTCCCTGCAAAGCAAACGTCCGCTCAGTACTATCAGAATGGCGCAGAAGCAGGGCAGTGCAAGCCTTCTGTATGTTGCTTTACAGATGGTCGAACTGGATGTGCACGGCACAGCATAGGCATATGAGGGATAATCATATTGTAACGCGTAAGACAACACAGAATGCCTCCATCTGACATTGGTGTGGGCTGATATAGATCCCGGCGAGAACAGACTGTTCCATGGTACAAAGGAGGGTACCACAAATGCAACATGCTGGCAAAGTATGTATCCCATCACAACAACTACAATTGAGTTTGGGATGGTCAGATCATGGGGTTGAGGGCCACTGTGGCGACCAGCACATTGGTTAGGTTCTTGCATCGCCGCAATGACCCTACGTATACGGAAGCTTAATGTACCTTTTGTCCTAGCGCTTTTTATTCCAACCTATGAAGACTGAAGGTGTCGTCGGTCTACCCAGTTGTTGGTATTGTACAGCCCCAAAAATAACTTGATGCTCCCACTAATTTTCTACCTCCACGGATTGAGTCTGTAGCTCGTGTCCTATGATCTAAGTTCTACGTCTATGTACAGTGGCGCAGTGTCCAGTATACTGTCATTTTGGGTAACTCTTACTTTGGCTTTGACTCCAGTCATGATGCAATCGCAGGTATTGCGGCCTTCTTGGACGATGATGAGAGGACTTATTCTCCTATGGTACATGCAAAGTTATAAATCGGCACTGGGACCATATGCGTAGAATTGAACAGCCTCCTTCACCACATAGGACAAGTTCATATAGTACATACAAACAATGACCGGAGCGATGAATCTCATTCTTGCCATCTTGTGGCTGCCTCTCATTTATGCCCAGTCCGGTGCTGTCCACACTGTCGATGTAGGGGAGCATGGTTTCACATTCGATCCCGATACTCTTTCAGTCTCCCCCGGAGACAAGGTCGAGTTCCACTTCTACCCGGGCGACCATTCAGTGGCTCAGGCTGCCTTTTCAAAACCGTGCCACCCGCTTAACCAGTCAAGTTTCTTCAGCGGGTTCATTCCAGCCACAAACGGAGAATCTGTGAGTTCTTCGGCGGCAGTCCTTGGGAAAAGTAGCCATACTGATACATTTACTTCCAAAGTCTGAGGTCTTCACATTGACTGTTAACGATACCAGCCCTATCTGGTACTACTGTGGCCAAGTTGGGCATTGCCAGGCTGGTATGGTCGGGGTCATCAATCCTCCGTGAGTATGACGCGCTGAGAAAGCAAGCATGTTTCTGACTGTGTATCCTACCCGCAGTCGCAATGGCCCAAATACTCTTGATGCATTCAAGTCAGCAGCAAGGAATGCAGGAGATAGTACGGTACCTAGCGCGGTTGGCGGTGGCACATTAGGAAAACCGAGCACTGCGTCCACGACGAGCAGCGGGACCTCGCAAACGTCAACGTCCACTAGCTCCTCTACTAGCACCAGTGCTACAACAAGCTCGACTTCGAGTTCGACTTCGACTTCGACTGCCACTTCTACTTCGAGTTCAAGCCCCTCCCCGACAAGTGAGGGATCAAGATTCCGCTTTTGGCCATCTCTTAGTATCGTCATGCTCCTGTCTGTTCTTGTAGCTATGCTTATGTCCTAGCCTGAGGGCCATCGTATGCGTTTATCTGCTCTTACCACAGGTGTGGTGGCGTCAAAAGCGGACATATCTACGGTATTTCGATGTTGGTCTCGCCGATATTGATTTAACAGCCTATAAGCTACGTAATGGCATCCTTTCACAGCTGTTGGGAGATGGAGAAGTGGAATTACCTAATTATCAGATCTCATACTGTGCATAATCAATATTTTTATGGAGACACGCTAGCAAGTGTTTATTAGTAAAATGAGTTGTATTTTCCCGTTCCCCGTATTCTTTTACCCTTTCCTCACGATCATGCCCTTGCCTCGATATAATAGAGCTCATTCAAAGGGCCAGTAACGTTCGTACTCGGCCCTTTCCTCATCAGTTTCAGCCAATTGCTCCAGTATCTGACCTTTGATTTCGTCGAGGGCAGCTTTGCAAGTATCGTATCGCTCGTGCTCGATGAAGCCTTTATCCGGCCACAAATCGCCCATTCTTTCTTTGACCGCCGCAACAAGCTCGGTTCCTGCCACTGCATCGTCGCTATCCCTTTTGATACGCTCGATGTCTGCTTCCGAAAATTCGAACGGGAACGACACATCGCTGGTGACGGCAGGTAAGTCCGCCCATGTGTCCTTGAGATCGACTAGAAGCGATTGGAAGTGCGCCTCACCGTATTCGAACATGCGGTGCGCAAGAAATATCAGCCCGAACGGTGCCGTCTTTCGGAATTCGACTACTCGATATAGGTCTGGGTTTTTGGCATGCATGAGTTTCCGCCATCCGATGAACACGTTTTGGATGGTATACTGGTGTATAGCCGCAGACCGTTCTTCTGGAGAAAGTCCAGAGAGTTTTGGCCTTGGTCCTAGGTCGAGCGTCTCAGGCTCAAGGCCATCCCAGTCGAGAAAGGCTGGATCGGGATTATGGTTGAAGAGGGGCGAGATGTGGGAAGACTGCCAGTCGATGATACCCGTGATACTTTCAGGATTGTCTGGATCTACGAAGATGTTGTCGTCATGCAAATCATTATGCCAGAGGTAGGGCCTGGTGATGGCAGTGTCCTTGGGGATAAGGGCATCAACGACTTGTCGGTACCATAATAAAGCAGTAATCTTCTTTTTTGTCTTTGGTTGGTAGAGCTTTGGGCCACAAAATAAGGCAATCTGTTTCGGGGGTTCCAAACACTGGATTGCCTTCGTCTCTCGCGTCTCGATTGCTTGCAGATACTGCGTTAGAGAATCCCCTGCAAACTTATCAGCGGCTCCACGAAGATGATATGAATCCCCACGTACATGGTCCTCTCTCGATAATCAAATCTGATCGGCCTGCATCAACCCAATCCCGGCCTGTCGCCGGGCCAATAGCAAACTCCGAATCTCTGACGGCCTTGCCATCCTTGACGTAGTGGTTGCCTACTGGTGGCTGCACGTCTCCCGCGTAGTACAAGCTGCCGTAGTGCGAGAATGAAGCGCTCAGCCATTGCGTCTGGAGACGCGTCATAGCAAGAAGGACTTGGAGCTTCTAGGGCAGTTTCATCGTGTCCCAGACTTGGGACAGCGGAACACCCTTAACTTTCTCCATAATGATAAATTCAGCCCCAACAGGTTGCGATTTTGCTTGCGAGTTCCATGCGTACACACAAGGCGCTGGCGTGTTAAGGATTTTTCTGGCCTCCCAAACCAGTCATGTTAGCAAGACTCGGCGTTGATTGAGTTCAGGGTGACCTTACGAAGTCCATCGTGGCGACTTCACTAGCCGTAGTAAAGTGTGGAACGCCAGCATTCGGGTTGGGCACCTTGGCCACTACTTCTCGGCCATCGTCCATAGTCATAAGGAATGCTTTGTTGAACATCCCGTCGGGGTACTTCTTGATAGAAACGCATTGAGCGGCACCGATCGAGTCTGCCGCGACACTTGCGAGCCTATTCAGGTCGAATCTGATCTCTCGCTTTCGCAGATTCTCCGCCTCATCGACAATAAAGCGGCCCCGCGTGAATTTGAAGAATTCATCATTAGAATTCCAGTCTGTTCCAGATGAGATTGCATGGTAGTGTTGCTTCATGCTTGGTATTCCATGTTGAATGTAGCACCGTAGATGCGCGGATGGGGGGCGGCACATATTTGTGGAATGTTGATCACATGAACATCAGAATATCGAGAGCCAAGCAGCAATAATAAAATCAATTCAGGGAATAGAATGCTGCTTGCTGCTCAAACTGAGGGACAATGATGTTGTGGAGGAAGACTTCGGTTGAGGATTAAATATGTATGACCTACTAATAATACATGGGGGGCCGCGTTTCCATGACGTGTCAAAAAATCAACATTCTTTTCAACCACCATCTATTCTATCAAAATGAGGTCTTTTGGGACCAAAATTAGTAGAAATAGAAGGCCTAAAGCTAAACTATCATCTAAAGCATATGCAGCTATTTTACAGCGTCTAAAGGACTAGGGATCACCTACTTAACTAGTAAAGAAATTTAGTGTTAGTTGCAGCATTATTTATAAGATGATAAAATAATCCTAACAGTACTACACCTTAAAATCAAGGCCTCACACTGGTAGACACTATAAGCTTAGTACCTCTACTAAGCAGTCTATCTATTAAATAGTCTGCTGATGGCCCTCTATAAGCTAGAAGGCCCTAGTTACTAGCACACCTAGAAGGGTATCTAAATGAATAATTTAATATATTTTACAGAGATATAACCTCAGAAAATAGAAGAGTAAAAAGAGAATCCCTTTAAAGCTAGACTTGGTAAAAATAGTATAAATTTATGATTTCATATAGCTTAATTTCTCTTACTAGGAAGAAGTTCTGTTTTCTAATAAATATCCCATCTAAAGAAAGTTAAATAATTCCACCTAATTTATCTTTTAATTCTTAAATAAGGCATACTAGCATGATCTAGTCAACTTAATAAATGATTGGAAGAATACTTCATAAATAATATAGGGTATAATCCAGCTTAGAGGCCATAGTATGGTGGTTGAGAAAGAGGAGATTGAACACAGCTGACTTCACTTCCTTATTGCTAGGACTCTAGGTAATACGTGATACTGGTCATTCACTGCCAAAGAAAAAAAAATTACCTTATAATTCTGATTCTAATTCTATTGGTGAAAAATTGGTGATCGCTGCCCCTGAAATTCTAAATGGAAATAAAGTAGCTCAAGCTCTGGCAGCAATGGAGTTGCAGTATACATAGCATCAATATACTTACTTGGAGTTCATTGAACTGCAAGGTCCATGATAATCAAGCACCGGAATGGTAAAGCCGTAGCCTTCCGTCTTGCCCCAGGTGTCTCTGTGATCGGTTTCCACACAAATGCACACATCCAAACTGCCATCATTGCCTTGTCCATGTTGCTCCGAAGCAGCAATATGTCGTCTGCCCGCGTTGGCTTCTGCCAAATGCAGAGGCCGATGTCCATGCTTCGCCAGGAACTGTCGCAGGGACAGTTTGAAGCCATGGGTGTCGCGGCCGCGGTTATTGGGCGAGTTTTCTGTGATGATGGTGAAATTGCGGCGGGGCATGGCCACGGTGGTCCCCTTGGGCTCCCGCTTGGAATCCCGGGAGTCCTCTCTAAAGACCTTGAAAAGAGTCTCTTCTGTCTCTGCATTCAGTTCTCGGATTTTGTCGGCGTGCGAAATCAGTTTTGCCACCGCCTCGGGGGGCGGTTGATTCACGATCGCTGATGAGATGATGTTCGTCATGAACCGAAAGTCTGCCTCGATTTCTGGGATATGGCCTTTATGTTTGGTGAAGAATCGTCCCACGGCAGCGAGATGGACGTCACCGCTTAGAATCGTGGCGCGGACGGAATGCGCCGCGCAGATGGACTGGATCCGCTCTATCAGATATCGACGCTCGGCTTGATGGTCCTTGGACGTATAGTGGTCGTTAAGATCGTCTAGAAGCTCGATAGCGCCGTCAAACCGGTTAATCGCATTTTCGCCTGCGCGCATACCATCTAAGCTTTGTGCTTTTTTAGTCAATTTTCTGGAGGCCTTACCAATGGCTAGCTTGTGACTCAGGCGTTGGAACGAACGCCCGGCAGAGCCTTCAAAGGCGTTTTCAAGCCAGGTGAGGGGCTAGCTGATGGTTCAGGTATTGGGTTTCCCGGAATGGGACGCCGATGTAGACTTACCGGATAAGCAAGCGGAATGCCAAACAGCAAGACCAGGTGCCTAATCGGCCGATCGGATCGCGCTGCCGCGTCCAGTCCTTCGTGCACGCGGGAAAAGAGACGGTCGTAGGTCTCCGGGTAGTTTGTTTGCTCGCGGGTCCTCTGCCGGATAGAATGGTGAACCGCGTGAGCCATCGTTCCTGAAGCACCAGAGGACAGCGATCACTTACCTCGGTTCGAGCATCTACCCCTAAGAACGCCATTCTTGCACCCAGCCGCGTGAAAATGCTGTGCGAATGAGCCGCAATGTAGGGCTGGATCGGCAGGGTTAGTATAAGATGTTGATGTGTGCATAAGGTGAGGGGACGTACCCCTGGTTTCATTCCGAGGATATATTGGGGTTCGGGTCTCGGATCTGCAATATACGGTTCCAGAATGTGTGGATTCAACTTGGTAGGAGGAAGATGATGCTGGAACAACATATAGTATTTATGAGCGAGCGCACCGACGGTTTGGAATACCTTGTCCTATGTGTGAGCAGAGTTGTGATCCACGGCGTGCCGTGACGATCCGATCGTCCAGGTGTAACACCTACCGGACACTCCATGGTCTCCTTGGCATATGATCCAAATCCGTCGATGATCTTGCATAAGGTTAGATCTATTTTGTGGTTTATGTTGCAACAGATTGTACGCACGTCGTGATCATCCCATATATTGAGTGACGGGATTTGGCACAGGGCGGAGGCGAAAGGCTCAGTATTATACCTATTATTGGACAGAGGTTGTAATCAGATTCAGATTATCCCACTGCTTTCAAAACCAAGAAACATACCAGCGAATGTAATTAGCAAGGTACCAGTCATCGCAGGCCTGCTGGAGCTCCCTTGAGCATTGATATCGTAGTCTCTCGGGGGGATCTTCAATCTTGGTCCATTCCAGCAATGGACCTCTATCAACATGTAAGATCACAGTCCCATACGAAGATCTTTGGCAATTTATGAGAGACTACTCACGACTGATAGATTTCATCATTATAGATCTGATCGCCTCCGCCAATCCTGCAATTTATCAGTCAGCCGTTTTAGTCGTTATCACCCTCCTGAGCAAAGCAACACTTACATGACATGAAAGGGTGCTTCACCATGACGTCTCAGAACATCCTTCCAAAGAGAAAGATGATTCCATTCTCCTTCCTCTGCTCCATCGCACCACCCGTTACAAGAATAGAACATGATGCGCATGGACTCGTGGCAAGACGGCACAACAAAGGAATGGGTGAGTCCTCTGACTCTATGCTGAAAATCCACTTCTGCAATAGTGTATTCCCACCTGCTGTCCGTCGACTCCATCGTCACACTTATATCGAATCTCCAGAAGCTGCACCGGCAATCAGAGTATAGCAGAGACCCCTTGACGCGAGTATAGGGGTCCGCCTGAGATGCATCATCCTCGTCAATGGATCGACGGAGAAGCAGAGTCGGTTCTGCCTGCGGGATTTCGCCTTTCCGCTTCGTCACTATCAGGATGCTCCCGATCCAGCGATCCCCCTCCATATGTCGGTAGTTCAGCAGAGGACCACGCACCACTTCCTTGTTATCCGGATCCATGTTTGAGCGTGCGTACTTTAGCATCGTTTCGTAATGAGAGAATGCCTGGGCAGGAGACCGATCCGAGTCCGAGGAGGGACCATGGTGCCTATTGGGATAGTGGGCAGTACTGTGCACGACCGCGTCGATGGAACGGTTACAATCCTTCTGAGGAAAAGCCATTGGGAAAATTTGTGACAGTTTGAGTCCACGAAAAGGAATTGTATTCCAGACACCCCTGACAGAACATTAACCCGACTATATATGAGTTTTCACCTTTCTTAGCAGCGGACTCTCGCTGTCTCTAGTGCCTAGAGGCTTGTCTCAATTTCGTTGCCTAGGAGAATCAAATGTCGAACCATAATTGCGCAGGGAATGGAGCCCATCGGTTGTGTGGACACCAGAACTCTGCCTCTGAAAGATTGGCGGATCCGTGCCAATCAAAGGCGGTCCCTAGGCTTGCAAAAGCTAGGACATTGAACTAGTATTTAGTATACAGATTTGCAACTGGTATGGGTGTTTGTACTTCCCTGGTGTCACTCACGCCAGACGTTGTAGCCATGAAGCATCTGTGTAGGGTAAATGTGTCAAAGCAGGACATTACCAGTATGGTGCTGTACACTTAACCCAAGCAAAACACAATACTGGGCAACCCAAGTATCCAGCCACATACAGAACCGCGAGCCATACAAATTCCGGCCCAAACAGTAGACCCAAGTCGATGCTCGGACATCTCCGTCTCTAGCCCTAATTCACTACGCCCTACGGCGCGCGCCCTGCTGCCTACGGGATTTTCCTTCACATTCGGACTAGAGCCATACAATCAGCACGCTAGTTTGCAGGCACAGCTCCATCATCTATCATCCTGAATGAGACCAGAATATTGGATCCTCAGCAGCCATAAATATAATATAAAATGCTCGGCAGATGGCCCCTTGTCCATTGGCTTAGGTAAGCGCGAGATGTTGATTATGTAATTACCTTGGAGATACAGCGAAACGCCACCCACTTCCAATTCGACCACATTGATACATACATTCTGTGACAGCCACAAGCTACAATCATAGGATACATGGGAAATCTCTTGTTTCAGGATGAGCAGAACAAGTCTTAAGGGACTGGATGGGCCAGATCCATACTCGTTGGAGGAGTATGATCAGAAAGATGGTGACGGTAAGTCCTGTGGAATGAGTCCTGATTCTAGTAAGGAAGGCATGCTTACTTCATTGGACTAGGAAGTTTCAACACAGATGGCCACAGCTTGCTTGATCCGACTCTATCCATTCATCACTCGACTGCCGGACCCCGGTGTTTTGAGCAGCTAGTGTTCGACTCACAGGTGACTCAGTCCTCCACATCGCTGCCACTGTCCCTTGGTTCCACTCAGGACGGCTCTTCTGGCTCGATGTCGTTCATGGAAGGTT
Organism: Aspergillus lentulus; assembly: GCF_001445615.1. Lineage (NCBI taxonomy): Eukaryota > Fungi > Ascomycota > Eurotiomycetes > Eurotiales > Aspergillaceae > Aspergillus > Aspergillus lentulus. The sequence goes on from NW_028322122.1 coordinate 502,449, forward strand.
TCAATGACCCAGGCTTACCGTCCTGGTTGATGCACGAGCTAGAAACACAGGAAACGGACGATGTTCTTTCTGCAAGTGCGCAGCAATCTGTAACCAATGGCCTGGTCCCCTCTGAGCTTCTTGGCTCAAGTACGGGCCCGTCCTCGGGTACAGGCAACCGGATGCCCGCTCCAGGCGCCGGGCTTCCTCGACGCAGAAGTCGCTATCTAACGCGGAGTTCGGGAAGAGAGGCCGCTCCGATTGTCATTCCCAATGCGAGTGCCCTAAATCCCATGGAGAGATGGCGTGAGTCGCCGCCTCAGGATGAGCCTGCGTCGATGTCCGCCATTCTAGATGCATTGAAGCAGACGCCTGCGCAGCAGTTAGAACTGCCAGGTATTGACAACTCAGATGATCCGGCAGACATTGTCAACGCGTTCCGACACTACCGGCGTGCGGCCTCGACGACCAGCGGAGAGTCTAGCGGGTCGTCCAGGGCGTCGCAGCAGTCGGCGCGATCCCGCTCGGCTGCTCAGGATCCGACCGGGGTTCAGGCTGGACGGCGCCGGCGCCGGGTGGATAAATCCATGAGACGAAACCACGATGTGATCGAGAAGCGACGTCGGTACTGCTGTACCTTTTGCTGTGACAGGTTCAAGAGCAAGTACGACTGGGCCCGCCATGAGAAATCTTTACACCTTAATCTGGAGGCATGGTACTGTGCGCCGTTTGGGACGACTGTGGACTCCCCTGTGACGCTAAAAAGTCACTGTGCGTTCTGCGACGCCGTGGACCCAGACCCCCGGCATCTGGATCAACACGCCCATAAGGCCTGCGAAAGTGACTCTGGCGCTCGCCGTTCCTTCCGCCGCAAGGACCACCTGGTGCAGCATCTGCGGCTGGTGCACAATGCCGATCCTCCGCCCTGCCTGGATGACTGGAAGATCGGACAAAGCGCTGTAAGCTCTCGGTGTGGATTCTGTGATCAGCGCCTGAGCACGTGGGAGCAACGCATCGAGCACCTAGGGGAGCATTTTCGAAAAGGCGCTACGATGAACGAGTGGCGCGGGGAGCATGAGTTCCCTGCCGAGTTCGCCGCGCAGGTAGTCAACGCGCTGCCGCCATACCTCATCGGCTCAGAATCGCGGAGTGTCATACCTTTCTCTGCAACGAACTCAGATGCAAGAGACCACTTTACGCAGATTTCCTCTCGCGCCTGTTGGGACTCGGCCGGTGATCAAGAAGCAGCCTTGAATCCTGCTACAGTGGCTCCCAGTCAGCCTCTCCAGACCCCGGCGCCGGGTCTGTCACCGGCACAGCTTAGCTCCTTCACGCAAGTATTGACGCTGCACTTGAGCCGCTATGCTCAGCAGCAGATGCAACAGGGGATTATTCCTACCGACGAAATGTTCCAACAAGAGTCCAGGCGCTTACTATATGACTCGGAAGACTCATGGAACCAGACCATCGCCGACAACCCCGAGTGGCTTTCTACTTTCCGAAGGCTTCACTGCGACGAGACTACCCATTCTACACGGGACGACCCGCAACTGCCAGAGCTTGCTCGCGGGTTGCAACTGTAACGCCAAAGTTCATTTATGTAATAAAAGTTGGGAGTGAGCTGTTTCGACCATCCATGACCGGATGCTTATTCTAATCTACCAGGGTGGAAGGGGTGCTCATCCACAACCTCCGTCCACATACTCTGCTCTCTTCCAGATGTAATATCCGCCATCCACCCCTGCAGCAGCGACACATAGGGTGACTGGCTCGACTCAACCAGGATCGTTTCCTCCTTGAATTGTATCTCACGGACCGGCACCACCGAGGCAGCCGTTCCAACTGCAAACAAACCAACCAACCTCCCTTCGCGTGCAGCCGTGACGATATCATGAATAGTGAAGATACATTCGACCGCCTCAACCGGTTCAATTCCATGTGCACTCGCCGCCTCCACCCCAGACAACCGCTCCCTCACAAGGTCGAGAACAGAGTGCCTCGTCACGCCAGCCAGGATAGTATGCTCATCCAGGCCCGGCGTCACAACCTGCAGCTGTCCCTGACGCGTCCTCCAAATAACAAAGACATTCATAGACCCCGCCTCCGTGACCCACCCGTCAGACCCAAACAGCCACAGCACCTGGTCGCATCCCTTCCGCCTCGCATGGCTATGCGCCAAGATCGAGGGCCCGTAGTTCGCAGCCAACTTGGCGGACCCCGAGCCGCCGGGCCACGCGCGGACGGTATCGCCGTCGCTCGCCCACAGGCTCAGCCCGGGCCCGGCGGCAGCGGGGCTGGGCCAGTACGAGATGATTATATACAGAAGAGCTTCGCGGGGGACCTGGAAGCCCAGACTGTCGTCTGTGCCCACCAGCGTGGGCCGGATGTACAGGGAAGACCCCGCTGCGGATTCCGCGGGTAGCCACCGCGGTGCGTCTAGTGCGCAGAGCTGGCGGATGAGGTGGAGGAGTTGGGCCGGGTCGAACGAGGGAAGCGAGACGCGGGCCGCGGACGCGAGCATGCGCGCTGCGTTGTACTGGGGTCGGAAGAGGCGGAGTTTGCCGTCGTGTCCGCGGTAGGCTTTCATGCCTTCGAAGCAGGCGGTTGCGTAGTGTAGAGCGCTGGCGGATGGGGGGATTGTTAGAGGGCCGTGGGGGAGGATGGCGGGGACATCCCAGCCGGATGAGGCGGTCCAGCGCGCGCAGACCATATGGTCGGTGAAGATATTGTGGCCGGAGAGTTCGGGGGCATTGGCGGGAGGAACCGGTTTGGGCGATTTGGTTAGGGACACTCGGGTTCTGGAGGCGTCGAGCTGGACTCGTTGAGGTGGGAAGGGCTGGTTGTCTGTCAATCTGAAGACTGAGGGGGGTAGAAAGTCTTCAGGTGCCATCTTTGAGACTTGTTGAAGTATCAATTTAGTTCTGAAGCATTGTCCTAAGTAAAATTAATTTTAAATAACATATGCCCTGCCAGCTGCATCACTGAACAAGGCGTAGGTGTATGAAAAGCCTGTAGGGCGCGAGCCTTGTACTTTGACTGATTTGCACTATCAGTTTTCCAGAATTAGTCTGTGTATTACACGGTCTTTTTTGCAGTGCAGCAGCGTGTACAGTGTAGGGTGCAGGGTGTAGGGTGAAGGGCGTAGGGGGTAGGGCGTAGGGCGCACTCCAAAAGCACTGCAAAAATACGTAGGGCGCGGAAAAGAGGAACCAAAGGGAGCGACAATACACCAAATTTATTAATAAAAATTCGTTTAGAGAATAGAAGAAATAAATATGCTGTATTTATTGAATGTGCATATCATGTGGCATCGTCAATCGGCCATCATTACGCTCAGGTCTTCTCTAATTGCAGCTTTCAGGACAAAAAGATACTTCCATATGCCCTCGCAGACAACCGTATCCCCTCCACCAAGGGTGCATATTCTTGGACTAGGAAGTATTGGCACCTTTACCGCTCATGGGTTGTTAGACATCCCCCAAAGGCCAGCAGTCACTTTGCTGCTTCACCGCGAATCTCTACACGAAGGCTACATCAAGAATAACAACCAGATCCTGTTGGAAACAGTCGACGGTCAATCCATCGGTCACACAGGATATGATCTGGAAGTATACAGATCAGGCAGCTGGCACAAGCTTGCAACTTCCACCGTCACATCGGATCCAATCCGCCACCTGATCGTCACCGTGAAGACCACTCAAACTCTCACTGCGCTCCGGCCCCTCAAGGACCGCCTATCCGCTAAATCCACAATCCTCTTCCTCCAGAACGGCTGCGGCATCATCGACGCCGTCAACGACTCCCTCTTCCCCGATCCGACCACCAGACCAACCTACATCACCGGGGTGGTTTCCCACGGGGCAACCCTCAACCGGCCCTTCCACGTCACCCACACCGGCGCCGCAGCAATTTCCCTCGGGCTGATCCCTCGCGATGACCCTGATCCTACCACCCCTCCCGCTGAGCCGGACTACCTCCTCAACCTCATACCCCAGTCCCCCTGCCTCAACGCAACCGCATACCCCTACAGCGAAGTCCTGCAGATCCAACTCGAGAAGCTAGCCGTGAATGCTTTCTGCAACCCCCTCTGCGCATTGCATGATGCTCAGAACGGGTTCTTATTTACTCTACCCGAGATACGAAGGGCGCTACTCACGGAGATTGCGAACGTGGTGCTGTCGCTGCCGGAGCTGCGGGATGTTCCCAATATCCGGGAGCGCTTCTCCGTCGACAGACTCGAAGGAACTGTGAATGATATCTTGGTCAAGACGGCGAAAACAACGTGCTCGATGGTCTGGGATCTGAGGGCCGGCCGGGAGACGGAGATTCGGTTCATTAATGGGTACTGGGTTCGTAGAGGGAAGGACGTGGGAGTACCAACACCGATTAACGAGCGGCTGATGGAGGAGATTTTACAGCGAGGGGGGTAATGCTTGTGCTTTAGATGAGTAGCAGTCCACTTAGCCATTATCAATTGGATGGTAGAGTGGCACCGAGGTTGAAGAAATGGGATACTTTGCTATTTAGGAAATCTCGAGTCCTATAGCTTACTACGTTGTGAAACTTCCCTTGGTCGTACATGCGCGGGTGTGGGACGGCACATATTTCTGGGGATCTCGATGACATGAACACAAGATTGTCGAGAAAATCAAGCCGCATCAATAAAAACAATTTCGGGAATGGGGAACGGCCGCAAACCTGGAGATGATGATGATGATGATGATGCAGGTGCTGCTGTGGAAGATCAGGTAGTGGCCCAGGGCCCCAGACTTACAAAATGCGTACCACGTGCAGTCACGTAGACTACTCTATTTTCTCACTTCCTACAAGTCAAATGTTACGTTAACAGAAGATCTCCAGCCTTTTGGTTGCAGTCAGGACGCGTGAGGCACCAGGAAACATGAACTAGGCGTAACATTTGTACCATCAGATCGGGGAATTGTAGCTATCTGACCCATGAATAAGCTAAAATAAGCTTATTTAGTGGGGTGGGGCCGGGGACGTGCGGGGATATCATCTAGCCACCATCCTGACACCCCAAATTTTGCTGACGAACCAGATATTTCACCTTTTATATAGATAAAGAGTATTATGCTCTGTGTTTGAATCCGGTGATAAGCAGTGTACCCAGATCAAATCAGGTGTCTGTTTCCCCAATCGATAGATTGGCCTGGGCTTATAAATATGCCTTCAGTGTCTGAAGGTCTATATTTAGTTGTAGTAGTAAGCGAGCTCAATAGCGCATAATTGATACGGGCTCTACATAAGAGCTCTTAATCAGAAGTAGTTACCTTACTACAGGAGTTATCGGTCTGATCCTTCTAATGTGCATTCTAATCTACTATATAAACAATGGGGTCAATGTTCAAAACAAACTGTGGAAGTTTTGTAAGTGATGAGTGAATTAGTGATGAGCCCTAATAGCACTCCAGTGACCTGTTTAGTTAAATCGGTTCCCGAGGATCCGATGCCTTCTTCACTGCAAGCAGTAAGAAATGTTAATCCGGGTGGTGTATCATGTCTGATATGGTAAAAAATTCTGGAATCCAAAGCATGAGAGAGCAATGAACTTTCTCCAGGGAATAGGCAGTGGCTTTTTTCAGGGGTGGCCACAGTATTGACCATCCTAGCTATGCGGTATGCACTAAGGTCTAGGCGTTATATTAGAATATACAACCCTAAGCTTTAGCTAGCTATTCTTTTATATTTGCCCATGTAGGCTGCACCAGTTACCGACCACATCCAGCAGTCGTGGAGTGTGGTCCATTGCGAATGTTCAAAGATGAGGATTTGAAATGCCTTCAGATTAGACGCCTGTTGCCTTGACATACAACCCTCCAGTCATATCATAATTATGTCAACGAAAAACAAAGACACCATATTTCTAACTGCAACTGACCTTAGTGAAGGTTGGCTTGAGAAATAACACATTTACCATGCAAATCCCAGTAGTTCAGCATACCCAAGAAGAGTGCCACAGTAACTGTCCGCCTCCCAAAATGTGATGTTGTTCTCCCCAGAACTATTGCCGCTACCAATATCAGCCAGTTCAAGACCTCCATTCGTCCCTATCTGGGGCCATCCGGGCCCACGGTTTGGGTTCTTCGCAAAGCTGGCCCATGCCTGCTGCATATACTTGCTGAGGGCGACTTCCTGGTTTGTTGCATTCTCGGTTGCATAGGTACCGAATACGATCGGTACCTCAGATGCATGAACCGCGCCTTCTCCAGGAAATGTTCCTGTATTATTCAAAGAAGCTGAGTAACGGTATCGCCAGACCTTGCGACTATGTCCACTTGTGTAGTTGGCGATGGCCCCTGCAGGACAGGTGAAGACTGTATCTGTAACAATGCTATTCGCTGGTATTAACCTTTGTCCTTTCCTTTCCTTTTCAGAGTGAAAAATGAAGAATGATCATACCGGCTAATGTCTGGCCAGGTCAAGTTATGACCCACCAAATTCTGAAGCTGTCCGATAAAAAAGTTACAGGTAGGCGTCTGTAGGTGGAGTGCGGCGCATATCCTGTCCAAGGTTTGGTTCACATTGAAAGTGCCACCGCCAGAGATAAGGTAGACCAATTTGCTTAATTCATTCTTGTTTGTCCCAATGATCATTGATACGTTAGCAAATGTGCCATTGTTGATGCTGGTTCTTATATCTGAGACAGAAGTCGCATTGTCGGCAATGGGTTTAAAAAACAGATTATTCTTCGAGATGTAGTCTTGAATGCTGTTCATCGAAACGTTCCGAAGGCAATCGATACCAGTGCAATTGAAATATTGCGAAACATTCTGGTAGTTTGCAGTTCCATTTCCGGGCAGTTCAAGTGCCTCGGATTCGATAATTGCTGCTTGAAATGGGAGCGGCGAAGGCGGTATAGCAAGAAGCTGCTTTGCCGACCAGCCGCCAGCGGACTCGCTAAATACTGTGACCTTGCTTGGATCACCACCAAACTGTCGGATATTCTTTTGAGTCCAATTGAGAGCAAGCCGTTGGTCGAGGAACCCGGAGTTTTGCTGCCCCAAAGGAATCTCCGGGGAGTTTGAGAAGCCAAACACTGTCGGGCCTGATCAGTCCTTCAATGCTATAAGGGGAGACTGGGGTATGCGACATACTGCTTAAACGGTAATTGGGGATAACAAGGACGACGTCCTCAGTAATTGGTAGTGGCGAGTCAGTATACAAAGACTGAGACGCAGAGCCGCTAATCAGGTCTCCCTTAAGAATAGCTTAGACTACGGCGAAGACTGCAATCACTGGTACAGACGACTTACCCCATGAATCCAGAACATGACTTCTGTTAGGTTTGATGAAGACGCGTTTTGTGGTGCATATACATTTAAGTACAAACAGTCCTCGCTCTGTTGAATATCTCCAGCTACTGGAAGCGCCAGTTGACGTTCCAAGCTCAGGCTGTCGACTGAATCATTTACTATTTTTTAGCAGACCGTACATTTCCTCTATGATTTAAGAGAGCTAACCTGTGATATTTTGTTGAGGACATGATGGTGCCAGGCGCTGTGCCTGTAACGGAGTTGACCATGGCTCCGGCTCTTCGGGAGGGGAGAATCTCTCTGGTGGGGATTTTGCAAATGGAATACCCAAGAAAGCATTTACTACTGCAGTAGCGCTTGGTTGATTAACTGGCGTAACTGTAGTTCCTACCACAATGCCGGATGAGATGGTCACAGTTGGGTTTGCTGTGGCTATGGTTGCTGTCATTAGGAAAGCTATCGAGGATAAAAGACTAAAAGCCATGGCCTTTGTGGTTAGATTTTGTTTACAGTGCCTAGGATAGTGTAACACTATATAAAGAAGATAGAGTTGTGTTGAGCACGGAAAATACGACCTTGAGTAAGAGCCGGGCTTCCCCCACTTCTATAAGTAGAGGAAACAATAAAAAGGCTTGCGACATTGTGATATTACTTCATTCTTTGCAAATGACAGATGCAAACGGAGATCTGAGCCTGTTTCATGGTAAACTGCAATAAGGCGGCTGGTACCATGGAACCTTATTTTGCACTGTGAGCAGCAACATTACGCCCCGGCAGAACAATGGTTCGTTTCTTGTCATCTGCTCTTAGTGTTCACTTTATCTTCCTACCAATACAAGGCCTTTGCCGCGTTCAGAAGGTAGAACTGCAGGATCGCTGTACTCTGTTCTATCAGCTGCTCGGCGATCATTCGAGGTCTATCAAGAGGCTTGGATATATCGGAACTATTCACAGGATCACTTGCTGGCAGAGTCTACGTAATAGACTTGGGAATACGATCAAAAAGACAAATGATAACACTATAGGATAGGCGTGAGTTTACAAAGACCATGGTCTCGGTGCATAGCTTTGCAGTGTGTCCGTTGCGAATAGGGGATTCGGATTGATTAAACCATCCCAAGTGCCCTTGTGAATATCAAGCTTCAAGGTAGACTCTTGGTAGGATAACCACCAGGTCATACGAATTTCGGCAGAAATCTGTTTTCTTCTTTTTTGGTATGGCTGCTTGAGAATTAGTCCAAACAGGGCACAGCTCTCCCCTCTGCGAGTGGAAGATAGTCAACCCAGTCTTCTTGTCTAAAATTCATATATGGTCGCAAGTACTGCTCTAGCACACTATTAGACCGTTCAGTCTGATCATCAGTTTGGGGGCGGTAGGCTGTGCTTAGCCTCTTGCGAATCAGGAGATAGAGCATCATATCCGCCTAGAAACCTTTCGCGAAGACCGCACCCCGAGCAGAAATGATCTTCTCAGGGACGCCGTGATGTCGAAAGACTTCGCGGAGAAGTAGCAGTGCTAAATGCCCCCGCGAATGGTTTTCTGAACGGGTATGAAGTGGGTAACTTGCTGAATCGGTCCACCAGAACAAAAAGGGCGTCAAATACTCCCGCGAGTGGCTAGCTAAGAATCCTTGCGAGCCCTGACACACGCCGCAAGCTTGACAGTATTCGCGGACGAATGTTTGAGGTCTGGCCACCGGAACCTCCTGCTCACAAGCTTTGGGGTCCTTCTCTCCGCGAGGTGCCCTGCAAACGGATCCTTATGCAGCTTCGCAAGGATCATGTAATAATCATCAGGGATGTATAGGTGCCCTTTCCGATAGAGAAGCCCTTCGCGGAGCTTTCAGTATGTGAGCTCATCCTTCACGCATCCGTTTCACGGTTGGAGTGAGCTGATTGACGGTTGTTCGGGCTTCACTTAGTAGTTAGTACCCGGATAGGCTATCCATTCCTGTCGGGTACCCGAACTTAACCCGCATGCCCGATCCGCGATCCCTGAACGATCCACATTCGGCCATGGAAGATTAAACATAGTAGACAATGAACAAAAACGCATATGGGCCATGAATCGCGCTCATATGATCGGATATCCGTATTTAGAATTTCAAGTTTAGGCACCCGATAAACATTCTAGACTGACGTAGTCAGAATACCCAGCCAGCAAGGTATAAATATCGCCCGCCTGTTGACTCAATATCGACCGAGAAACCAACAAGTTCAAAGCAAGATCCAAAAAATAAAACCTCTGCAAGCCCATCAATCATCAATTATCAAAATGCAAGAACCGACCTATGACCCGAGGTAAGCATCATCTGTCCACACATCAATGTCCATCAACTCAAACAAACTTGCACAGCCGGCCCAGGCCAACCCTGAGCATAGTCTACGCCTACAAGCTCGTCAATTGTCCCGGCAAGACAATCGTTGGGTTACGTGTGGAATTCCCCCCAAACGGATCGACCCCTCCCCACCGGCATGGCGGCGCCTCGGTCTCTGCCTATGTGCTCAGCGGCACGGTGCTCAACAAAATGAACAACGACCCGATGAAGGTTATCGAGGCGGGAGGCACCTGGTATGAAGCTCCGGGTTGCCATCACCGCATCAGCGACAACGCTAGTGCGACTGAGCCGGCCGCCCTGCTGGTGGCCATGGTCCTAGACTCGGATGTGTATGACCGTGATGGGCTGGCAGCGCTGATCCAGATCGATGAGGAGTATCGGTAAATTGAAACGACGAGAAAGTAACTACTATCACATATCTTGGACATGTGGAAGTTCAGAAGAAATTTACAGATTTTGTCGCTGCTAGACATCAATACTGGCACCCGCCGGTGGTATACCGTATGATGTAGTCCACCTGTAACACGCTTAGGGACAGATCTAATCACATTTCTTCTCTCCGAATTGAATATCTCGGGTAATTGTACCAATCTCCTTATAGATCTGCTTCCCAACTGCCAGTGTCGGGTCTGCTCTCCCCGTAAGAGGCGAATCAAGACGCTGGCATATGAATGATAGAACCTATAAAGAATAGTAGAGTATTCGGGGAGTCAACAGTTGATCGCATGTCATTTCCTTACACGGCTGATGTGCATGGTATTATCACGGCTATCGGTGAGGTAGAGACCACTTTACGTCCAAGAACATGTAATGACTAGCTGCTTTTGCGTGGAGAGCTCAACTCAAACTATATTCTTTGACATTGAATGTAAATTTCTGTCCTTGTTTGGTTTGAGCCGCCTAAAGGTCTAGGGACCAGAGAGCCTTAGATCCAGATCGAAAGATTCAGCGATAGGTATCCTTATATCCGAATAACAACCTTCCCGTAGCCAGAAGCCTTTGAACTAGCCTGTTCATACGCTTCCTGAGCCTGTGATAGCTCAAACTTTTGCAGCACAAACGTCTTCAGCCGGCCCAAGTCCACCAAGGTCGCCAACTTCCTCAGAGCTTCAGCATCACTCCTAACAATGAAAAATAAAGCTCTCACATCCTCCTTGCCCTTATTAAGCCCACATTCCCTATGTTCATTCACAAAATCAAAACTCGCCGAATCAACCGATATCAATGTCCCATACCCCGCTACCCAAGACCAACATCTTCGGAGGATCTCACCCCCGACAGTATCGACAATGAGATCAAACGACCCTTCCACATTCTCGCCCAAGGCAGAGTACTCTACCACCTCATCAGCCCCCAGCCCCCTAAGAAACTCCCCATTGCGCTCGGTCGAGCTAGACGCAGCCACAACATGCAGCCCTGCAATCGCAGCCAGCTGAACCAGGTAAATACCCACACCGCCAGAACTCCCGGTAATCAAAACCCGCTTCCCAATCATCTCTTCTGCCCCGACGGCACCCGGAAAGGGGAGTCCCGCATGCTCAAACAGAGCCTGATAAGCCGTCAACCCGCTGAGCGGTAGACAAGCAGCCTCCTCCCACGTCAGGGCTTCGGGCTTCCGGGTGGTCTCGTGCTCATGCACGATCGTGTATTCAGCCCATGTTGAGCCTCGATCGGCATGGGTCATGCCGAAGACTTCGTCGCCGTGTTTGAATTGGGTGGTGGCGGTGGTGGTGCTGCTGCTATCCGGGTCGACGAAGACGTCTTCTACTATCCCGGAGAAGTCGTTGCCCGGGATCGTAAATTCGGTCGCGTATGTTTCGGGCCATGTTAGTGCATCGCGGATGGCTGTTGTGGCTTTCACTCTGATTAGGATTTCTCCTTGGCGGGAAGGTTTGGGGATCGGGATCTTGTCTAGCTTCAAGGCAGATGGTGGAGCTGGGTTGGTGGGGGAGTAGGGCTTTGAGCCGTTGGGGGCGGGATGAAGGCGGACGGCTTGCATTTTCTGACGAGTTTGAGATGAAGGATTTGGCGGGGAAATTAAAGGAGTGTATGGGGATGGGAGAGCTCTCGTAGATTGAGTAATGCGGTTGAGTGTAGATCGTAGTAGCGAAAGTGAGTATTCGTGATGCATATCGACATAGCAGGACTACAAGAGTCAAGGGGGGCCGAGTGAAGAATAAATAAATATTTAAGCAGGATAAACGCTATTGTGCTACTTGGCCCCCGCCGGAATTGCTGCGAGGGAAACTCCCTCAATAGCAATAGCCTATTGTTAATAGCCTACCGTTGGTCGATAGGGAGGTCTCCGGGAAAACTGTTGCCAAATACCATTGCCAATTACGGGAATATCAAGTTCCCCCTTGCCTTTGAACCATATCTTACAGTGTTATTTCGGTATTTCACGGCCTTCACCTGGCCCGGGTATCCGGGTATGAGTGGGAGCTAAATAAGATCCCTCATAAAAAGACATGGTAATGATAGAGTGTCTTGATATTTAAGGTAGTCCAAATCAGATTGCCCTTCTCTGTTGCGAAAGGCATGTTGCAAGGGTATTTATTCATTATCAATCATTATATACCGAGAGGATGCCGCGGGCAACAGCCTCAGTGATCCGAGATACTCAACACAACCATTTCCATAACATTCATACTCATTCAACCGGTAGAAGTACTAAATATTAAATTACATATTACAACCCATCGCCCATACCCCACGGGAGATCAGCCAGATCACCAAGGCCATACCATCCACAGAGATCCTGGATAGAGCGGATAGAAGAAAGAATATCAGTGTCGCTGCTTAGTACATCCGTACTCGAACTCAGACTTCCTTCGCCTTCAAAAGCATGCAAACCTTCGGTGGAATTCGACGCATCGCTATTGCTTTCCACCCTAGACCCAACCCCAAGCACATACTGACCAATCGTCTGTAGCTCGCGAACATTTCTCGCTGTTCTCGGCCATACCTCGCCAAGGACCTTGAGACACCCGATCGTCATCCGGATCTGATCTCTTGCGATTGCGAGATCTTTCCCCTTAAACAGGAATTTGCAGGCCGAAAGCAGCGCTAGGGTTCCCTCGCTCACCATGCAGGTGGTAAAAGGGGTGTGGCAGAATTCCTGCACGGGTAGGGCAAGGAGGCGGATCTGTGCCTCTGCAGACCGCAGGACTCGGACGGTGTGTACATTGACAAGATCTGGGGTAGGGGTATCCAGGGGTGGTTCTCGGGCACAGCTGGAAACGTCCTCTATTGCATTGAATTTGAGGGTTGAAAAGGGCCGGTGCAGGCCGATAGTTGCGCTAAAGGGTCGATGAGATCGTTGTAGTGTGCAAGTAGGATAGATCGGAGGTACTTACACGTGGATTAGTAGATGAGCTTGGAACATGAGCTCGTCAATTTCCCCAGTAGGTGTCATGACCTGCTTGTAATCCGTCGGTAGTAGAAGTCGCCATCCATCTAGACTGCAGTCGGCGGCTTGGATGACACGCGTTGAGCCTTCTTTGACGGCTGTCTTCGGCGCCACAGAGATTGCGGATGCTGCGCATTGTACGGCGCCGATAAGATACGCAAAGGAGGAAAACTTGGTGCCCTCAGGGCTGAATTCGCGGCAGTTGAACTCTTCAATGGTTTTGGGCTCGGGAATATTCTGTGATCGAGTCAGCTCTTTAACCTACGCGGGACCGGGTTAGAGAACGCGATGTTGCTAATACTAACCCCGGACTCGTACTCCGACTCTTCACAGGGTAGCTCGACAGTAGCAGCGATATCCACAACCGCCAAGTTCATCGTCCCCAGAGTACCGGCGTAGTACGCATCTACGATGAACAGCATCCACCACGTTCGCCTCCAGCTTTCCTTCAGCACGGGGTCATCGGCTCCCTGCGACGCTGCGAACTCTTGGCGAAACATTTGGAGATCAATAGCAAGCTTGGTTGCACTGTCCATTTCCCTTTTGGCATCGGCCTTATAGTCGTACCAGAAGAGAGCCATAGAATATAGAAGGCGACATTGGACCATGATTGGGTCGGATGGGGCCACTTGTGCAAAGCAGGTTTCTGTGTACTCCTGCAGCGGTAATGACCAACCTTTTGAGGTATAAATATCCCCGATTAAGCGTAGAACTGCAATGAGTGGCGTGAACCTGGGCTGTCTTTCCAGGTCTTGGTACATTTTTGCGAGGTGCTTCCGCGGTAAAATGAAGGGATGACATTTATGAAAGTTCTTATAGTAAGCATCGACCAGCGCATCGTCCTCGATGCTAATAATGGGAGCTGGACTCGCTACTATCAATGGAATGTTTGATGCGCCAGTACTACTCATGGTAGTATCGAGCAGGGCCGAGTCCTGGGACAAGTCGACCTCAGCGGGTTGGACAGCACGTTCGTGGACCTGTCCAATCGTTGTGAATCGTTGTGAACTTGAGTCGCCGACAGATGGAGTGCCTCCAGCGCCAGCTGTCGCAGCGAGTCTTTTGCGACGCTCTGCCAGCGCTGCGCGGTCCAGCCCGCCGCGACGTGAGGGAGCATAGCAGCACTGCTTGCCAGCATCAGTGCAGCGGGCGCAACACGGACGTTTGCCGTCGCATTTCGTATGGCGGGAACGGCAAGGAAGACAAGCCAGCGAAGATCGCGTAGGTCGTCTGCTCTGCACACTCGGTGTAGGACTCATGTTGTGTACCGGGTTGTGGCTAATAGGTGGTCGCAGCTCAGTGAGAAGTGCGGGTATTCGGGTATCCGATTGAGTACTGGTAATCCTTGGCAGCTCTTAAACATATATTCCGCCTTCTACTTACATAATATAATCAATCGTTGTACCAGTAAATTCTACAGAACTTTTGATATACGCTCTCAAGGGCCATTTAATGGTACCCCTTCCTTCATCTTAGGTTTTTATGCAATGAGGAATTCAAATGTTTTATCCTAACCCTTTATCAGATGCTAACAAGATAAACTCTATCAGTATCTTAGTTTTAGGCATTTCTTTAGGGTGCAAAGACTATGCCTTTCTATACGAGTACTATAGTTAAACTTATTCTGGGCACATGCTCATCCAGAGTCATCCTAGATAGACTGCAGAATATTAGGATAGGTAGATGCCAGCTATGCTAGATAAGTTTAGCGATACTTAATCATTTACTACTTATGATTATATAGCAATCGCCTGTTAATTATATGGATCTTATAATAGAGGCTTGGCAGGCCGCAGGCGTACTTTTCGTAAATATATATAACCTATTTGAGAGAGCTTTCGGAAAGTGGAAGGATCATCACACGGTTCGCCTGGATCCTAATCCAAGATCTTCAAGTGTACGTTCTTCGTCGGCGATCGTGAGCGTTCGGTTGGGCAAGGGCGAAGTAGTCTTGCTCTGAGAGCGAAGACCCACTTACTGTGGTGACAGGATATGAAGCTTGTAGGCCTAGAATGGTATATCACCGTCCTAGCCTTGCCGTATGTACTAAATCTTAGGTGGTATAAGAGGATTTACAATCCAGGACTTTAGTCTAGCTATTCCTTCTGTATATTCGTGTCATGCGCAGGACAACCTTAGTTGCCGACAGATCTAGCAGTCGTGGAGTGTGCGTCTGGATCGGAAAACGCTGCCAAAGGCACCACAGGCCAGCCAAGCGTCTTGATCTCCAGATTGGTCTGCCACGTATACACGATCCTAAGGTGAATATCCAGGTCTTTCCCATAACCAAGGACTCTCCAGAGTTTCCTTCGTAAAGCATACTGTTCACACCTCTGGCCGTCGGCGTTGGCCACGAAGTCGCTGATTGACGAGAGTGACGTGTCATCATCATCATCACTCATACTGTCATTATCTGCTTCTGATTCCTCGCTCCAATCATCCTCCAACCTATACGGAGGGTCCGAATGACATCGCACATCTCGCAGCCTTGGGAATATCCTGCGCCACAATGTTGCAATGGTGAGGATGGCATCACTTTGCAAGCGTGGTAGATCCTTGAAGCATATTTGTGCAAAGATCATGGTCTCTAACTGCCGGAATGGATGCAGACCTATCATTGTGTGGAGAGAGAGGCGTAATTGAGTATAACGCAGGTCAAGCACGACCAGTCGCGGGCAGTGATGGATAAGCTCTCGAAGCTTTTCACTATCCATCTCGAATTTCGCATCAAGAGCAAGGAACTCTAGTTGAGGCAGGGCACGCAGCAGATCGAACAACAGGTCTTCTCCCAGACGAGGTTCGCCACTCAAGCGTACGTCCTTCACACGAAACTTCTGTAAAAGCGGGCAGCCGCGCGCGATATCAAGGAGTGCTTCTACATTGTCAAAGTCACGGATATCAAGGTCGATGGCCCGTAGATTTCTGCACTTGGCAAGGTTCCCAAGTACAGTCTGGATAGTGGGGTGCCCGGATCCGAGGTCTTGCAGGTTGAAGATTTGAAGCTCGTTCAACGTTGGCAATATCTCTAGCCACTCTTGGGGCCGCTTTGCAAGGTACAATGCCTTCAACCTCGGCCATGGGTTTACCTGCTCCTCTACTCTTGTTGACTCCAAGGGTGGAGAACAATGAGGGATGAACAGCGCCAACGTCTCCAGATTTTGGTGTTGTCGAAGGCACAACAGGATTTCCGCAAGGTCGGATCGGCTCATGCGATCAACACGGCTATGAGCCGTTTCCTCAAGGTGGAAGAACTGCAAATCGCAACATCGAAGCATTTGGCAAAGCTCATAGATCTCCGGACCACCGTCTGGTTTGTAAATTGTGAGAGCTTTGAGATTTGGAAACTTATCCCGCTAGAGTTAGACATTCCCTCTTGAAAATGGGAAGAATCACAGGCCGAACGACACTCACAGCAGGGATGATCGATCCTTGAGGATAGCTGGCGCCGACCATCGCCAGTGCACAGTAGTATCTATCAATAGCCAAGTACTCAATGGTGGGAGTGAGAAGGAGATCGGAAATGATAGACCAATCTTGACCCTTGATCTCATAGGGGATGGCGAGGCTGGTAAGACCACTTCCTTGCGGCTGCAAAAGGAGCTTTGCATATTTGCGATGGCGCAACGCCCGACACTTCGCATAGCATGCAATTTTCGTTCGTCCAATTTGATCAAGTGCGATAGCGTCTGTAGAAAGCAGAAGGTGTTTCACAAAGCTCATATTTCGAGCGAAGCGCTCCCGGCAGCGATGTGGATACACAGAGTATCATCCAACGTGCTCGTCGTTTCGACAAGGATGGGTTCCGCACTGTTGGGATAATTACCAAACCTGATCTCATCAATGACGGCACCGAAGGACGTATTGCAAAACTGGCCAACAATGCTGACAGGACGAAACTGAAACTTGGGTTCTTCCTTGTCAAGAATCCTCGGCCGAGTGATTTGGAGAAGGGCGTGACTATGGCTGAGCGTCGGAAGATGGAGGCGGAATTTTTCGCGCATCCACCTTGGAACAAGCTTGGACTCGATCCTTCACGTGTCGGCATAGACAATCTTCGAAGCTTCATGCAAGACCTCCTTGATCGACATATTGAACGCGAGTTACCGAAGGTTCGAAAAGATGTGGCTCAGCTGTTGAATGCGATCAACAAGGAACTCATGGACCTCGGGACTCCGCGCACTTCGCCTGCGCAGATACGTATGTACCTCACTCGCGTCGCGACAGACTTCCAGAATCTCGTGAAGTCTGGAGTTGAAGGGATATATGGTAACCGAGACGGCTTTTTCCATGAAATCGATGATGAGAGCGACTGTCACCGTCTTAGGGCCGCAATCCACGCGGAGAATGCAAGGTTTGCCAACTACATGAGGCAACATGGACAGAAACGCAAAGTTGTTTCGGCTGAGCATCAAGAAGAGACGGATACGGAGACCGGCCAGGTCTTGGTGACCAAAGAGCAAATGTCGGCGTGGATCAAGAAGGTGAGGCCATAGGCATGTCCCAATGACAGGAAGCTAACCGCTGCAGATATATGACCGCACCCGTGGCCGAGAGCTGCCCGGCAATTATAATCATGCCTTGCTCAGTGAACTATTTCACGAGCAGTCATCTCGCTGGGGTGATATTGCTCGCGACCATGTCAATGCGATCACAGATCTGGTGTCTCGGTTTATTCAGTCTGCGTCTGCATTTGTGATAAAAGATACTAATGCACGGGAAACCATTTCCCCAATTATCACCGCAAAATTGGATGGCAATGCGGAGGACGCCTTCCGTGAACTGAGCAAGTTGCTAGATGACGAGGCTGGTTGTCCTATCACATACAACCATTATTATACGGACAATGTCCAAAGGGCGCGTAACAACCGTTCGAGGCAAGATCTTGGCACGTCGCTCAATAACGCAATTACCGAAGACTGGAATGGTCGCTTTCACGTAAGCAACTCGTCTGATGAGATCAGTCGGCTGGTGGCGTCTCTCCAGAGCCATCACATCATCGTTAATATGGAAGAGCGGGCATGCTGCGAGGCGCAAATTGACTTGGAAGCCTACTACAAGGTTCGCTCTTTCCATGGGATATTAGGACCACGTACACTGACAATATGCTAGGTTGCTATGAAAACTTTTGTCGACAATGTCTGTCGCCAAGTGGTTGAGAGACATATTCTCACGAACCTTCCAACTGTGTTCAATCCGATGACTGTCAGCAGCTTTTCAGATGATGATCTTGTCCGCTTGGCTGCCGAGTCACCTAGGATCAGTAAGCGCCGGGTGGAGGCTACTCAATTGCAGGAGGCATTGATGGACAGCCTCCGTGAATTGCGTTGATTTGTTTTGTCTTTTGTACTGCTCCGGCGAGGTTTTTTTCCCAACCTTGGTTTTCCCTCTCCGTCACGCAAATGCGGGAGCGATGTTTGATGCATTGGGCTTTCTGTCTTTCTGATCTGATTAAGATGCAATGGGTTTTTGTTATAAAGCTGCCTGAGACGGCATTCTGAGTATGTTCGCAGACCAGATGTTCCATACAAATTGATTTCATACCTGAGTAATCTGCCTGGTTCCTTTATGATCACAAAAGAACAGTGCTCTGGACTACCAGATTCTACTAGCAAAGTATCTGTGGGATAGCGGACGTCTGAGCAATTAAGGGATGCTGGAGCCAGAGAACCTGTCGTTCAGGAACATCGTCTTGTCTTAGGGAGCCTGGTCGCTCGCGCCTTAGTATTCTTCCGGCAGCCACCAACAAGACCAAGCCCAAGCACACTGCAAGCCTCCACCACCGTCCACTACTTATATGTAATAAGTGCTAAAATTTTCATAATGAATCTTTCTCCTTTGTTTTATTAGGTTCATCAGGAAGACTAAGTTTCTCTAGGCTGGGTGACAAATTAGCTATGTTATTGAAAAGGGGCTGCAGGATTTTCTAAGGGTCTGTTGTGAGAAGATAAGCTTTAATGATTTCTGGGTCTCTTATTATCAAGATGCACTTACTTGATTAATGACTACTAGTATGACTAATTGTTAGGCTATGATATGCTTTCTATAAGACTTCTCACTCACTAGCAACTCAGCATCAAAATTCATTAAAGTACTTATAATTCCTTGTATATTGCATCCTTGATCCATACTTTACGTTGTAAGACTTTAGTGTCTGTTTAAGAACAGTGTGTACGGAGTATGCTATGTTCTTAATACTCTCTTTTATATGTGGATATTACACCACAACCTTAAGTTGTTATAGAGAGTATCACAGACTCGTTTAGTTTAAATGCAATAATCTCGATGAGGTCCTTGCAACACTGAGTGGGCCTAGTAAGTATATAGACGGTGGTTTACGGGCTAGGGCTAACTATGGGAACGGGATGGGAAGCTAGGGCCAGTCTAAGTTCCATCTAGTGAGAATAGCTTCGGTTCATCTCCGACAGTTCGACCCTGAGATCCCGCTCAGATGCTTCTTAGATGCGGAATCCCCATAACCCTAGATCCAGTTCCAAATGGGCCGTGTTGAAACGGGAGCCGTGTTTCAGGTTGATTTGGATATATCCTTGCTCATCTCCCCACGTGTTGATGATTGACGCATGCTCCTGAATAGCTTGTATGAGAGTAAACTATAATTAATTAAATCCACTCGGTTCATTTGTCGGCGTCTATCTACTCCAGGGTAATAAATCACATACATCCCAAAGACTTGGCTGGCGTTACGCTCATTTCCAGTTGACCTCTTTTCACTTCAATCACACTCTTTTGTACAACTTCTGTTCGTTGTATAGCTGGTTCTTATCTTTTCCTACTATTGTCATTCATTTCATTATACCAAAATGCATCTTAATCTGTCGTTCCTTATTGCCTTGCTCCCTCTTGCCTCCAGCTTCGTCCACCCCGGCCTCCTCGTCACGGACAGCGACATCACCCGCGCACAGAAAAAGATCAAAGCAAACGCAGACCCATGGATCACCTCCTGGAACGTCCTGACCCGTCTGCGTTTCTCCGACGCCAGCTACACCCCTTCACCAGCCAGCGTTGTCTACCGTGGCGACTGGGACGGCAACACCGCAAACGCAGAGGACCTATGGCACGACGTCGCCGCCGCATTCAATCTCGCCCTTCGCTGGAAAATCTCCTCAAACACTACCTTTGCCGATGCAGCGAGCAACATCCTCCATGCCTGGGCAACCACGCTAACCGCCCTCGGCGGCGGCGACGACAAGTACCTGACAGCTGGACTGCAGGGGTACGAGCTTGCCAACGCCGCCGAGCTGCTCCGGGACTACGAGCCGTTCGCGACGAAGGTTCTTCCGTCTGTGATCGATATGGCTAATAAGATTTTTATTCCAATGCACTACAAGTGGTTGCGCCATGAAGAGCCCTCGCAGCATAACATCCTCCACTTCTTTGCGAACTGGGAGCTGTGCAATATCGCTTCTGCCATGGCAATGGGTGTCTTGACAGACAACCAGACGGTATGGGACTTTGCGGTGGAGTATTTCAAACAGGGGGATGGAACCGGCGCGATCCATAATGCCATCACGGATATTGTGGAGGAACCGGGCACGGGAACGCCGCTAGGCCAGGGCCAGGAGGCAGGTCGCGATCAGGGCCATTCGGCGCTGGATATCCAGTTACTGGCCGTAGTTGGACAGCAGGCCTGGAACCAGGGCGAGGATCTGTTTGCGTTGAATGATAGTCGTATTCTGAGCGGGTTAGTAGTAGTCCCAGTACCTTTTTCCACTTGCACTTCAACTGATGATCTTAGGACTGAGTACTGGGCGCGGTATAACCTAGGCCACGACGTCCCCTTCGTGCCCTATTCCAACGGCATCGTCAGCTTCACGGAAATCAGCAGTGCGTCTCGCGGCGCGATGCGGCCGACCTGGGAGCTGCTGTATAACCACTACGTGGTGATCAAGGGGATGGACGCACCCTGGACGACAAAGTTCCTCAACGAGTCTCTGAACTATTATGGCGGCGCAGAAGGGGGCGCAGGGTCCTGGGGTGAGGGGTCAGGTCACTATGATGGACTCGGCTGGGGATCGTTGCTGCATCGCTTGGATGAGTCGGATGTCGCGGCTGTAAGTTCTGAAGCGAGCACGCCGACTGCTCCGCCGTCGTCCGGTAAAGCGGCCTCGAAGCTACCGCAGAGTACGCCTGGTTCGAGTCCTGCGGTATCCTCTGGCGGAAAGTCAGCTTCGGCAGCGGCCGCGTCTACGAGTGCCGCTAGCAGTACTCCTTCCCCCTCTTCTCCAGGCACGAGCACCCCTGCAGCTTCTGCAGACCCCCAGTCGACCCCGCGTCCTACTAAAGCCGGCCAGAAGCCCGGTCATCGGGGACACCATCATGGACACAAACATGGGGGATGTCGTGCGCATTCACGAGTCTAGAATAGAAGGCTCTCTTGTATATAACTAGTCACTAGAGCCGAGTCAAAGTAATAGCTGTTCCTGCGGGGAAGAACCAGGCGCAACAGTAAACAGCTGCAGGCTGCAATGGATTCTGGCTCTACTACCATATCCGTCCTTTCAGAGATGAGATGCGCATAGACTAATATACAAGCCATCTACCACGATGGCAAAACAGATGCTACTTCCCTGCCAACTTCTTACCCTTCGGTACCCTGGCAACCCAATACAAGAACAACGCTGCCACAACATTAAAGGCCACATACACCCACATGATACCAAAGTTACGCCACCTGGCCCCATACTCCGCATGAATCCCCGCCAAATACACATTCGTCTCCTTGACCTTGCAGTACTGGCAGTTGCTCGTGGCATTCTCGTCAAGCAGGTAGCCACCCGCCGCGGCGATATGCGCTGCCATGTACTCGCCGCACGATTGGCCGACAGGCGGGTTGAACGCGGTAAACTCGTTACTGGCACAGGTCACATTGACATTGGCCAGACCTGTCGAGAGGACTGCCGAGACGTAGTACGAGAGCGGCGAGGCGCGGTACAAGAAGATCCAGAAGCGGGGCATCTGGTCCGGCGAGGCCAGGACGCCGCAGAAGAAGAAGGCCAGGACGAAACAGAAGTTGGCGATGTTGCCGCCGTCGTCGGCGGAGCCGGCGAACGAGATGCAGAGGTGCGCGAACGTGGACACCCAGACCAGGAACGCCCAGAAGAGGAGCCACATCAGCGCGCCGCGCTCGGGGCCCTGCTCGGCGGCGGTGGCGTTCTGGTAGAAGCCGACGGGAAAGTAAAACAGCGCCCACATGAAGACCGAGGCGAGAGTGTACCACGGGATCTCGACCAGAATTTGGGCAAGCATGAACACCTTCCAGCTGTATGTTTTGGAGGGCCGCTCGCGAGCCTCGTAGAGCGAGCGCTGCGTGATGAAGTGAGGGAATTGCTGGTCGACCAGCTGACCCACGATGCTCATCAGCTCGAAAATGGCAAACATCTGGTTCTGTAGGCCTTGGATGCTCAGTGGGGAGTTGAGGAAAACCAAGCCGATGAACAGGCTGGTGGCGGTGCAGAGGAGGAGTTTGGAGTAGATGTACGAGGGGGTGCGCCATGTGTGTTGAAAGGCGCGCTTTGCTACTATCAGGAACTGGCGCCGGAGTGGAGTTGCGAATTCGTCACACGCAGTGGAATCATTGTGGCCGTCACTGAACAAGACTGCTGAGGCCTTGGACCGGAGTTGGGCGAGTTCGTTTTGGATGTTGCCGTATTCAGGACTTGAGCGCCATGTTTCATGCCAGTCGACTTCTGGATAGCTGCCAGGTGCAGCACCGATGGCCTCAAGCATCCACTCGCCGGGGTTGGCGCCGGGTGGACAGGGTTTGGCACCATTGCGCTCAAAGTAATCGATGAGTGTCGTTGAATTGCTCCCGATTTCACCTGGGGTAATCATATGTTAGGCTTGCCAATACCACGACCCAGGTGCTCGCTTGAGGGCTCGGAGAGGAAACATACCAAAATAAACCGTTTTGCCCCCCTCCGCGAGTAAGAGCAGGCGATCAAACCGTTGAAACAGCATGGCAGAGGGCTGGTGAATGGTGCAAAGGATCGACTGACCCGCTTTCGATAGTTTGGTCAGCAGGTCTAGGATAGCCCAGCTAGTCTGCGAGTCGAGGCCAGACGTGGGTTCGTCAATAAAGAGCAGTAGCGGTGGTTTAGCAGCCAGTTCGATGCCGATTGTCAGGCGCTTGCGTTGCTCAACGTTAATGCCTTCACCTGGCACGCCAACAACAGCATCGGCGTACTCCTGCATGTCGAGCAGCTGGATAACTTCGTCAACATAGGCCAGCTTTTCTGCCTTTGGAACGCTCTCTGGCTGGCGCAGGAGAGCGGAGAAATTGAGAGCCTGCAGGAATGCAGTGGTCAGTGGACATAGCCAAGATGGGAGCATAAGAAGCTCATTTTGCTAGTTTTGGGAGTTTGCGGGCACACCTCACGGACGGTACAGGTCTCAAGATGCAGATCTTGCTGCTGCGCGTAACCGGTTTTGCGCTGGAAGCTCATATCACGGGGTTTTCCATCAACCAACATCTCGCCAGTGAGAACACCCACGCCTGCGCGGCGATCAGCAAGGCAATCCAACAGCGTGGTCTTGCCAGCTCCCGAAACGCCCATGAGGGCTGTCAAGGTCCCAGGCTTTACCCAGCCGTCGACATTATCCAGAATGCGCCGAGGCTTGCCCTTGATCTTGATGTCGTAGCACACATTGCTCCAGTGGAATACATTCGTAGAGCCCTGGAACCCTCCCTTCTTGCTGGAATCGTAGCCATTGCCCGGTTTCTCCAGTAGAGTTGTGACTGGGCCCGAGGGTGATCTTTCAATGTCCTGACTGCCCTTGCTGGCAAGTTTGGGGACGAATCCCCGGCGGAAGACGAGGATCTCACCCTTGGACTTCTTAGCTGTGACGTACTCGCTGGCTAGAAAATACACGATATGATTGAAGATCACCATCGCAATGATGATGCCAACGTTGCGCCACTTATGGCTGTGGTAGTAGCTGTAGGCTGAGTTGATGTACGCATCGCCGTTGACGTAGGATTGACCGGGTACGGCGCCAACAGCGTCACAGGCCACAGTCGTCGTACCGGGAATTCCGTAACTGGGGAGGAATGATGAACAGGTGAAGTTCCGGGCGTGGTACTCGTTGACCATCAGTGCTTCGTAGCCATATGCGACAGGGTTCAGGTAGTTAATCCACTGGCACCACGATAGCATGTAACGGATTGGGACCACGAAGCCGGTAAAGACGAGCAGAGCTAGCATCAGAATAGAGGCGGGCACCATCGCTTGTTGTTCTGTTCGAGACAGCGCGCCGCTAGACTGTTAGCCCAAGTCTTCATTTGGCGAAGCTTTACACTTACATGAATCTGAACACTCCAGACATAGCCAGAACAATGAGAAAGACCACCAACAGGTAGAAAAAGAAGTTCCCAGGCTGCCGGTTCAGGTTTGTCATGAAATAGAACACCAAGTTGAAGGAAACAGTACCCGTAATTTTCATGGGCAGGTCGACCAGGACAGAAGCATACGATTCAGCCGAAGGATGGTAAAAGGCGTAGCGGGCCTGCTTTTCCACAATGGGCCGTTGCGCGTACAAGGTCATGACCTCGAGGATCGAGGCAAAGGCATTGAATAGAATAGCCATGAAGAGAACGACAGCCCGTCCGTAGAAAGACGCCGTCGTCTGATCCATATTGTAGAACAAGGACGACATGATGAGCGCCATGATGACATTCCCAATCATGACCCAGATCGACGGGCCAGGATCTGCCCAGAATCGCCTCCAGCCTCGCCACATACAGAGTTGAACCTGTTGAGAATATGTCAGGGTATATGGCGAGTTCAACCGCTGACCCTTTGCCTGGTGGGCCTTCTTGAGCTGTCGATAAGCCAGGGCGTCCGGGCCGTCAATCGGATGCTGAGCCTTGTAATCCTCAATTTCACTCTGTAATGCCTCGTACTCCGGGCTCCGTCTCCAGGCGGCTGCGAATTCGTCGGCTGTTCGCGGCGGGTTGCAGCTAGGGCGAGGCATGCGTTCCGCTGGAAAAGCCATGGATGTAAGAAAATCCGGAGTGGTTTGGCGAGCCGGACACTCAAATCCCAGTCTGATAAAGTAGTCTTGGGCCCGGGACGCAGGCCCGAAGTAGATCTGCCGCCCTTCATAGATGACCAGGGTCTTGTCGAATAGCTCGTAGGCGCTCTGAGGTGCTTGATACATCGAGACCGCGCAAGCTTGGCCAAACAATTCCGACTGCAGCCGGAGGGTCTTGCAGAACTCAACTGCATTGGCCGCGTCCAGGCCTCGCGTCGAGCTAGTTGGCAGCAATAATCAGCATTTACTCGTCCGTCTATGTGAAAGGCCACTTACTTGTCCCAGCACTGGAAAGGAGCGTTTGACAGCGTCGCCTCCGCGATCGTGACACGCTTTCGTTCGCCTCCGGAAACTCCGCGGACAAACTCGTCTCCAACTTTGGTATGGATGGTGTGGCTGATACCATACATGGCCATAACGACGTCACGAAGATGCTCGCAGTACTGTTTGCGAGTGATGCCGTCTGGCAGCTCCCTCTGACAGCGTGCGTACGAGGCAAATGTCAAGGTCTCGCCGACTGTCAACATGGGAAAGTGAACATCGACCTCAGCGGTGTAGATGGCATCCCCTCGATGGGCAGTGTGCATCTCCCTATCCGAGATACCTTGATAGCTGAAGTACGAATCCCGATGGACGAAGATACCATTCCGATCACCCGAGATGGTTTTGAGAAAAGTCGAGCAGCCGGACCCAGGAGGACCCAGCACCACGCACATCTCTCCTGGACGGAGGATGCCATCGAACTGTTGTAAGATGTTCACTCGTGTTTGGCCTGACGTGCTGATGCTGGGCAGGAGACGACGAGCAATCATTCTCGGCAAAGCCAGCCAAATATTCGCGACGGTCTTTTGAAAGTCTGTCGCGCTGGTGTAGCCAAAGACGCTCAGGTTCTGGAAACACAAGCCGACTTGACGGAATTCCTGGCCTCTCTCCTCAGCAACCCTGGCGACATTTCTGGCCCACTCGCGTGCGTTGAACTTGTTACCGGCCGGGTTTAAGGGAGAATCAGGATCGTCACTTCCGAAGATAGGCTTGCCGGTGCAGTCAGGGGAACTGTTGTGAGTAAATTGGCGTGCAAGATCCTGCACGGTGGAGTGTCGCGACTCCACCAACTTTGGCGTGTCTTTTGCTTCGACGTGGACGTCGGCAGTGCACTCTTCAGTGGTGTGCTCCAACCGGCTCTGCTCGTTCTGCGCCCCGTTGGGTCCGAAATGACCCAATGCCGTTGCGGTTGCCATGATGCTTTGGCAACTAGCTGGTGAAGACACTCGAGAAAATGGTGATGATAACGGTGCACTATGAGAGGAACTGACGCCTTATAGGCATTAAGACAGGGCCGAGAAGAGGAGCCATGGCAATAGGAGGGCCAAGATATCTCCGTCTGCCGTTCAAGTCTGTTGCTTCTCCCTGTACACTTTGGCTGGAGCACTCCGGTCGAAGCGGACATAACATGCCATCCTTGCGGACTCAAGATCTACTGCATTACTTGATCTATACACTCGCCGCCTCCGTCTTCCACAGGGGTCAAAACCGCTTACGTCCGTTAGGACGGCCATAAGCTCGGAATATTACCTTTCGACCCTTTCCACCCCTAGTTCCCCAGTCAATCAGATAAAAGATAATTAGTCATTGGTAAGTGGTTGAGCGTCAACTACTTCTGCTTAGCTCTCCCTCTCATAGGACTATCTACACTTTATATCCGCTTGACAGACATCTCTCATCAGTATACACCAACGCATGCTCACTGCACCAGGTTCACCAAAATCTAACCAATATTCCCATTACTGAGAGGCACCAGTTTAATACCCAAAAGTTCTCAGAGGAGGGGGGGTTATACTGTCTGTACATAGACATAGCCCTGATATTTCGGCCGAGCGGCATTCGGAGACGGACATAATGGACAAATGCGGCCGAGAACTGCCTCAGGCAGTAATTCTCCGCGTCCTCTCCCCATCGTCAACACAATTTCTCTCTGCCAAAGCTATGTTACAAGATTCGGCCGAAGAAAGAGACAAGGAGAAAGAGAAATTGCAACCAGTTACCTCATGGAGACTCCGCCGCAGCCACAGCCACAGCAGCGTCGACGTCGAAGACCTGCTCTCTCCTGTCGGGAATGCCGTCGCCGCAAGATCAAATGCGATCACAATAACCCGTGCGCACAGTGTTTGCGGCACAAGACCCGATGTATATACAAGCCCTATACGGGGAATTCTGATGACCAGCCCATCGCTGTGATCACCCAACAGCATGGTTCGCCGCTCCAGACCGACAGCCGCCGGCCGTCAGACAGCTCGGCCCCCGGACAACTCGCTCAAGCTGCGGACTTGAGTAACATCAACGGATCTGTCTCTGTGCCTCTACAGGGCAGCAGCTCGTCCACACCCGGGGTCGCAACATCAGCGACAACGGCGGCGCCCCTGGGCGCAGTGAGACAACAATTGCCAGGCCATGACCCGGATGGGGGAGTCACTGTCTGTGATCTTCTGCATCGGATACAGAAGCTGGAAGAATCTTCCGCAGGCAGATCCCGGACAGATGAGAGTCCTCTCCACGGGGCCCATGCACGTCAGTCGCCGGCGGGGCCACAAGAGTGGCAAGCTGTCCTGAACAAGTCAAGAGACTGGGGCAGGAGTCGATGGATGGGCGCGGCTAATGAATTCACCGCCATCATCGCCTGTTACAGTGAGATCATGGGCAAGCGTAGCAAGGACAGCTTGTTTCAAGGGCTTGAAGCCTCGGCGCTGATCTCTCAGGCCGGTGGCCTACTCCGGAAATGCAAGAATAGAGCGAGGAGTATCAAAACCTGCCGATCCACTAGAAGTCTCCCTTTGCCGGGCTTCGAATTTGCGCCCCCTTCCCGTGAGATGTCCGATGCCATGGCCAATCTCTACTTGACATCATTTGAAACGACGTATGTATATCTCCGGGGGGATTGCTTTGTAGTAGGATACTGATCCTAGAGGCATGCAGGCATCGGATACTTCACGTCCCTACCTTCTGGCTCGAGTACCAAAGATATTGGGACAACCCAGATGGGGCGGCTCCTAGTCTACGTCTCAAGGTTCTTCTTGTCATTGGCATAGGATCAAGTCTATACGACCATGGAGACAGAGCTGCCGCGCTTCGCAATATCGACTTGGTTCAGCAATGGATCTACGCTGCTCAGACCTGGCTTTCTGGGCCGCTAGAAAAGGACCGCTTGGACATCTCTGGACTGCAAGTCTACTGCTTGAGTATCCTGGCCCGGCAGATATTCTCTATCGGTGATGACACGATATGGATCTCGATCGGATCGCTGGTCCACATCGCCATGCAACTCGGGCTGCACCGGGACCCCAAGCACCTACCAGCTATATCGGTCCTGCAGGCCGAACTGCGGCGGAGGCTTTGGTACACTATTCTCGAATTCGTCGTCCAGGCGTCCCTGGATTCGTGGATGCCGCCAAGGATATCCTTTGATGAATTCGATGCCGAGCCACCCTCCAACATCAACGACAATGAGCTCAACGAGTCAACCACGGAGCTCCAGCCGCGCCAAATGGACGTCTTCACAGCTACATCCGTCCAGCTCGCCTTGATCGAGTCGCTACCCGTCCGCCTCCAGATCGTCCAGCTCCTCAACGGCTTCCACTCCGAAATATCCTACGACCGAGTCCTCTCACTAAGCTCCGAGTTAATCAACGCCCTCCAAGCATGCAACCACCAAATTAAAGACGGCAACGGATCGATCCCCTTCCACCGAAACCTCCTAGACTACCTAGTCCGCCGCTTCATGATCCCCCTACACTACTCCTTCAGCAACCAGGCCCGCACCAACCACCTCTTCCACTACTCGCTCAAGCTCAGCCTCGACGCCGCCCTCGCCATGGTCTCTCCCGAGCCAGACTCAGCCTTTGCCCGTCTGATGGCTACAGCAGGGGGCCTCTTCCGCGAGGGCATCCGCTGCGCCACCTCGGCAATCAGCCTCGAGCTGCTGGCACATGTCGAGACACAGCGTCTAAACGGCACGTTGCACCGCACGCACCAGTACCACGATTTCCTCAAGCAGGCTGTCCGGGATCTGATCGCGCAGTCTGAGGAACGCATCCTGCTGGGTGAGACGAATGTGAAGAACCATATGTTTCTGAGTATGATCCTCGCTCAGGCGGAGGCGGTCGAGGCGGGAGGAGAGGTTGAGGTGTGGGTTGCGCGCGCTGCGAGGGATAGCTTGGAGCTGTGCGATGGTCTGCTGAAGACCAGGGAGGATGCTGGCCCCAGCCGGATGGCGTCGCCTGATGAGGCGGGACTCGCGGCGGCGGGGATGGAAGGGTTTGGGCCGGATTTTGGATGGGAGCCTTTCTTTCCGGATGGGGAGTTGGGCTTTCAGAGTTGGCTTGGGAGCTAGGTGGTTAATGAATGCGTATGGTCTGGGCGTTTGCTTGCTGCTAGGTTTCATCATGTAAAGAACGATACTACAGGAGGAATGCTCAGTGACAGATACTCATACAGCTGCACCCTCAATGAATTCGAGAGCATATTCTTATGATGGTCACTCTTAACATTCTTATTCATATGGCCTAAATTTCATATATATACTAGTAAGTGTTTATGATTCTAGAAGGTAATGTACAAACACTTCGAGCTACCTGCAGCAGAGGAATTAGGGCACGGCGAGTCAGGAGCAGTCCTACCAACTACGCACTGCACTGGGCCCTGTGGTTTCTGGAAGGTGATCACCACTGCTTCTGTCATGAACGACGATCAAAAAAGAATCGGTGATTTTGATTTACTCTCCAGTCAAAAATGCACCTTGCTTCTCTCTCCATTTACAGACCAAAATGCAAAAAAAAAAAAAAAAAAAAAAAAAAAAAAAAAAAAAAAAAAAAAAAAAGCAAAAGAAAGCCGAACGCGGGGGTCGAACCCGCAACCTTGAGATTAAGAGTCTCACGCTCTACCGATTGAGCTAGCCCGGCTGCTCTTGTTGGAAGGGAGTTGCATTAAATGTTATATGAGTATATACAATCTGCTTCAAAAATAGATATATTCTTTGCTACCTACCTCTATTAGCAGCGGGTGATTTGCACATCTACCAAGTCAAGAAACAATGGTCCATGTTTTTGATTACTCGCCAGGATACAGTCAGCGGCTTAATTGCTCCATAATAATCTTGTCACTATAAATCATGGTGATCCCCTAACAATCAAATCTGTAGGCACTACAGCAAGTGACATACATAGTGCAAGGACCCACAATGGCTATACAGTGTGGCTATACGCAACATTTTCATTGAGCTGACAAATCGGGCGGTAATTTGAGACCAATCATCACTTGTCAACCTTAAGTAACTCTATTTTCTACAATCTGAACGCATATTCTGGCACAATACATAGATTAAGTTCCCACTGATCTGATTTTCTTTTTTTTTTTTTTTTGGAAGGCGAGATGAATGCCAAGGTTGGGAGGGGAGTCTGAACGGTTCCTTGGGGAGCGCGAGTGTCTACTTACCCCTACTAGCATGTTGCTTGTTCGTATCATGGTGGGAAAGGTGGCAGATGGGAATCGTCTAGTCGAAATTTTGCGGAATACTCCTATTCGGCGAGGTCAATCAGGTTCACTTAGGTATCTCCAAAGTGCTTTTGACGGATCCGTTCCATAGCCAGTTCTTCAGGCATTGCTTGTAGGAATTTGTCAATCTCGTGCACCCAAAAAGAGTTCTGTGGGTTGACCTGGTGGGCAGATGTGTATTCCCAATATGATGGATACCAACCAGCGGTTTCCCAATCAATGATACCAACGATATCATCTTCGCGAACAAGAATGTTGAGACTGCTCAGGTCACCATGCGTAAATACCAGAGGCCAGGTCTTGCTTTGTTGTTGTTTGATAAGTTCCTGGATTTCAGGGTCCAGTCTCGGATCAAAGTCCATGCCCCTGCGTAAATGCCGATGGAAATCCTGGGTTGTAGCGAAGGGACCGAAGCGCAAGGAAGGCCCAGGAACACGGCAGTCAAAAAGCGATCCACCATCAACTGAAGCCACCCCCATGCCTTCTGAGGGCTGAAGATCCCGCATCTCGCGGACGTGTCTTGCTAATTGTGAAAGAAGTTTTGCCTTTGAATCCTCGCTTCGTCGTACCCAGCCACTGCCAATTATATCTCCCTTGATCCTTTCCATCACAATGTAAGTACAACCAGAATGAGTAAATGCACATAAGACTTTTGGCACTGGGATAGATGTATGTTGTGATATGAAACACATTGTTGATGCTTCAGACAAATGCACGCGGCGACCATATTTGACGCATATTCCATCTGTCAACATGAGAACATTCCCCTCTCGAGGTCGAAAACGCTTAAGGACTCTGATCGCTAGAAGCGTCAAACACCGATTAAAAAGGCTGTTATTGACTGGGTTGGCTGCGCTCAACGGAGGCGTGGAGGGCGAGGAGGGAGGCCCTTTTTGACTCGACGACATTATGATTGCATTCGCTAAACAAGTGTCGGAAATATTTCATTTCTGGTCTGCAGATGAGTCTACATATGGATATCAAAGGTGTGGGATGTGATAGTAGGGGGTGATATGAGGTTCATGCTGGATATTGTTAACATATGCACGTGATACCACGTGAGTACTAGGTCTATCCTCAGGCTGGGATGAAGGCATCCAACCTTCTTCCCTCTAAATATCCATAGTTTTATTTCTCCCTTCTGGTCACAGCAGTAGGGATCATTTCAGCTCATATGCCACCTTGACCTGCTTTATCCGCATTAGTCCAAGATCCTCATCTAGTTAACAGCATGTTTCTCGGACTGGATCTATACCACCAATTGACTTAGGGTTGGACTCAATATATCTGTTCCACTCTGACATTGCATGGGCGCAGCAAGCGCAGCCAGTGACTAAATCTAAATACTTATCACAGGTAAAGTATTTATAGCGGCCGATATTATAATATCCTAACATGAGACTCCTACGATCCTAGCAGTGGGGAGGTCCTGTGCTATCAGTTGTTTAAACTTATTCCGACCTGATTGACCTGGACTAACCACGATTTAGAATAGGGTCTTAGTACAGGTAGACTTTCTTATCTAACCAAAAGAGGACTGACTCCCAACAAGAGCAGCCGGGCTAGCTCAATCGGTAGAGCGTGAGACTCTTAATCTCAAGGTTGCGGGTTCGACCCCCGCGTTCGGCTTTCTTTTTCGTTCCGCAAACATTTTTACTCCTCTATTGTCATGACTACCAGCATCGACGACGGCTGTCAACGCATGCTGCGCTATTTTTGAGGTATCGTATCGTAGTTGCCCCAAACAAGCCCAGCTGCAGATCCCGATGTAGCGACTGTAGACTGAAACCGACCAAGTATTCCGTTGACCGGGACTTTTGTCACCAGATCATTCAAAGATACTTCAGTCGACGCCGAGGCGATTGCAGTAAATAATGTTCAGGACAACAAAAAATGCTGTCAAGGTGAATCATGACACAAGCAGAGAGTCAAGCGCTGACATGAAGATCCGAGCTTCTCTCAGCTGTTCAACAATGGCAGCCGCCGTCTCACGAGCGCCCTGCTCGCCAAGGAAGAAAAAGTGATTACCATGAATCTGCCGGCACATATTCTCCGGCCGTGAGTGGACCAGCCTGACAACCTCCTCCCAGCGCTCAGGGCTCAGCGATCTATAGCCTCGACCTTCGAGAGTACGCACGAGCTGGTGCACCTGCATGAAGCCCCAAGTCGCCTTGTCCGCAAGTACATGCCGTCCATCCAAGATGCTGTCACCGTGCAAAGCAGAAATCAAAGGCCATTGACGAAAGTTGTACGCGTCGGCATCATCCGTTGAGGTATATCGATCTTCAACAAACCCGCGCTCCGGGGAATAGCTCAAGCCAAAGCCGAGCAAGCCGACAGGCGTACGTCCATAGTAGCCACGGAGATACACATCGTCCGGAATGATGACATGGGAGTTTAAGCGATTCTGCTCATGGACCTGGTCCAGAAAAAGCTTCGACATCCTATCCAATGCAGCATACCCCTCGGACGTCATTTTGATACCAGGGGGAGTGGGCCGAGATCCAGCGAGTCCAGGAGTAGCAGAGAGACCCACGAATAACTCAACAGTTAGCCCCCGTGCTTTCGCTGCTTGCGTGTACGGAACCACTACCCAGCCGCCCATACTCCAAGCAACGAGTACGACCTTGGGGGACAGGCCGTGCCTCTCGATCACCATCTTCGTAACCTCCGCTGCTTGCAGACCCCAATCACGAATACGGAATTCTGGTGCCGTTGCAGCCATGATCTCGTCCGGCTGGCTCTGTAGCGGGTACGAGATGGCTAGTAGGCCGTAGCCCAGTTCCTTTAGCCAGTGTGCTAAGAAGTCCTCCCTGCGGCTTCCGGGATGGCCGCCATATGAGATGCGAGCATTATGGCCGCCACCCGGTATAAACACAATCAGAGAATTGTCGCGATTTGCGGGACTGAATGTGTAAAGTGTTGGGAATCCTGCGACAGTATCCAGGTGTTCTCCTGCATACAGCAAGGGCGGGGTGTTGTCAGTCATGCTGTTGGATGGAATCAAGCTGTTCACTGCAAACTTCCTCCCTCGCAAGACTGCACTTTGGCTGTCTTATGGTTGATGACACATCGCATGCTGCAAGAGTAGATTAACAACGTTGATTATCGAGGAGGAAAAGATTGGAGAAGTGTTTGTCGTTGATTTAAGGGAGGTGCGGGGATATGGTTCAGGGACAGTCACGTAATCCGCTCGCTCAGGGGAAGTATACAAACACACGTCAGCATGACAGTTGAATACCTTACGCTTTTGTTGTGTACCACAGAGTTTGTAGAGATGAATTAGGTCATGTTAGACGTCAGGTATGAAAGCATAAAATGCAGACACCAAGGCACATAGTCAACTAATATAAAGCACGACGAGATCGCTATCATATCAAAGGCAACAAGAAAACTCCAACAATATCACAATCAAATACAACTATCCTATGCATAGATCCTACTCCGCGTCAGCTTGATTGGAACTTGATTGCTCCCTTATGTGCTCTGCCGTATCCTTCTTCTCG
This sequence comes from Aspergillus lentulus, assembly GCF_001445615.1. Taxonomy (NCBI): domain Eukaryota; kingdom Fungi; phylum Ascomycota; class Eurotiomycetes; order Eurotiales; family Aspergillaceae; genus Aspergillus; species Aspergillus lentulus. The sequence continues at coordinate 536,548 of NW_028322122.1, forward strand.
ATGAACGCATGAACCACAGCTGTGAGTTCCTTGATCTGCTCCCGCAGCTGTATGATCTCCAAAGTACAGTTCTCTGCATTCGGATCTGGGGTGGTGTCCCGCACGGCCTGTCTCCAGGTATCATCCACGTCAAAGTCAACTTCCTCAGCAACATCCTCCCATTCCTGGACAACATCGTCATCCTCTTCTCCTTGGCGACGATTCCACCGGATCCGGCGTGCCTCGCGGGTCTCGAGCGTCGCGATGATGAGTAAGAGTGGTGAGTAGATGATACCCATGATGACCTCGTTCAGTTTGGCGTAGTACTCGCGCGGCATCCACCATTCAAATGGGAGGACCAGAAAGATGATTTCGAGCAGGTTGAAGGCTAGTAGGCTCGCCGTTAGTCAATGCGCGGTCTGCAGCAGCATAAGAGGACTCACGAGGAATGAAAACGTTTTCGTCTGGTGCCCGGACAAACTGCATTGTCTTCAGCGCGAAGATCGCCATGTACTCGTCCACAGCATTGCCAGCGATATCCTCATAAGCGCTATTGTAGAGGGCAATCAAAATGTTGAGCAAAACTATTGGCCGTCAGTAAAACATCGCCCGGTCTTGCTGCAAGCAGACCGACTTACCAATCATGACAATGAAATTGAACAAATAGTAGAGGACGAGACCAAAGGGGAACGCCAGTTCCTCGAATACGCCGAAATCTGGGCTCTGCATGACACTGTTCGCCATGCCTTGTATGATGCCCCTGGTAAGAGCGAGTTCGCCGTCTGCCTGGGCCATTCCGTAAAACGCCTGGAAGAACCCGCCAATAATGACAAAAAGAAGGGCAAAGAAAATCAAGCTCTCCTTCATCATGACTCGCAGCACAACGAACATGGCGCCGAAGAATTTGAATGAATCGAGGTAGAGCATCATACGCATCCAAAACATGGGACCTGCCATGGCCAGGAAATTGTAACTCAGCTGGTTGAGTGTTTTCCTCTGTTCATCGTTGACGGAGCTCGACCGCGTAAGGGCGGCGACACGGAGGAAGAATGACACTGCGAGGATGGTGTACAGAGTCGAGTTGAATGCGTTCCAGAAGTCGAAGTAGTCCCTTCCAACCTTCCAGAGTTTGGTGAGCTCGTCACAGATGTAGGACAAAGTCATGACATAGAGGATTCCCTCAACAACATCCAAATCCCCGGTAGAGTTGACGGTATTGATGACGATGGTATACAGGATGAGGTATATCAACGAGAAAAATATCTGGCATGCGTTCTGATAGAAAGGAGTCCTCATACGGTCAGGATGGAAATGAATTCTAAAGTCTGTGTTGTCTTTGTCGTGGTAGGGAACGAAATTGGTCGGGTTACCCTCTTCTTGACAGAACCACCCACGCCAGAGATACTTGATACACTTCTGGTATCCTGAAGAGCCTATGACTCTCAAAGCATGTAGATCCACGGCTCGCTCGATAACGTTGGCCGGTGTAGTTGGTTCTCCGTCCAGGAAGATGGAGTACCTCTGTAACAGGGCATCCTTCATGAGGGAGTCCTGGTCCTCGTCGCTCTCGATTCTGAAAGTCTTGGTTAACATTAAGCCTTTTCAGCTGTATTTAAGATGGTTTTTTTTTCTTACATGCGCTTCGCAATGACCTCACACGCCAGCGCGCGACGCAGGTGCAGATCAGATTCCCAGAGTTCGGCTCCCGCCTGCAGCTTGAACCACCGTAGACAAACAAGGAGACAGTACAGCACACAGGCTTTGTGGTCATCGCCACCTGCCTGCTTGGCAGTCTGGATCACTTCATCGGTGATGATGCGACTATTAGGCTTTGTGATAGAACTCTCTTCGATCTCGAACGGAATGACCTGTTCGATCTGATATTTCAATCGGAGAGCAACCTTCGTCACCTCCTTCGCAGGACTGACAGAGGCCCCCTGGTCGGCTCTGTAAGCAGGAAGCACTATTTGCCATGTTAGCTTCAGGAATGTGCGATGCTGGCCGAAGATCAGGCCCAGCCGTTGGTGATGACGTACAACGCCGCCGTTCTGGGAGACGGCGATGGTGAGTTCGAGATCCAGAGCTGAAGATGTCCCCCCAATACCCCATACTGAATGCTGTGAATTGTGATTCTACTCCGTACAGTCCAGGATTTCTGAAGAGCAGTATGCCTGCATTCGAAAGAAAGAAAGGGCAATGGAGAATCAAACTTCAAGCAAGACTCAGTTCCCGCGCTAAGGTCCCCGCCATTCCCAGCCACCGTTGATCTATCCGGAACTTCAAAACACCAGGGAACTCAATCACCGCGACCTTCTCAACTGTATGTGGCAAGTCTCTCGTGCAGCCTAGTACTACAACTATAGGTAATCGCTGAGTCCAGTCAAACCGACCCTACTTTCACCTTTGGAAATAATCTTCGTAGTCTAGAACGTACTCTTGCAGTTGGCACTTAGATATGAACTTATGTACATCAAATCAAGAGATAGAGCTGTCCCAGAACTGTGACCAGAGCTCAGTCATCAACGCAAATCTGAGTGATATGGACACATCGCTACGCCACAGGAAGCAGTGCAGCCGCAGATCCTCCCATGGGTGTACTGTTCTCAGCGTAAAAACCAAGTTCAGTCTGAACCCATTGTTCGAGAGAATGCTGCTCAGCCCTATCCCGCTCGTGAGCACATTAAACCCGTCTTCTGTCTCGTAATTCGTGTCATAAACGAAGCCCTTCTATCAGAAACTTTTTTCTTGCCCCCTTCTCTGACCCAACGCTGAAACAACCGTCTCTCTCTTGTGGCACCAGCCCAATTCCCAACGTATGCAAGAAAAATGGAGGTTTGTCATTTGCAAAGGGCCCATTGGCCCAAGGAGTCGTGACTAAAGAGGCGCAGCATGGAGAATTTATTCAGGGACACCCTCGTCGCTCTCGGACATGCTCTCATCGCCGCTGACTTCCATGTTTTCACGCTCCCGCTTGTCCATGAGCTCCTGGAGAGCAGCGTCGTCGTGCTCGGTGACAGCCTTGGGTGCCATCTTGACGACACAGCCACCCCCGGCTTTCTTGATCTCGCTATCGATTCTCTCGATGGCCTCCTCGAGCAACTTGATACCCAAGTTCTTATCCAGGCACTGGCTGGTCAGGACGTACAGGGGAGGAGCGACCAGCTTGACCTTGATCTGGTTCTCGGGGGTATTGTTCGCCTCGGCGGTGCGAAGAGCGGTCTTGACGGCGTCGATTCCGTCGTAGCCGAAGCAGGTGACTTCGATATCAGCACGAACTTTGGTCGGGGAGGGAGTCAGCTTCTTGCTGATGTACTGTGTCAACTCCTTCTTGACGGCTTCGCTGGGAAATTCCACATCCTGCCACACGTCGGGGTTCCTATTGATAAAATGAGTCATAAGGTCGAAATATGTAGATGTGCGGGTTGATCATACGTGATGGAGATCTTGAAGGCATCGTGAGCATGGCCGTATTTCCGGTTCAGTGGCCATCCGATCTTCTGGTACAACTCCTCAAGGGGAGTCTGAGTGGCTTCGGCGACATGGCGCATGATGGAGTGAACCGCCTTGCTCTTGTTGTACCTCTCCTCGCACTTGACGACATCTTCGGGAGAAACTCGACGCTTGGAAAGATCGATGTAACCTGTACAGAGACGGAACCTATTAGACGGATGCTCTCGAGTACTTTCAGAGTCGGTCACACTTGCCCTTTTCCTTATCAACACGAAGCACGATGACAACCTCGTTGCGGCCAATCCGAATGAGCTTCTGGATACTACGAATACGTCTCCGCGACAGTTCAGACAGCAAGATCATGCCATCGATATTGTCATATTCGAGGAGCTTCACGTATGCGCCCATTTCGGCGATCTGCAAAATGAAACAGCGGGATTAGTCAAAGATTCCTGCAAAAGAACGACGAAGGCCATAAAAACGGTCGCATACCTGCTTGACATTGACCATGACATAGCTGTCGACTTCCGGGTACTTCTCCTCGTAGAAACGGCAATTTGTTAACGACATTTTGGCGGGGCTGCGCCTGATATTAGACGGGATTCGACAAGGATTTGAGGATTAGAGACGAATGAGGAGCGCGAAAAACGTTTTCCCTGATAGCTCCTATTAGAAGATCGAAGGTGTGCGACAGGTGCAGAGGGAAGAGGAGGTGCGGCAGCAGGCGAGTTCTTCGACAATCTCAAATCACTTTGTGGCGGTTCAAAACCCACTTTTGGGCTTTGTTGCAGCCCGCATCGAATTCCGGACAGCCATAGGTACCCACAGTGCAGTTATATCACGTGGTCGAGAGTTTTCATGTACCGCCCGGCAGAAAACAATCCAGCTTATCGAGTTTATCAGTTCAGCCACACTGCCATTGTATCTGGAGGCAAGACTGGAAGTCTCAAGTCACACAAATCTCTCTGCCATGAGCTCACGATCAATCAACAGCGGTAACGACTTTGTTGAAGCCGGTTCTGATGGATGTTCATCGCTTTCCTTACTGCCTTGACCTGCCCTCCGCCGTTTCTCGGCTTACTTGGCCGAGCCGCTTCCACCGCCCTTCGCATCTTGGAGCACCACTTTCGTTGGACCTTGTTGAAACATTTAGCTAATATTTCACGGTCTAGCCTTTTTCCCCTCTATTTTACTATATTCCTGATTCCTTTCCTCTATCTCTCTTCTATTCTACCCGAGCATGGCGGTTTTTGGATGATTGTTTATGTCCCCGATTATTGAACGATCACAGTTTCGTCTTGTGTTTGTATAAGCATGTCGGATTCCACTTCCCTCCATGGGACGGGTCAACACCGCTCGGTGCGGGACCGAATGTTTGATATCTTTCGGACTTCTTCCCCAACCAGTTTTTCAGCTATCCCTGAGGCCAACCCACGAAACTTGCCGACATATACGACGGAAGAACCCGATGCTAGAACTCGTCTACTGGAATCATACCATGACGGGGAAGCTGTGTGCGGACAGAAGGTTTGTCGCCATGGCACATTCTCCCCGAGACCAGAGACACTACATGGCGTCTTGGGATTGAGCGCCGGAAGGACAGACCTTTCGGGTGGTTCCAGTGGGAACTGTAGTGGTGGACATGGGCCAGACAACCTACGCTCGTTGGAGTCATCGACATCCGGATTACCTGTGAAGAATCGCAACGCACTGTATGTTTTGATACCCTGAAGGGCTGAGTGTCTTTCGAAGACGCTCAATATTGAAGGGTCTTTCCGTCATGGCTAACCTTCAGCTAAATCAGTTACCTCTCGTATTACATCCCGTTTTTCAATTGGATTGGCCAGTACCAATGGTCCTTCTTCCGAGGGGACCTCATCTCTGCATTGACTGTTGCATCAATCTATATTCCAATGGCACTCTCCTTGTCCTCGAACCTCGCGCATGCGCCGCCTATCAATGGTCTCTATTCTTTCGTGATCAACCCCTTCGTCTATGCCGTCTTGGGAAGCAGCCCTTTGCTGGTCGTTGGCCCAGAAGCAGCAGGATCATTGCTCACCGGTACAATTGTCAAGTCAAGTGTCCGGCAGGGAGATTCGCATGAGGATAATGGTGCTGAGAATGCCATGGTGGTGGGAGTAGCAACTGCCATGGCAGGCTCAATGATCCTGATTGCAGGACTGACTCGTTTGGGATTTTTGGATAACGTCCTCAGTCGGCCTTTCCTGAGAGGATTCATCACCGCCATTGGCTTTGTTATCTTCGTGGATCAATTGATTCCGGAAGCTGGGTTGGCAGAGATGGCGAAAGACGCCGGGGTCAGTCACGGCACCACTGTGGACAAGCTACTGTTTTTCTTTCGAAATATCAGGAACTGCCACCGCCTCACAGCCGCAATGTCTTTCAGCAGCTTCGCCATTATAATGGTCTTCCGGTATGTGCTGAATCCTTCCCTGCAGGGTATGTATGTCCTAACTCGGTGCGCTATTCAGAACGTTGAAAAAGAAACTGCAACCGCGCTACCCTCAGGTCGTTTACTTTCCAGATCGCATCTTGGTAGTCATTCTTGCGGCGATTCTGACGTGGCGTCTGGACTGGGATGAGAAAGGGCTCGAAATCCTGGGTCCCATGAAAAATACAGGAAATGGCGTCTTTGCGTTCAAATGGCCTTTCCAGTTCAGTCATATGAAGCACGTTCGCACGGCAATGAGTACCTCTTTCATTATCGCGCTGCTTGGCTTCTTTGAGTCCTCTGTAGCCGCGAAGGGACTGGGTGAGAGCAGAAGCGACGGTGTTAAGGGTATGACGGTCAGTCCCAACAGGGAGATGGTGGCTCTCGGCGTGGCCAATGTCGTTGGGGGGTGCTTCATGGCCCTACCTGCGTTTGGTGGGTACGGAAGAAGCAAGGTCAATGCTTCCACTGGAGCTCGAAGCCCCATGAGCAGTATCTTTCTGAGTATCATTACTCTGGTCTGCATTCTAGTCCTGCTCCCTTATCTATACTATCTTCCGGTGAGTTCTCCTGTTGTCTGTTGCGGCCAACTGCGATATTTTATGGAAGCTGATGTCATTTAGAAAGCGGTCCTTTCAGCGATGATCTCTGTTGTCGCCTTTTCGCTGATTGAGGAATGTCCGCATGATTTGGCATTCTTCATTCGTCTACGCGGTTGGACTGAATTGGCCTTGATGCTTCTCATCTTCGCCTCAACGATATTTTATTCACTCGAGTTGGGTATCGCGCTTGGAATCGGGCTTTCCGTCCTGATATTGATTCGGCACTCGACTCAGTCGCGCATTCAAATTCTCGGGAAGATACCGGATACGGGTCGATTCGACAATGCCGAGCTCCATCCCGAGAATGTCCAACTGATCGAGGGCGCCCTTATCGTCAAAATTCCCGAGCCTCTCACTTTTGCCAATACTGGCGACCTTAAGAATCGCCTACGCCGTTTGGAACTATATGGTTCGAGCAGAGTGCATCCATCCTTCCCTCGGATGCGCTCTCCAGAGAACAATAAGAATATCATCTTCGATGTCCATGGTGTCACTAGCATTGACGGGTCTGGCACCCAGGTTCTTTTCGAGATAGTGAAAGGATATGTGGACCAGGGGACGCGAGTGTTCTTCTGCCGTCTTCCCAATCGCGACGTCTTTCGAATGTTCGAACGAAGCGGTATTGTGGAACAATGCGGAGGAATGACTCATTTCGTTCCCAGTGTGGATGAAGCGCTCAAACTCGCCGAATCAGAAGAGCAGACGGCCGAAAGCTGAAGTGATTCAGGAAATAGAGCAATTCTGGCACACGGCCAAACAACCTATCTCTATTTGACTCTCACGATGTATTGAACGATTGACGATTGTGTATATATTCCCAGGCAGCACGCTGTATGTATAAATTCCTGAAAAGCATGGAGCCAGTGCAAGATTGGATCGTCGGATAGGGTTGCGACTTTCTATACTCCGTAGACGAGCAAGCACTTCTTTGAATGAGATGATGTACTTGCGTGGAGAACGTGATCTTTCTTATTTCCTCTCCTTTCTCCGTATCAAATAGGCTCGCAGGACTGCGTTGTGTCTGCGTCCCGTCGGGTGATGGCTGAGTAACGTCCTGATAGAGAAAGTGGGCGACATCCACGGAGGCGATTCAGTTCAGGCACGAGCACCTCATTTGGGCCAGGGTACGTAGGCAAGTCGTCAATGCCGGGATTAGGCTAGCGCAGGGGACGGCTCATGGACTGCTCCCTGCGTAGCATACGGTTTCAGAAACAGTCATCTGTATCTGATCACCTCAAGAGTGAAAGTGAAAGCTGGGTCAGGCTCAAGCAACTAAACTCGCTGGGAGCATCTCATCACGCTCATGTCTGCTCATCACCGCTCATAGCAGCTCGACGTATAACAGCTTGGAGCAGTGCCTCATTCGCCCGCAATAGCAGACTATCCTTGCTCTCACGAGCTGCAGTAGCACCATCTTCAGAGCTGGAGCCAGCTTGTCCCGACGGCGCGACCAGCTTCATTTTACCTTCACTGCCGAGGACGAAGCTGCCACATGCTATTTTAGTCAGACGCACGGGTTGATTGACCGAGTGAGCCAGATCTCCCAGATTCAGCTTCATCGCCAAGTGCTTCTCTAGGTAGGTGGATAGGCCTGTTAAGACAGAAACCTTCTGGTGAGTCGACCCGCTGTTTGAATTGCTTTTGCGCACAAAGTCCATGAAGGAACCGCGCGGAAGATTGATGTTGAGGGATCTCAGAGCCGGCGCAACGGGCGGCGCAAAGGACAACGTAAGCTGCGTTTCCTTGATGGTATCTTCGAACATCCGATAAGAGTCGGAAGCCCCGTCATGGTCTCCTGCCATCAGCATATCGATGTACATCCCTAGGGCCGTATACATGAAAGTTGAGGGCAAGCGAAGAACAGAGCAGTAAGTGTCAAAATTAGCAGACAAGAAAGAGATGAAGGTCTGCCGCAGTGGATTTGGGAACCGCGTCAGTAGGAGCGGGAGCTGAGTGGACTGTTGTCGCCTTGCCGAGATGCGACGGCCATCTGGTGCTGCGAGGAGAGCAGCTTTATAGGTGATGTTTTCGTACTCTAGAGTCACCAGTATCCCGGAAAGTTTCTCCGATGTAGCTTGTGTTGAGGGTGCCGATAACGTTTCCCAGACGCAGTCTTTCAGAGGTCCTGTTCTGGAGAAGATATCATCATCCACAGCGCCAGGTGCATTTAATGGAGTGTGGGCACTAGAAAATAGATCCCCTGCGAGCTGAACCCTCAATCTGCTAGCATAAGTTCTCAGAGCGGCCTGATTGCCAAGAAGGGAATGGAATTCTTTCCCATGGTGCAGGGGAGAAAGACGGTGCAGTGTCCATGAGGTATTCCAAAGCTGCTGTAGGTCAGAATGTGCCATCACGAACTTCTGAATGACTTTGTCCAGTAAAGTCTTCGTGTCGTATACCGAAGTTGAGGAAGAGTCGTACCTGGATGTATCTACTTGATCGCGATATGGAACGCGACAATCAGGCAAACAAAGCAAACAAATTTCCCAAACTGATATACGTTTAGGGCTTAGGGCTGTTGGTCCAGAATGCAAGAGACCGCGAGAAGTCAAGCCATTTGGACTCTTAAGCATGGCAGTGAATAGATTTCCAACCTTTACAGTGCACTGTTGTAGTGATAACAATATATAGAAAGAAAGCGCTCAACCCATTTCTATGCAGCCTCAACTCCGAACTGAGAGCCATGCCCTGTATCTAACGCCTGTGTCCTGGTCAACGAGATGGAAGCAGATTGAAATATACACCAAAGACAATTTTCCTCATGCACGCCAGGCCCTGCCTTGACGGCAATCCTGACAACCTAGTGCTACGGGGACACCTTTCCAGACCCAGATATTCTCTGCGTCATGGGGAAGAGCTCTCCGTGAGGCCAATTCCTCTCTAGCAACATCGAACCAAACATCCTGCACCGATGAATGAAGATGCGATACCGGCGTGCTCTCGAACACCAACGAGTTGATATCGTCTTTCTCGTTCAGCATCAAATCATTATGAAAGTTACGCATGAAATCTTTTCGTTGCACTCGCTGACTGCCACCATCACCTATTTCTGCGGAGAAGTATTCCACTATTCGAAGAAACGGTGACGCAGTAAGCAGCGAGCCGATCCAGCTGTCATCCGCCACGGGCTCCTCGGGGGGCACAGTATGTCGTAGGTACGAAACGAGCAGCTGCATACAATGGTGCGTACAGATCAGAGTCGAAGTATTGGTAAATGGAGCCGATCGAAGAATTCCGATCTGCAAATCTCGGTACAAGGATTTACGGACATCCGGGGGTATAGGAACGGGCAATCGTCTGGCTTCCATGTCTTGCAAAAGTGCATTTTTTAACTCACGACGGGCAAGACTGTAAGCCTCCAGAAAGTATAGCGTGTAGTACCTGGTAGGAAGACGCGTCTCATTAGAATCAGTCGCTGGAGGATGATTTGCGACGAGCACTTACATAAGTGGTATGAGGTTGAACCATAGACTGGACTTCCCCCGTTTCAGGAACTCATTGCGCTCATTTCTGGATGGAAACATCGCCTTAACGAAAGCTGGCTCGCAGTGGACGAATCGATCCATGACGCGGTCTGCGAGGTAGTAGCAAAGTTTAGAACACAGCTTTGCCCGTCGTCGCAAGCTATGCATATAGCGGAAAGTGTATAAATGGCCGCCCTTGGCACTTTTGGCGGGAGGGAAAAGGTCGGACAGAAGCACTACATCGTCTTCGGGATTTCGAGTATATTCTCTCTCGCTATCGATGGGAGATGGTAGCGTTCCATGACGAGCCTGTCGAAGGTATTGGCGCGCGATCAGCTGTTCATGAAATGTGAGGACTTGACAAAAGGCCTTGCAAACAAGTTTGAGTTGCAGCAGGTCTTTGATACCACATTGAGCGAAAATCTTGATTTGGATTTCGACAGGCAGGAGATCCCAGGGCGAGGAGGTTGGTACTATGTCGGTTTTCTCGATACTGAGCCCGTGTCAGCAATTAGGCTGACATGTACAAAGCTAATCCCATAAACAATGTAAAAACTTACACCGAGCTCGATGACAATGAGGACGGGAAGAGACTTTTCCGGGACGGCTTTTTACCCTCTGATTTTCTGCCTCTGCGAATTGCAGCACCGGCTTTCTTTGCATGTTGGCGCAGTTGTTGCAGGATCTCACTCATCATCAAGCAGCGGAAACCATAAGGAGGCCGGCTCCACCTTCGAAGTCAAAGTTAAGGGGGCAGTCACCGGCTCACCATGCAGGGTGAGACTCTCTAGAGAGACAATTACTGTTCTGTCATGAAGGACTTTCAAAAGGAAGAAAGTAGTGCTTACCTCCAGATCCATCGTCATTCTATTATTCTCCGCTTCAAAGACAGGAACAGAAATGCCGTGACTAAGCCACGCTTATCTGATCTAAGAATAGTTTGATAGCGCAAAGTACTATTAAAAGTATTTTTTTAATGAACTTTCACGTGTCCGTCAATTTGACAGAACTTGATTGAAGTGAGCTAGCTAGCCAGTCAAAGTTTCAAACGGCAGGGTGGATCGGAGGGGAGTGTTTGAGCATTATTGTACCCTTGAAACGAAAACATGGTACATCACTCGACTGAATGCAACTTTCTTCGCCATCATTAGTATTAGTCTGTATTGAAAAGCTCCGATATGACTGGTGAGAGCGCTATTCGTCTGTAATTAGGTTTGTTGTAGGTCCATAAGAGTAACTTAAGAAAGTATACTTTAGATAGATATCACCCTGATGAACACAATAAGGATACATTTACGTCATCCGTTCCCGATGTTGCGCAACGCTTATGCACGTGGCTAAGCGCAGGAGACCATCAATTGCATTCGGGTAGCAGTGCCAACCTCCCAAGTTCTCACAGCTTTTAGCAAGCTCAGTAAGAAACCTAGAAATGAGCAATAACATCCTCATTGTCGGTGCCAGCCGAGGCCTTGGAGCCTCGTTGAGACACTTGTACGCATCCAAGACATCAACAGCCAGTGTCTTCGCGACAAGTCGATCCAGTGCCCCTCCGGAAGACAGTTCTGAATCTCGCGTCTCATGGATCCAGAATATTGATGTCTCCCAACCCAATGTGGGCGAAACTCTGGTATCCCAACTGCCTTCATCCACCAAGCTCTCCTGCGTGATCGTCACGGCGGGCTATTTCGGATTCGAGACATTTGATGACCCCGACTGGGAAAAGGAAGTAAGGATGTATACCACTTCCGCCATTGGCCCCGTCTTTGTTGTGCAGCGCCTCGTCAAAGCGGGTCTGCTGGACAAGGGAAGCAAAGTGATATTGGTCAGCAGTGAAAGCGGGAGTATCACATTGCGGCATGAAAAGGAGGGTGGAGGGAATTATGGTCATCATGCCAGCAAGGCCGCATTGAATATGGTTGGGAAACTTCTAAGTCTAGATTTGAAAGAGAAGGGCATTGCTGTCGGGCTGGTACATCCTGGCTTCATGCGCACGGAAATGACCAAGAGTGTAGGATTCGACAAGTACTGGGATGCCGGTGGAGGTAAGAGGTCATTGACGTGTCTATTGTACTATAGAGTGGCGCTGATCCTAGGACTACTCGCAGCCGTTACCCCCGATGAAGCAGCTCAGTCTCTGGCCTCGTTCATAGATGGCTTTGACATTGGTCAAACGGGGCAGTTCTGGGCACCACGAGGACCTGGGTAAGTGTAGCTTTGGACCAGACAGTCAAGCACGAGGCTTGGTGCTAATTCTTTGGCAGGGACATTGGGACTGCAGAAGCTGTTCTGGGGAAAGACTTGCCTACGCCGTTACAACTACCATGGTAGGCTGGAGAGCCATAGATACTTAGTCACGTAAGGTCGAAGGAATGGATGAGGACCATCTACAGGGGGATCATTCTTTTGTGTTAAGCGAGATGGTTTCCATCCGATGATAGTATATATATCCCGAATGCACCATCTTGCCGGGAGACCTTGCCAGTAACACGCTTTTTACGTAGACAAACCAATTGAGAGCTTCTCCATGTAAGCAGCGTACTTTCTGCATCGCCATCTTGTTCTCAGAGAAGAAAGGAACCAGACGGAAATAGGCCGCATTCTTTTCTCACAGCGTCAGGCAGCAAACTGGGGCTAATCTGGTCATTGAAATGGTTACAAATAAATGGACTTAAAAAAAGTCAAATGCATCATCCGTGAATCGAACACGGGCCTCGTCGATGGCAACGACGAATTCTACCACTAGACCAATGATGCTTTAGCTTGAAGCATTTCTCATAATTAATGATTATCTTCACCTCTCCGCAGATGCACGGTGAAGCTATTGTTCAATCCGTCCCATTCTGTCTACATGTGCTACATGGGACTCGGGGTCCAGTACTGGTGGACAGCTGATAGGAAATGCAGGTGTTGACCTAAACCAAATAGGAAGCTGATTTGGAGTTTCTGGCCCGCACATGCCGATATCCGAAGCACTGCCTCCGCCCGACTGCGGGATACAGTAACTAGGTTCACAAATGTACTCACGCTGCGCCTTGAAGCTTTTCCCAAGGTTGTAATTGTCCACTAGTACACTCTTCCATCTGAATACGAGGGTTTTTATCGCAGCAATCAGTGATTGCATACGTCACAGCTCCATACCATTAGCTCAAGGGAATTTATCTGATTTGCTGGTTCAAGTGGGCAATGCAGAACTAATGGCCGCTAGAAACCATCTGGAAGGCAATGCAAGCTCACGTGGATGGGCATGTTGCCTGACATCGGCTCTGTGCAGCAGACAGCACGGCCTAGCGGGGCAACAATCAACAAGAGCATGAAGCTCGTCAGTAGTGGGACAATCTACCTTGCCAACCAGGGTTCTTGACTCTTGATGCCTCTGCAGACAATTACACGAGAGCCATCCTTCGCGCGACTCCACTATCGAATGGTGGTTGACACTTGACAGCCTGATAATACTGGACAGATCGCCTGCTGCGGCAGTGCTCTGCATTGCGGCTCATGGAGCCGAATACGGGGTGCCCAAAAGGGTACCGATCTGAGCAGGCCATGGATGAGCTAAGGTGCCGTGAAGACAGATGGTTCCCCCGTTGATGGAGCCCATCTACCCATGTAACTCTACGTGTAAGAGAGGTAGATGTGGAGGGAACGGCATGAGATGTACTCCGTATGGCACCATGGATCAGCGAACTGAGAAGCATCCCAAGCTCCGCGGACCCTAAGAGAACAAAAGGAACAACTCCCACATACCTTGCTCAGCCTTTTGATGTGGAAACCATCCATCCATGGTTTGCGCCCGGATTGCCCACCAAGTGGGAAACCAATACGTACATAGCCTAGAGCAGCAGGAGCTAGACTGCTTAGCGCTTAGGCGGAGGAGATCCAGTGGATATCGCCAAGTGCTGCGCCCCACATGAATTTGCGGAGATGCATCACGGTTGGTGCTGCTCGGTAGCTACTTACTGTGAGGCAGGGCATTAGAGGTACTCATGATAGTGTACCTTATGACGATGAGAGATAGGCACAGTAGTCTAGGTAGCTTAGATCTGTACTGCACGGGAAATAAGAGATATCACTACCTATTTAACCCCGCAACATCCCATCTCTCTTCACTACGCAATACACTTCCAAGTCTCACGGTCATCAACCGTCTCTTTCAGTGTGGCGGCCTGAACCTTAAGCTGATTCGTACTTGGGCTTTACATTCTCCCATCCCTCGGGAGCACCTTTATACTGCATTTTCACCAATCAGTCCCATTATCTTGTCTCTGTTAGTCAACTCTTATACAAGCGAACACTACAGATAGCCACGATGTCCACCGAGGCGAACATTCCTAACGGAAAGGCACCGGTGCAAAGCGCGCCAGGCCACAGCGCCCACACACGCGGACCCGTGGTCGTCCAGCCAGCGCGCCTTGATGACTTGCAGCCAAGATATGCCCAACAGATCCAGCATGATGCCGATAACCCGGATGCGCATAGCTGGTACGCTTCCTTGAGTAAGTCTTAGCATTTTTAACTCTTCGACTGTTGTCGTCTGTTTACTCATTCTGGTTCAAATATAGTCCATACATTGGGTGAATGCATTGGTGGCTTGGGAGCTATCCCGTGCTGCATCTGCTGCCCCAACCCGTTCAAGCCAGTGGCACAGGGTGAGGTGGGTCTGGTCACCAAATTCGGACGGTATGGAAGCATTGCGTAAAGTGCGATCAATGGTATACTTACTTCTGCGGTAGATTCGAGCGTGCGGTCGATCCTGGTCTGGTCAGAGTTAACCCTTTGAGCGAACATCTGACGACCGTCGACGTTAAGATCCAGATCGTCGAAGTACCCCGCCAGGTTTGCATGACCAAGGACAATGTCACTCTCAATCTGACCTCGGTCATCTACTACCAAATCATTTCGCCTCACAAAGCGGCTTTCGGCATTGCCAACGTACGGCAGGCTCTGATCGAGCGCACACAGACAACTCTGCGGCATGTTATCGGAGCGCGGGTTCTGCAGGATGTGATTGAACGCCGCGAGGAGATCGCCCAGTCGACGTCTGAGATCATTGAGGAGGTTGCAGCTGGATGGGGTGTTCTAGTCGAATCGATGCTCATCAAGGACATCATCTTCAGCAATGATTTGCAGGACTCGCTCTCCATGGCAGCGCAGTCCAAGCGTATTGGTGAGAGCAAAGTCATTGCTGCTCGTGCCGAGGTGGAATCCGCCAAGCTCATGCGTCAGGTATGTTGTACCTCATCCAGCCCCGACAAGCCCAGCAGAACTAACGCAAGACTTCTCTAGGCTGCGGACATTCTGTCCTCTGCTCCTGCCATGCAAATCCGCTACCTCGAGGCCATGCAAGCTATGGCCAAGACCGCTAACAGCAAGGTTATCTTCTTGCCCGCTGTCAACCAGACAGTGCAGCAACAGCTGGCTGCAGCCGATAATGCCGGCGAGGGTCCAAGCAAATACGGAGCCGGGCTGCCTGGACAGGCGGACGACGGGTTCCAGCGCGCTATCAATGCCCGGGTGGTGGAGGATATCTGAGCATGATAAGGCCGGTGTCTTGATCCAGATCAGATAATGCTGAAAATCCGTTGACGCCATCCGTCACGGATGAGTACCTGCGCTCTTTTGCTCTACTTTAATTCCCCTGATTCTACCGACGATACCCACTTTCTTTCATGTTGACTGACTGCCTGATACTCTTGTATTCTTGGTTTGCTGGATATGCACGGCTATTTCCTGGAATCTTTTTATGATGCCTCTGCTGAAATAACTTGCTTCTCTGCGTTCCGCAACTGAATAATGCCTATACTTAATCGAAGCTTTCTTTGGACAATTTTCATTCTTTCAGTATGCCATCAACGTAACATATTGCCGTAGGCGGTGAAGATTAAACATTGACACGATGGAAGCATCGATAGGAGTTGTCAACATGAGCGGGACATAACGATACAGAAAATCTAGACTAGCCGATGTCGGTCGCGGGTTTGGAGCGAGGAATATCTCGTAATATTTCAATCTTGCTCTATTAAATTCTACAAAGAACGAGCTCCTGTTTCCAGTCCTCCCCGGTAGACGCTCCAACACAATGGCCTCGACACAGACTCCCAGTCCGGCTCGCGCAGCTATCTTGACCTCAAACACACGATCCTCTCAAGAAGTGACCCCTGACTTTACCGACCCATCCTTCGATCCAGCCGATTTCCTCAACGATGTCCTTCCCCCGCTGACGCTGGCGTCATCGCAATCCCGCGGCGCGGGCGCCGTCCCCCTCGCGGAATTGTCCGCTCAAGTCCAATCGATCCTCACTCAGATCAATGCGCAGAATGTCCGGCTTTCCAATCAGCTCACACAGCTCACCGATGAGATACTGCGGAGTGGAGGGCGACTGGCTTATGAAGTTGAGGTGCTGCGGGGTGAAGCGATTGGGCTTTCGGATACGTTGACCGAGGTCCTTCAGCCGGATATTGCCCAGTTTATACCCGAGGGTCTACAGACTGCTGTGGATAGCGACAAAGATGTTGCTATGGCTCAAAAGGGAGAAGAGGGAGAGACGGCGGTAGAAGAGGGGCAGGCGGTCGCTGATCCGGATTACATCACGAAACTACGGATGCTGAATCAAGTACGGTCGCGACTGGAGGATGTGGTTCAGACCTTTGGAGACGCCATGGAGTGGCCGTTACCGCCATCGGAGACCTCGCTGACGTCGTCATTCATCTCGGTCTCCGCCCCTGAACCTGGGCCCGAGAGCCAGAGTCTCGAGGAGAAGGGGCAGGAGGTTGCGAAGAAGCTGCGGAACGAGATTACAGAGTTACTCAATACCAATGGTGGTGGACAAGCAGGTTTGGATGCAGCTACGAAGCGGTTGGAAGCGCTACGTGAGTTGGCGACGATATGGAAGGGCTCCGCTGAAGAGAAGGCGCGAAATCGTTTTCTGGATAGTCTGGCGAAGATTATAGATGACCGGCGCCGGTCACTGGAGAACCAGGGCAGTTCAGATCAGTCCCAAGCGCGATCCTCGTCGACGAGAGGGAAGACGATGGGCCATCAACGGCAGGAAAGCGAAGGGCCCGGGGGTGGCATCTTCAAGAATCTACAGCGCCTACGTGAGGAGATATACCTGGAATGATGCGCTTATAGTGTATATCGGACTGTGTACAGATTCAGATATATCTTGTGTATACCTACGTGCAAACCTGGAGTTCTCGCTGTGTAACTGGACCAGGACACAGTCACACGGCGACCATCTAGACAGTCCGGAGTACGGAGTAGAGGCTAGACTAAATGCTGATCAGGATGAAACGCCCATGCGCCAAGCCTGGCCAGGAATCAATCGTCCCTGAATCTCAAACATCTGTTTACCCGGGACCCGAGGGGCGATGACGCGGCAAAAGGCAATAGATGACAATCAATACAACGGACTTCAATACTGGTGGACAGAGGAATATAAGAGAAACTCTTTGTAAAATTTGATGTTTGATATGACCCCCGAAGCGAAATTAGATGACGACAAGCTAGATAATAAGAGTCGTCCGCGGCACAGCGTCGGGCGATCGCATCAAATATGGCGGCGGATGGATCTTAGTCCACGCCTATCAGGAGAGCTCCACCGGGACGATGTAAATCATTTCCTGCTCCATCACACGGAGTACCACAGTCGCCATGCCTGCTAAGAAGTCTGTGGCTTTTTGCAACGTGCGCTTTATCATTCACTTCATTTTTAAACCTCATATCCAACGCAGATGATTGACCAGGGACCGACGACCTCTGGAACTGTATAGGCTGCTCACCATCCAACCCCTATCGCATTACGCTGCGGCGTCGTCATTGACTTCTGTTCCATCGGCGCGAACAATATGGTGCATTGCTTGATTGACTGTTGAGCGCTCCTCTCCCCCAATCGCACAATTGACGACTATTTACGACTGTAATCCCTCATCCTCTGCGCTCGCCTTCGAATATCTCAATGCAGGAATGCCTATCTCGAGCACGACCTCTGCTTATAGTGGTTGATACCAACATTCCTTTTCCGCTCGGCTCGAACTCCACTGTGATTGATTGTTGTTCGTTCTCACAGAGGGCCAGAAGGGTACGACAAGTCGGCCAGAATGGCTACCCCCCGCGGTTCCATCCCGTGGGGCGATCAGTATAACTCCGTGCGCTCCAGGGCGACGACGCTTCTGCAACAAGTCTATCTGTATGGCCGACCGAGGGCTCGTCCGGCGAGGGCTCGTCTGGCCAGGGCTCTCATTATCACACTCGCCGCATGTTTTTTCCTTTACGTTTGTCTCTCAGCGCCGTTTAGACAGGTATGTTTTCTGGTTACTTCAGGTTGATCTGCGACTGACATTAGCTGTCTATGCAGACCTCCGTCAATTACTGGCTCAAGTATCCCTCATACCATCCATTCGGTGGCCGCCCCGAAGACACCCCCATGATCCATACTGGCGGACCTGCGCTAAGTCGGAATGACACTCTACCGAACAGCCTGGAGAAAACCAACCCTTCTTTTCATCTTGTACTGCCCGCTGGGCAGAAGAGCGCCGCGCTGTGTCGCACAATAACCTCCGCAATGATCTTGAATTATCCCCCGCCTACTTTGCTTCAATACGGCAGAAAGCTCCCAAGCGGATCCTCCGAATATGATTACGTGGTGGACCGTGTGACGGGCATATACAATTTCTTGCAATACACCCCGCACGTGCGGGATGGCGACTTTGTCCTCATCGCCGATGGCTATGATGTTTTCTTCCAGTTACCGCCGGAGGTGCTCATCCAGCGGTTTCAGAATATACTCAGGGAGAATAACGCCAAGTTAAGAAAGAAATACGGCCTCGCGAAGGAGTATCATCCATACCGCAAAGGCCTGGAGGAGGCCTTGCAGAAATACTCTCAGAGAGTGCTATTTGCCGCAGGCAAAGAGTGTTTCCCCAACATAACCGCAGATGCCGGCTGTGTCACTGTACCGCAGTCCAGCTTGCCCCCGGATGCCTACGGCTGGAAGACCGATATTCATCCGGAGGGACACTTGACCCGACCACGGTGGCTGAAGCCCGGTACGGTGATCGGCCAGGCTGCCGACCTGAAATTGATATACGCCGAAGTACTGCGCTTTGTGGAGGAGAACCGGCACAACCGCAGTGACTATCTGGCTCTGACCCAGATGTACGGACGCCAGGAGTACGTGCGAGAACTAGAAAGACGGAGAAGTTCCAACTGGTTCAACGAGTGGGTTTACCGACTAGTTGGCATTTCCGATGCTGCGAATATCACGGGCGTGAACCCGCACCTTGAGACAGGTCATCGTTACGAATACGGAATCGGCGTCGATTTCGAATCTCGTCTATTCTTCAACACGCACAAATCGAAGCAGGATGTCGAATGGCTCCAATACCACAATATCCCCCTAACATCTTCCGTCCAGATGAAGCACGGCGTTCCCCGCGAGAGGCGCCTGCTGCTTCCCCCGGATCTCGCCAGTCCGAGACTTCGCAATCCCTTCGTCCAACCCCGGTTCGGCAAAGACGAACAGGTCAAACCAGAGTTCAACTCTACCCTTGACGCTCTTCCAAATGCAAGGAATCATACATGGCATCACATGCCCTTGCTGACGAATATCCACTCGGCCTCTGTGCCAGCCCTGATCCATCTCGACGAGGAGAAGCCCGTCAAGGACGACAAAGCCTGGCCGGTGAAGCACCCCGAACGGCTGATACGAGATACCTGGTGGTACAACATGTGGTACCAACCGTGGGCTCGCGCCCTTCTCCGCAAGTACATGCGTAGCCCTACTGGATTCGACGCTGCCCAATCAGCCCTCCTGGGAGGGCAAGACTGGTGGGATATGCGCGGCGGCAAGGGAGGCGTTTGGACGGACAAGGGCGAGTGGCTTGACTATGCGGAGGTCTGCACGGGCTTCGAAAAGGAGGTTTTCGACGATGATCTGGGGCAATGGGGCCACGAAGGCGGGGACCCGGACGAGCCTGTTTACAATCAGTTCGGCCATCTGGTCAAAGGCAAAGGTGACTCTTAGGACAAACCAGGTCAAGGGAGAGATGACTCTGCGGACAGACAACCTGGTCGACCGCAATGATGACTCTATTGGTAGTCTGTCGGTGGCCCCTTTTCCTGTCTTCAAGAGTTTGGACGTGCCTAGCTACGGCACGCCATGATCAAGCGAAGTGAAGAAACATGGCCCGTCTCCTCGCTCTACATGTATTTTTGGCATCTTTTGCACATCCGCTTGCGGCTCCGGGGCCGGCTGATATAGTCAGCTCGTTGTCTGACGCTTCTGCATTCTCGGTGTTTTGGAGTCTATTTATCGTTATTCGTTGGTTTGCACTTTCCATTTTGAGCGTCGGCCGGCGGTCGAGCACATTTATCTTCTGTCCTTCCACAAAAGCCATACTACATAACCAGATACCAGTCGTATACCAGATAGACCAGTGAATAGACATAGTACATTACCATTACATCCTTGAATCCGTGCATAAAGCTCATATCATCTACCCTACACTCCCCGTCCTCCCCTTCGACCCTAACGTCTCCCGGATAATAGCCAATATCTGCGCCACATCATCCTCCGATAACCTCTCCTCCCGCTCCTCAATCACCGTATCCAGCAGCGCAAGCGCCCCGTAATCCTCCTCGCTCAACCCCCCACCCCCTGATTCCCTACCTGCCTCCTCCCCACCCTCCTCCCCTCCTTCCACCTCATCAACCTCCATCCCATCCTGCTCTCCTCCCCCCCTTCCTCCTCATCACCCCGCGCCCCGGAGGGCGTATCCAACCCCACCCCCAGATTCACAATCATAACCACCTCCCCCTTCGTCAACCCAAACGGCTTCAGCCGCGTAACCAGCTCGCGGAGCGCAAGGTCAATAGGCGTAGGCGTACTCGGCTGCACGGGGGGTACCGTCGGGGACGCACCCGACGACGGCTGTTGTTGCGACTGTGGCGGTTCGCCATGTATATAAGCTGGGTATTTGAGGAGGTGAGGGGAGAGACGGTGGATGTAGTTGTGGATCTATCCGTCAGCGTCGGCGTCAGCATTACCCTCTCAGGCTCTATCCAGAGCGGAGGGGGACCTACCTCTCGGACGACTGTATTGTGGTCGCGGAGATCAGGACTAGGAACCCAGTTCCTGGAGTTCGGGGGAGGGTTAGGGGGTCGTCGAGGTGGGTTGGCGGTTATGTAGGCCAGGACCTCGATATTGGTGAGGACGGCGCTTTGGGGGTCGATTATCTGTATGAGGTTCTGTTAGATGTTGTGGATGGTGGGTGGGGCAGGTTGGAAGGGCTCACCCTCATGATGTCTGAGTGTGGTATGTCTGCATTGAGGGATTTCTGCGTATATGGCTATATTTGTGCTGGGTGGGTTGGCTGGAAAAAGTTGGTGATGGCGGGGATGGGTCTGTTCTGCCGGCAGATGGATCACGGGCGGTCTGTTTACTTCCGCAGTTGTGTTTGACTGATTGCTTTACTACTACTGAGGACTGGGGTAGTACTAGGGAAATGCAGGTTATGAGGATGGGCTACGACTACGACTACTATGAAGATTGATATGAACATATTATTCCTGAATTGTACTGCCTTGTACCAATAAGCACCTCTGCGCCATGGATAGACCAGCAAAATCGCATCCTGAAATGCCACCCAAACAAATAACTCTCACAAGAAGAAAGGGAAAAATAATCAAAATGACAAGCAGCATTGAACCCACAATGTGTGATATCATACAAAGATTGATGAAGCGATCGATCCACGTAAACTTTTCTTTTCAGATCATTGCAAGGTTTATTCCTCCCCCTTCTTCTTCTTCTTCTTTTTCTTCTCGCCGTTGTCGGCCTCCTCGCCGTCATCTGATCGCTTACGCTTCTTCTCATCGCCCTTGGATGCCTTCTTGGCCTCCTTCTTGGCCTTCTTCAGCTCCTTCTTGCTGATGGCGCTCGGGTTGCCATTGGCGTCGAAAGTGATCTCGCCGCGCTCCAGCTTGCGCTTGTACCGCTTGACGCTCAGGCCGGCCTTTTCGGCCATCTTCTCAAGTTCGGCATCCTTGCCCTTCTTGGACTTGTGCTTCTTGCTCGACTCCTCCTCAGACTCGTCGGACGAGTCGTCGTCCTTGGTTCCGTTGGCCTTGGGTTCCTTGTCGGAATCGGCGTCGGCCATCTCCTCATCTGAAACTTCCTCAATGAGCTTCTTGTCCTTCTTAAAAGCAGGCTGGTCGCCAGTAAGAGCATCGGCGTCGGCGTTGTATCTTCTGGTTTCGTTGATCTCAAACTTCTTGGGCTGCACGGAGGCACCGTTGGGCCCGATGGCAACACCACGAGGCTTGAGAGGCTTGCCCTCCATAGCAGCAAGTTTACGCTCGAGGTTGTATCTGGCTTCAGTACCCAGGGCGGCCTTGTCCTCCTCAGTGGCATCGTCATCCCATTCGGCGAGAGCATCGACACGCAAACCAAGGGAAGCCTTGGCGGCCAACACTCTTGCCATCTTACCCTTGTTCTTACCGGTGGCCTGACCGATAAGGGAAGCGTGGTAGATGAGACCGTACTTGGGCGTGTCGTGCTTGGTCTTCAGCGCACGGAACAGAGCCTTTTCGGCTCCGAGAATCTGGATGGTACTGGCGGGGCTCTTGGAAAGGTTTGTCAAGCTACCAGCGTGGGCAATAAGACGGGCACCAACCAACTCGCCAACCAGGGCGGTCAGGTTAGGCGCAATAGCGTTCATACGGGCAGTCAGGTAACCAGCGAGCTGCTGGCGGTATTCAGCGAAACCAACAACCTGCTCGGCCAGCGCCTGAATGTTCTCCAAATCCTCCTGGCTGATCTCGGTACCCATGGATCGGTCAGCAGCGGCCTTGACGGTGCCCTCAAGCTCTTCCGGAATGATCTCCGCCAGATCCGCGGTCTCCCAGTTCGATCTCATGCCCATCTTGAGTACAAGTTTGGCATAGGCAATGTTGTCGTTCAGAATCTTGGCCAGCTCGGGGAAATGCCAGCCGTACCATTCTTTCACCCGCATGGCGTAGGTGTTGAGCTCCTTGTCCAGGTCGTCCAACAAACCAATAGCTTGAACAATCATAGTATCGATCTTATCGGGCGAGAACTTGAGCTTGTGTCTGGCGAGAGAGTGGGACAGACCAAGAGCCATGGTAGACATGTCCTGGGGGAGAAGACCAGGAATGAGTGTGGGGAGATGTTCGCGAATAGCACGGAAAATATCAGTCGTGGTCGAGTCCGCGACCAATTGAATAGACATGCCGGGAAGCTTGCCAATTGCGTTGCCTGTTGGGAGACACAGGATTAGAAACTGAGTAATTCGGCTTCTCGAGATGTTCATGTCACTTACCGAGCTTGGGGTCGGCAACGGCCAAAGAAACTTTCTTCTCATCTTTGATCTCGTCCAATAAGCTGGCAAGGCGAGGAGTAACCTTTCCTTCCACAAGCGAAGCGACTTCTTCCAGAGCCGTAGCAGCACTGTCGAATTTCTGGAAGCTCTTCAATTTCACCCTACTACGGTGTTAGAGCACTGTTTTGAGAGCGGAGAAAAAATTTTGCTCGTAGAAGCCCATGCGAGAATCGAACATCAATCAAATCGCTGACAAGGACACGAAAGCATTCACTCACAAGTTTGAAACACCCTCCGCCGTGGAAGCTTCCGTAGCCAGATCATCTCTCTTCAGAAGCTTCTTGTCTTTCGCCTTGAGCAGGGCATAGCCCGCGCTGGTTTCGGTAAGGATAAAGAGCGTCATGGTGCACGGCCTTGACCCTCAGCTGCTCAAAAATAAATCGAGTATCTGAAAGAAAAGAAGAAGAAACGGCCGAATGTGTGTTAGCGACCGTGGGCGAAACCACCGTGGGCGTGCTGAAGGTTAGTTAATTTTTCTGGCTGTTGGCGGGAATTTTTGCATCGAAAACTAAAAAGTTGAAAAAAAGCGATCCAAGCCACCAGGTCCTGTGGCGGGTGCGCGGTGTGGCCCTGCACGCTTACATAATACAGCGGGAGGGTGTGGCAGAGAAACAGCTCCAGGTGTTGGTTTGCGGAGAGGCCCAGGTAACCTCCAGGTAGCTGTCAGCACTTCGAAATGGAGGGTCTCTTTTTCAACGTTAACAATGGGTAGGCTGCCTCTTGAGCTCCTCATAATCCGATTGCATCAATCACTGATTTTGGACAGCTACATCGAGGGGATTGTCCGTGGGTATCGGAACAGCCTGCTCAACAGCCAGAACTACTCCAACTTGACCCAATGCGAAAACATCGATGGTCCGTTGATTCGACGTCTCTTCTGTCACCATCATATGGTCTAACATGCTTTGAGAACAGATGTCAAGTTACAACTCGCCCCCGCCTATGGCGACTTCCTCGCCGCACTACCTCCCAACCCCTCCACATCTGCCCTCGCCGGTAAGATGACGGACAAGCTCGTAGCGGAATTCCGCTATCTCCTCGCCCAGGCCACGGGGTCTACCGCGAAGTTTCTGCAATACCTGACTTATGGATACATGATCGACAACATTGCTCTGCTGATTACCGGCACCTTGCACGAACGGGACACGCGAGAGCTCCTGGAGCGATGCCATCCCCTAGGGTGGTTCGAGACCCTGCCGGTGCTATGCGTCGCCACCAACATCGAGGAACTGTACAATTCCGTGCTGATTGAGACACCATTAGCGGACTATTTTAAGGGCAGTCTCAGCCACCAGGACTTGGACGAACTGAATATCGAAATCGTGCGCAATACGCTCTATAAGAACTATCTTGAGGACTTTCACAACTTCGTCAACACTCATCCGGACTTCAAGGGCACTCCCACGCAAGAGGTCATGTCTGAGCTATTGCAGTTCGAGGCTGACCGTCGTGCGATCAACATCACTCTGAACTCATTCGGCACCGAGCTCTCGAAGCAGGAACGGAGGAAGCTGTACCCCGAGTTCGGGAAGCTCTACCCTGAGGGGTCTCTGATGCTGTCCCGCGCCGACGACCTCGAAGGCGTGTCCTTGGCCGTGAGCGTGAATGCCGACTACAAGGCCTTCTTCGACGCAGTTGGTCTCAGCCAGGGCGGCGGTGGAGGCTTCGGGATGGGTGGCGGCTCAGATGGGAAGAGTCTGGAGGATCTATTCTACCAAAAGGAAATGGAATTGTGTAAGATCGTCTTCACGCGCCAGTTCACCCCGGCGGTGGTATACGCGTGGATGCGCCTCAAGGAGCAGGTTCGTCGCTCGAAGCTCAATGATCACATTCCATACACAATGCCGCTGACATGGTTCGCAGGAAATCCGAAACGTCACCTGGATCGCCGAATGCATCGCGCAGAACCAGAAGGAGAGAATCGGAAATTTCATTTCTGTCTTCTAAGCTTTGTTGCTCCTTGCAATCTCCATGTTAGCCCGTCCTCTCCGCCTTTCGATGCTACGCCTATTCCCATACCGTTCCATCGCGATCCCTGGTCTCTGTTATTATTGTACCTAATTTCAATGACCCTGTTGTCTGATTTTTGGGCCGTTGGCTCCAGTCAAGTACCCTCCCTATGAGCGCCGCAAACTCGCTCGGCATACCCTTGCCAGTTCTTTTCATCTTGGTCTCTGTTTGCTTGCCTCGGCGTTTGGGGGATCTTCTTCCTTGTGATATAGTATAGATGAACACATCTGACCTTGAGCCTGAGTTTGCTCAGGTACCTTTCACGCATGTTATTTGAAATGGGGTATTGAATGTGCTCCCAGCGCAGCTCACTCTTAATCGTAAGCTGGATTCACATATCTGGCTAATAACGGACAAACAACCCGCCTCCGATTACTCCCCGCCCACTGTTTCCTGCCCACAGCGAACCGCCAGCATGGGTTCACTGCAGGAGACCAGCCCGTTTGCGATATCAGTTGTCATCGAGATAATGCACGGTGACTATGCGTTAGTTGGACTGGCACATACATGGGGCGAATGACGTCGCGAGGAGTCCGGAGCCTAGTCTACCTGGCTGAATTTGAAAGCCCCCGCGACGAAGGATAAGTGCAGTATTCTTTGAGCAAGGCTAAAGAGGAATATCTTACTGTAGAAGCATTTCTTAAGCCTCTCGTTATTCGAACATTTCTAATCTAATAGCCCAGACAGCTAACATATAACGGGTTCGTCTTTTCAAACGCATGTTCATATTTTGTTTGTGCCAATGCATCGGTTGAGTAGCTTCCCACTTCTCAACTGCAAGAAACAAGTAAACGCCAAGCCAGCAGCAAAACAACCAATGTTAAGCAGAGACGATGCAATGTCGAAGGTAGCCAGTGGTATCTGAATATAACGAGTAAAAAGTTGACCAGAAGTTGGAATCAATATGTCCTGACTCATGAACCTTTCCTAAGATACAGAAGCATAATCGTGTCATCCACGACCTGCAATACATCATTGCAGCCGCAAATCAACGTCACGAAACAAGAGAGGCAAATCCAAGCAGTCAACTCCATTTTCTGGTCCATATAGGGGCGTAGTTTCAAAGCTCATGCGTTCGCCCGTGGAGGTCTTCGTGTATATTCAATGTATAGGAGGTATATGGTGGATGGAATAGTAAGGATTCATAAGAGTTGGCAAAGGTTGGAGACATGACAGCAGAAACCAACATCTATGTCAGAAGCAAAGGCAAAGAAAACGAAAAGACCCAAAACGCGGCTTCGCTTCGTCGTTCAAATTTTCAAAATTTCATGGAATATCTTTCATATGCGAGACATAACCGCCATAAAGCAGTGAGATATGCAGTCCCTGTTCAGTCGTATTGGAAAAGTACGCTGATGCTCTCGCCGTGGTGGACTCGGCGAATGGCCTGCACAGCGTTAGGACAGATTCGCATTAGATAGAAAAAGAAAAGCAGCTTACCTCTGCGAAGACATGACCAACCTCCAACACTTCCAGTTTGGGGCATCGGCGTAAGTGGTCCGATTGATCGACGCTGTTGGTAACGACGACCTTGTCGAGAGCGCTAGCGTTGATGCGGTCGATCGCATCGCCGCTCAGGATACCATGCGTGACCAAAGCATAGACCTTGGACGCGCCCTCCTTCTTCAACAGTTTCGCAGCTCTCGTGATGGTGTTAGATGTGTCGGCAAGGTCGTCAATCAGTATGGTCGTCCGATCCTTGACATCACCGACCAACATCATGGTAGCATTTTGGCGGTCTGTAATCTTGGTTGGGCGTCGTTCCTACGCACACAGTCAGCATGAGAATCCTACAGAATCATTAAGTGAACCGTACCTTGTGAATGAGAGCAAATTCCATTCCCATAGAATCCGCAATCGCAGTTGCTCTCTTGGCACCTCCGGCATCAGGACTGACAATGACCGCGTGTTTGTAGTTCGGAATGTTCTGCTGGATGTAGCTCTTGAGCAAAGGTCTGCCGTACAAGTTGTCGACAGGGATGTCGAAGAACCCTTGGTATTGAGGGTCGTGCAGATCCATTGTGATAATGTGGTCTGCACCAGCGCAGGTGAGAAGATCCGCCACCAGAGTACCTGCCTGAGCCACCCATTGCTTGTAGCCAGGGCGAGGCTGGAAGCTGTTGATCTTGGACTGAACATTGTCGTCATTCGCCTGCCCATTGACCACAGTGGATCGAAGGCTAACGTCCGACTTCAGTGAGTCGGTGGTGTCGCTGCGCGGAGGTCCATTAGGAATGCGTTTCTTGACCGGGCTGCCGTTGCTGTAATCATCAAGCTGTGCCTTTGCCAAACCCTTCTGCAGGTTATCGACATTGTTCAAGAGACTTCCACTCTCCGGCTTTCCAGGGTGCGGGGTTGGTGGGGTGCTCTCGAAAGTGTAGCCATTACCCGGCTTTCCAGCATTGGATGATTTGACAAGGGGCGCCCCAGCTTTGTTGTATGGGATATCACTTTGGCGAGAGTATGGGAACAAAGGGAGGACGGCGGTGACTCTCTTGGCAGAGGCAGTCTTACAGGCAGAAATGGTGATGAGCAGTTCCATGAGGGAGTCGTTCACTTTCAACCCGCCAGATTGAATGATATAGACGTCTTTCTCACGGACAGACTCTTTGATTTCAACCCGAGTTTCCCCCACTGCGAACTTGGAAAGTAATACGTCGGCCGGGGGGATACCCAGGACGTTGCAGATCGTCTGAGTCAACTGGGGGTGGGAGGTGCCCCCAATAACGACAATATTCCGAACCATCTCGGTTGGCTGATTGTTCTGACTGTTTTGATCGGACTTTGGAAAACCGGAGGGATATAAAAGCAAGGGTGATATTGGATGTTCGGAGAGCGGAGAGAAATCTGGAGTGTCCGAAGAAGCGGGAAATCTGACAAGAAAAAGACGATCGGTGAGAACGGAACGGTAGAAAAGCGGGTTTCAGAGGGGAGATTGTAAACTTGAAGCGAGGGTTGACAAGCACTACCTCATGGCGGAGAATCAAGAGCGTAGACGGAGCCCGACGAATTGGACTGAGGAGACATTGGAGTAGTGGAGGGAAGAAATCGAAAGGCAGGTCGTGTGAGTCCCGCGATAGAAAAAAATGCCTCTTCCGCCAGTGGAACCGGCTTGGGTCGCTGCCTCGGGTTTCTGCCGGTAAGCCTCAGGCACAAAATTGCCGCATCGGGTCAAGCGGGCAGAGCTGATCTCGTCATGCCCCGCAGAAAGGCACAAAGAGCAGGTAATGATGATGAATAAATATCAACAAACAGCATGACCCCATCCATGAAATGAACAGAATCCAAAATCACATCATCCAGCAAACAACCAGCTAGTCAGCACTCTTGCTATCGTCCCCAGCACAGAAAAAACAGCGTCCTGCTTTTTCTGTTACGACATGCTAGCCTGATGCACTACAAATAGAGCATGGTCATTTGCCGGTAGGTACATGCAAAATTGGAAGATAAAAGGAAAACCGGCCAGAAGAAGCGAAAGTTGAAATGCCAGAGTATTTTCATGATGATACCTAATACTCCGAGTCCCAGTCGTTGCCTAAATGAAACCCATGGTAAAAACACAGAGAAAGAAAGGTAAAGTAGGCGCATGGCCTTCTGGATCCAAGGCAATGCCATTTTTATTCGCCTGTTCCAACCTCCCTATGAATCGTAAGTCAGTATCATGCTTCTTCCTATAAATTGTGACGGCGAGGGAAGTAGGGGAGGAAAGTGATTGCTCACAGGTCAAGCTGGACGCCATTACTGACTCCATAGTCCTCCAACGTGAGCTGATCCTTGAATGGTCGTTCGCCTTGGCGTTTGAGTAAAATCTCATGTGGTTCGCGTCCGATACGTGCGGCTACCTGGGCCTTGAAGAGCTCTGTAAATAAGATTGTTGTTAGTCCAGCGTGACCACAGTTGGAAATTGAGAAACGGGATAGCAACGAACTGATAGGATCAGATGCAAGACATGGTATCGCAGCCTTGGTTCCCAGACGATCGTTGACATGCACCACAATCATAGGTTCTGAGGATTGGGGTGCGACAACCGCCTTCTTTTCTGGCTTCTCTTTCTTTTTCTCCCGGCGCTCATCTTTCTGACTATCGTCTGGCCGTCTTCGCTCGCGATCGCGATCACCGTCCCTGTAACTGTCTCTGTAGCGATCTGAGTCGCGGTCCCTTCGTGGTGATCGTGGCCGGTCTCCTCTGTCTCTGTAACCCCGGCTCAGCTTGCTCTCTTCTGCTCCGGGTCTGTCACCATCGTGGCGTTTGTCTTTCCACCGGAATCCTCCTCCAGTCTTGCGAGGCCGGTCTCGATCCCCATCATATCGTCTTCTCGGTGATCTACTTCTTGAACGGTCACCCATGGTAAAACTCGAGGTATGAATGTGCTAGGAAGGAGTGGGACCGCTGTGGTAACATAGGTGCTGCAGGACAGACACGTGATGATGTATGGCGGCCTGGCGGGCAGCTGTACACAAGCTAGACTTAAAGTGGTTTAGACCGTGGGATCATTATCCAAGCAATTAAGAGTGGTCTGTGTCTCACTCTACGTAGACCCATGCATGTCTACATCGCGTTATGACTTACATCGTTCGCTTTCGCAGCTTCTCGCCGGACCATGCCACTTTATTGCGCTGCATAGTCACAGGTCCTATGGACTCAATTGGTCTGTCAATCCCTTTGTGAGGTCTTCATCCCTCGTTACAGATGCCGGTTCACCTGGTTCTGCGGCGTCCGTCTCCGACGACCGTGTCATTTACTGTTTCCAACGCATCCAAGCATACGAGCACACCTGCTAGAGTGCTTTTCTACCTCCAGATCTTGCTGCGCGCTCTCGTCTTTCTCTGCATAGTCTTCTGTGACATTGCGAAAGTGCGCCACTCGTTCTTTCACGAAGATGGTTCCCTCGTGCGATGGACGGCGGTCTGGTCGAGCCCGTTGGGTTCTTTTGTCTGTCGCATTGTGGATGCATATAGGTCTGGAGTTGTCGCTTTAGTGAGCATATTGTTGCTGTACTGTGTGTTCAGGAAGGGGTATACAGGTATTTCAATCCCTCGGAGTGGACAATTGACGGACCGAAGTTCTCACCCCTTTTTATAAATGCAGAAGAATCTCTTTTGGTTATCCGCGGGTTGGGCATCCAGACTTCTACTTCGTCTGCGACCTATCTGTCTAAAGCTGCAACGAGATTCATCCCCACGACGCAGATCCAAGATATAGTGATCCATGAAGCTTTTAAAGGGTTCGAAGTCCGCTTTTACCTCGCTGTGATTGTGGAGGGTGAGCCGGACGTTGTTGTGGTTTTTCCTGTATGTCTCTCCATACCAGCAAGGTTGATTTACGCTTACAGACGATGCAAAGAAACTTCTACCGAGACGCGCAATTCTGGAAGAGGTTTGGAGGGGTTCTCGGCGCTGTTTATATGAAGCCAAATCATGAGAAATTTGAGCTGGATCTGGTGGGGCAGTATCACTCTATGATGCGACGCTCTATATACTTTGGAAGGTACTTCAAGCCTCCGTTTCCTAATCGTCCCCATGCGCAGGCTCCGGAGCCTTCTCAGCTTTACGCTGCTTTGACGCAAGCCACCTGGCGTTCTGAACCTCCACGGGTTCTGTCCTCCGCTTCTGCATGACGGGGACATATTTGCCGCCCATTCTGGGTTCATTGGCGCCATAGAAAACCTTTTGTCCCCGATTATCTTTCTCCGAAATAGCGTCATGAGATCCTCCTCCCTGGACAACACTTTGGTCACCCTGGCTAACAGCTAGGTCTAGTAGCGCGCCTGCCAGAATCTCGTCTATTTTCCGCTGTCTCCAAACGGACCAAAGTCCGTCCACTACTCCTCCAACACCGAACTTGCCGCTGCCCTTCCCTAGTTGGCTCTTGGATTGCCTGGGATCTCCAGCGTAGATCCAGTTCAGTGCATCTTTACGACTGCCGCTTGCCTCGTCTGGGAAGATACAATCCCAGAGGACTAGCGGGGCATCAGACGCCATTTCGTACGTTGGTTTGCAGGGATTTTTCGACACATCCAGCAGATCGCGCACAATAGTTGGAGGCTCCAACCCTTGGCCGACCAGGAAAAGGATGCTCACCATGTGCCGTACTTGATGCCACAGGAAGGCAGACCCGTGCAAATTGAATACATACACTTTAGCAGCAGCTGAATTTGTGATGGCTCCTGATTCGGCATCCGTTCCGGCCGCTGCATTCGGGAGAGCTTGAAAGCCGGGCTGGTTCACATAGCCCAAGGGGTGATCTTTTGGATCAAGGAGCTCGATGTCTGCATGGTAGATGATTCTTTCAAAGTTCTCAATCTGCTTGCTTGTGTCAAGCTTGCAGAAATTCCGAAAGTCGTGCACTCCTTCAAAGTACTTGGCAGCTTCTCGCATGGCATCAATATCTAACCAGCCTTCCCGTAACTGTGCAGAGGTACTCTTCTCACCCGATGACCGCATAGCAAAACCCAGCGGCCCTGGAGTTGGAGAGAAAGCAGGCTGGGTAAAAAAATATTTGTACTGGCGTTCTCGGCACGAGAAACGAGCGTCGAAACCCGGAGGCGGATTGGGGCACCAGGCTAGAATCCGAATGTCGTCCGGAAGCACTCTGTTCAGCATACTTATATAGGGTATTTCATCTGCAATGTCATCCCAAGTGTCGTCGGCATGAGGGCCGGATGTCATCTCAACGTCGGACGTTGCCTCTGCATCCGGCCGTTTAGGCCTCGCACTTCGTACTCTAATTCCAATGACCTGGCCAAAGGCACTCACACCACGATCTGTCCGCCCGGCCTTTGAGTAATCGCAACCCTCCCAGCTGATTGCGAAAGGTTTCAATGCCCTCGGCCCCCGGGAATCGTCAAAGGCCTCCGCGTTCTTAGGGAATATCAACCGAGTCCTCCGCATCGCCTTCCACAGCTCCTCTTCAATGGTGGGTAGGGGCGTGACATTCCCGTTCGCATGCTCCAGACCATTATAGCGCTGGCCCAGATATGCAAATTTCAGCGCTATGAAACGAGTATTGTATTTGGATGGATCAATCTCTCGAGGTTGCTTCGGAGGACGGGTAGGCGCTCTTGTATGCGTGATATCATCGTCAGGCGATAGAGGTCTCTTCTGTTTCCCTGCTTTGGCGGGGACAAGCTCTCGTGTGTCTGTCCCTGGACGCTCAGGGGGGCGGGGAGCGGAACTCGTCGCGCTGACCTCACTAACACCCTTGGACGGCAGGGTAGCATACTCGGTGTTTCGTGAGTGAAGCTGGCGCTCCAGCTCTGTGATCCGCGCAATC
This sequence comes from Aspergillus lentulus, assembly GCF_001445615.1. Taxonomy (NCBI): domain Eukaryota; kingdom Fungi; phylum Ascomycota; class Eurotiomycetes; order Eurotiales; family Aspergillaceae; genus Aspergillus; species Aspergillus lentulus. The sequence continues at coordinate 569,174 of NW_028322122.1, forward strand.
AAACTGGGGGTCGTCCAGGTCGAATAGTCCGGTTGGCCATCGGGAGGCGCATCCGCGGGGCCAGCCATGGTGTTCGATTTTGCGCGACCGCGCTTCACGGATCGGGTATGGGGATATCGACAGTAAATCTTGACTGAAATGGAGTCTGTGATGCGACTCAACGTAGACAGGGGCCTCCCTGGGGTTCTCCACATTCCCCGAACGATGCTGGACGAGGTATACTGAATCCTCTAGATCTGGTGGAAACTTGATTGCATCAAGCAAAAATTTAGTTCGCCCTCCACTTGTATTTAAATGGTAATGTAATTACGGCGAGCATGGTCGGAAGCTCGACGGCGCTCATGAAGGCATGAATTGTGGCGTATGAGCTGTAATTGATATGAGATTTGCATATGTACTTGAACAATTCTAAAGAAATTCGGAAAAATCTCCTGTTGTTGGTGGTTTGAATGGTTATGTCGCCTTGTCATGCTTTCAAGGTGATACCATAGGTATGCGCTTCGCTTTATATATTCCCCCCACGGACTTCTTATCTCACCCGGACGAAAATGGATACACTGAGTTCAAGACATCATGGGACACCTAGTAACATCTTCCGAAGCCTTTAACTGTCGAAACACATGATCGAAAGTCGACTGAATACACTATCTGTTTGTGGACATGGAAGGTCCTCAAGATAATAAAGAAGTGGTGACCATACTGGTGCTGGGAGACCCAGGATGCGGGAAGTCCACGTTTCTATCGTAAGCCAGACTCTCAGTTTAATTGTCGAAATGTATCGATTTTGGTATTATTGGATAGAGTCCAAGCTAATTCAAGTTATGCAGCGCCATAAAGAACATCCAAGCAAGACCCAGAGCTGAAACCAGTCATGGTCCAAGAAGGCAACTGGACCTGCTGCGAGATAGTGACCAACCATTCCTCTTCGACATCCGGTTCTCGAAGAAGTCGTTTACGCTTGAGCTTTATGACACCGCAAGCCCAAACCAGCACTGGTCAACCCTGAAGCCGGACGTGGTACTCCTGGCATTCGATATCTCGAACCGGGAGACGCTGGATGGGCTCAAGAAGGTTTGTTTCTGTTCAGCTCACCAATATGCCATGACTCATGCTAAGTGACTCTTGCCTTAAGTGGCGACACGATGTGATACGGTATTTCCAGCGTGGTATAGGGGAGCGTATACCCGTCATGATGGTGGGTTTGAAGAGGGACCTTAGAAAAGAAGACGAGAGCATCATCTACCCGCAAGAAGTGAGTTATAAAATGCCCCACGAGCCGCTTGTCGGTGTCAATGGAAGTGTTGGGCGACTGATAGATGCAGTCGTACCGCATTGCGCAAGAGCTACGCTGTGACCGGTATGCGGAGTGCTCTGCTGTCACTGGCGAACTTATGGCAGAGACGTTTGAGGATCTGGCGAGACTGGCGGGGATGACTACGACAGAGACCGGGGGCCAAACCCAGGGAGGGTGCGTAGTCTGCTAGATGTCAAAACTTCTGTTATGTCTATTGTAATGGCGAAAAGGGCGCTGAGTGTCTACGTCAATACTCCTCATGAAGCGATTGCTGCTTGCCGACTTTACGAATACACAAAGGTACTTCTGATACAATGCAAAGAATAGCTGGGTAGCACAATTTTCCATTTACTTAGCAACAAGGAGAAACCAAGGTAACGATTAAGTCCACCTTGTAAATTGACAGCACAGGGCTTTCCCCCAGAAGCTCACTTATAGGAGAACAACTGGATATCTTTCCCTCATAAGCGCCAGTCAATGGTTGACGTTGCAATTCCTCCCCGGTGCGTAAAGAAATCAGAAGTAAGAGTAACTGATGAAACGGAAATTTTTTGTTTGCGCTGTAGCATACCAAGAGATGTATAGAAGATGTGAGATGGTGAGGCGCCCGTTGAAAAGCTTCTTTTGATCTTTTTTTCTCATTTCGCGAGTTCCTGAACAAGAGACTAGGGTAGACATGCCAAGGAATTTTGGCGGAAGGACTCTTATGAGTTCTTCGTCGTCATTCGGATTGTGCAAATGATTGTTCGCGTCAGTCGCCTAGACGTCGGATCCCCTCCAATGCGCCATACTTTTGTAAGGAAAAGAAACTGATTCTCCTCAACGGCTGCCCTTGTCACCAGTTCATATCATCTACCACTTGGCCTCAGCGGGCTGGGTCTCAGCCCAGCTCTCACCGGCAGGAGCGGCAGAGCTGGCGGCCCAGTCACCGCCATCAGCCTCCCAGCTGGTGGGGGCAGCAGTGGCAGCGGAAAAGGCAGTGCCAGGAACACCAGCACCAGGAGCCTGGGTATCCCAGTTCTCACCAGCGAAGCCGGACTCGACGGCACCGGCGCCAATCTCCTCAGCACCGGGGACCTTGGTCTCCTCGGCAATCTCCTTGTTCTCTTCGGCCTCAGGGTCACGGTAGAAGTAGAGATCGACAACGACGTCCCACTCGGTCTCACGGGTGGCGAGAGTACCACGGAGACGGAGAACCTCACGGGCAAGCAACCACCAGATCAGACCGATGGCGTGACGACCCTTGTTGTTGGTGGGGATGGCAACATCAACGAACTCGGTGGGGGAGTCAGTGTCGCAGAGAGCGATGACGGGGATGTTGACGTAGCTGGCCTCCTTGATGGCCTGAGCATCGGTGCGGGGGTCGGTGACGATGATGAGGCGGGGCTCCTTGAAAGAGCGGGTGATGTAGTTGGTGAAGTTACCGGGGGTGAAACGACCAGCAATGGCAGTGGCACCGGTGTGAGAAGCGAACTTCAGGACAGCACGCTGGCCGTAGGGACGAGCGGAGATGACACAGATGTCGGCCGGGTTGTCAATGGCAGCGATGATACGGGCAGCCAGGAGGATCTTCTCCCTACAAGTTCGCGATCCCCGTGTTAGAGCCAGTGGCCAAAGCCCCGATAATCAAAATCCAAGGCGACATACCAGGTCTTGCCAATGTTGATGACATTGACACCGTCGGGACGGGTCTTCCAGAGGTAAGGCTCCATGTGAACCTGAAGGTTCTTGGAACCCAGGTGGCATTGAGCTGCGAGGAGCATCTCAATGTCCTGGGGGGTGGGGTTGAACATGGGGGGGAGCTGAGAGGGAGCCATTTTGGTCGATTGATATTGTCAAAGACGGCGATTTGAATATATCAATCGTCTGGCGCTTGTCGTGCTGGTGATGGAGGAGGATGAGGCCGACGCGAAAGATGTAACTTTTCCTCGCCGCGGCCGAGATGAATTTCGCTTGCCGGTTGTGAGCTTTAGGGCTAGGGTTACCCGATATCGTAAGGTCAGTTACCAAGTTTGTACCACCCGCGTAATTCTTCTGTATCGCTGTAATCTTCGAGGCTCTGATCCGCCCACCGCATCACGTGAATTAGGTCTCCCCATCAGGACTAGTGCATGTCGGGCGGTCTCAAGATTTCGTTCAGCAGCATCAAAAGTCCAAAAGCACCGCTGAGGGCGTGATATCTAGCAGGGTCAAGGGATTGGCAATTGATCAAGATGCCTCCACGATTCCTTTCCCAGCCAATATTCAAGGCCTTCACAGGTAAGTTTACAGAGTTTTTGTTTCTTATCCCTTCTGATTCTGTTGAGTGTTGAACTGACAAACTCAGGGTCTTCCCATGTTCATAGTCCACTTGTCGCATTGTCATTAAACCCATGCAAGACCTCTGTGCGAGCCGGATCTGCGGAGACTCGAGAGCGACGGCGCCATGACCCATTTCTAATGGCCCAGTCCCGTCAACGCAAGGCTGCCAATCTATCTCGTCAACAAGCCCTTGCTCGAGAGCGTGAAGAGTCCCTTGGCGATCCGGTGGAAAGCAAACCTACCCCTTTCATCGAGGAGCTGAAAGGCACGAAGGCTCCGACCTCTGAAGATGCGGCCCTCAACCATTTTATCTCGCCGGAAGGACTGCAGCAGGCGCTGGAATACTCGAAAACCTTGACATCACCGCTAGAAAACCCGGACCGGGAAACGGCAGACCCTCAACTTGAAAAGGAGGCTGCAGAAAGACACCTTAAGGAACATCGAAACGCTCAGGAAGCGATCAGCCGTATCATCAATATCAACAACGGGAACACCAAAGACCGCACTCGTCTGCTTATACAGAAATGCATTGATACATTCGGAAGACATAATACCGACAAGATCCTCCCACCCAAGCCCGCAGCTGTTGCTCACGACTCCTCCACTGTCCACCCCGAGAAGACGCCCAGAGTAGGCCCAGATACTGGCTCTCCCGAAGTTCAGGTCGCTATTCTGACCGCAAAGATCATTAACCTGTCCAGACATCTCCAATCGACCAACAAGGACAAGCACAATAAGCGCAACCTGAGACTACTGGTTCACAAGAGACAGAAACTGCTTCGGTACCTGCGTAGGAAGGAACGGGGTGGACCAAGGTGGCAGCATCTTATTGAAACGCTCGGCCTGTCGGACGCTGCTTGGAAGGGTGAGATCAGCATGTAAAGGTTTGCCGGTGTGCTTGTATTCTATTTCATTTATATTTTCTGTTCTCTACACCGAGCCACGTGTGTATGTTATGGCACTTGCACTCTACAGCGCTTTTGAGGTGATCGCGCTGTTCCTGATTAGCTTGGCTCTCTCATTGTCCACATAAGAGAGACCTCAATGTACAAATATAACTCCTCATCGATATCCATGGCTGTCACTTATACCTGAAGAGAACACCGTAGTAAGGTGTCGATTAAGTCAGGAACGGATGGATTCGCTATCTGCTCCGTACTCAAGGCTGAATGAGCAGACTTGCTGTGTACAGTTCATTCGAACGATGTTCGTAGAGTCAGCACAGTGCTGGGACTTCAGCTAGTATTATTACATGTCCATTGCCACTCCCCTACTATGTGGACACAATGATGTATGTCGCGCAGTGCGATCTCTGGGAGAGTCAAGCAAGCAGCGGAGTGAGGGCGGAGGAATCTGACCGCCTTTTTCCAGGATTCTGCCGGAACGTCACCCCGAATTTCGTTTTCCACTTGCAACACTCACAAACACAAACTTGAGCGCCGATGATGTTGTAGCACATTCACCTCTCGACAACAGCATCACTATCGCCTGGTAAGTGAATATCACTAGGTCGCTAACCCTCGAGCAGGTGCAAGGCGAAACCCACAACACAACATCAAAACAAACAAATATCCCCTCGGCCCCCCGTCTCTCTCCTACTTTTTTTCTCCTCACCACAACACATCTTGCTCTCAACCATCATCATCTCACAACTCATTGTCCACGATTTATCTTCTCTACAAAACTTCTGAGTTAAGAGATATTTGCTCTTTGCAAGTCTCATTTCGATTTCATCTCCAAACTCAATTTACTTGACCCATCTCACGTGTCAGATCACGTCGCGGTATAACACTGCCTTGGTGCCGTTCTTCCAGTCGGTTGTTGTTCTGCATTGCAGTCTACAGTCAAGATGCGTACCCGCTCGCAGCCACTCTCGCCTGGCGGTCTCGTTGCTCTCGAATCCGAACCTCGTCGGACGAGATCTACTAGAACTGCAGCTCTCAGACAGGGTAGTGCCGAACCTGCATCACAACCAACCACTCGATCGACGAGAAGCGCGAGCCTTAAACAGCCCAGTGCTGAACCTGCATCACAACCTGCTACTAGATCTACCAGGAGTGCGAGCATTAGACAGTCCAGTGCTGAGCCTGCAACAGAGTCTAGTACTCGATCCACCAGAAAGGCACGCACCAGACAGTCTAGCGCCGAACCTTCTACACAGACCACCTCCCGCTCCCGTAGTCGACGTGCCGGCAATGGCGTAATAGCGTCTATAGAGGAAGCTCCGACGACTCAGACTCGAACCCGGAAGACCTCGACTCGTCAATCGACGCGACAGCCTGCTCGGAAAACATCTGATGACGAAACAGAACGGACCGATGCCGAACAAGCATCACAGCCTGGATCCATCGTCGATGAAACGAACGCCGCACAGGAACCCCCGGAACCCCAGGACTCCGAATCCGTCCCTTCGATTGGTGAACATGCTTTGTCTGAGCCTAAAGCATCGGACAGTGAGTTGTCCTTCATTCCTTTCCCTGAAGCAGTTGTTCCTGAGCCTTACCCTGAGCCTTGGCCCTCCTCACCATCCATCTCCCCCTCACCCCCTCTCCCACATGTTTCACTGCCATCCTCGCCTTTACGCCCGGACACGGGATTCCTGCATAGGAGCCGAGCTGCGGCACCCTCTCCCGAGGCCCCATCTCCACAGGGAGCGGAATCGAAGACTTTCGTCGAAGATGTTTCCGGTGCTCCTGCAGATACCTGGTATCCGGATCCGCTCGAGGGCATAAGCGACATTGGGTCGCCCCTTTCGGAACGGTCTCACACACCGGACCTCGAGATGGAGGATTTCCCCCCTCTCAGGTCCGTGCTCAAAGAGTCTCTTCTGGCAGACATTGATGCCTGCCTCGCCCGCCACAAGCAAGTGGAGTTGGCTGCAGCGCATAATGCTGCCAGAGATGACTCGGACAGCATCATGGCCGACGAATGTGGATCCGATGCAAACGTCGTCTTGTTGTCCTCTGAGGAGTACAACACCCAGCCACCTGCCGTGACGGAGGCCTCAACTGGGTCAACGATCGCTGCGCGGTTGTTCCTCGCGGCCATGGAAGGGATAGAGTTCGAGGAAGAGCGATACTGCCGTTCGCCGATGTCGGTCTGCGGTCAGTGCTCTTCGGAACTCGATGACTCCCCCATGGTCGTCGAGGAACACACCGCCCCAATCGACGTGTCGTGGATCTCCTCAGGTGAATCTTCTCGCGAAGGTTCCCTGTCTCCTCTGTCTCCTGTCGATCGCGACGAGGAGGTCCCGATTCCGTCGATTGCTGCGGCTGTGTCGTCGTCAATTGACAACGAGGTTGCTGCCCTGATCCAGAGTTTCTCTGGATTGTGCTTGGCGGATACAACCTACGGCGGCACGCCGGCAGCATCCGCGACTCCGTTGCTGAGCTATATGCCGGCATCAACAGGTCAAGTCCAGCAGGACGCGACCTTCGATGTCCCGACTGAGTCGGGTACGACGTCCACCTTTAATGATGGGCGGTTGGTGTCGGCGAATGTGTCCGAATTGATTCCGGGCCCTTCGCATTCCCGTCCGGTGGCCGCGGAAGTTGACAAGTCACGTCAAGTTAGCCGTTCCACGAGGAAGAATTCCGCGCGATGGGCGCGTGTGGCTCTCTCTCCGATTCCAGAGGAGTCGGAGGTGATGAGCCCCCGCTCAGGCTTGGGTGTTGGTGCCACCAAAAAGAGCGTCGACCCACCATGGTTGTCTCTCTCGGCTACTTCTTACCTGTTGGAGTTGTTAGGTTGTCGGAGAGTCGAGGCAGAGGCCCAGAAACCCGCCAAGGAGCCCGCCAAAGAGGAAACGAGGCTAACCCCTCGAAAAGTGAACAGAAAACGTCCCCGTGACGACGGCGCCGAAACCCCGTCGTCCAACAAGCGGCGGAACGTGGGACCCCCCGGAAGCACCCCCTTTGCGCGCCGCATGACTCCGCTGTCCCGGCGGATCACATACAACGCCGCCCCCTACTCCGAGCGCCTTCGGCGTCGGACGATCGAGAATCAAGGCCGGATTCACAAGACGGTCTTCCGCCTCCCCCAGTTGCTCGCTCAGAACGAAGCCGACCGCCGGGCAGCGGAGTCAAGCCCCATCAATCTGTGTACGGAGCCTCTCCAGATGAACACCAAATCTACCGAGAAACAGAGCAAGCCAGACGATCAGGATCCATCAGATGTGTCTGCCACGGCCGAGCCTCCTTCTACCCCTCAGGCAAGAGGTTGGAACATCCGCGGACTGATCAACTCTGTGCCTCGTTCCTTCTCCCGTTTGCTTCCAAGATTTGGTCGGTCTCAGACGTCTGAAGCTCCAGGTACGTTTTCTCGCCCTACTGATTTTTCACTTTTTGTTGGTGATTCCGTGCGCCTGGCTCACCAGACGCAGCACCATTGCCAACCCCACAATTGCCTTCAGAACCGTCTTTGCAGTCATTGCCGCAAGAGCCTCCAGTGTCATCCTCCCAGCCGCTGCCAGAGCGTCCTTCTCACACCAAGATTGTCGATTCGAATCAGAATGCTGCCCAGAGTGATAAACGCTCTCGCCGTCGCTTGAGTGAGCAGCCGCCCAGCAAACGCCAGCGCACCTTGTCCTACTCCCTCTTTCCGGCTCCGATTGACCGTGCTCGCTTCCTTGGAGACCTGACTTCTACTCCTAAGAAAACCTCCCAGGCCGTTCAGCCAGAGTCACGTCCAGTTGAAGCAGAGAAGCCATCTCCGGCACAGGACCAACCTCCATCGACTTCTCAGGTGACAGATGTCAGTGAACAGCGGGCCTTGCCTCAGACGGCTGAGGACGCTACTCAAAAGAAGCGCAAGCGGTCCCCGTCGCCTGATGTCATTCCCAATCCGGCCGGATGCAGCTATGGATTGGATCTGGATTATTTCTGCTATAGCTCTGACAGCGAAGACGAAGCCGATGTGCAACCCCAGCAGGCCGTACCTCCTACGAAACCTGATGCTCTAGTCAAATCTGCCGTTCGCAGTGCTATGCGGTCGGAACAAGGGCCGTCGAAGAGGGTGCGTTTCGATGCCAGCCCCGAGGATACTCCTTCTAAACTTCGCACGCGTCCTCGTGCCACGGACCCCTATACGGGAAGACACTTTATCGGCATGGGCGATGCCGCTCGAGTGACGGCGCCTGGTTCCCCTGCCGCTGCGCCCGCAACACCAACTCCCGCTCCTCGCGTCGATTTGTCTACTCCTCAGCGGTCTCCGGGTTTCATTCCCAACAAACAAGGCACGTTCCAGCTGGATTACGATGCTTTCTCTGATGATTCAGAGTCGAGCGGCGCGCTTTCTCCAAAATCCCCCGCGGCCAAGTCTGTCTCTGAGACTCAAACCACCACTACCAGTACAGAAGTACAAGAAAGGTATTTTGCTAACACCTTCAACTCAAGCCCCATTGCCATTCTTCTAACAATTGTTCTTTGAGGTGTAGTGTGCAATCGCCTGCTCCACGGCCCACTCCACGTCAAGCATTGCCTCCGTCTACCCCAGCCAGAGTTGATCAGGAAGCTCTCGCCAGAGTCCGTTCTCAGGCCGAAAAGTACAAACCTAAAACCCCCAGTGGGCTCCGCACTGCTAGTCGTTACTCAAGTCCTCTGACCGCTTCGCCTGTTGTCAATCAACAACCGCCTGTGGAGACTTTCGGCGACGATGATCAATTCGCTCGTGATGCTCAGTGGCTCTATGAGCAATGCTCAACTGGAGATCTCCAGCAGCTTAAGTGGCCGGAACCCAATACTCTCCAGAAGAGCTTGGGTGTTGATGATGAGATTGTTCAGATCGTCGCCAGCGTGTGGGACGCATCTGCTGTGGACGAAGTTCACCGTGCTTTCCGTCAAAGTTTGGAGGAATTTACGAAAGCTCAAGCCTAGGCTGAAGTCATATCATCAGGGCGACGAAAGATTTTAAACGGTCTTGCTTTGTCTTGATACCTCTTGATTTGTATGATTATTATGTTGCTGCGTTTTCTTGTTTCCATCTTCCGATTACTGAGCATAGCCTGTTCGGCCTCCTTCCTGCTTTATGGAATTGCGATGGGCCCAGACCATGTTTCAAGGTGTTTTCTGCGGGATTTTGGAAGTCGTTTGTGTCTTGCGTTTTGTTTCATTCTCTGCAACCTCCAGCGGCCTCCTCCAGCCTGGTGATGAGACTGGAGTTTGTAGGCCTGCTCGGTGAAGGCCCTTTATGAAGTTTATGAGATCGAATCTGTCTTGTTCTCTTGTTTTCAACCGGCGGAGTTTAGTGCATCATTGTTTTTCTTCTCGAACCATGTGGCATAAGCAGGAGATTTTGATTTACTTTTGTAGCCAGCGGCGCTTTTGAGCTTGGCTTTCGCATTGAACCTGGCAATGGAAACAATATTCGCATCTGTCCTATCTGCATCGGATTAACTGATTTATCTGCCTCTGTGACGGCACCTGTATGAGTTTGCTTCTGAGATCTTCATAATCCACTACGGCATGTTCAGTTTCCTTGTCTGTGAACCAGGACCATGTCAACTGTCACGACCCTCAACCCTTGAGAAAGAACCATCCTTTGACAAAGCCATACTCGTCCTTTATCACTAGACAAAGAGAAGATTGCAGTAACAAGACAATGGATGCATGCTGCTATCCGATTCAGTATATATGCTCTTCTCTTCTATCCCTCTCACCTTCTCTTAACCAGCTTCTACTTTCATCATCACTAATTCACGAGACACATCAAACCCATCGTCATCACTATCATCGTGAAACCAACTCTATCTATAAACCAACCGAAGCATAGGCAATGTGCTACTACATGCCTAATAAACCCCCATGCACCTGTACCTACCTCCAGTTAATCCAGCCCTGCCCGCAAGTCCGCGTCTTCGCTGTCCCGGGAAGCTCCACGCCCCTAATCCAAGTCTGTCCTATCCGCTACATCGCCCGCGGCGTCGGACAGCGCTTCTGCGCGCTGTGCAGCCGGGCCGCGGCTTTCGGCGGTAGAACCACGAATGCCGCGGTTGGGCTTGTGGGATACCCAGAACAGCAGGGATTTGGGGGCTCGCAGTTGGAATCGCCATCTCATAAATCGCAGCAGCAAGTTACGCCGATTGATCCGTGCCTTGTCGGAGGAGGGATTCCGATTGGGGATTTGTTGCTCCCGATGGGGGAGGAGAGTACGGGGGAGTTGGAGACTGCTGGGGATGTGGGGAGAAGGGATGAGGCGGGACTGAGCGCGCAGGGCTCTTGTTCTTCCGAGTTGTCGATACAGTCGTTGCTGGTGCAGGATGAGTCGGGGGAAGGGCTGGTTGCTGATGGGGCGGTTGGTGAAGTGCGGACAATCCAGGCTGCGCCTGTGGTGTATGAAGAAGGATCAAACGGGGAGAACGAGGAAGTGAGAGTTAATCGAAAGGAGGGTAAGGCAGAAGATCATACCAGGGAGGTTGGAAGGCCCGATCCCGAGGGAAAGGCTACTGTTCAGAGCATGCAGATAGTTCTTGACCCGGATGAGAAGACTGCTGAAAGCAGATGAGGAGTAATTGGTAATGGGTCAGTCTAAAAGTGAAGTCACAGGGTCAGGAGAGTATTGAGAAGGCTTTTCATTAAAGCTGTTGTGTATGTACACGGGAATCTATCTGGGAGGAGCTTTAGGTATACATTCAAGTAGCAAGATCATCCAACGAACCGATATCGTGCGTATATGCGAGGTATCTCAATCAAATCCCTGGAATTCTTCGTCGTCATCACCGTCAGCCTTCGTGCCTGCGGCTTTGGCTGCTGCTCGTCTTAGTCGTCTTTCTTCCTCGTTCTTCTTCCTCAGCTCCTCAACCATCTTCTCCGTCTCAAGAACCTTCTGTTTTTCTTCCTCCGTCATCTTCTCCCATCTGGCCTTCTCTTGCTTCGATTTCTTCTGCTCACGTCGCTTGAGCTTCTTGTTCTTCGACTCGGCCTGTTGGCTCCATGCGACACTTTCGCTGGCTCGTCTCTTATTTGACGTGGATTGAGTGGCACCAGATTCGGCAGCCTCCTGGAGAAGCTCCTTCCGTCGTTTCTCCCTTTGCTTGTCTTTGTATGCGTAATTGTCCCAGTCAAGGCTCACGCCGAGCGTCTTGTCACCAGTGAAGTTCCTCAACTCAGGCATCTTGGGCAATTTTAACAAACCCCATGCTTTGCCCAAAGCTTCCCAATCAAGGTCAGAGACACGGAAGATACTGCTTGCTTGATGCTTGCTGTAACTTCTGAACCAACTGACAAACGCCTTCTGGGCTCGGTCATGCAGCGCACGATCGGCCAAGACAGCCTTACGGGCCGTGGCCGTGGCAGCGGCCGCATCATCGTCGGAGAAAGTAACTGATGGAGAGAATGGAACAACAGGTGTTTTCCGAACTTCTAGGAAAGAAACATAATCTTCTTCTCGTCCTGGATGCAAAAGTACTACACTCAGACCCCTCCGGCCGGCTCTTCCAGCACGACCGCATCGATGAATGAACGATTTCGGGTCTGATGGAGGGTCGATTTGAATTACAAGATCGACAGACGGGATATCTAATCCACGCGCAGCAACATCGGTGGTGAGGAGAATGGCTGGATCGTGCGAATTGATGAAACGGTTGAAGTTCTTTTGGCGGACATTTGCCTGGTGTTTGCCGTGCAGTGGAATCAACAGGAAATCGTCACCGAGCAGCAGTGGGAGGATTGCGGACAAATAATCGACACCCGAACACGTAGAGACGAAGAAAATCGTTTTCAAGGGAGTGGGCTGAACTGAAGAAAGGATGCGTTTCAAAGCGGCGAATTTGTGCGAGGGGGGTGTCGTAAGATAGGTCATTTGCAGACTGGTATAATCGAGTTAGACCGCTGTTCAAGTATAAAGTAGAGAGGCACCAACCTAGCTGGAGTTCGCTTATCGTCAACGCCTGAGCCACCCTTGACCTTGACCATGACCTTCACAGGATTCCGCAAACCGACTCGGACAATCTGGTCAACGGCCTCGCTAACACTGGCGCTGAACAAACCCGTTCGTCTCTGTTTGGGAAGCCGGCGCAGGATGTTCTGCAAAGTCTCTTTGAATCCCAAGTCTAGCAGTCGATCGGCCTCGTCAAGAACCAACATCTCGAATGAGGATTGAGGACAGTGGACGTGAGGAGAAGAAAGCAATTCCAGAAGCCGTCCAGGCGTGGAGACTAACACATTCGGTGACCGCTTCAGGAACGTACTCAGATCTTCTGCAGGAGTAGTCGAACCGCCGAGGAGGAGCTGCGGAACAACTCTGAGAGTAGATGAGGGGAACTTAGGTCGAGGCGCATCGTCGTCTTCGGAGGGGTTGATCGCAGCGGCTGAAGGAGGATGGAAGGCGAGTAATGATGATAGTACATTGTAAATCTGTGATGCAAGTTCTCTAATCACATAGTCAGCATCGAGCTTTTCCACGGTTCTGGCTGCCGCGCGCCCTGAAATCAATGCCTACCTTGTTGGTGAAATGATGATGGCTCCAATATGATGTTTCTTGATGGGTTCTTCGAGACGCAAAAGCTTCTCTACCACCGGGATCAGGAAAGACAGTGTCTTTCCGCTGCCAGTGACTGCCTCCACTACGACATCCTTATGCGCCATGAACAGAGGAATAGCGGATGCTTGCACTGGGGTCATGCGGGTGAAGCCCATTGAGGACATTGCTTCTAAGACCCATTCTGACAGGGCTGGTGTCACTGCATCCCAGGCCCTGGATGAAGTGCCTGCAGGTGGTTTTGGAGCCATGACAGCAGCCGAGTGCAGAATCGGACCTTCAGTTCGACCCGACGATCAGCAACGATTGCCCAGACTGATGCAGGAAAAAAAATAGCTTATCAAAACGATCGCCGATTAGATATTGAGGCGGTGAGCCTTTTCTGCCCATTTACACGTGATCGCCTGCGGATTCGGCGGAATCACAAGCCTAAAGGTACCAGACTGAAATAAAACCGAAGAGAAAAAAAGCAACGAACCCAAAATACTCGAATAAAATTTCTGATTTGCAAATTGCTTTCAAGTACCTACCGAGTACTTCTCATTTTCTCAGATATTTATTTGTCAGTGCTGTCTTTTTGCTGGTCAAGTGACCATGTCGATCTCTCTCTAAATTTCTAGGAACATGCGCAGCCGCATGTCTGCCTTGGGCCAACGTTTCACGCGATAAACCAACTTTCTTTCACACACACCTCGTTCATCATCTAGTCGCCCATCATTGCGTCGTTTGCAGCTGACAGATTTCTCTTTCTTGACGCGCTCGTCTGCGACTATAACTATCTGCGCCAGCGCACTCTGTCCGGGCTGATACCGGCTCCGGCCCTTCCGCCTTTCGCTATAAGAGCGGTCGAAATGCCCTCTTCTTCCGCCGACGACGTCCCGGCAACTCCCCGAGTCATATCTCCTTCGCCTGTACCGTCGAGTGAGTCAAGCTCACGAGATAATTATGCCGGCCCGAGGACTCGATCGGCAGCGCGACGCCAACGTCTTGTAGATGTATCCGAGGAGAGAAGCGAAGACGTGGATACGGACTCAAGTCGGTCGCCGACCAGGTCTCGCAGTCGCAGTCCAGCAGCTCCTGCTCGTTCAACTCGCACGCGGCGGTCCAATCCAATGATACCGGCCAGGAAGCCGGAGCCTTTGAAGACCAACGGCCGCATATCGCCCTCCGACTTCCTTTCGCCTAATTCCGCCCTGGGCAAAGGCCGCGCACACGACATCTCTCGTTCACCCTCACCTCTGGGCTTGATCCCCCTCCACACTCGCTACCGCAGCTTCATCCATCGTCACGAGATACCGCGCAAGCTCCTCCATGGCTCTATCGGCTTCCTTACCCTTTATCTGTATAGCCGAGGCGTCCAAACTCTCCAAATCACCCCATGGCTGCTATCCGCTCTCGTCCCCATCGCAGCGACAGACATTATCCGCCATCGCTCCGAGACTTTCAATAAATTCTACATCCGCTGCGTTGGCGCGCTCATGCGGGAGACAGAAGTGTCGGGCTACAACGGCGTGATCTGGTACCTGCTGGGCGCCTACTCCGTTCTGCGTTTCTTCCCCAAGGACGTTGCGGTCATGGGCGTCCTGCTCCTCAGCTGGTGCGACACCGCAGCCTCCACCTTCGGCCGTCTCTACGGCCGGCGCACGTTCCAACTGCGCAAGGGCAAGAGCTTTGCTGGTACCCTGGCCGCCTGGCTCGTCGGCGTCGTCACCGCCGCTGCCTTCTGGGGCTGGTTCGTCCCCCACGTCGGCACTTTTCCAAACGATCCCGAGGGCTCATTCATGTTCACCGGCCGTCTGAACCTACTCCCGGATCCTATCAGGGGTCTCCTCGGTTGGACCGCCGATTCCGATTCCTCGCGCGGAGTCATCACCGGCCCGCTGGCACTGGGTGCCATGAGTGTTGTTTCCGGTATTATCGCCGCCGGAAGCGAGTTCATTGACATGTTCAGCTGGGACGATAACTTCACTATCCCGGTTCTTAGTGGAATCGGGCTGTGGGGGTTCCTGAAAGTTTTCGGTTAACTTGCTCTCTTTCTATTCGACCTTGATAGACATATACCTCTTTTCTAGGAATGCCGCGGTCTGGCCTGTCAATTTCTTCTGATGCCCTTATTCACTGTTCTCCTGTAGCTCATATTTATACCACTTTATACATCGGTCCGTTACTTTTCCTTGACAGGTCTACAAGGATAGACACCATGGATTCCCTATAGACTGGGATGGTAATATACGATGGGACATCCGCAATCGTTGTTTCACACCTCCCGTTGATGGGCGCTTCCACTGTTGCTTGCTTGAAGATACTCTCCAAATCTCATTATGGTTTCCTTTCGTCGTCGCAATCAGTGCGACGTGTGTTATGAAGGGAAATGTACTTAAATTATAGAGCCAAATGAGAAAAAAACCAACACCAAATGACATGAAAATTAGACTCCAATATCCTTGGTATCCCCATAGACGCCAGAACACCGCAATCTGAGTGCCAATAAGTCAACTTTGAAGTCGGCAAAAAATCAGCTCAAGTCCAAAATGCTCACACGCGGGATGCGCTTCTTCTTTCTCTTTTCGTCACTGTTGGACGAGCCACGCTCTGTCTCCTCTGAAGCCAGCTCAGATTGGGACTTAGCCTCAGTCGTCCAGAACCCATCGCACACAATGACCGATTCTAGATGTGAGGAAGTCTGGCGAGGCCATGACACCTTACTGCTCGATTCGACTCGCTTTTCCTCCTTCGTTGTCGGCTCGAGCGCATCATCCGCGCACGGGTCCATTACCAACGTCTTTGGAGCACTTGGCGGCAGGCGTACACCGGGGGCCTTCACACATGAATGGTTTGCGGTCGGAGAGACGCTCTCCTTCGTTCGAGAGGAGCGCGCTGTTTGAGCTTCAGCGGCGAGAGCATGAACTTCATGCATTTTCAGCCCTCTTAGTGATCGAGCTTTGAGGCCGGTCGGTGTTTGCGCTAAAGTTTCTAATTGTTCATAAGGGCTTCCATCACTGAGTGTAACCGCAGACATAATTTCCTCCAACTCTTGAACTTCTACCCTCCTTCGAGGCTTAGCTGACGTCTTGACGGGCCTCGATTGCGTCTGCTGACGACTCTCGCTTCCAGGCGATGGTGGTGATACGACAGACTTTGTGTCTGAGTATAGATCTGAACCGGCGGAGTCATCGTACCTGGCATTGGAGTAACTCATTTTGATTCTAGCGGGAGACGTACGCGACGGAGAGGAATTGAAGACAGGCTCAGCACTTAAGAAGTCGAGAGTCTGCACCTCAACATCGCCGGAGCGTACACCCGCCCGCCGGCTCCCCATGCGAGATCGCGTGGCCACCGGATGTCGCTTGATGTCCGGCATGGAGGATATGGTGCAGGAAGAAGTAAATGAGTCAACCAAATAATCTACAGGCTGATATACTTGCGGCTGAATATCCAACCTGCGCTTATGACTATATGGGCCGTAGATTGGGCTAACCCTCATTAAGGCGTCTGGAGAACTCTCAGCACGCAGAAGCCCTGGCGCTGTCGAATTTCTTGGAGGAGTTGCGGACATTGCCGCCTCAAATAGTTGTGCGCCTTTGAACTCTGAGATGTCAGATCTCTGCTTGGTGAGTGTACCATACTTGAGGATGCTGCCTCGTTTCATGCCGGGGTCGATTGGTCCCTTCTTCTTGGGGCGTGTCTTCCGATTGCTTGACTTCTTCGGCGCGGAAGCCTTCTCGGCCTGTTCCTTTTTCCAGGTCTGCACGACCTCAGGCACCCCGATGGTGGCAATGGTCTCGAAGATCCAGACTTTTTCAGCGGCATAGGGGTCGAAACGCTTCGCGGTCCGCTTTTTAGTCGGCGACTGAACTGTAGCCTCTGTAAAGTCTTCCACATCCTCCTCTTCGTCCCCAGAAACAATTGTCGTTCCCTGGGAAGGAATTGGAGGATTAGGTTCCTCGGCGAGTAGGTTCAAACCAACGACATCTATCGGGACAATCTCCAACTGTAGCTCTGTCAGGCCATCAGTACTAAAGCTGGTTCGGCTCTTGTAGATCTTTTGCAACATTGGCACATCGCTGCCTGACAAGGAGGTATTCCCGGCAAAGGGTGACGGGCTTTTCTGCAAGCGAAGTCTATAGGAGACAAGAGGCTCTGCGAGCAACTTGATCACCTTCCTTGCCCCAGAACGATAATTCCACTCGAATGCATCGGCAGTGAATCTTCGCAGTTCGAGGACGTCGATTTCCTGATCCCAAGCATTCATCAGGCGGGATTTAAGCACTTCAATATCCTGTGGCGAGGACACCACGGGCTTGGCGTAATACGATAGGACTGCCATATCTGGAAACGACTCTGGAATGCGTACTGCTTTGTGCTTCGTCTGGAAATACCCGCTTTCGTTCTCGTCCAGCTCGTACTGTAGCCTTTCTCTCCATTCTTCTAGTTTCATGTCGAGTTCAGGCCCGTCGGATCTGATAGTGTCCAATAGATCTGCGCCAAAGCCTGCTCTGGCAATCTCCGCGGCCAACTTGCTGCCACACTTTGGAACTCCCGACGGCAAGTAGTCACCGCCACTGAGCATCGCGAATAGGATCATACCAGCACGGTCAAGCGGCACATTTGAGGGATGATCGCCATCACCACACATTCTGTAGCAGGTAATATGCGTGGCTGCGGAGGTGCCACTGCCACTCTCCTTGGAGAAATTCATAACGGTCAGGGTCGAGCCAAACATCAAGGCGTCAACATCGTTGCTCATGACGGCATCAACGACACCTGCTGTCTGCAATCTAGCACATTCAGCTTCGGCCTCACCTGGAGCATCGTGTCGAGGAAACTTGAACAGATCAATCAGAACCTTCGAGAGCCGGATGATGGGCGCGTTCCCGTAGCTGCGACCAGAGACCGCCTTGCCTCTTTTGAAGGGCGGTTTGTCCTTCCCATCATAAACAAATAGCGGACGGATAGGCAGCGCTAGGAACTTCAATAGTCTGTAAAACAGAGTTCGCAGCTCTGGATTTCGTCCACCTCGACCGGCCTGCACCTGGAACAGCCATATCGAGATATCCACGGCAATGCGTATGGGTCTTGAAGTCCGTTCCAAGTGGGTTATTGCCAGCTTGGACAAGGAAATCCGTTCTCCAGAGCCAATGGCATTGATGAGTCTGTCCCATGTTAGCTGATTTGCGGATTTATAGCTTCGTTGCTTTTTTGTTCAATGAGCGTTCTTATGTTGTGGTCCTAGGTTGTGCAATCCGAAATATATAGAGACCACGAAAGTATTTATTCTGAAAACGAGCTTTGCACCTACCCAGGAATCCCCATGAGACAGATCAGAGACCACGAGTAAAAGCCCAAAAAACAAAATCCAGAAATGGGCAGTAGTCTCGACTACTGTGAAGCAGGCAAAATATCCTGATTGTTGCCGTAGTGTTGTTTGTTGTTAACGTCGGGGAAGCTGATGCGACGGCCCGACAAAAGATCCGTCCAGAGAACAGGAGACGAGGGGAACTCTTTTCTCGGTTTCTCGCAATGAGGAGCTTGCACTTTGGGAGAGGTGAAAATTCCAGATCAATGAGTGTCCAATATTTTCCAGCGCTTGATGGTTAATTGGGCCCTTGGCTGGTGAGTTGCGCAGGGAAAGAATGACTCGCGGTTGGGCAACACTCAATCGATCCGTTCTCTGCGCTGTAAATTAGGAGTCAACAAGCTTCAAAGGAAGTTACCATCGAACAATATAGTTGCCACGAAGCAATGGCAACCCCGTCTACAGCCTCCCTTGATGACAAGAAGCGCTCTGTCCCCGTCAATACCAATTTCCCCTTGAACTTACGCCACAATCAAACTGGCAGACCGTCGTCACCTCATACACCTCAACAGCAGTTGCGGTCCAATAACTCTTCCTTTGCGAGCACCGGCTCGGGGGGCTCTTCCTTCCGCGGAGACGAAGATGCGATTATATTTGAACTTGGATCGCGGTGGCTTCGAGCTGGATTTGAGGGCGAAAGCATGCCTATATGTGTCGTTGGATATGGGCCAGAAGACTGGAGGAGAGCTGGCGACTATAGAGGATGGTTGAAGGGGACCAACAATACAAGCAGCTCACGGGGAGTCAAACCAGATGAATGGACTGGTGCATATGAACTGTGGAAAATGGATTTACGTGATGTCGACCTGGGGCTCATCGAGGACAAAATCGAACGGGTATTTCGGGAAACATACAACAAATATCTGCTGACAGATGCGGGTACATCACGATTGGTGCTGGTCATCCCGTCCATCATGCCACATCCGTTATTATCTTCGATTCTGTCGACTCTTTTCAGTCGCTGGCGATTCCCGAGTATTACCCTTCTTCCGAGCCCTGCAATGGCCGCGGTAGCAGCAGGGCTCCGCTCAGCATTGGTGGTAGATCTGGGATGGGCAGAAACTACTGTAAGCGGGCTGTACGAATACCGAGAGATTGCGGCCAAGCGAAGTACAAGAGCCATGAAGTCCTTGCTTCAAGAGACAGGGAAGATGCTCACTCGACTTGCCTCGGACGCCAGCCGGGAATCTGAAGTTGTGGACGACATAACCGTCAGCTTCGAGTACTGCGAAGAAGTCGTCAGTCGTTTTGCTTGGTGCAAGCCCCGGGTAGGTGACAATGCAGCTTCACCACCAGAATCGCACGAGGAGACTATCCCCGACTCTGTAGGCAACAGGATGGTGTCGATTCCGTCCCCATCGAATCCTAATTCGACCTATATTGATATTCCATTTTCGGCATTCGCGGAGCCGGTTGAAAAGGTCCTTTTCGCCAAGGAATCAGCGGAGCGCGATTTGGACGACGAGGAAAAGTCAATACCTTTGTTGGTTTACAACACGCTACTCCGCCTGCCGCCCGATGTTAGGGGCACATGTATGTCGCGGATAATATTCGTTGGAGGTGGTGCTACTATTCCCGGCATTCGACGGCGAGTCATCGACGAGGTGGCGGCTATGGTCAATACGTATGGCTGGAGCCCAGTCCGTGGCGAAGCGACCCAGAAAGTAGAGGAGAAGCTCCTAGCTTTGAGGCTGAAAGCGCCGGCACCCGCGAAGGGCGGTCGAGACAATACCATAGAGCCCTCTGAAAGTTCAGCGGTACCGGACACTCAAGAGAATGAGGCGCCCGAAGAAGAGGTAGATTTCATTGAGCAGAAGCTACGCCGTAGCAAGGACAAGGACATGAAACACCAGGTACATGGTATACTGCGCGAGGTGGAATCTCTGGGTGCCTGGGCCGGAGCTAGTCTTGTGGCAAGCCTCAAGATCAGGGGACAGGTGGAAATTGAGCGGGAGAAATACCTTCAGCATGGTCTTGCTGGTGCCAGCCGGGACTTGGATCATGGCCATGTTCCTGATCGACGTTCTGGTCTTCGAGCAGGCGGGGACCGGTCAAGCTGGACACTAGCAGCCTGGGGTTGAACTTGGGCAAGGACGTGTGTGACTATACGTTGGTTCGCAAGTCATGGACCTAAGATGAAATTTGACCTGTATATATGATACCCAGTGAGAATCGAAATAGTCTATTGATTTGGGAAGTATTATGGCAGACTCCTTATCTTCCAGATCGCTCTCCGATCGAGAAACAATAGAAGTGCAGCTACGAAGGAATGGTAGACAGCCAGCCGGATTATAACTTGAATAGCATTAGATTATTATGTACACTTTGAGAGACCGTCGATCTCAAAGCTGCTGGTATGTCAAAACAGAGCAGCGATATCACTTCGAACCTAACGTCAGCTAAGACAGTTCAACCACCAATTTTCACAGCGGACGACTCAAAAAGTCTAGACAGTGCCGAATTGATAAGTAGCCCAGTTGACGGCTGGACCATCATTGGGAGAGAAGATCTGCAGCGGCAATTGTCCCCATTCAGGGTGGTTGATGCCATCAATCCAGCCCTCAGGCTCGATAACCACGCAGCCATACTGCATGACGTTCTTTGCGCCTTCCTTGCCCTCTTCCTTATTACGCTTCTCCTGCGACGGCTTGATGGGGAGGTAGTCCATCTTGGCGTTGTCGCAGGTATAGATTTGCAGAGCGGGCATGTTGGACGCTACTTCGAGGCTGATACCGGTTGCGCTGGAGTTCATGCGGACGATGGGGACCAGCGAGTCCGGAGCTGCGTATTGAGGGGGTCGGTCGACGAGCCAGCAGGTATCGTAGCCGGTGCAGTCTGTGCCGCACATACCGTAGGTATCCTTGAGATCGGCGCCGATGAGCTTGCCCTCGGTGAAATCGGGGGCGCCGTTGAACGCGTCTACGGTAAGGATGGTGCCGTTGGGGATGAGGATGCCATCTGTGGCGATAAGGCGGTTGGAGTAAGGGAGTTGCAGGAAGGTGTCATTCAGGACATTAGGGGCCTTGAAGGCATTGAGGTTCCAGTAGATGTGGTTAGAGAGCATGATGGGAGTCGCCTCCGTCAGGGCAAGGGAGACCAGTTTGGTGGTCAGCTGCGGGAGACCCTTTGGGTTCTGCGGAGTGACAGTCGTGTCGACACTGTACACGGCGTGGGTGATGACGTCTCCGGGGAAGTCCTCCCAGCCTTGATCGAAGAGAGTAAAGGTGACGGAAGACTTGGAGTGTGCTGTGACAGTCCAGTTCCGTTGGTCGTAGCCCACCTTGCCTCCGTGGAGAGTATCAGTGCCGTTGTTCTCATTCTCCGGCACATGGTACTCATTCGTGCCGATGGTGAACGTGCCGTTCTTGATGCGATTGGCGTACCGACCCACAACAGCACCGAAGAAGGTGTGGACTGTCTCTGTGTCATTCAGGTAGGCCTTAGGATCATCGTAGCCAATGACGACATCCTGCTCCTTGCCATCGCGATCCGGGACCATCAGAGATATCAGCCGTGCTCCATATGGAATCAGCTTGGCAGTGATGTTTTCCGCGCTGATGGTGTAGACCTTGAAGGGATCTGTAGCTGAAGTGCTGGACGAAGAAGAGGAGCTCGACTGCGTACTCTGAGCCAAAACTGGCAGTCCATAAAGGACTGCCGAGAGATAGTGCTTGACATGCATCCTGAGCCCCAGTAGAATAGTGATAGTGATGAAGAAGGAGCAGTAAATGATCAAGACACGAGGTGTTATCCGAGCAGGACACAGCAAAGAACGAAAGCAGCCACGAAGAGGGGGTGTGCGTCGGTTAAATAATGGGGAGGTATTCATAATCCCCTAGCAAAAACAATAAAACGTCACTGCTGGTAGTAGGCACCATTCACCTCATGATGCTACTCCGTGCGGGGGAAACAAAGCGCAGGAACCAGCAGGAAGCTGGGGTAGGCCCGAACCCTCTTGTGCTTCACTGATTTGCTGAGATGACTCGTAAATTTACCGAGAATGGACGTAGTCAATGGCAAGCTTCCAGTTGTCTCGGGGGCTTTGGTTGACTAGCCCCGAATGTGCAGGGATCCGTGCCGCGTGCAGTCACCAGCTACCTTGTTTCCTGCCAACAAGCTCGACGGAACCAGTTGGGGCGGAGGTGTCAGTGAATGGAAGATTCTACTGGAGGATCCAGCCGGTAGCAGTTGTGGGTTGAGCGAAATGAATTTCTCCGTGTATATTGCTCTCAATGCTCCAGCAACAGTTAAGCAATACGCCCCCTAAACACCGTTAATCTAGCTTTGGCTAGTGAGTGCCTGAGGTCAACAAGGCCGCAAGGCGGCGAGGCAAAAACCGCGTGGTTGGATCTCGGACAGTACGCTAGACCTTTACAGGCAATTCCGGTGGGGGATTTCAAGTTCCATTTGCGGGGAAGGGAAAAAGGCTTGTCGATCATTTTCCTAGTTTCTCCTCTTGGTCGAGAATAAGATGCTCCCGGGAGGTAACTGAGAGGAACTGGTTGACCAGCAACGACTTTTGCTGGCTTGTACGTGGAGTAAAGGAGTGATGATGAAAAACACTCACTTTTCATTCTTGAATGTTTCCATTGAAGCATTTTGGTAAAGTCGACCGACCACTGCAGCCATGGCCTCTATGACTGACCGTACTCGGAACGGAACAGATATTTACCGATTATGTAATACCGACGCGTCCCCTCGCATTCAGATCGGCCCGGACCCTCGGCCTGCCTGATCGGGAGACTTGTTTATGTTGGATATGCGGACTCTTAGGGTCGAATCCAGAATGATGACAGCTGATTTGGTTTGTTGATGATGATGAATTCTGAATAGTTGTGTTGGCAAAACAGCCTCTGTAAATTGCTATTCTTGCGCGACGCGCTTTGCGGCACGGTCGCCCCCTCCTCATGAACCGCATTGTTTGTTGCATGGCGCAATGTTCTCCCAAAGTTCCAGCTCTTCTCCAGACATTCTTGGCCCCCCTGGCGACGCCGATTATTTGATATCATCTCCGATCAGACCTTTCTCCGGTCGCCAGAGCTTCATGTCGCCAGCCAATTTTAAGCTCCTTCAGACCCCGCGGACGGGCAAGGGAAAGCGGTCGCGCATCAATCTTAGTCCGGCCAAGGGCGCGCACTCGATTCGATTCGACGATGTCCTGCTTCCTGTGTCCCCGACTAGGCAGTTGAACGGTCGACAGCGATCATTATCTCCAGAAAAGGCACAGGCGGATGGAAACTTGAGCCCGTGGAGGATCCGAGTAACACTCGAGGCAACACAAGACGAGGAAATGAATCAAGGGAGCCCGGCGCGCAAGCGGCCGAGGCCGCCGACGGCTACGACAGTCAAAATACCGCTCAAGGATGCCGAAGATCATGCGGAACAGTCACCGAAAAGGCGCAGAGGGCGACCAAGGAAGTCGGACATACGGGAACAGGATGCTACGCCTACAGCAGGCAGTCCTGGGCACACACCGGGCCCAGCAGGCGGAAGTGGGCAGAAGAGAAAGCGAGGTCGACCAAGGAAACAGTCTCTCAATCCGGATACGGTAGAGGGCGATAAGCAAGTGGCTGATTCGGGGGATCATCAAGACACCCGGCCCGTTGAGCCTGAACTGGAGGCCGGACAACGATGGAGTCCGTTGAACCTTGCTGGGGACGCAGACTCGGAGGACGACGCTTTGCCGGAGGGTTTCATGCCCGTCGACGCCTTTCCAGAAGACAACAACATGGGGCAACCCGATGCAGCCGCTTGGGATCGGAGCTCCCCCCGAATACATAATGAGCGTACGTATGATACACCAGATGTGACTGCAGTGGATCAGATATACGGACAAAACCATGATGAAGAACCGCAGTCGACCCCCTCAAAAATGCCATCGCCCTCTCGAGAAAGCCAAGGATTCTCACCAGAAAATACACTGCATGCTGGTCATACACCCAGGCCGCCACGCTCATACCCAAGTCCAACCTCCTCTCTGGGTGACGATGACAGGGCGGTCCAAGTTGAATCTAGGGCACATTCCAGCCAGGAACAAAATACGACTCGTCCTACAAATGATCCAACAGAAGAACATAGGGAGTTTGATTCTATCATGGAAAGCGAAGGCTTTAGCATGGTTTCATTGGATACACTACCCTCGGTCAAACAACACGGGCTGAGCATCAACTCGCAGAATGGCAACGGTGCTCTGAAGCCCTTCCTAGCCCGAGAGAAGATGGCGAATACGGAGAAATCGAAGCGCAAAGTGTCAAGCCTGAATCTGAATCCCAGGATGGATTCCCCAGATGTAGAGGTGGAAAAAGAACCGAGATTGCAGGCAACCGAGCCTCAAGCATTGCCCGTGTCCGCCAAGAAAAGACAGTCTGCGCCTATATTGCGTGAATCCCCTGCTCCAGCTTTTATTCCCAAGCAAAGAAACCCGCTTGCAAGGCTGGCTCGAATTATCCGCGCAGGCGTAGCCCTTGAAGGCACCCTTCGGCGTCCATACGAGGGGGCACCTGTGCCCACGCCTGGTACGCCGGATCTGAGAGAACAAATTTCTAGTCTGGAAGCACCCAAAAGGCGGCTAGAGCTCTTGTTCAGCGACTTACACCCGAGAATGAGACGAGAACTGCGCGCAGGCTTGGGGTTCGCACAGGAGCTCGCAAAGAGGAGGAGAAAGACGGAGATTGAACGGGCGAGACAAACGGCATCAGCAGAAGCAAGATTGATGGGCAATGCCAGAGGCGCAGCCACAACTCCTCAACAGGTACTCAGCGGAACTGCTGTGAAGGACACTCCGAGTACAGAAATGAAACGGCGACTGGAGGAATGGCAGCGGGAGAGGGAAGCCGTGAGCCGAGAGATCCAAATGGCAAACGCCAGTCAAGTCATTGTGGTTGACAGTGACACGACGGGGCCACCGAGTCCGGAGATTGACGCGAACGGCAACAAAATGGGGGGCCAGTCAGACGAGGAGGCTGATCCCGGGGGTTCCCATGGGCAAGAGTTGGGAGATTACGAGGCCCGGGAAGTGTATGACGAAGACAGACGCGACCAGGATGTGGATCCAGGTGAATCGCCGCAGCATGACTTTGAAGCTGATCAGGCTGAAGAGGTTTACGAGGAGGAAGACGAAGAGGGCTATGAGGATATCTGGCAGCAAGAAGCGAGAGACCATAGCAACATCTCGCATCGCTCGTCAACGCTGCACGGAAGGGAAAATGATGACGTCGAAGCACGTCAAGAATCTAACCCATCGGAGAGCAGCCCTGCGCCAGGCGAGCCTAGGGGAATCTTCTCTCCAAAGTCGTGGACGTACGACAACGCTAAGGTGCCGTTTTTGGGCCATTCGCGCGTCAAGAAACTGCGCGAGGAGACAGTGGATCTCTCCGCTGTGCTTCGTGGGGAGGAAACCCCTCGGCACATTCGTCGCTATTACGGTCAAAGCAGCCCTGAAAAAAGTGCGAATGGAGATTCACCGGAGCAGCAACGATCAAATCTCGATTTTCTGGAAGATAATGCGGAAGATTATGTTATCGAAGACGACCAAGGTTCACGCATCTATCTGGAATCAAGCCCTAACAGGGCTTCGGATGATGACACATTTCAAATCGACCCTACTACAAGGCACGAGAGCGAAATGCAACGTGCCGATCAGATGGCGGAGGAGATCGAGGACGAGCATATTCCAACTACCGCGCTAGCCGACACACGTTCCGCCTACGAAGAAAACAGTACTACTCCTGCACAGAATCGAGAGTTCGGTGGAGATGGTCAGGCATCAACCTGGTTTCAGAAGATTACTAGTCTTACACCCGGTTGGCTGAAAGCTCCAGTTCGAAAGTCGTTTGGACCAGCCAGTCCTGGGTCCGAAGAAGTCTCGGAAGAGGAGCCTGAGGAGGAGCCTGACGTCAGATCAGCCAACGCACAGACGCTTCTTGACGATCAACTGTATCCCAAAGAGACGCATGAAACATCAAGGCAGGGTCTGCAGTCCCCGGAGCAGAATAACGCGCAGCCGGACTCGCCTATGTCAAGTGCCGTTCGACCCGTCGAAGAAGTCAGGGTCGAGACCTACGAACCTCACTTTCCGCTCGCTGTCTCAGGATATTTCACAGACAATCACTACCTTCTCCTACGACGATTATATCGATTGGCAAAACGTCATCCAGAACGGTTTCCTTACTATCCAGCACCTGGCCGCTCTGACATCATTGGTGATTGGATTTGGACATCGGACGGTGAGCATGGGGTGCGTGTTACCGAGACCCAGTTTGCCATCATTGACCGATTTGTGCAAGAGCTGGCTCGTGGCGACCTGCAGGCAGGTGGGACGGGCCAGATTGGCTGGACAGAAGCAGATATGCATAGAAGACTGATCAGTATAATCATTGGCGAGCGGATCAGAGAGGAAATGAAAGCAGAGATGGGCGACAAAACGTCAGCTCAGCAGATTGGAGGTAGAGAAGCCGCTCTCACGGCGTGGCGTGGATGATTGTTCATCTATCACCCTCGACGTTGATCGTCGTCTCCGGTTTTGGCTCTCTCTTTTGGTTCCTGTGCAATGAAGTTCTTGAGTTTTGATCTGTTCCGGGTTACATACTGTCGGGCTATTACGGACCCGGTGGACCAATGACTGCATACGCCGCCAGTTGGGTTGTCAAACATGGTTTTTCTTTTGGTTTGTCATTGTGATACCTCATTTCGATTGACGTACTATTCCCCTCTCGTTTGGTTTTCCGTGCAGATTGGACTTGATTGGGCATTGACTAAGTCAGCTGCTCGTGGAGTACAGTGGTGGGTCTTCTTTGCCAATATGTTTGGTCTCTATTTTATTGCACAATATCATTGGACACGATGTGTATATGACTCGACTCGCCTTTACTTTTATTTTGCTTGTATTCCACTGTCTTGTTGGGCCACTCAGAACCTACCTGTTCTGGTCGGCACGACGTCTCTCCTGGTAGAATGGCTTAGGTGGGCCAAGGGGTATGGAGTTCGTATCTTGGATCGTTCCTGAAAAGAAATTCTGGCAACTTCGATGATGCTTCTGGTGTCGGCTTAAATGGGGACGGGGACCATGTATCGTGACCTGTTCCTTGTTTGAGCGGCGAATCCGTTGCTGTGAGCCTGCCACGCCATGCAGCGCCTGGGCCTGAGCTGGCATGGCCGTAAGAGAGCAAAGCACGGCGACTGTAGAGATCTAGACTGACACGACGAGATTGTGCTACCCGTGATTGGTGAGCCGTCGCATTGGGGTTCCGACCAGGCTGCAGGTCTGGGAGAGAGCAGCCAAACAGAGCGCGGAGAGGACTGGCTAGCCTATTGTAGACGGGTGATGCAGTGCGTCAGTGTGAGGCCTGACTTTTTTTTGGATGTGACATATTGTGCAGTATAGGATGAGTGAAGCCCTCTCAATGGCTGAGGCATAGCAATTATGGTTATCGCGGCCGATTCGAAGCAGTATTTTCTTTTGGTTCTCTGGATCGTCCTGGGAGAGAAAGAGATTTAGTATGGGTATAAATAGAGAGAGGTAAGCACATGGTTACTCCGGATATTACCTAGTCAATCATCGACCTCTTTCCTCATTTATCCCATTTCCACTGCACATTCAACCCACATGGCTACCAAGATGGGCATGGGCCACACCGTCAAATGCGTCTTCCGCCTGGCGTTTTTGCTCAAGAAAGCCGAGCGCTCATTCCACCAAAAGGGCAAAGCAGTCGATCACAGCCATTCCGCAGTGCCCTCCCTGACCTTACCCAACATCGAATGCTCAGACCAGGGACTCGGGCCCCTCTGCAAAGAGACGGGAATGGACGACTACGACGAGGATACTTTCTCCAGCAGCGACACCAACACGAACACTGACACCGACACCGACACTTCCAGCGTTTTCACCCCTGATCTGGCGGTGAGGGCGCAACCCTCAGACGCAGAAGTAGATGCAGGTAGCAGCAGCAGCAGTAACCATCCCCATAACGGTTACCGGAAACGCCTCGTCCGCATCGTTAGCTTCAAGAGCATCGCGCACGAGCGCTCGCGGTGGTCCTCGTCGCAGGAGCGCGAACTCGCGATTGCGGAGCACGAGCTGGCGCGGTGTCAGAAGGCGTGGAGTTCGGAGCAGGAGCTGTGGTTGGAATATGTGGGTTACCAATTGACGTCCGATACTGTCGTAAACAGCCATCTCCCTTTTTCATTTTCATTTTATTTACCAACAAGCTCGAGGAATGGTGTAGATGACTAACGGGTTGGTGATGATTTCACCGGCTTTCCATGACCAGATTAAGATCCTCCTGGAAGAGAAAGAAGCGCACGAGGAGTTCCTCAGCCACCGGGCGAAGCAGACTGGGGATGAGCAGCTGCATTTCCGGAAGGCCTGGAGGAGTCGCCGGGCTGGGGAGGAACAGCGAGGTCGGACGCAGAGTCGCAGTGGGTTGCGGGCGTTGAGGGGGAGCAGGAGTGGGAAGAGGAGAGGGGAATGAACTGTAGGTTGAGTGATGATCTGCTTAATTCATATCAATTTGTTTTGTTCATGAGGAGTTGCGATGGAAGTATGGTGAAACTGAACAGAGTATGCCAGACTAGGGAATGGATATGATGTGACAGGAGTATCTCAAGCCTGTCTTTTTCCTGCTTGTCCCAGCTTATCCACTTGCCTCTTTCAACGCAAGGAAAAGAAACACAATGGAGAGAAAATGTCATGGCTTGTTATCAAACTTCAACTAGCTTCTCACTAGACAATTGAACTAGAGAATAAAGGACGATAAGCGGAAGCGTAGACCAGTGGGTTTCAACGGTCAATACCACTCCACTTCAAGATCTCCTCGGGCGACGGGCGAACTGCAGTTCTGCGCTACGTTAATAATGATACCTTAGCGATAATGATAATATCCACTGTCCACGCGGTTGGCGCCGGAGTTTCGACGGAGAAGGATCTCCAGTCAGTGCATGTAATAGTCAATACTCCGTATACCGGAGATCATCAGGATCAATTTCTTGAGTCTGGCGGATCGACAAAAGCAAACAATATCTAGAATCCATATAATGCAGTTGTTGTTGATCAACTGAGAGAGTGTCAATACCTTCATCATCTGACATGGAATCAATATAAATGGCTCGAAACCTGTCGACATGTCTTATCAGTTCCTTGGATGGACGTCAGACTAATAATATCTCTTACCAACTGATAAGAACCTAGATAGCTATTACTAGCCGCGTCTTCCTTTCTCTCAGTTCTTCTCTTCGCACTGAACTGATGCTTAGAGAGTCCAATGTGTCGCACAGTATCCTGTTCCGAGCCGAGCATGTATGCTTCTAGTGTACTCCAAATTAGAATTCAGCTTCATGATTGTGGACTGTGTTACTGAGTTGAAAGACGCAGACGTACTTCTGAATCTACATACTGGCCATGATTCATCCAGTATCAACCACCCTAAACCGCCGAGGAGATACAGGAAAGTTGGTGTAGATAAGTGACAGAAGTCCTGGAATCCATCCTGAGGCGTACTTCAGGCATCAACAAATCACGTTGCCTTGTATCACCATCACTTCCCATTCTCCATCATCCTTCATTATCCATCAACTTGACCTCTCTCCACATATCTTCTTCATCAAATCCTTTTAATATACATCCCTGTTATATTCATTCGGCTATAGCCCTAACTCATCCTCATTTGAATCATTCTCCGGAGTTCCCCACTGTACTACTAAAAAATACCTACCTTTCCTACGGTATCCGGATTGTTATCTCTCCCCAGGCTCCACCATTGCCCATTCGTTCGAAGTCTGGAAGACCACTATCTATAGCCTACCTTTGCTTTTTCGGCTTTGAAGATTATTCTCTTGTTCTTTTGCTCTATGGAGCACTTGGCTCAATCATGGCACTCCCTGTCATCGTCAGCTTCGACCCTTCGGTCACCCAGTACCTCATCCCACAAACTCATCTACTTACCTCTCCTTCCTCATTTGTCTTGTTCATTTCCTCTCACCCATGGTCAGTCTTGGGCCTGATTTGCCGCTATTGACGCCTCTCAATAATGCCCTGCCGTACCCCTTGCTGAGTGCAAGATAAGCCTCGTGTCAACCAGTAGGTTATTGTTCCGTTCATTCGGGGTCCTTTAACTACATTTCCCGATATCTCTTTCTAGAAAGCATTTTATTCCACGATTTATCCCTCCCCCTCCCTCATTTGTGGGCCCCTGTGAATATGACAGGATGCTGAAAATCCCGCTGACGCCTGCAAGGAGAATCATTATGCATGACTGCGGAGTCGTGTTACATGTAATCATTCTAATAGTCTAGACTTCCTCTATTCCCGATCAATATCACCATACCTCTGATCGTATATTAATACCCATCGCATCATCGGGATTCTTTTCCTCGCCGGCTCGGTTCGCCATGCGCCGACAATGTCGGTAACAACGTCCCTTTGGTGGCCCGAAGATCGAATCCAAGCCACTCTATGTCCGGAGTATGTCTTTGGTCATCTTCCGTCCGATCTTTTGCCTCGTCTTGTGGCTCCTTTACCTTGGGGAGAGGGCCTTACCAGTGAGACATATCTCGACTGGATCCTCCACAAGGCCAGCAGACTCTTTCTGATCCTAGTCGACATCGGCATCCCTGAGCGCATCTTCTCCCTGGTTGACGAGTCATTCGACGACGCAGACTTGCCAATTGCAGCCCACAGTGTCGATCGTCTGAAACTCTCCCTTGATGACGAGAATCCGACGCTAGATACCAAGTTCTTCCATGCCCAGTGGCGTTTCCTCGTCCGAGGGATCAATCAAGGTGATCATATCAAGTATACCGAGAACGAAGGCGTTCCTGTCGAAGTGATACGCAACGAGGCGGCGCTGGCGCGAGAAGGGATCGAGAAAGTCGTTCTGGCTGGCGCGGTCTGTCGGGTATATCTGCGGACCCAGGTTACCGTCGGAGGCGCGCCGCATTTCTTTGAGGAACAGGAGGTTCTGGACGAGATTCGCTCCTTGCGACGGTTATCTCATGATCACGTCTTTTCCATTTACGCTTCTTACTTTGTTGATGATACCATGTGCATTCTGTTTTCCGGTATATACGATCGTACCCTGATGTCCTTTCTCACCGATGTTCCCCAAACTTTCAAACGCCTGCCCAAGAATCGACGCCGCGAGATCCTGATTAACTGGCCGCACTGTCTAGTTGATGGGCTGGGATGGTTGCATGCTCACAACCAAGTCCATGGCGCCATCCGGCCGTCGAATGTCCTGATTGGCTCGGAATACCGTATCTTCCTCGGCCAGTTTGAGGCACTCGATACGTTACTGCCACCTGCCAAAATAGACGACGTCGAATCGTATCAGTACGGAGCCCCAGAGCGCTGGGTACGTGCGGCTACCGTTCAGGATACCGGCTCGACTCGAACAGCTCTTCCATCTGGTGGTCGCACGGGTCGACGTCAGCCATCATCCCGCCTTGGAAGACTGAGCCTGTTCTCGAGAGGCTCGGGCTCTGATGACGCGGTGGACCGTTCGCTGAGCCCACGAGCTGATTCTGTCACCTCCCATGGCACCGCCATCCGCATTGGAGGACTGCCCGATTCACCGACGCGATTTTCTTTCGCGCTGTCTTCATCGTCCTCCGGGTCCAGCGGAAGCGCTCGCAAACGGGTTGTCACCTCAGTCAAGCGGCCTGTCTTATACACTCCATCTATCACCTCGTCCAACTCCTCCGGCTCCTCAGGTCGCTCCGCTTCTACGGTCCTCGGTCCCGCCCGACTCCCAGGCACGCGACTGAAAACCGCCGTGGTACAGACTTGGCAGTCCCGACAGACAGACCCCGAGGCATCGGACATATTCTCTCTCGGAGCCGTGATCCTTGACATCTTCACACACCTTTGCAAGCGCAAGATTACCGCCTTCGCGCACCACCGGGGCGCAAAGAACAGGACCGCCGGCCGCGGAGGAGGCGTCGCGGACTGCTCGTTCCATCTGGACCGGAATATCGGCCAGGTAAGTTCGTGGATCGCCCTGTTGGAACACGACGCGAGGAAACGGAAGGATCCCGTTTTCCGCGCCGTCGAACCAATGCTCGCCGTAGTGCGAAGCATGCTAGACAAGGAACCAGGCAACCGGCCCTCAGCCACACGAGTGGAAAGCCGCTTCGCCGCCGCCCTGCGCCAGATAGGCGACTCGGTTGCTCTGCACTGCACGTCCAAGTTGCACGTCCACGCCGCCGAAGCATCCAAGACGCAGACCATCCCGCAGCACGAACTCTCAGAGTCGGAGACTCCGGCCCCTAGTTCAACCCAACCCAAACTCACTCTCACACCATGCCCTCCCCAACCAGCAGAGCAACGGACAGACTCCCCTCATCACTCGGAACGATCACCCGCTATCTCGCGACACCGTTGTCCATCTCCATCTCCATCAGTGGCCGGCAATGCTGGTTACACAGACTGGGCAGACACCTACACGTACAGCGACGATGACTCCGACCAGGAAAGCAGCGAATACACCCCTTCCTCTTCATCACTCAGGGTCCCCTGGCCAATGCCACCAGACGGACCCTTGAGACCAGCGCCCTCCCGGAATTTTATGCTGGGCTACGGAGTTGCAATCACTGATTGATAGAGTCTCACGACTATCCTTCATTGCAACTTTATAGCCTGACGCAGCTCAAGGCGTCTACTCCTTGCGCGCCATTGTTTCCCTAACATACCTGAGTCCGACTGTGGTTATCCCCTGTAGCTGAGCGTATTTGTTTTTATCCCTTTTTTCTTTTGCCTCGTCATTGCTGGAAGCAGTATTCTCTGGAGCCCATTTCTTGTATACCCATCCGATTATTACTATTTACTTCTTGCTGCCAGAGTAGTGTTTGATTGGAATCTTTTACACAAACACGGGGTTCCTAGGCGGTCCCGACGTCGGAGATGAACGAGCGTCAATGTTCATGACTTGGAATATTATGGCTTTCTCTGTAACTATACTGAATTATAGCCTTTTTAACCGTCTTTCCTACGCCAGGTATTACGATGTTCCGATAGCCGGAGTGAAACGAGAGAGATCGACAAATCGATGGGTGACCATGAACGAACGGAAGCTGGAATTTATTTTATTACAGACATGGCTGACCAGCGCTCATGTTGATACAAAGTAACGTATGATGGCCGTGATCAGACGGCTAGGCTAGACAGCAAATAACACATGCGAAAAAAAAGGACATGACAACAAGGGAATAGACACAATGAAGGTCTCACGCTTCGTAGTCATAATGTCATAGCAACACAGCAACCATACCAATCATAAAGCCGACCAACAAGGATGCGCTCGCCATATAATTCGACCCAGCGATCCGTGGAAGAGAAAGGGGACTGGCAGCGCCGCTGTGGAGCACCTGTGTCGGGGTCGAGGATGTCGACCTGGTGGCTGTGGCGCTGATGACTGGCAGGTTTCCAGAACCGCTTACATTTGTGACCTGATATGTTGAGCCGGATTTCGTCTGAGTCTGGCCCAGTGTGGGCAGCGGAGAGCCGGGGTCGACCTCCCAAGCCCCAGCTGTGTAGGCAGGGCACTCCGGGGGGCTGATAGTAGAGGTGGATTGAATATAGTCAGACAAGGCGACGCCAGTGGGGGACAGTGTAGCCCATTGGGTCTTGAGGTTGTGGAAATCAGGAGACACGGGGGTCGGGACACCTTTGCGAGTGAAGCCATCATAAACAAGAGTGTCTGTCGGGGGAGCATTTGGCGCAGGAGGACCATAACTGACCAAACCGTAGTCGTTGACCTCCTGGATCCACTCGTAGACCATAGAGCCGGACCAGGTATCCGACATAGGTTCGCCAAAAATGGCAGCTTGGTCACCAAAGGTTCTAGGCCGTGCCGCGTTGCAGCCAGTCTCGGAGAAGAAGATGGGGATCGGATAGCCGCTTGCATTTCTCTGAAGCTCTCTATAGCCAGACTGAACGTACCCGGAATCTCCACACCACTCGTAGGCATTGAGTGCGAAGAAGTCCAGGCGATCACTAGGGTCTTTCGCGCAAGCCAGATAATTCTGCAACATGGGACGCAGTTCCGCAATATCCGCTGCAGAGTAACCCACAGGAATACTTCGGTAGTTCTGTGCATCGCGGTACGCTTTGATATCTCGAGCCGCAGCCAGCACATAGGGAGCAGCGGCCGAGCCCTCTTTTGTGGTGAGGACCTCATTGCCGACGAAGACACCCGCGGTATTCTCATACTTCTGAAACTCGTCCAAGACCTGCTTGAACCGGTCAAACTGGGTTTCATTCCAGTGAGGATCAGTCTATTGCTCGAGTCAGTCAGGGATTAGGTTTCGTTGATCAAGAGGTATCCCGCAATGAGAACTGACCTGCTCGATCTGTGTGTCAAAAGTGTCGAGATCGACGAACAGGTAGATGCCTGCATCTGCCAGAACTTTCATGCAGCCGTCATGATTGGCATGGGGATCGACATGGTAGACGCGAATGGCATTGGTCCCCAGCTCGGCCATGAGCTTAACGTCGCGATTGCATTGTTCCGTGTCGATGAGTGGATCATCAGGAACGAGCTGATACGCGATACCTGTGATAAGAGTATTTTGTGTCAGTGAAATTGCCCGAAAGACTGAGGAAGATGAACTCGCACCTTTCAAGAAGTACTGGGTACCGTCTTCGTAAAAAAAGCGGGAACCAACAGCTGAAATTGTCCGTACGGCATCAACAACCACAGGGGAGAAGCCTCCCACCAGCAACGAGACCACGGACAGAGAAAGCGAGGAGCGAAGCATATTGGATGCCTTCTGCAGATGGAACCCGTCTGATAGACTATGCTCAAAGATGGTTCTGTTATTCTAATTACTGCAGACTGGGAGGATATATCGGTGGGATTGAAATAAGTGGGATGAGAGAAAGAAGAAGAGAAAGGATGGAAGACGCTCCAGATCAGTTTGAGGCTATCAAAATAAAACAGCAAGTACACAACTTGGAAAGAGCCCAAGTCACTTCCCTGATTCGGCAGTCAAACAGCCGCTAAGGAAGGAGCTAACTCAACGGGTCTCTCTGAGAACGAAACTGGATGTCGCATTGTCTCCAGCAGACAAGGTAGATAGATGAGAGATCCATCCTTGATATATGTGCCCTCAGGAAGCCGATTCAGCCTCCTGGTTCAGGTATTGGAAATCGTTCTCCTCGCTCGAATCTCGTTACTTCAGTGAAAGGGACAAGCACTGCATGCTCGCCCCTAGAGGAAATGACGTCAATGGCATTGCTTGTCAGCCCCTGATGGAATTTCTAAATGATCCCTTCTGGATGAAGAAGTTGTCGCGCGGTTAAAGCATTTTGACTCGGCCGGGATCATGAAAACGACGCGGTGTAGGCGGGGGAAGGAATGTAGGGAGAATCAGGGAGAGTTAAGAGGGATCGAGTTCAAAGGATGTGGAAGCATCGCAATGAGGGCAATGCATAGCAAAGTGTTCGTACTTGAAGATCAGGTTCTTAGTGAGTTTGACCAGATGCGAAGAGCAGATTGATCTTGATATACTCCGTCCAGCGCTTGGTGTTGATGGATCTACTATTTGAGGGTATCGTGACAGTGATGCCTGAGGCAGAAATTGTTCCAAAGTGCGCAGCATGACCAGCGGTTGCCTGACAGGTCAGGCTACAATACTTTTTCACCCCTCACGATCCTCAGGTCCAAACAACACTAATGCGCTTGATCAGAATGGCATTTGCTGCTAGTAGTACGGCAGATGTGCCCAACTACCGTCTCAGGCAGATAGAAAAGCAAGTTTGAAGTCACATTGAGACTATCCCGACCTTATACTCGAGTTTGCTGCCCGGCAATGTTTTGCGGTGCTATCTACGGGAACGGAGAACTCGTGAGGAAATCTACAGTATTCTCCACCTCCTCTTTTCGTACAGACTGCTACCATTGACAAGTGCCAATTCGGTTGGCGATGAGCCAAGTAGTCAGCAAAAGCAACACGGTCAATCGCACCACAAGCGATGATTTATCACATGACACTTGCTTGGTTTGCTTGAGGGTCGTGCTTTGAGGGTTTCAACTGTCCTCCGTAGTCTGGAGTACAGCACGGAGGACTCCGTTAGCACTACTTTCTTCGGCTAGACCGTTGGATCAACAGGATAACATCCCCTGTTCGGAAGAGATCAGCTCAGATTCTGAACTGTTCCATTCCTGTTGTGATGAGATCGGCAGACAGACCCTGATTTAATCAGAGTCCATGCATTGCCCCTCGGCCATGTTCAATCCTCATTGATAAGTTATCAGCAACACGACCCCTTTTTCCTCCTCTCTATCAATAGACTAGATATCGCCATCCTCCGTCCACTGTAGTCTTACTTTGACGGTGGCTCTGGGCTCTGAGACAGATGACCTTAGTTTGATAACATCATGGCATGAGAGCCAACCGTTTCTTCGGATGGCGTTGGAGACAATTGATTCGTAGTCTCTTGGCAGTGATCGAGACCGCGGGCTATTGTACGTGTCGGGTCCACCACACACAGCAGATCCCATCATTCCGATCATCTCTTTGGCTGCTTCCAGGTTCTGTCTGCTGGTTGGGTCGCAAAATGCTCAGGGAAATGACGGTCGGTCTGGATGTCTGAGATCTGTGCAGAGAGGAGAAGAGAGCAGAGAAGCATTAATTCCGTAGTCTGGAGTAGAAGTTATCTATCAATAGGAGATTCTCCCCCACCTGGTTGACGTCTTCTTCCTACCACTAGCAGAGACACAAAAAGGGACCCTTTTCCCCTGGTCGCTCTCAGTGTAGTACAGATTATGCGACTAGTTTCAGGTTACCCTCGTCCGTTTCTATCTTCATTTCCGAGAGATTGACGATCGACATCGCAGCTTGCGTGGAAGAGGGCCCTTCCAAGACCCTTGTCCGCATCCGGATTTCCTCCTTATTTTCCTCCTTAAAAAAACAACTTCAAACCCTGACAATTGCGAATATTAATCGAAAGGTTAATTATACTCCGTACAATAGTCTCATCTTCTCCTCTACTCCTCCTTTTCTTGAACAATCCATCACTGTTGTTGTTTCCGTCATTCATCGAACTTTAAACTGCTGCGCTCGCCCTCATTGTCAAGCTCCTAGAAGCTTCCGACTTGAACCAGTTTCCTTTTTCTTGAAACTGGACCATGCAATCCGTGGGTCTTCCTCTGTGTATCGCCGTGCTCTCGACTCTCTATTCGCTCCGTCTGCCTCCGTATTGCTTGATTGGTCGGGATCTGTAGCCTCTTCATTACTGGCGACCGACGTCACCAACACGGTATACTGTTGATTTGTGTACTCTTATTTTCCTGGGTACCTCGTTCTGGCCGGTGCAAGCCCCTCTGGCAGCAGCCATCATCTGAAATCATATTCTGAGCTCGAAACGACGGACTCGTGGCTTGAGGGTAAGCCCACCGTATCACAGACATGTCGAACAACTCCATTGTGTCACCGTTTCGGATCTCGCAGAAGGATTCGGAGACGCTGAATCGCAACGATGCTTTCAAAGCGGTCAGGGACCACCTGAGACGCCAAGAGATGGGAATGGATGCTCCTAGGTATGATCATCCAGAATGACATATATGTGTGGCTCAGTCTGACACTTGGACGGTTACAGCTTCTGTTCGTTGCACCGTCGCTCTTGTTCCAAGCAGGACCAGGAGGAGTTTCGTCTTCATCGGGATATCATCCACACCATTCTCCTTCCCTTGTTCCTCCTCCACCATCAAGCCTCCCGAATTGCGACCAGCGCGTTACCCGGGATCAAATCGACGGACTGCGAACGTGCTTTTCGGGGAGAAGCACGCAGCGCCTACGCCTGGCTACAATGCATCCTCAGGGAGGAGCACGACTGGTACCAGACAGAACGCTGCCCAGCGTGCATCGTTTTACACGTCCTCAACTCTGAGCCGACCATCCGATTTGTTGCCGTGGCGTGCCTGTTGTCGGACAACCTACAAGGATTGAGCCCGCTCGACGCGCAAAAGCGACTTCCCAGCTTCGATTTCTTTTTCGATGCGTTGGAAGGGGCAGTCCGGGAGGATCCTTTCTGGGGCAATGACTTTTGGCCGGATATTGAGCACCGCGCGCGTACATTGACGGATGGTGTCAAGCAGCTGGTGGTGCAGTGTCTGGTACTCCGAGCCGCTGTGGAGCGCCAGAGCCTGCAGTCTCAATCGCTGTACAACCCCGCTGCTTACGTTCGGTGCGACTTGACGCAGCAGCAAACGGGCCACACTGTTGCTGCCATGAGGTCGTCGAATTTCGCCCGCAAGCACTCTCGAATGACAGTCGAGGAGCACAAGTGTCTTGCGGCTAAGGTGTCTGCCAACAGGTGTCTGCAGACCCACTACAGTGACGCAACTCAGGGACTGCACCCTCGAAGCCACGCTGCATCCCGGAGAAGAACTGTCACCTCCTGAGCATGTGTAGGGTTGCGTCTCTTTTTGACGTTTACTACAATTACTCGCCCCAGATCTACCGATCTACCCTAGCGGCCAGACTCAGACGACCAACGGGCGGTCCACTTGGCCTCGCTCTTCCAAGCTACCCAGGCGAACAAGCCGGAAGATGCTGAGGCCCGCCTGCCACAGACAGCCCGGCCTGGACCTTATATGCAGCAAGATGGAGCTTCTCTCTGACGTAAGGCCATCGGTGTATGTAGCCACACGCTTGGCATTACCGAACGCCGAGTCGATTAGGCTGCAACATCCACAGGGCTAGAGCACGGATTACTGTCAAGTCATGGCTTGGCATAGAAATATGGTCTGAAAGTGCAGGGCTTTTGAAGTCTGGATTTTAGCGAACAACCGTTCCGGCAAGGCTGCAAGGTCACTCCTGTCCACGACTGTCGCACAGCATACTGCGGGAGCAAGCCGTCGGCCTTGGTTTGAGCTGCCTAAAACCTGGAACACAGCGTGGAAGGGAAATGTCTGAAATTGGCAGGTGAAATGTACACAGGCTGTAGCCCTGTAATGAGTCTCTATACTATACTCCTAATCTTAATTCAATACAAGTGGCCACGTCCATATCCTTCGAGGTAAATACAAGGCTTGATCCATAGTACTTAATAAGAAA
Organism: Aspergillus lentulus; assembly: GCF_001445615.1. Classification (NCBI taxonomy): domain Eukaryota; kingdom Fungi; phylum Ascomycota; class Eurotiomycetes; order Eurotiales; family Aspergillaceae; genus Aspergillus; species Aspergillus lentulus. The sequence continues at coordinate 608,650 of NW_028322122.1, forward strand.
CCTGCCGTTCACGGTTGGATTCAAAGAGCAGATAGATGCCTCATGTTCAACAGCCAAGGCAGGCAGATAAGTCTTGTACAACGAACGATACCAATAGGCATCAACAACTGCTGTTACACAATAACGACACCTGGCGGCAGGATATCGTTTCTATCCACCAATAAAATTCCATCATATTGAATTTCAATAGAAGCAGATTCACCCTGCTACGTCCATGTTATGTAAACCGCGCAATTCTGATATCCACAATGTATACATGGCCTCTTCAAATAATATAGTCATCCCATCACCGTCACCCGTCACCCGTCACTGACAGCGACAGCGACAGCTATCTATCCACCACAATCCAATTAAATAAAAGGTGCCGCGGCAACTGCGTCGTTTCACTCTTCTACCTGAGACGAGGGTGGATCATAACTTCAGCCAATGTCTGTATCCATCCACTGACAGTGAATCGAAGATTGATAGACGCATATTGCTTGCGCAATGGTAATATGATTTCCAGATTAACTCCGGCGATCATGCCAAGTTGCATGACGAGTTGATGAGGAGCAGAGATGGTAGGGTTGATTACTGTGCGGTGGTTCCGTGGTTTTGATGTTTGAGATTTAGGACTGGGATTGGGATTCTCCGTAGGGATTAATATTACTACTGCCTGGCAATATGTCCGAGGTCTAGAGCTCAGCTGGGCATTACTGTCATGTAATCATCCATGTTTTCTCGGATATGGTAGTTAGCAAGCATCCTTGGAAGATGGTGTGGTGTCTGCTATCGCCTGATAACAGCATGAGATAGTAGTGACTGGGTAGAGCACCGGCAAAGGCAGTAGAGACGGAGTAACCTGATTCATAACCCGATTACTGTAATGCCCAGCCGTGATGCCGCTAATGCATCTGCAAGATGCCCAAAGAGGGTATTTCCGTGCTGCGGGACTGGGGCGCCCCCGGAAGTGGAATGTGGTTACTATCTTGAGGCCATTGACAGATACAAATGCACGCTATATAGTATTCAACACAAGGTGAAGCTATTCTGTACAAGGAGTCAGGGTAGATCGATGTTGAAGAATGAAGAACAGGGTAGGATGGGGTAGAAACCAGTTTAGGTGCTATCGTGCCCTGTCCGCGCGATCTAGGCTCGACAAGGCGAGGAGGAAAACTCCGGATCTGCGCGAGTCACTTGACATGGCATCTCCAGCAGAGTCGTATTCCCTCATGAAAGATACACAGGGCCTGGAGAGATAAAGACGAAAATGACTGAGTAGATACTTACAGCGGATCACATCGGCAGCACGGAAAAGGGTCTAGGCGTCACCCGCCCGGAAACGGCACTGGAGCTCGATCGCATCGCTGCACTGGCAACTGGTAACCATCGATCAGCCGGCTGTTACAACCATGGTTCTTGAGGCGTCAAGGCCAATAACCAGCATGAAGAGGGGTGATAATTTCCCTCTACTACCTATTCATAAATATATGCCAGATTGTGCGGAAAGTGGGAAATGTCAATCGTGTCCAGTGATTAGGCTCTGTAAGGTACGGTACTTGACTGCTGACTTGTGCGAGGCAAATCCTGTATCGCAATAGAAAATACAAATTCAACTCTTCGCCAATCATTGACTATGGATGCTGCGGTCTTGTTAAGAAATTGATTAGAAGAGGTCTGGTAGTCGACAGGCCCGCAGCACACCTCACGAGTCATGTTGGTGATCTAGAGTTCAAATTCCATGATGTCTACTGTATGGGCCACGTACTAAAGATCACTGTACTTGGATCAAGATCCCATAACATCAAGACTGTGCCGTTCTATGGTCGGAAAGTCCTTTGTCCCTCTGAGAAGAACTCTTCCAATGATTAAATCTGGGATCCTTTTCCGTAGAATATTGTGGTTATTTCAAACCTGACCCCTGGGCCTCGTAGTACAGTACTACCGTTTGTTTGCTTGTTCGAGACGAGGTAGCGAGAGTTGAGTATTGCGAGTCGAGATGCGTATGTATTCACATTGGGAGACTATTTAGGTTGATAGAGGGTGCTGACAGTCGATCCAGATTCAAGCTGACAACGACGAACAGAATAATAAGGATTTTCATGCGACCGAGTGGATAGATAATTATTTGATAGTTGATGGTTTCCAACTCTGCCAACATTTCTCAAGGCTGCTGGATCCCATCCCTGCTAAGAGAGTGGGGTTCGACTAGCCTAATCTCTTGGAGGCAAATTGGTCCGTGTAAATGTAATTCATCCGAGAGATACCCATAAATCCTTCAATACATACATATCTAGCCTACGGAGCACTGTAAATCCGTAATGGGTCCGTACTCCCGATCGGCAACTATGGAGGCCTAGACAGGTCGGGCGGCGTCTGGGCTATGACCAAAGCTGGGGAGACTTGCTTTTTTTTGTTGTCGATCTAGGATAGCTCGCTGAATTTTTATCAATTGAATATGGCCATCTGGCTAGGTCTTGATTAAATGAATCAAGTTGAATTAAGCAGGCATGTCGTACAATAGAAATGTAATGATTCATAGGTGTTGTAATCCATATCAAAAAGCCCAGGTATGTGGGTTATGCACATTGACTTGGATCCTATGCAGGCAGAATAATTATTATTACTTGAGCACTTTTTCTTTTCCCGAAGATTATTATTTTTTACCGCAGAGTACTGACCAGGCCAGACTGGATTGTGACTGGGCCGAGCGGGCGTCCTCGTGTCATGGACTCCCCAATCAGGCCAAGGCTGCCCGGTCTAGAACGCTGGTAGAAAGTCGCAGCCCGAGGGGCCCTTTTTTGGCTCTCCCGCTGGCTGAACGACCGAATGTGTCTGGCCCTTTTGGACTTGCGCCCACTCATTTTCAATTCCATGTCCCAGCGTCATAAACTAAGGTACCTACCTACCTTTACCTGCCCTACCTTACCAGGGCTACCTACTTACCCATACCTATCCAGACTACCGACTGGATAACAGTAAACTAGCATTCTCTATTCTCTTCCATTTCTTCTCCCTTCTTCTATTCATCCTAATCTTGCATACCCAACTCAACTTTACTCCTATACCACCGTCTGGCACCTTTCAACGACCACAATTTCCGCTCCCTGCTTATCTCACCCATTCTCTACTGTGCCGTTTCCTAAGGTACTCTCTGGGTGCTTACCTTCGTCCTCATCGGATCTTCAACATCCTTCTCGCACTCTTCCCATCCCTGTCATTTCTGTACGACCGCTACACTTCCTTTCAACCTTTTCTCCCGCCGCATAGCCGCCTCTCGATCCTTCATTCAAGTCCTCCTGCCAACGCATCCACCAGCCTGCCGCCTCGTATAATTGCTTCTTGTTAGACAGATACAGCGATCGACTCAAAATTTAATCGTCCCGTCAAACTGCCAGAGTGGACTCGTGCAGTCACTGACGACGAGACGTCGGCTATCTTCCCTGTCAATCGGAGACCCAGGTCGATCGCCTGAATGAATCAGACGCAGTGTCATGGACTGGACTGGTCTACCTCTGGGGTGCAAGAGAACTCGGTCATGCGTTCGCCATCCTCTTCAACCTCACCTTCAAATGCTTCGTGGGAAGGCTGTTCTTCGCGTCAGATGCTCTTGAACTCGTTCGACAACCACGCAACCAGTCCTCTCTCTCCCGTCCAACAATCCTCAACTTCTCGCCCGGGCGGAAGCTCCAGCCGACTGAAGCGGCGAGCTTCCCAAGGATCCCTCGTCACCAAACCCTCGACCGTGTCCCGGTTCTTGAATAGAGGCAACGTATCGCTGAGCCTTCCTCCATTTGAGAAACTGGGACTCTCTTTGAAACCCTCCAGCCGAATCGAGTCCCGTACACATTCCGTTGAACCCCGCCTTCGCCTCACTACAACCTCTGCCTCGAGCTCACAAGCAACTCCAGCATCCTTGTCTACTCCGGCTGCGTGGAGCGCCTCGTCCAAGGACTTTCCTCAAAGCGACTACCCCGCAGCCCTTCCACCAACGCCTCCCGAGGACGACGAGCACGTATTGTGGAACACTCGCTCTAACATGTTGTTGTTTGATTCCCACCTGAATCGGGATCCGGGGCCGATGCCCATGGATGAAAATCCGAATATAAATAACGCACCCGGAGGAGCCGCTCCGGTTGGTCTGGGAAGCCCGTCGGACAGGCTGTCGAATGCCTCGCCTTCTAGTTCAGATGAAAGCCACAACTCCCCAGGAGGAGATATGGATTGCGATCATGATTCATGGTTGGAGAATGCCATCGAATCGACCGGTATGTTTCTTTTACTTAAATGATTCCCCCAAATTTTTTTTTCCAAACTAAACGATTGATCCTTAGTATCATCGCTGCCGGGTTCGAATGCCCGCGGAGAACCCGTCAAGCTCGTATCTCAAACGCTTCCCTACCCATACTCAGCAGAAAAACCTACGCCGCATCGCACTCACGAGGGAGTCTTCTCCTCCCTCGTCCAAGTAATCCAGAACCGCCTCCGTCAAGGACAGTCGCCTTATATCAATGTCACGCATGCGGTCCCTGAGCAGTTCAGTCTCACAAACCTTCCTACTTCACCCCCGGGGTCGCCGCGCTGTATGCTCCCCAACAATGACTACTTCAACTCCACCGTTTTTTCTAGCGCAGCCGTGGTCTCCGCGTACCACGACTTTCGAGGCCCCATTCAGATGAAGGCCCCACAACACTTTCCAATGCCAATTGTTCCGCCTCAGTCGGTACACATCTCGGTCCTGGAGCGCTACATCCCACCGTCGTCGGCCCAGGAATACAATGATCTCTTCTCCCCATCGCGGCCATCTTTCCTGGTAGATCGCCTCTCGGAACTTTCGCCGGATGGTGGATCGCTGCTGTTCATTTACCCCACCAGAAGGGGTGGCTCGGCCTTCAAATCTCAGTACCTCGGACCGATCCTCGACCCTCTGCTTCGTCAGCTCGTCGTGGTCAACGAGCTCTCCGCCGATATTGGTCGATACCTGGGCAAGCTGTCTTCCGTCTCTCATATGGAGGACTTTGACACCCTCAAGAATAATCTTTCCTCGTTATGTCGTGCTTTGAGCTCTTCTTCCTCTCAATTCAGCATTGTTGATGCTCGAAAGGGCAGTGCCTACCTCGATCGAAACCTCTGGACTGAGTGGTACATCCACCAAGAGAAGGCTCGCATGAAAGAAGTGCTCAGCCTTTACTGGCAGAATGGTCGTCGCTTGCCGACACATAAGACGACGTCTAATATCGCAAACCCCTATATCCTGGCTGCGGACAAGGAAGTAACCTCGGCCATGTTACTGGGCGAGATTATTGACGGCATCCGCAGACGGCCCTACGAGAGTGAGCCTCGAGATGGGATTGAGCTCGGGGTGTTCGTCATCCGTCGCTCACACTAGATGCGACATGTGGCTCACAGGTCTCCGGACAACGATTCATTACTTCTGCTTTCGTTTATTTGCTTCACCACTGAGTTAGAAAATTGAGCCTAGGTGATCATGGCGGCGTCTTCGGTGTTTGGGCTACGGTATGGGATTTTGCATGAAGAAATGTCTGGGAACATATATCGTGCATTGCTTTGGCTGGATGGATAACAACAATACCCGGGTGCTATACTTTGTCGTTTTTGAAATCAAAGAGATGACTCTTGGGCATGGGTTGCATGGCTCCGGCCATGCAACTTTGCTCCATGTCCAGAACACTAGAAGATGGCTTACAATGTATGACTAGCTTCATCATGTACGATTGCTGAGCAATTATACACAATATACCAATAGACTATAGGATTGGTCAATAATCATAAAGCATGTATCTGTAAGTCGTTCGTAGCACTGCTTGGGATTAAGGGTTTTGTCGAACATGGTTGGATCAATTAAGACAAGATTCGTATCATTGTCTCAAGCCTCTTGTATGATCAGGGCAATCTGTATTGGTATGGAATATAGAGGAGATATCATCCCTATTGTTGCGAGAGACTTGTATGATGAATGAGTTGAACGAGGCAACTGGGCGGTGAAAATGTCACAGGGGCTATTCCAGTTCGGGAGCGCCGCCGGATTCCCGCTTTCTTCTCCATTACCAGCTACTGGTTCTCCTCCCCGAACGCAGCATCGCTCTGCCACGAAAGCTGGTTTCTGCTCGTCGTTCATGCAGGCTTTCTTTCAGTCTCTAGTAATTCAAACAGGCCCCTTTATGTTGTTATCAGACATCTGGATTTGATCCACCTGCAACTCAACCTTTCAGCACCCGCCTCTCACCCCGTCAATATCTTCACACTGCCCTGGTTTTCTATAAAACACATCTAAGCCATGGCTTACTCTCCGGCACCGGTATCGCCAGCTACCGGCGCAGCTGGACAAACACTGAGCAGCAGTCTTCATCCCAGGGGCCGATCCCCAAGCCCCGCGACGAACGCCCCCCTCTCGAAACGGGACAAGCGCCGCGGAGCGCTACAAGAGCGGCTGCATGATCTCACGGCGACCTTCAGCCAGAATCGAGACGCGCAATTCCGCCAGCAGCTGCATACATTGCAGTGCGATATGACATTGATCAACAATGCGGATCCGTACTCGCCGGGTCCGCTGCCCGACTCGGCGGAGGAAATCGCTGCTTTGGTTGAGAAGACGATCGGTGGGGGAGCTTTTGCGAAGGAGATGGCTAGTTTGTCTGGCATGTGGTATTCGAGGTTTGTGCAGGAGGTGAATCAGGCTAAGGAGGAGAGGGATGCGGAGTTGGCGGCGCTTGTGGTGAGATTTTTTACACTTCTTCTGCTTGCTTTTGTTACTGTCTAGAATGCCTGGAAGCTAACGTGTGCAGCACCGTCATAATAACAATCTAGAAAGGTTTCAGCGGGAATACGCCTTCCGGGTGCACTTCGCCGGTGAAGAATACAACAATCTCTCCTCGACCCTGCGAGAACGGCTGGTACAGACAATTTCAGGCAAGAAGGCCCGGTTGATGCGGGAAAAGGAGCAGCTCGATATCGCTGATACTAATGCTCTCCTCCTTCATCCCAATCAATTCAGCATTACCAATCCTGCCAGTCCTGGTGGTGTTCACGGCAATCGCAAAACTCGGCATACCCGCCACCGGGTCGACCTTGACGAACTGGGCAATGGAATCGTGTCAGAGTTCAATAAAAGGAAGAGGAAAGCGCCTGAGGAGGATACTGGCTCGCCAGTGCGCGATCCGAACCCGGCCGAGCGGGCCAAGTCCCAGGTGGCTGAGAAGCAGCACGCGCCGACATATTCTATCCATACTCTGTTCACGGAAAAGGAACTCAGTGCACATGCCAATCAAGCTCACGTCGCCACGGTGCATTTCTTCTCGACCTCCAAACGGGCTGATCAGCCTTCGGGCACTACGACGAACGGTAATAACACTGATGTCGAAGAGTCAGGCACGGGTGACGGTACCGGGCAGGAAGATAATGGCACACCGGCCGCCGATATGATGCGCACCGCCAGCCAGAATTACCATGCGACACGCTCCACGCGGACGCACGGCAACCATGCGCTCAACGCGCTAGCCGAGCTGTCGGACAAGCCCGCAGTCCGCCCTAACCTGCCATATAATGTTCTCGCCAATTACCACGCTAGACCAAACAGTAATGCTCCACCGCTGCCGTCTCTGATGAACGAAGAGGTGGAAGACGATTGTGCTCGATTAGACCGCTTGCACAACAGGCCCACCGGTTGGGTTGACCGTAATCTGATCGAACTGCTTGTGGAGCGGGTTCCGGCCGAGGTGGATGGGGTACCTCAGAATCCGCACCGGTTTAGTCTGTTGCACCCCGACTTTCCCACCGATATGGGGGTGCATCTCTACCCGCTGAAGACTAATGGCAGAGATGTGGAGCTCCAGAGCTACGAGCGCACCAAGAAGGCCAGAGCGAGCTAGCAGTAATGCTTTCTGGCTCATCTACTTCTTTCTGGCGTTGTCTATGGTTTTGGATTGGGGCACAGGGTCTATGGGACATGGAAATACCATGTCGGCGTTCTTGCTTGCTTGTTGGTGTTATTGGTGGTTCAACGACCTCATCTTGATGTCGAGCACGCGCCTATGCGAGGTGACCATGGTAGCATTGGCACTTCGTGATTGAGCTATGTTTTCGATGTCCACTTTCGTGCGATTGGCGTGTCGAATATAGATTCTACACTTGCGCTCAGACTGGATGCTTCTATTTGCCGAACTTGCAGACTTGTACATTTGTTCTAATTTGACAGTCCTCTCACGGGTATAATCAAGTCATTCATCCACTTCGCACCTTCGCTTCTCCAAGTGCCTGTCGCGAAAGGATCAGGTCCATCGTATTGGTACTGACCTCCGTAAGGTAAAGACCCTATCATTGATGATTAGGTGTCTGAAGGATCAACTCGTCAAGCTGACAAACGCAGCCAATCAGCCAATCATGTTTTAGAAAGGGATGCGGATTACCAATCCGTTCTTGACATCATTTCTTGGCATTTGTCTTACTTCTGATTGGACTATATAAAGTCAGAGCTGGCAAAGCCGATGCTTTTGGCTGTTGTGATTGGCTGTTTCTAAGCACGTCATGTCTGGGGATGATTGGAAATCGGAGGAATATACTTGCAAAGGCGCGACACGACGGACACTTTTGGAGTCATCGTGGATGATTACAAATGGAGAGGATGATATACCAGTCTGCACGGAGTATATAAGGGTATGATGAGTTGCTGAAGAACAGCATCATCTCAGACTCTTGTTATAGTAGCCGACTTGCAACAAACGTGATATTTGTTCTTCAAAACTTCGGAATGTCGACCACTACCACAAGTACTACTACCACTACCGGCGTCGACCCCGTCCCCCGAGGCCCCGTCGACGTTGAATTAACCTTCTACGAGGCCCCAGCCGACGGATCTACACCCTACAACTACGTGGAATCTCCACCCGCCGGCGTCCCACGCAGCAACTACGGCGAGAAAGTACACAAAGTATCGCTAACCGACATTCGGGGCCACGAAGCAGACTACACCCTCGACACACACGCCTTCCAAGTCCTCCAACACATCCCCACGTCAACCACCTACTCCACTTTCGACTCCGACGCCGAAGTCCAACGCGTCTACTACCCAGAAGTCGAGCAGCTGCTCCTGCAGCACATTCCCGGCGCCCAGCGCATCATCCTCTTCGACCACACCATTCGCAGACAAGACCCCAACGCCCCCCGCCAACCCGTCAACAAAGCACACGTCGACCAAACCCGCAAAGCGGCGCGGGACCGTGTCCGCCTGCACGTCACTGATCCAGATGAGGCAGAGCGCATCATCAGCCAGGGCGTGCGCTACCGCATCGTCAATGTTTGGCGGCCGTTGAACGGCCGCGTGGAATCCTCGCCGCTGGCGTTTGCGGCGGCCTCGTCCGTTGACAATGAGAATGATTTGGTCGCTGTGGAGCACCGATACCCGCATCGCACGGGCGAAACCATGGCCGTCAAGTATAATCCGAACCAGCGGTGGATGTATCTCTCCGGGATGGAGAATGAGGAGAGGCTGTTGTTGAAGTGCTCGGATAGTCTTGCGGCAGCGGCAGCGGAAGCGGGACAGGAAGGTGGGATTGCCGAGCGGGTGCCGCATTCTGCGTTTTGGGATCCGAGGACGAGGGAGGGCGCGAAGCCGAGGGAGAGTATTGAGGTGAGGGCTTTGGTGATTGGTTGAGCGAGCTTAACGAGCTCAAACTGCTTATGAACAGATTATAACGGTATCGTATCACTGAGTGGGAAGCCAGTGTATAATGATGATGTTGCATAGCTGTGCAGGTGTTTTGTTTACTGTGTATATCTAATACAATGAATGGTTAATCAAATGTGCCGTGCTGTCCCTGTGATGAATTGATGACGGTTCCAACGGACATTCAACCACGGTTTCTACGATGATGTCTTGTCTACACTGCAGGAGTAATCCTCCGATCAACACCACCCTCGTATTCCCCCTCTCACTTCCCTCCATTGATCTAATGCTCCAAATATGGCCGCCACACACGGACGGAAATCCACAGCAGACAGCAACGTCTCCGAGCCTCATGTCCTCCGCGGCAACATAAGCCACCAAGTCCAAGCCTTCACAGACTGGTCGCAGGCGCGCCGATTCCGCATCCTCGACACAATCAAGCACGACCACAGCGAAATCAAGTCCTTCTACGAGCTGATCGTCAGCTCGACCGACCCGGAGGAACAAACCAAGTACCAGAACCAGTTCACCTGGGAACTGGCGCGGCACACCGTCGGCGAGGAGCTAGTCGTGTACCCTGCGCTAGAGAAATACCTCGACGACGGAAAAGAGTTGGCGAGGAAGGATAGAGCCGAGCATCAGACTGTTGGATCTGAACCCCTTTCCTTATCCTTACATATGTAGTGTGAGTGAGTGCGTTCAGCTGACAGCCTAGCCACAGGTAAAAGAAAAACTCAAGACCTTCCAGGACATGAAATCCACGGACCCGCGCTTCATCCCCACGCTGCAGTCCCTCTGGAATGACCTCCAGGAGCACATACGTCATGAAGAAACGGAGGATATCCAGTTGCTGGAGGACGCGCTCTCGGAGCAGGAGAGCCTCGGGCTGTCGCAGTCGCTGAACAGGACGAAGCTCTTTGTGCCTTCGCATGCGCATCCCGGGGCGCCGTCGACGCCGCCATTTGAAACTGCTGTCGGGTTGCTTACGGCGCCGATAGATCGGTTGTCGGATTTGTTTCGGAAGTGGCCTGCTATATAGACTTGGGAATCGACCTTGATGTTGTTGCTGGAGTTTAGACTGGAATAGCGCAGAATTGGCGATGCTACTGGGCTTATAGCATGTGATGTCTTTGACCCGATGGGAGATTTGGTAGGAGCTATGTAGTGTATGAACTGTTCTCTCGCTTGCAGGATTGACGACCTAATTCCATGCAGTCAGTTCACCCGCTTCCCATTGTGGTGTAGCTTCGATGACCTCAAGTGTCAATATGCCTTATATGCCTGCAATAAGATATTCAGTCCTTCTGTGGATGTAGATGTACACTTCCACCTCGAGACTTGACGCATGGAAAGAATGGACGCTCAATGCCTTGCAACCTCGTCTTCAGATTGTAATGAGCATCAGTGCTGCAGTCTGCATGTGTACATGCCACGAATAGCCAGTCCACCCCAATTCATGAAGACCAGTCCTTCAGAGACGAATAGGCATCATCAATGGAAAATAACCCTCATCGTTCTAGGTAAACTCGAGATGGTAATTATCGTACGATAAATTAGTGGAAATATCCTACGCTAATGTCGGATACGCCGCCGGATCGAGCGCTAAATCATCGCTTGCATACTAAGCGTTTCAGTAGTTTAGCGTCGGGTGTAATTTGCCTTTCGTTCTGTGGATATATCGTTGGATCATAAATACATCCCATTTCTGTGGTCTTGGTAGAACCCCTCCTTTCTCCCTCTCACCGTCCTCATCATCCGATAACATGGTGGAAACCTCAACGCCCCAGCCACCGCTACGGATCGGTACGCGACGATCCAATCTGGCCATGGTCCAGGCGGAAGGCATCCGCGACAGCCTGCAAAAGATTGCCCCAGATCGGTCCTACGAGATTGAAGCCCTCCGCACGCTGGGCGATCGGGACCAGCTAACGGCGCTGTATAACTTTGGCGCTAAGAGCCTTTGGACGACCGAGCTGGAAGAGAAGCTTACTTCCGGTGAATTAGATGTTATTGTGCATTGTCTGAAAGGTAATCTCTCATTTCCCTCCTTGGTCATCAACCAACTGTTGACTGTCCAGATATGCCAACCAAGCTCCCCGACACTTGTGAGCTGGCGGCTATCCCGCCCCGCGATGACCCCCGGGACGCGCTGATCGTGAAGGCCGGGCTGCCCTACACGAGCCTGAAAACCCTCCCCGAGGGCGCGGTAGTCGGAACCTCCTCCGTGCGGCGCTCAGCCCAGCTCCGCCGTCTGTACCCGTCTCTCCGCTTCGCCAATCTCCGCGGCAATGTCGAGACGCGTCTCGCCAAGGTAGACGACCCGGACAGCGAGTACACGTGCATGATCATGTCTGCTGCGGGCCTTGAGCGGGTAGGCCTCAAGCACCGCATCAACCAGTACCTAGGCTCCAAGGACGGGGGCATCCTGCATGCGGTTGGCCAGGGCGCTCTGGGCTTGGAGATCCGCAAGGGAGACCGCAAAATGCAGGAATTGCTGGGTCGACTGGCTGACCTGAAATCCACTCTTGCATGCCTTGCTGAGAGGTCTCTTATGAGGACCCTTGAGGGTGGTTGCAGTGTTCCTATTGGGGTTGAGACGGAGTGGACGTCTTCGGGGGGCTTGAGGATGAGCGCTATCGTTGTTAGTTTGGATGGCTCCGGGAGCGTGGAGGACAGCATCACTTCGAGCGTCGAGACGGTCGACGAAGCAAACGCGCTCGGAGAGGAACTTGCGGCAAGACTGGTCAAGGCTGGTGCAGGGGAGATTCTAAATGATATCAACGCCAACCGGCCTTCCAAGGATTGAGGTGGACTACGTATGAGTCATCTCAACTGATACGCTCCGTACCCCGGGGAAACGGGTGTCCTGTCTGTCTTTCTTACGGGTGTATAATCCGTCTGCGTATTGGAGCGGATGATATAAACTACTGCTACCTGCAATCTTGTACATATAACTAGGGCAACAATGTTTACAACTTGATAGAAGAACCTACGGAGTAAAGGGGATCAGGACACATTTCAAAGTGTATTCCTTAATACCTTCAAGCAGGCTGGAAGGCTCTCGACGATCTATCTAGTATTGTCCAGGAAAGGAATAACGCAAGAGACTGAAATAGAGTATTACTTAGCAGTGATTATCTGATGTAAAAAGAACGAAGGTAGCAGACAGTTACACGTTGCGACGGAAAAAGCACATTTTCGCAGGCAGATTAGTAAAGAGCGCCAAAGAGGGCCGCGACGGCGACAGCCCAGACCATGCTCGAGACAGAGCCCGAGGAGGCATCGTTGGACAGGATGGGACCGGCGGTCGGAGAGGCAGTAGCCGACGCGGTGCCTGGGTGGGTCACCAGTGTCGAGGAGGACAGCCAGGGGTTGGGAATACGGCTTGTGGTGCCTGCGGAGGTCGGGGCTGGGCCGGGGATCAGACCGATGGTAGTGGTCGAGCCAGCGGTGGCAGTTGAGAAAGCGACCTGGGGCACCGTCACCGTGTAAGAGGAGTAGGTGATGGTGGTGCAGGGGGCGGAGGGGGCGGAGGGAGCGGGCGTGACGGCCGCACCACCGGTCGGCGTGGCAGTAGCAGTGGCAGCACCAGTAGGAGCGGTGACTGCGTCAACGCCGGTGGGGGTGACGGTGGGGACCAGGGTGATGGTGGTCGGGATGGCGGTCACAATGCCGGGGTTCTGGGGCACGTAGGCAGCGCAGATACCGGTGAAGTAGGACAGAGCGGCCTGAACCTCCGCCTGCGAGGCTCCCCAGGACTGCACACAGGCGATGACCTTGTCAGTGAACTCGGAGGACGGGCAGAAGCAGCTGGCGTCACTGTTGGAGTCGCACTTGGGGAGCAGGCTGAGCCAGGTGTTGATACACTTGGGCACAACGTTGGGGCAAGGGGCCGAGGGGACAGACGAGGGAGTGCTGGTCACGGAGGGCACATCGCTGGTCTCGCTGGCGGTGACGGGGGACTGGCCCGAGGGAAGGGTGGTGCTTCCCGCAGTGCAGCGAGTGCAGACGGTGGCGGTTGAGGTCAGAGTGACGGTCGACACAGTGCTGTAGGTGGAGGTCGTGACGGTGCCACTGGTCGAAATGGTTTCAGTCACAGGGCAGGTGGTCACAGTCTCGTATGTCACCACGGTAGTGGTCAAGTCCTCAGGGGCAGGGCCAGTGGTCACAGGGGCGACAGACGAGGGGGCGGGAGTGGTGCTGGCCTCGCAAGCAGTGCAGATGGTCGAAGTGGAAGTCAGAGTGACGGTAGAGACAGTGCTGTAGGTAGAAGTGGTGACGGTGCCGCTGGTCGAGATGGTTTCAGTCACAGGGCAGGTGGTCACGGTCTCGTATGTTACAACAGTCGTGGTGACATCCCCAGTGATGCCAGGGGCAGTGCTGGACGGAGCAGGAGTCGCAGGTGAAGTGATGGCCGGGGTTGAGGAGCTGGACTCAACTGGAGAGCTGCCGGTGGGGGTGCTTTCAGGGGAGGTCTCAGAGGGAGCAGTCTCGGAAGGAGTCTCGGAGTCGGTCTCGGATGGAGCAGTCTCACTAGCAGTCTCAGAAGGAGTGACGTCGGGGGTTGGGCTTCCAGAGCTCGAACCCGCAGCGACAGAAGAAGGCAGAGAGACAGAGGCAGTCTCGGTGGCAGTAACAGGGCACACAGTGGTCGAAACTGCAATGGTTGAGGTAATGACACTGATTGAGTTGGCGGGGCAGTTGGTCACCGTAGGTGCGCAGCTGGTGATGGTGATCTCACTAGTAGTGTACACGGTCGAGGTGGTCCACTGGACAGGAGTGGTGACAGGGCCGGGGGTCGTGATGCCTGCAGAAGACGACGTGGGGACCACATCTGATGAGGAAGGAACAGCAGTGGGAATGACAGGAGTGGACGACTCGGAGCCAACTGGAGTGGAGGACGACTCGGGGCTGACTCCAGTCTCGGTTGGCACACCAGCGGTGGGAGTCGAGGTGGTCTTGCCAGGAGAGCAGTCAAAGTCAATGCTGTGGACACCGATGTCACAGTCGTCATCCTCCGATCCCTCGGGGTGCTCGAAGCTCACGGAGGTGGCACCACCGCACTGGTCGTTGCTGACCTGGGTGCCCTCGGGCGAGCAAGAAGCAACGTTACGGCAGGTGGAACCATCGGGCATGCCATAGACGATGTGCACGTCGGTCTCCTTGGAGGTGGAGAGGTGCAGCTTGCTAATGGAGAACCCCTTTCTCTCTTGGCCGCAGGAGAACTTGGGGGCAGAGGAGAGCTTTCCCTCAATGCATTTGCCCTGTGCGCCATTAGCATGTTGCTTTTCTGATGTGGAAGGAGAAGATTGAGCCGACTTACGCCACCGAAGGTACGCTTTCCCCAGCCGGTGGAGCCCTCACTACACTTAAAACCAGAGAAATCGAAGCCTCCATATGAGGAGAAGGATCCGGGAGTAAGGTCAGACCAGTCCCAACCACCTTTCTGATGATCAGTGCACTCGTTGTCGGTGTTCTCGGGATTGGAGTAGCACTTGTCCGTGACCCACCACTGGAGAAAGTCAGAAATGTATACAAGCAAGAGACTACAGGGACTCAAGGACACTCACCGAACCAGTGGCCTGGGCCACGGCGAAAAGAGAAACGAGAGTGACCGAAACGGCCTTCATGTTGACGTTGTATTTGCGTTAGAGCGACAGACAGTATAGATGAAGACAGGAAGAAAGAGTTGAGGTCGAAGGTGCGTTGAACCGAAAGAAGATCCAAGGAATAGTACTACTATTATTGATATCGTACACCAGCGACAACAATAATTCGAGAGCAGAGTCTATGAATAGAAGAATGGGAATGACCCCGAAGGCACAAAGAGTGAATCCGACGGGTGAATGAGCGTCTTTGGGATCACCACCAAAGAGCAACAATAACGATAGAAAAGAAAGTGAAGGTCGACTTGGTCACAGCCAAGGCAAAGTGATAGAATTAGGAAAACAGAAAACAAAACGCTTAGTTCTCTTGAAGCGGAAGAGGGCATACAGCTCTTTTTAAAAGCAGGTTGCAGGGCCCTGGCAACATGAAACGAGCCACAGCATTACAACGTTGCATGCCATTGACCGGTTCTGGAGGTGCAACTGAAACAACCACATGCCCCCTCATGATCCATCAATAGGGACAAAGAACAAAGGCCCTGGTGGTTCTGGGACAATGGGCAAGTTCAAACGGGCCATTCACAGGACACCGGGCGGAGCATCTTTGTCAAGCATTGAGCCTAAAAAAGCAAGTAAGACATTCTGAGAAACGCCTCTTTTCAACACATCCAGCAACCATTTGACAGGCGGTGCCTAAGTTAACTGGTGAAACCGTGAGACTAGAGCCCTGTTGCCAATGAGCGACCAGAGTGGAAACCCCTCAGGGGCCAATTGGCCGGCATGGACTAGAAATGCAGGCCGTTTGAAGTCGCGCGCTAGTGCAGGAACAGACCAGAAAGAAGAAAGCGATCAGGGAAGCGCTCAGAACCACCAATCATCTTGCTCAGCGCTGTCCAGATCGAGGAGACTAGACCACTTCATAGGAGTCACGTAAAACGAACTACTCGGATGGAAGGTGAGCTCACATACCTCGACTGGACTAACTAATTAAAGCGAGAATGCCGGCGTCTGCGGGGCTGCTCAGTCTAGATCCGGGCTCAGTCCCTGACTCCCTGGAGGGTTTGATTCTTCCCTGCAGCGGTTTGCTTATTATGGTATGTATATGGCAGATGATTTGTCTTTATTTGTCACCGTCATGGCATGCAGAAGAGGAGGCACACCTCTGTGAAATTGCAAAAATGCAGAGATGCGGTGGTAGGGGCTCAACAGGCGCCCAGTCTGCAGAATCCGGCATTGGGCTCGCGGTAAGCTTGTACAATGCCAAAGATGGAAATCATCATGATCATCATCACCATGATTACAAAACAGAAGCTTAAAAGTCACTCGGCTAATGCATGGGTGGACGGATGGACGGGATTGAACTGGACGACGATGATGATGATGAGGTCGATAGTGGGGAAGTAGAAGAAAAAGGGAAACGAAAGCCCGCGGGTATTCTCGACAAATCACCTGTTATGCCGTTGCCCATAGACACGTCAAATCACCCAACACCACAACACTCTGCCAGTATCCTCAGGCTACACCATGCAGATTCAATGGCAATCTGCAGCCTGCAGCTTATGCAGACAAACAAAAGAAGGATCGCAAGTCCTGACTCTGGATTGAAAAGAAAATAAGCGAAGCAAAAGCAAGCCCCCAGCCAAGACCGCTGGCGTCTCGCCCTGAAACTCTTCCAGTCTCATCCCCCTCAATGGCGTTGTCGGCTACTATATTTATCAAAAATAGATTACTTGCCCTACCGACTCCAAGACCAAATGTCTATGCACTCCGAGTCCTTCGTGGACCACCCATCATTAATGATCAAGAACAAGACCCTCCTCAGCTGTTCTATTCTTCACCATAGCCGCCATCAGCTCGAACCCGCATGATCTTCACATCCAGCGAATCATTCGGTATACCTCGATGAGTAACCGCAAGGGTCAGGCTCACTTCCTGCACGGGATCCTACAGATGGAGTGAAGTCAAGGTCAAGAGCCCGAGTAATAATAGTAATAGCATCACTACTATCGACTAGGCTATTTCCCGCTGGGGCGCTCACGAACCATCAATTCGACCACGAGTCTATGCTCAGGATGGATCAGATACTCTACTATAGACTCGTAGACCATATCCGTGCCTTAGACTCACCCTCAACGCGGACTAAGGCACGGGTAGTACGGTACTACAGCCTTGGAGCGTCGCATTTGGAATCATACAGCCAGCCACTTAATGTATGCAAGACGGACTCTAGCTTGGTCAAGTCTAGCTGGTGGTGCTAGTAGCTACCACCGTAGCTACCCTAGCAGTACTACCTACTCTGCTAGTGCTACCTGATTTCAACCCCAGAGAGTCGCTCCATTCTCACGTCAAGTGTCAGTGCTCGGTCACTGACGGTGGGCCAGTTGACTCTATTACAGCACGGACTACGGACTAGATAGTACTCAGTACTCTGTAGATACTGACCAGGGGCGTTTCTTTCTAACTGTTACTTTCTGAGGACATCTCAAGTTCGGGCCCGAAGACTCTTCCAGGCGTCGACGGTGTTCTTGGCAGTGTCGCACGATGCCTGCTCTCGGCACTCGGCAGAAACTTGTCTTAGCTATTTTCCATTTTCCATGCGACTATTGCCTGACCTCTGAAAGTCCAGAACCATGAGTAAAAGGCTGGAGCCAGTCTCGGTGTACGTAAATAATGAGCTACATGGAGCAATCAGAAGCTTAAGAACTTTTGAATCTGTTTTTGAATTGCTGGTATATGACTGGTATAACATCATGACATAAAATGGAAAAGAAAGGGTGAATAAACGAAAACGTAATGCAGGTTCCATGAGGTATTTGCTTGCGCCATAAGAAGTAAAGACCCAAAGTAGACAAATGGGTAGATCTCAGATCCACAATGGACAAATTGAACCAGACACCACAACTCAAAAGGCATCAACTTTGGTCCTCGAACATGTATCCATAGTACAGCTCCCGCGACCACGCTAGATGCATCAAAGTAACAACTCTGACTCGCTAGATCAATCAATGCTCGTCTATGTGTAACACGCCCACAGCGCAATATCTAGAGGACCGCTAGACGACGTCTATGCCGTGACACAGACGGCAAATAACAGAATTCATCCAATCCCTTCCAGGCGTCCATAAGGAGTGGTGGCTGATCATGTAGCATCGCTAGATTTAAAAAGGAATCTGAGTGCGCCGGTGGGCATCCATGAGCTTCCGTCGCACAGCCTCGCCGCCGGCATATCCGCTAGCCTTGCGTTTCCGAGTAGGAGTGCGCTGGTCTGCATGTCTGGCATGACGGAAGACACTAGCAGGCCGGGACGGCGAATTGGCAGGCATGAATTCGCGGTGCTGGGGCAACCGTAAGAGAGCCTGATACCTGTTGTGGTTGCGACGGAAGGCCGTCACAATGCCGCGATCCAGATGGTTCAGGAAGCGTTCAGCACTGTTGGTTTGTTGTACATCCCCTCCGCGGTTCGGGGTAGGAGTACCGGATACGACTGTCATGGATGCAGTGGCCATTGGCGAAACAATCGCATCTTCGTCAGATGCCTTGCCCATCTCCTCGTCTGAGGAGCCGTCTCCGTCTCCAAAGTCGATGAAATCCTCGACATTCAAGGCCGCTTCCGGATCATCATCGTCGTCATCATCCTCAAAGGAACTATCAATAGCAAAATCACGAGATGGGTAAAATGCCTCGGGAGGACCCATAACTTGACCACCAGGGGCAATGTCGTTTCCAAGGGCCGTCATCATCAGATTAGCACTCGATGCCAACATCGGACTAAGGTCGTGACGGTTCGGCGAGGCCAGAGCATCCGTGTCGCTCTCGTCGATCAGGTGCATAGTAGTGGCACGTGGGCTATTGTTGGCAGTGCCGCAAATGCTGTTGGTGGCAGACTCAAGCCAGTCATGGCGGGATGAGGCATAAGCTGGAATAATCACAAGATGTTTCCCCGTACAGTCGACCAAGGCCACCGGTTTGTGGGGGTCTGCAACAAAAGTACCTAAGATTGGACCGCGCCGACGAGTAGGGGGTTGGCTTTTGTTCTCGTCGGCGGGAGGCAGAGAGGCAGAGGAATCGCGGCGGAGAATGGAACGGGGATGGGTGATTGTTGCCGGTGGTGGAAGGTCTTCATCTGTGGTCTCGCCATCATCGGCTTCAAACAGGTCAGTAGGAGGATCAAGGGAAAAGTCCAGGTACGCTGCATACTCTCATAGCCACTCGACTCGGATCCCTCGGAAACGGCGTCAGACTCGACGTGGTAAATGTTCGAATGGCCATAGTCCGACTCAGCGAACAACTCATCGGACTGGCGACGGCGGCTGCTGTAGTTCTCATTGTCGTTCTCAATCATACGACGTAGTTGAGGATCGAGACTGTCCTGTTGCAAGAAATCACTTGGGATCTCATCCTCTGTATGCGAGTCGCTATCCGATGAGGAATCGGAATCCTCTTCGAAATGGACACGCCTAGGCATGGGCGTCTCCGCAGCCGCCTCGCTGGCGAAGTCAGTCTCGCCAAAGGTTTCCATAGCACTGTAGAGCTGATCCTCGTCGAAGAACGAGGCAGCGGACAGCAGCATGTGATCTTCAAAAGTGTTGGTACCGGCCAAGTCGAGCTCAGACACAGTCGAAGTCTTAAAGATGTCGTCGACGTCGTGCTCGTCCTCTGACTCGACAATAAGCAGCTCTTCCAATATTTCGACATCCTGATCTTCATCGTCTCCGTCGCTTATATCGTCCACGGCAGCATATACATCGTCCGAGCTCTCATATGAATCACTTTCATCGCTGCTTCTTTGACCGTCATAGCCATCATCGACGGAGAGCCTCACCCTTTTCCGGGCTGTAGACTTCATGCCCGACTTACGGCCCTTGTCACGTCTACCGTAAGACGGGCCGCAAACAGCTGGCTGTTCCTTTTCATCATCAGCGTCCTCTTCTGATTCGTTGGCATCGTCACTGAGGGCCTCGATAG
Organism: Aspergillus lentulus; assembly: GCF_001445615.1. Classification (NCBI taxonomy): domain Eukaryota; kingdom Fungi; phylum Ascomycota; class Eurotiomycetes; order Eurotiales; family Aspergillaceae; genus Aspergillus; species Aspergillus lentulus. Next base: position 628,882 of record NW_028322122.1, read on the forward strand.
ATGAGACCGAGGAAACGCTGGAGATCGACGAGCTCGAAGCTCTTCGTTTATGGTCAGTAGTAAAGGAGCTGAGAGGGAGAGATTTGCTGGACCGCCGTGACGAGGAGCTCGCAGACTTGGGGTCCAGGTGCTTCATGATGTTGAGAGCACGGCTATCTCTGATAGCACCCTTTGGTGATTTGTGAGATTTATTTTGCGTCATTGTGTTGATAACATAAAAATTGTTTGTGTTTAGTAGAAGGGACTCGTCCAGTTTTAATTTGTTGTATTGGGCTTTGGGTTTCAGCGGCCCAGGTGTTGACAAAGTTTGATATCCGTTATGAGCGGATCAATTGCGTCAGAGACTCCAGGAGACTGGAGGTCGAGATTCGAAAACCGGAGGCGCAAGGAAGGTAAAGTTTCAACCGTCAATTCGTAAAGCGTCGTTTCAGGTGAAGGAAGTTTGGTTCGTTATCGTAGATCGAGATTCGAGAGGAGGAAATAGGTAGACGTGACGACGGATGACAAGGGATCGGAGGAGGGGGGGAAGGACGAAGACTTTTCGTTGACCACAAAAGCACCTCAAGTCCTCAACGGACGTTAAAAAGTGCTTCCTCTGTGAATGTGCTAAGGGGCAATTTCGACGCTTTCTCACAGTTTGCGTCGAAAGAGAAACAGATATCGTCAAGTCAAATTGGGAGTTACTCGGAGCTGCTGGACTGAGGAGCATAGGACATGCCCCCCAGTGAGTGATCTACAGCTCAACGAAAGCCATTCTGGCACTGAACCTTGACGAAATCTGGTATATGATAGTTTGAAGTATTTGGAGGATTAAAAAAAGTAGATGGTAGAAGCACGGTGTTGGTGTTTGAGAATGGGATGGGGTGAATTGGACGAAGGGAAAAGAAGGATCATAGAAGAGGCCGTACTTGGCACTAAGTAGGAGTACCCATACTGCTGGGCAGGGCGGACAGACTGGCTGTTACAGGCTTACAGCGCAAAACGACCTCGGACGCAGAGACAGACTGCTGGGGCGGACCAATTTTTCCAACTGCTGTGGGGCTTGAATAACCAGGTTCAGCAATCCGTACGTTGATTGGATAAAAGCTTCAGCTTAACCAATGCTTATTGGCCGGCTAAACCTCACCGCATTTTCCGCTCTTCATTTTTCTCCTTTCTGAAATTTTTTTTGCCAGCAATTTTCTAATAAATTCATGAGCCAATCACTATTCAGATACTGCAAAAGCCTGAAGGAAGGACGATGAGACGCTCCAGTCTGGGAAAAATACAACGGTGTTAGTGGATGAATTCTCTTGGTGGTTGACGTCAATATTGAGTCAAGATGAGTAGGTCAGGTCTTTTTTACTCATTAACTAGAGAGGTACAGAACAATATAAGCCTTCTTGAAAAGATACAGACAATAGACCTGGTGTGTATGCGCGAGCATGTAAAGCACGCCCTCAAATTGAGGTGGTGTTACATAAGGTCGGGTACCTTAGACAGCAGATGGCGTGAACATTTCAGAGATCGTTCATGTCCACAGTCAAACTAAGGAATGACAGCAAAGAGGTGACAATCCTGAATCATGACAAGGACATGGTAGAGCTCCCGTCCAATAGACCATCAGAAAAGCGTAGTTGGAGTGCGCTAACAAGTTGGGTGACTCATTTGGTGATTCGAAACCGAATTTGATGGTCAAGTCATTATGACTGTTTGATTCTTGTCAAGGATCAACCCATGCATTTCGTACGGCTTGTGCACACTTACCAAACTCAGAAATCAGAACACAGAGAATGCAAAGGGTGGTGATACAGCGACACGCCGACACCCCTGAGTATAGGTACCTACACTTCGCATGTGTACCACTTTTATCTAGATGTATCATCGAATTTGAAAGCATATTTCCATATCCTTCGAATTGATAATCTAACAGCTCTTGATTAGGCATAGATTGGCTCATGAAGAATAGCCTCACTGTCGCCGTCATACGGGACGGCAGAGCCGGAGTCCTCCGTATGCAAGCAAAGAATGTAGGTCCGCTCAGATTCTGAAGCCTCTTGACGATGATCATTGAGGAGGGGTTTTGAACAGAAGAAAGCAAATTCCACTGCCTGATACCTCGTACAGTAAGTACTAGGTCCTACTAGTACTGATAGTGAACGCCTCCCAAAGCCCAGGATGCTAGTTGATCCGTGTACTACGCAAAAAGGTATCATCGACCCCGCCAAAAATTACCTCTCAGACTCGGAAATGATCTATCAGATTTGATTGTCTATCTATGATATGTCGCGTCGCACGTCGTGCTCCCTGGGAATTGTAAACGCTCTACTCCGTGGATAAGTGAATGTACTGACGGTACGCGGTATTATGCGAGATTGCTCCGGCCGGCAGGTTTGCTAGCTGCTGCTACGCCTACAGCCAAATATATAGAATCCGGAGTAAGGTGACCAGACACTGCCCAAGCAGACTTGTAAGGACGGAATACAATCCCGTCGATCCCCTCTAAACTACCTTAGCTAGGCACCTAAGTATTTGCTCCTCCGCCAGTGTTGCGGTCATTGCCGAGCTCTCACGAAAATTTGACATTGTGTTTCGATCTCTTCGGAGCTAATCTAGACAGCTGATCATAGATACTCCGTCCCTAAGCAGTTTGATATCTATTACTGGAGTCACTGAACTGATACTGAGTTGTCCGCTCCTTGCCGCTGCTGCCCTCAGCTCTCAGTAGGATGCGGAAGACTCCTCCTCTATTCTCCACAGCAGTGGCGACGGCGGAAATGCAGAACGGGAAGGAGAATATACAATCATACAGGAGCAAAGATGATGAGAGGCGTCATTGAGAATAATCTCCGTCCTTCTTACAGATCGCAGGTCAACATTCAGGCATACCTTACCTTGCCGTTTCGACATGCATATTGCACTTTGACACTATTGGTTCAAAAGAGCGGTAAAGGGACGGCTGCTGCAGAGATCAAACAGATTTGCTGTACATGCAGTACAGTTGGCTTGGCCGACCAAATATTATTACTAAATTTACTATTTAGAACCGCCGGATCTTACGGTACCCAAAATCCCTAACCCGCTGGATCCTGCTTACACGCGATCGGCACAATCCACGACCTCTAATTGGCCAATGGATCTACTGCACCCCGCAGTAGCCAAATTTCTATTTCTTTCGCATCATGTCCATGTCCAAGGCCAGAAATGGCATAATTGGCATACACATGGCAGTACTCCGTAAATCTGGGCCCCGGCCACAACGTTAGAGCGAACTTTATCTCTTGGGCTCCAGATATGTCAGTATGATTTCAGTCTGAGGACATCGTCTGGATTCCAGGAATATTGTCCGGTTATGGAGTACTGTCTTCCAGACAACAGAGGGGGAAACGAGGACCCATTTCGAGAAGCTAGATAGAGAGGGGTGATTGCCACTCGGGTCAGGGCCGCCGTTTTACAAGTCGTCCGATCCACTACCATGGCTCGTGATGTTCGATGGAACATCCTAGTTTGTCGCTAGTATTGAACAAGTGGCCAATTTCAACGTCTGATCTTCATTGCAGCATTACCATTATTGCGTGACTCAATCCTCAATTTATAATTCCAATCCCGAAAGTAACACGTTGCCAGAAAGTGGTATCAAAAAGAGATCAAAAAGAGATCAAAAAAGAGAAAAAAGAGAGGCCGGAAAATGGACAATGAGACAGGGCGGGAGGATACTGCTCAGTGTCCGGCTCACGTCCCTGGATAAGGCTCAACTTTGGGGGTCGGTTTCGGCTGGGACCTTGGCCACATAGATAAGATTGATTTTGACCTTGTGGGCTTCGGCGCAGAAGGAGGAGTGCTCTCGTCTTGTCCTCTGTCAGCGGTTGCAGTGGCTGATTGTCCTGCTTGCTGTGCTTCTTTGACCCCTTCGCGTATTTCAGCGACTGATGCTCCTGGAGTCGCTGTCGTGACGAGTGTCTCTGTAGGACGTATTCTTCCGTCGGTCGAATCCTCGTTCAATCTGGAGATTTCCTCCTCTGTCACCAGACGCTCGTTCTCTAGGCGTACCTCACGGCCACGTTTATGACAGTACCAGAGTACGAATAGGAGGACTGTGTGAAACAATCGCCGTTAGTATGCCAGGGGTAATTTCTAGTAGAAGATACTTACTAAACAAAGCCAAAGACCAGAGCACATTCATTCCCAGGACTGCTGGGAATCGCGCTCTCAAAAATGCCATAATGGACCGCAGCATGCCCACAATGGCGGCAGGCTTACCAACCAGCTCCTTCAAACTTGGCACCTTGATGCCCATCTTATTAGCAGCTGCAGCCGCCTTGCCTACATTCTCAACATTGAGGCCGCTTCGGCTGGCCCTCTCGCTAGCCGCCGCGAGCACTTCCGGTGCCAATGTCTCGGTCCACCTCTCCGGAAGTTTCTCAATCAGTTTCTGAAGAAAGCCCGGAAGCTGCGAGTACGTCTGCTGTAGCTGCTTATTGCCATTGCTAAGGAGCATCTCCAAGTCGCGGTAAGCGGTGGGTACGCCATTTATGAGATCCTTGAAGATGAGTGTGAACTTGCGCAGGAGCTCTTGGGTCTCGTCGCTGATCGAGAAGACGCGATTATTATCTGCTGCTAAGTTGAGGCGCTCTAGGATCTCCGTCATGTCATCCGTCTCTTGTTTCGCTTCGCTGTTTGCAGGGTCGGAGGATTGAAGGGATTGCGAGGCATTGGGCTCTGCCGGTGCTGTCGATTCTTTGTCCTAAAACGGAGTCAAGGTGAGAACACGCATCTCATAAGACTTCCAAACGATGATGTTCACAGAAATGGCACCCTACCTTCTTCTTCCAGCTTGTGCCCCTCCTCCGCAACCAATACCATGGTCCCTTTTTCTTGTCTGAAGGTGAAGTGCTCTCAACATGGGAAAGCTTTGAATCTGTACGGGTGACTCCAGCATTGCTTGCTCTTCGCTCCTCCTCGCCAAGCTCCTTGAACTCTTCGACTGGGGAGATTGGTAGGGGAATATTATATGCCTCTGTGTTTGAGGCATCGACAGGCGGACGGACATTCTCATCACCGTTCAACGACAATGTAGCCTCTGCCTCTGTAGGTTGAGCGGTAACGGACTGTAGGAATTGTTCGTCTTCAGTCGTCAGCACTGGATCATGTGGCTTGTCAGCCTGCGAAGGGCGCCTCCAGTTCTGTAGATAACTGAAGCGCTGCATCTCGGTAGGTTAATGTTAGATGTTATTTCGATAAGTCTCTTGAAAATCGAAGGTGTATGAGGGAGGAAAAAAGGGTCCACTGAATACTCTTAAAAGGGTAAAGATGGCTGGACAAAAGGAGAGCGTGGGCAAGACATTGCGTTGTCCTCTGAACTCTTGAAAGCAAGGTATCCCTGGCAAACCTGCACAAAGGGGAGAAATATATAGTAGCCCTGTCTTAAACGCCACAGCAAGGAATATTATCCAAAATGTAGAGTCCTCAGAGGATCCTTTTGAATCGTTAGTAGGCGGGAGGCCCAAACATCAAGTTTTTTTGTAACTACAAGCTTATTCAGGAACAGGATCTCACTTGTCAAGTTGCTTTCAAGCGATGATATCATGCCCAAGGCATCCATGATCAATCATGTGAAAGAAGCCTCATCAGCCACTCAGCTCCTGCGGTTTCACAGCCACAGTAGCGAAAATAGTGGATACCAGCCACATATTCCATCGTCTCCCGACATGATTGGCCCTCAGTTAATCGTGGGGTATAGCTACCTGGGGTATCCAGCCACGGGCTCACGATTTCATCCCAATTTAATCCAGTTTCCATTGAGATATAATATATCAGATTATGATCACTACATTGGAAATGCTCTCTAGTGTATGAGTGTTTGATGTCGTTTGTGTAGAAATGCCTTGGGGTCATGTTGGTTGGATCGCATCTTCCATCCTGTCATGACCATAGGGCGATATGGGTCCTTCTGTCAGGACTAGGTATTACAGTACTGTAGATCTCTATGCGGGATTCTGGCCTACGAGAAGCACGGAATGTCAGATCTACAGACTGCGAGCCCTCACGCTAATTGAAAGCCAGGACAAAGATAGTATCCGGGGCAAAGGCAACGATTCCAGAGTACTGTGTGCCTTCAGTAAGAGCACGCTCGAGATGCTTTGAGTCATTCAAGGATACTATCTGAGTCATGTTTAAATATATCGAAGCTGGATAGATGGATGACTCCGGGCTCGTCTGCCTGGTCTTAGTCCTAATTCTGATAGGCATCCTTGTCAGCTGCTAATCCCATCACATGATTTCGTCGCTGGTCACTCGGCGCTTCCACTTGAACTTCATTTCTCGTTCTCCTCTCTTTCTCTTTCCTCACGCTCCCTAGAGTCGGCTATCGTGCTACGTGGATCTGACTTGGATTCTCGTATGCCAAGCTTGTCTCGAGACGGTGTTCTTCTAGTATGGTCTTCTCAATGAAGACCCACAGCTACGAGAAGATACACTTCTTGGAACAGCTTCCAGGACTCCCCACATGCAACCTGCATGATTCGGCAGCGTCGCTTCTTTTTATCGACAAGTTCGTCCAGTCTTTTCCATTGTGCTGGTTCCTTCTGTCGCTCGTTTGCGTTCTCACCTGGTTGTCTCTGGTCTCTTTCCTGCTGAAGTTGTTGGATGATAATGATAACACAATGACTTCCAAACGTTCCTTCGTTTCGCGGGATCGAGTGGAAAAATCCTTCAAGTCATTCAAAAGGATGTACAAGGGTCATTCGAAGGTGAAGAAGCAGGGGAAAGAGAGCCCAAAGAGCCAATCCACTAAAGCGTAAGTGGCCTTTCGGGCTTTCGCCTTGCCATCTTTCAGCTATATAAGCTTTGTGTTTGAGTCAACCTCTCTCCGGAAATATAATTGCATCCTCGAAACTGATACTGACTCTCGAAAGGCAGTGCTCTCGCAAGTCCTATAGTTACATTGATTGTGGGCAGGGATCAGCGATGCTTCGTAGCTCATGAGGATGTCCTATCCCGTTCCCCTTTCTTCCATCCTGTGCTAAAAGACCAGCTTGTAGGTGATAATGTGGACAAAGTTCTAGGCTTGCCCGACGAGTGAGTATCAAGATTCCCTTTTGCCTTCTTTTCAGCTTACTAACGTACTGCCAGAGAGCCAGAAATCCTGTCTTGTGTCCTCGAGTTCCTGTACAAGGGCGACTATACTCCGCGCCTCGTGCATGACAAGAGCCAAAGCTCATTCACACTCGAAGGTTACCAGGACACCTCTAGTATCAACAGTCGCGAATCAAGCGCAGCGACAATCTTTCTTTCTGCCATCAACGGTGTAGTCCTCCGGGACACTGCTGTGTACTGTGCGGCTGAGAGATACGGCTTGGAGTCACTCAAAAGCCTTGCTCTTCGCAAGCAAGGACTTCAGAGGGGTATACCTATCGACGTGATCCTACGATCCGCCCGGTATGCCTATGACAACACGCCGGACTCTGAGTCTCGACTGCGCGCTCATTACTTGGCGATGATCATTCGCGCCCGTCATATCTTTAAGAGCAGCGGAACCATGCAATTTGATATGGAGATGGGCCATAAATTCTACTTTGATTTGTTTGTTGCGATGTGTAACCACATGGATGATCTGGAGGGACTCGAGTAAGTTCTCCTGCTCTGTGCACTTCTCACTTGTCAACTGACAATCTTTTCGGTGTAGCCCGCAGTGATACGAGCGCTCAAATTTGTCCAAGGACACATCGCCACGAAGGATCAAATGAAACCTTGTCCCAATGCATCGAACAGCAAGTAATCCATTCAGATTGTCAGCCTTGCAACCAGACTGAACATATCGTTTCGCTCATATCTGATACTCACTCTTTGCTTCTACCGAGGTGGGCCGCCTTGTGGTTTGAGTGACCATTTGCTTTACCACTTTTTAATCTGACTGGCGTACTGCGTGGCTTGCTTTCTGTATTCAGATGTCACTCCTTGAAGGCTTCTCCTTAAGCACTCCGCTCTTGCGTGCGCCTTTGTTGTTCAGTTTGATGGGAGAATGTGAACCTGCTAGGTGTATATGCGTCTAATCTCGTGACGCATTTAGCAGCTTGTTGATATGATGAGAGAATGATCTTTATCTAGGAATTGAGAGATTCGGCCACCTCAATTTGCGCCTGTTCCCCTGAAATGTTGTGAGGTAAAATCCTTGAAGGTCTGGATATTTCGTACTGAATGAAGTAGGAGTGTAAAGTAACATGCGGTTAATATTAATACATAGATGGCTAGGCAGCTAGCCCTGCATTATCATCCTTCTGTAAAGAAATGCTACATAAGAAACACCAGGTAGACCTACTACAGTACTCCCTAATAATGCTGCGATATCCCACAAGTCGCCGTGCAACAATCCGCTAAGCGTGAAATGCTCAAACAGCATGAGCTCCGCTTTAAGTTGACTTCTTTCTGCGACCACGCTTGGGTTTCTCCTCAACGGGCTCAGCCTCCTCACCATCCTCACCCATTGACTTCCTCTGACGCTTCGCAGCCGGCTTTGCAGACGCCTTGGGCGCTTTCTCCTCAGCAGCAGCTTTGGAAACCCGGCCTCTTCTGGTCACGGTCGGCTTGGGCTGGACCTCCTCCTCGTCAGATTCTTGTTGCTGGTCGCCGTCGTCTTCGTCAGTGTCGATCTCTTGTTTGGCGCGGCTGCCCTTCTTGGCTCTTTTGGCCTTGGGCGCGGTAGCCTTCTCCCCAGGCTTGTCCTTATCAGTCTCAGCACGGCCGCGTTTCTTTGATTTGGGAGTCTTCTCCTCTTTCTCGGATGCGGTTTCCGCCTGTGATAGTCTTAGCGATACGCGTAAAATGGGTTTTCGCGGAGTCAATACCTCTTCCTCGTCGGCCTTCTTCTTCGGGGCACGCTTGCGGAAGCCCGTCATGCCAGGCCGATTCATCTCGGGATCCTAAAGCCTCTGTAAGCATTACTTGATATTAATAGGATGCGTGCAAAAACCTACCCCCTTCCAATCCTCATCATCAACATGCCCCTGCTCCAAAGCCTTACGGACCTTCTCCTGATACCCAGAAGGAAGTTCCTCAAAGCCGTCAATGGCGTCCAGATCCTTCGAGTCACCGCTCGCTTCCTCAACTGCTTCATTGAGGTTGGCGATAATCTTAGGTGTGACGCATCCCCTGGTCGGGTATCAGTGATATTCAGTGTCTAAGAAGCAGGGATTAACTTACCAGTGTCTCCAGAAGAAGCTCTGGAATTTTTCGGTGTCGACCCAGGTACCGAGACGGAGCTCGCCCTTGCCGATTTTGATCTTCTCCTCTTTGCATTCTTTGTTCTGGCAGCCTGCTCGGCCGGTTGAGGCAGCCTCTGGGTAATGTTAGTGGATTTGTTTGATTTCCGAAGGTGAAAAATCTTGGAACTGAGATTGAATGATCGAGTGGTAAGATCGGCACAAGGGTGCTAGATAAAAATAATGGATGGGTGCAAGATTGATGAAGAGAAGTACGATGATGATCCACACTTGCAGCTCTGTTGTGTACGGTTGACGTATGACCGCCACGAGCAACCCAAGTCAGGCACGAATACAGGCAGTTGTTGACAACATTTGAAAAGGAAAAATAGTTGTCGAGAACTCTCAATTGATGATAGAATAAATCACGGAGCAATTTATAGATGGACGAGAAGCTTACCCAAGCGATAAGTTCCCATATTTTATGGGCAGCAGACGACGACGCGGTCCGCGAGCGATGAGTTGGTAGACGACAGAAATCAGAGGACTACTTCTTCGATGGAAAACAAACAGAGTTAACGCAATTTCTCCCGAGAATTGGAGATACTGCCAGCAGCACCGGTGGAACGGGAGCGAGAAGAAGCGTGGAGCAGAAGGGGATGGAGACAGATGACGGAGAAGAGGGAGAGAAGAAGACGAACGGAACACGCCAAAGACCAACACCGCAGTGTATACTCCCACAGCACAACACCCTATCATCCAATTAATGGGGCTCTTTAATTGATGATAGCATAGAACAGTAGTTGGATCCTCTGAGGCGTCGATGAATTTCGCGTATGCATTTTGGGAGGTATGTAGTCAATAAGTGGTTGTCTATGTTACCATACTCTTTGATGGGTAAACGATCTACTGATCGGCGAGACAGCTGTTCCCTTTGTCCTATGTTTCTTTCATTTAATTTCATTCTACTCGGATAGCCCTTGCAATACTTCAGTCTATGTACTCCGAACAATAAGACATGAAATTGTCCTCCTTGTCGACATATCTCCATCAGCTGAGGCCAAACAATGCGTTAGTCGAAATCGAGAGCATAGCAGTCCGGCCACGGACTATTTAGTGCCCAGGGCTTTGCTTGATATTGTGGAAAGGACGTTGGATGTCAATGCGGCCTCGAGAATGAAGCGGAGCGTGTTTCTTAAGAAGAATTGTTGGCAGTGATTGTCGATTCAATCTTCTCCAGATCAGTGACGTGCTTCCTCAGCATTACTACGGCCCCAAGACTAAGACGTGAAACAAACGGAGCTGCGGCGTTCACCTCATCAAACTTGTCGGTAGCAGAGGTGTTATTGTGATGCTCAATCATCCCGACGGCCGAGTCAATAGCCCGGCGTAGTAAATGCGGGCGACTAGATGCATCGTCTTTCTGCCCAGATTCCAAATAATTCCAAGTCACAACGTCTTCTAAGCCAGCGACTGGATGCTGAAGCGCATGCTTGATAAAGTTTCGTGTCGTCAAGAATGCCTTTTCTGTGTATTGTGAGGACTCGACGCGACGCTTGTCGTCCACAGCAAGGACGTCATAGCCAGCCTCGTCTGTGAGATATTTGAGTGACTTTGAACTTCTAGAAACCCGAGGCCATATACTTACTGTAGAATGGGTTCTTGACCAGCACAAGACCCATGATGGAGACCAGGATCTGCAAGGCAGTGGACTTAATGGGCGACCAGCTTTCCTCCGGATTCTTTGTTGGCCAAGTACCTAATATGCTAAGACAGATTCGACCGTCCTCGTACAAGTTGGGATTGACCCTGCCCTGCCCATTGGTCCAGGAGTGGAAGAAGGAAGCGGGAGGCTTGTTGGGGTAATCCTCAGGGAATTGGAAATCAATCACAAATGGAGCATACTCGTATGGCGTTCCCTGAGGACCAATGATCAAGACTCGTAGGAGATCTATTCTAGATTCCCAGCTCCGAACATAGATACCAGGAGGCAGCGATGTCTCTAGAATCTCATATTCCTTCAGTATACGACTCATCCGTAGCCCGGATTTTCCACGCGAGGATGCTGATATGAAATGGTGGTCAGAGGGAGGATCACTCTCCAGAACCGAGAAGCCTGGAGGGCACGTGGATGGTGAAGGAAATGATTGTGAGGTAGATGCATTGGACTGATCATCTGCTTTGGATGCCTCCAACTTTTGTTCCTGGTCCTCAACCATTTCAGCAGTGATATTGATCTCAGCTACTTTCGGTGCCGCAGATTCGTTCACGCCAATCACATGGCGCGAGCCGTCATCAGAGCCACCCTCATCATCGGAATCGTCATCCGCCTCGAAGTCATCTTCTGTCAACCATTCTTCATCGTTGCTGTCGTCATCAAGTCGCTCTCCACCTTCATATTCATATGTTCGATCGAATGTGAAGGGATTCGACATCCAGGGGGAGAAGCCCGGTAAGCCGAACATGTCAAGCGGTGGAAGGGGCAAAGAGGGCACATCATAATCGTCATCAATCACCATGAGTATTCTCTCCAAAGGAACGCAAATATCACGACAGCTGTTGCGACCGACTTGTCGAACGGTAATGTTGCCCTCGATGTCCACTGAGACGATCCTACCAAGAAAGTCGCACGGGGACTGTCCGTTGTACTCATCGTGATGAACAACGTAGCGGGAAGGTAGAGGGGAAGAATCGATCGTGATTCCATTTTTGAATGCTTCCGACTTGAAGAGAGCCAGCTTCATGGATTCAAGATACATGGACATCTCGAAGAAGTTCATCGGAAAGAGAAAGCTGTATAAGGAAGGCCCAGTGACCGCGGGCGGATCGCGAGGTGTTGGTGGAAAGACCGATCGATGGACCTTTTCTGGAACCAGGAGCACTAGATCATCCAATGCTTTTCCTAAACCCGGAAACAAGCTTAACTCATAGATGGAAACTTGAGTAACGGTATCACCCAGTTCACCCAATCTGGAACCCGGTTTCAGCATGTTCCCTTTATGGAGCAGCTCGATGTCCGGATCTTTGTACCAGCGAACGGATGCTACTCTTTCTCCGCTGTCCACAGCCTGTACTACGCCAACTTTCCGAGCACGACGGGACTCACTGCGGCAACAAGACGTGCGGATAGTCTCGAGGCTTTCGCTCAAGACAACAAGATTTCCAGGCCAGACCTCATCATCACCACCACCATTGAACTTGTGCAAAGAGGTAGCGACCTCGGTCGTGACGCTCAAATCCTGCCACTGGACCATCACCTCAGTTCTGGTGGATAACACTCGAAAGAGATTTATGTCATAACCAAAGGACTGGTCTGTTGGTATCTGCTTGTAATTGTACTTCGTTGCATCAGCTGGGTTGCGAAAGCGAACCCTATCTCCGGGGTCCACCTCAACCCACGTGTCCGATCTGACTGTCTTTTCGCTGAAACCCTCGGTGGGTAGCTTGCCGAAGTCGCACTTCATGGCGGTCCCTTGCAGCATTGTTGCTCGGATAACCTCACTGTTATTCCCGCCATATGGTGGTCCTGCACCATAGACATTGGGGCAGAGCCACTCCACATGAATATTCATGGCAGGCGTCGCTAGGACATGACCTTCTGGTTGTGACTTTGAGCCAATTTCCAAAGACCAGTCTCCTCGACCCAAGTTCTTCGAGGATGTCAGGGTAAATTGTCCAGGAAAGACAAACTCTGACTCCACGGTCCACAGGTACTCGCCGTTCGGCAGAGGATATGACCTCATGGCATCCTGGTTGCTTGGCCATGATACAACGTTGTCGGTACCGACAGTCATAGGAATCTCCAAAGCAAAGGGATCCAGAGGTGACACAGCTTTCTGGTTTTGAAGAAGGACGACTGCATCGCGCTCAATCTCACGCACAACCCCCAACTTTTGTTCATAAACTATGTAGTCACCCTCAGTGAACTCCTCGTAATTCTGAAGCTCTGACAGTGGGACATTATGGAGCAGAGGGGCTGTCGATTCCTCTTCTATGGATGCTGGAGGATTGCCACGTTTGATGGCTTTCTCGGCAAACTGCAGTGGTCCCTCCTCCCCTGTCATGGGGTCTGTCTTTCGATATGCAATGGGCTCAAGCGTACAGGTCACGGAGGCACCAATAACTGTACCGCTAAGGGTGTCATCCAGATCTCGTTTGACAATCTCGCCAGTGCCTAATGCTCGATCAATAAGTTCAAGATCATCCTCGTGCAGAAGAGAGTTTCCTTGCGAGGGTTCCGAAAAGTTGACGTAGACATAGCCTTTTGGTGGCTTCAAGAAATTAGCCTTTGAGCTATGTTGAGCTCGACAAACAACATACGGCGCCAGTCTCTAGAAACTCGAGCAAGTCTTTTTCAGGCACTGACGAGTACGAGACTATCAGAACGTCACCCAGAGGCTGGTGGCTATCAATCTGAGAAGGGGAAGACCCTTTGTCAGCCAACAATATCTGAAGAAATAAGGTAAAATCTGTGTGAAATACATCGTGGTGAGTTCTCTACTCATGGCCTCGTTAGTTTGCTGAACATTCTACAGTTCCACTTTGGTCACTCACATTAACGATACCCAACAGAGAGGGCTTTGATTTGAGACGACATAGGTCGTTAAGGTCGAGCTAGGAGTCCTTTGTGAGTTCAAGAAGTCCTTTAACAGGAAATATGACGCTGATAGTAGTGCTGACCCTCCTATTGCCCGGACTGGGAGCTTCAGTAGACGCTGTCCTAGAAGACATTGTACGAGAGTGAGAGACCATGAAGATAAGAAGGGCCACGATGTGCGGGGGATATCAGCGAATGTCAATGTCTAAGCTAAGAAATAAGAGCTTCATAGGGTGCGAAAACTCGGGGATCCCAAAGAACCAGTCAAGGTCAAAACAGAAAGCAGTAAGAATAGGTGGTGAAGGTGTACAGAGCAAACAGAAGAAACAGTGTTCTTTGAGATGGGGGAAACAATCAACAATAATAATACCTGAGGCTATCACATGCACTAGCTGGCCTCAGCTTTCTGCAAGTACATGCATCTACTAGGACCGTCTACTCAGAGATGTCGTGTTCTGGCATTGATTGCTACATCAAATTGTTTGGACAGGAACATTTCACCTTTGTCATCTCCAGTAGATCCATACTTTACAGCTACCCACCGAGTCTAGAGAGGGGCATCTGAAAATCGGCGCAATCTACCGAGTTGAGAGGTACAGAGGATCTGACGGCTGATAAGCAGACATTAAAGAACCATCATCTCACCGCTCAGAATCTATCCGAAAGTTGATTGACCACTCCATCTTCTTCTCAAACAATCGTCTGGTCTCGATCGCGTTGACATACAGAGATATTCCTTGACCGTGTCTGCGGACAATTGAGTTTGCTCCCAGAACCTGAAGTTCTGAACGTCATCTTTCGCGCAAAAGTTCCAGCACCTGCACCTTACGTCAGAAATCGACCGGACCAGCCTACGCGACGATCTCCCTCCAGCTCATCACCAGCAAAGCCACACCCTTGCTCGAATTTATCAATCTCACAATCCAACCATGTCAGAGCCAGGCCCCGAGTCTATCCCTACAAGCGCAGATCCGCGCAGCAAGAGACCCGTCAAACGTCGCGCAGTCACCCCGCTCAGCGAACAAGCATCGCAAATCGAACATCTCTTCCGCGACCCAAATAAAGAAATCAAAATCCCTGAACCGTCGAGACAACGAACCGCAGAATCACTCGCTCCCCCGCCCGAGATTGTTGCGAACGTCCAAGGTTCTTCGGCTGGTGCGGGCTCCGGGGAGTTCCACGTCTACAAGGCGAGTCGCAGGAGGGAATACGAGCGTCTGCGCTTGATGCAGAGTGAGGTCGAGAAAGAGAAAGAAGATAAAGCCTGGGAACACAAGAGAGAAGAGGCGAGGCGGAAGGACGAGGAGAAAACTGAGAAGAACCGGAGGAGAAGAGAGAAGAGGAATGCTGCGAAGAAGAAGAGCAACAACAACAATAACAATAACAAGGACCAGGATGCTGCGGTCGCCAATAAAGGGCCTAATAGGATGGCAGTTGAACAAGCCTTAAGGCGGACAGAGAACGGCCAAGGAGACGAGGAGGATCAGGAGATGCTCGTGGATGGGGCTGATCAGTCTACTGAGACACCAGGAGTGATCATTCATGAGGATTGAGCCTACGAGGCTGCTAGCTGGATTGACCAACATTCGTCGAGAAACGATCCCTACCAGGTGTGCACTATGAAGATACCCATGTAATTTTAGTCTAAAGGATATTCGTACAGTTTCGGAGTTAAATCGTGTAGCATTATGTACGCATTTTTATTCGAAGAGTTGGGCCTCCTAATCATCTCCACCGGGCATGTGAGCACCACCTGCCTGCTGTGCAGACTTACCACTGCAGATATCGTCAACGCGGAGCAGAAGACAGGCAGACTACGGAATGTTAGTTCGATACACTTGCAAATGGGAAAATTTCTAGGGCGTACCTCAACTGCCGTCTTGATGCTCTGGAGTTTGACCGCTTCAGGTTCCCAGACGCCATACTCCTTCATATCGACGAGGTTGCCCGAGTCACCATCCAGACCCCAGGTGTGCTGACCCTCGACATGCTTAGCTCTCAAGCGTGTGAGGACACGGATGGGGCTGGCACCGGCGTTCTGTGCTAATGTCCGGGGAATAACCTCCATAGCATCCGCCACAGCCTTGTAGGGCCATTGTTGAACACCTTCGATGGACTTTGCGAGTTGACTCAATTTGACGGACACCGCCATCTCGATCGCACCACCGCCAGGGCACAGCCGTGGGTGGAAGATGACGTTTCTGGCAACGGACATAGCATCCTGCAGGTTCCGTTCGATCTCGTTCAAGATATCCTTGGACGGACCACGCAGCAGAATCGTGCAGGCCTTGGGGTCCTGGCATTTCCGAAGGAATGTGAAGTATTCGTCACCAATCTTTTCGATCTCGAAAAGCCCGCATCTCGTTCCCACGTCGGACTCCTGCAGGTCATCGACTCGGTTGACAATTGTGGCACCTGTGGCTCTCGCAATACGGTTGTTATCGGTCTTTCTTACACGGCGAATCGCTGTTACATTCGCCTTCACCAGGAAGTGCTGGGCAAGATCTGAGCAGAATTATCAGTCAGTCGGGTCATCGGTCGTAGTAGAGCAGCTGCGAAAGGCTTACCTGAAACGCCCTTCTCGGTGAAAACAACATCGGGCTTCAGGGCCAGGATAGCATCACACATGTGCTTCACTTGCTCCTCCTCAATCTGAAGAATACGGTTCCAGTCATCCTCCTTGCTGATCTCGATGTTTGTCTGAGACTCTCCCTTCTTGTATTCGAGTGGGCAGTCGAGCAAGATGATTCGAGGATTCTCTATCCTTCTCCGCATCTTGGGGTGAGTAATGTCCTTGTTGACCATCACACCGTCGATAACCTCGCTGTCTTCAATCTGTCCACCAGGAATCTTCTCAATACGAGCATAACGCTTGATGTCGACTTCCTTCTTTCCACCACCAGCATCGAACGAAACAGTGCGGACCGCCTTCAACGCAAGGTTGCACATCAGTTCCGACCACCGGGAGACGAACTTGGTCCCGATGGACGACTGGATCAACGTGTACATCGCCTTATCATCGTCAATATCCACGGGTAGTGAGACTTCCTCCACGATAGCAAGAGCGTCGGCAAGAGCACGCTTAAAAGCCTGGATGATAACGACGGGGTGGATGTTGCGTTCGAGTTGAGGAAGGGCCTGGGCAAGCATTTCACCAGCTGAGGAATGTCAGTCGCAATTTCAAGTGAATATCCGACAGTAAAAAATACCTAGGATGATGACGGTTGTCGTTCCGTCTCCGACTTCCTCGTCCTGAGTGCGACTGAGCTCGATCATGCTCTTCGCTGCGGGATGCGACACCTCGATCTCTCTCAGAATAGCATGTCCATCGTTTGTCAGAACGATACCCCCCATGGGATCCAGGAGCATCTTCAACATGGCCTTGGGTCCAAGACATGACCGGATAATGTCCGCAACGCTACATATGGTCCCTATTAGCATCGGAGTGGGTATATCTGGTCGAATGCACACGTACGTCTTCGCAGCGGTAATATTCGAAAGCTGTGCTTTGCGGCCGACCTGCCTGTCACCAGCATTGGTGTCTAAAATGCACGTTTAGCGGTCTGAAAGGAGCGTGGGAGTAGACGGGATTTAATAACATACTCATCACCACCACTGGGGCCTGCATCTTAGCGGTGTTTTCGGGTTACTTCGGCGAGACACTTCAAGTAATGGAGTTCAATAGAGCGACAAATATCACTGTCCCAATCACGATTTAAAAGCAGCCGAACGATGGGCCTGCTGAGCTTGAAGACGTGGAGTTGTGCCCGCACCACCATCAAATTTCCAGCGCACCGCGAAGTGGGATTGAAGCTCACCGCCCCCTAATCTATTTTGGGCTTAGTTCGTCAGCAGTTTCCCCTGAGCTATCAGGCAAATCATGTACAAATTAGATAAACAGAGACTGAATCATTTTCGACTGACAATTCCTAAAGCAACGCCGTTTAAAACACTGAACCTCCAAATCCGTAAGTTTCCCAAGAGACATAGTCAGTATGCCTATAACATGATTATCAACGCCCCGCCAAATAACGACCTAAGCACCCAAGTTTCGGTTAAGTTCCCTGATATCAACAACACCGGTGTATCATTATTACCATGTTTCCAATAGTGAGCAGGATGCAAGAAGATAGCTTAGTACAGTCGTGGGTACCGAATGTGTGCGGCAGTCTTATCACGCAACGGAATATCTCTTGAAGAATCTGCTCATCCTCCCAATCTTCTTCTGAAGTCGACTTCGCATTTCCAAGATGACTTGTGATCGTCTCCTGCGAAACTCGGGACTACCCGACCTTTCTTCCAAGGGCTGACCTCCGTACCAAGTTGCATATTTGATGTGAGTTCGAGTCTTATCATCCCGCTCCCCGAAGTACTCCTGGATCGGAGATGAGTCGTGTTCCGTTTCGACACCTGCGCCTGCAACTATCTCCTCCTGATGATAGGTGAGGTCTGATTCCGGAGTTCTGGACGCGGATTGTGCCTGGTTGACTATATCGCCGAGTGTATGTTGAGGTTCTGCCGTAGCTTGTCTTTGGTTTTCACCGCAGCCCATCTGTTGAAGACGTACATTTGGTGTCTCTCCAATTTGGTGATGTCCTGCTCTGTGCGTTGACCGCCTCTCCACGAGTTGCGAGACCACGCTGTCGAGCCATGCAGAAGCATGTCTGTTGCAATTGTAAGACACTGGGCTGCGGAATTTGAAGTAAGGGTTCTCGCGCTGCAGACGTTCCAGCCGCTCCATGTGAAGCTCTCGCATTACCTGCTGCAGGTGATGTGGTAGGCAGGCCATGGCATGCTCATCAAGATCGTAAACAACTTCTTCCTCGTCGTCGGTGTCGTAGCCAGCGACTCGTGGTGTCTGTTCCGGGCTTCTCCACTGCATTGTGTTGTAGCCGTAGTTGTAGTTGTAGTTGAACTCGGTTTGGTGTCCGGGAGGAGCCAGAGGGATGTAGATTGGCATGATGAAAACGAGGTATAGATGTTAAGACTGGGAAGATGATGTGAGAAGATGCAGTATGCTTCGAATGTGTTGAGCTGTTGAGTGACCCCCAGATGGAGCTGTGCGCTGGGTGTTTTATAGTCCTTAGGAGTATCCTCAGGCACCAGGCACAGTGGAGCAATCATTCTGTATGAGCATCAATATACCATTCTATTCACTAATGTTCTTTGTGTTCCACGAAGCTTACCATTGAATAGAGAACAAGATCAATCAGAGTACGTCTTATAGAAATAGGTTGAATTTTAGATTCGCTCATCTTAATATCACATTGTAGACCTTAACAATGATATTTTTTTTGTGTAGAAAAGGATTGAATGTCTAGAACATAAGCTAGCATTGATATAACATTTCTTAACTTGCATTTGAAAATGCATAGTTCAAGTAGGATTTAGCGGTAATTGCATATATAGGTCAGATTCGACGACACCGCTACTCCCTGCAGCAAGATTGATGACCATCTTGCAGGATACAGGAAGTTTCTAAGAATCAGGTTTCCATCTCCAAGTGCCCAAGAATCTCACATGACTAAATACATTAAATTATGTGACAGTGTCTGATAATGTCCAATATCATATCCACAGGACTCCAAATTACATCATGCATCAGTCCAGCAACTATATGGAGAATATATGTCCAAAGATGGCCCATGTAAGTTGATCAATACTCTCTGCTTTCACCAATATCACAAACATCGAAGACTCCCTCTGCAGGAATTGAATGCTTCTTCAATGCTTCCTTCAATTTCTTCGCAGGTTCCAGGACGTCCTCCTCAGTAAGCACCCATGTGCCCCAATGCATGGCGGTTGCTCGTTTACACTTTGTGTCTCTGAATATTTCCACAGCATCATGAGGGTCTGCATGCATCGGGCTCATGATAAACCGTGGCGCGTAGGCTCCGATGGGAATCAAACCGAGGTCAAAAGGTCCTCTGAATTCGCCGACCTGCTTGAACGCGGGACACGAAGGGTAATTATACTCGGGAGCGTGATCGTCCACGCCATCCGGAAGTTCAGGTACCGCACGGTATCCAGTATCTCTGAGCACGATATACAATGTCAGCCTTGAAAAATATGGAGAGGTGTATCGGGAGCATTGACATACCCAGCGAAGTAAACCTTGCGACCTCCAGATTCGACGTACCATGACGACCACAATGTCTTCTCTCGATCAAGGAGTCCTCTGGCACTGGTATGCTGGCATGGTAGGCAGCCGATACGCGCTTTGATATCCGCAGGCTTGGACGCGAGATCGCCCGTTGCTTCTTCAACCGTAGTGTCTGGCTTTGAAGGCGAAAGGACGACATCCCGCTCTTCCCACCAGTCCATCTCAGTCATATTCTTAATTCCTGACCTAGAAAACCACTCTTTGTTACCCAGAGGCGCAAAGAAATGGCAATTTGGATGCAGTTTGGCGATCTCTTTCACTGTCGGGTGCGACAGATGGTCATAATGGTTGTGGGAAATAACAACTGCGTCGATGAAAGGGATGTCTTTGATCTGGCACGGCGCCTCCGTGTATCGTTTCGGTCCAAGCCAGGAGAAAGGCGAGCAGCGGTCCTCAAAGACAGGATCGAACAGCACTCGCAGACCGTCGGGAAACTCGACATAGTAGCAGGCATGGCCCAGCCATGTCGCCCTCAGCTTCGACGTCTCCCGGTTGGGCAGAAATTCTGGTGTACGGACAGGAACAGTCGGAGGCGTAGTGTCAGGCCGGTTGGCTTTCCCAGTTACCTGGCGACTTTACAAGCAAGAAGAAATGGTCAGATCTGGTCGAAATAGAACTGTTCCGAGACCACTCACGAAAGGATATCATAGGCGATGGTTGCTTTGATCGGTTTCCATGAACTATGCAGGATGGTCAGTACTCAAGCACCGCTTACGGCATATTTTCTGACAACTAAGTCTTACTCCCATGGGTTCGTGAATCCGCCTTGAAGGTGATGGCTTTTTTTCTGCGCATCATCTGGCAAAGGTGAAGCGGCAGGCGTGGTGATAGTGATAGCATAGAGAATTGCCGCGGTGGATGAACTCATATTTCGCTTCATTGAGGGCGTTGAGGGATTGTGGCCCTGATGCTGGCGAAAGCCAAATAAGCGTCGTAAGAAAGAGCGCATTTGCTAGCAAGCCTGCTTTTGCGCAATGCCGGGCACTCTATTTCTCTTTATCTATGCAAACCAGCCTGGGAACAGCTCAGCAGGCAGATGGTCACAGGGTCAACAGACGAATCAGAAATGAATTAGAAAACGAATCGAGCTTTGAGCCTAGTATTACACGGAGGACGACTACGAGCTGCGCTGTCGGCTTTAGGCGGCGAGTTTGACTGCCAGCAATCCGAAGCAAAGACTTGCATGTCAGCCACTAATCCCGCTATCTCCGAGCCGAAGCCCTCCTTGGCGAGGCTCGTGGAGGCGGAGCTCATCATTCTCAAGGATTAGTTGCGTGTGAATAAGTCACGGCTAGAGGCTGAGCAGTATAATCTTTTCCCTTGAGTGCGGGTGCGTAGGCACGTCTGAGGTAATGCTGCCCAGATCTTTCTGTAAAGTGCCAAACAAGAGTACCTTATCCATCGATGGGTCTTCACAGGTAACTTTTCTCCAAACCAAACAAAACAAGCCCGGGGTAACGGGATTATCTCGGCCCGTCGTAGCTCCGATATCAGACGCCATGGACGTTTTTGAGATGCGCCGCCACAAAAAGTATCCGGTTCGCGATCATCACGCTCATCGCCGTAGACTGGGATGGAGAGAAATGGAGCTCCGGATACTGCCGGGTTGTCCTCGCCTGGTGACCTAATTCTGCAACAGAGGAAGGATGCGATCCAGGCGGCGGTTCAGCAACCCGGCAATGGCGGCCTTTTTTCTCAGCTCTCCAGTAACCCTTTCTTCACAGCGGTAAGATCTGCAGCCTTGGGATTGTGAATGCGATAAAAAGAGACTAGGGAAAACTGACGAGCAGGTCATGAGTACAGGGATTCGGTCTCGCTGGTCTTGGAGCGGGATTGAGCTTAGCCCAGAAAGGCGTTCGACATGGTGCCGCCCTCCTTCGGCGTCGTATGCTCGTGGATGTCGAAATCAGCATCAAGGACGATTCTTATCCATGGTTTCTCCACTGGATGACCCTCTATCAACAATCTCAACTTAATGCCGCTCGCTCCGCAGCCAGCAGGTCTGGCTTCATGGAAACTATCCTTCAGAAACTGACACCGGGAATGCGCCACCTGTCGATACAGACGCAAAAGGTCGAACATGCGAATGGCGCTATACATACACACTTCGCACTGGTTCCTGGACCGGGAAGGCACGTTTTGCGTTACAAGAATGCGTTCATTTTCGTCAATCGGATGCGTGAGTCCAAGTCGCAGGATTTACAGACGGGGCGGCCATGGGAGACGATCACATTAACAACACTCTACTCACATCGGCACATTTTCGAAGATCTATTCAAAGAGGCTCATGCATATGCGGCCAAGTCACACGAAGGCAAGACGTCTATCTACAACAGTTGGGGCACGGAATGGAGACTGTTCGGACAACCGCGGAGAAAGCGCCCATTGGACTCGGTGATTCTTGACGAAGGTGTCAAGGAGCGGATTGTGGAAGATGTGAAGGACTTTGTTTCTAGCGCAAAGTGGTACCATGACCGGGGGATTCCCTACAGACGCGGGTATTTGCTCTACGGGCCACCTGGGACGGGAAAGAGCTCGTTCATCCAGGCATTAGCGGGAGAATTGGACTATGACATTGCCATCTTGAACCTGAGTGAGCGGGGGCTGACTGACGATCGATTGAATCACCTGCTCACTATTGTGCCGAACCGGACCCTCGTCCTATTGGAGGATGTGGATGCTGCTTTCTCGAATCGGCGTCAAACTGATACGGATGGGTACCGCGGCGCCAATGTGACGTTTTCAGGCCTGCTAAATGCCTTGGATGGTGTTGCGAGCGCTGAGGAGCGTATTATTTTCCTCACAACAAATCATGTCGAGCGACTCGACGAAGCCTTGGTTCGGCCCGGTCGGGTTGACATGACCGTCCGCCTAGGCGAAATCACTCGCTACCAAGTCCGCTGTTTATGGGATAGGTTCTATGGTGACCTCGACACAACCGGATCTTATAGGCAAGCATTCCTGGACCGGCTACAGGAGTTAGGCCTCATAGAAGACGAGAAAGGCTTCAAAGCTGATCGGTCGAGAAGTACAAGTGCTGCTGCTCTGCAGGGCTTGTTTCTGTATAACAAGGGGAGTATGGAGGGGGCAATCGCAATGGCCGAGGCACTCACACATACAGTGCACGATTCGGCCGAGGGCGACCATTAGTATGTACATTATCATGACTTGTAAATATATTTGATAGACCTGTGAGCATGCATGTATCTGGACGGCGTCAATTCAAACCTTGCTTGTTTCTGCAGAAGTAATCGGAGAATTGAACTTGATGACGCTTGGGGTGCAGATTCACCAGCTAAGCACCCCGGATTGTAATCGACACTGAAGCTTCTAGTCTGCCACCCTCCCTGGGCTTGCACAGCCATCGTGATGACTAGTAATCAGGATTATTCTTGTCACTTGAATGGTTCTTCAGCGATCATTTACAAGGCAGCTAACCAATCACGACAATCAGCACACAGCTGACCGGGATAGCCTTTCTGAGTAGTCGAACTGCTTTCAATTCTCCATCCTCTTCAAGACCACGCGAGAACGAGACCAATAGGACAGCGGATCTTCGCATCTCACCGACATCGCCAAGCCGGTTTCCTTCTGTCGAAGCGCTGCGACAACAGTCACTCCAGGCACTCAGCCAATCACCCCGCCGGTGAGCTGACACTTTAACCGCCGACATCTCAACCACCAAGATATCCTGCAGGATAATTCAGTTCTTCACACTAGCCAGAGCCTCTCACATTTCAGACCCTTGACGCTTGCATGATGGATTTTATGGCGTTTACCCGACCTGGAAAGTCTGGAGCGAGGGGTATATGTCAATGTTGGTCCGCTCTTGTTCTCCCTGCAAGTCGGTTCAATGCCGTTTTCCATTCTGGTTTCGAGTCTTTCGAATTAGAGGATTGCCTGATATCATTTCTGCGCCGACATTGACGGTTTTGTATGTGTGCAGCGTGGAACAAGCATTCAAGAATCAATTCGCGTCTGCTGCTTCTGTTTCTATATCTGAGGGCTGCGGTTTATCCCTCTGACTTGACTGAGCCTCGATTTCGATTTTGCTCGGATTGAGAAATGAGTCAGTTTCAGTTATTTCCTCCACCTTCCCCTGTAGGTGGAGGCTCGAAGAATCCTTTTCGCAAAGGAATCAAGAAACCGGCTACAAAGCCGCAGCCATCGAGTCCAATACCTTTGGAGGACCTCAAAGGCTCGCAGACAGAAGCAGTGCTTTTGCAGATTATAGAGGACACAAAGAAGGTTCAGCCACCTCCAAAGGCACATGTAGCCCGAGAATCACCACTGTCGATACCGGAGACAATACGTGAACCCGAGTCTGAGTCGCTGTATGATGCTACTCCACGGATCGGGACCGCAGAAAGAGAACGCTCGCCAACACCGAAGACTAAGCCTTCATTACCACGAGTTCAGGTAGGCTCTCGCCAAAAGTCTCCGCAACCTTCTGAGCCTCCGGTGATTCCTATGAAATCGATATTCCCTCGTTACGATCCGAATTTCCCACTTAGCCAACAGCAGTACTACCCTCAATCCTCGGGCAGTACGCCTCGGCCTCTCCACAATCCTCGAGGGCTGACTCTGACGCCAGACCCGGAAATTGACCGTGCGCTAGGGCCCAAGACGGTCCCTGCGAGCGTATTGAACTTTCCAACGGATATGCTAGAGCCGCTTGAGGTACACTACTCCTCTGCAGCGGAGCTGAAAGGTCTTTGGGAGGTTGCCAATGGACAAAGGCCGCAGAATCTTATGGGAACCTTTAATTTACGTATGCATAGGTGAGTGTTATGCTAAACTAGTATCGGCTGAGCTGATGGGGCGCAGGACTGATCATGCAACATTCACGTTCGGAGACCCGCGGTCTCCATTCTATACGATGCATACCTTCTCCACGGATGAGTTGTCTATTGCCAGAGCTCACCCCATGAAACCAAACAGCAGTGTCTCCGTGATGATGCTGAAACTGGAGGACCGGAAGCGTTGGCTGCCGCCCAACGATGGACTGGTCACGCTGTTGTTCTCCCGACTGGCTGCAATGCTAGCCATCGGCGAAGCAGAGGAAGTAGCAAAGCAACATCACCTTTCATCAACCGAAGCGAGCGAAGTGGAAGGCAACGCCCTGAAGCGAGCAGCTGCACAAGAGTCCTGCAGACTTCTCTGGAATAACGAGAAGCGCCTGTACGAGCTCCAGCACCCATCGCACTGCAAACAGCAACCGCCCGCCCTCGTCGGCGCAGCTGGGTTCGGTGCAGCGGGTATTCCCCTTTCTCCAGTGAGGTCGAAGTACGCAGGGATCCTCCACATTTCAGTCTCGACTCCATCAAGCGACTCCAAATCCCGTCAGCCTCCAACGATCATCGTGACGACGCCTCTATCTCCCAACGCGTTGGAGGCCGCCACCCAGGCGGCCACACCACGCACCTCTACCCTCCCGTTGACCGACTCGGACGAGCCGCTGGCGTCACTGGACCTTGGCACAATGACTCTGTCAATTTCTGCGACGGCCATTATCAATACCATCCCGTCATTGTATGCCATCGACTCCCTGGTAGCAGCCATGCTGGCCGTGGCTGCTTCAGATGAGACGACCAATCCTGTCCTGGCGGACATGGCCTTGCACGACCCCAAGCAGGAATCGCATCACTTTTCTTCCCTCTCCAATCCCGCCAGCGGGGGTATGTTCGCAGGAAAATTAGTAGCAACGCTCGCAGAACGCGAAGACGCCGAGGAGAGCGACAGGCTGATGTCGAAGATCAAGTCGTCCAAGTTCAAGTCCGACACTCCCACCGACAGCAACGGCAGCGGCAAACGATCTTTCTGGTCATGGGGACGCTCAAAGCCTAAAAAACCACAGAGCAAAAACAAACAGATCATGGTCGAGCAGTTCGATCTGGAGAAGTACGGACGGTACGGGTCTAGTTCATCCAGGGAAGGACAGAAGCTGCCCGGTCCGACGAGGGGTATCCTCCGCCTTCTATTCTTTGGGTTGAATATGATTGTGAAGACGCTTACTGTGTTGGTGAAGATTGTGGCTTGGTTGTTAGTGAGCGTTACTCGGTGCGTGACGAGTGAGAAGTTTTAGTCCATCATAATTGATGCGTTGCTGTTGATACCCTAGGACCCTTGTGTTTCCCTACATATGGATTGATTATGCGCATGTTTTCAAGCTTTACAAGAATATTATTCTAACTTTGCTGATGTCAATGGATCGTCACTTACTTCATTCTCGACAAGTATCTATATATGGAGTAATTGCGATATGCATAGCAGATGGTGGTCTACATACCATGCGCTGCAACGCATCCAAGTTTCAACACCTGCCACAGCGAGCTATCGGACCATATCATTGCCACAAGTGTGCATGTTACACGTACATCCTAGCCGTATAAGTAATAGGACAGTACGTGGCAGAGGCAGAGGGCAGACATTCCACTCCACCCAGGAATGCAAATCATGCACCCATGCAACAGAACAGACTACACGTCCATTCCATTCCACTGTACTAGATATGTATCAGAGAGGTATCATGAGCATTGAAAATTCTCTGTCTGAATAGAGTTATCAAGGGATGGCTGCGTTTCGTGTCTACAGTACGTAGGCTCGTATACCCCAGGACGGATATATTAAGCCTTCCATGCGCAACCCTGCACCAGCTCTGCCTCTCTATCTTGGAACATCTGAATTAAGTGCATAGATCAAGTTACGGAGCCAACATGGTTCACACCAAACAAACCACCCTCCTGGCCCTAACCGGCCTAGCTGCCACAGCTACAGCCTACAAGCATACATGGAGGGACCACATGAAGTGCGCAGTAAGAGCCTCTCGCCTTCATTGTTTTCTTTCAGAATAAGCCAGCTTGTTAACATTCACCCTGTCAAGGCTGCTGTAGCCCAGGACGCAGATTACCCAACCTGCACCTCACCATCCAAGTTCTACTGCTTCTGCGCGCAGCCCTTCGATCCGAGCAAGATAAGCAGTGCAGCAAGGGACGTGTGCGATGGATTTGGAATCCGTATGTTCATTCATCTCTTTCCTTGCCTCGGTCTACGAATGGAAACTGACGCAACGAAGCAACGGAGAATATACACAGGTTCATCTGCGACCACGACGGCCATTGGGATGATGACGATGTGTATGATCATGACCCCGATCACTACCCTAACTGCCATCATGCCTTCACCTACGACTACGACGATCACGACGACAATGATAGGGACAGATATGGATATCGCATCTCCCATCCGCACCGCCTCAGCCACCCCAACTGGCGTGTTGCCGCTCCGGAGAGTGAGACCACTTCCTCAAACACAGCTAAACACAGCCCCAACGTCCAGAGCAAGAGGGCGTACGTGCCAGGTCTGGCCCATTCCGCCTCCGCCTCGGCCTCTACCCACCGCCCCCTTGTCACCGACTTCCCGTCAATCCCTGACGAAGAGAACGACTACGAGGACGAGAACGAGCACGGAGTCAGGGTCATCACGGAGATCCTCACGCATACATCGTGCGACTGTTCGTCGTCGGCGGTAGCGGCTTCAACGGACCGGGTGTCGAGTCAACCGGTGTATGCTCATCAGAGCGCGGTTCCTGTTTCATCTTCATCATTGGCGCATGCCCATGTTCATCAGACTGGGGTCCCTGTCTCGTCTTCTCCATCGGCGCACGCGCATGTTCATCAAGCTATGACCCCCGTTCCTTCGCCATCGACGCATACGCGTGTTCACCCGACTGTGGTCCCTGCTTCCTCGTCGTCGTTGGCGCACATGCCTGTTCATCAGGCTGTGGCCCCCATTTCTTCATCGACAGCACAAACGCGTCTTCATCAGGCTATGGTCCCTGCTTCATCCTCGTCGTTGGCCCACGCACATATTCACCAGACTGTGGTCCCTGTTTTATCCTCGTCGTCATCGCACTTGCATGTTCACCACACAGCAATTCCTGTTGCATCTTCGTCAAGTCGACCGGCGCACCTGCACCAGGCCGTGGTACCTGTTGCATCTTCGTCGTCAGCGCACGCGCATGTTTATCAGACCGTGGTCCCCGTTTCTTCATCGCCGACGCACATGCACCTTCATGAGAGCGCGATCCCAGAGCCAACTTCGTCATCAGCACATGCGCATGTTCATCAGGCTGCGGTTACTGTTGCATCCTCGTCCAGTCAACCAGCGCACCTTCACCAGGCCGCGATTCCCGTTTCCTCATCGTCGGCATCGGCGTCGAGTTCGCTAGCTAGATCGCATGAGCATGCGCAGGTCCATGGACCAGAGTCCGTGTACGTCTCGGTACCTGTGTCAGTGCCTGCACCTACAGGCGTCGATGCGCAGCGGAGTGGGTATCCCAGTCATCACAAGGCGATGGATTCGTCTTTTGTGGTGGCTTCGGCGTCGCCTTCTCCCTCGCCGTCGGCAATGACCTTTGATGGGGCTGCGGCGGTTGGGGTGCTTGTGCCTAGTTCGGTGGTTGTGCTTGGGTTGACTGCGTTGATGGCGTTTTTTATGTGAGTCTGATCTTGTTTATTTAGGTTTGGTGTGTGTTCTGTTTGCGGGTTGGAAGTGGACAATGATACTCGATTAGATAGTACGTGACTTGATATACAATGAATTAAGTACAGAGACAAACTGCATCATTATTATTGTGTAGGACTAGGCAGACGGCTGGATCGCTTGCTGCACGCGAGGATATACCTGTACCATCCGATAATACAGATCCGGGTGATCGCGGATCAGGACCTGCGGATCCCAGCCCATAGCCACGAAGATGGTTTCGATTCCGCTGCTGACGGGAGTCATGAAGATCTGACAGATCTGCAGGCCGATGACGAAGGCGAAGGCCATGATGACAGCCGTGAAGTTTCCATCGGCGTTGTAGCTCGGCTTAGTGAACTGCAGATACAGATACGCCAGCAGGGCGCAGACGTACGACACAAAGACCGAGCCCATGGTGATCACAGGCCCGATGAGACAGTCGTTGACGAGTGCGTCGATGCCGCGGTCTCGCATCATGGTCCACGTATCCTTGGCCGCCGGGATATATGCCTTCCCGTACAAGGCGATATGACAGAAAGCGTAGCGGTTGAACAGTGTGACAAGCCAGTCGAGGATGGCGATGAAACATCCGAGAATCCAAAACATGATGCTCCCCACAATACTCCCCTGTGCAGCCTCGTTGCGCTGCGCGACAGAGCACGCCTGCCGCAGCATGTTGATAATCGCGATGATCAAACTTCCGAAACTGATGCTGCCGAACGAGTATGTAGTTGCGCGCCTGAATGCGCCCCGTGTTGCTCCCTTTGGCATGCCGTTCGGTGACTGGCTCCAGAAGTACCAGGATCCGTAGACACCCGCAATGGTGGTATGAATCGTGTTCTTCAGCCACTCGCTGAACCAATACATGGCGAACGTGACGTACACGACCAACCCGATGACACGGGCCCTGCTACATCCGCCGTCGCTGCAGGAGGGGTTAGTGCCGGAGCTGCTCGGCTCATATGCCACGTAGATCGAGACCAGGGTGACGGAAAACCACGCTGCGAATGCTACAGCCACGAGACCACCAATCATGCTCACGACAAACACATGGCCGTACTTCCGAGACACGTCAATGGACGTCTGGAGCATGAATGCGCTGAAAGGGATACGCGGGATCCAGCTGATGAAGCAGACGATCGCAAAGACGCCGAAGAGGAGGAACACGATGCCTCCGCCGTACTGTTTCCGCGCGATATAGTAAATGCCGGTCGCCAGCGCAAACACGATATTCAGGATGCCAGTAACCCAGATAAACAGTTTTGAGAAGTAGCGCGCCCCGAGAAAGTACGCGTACGAAAGCGCGAGCGCCACACAGAGAACGAAAATGAACAGAATAAGCGTATTCGTGTCGAGAGAAAAGCTGTTGGACGAGTCGTAAATGCCGTCGCCGTTGAAGCCTTTGTATTTGGCGTATCGATGGATGGTCACGCCAGAGACCGCGACATACCCCAGGAAGACGGCGATAAACTAGACGCCAGTCAATCAATGCCTCGTCAACTGAGTGTGCAGTCACTTACGAGTAGACCGGCCCAGATATCGTTGTACTTGGGTCGCTCAATCTTGAACGCGTCGTCAAACCCGTAGACGGCCTGATTGTACGTTGGTGGTGGCTCCGTGGGAGGCTTGGGCTCAGGTCCGCGTTGATAGTTGGGGTCGTATCCATTATTGTTCACATTATTGTTGTAGTGATAGGGCTGTTGCTGTTGATTTTGAATCCCCGGCTGGGGATCGCCATACGACTGGCTGGGATTGTAGTAACTCGCAGCCTGTCCGCTCATGATGGCATACCTTTGGAGGAACGAGCAGTGACTGAGGGGAGAGACGAAGAAAAATAGAGAGAAAGGAAAGAAATCAATTCATGTGGCACAGTCACATGTAGCCAAGCCAAGTATGGAGGCAGCAAGGGACGATGGGTCCATGATGGGTTGACTCCTGAGAGTCGTGCCGCATGCGGTCATAGTAGAACTTAGTTGCTTAAGAAGATGGAGTTTAATCCACGATTGGTGCCTCTGGTGGATTCCCTTGCAAGATTCCCTTGCAAATATTCCCGGTTTGCTGTAACAGAGGGAATTAGCTAGGATCTGATGGATTCTCTCTTTTCAGTGCGCGTCATTGTGATGATGATGTCGATAGGGACGATCCGAACAAGCCAAGGCCAAGAGCCCGAGATGTGGACATTTCCAGGATTCTCAGCCCTATGATTCAGGCCCACCTATAATTATTTCTTTCTGCCTGATTCACGACAAGTATAGAAGATGGCAGTATGTACAAGTAAATATTGGTTTTATTATTTAGAACATGCATAATTCTGTTAGGCTAGAAATAGTCATTTGGGCACCTTTTTAGTGCAGTAGTTATGAGCCTGGATTATTCAACTGCTATCAGGTTGTCATTACACTGATACTCACTCTTAACAAAGTAGTTAGGTCCCTGCTGTATCCCTGCTGCTTCCATCATTCCTTTGATAGTACCTGGGAGAAGACCAGAAATCTAGGAGAAGGCTAAGCCACAAGGGACATGGTCACGTTGCAACGACACCAGGTCACTAAGAACTCAGGTATTAGGGATTGATTGGCTGTCGCTGCTCTGTGATTCGCCTGTCGCATCCGCCTTGCAATGTCTTTACAGTATCAGGTAAGCCCAGCTAGTATATTTTGATACAAGTATAGGACTAAAGCTAGAGCCAATAAGGCTTAAAGATGCAGAATTTGTGTAATTAATGTAAATATAGCTAGGAAAGTATAGGATATTAGTATTAGACCAAAGGGTATTTAGGTATATACTCTCAGAGCCTGGGGCAAGTTCCTGTGCATTTGTGGATAGTAATCCCCCATCAAAGAGTAGAGATTCCAGATAGCTTATTGGCCTATTGATATCTTGATCTGCCGCGTACTTCTCCTCAGGTAATGTGATTCACCACAAGGCTGTGTGGCAGTGCTGGTGGCTTCCTCACAAGGCTGTGGCAGAGTCCAACTGTTCTTGAAATATCTACCATCTTTTGTCTCAAAAGCCTTTTGTCATTGACAAAAAGCTTCCATAATGTCGACCAGTAGATCAGAAGTGCATGGAGTGCGCTCTGCGGTGGAATCGACGGAGTGTGCGGTTGATGATAATGATGGGATCAGGGGAGCAAGGTAACTAAGATCTGCCGCAGAAACCACCTCCCAGTTCCCCCTTGTTAAATTAATTCTCTGATCAGAAGTGATTTCGGTCACCATGACCCCGAGTTTCGATCGCGAGAAATCATTCGTAATGTGGATGAGTTTGCGACCAAATATGACCTGGGTGATATTCGGCCGATCCTCAGACAGGGCGCCCTCTTGCTTGACAATCCCGACAGTTACATGCAAAGAGAGGATTTGACGGAAGAGGACAGGGCGGCTTTGGCCAGCGAGCGCTTCTCGCAGTCCGGGCATGTTCTCTTTGCTAACTCGCGTTCGGATTATGCTCTCCATGTGGGGGCCTTTGCGCTGTAAGCAACGGATTGTTCCTCCCTGCAGTATCTACCTCTGATGTGTTCTGTACCAGCGGTTTCGCCGTGGCTGTTCTCATGCTCAAGAGTCGAATCAATCCCTACTTGGAGGTAACGCAATCTGTGCTGATCCTACTGCGCTCCTTCGCCTTGATGGCTGGGACCTGGCTCGCGCACCCTCTGGACACATCAGTCGGGCGCCGAGGAGCGGCTTGTATCGCGGCAGTGGGCATGGTTACTGCTGGCCTAGGCAGATCACTTTTGCAAGAGCAACATGCCATTTATACAGTAGATACCATATACTTTGCTGGATGTGGAATCATTGAATGTGAGCTTCTACTGTACCTGGCGGAAACCAGTTTGCCGTCAAGCCGCGGTGCTGTTGTGTCACGGTGGCTGTCGTATGTTGCCCCTTCTCCTACTATCACTCGTTCTTGAGATATGAGCGATTGCTGATCGGCAACGAGGCTCCATGGAGTCGGGGCCGCTACAGGGTCAATAACTGCAGTTGTCGTCTCCAACGTTGCAGATGTGTCCAGCAGCATAACCGGCCTGTTAGTTGCCATCCCTGGAGCAACATGTCTTCTCTGCTTTTGGACCTTGCCGGAATCGCCACGCCTCTGCATCGCCCAGGAAGACATGCGGTCTGCTTATGAGACAATGTGTCGGTTGACAAAGGTGAAGGTGCAAGCTGCTCGCGACATCTATCAGATATATATCTCAGCCGAAACCGGCCATCACAACCTCGGACTCCGAGACTTTCTGACTGTACCTTCTCTCAGGCGCGCAGCGCTCTCTTCTGCCGGTGTCGCGCTCGCCGTCACTTTATTATCGATTGGAGTGGAGACGCCCCAGCCAGGGGTGCTGAGCAACATTCTGACGTACGCAGCCGAAAGTGGTCCTCTCAAGGTGATTCTGATGTTATTGGCTGCCATCTTCCTAATCAGGATGTACTGGATCTTGAATAGGAGTTCCTCGCTCAAGCGTCGGAGATTGCAACTGCTTGTCCAGCTGGCCATGGTGGCTTTTCTCATTCTCAGCCAGCCTGTGTGCGAACAGCGCTGGTGGATTGCTATTAGGTGTGCCGCTAGCTACATGCTAGAAGGTTTCATTGGTATATCTCGAATCATAGCCGCGACATATACAGCGGAGCTATTCCCTCTTCGCTATCGCAGTACGTACGGCACTGTGTCTTTTCAGACAGATCATAACAGCTAATCAAGAAACTCCAGCATTGGGAATGGCGCTCGGAACTTCTGTCGCGTTTTCAAGTAATGCGATCCTGCTACTCATCGATCTCTATCTCCCGTTTAGCAGTGTATTTGTTAAAATATCCTACCCATTTGTCGCATTCGTTTTGTAAGTGGACTCAAACTTACTTCTGTCAATATCTCCACATCTTTGGCTTTGCTAATTTGCTAGCCAAGGTGTGTTCATGTTTCCGCGCTCATAGCCGTCTACTTTCTGATGGTGGATACGCATGGTCAGACATTGGAGGAGATCAGTGCGGGATTTGAGACGCCCATGCGAAAAATATGGGCGTACCGGATGCGATTAGAGCTGCCACACATTCTCAAGAGATCTCTGTTTTGGAAAAGAGCTCAACTACAGCCTTTCGAGGAGTCCAGATATAATACTGGTGGGATTGCTTTGTCTACTACCGGACACTCCGACTTTCCATGATGGGACTTGAGAGCGCCACATGGGCCCCTTGTGTTAGAGGATAACGCAGTACTTCCTATCAATTATCACAGCAGATTCAACTAGATAGCCTCTTAATTTTTAACACTCTAGCCACTCTCTTCCTTCCCCGATAGGCCAGGGAATCCCACGCAGGGCCAGCGCCCATTTGATCTGTTTCTCCAGCGCCGGAAACCCAAGCTCACAGTTCGCACCGTGGTCGATGAGCAAATACATGACGTCCTTTTTATTCAACTTCGCTGCCAGTGCTAGAGGCGACAGGTTGTCATCGTTTTTAGTATCCAGGGCTGCCCCTAATTGTATCAGTCGCTCCAGAAGCTGCAGCTCGCACCGCCTAGAGGCAACAGCATGGTGCAAAGCTGTCCACCCCAATTGATCATGCGCATTTGGATTTGCCCTGAACTCTAAAAGAATACTCGCTTTCTCCCACTGGTTAAGGCTCAAGGCGTAAAGAAGGGGCGTTAACCCGTCCTTATCCTTGAGTTCCGTCAAGGCTCCGGCTTCTAAGAGCAACTTGACAGCTGTTGCCGTTCCATATCTGGCAACTGCCAAGTGCAGCGCTGTATTCCCGTCCGCGTCCCTGGCGTTGATGTCTAGCTCCCCTTCTCGGCCATGGAGCAACCTATACTTTGCCTCAAACAGCTCAAAGTCGCCCTCGTACGTGATGAGGTGTAGGGCGGTCTCGCGATGCGGCTGTGTGCGCACAGTCAGGTCACTGCCGTAACTGAGGAGGATCTGCAACCTGTCCGGGGAGCCTTGTTTTGCGGCGAGGTGCAGGGCTGTGTATCCATTCAGAGGCTTGTCAGTTTTGGCGCCAGCGTCGAGGAGAGGGCGGAGTCTGTCGATTGGGCCGTGAGCGGATTTGAGAATGTGCCACAATTCCAAGGAATAGAGTTCCTAGTTGGGAATTTTAAGACGTATCCGTGAGAGAAGTGCGGTTTTGGAGTGACGTACCATATCCTCTTGCGGTTGTATTGGTGGCGTGTAATGCGAACTGGCCCAACGGGGCACCGTGCTAGCGGGTGAATCTATTGAAAATCCTCCAAGTAGCCCAAGAGCCTCACCTTCCGCATTTTGTGGAGGTTCATCGGCACCATCAATTGGCTCTTCAGCATTGTTAATTGTCCAATCTGACAGGGCATCCAAAGTGGCCTTGCGGCGGTTCTCCGGCAAAGGTGCCATGAGGCTGATAATAAACTGTCGTCCGGAAGCGCCCACACCCCTTTCAATCAGCGTGTTTTCAGGAAAGGCGGAACCTCTCAGGTAATTCTCCAGGGACTGGGGC
This sequence comes from Aspergillus lentulus, assembly GCF_001445615.1. NCBI lineage: Eukaryota > Fungi > Ascomycota > Eurotiomycetes > Eurotiales > Aspergillaceae > Aspergillus > Aspergillus lentulus. The sequence goes on from NW_028322122.1 coordinate 663,805, forward strand.
GACGGGAACGGTTCGTCCTTGGTAAGAGCATAGTAGAGTACGCATCCCAGGGACCAGATGTCCACCGCGCTGGTGTATAGCGAATCCCGTTTGCTGGAGTCGAACAAGCTTAGGATTTCCGGCGCCCTGTAGCCATCAGTCCCTACTCTTGTCTTGAGATTGGTCTGCTTCGTAGATATTCTCTTGCTGATGCCAAAGTCGGCTATCTTTACTCTCAGGGGGTCCTTCTGTACAACGAGGATATTCTAGCGCGCTATGGATCAGCTAGAGAATGGAAGGGAACACTTGAGTAATATACCTGTGGCTTGATATCCCTGTGGGTGATGCCCATTCCATGCAATATTTGAAGTCCTTCTAGAAGCTGGCTACAGAGAGTCCATGCCTTTTCCTCAGAGAGTGGACCTGGGAAGCATCTGGAAACATCTCCGTATCGGCAGTACTCCATCACTAAACCGATGTAATCTTTCCCGGGATACCAGCCCAGAAATTCGACGAATAATTCCTTGCCTTGTTTTCTTGCATAGAAATCAGTATATGCCCGCTTCATAATGGGATGGGATCCTCCTACTTGGTGGCCTTGGTCACCATGCCCATTATCTTGACTTCCGACATCCAGTCGGACCAGTCCCCCTGCATGATCTTTTTCACCACTCGAAGCTCCTGAGTCTTGACGTTCTTATCAAGGAAGACGTGAAAATCTTTTACTAGATACTCCTGGCGAGCCCACAAGGAGATATTCTCCTCAGCTTGACCACTGCCGTCCCTAGCTTCCCTGGACTCGGTTTGCCGCCGTCGACCACCGACAAAGGTTATGTCCAGTTTAAAACTCTGTACCAACTCGTCGTCTGCCATTTTTTGTTCTCAATGATACTGTGTATTCGACGTAGTGTCTGTGAGAGCGCAACTTTGTCCTAAATTGCTATGATTTAGGAGATGAAGAATTGCTGTTCATAATTCTGTATGTCAGCTGACGCGCATCGTAGCCTTATTTGTCATTTCACAGCCCCCGCTAACAACTTCACCTTTCCCATCCTCTATTATCCTTTTTTTGGGGGTGCGTAGTACCTGCCAGACATCGTCAGCGTCATGGAAGTTGCGAGCCTGGTATTGGCTGTGGCGGGAACACTGGATCTATGTTTGAAGTAAGTGCAGGCTTCTTCCTACAGACTACCGCTCATTGGGTCTTGATGTCTATAGATATGGGAAAAGCCTCGTGATGCTTTGCCGCGAACAGCGAAACCTCGAGTCAGATCTCGATGAGATCTCCCTCACGTTCGAAGGCCTATGGATCAAGACGGAAATTCAATTACAATCTGTCAAGGCTCTATGGACCACTCTACCGCCTGCACTTCAAGCTCACTATGGTGACGTACTATCTCACCTGCAGATAAAGATCACGGGTGCGTTCAAGACCTACGAACGGGTTACAGCTTTTGTGAATGCAGCATACCGAATTCAACGCCGAGTCCGAGCTGTGTACCTCAAAAGACATCTGCAGCAAATTGTGCTGGATCTGGAAGAGTGGCAGAAGCGATTTGATCCGTCGTGGTACTTGATTACACGTATTGCAAACCCGCTAGTCGATCAGCAGCTGGGAAGCTCCGTCTCAAGTCGGGATCCTTCAATGCGTCGGCTGAAAATGATGAGAAAGGCTATACAAGCATGTCATTCTGGCCATGATATAGAGCAAGGCTCAGTATTCAAGAATGCTGGCGTTATCGCTGATAGTATGTCCCAAATCTCGGGAACTAATACGTACCTTTCAAACTATCGCCACAACTCGCGGCCAGTACTCCTTGATCGCATATGCTACAAAGCAGGCGCAGTCGGTATTGATGGGCGAAAGAACGTCCGTGACCTCGCAAGGCTGCTCCTCCACGTTGAGCCGGACACATTCAGCCTTCTCAAGTGCAGTGGGGTTGTTGAATTGGGAGAGGAAGGCAACACTCAGTTCCAATACATCTTCGAAATTCCGGAGGGACTATCCACCCCTAAAACACTCCGCTCTCTCTTGCGAGAAATGATTCGATGCTCATTAAGCCAGCGCTTCCAGCTCGCCAAGCATCTCGCGCGATCCGTCATGTTCCTCCATGCGACAGGGTTCGTGCACAAGAATATCAGACCTGAAACCATGATTGTTTTTGCAAATACCACAGGGTCAATGCGCCAGTCATTTCTTATTGGCTTCGAAAGCATACGTAAGGAAGGGGGCTCGACGGAACGGATTGGGGACCTGGAATGGGAGAGAAATCTCTACCGGCACCCGATGCGACAGGGTCTTTTCCCCGAAGATGTGTTCACAATGGAACACGACATTTACAGTCTTGGGGTCTGCCTCCTCGAGGTGGGAATGTGGTCCTCGTTTGTTCTAAACGAGGGCGATGCTGTAACTCCTTGTGGAGAGCTAGAGATATCGAACGCTTTGGCTGACAATGATCCGCGCCGCAGAGGCTTTGCCGTCAAGGATAGGCTTGTCCAACTGTCCAAAGAGCGTCTGCCAAGTCTAGTTGGAGACAGGTACAGCGAAATAGTGAAAGCGTGTCTGTGCTGTCTTGATAGAACCGAGGAGAACTCGTTCCAACCTTCTGAGCTGAGAGACGATGACGGGATTATTGTTGGAGTTCGGTACATAGAAAATGTAAGCCTCTGCCTGGTGGATGGAACCCGACTGACCGTCATAGATACTCTCGAAGATAGAAGAGCTCTGCGTTTAAATGGGCAAATCATGGAGGGGCATCTTGGGATTTCATCGTTTGGGGGAGAGCTAGCATCTGTCCACATTATCATAGCTCTATAGACCGTCATTTTTCATCCAGGAGGGGTTTGCGTTTCCTACTGTCATTGTATTTGAGAGTGATGTTTTCATGAGTCCATGAACGTCTTTTGGCACCATCGGGACATGATGCTTTTTGGGGAAAGCTGTGGTCTCAGGATGTCTAGGTCCAGAGTGGTAAAGGTAATGACGACGTTATGTATTCAGCCTCGACTTTCTGCCTAGAAAATGGAAGTTGGAAACGCAGACTGAGAACCGTGTTGATTCCTCAGCGAATCCCTTCCCTGTCCAGTAGCCAGCAGGGAGCTGCTTAACTATAGATGAGGCATCCATATAGAGATTCTGACGTTCGTGGCCAATGATTTCTGGAGACGTACCTGATCGTTTGTCTCCCAGTACGTTCTGTAGGCGAAATAATGAACTTCAGCGTGGCTTAAAAAGACGCCCTGATCGTACGCCCTTACCACCCTTCCGCTAATGGAAACTACCGCAATGCGTGATGAGACGAGGTTTATACAAGGATGGCAGCTGGATTATAGATGAGCTGAACCGCTCTTTTCAAGTAAAGTCTAGATCTATGCCTCCTAGCTTCGTGAATGCTTCCATTAATGGCCACACCTCGCTCGGCCCTTGGGCGCCTCTATTCCTTTCTGGATAACCCTATCTATTAGATGTCACCATAGTCCTAGGGAGAATACACCCAATCAAAATTAAAATAGTAATATTCAACCCCTTCAACCTTCCTGGCCAGGCCGAATCTCAACCCACTGCGCTATAATCTGGCCCCGTCAGCCGGTCAGCCCTAAAGAACCTCGTTTCCCGCCGACGGCCGACGCTTTATGCCCCGAACAAACGCAATGGACCCGAGTCGGACCACGACTACAAATATGCAGAATATGCAATGGCAAAGGGTCCAAGTGGAACTGAATTTGGTAGATTGTCAAGTAAGCAAAAGATGGATTCCGCCCAACCTACCAAATTGGACTTTTTGGCTGTGCCGGCCACCCCGTTCAGTATTGGGGTTTTGGCCTCGGTACTGGTGTTGGTGGCTGTTTTGATCGGACCAAAAGTGGTGATTGATACAATTCTTAATGTGAGTTTACTGTCTTCTTTTTCTTTACTTAGAGTGTGGTTTCTGATTCCTGACGTAGGGCTACTTGTCTCTCGTTCATCGGATTCCAGCCGCAAATGGAAAGAAGTACATGTCGGGTCCGGCGTACACATTCCCCAATGGGCAGATGGTAGACAAATTCCTGGCTGCGCGGAAGAGAAGCTGGGAGTGGGAGGAGAAATATGGCAAGACGTATCGCATCTGGGCTGCGAGTATCCCCGAGGTGTACGCATACCGCTTTCTATTTCTGAACATGACCGCAGATATAGATATGCTAACACGGGTGGTATACGCATAGTGTGATAACCGACCCCAAAGACGTCGAGGCACTATACCAGCAGTCGACCGACCATAACAAGGCGCCCCAGGCGAATGCCGGCTGGCTTCTGACGCAGCTGCTTGGGTCCGGCCTGGGACTGATTAACGGGACTCGCTGGACGACTTTACGAAAGACTTTGGACCCGATGTTCTCGCACCGGACTGCCTTGCGGTATTTCCGTGATAGCCTGGACGCCGGTGCTCAGGACTATGTTGCGGGGATACATCGGTTTGCAAAAGCGGATGGGCAGATGCAGAACGCAGACGGCAAGGGGATGGTCATCAACGCCACGCAGGCACTGCAACGTTATCCCTTTTTCGAGGTCGCGTCCATGTTCTATGGGAAGATGAGTGAGGGAGAGCAGGAGCGGCTGTGGGATCTTGGACGTCTGTACTCGGAGGTTTTCGCGGCGGTTGTGTCTGGAGGCATTCATCGCTCTAAGCTGACTAGGTATCTCAATACCAAGGCTTGGAACAATGCAAGAGACTACCAGAAAGCGTGGCTGGATTTCAATAGGGAGATATACGCAGCGAGGAAGATCACAGCCCCTGATACGCCAATTGTGGTTCTCACAGAGGCAGCTGAAAGGGGCGAACTGACGCCAAACGAGGTAGGTGGTTGGCTCCATGACTGGAATGATATGGAGATCCCTTTAACAGTATATCTAGGTGACCGACACGATTGCGGAATCCACTTTCGCTAACCTGGACATCGTCACTCATGTTATCTCGTCATGCATTATTCTTCTAGCCGATTCCCCCGAGGTCCAAAATGACCTTGTTCAGGAGATGGAGAAAAATAAGGCAGATCGAGAAGATTATATCACTCGAAAGGACACTCTTCTTCATTACTGCTTGTTGGAATCGCTTCGCCTTCGCCCTGTTCTAAGTAAGTCTCGGTCACTACTAGTCCGCTCAAGGCTTGAAAGAATCGGCTGACCGAGTCAAAGCATTCACCTTCCCTGAGAATCCACCAAGGGAGAAGATTCTGGGAAACTTTGTGATCCCTAAAGATACGACCGTTATTGTGGATGCTTTCGCCATTAACATACGCAATCCTTTTTGGGGCCCTGACAACCGTGCATATCGGCCCAGCCGGTTTGCGGGTATCAAACAAAGTCAGGTGAGAATCTCGAATTGCCCTAAAGGAGACTACTTGAATGCTCATTGGACTTATAGCTCCGGTATAATCTCGCCACTTTTGGCTACGGGCCGAGAAAGTGTCTCGGACAGCATATTGCCGATAAGATCATCAAGGCTGTGGTCTATCACATGTTCAGCAAGTATAGAGTTTCCCTTCAACCGATGCAAGCTGTCGAAGGAGACTTCAAGGTTGACAAAACCAGCTGGGTCTCATTGTATGATGTTGATTTGAAACTGGAGCCAAGGGAATCCTGAGACTTGAAACATGTTATGTATGAACAAGTAAACATATACCTGCAATAGATGGACGCCTGATAGCTGCAAAGGACTCTCGTTAGCATATCACACCAATAGCCAGCTTCTACTGTCAAATCCCCTGTAGTGGGCTTTTCTCTTTTAGGAAATGGTCTGATGAAGAATGGCGGTTTATTAGAAATACGGCTCCCGACGTATGTTGGGGCCGTCGGCGGGTAAACAGCGTAAGCACAAGCACCGCGCCGAAGCCAAGTAAGCCGAAGCTAGAACAGCATTCATTTATCAGATGGCGAATACAGATCAGAGTGAGCCTACACCCCCCCATTGTAGATTTTGTCGGTGTAACAATGGCGAGTAATCTCAAATCAGATCTGTTGAATTGTCTTTCCGGCTCCAATGTGATCGTTGACGGCGACGAGGCATGGTCGGATGCAATCAAGCGTTGGACAGGGTATCTGGCCAAGTTTCCTGCGGCAGTCGTTCAAGTTACTAGCGAGGAAGACGTCATTGCAACGGTAAGCGTTCCCCGTCCCCTTCTGAATCTGTCTAGACTGACATGTGTTCTCAGGTTTCCTATGCGGTGCAGAACCAGAGGCCTTTCGTGGTTCGAGGAGGAGGCCACAGCAATGGCTTCTCAACAATCGACAGTCCTGGGATTATCATCGATCTCTCGCGGATGAGAAAGGTTGCTGTTGACGTGGAGAGACAGGTTGTTGTTGCACAAGGAGGCGCTACTATGGGCGACGGGGTGAAGGCAGCTAGTTCAGTAGGAATGGCTGTCGCTACCGGAACATGTAACGAAGTGGGCCTGGTAAGGGAAATGACTCCTCCTATTCAGTCAAGCAACCTAATATGAGGAACAGATCGGTGCTGCCCTTGGAGGAGGGATAGGGCGCTTTCTTGGGCACTTTGGATACGCTGCAGACACCGTGCTCTCGATGCGGGTCGTTGTGGTGGACCAGAGCGGAGTAGCTCGCGCGGTCGAGGCGTCGCCCGAAGTCAACTCAGATCTCTTCTGGGGTCTTCGTGGTGGCGGTCATTTGTTCGGAGTGGTGGTTGAGGCTACATTCCGAGCCTACCCGTGGACCCATGACACATGGCACAGCTGTCTGGTCTTTGCGCCTAATGATGCAGGATTGGTTGCAGAGGCAGTGAACAAGGTCCATTATCAGGGAGGTATGCAGGGGCGGCTGGTATTCTGTGCCCCAAACAAGCAGGTAAGTCTGTCAAGAAATCTTTACTGGAATCCACTGGCTGACTTTGAGAATCAGCCTATTGTTCTTCTCCAAATGTGGTATATGGGATCACACGAAGAGGCTGCCAGCAAATTCCAGCCTTTACTGGATCTCCCATCTATGACAGATCATCCTTTGAACTTTGTTGGCCGCCGTATTCCGTACCCTAACCTCAATGATTCCAGCGACCGTATATGCGGCTATGGCGGGAGAAAGAACCTGGCAGCGTTTGGCTTGAAAAACTTGTCAGCGGGATCCTGCATGGCCGCCCTCAACGTCTACATGGACTTCATTACTCAACACCCCGAGGCTGCCCAGACTCACATCCTGACCGAATTTTACAGCATGGACGCTGCGCGGGAGCTAGACCAGGACGGACAAGAGACGTCGATTCCTGGTGAGTTCCGGCGAGAAGTGAAGTATTGGGTCATGCCTCTGGCCTGGTATGACGACCCTGCACTGGATAATGCATGTGTTGGGCTCAACAAGGCCATTCGAGAGGCATTCTTAACACAGCCAGACGGAACACGCGCAACGGGGGTGGGCTATGTCAACATGCCCTTTGAAGACGATACCGCCACTAGCGTTTTTGGCGAGGGTGAGCGGCTGGAGAGACTCCGGAAACTCAAGCTAACATGGGATCCGCTTGGTGTGGTGCAAGGAATTGTAAAACTTTGAGGAGCTATCTGACTTGGCTGGGAGTGGATATGTAGGTTACTAGGTACCTTAGTAGTAGGTAGAAATGGAATCGGGGATAGTGGCATGACGCTGGTGCCTCGGGCTAGTATTGTTTCCTGCTTAAGGCATAAACCGATAATGGGTCACAGAAAGCATATCAAGTGGGTCACCCCGCTATGGCCATGAAATGGAAGTAAAACATCATCATTCACTTCGCAAAGTAATTCGCATACTTCACAATTATCTTCCAGCAATCTAGTCTATAATATTTTAGATACTCTGTGAATGGCGTCCTCCAGAGGCAGACGTCATTAGTAAGCAGGGACCTACTAGCCCCAAGCGGTTAGACATTCTGCCCCCATCCGTATTGCTTCCGTATAGTTTACCTCGTCACCTTGCTTGTCACTTTGTCACCTTCCATTGTCACCTTTCTTGTCACCTTCCTGGAACACATCCATCATTCCAAGGCTGTCACCCCGTCTGGTAGTTGACTGATGGACTCGACAACTTCAACCTCACGGCTCTCGGTTAGCAGTCCTCAGTCGGGCCCTTCTGGCGGCATACAGAAGGGCCGGCAGCGCACCATCACCGCGTGCCTGACATGCCGCCGTCGGAAGGTCAAGTGCGATCATACACAACCTGTCTGTACTCCATGCCAGAGAGGCAATCGTGTTTGTACGTATGTTAGTCCACAGCCAGTCTCGCAGGCAACCCCCCGTGTGGTGACTGGCAATCGAGTGTCACGGACCAACCTCCGGTCTGGCCAAGAAGAAATCCGTAGTCGCCTCGAAAGGCTGGAACAACTACTGGAGCGAGCAATTTCTGGTGGGGGTAACATCTCGAAATCGCCTGATGCGAAAGTAACTAGCACAGGAAGCCCCTCTGACGTTGACCAGGGAGGAAGTGCATTGCCAATCCCGAGATGCGAAACTTTGTCAGCTGATGGTTATGATGGTGCCTTACTCCTGGAGGCCGAAGGAGGCCAATCCCGCTGGGTTTCGTCTCTGCACTATGCTCTCTTAGCTGACGAGGTACAATCTCCCTGCCGATGTGATCTCATGTATGCAGCGCTGATAATACCAGATTCACGATGTCAAAATGCTGCTGGGAGATCAATCTAGTGGTGCGCCAGCTGATAGTCCACCGTCAGACCAGCCAACTCCTCCATTCCCATTTTCTGGCTCGACCGTGGATAGCCTTACGCCTTGGTCTCCCAAATCGGCAGAAGATTGCTTGGCATTGCTTGAAATATTCTATTCCAATGTTGATCCGATGACGAGACTAGTCCACAAACCTACGCTGCAACGACGATTCACCCAATATATTAACCATACATACGGCACGAGGACTCAAAGTCCCGGTGTAGAGGAGGCCGATGCATCCAGAGCTGACCACACCATCCATACCTTCGAGCCTTTGGCGCTGGCTATATTCTACTCAGCTATCAACAGTTTGTCGGCTGAAAATGTTATGATGCGATTTGCTGCGGAGAAAGAGGCCCTCCTGGCTCAGTTCCAAAGAGGGGTGGAGCTTGGGTTAGGACGAGAAGATTTTCTAACAACCCCAAGTATTGAGGTTCTACAGGCATTTGTACTACTTCTGGTACGACGGCGTCCCTATTTCCACTGATTCATGTATGTTTATTGTACTGACCAACCCCGCTAGACTTGCCAATCCCGGGAAGACGACATGTCGAGGACGTGGACTCTTCTTGGCCTTGTTGTCAGAATGGCTCTCTCGCAAGGTCTTCATAGAGAACCCTCCTTATTCCCGTCAAGTAATATGGATGTTGTCCAGGTGGAGACTCGTCGCAGGCTGTGGCATCAGATATGTCATCTCGACTTCCGTTCCGCCGAGGGTAGGGGTCAGGAGCCCACAATAGCAGACGAGGACTACACTACGCTGCTACCACGGAACATCAACGATGAAGATCTCATTGAAGGAGCGCATCCAACTGCGGAAACATATTCACCTCCTGGTTTCACCGACATGACAGGCCATTTGATTCGCCTGAATGGCATCCACTGCTTCAGAAGAATTGTTCGGAGTACTTATAGGCTGGAGCGGAGAATCAAGGCTTCGGTTGTCAACGGAAATGGTAACCTATATCCCATCGCAGAGCTTCAGTCTTTGTTTGTGGAGGTTCGAACCATGGTGGATGAAATGGTCAATCATCTCCAAACTCAATATCTGCAATACTGTGATCCCCAGGTTCCGCACCAGCGCATGGCCCTTGGTCTTGCCGCGGTAATTGAATGGCGATGCTGGTCTATTTTCTGGCTGCGAACCCCAAAACAATACCGGGAGGCCGTGGTGTCCCCTGAAATCCGACAAACGTACGTTTTGGTGCTGTCTTTGACGATAACACCTTTTCGCCCTCTTGTTCCAGAAGCTAATGAATGTGTTTAGAGTATTGGCAAAGTCAGTCAGCCTCGTAGAGAGCCTGAACATGATGTCGGATGACAAAGATGCCCAGAAGTTCCAATGGCATATAGGTGGTCACGCCTGTTTCCAATCCATTATGCACATTGTATCGGAGCTTGAAACACCAGAATTCCAAGCGCCAAACCACCGTTCGCTCCGATCTCGCGCATTGGGCGTCTTGAAAAGGACGATGGACACGAGAGGGCGTGAAGTCACGCCGATGTGGAATGTGATCAATCGTATCATCTCGAACTGTCTTGCCAAAAATGCGCCGTCTACCTTCCCTTTGTCACCATTCCAGGCTATATTTCCTCCGAATGCAGCGATCCCGGGAATAGGCTCCTCAACGACTGTCCCGCCCCAGACAATTGCACAAAATTCATCAGTATCGGGGGAATCTGCAATGGCAACCCCGTTGCCCGATCTGGCGGAGGTAGGAAGTCTGGACATGCAGGATCCCACCTTGGCGTTTGACTGGGTAAGTGAACCTTAAACCTTGATGAGACGCTCTCCGCTGATGTTTTGGTTAGGGATTTTGGAACTTTGACCCCACAGATCCTGGCTCCTATTGAGAATTACATTTTTTGTGGGGCTATACGCGTTTTCTACACGTCTACCTCATGCTCTGTGTAAGGCTGGCACTTGTCATAAAGGCTTATGCTCTGGCTTCTAGTGTCTCATATCTAGTATGTGAAAAAAAAGAAAAACGACTCGTAAGATGACATGATACCACTTGATAACAAATTGAAAAACCGTCATAACTTTCTCGAATGAACACGATCAGTGCTTAGGTGCTGTATACCCGGAGACTATAATACATGGTCATATAGACCCCTTTCTGCTTCTTATACGAAAATGAGAGATAGGTATGTGTGCCCGTTGACGAGGATAGTGGATGATGGGGACTATAAAGGTCAGCGCTGACACGGATCCACGTCGAAGGGACTGGACGACTTACAACAAATCTTCTAGATGCTTGCAATAATCCCTCTCCATGTTGTGCCATCCGAGCTTTCCAAAGAACGTTTGTAGCCGACTAGCAATCTGCACATCACTTTCGCAGTAGTGTCGGACGGGCAGGTACACCTTGGGCTCGGGGAACCATTTTCCTGGCCGCAGCTCGAAATTGAATATTGTGCCTGCCGTGCGATGACTATTCTGTGGCAGCTCCGCGTCCTCGTCGTCGATCCCGAAGACCGTCCTCCACAGGTCGTCCAGCAGCCTCAGGCCCTCCTTTGTGTTCTCGTCCGTCAACCGCCCACCTAGGCAGTATGCTTCTTTGACCTTCCGCAAGGATGTATGTGGCATCCGCACGTATACCTTGATTCGGGAGTCTGCCTCGTTCACGCAATCGACGCTGATCATCTCCGCCTTTGCCGCACCACCGTAGCTACCCATCCACGCCTCCATGACCGACATCGCGGCAATGGTCTGCACACCCCACACCTCACTCTTCAGCGCTAGACGCAGAATGGAGTCAGAAACCACCTTTGTTGTGGTCTGTCCGGTTTTCAACGCCATGAGAATCGGGAAAAAGTACGCCTTTGTGGTGACACGACCCGCGTCGAGATCGAACGCCATGAAGCTCTGCGTGGTATGCTCGCCTTCTGGGATCTTCGCTCTTAACGCGGCGTACGATTCCGGGCCAACGAACATGTCGTTGCGGAAGTGCTCGAACAGCGTCAGCGTTGCGCCAACTTCGGTTGCATCGTATGAGTGCATGAACTGCGTCACGGCAGCTTGGTTGAATGGGTCCGACGCGGTCCCGGCCTCAAAGCCTACAGGCTCAATACCAAGACGGATGGTGCTCTGCGCTTCCGTGTTCCCATTCACGTTCCAGCTCGGTTCGAGCGGAGTAAAGTCGTCTGTCAGGAAGGACCTCCACGGCGCGTTACTCGGAGACGCGTGCGTCGAGTTCTCGAGCGGCGGTCGAGGTCCCAGCAAGGGGAGAATATGGGTATGGTATAACATGAGGTACTTGTAATGGGTATAAAGAGGGTAATTTGCTTTGGCCAGAAGCTTGCTCATAACAGGGCCCGTCTCCCGCCACCAGAACCCCGTGCTCGAAGCCGGAGCCGGCAGCGGAAGCGCAGCCGTCAAGACATCGTACGGTGTGAGTTGCGCAAGAGAAAGACTATCCTGCGCATCAAAGTCTCCGTTGGTCAACTCCTTCTGCGACTTGCCTGGATAGCCCGTAGCGATGCCGTTGAGGCCCGGTGGAGCAGGGACCAGCGATTCAATTTCGGCTCCGATCGACATGTTGAATGATGTGTAACGAAGACTAGATTCTTAGCAGTATCTTGTTTGCTGCTGCCTTGAGTCGATCTCTCGGTCTTTCCTCCCCTTCGGCTTGGGCTCGTGCGAGGCCTATCTATATACGGTCCGAGAATGTGGTGATCCCCCGTCAGAGCCACGTGTTCTGCGCCTTTCGCCAACTGTCCGAGACGCGACTCGTTCAGCTGCATGAGCCTTGCATGGCCCCTCGGCCACGGGTCAGCAATACGGCGTACGGACCGTTTGTTGCGACGGTACTCGGTACTCCCATGCTTCGGGGGTCTACTCCTCCGGCGTCCGATTTGCCCTATACTTCCTCCGGGGGTTGACTCAGCCGCTCAGCTAACAGGGTCTTTTTTACGTTATGCTTTTGCGGCGTCCGATCTGTGGTATACTTCCTCCGGGGAGTGGCTCGGCTCTGACGTGGCATTTTCTGGTCTATTGGGGGCCCTAAAGGTAAGAGGAATGGGGCTTTGCGTTGAGCATGCCGAGCCTTGGAACTGCTTAGTAGTTCATACGTGCGTAGGGCTTAGTATGGACTATGGCGTCGGTGTGCCTCGCTATCAACATACCATGACGGTGCTACGATAGAAGCAAGTAATTACCAGCGACATAAACAATGCATTCAATTCGTTTAACAATCTAGCTATCTATCAAACTATCACAGCGCAAGTCGCCAGCTCCAAAAGGCTTCTAGAAACAAAGATGTCCCGCAGTCTGAGCCTGACCCCCGCCTTCTCGCATAGGTGTTGTAGTTTCAAGGCATCCATGCTCTGCGCCCCAAGGTCCCAGAATGACTTGTCCGTGTCCACAGCCTGAGCCTCAAGCCCAAGACATTCACAAACTGCATCCGAAAGGATATTCTCGAGCTCTTGTTGCCCTGTAGTGCTATCCACCTCGTTGGTTCCATTGGTCAAGCCGGCCAACCCCTCGTGTGTAGGTGATAGCCCTACGGGACTGCCCTCACCAGGGCGAAACGACATCTGGACTAACTGGATGATATCCGCAGTCTCCCTCTCAAGAACCATAAGCTGTAATGCAAATGAAAGCGCGAACTCCAGCCTCAGTGCGATGTCTTCCCTGATGCACCCAAGATCATACTCCAGGTCGACCTGGAGATCCTGCGTTGCTGTCTCGGTGAACTCGACTGTCAATGGGAACTTGGAGCCGCCTGTATGGCGCCACGGGATGGTTTGGACTTCCGCCCCGGGGAGGTCTAGAAGGGGTCGCTGGTCAGCGGCTGTGTGGTAGGTGACCATGACTTTGAAGAGGGGGTCGATGAGGCTTGGTTTGTGGGCGAGGGAGGAGCGGAGGGCGTGGAAGGGGATGATGTGTGCGAGGGCTTGTTGGCTGGTTTCGCGGACGGAGGAGAGGAAGTCGAAGAGGGAGGATTGGTGCGGGGAGCGTTGGATACGGAGGAGGAGGCGGTCGAGGAACAGGCCTGGGAGGGAGTCGGTGCCGGGCTCAGTGCGGTGCGTGAAGGGGGCGGCGAGGAGGATGTCGTCGCGGCGGTCGACGCACTGGAGGGTGAAGAAGACGGCGGCTAGGATGAGCTGGTGCATGGTGACGGAAACTTTGGCGGCGAGGTTGGACAGGTTGCGGTGCATTGAGGAGGGGAGGGTCCAGGAGCGGGTGAGCCCGATGTATGTTGCTGGTGCTGGGGATGGGTTGCCGAAGGTAAGTGGCGATGGAGGGTTAGAGAGATACGAGGACCAGAATGTGAGGGCTCGGGGGTTGGGTTGGAGCGTTGAAGCCCAGTGTGCCCAGTCGATGTAAGTTAGATTATCTGGTACGGTGGAGGGGTTTGTTGGTTGCGCGTTTGAGCGCAGGAGCTCGTATGTCTTGGAGACCCGGTTGAGATAAGTTGCCATTGTGGTTGCGTCGCCGACGACATGGGACATGACGACTACCAGCATGGCTTGCATGGGGGTCCCTATGATGATGGAGACATCTACTGGTGGTTCTGTGCTCAAATCAAACGATTTGGTGATCCTGCCGTGAACGAATGAGCTGAGGTTGCCGGTTTGGACGACGCGAGGAACCTTGACAGATCCTGCAGCCTGTTGCCGGAAGAGCGTGCCGTCAATAACGGAGTACCTGGTGCGAAACACTTCAATATCTGCGGTAACCCTCTGGAACGCGTCTGCCAGGGTTTCGGCATTGATGTCGCCCCGAATCTTGCAAACAAAGTTCATGTTTCCGGCCGGCGAGCCGCCAGATATGAGGTGGTTCAGCAGCATTTCTTTCTCGAGGTACGAGAGTGGAAGCTGATCGTCCCGTGCCACCGGGGACATCTCGAGGAAGGGCATTGTTGAAACTGTACTTGTCGAATCACTTACCAGCTCGTCGATGGCAGAAGACAAGTCCTGAAGGCTATGATGCCGAATTACTTGTTTGAGTGGCAATGGCCGGATATCCCAGCGTTTGGAAATGGCCTGAGCGACTCTGATCTGCAGTAAGGAGTGTCCTCCGAGCTCAAAGAAACGGTCACTGGGACTGATGGGCATCTGGTTCAAATCACGTCCAAGCACGTCCGCCCATATGGCTGCAAGAGCTCGTTGTGTATCAGTCTCAAGTTCTTCCACAACAATTCCATCCTTTGCTTGATCTCTCAGATACCTCTGCAATGCAGACGAGTCGACCTTGTTATTTGCCGAGGTGGGAAGTGTCGCAAGCGCGATAATTCGATTTGGGACGGCGTACTGTGGGAGCTGCGTCTCAAGACTTTTGGCTAAGCTCCTGATGTCAATGGTCTCGGGTGTCATAAAGGCAATCAGATTTCCATTAGACACAATGAGTGCAACGTTTTTAGCCGCCGAGGCTAGTTTGGAGATTGTGCTTTGGACCTCCCCAAGGTCTATGCGAAATCCGCGGAGTTTGATTTGATTGTCTTCCCGTCCGATATACTCGATGTTTCCATTCTCCAGCATCCTCCCGATGTCGCCTGTCCGATACATAACTTGGCTAGGGTTAAACGGGTCGCCAAGGAAGCGTTTGGCTGTTTCTTTCTCGTTGTGAAGATACCCCGGAGTGACCTGCACTCCCGAGATATAGATTTCCCCGCTCACTCCAATTGGTACGGGACGTCGGTTGGGATCGAGAAGATAGCATGCCAGGCCCGGAAGTGGTTTACCAATTGATACCCTATTCCCCGGGTGCAGAGTTGCTGTTGTAGATATCAAAGTGCACTCGGCAGGACCATATCCGTTGATCAAAATCCTCCCGGCCGCCCATTTGTCGTTGAGAACTTGGGACACGGCTTCTCCAGCAACGGTGATTACCTTCAGGTTGGGATAGTCGGTGGGTTCCAAGGTTGCGAGCAGGGACGGTGTCGCCATCGTAGAATCGACTCTCGCAAGATGGGCAATAGGGTTTTCCGGGTCTTTTAGAACCAGAGTTGCACCGAAGCAGATGGTGGAGAAGACTTCCTTGATGCAGCAGTCAAACCCAAGGGACAACATCTGCGCATTGCGCTGGCCCGGACGGGAGTACAGTCGTCCTTCTGGCTGCGAAATCACATTTAGGATACCTTTGTGCTGCAGCTGGACCGCTATAATTTTATCAGTAACGAGTCTGGAATTCATATATAGCTTATTTGAAATCAATCATACCTTTAGGCAAGCCCGTACTCCCTGAAGTATAGACCAAGCATACGACATCATCGCTACTGGGACGATTGCGACTGGTTGCAATCGGTGAGCCGGAAGATGAAGTGATTTCCTGCATAACCGACTCCATGTTTAAAGACGGGACCCCATTGCACAATTGATCCTGACGGGAATTGGCGTAGAGAATCAATACTGCTCTGCTGTTCCGGACCATGTAGTCCTTTCTATCGCGAGGCAGTTTCTGATCGACTGGACAGTAGATAGCACCAGCCCTGACTATCGCAATCATGGCAAGAAGCCAAAGAAGGGAGCCGTCACTAATCATGCATACCACGCTTCCCGGCTGGATGTGCTGCAGAAGACGCCAGGAGATATGCTCTGTCATCCTTCCAAACTCCCTATATGTGAGATGCCCTGTCAACCCTTCGACAGCACAGATGTCAGGGTGCGCTTGGATGGAGTTCTCGATAGCCTCCACTAGGCTTTCAGGCACGTCACGGGCGCTGGTCGGCTGCTCTGGCTTTGCAATCGACATCTCGTACTCGCGCTCGTTGAACATTTGTCCGGTGACAATGCTCAAGTTCGTGTCTGGTTGCGCAGTAACCAAGGCCGCAAGGAGATTATCAAACTGGGAAATTATTCTCTCCACAATTGCATCACCAAAGTGTGACCGGCGATAAATAAATCGAACATCAAATTGGCCATCGGCACTATCCAACAGAACAGTGAGTGGGACCTGTGTGGCTTCTTCGTAGCGTATATCCCTAGGCTCAGGGACCTTGCTTGACCCCCAGGGTGTCTGTGGAAAATCATACTGCAAGGCAAAGAGTGTCTCAAAGAGCTCTGCCGGATTGCACCCGCAGCCTTCTTGAATCAATGCAACAGGAGACCACTGGAACTCCAAGATATCACACAGCCGTCTGAACACAGATTGTACAAAAGTATACGTAGACTGGGCCTCTTGGGTGTCTATTGCTAGTGGTAAAGTATTGATGAGTGGGCCAACGATGTTCTCTACACCAGGTATTGGCAAGCTTCTTCCAGAGAGAACAGCTCCGAGCACTGCGCGGTCTGTGCCGGAGTACCTGGAAATGAGAAGCCCCCAAGCAGCGTAAAGGAGTGTGGCCGGTGTAACTGCAAATCGATCCCTGGCGGCAGCCTCCAGTGCAGATACGCTGACAGCGAGTCTCCGAGATAAGGCTGCTTGCGTATAGTCGCTGACATCAGAGGGTGGTGATACTCGGAGTCTCTGAGCAGGAGTATATCCGCCTAAGTATTCTCTCCAGAATGCAACGGCTGCATCCGAGGACTCAGCCTTCAGCCGACCTATTGCTTGCGCGACTTGAGCGAATTGTGGTGGTGCCGGGATGGGTTTATCTTCGAGACAAGAGGCGAAATCTCGCATCAGTGTTGCCATCGACCATCCGTCAACCAAGCTGTGATGGACCGTCCAGATAAACCGGGTTCGCCTCCTGGGAGCGACAATTAGGACTACTCTTGATAATGACGCCCGGTCCTCTGCGTCAAAGTCTGCGAAATCGGCCACATCCAGATGCTCTTCTCGTCGACAAACTAATTCCCACTCAGATTCTGCGACGAATTTCTGCTCCCACGAAAAGCAAGGGTCCTGGGATATTACTTGGGCTCCATTCGACGCGGTCAAGGCAAATGCAGTCCTCAGGATCTCGTGGCGTTGATGAAGACGAACCCAAGCAGCATGGAGAGTAGATATAAGGTGTTCTTTCTCTGGATGATCAAAAGTAAAGGCTGTCTTGATAAATGAAAGACCTGGAGTGGCAACACTAGCACCGAGCATTCTGGTTTGCATGTCGGTCATAGGTGCGATCGTCGCACCTTCGTCAAGTGGCCGGGTCGTCGATATGTCGTGCCTTAGTCGTTCTATCAAATCTCCTCGGGTAGCAAATGCAGCTGGGACATCGTTCAACTCCGTGGCAGCGGCAGCTATATTTACGACTGTATCCAACAAAAGCACGTCGGCGACACTGATAGCATACCCCATTCTCCTCAGCACCGAAACTAACATGACTGCTGCTAGCGAATGGCCCCCGAGATGACGGAAAGACGAAGCCTGAGGTATTTGCGATTCTGGCAGTCGAAGGACATGAGATAACCCTCTACGAACGGCGTCCACCGCACTAAGGCCTCTCTCGAGACTGGCCGTTTCTGATCCTTGCTCCAGCTCATGCATGCGCATTAGACTCTTTCGGTCGACTTTCCCGTTGCCTGTTGTGGGGAACTCGTCTAGCGAATATATTGTATCAGGGACTAGAAACGAGGATACCGTGTTCGTAAGATATTCGCGAAGTCCCTCTTTGGCAGATGTAGGTGTGACAAAAGCAATGAGCTGACCCTGGGACATGAAGGCCGATGCGCTGTCAACTTTGTCATAGGACTGTAGAGCAGGCTCGACATCTGCTTCGAGGTTGATCAAGAAGCCCCTGTTCTTGACCACACTGTCCCTGCGACCGCAAAACTGTAGACCATGCTTGGTCCGCTTGCCATAGTCACCTGTTTTATAAATCTTGACCCCATTCCATTCGACAAAAGCGCTGTTTGTGCGTTCTGGATCATGGAAATATCCCAATGCGAGGCCTAGGCCAGAGATGCAGATTTCCCCTTCGACGGATTCGAAACCATCCTCATCAAGTAATATAACAGTACTATATGATATTGGGTAGCCGATAGTAATCGGAGACCCAGGCAGGAGTTCTCCCATAAACGCTGTACATGTCGTCTCAGTAGGCCCGTACGCGTTGTAAAGTCGTCGGCGGGGAGAGGACCATGCCTCTATCAAGGACGGGCTTGGGCTCTCACCACCGAGGAAGATCTTTTCCACTGTATCGAAGCCCGCCTTAGGGTCCAGTGTAATAAGGATGCTTGGAGTCAATGGCAAAACATGGCATGTTTTGGCCGCGGCTTCGAAGGTAGAAGGATCGGCCAGAACCAGGGTTCCCCCGTTGCAGAGGGTGTTGAACATGACTCCAGCGCAGACTGGAAGCTGTGAATTAGTAGGACGCTCACATATGGGAAATCAAGCATACTAACCGTCAAAAGCAATTGAACAGATGAGCAACACTCTTGTGCCATGTTCGGTGTTGAAATTGAACGGCAAATCGCCTCCTTCTTTCACATAACGAGAAATTGACCTCTGGCCTATCTGCACTCCTTTCGGTTTCCCTGTGGTACCGGATGTGAAGATAATATACGCCAGGTCGTCTCCTCTATCAATTGCATTTTCATATTTTTGTGTACAATAGGTCCCGTTAGGCGTTTCGACCTCATCGAAGTCGTTCCGCTCCAATGCCACAACTGGGTACATGTAGGAATCCTTCGGACACGGCGATGTTGATACGATGACTTGCGGGTTGATGGTTTTGAGAACAGTGTCTATTCGATCCCTTCCCCACGAGTCTATGTCAATGGGCACATATGCGGCTCGGAGTTTCATGATAGCCAGCGTCGCTGCTACCATTGCGATTGATCGCTTCGATAGAAGGGGAACTATACAGCCTGCACCTACGCCGGCCAGGCGAAGACGTTTGCTCCATATGTCGGACAGAGCATTGAGTTGAGCATACGTGACCCTTTCCCAGGTGCCCTGGTCTGCGGACTGTGTTCCATCCTCAATTGCGATTGATGAAGGGTGCTTGTGCAGTTGAGTGTAGAAGTGGTCTAGGAGGGTACGAGCTCTGTTGGCCATTGTTGAAGACGGCTGTATGGTGATGTTGGTAGTTGTGATAGTGAGGACCATTCTAGCGGCCGTGCAACAAGTATGTTCAATCGTACGGCTTCGAAAGACCCATTTCTGGGATGAAGCCTAACGCCGCTTAATGCTGGCGCCTTCGAGCTGAGTGAGACGGTGCCGGACGCCGCCCCGAACGGCCTCGGGGGGCCCGGGGGGTATACGTCGGCTCGTATGGAATATCCACCGAGCAATGCCAGGCGTAAGCTGACTTGATAATTAAGGGTATCATAAACACTACTTCCATCGATAGGTTCCAGTCGAGAAAATAAATGCTATCGCGTTACTGACGGATCAAACTTCACCGAGAAACGTTGTACTTGATCAGCAAAGACTCAGAATGGAAAACGAACTTGAGCATTTGAACTGGAACATCAAGCATGCATTGTCGCAGCTTGAAGGTCCTTTGGCGCAGGAGCTCGATTCCTGTCTTGAAGTGTCTCCAGGGTCGCTGAAGTCCTCGAGTTCAGTTTACCAGAAGATCTTAGACACCGTGCAGGCCTTGGACAAGCTTCTCGTCACCTTGACTCCGCCTCATATGACGTTGGTAGATGGGGTTTTTGGTAAGCTTTTCAAGACCCATACACTTTGCATAGCGAAAAGGGGACTAATCAGAAACCAGCCTTTACGAACAGCAAGGTCCTGCTGTGCGCATCCGAATATGCACTGGCCGATCACGTCCAGAAGCTCCAGCCTTGCAGCATTTCGCAGCTAGCCGAAGCCACCGGATTGCATGAACAAGGCCTATTCCAGATAGTTCGCTATCTGCGTGAGATGGGGTACTTTTCACAGGACCCCAAGACCGGCCTGCTGTCCAACAACCGGCTCTCCAACCTCCTCCGCAAAGACCACTGGGCCACCTGGATCAACTGGGTTGACTTTTTCCCTCGCGAGTACTATGACCTCCTCTCGCGTCTGCCCGACCAGTTGCGAAGCGACCAGCCGAAAACTGCCACCGAGCTTTTCTACAACACCGATAAGCCCATCTACCAGTATCTGGCCGAAACGGGCAGAGCTGCTGGCTTCCACAAAGTCACCGGTACAGGTAGTGTCGTTGAGGCTCCTGGGCTGCTTGCCGACTACCCATGGGACGAAGTCAAGTCAGAGACCGTGGTCGACGTCGGCGCCGGAGTAGGAGACTTTATCCGGTCATACCTGGAGAAGTTCCCCGACGCGACAGCCGCTGCATTCGAGCTTCCTTCGACCGCAGAGATCCTCAAGCAGCGATTCCCCGCCGATGACCCACTGACCAGTAGAATTGTCTCAATCACTGGAGGAGACTTCTTCCAGGATCCGATTCCCGAATCTTCTGTCTACCTTCTCCGGTGGATCTTGCATAACTGGGGCGACGAGGATTGTATCAAGCTGCTTCGCCGGATCCGCGAGACCATGGTTATCAAGCCGGGAGTAAGCCGCGTTTTGATTGTTGAGTCGGTCTTGTTTGACGGGCGTCTGGGACGCGGAGCCCGGTACGCTGATATCCGTATGCTGGCGAGGTGCAGAAACAAGGAGCGGACGCTGGAGGAGTACCGAAAGCTGGCGGAGGAGGCTGGATGGAGGCTGAACCGGGTGGTCTCCCCTCGTGGATGTCTCACTCAGATCATCGAACTGCGCCCAGTGGGTGCATGCACAGGGTCACCACGTGCTAATGGCAATGGCAATGGTGCAGGAGGATTGGAATGGGAGTCGGAGTTGATGTAGGCTGGATAACGGGGGTCTCTTAAGATTTGTCATGAATCCTGATCTTCTGAAGATGAGAAGTGTCGTTATGTTCGTCTGTAGACTGCCTGAATACCAAAAGAGAGAGCTAAATCCTCAACATTTGTCTGTTACCTCAGCGTGCTATCTACAGTAACCAATTCTCGTGTAAATTGCGCAACCTAGCCGAGTCGCACAGCTTGTATTCCATATGAAATAGCATTGTCCAAACTTGAAATATTTTAATCACTAATAATCCAAAGTATCTAGACTATAAATTCAAGCTATATATACAACAAGTATACCGCTGTAGATTAAATAGGGGGGCGTCCCTTATAAGCTGTGTATATCATAATAACATAGCATATTCTATTAATGCGGCTTCGCCTTCCGTAGCAGGGAGGCTAATGTTCCGAGATCGCAGGAGAATAGGAGCCGGGTTGGTTTAGCTATTGTAGTTCCTACAAGATAGAAATCGGCTCAGAGAGTGGTTCATTCGATTAAGGTATTATCTAATCTAACATTTACAAGGAGTAACATTGCAACCCTTTTGATCAATACTAGTCAGGTCCTTCCATCAAACTTTCTTCATGAGTCGCGGTCCGCCCTTGAACACCCGAGCGGTCGCCGTGCATACTCCCCCGAGGATCATCGTTGCTCCTGCGAAGCACATCAACCCCGTGAACTTGTTGCCTTCGCGGTCTTTGATCGCCCCTTCGATTGGAAGGCCGGTCAATGCTCCCAGCGCAATGGCCAAGCAGAAACCGCCGAGCTTCACTCCGATCTCATCCACACGGTCTTCCGCAAGAGAAACGACACAAGGGGGCCCGAGACTCACGAAGCCGCCGCTGACAAAACCAAACAGCAAGGCAAACACAATGATACCGGCCAGAGATGTATGAAACTCCAGTGGTAGCCAGAAGGCCAACACCAAGACTCCGGATAGACTGGTCACGATGCACATGGTGTTGAACTGTCCGATGATGTCACTTACCCAGCCAGGCACAATCCGGCCAACCAGAGATCCTGCATTGGCAATCGCCAAGGTGTACTGAGCAAAGTCTTGATATCCATGAAGCGCAGCCATCTCCGGGAGGTAATTCAGGGGCGCAAAAAGGCCCCACATGGTGAAGAAACAACCCAAAACGAAGAAACCCCAGGGCAAACTCTTGAATCCGCGAAGACCACTACTGCGGGCAGGAGCATCTGTAGCATCCTTCTCTATGGAGGTTCCTTTACTTGCTCTACCAAGCGGCGGGTAAGGAGACGAGCAGAGAAGGTTGGCAATGAATAAAAGAATGCCTTGCATGAGGGCAGTCCAACGAACAGCCGACGCGAAGCCGACCTGTTCAATCAGTCGAGGGAGCATACATGGGTAAATCACTCCACCTGTGTCCGTCATTAGCCATCTATGAGTTTGGTTGAAGAGGCTCGTATTCTCACCTAGACTGCTGCCTGCGGACACAATACCGACCGCCAACCCTTTCTTAGTCGAAAACCACTGCGTCGCCGTTGCCATGGCGGGAAGAGATAGCCCAGCGGCAGCCAGACCGAAGGCGACTCCCTGTGCCAGCATGACCTGCCAGTACTTGGTGCACAAGCTCAGCATGCACACGGAAAACACAGCCGCGATGCTGAATGGCGGGAGCGTCCTGCGACATCCATAGACATCAATCAGTTTGCCGACAGCGGGACCGAACATGAAAAGCAGGAAGATCTGTAGGGTAGTAATCCACGCCAAGGCCGACGAGGTTTGGTCCTTGAACATGGTCTCCTGGTAGTACAACTGGAAGATTCCGCACCTATTCTCCAAGGATCAGTTCGTTGTTCTCAAATGTACGGAGAACCGAAACGAAGCGAGAATAGAAGAGAATCGATACATACGCGTTGACGTAACCGAATGAGCAGAACTGTAGCAAAAACGAGCCAGCAACGCAAGCCCATGCCTTGGCACCACCATTGGGCGGCACGCGCTCGAGGGGTTTGGGGGCCAGGCCTTTCTCCTCGCTTTCTATTGGGCTGATCGCCGAGGGAGCTTCGTGCTTAGGCACTTCTTCCGACATTGTGTGGTAGTATTTGCGTTGAAGAAGCAATTACCGTAGAGGATCAAAGTTGGAGAAACACGAGAGTAGGTTGCATGGATGATGAGGGAGACAGTAGTCCATGATGTGGAAGTCTTTTTAAGGAGGCTATGGCGGAATCAGCTCGGTCTCGGGGGAAGGGGAGAATATACAGAAGTTCGGCCTGAAAGCGACGGGGGGGCGGAGGATTCGTGCGGAATGATAATGATAATAATAATAATAATAATAGTAATAGTAATAGTGATAACAATAATGAATAGTGAAGGAAAGGGCATAATGGTGCCATAGTAAGCAGACAAAACAAAGTTAAGGAAGATCCGCATCCGTTCGTTAGTTCGAACTTCGGCCGAGCTAAAGCAGTCCGCTAAGTTCGGCCGAGGATCTGCACGCCTGAGCTCGGCCGAGGCGTATATAGTGTAAGGTACCTTAGGGGCTAGTCTACTGGACTGGGCCTACTGCCTACTGCCTACTACCTTCTAGGCTGGGCGGCCAAGTAGCCAAGCCCCGTAACTCCAAGCCTCCCAAGGCTTCCAAACCCGTACAAGCACGCCTTCACATCCTTCAACCCCGTGGCGATTCCAGACCTTTTTACGAGATGAGCTGACCATCGGCTGTTTCCCTTAGCTACTTCGTCTCTCTTACCCAACATTCCATCTTCGTCAGAAATAGATTCTTCTGGCTGGGCTAACCCTCCTGGCTGCACGCTTATTTCTCACTAAAATACGAAGCGACCGCGCCATCTTATCCATCTTATCCATCATACCCTCCCATTCACCAGAAGTGGTAAGTCACTCAACCACTCTATTTCGATCAATGAGCGTCTGTAAGCGGGAGCTGACCATATTCCTAGTGTCTGTCATCATGGCCATGCACTTGGAAATTAATAGCCTCCCCTTCCTTCACAGTCATCCCCTGTCATTTTTAGCACTCGCGTACCAGGCTGCCAGTTTGCCAGGCTGGTTGTAGCGATTGGACGCCAACGAATTGTCAGCATGATTGTTAGTCCGCTATTGGACTCCGCCGTCTGTCAGCGACTCGGGCAATAGGACCATCGTAAGAGCATCGTGTTTCTGAGTTCTGCAGTGTGGCCTTTTTTGGCCCCATCGCGCCGCCTCTCCTATTTGAACCCCCTTCCGGTAGCGTTTTCTCGTTTCTTGAAGATGCTAAGCATCTTTGCCGGATAAGAACCGCCTTGGTTGAGATTTCTTGGCGCCATTATGACATCTACACTTCCTTACTTGACCAGTCCTAAGACAACCCAGCAGAGCAATTCCGATCACAAAAAGCTGCGCTCTGCCTGTGATTCTTGCCATCAGTGCAAGGTCAAGTGCTCCGGGGGGTCTCCATGTTTCCGTTGCACGTCAAAGGGCTTGAATTGTCGCTACGGTTATCAAAACCGAGCAGGAAAGCCCAAAGGGAGCAAAAACCGGAAGACATTGGAGAGGGAGCACCAGCTACGGATGGAATGGCTGACAAGTCAATTGCGGGATGCCAACGGAGAGCTGGGGAATCTGAACATCGATCTCTCAGATTCGACGACACTACTACCAAGTCCATATTTCCCATCCAGCCGCTGGAAACAGGTGAGTCGCTTGCGTCTACCACGCGATTATGTACTGTCTCTAATGATAGCAGGGCCATATTCCTCTCCAATCTTCTGTCCAGCCCACACCGGCCAACCAGTGCATCAAGTCTACCGAACATGAGAACGACTGCCTTCCAACACCGCATGAGTTGGACACGTGGACAATGGACCTAGGCCCAATTCTACAGACTCCCAGAGAAGGCACATCAGAGAGCCTTGAAGCTTTTACGACGCCCATCTCGTTCACAGGCGAGACCTACTTGCGGCAACTCAGTGACCCCACCACACCGATATCCTTTGGGTTCCCATCCCCTCATGCACGTCTAGATGTGACGGGGGATCCGTGCGCCTGCGTCCAAACACAAGCGGTCAACATATCCACACTACATCAGCTTACATGTCGTGACAGGTCCGATCGATTCGACTTGGCGATGAAGTCAATCACATCAACCCTCGAGACGTGCGAGAAATTCATCGCCTGTGATGCCTGCGACAAGTCCATGTCATCAATCCTCCTCACACTTTCCGCGATCGAGCTGATCTTCACATTATTCGAGCAACTGACCATGAACAACCGGCGCCTGTCGCCTCCGGACGAAGAGCAGCGCCTGATCCCCTGTTCTCTGGGGGACTACAAAGTCACCAGGGAAGAGGGTCAGGCTATCCGGAATGTTCTTGTCAAGATGACCCTCTCCAAGGGGAGGCAAGCCCTCGACGCATTACAAAACCTTGTGAATGGATCCGTAGACTTTCTGGACGAAAGCGCGCAATGCGACGCTGCCACACACAACTCCAGCGCCAACGAGCCAATGTTGAGAGGCTTGTCCGTCACCGATCGAGACTACATGACCCAATGTATCAGCCGCAAAAATGCGGCATTGGAAGTTCTCATGGCTGCGGTTGCCGCCTAGACCAAGAACCAATAGAAATTAACAAATAGAAATAAAAGTGGCATGATCATGGTTACCTCACTGTCCGAGACACGTTGGCAACTTATGTCCTGTATGTACCGTACTCCCTCTTAAGACTGGGGCTGAAGTAAGGTAGTACAATCACCAACCCAGCCGCACACATCTTCCACTGGAAACCAATCACCATTGTTACAGCTGGCTGAGACGAAATATACCTTAGCCAATGGCTGTGCTGGTGCTAGAGGAATGCAACAGGATATCTATGCAAGGAGGTGAAAGCCAAAGCATGTCTCGGAGGGTTGACAGTACCTCAGCTGGCTTGAATCCATGTTGGTCACGCAATCGACCAAATTAATCTAGAGCAGCAGCTAGCAACATCCAGCGCCCCCCGCGCCTCCCCATATCATATTTCCTGAAGAAAAGGCAATCCAGCCACCGCCCCCCCGCGTGGGAATACCACCCAACAAACACCT
Source organism: Aspergillus lentulus (assembly GCF_001445615.1). NCBI lineage: Eukaryota > Fungi > Ascomycota > Eurotiomycetes > Eurotiales > Aspergillaceae > Aspergillus > Aspergillus lentulus. The sequence continues at coordinate 690,135 of NW_028322122.1, forward strand.
CTCACACTCAGCACAGTCGGGGTAGTACAGACCTGCGTTGTACGATGCAAACACTCCCATCGAGAGACCAATGAGCCTCATTGTTTACCGCACAGAGATGTTGGCAAACCCAATTCAGGCGCCCAGGCCAGCCACTACACGTAGGAAACCACCTCATTGCTGGCAAGGACTTCCAGACTTTTGGTGCCAGTATCAGCCCTGCATTGCAGTCTATTCTTATCCTTGTCAATCTGATCTCATCTGTACGGTGTACCTTTTGCTGTTCCTTGGATCTAGGGGCTAGTCGCTGGGGCTGGGGGCATGTATTTGGTGGGGTAAGGCATTCTTCATGAAGAGGATCGCCGATCGGCCCATGTTAGGCCTACTTTAAGGTATACTTTAAGGCTTAGAGTGGTACTAAGATAGAGGAAAGCGGGCCCGATGAGATGGTATCCAATCATTCCAGGGGCATTGGGCAATTCGACCTACCAATAGGGGGAACGAAATTGATCGACATCAGCTGTGTGAGTTCTAAGAGTGATTCATTTATATGGCAAATGGCAAGCAAGCATTCATGTAAGCGGTTCATCGTACTGACCGGTGTCACTCTACTGCCGGGCAACTGGAGGCATTTTTCAGGTACCCCTACTCTGTAACAGACATCTGGGATGGATTCGCGTTTTGACTGTGGTAAAGGGAGATAAATGGCATTTCCTCTGGTCTGGACTGCGTCACCAGCTGGTGCATGGGAATCAGCCTTCAGGGGGACGGTTCTATGTACTGAGGTACGATGAGGCTGAATTGACAAGACGGGTATCAGAAGGCAATAGCTACATAACGGAATTCATATGTCCTCGCTGTACATGATAAAACATTAATGGTGTAGATAGAGTCCGATCATAGTCGAGCTCGTGGATCGCCGGCCAGGATTGACCTTGCAGTCTGTAGACCGCACCTGTCAATCATCTAAAGGCATGCTGCTTCATATGACGCCAGGAATCCGCCACTTTGCGTTCAAGCCCAGGAATAGGCGTCCGCGACCTTGTGGTCGGCCACTCGTCCGTGGCAGCCTGGAGTTGACCTTTGCTGATGGCCAGCGAACGCCTCAGTTTCTCCTGTCGGACAGCCGTTCGTCGGGAGGCTCTCAACTCCTCTATGCGACCTTGTCCGACACGGTGTCGCCGTACGAAACAATCCTCCAGCAATGCGTTGGCGTCGAGCAGTTTCTTCGGCACCGTCTGCACAACTTGGAAGACTTCCATGGGATCGGATACGGCAAGAATGTCCTTCTCGCAGGCCTTGAATATAGCGAGGGATACACGAAAAAAGGTCTTTGAACCTTCGAAGAAGAACACATCCCAAACACGCAACGTCGTCTCCAAAGGCAAGCTGCCAATGAACAACGACATCAGCCAGTTGGTCAGTCCCAGCGTGATATCCGGAAGCCGAGAGTCCACCGTCAGGGCCGGAGTCTTCGCCCGGCCAGGATTGCCAGCGATCTTGTTGTAAATATGGGGTAATGATTCCTTCAGCAGGACCATGAGGATCCAGAGGTCGATGTTGGCACCTTCAAGGCTAATCTCATGGGTGCCCGGCAGATACACAGACGTCACGATATGCAGCATCCAGAACGCTTTCTCTTCCGGAAGAAAAAGCAGGAGCATACCGGTGATAAAGTTGAGCGATTGCGTGTAGCCCACCTTGGGATTGTGAAGGGAAAATGCATAGAGAACGCGACGGAGTGACTGGATCATCTGAGTCTCAACCGTGACCGAGCTGTACTTCGGGTTGCTGCTGCCAGAGCTAGTACCCGAGCCCATAGCTTCGTCGACAAATTCGGGTTTGAAGTGAAGGTTATCAGGGAATGTCCGATGCAGATCGCGCTCGATGTGCTCCTTATCGTCGTTGTTGGGAGAATCCATGGCTTCCTTGACGAGTCGGTCATACAGTCCCGGGTTCCGGTTGAGGAGATCGAACCCCCCTGCATACCAGAACCAGGCCGCCCCACGAAACTCAGATGGAATCCCCTTGCGGACGAACCGCTTCATCTTGGACGATTTGGCCGGGAACACTGTGGGTTCGGACGTTGGCAGCCCGTTCTCCTTGAGTAATTCTGCCCATTTGAGTCTCCGGCTCGCCACAAACTCTGAATATGGACCATTCCAAGCTTCGTACTGTTCAAGGGTGATATAGTTCGTTTTCTTGCGGAATCCATACCGATCACGATGCTCTGTCCCCGGCAGAAGGGGAGGAGGTACAACGCCTGAAAGTAGGACCTTTGTCTCCGACGGATTGACGGCCGGGTTTTCCTGGGTTTCCTGAGTTTCTTTCTGATTCGATGACTCTGCTGGGGATTCTTCATCATTGGTCTCTTTCAAAAACTGCTCATCTTGTAGTTTCCTATCTACGGAAGTCAACTCGGGAAGCGGTGGGACCGGCGGCAGGTCATTCGAAGGATTGAGGTCAGGAGAGTTCTCGTCAGAGCTATGTCCGTCGTCGTACGTGAATTCCGTCGGCGGGCGTGGGCTGATAGGTCGCATTTTGCTGTCGTCACCAAAGCCCGGTGAGGCTGGCTCCTCCGTCACATCGCTGAACCCATCCAAGTACATGGAAATCGCGTCTTCAACGCTCATCCCGCCATCCTTTTCGTCCGGGCCATCCGGAGTGTCCGGCGACAGGTCAGTTATGGAGCTGCTCTTCGTCAAGACACTGCTGCGTTCAGTTCCACTGGCTTGCTCAATGCTTGATCGCGACGTCATTGCCGAATTGACGCTGGAACGGAGCGCATCCTCTGAATAGACGTCGGAAGATCCATTAGGCGTATACCGAGGTAATGCAAGGCCTCGGGACGGAGATTCATTTGGGTAGTGTTCGCGAGGCGGCGGTCCCCGCGGGCGCCTGCTATACATCCTCGACGTCGACATCGAGATTCGTAATCCTGGTCGGCCAGGAGGAGGGCCTCTTCGGTAAGACGGACGTTGAAAGTCATCTTCTGGTCGGGCAAAGTTTGGGGAGGGTGAACGAGGGAAGGTCGGAGTGCGGTAGGTTGGTTTTCTCAGCGCGTATTCATCAGGTCCCCCGACTTGAGAAGAGGCGCCGCGGAGAAAAGGGTCATCAGGATGAGGATATGCAGATGCTTTTCGGGGAGGATGCGGCACCGGCGGTAAGAGGGGGGAGGGAGATCGAGATGCGCCGGCAGTGGAAGGTCGAGGATCGGGAGGATGGATTCTTAGAGGATCGAGGCGTAGATGAGGTGGTACTTTGCGACTCCTTGCAGTCTCACGTTCGCCTTGCCGGGAGGACCACTGAAACTCTCCATTTTCTGTGACCATGGCCACGAGATAGAACCCAGTTCCCGCTGGACATTTGTCGATAACGCAATGGATGACGAACGGGGTGCAATACCACGGGCAGACAATTACACGAATATGAGGGGCGTTGGAGAGGAGAAAAGAGAGTAATAAAGAATAACGAGAGTTTGCAGAGCCAGCGAAAGGATCGCAGATACGTGGTCTGGTATTCCGTTGAGAGGTCGTATAGCCCGAGCTAACGATAACGGCGGAACGGGGGACAAGCAAATGAGCGTCAAAATATTGGAGCAAGAGACAAGATGATTGAAGAGGCCCCAGCACCCACGCCAGATGATATCAGTCCATTGGACAAGCAAAAGTCACAGGACCCTACCAGAGGTTCAATTGAAGACTCAGTCTCCGGGAGAGGACAGGAAGAAAAAAGATCCCGTATTGTGGATGGAGGATCGGGGTCGAGAAGAAACCTGGAAAAGGACGAAAGAAACTAGATCTTGTGCTTTTCTTAGTGACAGTTAGTCTAAGGTACACACTCATAGGCTCATAGCCCATTTGTAAGGTGGGTAGTCGACTAGTGCTCCGTAGTGGTGTTATGATTTATGGATTTTGAGATGATGCGGAAAAGGGGAAAAATGAGGCCAAAACTGCCTCGTTTGGGTCTAGCGCTGTATTGCGGTTTTCTCTTACTCCACCAGAAGCTGCAAGTATTCAAGAAAATGTGGGAGGGAGAAGAAAGTAAGCGTGTGAACTCGTTTAGATTTGCATCTTCATCTCCGAGTAATGAAGTATGAAGTTTTCCCGAGCCGTTTCGAATTAACAAGAAATGACGATCGGATGATATCAACAGATGGCAGTCGGTCGGGCAAGGCTCCGTCCTTGTCTTGGTCTTGGAAGTTGGAAGCGCTGTAAATGAGTGTAAAGATACGGATACAGGGAACTCTATCTATGTTTTCATCCAATGTCCAATGTACTCCGGACCAGAGATATCTATCCATATCCAGAGGAGAGATAGATGGATAGATACAGGTACCTATGCTAAGGTATCTAGGCCTGCAGGGGTGCTCCGAGTTATATCGATAAACCCATTCATATGCAATAATTACCCCTCACCCCTGTCGTTCAGCAGTATGACAGATCCAGCATCCAATTAGTGGCTCATATGCAGGTGACATGACAGGCATCTATCTAGTCCATGCTATGGTTCGACTCTAGTCTACCTATCACGCTACACGAACAGGGCCAGTCATGTACTACTGGATAGTATGGCTGCAGTCTGCACTCTGCAGATTAAATCAACCAACAACAACTGTGCTCCCAACCATGGGTTCGACCTTCGTTCCGTTCCGTCTGCGCTCTGCAGCAGTACTAACAGTGGATTGGAGGTGTCACATCCACGGACGCATACCGTACCTAGGATAGGAGACCTTCAAAAGTACCTGCCCATCATCATTCTAATCTACACCTTCACCAAGTACGGAGCACCTAAGCGAGTTTCGACATGTCCCAAACCCAGTTCGTGAACGATGTGATGACGATGAACTGCGCGTTACGCCCGTTGATATTCTAGGCAGTCTCCTCCGGTCTCGTATCTTGTTTTATTTGATTAAATGTGCGGCACTGGAGTTTGTCTTGGAAATCGCCTAGTCTAGTCTAGAACCCTTCATTCGTTCCCTCGCGTTTCATCTCCCGCTAAGGTACTCCGTAGAATGGGCCTGCTCCACCCAAGGGTCTTTTCCTATGTCCTATTCCGTATCTAGCACCGACCCAAGTCCGAGGGAAGGAGGCATTATTTCTGATTTGATCATCTCTCCTCGGATACGGAGTACGTAGGCACTCGGTGGAAATTGATCCGGTTGCCTTAAATGACCAATTTAATTCCAGACGTCAAATGTGACGTACCTTGCGTCGGGCTACGGCTGCTCCCGTTGAACAGTTCCGGTTATTCCTGTAGGCTGTAGCTGTAGCTGTAGCTGTAGCTGTAGGTTGTAGCACATTGTCAATGCAGCATTACGGAGTATTGGCCAGATGGCTTGAAACTATCTGGAGACCGAACTAGAGGCTCAAGCCCTCTATACCCCCTTGACATGCATCACTTGTTTCTTTTATGGAGGAGTCGAAACGGCGGCACTGCGAACTGAGTCATGCATTCTGTCGGCAATGTATCCAATGTATCATCTGCGTTGGAGATAATACGTATGTTGGTCGGAATTGGTCCTGACTCTGGTTAAGCTATGCAGACTGCATGCATAAATTAGGCGCCTGTTCTGCATGGTCATCTATGACTGACTTCTGTATTCTCTAGCGCTGAAGTATCTAAAGAATATGACTCGTAATCTTCACACGCTTATGCGAAACGTAGGCAGCGCCGGCCTTCGACGCAGGGATAGTCTGAGCGCGCCGGGTGCTCTCCCAGACCGAGAAAGATGATAGATAAGTGGAAAGTGAACGGTCGACAAGGGCCCATCGTCCACCGAGCCCGACCGTAAATGCCAGTAAGAAGACAAGCGCAGTCGAGATACCAGGGTGCTGAGGCACGCAGACAATAGGACAGCCACCCAGTCTTTACACTTTCACATGCAGGAGGACGCTGAGATTCTTCCGCGTCCCTGATTCTCGCGCAAACGACTGCGCACCAGCCATCACTTCATTTCAACCACGTCCTTTACTCCGATGCGTACTTCCTCGTCCACTCCCGGGCAATCTCCTCGTACCGCTTGGGATCATTCTTGTACTGCTCCGCGATCCGTCCTTCAACCGCATCGTCCGGCATGGGCTCTTTGAGCAACTGCCGCGCGAACTCCAGCACAGCCGAGATCCGCGAGCTGGGTTTCCATTCGTCGGGCCGTAGCATGCCTAGACACATGCTCCCCTTGTCGTCATTGGTGACATTTGGATGGTAGATCTTCGTCGCGAACGACACTGTCGGCGGCTTGAAGGGATACTCGGTGGGAAGGACGAGCTTGACTTGGAATTTGCCTTTCTGTGGTTTTTGGCAGTGATTAGCGCTGTATCTTGGCCAGGAGCGACATTCACCGCGTAGTAGCTTACGTGGTACGGCGAGCCTTCTGGCCCCTCCATGTAGATTTTCCATTCATACAGGTTCGACTCATCCACCAGCTCGACGGTGATGCCGGCGGGAGGAGACTCTATAAGCTCGGCAAGCTCCTGCGGCGCAGTAGTGCTATTAGCAAGCAGTAGAACCATGGAGTATTCAAGGCAACTTAATCCCCATGGACCTACCTTAGCTATGCGCTTCTGGCTACCCATGTTCGCGGCTCTCCACAAGACTGGGACGGTCGGTGGATATGTTCCTGGGTATAATGGCGACCCAATAGCGTGCTATAAAGGTGGCGTGAAGGTCCCGTCCTATTGTAGATAGCAAAGATGAGCACCCAGGAAGAAGCTGCCCGTGATATGCGTGCAGCGTAACAGCTCCTGAGCCCAGCTAGCTCAAGAGGCGGGGCCGTGACGGGTAAGCGGGGTGGAGTTTAGCATTGGCGTTCTTTGACCTGAAGTGACGACAGTCAGTTCCGGAGAGTAGGCGGTGGATCATTTCCAACTTCGCCAGTATAATTCATCTGTGTATGCTTTTATTGAGGAACCCGTGCCTGATCGAATTGCTTGCGAAGGCGACAAACTACAGCAATGTACGTTGCGGGGCTACAGATCTAGTCACATATATCGGCCACTCTGGCTATTCTTACAGAAATCCCGGCACAGGACACGTTACGATGACGGCAGCTTGTAGTCGTCGGTCCATACTTTCTAGGCTGGAGAATCAACACAGGCTGCTAGCTGCAGTCGCATTCAGCCAAGAACCACCTTCGTACAGTAGGCGCCAATTTATTCAATAGACATCCAGCATAAACTATTGTTCCCTTTGCAGTATGACCATCAGACCCATAATACCAAGGAGGACCGTCTTGAGCCACGGATGCTCACTGAGCATAATAGTCACATATCCCACCATGGGCATATACCCCCGCACGCTGCCAACAATATCCTCCTCGCGATGTAGAAAGTCCTGATTCTTTGCATACAGCTCGGTATCATCAGCAAGGTTGTTGTCTCCCTTGGTGAGGAGCATGTTGGGAGGAACGGAGGAGGTCCTAATGACAGATCCGCCCAGTCAGTAATTGTTCGCTGCAGATCCAAGCGGAATACCAAAACGCACTCTGTAACCTCCTTGACCTTCTTCGCTTTGCCTTCGATTTGAGGGAACGTTCTAACGACGCGATGCACGATCGGGATGTCCTTGCCCCGGACGTTGTAGACCACGATTTCACCTAGTTCTGCCCGCGGGCTGCGGTTCCACAAGAATAACAGGTCGCCTCTCTGAAAGGCCGGCTCCATGGATCCGGAGAGCACGACGACGATGGGTGACGAGCTCGCTCTGTAGATATTCGAACTCAAGGTTAGTCTATTGAAACCTGTCCTTCCGAGGCTGGTACTGACGTGAACACGGAGAGGCCCTTCCACATCATGAACGCTGTGGACAGAACCAGCGCAAAATTGAGGACTTGCGCCAGAGATTGACGCGTGCTAGACAGATTTGACGATAAAAAAGATAACATTGTGACGGTTGTATATGGCCTGAGGGAAGGGTGAGCTCGGCAAAGGAGGCTTCGGAGATGCTGTGGAGGGCAAAGCTAGGTAGCTCAGTGCTAAATGCCACGGGATATCAGTAATAAAGTTAAATGTTCGTGAGAGATCAGATACTATCGTCAAGACCAATAGATTACTGGCAACCAACCGTTAACAGTTGCTCCGCTGGTATTGCAAAGGGAGACGTGAAACCGGTGAATGTTTGTCTGAGCTAAAGGCCATGTGGTTCGAAGCTACCTTGGCTTTGCCGGAGATCGAACACCGTTATCGATAAACACTCCTTCAGCTCCGCTCCTTTCAGGTTGATTGATTTTTCCATCACCATCAGTTGAAACAAATTAGTCGGTATAGTATTTCCCTTTTCTCTAGATTGAAATGCGGATGATGCTTTGATACTTCAACATGCGAATAGTAAAATGCTTGGAATAAATTGTGAAAGCATGCGATCTATAGAAATGTATATACTCCACCCAATATATAGTCTAGACAAACAGCTGACCTGACACATAATAATATAGTGAACAAAAGCGCAACGTATTACACAAAAAGAGCAAATAATTACAAGAGAGAGATGGAAAGGATGGGTAAAGGAGTCAAAGAGAAGGGAGAGTGAAAGTTTTACACTTGAGCAGGGGATGACCTTTTCTCATTCGCATCGAGAGCTTCCCAGTACTTCTCCTTCCTTCCTTTATTTGCGATGAGGCCGATCACGTCAAAAGGATCAACAAGGGTCTGTAGGAATGGTCGACAGTCTTCGAATCCCGGGCCTTCAATCTCTGTGACACCGTCCTTTGCGAGATAGATCTTGTTCGAGCGTGGGAGCCATTGCATGGGATGGAAGACATTGAGTAAAGTGGTATTTGTGAACATGACGGCTGCCTCAAAAACCCAGAAGAACCATTCGTCTTTCAGAATGGGACTCAAATCTGAGACGTCGTAAATGTTGAGGCTCGCAGTCGTGAAGTACTCGACCGTTCGGTAGATGGTTCGCACCGTGATAAGTGTACAGCTGCATAACAGAACATACAGGGGACGTTTGACCTTGTTGTTCAAGACACCTGCACGGCGACAATTGAGGTAGAATCTGCTTGCAAGGGCGATGAATCCCACCATCAAAGCAATCTGTAAAATCAGTGCAGCCTTGAGGAGCGCTTTGCCAGTATTCTGCTTGCTGATACTATTGTCTGTATTGGCCACCAGAACAGCTCCATTCGCTGTGATCGCCTCAATCGCAATACCCATGGCAACAAACGTTGAAAATACTCGGCCGGGATGGATTGGCGAGCGGTAGGGGACATAGTAAAGAATGCGACCCAGGGTGAAGAAGTTGGCTCCTTCGTAGACAGGACTATAAAAAGGTCAGTCATGGCGAGCGAGAAATGCACAATGGACAGAAAACTTACGGTCCGACCAGCAAGAGAACATTACTCGCGATGAATATGCCTAGATCGTCCCATTGACCGAAAGCGCCAATGGTCCGCATAATGAACCCTGCTGTGAAGAGTGTAGCGGACCATGGCAGCAAGCCTGTCACCTTCCACGACTTGTATTTGCTGTGGCCCAGAGATCAGTGCTTGTCATTTCATCTTGGAGGCAGCTATGTCATACCAACACTGGTAGATGTGCGTGAGACCGGACGCAGCAAAAAGCAATGCGAAGACAATAGGAGCAGCTTTATTTGGTGCATAATACCAATAGCTTCCTTCTTCTACATAATGTTAGAGATGGTGGTGGCCATATTGACCAGTGGTCCAACTGGACTTACGGTGTGGTGATCTCGCCTCTAGCATGATGATGTCGTACCTTGAGGCAGTCGTTTCTGATAGGAATTAGTAGAAGGCAGTAGTAAGAGAAACTTGATAACTTGACTTGTAGCAGCCTTGGATTATCTCGAAGTCGTCCAGGATATTGAACCTGCGATATGGACCATAGAGGCCCTTCATATATGCAAAGCCCTCATGATATCGCCTTCATTGTCGCAGCCCAGGGCACTTTGGCGAAAACGAGGTGCCCAAACAGGTATAGCAGCTTATCCGATAAAGGCAAATAAGCTACCGCATTTACACAGAAGTGACATTTCTTGTTCGGCTGGGTCGAGGCGCAGTCTTGCCCGATGCCCTGATTTGTGGCTTATAACCCTTTTCTCGTATAAAACAGATCCCAGAGTAGCAAGCACTAGCTGCCAAGAACGAATGACCATGGCATAGAATACGAGCAACCAATTTGGGTTGGTATGACGCTGCTAAGGCTGGTACATGATCCAATGCTCCGATGTGGTTCAACCAAGCTCGATGCTGATTCGAAGTTAGGCGAGTACGAGCGGGGCTGAGGATTGTGAGTAAAGCCAAGCCTCCAAGCCTCCAACCAACGGCCAGCCAGCCAGGTATGCTGAAGGGTGAAAAACATATCGATTCGCGAGCCTTGGGAGTAAAGGGTGTACAGACTGACCTTCATGGCCTTAATTGTTCGGACGAATTGATGAACTGGCGGGACACAGTGGAAAGTTAGGTACTGGGACGGGACAGGCATGCATGTCATTGTGGCAGCCTGAAGGATATGGCATCTCGAGCGACTTCCTTTTTAGGATGTGTTGTCTAGACAACCAACTACTAACCCGATTAGGAAAGAATTAGATCGTCCCTTCCGACTGTGGAAACCATCCAGAGCTGCTGCTATCAAGTCGTCACTCTTTTAGCTTTTGCTTTGGTTCTCGACCTTCTCTAACTTACAGGCGTCCGACCAACACCTACAGGTATCGCCATCATGAGTACGACATCAAGACCCTCACAAGCCTCCCTTTTCCAGGTCTATCTGCGACTTCGCCCTCCCGTTTCGCAGCACCAGGATCCTTATGCTGAACGTTGTCTCGTGATTGAGTCTCCAGAGGAGAAGACCAACAGTGCTGAGAATGATGGAGCGCCATCGGCTCCTATTCCAACACACATTATACTACAGCCACCAAATGATGCCAGGAAGCGTGCCGTCGAGAAATTCGGCTTCACCAAGGTTTTCGACGAGTCAGCTTCCCAATTGACTGTCTTTGAGGATACTGGGCTGGAATCGTTGGTCAGAGGTGTACTGCTTGAAGGCAGAGATGGGCTGGTTGCCACGCTGGGCGTCACAGGAAGTGGAAAGGTGCGGACGATGAAAGACGTATGTGATTGACGGGAAAGAAAGATATTAACGGCTTTTGTGTACAGAGTCACACTATTCTCGGCTCAAAGACACAGAGAGGCCTTACACAAATGAGCTTCGACGTTATCTTCCGGTCCCTGGAATCAACAATCAAACCACCGGACAACTCCATTAGCCCTGTCCTCCTGTCCTCAGTAGCCGCATCAGATGCCTCGGAAGCCCAGTTGTTCACGGCGCAGACATTCCTCGAAGCGGTATATGGCGATTGGAGTGGCGATCGTGGAAGAAACTCTCGAGCACAAACCCCCATGAGCTCCTCTAGGGCCGAGACACCCATGACGGTACGGTACCCCATTCCTCTGAGCCCGTTACAAGGAACCCAAGCATTACGTCCATCAATTCCCGGACGCTCACCCAAACCCTCTACTGGCCCCTCAACCCCTCAATCCCCCCTCAAAGGAGCTGTTTCCCCTGGTCCGCGCCGCACCTACCGTACTGCTCCAACGGCTCTCTTCAAGGAGAGAATCAGCCGGATTATCCTCGGTTCCTTCAAAGCACCTTCGTCCACTGCCACAGATAGGAGCCCGTTCGATTATGCTAAACAATCTTCTCACATACTTCAGGAACCGACTCCTGCCCTCGTCTTCCCTCGTCGCAATATGCCTCAAAAGCCCAGCATGTTGCCTCGTTTGCCGGATGTTAGCCACTTGACCGTCGAACTAAACCACAACTCCGAATACATTGTCCTCGTTTCAATGTATGAGGTGTACAACGATCGAATCTTCGATTTACTGTCGCCTGCCGTCGTACCCGGTCAAGGAAGTGCCATGTCGCGCCAAGGAGCAAACGCCCAGAAAGACCGTCGCAGACCCCTTCTGTACAAGTCGACCGAAGGATCCCCTGACAGAAAGGTCGTGGCCGGGCTCCGCAAGATTGCTTGTAGCACATACGAAGAGGCCCTGGCAGTCCTCGAAGTCGGGATGACCGAGCGTAGAGTGACAGGGACCAGTGCTAACAGTGTTAGTTCCCGGAGCCACGGATTCTTCTGCCTTGAAGTTAAGAGGAGGATGAGAAATAAGAGAACAGGAGAAGAGACTTGGATTGGAAACACGCTCACTGTTGCAGATCTTGCTGGTAAGTCACTGAGAAACCGGTGTCATTTCTCTTCTGACGATTGTAGGTTCCGAGCGGGCGAGAACTGCAAAGACGGCGGGATCTACCCTGGCCGAAGCCGGTAAAATCAATGAGAGTCTCATGTATCTGGGACAATGTTTACAGATGCAGAGTGAAATCCAAGAAGGGAAGGTGGGTTTCGTGAGGCTGATGATGTCTCTTTCCTCGCTGACTCGTAATAGACCGCTCTGGTACCTTTTAGACAGTGCAAGCTGACGGAGTTGCTGTTTTCGAACTCATTTCCGTCCTCAAATCAGATGCCTGGTTTCAACCGCCACCCGCAGAAAGCGATCATGATCGTTACAGCTGATCCATTGGGTGATTATAATGCGACATCGCAGATCCTGCGTTATTCCGCCTTGGCTCGCGAAGTAACCGTTCCCCGAGTGCCATCTGTCACCGAGTCTATTCTGTCCAGCACGCTGGGCTCCTGCAAAGGAGCCGCCAGTGGACGCAACTCGCCCAACCTAGCCTTGAGCGAAGAGCTTGAAAAGGCAGCTGCCGAGATTGCACGACTAACTTCTGAGAATGAGACCTTGGCCGTGCGACTTGCAGAAGAGGAAATCATGAGAGTCGACCTAGAGATGAGACTCAAGTCAAGTGAGGAGAAGTGCCTGCTCATTGAACAGGAGGTGCGTGAGGAATGCTGGGCCGACATGGACGAGCGAATGGAAGAGGAGAGGAAGAGGTGGCAGACTGCGTTTGACGAACAGGTGCGTACTCAATTTTTGGGCGGGCATTTGACTGTGGTTGACGCATTCAGATTGGCCGCAATGATGAACATCTTGATAAGAAGATTGAATTGTTGTCTCGTGGATTCCAAGGTAAGAACGTCGCCCACGATCACGTTGCCTCAAATACAGCTAACATCTATCACTCAGTCTATGAGGACCCCGGCTCAGCTACCGATCAGCGAGTAGAAGAACTGGAACTCGAGAATGATCAGCTGCGAAGCAGGATTGCTGCCCTTGAACGTGAACTCATGGGCCGCTCACCCACCAAGAAGCCGAAATCTAAGAACGCACTGGAGCCTTCGCATGGATCCAATCACCTTGGTCGTGAAAGTGACATTGAGAGCGCACTTCGTCGTATGGACCAGCTGAAATTAGCTGATAGCATGTTCTCTCCTGCCGCTTCCGGATGCTCATCCCCCGGCAAAAAGCACAGAAAGATGGCAACAAGGAAGTGGGATCTCGCCCCTGAGGAAGATATCTAGTTTCAACCAGGTTTCAGGTTTCGAACTTCTGTCTTGGTTGGAGTTTGTCTTTTGGGCGGAATACCTTGGGTCCATGATAGGAAAGGAGTTTTGGGCGTTGATTGATCGCTGGAATAGTTGAGATACCATCATCAGTTATTAATGTTCGCCTAATATACATGGCTTCATACATGATCCCCAACGCCACTTGCCATTCACCTGTTCAATGCGCCCAAACACCTTCCACGTCATACAATAAGAACAAATAGGCCACTTGCATATAGTAACAGTTGGAGCAAGGTGATTGATGTTGCTGGCGCAGACACTGTGCTCATGTCTCCATTGGCTCAGGTTCGGAAGCATTCTCCTTTGTCGGATCACCCTCGATGACCTCAGGTTCTTCTGCCTCGTCTTCCATATCTTGCGCATCTTCTGTCTCTTCCCCATTACCTTCCCCTTCGTCTAGGCCTTCCTCGTCGCCATCATTTTCATCGCGCTCAAGATCCGCTTCATCACCCTCTTCTCCTTCGCCTTCACCTTCTTCTACCGTGGTTTCGCCTCCCGCTTCAGCTTCGCCCAGGTCAGCATCGCCATCCCCAACCTCGTCTACCGCGTCACCATCAACGCTGGCAGGAACGGACATCTCCGAATCAGGATCCGGCGAAATCCGATCCCGTAGATTAGGGAAGAGGAGCTTACGCTCCGCCGCGAGCTTCGATAACTTCTCGTCATCAATCTCGCTGAGCTCGCTCTCATCGTCGGCGCTATCTTGAATGCTCTGGGGAAGATCGCTCTGCTGGCCCGTTTCGAAACTGGTCTTACTGGGCTGATTCCCCGAAGGTTCGGCAGGCTCAGACGTAGCGGGTGGCTCGGACTCCGCAGGCACCGATGTCTTCGCGGCCGGCGCGCGCGGGGTGAGTTTGCGGTTGACGATCGTTTCGGCTCGCTTTTGGACGTCCCTTCGGGCGATGCCCTTGGTGCGCCCTCGAGGCGCGGGCGCTTCCGAGGCGGGCGCTGAGTTCGGAGGCGTCGGGGTGTCTGCGGCTCCGTCGCTGGCCATGAGCAGGTGGTCGACTTTCATTTTCTCTTTGTTTTCCTCGTTGGCTTGCTCGAGGACTTGGGGCATGTTAATCTCGTAGAGGCGGGAGTATAGGTCGGCGATCAGGTCCTCGAGCAAAGATACTTTCATAAGGTTATTGTTGAGCTTTTTCAGTTCGATAGCGTCGCGAAGCAGTTCCAGTAGAACTTGGCTGCCCGGTGCTAGCTGGGGAAGATTCTCCAGGCGGGCTGTGTTGGCCACGAATTCTTCCCATCCGATTGGTTTGAATACATTCTCTTCATGTCCCTCGTTGATGCTGCCTGCTCTTCGAATGACCTTTGCGTAGGTAAGGCAGACATCCTCCCATAGCTTGGCGTGGTTGATGAAATCACCTTGCTTCTTTCTCACGCGACGCAATAGCTGATCCAGATTGGCTCGGTCATTGAGTTGATCCAGCAGACTAACGAAGAAGTATACATATCGGGTAGTATACACGAAATGTCTTCCAGGACGCTCGAACTCCGGCCTCCAGACCTGGATAGTCATAGTCTTGGTGAAGATCTGCTGCGTAAGTTCGTTTTTGGCTGCTGCCGCCGAGACACCGTCCTTGGTGTCGTCATATGTAACGTGTGCAGCCCGAACAGCCATGCGATGATGCCAATTCGATTTATCCGCATGCTTCAAGCGCCGGAGTACCTCCAGAATATATGGTTTCCATCCGGCCTTGTCTTCGGGAGGCTGGACTTTACGAGCCAATGGGGTGGCCATGAGGGTTTGACTTCCTTCAGCTGGCTGAACAGATAGTCAACATGATTGTACGTTACGAGAAACGGGAAAGAACACATACCGTGAGTGTGCCTCGATCGACTAACTTATGGACGATCGAGACCAGTTTGTAGTGGGGTTCAAAAATAGGATCCGAGCGTGAATCTTTGCGTTGGGGAAGTGTATCGATGGCATCAAGTAGCGAATCCAGAAGATCATCGACGCTGATACGCTGAACATTTCCCCTCACGGAATCGTCACAACTGAACATCTTCCAGAGACACTTGCTCAACATGTAGTGATTCCTGCTTCATTGTAAGGAACGGGCTAGCCCAGGAACAGCCGAGGAGTACTTACATCCAACTCTTGGGTTTGTCAATGGTTGCGCGCTTAAGAAGGTATCTTGCCAAGTTCCACACGGAGTACAACCTCATCTCCTTGAAGGGTTTCCCTTGGTACATCCGCTGGCTCTCTTCGTTACTGTAATGACGGGTAAAGTCTGCAAGACTGAAGGCGGCCATAGAAAGGGGTTCGCGGGAAGACGAGTAGAGCCGAATACCAAAATCGGTGTAGAGCTCGGACAAGGTCGCTCGGGTTTCAGGAGTCGGCTCAGCGTTCCTGATTGCTGTCGCGACCGCCATTGCATAGCAGTGGATGGCGTTCCGTTGCCAAGTCACTAGCTCAGTTCGATTGTTGTTGATTTTGTCCGCAGACCAAGTGATATCTTCTTCCAACTTTGAGTCATAGGTCTGAGCAAGCCTGTACCAAGACTCCCATCTTCCAGTAGCGTGTTCTAGATCTTGTCTGAAGAAGGTGATGGCTTCATCAAGATCAGTAGTCGGCACCGGATTCAGGCGCTTTTGAGAGCGGAACTTGGTCAGGGCTGCATGGCCCAACAGAAAATACCATCCATTTTGGGCAATGACCGCGCTCTCAGTAGGTACTGGGATCAGCGGGAGATCCGCAACACCTCGGACTGCGCGGAAGAGTTCAGTCGGATTGATTGGCGACTTCAGGTAAGCCGACAGAATGCGCTTGTTATATGTAAGAGGTGGCGACGATTTTGTTGTTCCAATGGCTTGCTGTATCTTCTCAATTGTGGATTTCAGCTCTGATTTTGACAAGTCTTTGATACTCATGCGTTTCGCCAATTTCAAGACAAAATCAATCATTTTGATAGCCGTTGGACGATCGAGCTTTTCCGGCGGACACTCATGCTCAAACAAGAAAACCCCGGAGGGAGAGAGATTGATGCCGTAAAGATCCCAAAGAATCTGGCAAATCTCAGACTCGTAGTCTTCCTTCGACTCCAAGCTGAAGAATTCAGCCTTCATCAACTTGAGGAACTGCTTGTTGGACCGTTTGCACATCTTACGAACGCCAAGAGCATTGTGCACAGAGCGTAGGAAGAGAATACGGTCCTCGAGAGGAGTCTCGAAGAGATCCCCGTTCTGGGTAATTGCTTCTTTAAGAAGCGTGTATTGTAAGATCCAACAGCGAACCTCCATCTCCCTTAACTTCTCCGTGAAATTTCCCAGGGTTTTAGACAACGAACCGCGCATGGAGGACGACGGTGTTTGCCCGACACGGACGGAGTCTTCGTAAAGAGCAAAGCTGTGTAGAAGATTTGTCATGATGGTCAGGGCTGACATGGAAGACCTCAGATGTTCCATATCAAGACACTCGTACGCCTTGTCAGATTGCTGAAGGACCAGTGTCACCAGCTTCATTAGAATGCGGTCAAGAGATTTGAGCCATCGAATCAACGCTATTTCTCGGTGCTCGTTACTTTCTTCGAGATACGAATTGCCAAGAAGTTCTTGAATTATCGTCTCAACACTGCGAAGGTAGCATGAGACTACTTTAGGAGGATAGTCGATCGCCTGATAGGCATCCCGAAGTCTTTGCCACAAGAACAGTTTTAGCATAGCATCTCCTCGGTCCAAGAATGAGCGCATCTCCTTAAGTTGTAACATGGACTGTGAAAGCGACTGGTCATTAAATTCGCTCTCCTCGGGAATTTCAACTGATGAGGGCTCTATAATCGGCTCAATCGTTTCGATGAGTTCGACAGGATCCTCCGAACCAGGGGTGAAAATCTTCATGAAAAAGTCCATGGAGTTCAATTTTGAGATTTCCTGGTCGATCGCATCCGCTGACAACTCAGGCATCATCGCGTTGTTCATAAGATGGATCTCTTGAATACTCAGGCGATGCAAAATTTCTTTCAACTCTTGAAGACACAGCAGTATGTGCTCACGATGAACGTCTGGCTCCATATTGGAATGAAAAGTCGACGCCCATATATGGCGAAGAATAATGGTATTCTGGCTATCCTTTTTCGATGGGCCATGATCCAGATAGTGACTCAAAGCTGTTCTTGCAAGCAAGCTCCATCTCATCAGACGATCCCGCTGCACAAGTCTTGTATCCTGGTCAACCTCACTGTGGGGATTGTTAATGGAGGCATAAACGTCGAGGTGGATCTCGAATATTGTCTGGGCCATCTCCAAGTAAGCGAAATGATCACGAGTATACTTGAATGACGTTTGGGGCGTATGGTTGAGGATTTGAAGTTCAGTTTGCTCGGCCTGTTCAAGCATTTTTCTGAAGATGTACTCGTCGTCTCGTATCAATATTTGGACCACCTTTTCTTTGAGCATGTCTGGCCACTGAAAGGCTACGTATGCTGACTCCACAACTGGCCATTTTTTGGAGCGCGAGTTCTTCCGCACGGGCGACTTCCCATACACCGGCATTAGAACGAGTTTGAGCCAGGCAAAGGCTACTTCATGAAGGTGGAGCCATTCGTCATTGACACCCTTCAAGAACTTGCTCAGAACTTTGTCGTCCGTAAAGCTGGGCTTGAGTCCGGGTTTGCGAGCAGATTTCCTCGAATGCTCCAGGAAGATGGCCAAGCCAGAGTTGTCCATGGCTTTCATCTCCTGGAAGGTCAACGAAGTATCATCTTGCAGCATTGCTTGGGATTTTGCTTCGTCCCAGGTTTTGACGATACTGTCCAGATCCCGATACAGCACATGTACCGCTGACGTGGGCTGATTGCCTGATTTCTCCACGGGAGATTTCGAACAGTTGGCTGCAGCTTGTCTCCGCAGTTCATCAAGACTCTCCAGCTTGTCAACTCCAAGCTTTGACAGTAGGGGCCCGACCGTGTCAAACATCCACTCGTCGGCTTCAACGTAAGTTTGCAAGCGATCCTCATAATATTTATTCTGATCGAAAGAAACCTCATCAGATTGGAGCGAAGTTTCTGCGATTGAGTCTCGTAGGCGGGTTCTTCTGCTCTTCGTCCTAACAGGTTCGGCCTGGTAGTCCTCATTCGCAGCGGATGCAGACGACCTCTTCCGACCAGCACTTGATGGGTTAGGCTCGACTTCATCAACATTTGGGGCGTCCTGCACAGTCGCACTATCATGTTGCCGCGCCGATTGATTCTCAAGAGATTCCATAAGCTGCTTTTCAGCTCGCTGGTCTATGGACGATTGATCATCAGCGTGTTCTGAAATCGAGCCGGCGTCCTGAGACTTTTTGAGTGTCTTAGGTGCTGCACTTTCAGTAGTGACTGTTATCTCGGCGTCCTGTTCTGGTATGTGATGAGCAGACTCGCCGTTCTCCGTACGGGAAGACTGATCCTGATCTGCGACTTCTCCAGCGGCCGAGGATTGGAGATCCGCCGTGGAGTCTGGCATCGAAAAGCTAATTGAGGTTCCAGGACCAAATTTTGACGCATCAAGCTCCATGTCAATTAGAGCCTGAAGGATGGAGTCGCCGACAGCAGCCCATGTATGGGTCGCGGGGGTCAGTTGATAACAGGACGCACGAAGGGCCAACGGGTTTTTGGAAGGGTCTTCATCCCTCACATGACTGGGGAGGGCGGGAAGATAAGGATAGGGATCCTTTTGACGTTCGAGGAACTTGAGAAGAGCCTGTTTTGGTTTCTTCAATGGAACCTGAGAGACGGATAGATTGTCGTCGAGCGCCTGAAGGGTCTCCCGAAGCTGGCCTTGGGCAAAAGTCTCGTCCAAGCCTAGCTGATCTGTTCGAACTTCTAAGCGATTCTCGTCATCCGCGAGAACGCTTTCCAAGCAGTATCGAGCTAGTCTGTAGCTGTGCAGAGCGCTAGATAACCTCGCACTCCGTCTCCAAAGATTAAGATCGGTATCATCGCGTTCCAAAGCTTCGGCAAAAGAAGCTAAAGCAGCGTGCGTACGCTTGTTCACTTCGGACAGAATCTCCCGGGCTTTGTCAGAAGTTCTGGGGTTCTCCTGTAGAAAAGCTTGCAGAGAATCAAGCGTAAATTGCCCATGGTTCTTATAGGACAAATAGATCGTCTGTAACAGAGTGCTAGATGTCGAATCGGTGACATTGAAATCTGCAAATGTCTCTGCTGCGCCGATTACTGCGACATCATCATCAAGATGTGCCTCGGAGTCTTGCAGAGCAGATCTTTTAAAGTCAGAAATCGATTCGGGATATTTGAAGATTTCCGAATTCAGGAGAGCTTCGTAGGCCTCCGCAGCTTGGGAATAAAACTGTGGACCCTGCGAGTGTAGCTTGAGGGCGTTTTGATAGAGCTTCAAAGCTTCTTCAATCTGTATCTCCTTCGTATCATCGACCTCTTCTTCAATTGCCTCGTCAGGCTCAATATTCAACGCCACCCAGCTTGACATGATGGCGTCTACGCGGCCCGCAAAAAGGTCACTGACACCTGCGATGAACGGGCTATGATAGACACCATTTCAGACTGATGATTTCAGCCTCAGAACAAGGAAGCTTTTCAAGCTCAGTTGTAAGGGATCGAGATGCGGATATAAGAAGTAGTTTAATTGGCGACACGCATCACGCGTTTACCCGGGATCGAATTTCCCGAAATAGGATAGCCTGAGTGCCTGAGCGCTCAGGCCCCAACTTTCCAGGCTGCCACAGGAAAGAGAAGAGATACGGGTCTGATCGGCGTCCCTTTGTTACGGATTACGACGACTGGGAATAATCACCGAGTCTGCAGCCCATCTGCGATTACTGCGCCATCTGACGCTGGAAAACAGTTAAGCCGC
Organism: Aspergillus lentulus; assembly: GCF_001445615.1. NCBI lineage: Eukaryota > Fungi > Ascomycota > Eurotiomycetes > Eurotiales > Aspergillaceae > Aspergillus > Aspergillus lentulus. The sequence continues at coordinate 710,409 of NW_028322122.1, forward strand.
ATTTCACTTCCACTTGTCTGAGTTTGCCCCATAAGCGGAATTGACTGCGCTCCTGCCAGCGCCATGGTTGCGCCAGCTGTTCCTGAGTATGTTGCTTCCCCCTCAATTTACGTGTTGCTGCGGAGAGGCTTGTTCTCTACGCCGTTGTTTTCGGTCGGCGCCATTGGCTTGCGATTGACCTCTAACATGCTTCTAGGATATACGAAGAGGATGAGATCTTTGCGGCTGTCGATGCGCGAACGGAGTCGCTCCAGAGTCTACGAGAATTAGGTCCTCCAGATTTGGTATACTTGGTCAAGCAGCCGAAGACCAACGCAAACCGGCAGGTACGTTTGGTCGCAGCAACCCTCTTCTAATACTGCGACGTCTTAATAAACAGTCTATTTTCAATTGCAGTGGGCTAATTAGACTGTAATGCTCACAGACTGGAGTTTACCATCATGTCACCGGCGTCGATGCCTCGTCCTCCGCCAGCCTGGCCGCCTACGTAAACACGCTTACCTTTTCTCCTCTGGATAAGACACACAAGGTGGTTTCTGGAATCTACTGGTCAGAAACTCGAATTAACGAATGCAATGGTTCTGTTATGGTTAACGTTCGCGCAGCTGTTACAATGCCTTCTCGCATCTCGATATGCGTGTCGAAGTGAAGATTCCAGGGAGTCTGGAGAGCTATTGCATCGATGAGCGAGGTGATAAGCGTGTTGCGACGGAGGCCCTGTGGCTTGAGACCTTCCTCTGCGGGGTACTGAGAGCATATTCTTACGCGGACGACGGTAGTGGTGATGCCATCAGAAAGATCGTTGGTATTCGCCGATTCAACCCGGTAACGAACACGGAGATGGAGCATAAGTTTCTGGATGCTGCGGAAAGACTATTCTTCCTGGGTGCGCTGTCTTGGCAATTCCGCGTAGACGGATAAAGACTGATAAGAACTTATAGGGAGGCAGCTCAGCTCCGATCCAGAAACCCAAGTACCGAGTACCGTCAGCAACCATCTCACAGCTGGTCTTCTCAAGTACATCCAGACAACCGGTCGCTATACATCCGGGGTGAATCTGTTCGAGAAACTTCGTACGCGAGATGTAGAGGTTTCGTCGCTGTTGGCAAGGGTTCTGTTAATGGCAGACGAAGAAGTACAAGCTGTACGGTTGATGTACGATGCTTTGCAAGACGTGCCAATGGACTATGCACTACTTGATTGCCAAGCAGCGTTCTGCATGGGCAAGGGAGAAGGTGAATTGGCCCTGGAATGCGCAAAACGTGCTGTGACGGCCGCGCCGAGCGAATTCAGCACATGGGCTCGGCTGGCCGAGGTATACGTATCACTCGAGCAATGGGACTTGGCGCTCCTTACCCTGAACTCGTGCCCCATGTTCACATATCAGGACAAGGACACGCCTCGAATGCCCCAGCCGTCACGCATTATGCTTCCTATTCTTGCAGAGAGCATACTGGATGAAATCGACGAGGGGCAACCTAAACAAGGAGACCCTCACGACTATATCCATCCGTCCCTGAGAAAACTGCACGCTGCATCATACCAAGGCACATTTTTAAAGGCCTACAACCTACTGACAAAGATTGCGGCTTCGATTGGCTGGGACCAGCTACTCAAGATTCGCAGCGAGGTTTTCGTCATGGAAGAGGAGTACCGAGTTGAGCGTCAGCACTCCACATCGAAACCTGGTAAAACTGACTCTGTCGCTGAGATCCAGAGTGTTGAGACCAATGGTAATGGTGAGAATGGAGACGGCTCTGGCGCTGAGGACGTGGATTCATCGGCCGAGACTGCAGCCAACGGCAATGGAGTGAACGAAGAGCAAGTAGAAAGTTCTATTGAAAAACCGGAGCAATCGATGGCATCAGAAGTCGTCAAGTCAGGCAACGATGATGTAAGTCTATGTGCCTCTCGTTTACATCTTGGGATGCTGATGTTGAATTTCTAGTCCGACCCGTCGCATTCTTCGTACACACAATTCAAGAACAAGCGTTTGTGTGAGCGCTGGCTAGATAACCTCTTCATGGTCTTATACGAAGATTTGCGCATCTACACCATCTGGCGCACGGAGATGGCTCAATTCCGGCAGCAAGCGATCGAGTACAAGAAGTCGGCGACCGAATGGGAGATCCTGGGCGAACTTGCGGAGCGTCTGCATCACTTCGACGAAGCGATCGAAGCCTATCAACACTGCCTCTCTATTCGGTTCTCGCCCAAGGCCATGCGTGGAATCCTGAAGATGTATGAGAACCGAAACGACACGCGAGGCATGCTAGGTTCCCTGATTCGGCTTATCGCATGGCAATATCGCTGGTATTCCGAGGTATGTTTCTGTCTTGAGTTTGTCAGTGACCGCACAAGACTAACTGTGTGCAGTTTTCTCCCGAGTTACTCTACCTCATCCGGAAGCTCATTGAGGACGAAGGAGCCGTCAAGGTCCGCAGCATCGTGCAGGCGACGAATCTGCCACAGCCTGTCCTCGACCTCACACACCAATACTGCCAGCTCTGCGCGACCTTTCGCAGCAGCGGAAGCGATGCCTAAAACCTGGGATTCTCGCTGCGATGCGAAAGTCCACTGATATACCTTGTCCTCTTAGTCACAGTATACATATCCTCACGTATAGCGAATAAAGCAACTCCGCCTCTATGGTGGCTACGTAATTCAGAAAGTGCACGGGCTGGGAGGGTAAAGGCAGATTAATTAATGCGACGATTTCATATAGTTCCTATTATTCTCCTAGTGACTGGTCATAAGAGAGCGTCCACACTGTGGATGCTCTTCCGCATATGTAGAGCACAGCAACCACAAAACATAGATGTGTAGCAATCCTCCGTACATCCACTTCAGACCTTATACTAGGTGAGCCTTACATCGCATGACATCAAATAGTTTTCAATTATCAATTCAACTCAGTATATTATCCCAGATATATAGCTATCCTGAATCTGCCCTGAAGCCAGTATCCGCTAACCAGAAGCTTATCGCGACAGTAGTAGAATAAGACTACTCCTCGTCCTCCTCCCCAACATCGACCTCAGCCTCCGCGGGAACAGTGCTCCCCTTAGCCTTGGCCGCTGCAGCAGCAGGAGCGCTGGTTTTGGCGGTGTCCGCAGGCTCTTCATCTTCTGGCTCGCCTTCACCGTCTTCTTCTTCATCCTCGTCCTCGGCGGGGACGCCGTTGCCATTCTCTTTGGCCTCGGCTTCAGGGGCTGTCTTTCTTCGCTTGGAGGGAGGAGCTGGGAGTGAAGAATGTTAGATGCAAGTTCATTGAAGGCGGGTAGAGAAGGGATAGAGATAGAGATGGAATTACCTTTATCCTTGGCGGGCTCTTTCTCTTCCTCTTCGCCTTCGCCTTCTTCTTCTTCGAACTCTTCTTCTTCTTCGCTACCTTCTTCTTCCTCGCTTTCACCTACGTCGGAGTCTTCGTATCTAGCAGGGAGCGCGAGTTAGCTGTTTTATCCGTGTGCATGATGTGTGAATGGCAATAAGGGAGGTGGATGAGCGTCGATGGCGCGTGACGATGCGAGAGAGTAGATGCGCCGGCAGTTGGCGCAGAGCGCAGGCATGCAACGGGTGTAGCGGGATCTGGAAGCGTGCAACAGAGAGATAACAAACTTACTCTTCTTCCTCTTCGCTTTCGTCGCTAGGAAGCGCCTGGAGTTCTTCTTCCTCCTCGGCTTCTTGCTTTCTCTTACGCGTGGACATGGTGATCTAGGATGAAAAGTGGCTTATACAAAAGACAGAGAGAGAAGGGCCGGGTCAATGGCAGAGAGATATGGATGGAAAGGAAGATTTAGAGACCCGGGGGCGTCGAGAATAAGAGAAGAGACTGAGACTACTTGAGAGGAAAGGAGAGGACAGAAGGATGGGAAGGGAGGAAAGAGGGAATTATAGAGGGAAACGGCTGAGGAGAAGGGTAGGTAGGGCGCAGGGGAGGTAGGTCTACCTAGCTACTACGGCTAGAGATTAGGTGGTAGCATAATCCATCAGAACCAGATCCTGCCCTCCAAGGGGGGAGGGGAACGGAATGAGCGGCGCCATTACTTCAGCAGACAGGGAGGGAGGAAGAAGCGAGAGGGGCAACGACAAGAGTTGCCGGTCAGCAATGACAGAAACATGGGCAGAGACCAGCCGTAAGGAGCAGTGCGAGCTGGGGAAAGCTAAGCAGGAGCAGATGGACACAGAGAGAAGAGAGCTGAAGCTGCGGCTTGTTCTTGGGACTTGAGAGTATGTGACGACGTCGGCTTTAGGCCCAGACAGTGTGGATAGCGCGAAAAGCGACATCCAACCAATGACTGCTCGTCATCAGTGCGTGTCCACTGTGCTCCTAGGATGAATGCTTCCCGTCCGCTTTGGAGCCCTTCCGCAGACGTCCTCGTTCCTTAGCTCTTGACTGTGATAGCCTATGAAGAATAAGCTTGAAAGTTTCCTGTCAGCAAGCATACAGACAAAGTCCCCTATAATATGAGTTTGTCTCAGAGAGCATAAATGCAAAAACTCTTGACAGCTTTGATGAAATAAAACGGATGGCTGTAGGAGAAAGGATGGAAGCGTGGCCTGGTGGAAATTCTCAGAAAATGGATACCGCAAGGTTTGATGTGGACATAATGAAATAGTGCGTGGCTATATAATAAGCAGAGTATAAGTAAGCAGGGAATAATGATGATGTCAGGAAGTGAAACATCTTGCGTACGGTAATTTACAGGTTACAACCGAAATTTCAATCAGCAACAGCTTCTCCGGATCTAACCCGATATGGAGACTCGCACGGACCATCTGCCCAGGCACAACATATCCCGCTGGGGATAAGCGTGTCTGAGTCTTGACTGCTTGTGGGTGTCATGCAGGGGGGCAGGATTCGGTATTTTCCGTGGCAAAAGGTCAACAGTCAATAACAACAACAACAACATTCCCCATCTTGTTAAATGTCGATATTATATATACACTCTTATTTCAAATATACAACCTGTCTTCCTGGGTATCAAGAACAAGGACAGATTTATTGCGCCAGAAATTCAAAATTGGCCATACTGGGGTCAAGCAGATTCTCATCCAACCCGAAGCCATAAGTGCCAACCATGTCGTAGATGAGGTCTGGTGGTGGAAATCCCTGGGCCATGGCATTCGCACCGCCTGGTACCTCACCCTCTGACCGGTCAACAGCTCCTGTGCCTCCCACGGGGAGTCCACCGGCGTTGGCAGGTCGGCCTGCCTGCCACGCAGTTTCCCATGAATCGAACCGCTCGAGCATCTTGCTTAAACCGCGCGCAATGTGTCTTGTGAGATGTCTTTCGCCAGCGGAGACACAGTTCAACAACTCGATGACTCGCTCTACCAGACGGCGCACCTGGCGGCCGTCGATACTGAGGTAGGCTGAATTCCAGTTCACGGCGACCTTGAGCAGGAAGACCGCGGAAAAAGTAACCATAGTATGGGTGAAAATGGGAACGCCGACAATGGCGTCTCGGATATCCTGTTCCTCCAATACCATATTCAGACAGGCCATGGCGGATGAAATGGCGATGTTGGCCGATTCTTTCCGGTCCATGGAGAAGACTGGGGTATTGGACGGTGACAGCGCGCGAAGAGAAAGCGAATTCAGCTGGAACTTTGCGAAATGGTAATGCAGGACCACTCCTTTTGATGGATACGTCCTTACGTATGGGCTATCGGCTACCGCGATAATTAGATAGTGCTGTGAGAATGATGGCATACTGGCTTACCTGATCGTGGTTGCCAGAGGAGGCGCCATTGATCAACCGCAACGTTGTAAACCCTCAGTTGGCCAAAATCTTCCTCCGTAAGTGCCTGTTCCGTATCGCTTCCAAACATTCGATAGGCCTCCGTAAGGATCATGAACAAGGCTACTTGTGCCAGCAGTCGAATGTCACCAGGGACGACCATTGGTGACTGGAGGAATGTCTCATAATTTTTGATCGAGACATCTTCATGGATGACGGGTGGTCGGCCGTAGGCGATGCTGAAATGATGGTCGCAGACATATAGTAGGTACCATAGTTGTGCACGCTCATATTGATCACTATGACCTCGGATCATCCGCTGGTAGCTCTGGTGGAGACCCAGCTCCGTTGCAATTCGGACAGCATGGCCAGAGAGCTTCCAGCTCAGCTCAGACAGCCAGAAGGCACCGACGCAGAGACCACGGATGTCGTCCAGAGTATGAGCCCGCGTCAGAGACATGCTCGACACGAGGGAAACGTACTCGCTGTAGCATCGATTCAACGTCTCGTTGCGATTGGGAATGTGAAGTGCAGCGACGGTAAGAACAGCCGCGGAAAGCAGTGTTGAGGCTCGTCTCACAGAGGTTAGATCTCGATGCACGAGGATGATTCCTCCCCAGAGAAGCTGGTTCATCGTCCGGCTGAAGTATGCGAAGAGTTCCTCGGCCTCGTGGAGAGAAATTAACCCCCGCGATATGAAATCCTCCTCCAGCAGGGTCAGCCTCGGTTTCTCCACAGGATTGTTTCGTAGGTTTCGTAGTTTCGTGACTTCGTAAAGGCTGCGCATAGGGGCCGGCACCAGCTCCGGGCCCTGCAAGTCCGGCTCCTGCGAAGGTTCTCGAGTGACATCCATCACGGCACCCGTCGCATTCTGTCCCTGACTCGGTTGTGAGTTGTCTATTGAAGCACGATGTCCGTTCGCATGCGAAGCAACCGGGCTGGGTCCGTTCTGAGGGTCGCCTGAAGCATACGTGGAGAGCTCTGGAAGTCCGTTCTGGCGGAGAAGGTCGCCCACAGCCGCTTGGAGCTGGTGAATCGCGGAAGCAGCTTGCGATTTCCATCTTGACGATGAGCCATCAGCATATTGACGAATCTATAAGATAACCAAAAGATACACGTCAAGAAAACATACATCCCATCGTCATCAACAAACTTCTGCGAGAAGTCATTGACTACACACTTGATGCCGCTGCGCGTGCATTTGGTGCAGCTAGTTTCGCCTGGTTTGAACTCGCATTTGATCTTATGCCGTTTGCACTCCGCACCTGCACGTTCCTAGCATCAGCTTGAAGCTTCACCGAGATGTAGAAAATATTTCCGCGATCCTTGCATCTCTGCATCGTTGCCACGAGGCGCTCAGAAAGCCGAGTCGGGGTCACTCACAAGCACGGGCTTTGGAGACTCTAGGAGGAGGAGGTCGAGCGTCGAGAACGGAGGAACCGCGATCATATCGTCTTGGAGACTCGAGACCGGCATCAGAAGACGATCGCTTGAGATCGGATCGATCCATGATTAATTGATTGTTTGTTGATTGGGAGGGCTGATCGGGGATGCTCCGGTACTATGCGAGTAATGCAACCATCCGTCGCTGACTCGCGATTTGGAGCGCTGCAATCAGCTGTCGGAAGTGGAGCGATCTATGGACGTGCCTATGATGATCAATGATATGTGGATTGTTGTCCGTCAGATTTGGCATTGACATGAGAAGAGCAGATGGGTCGGATGAGTCGAGAGGTGCGAGTGAAAGGCGTGGGGGGGGACAGAAAAACGTGGGAGGGACCAAAGCAAGATTTGACCCCGCCCGAGTTGGAGTCGAAGTGCCTAACACTGAGAGAAGATGGCTGGTTTAACCAGCTAGATGGCGTAAAGATAAAGGTTATGATGGCGATATCGGATTGATCTCTCGTAGGTTTTCTCTGTCATAGAAAATATCTTGAATATGCGACGGACATCTATCGAATTCCTGGAGAAGCTACATTCTGGGGTCAAAACCTGGGGTACGGAGATATATTCGACGGCAGAGTGGGATATAGAGCAGGATATAGAGCACTCTTGCAGCAGTCCTTCTTCGAACTCGCCCATCGTCCATCATCGTGAACGCCATTCTATCGGTGGTTCTTGTGTATCAGCAGAGGCCTATCGATGATTGAACGCTGGTTGATATCTCCAAATGCAAGCCCCCGCATACAAGGATGACACTGTCGTCGCATTCACTCCCTTCGGACCCTCCGCCTCGCCAGTTTCTCAAGTAGGAAAACTGCTGATCCATATTTGAAAGCTCCACCAGTGATGTCGTCTCTGAATTACTTCAGGTTCAAACTCTCCCTCACTTCAATCAGTCTCAACGACATCACCGGCTCAAGTCCGGCTGCGGAGAAAGAAGAAAATGGCCTCGGACTTGATGCGAATGCGGAGACCCCACTACACATCCAAATAAGTTGATGCGACAACTCTTCACAAAGGCCATGTTTCCTCCATCTTCTGTTTTGCAAATACCCCCATCTTGACTCAAATTAATCACTACGACTCAATATGCAAATCCTCATCACAGGCGCCGCCGGCTTCATCGGCCAGTTGCTCGCAAAAGAGCTCCTCAATGACCCCTCCTATTACCTCACATTGACCGATATCCACGAGCCCCCCGTCCCAAAGGGCGTCAAATACCCGCAAAATGCAAAGACCATCAAGGCCGATCTACTCGCCGGCGCAGAATCAGTAGTAGACAAATGCCTCGACGCCGTCTTCGCCTTCCACGGCATCATGTCCTCCGGCTCCGAAGCCAACTTCGACCTCGGAATGAGCGTCAACGTCGACGCGACTCGCACCCTCCTCGAGGCCCTCCGCAGAACCTGCCCCGGTGTCCGGTTCATCTACTCATCCAGCCAAGCCGTCTACGGCCGACCGCTTCCGGACGTGGTCGACGACAGCGTCACTCCTACCCCGCAGGGCTCCTACGGCGCCGAAAAGCTGATCTGCGAGACCCTTGTCAACGAGTACACAAGGCGCGGCTTTATCACGGGGTTCACGCTCCGGTTCCCCACGATCTCGGTGCGTCCTGGACAACCCACTGCGGCGGCTTCGTCGTTTCTCTCGGGGATGATTCGGGAGCCATTGGCAGGGAAGGAGTGTGTGATTCCGGTTGAGGATCGGTCGTTCAAGTCCTGGCTCTGTTCGCCGCGGACGCTTGTGCAGAACCTTGTTCTTACGCTGTCGTTGTCGGGTGATGCGTTGCCTCCGCATATCCGGTCGATCAATGTGCCTGGTATCTGCGTCACGGTGCAGGAAATGATGGATGCGCTAGAGAAGGTGGGCGGGAAGGATAAGCTGGCGCTTTTGAAGGAGAAGGAGGATCCGACGCTTCGGCCGATTCTGGACTCGTGGCCTACGCGATTTGATAATTCTCAGGCTATTGCGCTGGGGTTCAAGCGTGACTCGTCATTTGAGCAGGCTGTTAAAGATTATTACGAGCAGGAGGTATTGGGGAAGTGAGGATATTAGTATAACTGGAGACTTTTACTGCCAATAGACATGTACATATCTGCTAGACCATGGAATTTGATAATGCTCCAAATGAAAAGTATGTACGCAGTAAACGATCAGATTATAATGAATCGTTAAAAGGTTATAAGAGCTTCAATCTAGCTGTCCGTCCACGGGTACAGTGGGGTCTGGATATCATCCAGGACCATCATTTCCAAACCTAGGAGTATTTCAGTAAATGTAGGATGATGATTAAAAGTTTTCCCAAACCTGTCCATCAATGGCAACCAAGCGGTTGAACAGTTCGTTTCGAGTACTCATCGCTGTAAGCTGATAGGAATCGTGCGGATGCTTCCCAATGAGGACCAAGCCATCCACAACTTCCTTGCTGCCAACAGCCCAGCCAGCAACCAATTTCCCTTTCCACCCCATCCCGCCGATCTTGCGCATTTCCTGGATTTCGGTGACCGGTATTGTGAAGAGCACTGTGCCTTTCTTTCTACTATCCAATCTGTAGTCGCCCTGATTGACAGCCGGGTCTGTCGTGAAATACAGTAGCGGCGGTTGCTGGGAGGAGTCAATCACCACAGTTCCTCGTTTACCCTTGTACCTTGCGTCGAACTCCACAGGGCCGTAGGGCAAGGTCTCTACGCCTTTCTTGCGTAGGATACCGACATGATTCCTCGCATGATGTGATCCAGCTTGGGCGCGGACCCGATCAACGGCGAGCTTGGTCTCGATTCCCGTCGCTGTGGTGCCCTTGAAAAACCCAATTATTCTGGCACCAAGATTCTTCTTCTTAGGCTTTTCGTCCTCGTGAGTATCGTGCACTGCGTCTTGTTCCGGCTCAGGAGCTGCAGCTCGGTTGATTTCCTCGTCGGTGGCTCCCAAGGTCAATTGATCGTGGTGGATCGAGGCGGGCCTTGACGGAGTTTTATGGAGAGAGCTTGAAGGGGGCGGCGGTAAGGGTGCGGCATTCGATTCGCCAATGCGAAGAAGTGTGAGGGTAAGCTGAGCATTAGTAGGGACTCCTTTCAAGAGGGAACTGATATCAGGTCAGCGGACGGTCTGTCATGTGTCTCTTATGGGCCGCACATACTTTTGCAATTCGAGAAGCTTTTGCCAATGTGGGAATTCATGATTCAAGTAGCTCATGAGACGTTGAAGAATTGGATCACCGAAAAAGACAAACCCAAAAAGGAAAGTGCTCAATTTTACGAACACATAGCTTGAAGTCAATAATGACCCCAGAAATCCGGCCGCGAGCACGCTGGATAGGCGAAGACAAGGGGTTGAGGCCGAAAAAGGTGGTGTTGGCGAGAGAGCACTGCAGCCAGAACGTCAGAACCATGGGGCCACTACTATGTATCATGAACCCAAAGCTTACTTTCCAAACCTCTCGTAAGTATCAATGATATCACTGAGGACTCGCATTGCCAGATTCGCGCCGTTCAACACCGTCTCCTTCATAGGTTGCCTGGTCTTGTCGTGAGTATCGGCTGGCACTTCTCCACCAGCAGCAGCTTGTGCATCGGCTGTCTTCGACACGATATCCATCGCGTCTGGGACTGACGATTCCATGGGAGCATCCTCCGGTGTGCCTTGATCATGTTTCCCGGCAGCGCTTCCCACAGCAACAGTGGCAACGCTAGTGATTAGATTACTTGCTTCTTGCTCGGCGGCTTCACCTTTATATTTCTCCGGAGCCCCCGTCACACTGTCATGGGAACCGAGCACTCCAGCCTTAGGTTTCTGCACGCCACCGGTAGATTTATCGACCAGGGCAAGAGGTGCGGGAGGGAACAGGATCTTCCGAGATTGAGGCCAGATAACCAGAACAAGCATCGTACCAAAGAGCGTGGGAACGAGGAGGTCCGAGAGCCAGGCTACGGAGTATACCTGTATATATTGTTCAGTCTTCATTGGCCACTAGCCGCAATGTGGGACGAGCGTACTGCGCAAAAGGCTGCTGTTCGCCGAGGCTCTCTCCATGAGCGAAGCCTAGCGATGTGCTTAACTAGACTGGTCAAGCCAATAACCACTGTTGTATAGAATCTCTCCAGAGTAGCCCTCAGCTTATCTGGGGAGAAATTCTCATCTTCTGCCCGATTGAGATCCAGCTTCTGTAATGGGGGATTCGGAACAGCTTTGACGCAGTAGATTTGCTGCACTTGTCAGCATTTCCTTTCGAGGGCTTGAAAGCAAGTATACCTTATTGAACCGACGGATCAGCATCCAGAGATCCTCATTCGACAATCCCGTCACAATTCTCTCTTCGATTTTGTCAGATTCTCCCCATCCGATGTCTGAGACATCGTTGGTGACTCCAGCTTTCTGAGCCAGTCCTTTGGCCTCGTCCTCAGGCTCTACCTGAGAAAGTACATGGCTGTCAGTTGGCCCAAGGTTGTCATCTTGCTTCTTTTCGTCATTATGTGTACTCTTGTCCAGCCCTGCCGATATAGGCTCTGGCGCGCGAAGGGACTCTGGTGCATCAGACATTATTCCATTCACACAAACTGAAAATATTGATCAAACCGAGAAATACATTGCATTCAACGATGGATTGATTTACATAACGGAGGTGCATTCCGTTTTTATGTCTACAACTCTGCGTGTTCTTAGGTAGATCTCCTGTTGCGGGACCATCGACGTCATCCTCTGCAATTATCTTGTTGGTGAACAACCACTGGTCCCCCAAAAGATCTGGATTCCCTTGGTCCGTATCTAAAGCTTGCAATTATCATTAGGTACGACGGATAGTCTAGGCAACAGCACTCAACACGGGTTTTCAGAACTATTAAGAAACCTAAGGCATCGATACTTGTAGCCTGAGGTTCAGCAAGTGAACTCCAAAGAGGGAAGGACCCTGTTAATCACGTGACTATGTTCGGATGGACGGTATGTATTATGCCACCTACGCCACACAAACAACGCCACACCTCCCTCGTCTTGCCAAAAGTGGAAATACACGTGAAATCCAACAAAAAACGTGTTTATCAGGCTCTCTCAACTGAGAGTTCTGTGAAAGCAGCATCGCTGATTTCTCTGAGTTCATGATGAAAATTCGACGGATAAATCGCTCGTAGACGGAAGGAAGAATGAGTGAGACCTGTGCAAATCCCCTCCTCCTGGGGTGGATCAAAGAATGGCTAGATCAGGCTCGTGAACGGAACAGCAAAGGCGTCACAGTGTCAGTATACTTATTGGACAAATTCCCTCTATCAGCGAAGCTAATGCGTTGCCAGATACAAGAAAGCCTATGAGTCGATGAAGGCTTGTCCGCTCGTCTTTCAGCATCCGTCCGAGGCACAACAGCTGAACGGACTTGGGCCGAAACTATGTGAGCGCTTAACGGAGAAACTGAAGGCTTACTGTGAAGAAAATGGGCTACCGATGCCCGAACACCCTCAGAAGGCGTCAGCTAGCAAAAGAACGTCCGATGAGGGTGTTGATGATCAGCCAGCGAAGAAACCACGGAAAGCAAAGCCATATGTGCCTTCTCTGCGCTCCGGTCCCTACGCCCTACTCCTAGGTCTAGCAACGCTGGACGAGAACGCGTCTCAAGGCTTGACGAAAGCTCAGTTGATCGAGAAGGCTCAGCCACATTGCGACAGTTCTTTCACGGCCCCTCCTGACCCTTCCAAATTTTACACCGCTTGGAATTCGATGAAGACGCTTCTTCAGAAGGAGCTTGTTTACGAGTATGGACGGCCCCTCCGGAGGTATGCGCTAACTGAGGAAGGTTGGGAAGTTGCGAAGAGAATCAAGAAGACTTTGCCCGGGGGAGATTCAAATACGTTGACTTTCAGGCATCAAACAGTAAGGCACGACAGTAAAGGATGAAGAAGCAGAACTTAACGTTATTAGGGCTCAATGTCAATCGAACAAGGCGCCCCGAGTACACATGTTCAAAGCAATACAGGCGCCAGTGCTGGCCCGAGGCTTAGTGATAACAGCAACGATATCGTTGTTCCAGAATTTATACGAGACGATCAGAATAACGAAGACATTCAAATACAAGACAACGATCGAGGAAGAAATCCTATTGATGAGATCAGAATTGAACCTATCACACTTCCCGCCAACAGTTTTACAATCCAGCTGGTACTGGACACGCGCGAGGTCCGATCATCCAAAGACCGTGACTACATTGCCAATGAGCTAAGCAAAAAAGGCATCACCCCCGAAGTACGCGCCCTGGAACTGGGAGATGCAATGTGGGTCGCCAGATGCAATGACCACACGTTCCTTTCACAATACGGCGAGGAATGCAACGAGGTGATGCTGGATTGGATCGTGGAGCGAAAAAGGATGGACGATCTCCTCGGGTCTATCAAAGACGGGCGATTCCACGAACAAAAATTCCGTCTCCGTCGCTCCGGCATCAAGAACGTCATCTACCTAATCGAAGAGTTCGCCATTACCCACGATGTCGGCAGTGCCAGTGCCATGAAATATCAGGAAATGATGGCATCCGCCATCGCCTCGACGCAGGTCGTCAACGGCTACTTCGTCAAGCAGACGCGGAATCTCGATGATACGATCCGCTATCTGGCACGCATGACTTTTCTACTACAGAAGATGTACTGCTTTTCGCCACCAACACACACCCTCAGCCTGATCCCTAGTCGACAATTGTCCTCGGCTCAATCCTATCTCACAGCACTTGACCGACTCCGAGCTCGTGATCCGTCAGTTACATACTCCGTCACCTTCTCTACCTTTTCTGCTCTTACCTCCAAATCCGATATCCTGTCTCTCCGCGATGTTTTTCTCAAGATGCTCATGTGCACGAGGGGCGTCACAGGGGAGAAGGCCCTTGAGATTCAAAAACGATGGTCCACTCCGCGAGAGTTCATCGAAGCTTTCGAGAAACTGGATGCTAAGGGCCGAGAAGATATGGTTTTTGAACGCACAAAGACATTGGTTGGCCGTAAGAAGATGGGCAAAGTGCTCAGTAAGAAGATTGCCGAAATTTGGGGTACGGACGGATGACCTTGCCTGAAGCGGCCGCCCTACACGTTTTTTCACTTGGTGTCTGGGATAATAGTTTTTATTTCTACTATCTGCTCTAGGGCAAGCAGTCGCAATATCCAAGAGGTTTTACTGAGGGGTTGGATCTCATATCTCTAGATTAATATCTTAATTTTCTCGAATTAGGGGTAATGGTACATCGCGATTAGGTATAAGTGGTGGCCATAAAGCCATAGCCATGCATAGTTATTAAGCCACAAGGAATGACAACTTCGTTGTCGATCAAGACGACAAACAAGTTATGAGTATTTACAAGTCGTTCGTAGTCATAACCGTCATCAAAATAATCCCTCCCATTCCGATACCCTTCCAATACCCAACGCCAGCCCGTGACATGATAAGAATTTTCAACCAACTCCTTCAAGACCTAGACCGACCCAACACCTTCTTCACCGTCTGGCCGTCAATCGCGAGAGCAAGACTACTGCAGATGACCGAAACGCTGCTCAACGCCATGGCCAACGCAGCCCACACCGGACTAAGCCTCCAGTGGTTATTGACAGTGACCATCTCGCCGTCCATCATCATATGCTTCTGTCCGCTGACGATGGGATAGAACACGCCCGCAGCAACAGGCACAAGGCAGAGATTATACACAACCGCCCAGCCAAAGTTCATCTTGACGCGGTTGAAGACGCGCCGGCTGAGGAGGACAAGCTGGAGAATGGTATCCAGCTCGGAGTTGAGGAGGATGAAGCTGGCCGAGTTCATGGCGACGTCAGAGCCGGACGCCATGGCGATACTGACGTCGGCGGCTGCGAGAGCGGGCGAGTCGTTAACGCCGTCGCCAACGAAGGCGACGATCGACCGTGAGCCGGATCGGTTCGTTTGGCTTTCGGCTTCGTCTTCGTTTCGGACGGGATACAGGCCATCCTGGACCTTGCGGACAAAGTCTGCTTTGCCGGCTGGCATGACGTTGGCCATTACGTTTGACCGGGAGATGCCGACCATGTCTGCGACGGCGTAGGCGGTGGTTTGGTTGTCCCCGGTGCACATGAAGACATCGACGTTCCGCTTGCGGAGCTGAGAGATGATTTCTGAGGCCTGTGGACGGATGGCATCAGTTGTGGCAAAGACGATGGCGGGCGTGAACGAGGGTTTGTCTGTAGACGTTGGTTCGATTTTGCGGAGTGAGAGGATCGCAGTGGATTTTCCTGCGGACTGGTACTCTTTCAGCAGACCGGAAAGACGGGAAGTGTCTACTGAAGCAAGGCTCTGGAGGAGAGCCTCGTTGCCGATCGCGGCGTCATAGACTACTGTCGTCGAGGAGTTTGATGCAGGATCATTAATTGAGACGGTGAAGGTGCCCACCATGCCTTGTCCAGATTTTTCTTCGATGTCGGAAGCAAAGACGGGAATTTCCGAACGCCCTTTGCAAAAAGCAGAAACCGTTTGAGCGATTGGGTGATTGCTGCTTTCCTCCAGCTGCTGAGCAAGCTTCCAGGCGACTCGAATCTGCTCAGCATCCGTAACAAGGACTTCATGGTCAGACACCTTCAGACTACCGCCCTCTGTAAGAGTACCCGTCTTGTCGAAGATGATCGCGTTGAGGCGGCTCGCTTCTTGAAACGCCTCTCCTCCGCCTTTGACGAGAATGCCGTGTCTAGCAGCCAACCCACCGCCCACGAAGAGGGCTGTAGGGGCAGCAAGGGCCAACCCACACGGACAGGCAACAACGAACACAGCAATTGCAAACTCTAGGCTCCAAAAAGTCCAGCCACCCCGCGTCGTGTCAAGGTAGTCCGGGGGCAACGCTCCAGAAAGCCCGAGAGAGAGCCAGATGATAAATGTGAGGATTGCTATGAGTGTGATCACAGGTACGAAATGGGATGTGAGTACGTCTGCAACCCTTTCCAGAGGAGCTCGTCTGCTCTGTCCCTCGCGGACCACGTGGATGATCTGGTCCAGCATGGAAGAACCGCCGAGAGCAGTAATCTTGATTTTCACGGGCTGGCCAACATTCACAGATCCTGTGAAAACTTGCTCACCCGCTGACTTTTGCACTGGCTTGGATTCTCCAGTCAAGGAACTCTCGTCGAACTGGTAGGTATTTGGACCAATGATGACACCGTCTGCGGGAGGAGAGGCGCCGTGAGGGATGCTGACAACGTCTCCGATTTCGAGGAGATCAACTGCAATCCGCTTTTGACTCTCAAGCGAGGATGATTCCCCAAATTCGGCCTGATCGATAGGAGTGGACTTTTCGACCAATCTTGCTTCAGAGGGCCTGAGCTTTCCGAGAGACGCAACTGCATCTCCTGTCCGCGCCTTGCTGTAGGCTTCCATGAATCGACCAGCGAGGATGAACAACGTCAGAAACACCACTGAGTCAAAATATGTTGTGCTGTGGCTGCTGGTGGATGAGTTTGCGGCGGCATCCATGATGAGAACAGCCAACGAAGACACGTATGCCACCGTGGTGCCAGCAGAAATCAGAAGATTCATGCTGCCGAAGCGATAGAATCTTCGCAGTATTGGAGTGCGGCTTCCTGGTCGCCAAAGTGAATAGATCTCTTTCATGGCTCGTACGTGGAAAATGTCTGTGCCATAGAACATGACCGGCGTGGTCATGATGAAGAGGGCCCATTCCATCCGGGAGACACTTCCAGCCCACATCGGTTGCTCTAAATATTTCCTAACCCCGTTGTTCGATGACACAAGGCTCATGAAGACAATACCAATCAAGAAAGTTGGGATCGCCACCAGCAAAACAAAGGTAAAGCGCATTAACAATCGGCGACGTTCGTGCAGCTGCATGGCGCGAGATCGATCTTCGAGACTGGGAGGATGGAAGACAGATGCCTGGAAAGCATCATGCGCTGACTCAATGGCCTGAATGATGGCCCGGATTGTCAATGAAGGAGGGCCAGGCGTATATGTAACTTTCAGCACGTTGCTGTTGAGGGACAATGTTCCTTCGCATTCCACGTCGGGAAACACCTTCAAAGAGTCGAGAGCCCGCTTCGGACAATGGTGGCAGAACATGCCATCCACGCGAATTGAGACTGTCCGTTTCTGTTTCTTCTGCTCGTTGTTCACGACCGCAGGTTGGATGTTGTCGAGGGAGGCCTCGTAACCAAGGCTATCGATTTTCTCCATAATGGCATCAACATTTTCCCGTCCCACAAACTGAACTCTGCCACTGTGAGCCAGGAGATTCACAGAAACTTCCGTCACAAAGGGCATTTCTTCAAGCCCTCGGGTGATGGTCGCAGAACAGGAGCCACAGGTCATTCCACCAATGGCAATTTCGGCGAGATAGACTGGAGACGAAGGTGGAGTTGCAATGACCGGCTCAACTTCGTCCACAGAAGCTTCATAACCGATGTCTTCTATCAAGTCAACAACCTTGTCGATGTTTCTTTGAGGGCCTGTATAGAGCAGCGTTGCACTATTGGTGAGAAGATTGACGGTCACCTCACGGACAAAGTCGAGCTGTTGGACCTCTTTTGTAACAGTATTGACGCACGATGCACAAGTCATCCCACCAATGCTGATACGAGCAAGGAACTCTTTATCACCCGGCGAACGCACCTGCTGAGTGTCACTCACGACGGTTGAGCTACTCGCATCTGTTAGAGACTTTCGGGGAACAGGACTTTCAACGTCAGAGGAGTTTTGGGCTTTGACATCTGTCGAAGGAGTCGCAGTAGCTTCTTTCGATGTATCCGCTGCTGCTGCTGATGCTGCTGTCTGTCGCTCAAATTCTTCTTTCCTGCAAGCATCGCAATTGAGGATATGCCGCCTGTTTTCGGAAGCCGAGGCGGATGCAGGGGAATGGAGGGCAGAGAAAAATCCAGATTCTGACGTTGTATCAAGATCGGATATTACCGTGCCATCATGATCGTATGTGGTAACATGATGGACTTCGAAGGCTGCTCGAATGAGGGCACTGGCTAAGTCTGCTGGCTTCGAGTCTAAGCTGTGCAGCACGCGGACTTCATGCGTCAAGATAGAAACTGAGATATTTTCCACCCCTGGTTCTTCTGAGAGAACCTCGGTGATGTACGCGACGCACGAAGAGCAATGCACATTGCTAACGAAAAACACGCTTGTGAGGCAACGTGCACTCGACGCTACAGGGAACGAGGCTGGAGGAGACCACATTTCCGTAGACATGGTTATCTTCAGAGGAAGATGTATGCTCAACTCAGAAGATCTGAAAGAAAGGCGACAGCCCAGGTTGGGTACGGTTAGGGTTGCCCCAGATGGACAATGGCAAGTTGGTAAAATGCAGCACCAGTCAGCCAGGATCTCTATTTATGCAATTGCAGTTTCGAGAGATCTTGTACAAGCTGTGTGTCCTGTCAATGATGATGAGAGCATGCAGTATGAAAGAAAAGAGCATGTATGATACTGAAGTGCAGCAGCGGGAACAGGCGATCGCATGGTTTTTGAAGTGCAACTGATGACAAATGACTATCTTTGAATCTTTTGAAATACAGATTCTTCATCATTAATAAAGAGTAAAATTTGACGTAGATGAATGCAGTCGAAACGAGGCGAAAATGCGACTTTTATGCGTAGTTCATCCTGAAGCTCCAAAGTGTGGATCTTCAAGATACACTAAACCACGCACAAATCTCGCATCGCAACGGAAGGCCCACGTATGATTCAACGGCGGATTCGCGGCATACCACAGCGCAAGGTAACGTCAGTCCCATGATTCCCCTGGAATGCAGAAGACCCAGCCAAACACATGTGATGGTGTTTCGTTGGCCTTGAAAGGCTATCTCGTGGACATCGTTGCAGTTGTGATGTTAATCTCTGGTGATGGAACGGAACCGACGGAGTAGAACCGAGTGGCGAACATCCATTTAATCCGGGGAGGAACCACTTCTAGCGACAACCTAATCTGATGATGATTAGATCTGCTGTACTCTGTACTCCGTATGATGCCTATAGCTGTACTTTTTACCTATAGTTCAGGATTCCGACAATCTTGCAAAGAAAATGAGCGACGGTGATAATAGATTAAGGTACGGAGCATAGGCCGCCATTGTCTTCACATCGAGGCTGTAAAGTGAGAGCGATCTCTTCTTTGTCAATGAAGTACAGGTCCTTGAAGTCCGGAGGTCAGAAACAGTAACGGATCACACTTAAAATGCGATGATAAGGTTTCTTCCTCTTAAACTGAAATGACTGCTTAAACTGCCCTCAATTGATTCTATAAAATGCCCTCTCCCCGAGAATCGAACCGCCGCTCCATGAGGCAACCCCCTTCACGTGACAATCCCACTGGGCCACCATGACTGAACCGGACAAATTTTGACGCGTGCAAAGTCGCCCCCCAGCAAATCTCGTATCTTCTCATCCTTCCTTCATCGTCTTCACCAGCCATCGAGACTTTCTTCGTCCCTATTTCTCATTTGTTACTGGGGGTAACGACTGGTCGCTCTTGCTCTTTCATTCGATAATTTCAAAATATTCCATATAAAATCGTTATTTATTCTGGTCGACCTCGGAGTGCTCACTCTCTCCTTCCCGGTTCTCTGGACATTTTTCCTTCCCCCAGCCCACTATTTTTCCCTTTTTGGAAGTCAAAATCGACTTTCCTTTTCGTGATTGGTCCACTCAACGACGCCGTATATCAGGTTCAGAGCACAATTGTTGTACTCTTACTGTCGAGGACTGGTCTATAGCACGTTGTCTGCTTCTTCGTAAACCCTTGTCCGTTATGCTCAACGCCCCGCCTATCTGAGGTACATCCTCCAGCCTATGGTTATTTGGTCAAATTCCAACTCAGCCTGTCCTCCGAGAACACCACGTTGTGCATAATGTCTGCCTTTAGACCTAACATGCGTCCCTCCATGACCCCTAGGAGTGGTCCGAGAGCTCCGCCGGTATGGCGTTTGGCGAGCCTCAAGGCTCCTACTCCGACTCCGATTAAACGGCCTCAACCAATCGCACGCCCCCAGGCCGCCAGGCCTACTACCCATCCTAAGACCACTACATGTCCCAATCCTGGATGTCCAGCTCCTCATATCGTGGAGGATGACGGTCAGAAGGTTTGCTCGGGCTGTGGTACTGTCATTAGTGAGGCAAATATTGTCTCCGAAGTCACTTTCGGTGAAACATCATCGGGTGCAGCGGTCGTTCAAGGAACGTTCGTCGGGGAAGACCAAACCCATGTCCGCAGCTATGGACCGGGCTTTCAACGAGGAGGTGCTATGGAGAGTCGAGAAATCACAGAACAAAACGGTATGGTATTTCATGCCCCTCATTTTTCGACTAGCTCGTGCTGACTTCGGCAAGGAACTCGTTATATAAACCAACTAAGTCGTGCTCTGAACATCCCGGAGAGTGCCATGAAAGCCGCTGGTCAGGTTTTCAAGCTCGCTGTCGGCTTAAACTTCATCCAAGGGCGTCGGACGAAGACGGTCGCTGCTGTCTGTCTGTATATCGCTTGTCGACGACAAGATGGGAACACTGTCATGCTTATTGATTTTGCCGACGTACTGATGGTAAGTAATCTAATCTACGGCAATTAAACTCTGGGTCCGTACACCGTTAACTCTGTTCAGGTCAATGTATTTAAACTCGGTCGAACATACAAAGCCCTACTAGATGAACTACGTCTTGGCGGTAATGTCTTTTTGATGAACCCGATTGATCCAGAGAGTTTGATCTATCGGTTCGCCAAGCAACTCGAATTTGGGACGGCGACGATGCAAGTTGCCAGCGAGGCAGTGCGCATTGTTCAGCGAATGAACCGTGATTGGATGACTACCGGTCGACGTCCGGCCGGTATTTGTGGCGCTGCTTTGATCCTTGCAGCTCGAATGAACAATTTTCGTCGAACCGTTCGTGAGGTCGTTTATGTGGTGAAAGTCACCGAGATCACCATTAACCAGCGTTTGAATGAATTTAGTTCAACGGAGAGCGCTGAGCTTACTGTCGATCAGTTTCGCTCTGTGCAACTGGAGAATGCGCATGATCCCCCTTCCTTTACCAGAGCTAGAGAGGGAAGAAAGCCATCACGAAGCATAAAAAGAAAGCCCTCGGACACCGCGGCTGAGATCGAGGGAGACTTGCGGGACGCGACTTCTGCTGAGCCAAGGCGTCTTGATGCTGATGGCTTCGCTATTCCCAGTCTCCCCATTGACCCGGCGCTGACCACGGCGGACGGTGGCCGACGGCGAGCGTCAGTAACCTCTGTGCTCAACGAGGTTGTATCGGAAGTTGGAGAAGAAGTGGCAATACCAAAATCGGCACGCCCCGCTGCGCCCAAACGACCAAAGCTGCCGCCGCCAACCGCTGATCAGATTGCATCGGAGGAAGCTCTTGAAAACGAGATGACGGCTCTCTTATCGAAAGGCTCTAACATGATTGAGAGTGTGGCTTCGGGCCAGGAGCAAGAGAACAAAGTCTCTGACCGAGCAGAAATTGACGCCTCCGAATTCGAAGATGATCCTGAGGTCGCCAACTGTCTTCTATCTCCAGCCGAGGTTGAAATCAAAGAACGAATTTGGGTGCACGAGAACAAGGACTACTTGCGGACACAACAAGCCAAGGCCTTGAAACGAGCGCTGGCGGAGGCAGACTCCCAGCCAGGAATGCGTAAGCCTCGTAAACGCCGAAGGGGCAGGCTGGGAGACGTCACCTACCTTGAGGGGGACGGGGAGGATGCGGATGGCAGAAGCACCAGGGCATCTACTCCCGCCGAAGCAACTCGTCGCATGCTCGAACGCAGAGGGTTTAGTAAGAAGATCAACTATCGCCTTTTGGAGTCATTGTTCGGCGATGAAGGGGCCGACGAGGCTGCCAAGGCCAAGGCGGAGAGTATGAGCAGGAGCCGGAGTCGAAGCCAGAGTGTGGCTTCACGCCGCAGTGCCAGTGTGGAACCGCGGGCGATTTCACTGGCAACTGCCAAGCCTGCCGCTTCTCCCGCTCCCCCTCCAAGGCCCGCACAATTTCCAGGGGAGAAGCCCCTTCAGCCGGGAGTACAGGTTGGCAAAATTGACCGCGCACATACCAACGAGGAGGTGCTCGGACCAGCACCTGAGTCAGAAAAGATTCCGGACGAAGAAATGGACGAGTACGACGAGGAGGAGGATGACTATGAGGAGGACCCGGACGGTGTCGATGCTGCCTTTGCAGGGCAGTATGGCGACTACTACGACGATGAAAGTGATTATGGTAGCGATTAGGTAGAACTGAGGCAAGCGCGTGTGTGGCGCAAGCTTTGAACGCATATGATCTTATGCACCTATCCTCTGAACACCAAGTCTAGAGCTAGACGATCAGATGCAGGACCGTTGATGATCCATTAAGATTAAAAATAAAAGCCTCTCGGCCTGCTGCCGGAGACCGGAGATTTTTTTCCGGTCTCTTGATCAGCGATCACCTTTTGCCCATCCCGGGAGTATCGAGTTACTTGACCAGGTAATCGATCGTCAGTAGGAATGAGCGCCTCCCTGTAGGTAGCCAGCCATCAATCAGAGTTCAGTACTAGTCAGTCATTATTTAGAGTGGCAGAAGATCGTCTACCACGAACAGCCCACTATGAAATATGGAATCTAACTATTTTTGGCTGTCCACATTCCATGCGCAATAGGGCTACTCCCCATGGGGGAATTGGCGGTGCTCCAAAAGTCCGCCCTTCTATCTCAATTACATGATATGCGGGCAAAATGTGCAGCACTTTGTATGTATATATCTTCCTGAATTCACAAGTCAATTCTGCTTCATCTGATGTATTATTTTGTAGTTTTGTGGGAACCACCATTGCGCTGCCTTCGTCACGTGGTTGTGGTGGCTGTGGATAGAAGTAGTACACGGTGAGATTCCTCTTGTCCACCACTTCCCACTGGTTTCCTCTCCCATCATCCAGCACCATCACGAAAGTACTGTCAGAAGCTCACTCATCTGACTCGGCGTCATCGTGCATTCAAGTAGGACTGCCCCACACAAGCTTTCTTTGCCATTCCACAGCAAAAGGGACTGAACTATATGCTTGTGATCATCGCCTTCTGGCTCCAGCTTCTATAATGGGACTTTGTCTAACGCCTAGGACAGATCTAGCTGATGCGGAACCCTCACCAGAACAAGGGGTCACCCCTGCCGGAAGTTTTGGAAAGAAAGATAACCGTGATGAGAAGTCGTATGATATCCTAAAGTGCGTCGAGTGATGGTGTCGTGTCCAACCTCAAAGGCAACCCTTTTCTGTTTCAGTCCACAACCTGCTTTTTGCCTGTGATCATGGCACAGAGTGATGTCAAAATGAAGCTTGAGTATGCAAATAAGATTCAGCATGATGCACGTCTTATTCTTGGGCTGCTCCAGACTTGCTGGGAAGATTTTTCCTCGTCCAAGCTCGGGCTCTGCTCCGAGCCCCCATTGAACTTCAGGAATGCGTAAGGAAAAGGCGACTCACGGACTACAATGATAGGACCAAATCTGCGGTCCCGCCTGATGCTGCCTACTTTTCCTTGGAGTTCTCGATCACCATTTCCTCCTTGATTCCATCTTTAGCATAGCCGTGAGAGTTTCCCCGATTTCCGCGGAATCTGGTATGGAGCATTGCGCCTGTGACCGTCTCGAATGGATCAATGGACTTTTGGGAGGACTAAACCTGCTGGGAGAGCAGTAAAAGCTCCGCGCTGTGCGCGCCCGAGCTCCCGGGTTGTAGCAGGTATGTCGTAGATCTGCATGGCCTGCATCATCCACTCGTTGCCCCCCCTATATTGCATCGTGTGGCATACATAAATACTTCCTAATTAACTATCCATTGGAGCATCTTCTGAACCGATTCTCCTTCCCGACGTCTCATCGCGTCTTTCCACTCGCAGCATGGCTAAGATCAAGATGTATAGTCGAGGGCTAGGCCTCCGGATGGCGATTCTGATCACCTGCCAGATTGCATTTGTCTTATTCGGTGGGATACCATAAAAGCCTTGCAAATTCATGGTTGGTGTGCTAACTCTGTCTTTATCCAGGCTATAATCAGGGTGTCTTCTCCGGAATCATCAACAATGAAGACTTTCTGAACATCGTCAACCACCCCCGCGCGGGCATGCTCGGATTTCTAGTGTCTATCTACAATCTGGGCTGCTTCTTCGGTACCTTTATTGCCTTCATGACAACAGACAGGCTTGGGTTTCAAAAGTCTATGTGGTTTTCGATGGTCTATGTAGTGGTGAGTGCCGTCCGCGGATGAATGGATGAATGAATGAGATGAGATGGACAGCGACTAATGCGTGGTTCTATAGGTCGGTGGTACGGTTCAGACATGCTCATACTCCCTAACCCAGTTACTCATATCCCGCTTCGTCAACGGTATCGGCACTGGTATTATGTCAACATTAGTGCCTGTCTACCAAGCGGAGCTATGTGAGGCGCGGAAACGGGGAAAATTTGTGTGCAGCCTACCGCTTGCCGTTGGGGTTGGGATTGTCCTCGCCTATTGGTTTGACTATGGTATGACCTATGTTACAGGGTCAATCAGTTGGCGATTACCTATCGCTTGTCAGGAGATATTCGCCGTGCTTGTAGTCATTTTGGTTGCTGGGTAAGTCGGCCGGTTCCGCGTACAACTGCACTTGAATTTATATTGGTCAGATCTAACTTGTGTGACAGGCTCCCAGAAAGTCCCCGGTGGTTATACAGGAAAGGTCGTAACGAGGAAGCACTGCAGGTTTTGTGTGAGGTGTATGACCGGGCACCTGATCACCCGAAGGTCCTTGCCGAGTCTGAAGGAATTTTACAAGCACTCGAGTTGGAAAGCGCGCGTGGAGAATACAGATGGTCTCAAATATTCCTTAAGAGAGATGACTTGCAGACTGGTCGACGGGTCCTTATGGCTTATGGGCTCCAGTTCATCAACCAAATGGGCGGTACCAATATCATCGTTGTAAGTGACCCGGATGCACGTTTGCAGACTGTTTAACCTGACAAGAAGCCAGTTCTACGTTACAACAGGTGAGAATCAGACTGCTGTTTCCAAGTGGGGGCTAGAGCTTTTCTGACTCATTACCTAGTCTTGCAGGACAATGTTGGCCTCACAGCAAAGACGAGCTCGCTCGTTGGTGGAGTGATTCAGATCATGTTTGTCATCGGTAGGATTTACCTCGACATATTCGTGCACAAGACGCAACACATTAATCATATCGCTCTAGGTTCATTGTATCCTACAATGTATGCAGATCGCCTTGGACGTCGAAACCCCATGATGTGGGGATCATTCGGTCTAGGCTTCTGCATGTTGATGCTTGCCATCCTGTTTTCGTTTGAAGGTATCTTCAACTTCCTCGTTTCCGAGAACTCAGCGCCTTAACATTTGATCAGGAACATCCCAGGCAAAGCCCACGGCGACAGCGGCCGTCGCATTCTTCTTCTTGTTCATGCTCATCTTTGGAGCATCCACAAATTGCATCCCATGGCCATACGGACCCGAGCTCCTCCCTCTACATGCGCGCACCAAGGGGTAAGTCCATATGCCAAGTGGCACTCAACATTCCGCGTGATCTTCTAACCTCAAAATAGACAATCCATCGGAGTCTCGGCAAACTGGCTCTGGAACTTCTTCGTCGCCATGATTACTCCCATCCTGCTGGAAAAGCTGCGCTGGAAGACCTATCTCATCTTCATGTGTCTTAACTTCTCCTTCATCCCCGTAAGTGGAACCCACTATCACCGTCTACTGCCGTCATTTACTAATCCCGCGTCGTCGCAGCTCATCTACTTCTTCTACCCCGAGACCGCCAACCTAACTCTAGAAGAAATCGACGGCCTATTCCTCAGGGATTCGCTCAAGGCCCACCACACCGACGAGGAAAGCCAGTCGAAGGGGCACTCCGAGGTCATCGTCGAGAAGATCGGCTAAACCATAGGCAACAACCTTGCGGCGTCAGCACAGGGCCAGTGCAGTAGTTACCACCTGCGTCGCGGCCCTGGCCTCTGAGCTGAGGAGCCGCAAGACGATGAAGGGAATCAAATCGACGCAATACAAAATCGTTACGATTCAACTTTGAGACGCGATGACGGTTACGTTTACCGACGGAAGGATGGAAAATAGATTGTCTACATACCCTGTACAGCTATCAAGCGATGCCAGGTCAGTATCTGGTAGCCGGTAGTCCAACCTGCCTCTGCGATATATACTTAGCTAGTGATCATGTGAGTCTAATTACAAAACGATATACGTAGTTAATGAGATTTCTTTTTTAATTCAAGTCAAATAACATGGGACGCTCTTGAAGAATCGGTTTTTCTTTCTTTAATTAGTTTTTCTATTTTCCTCCGCTATATGGGAATGATTGATCGGCATAAACACAGTACAAACAGGTAAAATGGTAAGATACGGAAGCATGACGTCCACTACAACCCTTTTCTTATTTCTCCTCCCCGGACTTCATTTCAGATTTCCAACAATTCATATTTGATGCTGGAAGAGATAGAATAAAGAAAAGAAATAACACTTGAAAAAGAAGAAAGAACCCACAAATGCAACTCCGAAAAAAAAACGAGACGCAAAAATTACGATAAATGACCACGACAACGGGCCGAAGATGTTAAAGAACTACCAGAAATGGTTAGGTGGTTGTTGGAATCCGCCGCGGAAAATGCAAAATCGAAATGCGGAAGCGAGAAGAAAAGCGGCTCTGGGTCGTCGTCGTCGAGATTTCGTTAGCGGTTGTGTCGTCGATGAACTGCTTGCTTTTTAAGTATCAATTTCCATCCCCGTCGCCATTCCTACGCTATTGTTCAATCCCGCGCACATATCGCTGCTGACTGGCTGGGCGCACATCGTTTGCAGGAGTGGGAGGCCCGATTCCATGGTGGTGTTCAGACCTAGAACGCCTGGGCTGTTGTTACTGGATTGTCTGTCTGCAGCATTGAGAACTTGGTTTTGCTCAAAGATTACGGGAACCGAGCGGAGATTGTGCACGCATTGTTCCCAGGAGGAGGCCACAAGCTGAGCCTGGGTGAGGTCTTCGCTGAAGAGATAGAAGGCCGGGGTGATGGCGGGCCCGGCAGGGATTATTGGTGTCGCTGTGACCAGGTACGCGTTGAGCGCGCGGTTCTTCATGAGGATCTGCGAGTCCAGAAGGTACGCTGCGAATTGCTTGTCGATGTACTTTTTCCAGCCACGCACGGCGGCCGCCATGTCGACGTCGTCGGTAAAGATTCGTTGCCAGCTGATTCCGAGGAGGTGGGTTGCGTCGTCAACCTGGGGTTCGTTCGGGGTTAAGGGGCTGGTGCGGGCTCCAGCGTTGAGGAGCCGACGGTTGTCGTCGTCGGTTGTCTCGTGAAGTCTTTGTTGAATGTGGGCGAGCGTGATGTCGTCGACACGGGAGGCGGATGGGTCGAGACGCTGAGACTTGCGGCTGTGGAGCTCGGAGGAACCGACTTGGGACCGCGACGAGACAGGAGCCGCCGTGGCAGCGGCGTTTTCGAGCTGTTCTTCGTACCACGTGCCTGTCTGGCTCTCTGCAGAAAGAGCCATACCGGTGCGAGGATTGATCAGTGTCATACCCTCCCCATAGATAGGCTCCTCCTTGGGCGCTGGCGCTGGCGCGGCCACTGCAGGCGCGCTCGAAGCATTGAGGGCTTCTTCAAACTCGGCTTCATCTCGCGATCTCTTGCGCGAAATTCTGGAAGAACTGGCTGCGGTGTTGGCCAGCTTCGGTGCGGAGAAGACATTGTTGGAGAACGACGAGGAGGCCTGTGAGTGCACGCCATTCCTGAAGAATGAATTGTGAGACGCGGCAGAAGCCGAGTCGAGCTGCGACTGGCAAGGGAACTGAACAAAAGCGTGTTCCTGGCGAGGAGATAGGACCATGGCGGGCCCATCCGCAAGACCGCTGAGGAGCATTGGGCACATGGCGAGTGACTTGCGAAGGTGGTTAGGAGGGGAGAATCCGAAACTGTTGCGTTCTGTCCTGTTAAGTGAGCTAATAAAAATGAGCTAGAGTAACCTGCAGATGGAAGCAAGATGGTTGAATGACGCCGATGAGAAGAAAAGAGATGCGGAGGAGGCGGTGGTTGTCAAAGGGCTCGGAGAAGAGAAGTAATGAGGTATATCAGAAGACGGCCGTGTGTTGTTGGAGAGACTTTGAGAGATGAGTGAGTGATGGAAGGTGAGGAGAAGGAGAGGAATTGGGACGAAAGAAGAGGAAGGAAGAGGAACACAGGAAAGGTGATGACAACAAGTGTGAGAGCTTAGATCCACGGGATCAGCGGAGGGAAGAGAGATTTGGAAGAAGAACGCGTGAACAGGCGCTGACGGATGCGGATCTTTTCTGCGTCGCTTAGAGCTTCTTTGGATGATGCGGAGAGAATTTGCCTTGATACTGTAAGATACAGTGCCAAGCCCTGCAGCACTTGCAGTGTTGCTATGCAAAGCACGGCGGTGCCCCGGCAGCCGCATACCGTACAATACCGTAATGATTTGCAACCCCCACAAGATCCAGATCGGCCTGTAAGGATTGCCGCATTATTGGTTGATGGGTCACCACGCCGGTCAATGCAATGTGGGTCTGCGTCCTCATAGAGCCAATTTTATTGGTCAGAAAAAGCACGCCCTGTCTGCGCGTCGGCCCCTTCTGTGCGCCACTCCGCACAATTATTGGCCAATCCGGCTGTTGCTGGCCTGAGGTTTCAGCCGGGTCATGATTGGTCCGTAACTGGGGCCCGCTTGGCAGCTGCCGCAACAAAATGTGATTGGGAGCCTTGCAAATCGGCCGAATGCCTCAGGATAAAACCGGCGTGGCTGGGAGTTTTCTCGAGGAGAGAGAACAAGATAACCAACCAAGGACCTCGACCGTCATGATGATGAACATAAGGTAATGTATTGCATTTCTCGTCCATCCAAGAAAAAAGCAAACTCTATTTTGGTAGCACATGAGAAGTATCCTATATTCACAGGGAGAAGATAAAAGGGATAAAGAAAACGTCGGCGAGAAGGAAGTTGAAGAAACAGAAAACAACACACATCCGACACCGGAACCTCGTGCTAATCTAACATGACAGTCAATGTTCATAGGAAAGATGGCAAAAACAGTAAACCTCTGTAGTCCCCGTACGGACGATGTCCGTGATGCAAAATGCGGAAAAGAAGGGAATACCTCCGAAGGTCAAGGCATATCATCTGGATGTCATCGCATCTAGGAAGGCGAGACCGGCTGCATTCCCTGCATGTCGCCGAGCCAGGCCGCCAGTCGGTCAAACATGTGGACGATCTCAACGGAAGCGCGCATTAATTCAGAGAGGGTGAGGTAAAGAAAATATATGGCCAGTGACATGCCTTCAAAGGGCTTCAATATGAAAAGTGAATGGAAAGTATTAAGCCAGACTCCTGCCGTATGGAATCTTGCGTTCTATTTTGCTACCGCCAACAAGTGACGAATAGCTCTCACCCAGCAGTATCTGCGTTGCCGCATCTCATAGGAGCATTCTCGCATGCTCTTCCTATACGCAGATTTATCCGCGTCCCTTAGGCATTTCCAGCAGTTGCGCCGCCAAGCATGCCCTTGACCTTGTCCACAGACTCGGGGGCATAGCTGGGCGCCATGGAGCCGATCAGCAGGAAGAAGATGAGAACAACGGCACCGATGATGATGGATTTGCGCTGAGCGGGGTGGTTGGCACCGTACTCGGCCCAGGACCGGTTGGCCTGGCCGGCGTACTCCCTAATCTTATCGCCACCAAGCTTGTAGTAGACCAAACCGATCAGAGCAATCGAGTAACCGAAGAATTGCAGAGGGGTAACAGGAGTCTGCCAGATCATCATCGATGCAGCGACAAGAAGGATATCTTTCAGTACACCACACAGGGTCATGACAAGGGAGGAAGTCTTTCCGATCTGCGTTCAAGTGTTAACGACCAAAATGGGAAATGCGAGGCTGGCAAACACTATCTTACCAGGAACACGACGGAAACGTTGAGCAGGAAGGCAACAACAGCGTTAGCCAGCAAGGTCCAGACACCAACGTTGTAGATGTGGCCCATAGTCAGGTTAGGCACTTCAACGAACAGGGCAGTGACACCGTTCATCACAGCGCACACAGGAGCGAAGTAGTACAGGGAAACGAGAGGGTCCATCTTGAATTCAGCAGAGCTGAGAAGGCGCTGAACCATGACCAAACGGGTGGCTTCGAAGACAATACCGCCGATTTGGAACAGGAAGCCGATGAAGACGAACTTGATCTCACCAAACGAGGCAATGACGACACCGACGACAATAATAGCGACGTTGAAGAGGACCTTCAGGTTGACGGGGGCCATTCCCATAGCCCAGGTAGCGAGCAAGACAGCGACAGGAGTTGTTGCCTATGTACCGTCATCAGCAATTATCGCCCAGCGACGTGGCAAGTTGATCGGAGCAAAAACACACCTTCAGCATCTGGATAAAGGCCACACTCAGGTACAGGTATGTCACGTTACCGCAGATCAAACTCAGGGAGAAGAAAAGACCAATAGGTACAATAGCGCGCAGGTAGACCCGTCCAGTCATCTTCACAGTCTTGCGGCCATCGAGCAGAGTTGTTGTGCGGGCGAGAACTTGAGTCATGAAAGTCGCAAATGCCAAGTGCCATGTTGTCAGGATGATAGCTGGGAACGATTAGATTTCGCTTGACGAGATATAACGACAAAATAAGACTTACGGAAGCCTGGACAAATCAATCGTTAGTAGGCTGGATGAGAAAACTTGATCGGCTAAGCGAATCGGCCAGATTTCACTTACGGAATTGTGCATAATCCAGGATGTGCTTGTTGAACAGGATGACGCTGGAACTCAAAGCAATCCAGACACTAACAAAGCCTCAGCATAACTGATTCATCGTTGTTGTACCAAGAAGTGAATAGTTGTGCTCACCTCACATAGACGGCAGGGTGGAAGGTAGGCTTGGGAGGCTCCGACTTCTCAGCGGCGGGGTTGACGGTGGGCAGGGTAGGCTCTGGGCGAGAGACCTCGCCGGAGACTCTGGCTTTTTCTCCTTCGTTGCTCATTGTGAAAAGTTGGCTCTGGTCGGATAGGAATTGCTTGAAATCGAAAGGGCGCGGCCGTAGAAGGCTGCTCTGACTAAAGCGCGCAGAGGCCAGGGGTGAAGCTGGAAGATGAAGAAGAGGAATAGAAACAAATGTCTAACGAGTGGGATTAGAGTTGGTCAAGAATGATGAAAAGCACAGGAGCCAAAATGAAAAACGAAATAGAGAACAAGCAATGCTTCGACCGAAGGGAGATGGATGAAGTTGAGGTATGTGACGGAAGAGGAGAGGGGAGACGGGAAAGAAAAAGCAGCGGATAGGATATGGAGGTTTCGTCTGTGAGCAGAGAGGTACCCCGTGCTTAACACGGAAAGAAATAAAAAAGAAATTGTATTGCGTAAATCTTCAAGGGTCGGGGATCAAACACGGGTCGGGTTGGATTAGGGGCTAATAATCTGGCTCAAGTGAGCAAAGGCGTGGTCGTACGTAGTCCTAGTATCCGTGAGTAGATGTCGATAGAGCTGGCTGGACAAAATAATAATAATAAAAAAAGAAAATAAGATGATAGCGAGATCGTGGGCTGGGATGAGGTATGTCGTTCGTCGGTGAAAGTGGACACTGAAGCTGGCCTTAGCAAGCGCTGTCCTCTAAATGGTGTACGTACAGTGGTGCCAGAAGCAGCCGAAAACTTAGTTTAGCTTAGGGGGTACTCCGTAAGGTATGCATATTCCTGCTGAAAGCATCTCCCTCTTGATAATACCTAGAGCCCTTGGGACTTGGACCACTTGGAAGAAGTGACAAGAATAGTGGTGGTGGGGCAGATGGGGCTAAGTTCAAAAGCAGGCAAGTCCCAACCAGCATTACTGGATGAGGTATCGGCTAGTACCAAATCAGAAGTTGAAACACCCGCAAATGGACCTTCGAGCGCCCAGTTTCAACTTTTTTGCGTTCTGGCCAGCAACGATCAGAGTTCCGACTTCTGAGGCCAAGTGGAGTGGAAGAGGCGAGACCAAGAACAAATTGACTGTGGTAGTGACTTTCGTACACTGTGTTGCTTTGGTATGATAGTACCTCAGAAATGGCGTGGAATAGAGTACCTACTATGCAACTTGCAGTGTGCATCTATTTTCTCTGGTGCTACAGAGTACAAGGTACATACGGAGTAACTTCAAAGATAAGATGCGTTCAAACTGAAATTGAAGGGTCTAAAGTTTGGACTTTCGTGTACCTGGTGGTGGAGGTACCCAGAAGACCCAGAAGAGAGATCTAATTGCTCAAGAAGAAATGCTTACAGAGTGCTAACTATGGTCACTCGTGGCGAGCACCTGGCTGCTGGTGAGCTTTTTGTACGTCAGGTATCCACTTCTCTATCCTAAGTCCTTAAATTCTTAGCCATCCTGCCCCTTTTCCAACTTCATGGTCCCCCAGACCTGAAGGTTTGGCACATTATTAGTTGGTACTTCCAGCAAGCTCCTTGAAAGAAAAGCTGTGTGCCCTATTATTGAACAAAGTCATGGAAATAATTATTAACAGGATTTGTTCACTTCATAGGCAGTTCATCAATATGATAAAACAAATAAATTTCATAAATTTCTTTTGACCCCCAGTGAAGCGTCCAAGGATGATCATTTTCCTGCTGACCTCCCGATCTTCGTTATACGTACTCCCATCATCAATTCATGGACTCTGATTGAAGGATACGACCACAAACCGGCAATATCTTGCAACATCGAGCGTTGATCGAAATTAACAGTGACCTGCTTGTCACCACCTGCATT
Organism: Aspergillus lentulus; assembly: GCF_001445615.1. Lineage (NCBI taxonomy): Eukaryota > Fungi > Ascomycota > Eurotiomycetes > Eurotiales > Aspergillaceae > Aspergillus > Aspergillus lentulus. Next base: position 743,377 of record NW_028322122.1, read on the forward strand.
ACGCAAGCAGTCTGAGAGCCAAGCAATCCAATACCCGCCACTTATCCATAGCGCCGCCGCGAGGTCCCTTACCTGTGGGGAATGCGGCGATCTCAATCCAATGAGCTTTGAAAACCTGACGCTATCACGCCTTGGTTCCCTGGTGTCGCAAGTACCCGACTTCTTGTGGCTTGCACTAACCTTCACCTACCTAAAGTAGTCTATCAGGGACCAGCTGGGCCAAGGACATGGGTAATGAAATTTATTGGAAACGATCAGTCAGGGACCCACGAGGATATGATTTCTGAGTGTCCGAGTGCCTGCAGTGTTTGTCTGCTTGTTTGTAGGCTATGGAGTGTCTAGAGAGAGTGCCTACTCTACCGACGACCCCGAATACTTGATCTGTCAGATAAGCATCGCAATGTATACTAAGATGCTCTTGATAAGTTCCCAAGTCTCCACGGTTGCCCGAAAATCAGACAAGCAGAGGATTCCAATGGATCTATATAGATCCACTGCCCCACTGCGTCATCCAATGCAGAAGACAAAACCAGCATGGGCCTTGATAGCCGGGGAGTAGGACGGTACAGAGATTGTATCTTTGTGGTGAGGTACATGTACCTAGTACTAGTTTTAGTACTACGGAGTAGGTCCCTGACGCCTCGTCATCAGTCAACTCCAGTGGAACACGGGCGTAATCAAGGTGATCAACGGTTTGGCACAGTTTCTGGAAGTGATCTACAATAATAATTAGTGTTTCCCTTCCCAGAGAAGCTAATCAGCGGGACCCTGTTTCTGAACCAGCCTCTATGCTGGATCTGCCAAGCTATCAGTTTCCGAGCAGCAAGCTTTGACCAGGACGTCGCAAATGCTGGTGAATCCGAAGAATCATGGACAGTCGATGTAGATTTGTCCAGTGCCTATCTACCGGAATACAGAGTAGAGGATGGTTATTTCTGGATTTCTTTTCTTTCGGCTCATCTGAAGTGGACAGGGGAATATCTCTCAGTGTTTGATACGGAGTTCTACGACGGACATCCTAGACTTACTCCCTTGAAATGACTGAAGCAAACCACCGCTGTAGAGCTCTCTACAATCTATCTACATCTTCCGGATGGAAGCGATTGCTAGAATGACGGCCCTCTCATGAGACTGGTCATGAAACATACACAAAAGTGGCTTTATTCAATCAACAACCGTTGCCAGCACAGAGGAGAACGAGCCTGGTATAAAGTAGATACTCCGTGTTGGTAACCGAACCAAAAACGGCTGTTCGCACTCCGTGCTTCTGTTACCATGAACGATCAGATGTTGAAGCGGTCACCTAGTCTCCGCAAGTGACATGCTTGAGGTCTCCGGCTTGCAGCCCCAGCATCTACAGATTTAAGGAGGAACCTGCCACCCGAACTAAGCCTCGCTAAGCTGCGGAGCGCAGATAGAACTTAGGTCTGACATTGAGATAAAGATCATGATATGCCTATGTTGCTTTGGGATTGGCGGATAAGCGGATACAACGTTGCAAGCAGCTGGGTTACTACCAGGCTATCATCATTGTGATCCGCAAGGGGTTTAGTCACGTCTGTGTAGCTGCCAGAGAAATTTGATACAAGATCAAGATCTTTATTTAGGAGACGTAGACTTAAGGTTGTGATACTAATGGGGTTAGATATTGAGGTGCAACCAAGCGCCCTCTGTGGCTATCTACAGAACTATGATATAACCGGCTGAGGATTGAATATTAGGTATGTTAATACTAAGGTACAGACCTCCACCAAATACAATAGTGAAATCATCCAACAAGAGAGGCAGTAATACCCAGATGGCATAAAGAGACTCTTGTGGTTGGTAGTACGGAGTAGTAGGGTTCGTGGCAGCGATGGCCCTTTAGATAGGTCCAGAAAAGTAGAAGTAACAATAAATTGCTGATAACCGTGGATTATCTGCCCCAGTTGTTTCCAGATCATTTCCAAAATAATTCTTAATATTCTCTTTTTTTTCTTCGTTTTCCTTTTTTTTAATAATGCATATTTATTATTATCATTTTTAATAATATATTGTTATTATTTTTTGGGATGGTGGCCAATTTCCCCTTTTTTCCCCCTCCCCCTTTCAGGGCTCAACTAAGGTACAATCTGCCACTGCTGGGGCCTTTGACTATTGATTGGCCTCAGGACTTTAATTTGAAACAGGCGTTCCCCACAGCTTGTTTGTCACGTTTCGTTCTCCCGACCGCTCTGTGATACACCTATCTTTCCTCCCCTCCTCCTCTCTCACCGTCTTCCTGTCTTCATCCCAAACTCCCTCGTTTGCTTTCCTTTATATTCTGCAGTCTCCTGCAGTTTGGCAATTTCTATGCTTAGTCTCGCTCGCAGAACTTTGAATCGCGTTCCCAGCTTCCAGGATATCCTACAAGGCAGGATGACCCACCCTGATATGTAAGAACTCTGCCCTCCCGAAGCTCTTCAGGGGTACGTTGTTTTTTTGCGATGAAACTGACATTGCGGGTTTTCCTCCAGCTCCGTTGACGTTCTCGTCATTGGTGCCGGACCTACTGGTCTTGGTGCTGCTAAGCGTCTGAACCAGATCGTACGTCCTTCAATGCCGATTTCGCAGCGCAATTGATCGCAAAACTGATGTCGACAACAGGATGGCCCCTCATGGATGATTATTGACAGCAACGAGACTCCTGGTGGTCTTGCTTCTACCGATGTTACCCCCGAGGGATTCGTACGTTTATCTTTGACAGGACAATCAATTGATCCCGCATTCGAGACAGACGGTCTAATAAATTCCTAGCTTTACGATGTCGGTGGTCACGTCATCTTCTCCCACTACAAGTATTTCGACGACTGCATCGATGAGGCGCTTCCCAAGGAGGATGATTGGTACACCCACCAGCGTATCTCCTACGTTCGCTGCCAGGGCCAATGGGTCCCCTATCCTTTCCAGAACAACATTTCCATGCTTCCCAAGGAGGAGCAGGTCAAGTGCATCGATGGCATGATCGATGCCGCTCTTGAGGCTCGTGTCGCCAACACCAAGCCCAAGACCTTTGACGAGTGGATTGTTCGCATGATGGGTACCGGTATCGCCGACCTATTCATGAGACCCTACAACTTCAAGGTCTGGGCTGTGCCCACTACCAAGGTACGTTTGAAAATCGGACATCGGATTGTCATCATTTGAGAACAACAGGCTGATGGAAATTAGATGCAATGCGCCTGGCTCGGTGAGCGTGTTGCTGCCCCCAACCTCAAGGCCGTGACGACCAACGTTATCCTCGGCAAGACCGCTGGTAACTGGGGTCCCAATGCTACATTCCGCTTCCCCGCTCGTGGCGGTACTGGTGGTATCTGGATTGCCGTGGCCAACACACTCCCTAAGGAGAAGACCCGCTTCGGTGAGAAGGGCAAGGTTACCAAGGTCAATGCCAACAACAAGACGGTGACGCTGCAGGACGGCACCACCATCGGCTACAAAAAGCTTGTCTCCACCATGGCTGTTGATTTCTTGGCCGAGGCCATGAACGACCAGGAGCTCGTTGGTCTCACCAAGCAGCTCTTCTACTCTTCCACCCACGTCATTGGTGTTGGTATTCGTGGCTCTCGCCCCGAGAGAATCGGTGATAAGTGCTGGGTAAGTCAATACTACAGGCTCAGTCTCCGTCCTTAAGCCTCTGTTTTTCGTGCTAACGTATGGACCACTCAGCTCTACTTCCCCGAGGACAACTGTCCCTTCTACCGTGCTACCATCTTCTCCAACTACTCCCCTTACAACCAGCCTGAGGCCTCCAAGAAGCTTCCCACCATGCAGCTTGCCGATGGCTCCAAGCCCCAGAGCACTGAGGCCAAGGAGGGCCCTTACTGGTCTATCATGTTGGAGGTCTCCGAGTCCTCTATGAAGCCCGTCAACCAGGAGACTCTTCTGGCCGACTGCATCCAGGGTCTCGTCAATACTGAGATGCTGAAGCCCACCGATGAGATTGTCTCCACCTACCACCGCCGCTTCGACCACGGCTACCCCACCCCCACCCTGGAGCGTGAGGGTGCTCTCACTCAGATCCTGCCCAAACTGCAGGACAAGGACATCTGGTCTCGTGGCCGCTTCGGTAGCTGGCGCTACGAGGTTGGCAACCAGGACCACTCCTTCATGCTGGGTGTCGAAGCCGTCGACAACATTGTCAACGGTGCTGTTGAGCTCACTCTCAACTACCCTGACTTCGTCAACGGTCGTCAGAACACTGAAAGACGTCTGGTGGACGGTGCTCAAGCATTCGCCAAGAGCAAGGCCCAGTAAAATGTTCCTTTCTCATGTACCATGATGGTTTTGATCAAACTATGTCAATCTTAATACTGAATGATGTCTTCAACGGGAAAAATCTAGAGGCGAGACTGGGAACAACGGAGCATTTTGCTATTAATTCGAGACGTCCGAGAACTTCTCTGCCGGCGTTTCATTCTGTGAATCACCTTACTTTCTTCTTCCGACCACCTTTGCACTTTTAACATTCTTGTTATACCATTTCTCAGACCTAAATCATGTTGTTAGATTTGCCTCGCATCTATTATATACCTTGCCCTTTATTCTGGTGGATTCGATCATTCTGACCCTTCTTTGACTGGCTTGTTTGACATGAGGTGGTTCTAAGATATAAGGCTGCTGCTGTCAGACTTTGCTTTACTACAATATATCACTAATCAACCAGAATATAATCTATCAATTTGAAGCAGCCTGCTTTGCGCTGTATCTCATCTGTAGAGCAATTCAGGCGCTTTGGGCCTGTTGACAAGAGGATCGCTCAAAGACAGGATCAGAGTACATGTTCTGGGGGTCTAATGGTATATCCATCTCTCCAGCTACAGAAATTCACAATGCTTCTTTCACAGACTATCCACAGAATGGCCAATCAGTAATCAGCCTGATTGCTATCCAGTTTCTCTTAGGTACTATGCAGTACTTACCCAGTTGCATCTTGACGCTACAACTGAGACACAACAGCATACTCCAATCAGCAATACCGCATTAATGAAAATGACAACGATCGCCACATAGATAGGTAGATATTAGTTAGTCATCACAGTCTCGCAAGCCACAAGACTGCATCCTGCGGCCTGTGACATAACCTGTGCTTTAAGGTAAGGTAGCCGATGGTGTACTCCGTAATCTGCATAAGCCCCCGATTGGACCAAAAATAACGTTAGACCTTTCCGCTGCCCCGACGGCATCACCCATGGATCTATGACCGTGAGCAACACGCGTCCAGGGGCGATGATATAATCAGTTGTTCAACCTGTCAACCTGTCACAAGGATGAAACATTACGGGTGGTCAGTCTCAAAATAGGTTGTCTAATCCCCAAATGGAAACAGAGTGATCTCGGATGGCAAGCTTGGTCTGGCGGATCTACAGTCTCACTTTCAAGTTCCGCCAGTCTGTGGCGAATGGCGACTTTGGGGTTCGTGATGATTCGTGGGAGTCATGGGTACAGGACGCGTAAGTATGGAGACGGGTTTGAGGTTAAGTCTCTAAATAACTCATAGCAATATCTAATTCTGTAGACAACAATTTGGACCCCAATCAGTGTCTCAAAATTATACAGGAATAGATCGAAACACGTATCAAGTCTCTACCCGGTTGTCACTCTGCTTATGTGAGATTCTGAGGCTAATGACCTAAGTTTACAGTAGAGCAAGCTGAGTCTCAAACAGTGACCCCCAGGAATTCACATTTAGGATTGCTGTTTCATATGACAGCCTGAAGTCTATGGATGCATATCTCAGCATTTCACTCAATCAACAAAAGTGGATGTCTTGAGGGAAGATGTACAAAGCATATACAGCCAGCAGGAGCTACAGTGTAAAGATGGGACTGGGACTACCAGCAACGCCGCCAATTTACGAAACACATGCACTGCTTCTGCAGACTTCGGTATTCCACTTTGTTGGACACTTCAAAGGTCACTGCTAAGAATCAGTTGGGTGCTTGCATAGTCCCTACCAATTCTTGAACACTCCTCCATAAATCAGATGTTGGTTTAATGCACACTCTTTCACTCACGGCCCCATTCGGCAACAGGCCTGTCTCTCAATGCAAGGAGTCCAAAATCGGTAGCGTCATCCTGAGCAAATGGATCATCCAACTCGGCAGTGGTAGCATCGATGTAGTCACGAAAGGCAGCTGAGTTTTCAAATGCCGTGAGATGAAGAATATTCTTCTTTTATCAGTCATATGTCAGCAACACAGAGTTCTGAGACCGCATAGAATGGGTACGCACAATATCTGTTGGCTCGGAGTTTCTGCGCCTCGCACATGGTCTTTTTTTGAAGATCAGGTACTCTGCAAGAGATTGCTTGGAGCTTGCGAGTAGTGGCGGATCTGTACCATCAAGGACTTCCTCTAGAGCAGGCATACGATTTTCATCGGTGCCTGCCACTTGATTGCCATGCTGAGGCGTATCAGAGGTCAAGGCAGTCTGTGCCCCAACGGCCGGCTGCTGTTCCATATAAGGCACTTGCTGTGCTATGCGAACGGCCTCTTGTCCCATGAGAGCCGCCTGTCGATGCAACCAAGCGGGTTCTGGCACGAGGACTGGCCCCTGTCCTTGATTTTCTGCGGCGAATTGCTGCCCAGTAGTATTTATGAAGATCTGCTGTGCCTCAAACCAAGCCTTCCAGCGTCTCAAGCGACGATGGTCCTTCATGCGGCGTTTAAAAATGTCCCCAACACTCTCGCCCTGCGCTGAAGGTGGCCCAGGATTTGGTCCTTTCTCGACATGTTCGGGTATTTTATGCTCGTCCGAGGCCACTGGGGCATTCGTAGCGCCGGCTACACGCATGCCATCGTCGGTGTTGTTATTCTGGACCTATTTCTGTTGAGACATCACAATTCAAAATGTCTTAATCTCAGCATAGTTACACTCACGTTTGGGAGGGTCTGGACCCGACGATGTCCGTTGACTTCGCTCGGGTTTCTCGAGTAGTCTTCCATCAAGCTTTTTGGAGAATATAACTCTCTATCAACGTAACGAGCTTCAGGAAGGCTGACTGAGTGCGATGGTTGCAGTCTCAGATCGACTGTTTTGATTGGAATCCCAATTTGGGAAGAGTCGGTGGGTTGAGGATCGTCGGAAGAATCCAGAGATTCAGGATAACGGGAATGCCTTGGAGCAGTAAGTGAGCACTGACAAAAGAGTCGAAGTGAATGTGAGAATCTTTCTCGAGGGTCAAGGTCAAGCAAACATGTTTTTGCGTGGTGAAAGCTTGAGCTGGTGAAGTCCTGTGAAGTCCGGAACACTCTAGGTGTTCTTTCTTGAGTCAGATCACACGGTGCCCTTGCCAATAATTGTAACCTTGATTGCTGGTACGGAAGACATGACTTGTCTATAGCCTTTGAAGAAGAAGCTTGTAAACTAACAGACTCATTTAGCAGACTGGTTCTACAGAAACAGTCGGTATGTTGATGCGGCCCTGCGCTCCTGTCTGTCATATGGGGATTTCCGTTAACTAAGGAATCATGATTGCAATTGCAATGAAGTCTATCTGTTAGTTTCTCCTTCCCACTCAGATCCTGCGATATGGCGGTTCTTTTCATCTCAGATGCCTGTAATCCACATTGGGATTCTTTGTCATTTGATGGCAAGGGAGATGAGCGATGGGTGTCCTGAATATCCTCCTGCAACAAGCTGGTGTCGTTATTTGCATCGGATATTGAACTTGAGATCGACTCTTGCTCCTCACTGTCTGAGACACAGTCAATGAAAGGAGCTCTCGAGCCTATGAAAGCCGCGCCATCACAGTCCACGGCCCAACGATGTACGGGCGGTTGGGGCAGCTGGGAGACTCGAGCTTTCTGGCGGAGAATCGTTCTGTCAAGGTGAGATTGAACGTCTTTCTCGGAGAGAACTATGGATGTCTGTCGGAACCGGATCATGACGGTTCGTGGTGGATTGGCTAAAACGGATGAGGATGACAGCATAGAACGGCCATGTCAGGAATATTGACGCAGACGATGACTCGCCGTCAAAGTACAATGAATCCGTCCGTGATACTTGTAACTTGTTTACCTGACCCCATTTGACAAATGGAGAAAGCCCATTCGCGATATAGAGATGAGCCGGGAAGGAGCCGCGCAGTCGATATTCGTGGTCCAGCTATTTATATATTTATATAGTTTCGAGTTACCCTGCAATTACGGAGAACAGAGCAACTGCGTAGTAGGTAACGTGCTCGTCAATGACATAGCCCAATAGAACCACTCTATAATAGTTCTAAACCTTTCACTGTGAGAGAATGCATGTAGTGCACATCATGAGATAGCTATCCACTGCATACTGCATACGTCAAGTCGAATGTGGCATCATGCTTTATGCCTGATACCTCAGGCATCAATCTATATCAGGCACAGCCAAAACGACAATAGGTATCTATATCAGCGCAATTACGGTAGCAAATAATCTAGTCAATTTCATCTCAAGGTTCGAAAATAAGTTCGTTATCCTACAACAGACACTCAGTCTCCAGCATTCTTTTCTCTTCTGTCTTGTCATCGCTGTCCTCCAATCTCCCTCATTTGGGCCCCAACTCGACTCAGCCTCTTCCGCTGCATCGCTACGGAGTACCTGTTATTATTATCTTTTTAGTCCCCTCCTCTAACCGCTTTTCTCATTTCTCTGGCTTACGACCTTCCGTTTCCTATCTTTTTGATTGCTACTCTTTCAGTTTCCCTCGTTTCCTCGCTTTTGTCTTCATCAACATCGACCACCCGCTCCCCCTTTCCGTCTTTCGTGGTTGCTTTGGCTGTATCATGCATCACCCACTACTCCCCCGACCGCCGCCATAGTCCGTCGGCCACCCCTCTCCAAGTCCATTCACTAACGAAACGGGCGACTAATAATTCCCTTCTCTCGACATTCTACCCATATTGCATCCATCACAACCCCTTCTTCCTCCTTGAGGCTGCTACGGTGTCCGTGGCTTCAGCAACTCCACCTTAAGTCGCTCTCTTCTTTTGCTACCTCCGCCTAGATCGAAGCTTTCCCCTTCGAGTCCCGATTCGCATTACCACTCTTTCTCCATTGCAACCTGGGTCCGTAACAGGCCATCCACCATCCGTGCCCATCATGGACGGGGATTTGAGTCTCTCCCAGTCCTTGGGGGGTTTACGGATTGCAAATCCAGATGATTCCTCTTTGCATTCATCTGAGGATACATCGACTCCAACTCCGGGCGCCGGTACCTTAACCACGGCAGTAGAATCAGCTCCAGCTCCAGCTCCAGCTCCAGCTCCAGCTCTAGACCTAGAGCGCGAGTCGACAATGCGATCGGCGTCAATACAAACCTCGAACGAGCACGATCAAGAGTCTCCTATCCCCTCATTTCCTGAAAACTACTCCAAAACCTCCGACGACTCCCTTCTCCTTCCTTCGGACCTACCACAGCACCAAACTCCGCAATACGTCCCCTATACGCCGCAACATCAACAGCAGCAGCAACAACATCCGCCTCAGAATTCCTCCTCGCGCCCTCTATCCGCTTTTTATCCGAACGGCTCCTCCTCGACGTTAGCCCGCGAAGGCTCCTATCGTATTCGTACGGATTCTGCTGCCTCCTCCGCCTCGGAGAGTCTAGCACGTGCAGAGTCCCGAGGTGGTTCTGCTGCCTATCAAGCTGGGGTTCCGGTGCGCGATAACAGTCACAGTGACCGCTCTTACCGGTCTGCGCATCGTGCCCCTGGGAATGGGCCAATAATGCGTCAGTCCTCACGGGCTCACGCACGCGGCGGAGGAGCCTCACAACTGTCCGGGTCCCCTTACGGCATGGAAAATGGACCGCCAACGAGCAGTGAAGACTGGCAAGAGCGTGGTGCAGCTGTCTCCGTCAGGCAAGAAATTGATGCTAATGGCAAGCCGGTCGCGCGGTATATCAAAAAAGGGGTCCGCGATTTCTCCTTCGGACAGACATTGGGAGAGGGTTCATACAGTACTGTCGTATTAGCGACGGATCGTCAGACGTTGAAGGAATATGCGATCAAGATTCTTGACAAACGTCACATCATTAAGGAGAAGAAGGTGAAATACGTCAACATCGAGAAGGACACACTGAATCGGCTCACAGAACACCCCGGCATTGTCCGACTCTACTACACCTTTCAGGATGAGCGCTCGTTGTATTTCGTGCTGGATCTCTGCAAGGGAGGCGAATTGCTAGGAGTGTTGAAGCGGATGACTACCTTTGATGAAGAGTGCACAAGGTTTTACGGTGCTCAGATTCTTGACACGATCGACTACATGCACAAACGCGGCGTTATTCATCGCGACTTGAAACCAGAGAACGTTCTTCTGGACAGCCAAATGTACATCAAAATCACTGACTTTGGCACGGCAAAAATCCTTAACAATCAAAGGAAGACCGATCAGAACTCAAGTGGGATGCCACCACTCGACTCTTCTGAGATCCCGGAAGATGAGCGGGCAAGCTCGTTCGTCGGTACGGCAGAGTATGTCAGTCCAGAGCTTTTGACGGACAAGAATGCCTGCAAGGCTAGTGATCTGTGGGCGTTTGGCTGCATCATCTACCAACTCCTGGCCGGCCGTCCTCCGTTCAAGGCTGCGAACGAGTACCTGACTTTTCAAAAAATCGTCGCGCTTGAGTACGAGTTTCCTGTGGGCTTCCCTACGGTTGCTCGAGACCTCGTCGAGCGCCTTTTGGTCCTTGACCCGGCTAGGCGTCTCCCGATTGAACATATCAAGAACCATGAGTTTTTCCAAGGAGTGAACTGGGGCTCGGATTTATGGACCCGGAAAGCACCCCGTCTCAAGGCGTACGTGCCTCCACCTCGTGAGCCCATCAAGCTTAATGGGGGTGGTGACAATGACAATTTCCCCCCCGTTATCTCCACGGCACCTTCGAACGCTCCCAATTCCAACGCCCGAGTAGTGCCGAGATTGGTAACAGAACTGCCTCCTCCGAGTCAACTTGATATTGAGTGGTCCCCTGTCCTGACGAAGACCAACGAAAGAATACTCAAATTAGGAAACTGGCTGGTTCTTAGCTCTTCCGCCGGCCATAGTCCTGTCTCGAAGAATGGGGGCAGTGAAGTCGAAGCGCCGAAAAAGTTTTCGCGCTTCTTCGGTGGGAGTACGACAAAGAAGCGGCAGCGTTTGGTTATGATCACTTCCTCAGGACGGATTATCATGGCTGCAGCCGGAGGGGACGACAAGAAGGCCAAGATGGAGCTTTCACTGCTCGCGCAGGGGACGTCGTATCGTAGTGCGACGGATTCGAAAGGGTTTTCATGTTGGGTTGTGGATACGGTATGCCCATCGTTACTTCCCTTCAAGTCTTCTTCTGCTAAGTTTCATGCGTACAGCGCGACAAACATCTCGTCTTTGAAGATCCAAAGCCGTCATCGAGTACCATGGGTGCGACCGCGTTGTCTGTCCAAGAATGGGTGGATACGCTAGACCGTGCGAAAGAGATGGCTCTAGCTCAACAGAGCAACGGGTCGTACTCTGATGAGGCATTCAGAGATTTGTCTTCTGGATTATCCAGCCACGCTAACACACTGGATCGAAGCTCGGAGCTTCAATCCGAGGGCGGCCCGTCTGGGCGGGCAACCTTGGTCAAACCTCAGCCTAACGACTCGGATTCAGTCAAAGGGCGGAAAAGATTTAGCAGACGCCATTCTAAGAACGGCCTGGCGGCAGTCTTCTGAGCAGCTCTTCCTATCATTGATGGTGACTATCAATTTATTTTCGAAGGGTCTATGCTCCGCTCATGGGGTTTCCTCTCTGGTGTCGGCCCTATTGCTTTTCGAGCCGGTTGCCTAGCTATTAGCCCTCAGACCTCCGTCGCCTCTTTCCTCTCGACCCAATTATAGGCAATCTCCGAAATGATGTCGGCAGACGCTATACATGTTCGTGCTTGGCCTGTCTCGCTCAACGTGTGGATATCCGAATTCATACATGGCCTTCTCCTGCCGTATATCCCCCTTTGATCATTCCATCGCTTCTCTTTTGTTCACAACTGAGAGAATCCCCTTTGTCTGGTTGAAAGATCTACTTTGATATTGCATTTCTGCAATGATGAGCGTGTTTTCTGAATCGATATTGCTGCATCTAGATGGGCAGGCGTATGCATCTGTCGCTTGTCGTACTGTTTGATTTTTGTTCTCTTCTCTTCTCATCTATCTCCTTTTCTTGACTTCTCTTCTCCGCCGTACCTACTCTACTCCGCCGACCTCCCGATCTATATACGGGAAAAGGACTCTTAGCCCAGTCGAGCTTCGGCTTGATCATGGAACAGAATAGGTCCTTGCAAGTGGACGACTTCTCCGACTAATGGCTCCTACCTTCGCACTTTTGCTGCCTCGGGTTGCTTTCTGTTATTATACCATTCGGTTTGTTACACTGAGCGGGCTTTTTTGGTTCTCAAGATCCTTCTTTTCTTTTCCCTTTCTTCTATGCAAATTTATCCTCCTTTATCCAAATGGTGATACCTCGCCTTTCCTCATTCCCTTCAAATCCTGTTTCTTCCCATCCATACACATTGCTGTTCCTGTTACATAGCTTTTGTCAATGCGATCATATAGTCGAAAATGACATTCGGCCACTATTGTCTGAATAGCTGCTCTACCCTTTTGGTCTATTACAGGATTACTTTCCCAGTTGCCACTGCAGGGAGTTGGACAAATCGAACAATTGTATCTTACTGATTCAAAAAGTGATACGATAGACTCTTAAAAAGAAGATATCACCAGGTCCGCAAATCGATAACCCACGACCCTCTTAGATTTAAAATGTCTATATACTAGGCAGTCCACGTGATACGCAAATATGTACTCATGAAACAAAGGCAAGAAGATATTATATGAACAGCCAATCGATTCGTGAATCGTCAAGTTCCTGTATCCAATCAAAATCGTCGTCGTCATAGTCAGTCGTCAAAGGCGAGCGGGGCGACTTGTCGAAGAGCTCGTCCTGTTCTGCACGTCGCCTGTTCCGCTCCTGTCGCCGTTGATCCCGTTTGCGCCACATCAGGCTGAGCACCCATGCGGCGTTGCGGACGTTTACGCTCGTGATGTCGTAGTAAAGTGCGCGGAGTTTCTCGAGAAGGAAGGGGCGGTGCGCGGGATCGCGGCATTCCGCGCCTGCGATGAACGTGGGCCAGATAAGGCACTTGAAGTGTGGATCGGCGACCGGGATGAGTGCAATCTGGTGGATGAGGAGGTTGGTTATTGTGCCGTGATCTGGAGGAAGTCTGAACGAGGTGGTAGCCATTGAACTACGTTCTGACCGTGGGCGAGAGAGGACGCGGCTGGCGTAAAGATAGACGGCGGCCTTGTAGATGGTGGCGAGGGCGATGCGCATCGATAGATCCTCGAGGTAGAGACAAGACTGCATTGATTCGGCCCACGCAACCGGGTCAAAGGCCTGTATGTGTTCGAGGAGGGCTTCGGGAGATTGGAGCGGCTTGGAGTCGTCGGGCAGAAAGACCGAGGGAAATGACATTGTGTGTTGCGAGATAGGATCCTTGTCAGGCGCCACGCAATGTCCAGCCTCGACGAAGAAGATGACTTCGAGCAGGTAGGCCGGGCAACCGACCCAGGAGGTCTCTTCCAGACGCTTCAGAACCGCTGGGCCCATAGTGGAGGAATAGAAAGGCTGAGTGAGAGAGCCGGGGCGCGCAAGGGTGGAGCCCATTAGCTGAATTCTGGCAACTATTGATCAGCTGTTATCTGAGTAGATGGATTGGTCAGGAAGCGGGAAGGCTTACAGGAGACAACCATCAAGGGCAAAGGTGTCCAGCCAGTTCATCATGCCCTGCGCGTGAGTCGGAGACTCTGATTGTTGCCGGCTCTTGAGCAATTTCTTCGCTCCTTCCAAGTGATACTTCCAAGCACCGTCTCCTGACTCGATGGCGTCCATGAGAGCGAGAACCATAATTGCTGCCAATGTCCGGTTATCGTTACGCATGATTGGATCACAGATGTCAAGCGAAAGCTGACGAAGAGCGCGTTGCTTAAAGCCAAGAAAGTGCTCATAGTCCTTGGAAGAAGGTCGCCTGGCCATGGAGCTTATCACAGCTCGCTCCACCTCTTCCGGAGAAAGCGCCGTGCCGCCATCTCCCGCAGTGTCTGAGGACCAGGGCAATGAGAACTCAAGGTTTGTCAAGATTGCGTGATGCAAAGCCCCTGTAGCAGCGAGAGCATGGGCGAGGACAGGGGAATCGCCAACCAAGAAGGTCAAATCACGGTACGGATTTCGGACATCGGAATACAGCGCAAGATAGCTCACTAGATGCTGGTTGACTGAAAAGGCGGTAAATTGTTAGACAGGTTCAGATTCTGCTACCGAAGGCAGGAAAAGCAAGAGGGGTTAATGACGTACAGTGAAGGATGTAGAACCTCGACAGCGGGCTGAGGTCTTTCAACACAGGGTCCACCAGCCCCCAAGGCGTCGGGATATAGATAGCGGCAGGAGTAGTACATTGGGTGGAGACCAAGCCGCCAGCGGTGCTTATTACAGCCTCACTGATAGAACCAACATCTGACGCACTTGGCGTTTCATCCGCCCTACATGTCGCAAATCTGTCCGATTCAATTGGAGCATGAGCTTCAGTGGTGGGCGGTGGTATCGCACCGTCGGCGAGCGTGGCATTCGCATCGTGGATATCAGTCTTTTGAGCTTCTGCAGCACCCATAACATCATCAAAGCTGCGTCCCATCATCTTTCCTCGACTAGCAACACCACCCTTGACCCAGACAAGAGGTTTACGATATCCCAGGCACTCCTTCCCCGCATCGCGACATTTTCGACAAGTGGGGAGGCCATTGTCGCAGATAATGCGGCGGCGACGGCAGGTGTAACAACCTTTGGTCATGACTTGAGAGATGTCATAGACTAGCGGCTGGTATGGCTACCTTATGCAATGCTGGACGACTGCTATCCTGTACAACCGATAAGAGAATATCTGAGCATGACACTCGCCATAATTGAGCAGGGTGTCAGGAAAAGTCGAAGGCCGTGTGCGCTTTCTCAAACCACCAAACCATCTCTTGAGGTGGACGAGACTGTCAATTCAAGGAAGGAATAAGTGCTCCGCAGGATACTTGTTTGAAATGACGGATTATCCGAGCCTGGACGGAGACATGAAAGGAGGAGTTTGGGGACAATGACGATTAATATTTCGGTATCGATAGTTAACTGCCAGCTATAAGATGAGTCATCATTCATGACTAAGGCACTTTGAGCTGAAGCGGGTTAGATCAAAACACCGGTCTTGTTTCATACGCTGCAATACATAAATTACGATATCAGATACCGTTACATTCATTCAATCCACCCGGGTATATCGTAGTGTACCACCATCAACCTTAATGATATCGTAGGCAGATTCTAAATTTCTGATGATTATGCTTGGAAGCTAGTTTATTTTGTAAAAGAAAGTAAGGGACGTAGTTTACCCCACTGTGTTGTGGAGTCGGTCCTCCATGGTACGGATACTCGGTGGC
Organism: Aspergillus lentulus; assembly: GCF_001445615.1. Lineage (NCBI taxonomy): Eukaryota > Fungi > Ascomycota > Eurotiomycetes > Eurotiales > Aspergillaceae > Aspergillus > Aspergillus lentulus. The sequence goes on from NW_028322122.1 coordinate 758,865, forward strand.
CCGTAGTCTACCAAGTAGGTACCTAGACATATGTACTTCTAATGTTGTGCTTCTGTGTGGATATTTGCCGCTTGACTGCTACGGAGTACTGCTTCCGTCTCTTGTTTCAGCTTCTGAAGTTTGCTAATGGTCTCTTTGTCCGGGATTTTCGTGGTCGCACCGTCTATCTAGATACTCTCTAGTCTCACCTTAGTCTCCCCTCGGAAGTCACTCGGCTTATCCATTCCACGAGGGGCGCAACATATCGCAGCGGGGAATGCATCCACTAACAATCACAATAAACGCGGTTAGCTTTCTTTAGACGATCTTATCAAGCAGTCAATCTCCCTGTTTTCAGCCAGGTCGCTTTGGGTCAATCGAATATTAAATGAACACTGCACGCCGCTCTCTCTGGTGTCCGTCACCTAGTGGTCTCCCAAGCGCTTGAAAGCTGAGCTTGAATCGGAGGCCATGATCATTAAGCCTTTTTCCACTGCCGCAATTGAAATGGTCTCTCAAGCCCAGGTTCTTGATCGCTCTGCGCCAATGCAAGGCGCACCCTCTTCTGTGTCGCGTCATTCGCATAGCGGTCGCCGCCATCGCTCGAGTCGTTCTCATCATGGCGGTCCTTCTCATCAGCCGCAGAACGATTTTCCAATCTTCACCCACACTGGTGATGTTGAGATAGTGATACGCGCCGGTGGACAGGAACGACGCTATCTTTTGCATCGATTGATATTGGCACAATGCTCCGGGTTCTTCGAGGCCAGTACGAGCGAGGGATGGTCGCGACAGGGCACAGCGAGGCCTCAGTACATCGATACGGGGGTAATGTCCCGGATCAGCGAGGATAACTCGTCGCTATCCAACGGATCAACCCTTGCGCAATCAGAGAGCGGCGCATGCGGAGTTCACCCAGAAAAGCGGAGGTGGAGATACGAGTTGGACTGGGAAAACAAGGCGGAAGACGAAGAGCCTATACTTGTGCAAAAGGTCAGTCTGAACAGTATTGATACGAAGTCCAACCACTGACGATGATATGAGAATATAGCAGCCAACGTTCTCCAACGTCATAGGGAGCGATGCTGTCCACTATCCACCGTCGATGACCAAACCTTCGAGCGCGCAAACTGGCTTCATCCGATCGATGGCAAATCTAGCAGGGATGCAATCTGTGGTCAACCTGCCTCACACGGCAAATACAGTAGCTGCGGACATGGATCCAATTATACGTGACTATGACAATTTGTTTCGCCTGTTCTACAACTATGCTCCTCTTCTCAATAGTGTCAACATTGCAACTGCTTATGCCGAGTGTCGATCTCTGCTTGCGCTTGCGGACATGTACGATGCCTTGGCGGTTACTGGACCTCGAGTAGACCATCATCTTCTCGGATTCGGATCTCGACTATTTAAGCAGATTGCCAAATACCCTCCGAGCTACCTCAAGTTGGGGTACCTCGCGCGCAGCCGGGTCATCTTCTCCGAGGCACTGATTCACGTTGTGGGCCAGTGGCCCGCGGCTTTACCGCACCTTCGCAACGGCTCATACTCACCCCTCCCGAACTCGGTTCTCGACATCATCGAGGACAAAGTCGAAGATCTCGAAGACCTCAGGGCGCGCGTCGACTCGAAGCTTCTGCGGTTGACGCTCACCACCTCCCGCGGCGAGCGCGTCACCCCCACAAACGCATATCTCGACTGGCTCGCCGTCTCCCTGTTCCGCCAGTGGCTCGTGGACAACACCACCCCTCCGCCGGCTCCGATTCTCAAAAACCCCTCGACGAACCGTCTGCCCGCCACAGGCGCAAACGTCAGCGCCAGCGCCAGCAACAATACCGGCCGCAGCCATCGCACCCAGGAAACGACATCGCGGGCCCCTCCTCCCTCGCCCCCTCTCACCCCAGCACAGGTCTACCGACTCATAGGCTCCCCCTCGACACAAGTCTACCTCTCGCACGACGAACTCAAGAAATTCCTCAAAGTGCACCCCACCCCATCCGCAGACTCGCTCTACACCCGGGACGTCCTCAAACGCTTCGAGCGTAAAATGGACGAAATCAAGCGGCTGGCCCGGGAAATCGTCAAGCCGCTGCTGAGAAATTTCCTCGAGTTGGACCTGAAAGGTACCGAGCTGGGCGACTCGGCGCTCGGCGCGTTGCCGTATCTCACCTGCACGAAAATTGAGGATGAAGATATCCCTTGGGATTGAGGAGTGACGATGACGAATAATGATGCTTATACGCGCTTTTGCTTCTGATATGATTTGATTTTTGGATGAATTAATGACACGGCCGCTTATGTATGGGAAAATGGCGGAGTTTTTATTCTGTTGTTTCCCGTCATGTCGATACGATCACGATACCCCCTGCTATATTATGCCATCTGATTCTAATTCTCCCCTTCGTTGGTTTGCCGGTCTAAAGGCAATGCTTTTATCCCGTGCTGTTTGATGTCTAGACGTAGTGTGATGAAGTTGTTCATTAGCTTAGTTAGGCTGTAATACAATCGATGTATTGACTGCTCTTCTGTGCAGTTCCCTCCCTCCCCCCCCCCCCCTGCAGTACACAAATATGAAGCATGGAGGGTTTTATATTTATGAGCGCTAATCAACGTGTTCTACATATTGTACAGCATGATACACACCGGAGACGAGAGAATAATCATACAGAAACGCCCGAAGGGAGCTAAGACTTCTCTCCAATAACCTCTAAACCCCCCATCCATTTCCGCAGCACTTCCGGGATCACAACCACCTTCCGTTTCTCATCCCATCCATTCTCCAGGATAGCGGCCAGCACACGCGGAACGGCCATTGCTGTCCCATTGACAGTGTGCGGGAAGCGAGATTCCTTCGCTGAGCCTCCGCGCACACGTGTACCCAGCCGTCGACTCTGGTAATCCGTGCAGATCGAGGCGGAGGTAACTTCTCCCCAGCCGGACTCGAAATCAGGCGAGGAGCTGCCGCTGCCGCTGCCGCCCGCGGGGGCGCGCTGCCGCGACGGGAAGAGAGCCTCGACGTCGCGTTTGCGACTGGCGCTGGCGCCGAGGTCTGTGGTGGGCATTTCCAGGACGCGGCAGGGCAGGTTCAGGGAGGTGAGGATCTCGGTCTGGATGTCCAGGAGCTCGGCGAAGAGGTCGTCGGAGGAGCTGGTTGCGGGGAGGGTATCGGCCCAGCCGAAGAGTTCTACCTTAGTAAATTCGTGCACGCGGTACAAGCCCTTGGTGTCGACGCCGCGGGAGCCTGCCTCGGCGCGGTAGCAGCGGCTGGCGCCGACGAGTTTGAGGGGGAGGGAGGAGGCGTCGAGGTCGCGGCCGGCGTACATGGCTGCCAGAGGGATCTCGGCTGTGCCGGTCAGGGAGCGCTGCGGCTTACTCTTGTCCTTGTCGCTCTGCTCGATGGCCCAGATCTGCTGCTCATTGTGCTGGTCGCGGGGTTGGAAGCCGCAAGCTTCGGCGATGTAGGAGTAGACGATCGATGGCGGGGACACGACTTTCCAGCCGCGGTTGCGGGCTACGCTGAGGGCGTACTGAACCAGCGCTTGTTCCAGCAGCGCTCCTTCGTTTATCAAAAAGTACCAGCCCCAGCCTGTGGTGGTCGCAGAGCTTGTAAAATCGATAAGATCGAGCGCGGTGCCGATAGCGACATGAGACCGCGACGGGTCTGGACGGCTAACCCATTCTGGGGGGGACTGGGGGTCGAAATTGATGTATGTGACAAGCTTTGGATCGTCTCCGACGGGGGTTTCGGGGGAAGAAAGGTTCGGCAGGGATAGGGCGAGCCGTTGGATTTCTTCTGTGCAGGTTGTTCTCCGGGTATTCATCGCATGCGATTCATCCTTCAATCGTTGTGCCTCCGACCGAAGAGATGCCAATTCTTCCTCAATGGCACTGGATGCGCCATCTTGTCGAGCGGATGCCGCATGATTCGCTATGGTCTTCTCCAATTGCTTAATGCGGGACCGCGGCGTTTTGAGATCTTGATCAAGACGCCTTGCTTCTTCTGACAGTTCCTGGATTTTGTAGGGATAATCAGCATGCGCCGGGTAATTGCGATCAACGCTGTTTTTCGAGTAGAGCTCTGCGTTCTGGCGGATATGTTTGATGTCGGGGGTGGGTTTCGGAGCCGTTGGGGGCCGCAGCAATTCCGAGTTACGGACAGACGCAGTGAAGTTGCGTTGTGTGAGCCTGCTCGTCAATCTGCAATTGAGGCAGATGTACGGTGGTTTGATCGACGCCATGGCAGGCCGAGGGAGGTGTTGTTATAAATGCGCGGGAGATATGGGCCGATGGAGGAAAAAGATAAGAGCTGAGCTGGCGCCGCCTTTCCTAATTCGGTAATCTGCATTCTAGCACTTTTATGTTCTTGGTACCATACATTCCCAGTATATATATATATGATACGTTCCGTCGTGCATTTTCTCTGTATTTCATATTGTATATGTCCGCTGCTAGAAATATATCGTTCACAATCCCTCGTCCCTCCCATTGATATCCAGGCCGGCAACGTGCAAGTATCGACCAGTTGCGTCCCTGTGATTCGTTCGGACTTCCTAGCAGATTTCTGGAAAAAAATGCTCTAGAAGCCCAGTTTGTGCTTCTTGATTCTGGCACCGACTCCAGCGATAATCAATACCGCTGCGACAAGAACACCCCAAAGCGGAATGTGCAGGACAGCCACATTATATGTCGTCTTGGTTGCCGCTGCCACCGTTGCTAGTTCCAAGACAAGCACCGAGTAGCCAAAATGGCGGTGGTACTTGTATAGTTTCTTGCCCGCTTCGGCACTTCCAAGGATCGCGACAGGGAAGAAATACTGAACAACTCCCAGCAGTGCTTGAAGGACGATGCAGATGTAGGTGATAAGTCCAAAGACAGCATGCGGCGATGTCAGCCGCGGATGATCGCCCTTATTAATCTCGATGATGGTGAATGCGGTGACGAAAGCAGCCAGGCTGATTGCCTGCAGCGAATAGTGGATTCGAGTGCCCAGGAGCTTCTGCTGCGGCGTTGCCGTTGGCTGTAGGATGAGAGCGGCTTGTACTTGGAGAAGTATAGCGGAGGAGTTGAGCAGCTACAGATATTAGGCATCTTTCATAGTACCATCTATACTCCATGATATGGGGTCGACGACTCGACGTACCGGATGAGCAGAAAAGAAGATCAAAGGATGGGAGAAGATGCCAGCCCAGACGAGGGCCGCAAGCTAGGAAACCGCGTCAATCACAGTGACACGAGAAAGCAGACATGCTAGCTTGAATAACCAATCTGCTGCAAGGGTCACCTTACAAGCAATATGCCGCACTGAGCGACAGCGGCAGTTCCTACAGCCGATGAGTTAGTATCAAGCCAGACAACCTCACATTCAGCAGCGCATACCTTTGATTAAATTGCGGTAAATAGGGTCGCTATCTGTTTGCGTTACTGCACCTGGTCCACCCAATAATGGCTCATCTTCTCTGGCCTCAATGGTCTGAGGGTGTTCCTGAGGGACTCCTGTGGCAGAGGCCATGAGTATGAATATTACTGCGGAGGTCGGTTATCGTCTTCAAGATGGTCTTCGAGGTATGGAGATATTTGTTATTGAAGAAAGATAAGAGATTCAACCGGCAGTCTGGAGGTTAGATGCTTGTTGCTTATTATAATAGGCAGGCCAAGTCAATGACGAAATTCAAGGGGGCTGATTGCCAATACATGCGGAGAAGACCAACTACGGAGGAAAATCGAAGGACCATGGAAGTCCGTACACGCCCACTACGCACGCCAGTCGATTCTACAGGACAAGTAATTCAAGATCAATGATCTTTTATCGGATTCAAAGCACTCGATATTATGTCTCCAAACAAAATCACAGGCGACCCAGAACTGAACCCTAGAATCAAAGCAGAAGCCAAGATCAACAACCTCATCGTCTTCGATCTGCTGCATAGTTAGCAGAACACACAGACTCAACGTCACAAGTAGAAAACAGGAAAAGATGTCCTAGGAGACGTTTAATAGACAAGATTAGCATTGGTCTCAAGCATCCTCGCAATCACAATCACAATCATTATGGAGTTGGGACTTGCAACCATACCAATGTTCGTTGGCAAGTCGGCACGACTCATGGTCGCACTCATGGCTACAGAATCTCTCACGAAGATGGTCGTTTAGCTCTTCCTCATCACTGTCGCTGTCATCCATGTCAGTGTCAGTGTCATTGTCACTGTCGTCAGCCTCTCCACCAGGGCTCGGGGGGCATGAGAATCCGTCAGTCTGCAGCTGCGGGCTAGTAAACGTCTCGAGTGTTGGGGATAGACCAGCCTGGAGGTCCTGGGATTCCTCCTGTCCCAAGGCTACAAGTTGCTCTTCGATGTCATCCATGACTTTGCTGATGATATCGGCCTCTTCAGGGTACGCGTACAATAGGTTCGTCTGTTCCTGGAGGGCGGCCAGGAGGGCGTCGCGTTCGTTGGATGGGTCTTGGTAGGTAGACATCTTGATATTCTGAGATAAGAACGGGGTCGAATTTTATCAATAAAAGATATTCGAAGAAGAATGGATATCACTGCTGAGAATCAGGATGATGATGGTAATGAGGCCATTGCAAGTGCAAGTCAAGGCCATTATATAGACCGACGAGGACAAACATTCGTCTTCATCTGGACAGATAGCATCTGTCTCATGCGATGTGTTTATTGATACAATTCGAGCCCGAGTGTCTCAAAATTTGTGCACAACGGAACAGTTGAAAAGCCATTGTTGTCTTGCACAATGCATTGTCTACTTATATACGTCTTACAACATTCAGACCCATTGTGGAACAGACAACGCGAGATTGAGCGCATTATTGAGTAAATCCAAATGAGAACAGAACGTAGCTAGAGAAAATGAGAAGACATCAATGTCCTTGAAACCACAATCCGACACTGTTATGCCCAAGGCATCTGTATCACGGCAGTCTCCTCCCCAGAACCTGGTCGACCAACGACAAGTTCCGCGCTGACATTGTCTTTCTCCAGATTCATAATAATATTGAAAATGGTCCTAGACCGTACCGCAGGACCGCGACTAGGATCCTCCGAGCAGCAGATAGCCTGTGGCGCATTGAAGGTATCCGAGAAGATCTTGTCTCGTAGGAGACCTGGTGTGATCTGAGACCCGGAGATACCGCCACTGATCAGCTCACGAAGGAGCTGGCGGACTCGATCCAGCCGAATTGGAGAGCCGGAGAGCCATGGGGGCTCAATCACGTTCCGATTTTCGATGAAGTGGTTCGAGTGGGTGATAGTTCCCAGCACATCTTCCTTGAGGTACACATCTCCCAATGGCGAAAGTTCAAGTCCCAATGCGGTTGTGCTGTCTGCAACTAGGATGTGTACACTGCAAGCTATACCTCCCAGCTCAGAGATCCTTTCAGCCGCCATCTGGGCCGATTGACTTTCAAGACACAGGCGGAGCGCCACATGGATAGGGATTTTTGAACTGATGCACGGTTTCGCCCGAATGGCGTTGAGGCAAACGCCTACACCTGCACTGTTGAATCCGATCTTTCCAACAATACCGGCCTGTTTTAATATCAGTGTTAGTCTATATTGTCAAATGCAAACTGCGAGGGCAGACCAACCTCGGTAACCATGAAGACTTTTGGTTTGCCGGGCTGTTCGACTGACATGATGGCGATATTCTTCCCCGCAGCGGGAGCCCAGTCCCAGTTCTGAGCCAGGACTCGTCCATTGTCATGTTTCTTCCAGGATAGACTTGTGCAGCCATCGGCAAAACTGCCCATGGCAATTTCACTGCGACAGTTCAGCGCCACAATGTCGAGAAGATCCAACCCCGCTCCCTCTGCTATACCCTGCATCTCTGCGTAGATGTCGGGCAGTTTCTTCTCTAGTGATTCACGGAACTCCTCGGCGAGATTTGTGACAGCGTCCCAGGACATCTTGGAGGCCTCCAAAAACATGGCCTCGTAGACTTTTATTTGATCCTGGATCTGCTGTGATAGGATTCGGCCATGTTCAAGTCCGATCTATCGGTGACCATCAGTCCATACTTTGCAGAAGCAAAACAAGATGATGTAACGAATACAAGTGTGGGGGAAAGTTACTTCTCTTGGAGAACCCTTCAGCTCCAATCTGGGCGGTTCTTGTATCTGAAGCTGCATTGTGAGGAACGGCACGTAGGTAACTGTATGAGTATACCACGAGACCTTCAACGCCTGGTATCAGCAGTCTGAGGATGGAAATAGATGGAAATTCCAAGATTTATAAGATTCGGAGTAGTTGTCCCCTCACTTGGTCGGCTGTTCTCCGAGACCCCTGTCATATGCTGATTGGGGTCGTACTCGGAGATAGTTGGTCATCTATGTATACGTACCTGACAGCGTTATAGCTTCATCATTATTCTTGAACTTGCAAAGAGTTCTGACAATTGAGTGACTAATACTTGTACCTGCATTCTGGGAATTCTACCTCTCTCCCATGTTATGTCATCTATGACAGGCCACGCTATGTCTAGTATACTCCAAAACAAGCGAATATGAGCCCCATCCATCACGATCATTCACTCTCATCGCACACAACTACAAACAACGTCATGCGCTATCCAAACCCTACAACATTCACTACCTCATGTTTGTTGATACTCTGCATGCACCTCGCGTCCAACCTCGCGTCCATATCACCCTACAACGCCTCCCTCCTGCCTCCTCCTGCCTCCTCCTAACAACCACTGCATACAAACCTCAAGAATCAACACCATGCCTGCAGAAATTCTGTAACACTTCTCTACCAGCTCCATCTCCTCACCTCAGCCTGCCCTTGCAACCCTCCGGACCTCATCTCTTTTCAATTAAACCCCATAAAACAATAATCCAAAATGGCCAACGCAGAGCAAGAACGCCAGAAGATCCTAGCCACCCTCTCACACATCTTCTGGTCCAACACCGACATCTCCACCGGCATCACCCACAAACCCTACGGCGTGGACTGGATCAACCTCGAAAGAAACATGTACCGCCTCTGCGTCCTCCAAGGCAAGGTCCGCGACGGTGACAAGGTCCCCGAGGATCCATGGGAGATGTTCCTACGCGAGTTTGCGCCGCTTACGAAACGTCCCGCTGGTCAGCGACAGCCCTCGACTGCGTACTTTCCTAGCTCGATTTTGCGGTCTTCGGTGGGGAACGTGAATGCAAACGCCGGTGGCAGTGCCAGTGCGGGTCAGGGTGGTCAGCTTCATGTGCGTTTCGAAGTGCCTTTGCTGCGTCGCTCGGATGAGAACCGGCAGAACTTGGGCCGTATCCCGCGTTACTTGAATTGAGGGCAGGCAGGCTGGGGCTTGGTTTTGTCGTTCTGGATGTCGATGTCTTGTGAGATTGTGGGTTTCTTTTTGTCTGGATGGTGGAAGGAGACTGACATGTTTGCAGGCATTTTGCCAATTGCGGTCAACTTGATCTGCCCGCGTTGTCTGGTATAGTGGGATGGCTGGCTGGCTTGGTACGGATACGCAATGGACAAACATCAGTGTTGTGCGTTTTGAAGGGCATGGTCATGGTCATGGAATGTTGGTCCTGTACAATAGTTGCTTGCTTTGTGAGATGTAAATGCATCCATTCTAAGACTGTATGTATCCTGAGTTTTGTCTCCAACATCTGTCATACACCATCCAACTCTTACTCAGTGTGCAAGGGTCTATTTCTCCATGGATGTGGAAACACTTAAGAATCCTTGATCAAATGCTTAAACAGCTTATCAAGGTAATAAGCAGATTGCTTAGGGTACCGAGTCTTCTCCGGTGAATTAAAGTCGATAAAGGTACACCCGAACCGATCGGTATAGCCCGCAGCCCATTCTGTACCACTATTAGCATGACAATTTCACACGAGACAGAAAGCTCACCCCAATTATCAGTAAATGTCCAGGCAAAGTAAGAGCGGATATCAACCCCGTCCTCCTTGACTGCACGAGCTAGTGCCCACCCAACATATCCCTCGAAGAACTTGATGCGGAACTGATCGTTGAGAACACCAGGTGTCGGCGTTGTCTCGCCCTTGGCTGTCGTGCCATTTTCCGTCACGTAGATGGGCATCTGATACCGAGACCAGATCCAATTCAGAAGCTTTCGGAAGCCCCAGGGGGCAGCCCGCAGCCACTCCGTGTCGCTCTCTCCGCCTCGAAGAACACCCTGTTTGTTGAAATCATGGATCTCCACATTCCCCTTGTGGTCGTTAATGTCCGCAGGCGTGGTCTTGTGCTTGACGAAGAAGGACGTGTACGAGTTCATGCCGTAGAACTCGGAACTCCCAAGCACCAGCTTCGACTCCTCCGGCGTGAACTTGGGCAGCCGGTCACCCAGCTGGGCCCTCATCGAGGCCGGATAGTCACCCGTCTTGTAGAGCGGGTCCGCGAACCAGGCAATCTCGAACTCGCGCGCGCGCTCAGCGGCTTCTTGGTCCAACGGGTCGGCTTCGTCCCATGGCTCGGACCAGTTCCCGTGAAGCGTGATGCCGATGGTCCCCTGCTGATGGGGCTGGAACTCCTGCTTGTAGAGACGGGACACATGCCCGTGGGCAACCAGCTCCGTGTGCGCAACGATGAATGGCTCGGTGGACGAGTCACCTTCCTCGTTGCGGTCCCGGAAAGAGGAGCGACCCGGGGCGTGGACGCCCGCCGCATATCCAGCAAGCGTATAGACACCTGGCTCATTGATTGTGATCCAATGCTTGACGCGATCGCCGAGTCTCTCGAAGCAAACACGAGCGTAATTGACAAAATCCGGCACGAACTTTTCCTGGTTCAGCATGCCGCCATAGCGATCCTCCAGGGCTTGTGGTGTGTCCCAGTGGAAGAGGGTGACAAACGGTGTGATGCCATTACGGAGCAGCTCGTCAACGAGGTTTGAATAGTATTCAATCCCTTTTTCGTTGACGGGGTCGTTGCACCCTCCAAGAGGAATGATTCGAGACCAAGAGAGGGAGAAACGGTATGCATTGACCCCATACGACTTCATAAGCGCCACATCTTCCTTGTACAGGTCGTACGAGCGCACCGCGTCGTCGGCACTGCTTCCGTCCTTCACCTTACCAGGAGTGTGTGCAAAAGTATCCCAGATTGATTGGCCTTTACCGTCTTTATTCCAAGCTCCTTCCACCTGGGCCGCCGCGGTGGCGTAACCATGGAAAAAGTCGCTCCTCAAGACCCCTTTGAGATCTTGAACGGATTGCAGGTCCATGTCTCGTCGCTCCAGATCTCTTGGTGATCTGTTTCTGGATAGTTCTAAGCCAGTATACACCCAGGTCAGAAGAACCCGTAGATGAAAGCCTTAATTCAGCGGGGTGATTGAATACCAGATTCCGTCCACGGTTCTCATGACAATTGGCAGGTTGAATTGATCAGGCCTGCTTGCTGTCATAAAGATACCCGGCTAAATTGGAACATTTAGCTCGTTAATTGGCCGATCTACTCCACCATTCTGTCTCTATTGCTGGATAAATCCATCTGGCATCGACCAAGTGGGGTCTCCAAAGAGGGGGAATAAATGATGTATCATACATCAGATCAGGCGTTGAAACCTTACAAGTCAGTCGAAGTGAGGACGATGTACCTGATTCCCCGACCGGATCTAAATAACGCTACGCTGTCTTATGGTGATAGGAGGATTGGGGAGGGGACAGAAAATGGTGGTTGGCGCTCCATCCCACCTGGGAAGCCATCCTGGCCCCTGGGAGTGCCTGTGAAGGCAGGCGGGTAGGATGTGCCAGCTGTCAGTGCCTAGGTCTCTGATTGTATATTGTTACTACGATTAAAGAGACGAGCTTCTTGACTATCATATAGCCACACGCACAGTGAGGAAGTCAACGCTGAATCCTATGAGGTCCCCTGCCCTGGATTTCGATCCGAGGTCCATTGTTAGGAAAGCAAAGGACTGTTTTACGGCCGAATTGCGAGTGGACAGTCACAGCATCCTTTATCTGACCGTTTTCCCAGCTGAAATCTAACTTGAAACCTCCACGAGCGCAGATGTTCCGAAGAGATCCAGAACTCCAGGCTCTCGGGCAAGCGGGAAGGAGCCTAATGATTCCCTCCTCATGGGATTGAAGGAGCATCTCCAGGATACCTGCGCCGGCGCCAAAGTTACCGTCGATCTGGAACGGTGGGTGAGTGTCCAATAAGTTGGGCAGGGTTGATTGCGCCAGTAAGAGATCAACGTGCTTCGCACACTCCTCAGCTTCCAGCAATCGTGCATGCAGATTGATTAACCATGCGCGACTCCAGCCCGTATGACCGCCTCCATGGGCCTCACGTCTGTGCAGTACGAGCGAGCAGGCGTCGGCTATTTTGGGTGTTTTTTCCGGGCTGATGGTATCTCCAGGATGCAAGGCCCACAGATGGGAAACATGCCGATGCCCGGGCTCTACTTCCGCATAGTCCGAAGCCCATTCTTGTAGTTGCCCGAAAGACCCGATGCGCAGGGGTGGAAGTCGATGCAGGGCGTCTAATGCTGCAGGCGCAAGCTTAGCCTCTATCTCTAACTCTTCGACACTTTTCAGGTAAGCGCTCAGCACGGCATTCACAATTTGAATATCAATGGTGGAGCCTTCGCACAGGACACCGCGCTCTCCGTTTTTATCATAGAACGTGTTTTCGGGCGACAGTGATGGATTCGTGACCAAATACTCTCCAGACGCATCTTCAACCAAGAAATCAAGAATAAATTGCACACATCCTTGCAGAATTGGAAACATTCTCTGGAGGAATTCCTTGTCGCGGGTGAAACGGAAATGATCCCAGATATGGACACAGAGCCAAGCACCTCCTAGAGGCCAAAGAGTTGCTGGCATCCACGTGTCTACAGGAGAAGTATCAGCCCAAATATCGGTGCAGTGATGAGCGACCCAGCCACGGCAGCCGTACATCTTCTGTGCTGTCTCTTCTCCTGATTTCGCAACTCGCTCTAGTAGAGAGAATAGCGGCATCTCGCAATCGGAAAGATTGCAGACATTTGCCGGCCAGTAGTTCATTTGCAAATTAATATTTATCGTGTATTTACATCCCCAGGCTGGATGAAAAGACGGATTCCATATGCCCTGTAGCGTCGCTGGTAAAGCTTTGTCCCCATTCCGACTGCACGATATCAACAGGTAGCGACAGTAATTATGGTAGAGTGCTATCAGACCAGGGTCACGCGAGTTCTTGATTCTCTTGTCAGTTGGCATGTCACAGTTCTCGGGACTCAGGTGCAATTCCATGCGACCATAGAGTGACCGGTAGTCGTTCACATGTCGCTCCCAGATCTCGTCAGTAGAGCGCAGCAAAGCTGTTTCCAAATCAGAAGAAGCCTCCTTGTCTATGTCGTCGCAACGGTAAGTGGTTTGCGCTGAGATTAGCATCAGCGCATCTTGCGCATTGACCAGCAGTTTGTTTCCAATTTGAGTGACTGAATCTTGATCATTTGCTGTGCGAACTTTGACCATGCAACAAGCTCTGTTGCTCTTGTGTCCACCAGGGGTGATATGCATGGTAATTGTCCGGTCTTCTGCTGTGACATCGTCAAGATATTCATTTGTTTCGTATTCCAGCTCACTCATTCGAGTAAGCCGCAACGCAAACTCCGTTTTCTGAGATGCCTGGACTCGAATGGCAATGACACCGTCGGGGTTGCTGGCGATGACTTCCCGTCGAACCTTTACGCCTTTGTGCTCATATTCCACACGACAGGTAGCACGCTCAATATCCAACGACCGTCGATAGTTTTGCGTATATTCGGGGGCATGATCAAAGTCCAGAAACAGAGTCCCCAAGGGTTCGTAATGCCGTTGACTAATGGGATGAGAGAAGAAGGCCAGACGAACCAGCTTCTCCGCCTCTGTGTGGTTTCCTTCTCGGATCAGAGACCGGAGACGTGGGAGATACCCGAATGTATCACGAGGAACACGATTCTGGGGCCCTCCATACCAAACCGAGTCCTCGTTGAGCTGTAGCATCTCCGTATCAATTCGCCCATAGACCATGGCGCCCAGACGGCCATTGCCAACTGGCAACGCTTCCTCCCAGTTGCCAGCAGGCTGCTGGTACCAGAGTTCCGACATCATGGCGTGTAAATCTAACCAAACGGCCAGTCATCTTGTTTAATCAACGAGTGTTGACCTTGATCGTGGCCGTGGATTTATCCCGGTGACAGACCCATGTCGGTTGCGTCGGGCCGCGAACCGTGTCTGTTTGGTGGAAAGATCAGATAACCATGGCTAGAACTCTAGGACAAGAAGCTATCGACGCTAAAGGTTTTAGTGAAATGCGGAGAATTGTCCGTGGAGAAGGAAACGAGTAAGGAGACTTTATCCTAACCCGAACAGGTTTGAATCCGAGCGGGGAACTTGTCAACGTCAACAAAGCAGGATTGAAAGAAAAAGAAGCCCAAGTTCCCAAGTCCTAACAGACGATGCAACAGCAATCGGTCATGTGCCTCCAGTCCTGCACCATCCGACCAAGTCCCCCCCTCTTGTTATCGACGGTCTTTGCTATCTTCTATACGAGTTCAGCGACTTGATTTCAAATACTTGGTCCGAGAAGATATATTCTGTACACAAGACGGCCATGGTCTGCTTTAACCCTCCAAGACCGCTATTCTACGGTTTCTACCCCAGGTTAGAATTCCCCCGGATCATGAATGACAGCCCTAGTCCTTGTTTCTAGCTGACCTGAGCTAAAATGGCCTTTTTAGCTTCGAGGAGTACAGGCTGTACAGCACTAGCCATGTAGACTGCTAGAGACGCGACCGGATCCGTCTGGTGTTGTCCATTAGCTCTCCATCGAGGTAAGGGAGGGCACCTCAATGGCGGAAAATTACCAGCCACAATAAGAAAACCATCATGGCCAACCTCGCAAACAGGTCATGATTGGCATTCTAGGGAGCAGCGACAAGCCTATCTGAGCCATGTTATTGACACTCTGCGGCTAAATACACGAGCTTTATCCATGGACTATCTACTGGTGCCATTCAAACCACTATTCTTTCGATCATACCATCTCCGTGTCGAAAGAGGAGCAAGGGCCTAATAGGGTGGCGGTTCGATTCGACATGTGTTTGTCGCACAAGCAGCGTCCGACCGACATGATCGGCGACAATCTCATATAGTGGTGTGGCCCCAGTAGGCCAGTCAAGGAGGAGTATCCTCGTCAGTGCCTTATTCTCTTCTCTTTGCTGTTTAGTCATCCATTTCAAGGGAGTTTCGTTTGTCTCACAAGGCCTTTGGTCTAGTGAGTGCCTGAGCCCTTCATAATGCGTAACCCGATCGATGTCACGGCCACACATGAGAGTGAACTCGAAGTGAAGAAGGATGGAGCACATATTGAAGAAGTCGTGCTTGCCAACCTGACCGAGGAGGACGTTTTTAGGATCTCCCGGGAAGCACTAGATCTTCGGTCTTGGACTGGCTTCCGCTTATTCTTGATCATCTTCGTCCAGGGATGCAACCAAGCTGGTTATGGTATTGACTGGGCCGTTATCAGTGGCATCAATGCCTTGCCAGCATGGCACGCCTATTTTGGATTTGGAACTAGCGGAGGCACATACGGCTTGCTCAATGCGTTGATGAATATTGGCATCGTCTGTGGTGCCCCGTTCTTGTCGTTGGCGGACATAATCGGTCGACGGGGAATCAACTTTCTCGGCAACTTCATTGTGATCGTGGGCGCGGTTCTCCAGGGCTGCGCTGTGAACCTCTCAATGTTTATGGCGGCCCGGTTCCTCCTGGGATTCGGATCTGCGCTCTTGTCCAGCTCTCAATATGTGGGCGAGGTCGCCCCGACCCACCTCCGTGGCTTAATCGTCGGCATTTTTGGTGCATGTTTCCAGATAGGCAGTCTGGGAATGAACGGGGCCATGATTGGACTGACCAAGATAGAAGGGAACTGGAGCTGGCGACTCCCACTGCTTCTGGAAGCCGTCTTTCCCGCGATAGTCTGTGCTACCATCTACCTCCTCACCCCCGAATCGCCCCGTTACTACATCATGCGCGGGAGGAGAGACGCTGCCAAGCAAATGGTTGCAAGGTATCATACGACCAGCGGCGATATCAATGAGCCCATTGTCGAGATCGTCGTATCGCAGATTGAGGCATCACTTGAGCATGACCGGACAGGCTTCAATCAGTTCTGGGACTACCGGGTCTTTTTCACGAAGATGGCCCGCTTCCGACTCCTTGTCCTCTTCCTCTACTCCATCTTCCAGCAGTGGAATGGCGGAGGTATCATTACGTACTACGTAAGTCACCTCTAAGGCCTCTGGACTGTGGCCGCGAGGCCTTGCTTCTCAACTGACATTGTGCTCCTGCAGATGGTCCCCGCTCTGGAAACAATCGGAATCAAGGATTCGATGAAGCAGCTTGGTATCCAGCTTGGAACCACAGCCGTCTACTTCGTGTTTACCGGTGTAGGGGCGCTCATCATAGACAAATTCCGAAGACGGACGTTGATCTTCACGGGCCTCGCAACCATGATCCTCTTCCAGTTTGCCGCCACAATCACCTCCTGGCAGTTTGATGTCACGGGAAACAAGGCAGCCGCTGCGTTGACTATCCTTTGGATCTACCTCTACCAGACCTTCTCCGCTATGCTGATAGCCACCATGCACAACCTGTACCCCGTTGAGGTCCTGTCTCTGCCACTCCGTGCCAAGGGAATGGGTCTCTACGGGCTGATCCAGGGCGGTGCGGGCGCCGTCCAAACATATGGCATCGGTGTTGGAATTCAGAAGCTCGGTTACAAGATTTGGGTGGTCTATATCGTCTACAACTGTATCCAGCTCGTTCTGTCGTACTTCGTCTTCCCAGAGACATCTGGGCTGTCTCTCGAAGAAATTGACGCCGTTTTCGAGACGCCGGGCGTGGGGCCCGTCAAGATGTCTTTGGACATCCAGAAGGCGAAGAAGGAGAGGGCGGCGGCCACTCGGGATGAGGAGGTACGACACTAAACATCATTTATGCGATACATATGTTATGGTTGTATCTATCCCGATCCGTGCATTTAAATTATATGAGTCTCATGATATGATGATCGGCTATATAACCAGCTCTGTGCCAGTAAACCACGTACTTCCATGTTCAAGGCAACCTCAAACCCAACAGTTGACCGCCTGGATGAGGATAGGTATACCCCTTGTGCTATAAATAACACCACCTACTCACCTGGAAGCAAACATCATCCGTGACCGCTAGCACATCGACGCACATCCAAGATAACTCTGCATCTACCGACATATTCCAATAACGACCCTACAAGGGCAAGAGCGCCACCGCAGTGGACCATGTCATATATTCTTCAGGAACTTGAACCTGGAGGTTCGATTGCACAGCATACGCAGGGAGCCCGTTGCCGGGTGTAGCACTTCAGGAGGGTATGTATTGCGTCTGACAGTTGAGGAGGTAGATTTTGCGGTGTAAGTAAACCGTCATGACTCGTTTTTCCACTTGCTGGGAGTTGCTAGTGTGCCTGATTAAACTCAGTCAGTGCTTGGTCTGGTTTCATTAGAGCGACAAGAGTGTCTACTGTACAATGTCACTGCCAAGGCACGTTGAAGATCCCTATTGAAGAGTGTGTCTAAAGAGTACCACTTGTCCATACGACCATGAATCGAATGTGACACAACAACGCATCTAACGGCTACCTGCAGACCAAGTCCGGAACGGGGTGTTAAGCAACGCTCAACGGGAAGCTAAACGGGCTCGAGAGCGAATCAAGCGTCCCTGGTGGCGGAGTAAAGGAATGTTCTGGGTCGATCTCCCTGTGCGTTTGCCTCGCGACGGGGATCATGGAAGCCATGATCATGATCGATTGAGTTTCCGTCTACGTCTAATAGCACGGCCACCTACAGTTAAGATCGCCCTCTTTTCTCCTTTCTGAGAGCTCTTAGACCGTCAGGGGGCGAGAAGAGAACTTCCATTGTTGTTCTTGGAAGATAGCCCCGGTCTGTGTGTAACAATCGGATCGCATGGCTAACAACCGAGTCGGCTGGCTTTATTCGGCGGACCAATGTTAGTATGTGTTTGTAGCTCACCACATATGCAAGCAACAGTCATCGAAGTAGCTATGAAGTGTTTATATTTGCCGTCGCCATTGCAGATGTGGTCCGTTCGTCAGGACTGCGAGCTTCTTCACCGACTCAATACTCCGTCTCGCAGAGAAGACGACAGAAGACTGCAATTTGACCAGCACAATTCTGCAGACCGCCCCTGGTTGCGCGGGTGGTATCCTGAAGGTGTCACAGTCCGATCAAATGAGGAACAAACGCCTTCCTGATGGAGCGGTGGGATTGGGCTTCCACGATAATCACAAGATGACGGGACAAACGAAGTGGGTACTTCCTTTGGCAGCAACGAAAGGAGTTTCAAGACATGGAACCTTTCCATCTTTTCTCCGCTGTTCTGTTGCGCCGCATTATTGGCAAATGTGCGTTCTGTGGCATCCTTGGTATCACCTTGAAAGACATGCCTGAGCGACCGCGGATCTATAAAGATCGTCTGTATCCGTCCAAACATAGAAGGGATATTAGATCCCTTCAACGATAAAAGGTTGGTTGGCACTCTCGCAGAGCAGCAGCGAGATTAAGAAATCGCCACCTCCCCATCCCAAGACAAGCTTCTTCTCAACCCACTATCTTTCTCGTCCCTACCTCACTAGTGCGCTTCGCACAGTAGCCTGCATCGAATAGACTGGTCGATCTCAAAACAATACAAGCCTTACAAGCACTCGGTATACACCTTGCAGATCACGCCGAGAGCATTTGAACGTGCTTGACAATTACAAGTGTCCATAATGCCGTCCAAAGGCTGTCATTCCAACTCTCTGCCCGAAGCACGAGGCCTCACGTACGACGAGTCGGATATGGCACTGTTCCACGCCAAATTGTCCTACCACTCCACCATTGAGGAGCGCATGGCTTCGAAAGACACCAACCTGGCATCTATATCTGAGCATCAGGCCCGGATTCTCAAGCGCTGGGAGATGCTTAAACAGGTGGAGAAGGAGATGGCGGACAAAGGAAAATGTCTGTCGCCGGCGGAGAAGAAGCAGTTGGCACAATATGAATGGCGATACAAGCGACTCGAGGAACTGGCGACCAAGACGACAGGAGGTTGAGATGTCACGGAGAGGTGACATGGAAGCCGAGGTCCCTGCTGGTCAAAATGGCATGCATCAAGCATTATCACAGGGAGTTATGGGAGTGTGACCGTGCATTACCGGCGTTCATTCTAGAATTGGAGCATTGCGCATAGCTCGTTTGGGCGCCCTACCTGTGCAGCTTTGAAAGATAATATGACACTTCATTGGCAATGATCTCTTCCACTTGTTTTCAACCGCTCGGAAGAGTCGGGCAGCTGTGAAGGCTCGAAAGATCGGTGGCAAAGGAACATAGTCGCCCGTAGCTCTATAGCAAATTACCCAAGCCCATGCGTAGACGTCGTACATGTGCCATTGTAGCAGCTCCCACTTCTGCAACAGTAACATGCACAGCGCAGTTGCACGCTCAAGTCACCTCTGTGAGCGAGGGAGCCTCAACTCAAGCTATTTGAAAGTGTCACCGGCGGAAGCACAAGCTCCTCAACGCTCTCTGTGAAACTCGGGCATCATCTGTGGCATTTTTCCCGACGGTACAGCAAAAGTCTTGGATTTTTGAGCGCTGTCACCATGCTCCGGGATTCTTCGAAATGACAGCAAAATGGTGACTCATGGCGTCTCGTATCTTCCCTGTTAACCACCAAACCAGTTATGCAATCCGTGAAGTGACGACCCAGTTCCTGCGGAATGCTGCGATGATCGGAGACCTCCGAAGGGTACAATTCCGGGGCAGTGGGGCACGAACCAGTATAACTGGATTGGAGATGAGCGGGAACGTTGGGAATAGCGACAAAAAGCGCAGGTGATTGCGATTTGATAACGGGAAATGGCGCCTTCAGGTGGCTAAGCGGATGGAATAGGACGGGGCGGACTCAAGCGAGATGTTTTGGGTGTCTGAGGAGATGAGACTAGACGAGACAGAAGAAGGAAGAACGAGAAGAAGAAGAAGATCACTCGATGGGATCGAGTAATGATTACCTGAGGCAAACACAGGTGTATAGGTGGCCTGCGGGGCTTATCGCTAGTTATCGGGCAACTTCTTTTTCCCCCTCATCCTCTGCCACACTTATTTAAAGGGCGTCTCCAGTTGCGATAAGAGGAGGATGATCAGACTAGACTGGAGTTACAAGAACAAGTGAATTGCAGAGTTCAATTGCGCACTCAATTCCTCTACTTCAATCCAGCAACACCACCGAGGACCTCAACCCAGCTATCCCACCACCAGCCAGCACAATGACGTCCTCCGATAAGGTCACCTATATCCCCGCGGAGGAGATCGACAAGGTCTTCGCGCACACCACGAACCTGGCCTCGTCGGGTCTCAATACCAAAATACTCGCCTGCTCCGACGAGTTCTTCGCCGCAGCCTCGAATCTGCTCAACCCGACTCCTCCCATCAACCGTCCCGGTGTCTTTGTCCACACCGGCGCCTGGTACGATGGCTGGGAGACTCGCCGGCACAATCCTGAACCCTACGACTGGGTCGTGATTAAGCTGGGTGTCGCTAGCGGAGCCATCCAGGGCGTCGAAGTGGACACAGGTTTCTTCCATGGCAACTATGGCGAGAAGGCCGAGCTGCAGGGGACCTATGCGCCCGCCGACAGCGGCATCACAGACGAGCAGATCGCTGACCCCAGCTTCAACGGCTGGACCACCATTCTACCCCCTCAGCCCTGCGGACCGTCGCAGCGTCGCGCCTGGAAACTCAACGACTACGAACCCTCCAACCCCAAGCCCTACACCCACGTCCGACTGCTGATGTACCCCGACGGCGGATTCGCCCGTCTCCGTCTCTACGGCCACGCGATCCCTCCCCCGGCCCCCGCGTCCGCCAACTCCGCAGCAGCCCCCATCGAGGAACTCTCCTCCGCGCTGCTGGGCGGCCTGGCCCTGTCAGCATCCAACCAGCACTACACGCCCATCTCCAACCTGATACTTCCCGGCCGGGGCAAGGACATGGGCGATGGCTGGGAGACCGCGCGGTCGCGCATCCCAGGCTACACCGACTGGGCCATCTTCCAGCTGGGTCTCCCCGGCTCGGTCGCCAAGGTCGTCGTCGACACCAAGGATTTCCGTGGTAACTTCCCGCGCGCCGTGCGGGTGCACGGTCTGCTCGAGGGCAGCGTGGCGGCCGGCGAGGTGCCTGCGCATGATCATCCAGGCTGGATCCCTCTGCTCAGCGGCGACAAGTTCTGCAAGGCCGATTCCGAGCATGTGTATGAAGGTGCTGAACTCGCTGCTGGTGGAGAGGACACCCGCACCTTTACACACGTCAAGTTGACCCTGATCCCTGACGGTGGTGTCAAGCGTCTGCGTATCTTCGGCCGTAGAGCCAACCGCGCCTAAGCTGTAATCGCATCGACTCCATGCTGAGCAATCCTGCTTTGTGGGGTGGGAAACGCCCACAGTTTTGTCTAAATATCGTGCCTTCGTTGTACATAGTCTTGAACAAAAAAAAGTTTTCGCAGGCAAGCTTTCCAATAGGAGTAATACTTCCTTACGTCTATTATATCCTGGTACAAAAGCATGGATGAGAAACCGGAAATTGAAACAACCCTGCCGGAATGGGAACTGAAGACTTAAAAACAATAACACCTATTGACAGCCGTGTATCCGTTCTCAGAATTGTAATTCAAACCTCGGGGAATATTGAGCGCCAACGCGAAGAAATAAGAGCACCCCGAACACGAAACTGAAGAAAAGGGTGATGATGCAGCAATTGAGAATGGCTCAGACTCGGGTGACAGGACTCTTTTCCGACATAGGAGCTATAGCATCACAAAACACTGCATCGAAGAGGAAGGCGGAAGAATTCAAGCAAGATGGGTGGCCAGATAACTCTGATAATCGCCCGCGTGGCAGGCAATTTCAACCCATAACGCAAATATCGTGAGTCGTAGCGTTCGTGATCATCACATGGGATAGACGTAAAGGAAAATAAGGGTAAAAAGTAGGAAATGCAGCCATGGTGCTCTTCATGTACAGGTAGGCAAACGCTAGTCTAACGAATCAAAACCCCCATGAAACACGGTCAAGCACATTGCAGATGATAGTCATACTGGGAACCGAAAAAGAGGCATTTCACCCAGACATACCAAGATTCACTGGAAAGAAACTGGTACGATGGAACCTGAATGAGATTCTGCGCTAGGTCACGCCCCACTGGACCTGCCGGGGATCTTCTCGTCCTCGGGGGTCAGTGCAATCACCAGCTCCGAACCGGATGACGACGTACTACTTGGAGTGCCGACTTCGGAGCTGATGCTCCCTCTCGCACGCATTGCCAGGCGAGTCTTGGTGTACGTTGGCGCAGGCGCAAGATAGTTGTCAAGCATCTCACTAAGAACCGTAGAGCGGACCGGCTTCGGTAAGTAATTGTTCATTCCGGCCTCAAGGCACTTCTCGCGATCCCCTTCGATGGCACTGGCAGTCATGGCGATCACGAGAACCTCGTTCACGTTGGGATCTGGGTCCTTGCGGATCTCGCGAGTCGCATTGTAGCCATCCAGAGTAGGCATCTGCACGTCCATCAGCACCACGTGGAACGGATTGCCCTCCTGAGAGCGTGCCCGCAGAGCTTCAACTGCCTGGCGCCCATCGCTGTACGCTTCGCATTGCAAGTTAAGGCCGGTAACAAATTTCACGGCAATCTTTTGGTTGATGGGATTATCTTCAGCAATACAAACACGGATCTGATCGCGAGGGATCATGGTTAAATCACGCGCCATCGGTCGGCGTGCCACCTGGTTCTCCCCAGCGGCAGAGCCGTTTGACCACGGCGCTTTTGTCACAGAATCCTTGGCTTTGTTGAATGACAGGTGGAAGGTCACTGTGGTGCCAACACCAGGAGTCGAATCCAGCCAGATCGCTCCGCCGAGGACATCCTCGATAATGGCCTTGCATATGCTAAGTCCCAGTCCACTACCACCGTACGACCTTGCCGTGGAACTGTCGGCCTGCGAAAAAGGCTTGAAAAGACGCGACTTTTGCTCCTCAGGAATACCAATTCCAGTATCAGACACTGCACACTCTAGGCGCACACGATTCTTGCCCTCCCGTGAGACCTTGGCTCGGACGGTAATGGATCCCTTTGGTGTGAACTTATAGCTGTTGCTCAAGAGATTCATGAAGATTTGGTGTAAACGGACAGGATCCCCCAGAACCACGAGATCTGGTGGAACTTTGTCCAGGTCTTCGATAGTCACGAGGCCGCGGTCCCGGTGCGTGTAGCGCAAAGCGCGCACGACTTCAGAAATGGTCTCTTTGACGTTGAGAGGAACGGTCGATATCTTCATTTTCCCTGCCTCCAACTTCGAGAAGTCTAAAATGTCGTTGATGAGCGTAAGGAGTGTATCAGCACAGACCCGTATAGACTCGACGTATTCATCCTGTTCCTTGTTCAAATTTGTTCCCTTGAGGAGCTCCGACAAACCAATGACACCGTTCATTGGCGTCCTGAGATCATGGGAGATGTTGGCTAGGAAGATGGACTTGGCTCTAGCGGCATCCTCCTTCAGTTTCACGTTGTGCTTGGCTTCTGCTTCTGCCACCTTGGCTTTATGCTCCGCCTCACGAGCCTGCGCGAGGGCACGCTTCTGTGCTTCAATCATAGCTGCGTTGGTGGCGCTAACCCTGCGGACTTCACGGAAGAGCAGCGCATTGGCCAAAGAGATGCCAATCTGGTTGCAGAGCAGATGAAGCACTACAACATTGCGTTGAGTGAAAGAGTTCGGCTTGCCTTCAATATGAATGACGCCCAGGAGGTGGTCTGCCTGCATAATAGGCAGTGCAATGACAGACCTTCCCATGGGATGTTTGTTCTGATAGGCCTCGCTGGCGTTGGAAAACCGATCGTCCTCGAGGAAATTGTGGACAAGAACCTCTTCTTTCGTGCGAATCACGTAGTGACATATCTGCTGTGCCATTTTATCGTCGAACTCCGACAGGGGAAGACCATCGACGAAGGACCTCTGTCCCTTCTCCAGGTCACCAGTTGCGGCGACTGCGAAGCCGTTATCGTCAAAGTCTGTTGCGATCACGGCAAAATCGGATCCATTGCAAGATTCCAACACGATCTCAATCATCTTGGTGAGGAGTTTATCAATCTGAAGTTCAGAGGACATCACTTGGCTCGACTCGAGGATGCTAGACAAATCGATGATATCTAGCGAGACATTAGTAACATAAAAGCTTCTGGCTGAAGTAGCCCGGTGGCCTTACCCAGCCCAACACTAGAGATATCGAGCGAACGCTCCCCCGCAGTGACTCCATTCTGCTCAATCCAACGATGTTTTCTATCGTCCCTCTCCACGTCTTGAGAGATGGTCATGTCTTCTTGGGCTGTGTTCCGCTCGATACCAAGAAGCGAGTCAACAGTCTGAACACCGACGTCAGCACATCTGGAGG
The DNA here is from genome assembly GCF_001445615.1 of Aspergillus lentulus. Taxonomy (NCBI): domain Eukaryota; kingdom Fungi; phylum Ascomycota; class Eurotiomycetes; order Eurotiales; family Aspergillaceae; genus Aspergillus; species Aspergillus lentulus. Next base: position 783,344 of record NW_028322122.1, read on the forward strand.
ATGTTGCTGTTTTCAAAAGCCACTCGTGTTTCTCTGTGAGTTGTGATGCTTTCCCAACAGCACTAATCCCAGCCCACGCAGCTATCGCGTCCTGCATCACAGAACGCGCTGCTCTTTTGGCGCCGCGCCTGATTAGAAATTCACCTGCAGAAAGAATTGAGTCAGAATCCATTGGAGACAGTAACAGAGGCAAACAGAAAAGGAACCCAAAACAACCAGCAATACGTGCACTCACCATGTAGTTCAAGAGCCAAGGCCTCCTCCATCGGCCAGCCGTGAATTTGGCAGTGATCAATTGCAGCCTGATTTCCAAGTCAGCTTTGCCCTCATCTTCCTCATCAGTCATTGCTCTGAAAACTCACCTCGAAAGCTTGAATGGCGGACGTATGGTCATTTCGGACTTCGGAGATCAAGGCTTCAAGAATCAATGACCACATGCCGTAATTGGCATCGCAGGCGCTTCGCGCAAAATCAACCTCCGCCTTATACTTCAACACCGTCTTCAGGTTGTCACCGTCCATATATCCACCCGCAGGGAAATCGTTGTGGAGTGTCAGTAGAGATAGAGCTAAGTAAAAGTAGACCACATATCCAACGCGAGCAGACCAGAGCCTAGGAATCGTGTCCATCATCGACATTCCCGTCTCTATCACCTTGGTGTGATGTCCGTATAAGAAAAGGGGTATCATAGCTAACCCCCAATAGATGTCCCGAGGACGATCAGCGTTACTGGCATTCGTGTTTAAGAAGGCAATGTATTCGTCGGTACTATGGTGCTCGTCATCCATGATAGTGTTGGGATTACGATAGAATGTCTTTCCCTGAAGAGCGCGAGAGGCTTGTCTGCAGTTATCTGGTCAGCCCAGTGTTGCACTCAAACCAGCCACATGCACAAAGACTTACCGGACAGCTAAAAGACTGGCGCCACCCCGCGTGTCCTTGGACCAATCCGGAATATCGTCAGGACTTTCGGTGCAGAACTGTTCAACTTGAGCCATATCGTGTCCCAGCCACAGTCTGGTCATCGCCATCGATGACAGACTGATCAGTGTGATGTAAGGGTCGCCCATCGTGAAGGAAACTTCAACAGACGTCTCGAGCACTGGAAGTGTGGACGGCATTGGGACTCGCAAGTGGCTGATGTAGAGATTGTGGACGATTGTGCCCCTACGCTGAGTCCATGGCTCCGGACAACAGTCCAGAAGGGTCAATGCACACTCATTGAGTTTGGCGGCAAACTCGAGGTCTCTAAAGCGACTGAAGGATATCATCGAGAGATGGGAACAGCCAATCGAAATTTGCACGAACCCGCCCTTGAAAAGATGGAGGTTCATCATCTCGATAGCCATCCGGTAGAATGTCAACGCATCATCCCAATAGGTCACAGCCATTGCCTCCGCCATGACGGCCCCGATGGTGATCATGTTAATATCCTTACTCTTGGGTCTGCGAACAATGACTTCCAGATCGGCGTTCTCAAGGTATGCCTTCAGATTGCCGTACGCAGCATCGCAAGCTTCGTAAGTAGTAGGCTCCCGAAGGTGGACGCCCAGTTCCTCCAGGCATGTCAGAAGCGAGTTCATAGACTTGTAATGATTGCCCATCTGAGCATATATCTTGGCTTTCACAATCCAAGCCCTTGCTTTGCAGACGGCACTCTTGCCATGGGCAAAAACCTCGTCGAGAAGTCGCAGAGCCTCAGTATGATGGCCCTGAGACCAGAGCATCTCAGCCGTCGCGATATGTAGGCGCAACGTCTCATCGTAGTAGACATCGGTATTGTTCTCGTCCCAGGGGTTATCCTGAAGCAAAGCAATACAGTGGCGGAAGTACCATAGCGCGGTTGGCCTAGCACCGGATTGAGAAGCAGTCTGTGCGGCATCCCATAAGATCTTTCTGTAGTCGACTCTTTGAACGACGCGAGACCTGACGATCCGGGAAGCAAGGCCAATGTGCCGAGCGATCGCATAGCGACTGCGACTATCGTGGTAGTATTTCATCATCGCCTGCGATATAATGAAATGCATTTTGTCGACGTTGCGACCCTCGGTCAACGAAGTCGCCGCTTGTGCAAGTCGATCATTGGCAAATCTGGTCAATGTTAGCAACTATCGGTGGGCTCGCGGAAGAACAGTTCAAAGTATGGAAGAAAGAAGAGCAAATAGACGATAGAATGGAAAGAGCCCACCTAAACTCGTCGTCGGTCTTTCCTGGGACAATCAAGTTCGCTTGGACAAGATACTGAAGTCCAACTACTATATCAGCCTCAGACTGTCGGATCATACTGGCACTTTGTGGGCATGTCAAGTCGACAGTCTCATCATCCTCGCTGGAATACAGGAACTCGCTGGTAAGCAGTTTCTGAACAAGAGAAAACGGAAAGGGACTCCCCAGCAGAGCTCCCCATACCATGATGGACCGGGCAGCTACTGGGATTTCCTGGAGGCGTTTTGCGATGAATCCAAGGCCAAGACCCTCGCCGTACCTTGGAGCGACAAACTCAGTGAAGATTCGATCCAGGTCAAACTCCCACCTTGAGTTCTTCCAGGAATACCAGATACAATTTTTGCTGTAGCAGGTCTCAAGCATCAATCTGACGTAGAAAGGATTGCCTAAACTCTTTTCCTGGATGACGGCAGCAAGGGGAGTCAACCCCGGATTTGGATCCTGGTGCATCGTAGCCGCTACATATTGCATGATCTCATTCTCCCCCAGAGAGCTGAGCTCTATTCTGGTCACATTGGGGTTCTCGGACTCGAAGAGTGATTTGATAGCCTCGGATTCCAGCTCAGCCTTCCGACTTGTGACGATCAGCACACAAGGAATCTTGGCCCGGAGTATATTCAGAATCAACTCGAGGGTCTCGTCGTCTGCGTAGTGCAAATCATCCACACAAACACATATCATTTTGAACTGAGATAGAGTCCTGAGAATCTCTAGGAACGTCTCCATCAACCGCATGTTTTTTGACGCGGCGTTCGACAGGAAGAACTCCACGGAGCTTTGCCCATGATCAAGACGAGGCATGGCGAGGCGCTTCGAGGGCTCGGAGCCTCTGATAGAGACATCCCTGAAAATGTGCTGAGCTACTGAGAGCTTCGGTGAGATTTCCAGTTCCTTGCCTCCCGCGGACATCAGCTGTTCTGGAAGCTCCAAGACCCTGTGGAGAGTGGCCCACATTGGTCTTAAGGCCATGCGAACGCTATTGTGGTAATCCGTTGTCACATCACGCTCAGAGAAAATCTGACGTAGGAGAGACGCCAGAATTTTGGCAAAAGGCTCGAAAGGGATTCGTCTGGCTCGGTCCAGGCGAGCGATTCCGATGTAGCCAAGCTTACGTATTGCCGGCTGGACGCGATTCATAAGGTCTGTCTTTCCAATGCCAGCAGGACCACTGATCGTGATTACCTCACAATTCCCGTTCTTTCGAAGCTTGTTTGCGGCCTTCTGTCTGGCGCCTGGGACAAGGGGATCCGTATAGGTCTGTGCGTTCGCAACCGACGGGGAGTGACTGTCACGCTCTGTGCTATCCACGGAAGCACGAGGTTCGGCAGGACTTTTGGCCTTGTTGGAGGTATATCCGGGCTTAGTGGTTGAAAGGGACGATTCTGTGCTATGCAAAGATTCATGTGTTGAGACACGCCCAATATTGTATTGGGTGCCGTTTGAGTTGGTCCTCGGCGCCAAGTGAAATGAGCCAGAGTCGCTTGAGCCCGACGCAATCTCGAAGCTGTCAACACGGCCGTCCGACACCGAAGAGTTGGACCCCACTCCACTGGAGCCATGAGCAGCCGCCCGGGCTTGCGCAGACTGTTGCCTTCTGTAAACTCTCTCCACCACACCAATTACTTTGTCATATTCCTCCCGTCGGCCAAACATCCCGGTCGGAAGCGTGAAGAAAGAGGACACGTCGCGCTGAGCAATCTGGAAGTCTTTCAGCGCTTCGCTATCGCCGTCGCCAAGAAGCTGGGAAATCTGTGTTAGATCCCTCTTCACCGATGAAATGGTATGGTAGCGCTCATTGACGGCCTTCTGGGTCATTTTCTGGATAACAGCCGAAATTGCGTCAGGAATATCCATTCTCTTTGTTGAGACGGGTGGTAGTTTCTTTCCGAAGACGTTCTGCACAACCTCGACCGGATCAGCTCCCGTGAAGGCCGGTTTTCCTATCAACATAGTCCAGAATAGCACACCAAGCGCATATATGTCTGTGCGACTGTCCGGTTCAGTAGGCATCCTCCCTGTCTGCTCGGGTGCAACGAATTGCAGCTTGTTTTTGACGCCGAGTTCTCGAGAGAGCGAGGACCAGCCGTCGCTGAGTATATTTTCAAAGGATCTTGCGCCGTTCCCCGTGCTAAGAAGCTTTACTGACCCTGTCTCCCGGTTGAAGTGAAAAGCATCACCTCTGATTTCACCATGCACCGTCTTGAGGCCATAGTGCAGTAGCTCCAGGCAATCACATGCGCCGATGGCAAAATCGAGAAATACCGGAAGAGAGACCTGCTCGTCCGGAGTCGGTACGTTATCGCTCTTGACGCCAGCCGCAAACCACGCAGGTCCAAATGCGACCAGCTCACGCAAGAAGTTCGGGCCTGGCGATTCGAATATGGCAACCAACAGCGGTCCTATATCGCCTGGATCTGGTGGCAGCCGGATAAGATCAATCGGTCGAATAGTGTGATTGCAGTCTGGATCCGACGTCTGCACGATGGATCTCAACATGTGAAACTCCCGCTCGAGTCTCACTACATGAGAGGAAACTCGAGCCACTACTGGCACCCATACTGATTCATGATCTGCGCGAGACAATGACAGTTCGCTACTCGATTCGCTCAGGCTACTCCTCCAGTGATGGCGGAAAAACGGACGGGACTCGGCGCGCGGGGAGTTACGGGCTAGGCTAGACGGACCTGAGGAGGTCGCGGCGGGGGTTGAGACGTCGGATTCTGCACAATGACGAAGGCCGAGGACATGCCAATGGTTGTAAGTTGAATGGAATGGCTCAACGGACTGATCCCAGACATAACCGGGCAGCTGCGCAAGCCTCTCGAACAGTCGTGCTGGTGGGAGCGGTAGGTCTTCCCCGAGAATGTGGTTATCCTCCTCCATCTCAGCCACCTATCCAAGAATATCTTTTTGTGTGAAACTTCTTCTTTTATCAGACAAAGGCCGTATTCGTCCCGGACGGCGGATGTTGATGTCGGCTCAGAGAAGACGCTGCGTTTGAAGAGGAGGCATAGGGACGGAAACGGCTTTGTCGACTTGATCGAGGCTAACGAACGTCGGGCAGGATCATCGATATCAATCGTGCGCTTCGCTTCGACGATCAGCGGTGTAGGCTAGGTGATGGATATGCGTCGAAACAGACGTCACGATGCCGCTATTATCGTTCCCCTGGAACCATATGAGCGTTCAAGACGAGGGTCATGAATCTAACATTTGATTATCAGGTGAAACTTTGGTTGGGGTCTGACAGCCTGAGGCTAACAATTTCCCGAATCAGCAGCTCTTTAGTCAGCTGTAGTGGGGCATCACGAGACTCGGGCTCATGCTCAGTGCATGACTCCTACCTCTCCAGAGGATCAAGGAACAGAGTATCTCAATCAACATTTAACACTAAAAAACCAGATAGATCGCATTTTGAATGATGCTTAGGTACATCATCCGGACATGTGACTAGACTACCGTCAGTCAACAGCCACTCAGTGTAGTCTTAGACATGTCATGATGACGGGAATATAGGGAAACTCTGGGACATTTCGATAGAAGAACCATATGGTCAAGATTGAAGACTCCGAAGACAATAGGCATTATTCACTGTCCTTGGAGCTTTCTTTCGATTGCGCCGTAGACTAGATAGCTGGAACGTGCCCATGTCAGGTATCCGTTTCCTGGCATTTACTACTACTACTGCTACAGCTATGTGGGTCAAACTAGGCTTTCTTTATTAGTTGCTTGAAGTTGGTGATTCCTTCAGTAAAACGGCCCGAAAATTCACCTATTGGGGCTGTGGCGCAATTGGTAGCGCGTGGTACGTTCCATCAACAGTCTTCCTCAGCTCGATCAATTTGTCTAACAAATTTCCATAGAGACTCCAGATCTCAAGGTTATCCGATCGAGACGGGTCAGCCTCATCCAGCTTTTTCCCCTTTTTGTTTTGGACTTTATGGTCTTGGAGCAGCAGTAGCATAGTACACCAATCCCTCTGGCAAATGACGTCGAACCTCGAACATGAGCGAAGTAGCGCTCCCTTCAATAAACAAAGATGAAACAGTGACTTCGAACAAAGAAATGTCTGAGATGGGAAATCGTGAACAAATTTATTTGAGTCTCGACCACTATGCAGAAGTCGGCCATAATGATTCTCATAAATCCAGTCACCTTCATTTAATACATGTAGAAGATTTGCAGAAATTTGGAAAGGCGCATGTGCATGAACTATTATGCATGGTGACGACTGTGCCTGGTTGCCCATCCAGTCTTACTAGTCCTCGCAACCATGACTATTGCCGTAAGCATGCTCTAGTCGCGGGTCCACGATGACGGTGTATTGCCGATCCAAGCCATCTTATCTTATTTCCTGCCAGGCACCGAGTGCCAAAGGAGAAGGCCTTAAAAAAGGAAGTGGAGAGTTTGCGTATCAAAGCGTTGAGCATAACGACAGCGACTGAAATTAAGCGAAGCAGATACGCAATGTATGGTACCGGCCATGCTGGATCTGTCCATTCAGGGATATGCAAATATTTGGTCGGAGATCTCACAACTTAAGTCCAGCAGCACGAGGTCAGTCCAGACATATTGCTCCGTAACGCGGCACATACAGCACTAATGCCAAATGACGACAGAGGTAAGAGCAAGGCTGACTATGATACACACTTAGCCTTTAAGCAGCCTCACCAGCTTTGGATGAAACCGTGGAGGAGAAAAAAATTACATCTTCAAACATCATGTCCCAATAATGATACCTTTCAAATAGTAATGAGGCAGGGGTTTGTTCCAGTTCCAACCAAACAGTTTAAGTTGAAGTTAGAGGTGGCAAACCTGCCACCGCCTGACCACGCGACAGCGTCTTTACCTAAGGTAAAGGCTTTTAATAATAATGGTAATCGGTGAGGCAAGCTACCCAGTGGAGAGTTGACTTTCGTGTCTTGAATATCCATATATCCATATCCATGCGTCATTGGTAGCCGATAACCTGAAGCCGTAGCGCGCACGATGCATACTATTACTGAGTGGACAAGAATACCCTCTCTATATACAGGCTACTGACATCTTTGGCATCAGGGGGATGTTGATCAATTTTGGAGCCATCCGGCTTCTTGGAGTTTCTACTTAAGTGGGCAAGTGGATAACAAGGCAGTATTGTCACTTGCTGGATCCGGTTCTGTCTAGTGCTCCACTTCGCCATTCGCCATAGATAATCCAACTTGCAGGGTTGAAGCCGGGTAGGTATGACCAAGGCAACACTAGCGCACAGAACTAGCTGATTCATGGCTATCTAGTCAGGGGTCGCATAGTGTCAACATCGCAGGGTTAGGAAGAATTAGACAGACGGGTACCATCTCACCTTACTTTGGAACATGGTCTCTTTAAGGGCGCGCCACACTCTCCATTCGAATAACATTATGAAGTCAAACCTACCACGTAGATAGCATTTATGGCAAGTCACCACCGATCGGCGCTCTAAGAAGACATCCATGGAACCAGGAACTGGCCCATTGTATGACGCACCCCGTAGACTACCTTAATACCTTATTACCTCATCCTCAAACCCGGCCCTCCGAGTCTGGGATTTTTAGGAACAGGGTCGTTTCTAGATGCGACATAGGAGAATGCCAATGACAAGAGAGAAATGTTTATTTAAGATGTTTACTTTGTAAGGTGGCAGATGCGTTTTTATCCTCATCCTTTTTGTTAAGTAGTTCAGATGGCATATGCTACTACTGATGAGTGATCATCTTTTTATGGATCCAAAATCCCTGTGACGAAATGGTTCTGGCCACTCTAGGTGCAGTCTTGATGGTACTCCATACCAACCACCCTTCTACAGACCGGTACATTGGTGAGTAGGTACACTTTCAGAGAAGAAACAAATCATCCATACTGTAGATAAATAGTACTTACCCTAGATGTTTTCATACCCATTGCATTTTCCTTGCCCTTGTTTCATCTGTCACTAACTTACACTAAAAAGTAGCAAACAAGTAGCTATCTGCTACATAGTCATCCAAGGTATGGAGTAGTTCATAGTACTCTAGGTAGGACTCCGTAGCCCCATCAGCATCCTAACTCCGTATCCACCTCCACCCAAGCCCTGTCCTACCAGTTACTGGTTACTTACCCTCTAGGTACCAGAACCAGAACCAGCCCCAGTTACATCCTCAGCAATAGCACTAGCATCATCACCATCATCATCACAACCACCCACCAAGCTCAGCGGACAATCCTACTTCCCTTCCGGCTGTCATTATTGTGTGTTCACCGGCCTTTGCTCCACCCTCTTTGTTACTCTTCCTCTCCTCTCCCTCCCGTTCCCTTCCTCCTCCTATCTGGACTGGGTACTTCTCTCCCACCTTACAGCTTCATTACTTGTTGTCAAATTCTGCAAACTCTTTTTAGCTCTCACTTAAACTATTGTTCTTGTCTTTTATCAAAATTTAATACCTGGACACTCACCAGTGTCATTCCATTCTTCCCTTCTGGGTCAAGGAAACTTTTCACGTTCCCGCGGCCTGGTCACTGGTTTAGTCCTCCAAGGGCACGCATACGTCATAGGCTCGGGTCCTTCCTCACCCCCCCGGAGACGGACCAATTCCATCCAGCCTTACCTCAAATCGACGATCTCTCTACCGTCTACATTACTACTACTACCTTTATGGTTCTTTGATATTATCTACTGTCCATACAGTGGTAACAGTACTATGGGTCAGAAATAATATTAATAATAATCATAATAACGAGACAGAATTTTGCTAGCTCTGCCAAGTGCCTTCAGTGTGCTCTACCGTGCTGTCCTACACTTCTACAGGTCAGTACCTACATTTGAATCTCTTGTGATCATGATTATTTTTTATTTTCCTTTGTCGCCGTGCTTAGTGTACTCTTGCCTATCCACTTTGCTTGTTCTAACTCTGATCATAACTTTCTCCCTGCCTCCTGCAAACTGGAGGATCACCCTCACCACCACCACTACTCCTACCTATACTGATTATACACTGTACACCGCTTTAACCCACCTCTGAGCACTTGCCTTTCCTACCCTTCTTTTTTCCGCCCACTTTTCCTCCCATCGTCCATTCCTTCTTACGTCCTCGAGTTATACTTGACCTTTATCCATTTATTTTCTTTCTTTCTTTCTTTCGTTTTTATTTAGCTCACCTACAGGTACAGCAGGCCTGTCCGAATTTATCCTATCGCGATATAATTCTTTCATCCGAAGACCCTACTTCACTCTTCCGTTCGCGCGCTTTGCCTTCCCGTTTGCAACAGCACTACGAGCTGCCAACCGTTTCCTATATCCTGCGAGCGCGGACCTGTCCGTCCGAGAGATGAGTGCCACATTTTCTTCCTGTAGAGTCGGATTTGCCCAGGACAATTGAGTATCTGTCCGGCGGTGGAGGGGGTTTTAGCATGGGGGAAGTCCAAAGCATGAGGGCATCTCCGCTTCCATCACCGGCCGAGGCTCCTTCGCCTGTTACCGCACCCCATCCCGGACCCTCTTATTCGGTTTCGAGTCTTGTTCATGGCGAAGATGGCTATGCTGGGGAAGGAATCACGGCGATAGATGGCTTCGCGCACAAATCCCACACTCGCTCGCCGCGGGGGTCGCATGAAGAGACTGCAAAAGCAGACGCAGACAGTATATTATCGTCCGCTATAAAAGCTCATGCCAATCAGGAGAAGGCCTCTCACGAGGATGGTCGAACCTCTCAGACCCTCAAGGAACTTCGGAGACAAATGGAAGAATTGCTTGTTTACCAACAATTACAACAATCGCACAATTCCAACCCGACAGAGCACAGGGAGCCGACTTCCATGACCTCTGCGCCGCGCGAATCAAGCAAGAAACGGCGCCTATCAAACCTTTCGCCCCCGAAATTCTCCCTTTCGTCTACCGCAGCAGTACCTTCTACTTCCCATTCAGATTCGACCGGATCTGGCGACACTGTCAAAGCTTGCGATTTAGAGGATGATGCTGCAAACCCTATTGGTCAGACACCGTCGTATCCTTTCCCGAAGATGCAGGAGACGATGAAACAGCAGCAAAATCATACAACTCCTCCTGGTCACTTCAAGTTGACGCTGCCGGCTGAAAAGGCGAAGATTCACATGACACCATCACAACCTAAAGACGAGCGGAGGTCGGCCACGGTCAAAGCAGCGGTGGTTTCACAAAGCGCATTCCTCCCGTCAGGCCACAAACCTGTATCTGACGACCCTTCATACCCCGCCCCGAACCTTTATGGTATTACATTGCAACTCAATGCTGATCCCGGGCTTGAGGGTTGGTGGGCAAATGTTGTCGATATCTTGAAAACTCACTATGGCGCAGATCGAGCGTCGCTTGCTGTGCCCGGTGACACTACAGATCTTGAAAACGTTCCTTGGGGCCAGAAGGCGGTTTACAATCCTGATTCGACATGTGACTTCGAGCAGAGTGATGACACAGCACCGGCTCATGACTCTTCTCACAAAGAACCTGGAGACGTTGCAAACATAAAAAAGAAGGAAGCCTCCGGGAATGGCAAAATTGCACCCGCGACGGTTCCTTCAGCTCTCCCAAAGCGGCCGTCGCTCCTATCCAGACACTCGTTTGCAGGATTCGGTAAGGACAGGGCGATCTCTACTGGACACGAGCCAAGTAGTAGACTTCAGTTTGTGCAGACACCGAAGGAAGCCGCAGCTCTGGATAACAAACATCCGCGCCGAATTGAGATGCCGGCCGTCGCCGAACATGAATCTGTTTCTGAGCGAGGAAACATCGCAACCGATGTGCATTCTTGCGACCCCTTGAATCCTGCTCAATGTAATTATCGGCGGGCTGTTTTCCCTATACCTCGGCCTTTGGAGGTGGAAGCCGATCCTCTCATCAAGCGAACAGGGGTTGTGAAACTTTTTGGACGCACCAAGCCAGTTGTGCTAACCCGGGAGTACTCAGAATACCCAGCCGCTGCATCCAAAACGCCTCATGATCATGTTCCTCAAACTCCGGAAGACCGGGTCCAAGTTACTCCTACAACGGGACCTCATCGGCACTCTCAGCCAAGATTGCACTATGCCCGCGGCAGATCGGCATCCAACGTCAGTGGTTCCGATCGCCATCCGCAAACCATTCCGTTGATGCAAGTATACGACGAATACGAACAAGTTCCACCGTCCCCTTGGTCGCAATCCCCTGCGCCTTCTCCTGCGCCCCGTACGCACGCAGATCAAAACCCTTTCTTTACCAGCCACACTGTCGACGAAAGCGCATTTGCACAGCACCCTCCCCCTCATGACTACTCAAATACAGAGCCCTTAGAAGCGATAGGGGTGGACCTGGCCAAGTCGGTGGTTCATATTCCGCTTCTGCATGCCGGACGGTCCAATGAGGCGTCACCGTCTACTCTGAGGTTCCCTGTTGCAATCATCTCTATATTATCGCCAATCATACCCTATCCTTCGAATCTCAGGCAGTCATTGGCATATCTTATGCCCCACCTCACAACTTCTTTCGGTCTCGCGCAACAGTACAGCCAACTTGAGCGGCAACTTACTTCACGCATGCACATTCCTCGCTACGGTCATATCCTCGGTCTAGGTGGAACATTTTCCGATGAAAGCAGTGAGCTGGAGCTTGTTGCTGGTCTCAGTGGGCACGTCAATTACGCATTTGCAGATGACGTCTCTCTATCCGCCCGCGCTAGCCTTTCCAGTCCCGGAGAAGCATCGAACTCGACAAAATTCAGTCCTTCAATATCTAATCTCGGAACACCGGCACTCGACCTTACTTCCGGGGCTCTCAATTCCGGCGAGTCGCCCGGGCCTGCCGCGAGAGGTAACAGCGAAGCGGTGGATAGTTATTTCAACGTTCACGCGTCCAAGAGCCTCCGAGGTGCCATCAATCAACACCGGAATAAAGTCTCCAAGTCGAAGAAACTGGCTGCATCTACGCCCACTTCCCCTGGCAGGATATGGGAAAACCGCTCTGTAGATGACGAGGTGTCAGCGCAGGACCCCAACCTCGTGATAGCCTCCCCATTACAGGATTCTAAAGTACCACCTGTCATATCGCCGACGCAGGGATCCAACCGTCACCCTTCCACGAACTCTATCTATTCGCAGTTGCAAAGGGAGATTCCGCGGCCCTTTTCTGATACAGTAGCACAACTCATGCTGAATTCAGTCCCTCTTCATCTCTTCCTGGCTAAGCCTCAAAGCGGAGAGGTCATTTGGACTAATTCCAAGTTCGATGCCTACAGGAGAAGTCAACCCCAAGAACAGAAGTCGAGGGATCCTTGGCAAAATATACATCCTGACGAGCGTGATCACATCTCGCAAGGATGGGCAAACGCTCTACGGACTGGTTCACAGTTCACAGAACGTGTGCGCGTCAAGCGATTCAACGATGATTCTGCGTACCGTTGGTTTATATTCCGAGCCAATCCCCTGCTGTCGTCTACAGGGGAGGTGCTGTATTGGATTGGATCTTTCCTTGACATACACGAACAGCATGTTGCAGAACTGAAAGCCGCACAAGAGCGGCAAAAGTTCGCGATCGATGCTAAGTATCGAGCATTCTCCAACTCCATCCCGCAAGTCGTGTTCGAAGCAACTGAACATCGGGGCCTTATTTTTGTGAATGAACAATGGCACCTGTACACGGGGCAGAGACTTGAAGAGGCTCTTAACTTCGGCTTCGCAAAACATGTGCATCCCGACGACTTGGAGAAATGCGGCTCGCTCTCCGTTTACATTGCAGATTTACAAAATAAAGCGCCCACCGACTCTACTGGGAAGGACGGTTGTGCTGGGAAAGAGAACGCAGGAAACCCTGGGCGACAGTTCAGCCAGGGGGTCACGCCTGCATTGGCTGAACTCGTCAGGCTTGGGATCGCTTCCGTCCAGAAGGACGAGAATGGGCGAGTGTTCTACTCGACAGAGATTCGCCTTCGTTCCAAAGGTGGCGACTACAGGTGGCATCTTGTACGCCTAGTTCGAGTTGAGACCAGCAGTTTTGGCAGCGGAGAAGCCTCGTGGTATGGCACTTGCACCGATATCAACGACCGCAAAAATCTGGAGAGGGAACTCAACAAGGCGATGCAACAACTGAACAACCAGATGGAGTCGAAAACGAAATTTTTCAGCAATATGTCACATGAAATCCGAACTCCGCTTAATGGAATTCTTGGCACCATTCCATTCATTCTTGATACGCAGCTCGATACTGACCAGAGGCGAATGCTCGATACCATTCAAAACAGTTCGACCAACTTGCGCGAGCTGGTGGACAATATCCTCGATGTCTCTCGGGTTGAGGCTGGAAAGATGTCCTTGGTCAACTCCTGGTTCCATGTCCGGTCTGTGATTGAGGATGTGATAGATACCATTTCTTCTAGAGCTCTCGACAAGGGACTCGAGCTCAATTACTTGATGGATGTGGACGTGCCACCTATGGTAATTGGCGATAGGTTCCGCATTCGGCAGGTCCTCATCAACCTCGTTGGCAACGCGGTGAAGTTTACCGCTCAAGGAGAGGTCCACATCAGCTGCGGCATCTATCGGGATGCTTCGGTGCCTTTGAAGGAGACCGAGTTGTTGTTGAATTTCGATGTTGTTGACACCGGGAAGGGATTCAGCGCCAGGGACGCCGAGCGCTTGATGCAACGGTTCAGCCAACTGGGAGAGAATGCCTCTCAGCAAAACGCAGGGAGCGGACTGGGGCTATTTTTATCCAAGCAGCTGGTCGAAATGCACGGGGGGCGGTTAACTCCCAGCAGCAAGGAGGGACAGGGTGCTACCTTCTCGTTCTTTGTCAAGGTCGATGCTCCGCCTCCTCCTTCACCGGATGACCCTCGCCTAGTTCGACAGTCTTCGAGCACGTCCGATCTCGGAACGCAGTCAAAATCCGAGTCGCTGCAGAGAATGCTCTTCGCCAGAGAATCTGCTGACTCTAGGGGATTAGATCCAGCTGATTTGTCTCCTGCCCTCGAATCACCCCTCTCTCAGCCTTCCAGTAGCTTTGACCCCTCTGCGCGTTTTGCATTAAACAACTTTTCCGAGCGCTCGTCGATGTCGTCGGCTATGCCGACCCCAGACATTCATGGTACAGAGCCACTGCCAAACATTGAGTCTGCGAGGCATCCCAATGAGTCAGATAGAACCGAGAACCGAGGGAAAGCACCAACTTCCTCCGGCCAGGATGCTTCGAGCTCCCCGTATCGGCCCTCGGAATCAGGATTGCAACCTCCGGCTAGGACATATCAGGCCTCCGATACTCCTCGAAGCCTGTACTCCATCGTCATCCTGTGCCCGTTCGACCACGCCCGTAAAGCCATCAAACAGCACATCGAGCAGGTGGTTCCCCATGATATTCCATTCTCGATCACATCCATGCCTGATGTGGAAGACTGGAGGGACTCAATGAATGATGGTGTCGCATCTCAGCCGACTCACTTGGTCCTTAACCTACCCAGCGTTGAAGAAGTGTTGGATATGATCTCGTATGTTGCGGAGTGTGATCAGGCCACTGCTCCCGCGCTTGTCATCATTTCCGACCTCGTCCAGAAGCGTCAGATCAATTCGAGGTTGAAGGATTTGTCCTCAGGCGGAAAGCGCGTATTCACCGTTCCCAAACCGGTCAAGCCGTCAGCGTTCTCGGCCATATTTGACCCCGACAACCAGCGCGATCTGAGCAAAGATAGGAATCAAGACATGGCCCGAGAGATCAACAATAATTTCAAGACCATGTCGAAGATGGTGAAGGAGGTCATCGGGAATAAAGGCTATCGAATATTGCTGGTTGAGGATGATGAAACGAATCGCATGGTATGTTGCTACGCATGGCTTGCCTGTTTCTCATCTACAAAATGGCTGACGAGATTCTAGGTCATGCTGAAGTACCTTGATAAGATCAAGGTCATGGCCGAGACTGCAACAAACGGGCAAGAATGCACAGAGCTAGTGTTCTCCAAGGAACCCGGTTACTATTCTCTGATCATTGTAAGTAGAAAACTCCATCTAACTCGCCTGTCATATGATCCCGCAACTGACACGTTACTTCCCAGTGTGATATCCAAATGCCGGTCAAAAATGGTTACGAAACGTGTCGGGAAATTCGCAAATGGGAGTTGAAGAATCACTATCCCCAGATTCCTATTATGGCTCTCTCCGCCAATGCGATGACCGATCAAATCGAGAATGCTGCACGTGCTGGCTTCAACGATTATGTGACGAAACCTATCAAACACAACGAACTAGGAAAGATGATGATGGGACTTCTCGCTCCTGATCGCCCTTTACTTCTTCTTCGCGATCGCCTAAAACCTGATCACGACGGTCATTTGTCCGATGCATCGCACTGTCAGTGAGCAGCTTTCGTTCGGAATTCATGTCTCGACCTGCTCAGACGTGCTCGTTTTTCAAGCGAGACTACGATTCTAAGTTTTCAATCTTCATGTAATGAGGTGCTGTTGCCCGTACGACTTTGGGTTTAGTTGCTTTTTATCTATCATTTTGGTCTGGGTTGAGGGTATGCAATGGCAAGAAAGCCATCGGTCGGAAAGGCGCCTTGGAGAATTTGTTTTTAAATATTTCATCCGTGTCTCATCTCCCGTCCCCGCAAGTGTGGATTGCTATTTTGCATTTGCATTCGGCTGCGAGTCCAATCTGATATTTTTCAGCATCATGGTGACAAAGGATCAGGCTCAATGTTCTTGAGACCATTTGAGCTTGTGCATGGCGTCATTTCTCGAATCTGTACCGGCGAAAGTTCTACTGTTTCAGTTGCTCGGCCTTCATTCTGTGCGGTTTGCTTTTAGATACCACTTTACAAGCGCTTTTGTTTTTTCTTTCAGGGACTCATTGTATGTGCAAATGGTTGAGAATTGAAAACCCTTCACTCTTGTTCCATTACTACTTTCTCGATAGACAAATTTATATAGTGAAATGCCCAATTGGCTACCTAATCATTCACCTCTCCCTTTTCTCATTTCCTTGAAGCCATGGGAGTTAGCAGTACGGCTCATCGGCAGGTAAGTAGATGTTCGTCGCTCGAAGAGAACCTGCGCCGGGTACATACACGACCTGAATCCGATCTGTGACAGGATTATCAGTTGTTAAAGATGCCTCTCCCTTTCCCTCGGAAACTAGGATCAGATGACAGGCATATCCCTACGACAGGATGACCTCAGGGCCTCATTTTGTGACTCCCACCGTCGTGAAATAGTCCAACCGAAAAATCTCATGCCGGCTTTACTGCGTCTCCCCTGCAACGCGTCTAGCCTGTGGACCGGACCATGTCCAATTGTTAGATGGACACAGCCTCCATTCCATTCTGCCTTTCCGCTTCCGAGTTCTGAACCCCACGAAGAAGGTAAATGCAGACTGTTTCAGTTTCAGTTTCACTTGCGTGTCCCGGTGAGAGATCTTCAAATCGAGGACTCAGTCCGAATCCGTGGATATGTCAGATGTCCCGATACTCCTCCCTCGATCTCACCATGTGGCCAAGGCAAGGGGGCAGAGAAAAACTCCGATTGATGAAGTTGACGATGTCTGTGTAACTACTGGTTCAGGTGACGCGTAGAAAAAGTGGGTGTTGCCTAGAAGCCGGAGGGCGTGTAATCGGGATCTGAAGTCGACAGGGCACACAAGGATGTTGTCATGGTCCTTCCTTGTGTGCGTTCCGTTCTGCCTCCTTGCTTCTTCAGGATTTACCGGTGCCCTGCAGAGGCACATCTGGGATATCGGGACTGACTGACTGATACCTTGTCTTGTCAGCTGCGTTCGGAATGACGTTTGTCCTACCAGTTCTGTACGCGATTTCAGACAGCTGTACCAATCGTTTGGCGGAGTCTCGTGGTTACTGATCACCTGTAGCTCACAGAAGGTTAGAACTGCAGGCGCGTACCTGTTGGCCATTCAGCGAAATACCGATCCTAGTCAGAAGGCCATATTGAAGGTTTTGTTCCCTTTTTTGACCGTAGATCGTGGACGTTGAAACCAGGTCTTCGCTGCTGGCAGCGCGTCCACACAATCGCAATGTGAACAAGCGTCCAAATGAGTTGCATATATATGTTCTAGATAGCCAGTCCAAATACAGAGCCCTGGCTGAT
Organism: Aspergillus lentulus; assembly: GCF_001445615.1. Classification (NCBI taxonomy): domain Eukaryota; kingdom Fungi; phylum Ascomycota; class Eurotiomycetes; order Eurotiales; family Aspergillaceae; genus Aspergillus; species Aspergillus lentulus. The sequence continues at coordinate 800,656 of NW_028322122.1, forward strand.
TTGGTACAGTCGTTGTTGATATGGCATAAATAAACATGGCCTTGATCGAGTGTATTCTCGAAATGACAAGAGGAACAGGTATTAGCACTGACTTCTGTATCCATGACACCTAGCGTGATGGGGAGCCGATTGGTTGAAGCTGTATCAGGTCTTGCTTGTGGCGGTGAGAAAGCAAAGGCACGATAGGTGAGTTCGACCCAACCCCACATTCATCACCTTCCAAGCTGCATATTGGGCGAGTAAATCTAGGATCGTTGAGTGGAACTGAAATTGCTTCGCAGGGTACAAGAACCCCGTCTTGCTGGAAATGAAGCACCTTTCCTGCATGCTCTAGCCCGTAAGAACAGGCGGCCTCCATCCAAGGACACAGACCTCGGCGAGAATATTGGGCCAATGCGGACGCAGTCCGTAAATGAATAATTGCTTTCCCAGATTGACGGGAAACGATCCGATGGCCGCGTCAAACCGACAGCCCAGGTAAAGCTAGATGGGACGAGTTGAGTGGAAATGGTCCGTCAGAGCCAACAAAAGTGCGGCCGGCCTCAGGAACGTTGAAGCGCTTCTTTGAGTGCCGTCTCCATAGCGCCTGGGATAAGGAAGGCAGAGCTAGGAGGAAATGGATAGAGGAAAAAGCGAGAAAACAGCCGGCACTAGGCACTGCAAATGAGAAAAGTGTCATGTGTTGTTGGGCCTCATCTGTGCACCTGCAATCCGGTCGGCCAAATTGTTGAGTACCCGAGCAAACAGGATTGTTAGTGCCTTCAGCCTGGGGCTGCCTTCATTTTTCAGGCATACATTTGCTATCGCCCTACAAGGATGAAGATCAGCCTAGTCAAAGACATGAGGCATCAGGCATTTGCAGTAAGGCACCAAAAACTTGTAGAGCAGACGATGACCACATTACTATCAGAGCGAATGATGGCCCGACTTCACTTGGTGTTGATCCCGGGTGGCTTCGCTGTCCCCTCGTCCGAGGCAACAGTCCAGTCCAACATGGGAGCAATGCAATCAATTCGTTTAGTGTGCCAAGTCACTCCATGTTGTCACGTCAGCAGCGAAGATATTTTGTAAACTGGCATTGAGACCTCTTGTATCGTATAAGAATTATGGCTATTGTTCGATGGACCTTTACCTCTGTAGGTCTTCGAGAGCGTTCGATCGGATGGGTCTTCTCACTCTGCTGCTGTCCGCGCCTTGCATGTACTTAGATGAATATCATTTTCTTCGGATGCATTTTCCTCCATATGCAGTCACCGTTGGTGGCGTTTAGGGCGCTTGACACTGCCTGAATTCTTCTCTTTCACTGATGTGATGCTCTTTTCACAGGTAATGATGGCACAGAGCCGCGGATAGGCGGATCTCCGGATCATCACAGGCCCCAGCTTTTCCAATAATTCTCCAGGCCCTTCATCGAACTAAGAGCAGATGAATTAAACTTTGTTGGTTGCACGATCTTTGACGGAAAACCTCCGCAGCAAGAGGTCACCCTTAGTCCCGGTTTGAAAGCGAGGCAAGGCACCTTGGTTGCTTCGATAAGGCATCCCTGACAAATTATTTCCGCGAGTATTGTCGGCCTTTCGTCAATTCATGCACTGATGTCCAACGCTTATTGCCATTATTTTCTTTTCGAAAATTTCTGTTTTCCCCGTCAGCCGGTTATCGCTTTTATCCTCAAGTTAAAGAGGATGACTTATGAGACTAACTGAGCAGCACGGCCAAATCCATAAAAAGAATGGAGACAACTAAAAACTCCCAAGCAAAAATAGCTGAGCGTCTCCAAGCACATTCTGGTTTCTTCCCATGCATATACAAGCGCACCACTCCTTCATGAATGGCAGCATTGTATCATTTGGATGGGCAATATATTTCCCGCAGATTGATCAATGAGTGCCACTCGGAATCGAATGAACAGCAAATATGCCACACCCGGTGGCAGCATCAGGCTGAGTATTTCGTTTCTGCTGCTTCTCACAGTCTCGTAGTCATGCAACCCTCACCATACTAGGGTCTCGTCAGTCGACATCCATGTTGTTCTTCCGGTCACCCAGCCTCCTGATTTTGGTGCAATACGAAAGTCAATGATCCAGACAATGAAAAACGGACACAGCCAGTGTGTTTTTCCTCAAAGGCGAAGAGAAAGAACGGGTATGGAGTGGGAGTAAGATGTTTTGGCAGGAAGATGAAGGGGTTGGAAAAGGTAGGATGAAATTAGTCGGAGCTTCCGTTGAGATCACGGAAGTTGGCACCTTTATAACCTCAAGTCACACTTTACTCTAGCCTGCACTCCGCTGCCTCCAATACAGCCCAAGACACACGGTGGAAAATTGATTATCATAGATATTGAATGCCCGATTGTATTGTTGCCACAGACAAGCGGGAGGTGATCCGTATGGAGGAGTATTAAGAAGGCTGGGCCAGTCTCCGTGTATCGGAATCTCCTCTCTTGAGTTTCGTCTTTCCACCCTAAGCGGGGTCGTCTCGGGAACAGGAGCGAATTGGCGGCCAGAGATTGAGTAACAGGCGGAATTGGGAGGTTAGGATTGGGGGAAGAAGAAGAGTTGGAAGGTCGAAGGTTGAGGGGGACAAGGAGAAGAGATTCCGGAAAGGGACAAATGCCTAAAATCTCCAATCCGCCATCACATCATCCTCGACCTCTCCCCACCCCCCCCCCTTTCCCCTGTCTGGATGGGCAATGGGCTTCCTCAATGGGTCTTCCACCGGATGGATGACCTTCCGTCGAGGGCTATAAATACCCTCAACTTTTCTTTCATCGTGAATCTTCCTCCTTTTTCCCTTTCCATTCTTTCATCCCAGGTCCTGATCTTCAACATCTTCAACCCAAGCTTGACTATACTCCTTCCTGAACTCACTCACATCACATCACTACACATCTTCGCCCTCTGAGCAAGTCAAAGTTCTCCTTGTGCATCAAGTATCCTTTGTACTCGCCTCCGTGGTCGACTCCTCGCTGTCCTGACGCACAACCTTCAGTCTATACTTCTCTGCTGAAAGACTCATCATATCAGAATGGCTACCCAGCGTTACCAGTGTGCTGCACTTCCCATCAATGTGCCATCAAAACCACCGGCTCCGGCCAGCCTCTTTCCTATCAGTCGGATCTCTGGATCGCCCCCAGACATTTCTGACACTAGCACCACCACGGGAAGCCGTGTCTCTGGTTTCAGTTACGGCAGCGGTGCTCTCAGCGGCGACTATGAGTCAAGCTCGGCGTCTTACTCGGGAATCGATGTCGTGGAAGTTCTGAGTGACCGTATGCAGGATGTTTTCGACCCGACCCCATTGGATCGAGGACTCGCAAAGCAGGCGCAAACGTGAGTGTAACCCCGCAGAAATCTCAGTCGCGCGTCAGATTTGCACAGCCGGTGCTGATGTCGTCTATAATCCAGATCCGGCCAGCTCAACGCAAAGCAGCGAGAGCTTCTCGAATTACAAGCCCTCGCTCAGCGCCGCCTCAAGGGCGTCCGCGCCAACTTCTCAGAGGGAATTAAGATTGCTCGAGAGACTAAGAGTGATCTTGAGTGGACTCAAAAACGTGTGAAGTGAGTCTCCAGCCGTTTTCTCCCTGTGGCTCTTCCATGTGTTATGATCGTCGTCGGTTCCGCTCCGCCGAAGCGGATTTCGATTCCCGCCGCGCTCCGCCGTTGTGCTTATTCTTGGCACAGGCTGCGTGGTCAGCAGCAAGATACATTAGGCGAGATCAGTGTCTATGGTGATTTGTAGAGAATGCTGACGGAAATTGCGTTCCTAGTGCATTGAAATCCAAGGCGGAGAAGGCATATCCCGATGAGTACCGACGAGCAGCGAAGAAATACACCTTCGACGATGACATCTAGCTGTCTAAACGGCGGCCTATGCGCTTGCATAACTCGATTTTTGACGACAGTGACGACTTTGGGTTCAAAATTGGACGACTGGGTAGGAATGGGATCGGCGCGATTGCTTTCTGTTTTCAAATCTGGGAAATTCGTTGTCAATATGCGTTCTGGGAGGTATATATTCTTGTGGGCTTGACCACTCTGTTGTACATTGAAGGTTTACCACATGAACGAACTTGTCATGTTGCGCTGACAGTTTCATCTGCCCCTTTGATACCTTGTTCCGGATGCTGGAGATTTCTACCGGCAACCGCAGTGACTGAAATTCTCAGGCCCCGAATTGGCGAATAATCGAAATCCCATAATAGCCGACAGAGAAGATTGCAGGTGCAAGCTTCGGCCGTCGCCTCTCCAGAGGCGACGGACCGCACCAAAAGGAATGTGCAGGCTTCACGATCGAGCTATTTCAGCGCCCAGAGGGTTGTGTCGCGCTGGTCCATATTCCAGACGCCCTGCAGCCTGAATATCCAGATAAAAGGCTGAATGCATGACCGTCAAGAATGGCACAGCCATCAAGATCTCCTTCCTGACATTCCGCATGGGCCAAGATCATAGGATGCACCAGGGCGAACGACCCCCTCTATTCCGCCGCCTCCACTTTCACTTCCGCCAGCGGACGTCTTCGCACCGCCTTTTCTCCGCTCCGCCCTCCTTTTTGGATCGTTCTACTTGCCGCTTTTGCGGGCGAACGAGCCCGAGGACAAACTGCAGCCCTAAGGCACACTAGGACACTTTGGGCATCAAGTTACACCTCGGACGCGTTTGGAGGAGCGCATCAGACGCGTAGAGACAGTATTCATTGATTCGCTCCTTTGTAGATAGCGATTGATGCCCCCGATGAAGTCGTAGAGCTTGTTCTCGAGATGCCCGTAGTCAAGTTCGCAGTCTGCCTAGGTTGTAGATGCGAAACGCGCGGTCTTCCCTCACGTAGAAGCGTAGTCCCTGGTTTCCTGTACGCGTCAGTCGTAGCCCTGTAAATCACCTAGTAGTCGCGAAGTACAACGATGTATCCAGGCAAAGAACCACGGTTAAGAACTCCGAGCGTGTCACTTGACCTGGAGTAAACATGCGAGAAGTTTACCTCCAGACATTCAAAAAGAATGGTGAGAACACCATGCAATAGAGAGAATAAGGGCCTTAATTAATTAAGGATTGCTATCGATAGTCAACTGGACTAGTTGAACGTGATGCGACTAGTCGATATAAAGTGGATGGTGATAATGTGATTAACCCCTGAATCATGACAACCTGAAACCCGGAAGACCACTATGGCTCTTGCGACACAGTTACGAACATGGAAGATTCTCTGAAGATATTGCTGAAGGCGATGTGTCAGGATTGAATAATTAATTATATGATGTACTGTGCTCGCAACTTAAGGTCTGACTGTTTCCGAAGTATTTGCTGTGGATGTATATTCTGATCCAAAAAGCGTGTTACGATATTGGGCTCCAAAGGCCCATGTACTACGGAGTATAGACAGTAGAAAATTATAGTTTGGTTAGTGATAGGCTGCTTGAATAGCTGAGATCGCAGCCTGACATCCCTTCAATTAAGACTTTATTCTAGGGTTTCAGCTCGGCCAGTGGAGGTTTCTGCGCGATGTATGGGTGGAAGAAACGAAAAACATCTACGAATGCTGAGAAGGAGAAGCTAGGAATGCTACTGCCCTCAATCATGGAGTACCCTTAGGGATTGGATCTCCCTCGGCAAGTGCATCGACCTTCAGGCTGGAGTAAACTTGACTATGTCGAGTATATTTACGTTAGTGTCAGCATTACCATTTGCACAATTTGGCGCGGGCTCATTGAAAGATACATCATTCCGTACATGTCAACCCCAGGGCCATGACCATCTTTAGTATTTGTAGATGTGATTATGCTCGATATACAACAGCCAACGCATGAGAAAGCAAAGGTCTATTTGAAAGTTCGCTCTTCCTCAATTGCCCGGTTGATGACACGGATAAACCGGCCCACCTTGTCGGGATCCTGCTTCGCTGTCTCAATACCCAAAAGCACCTTCTTAACGCCAACGCCGATAGTTCTATCTTCGGTGATGCCACCAACTTCCGCCAAAGCCTGGTCGATCTCAGGGGCATCAAATGCTCCGGACTGCTCCATGATATAACGCAGTTCATCGTAATCCATCACGTTGGGAACCATGATATCCGAATTGAAAGAGTTATAGATGTCCAACTGTTTGAGCACAGCGCGCTCAGTTGTGGTAGCAAGGATCAGCAGCCGGCGACCTTTGGTAGGCTGTTTTCTCAGGAAGACCATCAAGGTCTGAAGGATAGTGTTGCTGAAACGAGGACCGATAGGGACCCAGTCGATGATTCTTTCAATATTGTCAACGACGACAACACTCGTGCGACTCTTGTAAGCATCATCGAAAATTTTGCTGATGTACTGGACTCTGGCCATCTCACTAAAGCCGACCATATCCTCAGGGCTAATCAGCTTGATGAAGGGGAAACCTGAATCAATCGCAATTCGAGCGGCCAGAGCAGTCTTCCCACTAGCGGTGGGACCATGCAAAAGAACCGAAAAGAGAGGTGAGGATTCAGCATTGCTGACTTGCTTGACGAAAAGCTCTCCTTCTTTCAGAATTTCGTTGATTGTAGGGGAGTAATGGATGATGCCGTATTGGATACGGCTCGAGAGCTGTTCCTCTGACACACCAAAAGCAGGTTGGACTTCCTCCAGCGCATGGTGGAAATCGGCTCTGTTGACCTTCATGTTTACGACATCCTCGCTGATGCCGGCCATGGTACCGACCTTGACATGGCGGGTAAAAGCAAACGAAGACGCAGACTTGACAAGGCCAGCAATTTCAGCGCCCGAGAAGTTCTTAGTAAGGAGCGCGAGCTCAGCGAGGTCAACGTCTGGATCCATAACATTGTTTTCCCTCATCTTCTGGGTGTGGATTTTCAGAATCTGGGCCCGTCCATTCTCATCCGGAAGAGAAATCTCCATGTGCACTTCGAGACGACCCGGTCGCAACAAAGCTTCGTCGATCATGTCCTTTCTGTTGGTCATACCAATCAGGAGGATATTGTTCAGTTGGTCAACACCATCGAGTTTCGACAGCAGCTGGTTGACCACACTGTCCCCAACGCCTGTGCCACCACCTGCTCCGCTGCCACGTTGCTTACACACAGCATCCAACTCGTCGAAGATAATGATGTGGAGCCCACTCTCCTCGCCCTTTTCCTTATACTCTTTTTCTGCATCGGCAAACAGCTTTCGGATGTTCTCCTCCGACTGGCCGACAAACTTGTTCAGCACTTCTGGACCGTTGATGACCTTGGGCTCCCTCGCGTTCAACATCTTTCCAATCTGCCGTGCGATCAAGGTCTTACCCGTTCCGGGAGGGCCGTATAGCAAAATACCCTTCACGTGCTGAATACCAAGCTTTTCGACCAATCCAGGAGGGAAGATACGCGATGCAAACGCACGACGGAAGATTGTGCTGAACTCCGCGTCAAGACCTCCGATTCCCATATCTTCGAACTTGAAGTCGGGTGTGATGATAGAATTTGCGGCGGGGCGACGATTCGATGGCTTCAAGTTGATACCGGTGCGGGCATCCTTGAAGAAAGTAACCTGGGTGTGCCTTGTCAAGATTCCTCTCGCGGTGGGGTCCGTCTCTGTGCTTCCAGCAGCAGCCCCAGCTTTCTCCGATGTAAGATCGACCCGCTGAACGGTCTTGACAGTCAGGAGCAGCGGTATGCTCTTATGATCCATCAAAATCTTCTGACCAGGAGAGAAGATCTGGTTCTCAAAGTTCTAGAGAAGGTAAGTACTGTCCAAACGTCATCGATCCAAACGAGTATATACCTTGATCACGGCGTTCGCTAACTCATCTTGGTCGTACGGAGTCTCGACCCTCTTTTTCCCAGCAAAGCCGACTTCAATATCTGTCGATCCGAGATAGGCTTGTCCGCCCTGACTGAACGGATCGTATATCTGAGCCTTGACTGAATCTGTGAAAGCAACGCCCGCCCATGTCCGCTGGGGATCCGACATGCTGATATGTCCAGGAGGGAAACCATCGAGAGGACGAGCAGAAAAGACATAGAGATCGTTCACAAGGAGTAAAAGATCAAGTCCATCGCGTGAAGGCGGGAAGTCCTGTGTTGAGACGGCAACACTGCTTGTTATTAGCTATGTAATTTCAGAATCCGAACTTCGAAGGCACAAAACTTACAGGTTCCCAAACGTATACGAGTTGTCAGGGCTCTTCGCAGGCCGTAGCGTCCATACCTGGGCTGATGCACCGGGCGCCCTGCCTCCTACTGGGTTTCTTGGAGGTGTCTGCGAGTAACCTGGCCTGGGCGGCGGAGTTCCATAACCCCTTGATTGATTATACGCATCAGTCATCTGGACATCGTGATCAAACTGATGCGGCGATCGTTCATACCCTGCGCCACTCATCGGCGAATGACCAGTATCATACCCATCTCTTCGGGGAGGTGGGGGACCTTGACCAGGACTCGCATTGCCTCTAGAGGAGGGGCGACCTGAGAAAGGATTCGGTACAGATGGATAGTTGTTGCGATTGAACATGTTGATTCTAACAAAGGTGGGACATTCGAGAACGATTCGATTAGGCGATGGCTGCGACCCTGTTGTTGACGGGCGCGGTGGACGATGAGACGCAAGTGTGGTATAGGAGCCGGAGTAGCTTATTGAAGCTTGCGGCGAGATAACCTGTGTATGTGAGAAGGAATGTATGAGTGTTGCTAGAAACCGGAGATGATGTGTGTATTGAAAAGGTTAATCAGGGAGAGAAGAAGTATGAGACTTGATAAACTTAAGGAGATTACTCCATAAGAGACGTGGGTATAACGTGGCGGGGGTATCTACCTTAGGAAGATGGAGACTAGTCCGGAGTACCTAGGTAGATACCTGAGGCAGAGTTACTCTCTTGCTGGGAGCTCCAAATTAGCCACATCGGCCCGTGAAGCTCCGTTTGGCCGATCGGTGTGGCTTAAGCTAATGAGGATCCACCCTTATCGCCTTGGGGAGATCTCCGGCAACTCGTTGAATGTCCAGTCGTGTCCAGGTAGTTCGCTTGGGTTGATGCTGCGTGACCAGGTCGCTCGCAGACTACTCGATACACCATGCCTCTGTAAGTTCATTGAATTTGTTTTTATGTAAATCTATCGCGCATACTTATGCATTGAGCAGTCACCTACTCGGCAAGAAGTCATGGAACGTCTACAACCCCGAGAACATCGCCCGTGTACGGCGTGATGAAGCTGAGGCCAAGGCCCGGGAGGAGGAACAGGAACGTCGTATGCAAGAAATTGATGCTGAGCGCAGAATCCAAATCCTCCGTGGCGAACGGCCCTCTACCCCACCACCCCCGCCGTCTGCTCCATCAGATACCCGACGCGACAGGACTCATGGAGAGGATGCTGGAAGATATAGAAAGCGGAGACGGCTGGCAGGTGAAAATGATACGGATCGCGATATCAGACTCGCGAGGGAAGATGCTCAGTTGATGCTGGCGAAAAGGGAGGAGCTCGCTGTGTCCAAGACCAGCGATGCGCCACTTTTAGACAGTACAGGGCATATAAATTTATTTCCTTCCGAGGCAGCGCGGAAACCAGCAGAGAAAAATCAAGAGGCAGAGAAGGAGGCGGCTGACAAGAACCGGAGTTATGAGGACCAATATACGATGCGCTTCTCGAATGCGGCGGGGTATCGACAGTCCGCTGGCCAAATGCCTTGGTACTCTTCCTCCAGTCGTGATGTTTTGGCGCCTGATGCTATGCCCGAAAAGGATGTTTGGGGCAATGAGGATCCGATGAGACAGGAGAGGGAGAGAGCCCGGCTAGATGCCAACGATCCACTTGCGGCGATAAAGAGGGGAGTTCGCCAGTTGAAGTCGGTCGAGCTTGAACGGAAAAAGTGGAACCAGGAGAGAAAGAGGGAATTAGATACACTGAAAGAGTCGCGTCATCGCAGAAGGAGATCAATGTCAAGGTCAAAAGCGTCAGACTCTGGGGATAGCTTTGAAAACTTCCGCCTTGACGCACCTGACAAACATCAGGACAAGAAATCGAGGAGCTCGCACCGACATCGCTCGTATCGCCGCGAAAGAAGTCGCGATCGTTCTCGCGATCATTCCCACAGGCGACACCGCCACTCCCATTCCCACTCCCATTCGCACCGTCATCGTGATCACCATGACCAAGACCGAGGGGAAGCTCGCGAGGCGCAGTCGCACAAACGCCATGCGTGACACCTTTCATTATGGAAGCTTGGTCTTGATGTGAACAATACTTATACTGATTACAAGGGTTGACCCCTACATAGCTACGGATGGCAGAGCCAACCATGGTTGCTTCATGAGATGTGCATTTGTTTTCGAAATTGAGCGTTTCTCTATTTTGAGCGGTATGTTGGTGCCAACCAAGTATGAATCATGAATTACAATAATAGACGAACTTTTGATCAAGCGTCATAAATCATTGGAGCACCCATTTTTGGTTCCCCTGCTCGCCCGCTTGAGTGTCCCACTCGATGGTGATGTCCAGCGAACGCGACCCTTCTTCTCTCTTCTGATAACCGACCTTGCCGGCGATGGTCTGGCCCTTCTTTAGGGCGACTCCCTTCTTTCTCTCGCGATCGATCAGGAGAACACCCTGTTGCCAATGCGTCTCCGGTCCGTCAGGGCCTGTAGTGAAGGCGACGAAACCCTTTTTCTGCATTTCTGAAGGAACGGCGTTCTTCGGGATAGTAGAATCCCTAGAGGGCATGAAGAAAATATCAAACCAGATAGCGAAACCGTCAAGGGCATCGATATCCTCCTTCAGAGTAACCTGGAACTCCTTCAGGAACGAGAGCTCCTCCACGGTGATGGTGTGCAACGGCAGTTCTAGGAAGATGTCGGAATCACCAGGAATTGCCGCAGGCTGTACGCTACGAACAAGAGCGTCGTCGTAGATGTTCTTGCGCATGCTGCCCATCTTGAAGCCGTACACATTGTCCCAGAATGAGATGTGCGACGAGATGAACTCGGAATCGGCGAACGGCGCAATACGTAGGGTGGCGTCTGAGGGTACCATCAGACCTCCTGGAGCGAGATACCGGTCTCTGGCGTAAATGACCGAATCGAACATGGCCTCGAATAGAAGGCAGTAGCCCATCCATTCGGAGACGATAATGTCGACCTGGGGAACAGGCAGAGTGACTTCTTCAATTTTGCCACGAATGCATCTGATCCAATGTTAGATTCCGGTAGACAAATATCTCACGGGAAGTAAAAATACGTACGTGATCACGTCGCCAAACCCGTTTTCGTAGATGATTTCCTTGGCTCTGTCAATGATATTGGAATTGTCGACTGAGATGACCTTCTTGGCACCTGCTTTCGCGCAGAACATGGAGAGAATGCCAGTTCCACACCCGACATCTAAGACAACCTTGTCCTTGAAGAGATGCTTGTTGTCGTAAATGAAATCGCGATAGGAGTCAGTACGAACAGTGTCCTTCAGCATGGACTCGTGAATGGCTTCAAAAAAATATAACCGTCAGCGCAAAAGGCATATCCGGGCTCGACGACCAGTGGAGAACTGACCATTGTACGAGTAGGAGACGAAGTAATCTGCGTCTGCCTCCTCAACCTTGCTCATCTTCTTGCCGGACGGGCCGCTGGGCGATGACCCCAATTTCTCATCTTCCTTGGACAACTGCTCTTCCATTGACTTTTGCACAGCCATTCTATACTCAGTGAACTGGCTCTGGAGGCGTTCAAGGTCCTCCTGCAGCTCGATCACGCGGCGCTCTGCCACAGTGGTACCGGCTGTCGCGGATTCTTCGTCTTCGATATCGTCCAAGCTATACAAAAGGGCGTCATCTTCGAGAACCGGCTTTAAGTAAGCCTCGTCCTCAAAGTTATCTTTCGAGGAGACATCCGGGGTTGTGTTCCCAGCTTTGACTTGAGACCGAACATAATTGACTAATTTGATAGTGCCAAGAAAATCCAAGTCTGATGTGGAACGTAACAAGTTAGCTAGGATTTCTCGCAAACAATCATGATCGTGCCCATATTGGGAGTATCAGAACAATAACGAGGACAGAGCGCCCAACAATGGATATTACACACCAAGATCCTTTCGAATCTTCCGCAAGTCAAAGCCATGCTTGTCTTTAGACTCCTGCAGCATCGACTGTACATCGGGGTAGACCTTATCGGAAAACAGGCCAATTACTGGCTGTGTCTCGTCATCAGGCTCAACATCTTCCCATCCCTCTTCGTTGCTCATATCCGAATCGTCTGAGGAGGCGGTCGAGAGGGCATCTTGGTCCCTCAAGGGACGGTCCGAGGGGATTGTTGCAGACATTGACTCAATTCAAGTCTGGACAACGGCAATTCAAATTTCTGCACTCCTATTTTCTAAAATTCTTGATTTTGGATGGGATTGTGGCGACCAATGGACCATGTAAATATATGGATGGAGGGGTTCAAGCGATTGAGGGGACCAGAATCGGTAAAAAGGAAAAAAAAAATTGAGTTATCACAACAGAACCCGCTGGTTGCCCCGCCCGATGCTGGCTGGGTACTTTGTTTATCGGCTCTCCGCCTGACAACAGCTTGTCCCCCTCAGACCGATAGGGCAGATAACAAGTGGGAGCTGAGACGAACCTCATTATCATCAGCATCATCGTCATCACCACCACCATCTCCTTCTTCTCTATCTCTCTTCTCCTTGTACAGGCTCACTGCTTCCTTCAGTCGAGACAGATCAAGTGTTCATGTTACCCTGCTTCTGCTAGGGATCAATTGCTTGCCCTCCATCTTTCACATGTACTGAATAGCTCAGTGTCTCCGATCCTTTCTTTGTTTCTTCTACATCAAACTTTCCTGTCCGATACATAATACATTATTTATATCAACGGAAATGGCTTTCCTCTGGCGGAATCGACAACGGCCTCCTTCTGACGTCGTCCGAACAATCAAGGAGCTATTGTTAAGACTAGGAGAAGCTCCGGCAGCTGCCAAGGTCAGTCTCAGAGGTTCCCTCTGCTTGTTTATGCCACATATTGTACGAATATGCAGCTTACTAACAACTCCATACAGGTCGAAGATGACCTGGCGAAGCAACTTGCGCAAATGAAAGTGATCGTCCAAGGTACTCAAGGTTAGTGTAGGGAGCGTGCACCATTGTCTCGCCTCACCGGTTCATTCTAGGAAAGAGTAACGTCATTATGCTGACTGCAGACTGCTTTAGAGACTGAGACGACTCCGGAACAAGTACATGCTCTGGTTCAAGCCACTGTCCACGAAGATCTGCTATACGAACTTGCCCGCAACCTCCGTCATCTTCCCTTTCAAGCCAGAAAAGATACGCAAACCATATTCTCTCAGATCCTTCGTTTTCGACCCGCCCAGGCCAACAATGGCGACCCCCCAGTCATTTCTTATATTGTACACAACCGTCCTGAGATCATTGTCGAGCTCTGTCGGGGATACGAATCGACCGAGAGCACAATGCCCTGTGGCGCCATCCTGAGAGAAGCACTCAAATTCGACGTGTGTGCGGCCATCATCCTATACGACCAGACTATCGAGGGTCAACCCGCGATCAGATTGTCACAAGTCAAACCCGATATTCCCCAGAAAGGCAATGGCATCTTTTGGAGATTTTTCCATTGGATCGACAAGAGCAGCTTCGAAGTGAGCGCCGATTCCTTTACAACTTTCAGGGTAAGCAACGCCTGGTATGATTGAAGTAGGCATCAGGAGTAACCGTGACATAGGATATTCTCACTCGTCACAAGAGTCTTGTGACCTCGTACCTCACCACTAACTTTAATCTCTTCTTTTCGCGCTTCAATGCACTCATCCAGTCGAGTTCCTATGTTACCAAGCGCCAGAGTATAAAGCTTCTCGGTGAGATCCTGTTGGATCGAGCCAATTACAGCGTGATGATGGCATATGTGGAGAGCGGGGAGAATCTGAAACTCTGCATGCAATTGCTCAAAGATGATCGCAAAATGATTCAGTACGAGGGGTTCCACGTTTTCAAGGTATGATTCTCTATTTCTTCGGCGCGAACGATGGGCGGCAAGTCGACGATTTGCTGATGAGCTATGTGGCATAGGTATTCGTCGCAAATCCTAACAAATCGGTCGCGGTGCAACGGATTCTCATCAACAATCGGGACCGTTTGTTAAAATTCTTGCCTAAATTCTTAATGGATCGCACGGATGACGACCAGTTCACGGACGAGAAGAGTTTCTTAGTGCGTCAAATCGAGCTGCTACCTCAGGAGCCCATTGAACCAGCACGATCAGCGCAGGAGCCATCCAGATCGCGAGTCAACACCGCCGCTGCGGCCTAGTGCATGGCCTTGAAATGTCCCTTCACCTTTATCACTACAGCAGGACTGTTTGTATTGGATCAGCGCCCCTTATTGCATTGATGGCCTACTGGTATATGGCTGCCACGGAGTTATAGAGTGTGTTTGTGTATCTAGGACTCGGATAAAATGACGTTGACATGGATTACTGCCATAAACAGGAAAGCTACAACAAAACGAACAGGAAGAGAGAAAAAGATAGAGACGTGTGTAAGTCCTTGCGTTAAGGAAGGATTGTCAAGGGCTTGATCCCTTCAATAATATCCCAAAAAATGATGCGGGAGAAAAGACCGGTGATAGTCTGTTGTAAGGGAGTAGTTTATTGGGGAGAACTTGGGTGTAGTTGTTACTCAAGGGATATCTACCTTTCCTGTAGTCAGAGTAACCTCTTCCCTCGTGGCAGTACCGTGTTTAAGGTAATATAATGGTTATGTTCTAGACTTTATTGCTGTCCATGGGAAGTGAGCTCCACCGTAGGCACATCATAATAATCTATCCTGTGGATTCAGATCGCACGGCTTCAAGAACCACCACTCAAGAGTTAGATCAGACCACAGTAACTACCCAGTGATAAGAGTCTGCTTCTATAGATCGAAGCCGATAAATCTGTCCTTTCCAAATATAATAATAGTTAATATCTACTTCGTCAATAATACTCGGCTTTCAACGAATTTTCCGCGATTGACCCACCAGAGCGCGCGGCTTTTGCAGTCTGGAGCCCAAAGTGGGACATTTATGGAGTTCAGCTGTGCAATAATCGTTTTTATTGTAGCCCCCTATGATGATCCCTGCGTTGAATTTTCAGTTGTTAGTCTAATTTTCCGAGTTCATCTTGATACGTAGGTAAGCGAATTTTCCCCTTCCCTTTTTTTTTTTTTTTTTTTTTTTTAAACTAGTATTATCAGAGGCTGTAGAAGACACGGAGTTCTGGAGGAGAGGTAGCCTTGCTGCCTCAGGATGGCGAGACCGAACTCGTTCCACATAATAAGAGCCGACGCTATCATGAGCTAGAAAGCACAATGATGATGCGAAACCAGGATAGTAAGCATCCATTTTGAGTTGCATAGGACATTTAGCGCATCTAGATACATCTAGACAATACCTCTATTGCTATCGACTTCTCCCTAGATTCGACTCAAACCAGAAAGTGAAGCTTAATTCCTCCTTGCCAAGCATCCAGGGAGCCGCGGTACTACTTTGGTACTTCATTACTGCTCCGTTATCCAGTGACCACTACCTACACTAAGTGCTCGCTAGCCTCGTCAGTCTCTTCTTTTTTATCTCTTATTATTCCATATTCATCCTCCTTGACGGGGAGGCCGATCATGTTCAATCCCTTGGGCCATTGTCATTCATTTTCGCTCCTTTTATCACCTGAGTACCCCGATCTGGTATTCTTTGTGCCCAACATCCTGCAGAGTCCAGCGAATTTGACTTGATTGCGTTCGCATCCCCAAAGCGCCCCCTCGCCGTCGTCCACGTCCCCGCCTGCCTGCCCTCCCCTTTGAAAACAGATTTGTCTGTACTTCTCGATCCAAACGAACAGAAAAGAATCCATAATATTACAGTCGCTACATTTCTATCACCCCAGATGCTGCAAGTCATGCCAGGATAAATTGGTCAGCGAAAATGATCATGGGGGACCAACGCTCTTCTTCGGTGCCTGCCGTCGTCATGACGGAACCGGACTCGACCATCTCTGCCCTGCGCTACGAGGACACCGTCGCCCTCGCAGATTCTGGGGCCATTCGATCCGCCTCGGTACCTACTCCCCACGACTACGTGATATGTTCAGAGAAGCGATCGGCGTCAACGAGCGCATCATCGTCAGACAACCACGAGAGCAAGTTTGAGCCGGTTGCATTGGCGTCGCATCAGAACAGCAGTACGGAATCGGGCCTCGCGCCCTCCTCGGTGTCAATCGCAAAGGATAAGAGGCTGACGCCGCCGGAGGACAGTCATTCTACTTTCAGCCGGCGGTCGGTGCGCAGTATTCCCAGTATCATTGTCAATGATGCTGGGTCGCGCCCCGGGTCTCGGCCTGGATCCCGGCCGGGCTCTCGACCAGGGTCTCGGTGGTCTGAGCGCAAATGGAGCGCTTTGAGAGGGAAACGATCTGGAGAGTTTGACAGGAGGCCGGAGTCACCCCCGCCTCCGCCTCAGATCGAGAGACCGTTCAATAAGATCTCGCTTGATATCCCGAACGGTTCACTTGATGGCCTCGGACCGCAGTCCATGCGATTTTCGAAACGTGGCAGTCTTATCAAGGAGGAGGATAGGCAGCGCCTCCAGCGTGAGATCTCAAAGCATGAATTGCCGCAGCAAGACCAGCCGCAGCCGCAGCCAGCGGCAGAACCGTCAATAGAACAGGCAGAGCAGGCCGAGACGGGTGAAGCAAGTGCACCAGCGACTGTAGCGGAGGAGAACAGTGCGGAGCCAGAACTCTATGGGGCGCAACGACGCCGGACGAAACCATTGTCATATTTGCGCGCGAGGCACAGCAGTGTTCCGAGCAGAGCGATCTCGGCCGACGAGGACATGCTTTCGCGTCGAGTCAGGTTGATGTACGAGAAAGGCGACGAAAATGTGACCGATTCGGAGGTGGCCAAGTCCCTTGCAATGGAGAACGGAGTGCTGTGGGAGGAAGTTGCTCCCACACCAACGGAGGCTTCTGCCGTATCTGGACGCAGCGCGAGTGGTGGAGAGTCAGTTAGACCTGACAGCAGCAATGGTTCTGGCCCAAAGAGGGAGCCCCACGAACTGGCCGGTGGTATTGAATACTGGCAAAATATCAAGGCAGGCGATGTCGATCGGTACGGCTTCATTCGGAGTACTACTTTCAACTCGGCCGACGGCACGGAGCATAGTCCAATCCAGCGCGTTTCTACCAGTCTGCTTCTGGCGTCAGAAACACCGCGACGGAAGCATTCCATCCGACCTCCGTCAGCCCTGGGGGGCAACCGATCATTTTCGGGTCGATCACCAACACGCAAGATATCTGCGCCATCTATGCGTCCATCGTCATCGCAAAGCACATACAGTTCCACTCTTCGACGGTCAACATCTAGATTCCGCCAGGCGGCTAATCATCTTCCGCACAATCGCGATCGGCGGTTTAAGGATGAGGCGCGTGACATGCTGACACTTCCAAGCGATGCGGCTGCTTCTGGAACGGGACGGGACTCCGCCGTAGCTCGCGCGATGCGCAAGAAAGAGTGGGAACGTGAGGACAAATGGACAAAGATGGCCAAGCCTACACGGAGAACCGCACTCGGCGGCGGGATGACTTTTGAATTCGACACTCAGAGTACCAAGCTGATCGAGCGGACATGGAAGGGTATACCCGACCGATGGCGCGCAACGGCCTGGTACGCATTCTTAGAGGCAAGCGCCAAGCGGCGCAGCGACAGCCCGACGGAACAGGAGCTTGTCGAGGCTTACAATGAATTTCAGCTCATCTCGTCCCCTGACGATGTACAGATCGATATTGACGTCCCCAGAACGATAACCAGTCACATTATGTTCCGCCGCCGTTATCGTGGTGGACAGAGGCTGTTGTTCCGCGTGCTGCACGCAATGTCCTTATATTTCCCCGATACTGGCTATGTACAGGGTATGGCGGCGCTTGCGGCCACCCTCCTCGCCTACTACGATGAGGAGCATGCGTTCATCATGCTTGTCCGACTGTGGCAGCTACGAGGACTGGAGCGCCTGTACCAATCTGGGTTCTCTGGTCTGATGGAAGCTCTCAGTGACTTTGAACGAGAATGGCTTGACGCCGGCGAAGTCGCCGCGAAACTAAACGAACTGGGAATCCCGCCCACCGCGTACGGTACCCGCTGGTATCTCACGCTGTTCAATTACTCCATCCCCTTCCCCGCTCAACTTCGCGTATGGGATGTTTTTATGCTCCTCGGCGATGCGGAGGAACCGCCCGGCAAAGGAACCCCCAAGTCCGAGCCACAAGTCACAAGCGCGTTCGGCAGGGGCCTGGACGTCCTCCATGCCACGTCCGCCGCGCTCATCGATGGCATGCGAGAGATCATCCTCGAGTCGGACTTTGAGAATGCCATGAAGGTCCTCACTAGCTGGGTCCCTATCCAAGACGTGGAACTTTTCATGCGAGTCGCCAAGGCGGAATGGAAAGTTCATCGTCGCAAGAAGGGGGGATGAAAGCGTGACCTCGTTCATCTACCCTCAAATCAGACCACCACATGTCCTGTCCATACTCAATTGCCCGCATCGCATCTATAATAATCGCTATACATTCGCACGGCACCACCTGCCATATAATCCGTCTACACAATTCCACTGATGACCAGGACCCCACACATGGGGTATTGACGAGCAGTCTCTCTCATACATAATATTCTAACGGCCATTGCATTACATTTGGGAGGGCAAGACAGAATCTCTCTCGTCTCAAACATCTAGGAGTCCATTTTCTTTCACCACCGGTGAATGGCTTTTCTCTGGACAGTCCACCGAAGGATAATACTCGACAGTCCACCGAAGGATAATACTCAACAAGCCCTTCAGACTACTCCCCCGAGACGCTCATACTACATTACCACTACTCCTAATACCCCTTTCCAGCAACGGATATAATAAGTCGACGGCGGTTACGAGCGTCGCCTCAATATAAATATCATGTCACCTCCATCACTCGCTTCAATACTCTCATTCCCCTAGGGTCCTCCTCTCTCTACTTCATTCACAACCTCGCTCCTTTGTCTCGTATCTTCCTTTCTGGCTCCATTCATCCTGTCCTCGACTCTCTGGCACGTATCTCATCCTCTCGCTTTTCTTTCCTGTCGTGCTCTGTCTTGCCCCTTCATTTCCGTCCTGACACTTATCAACTCGTGGTCCAGACCGCCTATATACGTTTCACAGTCGTCCCTTGAAGCAAGGGCACATCCTAGTCTGCTTTGATTCTAATCCTGATACCCCAAGCAAGGCCCATCTTGTCATATCGTTATGTCACTATGTGTGCCTGTTTCGTATAGACTTAATCAAGAGATATATTGTCCATCAGCCAGGTCGTATGCGTATCTTTTCGGCTCACTAAGCTGTTGAACAATTCTTCACTGGGCCAGCTGCTTGATCTAGTGGTAGCGGCACATTTATGTCATTCTATATATCAAAATATTTTTGTACAATCCACAATTCACAACATGAGGACATAGTGCTGAACGGTCATAAGACTGACAGGACATTACCCCATGCCACCAACGGCGCCAGATGCACTATCTGTTATACATATCGCCTGCAAGAATAGATGTGCATGCTCACAATAATGTTGAACATATCTCAGGAAAACCAAGTACACAGAAAGGAAATCCCCTCATGAAAGGATATCATCTAAATGGCCCAGAAGCAACTTTTAGCACAATAAAATGTCAAGAAATTCATCACGTCGTCTATGGAGGAATAAATTAGTCCGTGAGCCCCGCATCGATCTATCTGGTTGCCAATTTTATGTGAAAGGCCAAGATCAAATAGTGGGAATTCTGGAGAATATCTGCCACCAGCGAGCTGACTCCCGTCGTTGAACTAAGACTAAGAAGCTTCAGCAGCATTTTCGGCTTTGCTGGAATTGTTGACATTGTCAGACATGTGGGAAGCCCGATACCGAACGCCTGCACTGTCGGATGGTATATCTCGACAATTTGAATCCTTTGTAGGGCTCAAGTCGCCCGACCGTTGATTCGTGCTCGATACGCCAGCCTTCTGATGTAACGAGTCATTGCCTTGGTTAGCCTCACGATGGTCTTGCATTCGCGAATCATGCGAGCTAGATGCGTCACTGCGCTGGCGGTGATGGGCTCGAGAATCTGGCGGTTGATTGCTGGCGGTCGGGGAACCAAGCCGGGAGGACGGCAACGAAGAGGAGAGAGCGTCCGAGGGGCGTGAAGATGGAAGAGGAGCCGGCTGATGAGGATTCTGAGACTTTCTTTTTCGACCGGGGGAACTGTGGTACTCATGACGGCGCTGTGGCTGAGCAATGGATATCACGGGGGAGTCATATTGGTTCTTTGCTGGAGGGGGCTGGCCCGGTGGGACCCAATGGTGAAAGTATAAGGATGGAGGAGAATGCTGTGGCGGATGTTCCTGTTTGGCTCCCGCCGGCTGAGACGGAGGAAGTGAAGAGCCAGTTGCATACTGTGCGTTAATAAGCGTGAGTGGAACATGCTGCACATGTGTTTCGCCGTTGCTCCGAGACAAAGGTGAGGCAGTGGCCTTTCCAGCACCGCTTGACAAGGGAGGACGTCCGAGAGACTGGATGGTGGGAGAACGTCCATGGGCAGTGAGAGGCTGAGACAGAACGGGCCCAGGATTCGGTTGCTGGTGTGATGGAAGGCTCGCGTACGTGGTTGGTGGAAGGCCTCGCGAGTCACGCCGAATGTCTACAGGGATTGCCAAAGGTGGATGCCGCTGGGAGAGTGAGGGGGGCGGCGGTAGTAGGTCAAGTGCGGATGGCTGTTGTAGAGGAGCTGAAGGGTGTGAAGGGGGAGGGGGCGCATTACTGCGTGTGCCGGGATTCTGGGATGCATACTGCTGTATCAATTCGATAGCAGACTGGGGAAGGCTGCCGCCAGTGATTCCGGCGAAGATGAGCGGAATCATCTGAGGCGGAACTCCCGACTGCAGCGAATCACGAAGCATGCTTTGTTCGATCTTCCGCTGCTCTAATCGGAGAGACTCCTGGCGTGTCTTTTCCTCTTCTTGCAATCTGCGGTCTTCCTCTGCTTTAGCCTGAAGCCATTGGCGTAAGTCCTCCGAGGAGCTCCATCCCGGCGGCGCGGGGGGTAATTGGCTCATAGGCGCCATGTTGGAGCGGCCAACGTCCGGTTGCAGACTAATTGACGATGGAGGGGGCAATACTCTGCGCGAAGTCTTCGGAGACGTAGCGCTGGTAGCAGAGGCGTCAGGAACAGTAGGCGGGGAAGACCGCGGGGTGGGAATAGATTGGCGGACGATTGCGTACTCATGAGGACCCTTGATCCTATTCTGAGCGGAAGGTTTCAGAGTGAGCAGCATGTCTTGTCAACGATGAGACACTCGGAAGCTTGGCGAGGTGGGGGAGGGGGGACGAGTAGAAATGAGCGCAAAAAATTTGTCTAGTCCAAACACTGATCTGGCAGCATCGGCTAGAGCAGTAAAGCTGCGAGAAATGGCTAGGACAAGCTGCAGCTGGGCCTGTCTATCTGTCGACGTAAGTCAACGACAGTCTCTGGAGTGCACAAAGATCAGAGAGGATGTCCCACACCAATCAGTTGCATCAGATGAGCTGGGATGCAATTGATCGACCACGGATAGTCCAATGCATAGCTGACTGGAGCAGGATATAGCCCAGATTGGATAAGGCCCAGAGGCTGATGTCTGACAAGAAAGAAGCCAGATGGGGGAAAAGCAGAAGAATCTGCGGACGAGGGACGAGGGATTGAGTTGATTGTATATGATGTCCGAGAAAGAAAGAAATACGAATAGGACACTGGACAACGCCCCAGATCAACAAAAGAGGAAGGACCCAAAGAGGGAAAGTTCGACTTACCCGAACAGGCCAAGTTCCCGCCCACAACTGCCAGGTCGGGAAATCAGTGGAGTTTTGTCTATTCCCTTAGAGTTTGGCATTTAATATTGAATATTATTGTTGGAAGTACGGAGTAGTATCAATTATTAATGCTTTGCTACGCCGAGGAGTTCTGGAAAGAAGTGGGTAAAGCTTTCTCAAATAACCCTTCATTATTGTCATCGTCGAATCTTATGCAAGCTGTTCTTTATTCACACGCTCAAAAGCCACGGAAACACACGAGTCTCTAGTCTGATGGTTCACCCGGAGTGGAGACTAGTCGCCCATTGCGTAGTTCTGGCGCTCTGTGATGACGACGAAGGTGGGAAGAGGCCGGGACTAGGCAAGTGTCTATCGATTGGAGGCGTTTCTTGCGGGAGTACGTAGGCAAGATAGAAGAAACCAATCACCCTTGCCGATTGTCTTTCTGGTTGGCGTGGAATTCTCCGACAGAGGGAGTGTTTAAGAGAGAGAAGTGCTGAAGCGGGACGGTCCGAGGTGAGATACACCTTTTGTAGAGAGGAGTACTCGGTAATGAAATAAACCCCTTATGAAGTGAGAATAGATATTCTTCGTAATGCGGATAACCTACTTCGCATTGTTGACGACTGAATCGACCAAGGAGATATCACATTAATGGGCCACCCAGGAATTAGGTAGATACCCCTCCTGTCATACTGCAGCAAAACCATGATACTCCGTACATGCTCAATCTCAACAGGGCGATCGCAATCAAACTCAATGCTTGTCTTCTGTTCTTAAGATGCTTCTTGATATCTTTACTCTCACAAAAGTTTCACCTTGAGTTTCCTGATGTCTTGGGGAAGAAATGTTGATGCCTGGCGTTCCTGGAGATCCTCGGTGATAGTATCGGAGCCGACGTGGATCGGTAGCAATTCCTAGTTTAGTATATAGGGTTATGGCCATACGGGTTATAGTTAGTATTGCAGTAGCTCCAATCCTTAGCTGGGCATTAGTGCCGGCTTAGCGCATAATCTGCTCTGCCAAAGTGGGTTAGTTGAACTATGCATCAACGAATGAGACAGAACGGAGGCTTGAGACCCCTGTACAATCGAGGCAATCACGAATCTCCAAGGCTCGAGTTACTCAAGGAAGCAAGGATATGCTGGTCGTTAGTAGCTCGTTAGGAGATGGATGGAGAGGGCTCCTTCCATATCAGGTAATTCCTCGTCCTATTTCGGCCGAGGCTCGCTTCTTTTCTCCTCTTTTGTATTACTTAACCGCCAAGCCGTGAATCTTGCCTTGAATCTTTCTTCGTTGATGATCGAAATTGCCTAGACTCGGATTCAGGCCAGATGTTTCAGCTAAAGGATCTCTGACGTCCTTACTCATCTTCATACACACTTGCCTACATAGCCTCACGCGACCCAAGATTCATCGCGTCCACATCCAGTAATCCTAAAGATGATCACAATCCTATTTCATTTGATGCAAATGAAGTCTCCGTTCTCCTGCCACTCACATGTCTATTTTGCCATACCGGAGTCTGAATGTCTACCGATTATCGTGATTTCTCTCCATACGGAGTACACGGAATACGTTTCAAGATGCCGACTCGCAGCTCGTGCCGCAATGGTGATACAATAGAGGATCAAAAAGTATATACGAGAATCCAAATTCAATGACTCCACGGGGGTATCGCTAGCTCGCTACTGCTGTAACCCAAGTCCAAAGCGCACCTGATTCCTTGCATCATCCTTCGCGGTCAAACCGGGTCAGAACCTCGGGGGGAACCGTGGGAATGTATTTTCGCGCTCGTTCTCGGTTTGTTCCTCCCCATCCTGCCCCGTAGCTGATCAACATGTCGGTGCTGGTAGGTAAGGAGAAAGGTAGAGTAAGCGATGGATCCAGGAACACCGAGTTCGTTCCGTTTCGCTCATCGGGCCGTGATGGTTGCCCTGGATGGGGCGACGCACTGGCAGAACCAGGCGACGCCATGCTGCGCGTGGATGCCTCAGGGGTGACGGGAGCTGGGACGTTCGAAGGCCGGTCTTGTCCAGGGGTTTGTGGACGACCGTCTTTCGGTCCTGGCTCGTCCGCCGTCCCTTGCTCCGTGGCGCCTTGTAGTCTCAGCTGCTCTCGGGCAAGGAGATCGGGATCGCGTTGAAGATCAAGCAAAAACTTCATCGCTTGCTTTGTAAGACCCTTTTCTCCCACCTCCGGTCGATACGATTTCACCGCATGCAGGAGCTGGGCAGGAGTCAGCTGCTGCAATTGCAGCAAGGTAGTGACGAGAGACTCATGGTCGTCTCCCAATGACGAGAAACACTGTAGCCACTGGAGGAGCTGAATGACCGGCGCCAGGTGCTTGCGCGCGCTTTCCATGGTGCTTTCACCGGTGCACGTCGTCGACCCATTCTCGTAGTGCTCCGGCTGTCTATTGTTGGTACGTGCCCAATCCTCCAGGGTGGACACGTTCATCCGGATCTGCATGGCTTTGGTTCGCGCGAGGTATCTCTTGGTTGTCATGATTCGATTGAATAATTCAGCCCCAAGCCAATAAAGGAGCTGTGAGAGGATCTGTGTGGTGATGACCGAATGTACATCGTAGAGGTCGAGGACAAATAAGGTCGAAGATAGTAAAGAAGTGATATTTCGCGGCGACACTTGCGCTCTTCGCCTTGGAGACGGTGGCCGGAATCGCTTCTCGGCAGGTTCGGGGGCTTTTGTCTTATTCTTGGGCCGGAAGAGCTTCCATTCGTTCTGAAAGGCCACATCTTCCAGTCCTGGTATGGTCTCATGATCCAGCATCGCGGCATCGAGCACCTTGTTCATCCGACGCTCAGCGTCGCGGATGATCAAGATGAATATCTCATTGATAAGCTCCGCCAGATGTAGTTGAAACTCGACAGTCGATTCTACCAAGCCTGCGTCCTTCTTCAAGTAATGCAAAAGCAGGGTAGCGTTTGACATCCAGAATGCGAGTATCGTCATGTCCCACTGATGTCGTTCAACGACGTCGTTGATCTTCTCCGTCGCCGAATTGAGGAGATCCGCTAGCAGTTCGGGGCTGGCATGATAATGGGCATATCGCGCGCTGAGGAACAGGAGATTTGCGGGCACCGGTTTCTGTGACGGTGAACGTTGCGGGGTCATGTTGGTGATGATGATGTCCAGGATTCGTTCTAGTTCGTGCTCTTGGAACACGAACATCTGATCATTTAAGCATCGGTCCCAGACAAACTCTTGCTGCTCATCTTCCAGATCGTCCTCGTCGAGCGGCTACACGGTCAGCATCATTGACATCTCTGCGGAATAGTGTACCCACTTCGAACTTTTCATCGAGCCCCAGACTCGATAAATCGACCTCCAGGTTGATAGCGCTCTCTTCCATCATCATGCGCCGCTTCATCTCATTCTCCGCAATCTCCTCCTCGAACCGTCCATGTGCGAACCCAGAATCATAGAAGTCATCCTCGATCGCGCTCGGTCCGAAATTGTACCCATTCTCATGTAAATACTCCGAGATCTCGCTTCCCGGCTGAGCAAAGTCAAACGCGGTCCCGCCAGATGAAGACTTGATATCCGGCGAGGCACCATGGTCGAGGAGAATCTTCGCAATGGTCTTGTGCCGGTTCGTCATGGCCCACATCAGCGCGCTCCACTGATTTCGATCCTGCTGGTCGACATTGGCCCCGGCATCGAGCAGCGCCGAAACAACATCCTGATGTCCCTGTTCTCAATCAGCACCTCACCCAACCAGACGAGAGAAAAATATCCAAATACGCACAAAACAGCTCGCATAGATGAGCGGAACTGTCCCCTCCTCATCCGGCATATTCACATCAACGTAGTCCTTCGCCTTGCCCCCCACCAGCTTATGCACGCGGTCCACATCACCATTACTCGCCGCCATATTCAGGCTCCGCTGCAAGATCTTTCGCTTCTCCTCGTCCGTAAGCTTCTCGTCGCTCGCGATAGCGTCCTCGTCCGCATCTAGCGATTCGAGTTCCCGGTGCGCCGCCTGTGCCGCCAGCATCTCCATTAACCGAGCGTCGCTGTCCTCCAGACGCGCGGTGATGGTGGACGCGTTATCATCGTCCAGCGAGGCCACGAGTCCGCGCCCATACTGGGCTTGGAGAGTATGTTCGTCATCGTGTGAGTGGTCGTCGAGCGCGAGACTGAAGCTGAGCGGTTTTGCGGCGATGGGGGTTGTGAGGAATTGGGATTGGCCTGCGGGCATGAGGTTTACATTAGCTGCCAGGGACTCTTTGCGTGCAAACCAACCAGGGGTCGTCGAGACCATGTCCTTGTAGACCCCGCGACAACAAACAGGGAAAAGATAAAGGTGTACCACTCACCTTGCCAGGCATCATACATCTCCGTCTCTTGGAGCATGGGCACAGAGCGCCGATCGTCCAATGACGTGGGTAAATCATCCGGAAGAACTCTGGGTTTCTGCTTTGGCTGAAGATCCGTCTCGTCCAAGTCATGACCTCGATCGACCTCGTTGTGCTGACTGGGATTTGACTCGTCGGAGACCCCGCGGGGGGATGCTGGCGAATCCATGTTGTGGTTTGTTAACCTTTAACCGGTAGGAAAGCAATCGGGGCGGGTCAGAATGGATTACGACGTAGTAGCTCCATGGAGGGAACTGGTAGTGATTTTGGAGGAAAGCCTCCTCTTTGATTTATGCGGGAAAAATGATCCCTCGTGGGCAGAAGAGGAGGAGGAGGTGGTGGTGGTGGTAGTAGTGGTGGTGGAAGCAGGGCGGAAACAGGAGAATGGAGAGTGGGATGGATTATGCAGTGAGTGATGTCTGGCAGTCTACGTAGATAGCAGCATCGGAGATTTCCATTTATTAACAGTGCTTCCACTTTCACTTGTGGACAAAACCCGGGAGTGATTGACCTGATCCAGCTCCACTCTCAATCAACTCGACCGAGAGGGCGTGTTTCATCCTCTCCAACTGGAATTTGAAAAAAGCATGCCCGCATTTCATCATCGCTTCTCCTGTTGTTTTTGTAGTGGAACACCCGCCGCACTTTCATCAACAATCATGGATGAAGTTACTGCTTATTACTTTAACCCACTTAAATACCATCAAATAATTGCTCCATTCAGTCCCATCCTCCAAGCGCTAAATAAATGCAGGTATATAGTGTACATCCAATTGACGTGATAAGTGCTCACGCATGATCCGCAGAATAACAAAAACATGAACAAGATGATATCCCTGCAGGGTATAGATGTATACCATGGCAATTGCAAAAGCACAAAATGACAAGACTCCTCCAAGGTAGATGCAAATAATAAGTCAGTAAATCACTCAGAGACCAAAGCAGGAAGAGAAAACGAGTGGGGTATCAAAAGCTCATTCCAGCATCCTACTGCGTTTTTGAATTTGATCTTCGGAAAGCGATGCGATCCAGAGACAACGCTCGATGATACCGGGCACAGGCTCGAATTTGTATTTAGTGCTCGCGTCAATCAGTCGAAGAAGACTCTTGACGATCTTGGCTGCCGTGCGATATCGCTCAAAGTTGACCAGCGGTTCTCCGTTGGGGGTTGCTACCTGCGCTGGTTTCTGCGCGTTGTAGGTGAGGTCATGGACGTATAATCCTGAAAATCCAGTCAGTATGTCTATGAGATACCGTCGGCCGAGAGCTCACTAACCGACAAACGGAATACAGCCTTCCTGCAAATTGGCCGTCTCCATTTCCATGCGAAGATCATGGAAGTTGCGCACAGGCTGGATGAGTAGTTCCATGTCTTTCAGCAAGCGCCTTTCCGATGGCGGCACCAGAGCCCACGTCTTTTGCAGTCGCGAACAGTCCGTAGAAGACAAAGCAATGGCAATCTGCAGCATCGTTGCGTAGTTACAGATCCGTCTCGCGTGGGCGGCAGTATGGATGAATTTGACGATGGTGCTAGCTCGCTCTTCCACCGTACGCACGAGAACGATCTCCGAAACTACCCATCGCACCATGAGGTTGAATCGACCCACTACGAGATCTATTCCCCTTCGTTCCTCCTCGGTAAGGAACTGGACCCAGTTCCGAGTGGAGGGCGAGCCGCTACTCCAATTCATATCGATCAGGTCTTTCCAATCCACCTCACTGAGCGCAGCCATCTCGACAAGGGTCAGCTGCTGAGCAAGGATCTGGGATTCACATGAGAGAATAAATGGGACATGGTCTGGTTCAGGGTTCTTGGAGATATTGTAGCGTTGGCGATCCATCTCAGATTGAGAGAGTACATCACCCGAGACCTGGTGCGTGTTCACCGGGCGAAGATTGTTCCGTTCGGTGTTCTTGTTCCTAGGTGAGGGGTCTGGAGTTAATGGCTCCGCCGGAAACAAAACTGGGTCCATGGGCGTGGTGCAGGAGGCCACTGAACGAGGATTCTGTATGGTCATCGGGGGTGAAGGAGGGTGAGCCAGAGGATGAGGTGGAATCCCAAACGAGGAATCCCCAAGACTCTGCGTGTCCAACGAGAGCCGCGAGTCGAAAGCTTCCTGTGATCCTATAATATCAACAGAAAGTTCGGACGAAAGTCCTGAAAGGCGTCCCCGTTGGTCTTTAGAATCTCTGGATAAAGGCACTGGCAGCGTGGATCCTCGTGGGATACATTCAAGGCTATCGGTCTTTTGAACGATATCGATAGATGGATGAGAGGACTCAACTTCCGTCGTGTCCTGGATCGATAGCCTGCTTAGCCTGGGCCGAAGCAAAGTAGAGTTCCGCGATCCTGATGTCGGCTCGGGTTTCTTCATCGACTCATCACTCAGGCCTCGCTCGAGAAGTGGTATTGAGCTATACGACTCCCCCGACTCCGATCCCGCAAGCGAATCGGAGTATGGTCTGGAGGGAGAAAGGCGCCGTCGTGCTTGCGGATAGAGCAAATCGGTCCCAAGCAAAGTTTGGCACCGTCTGTGAGCAACTTCCGGTGTTGTAGGGTCAGACGACCCGAGGGCCTGACCGTGTTGAAGATGGCCTGGCTCTCTGCACATGTCATCATGCGAGAGCCCTGCCGGTTCCCCGCCGGTAGGGGACCCGGGCCACTTTCCCTCCAGTTTCAACAACGCTGACTCGATCCCTCCGTCGTCGTCATCCGGAATCTGCGCAAACTGCGCAATAGCAGCTTCAAATGAGCGCCTCAACATCTGAGACGAGTGAGTCTGAATCAACTCATACCGCGGATTAGGAGGGATCAGGCTCGTTTGGCGCCTGGAAATATCAACATGTTGTCCACTCATCAGGCTATCAGGGAAGGAGCTGCGATAGGTTGATCCAGAAGCAAATGACCCGGAATCCGGGCGCGACGGCAGGCCAGCCACGGTCTGCATCTGCCGCAAATCTCCACCAGGACGCCGACGAAGCGTTGGTCCAACCTGCATTCCAACGGCGAGTTTAGAAGGGTTCGAATCAGCAGCTGGCGGTAGCGATGGTTCTCGCGCCATGGCCGAACGCTGTCTCGATATCCCGCTTTGAAAAGAAGCATACTTTCGGAGACGAAGAGAGGGAGATGTCCTCTTCCAAGAGACCGAGAAACGCTCCGTGGAGAATGATCGGCGGGGGTCAGAGATCCCAGATGAGCGAAGGAACCTTGAGATTCGATTAGGTGGCCCAGAGCCCGCTTCCTCATAGTAGATAGGCAGAGAATATTGATCTTCTGCCAGATCCAACCTATGAGAAGGAGGGCGCGGAGAGGCTGCTTTGACAGTTGTGGGTGTGTACGCAGCGTTCAGAAAGCCAGGAGATTGCTCAAGCCCCATCGAATGCTCTAGCACAGCTCCAGACATGACATCTCCCACCCCGGTGTCATCCACAATAACGATAGATTGACTGCCCATGGTAATCTGACTTTTGGCCTTTGAGCGGTCGAAGCCGGGAGCCGGGCGGTCTGCCTTCTTGCCTTCCAGTTCCATCGTTTGCTCGGTCACTTCTAGTCTGGGGGCCCTAGCCGTCTGGGGTGAGTCTACCTCGCCAACCGCACGATGATATTCTTGCAACGCCTCGTCGCACAGAATATCAATTCGAATCGGTCTCTTTGACGTCGCCGCGGTCTTTCTGTCTCTGTACAGATCAGAACCAAAGGCTACATTGTTAGGTAAGGCTGATGTTTTCCCTCGCATTGAAGGGCTCCATTGGCCATTCGCGGCACGTGACGAGACGCTTTGCCCTCCGTGCCTGCTATGTAGAGCTCGGCGAATAGACCCGATAATCGTCTTCATCCCCGAACTCGAGCCAGGAGGCTTTGAAATCTCATTTATTGTATTGCGACGGTCCTGCGCGCCAGCGCTCGCGGACGAGGGCAAAGGGGGAGAAGGCGGCGCCATCATGGTCATGTACGACTCGGCTGGGGGATACAGCTCGCCGCGAATCAGGCTTCCTAGGTTCAGTATCTCTTGAGAAGCGAACGCCTGCTGTTCAAGCTTCAGCAAAGGCAAAGGCGCCCTGTCATCCCGAACGGAGTCGGAAAAGCTACCACTGCGCTTGTGCGCATGGCCATGGAACGGGAGGCGCTTCGCTATCATTGGGGAGACGTTAGGGGACTCGGGTGGGGAACATAGAAGCTTAGAGGGGATTATAGGCACTGGATGAGGCGCTTTGCATGCGGCAACAGGTACGGAGAGGCGCTTAGGGGATTTGGGTGGCAAGGAACAAGACGTGGCCTGAACACTATGATCGCTTCTTGTAGACGCTGGCATGCTCTTTGCCGTAGCCGTGGAATTGTTCCGATCGTGCTGGA
Source organism: Aspergillus lentulus (assembly GCF_001445615.1). Taxonomy (NCBI): domain Eukaryota; kingdom Fungi; phylum Ascomycota; class Eurotiomycetes; order Eurotiales; family Aspergillaceae; genus Aspergillus; species Aspergillus lentulus. Next base: position 831,218 of record NW_028322122.1, read on the forward strand.
TCTGTTGAAGAGCAGGGAGACTCTGCTGGGCACCAGTTTGGTGTTCATGGTTGACTTCAGGCGTTGTGGAATCGTACTCGTGCTCCTCAGTGTTGCCTTCGCCCTTGGGGCCTGTTTCGAAGTCGGGACCACCCGGGACAATGACTGTGCCTGGAGCTATATGACCTGTCGGCAAGTCCCAGTAGGCGGCACATTTGCCATGCCAGCAGCGCTTAAGGTCGATTAAGATCTTCAAGTCGCTCGTCCCACCCCCTTCCCGGGCCTTGACGTTGTCGTACATGGTATTGATTGTGTCGCAAAATCGAGCGCGAAGGTCATAATCAGGGACAAAGTCATCGGCGAAATAATTGAGAATCCAATGCCGGAGCGCGGCAAAGGTACGAATGCGGATAATCCTGCCATCGTCCTGAAGTCGATTGATAGCCCACTGCAGCCGAGCGAGCAGAAGAGAGAGAAGATTACCGGGGGAGAGGTAAGACCGAAAAGTGAGGAAAAAGTCAGACACGAGCTCATAATCCATGAACGACTCGGACGATATCTGCGCTACAAGACGTGCTGGCGTGGCCGCGCCGATGTCCTTGGTCCCAGAGATATAACGGACTACAGACCCGTCATGCATTTTCGAAGATAGGCGATCGTATATGGAGGGCTCAATGGGCTCCTTCAGTTCGTAGAAGACCGGATTCACCGTCGCAGTTGAGGCTCGAGGCATCTCCATAGCTGGCTGGCCAGAGAACATGGAGGCAGCAAAGGACGGCCTTTCTGGCTGAAATGAGCCCCCGATGTAGACATTGGGACTAGGACTGGGACTAGCGCTGCAATTTTCTCTTAGGAATCCCGAGACGCGAAAATTGTCGGACAGGGATGCTCGTGAATATACGGAGCTGTGCAAAGCAGCGCTCCCTTCGGTATTGAATTGTGGCGTTCCCAATCGGTAGTGGGGGATTGGGATATCCAGTGTCGGGCGCCGAGACTCATCTGCAGTTCTGGGTCGATCGTCGGGTCTGTCAATGAAGATCCGAAACTCTCCGTATCGGTTCTCCCCCGATACCGATTGCTGCTCTGATACGGTGGAGAAGGAATATGCGCGCTGGCGGTGCTGGTGCTGACGGTTGTACTCAGAGGCTGCCTCGTCCGTGACCACAGAATCGCCGTCCTCACCAGCTTCCTCCGATATGAATTCGGGGCGCAGTTCAGAGAGCTGCGAATTGGACCATCGTGATGGGTCGTTCCCATCATGACTGCGTGACTGCACATGCAAGTGGTTGGTCTTGGACCGAGCAGGTGGAGGGGGAAAGGATGTAGGATGCGGTTCCTTGTGCAATGGATTCTGAATCGGCCTGAACGAATCAAGGTGGTTCATTAGTCATTTCGTGGTCTCTCCCAAGCTTCGTGAAACCTGAGCGCCTGCTCCAACCATACCTGAGGAAGATCTTGCCATTCTGCCCGACATTTCCAACTGTGAAGTGATTCGGTTCCCTTGCACCTGCAAGCGCATCACGCGGGGCCTGTGGGATGTCGAAGCGCTTAACAGGACGCTTTTTCAGTACTTCATGGCTGTCCTTGGCACGTAGGATAGAGGTTGCAACCCTTCCCCTGACTACTTTCATGCCAATATTTGATTTTGCGATGTTCCTTCCCTGTGCCACAGTGTGAGCGCGTCGTAAATTGGAGGCTGACGTCGCAAATCGGTGCTCAATATCGATTGGTTCGTTCGCGAGATATTCACGTTCGCGTACGGTCGGGGAAAAGTCCTTGGATCGATCCGACTGGAGAGGTATATTGTCAGGTGCCAATACCACCGGCTCCATGTCGGCTAATGTAGGGAGAAAGACCGTGGGAGATCGAGTACAGTCTATGTAAGATGAGGAGATGATATGTGTAGTGGACTAGTCGTCCCCCTGCTTCACAGAGGTTCGCGTCGACTACTCCGAAAGAAGACGAATGGACAGCCCAAGCTGGGGTTGAAATCCGTGCTTGCGACACGACATGACCAAACCTGGTGAGGCTATAGTGCGTTGGTGATATTGTGCTTATTGTGGTGACTGCGGGCTGCGAGGAAGAGATGACGAAACAGGGTAGATTTGATTCCAAGACCGAGACGGTGTGACGAACTGGCTCGGCATCTGACAGAATCGAATCAAATACGGGCAGCGAATAATAGAAGATTAGACAATATGCGACAGATGATAACGGAGGTGATGTATCACTTCAAGATGATTGTTGCTGAGAAGCCTCGGAGAAAACAGATAGTAGTCCGTACAACAGGTTCTCAAACAAAACAGAAACAAATTCATTAATTCATAACGAGGTCAAGTCATGAAGAAGACCATGATGAATTACGCCGTATCCCATGAATGTCTGAGGAGCCGCGCGATGGAGAGGAAGAAAGAGAGCGAGAACGAGAAGCAATGTAAATTAGAAACAGGTAAGACGCGCATCACCGTCTCACTAGTTCGTTGAATCCAGCCCTGATCGGGGGGCGCTGCGTGGGACCGTTCCAGTCCAGCGGAACCTCTGTGGCTGTCAGTCTGTTCTAACTGTCTAAGGGAACCCATGATCCATCCAAGGATCATGTGAAGGATTTCATTTCGTCCTTTTTTGTCTTTGCATCAATTATTATATAATGTAGCTAAGGGATTTTTAAAGGGGAGTTTCTCCTCAGACAGTTGAACCATAGGAACAACTTGAATTCTATTGTTCTATGGTTCTACCGCGCGGTACAAAGTCAATGGCATCCGGGGCATGGGGTTGGCCTCTATGTATCCATGGTTTTCGAAAGCGGTACCTATGTATCTACCTACTCCGTAGAATATTATGGTTTTGCCTCCACCAAACTGTAACAGCCTGAATTCGGAATTATACCAAAGTACAAGTGCCGTCGACATTTTGCGGTTGATTGATTTACAGCTATATACGGAGTATTGGCCTGCCACCAAGGGAGTCTTCTGTAACTACTACTGTTCGGACAGCCCCCGTGACTTCACATTCAACCGCCGGTCGATGTTTCATGGAGGCTGGACCAGCAGATCAAACCAGGAGCGACAAGCGCACACCGTAGTCTAAAGCCAGGAGTATGAGGCAGGAAAATTGAAAACTGACTACTACTAGTAGGAGACCTGTCTACAGTATCAACTTGGATACCTAACGCACTTACAGGACCGTTGGAGCTACAAAAGTGGGACGGATTAATTTTAGGCCATCGAATGATCGCCCACCTGTGACGTCCGTCCCCAAAACCTCCGTACTAGGTACATATTCGGAACTAAAAAAAAGGGGTGGAAAGAGGACGAAATGTCATGATAAAGAGAAAAAGGAGGCAGAAATGGAAAGGGAGAAAAGGAGAAGGAGTAAAATGAAAAAAGGATACTCCGTCCTGCCCCTACGATCTGCTATCTGGTATGAGCTCGCCAACCTCTGTGCGAGTACGAGTCGTCCAAGCTACCAGGTATGTAGCTGAGTCTGCTTCGTACAGACCTTGACAGTTGCGGGATAAAGTTGCCTTTGACCAATCTACTCCGTACAGCTGGTCTTTGGTCTTGCTAACTTACCTTCCTACCGAGGCGATTGACCATCTGACACATAACGGTTTTCGAACCCCATTGCTGGGTAGATGAAGAGCCACTCAGAACTGCAGACCTGCCACCCTACTTATGTATCATTTTCCAACTGACACTCAAATGCATAAATAATACAGCAATTCAGCAAGTTATAGTAAATGCACACCGGAGCGATCAAGGAATGGCTAACCAGCCGCCTTAACTGGGTGGTGCTCATAAAATAAATATACCTTTGCATTGAAGGAACCCTTGCTGATTGGTGATACGTTTCCCACCTGTACTGTAGATAAGCCAGCGAATCTACGTATTTGTAGCGAAACGATACACAGATTAATAGTTCATGCTAAAGGGTAGTTGGGTTGACTGGTAGATTGACTAGTAACAGAAAGTGTCGATAGATCATTTCAGGTTGGCGTACTTGTATGTCTGATCGATGGTGTCCTCCATTTTCGTGCTGCCTTCTTGGTTATAGACTCTATGTAATTCATTTGTGATTCTTTTACATTGGTGCTGGTGCACGCTTGTCTACAGAGTACAAAATTGAAATTCATGCCTCAAGGGTTGTCGTGCCAGCCATAGGTGTATTTAGCATATAGCAGATTGTTCGAGGAATCAACTGGAGACACATGGAAGGACGCATGGTTGAGCAAACTCAAAGCAGTAGTAGGCATTAACCAAGACTATAGCCAGTACAGTCGATATATCATTTAACGAGATTACAGGCGCCCGATGGTACATTATCAAGCAAGAGATATGTTGCAGAGTTAATGAGCAGAAAACACCACTTCAGCTACCAGAGCTTGCACACGGGCTTCTTGGTGGGGCAATTGAATGCCTCATTGAATTCGCGTGAATTGGCCATCGTGCCCTGTCATCATTGTCAACGCTATTCTATACCAAAAGAAACAGGAGTTCAACTCACAATAATTCTTGCAAACTTAGGAGCGTGGGGGTCAGTATAGATAGCCTGAATGGCGGCTTCCTTGGTGGTCTTAGCACACCACCAGTTCCCATAGGCGATGAAAAAGAGCTGCTCCTTGCTAAAGTTGGAAAGGCCGGGGAGGTGAGCATCCGGCGAGGCTTCGTCTCTCTTCTTCCATGCCTGGAACGCGGCTCCGAGGCCTCCAGCATCTGCAATGTTTTCGCCTAGAGTAAGACGCCCGTTCACATGGAGCGGCTTCCCATTCTCTCCTGGAACAGTGAAATTTGAGTATTGATCGACGAAGCACTGCGCGCGTTCTTCAAAACCTTGGACTGTCTTCTCGTCCCACCAGTCGGTGTAGTTCCCAGTTTGGTCATAGTGTCGACCAGTCGAATCGAAAGCTAGCGCGGACCATAAGAAGGTGTTCAGGGATGATAGTTCTCATATAGGGCTTCACTCACCGTGGGAAAGTTCATGCCCACTCACAGCGCCAAACGCTCCGTAGGCTAGATACAAGGGTGCAGATGGTCCATAGAATACTGGCGGCTGCATAATACCGGCGGGAAACACGATCTCCTGCAAGGGAGGATTGTAGTAGGCGTTCACAGTTGGTGCACTCATTCCCCATTCGTTTCGATCAGTCGGCTTGCCCAACTTCGACCAGGCTCGGTGAAGATCAAACTTCGCAATAGCCATTTCGTTCTCAAAGAAGGTCTCATTGGAAATATGAAGATCGCGGTAATACCTCTCAATGTCCTCTGGGTCCATCACATCTGGACTCTTGGTAGGGTATCCGATTTTTTGGACAATGTTGTCGACTTTCTCAATACTGAGTTTCCGTACCTCGGGCGACATCCAACTGGTTTGGTGTAGGATGTTCACAAATCGTTGCTTGATATCCAAAATAATTTGATCACCCAGTTCCTTAGATGCCTTGGAAAAGGCATCGAGAACATAGAATCGACTGAGACTCCAGCTGAGTCCTCGATCTAACGACCTGATACACGTTCTCCACCGCTCGGTTGTAGATTTGGGGTCTTTGCCAGCTAGCTTGTTGGAAAACTCGCGCAGGGGCGTGATTTTGGCGTCCTCTATCTGGTCCACATACGCCTGGATGATCTTCCATTTGAAGAACTGCTGAATAGTCTTCCTAGGGGTTTCTCTCAGAATAGTCGACAGGGACTCCATATACGAAGGCGAAGAAACAATCAGGCGATCGGTCTTGAAGTCGGCAGGGGATAGCGCGGAAACGATGGTAGGTAAAGAGATCTGTGGTAGCATAGATTCGATCTGCTTAAAATTGCGTGGGTTATAGTACTTCTCCACATCCTGCAAGGTCTGCGCATCTGGTGTTGCATTTGCTAGCTTCGACTCAAACAGCACAATATCCTCAACAGGGACTCGCTTGTCCTGTCCGACAAAGTTCCGAAGAACTTCTTTCAACACTTCGGTGTACTCGGACACAGTCTGGGAGCTGTTGTAGTACTCCCTGACCGGAAGCCCAATTTCGTCTGGTGGGCCGACAGAGATAACAATTTTGTCCGGGTCACGATCGTCGGGCTTCGCCTGTTAGAACAAGAAGATCTGGAATTGTAAAGGCTGGAGTACTTACACCAGGGCCCATTTCTACCAGAGCCGTGACGCCAGAATTCATTAGGAATAATACTGCATCAGTGATATTGACATCCGAACCAACCGCAGCTGACTCTGCGGAATAGATATCTTCGAATTGAGCCAGCAAAGCATCCAATGGCTCGCTACCACGCTTGCTAATGGCGGCTTCGTCCAAGCAAGCATTGTAAGCGGATTTCAATTTCTTAAAGTTCTCTTCATCAGCAGCTTCGGGGGCACTTGGGGATTCCAAAATGTGTCGAAGGCGCATCTGAGCTGCTTCGGCCATAAGAGTCCCAGTAAACATGGAGCCCTGGTCAGGCCGCAGATCGTGACGTTCTTTCCAACCCCCACAAACATATTGCTCGAAGTCCTCGCAAGGATCAATGTCGGCATAGTTGGGATCTAGACTGTACAAAATTTCGGAGGCAGCATGTACACATTCTGGTGATTCGCAGAGCGGGGGAGACACAGGGCGGGGAGGAACGCTGTTGGACGGTTCGTCTGCGTAATCGTTAGAATGGAAAAATGAGGACCTGCATTCACTTGATATGGACGCACTGGGAATTATGGACCAAAAGTAGTAGGCGACAGAGATGAATATCATTATAGAAACTACAGCAAATCGGATGAGTGAGAAACAAGATCCCCTTCGTCGATACCGCGGTGTGTTGAACGACCTCGAATCAAACCCATCGATATCGAGACTGCCATCTCGGGCATGGTCATCGGCGTAGAGGAACCGGCGCTTCTCAAGCTCGGGGGTCGATAGTTCTCGTAGTATAAAGGCATCGTCAGGGTCCTCATGACTACATCATTGAGATAGTCAGTGAATGTTTGGCGGTGACGGCGGCCACTGTCCCGCAACTAACCTGTAAGGGGGAGAGTTGAGAGTCATTTCCTCCCTGTAGCTCATGGCGGGCCACTTCAAAGTGCGTTCATATATATGTGTGAATATTATGCGTATGATCAAGAATACAACGTATACAACAGCTCGTGTCCTTGGGTTTCTGAGGTCTATCATTCACAAGACAGGAGGTTCTCCGCAGTTGTCCTCCGTCTCATTAAAGGATGGCGTCACATGGTGGATCAATGATGAGTAAGCCGCTAGGTAGAGCTGTTAGAACAGTTGATGATTCTTGCGATCAAAGTTGGAATGTCCAAACGCACGTTATTCATGTTCCGTGAGCTTGAAATATGTATGACGAACCCTTTATATTATAACATATCGGTCATGGGTTGAGTGATACAACCTGTTGACCAGTTGCTTCAATTTAAGCTTGACAAGTTTAGCTGAGATCTTAAGAAATCAGGCTTCACGGAGTATGAAATAACACTTAAGGTAGTAGATATCCAGGACCTGACTATTCATATAGAGAACCGTAATCCCCTTCTGATGATGATCATCGTCGGGGTAGCTGCATATTATCCTCCCATCTATCCAATAGATGGCCTAGATATATACCTTGTTGTCAACCATCAACTGTCAACGGGCAGTACCACAGCCCCACAACTCGTCAAGTTTGCCAAACTTTATGTTGATTTGGCTCAATTAAATTGTCCGGAAACAAATAAACATTCGGGCAAAAGAACGGAACCTGCCAAAACCCGAATTATCCTTGTCTTTTCTAAGGTAGTAATCTAATCTAGTCCTTCTATGAAGCTAGAAACAATGCAGATCTACCCAGAGCGGGAAGTTCATAATGGATGGTTATCTCACCCCATGCTGGCTTCCGCTTCGTCCAGTTATCTCAGCTATATTCTCGTGTTATTATGACGTGATCTGGCTTCAGCCCTCTACGGCGCACGGAGTACGGGGTTTCTAGTTATCAGCAGAGCTGGCTCGGAGAGGTATTCCCACTCTGCAAGAGGCCAAAGCAGGAACTTCCCAAATCAGACGTTTCCCAAAGCTCCCTAACTCTTATGATGATCTTCAGCCAACATGGATTACGGGTACTCCGTACTTCATAGACCCGCATTGTGCATTCATCTCTTTCGTAACTGTTTCTATCTTCGGAAATACGGGTACCTGATGGTGGTGTGCTGATCATGAAGTAGAGACGGCAATATCTCGCTCAAACATCGGCACTTGCTCACCAGCGACGCAGAACAGGAGGTTCCTGGCTGACAGGATCTGGACTATGGTTGAGGGTTTAGAAGAAATTATTACATGGTCACGAAAACGGCGACAGTGAAGAGATCACATTAAGGTTGTAAGATAGAACCTCGGTATGGCGGTCTTATATGTTATCTACACTGGCCTCAACCCCGTATGTTAAAATCCTCCGGAGTGTCGTCTTGACAGATCTACGACCATCTAATAATACCAGATAGCGGTGAGGACGGGAAAATGGAGTTTAGCGAATGACAGAATCATTATTGTCATACACATACACATTCTGGTAGATAGCAAGAGTCAGTGGTAGGAATCCCGGGATTTGGTGGAGCTTCGAAAGTGAAGAACTTCTACACAGACATGTCCTTGGTCAGGGAATCCATATCCACCTTGTTAATGTCTCTCTATTTCATGGCTTTTGCCCATTGGATGCGTCACCAACGGGGCAAACCCCTGGCACTCTGGCAGAGCTCTTGTCTGAATTCGGAGCTTTCCTTCCCCAGACTTTTCCACTACACTAATCTTTAATAGCTACGATGAAGTGTCCGAAATGTGGTTGGCCTGTGGTTAGCCTGTGACATGAAGTTAAGAGTGCTTGGCAACTGACGCAAATTGGTGCTGCAAAGTCACTGTCATATCGCACATGAGACCAAGGTTGAGGACGATAAAAAATATGCTCAGATGCTGCTGCTTCTAAGTGGGTTCTCTTCACAATCAGGCCATAGACTAGCCCATGACGGAGTGACTATCTATTTGGTAGTTGACCACTGTTACTGCAAGGGCAAGGCCGAGAATTTACCGTGCTTTAGGCTTTAGCATGACTCACTCAAGTTCGTCTCCTTGCATGCAATTTGCCCATTTTGTTGCATATGGCATTCCCCATACAGCCCAGACTTCAGCGAAAGTTACTGGGCAGGGCTCGTATGCTGTGTTAATAATACGTATGACTCGTAAGTGCTGGGAAACATCCAATTTTTCCTCATTTCTCAAGAGTATCAGACTCGGAGAATGTCACTGCCGGATGATAAATGGAATGTGGAGTAGTTAGTTAGCTGAAATAGAGGTTTGTCAGATGGTGATACTATAACTAATCCGGGATTCCAAGGGTCAGGTCATTGTGGATAGGACTAGCTAAGGCGCCACGGCCAACACGTGGTTTGATGGATACTTGAGTGTCAAGGTTGTGGACCGTGACAACTGAGGAGGTTGTTGGGTGTGGAATATAAACTACCCATATCGAAGTGATCGGTGATAATGAGAGGACTACTAATGCAAGATTGTCTCTAGAATCAGTCGTGTGCTCATGTCTTGAGACACGAGATTACATATCAAATCCAACCAGATAAGGCAAGGATCGGTCTAAGCCAGGTACTAGAACTCAGCGATTCCACTCTGATTTTCCTGAATCTAGTTTAGGTTTGGGCCTCGGACTGCAAACCGAAAACGCACAGGATCTACATTGAATGAAGGTGATTATTATGATACCTGTCATACTGCGTTGACGTCGTACAGGGATTCATTAGTTATTATGTTCTACCTTACGAAGCACTCCGTATCTGGGTACTATTAGACTTTCAAGCTGCAAGAATATGGCTCAGCGTATGATCCGGAAAACCTGCTATTCTGTCTGTTTTTCCATCTGTCATATGTGCATACTGCGGTACAAAGATACCAGTGAGAAATGTGGTGCAGCTTGCCTTATTTACCTTGAGTGTCCTGTGGACTCTCAAGTTCGTATTGGGCTAGGAATCCCTGCCTAACCTCAAACTGAGTACTGTTCAAGGAGATCATGAAACCAAAGGGGCCAAGGGCCAGATTCCGAAGTTCTAATTCGATTTCAGCGAAAATCGTTCCTTTTAGAGTGGACTCGAGTCATAGCGAAGTATTAGTGCCATGTTCGTAAAGCTACCGCACTAGGCCTGACCAAGTGATACCATTCGCTATCAGATGCACACCATCCAGAATCTGTACAATGCGCCGAAACATGAAATTATGTGGACTCCTTAGATAGATACCAGAGTACCAGAAGGAGACTTTTGCTAAGCAAATAGTAATAATATTACTCTGTAATAATGGATGTACCAAGACTAACCCTCTGTCGATCCTTGCATTCCAATCCGGCGAAAACGCGATTCATGCCATGCCTCGTGGCGTGGTTCGGTTGCAGTTGCTCGCCAAGAAAGGGAATGCGGGCCTGCCTTCTGTGCAAACTAGAAGATTTAGGGGAAAGCACAGGGAATGAAGGGGACTAATCATGGGCTCGGGTTGGGCCATAATGGACTAGGAAGATAGATAGATATTAGTCTGCCAGGAGCAGCGACACATGGCTTGGTGGCTGGTTCATTGTCAAATAGGTGGACGGGGACATCGACAGCGGCATTGTTTCACGACACAGTTGATTATTGATGTCTCATGGATGATGCAACAGGAATATGCTGCATGGATGCATCTAGTCTCTAGGTGCAGCAAAATAGACATGGAAGAGTTCCTGGCGTCTTCGAAGGAAGAATGACAGTCGTTAATGGCCCATCCTAGTGGGTACAACTGGACCTTCTGGGCCACTTGGAATTCTGTTCATTTGCTCCCTCATCCCGTACCTTTTTTACATGAAAAATGGTCCTCGTCAGGAAGTCCAATAGTATCTCGAGGAGAAGAACTTCTGAGATATTAGAACAAATCAATAAGACATACCAAGGAGCGTCTTTTTGGGTGTTTTCTCTTAATGAAGATTACCTAGGTGACTACTCAGTATTAGGTAGACACTACCGAGTACGGAATCCTTAAGAACCAGGGGCAACTCTCGATAACCGCTCTGAAACATAAACATAACGAAATTATAGCAAAGTAGTCGATCTGATCCCGAGTTCTAACTGAATAGCTAAGAGAAATGGTGCCAAATTAGCCTTTCTCCGGTCGGGTCGCAAGCCTGGAACTTCTTGAATAATAATCGTTGTGCCCATCTCACTTGACACTTCTACTACTCCTACTCCGGAAGGCTTCCACTTCCACCTCCACCACCATTATTACGACTCAAAGCTAAGGTACTCCAACCTGCAGTCCCATCCCGGCTAACTCCTCCCCCCGCTTGGTTTCTGGCCCGTTCCATTGTCTGCTTGTCTTGTTGGACGACAGACATGTACTATCACTCCTATCTGTTGGCGACCGGTCTTCATCTCTTTCTTCCCTTCTTTGTTTCCCCCTCTATGATAGTCGGTCCGCTGTGCCCGAACTCCTTACTCTAGAGGACGCTCTCACACCGGTGTACGGGAATTGCTGCAAGAGACGTCGAATAGCCCCTGCTGGTTTCTTCGAGTAACTGCGAGTAACTGCTATTCCTACCCCTGCAGGATTGAGGAGCATCGCGGCCTGTCGGCATAGGAGTCCCCTTCTTTGTCGGGCCTTTTTGTCTCCGCCATTCGACCTATCCGAGACCCCAGAATCTCCGCCCATCAGGATCTGAGTCGGTTTCGGTTGCAGTTGAGCTATCGATATTGGCTTGTGATATTTTGGAATTTGTCGCGGCTGATTTTGCGATTACGACTCTGGATTCTCGCAAGCTATAGAGTCGGCTGCGTTGTCTCGAACTTTTCGACAATACCTCCCTCACAATCGGGAGTGCCCCCGATTCATTACACCGCAGGGCAGAGCAACGGTCTGCAACCCTTGATATATCAAAGCGACAGAAAGATATCGACTTCAGCATTTCTATAACAGAATCTGTGAAAGTACGTTTATACAAAGGAGCGCATGTGAGACAACTTCCCCGGTCAAGGTTATGTACTGACTTGTAACCAATAGAAGCACAGCCCTTCGAACGTACTTTCGGGTAGGTCGATAGATTTCCCCGAACACTGCCCATAATAAGCGCTTTCCTCGAACCTTCCTGCCAATTTCTATGCCTCGTATTATATTGAATCATTGATACATGTCTCGATGTCCTTTCGTTAAGTGGTTGCTTGGTGGAGTGCACGCAGTCTCCTGATTCAGCTTGTGAGAAACTCGCAATCTGCGTTGAAGATCTGATTTCGCGTGCGTTTTATCGATGCCATTCCACTGACCATATTTCTCCTGACTGCAGTTGCCTTGTCTCCTATCGCCACGCTTTATCGTCGACTACGGGAACCTACATCATGGGTTGCATGAGCTCCAAGCAGGCCGAAGCAGCGGATAAAGAAGCTGTTCAGCGGACAGCTCGGATAGACAAAACGCTGAAGAATGACAAGAAATTGATGGACAGGACAATCAAGATTCTTCTACTGGGTATGCCCCTGAAACGATACGGCGTATCCATAAGCTCGAACACACATACTGATGGTTCCTCGTAGGTGCTGGGGAGTCAGGTAAATCAACAATTATCAAACAAATGCGCATTATCCATTCAGGAGGGTTCCCTGAGGATGAGCGACGACAGACACGCGCGGTTATATACTCTAATCTAGTCATCGCATTCAAGGTCCTGCTGGATATTATGCGCGCAGAGCAGATTGATTTCGAACTCGACAATACAAAGGTAAACCAAAGGAGAACCCTCTATATTCCCCATCCAAGCTTTGGTCCGACTTGTGATACTAACCGTTGGTTTCACTTTCCAGCAATTGGCGGATTTCATAGACAATCTAGAGCCCGATGTAGGATCGGACGAAGCATTTTCAGATTACAAGGTCCGCGATGCGATGAGGGAGATGTGGGTTGACGGAGGGGTGCAAAAAGCTGTGTCTCGAGGTCACGAGTTTGCTTTACATGACAATTTGCAATAGTAGGTCTCGTCGACGGTATCTCGCTCACGAGTGATTACTTACTCTCTTCTAGCTTTTTCGGGTCCCTCGACCGGTTATTCAAGCCCGGATGGCTACCAGACAATCAGGACATGCTGCAGGCCCGTTTAAGGACAACTGGTATCACGGAGACTCTCTTCGAACTGGGGCAAATGAATTTCAGAATGATGGACGTTGGTGGGCAACGGTCTGAGCGCAAAAAATGGATACACTGTTTTGAAGGTGTCCAGTGCCTTCTTTTCATGGTCGCGCTATCTGGCTACGACCAGTGCTTAGTAGAGGATCAAAATGCCGTAAGTCGAATCCGAATCAGTGCTTCTGAAGAAGCATCTTATCTAACGCAAACGCAGAACCAAATGCACGAAGCAATGATGCTCTTCGAATCTTTGGTGAACGGAGAATGGTTCAAGCGCAAGCCCATCATTCTATTCCTGAACAAAATCGACCTTTTCAGGGGCAAACTTGAATTCTCACCGGTGTCAAAGCACTTTCCAGATTATAATGGTTCGAACTCGGATTTCGACGCCGCAGCGAGGTACTTCGCCGATAGATTCCGCGGTATCAACCGAATACCGGACCGTGAGATCTACATCCACTATACCAATGCTACAGACACAACGCTTCTGAAAGCGACTATGGAATCTGTACAGGACATGATCATCCAGAAGAATCTCCACACGCTCATCTTATGAGTATCCTCGGACCGAGACGATCGCTATTGACGAGGCTTACCGCCGACCCGAGACGCTGAATTTTCACTGCTTTTCATGGCTTCTTTCCCATTGCATATGAGAGCGTTCACATTCCTGGATTTTTCACCTCTTGCATATCCTTTATTCTGTATATCTTACCCTGTATATCTTATACCTGCCCATCTCTCCTTCCGCTCATTGAAGGGATCAATCGAAGGATTGTGGACTCTTCGCTACTTTGTCATGCTACATTACATGAAAGCTTATACAGCCTGGTATCTCATATCTGCTCATTTCAGCGATGGTACTTATGTCTATATACTGCTGGGTGATACCCATTCTTTCTATTTAAACGTTCCTTTGATTCCTTTTTTGGTATTTGGATACCTAATGATTGTTACTTATCACTTGTTCCTGTTCATATTTCCTGTATACTTCTTGTCTTCGTATCTCTTCCTCTATAGATTACTACTGAGTTTAGTATTGGGAATGAATAGAGGAATCGTTCAAATCATTATCAAAGTCGATTTTCAGGATAGTATGTGTGGTCTGCCGATCTAAGCTTCTGTCATTATTCAAGGCGAACAAACACTGAGGTTCAACTGTGGCAAAATATCATTCTCCCAGAGCCAATGACGAGATAGGTCTGAGGTTATAAAATGTAGCTATCTTAGTCCTATGGCGCATTCATCTCTAGTTCTACCTTACGTCATGAAAGTGCTATACTCTGCTGAACAAAGGCCAAGGAAACCGCAAGCATGGCTCTTGCGAAATTTTTTTGATGTATTCAGCTATCCAACTGGGTCGTGGCGCAGTATGTCCCATGTTGAGAATCTTTCTCTCGCCTTTGTTAGAAACTTGAGCAGAAACAAGGACACCAGCAACTATGAAGACCATAACTGAATTGAGTCATGGCTGAGCCACGTGATTACGTAACGAGGCTTATGCCTGAGGCAGGAGTAGCTGACATAATCGCCATTTCCGCATGATCGATTCCGACTTCGAATTCGCCTTCAACATCTCTCGCCGGCTTCAAGCAAACTCCCTTACCCACTTGCTGGGTTACTCAGTTGTGCAAATGTTGCCATCCTCCGTTCGCCGGGCCGTGTGGACGCCCATCGGGACTATTTCCACCATCTCTCGAATATCCAGTCAAGCTCTTGCTTCGTCTTCGAATGGTTTCTTCGGCACGACCGAGCATGTGCGTCAACGCCGATACTCCTCCTCTTCCTCAAAGCCCAGCGATGGTTCAAGGAACATCGATGCTTCCTCTCAGACACCCGCGAAAGGCGTGAACTCTGGGGATAAGCGTGATGGTAAATCTTCGAAGCGGAGGGGAAAGGATGGCCGGAATGGCTCCAAGTCCAATCAGCATGCTGCGTTTTCGAGATTGCCCAGTGTTCCGTCAACGCAACATCTACAGCCACACGGTCAGTATTATGCTTGATATGCGGAGTCAACTATGTCACTTGTGACTTCGCATGTCTGTTTGACGCTATAGTTTCCAAACTGACTTGTTCGTCTTCCGGCAGATGTCCATGTGGCGTCATTCTTTTCCATTCATCGACCTATCTCCGTCTCTACCACTGTACCTCCACCTTCCAGCCCCGAAGCTTTTGATGCCATCTTCACCGCGAAGAAGCCCTCCAAGTCCGACCCGGCCGATGTGATTCTTACACTTTCCTCCGCCGTTCATAACATGGAGAACGCGGCGTACCTCGGCGAGCAAGAAGACCAGATGAACATCTTGGGTCGGGGCTTCAATGAGACGGAGGGCCTCGAAGGAATGAACATGTCCGAATTACGAATCTCTATCGAAGAACTCACCAAACGCCTGCGTCCCTTCCAACCCCCGCCACCTCCAGTGCCCTACGACGAGGCCAAGGATGCCAGCGCCGCCGAAGAGACCTCCAGCTTCTCGACTGTACTGACCATCCACGAGTCCACGCATTCAGACGGCCGCAAGACTTACCAAGCCCACGCTTCCCCGTTCGTCCCCACGCAGGACCTGGAGGCTC
Source organism: Aspergillus lentulus (assembly GCF_001445615.1). Lineage (NCBI taxonomy): Eukaryota > Fungi > Ascomycota > Eurotiomycetes > Eurotiales > Aspergillaceae > Aspergillus > Aspergillus lentulus. The sequence goes on from NW_028322122.1 coordinate 846,912, forward strand.
CCGGAGCCGGGGAGAACGATGCTATAATCGACATGCCCCACGGTTCGGAAAACTCGTACATCGAGCGCCTGCGCGAAAACAACACGTTGCATGCTATCAGCACCAGGAGACGACGCAAGCTGAAGATGAAGAAGCACAAGTTCAAGAAGCTGCTGCGCAGGACGAGAACCCTACGACGCAAGCTAGACAAGGCTTAAGGGTACTTCTCGCACCGCATTAGCTTCTTACATTTACCCCTCCCTCGTCTCTCTTCTCTTTCGTTGTTTCATCTTTCCTTGACCAACCACGACCCTGAGGAGCGTTGGGCCTGTCTCTTAACTGACGGGTCTTGCTCCCGTTTGCTTGACAATTCTTCCTCTCATAAGCTTTTGTTGACATAGTCCTTGTGGTATTTGTTTCCTCGATGATGCATAGTATCCAGCATTCCGGTATCAATAGACAATATCATTCCGTATACTATCCTCCGTCTAGAGCCATCACCGTAATGGCAGTATTTTACTTCACTCTTTCCACTTATGGTTTGAAATCCGCGTCCTATTCAGCTTGCCGACGTGTCGAGCTAAGATTGACCAAGGTAATGGCCGTCCTTCATCTCACCATTGCACGGATGGTCATCAGGTTTAACAAATGTATAGTTGCGATAGCAATGATATTCGAAAGCTGGAAAATGAGGAATAAGAATGCCAGCCAACCAACAAGAACATACATGGAAAATAACGGAAAAAAAAAAAAGCAAAAACATTCAGCATTGCAAGGTAAATGACCCAGACTAGCTAGGATCACAACAACAAACTCGCATAAAGTACAAAGTTCACCGCGGATGTTGGCCCTGCGATGTATCTACCAGAGTCTGTGCACCAACCCCAATTTCCTAGTCTACATCTCTCGGCCGCCAACACATCAGCATTATGTCTGTTGTCCATTTATAGTTGAAGAGCCCGCAATCCACCTTCCTCGTTCAAGTCAGTTTTCGTACCTTAGCCTGGACAATGGACAGCAGATCCTGCTACCATGTCCGAGACATAAGGACAATTATCTCGTTACATGGTGTTTGAGCAACCCACATCCCAGAATGCGATTTGGTACACACAAAGAGGGCGGGGCTAATCTCGCTTGATACTGATTCAATCCTTCTCATTCGCGAGAGTCGATGGAGTGCTCGTTTAGCACTTGGCGTCGATTCTCGAGCGAGAGTTCATGAGAAGAGCAACGATAAGACCGTATAGACCTACACAAAGAACGAGCGACGGTTAGTGATATGAAGCTACGCAAGAGTCACATGTCATGGCTACTCACCCAAGACTTCAGCGAAAATCAGAATCAGAATCATGCCGACATAAAGTCTGGGTTGCTGGGCGGTTCCGCGGACACCAGCGTCACCGACAATACCGATGGCAAAGCTGCAGTGGAGCAAGGTCAGTTGATGGCTAACAGAATTTAAGGAAGGAGTTCGTGGCGGAACATACCCAGCTGCCATACCGGCGAGACCGACGGCCAGACCTGCGCCCAACTGAATGAACCCTGTGTACAGAGGAACGCTCTGACCCAGGTCGTTTGCGATCAAGACGGATACGACCAGTCCATAGATACCAATGATACCAGCCATGACAATGGGTACGATGTCTATGGAAAGCCATCTGTTAATACACCCTGTATGTCAAACCGGTACGATGCCGAAAACATACTCTTAACAATCAGGTCGGGCCGGAGGACGGCCATCCCGCAGACACCGACACCAGCCTTGGCAGTTCCATAGGCAGCTCCGAAGCAGGTGAAGACAATGGCCGAAGTGCAGCCGAGAGCACCGAAGAAGGGCTATCAGAGTCAGTATTGACTGTATTTGAAGACGCGAGTGAGATTGCTCCAAGTGCTGGAGAAACAATGACGAAGCTATCCGTGGGGGTACGGAAAAGAGCTCTCGTATCGGTGGCTGTGGAAGAGCGGAATACTCACAGCATAAACTGGGCTATTCAGGTGAAAGCATTAGCACTTGCGATCGGTTGCTGGAATTGATGCAGGGGTTGACTGGGATTCGAGCAGTAGCTAGTTGAAAAGGAGCAGATGAAGTGATTACGTACCAAAGTTCCGTGGCCATTTTGAAAGATCGAACCGGTCGGGCTATCAAAAATGTGATTTAAGAAGACTCAAAGAAATGTAGTGATCGACAACGGGTGATTAAGGACTGCAGAAGCTATCGTTGCGATGATGCGAAGGCTTTGGGTTTCGAGATGGAGTTGGAGGTCAAGGCGAACAGGCTGGTTGCTTCGGAGAGGCTCAGCTACCATCTGCGCTGCCACGTGATTACGGCTTGGCAGGTCGACAATAGTGGAGGGTCAAGTCAACCAGCATGAACCACGAGAAAAGTTTATGATTTTTCTGAGTAATGTTGCGTGAGATGACCAGTAGAGTCTATTGTACAATATATACCCCTGTGGGCTTTTACATGTGTTTGAGTTCAGATATATCATGCCAAAGTCATCTCAATTCGACTTCCAGGAATATCACACTTGGTGCTGGTTCCAAGCACACCTCCCTTGGAGTTTGCCTCAATCTTGGGCTGGAAATATGTGATTGCTTTCTCTGATAGAGCGCCAAAATAGCGAGGAACGGCTATCAGATCTATGTGCTCAGTAGCCTCGGCTGCCGGCATATCTGCATCAGAGACCATACCGAAATGATACGAAACGCTCCCTTGAGGTAGCTCTGACAATGTTCGAAGGCCACTGTGCGTCTGGCCTAGCTCAACAGAAACGAAGAATTGAACGTAGTCGCCTGGACTAGCAACTTGTGACAGCGAAGACAAATCGTCCATTGCCATTGTAGGCTGCTCAAAGGGCAGTGGCTCTTTGACCGGGGTCCTGCCATCATCTGGGAATAAATGATCAAGGACTGACAGCTCGCCGTATTCTTTTGGTTCCAGAAAGCTTATCTCGGGATCCAATGACAGCAGTCCTTGCTTCTTACCCCATCCCCCTCCACCACTCATAACACGGTGAAGTTTGCCACCGGCCTGAATTGTTTGGATGAGGCGATCCTGAGCAGAAGTTGCGCTCGGTACAAAGTCGGTATCCGGCTTCTCGACCAAGGCCCAAACCGAGACCCTTTGGTCAGCAATATTGTGTTCTGCAATGTAACGGGGGAGCTCCTTCTCCAGTTCGGATGAAGCTGGCATCGGCTCGTCCGACCTGCCATCAACCTGCTTCGCAACCTGGCGGAGAATATTGCCCATGCTAGAAATGACTTTTCTTCTCAGACCGACAGGATATAGCGGAAGTCCACAAGAGGTTTGTAGACTCCTTGCAAAATTCGTTATTACACAGGTCGACAAGGAGACTGACTGATCTAAGACATATTTGTTTGCTGAAGAATCGTAAACCCAGCGCGTTCCGAGAAGAGTATTGTCATTACCATTGACAAAAATGGTGTTGGCGAGCCGCAGCCCGACCTCATGAACAGGCCTGCGAGTCTGATCAGATATACCGGGAATACTGGTCTCAATCGAGAACACAAGGGCGGCCTGTTCTGTTCCCATTGTTCTGGCCCGGCGCGGCGCAGCAGCTTTTGCATTTATATCCTTTGCCTGCGCGATCGTGACTGTCAATCCTTCGGAGTCTGATATGACTCCATCGGAGTTTGTAGGTAGACGTGCATCCGGTATCCTATCGATGACAGCAAGGATAGCATGGATGGGACCTGGAGACGCTGACGTTGTAGGTATCGGGTAAAGTCTGTTCATCCACTGTTCGAGGAATTGGCCGTCGGGGTCTATCCACTGAGCGAAAGAGGGAGTGGCAAGAAGGACCGGAACATTTCCTGTTTCTGCTAGCGATGAGGAGGATGCAGGTAAGCTCGAAAGAACATCGTCTGGAGTCTCTTGACTAATTAGCTAGCTGCTCAAAGGAGGAGAGTGAGAGCACTCACGATCTGCTCAGGCGTCTTTGTAAGCCATGTGTAGGCGAAGGGTAAATGATCGGGGGCCGCCGTGCTGGTAGTCTGAAACCATCTTCGTGCTGTGCCGTTGTGTAGGTGATATGGGCTTTCCTTCCCTTGTACTCGACAGCATCTGCGCTGCCGGAGGGGGACTGACTTGATTGCCCACTGCCTTGACGTGGGGAGCGGGACGAGCCCGAGTCTCATCGCCATGAAAGCATGGACAAGGATGACCAGTAGATATGGAAAAAAGCTGAGCTGGTGAGAAGTGCCGAGTTGATAAATTTGATAAATTCTGTATGCGGAGACATCTTGCGGAGTTTAAGCTATCTTTCCCGAACGCCAAGACATGATACCCTGTAGAGAGAGATACAAAGGGTGAGAACGGCGAGGTAGGATTGATACCTCTATCATCATTTGTATATCATTCATCTGGAGCAAATACGTGAGTGCTAATACTACGTCCTCCTTCCATCTAGTATTGTGAGCTCTTCGCTATTTCCTCACCATTTGACATGCCGAGCGCACCAAGACCTCGAGAATGAAGCAAACTCCCAGGGGCAAGATAACCATTGATGTCAACTGATGAGTGCTCAATTGATTCTATATAAATATTTGCCATCGGTAGAACTGATAGCATTCTAAGAATGAATTTATGATATCTTTCTCGCTTCAAGCACCTCTCTCCAGCGAACGAAAAATCTGCGAGATAGAGCTCGAGCTAGGGACAGTCCTGACGTAGGTCCAGGCAACAGGATTAAAACCACACTGCCACATAGACATAAGGTAGAGTACTCTTTCTCGTACCGAGTAATATTTCAATTTAAAGAGCGTCATGTGGCTAATATTTCTCAGCCACCTTTGTGATGGGATAAGCATAACTTCCAGTCACACGTAACATCAACGCAAAAGGCGCCCGAGGGTCCCCTTTCTTGTTCTACGATATTCCACTAAGCCGTGTTTCCCAAGTCCAATTTCCAACCCTGAGGGATCGCCAGCCTTACCAGATTAAGGTACCTATCTGAAGGACTCAAGGAAGGGTTCTAAGTAGGTACCGTTCCAGGCAGCGGAATATCAAATCGTCAACGGCAGCCATCCACCAATCAAGTCAGTCTGTACGGACATGAGCCACAGGTGGGCGGTACAAGCATGACGTAATGCTCAGCCTGCAAAAAGGGATGATGTATGTATGGGCTTGGTATGAGGCTATGGGATACTCTGCACGCAAATGTTGCGTTGGGAAAAAGAGTAAAAAGGTGACTTTGTATTAATATTGTCGCTAACATGGAAGATAACAATTTTAAAGAATTAATTAATAAAAATAGACGTCTATTGATTCCATATTAGCAAAAGTAACGCAAGGCAAAGACAAGATTGACTGACGTTAGTGGAGATACCTAGGTAGGTAAGGTACCTCAAGCAAGTCCTGAGGTTGCACTACCCTATGTGTTGCCGATGATTTAAGAAGCAGCTTCCGCCCTATTCCTTACCAACACTTTCCCCATCATTACTATCGCTGTCGCCTTTCTGAAATTACCTCTTCCTCACCTACTCAAATATCCATCATATTACTTCTTCGATATCTTCCCTTGTCACCCTTCAGACCACTAAATCAAGATGCCTTTCACTGCTTCGTAAGCTTCTCCCCTTGTTCCCTTCTTGCTTGTCTACGCCCATTGGTGGTACTCGCCCATGATAAGCGAACTTCAGCACTGAAAAAAAATTCACTGAGGGCGAAGAAGGTACTAATCGTTCTCTCGCTTTACAGTGACATTTGCAAGATCCTGTTTGCGATCATCCTGCCTCCTCTGGGTGTTTTCCTTGAGCGAGGATGTGGTGCTGATCTTCTGATCAACATCTGTCTGACCATCTTGGGTTGGATTCCCGGTATCATTCACGCCTTGTATGTACCCATCTCTTTTTGTGGTTGCCTAGCTTTCGGAGCTAACCGAGTTCGCAGCTACATCATATTCAAGTATTAGAGCACGCTCCACCACTAGTCGATCACCTTCATCCCTCCTGTGTCTATCTACCGAAATCGCAAACGAAACCCCATCTCGCTTCATCACGTCCGCTGTTATGAATCCTAGATGCGAAAGAGAATGCGATCTCTACTGATACACTACGGATGATCAAAGAGCGGTGTCGTCAACATGGTTCCGTGGAGCGCCGGTCGAGATTAGCCCCACTAGTCTTGGCAGTTGCTGCTCAAATGCTGTGACTTGATCGTGCCATACCACCTTAATTTTTGCAATACGGCCTAATATCTTCTCCTCTATCCTCGTTATCTCCATTATTGCTCTGCGCTATGTTTCTTGTCTTCAACTCGGATGATACCAGCTCATTTCTCCCAGTGGGCTTCTGCTCTTGGTTTGTTATCTGTGTTTTTACGTGATCATGGCAATGACATGAATTATCGACCTACAAATCTTTGTTCAATAACGAGTTTAAACGCACAATCAGTTGTCTCCAATTTTTTTAAATGACTTTGTAGGTGTTATCTCCCATTCGATGGACAAATGCCGGAGATGGCAACCACTTCAGCTACGCGCAATCAGTCTCACAAAATTAAAAGTAGATTTCTGGTCTTCCTGGTACGTAGCATAAGATAGCCCAGTGTCAGGTCAAGATGCGGCCCAGTATCGCCAATAGATTTGCGCGGCAATGACTATAGAGTAATACAGTCAGAAGATCATAATTTCCACTGAATCTTGTTTACGTAGATCTCCCAAAATCCTACTAGAATCAGGCAACGCCCACCTAACTATATACTTTGATCCTAGGGTCCCTTGAGCAGTTGGTCACAGTCAAGATGAAAGCATTTAGCACATACTGCATCAACAGCAGCTGCAGTTTCCTCGCTGTCAAAGTTATCTACTTGATTACAGTTCTGTCAATACTTAGGGTTGTAAATCTTCTTTACGATGGGCATTGGACTATAAAGGAAAAGTTACCAGAGAAACGGCGCATCATTACTGGCAATATATGGGGGTGCAAAAACTAAAAGGGTAAAACTAACTCGAATAGGAAAATCAGAGGTACCTGCATGGACAGCGCCAACACGGCGCGTATTCAGCAAGTCCTTCAACTCTTCTCCTACCGAAGCGCCAGCCTTTGGTCATGCTGTCTCAGACATATCTTTCATGTATTGGGCATGGCGTTAACTGTGTTTCATTTTCCATCAGAGCGCCTACAGACGCTCAGCCTCGCTGTCTTGTTTCATATATTGGGCTTCCGTGATGTGTAGCCAGTCAGCACCATGGCGAAAGGAGGCGAAAGGAGGCGACTTTTCCCATTTGACGCCGGCAACAGCGTCAGCAGGATGAGGAAGTGAGATGGACTGTAATGATGGCATCCATTTTACGCGCCATGTGGGCTTCGATCCTTCTTCTCTTTCTTTTTCCGTTTGCTTAACTCCAGATTCTTCAGCACCGGACTCATGAGCACCAGGCTCTTCCGTGTTTTTGTGTGCTGAGATATTTGAGAATGAAGCTACATCTTCACTCATGACTCCTGGGGTGTTAGTTCCTTTGCAGTGCGATTATCAAGGTGAGGATTGGTATGTCCAGCCGTCCCCATGCCTCAGATTCCTCTTGCAAACCCATATTCTTCAGCGCAAAGTTTCGTCAATCTAGATGCCTAAGTGGTCTGACCGGATTTCAGAAATGCTACAACATGCTCCTCGCCTTAGTTCGACGGAGCTTTGTCGCAGCGATCTCGTGCATATCATCATGTGTGGCACATGGCTCCCGTCACTCTCGACGTACGGCGTCCCTGGCCTCCTCGCCGCTCGAGTCTATTCCAGGATGTGCTTTGAGCTGCGTCAAAATTTTCATAGAATCGGATTACCCAACGAAGGCGTGCGCCAGCCTAGTCCTAGACTGCCTTTGCAGGACGAACACGAAGAGTGGTTATACCCTAGGCGAGGCAGCTTTGCGCTGCAACCTGTCCTTCTGTCCCATGACTGTGACCGAGAGCTCCGATGTCTATAACATCTGTGACTCGGTAGCTGGCGCCGTTCCAAAGACACATGCAACCATAACCGCCACAGTCATCTCCACTATCTACCCGACAACACAGAAAACCACGACAACAACATCACCATCAACATTATTGACCACATCAACCACAACAATGACCACAACAGATACCAAGGCTACTACATCGAGTTCTACATCATCCACGCTTGCCAGCTTTGAAACTCCTTTGATGGTAACGCACAGCGAACAAATATCCCCAAGTACTACTACCGATCAACCAGCATCGTCCACTTCTACTGCTAGAAGTAGCGGCCTCAACGCCGGTGCAGTAATTGGTGTTTCGGTCACGTCTGGAGTCGCTGGATTCTTCATTCTCGGGGTTATCATATTCTTCTGCTGCAGGAGGGTACGGCGTCAGCATGAGAAAGTCAAAGATCGAGATTTCTTCGAGATTGGAGGCGTCATGTCGGAACCTCCAGACTTTGGCTTACCACTTCCCCGACGTCCAAGTCAAGGCCCACCCAATCCTTCTTTTAGTGCAGGAAGCCAGCAATCCAGTTCCGAGAGTGCGAGGTTAATGTCGCCATTCAAGCCGGCAACCCGCAATCCAGCGGTCATCGTTACAGGTCCTGGTGATTATAATTTTGCATATGATAGTCCGGATAGGATCGGTTTCGCAGTGTCAACGAATTCCGAATTTGACGCTTCCCCAAGCCAGTCAGAGCGCACGGTTTCCGATTTATTACCGGATAAGCCAAACATGAACCTATATCCAAAGCCATTAAGATGGAGCAGCCACAAGCCCTTGAAACATATGAGTAGTGACACATTGTTCGAAGAGGATGCAGTGAGACCTAGAAGCCTTCTTGGGTCTTCGAGCCAAAACAAGGGTTCCATGGGTGGAACAAACGGACACAATGGCAGCCAGCAGTATAGACCTGCAATGGGCTTACCATCTAACCCGCGCGCAATGCTATATGGAATGGGCAACGCGTCGTTATCCAGGAAGAACGTTCGGTATGGAGCGAAGCCGGTCTTCGCCAATACTGGGGAAAGGATTGCGCACTACCAACAAGCAGAAATCTGCAATGATCCACGCTGGTATGCGGAGGTCCAAATGCCGGATCAGCAGGATTACGTGGACAGGCAATGGTTAAACCCACGCGCTGGATACGGTCAGAGTGATGGGCGGCAGTTAACTCGTGGAGCCGCACGTCGGTCGGTCGAGCTGGGAACGCACGATGATCTCGTAAAAACCTCAGACGGCTTCGAGACCATCAGCCTCAATGACCGCTCGGAGCTCCGTCGAAAGTCTCGACATTCTGGCGACTTCAAGCCACTCACTCCAGTAAGGGAGGTGGTCACTCCGTCGGTTAACGCTGGCAAGAACGAGGGTGGGGGCTACTTTGATAGCGGTGCTACTGTGCCGAATCCCAGAATACCCTTCTCCGGGACAGCTCCTCCTGTGCAGGAGATCGTCTCCCGACCTCGGATTGTACGAGGTGATGACATCAAACGAGTGCAGATTCGCAAGGGCAAACCGCAATCCCAAGGACTGACAATCCCATATTCTCCGAAGGATGGCTGGCTAGAGACCCGCGGTTCTCAAACTCAGTACTCCGACCTCAAGTCCAAGAAACTCCCGGTTGACCCCAGCTTTCCAGTGGAGAGTATGGCACCTGCTACGCCGCGGAGGAAACCAGTATCCTGGGGTCGCAACCTGACACCTGCACGGCGAGGCTCTGACCTGATTCTGCGCGTGGATTAGATCCTCTTTCCCTTTTCCTATTAAAGTCAAAGCGTTATGACTGTATCCACTTACTGCAGGCATTCTCCGGGAGAGGTTTCAACTTCCAGTATATATGCTAATAATACCCCCTGTACCATATCATCACATCAACATGTGTGCTCGTTTACTGCTTCTTCTCTATCGTCATCTTCATGTGTCCGAAATGAAATAGGGCTGGGCGGCTGGTTCCGTTATGAGGAGGGAAACCGAATCATGTTCCAGGGACTTGCACCTTCTTGATGAAACTTTTTTCCCCTTACTCTCCCAGTGTAACAAAATATCAAATGATAGATTGAAAAGCATTAATCCGGAATCAAGAGCAGGATCTCAAATGACTATCCTCAGACCACAAACATTGAAAAGCGATGTCAACTCATGCAACGATATCCTACCCTCCAGGTGCTGAGGCATATGTATAATATCCAGAGCCCCGATGCAGAGTGATCCTCAACCCTAACGCAAAATCATTCACCGAATTCTCATTCGGACTAAGTCAGTGGTATATGTTTAGCTCGGAATACTTCATCATACAACCAAAATACTAAACAAAGGACGTAACAGGTGTTGTCCTCGTCCAATCCAGAGGCGCCGTCACATGCAAAAGGGGAACTGTGGCTGAGAGAAGGAATGTGTATCTACTGCGTGGGTACTCCCTACGTGTACCTGAATTACCAGCCGTACTGCGTTGCAGGTCCCCACCATAAGACGGCTGTTGTTCGTTTGAGGATGCTCTCTTTCTGTCCTGAACAAAACATCTCGGGGTCTGTATCAACAATGTTAGATACATTCTTGCCGGTGCCTTGCCCATTGAGAGTTAAGAGCGTAAGGTACGGTTCTGTCCGTATAGTCCATACCTCAGCCTCCCTATCCCAAGTACAGATACCTCTGGATACCTTAGATATGTGTTATACTTCGGAGCTGAGCGCCCCGCCGACATGACGTCACCGCGTGGTGTGATCTCAAATTACTAGATTGTGCTCGGACGACGACGATGATGATTAGCTATGCTGGCTGCAGACGACGAATGGAATTAAATCTCTCACTGAGTCAGTCTTACCTCGAACTTAATATAGCATGGCCCTTGTTATCTAGGGCGGGATGCTGCCAATGGAGGGGTACCTCTCTGCGGACTCGGCGCGACATCATCGGCAACACAAGTATACGAGGGGTAGACGGAACGGAATGCAGTGTCACCGCGGGAGGTAGGAGTGAGGTAAAGGACCAATGTAATTAGCCTATGCCTAGGGAAGGTTCACTATTATGGAGTAAGGTAGGATCAATATCGGCAGGGATGTGTTTGTTATGGAGGCTGATGCCAATCAGAAGTTTGTTTGAAGTCTCTGAGCCACTTCGGTAATCGTGCTTGGCCTACGAGGAGGGAGGCTGCCTTTCTCTTGATCTCACAGGTCTCTTATCTAAATAGTGTGCATGGGTTAGACAAGGAAAGCATACACTATACTGTAGAGTTGATCACTATAAAGCTCATCCATAATAATAATAGATGGAAATGGTCGCCTACAGTAGTAGAAGCAGAGAGGCTCCACTTGTTAACTTTACCACAGCCCGACTCACATCTGCCCTCGGACGGCGACAAATCCATTGTCCGTGTATTCGAAACGAATCAGATCTCAGACTCATTTCAGATGAATAGTGACGGCCGAGTCTGAACCAAGGTAGACGCATAGAAATGGAGGTTGAGTTGACGGACGGTTGCGAATTATCTTCTACCCGGCCGTTTCGGATGGCGCAGAAATGGAGGCAAAGTCTGGGACCCAGTGGAGACCGTCATCCTCAAGTATGGGCGACATTGCATTGCAACAACAAATAACAATGCTCATGCTTCACCGCGATTGCACCAGATCGATTGAGCCGTCCATCCACGGTGGATAACGAAACCACGGACTGCATCATCGGTGTCCGCTTGGGTTCTGATCTAAAGCATCTGTCCTCCACTCTGCCTCCCTCGAGTCCTCGACACTTGTATATGAATGGGCCTTGATCTCCATCTTCAGCTCGTTGCTCCATCATCTTCTTCCCATCCCCACACCTACTATCACTTTGGTTCCAACTCTCTTTCCTACATCTGTACCACTGGTATCAAGTCGGATACTGCTCCGCTTATCCCCACAGTTTCATCTCCGCATAGCGGAATCAGTTTCCTTCACTCTCCATTTATTTTGAAATCCTCCTCTCCAGGTCCAATTCCTTGAGAGAAGAGTGCCTTGGTGATCAGACTCGTCGTCCACACCCCTCAGCCCCCCTATTCTGCAGTGTAGTTGACTCTCTACTCTCACCAATCCATCATCGCCACCCGCTCTGATCCGTGCCACATTTCCCCAATCTCCTCAAGACTCGTCCAAAAATGGCTGCGACCTACGGCTCCGGCTCCCAGAGGGTGCGCCGGCTATCCAGCATTGATGCGACTCGGGCCGACCTGTATGGCGGACCTAACGTCGTCGTGCCGCCGAAGCATCTGATGGCCTCCAGCGATGCCCATGACACGGCCATTGAGATGGCGATGGCCAAGCAGCACCTGGATGAAGAAGTCTCCTCGGAAGAAGAGGCTCCTCGTGCCGCCTCACCCCTCACCAGGACTACCCGTAATCTCACGACAGCGGATGAATTCGCTCTGGCATTTGACATCGATGGTGTCCTCATCAGAGGAGGTCAAGCTATCCCCGAGGCTGTCGATGCGTTGAAATATATCAACGGGCAGAATCCGTATGGCGTCAAGATGTACGTTTATCTTCCCGATAAGCTTCCAACGCATCATAGTTTACTAACTCCATAGTCTAGTCCCTACATCTTCGTAACGAATGGTGGAGGCAAGACCGAAGAGGAACGGTGTCTGGACCTCAGCCGGCAGCTCGAATTGGAGGTCTCACCCGGCCAATTCATTTGCGGACACACTCCCATGCGGGAGATGGCTGAGAAATACCACACAGTCCTCGTTGTCGGCGGCGAGGGTGAGAAGTGCCGGATCGTAGCCGAAGGTTACGGCTTCAAGGATGTCATCACCCCAGGCGACATCATCAAGACACGACAGGACACAACACCATTCCGAAAACTGACTGAAGAAGAGTACAACAACTCACGCTTCCGCGACTTTAGCAAGACGCCCATCGAGGCCATCTTCGTCTTCGCCGACAGCCGGGACTGGGCCGGAGATCAGCAGATCATCCTCGACGTCCTCATGTCGAAGAACGGATACCTAGGCACACGCTCGGAGACATTCGACGAAGGTCCTCCTATCTTCTTCTCCCACAACGACGTCGTCTGGTCCACCTCCCACGAGCACGTCCGCATCGGCATGGGTGCTCTCAGAGCCTCGCTCGAGGCCCTCTACAAGGCCGTCACAGGGAAGGAACTGACCACCGTCGCATTCGGCAAGCCCCAGCTCGGCACTTACGAGTTCGCAACCCGCCTCCTCCGCCAATGGCGCAAGGATACTCACGGCATCAACAAGCCCCCTTCCACCGTCTACTTCGTCGGAGACACCCCCGAGTCCGACATCCGCGGCACCAACGAGTTCGACCGCATCAGCGACTCCAACTGGTTCTCCATCCTTGTCAAGACGGGCGTGTACCAGGAAGGGACCATCCCGCGGTATCCGCCCAAGAAGACCTGCGCTAATGTGCTCGAGGCCGTCAAGTTCGCCATGAACCGCGAGATGTCGAAGCAGGTCGATGAGTCTGCCATTATCGAGGATGATGCCGATGTGGATTCCGGCATTGATTCGGAGTCAGCCGCGACGCACTAGTCCTGTGTCTGACTCGTCACCTTTATTTCGCCTTCGCCCTCAAATTGCACAGTCTATACCCCTCATACCTCAGATATCTCTTGAATCCGTCATCATCACCCCACTATCTTACATCCGACACCTATACCCCATCTTATTCTATCTATCCCACGTTTTTGATTCCCATATGCGACTCGGCTATTATGTTCCGGACTGTTCTGTTTTTTCGGTGACATTTCATCGCTTATAGATTCCCATTGGTTCGAGTTTGACTACTTAGGACTGAAGCTTTATAAATGCATGGATCAGATTACTTGTCTAAGTATCTTCAAATCTATCATTGAATTAGTATGTATCCGTATATATGTAAGCTCACAGTCCTACTCTATATTATCCCTGCTGAACAATCACACGCAACCAGACGAGTACAGGACTCGAAACGTAGAAATTCACAACCCTTGTAATTCAGCAACGTCATGGGCGGCTATACAAGGCTGAAGCTAAGCGGACCTAAAAAACGCCATCTATGGAATCATGCAGCCACAATGGACAGGGGTAACGGAAAGTCCACAAACGGCAATCCGAAGCCATAAAGTTAGTATCATCCTTGATATGCATGTCAGTTTCATTTGCGTATGGCAGTAAGAAAGCCGGGATGCGGAGGTGAGACTAGGCGCCACGGGAATGGTGGGCTGCACCAACAGCCAAGAAATGCAGGGAGCCTAGAATGGAACCATAGTCCTCACTGCCCCTTAATTTGACGATTCATGGTTGATTGCAGCGAATGGCCGCGGGGGTTGGAGACAGTCTCATGGCATATTCCAATGATTCCATGGGGTGTTCCACTTTTGGCCCACTTAATACCGCACAGATCAATCCCCGCGTTTCAGTGTGGGTATCACTCAATGTCAAATTCGTTGTCGAGCCAATGCTTCACGACGACTTTGCCCTCTTCGAATCCCTTTTTCGCCATTCGCACAATGATGGCTGCATGGCTGTGCGAGTGGTTATGGATCCATACCGGGTATTTTCGGAATCCCACGGAATTGAGTGATTCAATGATGGAGAATTGGGCTGGCGTTAGAGCCAGTGTGGAATCGCGTTTTGTGTCCGGAGACGTAGAAGAAGTCTCGTCTGGCGTATCTGTTTGATTTTCGATGGCCCCAGTCTTGCTGACGGCAGAAGTTCGTGGGAGTGATTTCGCCTTTCCGGCACGGTTACGAGCGTCTGGTAGGTAGTCTGGATCTTGCATAGCGGTCGCGCTCTCAAAGGCATCTTCGACTGCATTTTGCATGTCCTTCACAATAACAGGCACACGGTAGTTGGAGAGAAGTACTCCTGCCTTTCCGTCCTCGTGGAGGCGAATACGCTGGTGACTGCGGTACGTCTGTACAGCAGCATTTACGAGGTATAGTACAACGCCGATGGGGACAAACACAATGACGAGGAGCGAAATTGCCACTTGAGTTAACGTGCCTTTGATCTTTTGCCATAGCCTGGAAAAGAACGAGGGCAGCTGTTGTTTTTTCGGAGGCAGGAAGTAGTCATCAGGATCAATGACGACTGGCTCATAGCCCTTCACATAGTTGACGTTCAGGTTTTCTAGGTCCTGGAACGGGTTCGTCGTCGAAAGAGCGGTCGTAAAGAAAGCCGTCGAACGGTCGTTAGCGATATTCGCGTACACTGAACGATTTCTGAACTTCGCCAGAGCCTGAATGAAGATGCTATCCGGATCAGCGAGGATGCTAAGCAGTGGCCTTCCCGTATCTCGGAACACATCCACCATGAACATTTGCCTGCCGGACATGGACAGCGTCCGGGCGCCCAAGCCATTGAAAATATGGTCTCGAATACCCTTAAGTGGCATTCTCACACCGACATGTGGCGACACAAACGTGGTGAAATTGACAGGCTCCAGCTTGTCGAACCATCCTCGCGCGTGAAGCAAACCCAGCGCATATCTGGCGACTAGACCTCCTAGAGAATATCCGATAACGCTCAGTTTTTTGATATGGGTCCCTTCTGCGGCTAAGGCACCCAGAGTGTCTTCAACCTCGTGCGCCAGTCGCTCCCCTCCAAGCTCGATTCCATCGTATGTAAAATTCCCAGAATTTCCCTTCGCAGCGAGTATGTAGAGACGGTCTTCTCCGTATCGCTCTCTGAGAGACGCGGCCAGGTAGTCCAAATGGGATGGATTGCCCCAAAGCCTAGAATATGCATCGCCACAGTCAGTTTATCCATGTGTCTTAAACGAAGAACGCCGCGTGGCGGCAGGTGTAAGAGCAAGACTTACCCATGGACTAGGACACAAAGATGATCAACCTTCTGCGACATTTCATGAGATTGTTAGTGTTGTGAATTCCCTTCTGTGAGCAGTATAGCAGAAAAATAGCTTGAATTCCTGGCCATGGTCATAAGTTTAAATACCAGGTCATTTGCAACTTATCATCCTTCTGCCTGATCTCATTGATTACCGGAGATAAGGGGATCTTAGCGCCACCGGTGGCTGATGATCAAGTATGTTTGTTCTGTTTGCAACTTGCTCATCGCTTTGATAGGATTGCCGAAGACCAGAACACCTGCTCAAATGGCTCGTCCTAACCAACTCTGCGAATAATCCGCCGATTATATCGAGCTCGGGCTCCTATCAGCTGATAGATCCCTGTTTCTTGGACATCTATCATATCCCACTCCAGCCAGCTGAGGTGGCTGTTCTTCACGTTTTTCGGACGCGGGACACGCCTCCGTATCGCCCCGTTTTTGAAAGCGATGCTATGAATATATGAAAGTTGCTATTCTCAGCTTCATGTGCATAATAAGGATTAATGCGCTATCAGCGAAGAGTGCTCCTCAAAATCTACCTCGGGCATAATCATCCGACTCAATCCTAAGTAGGGTCAGCGACGAAGATGCGTCCTCAAGATCACTCTTAATTTGATATGGATTTCGACTCACTTGTTCGATCCAACCGAGCTCATTTTACTTTGACTACAGTCTCACTTCTCGAGATCTTCATTTGAACTTGATCGCCACCTGTATCAGTGTGACATCTACTTTGGTTGATACTGTATCATCATGTTTACACCTCTCGGGCTGTTCAAGGACGTTCCTTGTCCGGGAGGTCAACAATGCTCTCTCCTGACCTGCATATTTTCTCACAATCCTGCGAGCTCTTCGCTAGTTGATCAGAGCAATATTCAAGATACGCCTGTAGCACCAGAAGAGGCATATGAGTCAGGCCCGCCTCCGAAGAAGCCTAGGCTGGAGACTCCACCAAAGACTGCCGTGAAAAGAGCCCAAGCCTTGCCAGAGCCTAAAAGGGAATCTACAAAATCAGTCCCTGCTCCAAAGGCTGTGACGGGCAGCAAACCAGAACAAACAACTGGACGCGCTGGTCAGCTTCAGTCGATGACCCGCGAAGTCTCCCCTCCAACGTTGCGGAAAGAGTTTTCGCCAAAGAAAGATGCTCCTCCCGCATCTATGCAGGGCGAAGCGCGGTTACCACCTAGACGAGCTCCCCGAGAAAGTCTGAACCCGCGCATGCTCCCGAAGGCACCTGCGACTCATGGTGTGCGGCTATCCATATTGACAAAGCTTCACGCCGCTATGTGTGCCCTCAATGAGAAACTGGCAAAGGAGGAAGGGAGTACGGATAATCCATTAGTCTTATCTCCCAATGAACTTGTGACAATGGCGCTGGATGAAGAGGAGAAGGCAGCAAAAGATAACCCGGGCATATATGCGAACGTCATCAAACTTCGGATTGTTAAGCTCCCAAAACTGAGCTTAGAAGAATGGAAGAAGGAAGTGAAAGCTCATCTGAATGAGAGATATTATAAGATTGAGCCGGCCCAGCAGAACGCTCAGCAAAAGGCACTCGAAACTGGACTCAGTGCAAAGGAAGAAATTGCCGTTGCTAGCAAGCTGATCACACCTCTGGAAGGGCTCGAACAGTATGGTTATGTGACCAGGAAGCCTACCAAGGAAGAAGTCGAGAATGCACGGAGGGGAGTCAGCGAGTCAAAAGGCTGGGAGAAGTGCGATAGATGTGGCGGACGATTTCAAGTCTTTCCTGGCCGTCGTGAAGATGGCTCATTGACCACTGGAGGTCAATGCACATACCATCCTGGCAAGCCATACTACCCACCGAGAAGACAAACAGACCACATCACTGGTGCTAGAGAAGCATACTTTCCTTGCTGCAACGAGTCCATCGGAACTTCGTCTGGCTGTACCAAGGGAAACACGCATGTGTTCAAAGTATCTGAATCTAAACGCCTGGCGTCTATCCTTCAGTTCGAAGAGACACCAACCCAGGCCGATAAAGGGCCCCAGCAGCCGGTCTGTTTCGACTGCGAGATGGGATACACAACTCTCGGACTTGAGCTCATTCGTCTAACCGCGGTCAGCTGGCCTCAAGGAAAGCTCCTTTTGGACGTTCTCGTTCGACCCATGGGCGAAATTCTGGACCTCAACTCGCGCTTCTCAGGCGTGTTTCCCGAGCATTACAAAAAGGCAGTTCCCTATATTGGCACTAGCAGCCCTTCCGCTACTGAGGATGGCGCCTTGCAGGTTGTGGAATCACCAGCAGCGGCACGTGCGCTCCTATTCAAATTTCTACAACCTGATACGCCATTGATTGGCCATGCTATCGACAACGACCTCAACGCTTGCCGTATTATACATCCAACAATCATCGATACCGTGCTTCTCTACCCACACCCACGAGGGCTGCCGATTCGCATGGGCCTCAAAGCTCTCGTCAAGAAGTATCTGGATCGAGACATTCAAACAAAAGGCAGTCAAGGTCATGATTCCAAAGAAGACGCGATAGCCACCGGTGATTTGGTCAGGGTCAAAGCCGCTGAAACGTGGAAGATCTTGAAGTCCAAGGGATGGCGGATAGAGGGCAGCAAGCTCATACCTCCTCCTGGCGCAAAGGATGCGGCAGAGGATTCGAAGCTTGGGCCTGGAGCCGGCCACAAAAGAAAGGATACGGAGTGATTTCTTGAAAGCAATGATACCCAAGGCAATTCTAAAATTAAGCATACACCGAGCATCTACGCAGACTTGAAGCATAGATTTTCGGGCAATAGTTCGAGTCAATTCATATCTACCAGTCATAGCGTCATGAGTAGAAGGAGGAAAACTCCCATAACTGACAAGCCCAACATAAACAGGCGAAACACAACCTTTTCAGGTATTGTGAGTCAACCCCGTCCTGGAGCCCAAACACCAGTAGCGGAACGTAATCCTTCATCGACCACGTCTATTACTCGAACAGACCCATAGCACATTCCCGTCTGAAAGAAGTTACTCCCCTCATGCGAGTGTCCATGAATCCAAAAGATTGGACTGTTTTGATTCGCTATTGAGGAATGATTTACTCCTCCTCCTCCTCGCCCTCGTCGTTAACGACGTTGTAGAAGCGGAGCTCGTAGACACCCTTGGAGGTGGAGACAACGCGCAGCCAGTCACGGAGCTGCTGCTTCTTGAGGTACTTCTTGGTCCTGCGCAACGTTAGGCCGGTCTTCTCGGGCTCAAAGCTGTGCACAATGGACTTACAGGTACTTGAGGTAGCGACCAGAGAAGGGGATGTGAGTGACAACCTCGATCTTGCCCTCACCAACCTGGGAGATGACAACATTGTCACCGAGGTTGCCGACACGGCCCTCGACCTTGATGCGGTCGTGGAGGAACTTCTCGAAGGCAGAGACATCGAAAATCTTGTCGCTTGCGGGCTGCGAAGCGTTGATGATGTACTAGAGGGATCAATGTTAGCATCCCATCAGTCGGGATGTTGAATCTTGAATGTGATCATTGCTTACCTTCTTGGTGACCTTCTGGGCCTTGCGACCACGAGCCTATTACCGAGAAAACAAAGCCATTAGCCTACTGTTCCATAAGTCGGATCCCGAGGAGGTCCATGATGAACATCTTCTGGCTTACAAACGCCGACTTGTGGAAAGTGCGCGATTGTAGACAAGAAGCGCATCATGTCCGGTCCTCATGGAGGAACAGCAAAGCAGTTTGTGGAGTGATAACATACAGCAACGGGGGCCATTGTGACTGATGGGGGTATTTTTTTGGGAGGATGAAGAGGGAGTATGTGGTCGCAAAGAGGTGATTATCCTGCGCCTTGAAGAGGAGTGTAGATGAAACTTTTCGCTTGCAGTGGAGTCTCTCTGTGATCGCATACGGTTGGCGGTGCGTGTGACTAAACTGATTGGGAAATAATTAGGGCTTGCACTTGAGTATAGGGCTAGTCGTATCAGCTGACCCTGCCGACTGAGCCTCGCTTGCCTCGCGAAAAGACGAGGCTAGCGTGCTAGTGCTGCACGGACCACTTTGGCCAAGTATATATACCCTCGCGGCCCCCCATCCTTTTAGACTTTTTTTCTTTTCTTCTTCAGCTCTCTTTGCCTTTTGGCTTAGATCAAGTGTAGTATCTGTTCTTTTCAGTTTAATCTCTGAAAGTGTTCTAAGGAACACAACATTGATTAATCTCATTTTTGGACCCAGTGGTGAGGCCTCTGTGCTTGCGCATGCCTCGCCACACAGTGTCATCGGGCTTACACTACCCCCGATAGACGCGAACTACCTTTTTTCATCAATCTGGCCGGCTTGTCCGACCGTTTGGAGAAGAAAATGGGTTTCTTCGGAGGTGTTCGCTTTGGACGTTGATGGCTGGCCTGTACCTGATCCTTATGATATCACATATGTAGTCTAAATGAAAGAAATGAGACTTAAATCCGCGCGAAAATTCTAGAAGCTTATCTGCTAGTTTCTCGTAGCGTATTAAGGAGCATCCAGGCTCAAGCTTGCAGTGCAAAACGAACCGACTGTCTGTATCGCACGTGACAGTAAGGTTGGGAAATCATCTACAACTGCAACCCATCTGCAATACTATCCTCTTTAGTAGCATCACAACATGGGTTCCGTTGTCTTGCCACATCTGCGCTCTGCCTGGCACGTCGATCAGGCTATTCTCTCGGAGGAGGACAGACTTGTGGTATGTAGCAGATTTCGTTCGGTTCCTTGACCAATTGACTGACGTCGGCCATTGGAACGTAGGTTATCAGATTTGGTCGGGATCATGACGTTGATTGTAGGCTTACTGCCCCTCTCTCTTTTCCGATGGACAATACTGATCTCCGGTAGGCATGCGCCAAGATGAAGTGCTCTTCAAGATCGCTGAGCGCGTGAAGAGTAAGTTCTCTTCTCTCAGCCATAGGTGATGGTACTGACATCTGCGATCAGACTTCGCGGTAATCTACCTCTGCGACATTGACGAGGTACCTGAATTCAACTCCATGTACGAGCTTTTCGATCCCATGACGATCATGTTCTTCTGGAGGAACAAACATATGATGTGCGATTTCGGCACGGGTAACAACAACAAGTTGAACTGGGTGCTCGAGGATAAGCAGGAGTTGATCGACATTATTGAAACCATCTACAAGGGTGCTAAGAAAGGGCGTGGTCTCGTCGTGAGTCCTAAAGGTAACTCTATCTTTGTTGTGGATCTCATTCGGGCTTGTAAACTAACGAATTTTCAGACTACTCGACTAGATATCGCTACTAGACGCTTTTGTTCGACTGGCTCTGTGTGTAGTCTTGCTCGAAGCAGACCTCATTCTCCTTTGTTTGAGAGGCTTCAGTTACTCCATGCCTTTCAGGTCTATCTTTCCATTTATGAGATGCGACTATGAATCATGAAATTTACTATGACATCTTGTTCCGTGTCAATATCCACTTTGTAGGACTGGTTGAGAACACTTCTATGCTTGCTCATTTCAAGTAAATAGAACTACAATGACGACATGATATTATGTGTTGCGTTACCGGAGCTGTTCTGACCAACGTATGCCAGCGCAGCCAGTATCTATTTGTGCACCTAACCAACTGCAGGATGGATACCGTGATTTGGAAGTTTGCAAGATCTCTCAATAATTTTTTATAGATCATTCAAAATTCTAATCTTTAGGCTCAATCTGTCTGGTTACCACGACTTTATCTAGGGTATGGAGTAGTCAAGATAAGGCTTCGAAGTAGCCATCTTGAAAGTGCTGATAATCGTAGTACTGTGCACCTAGCCCTAAACAAGGTGCTTTCGAATTAGGTTTCTGAAGTTACCAGAATGCGGCAGTCACAAGGTTCCCTACCTTGATAACTGAAAAATGGGTGATTCCCTCTTGTGGTCACGTGATGCAATTGGGTTCCTTACCTATATTAATATTAACCAACCTCATGCTGACCATCGACAAATGTCAAGTCCAGGATGGCACTTGGTCCTTGGATTGGACCACTGTGGCTATTTCTGACGACATGGGTTACTTTCAAGAATTGGATATGGTCTTGGATGCCTTCATTGCCACGCCTAATCTCTAGGCCCCCTGTTGGAAATGTTGAAACGGTACGATATATTCCCTCGCTTTGTC
The DNA here is from genome assembly GCF_001445615.1 of Aspergillus lentulus. Taxonomy (NCBI): domain Eukaryota; kingdom Fungi; phylum Ascomycota; class Eurotiomycetes; order Eurotiales; family Aspergillaceae; genus Aspergillus; species Aspergillus lentulus. Next base: position 868,791 of record NW_028322122.1, read on the forward strand.
TGCCAAAGACTTCCCTGACTATTCAACAATTGGGAGAATCAAATTTAAGCGAGGAGCATTTGAATGAGATTGGACACGACAAGGTCCATTCCAGTACAAGGGACGCTCAAGGCCAGTTATCTCGGGAGGGATCACCGGGATAGTGGAGCTCCTTGATGATGGGACTGCACTCAAGTCACTGTTTCCTGATTCTGAGATTGAAAGCCATATCTTAGACATCACCAAAGAAGCCACCATCTATCGTGTATTGGACCACATAAGAGGTTTGTTCGACTACTGGGTCATTCCAGGGATGGTCTCGTACTCGAATATATGCAAAATGGTGATCTCAGGACATATCTCCAAGCTCATGATTCAATATCGATGAGCTCCAAATTGAAGTGGGCATGCCAAGTTGCGGAGGCTGTCGACCTCTTACATAAGAACGGCGTAATCCATGCGACATAAAACCACGAAACTTCCTCTTGGACACGGCTCTCGACATCAGTATCATTGACTTCTCTGGCTCTCATTAGATGGGTCGAAGCCAGCGTCTGGTGAGGGCACCAGGTTTTTTCTTCCACGGCACTGGAGAGATCAACCCACGGAGACCACAGATCTATTCGCACTAGGGTCGACCCTTTACGAGCTTTTTCAAGGTACCAGTCCGTACGAGGAGGTACCTAGTGACGAGGTAGAAAACCTTTTTACACAGAAAGTGTTCCCTGATGTCTCCGGTATTCCATGTCGACAGATCATCAAACAATGTTGGCTATCCCAAGTCGATTCGGCGGCGCATGTGCAGACTGCTATCGGGGATATCCTTTTCCGCGCAGTCAACGTCGACTGTACCCCTCATCTCGATTGGCCAGTATGCGTTGATTGACCAAGTGGCCTCTCCTTAGGATTGGGACAATCCACTCCAGTCTGTCTTGCTGGGGGACATCTGCTTAGAGTTCTTGCAGTCGTGTCGCATGTTGACGGACAGCCACGGTAATGTTTCTTAGACACAAGGATGTCGCACATTCTAGAAGCTTTCTGTTATCAACTATCAAGAATGAGCTCTATCTGAAGGTGTAATACCTTGAGTGCTCTTGCGGGCCACCGGCCAGAGAGGCGGTGATGGAAGATGTGAAAAGATAACACCATTCTAAAAGAGCCATGTAATTATAGCTCAATGGCAGGACCTTCTTCTTGTCATAGCTAAATAATAGACAGGCAAAAGTGGGTTAGTGATGCTTATCTAAAAGGGCTAAACAGTATACGACATGTTATGTAGGCTATTCAAGGACTGCTTCATTATCGGTCAGGTAAGGGAGGTATTACTAGGACCTACCAGGGGTTACTATATCCTGTTGCTTTATCAGTATCCTATTCATACATACTGTTATAGTCTATGCATTAAAAGCCCTCTCTAATCATAAAAGTTGATTCGTTTTATGGGACTGTCGAAAGCCTCCGTAAGTACACCTGCCAACTAAATAATAGATATTACCCATGTATAACATCTGTGGCCTGTCGCCAGAAAAGCACTGTCAGAAGAAGGCTGAATTATGATCACTAATCTTTAACTTGCAATGGGATAAACATGGATGCTCTCCTACTAATGGCACGTCTTACACTAAGTAAGCCTATCTAACTGGATTCCTTGGTATTTATATTCTCCCTCCTATCAATTGTTGACATGGATCTAAAATATATGGATTAGGCTGGCATGTACCAGTTGACTGTGTATTCCGTAGCTTAAATCTTCGCCCCACAGTTTCTTCACCACTTTCTGTTGACGTAACAATCTAGCGGACGACGCAAAGCTCGATCAGACATTGAAGTAGTAGCAACAGCGAACCTGAGATACCTACAACATTCTAAAAATGATTGATAACGCGATATTTGAGAATCTTCAAGCGAAGATTGACGAAGAGACCGCCGTCCGTGATGTAAGGTCCAGAGGAGCTCAGAAGCTCGACGTACCAAAGCTCAAGTAATGAAGAAAGCTAATGCCCGCGCAGGAACTCCACGAAATTGTCCAGACGCTTTCTAAGAAAGGTGCTATCCTTAATCTCTACCATCTGGACCTTTGTGCCTCCTGGTTGAGGCAAGGTCGCAATCTCCGAGCTCAGCTGACGTACATGATTGCGCACAGGAAGATCCACACAAGCTATCCTCTCCCGAGCTCACTCCACGCCATCGGACCAATGTATGTATCTGTCCGTTAGCATATATGCTCTGTTAATTGACATTGAACAGTGAAGCCGGTTCTTGATGATGCGACTAGAGAGATAATCGCTCAAAGAGATGAAGTTGCGCGGCTCAAGACCGTGGCAGACAAGCACCCCTTCTACAAGTACAACGGGGTGTGGACGAGAGAGTTGCAGAATCTTGTTAGTCGCCTTCAAAATCCTTGTACAGTGAGAATTGCTAAGTTTCGAGACAGGTAACGTCGATCGAGTTATGTGCGTGGCTGGGAGGGCTCGAGGAGTACAAGGGTACCGGCTCTTCTTCGTTCTTGACCATCGAGGAAGTGGGGAAGTTCCTGAATGGTAGATCATCTTCTGCACTTTGTTCGTGAAATTAGCTTTATTCTGACGCGGTGCATGCTAGTTCCGGTCAATCTGAAAGAGCAAGATGCTTTTCACCTGACCATTGAAGAATATCTCCTGGCACTCATCGGCATGGTTGAGGAATTAGTAGGCATCATTCTTCATTGGCCTTGCGGCGTGAGAGATACTGACTCCGATCAGTCACGTCTAGCAGTCAACTCGGTCACTCTTGGTGATTACAACCGCCCTGTTCAAATCGGTAAATTTATCAAGGATCTGTTCGCTGGTTTCCAGCTGCTCAACTTAAAAAACGATATTCTGCGAAAGAGGAGTGATGGGATCAAGTACAGCGTAAGTTGCTTTTACTCTCTGGTTCTTATTTGAGTATGCTTGGCTAATGGACATTCGGCTGTAGGTCAAGAAGGTTGAAGATGTGGTTTATGATCTGTCGTTGCGCAATCTGATTCCCAAGGGAAGTGCCGCGGCTTAGATACTACTATGCGATAGGGATTACGGTCCAAGAAATGCAAAACAATTGCGCAAGGTGGAAAGCCAGCAACATTACTTTATAGGCTCTGTAGCAGGCATTCTTGAATCTTATAAGCGGACCCCTCGTACTGAAGACTCTGTACTAGTCGAATGAATTGCCGAACCATATCACATTATTCTGCCCAACGAAGCTGAAAACATCAAACTGAAAGCTCATTCAATAGAGGTATCGTAAACACGAATAATATAATCCCAAATGGTATCTCTGCAAATAGCCCACCATCATTCCTTCACCCCCAGGAACACTACGACAATTTAGCCTGCTCAGTAGCCTGCTCAGTAGCCTGCTCGGTAGCCTTTCCCTCACCCTTCCTCGTCGAAGCGGCCGTCCCCTCCTTCTGAGCCTTCTCAATCTCCTTCAGAATCGTTGCTTCCAGCGACTCGGGCTTGGTAATACTAGCCCAGCGCCCAACGACCTTCCCATCAGCGGAAACCAAAAACTTCTCGAAATTCCACTTGACGCGCTTCAGCCCCATAAGTCCAGGCATCGTCTCCTTCATCCACGTCCACACGGGCGCTGCATTGTCGCCGTTGACATCCAACTTGCCCAGCACGGGGAAGGTGACGCCGTAGTTGACCTGGCAGAAGGACTGGATCTCGTCGTTGGAGCCGGGGTCTTGGCTGCCGAACTGGTTGCAGGGGAAGCCGAGAATGGTGAAGTCTTCGGGGTGCTTGGCTTTGATGGACTGGTAGAGGTTCTCGAGGCCTTTGAATTGAGGAGTGAAGCCGCATTTGGAGGCGGTGTTGACGACGAGGACGACTTTGCCTTTGAGGGAGGCAAGGTCGAAGGGTTCGCCCTTCTCTGTGGTGAGGTTAGGTCAGCAAGACATTCTCAATGTTTCTTTCTTTCGCGGGGTTGCGAAGGGAATCGCAAATGCTAGACATACTGTCGACGGGCTTGAAGTCGTAGAATGTCGTCGCGGATGCCATTGTTCTGATGAAATGGGATTTAGGATATCGAACAAGGGACGTTACAGTGTTGGGGAGTCTTGTTATAGGGCTTGGTCGCGAAATATATGGCAAGGAGGAACAGCGAAATATAATAGAAGAAGCCGATAGTGATGAAGGCACTGATACCATTCTAGATCATCAGAGAACCGAGGCAGCTCGGAAGGTGAGCCGTCGCGTTATATAATTGCACGACCGTTGAGACCCTGAGAGGGGCTGCCGTCGGACATTAGACCATCCGACGCCGATGACGATGTCATCGGCCGATTGAGGGATAATTATCAGATTGCGCCAGACAAAGAATAAGCAACCAATTCCAAATCATTTACATTAGTCTTAAGACGGATATTGCAGTCCCGAATTCTTCTCGCTGACCTTTTGTCATCGCGACGGGTCTAGACATCGGAGATTGATTTCTGCAGAGGCTGGGCCAAGGCTATTACAACCACCGCTTATTAATGTCTGGATAGTTCACTCGTTGTGGCATTCATATTTAAGTCATAAAAATCGTTATCACTGTGACCATTGCATAATGTATGTAAAGGTGGCTGCGTGAAGCCACACTGAATTAATGCATGCATGTGGCATGGGATTTAAAATGTCCGAGGGCACGCCAAGTACTCTTAGGCACTGCCACACAGTCTTTCATGATAGAAATGTATAGCCACAAATTAATCAATTAAATCATGAATCATTTGCATGTCAGATTCTATAGCTTTCTTGCAGGTCACAGAGGAACCATACACCCAGCAAGAATGCAAGCAGATCTCTCTGAACAACGCTCACGCGGCACACGATGGTATCGTAGCGACTTCTCAGATGCGAGATCGTTGATGGATGATAGACCATTTGGGTAACCCAACAGCATCAGCCCATGTACTTGCGCACATTCTCGCACGTGGTAAGCTGTGTCCGATAGTACATCCCTTCTGAACTCTGGCAACTTCAAATGTCTGGGTCATCGCAGCGAAAACTGGCCAGTTCGGCGTATCCCAAGCCAGATCCCGGGAGCAGGAACGCAGGAAGCCAACCGGATCGCCTTGATCAATGATAGCGTAGGCGCTGCACACGTAGTGACTAAGGGCCACAAATGATCGCGTCTCTCATCGCTTCTTCGTGGCGGTTATGCCTCATTTCTCCTCCTCCATCTCCTCACTCAAAACATCCACATCCAACTCCTCCATAACTCCGAGCACAACCCCCAAGCTCTCCATGAACCCGTTAACAGCCACACGAAGCATGCGATTCGTCGTAGCGCGGTACGTCGTCTCAAGGACTGTCTTTGCCGCCTCGTCCTCGTCGGTGCTGGAGTTCTGAACTGGAGATCTCAGGGCAAAACTGCGGCGGACGAAGGGGGATAATTCGGCGTCGACTTCAAGGGCTTGGAGGGCAGAGGAGGCGAGGCGGTTGCTGTGGAGGGGCAGGGATATTGTTCTTTTGGTTTGGATTTCGTTAGTGGGGTGTGTTTCATGGACAGGGACGCTGAGGGAGGAGTTTTACAGTGAATAAGGAAATTCAGGATTGGTTGATTTGTTGGCAGCCATGTTGAATTCAATCGAATCAACTGACTATGTGAATATCCAAGGACTACTGTTCGGTATGATTTCGTATAATCCTTATTAGAGAGCGTAAGGCGGGGAAGTTTTTGGAGTAGCAGATGAGTCAGCAAATTGGTGAAGTGCAGTCAATGAGTACACACTTTCCACCACATTTTCATATCACTTCAGCTACGAACTCTAGCTTGACGGCTATTCAGGCTTTGTTAACAATTGGCTAATGAGATGGTGCTCTATGGTCAAGCCTATCATACGACTAATGCAATATGTGTCTTCTACAGTCTTAAATGAGGTTGAACATAAATGTATGAACTTGATAAGGTACTGTACATGAAGCTTATCCACAAGATCCAGCGCCGTTTGGCAGATCAAAACGAACCGAAGGCGTGAAGTTAAAGAGTCGCGCTATACACCCATATGGTCATGGTATCACGGGGTTTCTCGAGGTACATAATGCGTTCACTAAGGTAGGTATTGGATTTAAAGGAGCCCCGCGAGGACGTAGGTGAGAGAAGTAGGGTTGAGGCCACCTATGGACGCATTTAGTAAGCTTAGCCATCGCTGTTTGAGAAAAGCAACTTACCAGCCTGGCCGACAGTGGTGAGGACGTTCTTGACACCAGCAGCGTCGAGGGCACCTAAAGACGCAATCAGTAGATGCAAATTACTGACGCAAAAAAGTTACTTACCGCTCTTAACCTTGCTGACCAGGTTTTCCGCCAGGGTGTTGACGCCGGCAGCTAATTGTTCTTGTTAGCCACATTGATTTCTGCCCCAAGGATGCTGGCTACATACTGCCGGTAACAGTGTCGACTGGACCAGAGGCAATGTTCTCAACGGTGCCAACAGCGCCGCCAACAGTGTTCTTGACGGTGCCAACAGCGCCACCGGCAACATCGGTGACAGGCTTAGCAACACCCTCAACGGTGTTGACTGCGCCGCCAGCGACATTGGTGACGGGCTGAACAGCACCCTCAACATTGCCGACTTCGCTACCGGCGGCACTGGTGACGGGCGTAGCAACATTGTTAGCCGTGCCCATGACATCACGCTTGGTAGCAGCAGAGACAGGGACGAGCTTGGTCAGCTGGCCCTTGATGGTGATGAGCTCTAATGGACAGAATCGGGATTAGCGAGGCCGGACTATGCTTTTGGACGTTTTGGAGAGGTTCCTTCAGTAAAGGACATACCGGTCTGAACCTGGGTGAGGTCGACCTCCTCGCAAACGCCGCTGAGGAGACCACCGACGAGACCCTCAACATTGTTGAGAGCATTGTTCAGCTTGCTCAGGGTGGCATCAACAGGGGTCTGAGGGATGGCCAGAGCAGAGGCAGAGCTGGCAACAGCCAGGGAAGCGACGATTCCAGTGAACTTCATGGTGACGGTTGGTTTTGATTAAGAATTAGGAATTAAAGGAGTGACTGAGAGTTGTTGAAAAGAGTGGATGGTCGCTGAAAGCAGGCCTTGGAAGAGATTGACTGGAAAGAGTGGATTTGGCTGGTGGGAGGAGGAAGAGGAAAACAGCTTGAAGTAGGGCAAGACGTCGTTTTATATGCAGGTTTTGTTGCTCCTTTTCCCTCCCAGAGCAAATCATCTCTCTCCTGTCGTGGACCTCATCCGCTCATGAGCTGCCTCGGATTCCACATGTAGATCAGGGGCATCATGGCCAGAGATGTCAGTGATAGGTCATCGCAGCCCACGCCGTCTGTTACATACGAGTCTAGCAGCTTGAAGGCTACAGCGATCAACACAGAAAAGCGTTCTTCTTAACTCAGGTTCCATTATTGCCCGTACTACTAGGCTAGCTTGTATCTAGTCCGCTTGCTTCAGTAGAACGCGTGCTCAGGTTATTATTGAATGAAGTCACTAAACTCTAACATGGCCCCATGCAAGCTGATCTGAGTCCGAAGGAAGTAAGCCTTTCAGGTATGGGGGCGCCCGATTGGTACGATGCCCCTCAGAAGATTTCGCCGAAAGCATGCTATGCAGACCAGGTCCATACTAATGGGCACCGGTCTATCCACTGCAGGGAGCTAAGAGGCCATAGCGAGGTGTGCAGCGTAGGTATCATCATCGTAGAATGTCGCGCTGGTCTGCACGATCAATTTTGTCTTCTCAGAGATGTGGACTGAGGCCAAACTTGATTTTTGTGATGGCTGCCAACTCATAAACACGAGCTCACAGCAGTATGGACGGACATGTCGGATATTGAGCAGTCATTACGGAAATAACTTCAATAGTTGCACTGTGAACCCTGTTGCCGGGCCTCATATCATGACCTGCGGAGGACGTTGGGGCAAACCGCGTGGGGATTTCAAAAATGCTCTCATTTAAAATCGCTGTCGATCCCTTACGAACATCTCCGCAGAACCACCGTGGATTGGAGAAAGAATTCAAATAAACGGCAACGGATTGCTTAACTTGAACCTTGAATGTAAATAGTGTGGATTAGCTGGACGATCGGCAGTTGGTTATTGTTACCAACTTGCCACTATTTGTCCGAGCCATTAGCTGTGCAGTATCCTGATCGGAGGATTATTATCGGAATCACAGCCTTCGGCAAGATCGAGAACGCCACATCTCTTTATTTCGCATATGCCAGTGAGTTGTCGGCTGTTCGGATTGTTGTTGTTTTCAAGGAAGAATCGAGGAGAATGGTTGTTGGTCTAAGGTGGAAAGGTAGAAAAGAGGGAATTGGATCAGCAACCCCTCAGGGACTAACTACCTAGTATTCGCATTATCCCTGCTGATCTGACTCCACCTCTTGGGACATCGCAATTCGACTTTGGGGAAAATATCCCAGTTGTCGAATCATGAAATCCACCAGAGCAACGACCAAAGTCTAATGTATCTCTTCCCTTGTGATAGCCATGTCGTGAAACTTCGACTTCCACCGCAATTAAGCTACCCTTCGGGGCCAGAGAAGAGGATCAGGAATCATATCTATTCCACTTTTATAATAGGGTTCGAAGACACGAGGGATTGGACGAACCCTGATTTCTTTCAAGGTCCTTGTCCGTTTGGCCTTAAGTCAAGAATCCCTACTAAATAGCCTATGCCTCTGCTTCAATGACCAATGAACGAAACGACTCATGCGAGATTGCATCGGAACACAGAGACGGACTAAAGTCATGTTCAAAGGACTATTGACCTCGTGGTCAGTCAGGCTGAACTATAGAGAGATCTTCATCATGTCTATCGTAATTTTATATTTTTACCCATTTTCACTTGGTATGACTGATGTCACGAATTGATTTGAAACGGATCGACTCAGACGCCGAATGTATTGTTAAAATAAAAGACAGCGCCAGAAGAGCAAATAAGACTCGCTATTCTCATGGCAGATAATGAATGTCCTTTACTCTCTGGGGAGATTAAAGCACTCTGGGGATGTTGTACTAAACTTCTGGCGATACAGCTTGGAGGCGTTATGCCTTAGGACCCAGTCACCTGCGCTTCAAGACATACTATCAAAGGAAACATATGGACTCATTTCCCAAGTGGTAGATATCGTCCTGAGTTTAGCAGCAGCGGTCATGGTCTGCACAGTTATCTGACTAGGACCAAACTTTTCTGCCCTCTAATAGCTGTGAATAGCTGCGAATTCAGCCTCATAGCCAGTGTCTTTTGTAGCTTTCACCTTCTGACTTGCTACTCCATATTCCATCGTTCTTGCTCATCCTCAACAGAACTGACCTTCGTGAATATTATGCTGCCTTCAAAATTAGAACTTCTGTTTCTGCCGGAGCTCAGCTCCCCATGTATTCTTTGATGGGCGTTCTGAACACCGTCCCCCTTGGTAGGACATCATCTTTCTTGTTTTCCTTGCTTGCTGCGCCTCATTTGACACTCCCAGCAGCTAAATCTCTCAGTTGTGCTGACTGATTCAATCGGAAGGCTCTTCTTGTAAACGATCCCTCATCTTCCTTCTTTACCCTCATCGTTCATACATTCAAATGCTGCTGACATGACTTTGGGACATCTAGCCCACCTCAAGACTCTCAATCCACAATCTATTCGGGTTTCGTAAGAGACTGCGCAAACTTATGTTGGATATCATGGGCTCGAAGGAAAAGGAATTGCAACATTCGCATTGTGATTCTCTGACAACCTCATACCACCATTCTCGCCCCCGATCTCCCCTTCCACTGGGACTCCTTCTAGCCGAACCACCCGTATCCTCCTGAAATTGACTGAAGTACTCCTGTTAGCCCAAAAACGGCAAAACTGATAAGGAGATCCTCACAAGTCATCTATAAATTGATGCAGCAGCGACCACAACAGCATTTCCGGCTCAGACGACAGGCACTGTCGGGCACGAACCCATACTCTTCGCGACATGGAGAGCGTGAGCTGGACACCTGGTCGCACTCTCGAGGGGCACGTTCTGCGCCAACAAACAGCGCCCAGTTGGTGAGCGAGAAGACCATTTCCCTGAGGTACATCATATCGATGAAGCTGATTGGGTATGCGATCGCTCAGTTCAGTCAAAAGACCTGACTCAGAGACGACTGCTTAAAGAGATGTGCTCGAGATATCATTGTACAGGTGCAACAGATGGTTTATATACTCGTATTCATTGCAATTGATCAACTGATCAATGTATCTCGATGATCAAGCTCTGCTTCTGGAAGGTGGCTGATAGTTGCGGTTCCATTTAACTTTCTTTGTCTGACGACGCTGAGCTCTATCCTAAAGGTAATTGGTACAGTGAAGTGACACGAACAATAGAACTAGAAAGCGCATCCGTATCATATTGTACCCCGTTGCAGCCACCGTTCATAGTGTTTCCTATTTCACACCTGATCTGCGCTGTGCCATACCACGGTAGATATGAGGGCTTAAGACCGAGTTCCCAAGTGAATATCGAGAGAAAACAAACCAGCAGAATGAGAATTAAAAGACAGGCAGAGCCTACAATCATCGATAGCCGGAGCACTACCGCCAGGAGCCGTCAACAAGCGAATCATGACTGAGGTATATATCTGTGGGATGATAACCACAACATCTGAGTGAGTCAACTGACATTGGCCTCGCAGGCCATAGAAAAAGGACGGGCAAGATTGCATCATTAATAATGTAAGTTGTTCATTCCGTTTTATCGGGAACCCCGGAAACGCAAACCATCACAGAGACTCAAGACATCCAGCTCAGACCTGATCGTTGGTGTCTCTGCAGTCTGCTTAGAGACTGCGTGGCTGAAATTGGAGGACTAGATGTGGCTGTGTGTTTTGGTTGTGGCTTGCATTGTTTTGTTTGCCTCATTTGCTTGTAGGGAAAACACTGATGTTTACATAAGCATGGCGGCCAAGATGCTGTTTTCTTGGTCGATGCCTGAGGCAACTGTGTTGTTGTCCTGCCAACTCCCGGCACTAAGCCACTTTAGGGACATCACAACATAACAGCGGCCACTTAGCGTGCATCGCAGTTGCCCAAACGGTCTCATCGGCCTCGAGCTTTGGCTTTCTCCTCTATCTCGTGCGGTCTCCGAAACATTATCTACTACTCCTTCTCCTCCTCACTTCTACTTCTGCCCTAGTGTTTATCCTTCTTAAAACCCTCATCCGCAATCTCTCCATAATCCGTCTTGTATATCTTCCTCCTCCGTGGGCCTTGTTGCCTCTTATCTTTACCCTACTTGCATTGTGGGTTGAAACGCCATTCATCGGACAAGAATCGACAGAAGAGCGGACCATGATTGTTTAGATTGGATACATTGTCATCGTTTCTTTTCTCTATTATTTCAATCATTGACCGGCTGCGAGAAGCACTTGGAGCCGCTGCGGTGCCTTTTTTTGCGAAGAGACATTATCTTGTTCAGCCCTCACTCTGTTCGGCTGTTCATCTTATTTAAAGTGCATAAGCTAGCTGCCTTCGAGTGTTTGTCAACTGAAGAGCACAATGTCTGGATATATGGGCGGCCCCGGCCAGGTGATCGAGTATATCCAAGGTTCGTGCTTTTGTTTTGATCCGATCCGCCGGGAAAACATCCTGGGAGTCCAACAAGTTGTTTCGTCCAATATGAACTTCACACTTGCCTGGCAAGCTTTCTGACCACTTGAAATCGCAGATCGCCTGTACCTCGCTTCCTACGACTCCCCACCTGACCCAAAGGCTCCGTTTCCCTTCCCTCTCGAACAATCCAAATCTCCCAGCAAACGATCCGCGCGAGGCCAGCCCCAGACGCCTAGCAAGAAGCGATACCCTGTGTATTTCACCGCAGACGATACTCTCTTTTATAACTCCTTCCATGCAGACTTTGGTCCTCTTCACATAGGACATCTCTATCGCTTTGCGGTCCATTTCCACGAGATCCTTGGCGAACCCGCAAATAAAGATCGAGCGGTGGTCTTTTACTCAAAGAGCGATCCACGGAGCCGTGCCAACGCAGCATGCCTTGTCGCTTGCTATATGGTTCTCATCCAGTCTTGGCCGCCACATCTTGCCTTGGCTCCAATCGCACAGGCTGATCCGCCTTACATGCCTTTCCGGGATGCGGGGTACAGTCAGGCAGATTTCACTTTGACCATCCAGGACGTTGTGTATGGAGTATGGAAGGCGAAGGAACAGTCGCTTTGCAGTTTGAGCAGCTTCAGCCTTGAAGAGTATGTATACGGCTGATGGATGACCTTTTGATCGCACACTGACTGTTCTTGATAGATACGAGAAGTTCGAGCGTGTCGACATGGGCGACTTCAACTGGATCACCCCTCAGTTCCTCGCCTTCGCCTCCCCGCAACATGAACCTGTCGCACCAATCCCTTCCAATACCCCTGAATACGCTTCGTTGCCATCAACAGTTTCCCAGGTCATCTCATCGAAGCTGCCACTTCCATTTAAAAACGTATTGGCGCATTTCGCAACCCGCAATGTGGGTCTCGTCGTGCGACTGAACTCAGAGCTGTACTCTCCGTCATACTTCACGGCTTTGGGAATCAACCACATTGATATGATATTTGAAGATGGTACTTGTCCTCCATTGCCGTTGGTTCGAAGATTCATCAAGATGGCACATGAGATGATCACAGTTAAGAATAAGGGAATCGCAGTCCATTGCAAGGCCGGTCTGGGTCGCACCGGTTGCTTGATTGGTGCCTATCTTATCTACCGGTACGGATTCACTGCCAACGAAATTATCGCTTTCATGAGATTCATGCGTCCCGGTATGGTGGTCGGTCCACAGCAGCATTGGCTGCACCTGAACCAGGGCTCATTCCGCGAATGGTGGTTTGAGGATAGCATTAAGGAGAAGCTGGCCCAGATGCAGCCAGCACCGGTTACACCCGGAAAAGCATCTACCAAGCAACGTGCCAACAACGGCCCGATTGCGACACCACCCAACAATAGTCACTCCAAGCGTTCCGCGCTTGGAGAGATTGACCACAATGAGGGTGCCGGAACGCAAAGCGACGAGTACCTTCCTGCTCCGACTCCTGGCCAACCTCGCAAGTCCCATCGGAAGGACTCTCGTCATCATCCCTATGCACGCACCACGTCTGGCACTCTCCTTATGGACAAAGACATGAGCAAGACTGAAGAGCAGACCAGGCAGCGCAGTTCCCGTCTCAGTAATGACAGCAGCGAAAGTGAAGAGGAAATCCAACTGCGCATGTTGGCCAAGCGTTCCTCTCGATCGCCCGTGGCATCGCCAAGCCAGCGATCCGTCAGTTACTCTGCTACAGTGACTGCCAGCTACACATTGACAGACGACATCCACGAGGACAGAGAGAACTGGGGGGAAGCTGGACATGCTGCACCGAAGACTCCCCTGAGCAGTAAGAGCGGAAGTGGCGCCATTTCGGTCACCAAAGTTCGTACAAGCCCTCGGCGAGTGACCGACAGCAGAAGCGCCTCCAAAGGCGTTCGCAAGATCAGCGGCCGAATCGGTAGCACAGGGAGTCCCACACGCGTCAAGTGAACGAGATTGCTTGTCTTTATCTGTTTCCCTTCGACGTGTTGGCTGACTTCTTCAACCGCTTTTTTCTCTTTCATTTTCTTGGTCTTGGGCAAGGCCATATTACATACCCCCAGCCATGAATAGCCCGTCGTCAATTTGCTGCATTTGCGCTACCATTAGTTTAATGATTCTTCTCTTGTTTCTTGGTTATTCGCTGGAGTCCGGGGTTTAAAGCTTGACGGGTCTGGATTTGTGCGTTGTGGCGTATGGTTGCATTGTTGACGATCAGATGATCTAGACGTTGGCACCAATCGAGCTCTGAAAACACGCAAAATGCTCATGGTAGTCGTGTGACTTTCTGGTAATAGGGAGGGTTTCGTTGAATGGTCGTTTGGCGATTGAGTCGAATGTGTGTGTGCGTGTGCATATGTGTATACAATCTACGTCGGACTGATAAAGTCGGTTCATAACTTTCAGACAAAGAACCCCCATGCCATGTAGACTGATCAACATCGTAGGATGCCGGTGTTGTAACACACCGACAAACCAAGGCACTGGTCGTCTTCATTCAGTCGAGCGAATCTTTAAGAATCTCTACTGAGGATCCAGGTTGGCATACGGGACCAACGCCGTGCATGGAGTCCATCCGATGAGAACCGCTGAAGCAGACCAACCGACCAATCATTTTTGAATCGGAAACGGAGTCCTTGCAAGGGTCAGAACACGGATTTCTCTCTCATTGGCAACGGCGAGGCATGTTCGAACTGCGGATCCACGTCTAGGCTCGAACATCTATCGTCAATCCCATCATCGACGACAACTTCAAAGGCCTCCATACCCATGGACGAAGCGACCTGATCCAACCACTTGTCCACCGGACTCATTTGTATACCCTCAGACAGAGGGAAGCTCACGCCGTCGTTAAAATCGCGAAATCTGGAGACGATGTGGAAGGGTATGATCCTGGGTACGTCGAAAAAGGAACCAGTGGGCATTGGCTCCAGAGCTGATAGAGGAGAAGATGATGGCGATAATGATCCAGATCCAGCGGGTGTGTCAGATATGGCATAAGGCGAGTAGTAGTTGTCATGTCGAGAAACCATGAGATTGTGTAGCAGAAGGTCAAGGATTTTGAAGCAATTTTTGGTGCCGCGCAGCACGCCGTTTGAGAAAGTTTGCGGTAGTGTAGACGGAATCGGTCCTATGAGGGATAATTTACCGCGTGTGTTTCTATGGCCCTGCACAGAGGCAACGAGACGCAGCTCACATGCTAAGCCGTGTATTTTCTCTTTGCACTGGTATAACCTCGAGATCAGCTGTTCTGATTCCGAGGGCGATGCTGGCGGAGAGGCATAGAGGTGCCGGTTGACCCGATACATCAGGCCGGGAATCTTCACGACTTCCATAAATAATCGGTCCGTTACGTCAATAATGGCCGAAATAGTTGCATTCGCTCGTGGATCGGCCATGTCTTGCTTTCGGATCTCATTGATGAGGGATTGCCACTCTTGCTTTTCAAAGAAGCACGGTTTGCCCTCGATGAACGCAGCGGCAGTGAGAAAGCTGCGAAAGGAAAGATACAGGCAGCGATCGAACCCAGTGAGATGGGATTTTGCCCCGCGCATGGACATCAGCAGAGCTGCTCCAGCGGCATGCTGAGCCCAGGAGTCCTCTCTTGTCTGAGAGTATGCTTCGAATAGGCTGAGTAAGATGGATGTGCTAACACTTTCCCTTGACCGCATGATCTTGTCATGCTTGATCATGCCTCCTAAGGAGATCAGAGCCTTTGAGTACATCTCTCGGCTAGATTTTTGCAGGGCGACATCGTGATTTGAACGTCCCATGAAAACGGACGTGATGCAGAAAATAGCTGCATCCAGGGCTGGTGTTGTCCCCAAAACATCCGCAACATACACTGCCCAAGGAACATGGACGCGATATTTGTTGAGACCGAAAAAGCGGGGAAATGCTGTGAGGACGAAGTCACGGAATACTGCAGGTTGTTGCCGAGTCATGGACTTTGCGACTAAAGAAGGGAAAATCTGCTCGTCAATTGAATCAGGTGGATGTGCGAGACTATCTTCTCTTCTTATTTCCTCGACCTCGTGCTCATTGACTAGACTTGCAGTCTGCTGATATCGCTTCTTGATCACGGGTCCTTCGTCCATAAATTTGCGGACTTTTGCATAGCCAGGACACTGAACACCATATTTACGGCATTGAGAGCATTCCGGCCGCAACCCATCACACTTAATTGTTTCTGTTAGTTATCAAGTAGGTAGATGCGGATTCTAAGCTAGAAAGGAATTCAAACCTTGATGCGTCTCTTGATGCAAATCTGACACCCAGTGCTTCGTGGGACCCCAACCATGTTTGAGTATTTGGCTGCTACATGCTCTCTTAAGGCTGGTACGGTGTATGCGTAGATTACCACGATCGATATGACTTCAATGATTCGAGACGGAGCATCATGCAGGTAGTAATGGGATCTTTGAGGGAGGGGGGAAAAATCACAAGATGTGAGTTATTGAGCGGTAGTTGCCAGGGCAGTAATGATCGAAGTGGAGAGAAAAGAGTTGCAAGAAACAGATATTCGAGTACTTTCCGTTCTCTATGCTCTTTCTGTCTAAAGAGGTATTATTGTCCTCTCGTAAGGCTTGCCGGATTTTCCCTCCTACTCGTTCCACTTTTAAGCTTGAAGCAACCTGAAAGGATCCGTTACTCCACCGCACTCGGCGTTCATCCTGAACTTTTCGATTTTGAGCAAGTTGAGCAGCTGAAGAAACGTTCTGCTGATCGCCAGAAAGCAGTAAAGCCAGGGACGGCCCAGCTGGGGGGAGACAGCGAATGAAATGTCTTCTTGATTGAGAGTTTGTCTCAAACGCGGTCCATCTCCGAGTTGTTGCTAGCTTGTAGAAGTAAACCAACGGAAGCGCTCAGCAAGCTTAAAGCAAGCCGTAAGCCAATAATCTGAATGACTTCCCACGGCTGCCCAAGCAAGAGCCCGTGGAACATTACTCCGTATTAGTAAGTTGTGTCTTGGCTCGCCGAATTTTGTCGTTTGATTCGCTGTAAACAGAGTCCAGGGGCAGAGGTAATGAAAGGATCAAGACCCAGGTTGTATTCGACGAACCCCACCCTATTTGAATATTTAATCATATGCCAGGGAGCCCTCATCACACGAACAATTGTGCGTCTCGATTAGATCCATTGATAGTTTAACAATACAGGAGGCATCAGCGGAAGAGATAGAGTGTGATGGAAGAAGAAACCAGGAGTGAGAAAAGCAGTGTAGTGGCGTAGATAGTGGAGTTGGAATCCTGGAAAGGATTCGGTCGCGGAAAGTGTCGATGGAACCTGATGGAGCTCGCTAAGGTAAGGTGGTCATATGAACATTCCGGTCTTTCCCCAATCAAGCCTCACCACCTGCGTGCCCAACGGGTCTAGTCCCTTTCTTTAAGATCTAGACGTCATGTCACACCGGGGACGAATTCTCACCAGATTTTGGACTTCGAATTTGCCCAACAATGGGCCGCCCATTGGACTATGTCAAGCGATATGCAGCAGCGTCGACCACGACGCCCTACAATTGACAGCGACAATGTCCTCGCTGGTGGTTCTAGACTGTTCATAAGACGCAATGTACTGTTTGCCAAAAGCGCCTTTGTCACCGGAAAGACGACCTACTACTTGACAACAAAGACATTGGTGGAAGTTCCATTTTGGACCCTCGCCTGCAAGACTACCTTGAATGGCTCATTGCTGTGAGCTTCGTCGAGATCTGGCGATGGTTCTTGCGGCTCGTCAATGACCTTCATAGCAACAAAGTGCCAACCTGGCTTCGGCAGGCTGTCCATCGTCGCGAGAAGCTTGAGCGTCTGTTGAACGTTCCAAATTCCCTCTCGCGGCCCGCGATAACCTGCCAACCAATGTTTGACCCAGTTACGCAGTCCCGGGTTCGTTGACCACCGGTAGGCTCCTACAATCGAGGGAAGCATGCCATAGCTGTGCGTGAAAGACTCGCCGAACCGCGTGGGCGGTATCCCTGCTGCAATCCGACATATGGTGAGTGCGGTCCGCTCCGCGTCAGGAGGAACTATCCGTCCTGAATCTGGAAGGTATCGCGTACGCGCCCGCATGCTCGTGCAGAGATACGCCGCGTAATTGACGGCTGAAGTGCAAGGGTCTTTGGCATTGGGAAAAACGAGCGCAGATACACGGATCAAAAATGCACGATCAGAAGAAGATATCGTCAGATAAGCTCCGCTAATGTCATCATCCACGGGCACTTCGTCAATCGGTACGTCCGTCCGCCATTCATCCAGGTTGCAAAGAAGCTCCGAACTCTTGCTAGACCAGAAAGTATCCAGCTCGGGCTCCTGACGTTTCTGTATCTCCAATGCTGTTACCTCCTCTACCAACAGCAACATCCTGTCCCGTAGTTGCGACGATTGCTTCAAAAGCAGATCTAGCCATCGTGACAATTTTGCGGGCATAGTTTCCGGGGAGGTAACTGAGTAGTCTTTGTTATATAAGCGCAACAACAGTGCCATTCTCGCAAAAGACCTGATCAACAGCATTCCTGCCGGAGTCTGCCTAAGCTGTTTGTATCCGGTATTGAGGCATAATGCGGCACCCTGCATGTGCGAGCGCCATGCAAGCAAGGCGCCTCGCTGAAGCTCAAAATTGGCAAGCAACATGGTTGTGGCGAACAATGAAAGAATCCTATCATAGTTCCACGATTGAACCGCAGTGTCCGCCGCGCTTCTCGAGGATAACTCTGCATTCAAGCCCTGAATGGCCTTGAGACTATGATGAAAGGCGTGACGGCGTAGATTGATCGAGCCTCTCGAATATGGCTCGAAACTCGACATTGTGAGAGCTGCTAGGGCCATGGCGGCGTTATAGACGTGGTGGGACATGGCTTGTGATTTGAGAATCTCTGGTAAAGGCAAGACTTTTGAAAGTCCCGATAAATGACCGCTGGCAGAGTACTCATAATACCTGTAATCCTCTGGGAACTCGAACGCTCCAAGAAGGGAGAGAGATGAATTGAACGGGATACGGCGCGGTGAGAGCCCGGTTTCTGTGGACATTGGCGAGTATGGCGGCAAGTAGCCGTCATGCATCACCATCAATGAATCTGAGGCTGCATCAAGAACATCGGGCCATTCAGGCGTGGAATGATGCACTAGGCCGGGTTTAATGTCACAGTATATTTCAGGGTCAGAATCGGTCGGAGTGTCCGGATCTCGTCGAAAAGTTGCTTTCGTATCTTCCTGCTTCAGTTCCACAGGAGAACTTGATTCTGAATACTCGGACGATGGGGGAGAGAGTGGTCCTCTGAGGCCGATCGGTTCCCGGCCGCTGGAACTGGGCAACGTGCCGTTTGGCTCGTCATCCTCCTCATTCTTAGAGCTCGATGACCGCCCTTTCTTCCCTACAGGCCTGCCTGTCACTCTTGCAACGACGAGCTTCGTCTGGTCCTTGAAAGTAATCCTCTGAGCATATCCTTCGCACGGAAGGTTGATACGTCTGCACTGTATGGTGGTCAGCATTGGAAATGGACAGGAAGCCAACGGTCCGAACGAGATTCGCACATTGTTACACCCCGGTTTCGTCTCATCGCACTTGAGTCTTCTGCGTCGGCACGTTAGGCAACCGGTTCGACCACGTGAGACGACATTGCGCTTTCTGACAGGTTTATCTTGCGAAGCGGCAAGGGGCATCGTAGCAACAAGGAAACGGACGAGGTAGTATGGAACAGATCGCCTTTGAACTCCGGAGTACAATACTATTCAGATCTGGAGTCCTGTGGACAGGGAGCGATCTGCTTCTGCTGACTTGAAATGGTGATGCAAGAAGCCGATGCTTATACAAACTCAGGATCATCTCTCTTGAGACATTCAAACCGTTTGAGCTATGTCAAGCTATGTCAACTAAACGCCTATTCGAGTCTATCGGAAGGACGGCAAACACCTTAGGCGCAAGGGATCGACAGACTAGCGAACGATCCACGCTGCAGTCACCAGATAGGCCCCCAGATGCCACGCTAAGCAGGCTGGGATGGACACCGAAGGGAGGAATGTGACAAGTCCAATCTCACTAAGTTTGTGTCGCCTCTTTCCTTTGTTTTACCCCCTTAAAAGATAAGCGAGGCAAACGCAGTGGTCTTTGCTCCGAACTTAGACTTTCTGCTCCAGCACTCAAGAATTTCGGTGGCTTGAACATCTGTATTTAGGAGTCAAGCCTCAAATGTTTCTGCTTACTGTGGTACGTCGGAGGTAAGCACCGCGCCATGGAAAATTCTTGCCTTACATTCTGACTTGCTTTCCTTCCTTTTTTTTTTCCTGCTTTTTTGGAGTGGCATAACCTGCAGATGCCCCAGGGGGCTCATGTCTCGGATGTATCAACGAAAATAATACCTTATGATTGGCGATAGTCGCTGAGATTGCCACTAACCACAGCATCCATGCCACACTGCTGCAGATACAATGCTTTGAAAACACCTTCCCCTCCTTCGAGAAGATGACGAGGATTTCCCGCCTCCAGCACTTGGCCGTCGCCCATTACGAGGACTTGGTCAAAATCGATAATGCTGTGTAACCTGTGTGTGATGGCTATGACCGTACATTCGCTGAAGCGGTCCCCAAGGACAGCCATGATACGGTCTTCGCTTGCTTTGTCCAGGCTAGCGGTCCCCTCATCAATGATGAGAATTTTGTGTTTGCTCACCATAGCTCGTGCGAGGGTAATGAGCTGTCTCTCGCCTTGTGAGAAATTTCTCCCATTCAGTTCAACGGTGTCATCCAGCTTCCATTTCCTTGTCCCCGCCACATCATCTAGGATCGACTGCAGGTATCCCTCGTCATATTCTCCGTTGAAGTCCAGATTGAAACGTATTGTTCCATCAAGCAGTGTGGGATCTTGAGGGATAAAACTTATGCTCTGTCGTAGCTTTTCAACAAGAACTGATTCAATGTCAACGCCATCAATGGATATGGATCCACGCGTCCTAGTCGTCAGCCGTAGTAGACTCAGTGCCAGGGAAGTCTTTCCGCTCCCTGTGCGACCGACAATGGCTGTTCGTTGGCCGGCATTCGCTCTGTAGTTGACACTCTTGAGAACCTCCTCTCCATCCAACGAATAGCTGGCCCCGAAGTTTTCAAAAGTGATCAGTCCCCGAGTTGGCCAATGTTCTACCGCACAGGCGTCAAGATCAGCGGAAGAAACTTCTTGTGGAAGGTCCTGGATATAGTTCTCAATACGGCAATAACTGGCCATTTCTACTTCCAGAAGACTCGAGAGATAAACCAGATCTAGACGGTTAGTGTACGGCCACTAACATCCAGACAAAGAGAACGTACAAAGTAGAGCCGTGCAGAGGCCGGTTGTGAGGGTCAAACTAAGACCAACAACAGGCGCACTTGAATGCGGCCGCAAGATGGCTAATGTCGCCGCCGAGCATGATATCAAAGCGACGAAGATGTCCATCCGTACTGCCAGCCATCTTTGAAGATCACTGACAGCATTCCATGCCTGGGCATGGTGCTCAACTGCCGCATTGAAGCGCTTCTGTAGCATCCCCTGCGCACGAAAGGCGTGTATTGTCTTAAGGCCCGACGCAGTTTCCGCAATACTATGATGCAGCGGCGTGAGACTAGCGGCGTATATATGCTTCACGGCGGTGGCTGCGAAACGATAACGGTAGCCCACATAGATTGCAAACCCGCACAGTACGACAGAGGGCAAAAAGAAGAGTGGTATAAGCGATGTCACGGTGAGAATTCGGAGACCAATTGACAGATATGTCTCCAAAACTGGACGAAACGTCCTGAACAGAGTGTCGTCTAAACTTGCGATATCAGACGAGAAACGATTGATTACTTGTCCCACTGGGGTACTCCAGATCCAGGTGTAAGTGGTGCCGAAGATTGCGGAAATCATTTCTAAATGCTTGTCACGACTAGATCGCCAAGCACCCGAGTATAGCAACAACAGCGAGACTGCCAGGATCGCTATTTGCGCTGAACCGAGTCCTGCTCTTGTAGTCAGCATCTGCCATCTGATACTATCAGAAGGGGACGTCATACCTGTATAAATTCCTAGGTAAAACCCATCCCTACCTTCCCCTTCGCTTCTCACTGATAGTGCACTCCAAATTGAGAGCCATGCTGGGAGTCCGATCTCCAAGGCTTGAGCTCCTACGGCAGAAATCACTGCTAAAGTGACGAATGGCCGACTGCCAAAGGACCGGAGATATTTGAAGCCTGGAAGGGTTAATACCTGGAAATGGACAATACTGCTAAACTTACCATATCTCAAACTGCTCACGCGCTGAAAACCAGCACCTTCATTAGAGGCCTCCGCAGAGATCGGGCTCATCTTATCGCTGCCACCGGTGCTTTCAAAGGTTGCAGACACTGTTTCAGAGGCTTCTGGCGTATCATAAAACAAACGATCGACATAATCCTTGTCGGGCACGCCTTGTCTGTTTTTGGTGCTGAGATTGTTCTTAACTTGCGCGATTTTGCCATACTCCATGTGAATGACTAGATCAGCCATCTGGAGTATTCTCTGACTATTCGTAACCATTATCATTGTGCGATTCCGCTGCTCCGATCTGAAGATGCATTTCGTCACCACCCACTCGAAGGTGCTTGGATCTAACCCTGAGAGGATATCATCCAATATGACGAGATTTGCGTTCGTATACATTGCTCGCGCAAGGGACACTCGCTGACGCTGACCCCCAGAGAGACTGCGGCCACCTTCACCTACCTCTTTGAGATCGCCGTCCTTGAAAGCTGCAAGATCTTTCTCCAACGCGCAATCTCTAATGACCTGCTCGTAGCGCTTTTGATCGTATGCAGTCCCAAATACAATGTTGTCCTTGATACTGCCTCGGAAAAGCCAAGGTTCTTGAGATGCGTAGGCAATCGGCTCGAATTGTGCTTTGCCGAGCCCTATGCTGCCTTGGTTTGCAGAACCACCAAGCAGCAATGAGTGTAACAGCAAAGTTTTTCCTGACCTAGTTTGCAGATGTTAGCAATTCTTTCGAAAAGCAGTGGAAAGGAGATAGGGAAGGGCTGTACCCAGTATCACCCGTAATCACATTGAGTCCGCCCCTGACGAACTCGACGTCAAACCTGGCTTGAGTGTGATTGAACTCCCCGAGAACCTGCGCTGTAGAGAATGAGGGAACCCGACGGTCAAATTTTTGTGCCTGCATCGTAAGTTGGGTTTTGTCTGTGACCACCGGGGGAGTCTTTCGGTCCATAAAGTCGCTTAATCGTTGCAAGCTCACCATCGCTTGCGCGTATTGCCCAGCACCAAGTACACTTAAGGTAAGCATATTCTTGAGAATATTGAATACAGCGACAAGTGTAAACACAATATCCGGCGCTAAAGGCTTTTCCCCTGCGAAGATGAAAAGGCATAGGCTGAGGACCATTGCCAGAAAGGAGAATGAAGAGGAAAGGCTTTCTGAGAGAATGATGACACGCATCTTCAGCCAGATAGCATCTAACTCTTGCTTCCTCTCATCCAAGATCCTTCTTATAAAAGACTGTGCGTTTCCAAGTATCTTGATCATTAGTAGAGCCCGTATGCTTTCACTTGTTCGTGTTATCCGCATATCGGTTGCCCGCACGATCGCTGACTGAGATTTGGTTTGTTCCGATATTATGAATCGGGAAAGAGGATATCTAGTGACAAGAAGAAATAGCAGGCTGGGGATATAGTACCATCCCATAACCCTATATAAGAGAATGGAGGCCGTGATGAATTCAACGGGGACCATAAATGCCGTCATTGCGGTGTATCGAAGTGTACCCAACCTGTCAATATCGACTGATATAATGCTCTGTAATTGCCCAACATTAATATCTGCATCTGCCTCGAGCATCGTCATTTTCTGATATACAGCGGTGATAATAAGGGACTTCCAGTCTCCTATTGTGTGGGTAGCAAAATACTCGAAAGTCTGCATGCATAGACCGCGAATAATCGGCGATAATGCAAATAATGTGATGGAGAACCAGGGTTGAAGCTTGGCTTCAGACAGACTTTGAAGAGAAAGAAGAAGCTGATGTAGCCCGATCGTCCCCACAAGCTCGAAGAAGCCACACAGGCCTGCAAATAGAGCCATTGTAGCTAGCCTGATTCGAAACAACTTCCAGAGAATGAACTTGAAAGGTAAAGATTCCGGGCCACAACTTGCATAGGCTTGTTGCCAACTGTCTACTGAGGCCTCGACTTTCTGAGGATAGAGATCTTCCTTGCTGATGGAGCCGTTTCGTTCGTAGCCGAGTGTCACCAGGGGACTGACCCAAGTATAAAGCCACCATCTGGAGAGAGGCGAGCATGTATCTTGAGGGTGATTTGCACCCTTAACCGATGTGTTCAAGTTTGGAGAGAAAATAGGAACAAGAACCGAACATGTAGAGCTCGCCACTAGCTGGACTATATCCAACGAGGAAAGTCCTGAACCTGACGGGACTTGAAGCCATATCATTGGGTATAACCGCCGAGGTACATCTACTGTGAGATAGATGGATAGACTTAGAAACGTTGCGTTTTTTAGGAAAAGGAATCGACAAGGCGTTGGCGCCAGGTAGAGAGCTCGGAATAGTGATATGATTACCTGAGAAGTTAGTAAAGTTCTTATCCTTTTATAACTTGCCAGAATTTACCCAGAGCGAGGCTATAATAATCCTTGACTTTTTATCGAAGCCCTCAGCCCATAGAAAGGCAAAGGAAGAAATCGCACATGTCACGGCGGAAAGAAATCCTAGAATTCCGCAGAGTATCTGTGTTGGACTCAATGTCATCGGACTGGCCAGCGTTCGTCGACATAAAAGATGTACAATGTTGGCAACGTAAATGAGCACGCACAGCCCAGCTAGAACTAGCATGCTAAGCTCAACTGAAGGGAAGAGAATCGGCATAATGGTCAGTATATGGATATGATTTTGAAGGAAGTTTGTGAAGTGTATGAAGAGCAATGACTAATTGTGCGTTCACCCTTATAACCAAGGGCGAGAGATTGAGAACTGCACGCAACCAAGAAGCAGAATTCTTGAAGAAGTGCCTATTTTCTCTTGAACAAAAGAGGTTTATAAAGCAGTAAACACACGGTCACTCACAGATCATTCCCCTTGATCTTTACCTTTTTGGCTCCACACAAGACTTGACCGGCCATATAGCACAGCCAAGAGCAGGGTCCGCAGATAGGTAGTCTCAACCTTGCAATACAAATTGCCCAATTGAGTAAGTTCAGAGTCCGCCATGTCTGAGCACTCCAACTTGTAGATCCCAACAAGCAGGAGGAGCCCAGGTGGGCAAAAAGACACGGGGCCAGATTAAGCTCTTCTGCATAGGGCCCAATGGATTGGTGCAAAATTTCTAGATTGATTCCCATCGTACGACAACGCCAACGACACATCGATCATCCGCTAAGAGGGCTTTAGTCTCAGTGATGTGGGAGGCGAGAAAAGAGAGCACGTCTCGATTCTTGACGAGGTTGTCGTTCTCAGTTACCCGATTGGGAATGTCCACCGCTAGCGCCAACACCGAACTGAACATGAGACAAACACAACCCAGCACGACACACGATGACAAGCAAAACCCTGATCATATGCTCCCGAGCTCCCTAATTCTCTTAATTTGAGCAATATGCCGGTTTTTCGACTGGTTCTGTGGCCGTTTCTCTCCTCTTCAACTTGGCCTCCGGACAAGTCACCATGAGACGCTGGTTCGCGGAGTGGTCACTTGCCGGCTTATTCGCACTTGCAAAGGGAGCAGTAGCAGACTCAGAGGGCTCTCAAGCTCTACTCTCCTGCAATTATGAAGATGGGTCGTTTAGGACGTTCAGAAGCCCTGCATTTCCTTCCCATTCGATCCGGATCAAAGAACAGAATGACGAAGTCTGCGACGCAGGGTCAAAGCAGTACACTGGATGGCTTGAATTTCAAGGAAAACATATATTCTTTTGTAAGTTCTGAGACGAGTCGACAGGTACTCTCGCTGACCATGGGATGGAAGGGTACTTTGACAGCTTGAATGATCCCCTGACCGATCCGCTCACATTGTGGTTGACGGGAGGACCTGGCGTAAGCAGCTTGGTTGGTGAGGATTCTCCTTTGCTTGTAAAGGGAATCGATCCAGTGCGACTAACTAGAGATCAGGTTTAATGCTGGAATTAGGTCCCTGTCGCATCAAGACCGGAGGCAATCACACAGAGAGAAACCCTTACTCTTGGACAAGACACTCATCCATGATATTTGTCGACCAGCCGGTAGGAACAGGGCTTTCGTATGTGGATTCTCATCCGGATATCCCAACAACTTCCAAAATTGCTGCAGGAGACATGTATATCTTTCTGCAAATCTTCATGACGGAAGTCTTTCCTGAACGCCGACAGACCCCCTTCCACATAGCAGGGGAGAGTTATGCTGTATGTTTCTTTTCATTGAATTAGTTGCCTGGTTTACTCTAACAGTATGTCGAAGGGGCATTATATTCCTACCTTGTCACGGGAGATACTTCGGCAAAACCAGGTCTTTGAAAGGCCAGAGATTCCACTTCAATCGATCTTGATCGGAAATGGCTATGTTTCGCCGCTCGACACCCTGTACGGATATTACGAGACACTCTGCACGACGAAGCCAGGCGTTGACGAGCCTGTTTTCAACCAGACCCGCTGCCATATTATTTCAGAGAACCTACCTAGATGTATCAGCATTTATGAGGTGTGCTATCGATATCCAGACGAGGTCCTATGCAAAGCTACGGATGCAGTTTGTGGCGTCATAAAGGAACTGTATCACAACGAGTCACACGCAGGGGGACGTGACCCTTTTGATAGTAAGACTTGGACTTCAATGGTTCTCAAAGGAACAATGTGCTGATGCTTGCCAGTCACTCGAACCTGTGAAGTGGATCACCTGTGTTTCTCCCAAACTCTCGAGATTCAGAAATACATAAATAAGCCTAGCATTTGGGCTGCTCTTGGTGTTCCGGAAGCTGTCCGGAATTTCTCCATCGAATCCACGGAAGTTGCTTCCGCGTTTGGGACTACCACTGATCTGTACAGCAATGTCATGAATGAGATCAAGTACACATTGGAACATGGAGTGGACGTTTTGATATACAATGGGAACCTGGACCTTGCATGCAACACCGCGGGTAACTTAAGGTGGGCGGAGGCTTTACGTTGGAATGGACAGGCACCGTTCACTTCAGAAGATCTGAAACCTTGGTACTCGAATGTAGGTGGTAGCAAAGTCAAGGCTGGGAGTTTCAAGGAAGTCTTCGTCTCAGTCCCCAACGCGGTCTCGGGCAAACAGCGCTTCGCGTTTGTCACGGTAGATAACTCTGGACACATGGTGAGTGCATGTCGTGATAGCAACTCATATACAGGGCTAATGCAGCGCAGGTTCCGTTAGATCAGCCTGAAGTGGCGCTTGATCTTTATCAAAAGTGGTTGTTTCAAAAATCTCTCTGATCAGAAACCTCCAGCTGGCTGCCTTGACACTTTCGGTTGATACAAGAGGAATTTGCATGCTGCCAGGCTTGCCAGCATATTCACAATGGTTGGACTCGAGCTCGATTAGTAACGGTCTAGACCTCACTATTACGAGCTTCAAGCCGTGACACTCAATTAATCAGTCCATTCTCAAAGTCTTTACCGAACTCCATGAGTCTTCGTTTGTGCTCATTGCAAGAAGGCTCACTTTATAGAGGGTATAAATACACCTATTAATGAGTCGTTCTGTGTAAGAGTCCAATATTCCATCCTCAAAGTCGTATTCAATTGGGGGTTGATAGATCACCAAAGCATGAACGCTTTCGAAAGTGACCGGTCCACTGACCGCGTGGAACTATTGAAATGTGACCAAGAAGCAAGGAGCGCACTCTGTAGTCTGATGTGGCTTGCAGATCGCCCAAAAAAGAGAGATGCGCGAGGATCGTTTTGGTATTTATCCATGCACTACGGAGTAGAATGGATAATGAATTACCAATGTAATCAATGAGATCTGGAATTTGCGATGATTTGCTTGACAAAATTCACCGGGCAAACAACGATCGCCGATCCTACTGCTTCCACCTGAGCCCATCGGATACCAGCAGAACCTAAAGATTGCAATGGAATCTATCGCTCAATGAGCACGGATAATTGCAGCAATCGATAACTCTAATAACCCAGGCCGTGGTGACTGGCCTCCTAAAGGGTACTGACTCTATTGAGTGTGGTTAAGCTCTTATTCCAGTTCCTTGCTTCCCTGAAACATGATCACACCAGAAGAATGTCAACCATGAAACCTAAGCTGCATATATACTCTCCGCAATTGACTGATGCAGATTAAAAATATCTTGCGTGTCAGATCTTCCTTGCTTGAACAAAGTCTGACAAACCAGCTCTTTTGTGGGGTTACTCAGGCATCGGGTGAAGGCCTAGCCTCAGTCGTCCATTGCCTTTGCCGTCAGCTCATGGCTGGATATTTTCCTCAAATTGGTATATGCTTCTCTTGATCCTCGCCAATCTATCATGTTATCTCCTGAGTCATCAAACCTAGTCAACTTCTCTTGTGATGGTCCCTCCGCTTGAAGGACTGTTTCGTCTTCTCGACGGTTCTTGATCGAAACCGACATTGAGAACGCAGTCTGGGACTGGACATCTTACTCAGCTTCGATATGGGGTCTAAGAAGGAGTCAGTGGATATCAGCGTCTGCCAGTCATCGAGAGAACCGACAAATGATGAGAGAGCCGAAGCACTCGAGCCGCAGATCTATACGCAGGAGACACAGCTTGAGATAGGTGATGATACTGATGACGACGTGTACGCCCTGTCTTTCTCTTGATTTGTATATTAACACATACGGGTTATTTGCAAGCAATACTGACCTAAGAAGTGTCTCTCCAGAGGTACGAGCGAGTGTTCCTGCAGACGATGAGGACATCCCAGTCAATACCTTCCGCGCCTGGTTCCTGGGAATAGTAGGAACTGTAATCCTTACAGCGTTGAATCAGTTCTTTCAGCTTCATTCTCCACCACGTGAGTGTTTTGGTTCAAACTATCAGTAGCAGAAGGACTAATCTGGATTGTAGTATTCCTTTCCGCCTACCTAGCCATCCTAGTGACATTCCCCTGCGGAAGGTTGATGGAAGCTGTTTTGCCTGAAAGAAAATGGAAAATACTGGGTTGGACATTTACCACCAACCCAGGACGCTTCAATCAAAAGGAGCATTGTATCGTGGCCATAATGGCGTCCTTGGTGACTGCCTTCGATAACGGGTCTCTCGCAACGGATGTCTATGTTGCCTTTGAGAAGTTCCTTCACATTCCCATTTCCCTCGGATACAGGTTTATGTTTCTTCTCACGACGCAGGCTTTGAGCTTTGGCATCGCAGGACTGTTTCACAAATTCCTCGTTGAGCCAGCAGCCTGCGTCTGGCCGGGGGTGCTCCCAACTTGCTCCATGTTGTATACTATGCACCAACGGAACAAACAGAACGAGGAAGCTAACGGATGGAAAATAAGTCGTATGAAGCTGTTTACTGTGGTTATTTTATGCGGAGCAGTGTATCAGCTTCTTCCCGGGTTTCTATTCACAGGCCTCACAACGTTTGCCTGGATAACTTGGATTGTTCCCAACAACGTCACTGTCAACCAGGTCTTTGGAGCCGTTTCAGGGATGGATCTTCTCCCCATGACCTTGGACTGGAACCAGATCACTGGCTATCTAGGATCACCTCTCCTTGTGCCTACATGGGCGTTGACGAACGTGTTCTGTGGAAGTATGTTTTTCCTTTGGATCGTGTCTCCGACATTACACTGGAGCAATGTTTGGCAAGGGATGTACATGCCGTTTTCTTCGTCGAAGACGTTCGATAATACAGGTGAGTTATTCATCCTACATCTCTCAGAGGTTTCCTAACATGTTCAGGCAAACCATACAACACCAGTCGAGTGATGAACTCGGATTATTCACTAAATCAAACTGCCTATCATGATTATTCTCCAGTGTTTCTGTCAACAACGTCTGTTCTTTCATATGGATTGGGATTTGCGGCTGTGGCTTCAATCATAGTCCATACCGCTCTCTACCACCGCCGTGAGATTTGGTACGGTCTTCTTGCCAGCATTGGAAAGTCGTCTGTGGAAGAGAAACCAGACATTCACACGCGGGTAAGCACCACGACCCTAATGAGAGATAGCTACTGACAAACGCAGTTGATGAAAAAGTACAAGCAAGTTCCATTGTGGTGGTATGGCTGTACCTTTCTAGCGATATTCAGCATCAGCGTCGTGTTTCTTTATGTCTATGATACCGGACTCCCCTGGTATGGTCTGATCCTGGCCATAGCGCTTCACGTAATACTTTTGCTGCCAACTGGCATCATGATGGCCTACTGCAACATTAAGCTTTCGACTGCCGTGATATCGGCCCTCGTAGCCGGATACATCTGGCCTGGCAGGATGATGAACAATGTGGTTTTCAAGGTCTTTACTCTGGTTTCATCTGCTCAAGGGCTCGGGTACATCTCCGTCATGAAGCTTGCCCACTATATGGTGAGCCTTCCTTTCAAACCGGCAGAACAAGGCTTCCCCTAACGGATCCAGAAAATTCCTCCTCGCGTCACTTTCGCGGCACAGTGCACGGGCATCATCGTTTCGTGGCTGACACAGACCGCAGTCAACGTCTGGGCGATGGGCAACGTTGAAGATATCTGCACCCCGGAAGCAAGTAATAGTGTAAGTTCAGCAGAACCCTAAAGTCTGGAACTGTTAAACTGAGGCATGGTAGTTCCTCTGCCCACTCGCTGCAGGCTACGCCACAAATGCAACCTTCTGGGGCCTCATCGGCCCAAAGAGACTCTTCTCGGAGGGCTCAATGTACCGATCTATGCTGTGGTTCTTCCTCATCGGTGCCGCATCCCCTATAGTACTGTACCTTCTGGACAGACGCTTCCCCAGAGCAATGCTGAGAAAGGTACCTGCAGGCCGTACCGCATACAATACAGATTGATATGCTGACTGCAACTTAGATCCACCTGCCCGCAATCTTCGCCTCCACCGCATCGATACCACCAGCCACCGCGGCAAACTACATGGCCTGGGGGATTGTGGGGCTCTATTTCAACGGCCATCTTAAGCGCAGGTACCGACGATGGTGGATGAAGTATAATTATATCCTGTCAGCTGGACTCGATGCGGCGCTTGCAGTCGGCAACTTTCTCATCTTCTTCTGCTTGGCGTACCCCGGCGTCCAGCTCAAGTGGTTTGGGAACGAGATCACCTCGCGGACGGCCGATGGGATGGGCGTTCCGTTGCGAATGGTGGAGCGTGGACGAACCTTTGGACCGCGGACTTGGAATTGAGACCGGTGAAGGTGTCAGATGAAGGTCGATTAGAGCACTTTTGCAGAATTACTTTTTCTAGTACCTCTCCAATTCACCTGATAAGTACGAGACGTAGAGAATTACTTTTGCTGTCCTGCCGAAATAGGTATGATGTCAATGCGCGCGGAGGTGGAGACTGGAGAGCCCAACTTCCCCACTTCACCTGGGGTAATTATCATCTGGATACTTCTCTAGAAATCTAACTAAATAAATCAATGATGGCAGTGTGCAGACTATAGAACACGTCATGCTCAAGATTAGATAGGATTAAATGTGCGATTCTCTCATTATCGCTAGATAAGAGGGAGAGGACAAAAGAATATCGTCACTCCACTCCAGGACAACAGTGGTATGACATGGCATGATCTCTCTAGTTACGGAGTACAGGGTACTTGCATGCAGTAGCTGCAGACTATTTACTATGCTATGGAGATCGAAATAGGAGGAAATTGAGCAACAACTAACAGCATTGATATCTTCTATCACCAGCCAATGATCCTCTTGACGTAGATAGTAGGAATTAGGAATAAGATAAGTGGGTGATTCAATGTTCACAAGACCCCAAACGGGCCAAACCCAGATTCCCTTGTCCAACCGCCAAGGAAGCTAAATCCGAAGCTGGACTCAAAGTCTCAGAACTAGTAAACGCCAGACTTTCCAGGGCCAGTCAGCTCGCCCTTCCCGCCCGTGGCATGTCTACCAGGATTAGTTGTCGGAGCCGGGGCTGAATGGCTGTGCTCTGGGCCCCTGTTGGAATGTGAAGGGTACTGTACTTACGGAGTACGCAGTATTCGTACTCTGTACTGGATTCCTTGAAATTTAGTTCCACAACATATGGCCGTGAATCATACCAAGAACCCAGGTAGAAATAGAATAGTTAGGCGAGTTAGGCGGCCAGCAACAAAAAAACATTCTTCTGCTGTTTCATCTCACCTTGCAGATTTGTATTTGCATTTGCGATCGCCGTAGATGATTGTAGATAGAATACTCTGTCGAGAAAGGATCGGATGGGCTCGTGTTGTGGTGATCCTGCAACTCACTGTAAATGGTCTGATTAAGGTGCACGCCAACTTTAAAGGCTGGATGGAGCGAACCCGAACCCCGCCATGAATGAGGTGACGGACGGGCGATCAGAAGACAAGACGCGATTGTCGAGTGGATGATAAAGAGCTCGTTCAGGCGGCTCGAGTAAATACCAGGTTTGAGTCTTTTCTTTTTCCTCTCTCTGTCTCATTTCATTCCGTATTTTTGTCATCGTTCCGATTTGCGGTCGGTCGCATTCTCAATCCATCCATTGTCACTAGCTAGTAGCTACTGTCTGTACTCCCGTTTCTACGGTACACAAGCGGCCAATCCGTTGTTCCCAGCCGAAAGCGCAGACCATCAAGGAGTCTGGAACGGACCATGGGGCTGTCGTCAAGCGACGGAGAAATGAACAGTAAGAATCATCACATGGTCATCGTGCTTGGTATAGGTTTGGGAGTCGTCTCATTGATCATCATGTGTCTGCTGTGAGTCCTTTCCCATCACTATCTACCAAGCTGCGCTATGCAAGTAAGGTAGCTAATCTGACAGATTGACCATCTTCATCAACCGCCGCGAGCGAACGCCCACCTTCAAGAAAAACAGAAAAGACCACGGCGATAAGCTGCGCAGATTGGACGCAGTCTCGCCGATACGGACGCTGGAAGAATGGTGGTCCAAATCGAAAGGTCCTCTTTTGCCCTCCGAAGGGGCGGATGGGCAGTTTATCTGGTACGTGGATTTTCCAGCTGATGCGATCACGAAGATCATCACCGGCTAACATCATGTTCATCAGCGTCGTCTGTCTTGAATCCGTCCTACGCTCCCAGGAAATCCGAGAACTCAAATGCCTGCACGTCTTCCACAAGGAATGTCTGGATAAGTGGTACCTGCAGGACCACTTCAACTGTCCGCTCTGTCATCGCGCATATTATGTTCAGGAGTCACGGCCCAGTCACGACTTTGTATGGATGGTATAACCGGAGTCGCGTGCTTTGACGGTCGGCCGTCGTGGATTTCTGCTTTTTGTTCCTGCCTGGAACCCGCGCTGGACGCGTAATGCTTACCAAAGACTTACGACTTTGTCTTATGATGTTATGACCAATGCAATACCTCACAAATGAACCAACACCGATCAGACGGGAAACCCATCTTTCGATGGTAGATATTCGAAATTGAAATCCCACGTATCCGGATTATACCAGTCCAAGACGTTGTACAGGCCCGAGGTCGCGTCGTTGAAGACTTCGGCTTGCACAGGCTGTGGGTCGAGAATCTGATCGAGGATATGCGATAGTTTCTTCTCAACCTCCTTGCATGTCTGGTAATTCCCATGGCCGGGGCGTGCTACCCAGGACAGGCACGAGAGAAAGACGCTCAGGTTCCGGATGAGTTCGGCCCGCGGTAAAACGATGGCATGGGGTCCGACTTCCCGGCTCTGTCGGAGGAGCTCAAGTGTCAAGACACTGGCGCTGGGGAGACCATAATAGAGGATCTGTACCATGTCAGCCTGTGAAGCCACGAACAAACCAAACAGAGTGTTCCTACGATCCATGAGTAATGCCGGGTCATGTCCATCAGCGAATCTCTCTCCGCGTTGATCCTGATGATGTTTGACAGTACCTGTCTGGATGTTTCAAAAAGTGCCGCTTGACCGGTGTTGGTGCGTTTGACAAGCGTCCTCTGAACCAAGAAGACGGTGTACAGGTAGTCGAGATAGGTGTGAAGTACCGCAAATGACGAGCAATAGATATCATTCTCCTCCACATCCGCACGAATATCGTAGCGCAGATAAGCAGGAGCCGTGTTCCATGTATTCCGTGCTTTCTCAACCAGGCGACTACAGAACGTCTCAGTAGTGGTAAAATGTTTGTCTTTGGGGTCTTACTTTGATTTCTCCACGAGATCATCCTGATCACCAGTGCCGAGCGCTAATTCAAGTGCCTCTTCTCGGAAGATGGCGAGCAGGAATCGAAGGCGAATTAGTGTAACCGGGTGGGTGGTCCCATACACATGCCATCCCGCCTTGTCCAGATCCGATATTGCTTGCGTCAGAGTGCTCCCGCCAGCAAGTAGAATTTCATGACTGATATCCATGGGAGGAGTCAACGTGCAGTATCGGTAATTGATGAGGGGCGGCCTGCCCACAAACGTAGCAAGCGACTTGTCCGCGTAGAATGCTGAAGCAAAGCAGACTCTTCTCCATTGACGTAGGAACCATGGGCAGTCATCGGTCTGAGTGCTCTCTTGATGGAGACCGGCAGCGTAGATCGTGGCAGACAAATCACCCAGTCGACGCCAAGCTTGATAACCTACATAACGATCAACAAACCATCAACTGTCGCAATGGGTAGTTAGTCATACTGGAGTCCCCATATTGCTGTGTCCTTAACATGACGTCGTTGTACTGGTAGAAGCCCAGGAGTTCGTTCACCGACGATGCTTGATCGCAGAAACCGAGACAGATGCCACTGGCCTCAACAATCTGAGCGCGAAGACGATCTTTCGCCTCGCTATCAGGCGCTGCTTGAGTGAAATCAGGATCACTGTCAGGCGTGGACATCAACGCTATTCCGGTAATCGCAAAGATGTTCCCCAGGGCTTCCCATCGGGAGTTCCTCCCAGTAAACGAAGATAAGTATTGCTCCACGGTCATCGAGCCATGAACGGTCAGCGGGCGAGAAGTATTCTGAAAAATCTGGTTGACCAAATCTTGAAACTGAGACTCGAAGTCATTTGCGTCTAAACTGTCAAATATCCTCCGGATGGACTCAACGATCGAATAAATAACGATTTTTGGCACGATGGTAATCACCGTCCGAGCATGGTACTTGCGAATCATGATATCGCAGACCGGAAGATCGTACAGCAATTTGAGCACCTCCGAGCCCATTTGCAGTCGATCCGAATCAACAGAGCGAGTGGACACAGCAGCCGCCGAGCTGTTGTCTACTTCAAAAGGGATGTCACTGCGATGCTCGGCAAGTACAGCTGAATAGCTGGTTGACCCAAGGTATCCAGGAAGGGCCGATGGCGGCTCCAGAGTTGTACGGAACCGACTATGTTCACGATTTGAGCTGGGACTCGAGGCACTACAAACAATCAGTCTACCATGAATGCGCATCTTCATCAGCCGGAATCAACGAAAGGGTCTGACTTTGAACTTGGTTGGCTCGTCAATCTTCTTGATGCTTCAATGGGGCTGGCTCGACTGGCGACTGTTCGCTTTGTCATCGGCGCAGGATGATAGAAGCATCGGTTAGCGATGTTCTTCGCCGTACAGCGGCCACACACTGGTCGCCCATGATCACAGCGCAATTTCGCTTTGCGACAGGGTTCGCAGGACTGCAGCGTTCCATTGCGACGGACTGCCGGCGATCGGGTTTGTCCTCCGATTTCGACCATTCTCGGCAGCTTGAAAATATCCTCCGCGATGTAAGGCTGATCTCCATCAAATCATCACAACATTTTCAAGAGTTTATGGTTAAGTTTCGACAGTTGATTTTATGCATCTGAAAGGATTATGGTGAAAGTGAAACATGGTCATGTCGGCAAAGTGGGCCTCAGGCCGTCTAGCTCAATGCGGTTAGTGTGGTCGAATATATAGATCCTCCATCAACAAGTCCTACTCCATACTTAAGACAAACTCCTTCCGAGAACAATACCAGTGAGGCCTAAGTCGTTGATCGGTTATCCTAAATTTATCAATGGAGGATTTACTACAACTTGCTTCTATGTCAACAATTTGCTTTGATATGTGATCTTATCGAGCACGAGTTGACACAACCGGACCTCAAGTTCTTCGCTCCACCAACAAGGCCTCCCCGTAGTGGCTGAAGTTGTAACCATTTTCTTCCAGATACGCCTTGAACCGAGCATCTTCGGTCTCTAGCTCACGGGACATGTCCTGGATCAGGAAGAATCAAAGACCTCCAAGCACAGCAAACCCAGAACCCATCAGAAACACAGCCTGCTGACCTTTGAAGGTGGAATCGAAGGAGTTCTGGATCGGGGTGAACACTTCTGTCCCGATGGTGAAGTGGCCTCGGAGCGGGGTTGGAAAAGACTCTGATGCGCAGAAGAAGGTCGATACGCCAGGGCCCATCTCTTGAAAGGCATTGAAAAGGCCATACATCTCAACGAACAAGGGGAATACAGACTGAATAGGACGGAGTGCTCCTCCCAGGATGAATCCCCAAATAGCGCAGAGCACGAATCCAAGGGTCATGTTTTAGGTGAATGCCTATGAGCAGAGAGTCCTCTGCCGCATGCTGCATAGTCATCCTGTAGAATGGGACAAATGATCCTCTCGATGATAGCTAAATACTCAACAGTACGGGCCTGATGAAGCACAATAAGAGCATAGCTTGTAATAGGAACCGAAGGCACAGAGTCTCAGATATTACGATAACACACCAGAGTAGCATTCGATGAACATACGCAGTCTGAACCAGCTGGTCGAAAAATAGCTAGACACAGCAAAATCGCACGTGGGCAGCGTGAAGTCAACCATATAAGTAACTCCATCCCAGCTCGCGGCGGGCCATCCACTTCCACCCGCAGGAGCATCACACCCAGGCACCCTCTCGTACACCTCAAGCCAAAATGCCCTCATCAACTCCCCTCGAGAAAGCAAACAACCTCATCAACTGCCTCGAAAAGCACGGCCAAGGCCACTACATCGGCGAATCCATCAGCCAACTCGAACACTCTCTCCAAGCCGCCCACCAAGCGAAGAAAGCAGATTAGACTACCCACCCTCCTCCAAAACAGTTCAACCTGACTTCCCCGAAAGGAGCAACCGAGGACCTCATCCTCGCCGCCCTCCTCCACGACATCGGCCAGATCGTCCCCATCGACTCCGCGCGCGAGATGCACCTCCGCATGCAGACGAACAACAACCACGAATCCGTCGGCCGCATCGGACACGAGACACTAGGCGCGGTGTATCTCCGCGGCCTGGGCTTCAGCGAGTCAGTTTGCAGATCAGTCGAGAGTCTTGTCCCTGCGAAGCGGTGCGTAGCCTGTCGCCTTGCAAATAACCTTACGGAAGCGCGGGTAGAAAACTGACCATCGCAGAAGCTCACGGCTGGGGATAGCGCGTACTACGATTCGCTGTCTGCTGCGTCGAAAAAGTCGCTTGAGTTCCAGGGGGGACCGTTTAACGGGGTGGAGCTGGCGGCCTTTGAGGCGGATCCGCTGCGAGAGGAGATGGTCATGTTGAGGCTTTGGGATGATAGGGCCAAGGTTCCGGGGATTGAGGACTTTACGCTGCGGGCGGGGGAGTATCTGGGGATGATTGTGGGGCATCTGGAAGGGAGGCTGTAGATGGGCATGTGGATGAATGATTTGTTTAGCGAAACCCAACAGATGGAGATGCCGGAGCAGGATCGTTGATTAGGGATGTCTTGGTGTTAGTTCGAATTCTTGTAGACTAGGCCGCGGGACGTCACCAACTCCGTGGTTCGAATATATGTTTATGGAGGAAAGACCAATTC
Source organism: Aspergillus lentulus (assembly GCF_001445615.1). Taxonomy (NCBI): domain Eukaryota; kingdom Fungi; phylum Ascomycota; class Eurotiomycetes; order Eurotiales; family Aspergillaceae; genus Aspergillus; species Aspergillus lentulus. Next base: position 906,187 of record NW_028322122.1, read on the forward strand.
TCATGAATATGCACGTCGTTGCTTAAGCATAAGGCTTTAACGTCTGCATTTGTTCATACAAGGGTATAGACGGCATAACGCGCTCATTTAATACTTCCCACACAACCTCAAACACGGTGCTCCACGTTTGTCACAGAGATACCGGTTTCCTCGCCCTTCTCGGCCACATTCTCGGGCAGAGTGCCCAGGGCGCGTCCGCCGAAGAGCAAATCAATCTCTTCCAGAGACTTCTGCTTGGTTTCCTTGAAGCAGAAGTAGATGACCGGCAGGGTAATGCAAATGTCTAGACAATATACATTAGCCCGTTTCACCATAATGACACTTTTTTGGGGCGCAAACTTACTCCATGCCACGAAAACAAAGTAGAACTTCCATCCAAGCTTGCCCAGAGCAATAGGAGAGACTTGGGCCCAGAGAGTAGCCACGGCCCAGTTACCGATACCTGTCGCAAAGGCGTTTCCTTTACCACGAATCTGCATGGGCATGACCTCGGACATGTAGACCCTTGATTGCTATCAGCTAGCGTCGAAGTAGAGTGACGAGAATACTTACCAACTGCAAGGGCCAAAGGACAGGGAAAAGATAGTGGTCACGCAGAAGAGGAATGCAACACCACCGATACTGTAGCCATGGCGGCTACCATCCTCATTCTGCGAGTTCAGTGCTGCTTCACAGATCAACGCAATGGAAATTCCGATGGCACCAAACATCATGGGCCTGCGTCGCCCTACTCTGTCCAGAATGAAGATGATGAAGAACAAGTTCGCGAGAGGACCAACGCAGTTGTAAATACCCGCAACTAGCGTGGCTCTGTTCCCTGTGATACCGAGCGACTCATACATAATTGTTTGATAGTAGCCGATCACGTTGACACCGGTAAACTGAGTGAAGACCTGCACGGCGACACCATGCCTATATGATATGGTTAGCGACGGCGATTATAGCAGAGGGGTCGACAGCCAGGTGGCGGCTATGGGGAGGGCGTACATCAATCTGGTCCGCCACTGAGGGACTTGGAACATGATGAGCCAGCCAGGCGCCGTAACAGCCTTCTCAGCATCAATAGTGGCCCTGATCTCCGTGTATTCGGTCTGAATCCAGTCGTCGTTGGTACCGTCATAGTGCAATCTCTTTAAGATCCTCATCGCCTCGTCGTACTTCTCGGTCTCGACCAAGTATCGAGGGGACTCTGGCATGAAAAGCATGCCGACAACGAGAAGCAGAGCAGGAACGGCCTGGAATGCCAAGGGGAATCGCCATTGGAACGAACTCGTGTCTGGTGCGTGGAGTGATCCGTAACCGACCCATCTGCCGGGTGTCAGCAACCCCTGGAGATCACAAAGGCAAAGACCGGCACGTACGTGCTGACGATGAAACCAACACCAATCATCTGTTGCGCCAGTCCAACGATCAAACCACGAGAGCGAGGATGCGCACACTCGGCCTGGTAGACGGGCACGGACATGGACATGAGACCGACAGCCCATCCTGCGAGGATACGGCCGACCAGAATCATGGCCAGGTTCATCGCCGAAGCCTGCAGAATAGCGCCGACTAGACAGATGCAAGCACCCATCTGGATGGTGAATTTACGCCCGAACCGATCCATCGTCAGACCTCCCTGAAGGGCCCCAATGGCGGCTATCGCAGTCTCTGTCAGTGAACTAGCAGAATTGCAGTAGGAAGGGGAAGACATACCGCCTCCATTGAATGTACTGTTAATGGCACCGATAATGGCGGAGGTCTTGTTGGTGTTGAAGAAGGCGAGGAAATTAGGACTCGCGATAACATCGGTCATCACACCGGCATCGTATCCTTTTAAGAAGCGACTTAGCCAGAAACTCAGATAGGGTGGACATGAAAGTGAGTGCTTTTGTAACTGAGAAGAGACAAAGGTGTCTCAAACCTCGGTATTCACACAAAAAGGGTTTGGAAAGTATCATTGCTGAACGTACCAAAAAGAAACGACCCGGTAGCTGCAAAAGCAGCCAGACTCATGGTGAAAAGTCGGCCCATTTTGGCTACACTTGAAGATAGCAATACTAAAGACCAGCAAGAAGCGGAGTGCACCTGGGGAGCAGAACCGGCTGGCCGTTTGGGGAGCAAGCCATCTCTATATAAAATCTAGATTCAGCCCCTCGCGGGAATAGTGAAAAGGCTTGTTGTGTCGCAGAAACCAACAAAAGTAGCGAGAGGCCATCGAAGCGAGCCATGCCGACTTGAGAGCCTAGTGAAGGACAAGCGGGGAGAGAACCTCCAGATCCGGGGATTGCGGGTTAAAGTTCCAAGCTAAGACTCTCAGCAACCGACAATTCAGCCGGCCAGTCCACTCGAGGCATTCGCTTGCTGCTCTGACACTCTTGCCGCAGGGAAGAATGATGTGGTGTGATTGGTGCAATAAATAAAATTGAGGCTAACATCTGACATTTATCCTCCCGTGTTCCTATTGATCGAACAACCATTGTCCAAGCCAGGTATATCAAGGAGATTTCTCCGTCCAGACTATCGTCGACCAAACCAAGCAACCACAAGTCTAAGGCTGGCGTGCGCCATTGTCATTTTACACTCGACTCCGGTGGCATGACCTAGTTCTGAATTAAATTCCGTACTGCCTACGGAGAGAGCAGAGAGATCCACTCAGCGGCTGACGAAGCCGAAATTCCAATTGCAAGAGAAACCAGATGCTTTGGATAGTATAATAGGTGGACAGATCTTGAAAGTCGTTCGACTGGCTCTCCTGGATGTACCTAGGTAGTTTCTTCGGTCCCTCAGCGATAGACCATGAGAAACTAGACTAGATCTTACTACTCCGTAGTTAAGGGCTGACTCTCAGCACCAAAAAGGTCAAGTCATGTGCTCAAGGGCATGATCTGTCAGGCACTCAGGCTGTCATACCTATCACGTGACTGATACTGCCAGAATATTCACGTGACAGCGCGTCGAGCGCGTTCGTCCAGCTTCCGCGCCAAACACGCTCAACTTTCCACCCGGCGTAACTTGTGACGGAAAGCTTCGTCGGTGGAAATGCCGCAGCAGTAAGAAAAATGAGCACAAGATCAGCTGGTCATCATTGAATGACTTGAATGCGCTTCAAGGCTATTCGCATCCATAAAAGCTGAAGCCTATCGGTCTCAATTGAGAGCATATTGTCTCCTTACTTTGGTGTCCTTTCCTCGGTCTTCGATGCAGTGGAATAAGACGACGTCGGGATCCCAATACAATGTCTTATGAGCCCGAGGTAGATACCTGTAATGGAGAGTCCGTAGGCAATACGTCAGGTCATCCAAGCACTGGACGAGTGGAAGTCACACACGTAACAATCTGTCAACAGTAAGGCAGCGATGGACAACCCCTCACTGATGCAATAGGTTTGTATAGATAGAACTAGAGGTCAATACCTTATCAGCCTACGCATTCTTCATGTTGGCAACCAAGGATCAATTGGACCCAAATCAGAAACTGTGGAATCTGTCGACGCCAAAGACACCTCGTGCGGGCGGGCTGGATCGGCCGCACTACCGCGCGGGCGTATAGTAAGGTACCTTGGGACTAGTTACGCCGTACTACAACGCCTCCACGCTGTGCAGTCCGCGTCCACATCGCGACGCGATTAGATGAAGCGCTTTTTTCCCACCGCACCACTAAGAGATCTAGTCCACTCCGCTCATCCAATTCCCCATTCTCTTCTATATCAATGTTCTGATCTTCTGATTTCTACGGCTCTCTTTTCTGTTACTGCTCTTATACTGGCTTCCAATTCCCCCATGCCATACCGATCTTGAATCCTATCGACCGGTGGCAGTGTTGAGAACATGTCGGATCCCGAGCGTTCTGCTGCGGCATGTTCCTCCTCTCCGCCAACGGTACAGACTCCTGAATCTGCTACTTTGAACTATGCCTTCCTCGTGCACTCCCAGAAGACCCTCACCCAGAACCTCCCCCCGCGAGTCGACAACAAGCTGCTTGCTCGTCAGAAGCGCCGTCGGACAAGGTATATATGAGCTCAATTCGAATCTGAAGTAGTCAATTGCCATTGACTGGCTCTGCTTGAACTATCTTCGCTAATTGCTGTCCATTTGCTGCCGTACAGTCCCGAGGACCACGCGATACTCGAGGCCGAATATCAACGCAATCCCAAACCAGACAAGACAGCGCGCGCCAACATTGTGAGTCGCGTCTCGTTGGGAGAGAAGGAAGTGCAGGTATGATCTCGAGAATAAGAACGCCGCGTCGTCAGACACTTTAGTTCTGATCATGCAACGCTCCAGATCTGGTTCCAGAATCGTCGTCAGAATGACCGGCGAAAGTCCAAACCCCTCCAGCCACACGAACTTCTCGCCCCTCGATCGGACGTGTCTAGCCCTCTAAGACAAACTACAAGCGACGACGGCCCTTCTGCGGAGCCAGAATCATCGAGTGGGGGAGAGCAGTACGATGGACGGGAACAAGACAGGGATCTTGCAGACCTGCCTTTGGAAGATGGCGTGCCGCAGTCTTCCTATGAGTCGGTAGAAAGTGGAGGCAAGGACGATACGGCACAGCTTAGTTTGAGCTCACAGACAAGCCTGTCGTCGCAATCAAGCGAAAACAGTCAAGAGCTCATTAAGGCCATTCCCGACACAACGTCGGCTCAGCAAGATAACGACACGCCGCTTGATCACACACAACTCTCTGCCAAGAGAAAGCGTTCCATTTCAGACCTGCGCGGAGATGTCCCAACCACACATCAGCAGCAGCAGCAACAACAAACTCCTGGCGGCCTACAGATTCTGAAGTCGCCACCATCCTTACGTCTGTCACTGTCCTTTGACGGAGAGGCAATGGTACGAAGAGAAGGCGAGTTGACACCGTCTCCCCCGAAAGGACGCAACTCTCTCCGGATCGCCATGTCTTCGGATGGGAAAGCTGTCATCCGTAGAGAAGATGAGCCATCCCCGTCCAAAGGCCGCATTTCCATGTTCTCGACAAAAAGTTCCCGATTCCCAGGGTTGCGTAGAAGCAGTAGTGCGGTGGTCCTTGGAACACCTCGGGCTGGCGCCATGGAGAAGGAGAAAGCCTTCGGAAGATCTCGAGACCCTCGGAACTGGGAATCATTTTTCGACACCGACGCAAGAAGCGCGTTGTCGACTCCAACTAGCTCTCAGAGTGCTCCTAACTCTGCCTCCCCTAACCTCATGCTTGCCCCTGGTCAGCGCTCATTGACCCGAAGCTTATCAGCAAGACACACTAATATGTCGACTTCGACCACTAACGATTACCTCAACACTCCGATTCCACAGCATGCTGGTGAGAAGCGGCGGAAACTCTCGCGTACTGTCTCCTCTCTAGGCCGACTTGAGTCTGGCTTTAGCAATCTCAACAGAACGCCATCGGGCACATATAAGATCTCCAAACTCCGTGATACGATGAAAGACAAGGATGATTTGGATATCGAATACGGCGACTCGGACAAAGAGAATTGGATTCCTGGGACCCGAGTCTCACATGTTCGGCGGCGAGCCGCCTCCCACCATCAGTCTCAGCGCCCGGCGCTCAAAGAAGCCAATGGACGAGATGGCAGGATAAACAGGAATCTAGCTGCAACAGGCAGACGTTCCCGAATTCCTCAACCGTCGCACCGCAAAAGCATCAAATCCATGCCAGAGCTTGCTGCGGATGTTTCGGCTTTCATGGCCGGCGGAGGAGTTGCAAGCCAAGAAGAAGACCTTGACTGTGTTCAAGGTCTATTATCCTTGAGTCAAGGCGCTTGGAGGTAGACTTCATATTCCTCCTTAGCTTTGTCTCTATGATACCACTGATTTCCTTTGTTCCTTTTCTTTTGTCCTATACTTCTTGACGTTCCTTTCTGCTCATGTTGGATGTCGCAAGCAAGCGAGGAGTGGTTCCATGTATGATGTCGGAGGAGGCTCATCTTGTAATGATCGAACTTTCTATGCTTTGTGGACATAAGCCTCGGCTGTACGGAACATACAGCTTCCCCCTTGGAGGCGGTGGCCACTTGTTGTGTTGACCACGATGATGATGAAACCCTTGCCATAAGATAGCCAAGCGATATTGATGTCAGGCAAGCTGTCTCGCCAATCAGACGACGAGGACGAATATAAATATTTCAATAGAACACCAATCCGTAGAGCAGTGCATTAATTCTGATCCAGATTGTAGTGATGAGGGGACGTTGAAGTTGGCACCTCCTGGCGGCAAGAAGAATGCAGGATGGACGCACGTGGTCCGCCGGCTGACTGATAAGGAATGCATCAAAGCGTTTGTATTTCGTTTATCTAGCTCCATCTCACGTTGATATATCAGCAAGTTGTCTTCATCCCTAAGCTTCTTAAGGCAAAACGTTCAAGGACCTGGACAAGTAGGTGTATATAGTGGAGAGGTAAGTTTTTACGAATCGTACTTTGTTTTATCCTCGTATTCTTCAGGACATGGTGTCTCGGCTTTTGAGTGAGCTTGTCACTGTCCCAGCACATACAACAATGTTTATGCTTTGAATTTTGATCTATTGAACTCATTTGGATGATCGAGAGTGTTATTCGCACCTTTTCTAGTTGCATACCGCTTACGTTGTGTTCTTCGATTTTCATCTGGCCGCGTGCGGGCATCCATCTTGTATACGATCTACTACTACTCTTCATGCAAGAACAACATCTGCATCTTTCCCCGGCTTATTGTATCTATCATAGGACTGTACTGACCGCAAACTGACAGAGTCCCTATTCCAAGACTGCTCCTAGCAAGAACGTTGCAATATTTGAACGTCAGAGCAGTCTGTTGCCACATCCTATTGCCACAATGGGCGGAGGCCTCAAGGTGGCTATTGTCGGAGCTGGCCTCGCTGGCTTACGGTGTGCAGATATACTAGTCCAGAATGGTGCTCAAGTTACCATCTTTGAGGCAAGAGATCGACTCGGAGGGCGGGTGCGTTCACAAGCATATTGATGATCGCGAATCACTTACTGAATCTAAACAGGTCCATCAAACAAAGATCGGAGATCATCTTATAGACTTGTAAGATGTCCGGACCCGCCTGCTTAGAAGTGTCTAAGCTAATTTGTCGAAAGGGGCCCTAACTGGATTCATGGTACGGAGAAGAATCCCATCGCTGGCGTGGCAGAAGTGACCGGAACGACTATCGAGGATTTCGAAGGCGAGCAGCTCATTTTCTCCAGAGATGGAAAGCTCGTCGATGAAGCCACCTCGACCAAGATATCTGAATTCTTATGGAGCACGATAGACGATGCCTTTGAATATAGCAATGCGCACAAGGACTCCATTCCCCCTGATCGAAGTCTTCTTGACTTCTTTAAGGAGAGAGTCAGCAAAACGGGCTTAAGCCCGGAGGAAAAGAAACTCTGTATAGAGACATGCAAGATGTGGGGGGCGTACGTTGGTGACTCTATTGAGAGACAGAGCCTTAAGTTCTTCTGCCTCGAAGAATGCATAGACGGGAGTACGCGCCGCATCTTCCCTATGGCTGCTGTCTGCTGACATTGCATCGCTAGACAACTTCTTCATCGCATCTACATACAAGAAGATCCTGGACTACGTTTCCAAAGCAGCCACCCAACATGCCGACATCCGCTTCAACCAGCCGATCACCAAAATCGAAACGGACTTCCGAGAGAACTCGAGCGCCGCTAGAAGAGTGATACTGACAACCGCAGCCGGCGAATCTCACCAATTCGACGAAGTAGTAGTGACCTGCCCCCTTGGCTGGCTGAAACGCAACAAATCCGCATTCCACCCCGCACTACCCCCTCGACACCTGCAAGCCATAGACAGCATCTCCTACGGCCGACTCGAGAAGGTATACGTGACATTCCCGCGCGCCTTCTGGCACGCAGACGCCGAAGCCGCGCTGAACGGCCCGGACCCCAAGGGCACCGCTCACCACAATCCCACCTTTGCGGTTTTCCACGACCCAACCTACGCCGAGCACCCCGAAGGCATCCTCTGGAACCAGGAGTGTATATCGTTTGCCGGCCTCCCCGCCGACTGCGCCCACCCCACGCTCCTCTTCTACACCTACGGCCCCTGCGCCACATATATCGTCTCCAAGATCGCAAATCTCGACCCCTCTTCAAACGAGTACTACACCTTCCTCGACGGCTTCTTGCGCCCGTTCTACTCCCGCCTGCACGGGTACTCGTCCTCCTCAGCCGACTGCAGACCCCTCGCCTTCGTCGCCACCCAATGGCAGAATGACCCCTACGCGGGGAACGGCTCCTACTGCAACTTCCAGGTAGGTCTTGAGCAGGGCGACAAGGACATCGAGGCGCTGCGGGGGAATATCGGCCCCAAGCGCGGGGTCTGGTTTGCGGGCGAGCACACGGCGCCCTTTGTGGCGCTGGGGACGAGTACGGGGGCGTACTGGAGTGGGGAGCGGGCGGCTGGGGAGATATGCCAATTTCATGGGCTGGGTAGATTGGGGATTGGTGCTGGGAGGGACGATTCGCTCCCTTCGGCTGCATCAAGGAAGATAGCTTCGTCTCATTGAGCTGCAGATGGTTGGATATTCGAGTTTGGGGACAATGCTGGGGACGCCATGTTGATTGTCATCTCACGTTTAGAGTAGCCAGTGTTTTGCTGCACCTTTGTTCATACTTCTCCTTTTTGGTTTCGAGATGCACATAATATTGATCAATATTCTGATTCGAGCAAGTATTTACACAGAGACACTTGTGATGACCAGCATCCTAAAAAAAACACAAAGCCATCCCATACCTGCACACCCAGCAAAGAAAGATGCACTGCAAATAGGGGAATCGAAGAAACAGTCTTAGCCACGATACCAAGAGAACCAAGACAAAAGGACGTCCAAAAAAAGCCTGCTAAACACCTCGCATAATCAATCACAATCGCCTGCGCCCCCAATATGAAACGACTGAGCATCGCCGGACCAGCGTGATACCCGAACCGCACCTTCCCAGACACACAGACAAGCGAACAACCAAGGTACCGTACAGTAAACAGAACAAATGACAATCTGGGTATTCACAAACTCCTCGTATGAGCATCAAAGAAAAAGCAATGTCCAGGATTTCGTGTAGCGTCCCGAACCAAGCAATAGTATGTATGATACAGTGGTAGGGATGGTTACGTGAGCATTTAGCCAAGTTGCAAGAGAAAAGCGATAGAAGAAGCAGGTGTAGAACAGAGGTGTCGGTCAAAGTATGTCCCCAACACCAGCTTCTCCCAGACGTTTGAAGCTGCGTTCAATCGCGACAAGCGAGTCGTTTAGTCAGCTCGCACAGCATTCAAGGGCCGAATTTGTGAAGCGCACAACTTATGAGCTCGAGCCCTCGAATTAATCTTCCCATATCGTTTCGAGGTCAAGATCTTGCCGACGTTCCGCTCCACAGACACTCCAGCGCTTCCTCTTGTCGATCCTCGCCCCGTAGACTCCTGAGCCGCCTCGCATAGGGCCAGGAGAACCCGCAGGACTCAAAGCATCAGATGTACCACGGCGCCTGCTCCCGTTGGCTGCCGCCTCCGCTTCGTCTGCCCTATCAGCGGCAGCCTTGAGCGCTGCAATTCGGTCGGCTTCGATGGCTGCATCCTCGGCGTCAGGAATATCTGGGATGGTCTCGAGAGAGGATATGCTCGGACTGCGCGATCGGAGGCTTGTAGGAGTCGATGGTACTGACGACGTAGAGGAAGTCGAGTATCCCGGGAAGGCTTCGTTGAATTTTGAGCCGAGGACCACTGGTGACGAATGGATCGACGAGGGACTGCTAGTAGGCTGGGTGATCGAAGTCGCACTGAGGAAGTGAAGGGGTGATGATGGTCGTCGGCGCCCGACACGCAGGTTGTGTGATGCGACGGGAGATGTGGTGGAGGATTCCCCATACGGTGGTGATTTCATGGTTGTGTCAAGCTCAGCGTGCTCTGAGATAGTTTCTGAAATGTTCAGAGGTGCCATCCTGGCTTCGAGGGTGTCCCTTGAAGGTATCTGCAAAGGTAGATACCGTCTTGGGGTGTTATCATAGTGATTCGGAGGCGCTTCTCGACCATTGACGAAGATATATCGCCCTTTGGAGTCCAGCCCCGGGGACGAGTGAGCGCGCGTCATTGGAGGGACACCCGAGACCTCCGCCAACGACCGCGAGCGATAATGGGCGCGGGGAAAAGTCGAGCGACTCGGCGGAGCGACCGGAGGATCGGGGGTAAGAGACAAGGTTATCATGACGTTGTCGGACCGCTCTGACTTCCCAGTAGCCTCCTTAATCGCATTCGCGGAGCTTGCCGTGTTGACCGGTTCGAGTTCGACGGTTCTTGCAGCGCGGGGCGGAAGAATGCGCCCCTCTGGGGAAGGACGGGAAGCTTCCATGTCTGTCTGAAAACAGAAATGTAACGGTATAAATCTGCCTTTCGAACTAGATCGACCTCATGCTTGACTGTATACGGGAACCATGAGAGTGAATCGATCCGAGACCTCTCGAGACCCAAAAGGGAAAAGGATACGGAGTTTTGACGAAATCGATTATACCCCTGGCGATATTATTATGCCTCCGACAAACCCATCCAACAGTTAGTTGTATCGGACCAGGGGAGAAGGCAACCTCGTGCGCGAGGGAGAAAGGGGGGGTCGATAGGAGATCTAGAGTTGAGTGGTGAGATCGAAGAAGCTGGAAGAAGCTGAAGTAGAAGTAGAACAGCGAAACCGCGGTGTGATCAATCGGTCGGAGAAGAGCGGACAGAAGGAGGAGGAATGAGAGGGAAACCACCCACGGGACGACTCGTGATAGCAATAGCAGTGACGATGTGCGAATCAAGAAGAATATGTAGCTTTTCAAGCGGAAAGAAATTTCTTTTCTCGTTCTCTCCTTGCGAATCATTCATGCCCAAAATTTTCCCGCGTTTGTACTGGTCGCTCGAATATGGCCAATACGTGATCTGTGCTCCTCAGCCAGGGGTACGCTTCTTCGGAGAACAGCGACTGCAATCCCTCCCTAGGCAGCGATTTCTCAGCCTGATAGGGCACATATGTCCTAGGATTGCATGCAATAATGATCAGGGGTTGACAGATAATCTACAATTTCGCTGGGACCAGTAAAGAGAAAGGGTCGACTCTGGCCACCTCCAGCTTCTCTCTACTGATACCTTTATCGACAGCTCTGGGCAAGAACAAACGACGAAATATGCTGTAATGAAGATAATTGCAACTTATCTTGTCTAAGGAGTTGATATTCCAAGCTGGCTCTGAATCCCTTACTCTGGGCTCTACAGGACGGGAAGCCTGTTGTGAGGAGCTACTACTAATCAACTACTACTCAGTAATGAGCACTCGCATACACCTCCAGCTGACGTAAGAGGTAAGTAAGTATTATGAATTATGACATTAACCAACATCCTGGATATCAGAGAGTGATCACCAATATAACACCGCGACAACTATTAGAAAAGGGGACTATCACGAGACTGGAACGAGATCAACGAGGCAGTAGACTACGACCTTGGATCCTTGATCAGGCATGTGCCTCTTTGCACATCTTCGACACACTCTTGCGGACGTACACTTCGCGTACAGGATCCCCCTCGTGGTCTTTAACTACCCATTCTCCAATGCCATACTCCTCTGGAGCTCGTTTGACACCGCGTCCGCCCCCGCCAACGATCAGGTTGCCTGGTCGGTACTCGGGATTGGCCTTCATGCGGCGGATGGCTGAGACATGGATTTGAGCATCCTTAGGAATATCTCGCACCTCTCCACAGGGAAGAGGCCACCGGATCGGCTTCCAAGAGCCGTCGTCCTGCAGATCCATGCGACGGAATGGAAGATACTCCATGATCCGCCACGACAACACTGACGTGAACGGCAGCCCATTGCCGTAAGCCAAGCAATCATGCAGGAGTCCTTTCGTGCTGGACTCGTACAGCGCTTCCAAAAATCTGCGCTTGGATTTAGACGCGTGGTTTTCGTCCTCCTTCCGGGCGAATCTCCTGTGCTCATCATTATCTTCTCCATGGCTGGGATCTCGACACATATCCATATTCTGCTCCCAATGGAGATGCTCATGCAAAGGCGACATCTCCCCATCATACTCTTCGCAGCATTCAAACTGTTTCAGCTTGCGCGGGTCAAACTGAAGGCCCGCGCGCTGTGCCTCGTGTACCATCCAAACCAGGGGTGCATGACTAAGAGGCCATTCTTCGCCTTCGCCAAGTTTCCAACCTCCGCCGATGTCCGCGTGTCCGCCGGGGAACCAGACTTCTTGAATGTCCTGATGCCTTTCATCTTCATCATCTTCATCGTACTCGCTAGGAGCCCGACTTCCTGCTTCTGGTACCTGAAGCGAAAGCATTGAGTTACCACTCTTGACCGATGCTAAATCTTCTGTAGATGCGTTCATCATAGGTACAGCCAATCCGAGTTTCTTTCTCTTCAACGGTGAGGGTGAACGATAATGGTGTGCACTGCGAATGCTTCCGGCACGCGATCCATCTGCACTGCGGTAGACGGATTCTGTTTCCTCCTGGTCCTTTCGGCCTGGTGCGTTTTGCGGCCTGTTCTCCACGTTCGCCTCGTCGTTCACGACAATGGATGGCAGACCATCCGGTTTCTCAGACTCAGGATGCTCATCATGACGGAAGTGATGCAGGTGTCGCTGCCAGCGATGAGGACCTCGTTTCTTCATCGACCATGGTTTGACCTCGGAGATGAGATCCTGTCGAAATTTGGCGCGTCGTTCGTCAATGCCTACGGCATGTCGAATAATCCTGGCTGAGCTGCGAGCAGTGTACGGGAATTTGCTTCTCTGCATCCAAGCTGACTCGAACCTCGGCACGCTGTTGACCGTGTCGAAGAGGCCCATGAATTTGATGCGACTGATAGGTCGGCTAAAAGTTTCACGGAAAGCTTTCATGAATCGGAAGAGTTTTTTCTTCTCCTCTTTTTCCTCTTCGCTATCCCCGCGCCGACGCTGTTGCCATTTGGCAAAGGTCTTCCATGCGAACCTAGTCAGCTCCTCGTTTCCCGCTTCGAGCAAGCCGATATAATCAAGCATCTCCGCCAGGAAGCGCGCGATATAAGCACCGCGACTGAAACCAATAAAGTAAATCTCGTCGCCTGGGGCATAGTATCTCATGAGGAATTTATAACCACCCATGACATGTTGATCGAAGGAGGAACCCACGGCGGAGTCCTTAGCTTTCAGGTAGGCCGACTTGATCCGGTGGAATCGCCCATTACTGGAAAGGGAGTTCGATGTCACGTAGGTGCCAATACCTGGCTGGTAATAATGGTACTGGTGACTCTTACTGCGATCTAGCATCTTCACCCAGGAATCTTCTGTAAGCACACGCATCGACGGACTACACACGGCCTGGGGGACGACTCACTCGGAAGATCTTGAGCACGTTGCTGTCTGATTCATCACCGCAAAATTTATTACCAGTACCATCAAAGCAAAGGACAAACTGCTTTGGGATGGGAGCCGGCCCCAGCGGTACCGCGTCCATGTTTCCGCGCAGGTATAACGGAACTTGATGCTCCCTGCGCGATCACTTGGCTGATTTTGAAATAAAAAGCAAGAACAACCGGAACAAATGACAAATTAATCCCCGACTCGCGGAGAACGAAACTTATGTATACAGTTTGTTAGCTCTTAGAGACACCCACATGCAACTGCAGGTAAGAGTTGCTTGGCTCGGACTTTATAGTGTGATACCAGTAGAGACGGGGATTGGGCTTTGACACCTCTTGGCCAGATCCCAGGAGACAGCGAATGATCGTCAAATCTACGGTACCACAGTCGACGGCATCCAGGAAGAAAAAGAGTCAAGCTGTAACTATCCCTGGAGGCTATGGCATCCAGCCATCGCCCGGAGCTAAGCAACAAGGGAAGCTCGTTCCTCCCACGCGGATCAACATGGAGGGGTAGATAAAAAGCGAGCGGTCCACTCGAAACATTCTTTCTTTTCTGCACCAAACCGGTTCAGCCCGCTGAGAAGCGAGGCATGAGAGCGAACAGAACTCTTGTTGGTCAAAGCAGCAGTGGTTGGTGGGGCATTTCTTCAATGTCACAAGTTCAATTGTTCAACTCATTCCCCGAGTATCTAGCTACGCGGCAAGCGGCTTGAACACCGGCGGACATAGAACACAAAGACCGTGTCGTATTAGAGCCTATCATACAGTCCGTAATGTGATTTGGCATGCATCCACCTGTCAGATTTGTCAAAGATAGCATGACCGGAAAGTATAATCGGAGTATCTTCGTCCGCACGAGGCCGTGTCTCGCCCCTCTGTGACGCGGTTTGATTTTGATCGCCTTGAAAGATGGTGTAGGACGGAGTAGTGTTGACGATCGAGGTGGCAGGTAAACTTCAACAGGATTTGGGCCATTAGAATGCCTGGGATATCACCTCAGGGGATTTTTCGATACTGAGAAGGAAAAATCCGTGTGGCCGAGGCGCGTATCGGATGGATCGCTTTTCATCAAGATGCAGTAGACGATGACGATCTTTCCCCATTGATACCATCTGGGTGGAGATTACCGAGACCATGGCTGGCTGTCCCAAGCCTAGGAGCACTTTAGCCAGGCCCTCACAAGGAGGACACTGGACAACGATAGTTTCATGCAGGAGTGCGGAAAAAAGGGAGAAAAGTCCCTGCTGGGTCAACCAAGTCTAGCAATGGCCGGCTGATGATCGCGAATGTAATACTCCCTCTGCTGGAGGCAATCAAAGCATACGTGCTGCTGTCTCGTAAGCATTATTTTGTGGGATGTACTGTGAAAAAATCCACCACCCATTACTCCTTGGTTGAGAGCTAAATACGTGATCTATTTTATAAACATTCCTTCAGGACAGTCGAATGGTTTTTCTTTTATTTTATTTTATTTTTTTTTTTATCTATTTACTCAGTTTGATCGCTAGCGAGTACCTTATGAGTACTAGTATCTACTCCGTATGACCCTTCCGATTGAGAGAATGACTCTGGCAGCCCCAGAACCTTGGATCCTGAGGTGTCTCCGCTGAAGGGGGGGCCTGGCTGCCTGGGGCCGGCCACGAACCATTCGGGAGCTGCCGATCGTCTCTCCTCGATCCACCAAGACGGGCTGGGAGGGTTCGTCCAGCTCTGCTCGTATGGTCACTCGGACGATCGCATCCCAAACGAACCTCTTCCAAAAGCAAGGATTTACTCTCGTGTTATTTTTGATCCTACACCCCATTGTCATCATCTTGAAGTGTCCAACCGGTGTCCGATATATACACAAAAGTACATATGAGAATGCCAGGGTTTTTGTCTGTGTTTTGCCAGGTAAGCTGCTCTCCTTGCTGGACAAAGCACGAACCTACCTAATATACCTTACCCCTCCCCCCTTGTCACCGAAATTTCTAAACGCAAGCCACGAACTGCGTATCTTACCAACTACGTACATGTACCAAGTATCGAACTACATTATGTTGGTAACTTGCTGATCATCCACTAGCTTGTCTTCAGGGCAGCTGAAGGAGACACGCTTGGACAAAAAAGGCGGTTTTATCATCCACTCGCGGGCTTCAGAATAATTCTCCTTTAGTCGCACTGTCACAATTGAATCCCGACAACAAGATCCTTGAACTCATACTCATAAGACCTTTTACATCTAATGGTGTCGCATAGGACAGTGGTCGGTGAAAAATTTCCCAGTTGCAGAATCCCTTTACTTTCCAAGATAGAAGACGGAGAGTGACAGGCATATTACTAAACCTTTGCTCTTTTAGTGCCTGAGGGTCATAAACATTTGAGTACATAGGTATTGATATCTGTCAGCTATCAATGTAACTACAGGCCATTTCAGCCTGACGAGTGAAGTGGTGGTGATCCCGTGTTGCGAACGTGTGGGTACCTCAGACTACTCACGCACTAGTGGCTCAGTAGTTGTGACTAGTCAACGCATGGTCTGTCCCAAATGAGATTTCTGACTTCACTAAAAGTTTCGGGTGTGGGTAGTCGATCTGATTTCGATTTCGCTTCCGATCACAGCAGACAAGATGCTGGAACCTGTTTCCTGCATCACTTTCATGCTATTGCACAAAACTCATCATGACCCATCCCTAGATTCCAATATCTCAACCTGCTTGATAGGCTTCGTCTTCCCTTACGTTTAGTAAAAGCTGGGGAGGATGAGATTCACCCACATCGTGATGTCAGTGCGCAATAGATAATGTAACCACACCCAGCACAGAGCGCGTGCGTGTCTCGAAATATACCGCACCCGGCTACCAATAATAATAATGATACGAAGGTAGTTAAGTATTGTACTCCAAGCTTGTGCCGGACACTGCTCCCAGCGATGTGAAATCAATCCATTGGTAATGGACAGTCGAGGTGGAGCAGACAGCAGTGACCAGTGAGCACACAATCGCAATCATCTGAATAATAATCGAGAACATTGTGGCTGGCCCCAGAAGCCGACGATCTGCTGGGTAAAGAAGACTACAAGGAAAGTCGGTAATGCATGGACCTCGTTGATTGGCTGAGAGTCGTCTTTGCACTCTTGCTGCTTCGGTTTTTCCCCATGCTTTCCTCCGATTCCTCCTCTTCATGCAGCTTCTCCTTGGAATCTCCATCATTATTATTCATTAGATATTAGGATTATCAAGAGTGACCTATGGGATTTCGTCAACTATCAGCTTCTACACTCGGCCGCTTGCCAAATCCGGCTTCTTGAGTCTTGACATTGGTACCAAACACTACGTAACAGTAGCTATGAATCATTGATCCGATACAAATCATACCCATCTGTTCGAGGCTCGGCGGCAGGCTGTCAAAGAGATACACTTACTCGTCAAGCTGAATTACGTTCGTCACATTGGTCCACATCCCTAGGTTCTCCTTGGTACACGGATCAAGGATATCCACTCTTTCTAGCAAAGATGTCCAGCAGGCTATTCGCCTTCTGCTTGTCTCTGCGGGGTATGCGCTTGTGAGTATTACCATTTGATGGCCTAGTTTACTAGGTGCTGAATATGGCTTAGATGGCGGTACCACAATAGGACTCCCTCTGGACCTCTCACTGCTTCTAGTCCAATTGATGCTCTCAATTGCAATTAGTGGACCAAATCCACTTGCTATGTTAATGCACCATATTGCCTCTGTGGATCTGCGTTTAAATACATGGTTCCTTCCGAGCAGGTGGGTTGGAGCTCAGTTTCCCTGCTGCTACTTTCTTATCTCCTCTTCGCTCCCCCTGTTTTGTTGTATTTTCTTCTTGCCTCCTTCACTGTGTTTCAATTGATTCCATCCATACACAATTGTCATAATGTTGCGGAGGTTCTCGTCGACCTTCAAGAAGAAGGGAGACCGCGAGTCCAAGCAGAATGGCACTGCACCCAACAACAGCGCCGCCGTCGCCAACACCAACAACAACAACGACAACAAGCGTCACTCCAAAATCTCCGCGGCGCGCAAGTCATCGTCTGATGATGACCGTAATGAGAAGAAGGGCGATTCCGTCTCTCCCTTTGAGAAATACGCATCCGTTCTCCATGCTGCGCGATCTCCCATTCCCAACCAGACTGGGGATGGGGCCTACCTCGAGCACGAGCATACGACCAGTTTATTGCAGGATGCCAGGCATCTTGGCTTTAAGGATCTTAAGACCCTGAAGGATGTCATCGAGAGCAAACTTCCGGGGGGTCAGCTGATAGATGACAAGACCATGTTAATGGAGCGTATCATCCAGGTAAGATGGCCCGCTTATGACAGGTCCGGGCTGCACCAAAATGCTGAAACTATATTCATCGACTCGTAGCTGGTCAGCAGGCTTCCTCACAACTCAAAGCATCGCGAGGAGCTGACACACGCCTTCCTTACGGAGCTGTGGGATTCGCTGCCTCACCCTCCTCTCTCGTGAGTTTGCGAACAACTTCCACACTTGGTGGCGTTGGCTAAGAAATAATAATCAGATATATGGGAAATGACTATGCCTATCGCTCTGCCGATGGTTCCAACAATAACCCTACGCTCCCGTGGCTCGGAGCTGCGAACACCCCATATGCTCGGACGATCGCCCCATTGATCATTCAGCCCGGTGGATTGCCTGACCCTGGCTTGGTCTTTGACACGCTCTTCGCTCGTCAGACCTTCAAGCCGCATCCAAATAAAGTGTCCAGTGTTTTCTTTGACTGGGCATCTCTCATTATCCACGGTAAGCTTCTCGAGACATCACGAGGTCGGTGAAAGATTCTAATGAGAAAGCAGATATCTTCCAGACCGACTACAAAAACCCCAACGTGAACAAGACTTCGGGTTATCTGGACCTGTCCATCCTGTACGGTGACGTTCAGGAGGAGCAGAACCTGATCCGGACGTTCAAGGACGGGAAGTTGAAGCCCGACAGCTTCTCCGAGCCCCGTCTTCAGGCGTTCCCGGCCACGTGCTGTGTCCTGATGGTTATGCTCAACAGGTACATCTCCAACACTGATGTTTGGAAGCATTCGCTAATTTGAATCCTTACTAGATTCCATAACTATGCCGTCGAGCAACTAGCGGCAATCAACGAAGATGGCCGCTTTACCAAGCCCGCGGATAATCTGTCGGAAGAAGAGGCTAAGAAGGCCTGGGCGAAGTACGATGAGGATCTCTTCCAGACAGGTAGACTGTACGCAAGCATTTTCTTCTAATCCTGTGTCATCCTGCGGTGCCCCAGACTAACGGATTATAGCATTACCTGCGGTCTTTACATCAACATCACTCTGTATGATTACCTGCGCACGATCGTGAACCTGAACAGAACCAATTCGACTTGGTGTCTTGTAAGTCGGCTCAGCTGGATACCATGCAAAGCAGAAAACTAAACGTGAACAGGACCCCCGGGCTCAAATGGAGGGAAGCCGCACTACGCCCTCCGGTTTGGGTAACCAATGCTCCGTGGAGTTCAACCTGGCATACCGCTGGCACTCGGCTATTAGCGCCACCGATGAGAAATGGACTGAAGATGTCTATGAGAGGCTGATGGGAAAGCCCGCCTCGGAAGTCTCGATGACAGAGCTCCTCATGGGTCTAGGCAAGTATCAGGCGGAACTACCCAAGGATCCATCCAAGCGCACGTTCGCCGATCTGGAACGTCAAGCCGATGGAAGATTCAAGGATGAAGACCTCGTCAACCTTTTGGTCAACGCTGTTGAGGATGTTGCTGGTGAGTCTGGGTTAACCCTCTGAGTCAAAAATCAGTGACTAACAGTTGTTCTTTATCAAAGGCTCTTTCGGCGCACGTAACGTTCCAAAGGTTCTGAAGAACGTTGAAATCTTGGGCATCATCCAGAGCCGGAAGTGGAATGTGGGCTCACTCAACGAGTTCCGAAAGTTCTTCGGATTGAAGCCCTACGAGACTTTCGAGGAGATCAACTCGGACCCAGATGTTGCGGAGTCTCTTCGAAGTCTGTACGATCATCCTGACTTTGTGGAACTCTATCCCGGAATCGTGGCTGAGGAAGCAAAGCAGCCCATGGTCCCTGGCGTTGGCATTGCGCCTACCTATACCATTTCCCGGGCTGTTCTGTCTGACGCAGTGGCTCTTGTTCGTGGTGATCGTCACTACACGGTAAGTCATCCGGCCTCCTTGGTCTTTTCCCTGCAGCCGCCCTGACAGCTGTTCCAGATCGATTACAACCCGAGAAATCTTACCAACTGGGGTTATTCTGAGGTCAGATATGACCTCAGCATCAACCAGGGCTGTGTCTTCTACAAGCTCGCCACCAGAGCGTTCCCCAACTGGTTCAAGCCTGACTCTATCTACGCTCACTATCCCATGACCATCCCCAGTGAGAATCGAAAGATCATGAAGGATCTGGGCAGGGAGTCTCACTACTCCTGGGACCGTCCCCACTACACGCCTCCTCGCGTAGACCTGCTATCGTACTCTAACGCCAAGTTGGTCGCGGAGCAGCAGAACCAGTTCCGCGCAGCCTGGGACGACACCGTCGAGTTTGTTTTCGGCAAGGCCAGCAAGGAGTTCAAGCTATCTCAGGATAGTGCCTTTATCCAGAAGCACGCTGACGTTATGAGCAAGCTGCTGAACAAAGAAGAGTGGCACCGGAGCGTCAAAGAATTCTATGAAGATATCACCACGAAACTTCTCGAAGACAAGACAAGGAGATTTGGTGGCCTAAACCAAGTCGATATTACTAAGGAGTGAGCTCTTTTCTAACCGGTCCACGCTTAATACGTCGCTAACTGCATTGACAGTGTTGGCAATCTCGCTCCGGTGATTTTTGCCTCGAACCTCTTCTCCCTCCCCCTGAGAAGCAAGGAGAACTCCCGAGGCATTTACACGGAGCACGAAATGTTCAAGGTTCTAGCAACCTTGTATAACTGCCTCTACTTCGACATTGACAAGACCAAGTCCTACCCTCTGTACCACGCGTCTCAGGCTGTTGGTGAGCCGCTGGGCAGAGCTCTGGAGGCCAATATTAAGGCGCTTGGCGGTAGCAGTCTCCTTTCTGGTATTTTCGGCAGCTTCCGCGAGAACAACAATGCTCTCAAGGAGTACGGAGTGCACATGACCAAGCAGCTTTTGGAAAATGGTCTGGGGACTCACGAGATTGCATGGGCGCAGATTCTGCCCACGGTCATTGCGATGGTTCCCGGCCAGGCCCAAGCAGTAAGTACATCCTTTAAATGATTGCGCGCCTCGAGATAACTGACAAGTGATGGTTGATTTAGTTCACTCAAATCGTCGACTTTTACCTGTCGAAAGAAGGCAGCAAACATCTCCCAGAAATCCAACGCCTGGCCAAACAGGACACGAAGGAGTCGGACGAGCAATTGCTGCGTTACTGCTTGGAGGCTGTCCGTCTCAACGATATTTCTGGATTGTACCGCAAATCAGACACTACCCTCGCCGTGACTGATGAGGCCGGGGAGGTCACTATTCAGCCTGGAGACAAGGTCTTTGTCAGCTTTGTATGTTCCACATCATGACTGTTGCGCTATTCAGCTTCTTCTAACGCTCAATTATTAGGCCAAAGCCAACCGTGATGCAAGCGTCTTCCCTGACCCAGAGGAAGTGCGTCTGGATAGACCTCTGGATTCCTACATCAGCCCTACCCTAGGACCACACGGCTTCCTCAGCAAGAAAACCAGCCACATTGCATTGACCGCCATGCTGCGCGCTGTCGGACGTCTGAACAACCTCCGTGTCACTCCTGGTGTTCAGGGACAGTTGAAGAAGATTCCTCAGCCCGGTGGCTACTCCGCTTACCTGAGAGAGGATCATGGCAGTTACTCTGTCTTCCCTACAAGTGAGTGTTCTCAACCGCCTCTGACACAGCACAATCTTGCTAACGCCTCTTCAGCTTTCCGTGTTCAGTACGATGCCTAAGCTTGCGATCGCCGCCCCATTCGCAGCTTTGTCTTGTAGCTGGTGTATAGATGGAAGATGCCACGATTTAGCACGATTGGATACCTCTTTTTTGGATATTGTTGAATTAAGTTTATAGTCTAGTGTAGCATAGTAATAATACGTGCAATGCAAGTTTGCAATATAGTATTTGATCCAATTCAGCTGCTCTTGGTCGTTGCTGCCGCCTTTTATATGATAAGCTATCTTATCTTATCGCGAACCATGTCATTCTTCACCGCCAACCAGAGGTAGGTACATTGTAAACATCTATCTTCCATCTTCACTGTTACCTTCGGCGCTACCATCCACCCAATCCTCAAGCAATTGTCCAGCCCGCACGGTGACACCGCCAAACATGCCCCCCAAACAAGCCAAGGGCGAGTACATCGAAACCGTACGCAACCAACACCACTAGTCTTCAACCCTCGTAAACCAACTCTAACCCCACGCAGGACACCGGCAACAAAATCTCCCGCCGCTCCCAAATCCACGGAACGCAGCATATCATCCTAGGCGGCAAGACCGTCATCCAAGCAGACGCCGTCATCCGCGGAGACCTCTACCGCTCCTCGTCCTCGTCCTCATCCTCTACCTCCGCCGACGGCAGCAGCCGCCCCTCACAACCCTCCACGCCCTCCGTAGCCATCACAATAGGTCGATACAGCTACGTCTCACGACAGGCGGTGCTGAGGCCGCCATCGCGGCTACACCGCGGAGTACACACCTTTTACCCGCTCAAGATCGGCGACCATGTGTTTGTCGGGGAGAGGGCGGTGGTGGAGGCGGCGACGGTGGGCAACCATGTGCATATTGGGCGGGAGGCGGTGGTGGGGAGTATGGCTATCCTGAAGGACTTTGCGTATGTGCTTGATGGCGCGGTGGTGCCGGCCGGCATGGTGGTGCCGAGCTGGTGTGTTGTTGGTGGGGCGCCGGCGAGGATTGTCGGGGAGGTTGGGGAGGGGTATGGGGTTGAGGGGGCGGAGGGGGGAATGGCGAGGGAGAGGTATAGGATGGTTGGGAGGTAGGGGTTTGAATTGGTTGCAATGAATGCAGCTTTGGGATAGTGCTTGTTTGCTTATTTTATTTATTATACCCCTGCTCGTTGTGTTGGCGAGTTTGCGTTGTTCTTGAGATTTGTCTTCTAGCATAAAATCGATTGTAGATCTCAAGAAGTATATGCACATAGGTTCATTAAACATCGCAGTCATATATTATCATACACAAGATAATCCAACTTCAAGGGACATGGCTCAACCCATGTTCTCCACTTCAACTGCTCTGGTCAATCGGCTCTCGTCGGGCTCATATGGGAAGCCCGCCTCTTCGCGTGCCATATCGTTGATGAACCGGCCGTTGGGTTTGACAGGTTCGTGCTTGGACATCTTGGACGCGAGGTAGAGCCAGTTCAACACGTTACCAACAGTGCTTACTTCATCACAGACGTTCTTGATCCCGTAACGGCTCATCTCCCCGTACAACTTGTCATCCGTAAAGAGCTTGAACAGGTAGTCGGCCACGGCGTCCGTGTCTCCAACGTCAACCAGGAAACCGCTCTTGTTATTCTCGACCTGTAGAGGGATTCCACCCGCTCTGGTCGCGATGATAGGCGTTCCCTTATGGACCGCCTCCGAGACCTTCACTTCGAATCCTTCCCGTGTGGATAATTGCAAAGCAACTTTGGCTTTGGACATCAGCGCGTTCAGTACCTGGTCCGATGGTCCCAGTCGCATAACAGAGATTTGTTCGATCAAGTAGGGAATATTATGCTCTATGTGAGACACAACGGCATCGTAAATGAGCGAACCATCAGGGTCATCGATCGAGCCGTGTCCGCAAATCAACAACTTCGGAGGCTTCCTGTCAGGCAGTGCAGCGGTCAGACGATTGTAGAATTTCTCGTAGGATTCCACAACATCAAAGATGCCCTTGGAGGGGTCAAAACGGGCGATTTGAACAATGTACTCGTCTGTCATTTGTTAGTGGGAAAGGTTTCAACTTGCCCGAAGGGGACGATGCGGTCTCACCTTCAGGGACATTTATCACAGGCATGCCCGAGTTTCTGCAGGCGGCATTGAAAACGCGACCGTAATATGCCATATCCCAGTCCCGCATATTCTTATTCAGGCCATCTAACCTACAATGGAGTGTCAGTCATTTGACTTCTACTGGCAAAGGGCTAAGAACTTACCAATCTGTAGACGCTCCCATATAACCCACCATCTCTTTAGGCACGTTCTTCGGTACGAATGAGCTCACCGGGTGAGAAATGAACAGGTCGGCCTGCTTGATCAGTTCCCACATTCGGCCCCATGCTTCCGCCTGAGGCGTGTCCGGTGTGGCAATCAGGTCGCTTCGGATCTGAATGTGGCTCCGGAAAATGACGGGTCTATCCGGCGCCATTTCTTTCGCGATGGGAATCAATGCTGGCATCTGAGGATCGTCCATGATAATTACATCTGCCCCTCCTTCCGACGGAGGCCGCAACGGTCCTCCAGGAATCAACCAGTACCTCCTGGCGTTCTCCTGGATCCAATCCGTGACCTTTGCCCAGTCCTCCTCTGTGCACCGCTCTCCAGGGTTTGAGACACCTTGCAGAATGTTGTGGTTCGTCTTGGTAATACGGAAGACACCTGGTCGTGGTTTCGGTACGTACCTTGGACACAACGTCAGCTATTTCTGTAGTCGGTACCGTGGCTCCAAAGTTGACGATCACTCACCACTTAAGATCAGTCCCTAATGAATAGGAAAATCTCACAAAAGCATGCCTCATAAGGGCGACACCTCCGCCTTGAGGGGTGGCACTGAAGAAGGCGATCTTGATATTCCTTTTCTTAAGGTCGGAAGCCCAATGCTCGACAGCATTCCATGTGCGAGGTCGGACCGTCGCCTTGAAATCGTCCAGATCGGTCAAGCGTACGTGGAACGCCGTATCGACCTCGACCAAACCTAGGAAGCCGACTTGCAGCAACGGGATGTTTTCGGGGCCAAACAGTCTGGGCGTCCAAGTAAGTATACTGACATGCAACAGCACACACGCAGTGTTTCCCTCACCTGACACATTTCCGTCCCATAGACTCCGCTTGTTCATCGAGCGACCTGGTTTCCCAGCCCGGGTAGGTGGGAAGAGGCTGCTTGGACGGCTCATTCTCTTTCCGCTTCTCCTCTGGAAGCACCAGCGGGATGACGTCCAGCTCAGCCCATAGGCGCGAGCAGAGACCCGGGCAAGCCTCTGCGAGATGCTGTGGCATTGCCAATCCGATGAACTTTTCGAGGTGTTTCTCACTGAAACTCAGCAATTGGTGCACGACGAAGTCGCTGATCGCTTGAGAAAGAGGCTTATCGTCTTTTCGAGGGACTTTCTCTTGAATGAATTCGAGGAGGTACGTTGCGTCACGAATGGCCAGGGCGATGGTAGCATGTCCGTCATCAGCAAATAATACCGAGAGGCCGGCATAGACTGTCTAATCGAAGTTAGAACTCCAGAATTGGCACCTGTCTGGATTAAACCATTCATACCCCAGAAGGAGGCGCAGCCCATGAATTCTTCTTGAAATCGACAGAAAGACGACGCTGTTGGTGCACAGACGACCGCCGTCGGAAGGAGAGCATGTCGTCGCCAGGCATGATGTTTGCGCGATAACGGGTAATAGATTATCTATAAAGAGCAGAGGGAGTACAAAATGGCATTGACTCGTTGAAGTAAAGGAAACCCCTCAGATATGGACTGCTGAAGTGGCGTGTACGACCAATATTATATCCGTCTGTGTAACAGACCAGTTGGTGACCTCACCGGTTCCGACCATGACGTACCTATACCCTGAGAAAGACCGGATGCTGGTTTTAGCCGCAGCTTCCATGTGAGCTCGGGATATTGACGATAATCCATCATTGAGGTCAGCGCAATCATTGGAGAGACTTGATCCACGCAGTATATCTATATCTAGATTGATCTCCGTCACCTGAAGCTGGGTTGCTGCCGGGACCATGGCGCATCACTTAGCTCCGCAAGAGGCGAAATCAGTCCATTAATCAGGGCGCAGAATCACACAATTCCTGTTCGCTCATTGCCTGATCCATGGATGGTTCCGACGGAAGAGTTCCCTGCCAGATGAACGGACCATCTCAAAGGATCGTGGAATACATATATATAAATATTTGACAACAATGAAGACCCCTCTCAGCTCTTATCAAAGCTCTGGGGTAAGTGGGAGACTATGCTACTAACAGCTGAAACGCTTGAATTGCTTGGCTGACTCTGACTCGTGGGGGAGAACTGCTTAGTCATGGCCAACCCCTTTTATGGCCCCTCTCATCAGGTACCTATGGCTATGGTCCCATGGAGACAGTTCGATACAGGGTCAACACGGGAAATTGGGTCCAGGAGAAAAGGAGATTATTATTCATTATTTGTCTGTTAGCAATTGACTAGCAACTTATCCAACTAGCTAGCTATCTAGCCTAGCCCCTCAAGCAAAACAGCGCCGGTCTTTCTGTGGATAGTCGGGTTTTTGGTCTCCAAAAGTCAATTTGACTCTTACAATCTTATTCTCACTCTCCTCGTTTTCTGCTGCCACGTTTGAAACAGCACAGGTGACCTGCTTTTTCCTACCCCCCTCTCGGTACTCACAAGCAAGGTGCGCAATTCTCCATTTCCCAATACCCATGTGCCTGTCTTGTTTCCCTTGCGTCTTTTCTGCAGATCTCATATTAACTTTTTTGCATTGTTTTGACAGGAGAACCCAATTGACTTGAAGACTCTCAGGGTCTCGACGGTTTCTACCATCTTTCCCCTCTCCTCCCCCCTCAATCAAAAGTGCAGACTGTCGCGTGAGATTGCGACCGAGTCAAGTCCGCGTACAGACAAGGAACCCTGTTATCAACTGCTCCGTTGGTCGCGACTCCGACAGTCGCCTTACACTAGTCAACATGGGTGGACAAGTTTCAAAGATGCTGGGGAAGATATTCGGCACGAAGGAAATGCGGATCCTGATGCTGGGTTTGGATGCTGCCGGAAAGACCAGTGAGTTTCAGTGACGAGGCAGACGAAATGGAATTGCCGGGAAGCTAACCAGCGTCACCCGCAGCTATCCTCTACAAGCTAAAGCTCACGAATCAGGATGTCACCACTATTCCTACTGTCGGTTTCAACGTTGAGAGCGTCACCTACAAGAATGTCAAATTCAATGTCTGGGATGTTGGTGGACAGGACAAGATCCGGCCTTTGTGGAGACACTACTACTCTGGTATGAAAACATCACGTTTGGTGCAACATCTCATCTATTAGGGTACTTACTGACATTCTGTGAATCGCAGGCACCCAAGGTTTGATCTTCGTCGTCGACTCGAGCGACACTGCCCGTATGGAAGAAGCTCGCTCGGAGCTTCATAAGATCATCAACGATCGCGAAATGAAGGACGCTCTGTTGCTTGTGTTTGCGAACAAACAGGATGTTCCCGGCCGTAGGTTTCCACAAGACTGATTGACCAGGATTGACGCTGACTCGATCTCTATCTTGCAGATTTGAGCCCGGAGGAGGTCACCAACGCATTGCAGCTCAACAAGTTGAAGGACAAGCTGTGGTACGTGGCGCCCAGTGTTGCTACGGAGGGTACTGGAATCTTTGAGGGACTTGTAAGTGGCTTCGTTCCAAAGTCAAACTGCTCGATCCGCCAAATAGCTGATTTTTTTGCAGGCTTGGCTTTCAAACAACGTCAAGACTCAGCCTCAGAAGTAATTTTCATGTCCCGTCCACAAGATCGTGCCGTAAATCAGAGGTACATTCACGCGGCCTCGTGTACAACATGCCCCCTCCGTCCATTGGTTTTAAGATTTCTTCGTTTCATGTCCGTTCTGATGACAGACGACGCAGCATTCCGACTTCCGCTCTTATGTGCCGCATGGTTTCACTTTTCTATCTTCCGTTTTCGCTCTTCTATTTCCTTTTCCTCCATGATATCCCCCTCTGTTTCTGTGCGGGTCATTCATACATACCCTTTTACTAATAATTCTCCTGTCGTCCTTTGTAACTCTGACTGTTCAAGCGCCATTCTTGTTGAATACAGCTGTTTCTGTGACTTTCCGTGTAGAAAGAACCCAAATAGAAGGCAGATTGGACCAGCACATACAATGAACCTTAGCATGAGCTATTTTTTTCTCTCGCAAACTTTTCCATTTGATCTATTCTCTTACCTTCACATGATGGCTATCCTTGAAGAGCATCGGCTTGGGTCGGGCTTGGGTCGGACCTGTCAGCACTCAATCATTGACCATCCCACCTGGGAATCCTCTCCGCCGCTTGCTGGCCCGTTCAGCATGACGGAAGATCGATCCACCAACAGGGCTCACCAAGGGACACGGAGTAAAGCTCCCAGCCTGTCGGTAAGATTGCGTGGATCATTCCCGGATGGTTCAATGCATCGTCAAAATTACGTCGATCCGTAGGATGCAAGCAACACATCAACACTCTTCCTCATACAATACTACAGACATCAGATATGTTGACTTGGGCAACAGATCAATCCTCCACGAGCGGGCGTCCGCTTGACTAGGCTCGGAAACATGTCAAACTGACGCAGAAAGGTGGCGCAACGGACTTGATATCCACAGAAGCCAACATGGCCACACGAGAACATAAATAGCACACTGGACTCGAGCTCCGCCGGCTCGAAAAGTTTCTCTTATTTTGGAGATTTGGATTATATCTCTGATTCAGTGATTATCGGTATAAGTCAAGTCAAGCCAAGCACAAGCACAAGCACAATCAAGCATCAAGCATCTAAGCTACATCAACTCCACCGGTCACAATGCCCGATTACAGAAAAGGAGAAAAAGTCCGCTACAAGCCTGTCGGAGGTATGTCCTTCCTCAGTTCACCAAACCCAATCCAGGAAGATAGCTAGATGATAAGCTCATTCTACCAGGCCCCGAGTCCAAGACCTCCGAGGCTGTCGGCATCATCCGCGAGGTTGCCACTCAGCCGACTCAAATGACGGGTCGCAATGTAGCTGCCTCGGACGAAGAGCCACGGTACACGGTGAGTTACTACTTCCTTCAGTGTGTTGCTGCGGAGCTGACGCTGACGTGGGGGGGTAAGATTGAGAATGCTCGTACGCATAAGCAGTCGGCTATCAAAGAGTCGAATATCTTGGGGCCTGAAGAGTAGGATGGTTTATGATCGAGGAGGACGCTTGGATAGACGAGAGAGAGGGGAGAAGGCAATGGTGTGTTTCTAGAAGGTCGATGAATGATCACTTGAATTATCAGGCCTAGGCAGATATTGAGTAGAATGGATGGATTGTCTGAATACTTTGCATAAGCTGCAGTAGCCGTAGTATATTTCTACATAAGGTACGCTGCCTACACGGCCGCATGGAACTGCTTGTTTTCTTTGCATGTACAGATCAGAGCTTGATCGAGGAAGTGTAGCTAAATGTTATATATCGGCCGTGACTTTTTCACACAATGTAGGGAGGTGGCTATACAGACTTCAATGCTGACACAATGTATCTCACTTCTTGGCTGATACTCTAAATGCAACGTAACTAGAACTAAGAGCTTGGCTGCATGGAGTTAGCAACCCATGCGGATATATTAAAGCCCCAAGGTACTTAGTAGCCACCTTTCTCCGGGTTAACTGAATTAAATAATTATTCCAACGACATTGTTAGACTTTCGAAGAGCGTTATGATGCTATCATGCCAATATAATATTTTATATACAAGAATCGTACGTTAAGTGGTATTCTCGTTACTCGTTACATCGTTTGGACCTTCATCCTCAACTATGCCTCCCTATGGGTCTCATTGTTGAAAATAGACCAATGAAGTGAAGACATCTGCAGCATTCCCATTCTCGAAGTGCCATTTTGATAGTCGTGCTTCACAGCTCACCGGGCCAGATGTCGTTAGCAATTTCGCGAACAAGCTTCAGCTTGTTGATCATGCCATCCCAGTCAATCGCGTTACCCTCACGGTGACTGGCAAACCCACACTGGGGGCTGACACCAACTTGCTTGAGGGCCTCTTCAACGGTAATGTTGTTGCCTTCAGCAATGAACTCGGCAGCGTCGTAGACGCGCTTCTTCATCTCCTCCTTGTCCTCGAGCTTGGCGAACTTGCTGGTTACAACACCCAAGATGACGTTCTTGTGGCGAGGTAGTTCCTTTAGAGGCTCGAAACCACCAGCACGGGGAGTGTCGTACTCGAGGTAGTAGGTATCGACGTTGAGCTCCTTGAAGAGCTTGGTAGCGATGCGGTCATAGCCACCCTCGGAGAAGTGACGGCTACCAACGAAGTTACCGCGACAGATGTGAACACCGACGTGGAAATCGGCAGGACGCTTAGACAGCAGCTCGTTGTATTGCTTGACGTACTTGTCGAAGGTCTCATCGGCAGTGGCTGTGTTCAGAGGATCGGCCTTCCATCCCTCCAGCATCTTCTCCGAGCAGAAGTCTGGTGTCTGGGTTAGATGTCTCCTGTGCAGTCAAAGACATGCGATATCCAGGGTTCTTACAAGCAAGGTTAGGGTCATCGAACTGGACGTTTCTGCAGCCGGCATCGTACAGGATCTGCAGTTCCTCCTGGTAGGCTTTGGCGATATCGCTCAGGTACTCGTCCTCTGTGCTGTACACATCCTTGGGGAAAGCCCTGCCGTTCTTGTACCGAAGGTGGTACCAGTTGGGAGCAGCAAGGGTGAGCTTCACGTTCTTGACCTCCTCGGGGGCCACCAGGCTGGCCAGGTGCTTGAACTGGTCGACATATGTGCTGCCAACGTGCTTGATCTTGCCAGTACAGATGACAGTCTCACCAGGCTTGTGGCCTGCTTCCAGGAACGCAGCAACATCAGGAGCATAGAGGCGGAAGATATCGGAGTCAAAGTCGGTAACCTCCTCGAAGCCCTCGAGACCAGGGAAGAAACTGCCCCAAAACACTGAATGGAAAATCAGATCAGCTTGATCTCCACGCATACCAGGAACCCTTACTGTGTCTGCAGTATTCTCCATCGGAAAGAGCGGGATAGCCCAGCTTCTTCTGAGTCTCGACAATATCCTTGATATCCCTGTCCTCGACAGCCTTGAGCTCGGCCGCAGAAGCCTGTCCCTTCTCGAATGCTGTCTTGACTTTCAGGAGCTCCTCAGTCCGGAGGAGAGAGCCAAGGTGCTCGGCACGGAAGGGCGGGTTACGGTGAAGCTGAGCCATGGCGAGTATACAGAATCTTACTGAGCTTCGCCACCAGAACTATGAGCTTAACAGAGATGAAGAGCAACAAGCACGAGGATGTTTGGAGGAAAGAAAGATCTCGGTGACAGAAAGCTGAGGGGGCAAATTGACCCCCTCCCCAGCACAGGGGCTCATGCGAAGACGATCCATGTATTCAATTTGCCGGTTCTTCAGTCATGCTCAGACGTGCCGATGACATCCACCTCACGAATCTCAGCCCCACATGTTGTGTCTCTCCACATCTTGAAGGTCAGGCCCGATGTCGCTGAAAAGAATGAGGTTTCATTGCAGCCAAAAGACTAGGTTCTATGGAAGTACATGAATCCAACTCAAGGAGTCAAGGGTGATGTGGTGGGGCGCATGAAGCTCTCCAGGTTTCCTCCTACATTAAGCGATCATAAAGCAGGGCATAGCTCATGTAACCTGTCCGAGGTATTCCTGTACACTTGTCTTGCGAGGGTTGGTAAATGTAAATCCTCTTCCTGCCTCCCATGTCAAGCATTGCGGAGACAGGCTCCACAGTCAAAGGGGTTTTACCGATTGCTGAGGAGAGTCTACACGTAGTAGATAGGAGAGTCCTGATATATCGCACACGACTAAAATATTCTGCTAATAATTGGAAAGTGGGGAGTTCCCACTGATGAAGTCCGACTTCATGAGGACAGACTCCGAGATCGACCTTCCCCTCCAGTATTTATTATGGCGAGAGAGTATGGTAGTTGTACTTGTGGTATGTAAGTGGGGATCATTCGGCACTTGGTCCTTTTGTCTTCCCGAGAGACGGTTTGTCATCTCCACTCTCACCGCCTCCACCGCCTCCAACGGTTCACTCGAACAGAGACAATCGACAATCGACAATCGACAATCCATCTAGCTACACCGGCCTGACATCTCTTTCCATCCAATCCGATATGGAGATATGACAGTTTCACGCAAGTTGCGGGATCCGTCGTCATGTGAAGCTCATTGAGGCCACTGAGCGCTAACGCTAACTCCATAGTCAGCAACTCGGACCATCAATCATTGCTACAATGTCCGCAGAGACTTCGCCGTTTGAGTCGCTACCGAATGAGCTAATTGATGAAATACTCTCCAATCTTGCTACTGATCCTCCTTCGTGGTCTCGTTTCGACCAGCCCCCGTGCGTCCATATAGCCAAATCTGCCACCCGTGACCTCAAAAACCTATCGCGAACCTCCTCTCGCTTTCTAGAGGTCACGCGGCCGCGGTTGTTCGCACATGTCTGCTTTGATATCAGTGAGGGAGAAAGCTTTCTACAGTTTGTCCAGAAATGGAACCTATGTCGAAGCGTGACGTCCGTCCTGGCGCGGGGAAATACCGGTTCAGATCCTCAGGACGACCCCTCATGGTGGCGTAGGATTCTGCACCATCTCGATCCTCTGCGTATCACCCTTCTGGCGCCGCCGTCGTTTATAGCAGCGACGCTAGGAACCAAGATTATGGATGGACATAACTGGGCTTTCCAGATCTCGTTGCAAGAACTGCAATTGGAGAGGACAGAACGGCAGGTAACACCACCTCTGTTCTCGCATGTCGAGGCGTGCGCGGGCCTTCTAGCAGCTCGGGAGTGGTCATCGCTGCAGTTTAACGAGTCCTCCTCCTTGAAGGCATATAACCATTATGAGTATTTTCTCTTCCAGGTCCCTTCTGTGTTTAATAAATGGGGCTCGTTGTCCCGATCGCATCCAGAGAGTGTCTCTTTATCTCTCTCGCTCAACAAGTTGACAGCATTCCATTACACTGCAGTTTTTCCATTCTACAACCACGTCAAACTAGTGCTGGATTCTGTGAAGTTGATGACAAGTCTGCACTCGCTCAGTGTACGACTGGCACCATGCCTGAACGACAAGGCCACAGAGCTGGAACAGAGGGGCTCTATGGATCCAAGCGATCCGTGGATGGAGCTTGCGACGGGCTATACTTTAGTAGCACATGCAGTTCGGGACTTGGGAAACAAAAGTCTTGTACATTTCTGCGCATGTGACTACGAGTCTGACGCTCTTCGGCCGGAGCTTTCTACTATATTAGCAGATGTTCTGGGTGACAGCGAATGGGCCCATGATGGACATGGGAACTGGGTTAGAGGAGCGAAAATGTGATCGAGTCAGTCTATAGGCGAATTTAATTTGCGTAGCGCTTGCGTCTTCTAGTGCATACCTATTCCAATATCGTTTATTTCGGAGCCTCAGGCATCAAGAACTCTATCCCACTACCGTAACCCGTTAACAAAGCCAGATGTTGAGATGTTCAATGAATTAATGCTCACCTGAACAACATGCCACACCCGTTCCTGCTTGGGTCTTGAACCTGCGATGGATTTGTTCATCCCAGAACCATCGTGGCGTAATATTGTCTCGTGGTCGTATGCCTGAGTTATTAAACCAGCACATAACGACATCGCACCACACGCTCTAGGTCTATATTCATATCAAAATGTCTTCATCGGGCAATGCCTACGCTGCCGAACCAGCCTATCCGATATTGGCTCATACACTACTATCCAGTCATACCCCGACGTCTAGGATACCAGAGCAACCAGAGAAGTCAGATCAATCATCTATCTGGAATCTAAGAAAGGACATCGAAGAGGCATTCGAAGGCCCATCCAGTGTTTTCCGCTGTGGCAGAGTAATCGGATTCTCAAGACTGAAGAAAAGAGCTCAAGAAGACGATGACCATGATTTCATCGGCCAGGTAAGATCGTATCTCTTCCAATGTGACCTGCCCAATGGCAGGTCATAGATCTGTATACACGACCCTAGAAGCCATCTCACGCACATCATTTTGAAGCATATACACATCTCCATCCTCTATATGTAAATACTTAACTAATGTCCACAGCTCCCCCGCTACCTCCTCGCAAAACACCTCCGCAACACACCATCCTCCCCACAACCAAAAGCCTTCATAATTCATCCACCAACCTTTGACCCCTTCTCCCCAAAACAGCTCCTGACTTCTCTCCTTGCTTCACCCGCAACACCACCTCTCTCCCGCAACGAAGCAATAGCCCTCCTGGACCACGTCCAACTCCTCCCGGTCTTCGACTTCCGCGCCGCAGTGCAGGCCATCAGCCAAGTCGCGGACGCCCTGCAATCAGCCTCAGTATCTACTGGGGAGGGCGAGCGCGAGGACAAGCCCACTCGCACACTCCTCCTCATCGCAGGCCTCGATACACTAACCGAGGATATCATCCGCGCCTCGAACCCCGTGAAGGGGGCTGCCGCGCTGACTGCCGCGCTGCGAACGCTGACGCAGCTTTCAAGGGCGCATGGCTCGAACCTTGCTGTGATGCTTGTTAATACGCGGGGACTTGGACCTGCGCCTGGCTTTCGCCCTGGGACTGGAGCCGGGGCTGGGGTTGAAAGGCAGCAATCGCGAGTGGACTTGCGGGTGCCGGTGGAGGATGAGGGCGTCCACTCTATGTTTCATGCGGAGACGTCGACACCGCTGCTGCCGAGTTTGTTGATGAGGACCCTAGATCAGGGTATTGATACGCATGTTCTGGTTTCGATGGTGAAAGAGGATTGCATTGTGGAGGTTATCAAGGATCGGGTGGGAGAGGGTGTGGGGAGGTGGTGTATTTGGGATGAGAACTCCGTGAACGTTTGATAGGGTCAAATTTGGCTTGCCATATCGGCCATATGTGATTCCGCTCTATCGTACAATATCTATCAAGTATACCTTAGGTCATACACTTTTCCCGGCCTGAAATCATGATGTACCATCCATACGCCAACGATATGCAGGATTCTCTTTTAGGCCACTTGCAGCCTGGATTCCTAGAAAACGGACCAACTCCATATTCCGTCCCAGCTTCCTGCGCAAAAGGGTATCAATCAACCACCAAGCGACTCACTCGTAGCGGGTATGCGAATTCTGTAGCAACCATCCTGCCTTATCTCCAGACAGGCGCGGCGGGAAACGACTCACTCGCCGCCATTCTGAGCATTTTCCTTTTCAGCCCACATCCGGAGAACGGCCCTTTCAACGACATTCTGAGCTTCTTTCTCGCATGTGGCAAGGTCTTGCTTCAGCTTGTTCTCTTCGAATAGAAGTTCGGACTGGTGAACCTTGACCCATTGCTTGTGTCTCTCGCAACGCTTCTTCGTACACACTCCACGGGACAACTTCGCTAACTCGTCCTCGTCCTCGTCTTCCGTCTTGGTGCCATTCATGGCTGCGTCGCCATCCGCATCGACAGCGTCCGGATAGCTGGAAGCAAGTGCTTCAGGAGTGCCCTCCTCGAGTGCTTTGGTTCCGAGCTTGGACAGTCTCCAATCATCGAACTCCTCGTCTGACCACGCGAGGCGTGTATCGAACCCACAGATATCCTTCCACCCCCCCTTTGGATCTGTTTGCTTCAGCTTCTCGACAATGCTCTTTGATCGCTGACGGATGAGTGTCATGAACGTCGAACGCGTGTTGAGCATGTCGCGCCGGTGGAGAAGTTCGTCTCGCTGTTTGCGCAACTGCTCGAGCTTTGTTGCCTCGTCGTGAGAATAGGTCAGGCCCTCGGGATCCACGTCCAAGCCCAGCTTCTTACTCGACCTCGCTCCCGTCACAGAGTCCTCCTCGTCTGGCGGCGGCGAAATAATGCGCTCTCCAAGTTTACGGAACTCCTCCGCAGAGGAGACGGCCATGACGACTGCGTGGAGATCACCAGTTGTAAGAACACCTCCTCTGCTGCCAAGCTCCTCCCATTCTTTTTTGGCAGGATCCTCGGAGGTTTTGTTGAGTTGCTGGATCCGTCGACGCATGAACTCCCGGCCGTGCTCGTCAGAGCAATACTTACTGGGATTCTTTCCTGTCACACGAGCGGGTTTCCGACAACCCTTTAGTCGACACATCGGTTTCCACGTCGTCCATCCTTTGCCGTCCGCCTTGCAATTCGGGCCTGATGTGCGTTAGCTCACTTCAGAGTACAAGCTGTCTAAGCTGAGACTCACAGATGTATTTGTCTATCAAGTCCGCATCTTTGGGATCGATGTTGATGCATTTTCCATGAAACCAATCATCGCATCCCCCGTCACATGCAATCATCCACGTATGATCATCACCCTTGCGACAGATGCAGAAAACCCCGTCATCCTCCGACGAATCTTCCTCTGGCTCTCCCTCCTCTTCCTGTTTCTCTACTGTCACCTTCTTGGCATTCTTCTTCCTTTTCTTACCCTCGGGAGCCGGAGAGCCGGCGACAGATACGGATCCCTGCTTCTTGACTCCGGGCGTCTTGCTGGCACGTGTCGAAGAAGGGGTGTTGGAGCGACGGCTCTCCACATCTTCGCTCGCAAGTTCGTCTATTTTGCGTTTCTTTGTCGTTTGTTTCTTGGCTGTCCCTTTCTTCGATGCACCGGGGCCCGACTTCCTTCTCCCGGCTGCCTTGGTGGAACCAGACGGCGATGATCGATCTGTCGATGATGCTCTTGAGGCCAACTCGCTCTTCAGATCGGCGACTTTCCTCGGCGTCGGATGTTCTTCGGGCAAAAGGGTGCCGTCAAGTTGTGCGAGAGCGGGCAGGATCTCGGTTTCGTTGCTTGGGGGATACTTGTCCAACGAGGGCTGCAGAGGCTCAATTTTCACCTCAGGTGCAGCTGTAGTATGATGATCTGGGAGTCCGTTCGTCCCACCAACGTCTGGGATATCGTCATAGAGGTCGGCCCAGACCTGTGTTACGTTGACCCCGCCATTGTCAATGACGGGACGCTCGGGTATCCGAAACTGACGATGTATCTGCTTTGCTCTCTCAAAGCCAAAGAACCCGCATTGTCGCCAGCCGAGAATGCCAACGATCCGGCCATCCTTGACCACGATATTCGACCGGATCATATCGTTGTGAACTAGGCAGAGCTGCTCCGTCCCCTTTCTATCTTGAAACAATATGTCCCTTTCGGAGTCCTCGACGCCCGGGGGTGATTGAGCGTTGAGTTCGCCGCAGACATACGACGCAGAATCCGGCGCGGAGTCGACGATTGCAAGGCGCTGAATAACCCGACGGCATTGTTGTTTGAAAGCGCCAATTTGTTCAATCGTGAGATACTTCCAGGCAACCTCCAACGACACACCGGGAATTCTAGACTCCACGGTAACATTCTTTCCGTCAACTGTGCCACAAAAGTATATGATGGGTGTCGCAACGCCCAGTTCTTGAAGAGCATCCTGCGCCCTTCTAGCAGCGCTCAACTCGTTCGTATTAACATTTGAATATCGTTCCGCAGCCGCACCAGCCGCAGGTTCCTGGTCGACTTTGATTAGAACGCTGCCAGCAGCGTATACCTCCCTTGTCCCAGGCACATTCAGGGAATTTTCCGGAGTGCAGGATGTTCGCACTATCTCCTCCCAATACGCACTGGCTTCCGGTTCTGCCTGGTACCAACCATCGTAGCGGGGTTTGAAGTCATCGACATGCGGGGCATAGCGGCCGTATTGCGGGCTTCGAGAAAGAAATGGATCGGTCGGCGGAATCAATTCTGGATTTGTCTCGTAAGGATTCGTGGTGGATGGGTCGCGACCTATTGACCCGCTGACCTGCCTGGGCTCCGCAGGCGCGGTTGCGTCTCCAGCCATTGCAATGTGAGATCTTTGCACACGGCTGAAAAGAAAGATGTCGTGTTAAATGAGGGCAGAAGTATTCGAAAGGGTCTGGATCATGTATACAAGCCGATGCGACAAATTCCACCGGAATTGTCCCAAAGAGAAAGTTTGCAGCTGAAGGCTAGGTGGTGAATATCGATCTCGCCCGTGAAGGTGATAGCATCCTGGTAAGGCACCTCTCTCGGTAAAAGTCTAGAAGAACAGCAACTCAAAGGTGCTATAGTAGCGCACTCAGTCGTCGAGGACTGGCACGAGTCGAGCCTTTCTGAACAGCCGTTTTGCTGAACAAGGACAGCGACCAGTTTCGGGGTGGATGCGGGCCGGTTGAATCCAACAACAGTGGAACGACCGCAATCTCGCTGTGGTGCGACAAAGTCAATTCAAATCAGTTTAAAAACCATGATTTATTCACTTGTGATTATCAGGATCTCTCAGAATCTTAGGGGTGGTAAGATCGCATGCCATCAACTGCGCGACCGGCGACGCGGCGAGCAGAATCGCATTCAAGGATTTGGCAGTCGGCGGCCGGACTTACTGAAGGCGGTGAGATTATCTCCGAGACGGCCCATAATGTCATGTGACACTCTTCCCTTCTGGGTATTATTATGCCTACCACTCTTTCTTTCAGTGCTTGTTCTACAATTGGAGAATCCAACAATCAAAGAGGGGATTATTATGGCCGATCCTCGTTTCTCACCTAAGGTCAGCTGTGACAGCGCAGGCTGACTACATTTCATGGGTGACAGCCCAGCTGAATGAATGAATCCTTCTGAAGGATGAGTTCTGGCCAAAGCTGCAGAGGGAGAGGAAGATTCCAGTCAGTCTCTGATGCGATTACAAGGGTTCAGGCTCCTGAACTGGTAGCCCTTTGCACAAGATACGGAGTAACCGGAAGGCAGTGACTATGACTCGCTGTCCGAATCAGATTATGTCCAGCCGGTGTCTCTAGGTGAGGTCGAGGTATGGGGTCAGGACCTGTGGCAATCATGGTTGTACTCAGCACGGCCGTCACATGTAGACGCAGTCGGCGAGTCCTGTCTGCCGTTAGCAAGGTCAGGAATTGTGAGCTTGTCCGTCGTCGAGAGCTTAGGCAGTACTGAGATTATGATGACCAAATAATACCGATTGCTCATCTCTTTTCCCAGCTGGTTCTGTATCACGCAGAACGAACGCCGGGATCAAAAAAGTGAAACATGCCAATCTCATGATGTTTACGTTGGCTTGGCAGGAATAATAGTAACACAGATGAAGAGTAGTATCCAGACTAGCGCATGGTGGCAAGGTGTGTCTTCGGAATGACCCGTTGAACTGTCACAAAATTCAAGGTCAATGTGAAGTCCTTGATCAAACATACGAGTGTTCTCACTCCTGCCAGGGTCTCGGTTCTCGAACCATTCTCATTAAAGTTGAAACGCCGATGAGAGACTTGGGGCGAGATGCTAAGCCACGGGCAGCACAACAACTAGTCCAATCCCGCACGGCTGAGGAGTTCCGACTGACGAGTAAGACTGAATGGAGCGATCAGGTGGAGACCATCAGAAAAGGCATTTGACTTTCCTCAGGATTCAGCTCGTCCCTAGTCTACTTCTCTTCCATCTCTTGAGTCTCGAATCTGGAGTCTCTTTGTCTGCTGGTCCATCCCCACCTTAAATCCCCTCATATACCGGGACTAGGCGGGTGGGTGATCCTCAGAATTTGAGGACTGGACTGGACCGGCCGATCGATAACTACAGGACCATTGTTCGTCAGTTCCGCGATCCATTTGATTCGAGATTCCAATCTGACAACTTTGTACTGTGGAGAATAGTCCCAAGAATTGAGACGTTGGCTTGAAGCTGAACCAAAGCACCGCAAAGTCAATACTCTCCGTCGGTCTTTATGCGCTGATCGCCCACTTGTCGCTTTTCTGATGTCGAGTGCGCTTTCAATTCCTGCATAGAATTCAATCCAGGTTTCGCTGTTTTTCTGAAATCCCCAGTGTTCTTCGTTTTGGCCAGAGGACTGCTCAGCTAGTTTCCAGTCGTTTGGAGTCTGGGAGACATTCTTCACCACCTGTCGCGATCCCGGCCATTAACACCCCGCCTTATCATCAACAATCAACCTCAAAAGATCGGCGTCAATGAAGATACTCGACCATTAAACCGAGTTGATCGTGGTATAATTGAAGAATATCTACAGTGTGTCGTCGCATCTTAGCTACGCTCGTTTCCAGTACTGAACTCCGCGTATACTGGAATCGGCTGGACAGTACTTTTGCTTCTGCTTGGGATATTCCATAATCGAAGAAGCGCAGAGTGTTCAATTGATGATGCGCCGTCGTCCTTTATCATTTATGAGAGCTATCTAGTTCAATCTTCAATCCTGAGTTTCTATCCGCGTTACCACGCGGAAATCAATTTCAGAATAGATTATGTCCGATGTTTCGGAAGAAACAGCTGCAAATGAGCCACCCGCACAATCCTCGCAGACGCGGTGGGCGTTCATCGATGCTTCAAACAATAGCCGAAGCAATCTCACCCGAGTCAAACGCCATGTGATGCAAGAATATATGCGGCAAAAACGCGGTGGCGAGCCGCAACCAGACAATGATAATGGCGAGTCTGTGAAGGGAAGAGAGGAATCACAGCCAAAGGTTCGCAGGCGACCGAGGAACAAGAGTGCGGGAAAGAGTACCACCGAGAAGGAGAAGAAGGATCCTGGCAAGGGTCGGAGGAGAAAGAGCCCGGACGAGTCGACAGATATGCAAGTGGGGGTCGAATCCAAGCGCGAGGATTCCTTAGGGGAGGCTTCATCGACAGGGATTGGGGAGCGTCATGTCTCAGCAGCTGCAGGCCAGACGAACGCGGATACTGTCGGCTCTGTTTCATCCTCCGACTTGCCCAAATTCTATGCATCTGGTGACCAGAGCAGCAACTCCGAGTCTGACAGCCGGTCCCCGTTGTCCTCTGCCCCAACAACTCCCTACGAGCTAACCCTCTCCCCCAAATCAATTCTCAGCGCAGCGCGAACTGACCCCTTCAACACTTTGCCTATGGATTTGGATGCGGAGGGTCGCAAACTCTTTGACTTTTACGTCAACGAGATGCCGGCTTGCTCTTATGGCAACCACTTCCGGTCCCCTAAGGCTCACAATTGGTATACGGCCGTATTTGTCCCCGAGGGCATGAAAGGCCCGGTCGCCTTCCAGAACACGATTCTCGTCCACGCGGCCAACACATGGGCCTGGGTCCGGAACGAGGAGGAAACGAAGATGACTCTGGTCCATCGTAACCGGGCCATCTCCATGCTCCGCGAGCATCTGGCTGCAAACCCCGGAGACATTAGCGACGTGGCCATCATTGCATGCCTCAGTGCAGCCGGTTTGGAGGACTTTGACCCCCGGCCGGGGCACAAGCAGATCAGCTGGATTCACATGCGAGCTGCTCGGGAGATGATTCGAGCGCGCGGTGGGCCTGCGGCGTTCGAGAACACCCGGCTGGGGATGTTGATCAACTGGCAGGACTATATTCTGTCGGGGTATGAAACTCATGGGCCGAGCTTTTTCTTCGAGCCCAATCCACCTATTCATTCACAACCTGATATTACCGAAACTTCGCTACCAATTTCCTCCTGTCTTGCCACCGATTTTGAGGGCGTCCCTTCTACGTCCCCTCCATTCTCCCTCAGAGATGAACTCCAACACCAATGCAACGAGTTCATCGAGTTCCTCAAACGCTGCGAGCAACTCGCCCTCCACCAGCAAACACACACCAACCCCGCCATCGCACCCATGCGCCATACTGCCTTCCAACCTACCTCCCTTCTATATCAGATTCTCGCCGCCCCGCCAGGCGTCCGATTCATCGCCTCAGGCAACCGCAAACAATTCGTCGCCCGCCTCGTCGCGCTGATCATGTTCAACGCCGGCCTATGGGACTATCGCTCATCCATCGCCCACAGCGAGACCTTCCTGCGCACGCTCGAGCAGGCCGTGCTCGAAAGCGAGGTCAACATGAGCGGCTCAGTCGAGGCCCTGCTGCAGATCATGTTGGAGTGCAACGACGGGACGGCCACACCCAGCACCAGTCCCGACCTCCCCTCTGTCTTCCTGCTGGATGAGCTTGAGCTCAAGCCCGCCTCGCCTGATTTCACGCAGTACTCGTCCACTGCGCGAACGCCACACGGCCGGCCTTGGTTCGCCGGACGGATGCTCAAGGTCGCGAAGCGCCTGGGCTACGAGACGTGGATGCGCGTCAATGATTTTCTGCTGGGGTGCTTGACGCTGCAGGTGTGGGAGGGCTCGGTGGCGGGGTGGGAGGAGGCACTCCGGCAGGAAATTCTCAGTGCGCCGCTTACGAGTTATATTATGCCTGCGTTGAGGTGATATCTTCTAGTCCTGGACGTCTTCTCTATTCATCATTCGCATTTATGGTTTGTACAAACAGGGTACGGCATGGTTGCTCGGCGTCGCTTGGTTGATAATCGAAGTATATTCTCTCTATACAGTGAACAATTTTATCTTCAGACACTACACTTAATATCTATATCCCGATTGCAAACTCTTTCCCCTGTGTAACTTGCAATGTAACACCTGCCTTGACATCCTCCCGCGAATCCAACCCACACCACCGGGCCCTGCGACGCTGCCGAGCCGGCGTACGGGTAGTGAACACCTCGCCCACCTCCTCGAGGGATTTGCCCGCTGTCTCCGGGTAAAACGCCCAGACAATCACCGCCGCGGCCCAGTTGAACGCAACAAAACAGTAAAAGTACTTGTACTGCAGGGTAGTCAGCGCAATGGGCGAGCACTGCGCGAAAACGAGATTGAGGCTCCAGTTCGTGGCAGTCGCGATGGACGAGCCGCGGGCGCGGATGGCGGTGGGGAAGATCTCGGCGGGATACAGCCAGGAGATGAGGCCGAGTGATGTAAAAAAGAGCGAGAAGACGAAGAACATGGCGATGGCGGCGCGGAGGGCTGCAGGAGAGGAAGGGACCGAGGAGTCCGCGTCCGGGGCGAAGTTGCCGTAGTAGCGGGCGAGGGTGGCTTCGACGCAGAGGGCGGCGCCCATGCCGAGGAGGGAGGGGATGAGGAGCTTGCGGCGGCCGACGCGGTCGATAAAGAGCAGGAAGACGGTGTTCCAGAACTGGGCGAGGGCGCCCCAGACGCCGGTGATCATGAGGGTGGTGGAGGTGGGGAGGCCGAGCGAGCGGTAGATGCGTGGGCTGTAGACCTGGATGACGTTTGTGCCGGAGCATTGGGTGAAGGCCTGGATGCCGCAGGCGAGGAGCACGCGGCGGCGCCAGGTGGGCGAGGAGAAGAGCAGCTGGCGCCAGGAGGAGACGACGGTGCGGGAGTCGGAGGCGACGCTCTCGCAGATCTGGGTGAACTCGGACTCGATGAGGTCGGTGTTGGTGCGGGTGTGGTTGAGATGCAGGCGGTTGAGCACGGCTTTGCCGGCGTCCTTGTGGCCTTTTTCAATCAGCCATCGGGGCGACTCTGGGAGAAACCAGACTCCAAGGCCGAGGATGACGGCGGGGGCGGCTTGGACGGCTAGAGGGAACCGCCAGGAAAAGGCGCCCGTGTGCAGGGAGCAGCCATATCCGACCCATTGCTACAGCAGTCAGCGGTCAACTGTCCGCGAAAAGAGAGTCAGAGGGACATACTGCGACGACCACACCCAGCCCAAGCATCCACTGCTGCATCGCACCGAGAAAGCCACGAATATGCGCCGGAGAAACCTCGCTCTGGGGTCGGTTAGCAGAAGAGCATGTCGAGTGTGTAGGATGGTTGTTGGACAGCACTCACACAGTAGATCGGAATGGTGGTCGACATCAAGCCAATGGAAAAGCCAGCAATCAAACGGCCGACAATCAACATGGCAATGTGCATAGCTCCAGCCTGGAGAGCAGCCCCCAGGGCGGCCAGGAGAGCGCCTACAAACATGACTGGGCGGCGGCCAAAGGGGTCGCAGATGTAGGGGACCGCGATGGACCCCAGAATGGCTCCTCCTGTGGCATGTTAGATCTAAAACTCATCCAAAAAGCAGTAACGGGATGAAACACCATTATAGGAAGAGACAATGCCTCCAGTGGCTGCATCAGAAGGGTGATTGAAATGCTGCAGAAAGGCCTCTTGTTGGAGCGTTGACCCAATCACCCCCGAATCGTAACCAAAGAGAAAGGATCCTAGAGTGGCAAAGATACAACAGAGAGTGACAAGTAAAAAGGTCATGATAGATTAAACTGAACAGCAAATTTCAGAGATCATTGTCTGTTGTGAACCATTCAAGTCGTTGAGATATTTTCTTCCCCTTGTCTAGCTGGCTAGGGGGATTGTGTAGAGTCTTTCGCTGGGGTCAGTCATAATTAAGACTGGGAGATCATAAAGTATGTATAGTTGTTGGCTCAGGTGGCGACTATTCAAAGTATAATTCCTCCATTGACCATGATTGTACTATGATTAGGATTAGGATTAGGACTACGATTATAAACCTTCTTTAAGCATGAGGGGATTTTCTATGTAAGACAACTGAATAATCAGCAGCAGATGGAGAGTCGGAATGACAGATACTGTGTGGTATGGAGTACATTTTAGTGCATTCATTCAGACTAGGATTATTCATATCCCATTGCCTCCGGTTGGCATGCTTTCGACCGTTACTTAGGAGAATAGAACAGCTATCTCTTATTAATATCTGTCAAGTACATCAGGAGTAGTAGTATCCTTACAGAGGTACCTACAGTAAGTCAGCAGACTGAGTATGTATCCACGGAGTAGAGTGGGTGATTCAGACCCATCTCTCCATCTCGGACCAGTGGACCCTCCTGTTCTTTTGTTCGCAACTTCTAGCTTATCAGATGCTCTAAAGGCGTCACAGAACATTTTTTTTTTATTTCCTCTCCAAAGATTCGGTATCTAGTTTTTACGCAATTTATCTACCGAGGCTTCTTCGAACATTCGATGATTACGCTACTGGTGTTAGCCAAAGCCTTTGGTGTCTTGTCTGAGAGTTCAACCCTGTTGCGTCGCTGATCAGGGAGATAATCATCCAAATCATCTCACTCTGTCGTTCTCACTGTCTCATCGTCTATCACTCTCATTCTTCTCTTCTTCTAGACCGGTTCTGGCCCGATCAGTTCATCCCAGTCGTGAAATATCCTGGTTGACCCAGTTTGTGCGCCCAAAGGTGCGTGAATACTTTTCCGACACTTCTCCCACAGCTTTTGATATATCTACAGCTCTACGAGAGGCATACTGCACAAAATACTGTTGTTCCGGCATTGCCGTATTCCCTGTCCAACACCATCCCTGTTGGTTTGTCATCTTTTTATGCTCATCCTTTTTGCGCCATTTTCACTGCTCTACTGAAAGCGGAAGCACTGACCAACCACGGAAGCATAAGCAGCCAGAAGGGAAAAGAAGACCACAAGTGGGACGCCGACTAACTTGGGGATCGCCGTCTTTTATTCGACTATTATTCGAGCATTT
This sequence comes from Aspergillus lentulus, assembly GCF_001445615.1. Classification (NCBI taxonomy): domain Eukaryota; kingdom Fungi; phylum Ascomycota; class Eurotiomycetes; order Eurotiales; family Aspergillaceae; genus Aspergillus; species Aspergillus lentulus. The sequence continues at coordinate 950,827 of NW_028322122.1, forward strand.
TCACGGTCCTGAATGTCTCTTGGGCATCCATAATTCTGCCGATATTCTACTGTTACTCAGGCCGAGTGTGCGCCCTTCTTTGTTGATTTTGACTCATCCCTCTTCGGTCGGAGTACTTACTGTTCGGTCGGACTTAAGGCTGTCTGGCTCCTGTCGCCGGGAATACGACCCTTAAGGGATTGGGATCCCAGTACCTTTAGAACAAAGTTCCATTGTGGACTCTTTATTGGCTTTAGCCGCAGAGATTACTTCATCCCTCTTCGCCTTTTCCCTCTCTCTTACTCAGACACACTCCTCCGTGTGCCTTCCATGACTCTTGCGGTAATCCTCCGATCTGCCCCTCGTGTGCGATAGGTCTTGCATCGCCACGCGGGCCGTTATTTCATTCCTCTTCCAAATCTATCAGATTCGTCCCCTTGCATGAACCCTTGCGCCAACGTCATCGTCAAGAATGGCCGCCAATTCCAGCCCGTTCGCCGGCGCCCCCGCCGAGACCTCTAACGAGGACGATCCCGCATCCGCATCAGATACACAGTTTTACAACTATGACGACTCGAATTCATCCGCACTCCCTGCTCATCCTCACGATGTCGCTTCCAGTCATGGCCATCTTTCCGATTCGAAGACGAAGGAGCCTCTTCCCATGCAGAAGCGGCGCCGGGTGACTCGCGCCTGCGATGAATGTCGTCGCAAGAAAATTAAGTGCGATGGGAAACAGCCGTGTACCCATTGCACAGTCTATAGCTATGGTAATTTGGCCTTCATAACCATGGATCTTCGGTTTTTCTGACTTTGATACCGCTCCAGAATGTACATATGATCAACCCTCGAACCGGCGCCGAAACCCTGCTCCGCAATATGTCGAGGCACTTGAGAATCGTTTGCATAAAGCCGAAGCCCTTCTCCGCGTGGTTCTACCCGACCTGAACCTGGACGACCCCCAGTTTGACGTGCATGCGACCGAGCAGATGCTGGCCGCCATCAAAAAGGAAAAACCGCAGCCGCCAATGCCAACCGCAAGCGCCCCTAAAACCTCGACTGCTCCTGAACCGACAACAGACGCAGCGGACGGTGGTGCCGGTGACGAGTCGCTGTTGGAGTCTATGGTTGAGAATTCAGGCTGCCTGGATCTGGATGACCAGGGTCATTGGGATTATCATGGACATACCTCCGGTATCATCTTCCTGCAACGATTGCGCAAGCAACTTGGGGCTTCAGACATGCCGGTCCCGTCGTTCCGAACACGGGTCCTCTCTCAGATGTTGGATAGCCCTAAGTCGACGTCCGATTCTCCGTCAGATTCCTCGCTACCCCCCACTCACGATCTGCCCTCCCGGGATGTTGCACAGCGTCTGTGCCACCACGCTTTGTACGAGGGATGTTCTCTTATGCGGTTCGTGCACGAGCCCAGCTTCTTCGCCATGCTAGATCGAATCTATGATACCCCTCCGGAGCAGTTTGGAAACGAAGAGAATTCGTTCTTGCCGCTTCTGTACATCGTCATAGCTGTTGGTTGCTTATTCTCGGATGACGGGGCTGGTACCCTGGATATTGCAGGTTATGAAGGCGCTATTGGTCAAGGGTAAGTTGAGTTATAAAAATGTCCCTCATCGGCCGCAACTGATTTTTTCCGCGTTACAGATTTCAATATTTCAAGGCTGGCCGGCAACTCCTGGACATCACCGATTGCCGTGATTTGACCTCGTTACAAGCGGTTTGTTTCATGGTCTTGTTCTTACAATCCTCCGCCAAACTAAGTACGTGCTATTCGTATGTGGGAATAGCGCTCCGTTCGGCTCTGCGCTTAGGCCTGCATCGCTCTGTAGCCGCCGACTTCAACCCCATCGAGCGAGAGTTGCGGAAACGCATTTTTTGGGTCGTACGGAAGATGGACGTCTACGTGAGCACCATGCTGGGGCTGCCCCAGATGTTGAGCAATGACGACATCGATCAGGAGTACCCTGTGGATGTTGATGGGCAGTTTATCACCAAGGATGGTATTTTGCCCATGCCGTCGGATTATACGCCCTTGATGGCAGGGGCCAATGCCCATACTCGGCTGTCCAACATCATTCTCAAGGTGGTAAAGTACATATATCCAGTGAAGAATGCTCTGCATCCGTCCAAGTCGGATATGCGCTACATGGTGAGTCATTCCAAGATTCGCGAAATCGAGCGCGACTTGCAGACCTGGATGGAGGAACTGCCTGCAGCTCTCCGTCCGGGGACGGAGGTATCTCCCCAGTTAGAACGGTATGCACCTCTTTTCCTATCGCGTCTGCTGTCTGTGACTAATGCGTTCACAGTATCCGACAACTGTTGCGAATCAGCTATGCTCACGTGCAGGTTGTCATGTATCGACCCTTCTTGCATTATGTGTCTAGCGGGTCACAAGCTCGAGGTGTGGACCGGCGGTCATACGCTTGCGCCGCCGCATGCGTGAGCGTCTCACGAAATATTGTCCATATTACGACTGGCATGCACAAGCGAGGATTGCTCAATGGTTCCTTCTGGTTTACTATGTACACGACCTATTTCGCCATCTTGTCGTTGATCTTCTTTGTGCTCGAGAATCCCGACTCGCCGACGGCCAAGGACGGTGTTTTGAAAGACGCCATGGAGGGCAAGAACACTCTGGCCGGACTGGCGAAGAAGAGTTTGGCGGCAGATCGCTGCTCGCAGAGTCTCAATTCTCTGTTCAAGAACCTCCCCGAGCTCTTGAAAAACCGCCAGAGCTCGGTGAAGCCTGTGAATCTCAAGCGTCCAGCGCCGGCCGCTGTCTCTCGGCCTGCTGCAAATGTGAAGAGTCAGCAACCTGCGCCGGAGATAGCGCCTCCGCAGAGAGCTAGTACATTTCCGCTGCAACTACTGAGCCGACAGTCCAAGGCCGAGGCGAGCAATACACCCAAGAGCTTGGACGATAGTCATAATTTTGGCGGTGGCAAGATGTATCAGAGCCAAGTCAATACCCAAGTCAGTACCCCAACGTGGCCTCCGTCTACCCCGGAGCCCCGTACCGACACCACCACGACGACGCCCGAGCCCTTTATTGCCGATCAAGCTCGCGCAACGACCACGGCATCTCCAATGCCGGGGATGCATTCGCGAGAGCCCTCGTCGGGGCAATTCTCAGCACAGCAGTTGGCCAATACCGGAAATTTGCCGGACCTCATGCCCATCATGTTCCCATCCGACGATCCCTTTGCCTATCCCACTCAACCAATGTCCACATTGGAAGATGACCATTTCCGCGTCGACGGACTGGGCCTACAGTCAACGAATCAGTTCGGATTCGACCCGTCATCGCAGGGGTTACCGTCGTCGACCTCGAATGATTCACCAATGGGTGCGGTGTCCACTCCGACGTTTGACAACTTTGGCACTTTCCCGCTTTTTAATAATGGAACGTCAACCGGCATAAATGGCACACTCCCGCATCGTGTCGTACCGCAGAAGCAGCAGGTTATGAACCAAGCTCGGCTGCAGTCACCCGTGTCGCATAGCTCGACTCCTGGCAGCGGCACCGAGGCGGTCAACAGCCCCGACCTGGTGTCTATCCCCAATCAGAACTTCATGTGGCAAGGATACAACTTCCAGCCACAAACGTTCCCTCAGGATTCGTCAGGGCCGCAGCAGGTGCCGACGACAACTGAATCGCAGGGCTTTAGCATGGGAATGAACGAGAATAATGAAATGGGAGCGGGCCTTGACATGGGGTTTCTCCCTCTAGACGATATCTTCGGCGATCCATGCCGACCAAACACGCTCGCCAACGACGACTGGATCCAGTGGATGAATGTGGGAAGTTGATGAATGGTGCAGCATATGATACGGTCTGAAAAATTCGGTTTTGTTCTACGAGATAATGAGAAACTAGTGTACGGTCATGTCATGTGTTTGGCGTTCAGGACTGGTATATACGGAGTGCCTTTATTCTATAGGTTAGTACTGGTAGTTTAATGTCAATTACACATATTCTATTCAATCAGATATACAATCTATCTGGCTTTGGTCTAGTTCACTAGTCTACAGTATATACACTCTATTGAATTGAATCAACTTCTCCGCGGCGGCTGGTACCAACTCCAAATATTCAAGCCAACCTTCGTCCCCGACGTGACGGGCAGCGCCGCATGCCATGTCTCGGGATACCCCGTCCCATCGGGCCTCAGATTCTCCCAGAAAATCGCATTACCCTTGATAGGTTTGAAGGTGATGCCTTCTCCCGTCCCCCTAGCCCTAGTTTTTCTTTTCTGTGTTTCGTCCCTGTCCCCATCTTCCAGCTCCGACGCATCCTCGTCCTGACACTCCAAAAACCGACACCACCGCCTATCAACCGGCATACGCAGGCGCGGGAAATTCGTCCCTCCACCGGTACAGTTATCATCCAGATAAACCATGAACGTGCTGGCGCGGTCGCCGCCGCGCGCGACGGAGCCTGCCCAGTCATAGTGGTGCCTGTAGTGGCCGGAGGCGTTGTAGCGCTGGGCCCACATGCGCTCGATGTACAGGTGCGGGCGCCACCCCTGAAAGGCGCGCGCGCGGTCCTCGATACACCGGACGGTGGGGTCGCGGTCGAGCAGGGCGCGGTCGGAGAGGCGGGTGGAGGGGTCGATGCGCTCGGTGATGCCGTTGTAGATTATGCTGGGGGTGTATTTTCCTACGCTTTGTGTCTGTTAGTGAGGCTCGTGTGAGACGGGGGGATGAGGGCGGAAAGGTACCTGATGTCGACGAGGTGGTCTGCTTCGGGGGTGGTGAGGAAGCCTTCGATGTAGATGACTAGGGGGGTGCGGGAGAGGAAGTGGATGCGGTAGGCTGGGTCGAGGGGGCAGTCAGTGGTGATGCCGTCGTCGATGCTGATGAAGGTGTCGTCGAGGAGGTTGAGGGCTTGGGAGGGGGCGAGGTCATCTGCGTCTTGGTCGTTTGCGCCGTTGGGGAAGAGGTAGTCGGTGGTGGATGGGCTGAGGGGGGATTCTTCTTCTGGGAAGAATTGGCGGAGGAGCGGGGCGAGGACAAAGAGGTAGAGAGGGAGGAGGTAGAAGAGGGAGGACAGGACGGTAGAGAGTTTGATTGACATGGTATATGTACAATTGTGAAGATATACAGGTCTATGTGCTGATGTAGGAAAAGACTGACAATAAGAAAAACGGCGTAAAGACGGATCAACCCATTGATGACAGAGGTTCAATTGAATTACAGAAATCCAAAAAGGATAGACTTGAGGTCTTTCAATACAATTTTGATGGACAATTGACTGGCATCGTCGCGTGTATGAGGGTTGAATCTGACGCCTGCTGATGTACGGAGCCTGGAGAAAGGATTGTGGTGGATCCAATGTCCTCTTTCACCGCTCTGCTGGTATCTATATTCATCATGCTCGAGTATACAAGTCCTCTGTTTGAAATCAGTGTACAGCTGGACGAAAGAAGGCTATCAGAGGCTCTAATCCAAGGCTCACAGCAGATGAGTGACATTGTTGCTGGAGTTGAATAATTCAAGGATTCCTGTACAGCTTCATGCACGGTCGAGGGCTAATGACACGGTTCCTTGTGTCTGACTAAGTCGTACTGTCTGCGTTAGAGATCTGTACTCCGTATGTCTATTGGGAGTGAGATGAAAATATGTTGTTGCCTGGGATCAGGGATAAATTGATGTTATTATTAGGCTGCTGCAATGAGGCTAGTTACTACTGCCTCACCTCCTTCGGAGGGCAGTGGTCTCAACTCATAAGTCTTGACATGCTCTCAGCACACCACAATTTAGGACTGACGGTAGGATTGACATGCTTGTCATCAGGCTGTCATCAACTACTCGTTGTCACCCTAGACAGATAGATACTAGTGATTTCGCTTGACCAGAACTGAATCAGAAGTACTCTCCCTAGTTGAGCAGTGGTCATATCCTCGACGGATCTGTACCGAATATTATTGCTAATCCCGCTGAATTCGCTGCTCAAACATACATACGAGACTAAGGTACCTAGGAGTAGACTAGGTCTAGGATTATATTGAGGTAGCATTATTACGAGCAGGATTGATTTGCTGTCAATAATAACATGCCAAGTTCCCGATAGTATTATCTTACCCCGGATAAGACCGGGCCTGCCTCGGACGATCCCCAATTTGGTGCTCACGACGAAGACCCGACACCGGTGACTTGAATGGTGGATTAATCCAAACTAATCATGGAGGTGACCACTGTCGGCGTCTCTGCAGTTTTACACGTGTCAGAGGATGAATAATGGCTCAGACAGTAAGTTAGTGATCGGATGATGGGTACTCCATAAACTGGCCACCTCAACCTCCAAGTCCCAAGACTCCCATCCACGGGGCGGGAGACGAGTTGCCAAGAGAGTGGCCGTGGTTCTGTGGTGCAACTGGGAGAGGAACTCTTGGAGTCTTGGTCTTCTTGTCGCTTTGTCAAAAATAGGTAATGAGTTTCCATCACGACCTCGCTTGTATTATTATTAACTTTGGAGTCCTAGGCCATTATGATCACCAATAATATGAACATCTTTCCTCTCAGAATTATTATTGCTCCTTCGAGTCTAGCAAGGATGCGGGGTTTTTTGGAGGTAGACGGAATCGTGTAATTTATCGGTAACTCCTGGTATGGTTTTGTTCTGATGTTGCCTTAGCGCCGGTGAGCTGCTCGGATCGGATTAATTGCTTCACCCGGCAAGCGACCTTCTGTTCAGTGTTGTGGGATCTTCTTCTGTAGATAATTCTTCTTCCTAGACACTGACAACTTCCATGAGATCATGCTCAACGTGAGCTATGATTTTTGCTCAAAAAATATCTACATTATGATGGAATCACTGAACTCGTCTGATCTATCCTCCAGGTCACGGAGAAACTCAATACAAGAGCCAAACAGGCGTGGACGGAGCAGTACCACTGGCTGTTACCAATCAGGTGCACTGTACTCTGTAACTTGCCTAACCTAACCGATCAGCACAGCCCACCCGCAATTTTCGTCTCGGCCAGTCATGTGTCGTGGCTCGACGCCACTCAGGCTTGGGCCCGCATGGCTCTTGGCCCGGTCTTGTCCCTGTCTTGGGTTGTCCCTCCGCCCGGCTGTGCAATGCGCTTTTTCCTGGGCTTCTGGGCTTCTGGGCATCATACTTCTCCTACTCTCCTAGGTAGTCAGTTTACTCCCGTACGACTTTCTGGGCTGTTATTCCCCCCCTCCTTTTCCCACAGTTGTTGTCCTTTTTTACCTTGCGCCCGGCCCAAGGACAAGAACCCAAGCATTCCCCCCCTCTGCCTCCTCTTCCTTTCTTCCAAGACTTTCCTCTCTTCTATCCATCCATACCCCCCCCTTCCCTCCTCCATCTCCATCCTCTTTTCTCCCTTTCTTCCTATCTTACTCACTTCGTTGAGAACTCTTGTCTACGTGTGCCGCGTGTACACGACTTTACAGCTTCTTTTGCGTTGTCTTTTCGCGGCGAGTCTTGCCGATCATTTTCTGGCAGACGACGTCCGTCGCTTCTCCGATAAATTGATTCTCTGACTCATTTTAACCCTTCTTCCCTTTCCCCCCTCTCTCCCTGTGGTGAGAAACACGATTCATCGCAGTTAACTTGCGTTGATATCCTCCCTTCATTCTCCGCTGCTCCCAAGAAAAGGGACAAGAAATCAGTCTTGGCACAATGTCTGAACACCAAGATAACGCAACCAACAACACAACTGCTTCGCCTTCGGCAACGGCAGCCCCTATGCCTGGACCCATCTCGCAGGAGCAGCCTTCGTCGCAGCCTGCAGCTACAACCCCAGCTCCTGTGTCTACTTCGACCCCTCCCGCTTCCGTGACTGCGACCGCGGCTGCTGCGACCGCGGCTGTTAGTGCTCCCCAAATGAACGGAACTCCTCCAAGTGACGAACAACTTTCCTGCTTGTGGCAGGGTTGCTCTGAGAAATGTCCTTCTCCAGAGTCACTTTATGTAAGTCTTTGTCATTTCGTCATACCCTGCATCTCTTTAATCGCCTCATCCTCGGCAAGAACACCCTCAAACCGGACAACACAAACACCTGGGCTACTTGAGCAAGACTGACAGGATCAGGATCACATCTGCGAGCGTCACGTCGGTCGAAAGAGCACCAATAACCTCAATCTGACATGCCAGTGGGGAAGTTGCCGCACCACGACTGTTAAGCGTGACCATATCACGTCTCACATCCGTGTCCACGTTCCTCTGAAGCCTCATAAATGTGAATTCTGTGGAAAAGCATTCAAGCGTCCCCAAGATCTCAAGAAACACGTGAAGACCCATGCCGATGACTCGGTGCTTGTGCGGTCGCCTGAGCCGGGTGCCAGAAATCCGGATATGATGTTTCATGGAGCTGGAAAAGGTAACGACGAATGCCGATTTTGGCTTTGCAATTTTGGAACTGACATGATCCTTCTTGATCAGGTTATGCTGCTGCCGCCCATTATTTCGAGCCATCTTTGAATGCAGTGCCCAGCCAAGGATATGCGCACGGTGCTCCCCAATACTATTCGTCTCATCCCCCACACCAGCCGTCCAATCCTTCCTACGGGAACGTATACTATGCTCTCAACCACGGTCACGACGGCCATGCTTCGTATGAATCCAAGAAGAGGGGCTACGACGCTCTGAACGAGTTCTTTGGCGATCTGAAACGCCGTCAGTTCGATCTTCACTCTTACGCAGCGGTTGGCCAGCGCCTCCTTGGTCTTCAGAATCTGTCTCTCCCTATCCTGACCGGTGGCCCTGTGCCTGAATACCAGCCCATGCCAGCGCCCGTGGCCGTGGGTGGTGGCTACGCCCCTGGTGGACACGGTGCTCCTGTCTACCATCTCCCCCCAATGAGCAACATCCGCACGAAGAACGACCTGATCAACATCGATCAATTCTTGCAGCAGATGCAGGATACCATCTACGAGAATGACGATCATGTTGCCGCTGCTGGTGTTGCACAGCCTGGAGCCCATTACGTTCATGGCGGCATGAGCTACCGCACTACACACTCTCCCCCCACGCAGCTTCCTCCGAGCCACACTGTGGCCACTACCTCTGCTAGCTCTTCCATGAGCAACCCTGCCACACACTCGCCTCCCACTGGCACTCCGGCTTTAACCCCTCCCTCCAGTGCCCAGTCGTACACCTCTGGTCGTTCTCCAATCTCCATTTCCTCCGCTCATCGCGTTTCGCCGCCTCACCATGATGGTGGCTCGAGCATGTACCCCAGACTCCCATCCGCTACGATGGCCGACAGTCTGGCGGGTGGCTACCCCAATGCGTCGAGTGCTGCTCCTCCTTCTACCCTCAGCGGCATCTTTGATGATGATCGTCGCCGGTACACTGGAGGCACTTTGCAGCGTGCTCGTCCCGAAGAGCGTCGCCTGTCCATCCAGATGGACACCTCTCACGACGGCAAGGAGGACGGCGAACGCACGCCTACCGGCAAAGCCCGTTCGTCGGGTTCCAATTCTCCAGTGCGCATTTCGGCTAACCTCATTGATCCTGCACTGCACTCGAGCAGCCCGTCTGAGGCCGAGGCGGCTCTGCGCACCGCTCAGGCAGCTACGGAAGTGGCCGAGCGTGCCGACTCGCAGTGGGTGGAGAAGGTTCGCCTCCTGGAGTATCTGCGTAGCTACATTGCATCCCGCCTGGAAAGGGGCGAGTATGACTCCGACTCCGAGGGCCGTGCTTCGGCCGCCGCTTCTCCGAATACCAAGCACGATGGACGCATGGACGGTGTGGAAACGAGTCATGCTCCCATCACTACCGAAGAGCCTTCTGCGCCTCCCGCAGCCAAGGCTGAGTCTAACCACGGTGTGATGTATCCCACACTTCATGGATTGGATGGCGATGAAGATACCAAGATGCACCATTAAATCGTGGGTTATTTGTTGTCGTCACCGGATTCCCCTGTCTTTTAAGGTTTCCTTTTTCTTTGCCAATGTCGATCCAGCCTTCTCATTTCTCTTTCTACGGAGTTGACCGGGTGTGGACTTTCCTATCGTTTCTGTCTCATTTTTCAATTCTCGGACTGGGCTAGTTCGTCTTGTGTGTGATTACCATATTTCATTTCTCTAACTGTTCCTCTCTCTGCCGGCTGAGACTCTTCTTTGTGCTGTGTATGAAAGCTCATTTCTCAGAACATAACTCAATGGACTTGTGTTTATTGACGTAACAGTGTACTCGGCCAGGTAGCATGTAGTCGATTGGCCTGTCTGTCTTGCTCTCAATGGTCAACAACCGTTTTCAGCGCTTTGTTTGCTTGCATGGACGGCACTTTGCCATAGGACAAGACCAGTGCTGTATGGAACCTCCACTGCGGACTCTGGTGGTAGGAGTCAAAACAAGGCAACACTGAGAGGGTTGGCTCAAAGTAGGATAATGAAGATACTGATTTGCACCCAGTGTAACCATGGGGAAGATGCTACAGTGTCAATTATTGATCCTGCTACTGACTACTGATCCTCCTGAGGTCATAGTTCACTACTTCACATTGCACGAGGCGATGCTCTCCCCCACGGGCCACGCTAAGCCACATCCGGACGGAGTGACGCAAACAGTCGATAGTGCGCAGGTACCTTACCTGACTGGAGCAGTTCATGTCAGGGACTGAACTAACTGGGCTGATCTGGGAGATGGAAAATAAGCATACCATAAGGAAGTATACTACTTTGACAAAAACAGACAATTGATTGCTCTCACCGGCTTCTTGTTCCTCGTGTGTGTTTACAAATTGTCGAGTAATGATGGTTCTCCGGAACGTTCCAGGCTTCGATTGCGCTTGGCCTTTGCCTGATCCGGTAATGTTCCATTGCATCGATTTCCCAGTCTACTCAAGAGTAATCTCTGGTGAACTGTCGACGATAGGCGATGAGGTTGACGACCAGGTTGATTCCATTCGATTCATCGGTTTGTTCAGAGAGTCGGTAACTCATGAGATGTTGAGGGTTTTCTGTTTGTAAATCGATGTGATTATCGATAAGTGGGTGATCAGCATGAGCACGAGGGATGTCTTGCTGATGATCGGTACGGTTAATACCTTATTTACCATGTAGTTCTTCTCGTCAACTCTTCCTACCTTACAGCCAACTGGATCTTCGAGGGTGGTCTTCGGCTTGTCTGGATAGATTGCGATGGATTTTCTCTCAAACAAGCAACAAATTAGGAACATTGACTTTCCATGTTTCCTCCATTCCTTCGGCGTGCTCCACCCTCGCTTCTGTTTACGGCGGCTGGGGAGGATCCATCGATGGGGCATGGTGGTATTGACTGGATGCGAGTAGCATCTTTAAGACTGGGGGAATCCTACGATATCAAAATATTTTGACCTCTATCTCCTTGTTCTACAGGATCAACAAGTTCATCCTGCGTTTGAATCTAGGTGAATGGTGGTATAATTGAATTCTTGTTCCCCACGCGGAAGAGGTCACGCCCCAAACACAATCGGCGCGTTATCGTCACTGCGCCATCAACCATCACGAGCAACATCATCATCAATCTCCTCACCATCATCACCACCATCTTCTTCTCTCTGTCCTCTATCTACCTATTCCTTTCTTTTCCTGCCCTAACATTGGACACAAACCCTTGTCTAATCAAAACCCCCCTTTTGTCCAACTTGAACCTATCCTTTCAAGGCAATACTAAGCCTTACTTAACGCACGTCTATTTTTTTTTTACCTCCGCAAGTGGCTGGCTTCCCACCCCTCCCACCAGCCACTCACAGATCGCGTCGCCTTCTCTGCGTGGTGGCAAACCCGTCATCAGTTCCTTGGGTTCTTTTCTTTCTCACGCAGTTCATCCGAGTTTGCGACGAACACTGGGATTTTCCCGGCTTAGGTTTTTCCCTTCTGTTCGTTTGGTCGCCTCTCTGTTTTTGCTTCTCTGCTTCCGTCTATCCGACTCTGCTTTCGTCCTTCCCAAACTGCATCATACGCCGTTGCTAGATATCATCGAAAACAAAGTACGCCTATTTCTCGTGGTTGATAGTCGATCAACCCATATTTGTTTACACCGGCTTAGTCTACCAAACCAAACAAATCAACAAACAATATCGACAAGAAATGCCTCTATCAAATCGGCGCCGCGCGCGGCGCAAGGAAATCCAACTGCAGGAAACATCAGACGCGGAGGCTCCGGACTCGTCGCCATCTCGGCCTTCGAATAAGAAGCGCAAGGTCAGTGACCTGACTTAAGCTTTTTTTTTTGTTTGCGATCGGGATGTGTTTGTGTACTGAATCTGCTCCCACAGGTTGATCACCGTCCTTCCCCTCCTGCCCGTCCCGTCAAAGCGCAAGAATCCGCCGATGAGGCCGACGACTCGTCCCCCGAAAATGAGCTGTCCGCCAACCAGGACCTGGTGGACATGGTCATATCCTGTCTGAATGTCGCCCGGGAAGAAGTGCGCGTGGCACGGGACCACTCGAACAAGAAGACGGAGAACACGCAGAGTATCCGCGCATATGCGAAAATCGCCGGCCGCAACTGGACCTATTACGTCAAAACACTGCATGTCAATATCGGACGCGAACCGGATCGCGAACCGAAGTTGGATGAGCAGTCGAGTCCCGTTACGATCGCTGCAAGGGCCCTCCCCGACGTCCATGTCGATCTGGGCCCGAGCAAGTTCGTCTCTCGTTTGCATGCGGAGATCTTCTATGACGGCGGGGAAACCCCTTCCTGGCACATTCGCGTCAATGGACGCAATGGGGTTCGTCTGAACAACGTCATTCTGAAGCGCGGGACCGATGCGATTATCTCCTGCGGCGACATCATCGAGATCGCCAACACCCAGATGATGTTCGTCACTCCGGGCGACAAGGCCAATATCCATCCCAGTTTCGTGGCGCGCGCCCAGCGCATCGCCAATGGTGAAGAAGAATTGCTATCGTGGGATCCCACCCAGCACTCGCATCCCCAGCCATCGCAGCCGAGCGCGGTGATGAACGACCAAACCTCAGCGACCGCTTCAGCCGGCGCCAGCGGTCAGCCATCGCTAGCCCCCGCCCCGCAGTTCCTCAAACGCCAGGTGACTCCCCCGCCGCGCTCGCCAGATACCGTCGGTCCGCGCACCGCCAAACAGTCGCCGCTCTATAACCGCGGGATGATGATGGAAAGCACGGAGGAGATTGACTACAGCAAGGACTCGGCGAAGGATCTGAAACCGCCATATAGCTACGCCACTCTGATTGCGCAGGCGATCTTCTCTAGCGAGGAGGAGAAGCTCACTCTGAACAGCATCTACAATTGGATCATGGACAAATACGCCTTTTACCGGCATTCCCAGAGCGGATGGCAGGTAGGTCGTCTTCATTTTTCTTCTTCACCGTCGCTGCCCGCAACTGACAACTGACAAACTTCAGAACTCCATCCGTCACAATCTATCGCTGAATAAGGCGTTCCAAAAAGTCCCTCGGCGTACAGACGAGCCAGGAAAGGGAATGAAGTGGCAGATTGCCGCGGAGTACCGCGAAGAGTACTGGAAGAAACAGCTCCGAAAGGGAACTACTCAATCTTCCGCCCCGTCGTCGCCAGCCACGAAAGAGCCTGTGTCGCGGAGTGCTAACAACCACTCCGAAAACGTCTTCAATGGCAAGAAATCGCCGGCAGTGTCCTCCCCAGGATTTAGCTCGTTCCCCGTAGCACCCGTGGAGGCCTACACGCCGGAACGGGGCTCGCGGGTCGCTCGTGGTGTCGACCATCCTCTCCGCAACACCAATGCCCGGGATTACGAGGAGCCATCCCCGTTGCCTACACGTTCTGCCACCAAGAATCACGGGGCCGGCAGCGCATTGACTCGTGCCTATGGACTCTCTGACAACGTGGTGAACTCGCCGCCCGTTCTCTCGTCCTCGTACTACGACGATGGCCCGTCGTCGATGATTACGCCGGCCCCGCAGCGGCAGCAGCCTCGACTTCCGCCTCCTAGCACAGCCCAGGTCCCGTCCAAGTTCATGCCGATGAGCTCGCCTGCGCAATTCTGGAAGTTCGCGGACATTGGTAGCACACCAGCACGGCCAGTGCCCGACATGAGTCCGCTCAAGGGCGAAGTCGGGGATGGCATCGGCAGTTTCCCAAGCAGTAGTCCTCCGCCGCCGAATCTGGTCAGTCCCAGTAAGCCGGGGACATCGAACGGTCTCGGACACGGACGGACGCTTCCGCCGCTGCGAACCGAGCCAGGAGACCTCGGGGAAGCAAGACCAGGTGTCAACGGTACGGTCAAGTCGGAGCGACCGATGGCGCCGGCGGGGCCGGATGCGGATGATGATGACGAAGGAGGATTCGATCTCGCCAGGTTTGTTCCCCTTCTTTTGATTTGATGAATGGCCGATGCTGATGGTGTCTATACAGAGGTTTCCAGCCGATTGGATCATACCATCGGCAACTGAGCAATGCCGCTCGTGCGAGTGCAGCGACCTCTTGATACGCTCGCTAATGGATGACTATGTATTCTATGTACACCTATACCGATTGTATTCGACTAAGATTTGCTGGTTCAAAAGTCTGACATGTTGCAAACTGATACATTACTGTGTGTTTTGTTTTCTGCTTTGCTTTCTTTCGCGTCGGCTCTGGCAGCACATCCGGCCGTCCGGAGTCTTTCTTTACATGTCCACGGGATAGAAGCCTGAGGTTCGCAGCGGGATGGCTTGATGCATTTACAACAGGAACGAAAGGACTGGCGTTGGGTTGCTTGCTTGCTTGCTATGTCATGTACGGAGTACTGGGGGGGTCTGATCTCTGGACGACGCGATGACTAGGACGAACTGTAATGATATTTATTTGCTTTTATCTTTTATCAATTATCCCTACAGACCCTAACTTAGTCTACCTTGACAACCGGCCAGAATCTCTCCTCCAACCACACCACCTGCCGCCACCACTGCACACAGCGACCCATCACATTCTCACGCTCCTCGGCCCCCTTGATCTGCCCCGCCAGCTCATCCACCACATCCCCAATGCGCCGCACAAACGCCTCAAACTCGGGACTCGTCCAGTTCGGTATGAACCGCGTCCGCAGCGCACCCCCATCGGCGTCCTGCTCCGGGCCCGCCGTCGTTTTCCTAGACGCGCCACACGACGCTGCAAACCGCCACGCCTGCAGATAACACGCCTCGGTCGCCCACAGCACGACCATCCCCTCCAGCAGACTCGTCGCCGCACTCCCCGCCGACATAAACATATCGATGTACGCCTGGGTAATCCGATTCGGACCAAAGTACGACTCCTCGGCCCTATCCTCGCCGCGCACGCACTCGCCCCTTTCCCGCTCCTCGTCCTCCATGGCGACCGGCAACGCCGTCAAATCCAGCCCGTACTCATCCGCCGTGTCCTCGAAGAACTGCAGCTCCGTGCGGATATTCACCAGCGCGTCGATAAGCACCTCCATGGCGCGGTGCTCGGCTGTCGAGGTGCTCGACTTCGAGCTGTCCGGGTTGTGCGGCGGGAGTCGGATCTTGGATAGTAGCAGGCCGATGAAGCGGATGTAGGACTGCGCGTAGAGGCGGTCTTGGGAGAGCCATTGCGAGAGAAGCGGTTTGGGGATCTGCCCGCGGCCGGCTTGTTGGAGGAAGGGGTGGGTGGTTGCGTTGGAGAGGGGGCAGGTGGAGATGTTGAGGAGGTGGACTGTTAGTGGGGTGGTCATTTTGTTTTTGCTTTCTTGTATTGTCTGTCGTTAGAGGATGTGAGGTGGTGAGGTTGCGAAGTTTGGGTTTTGTAGGTATATTTGGTTGAGGGGCAGGAGGGGCAACGGTGGTGGGCTGGAGCTTATCATTATCATTATCAATATCATTATCATTATTATTATCAGTTTGACGTCAGCCGGCAGTCGGCAACTAGTTATACTAGTAAGTCAACTAGCTAGTGAGGAACAATGCACCTTAATAACAGTATCTATGCTTGAATAAGCTTAATGGTCTAGACAGTGCAGAGGGAGACTATGGGCCTGCTTGGTGGACGAGATTGTGTCTTGGAAAGTTGCTTGTGTTGTTCAGGGCTGATCAGTAAAGTTGACGATTATACACGTCATATTATGATATGATCTATGTATCGGATATATGTATTGGACCACAGAGTGAGAGGTAAGGTAAGCCCAATGATTGCTAGTATGTCTCTGTTTCTACTCGTATAACAGCAGTAACTAATAGAAACTGTGACATAGGATGATTGCGCTGATAGCAACGACATTCCCAGTAGCGATACTATTGGCTTGATCGGGCACAAGGGGTACAATAATAACATAATCATAGACTGCATAGGGCAGAAATTACCTGGCCAGCAGAAAATCTATTCCACCGTTGAAGCAGCAACGCTAACCTCGCCTGTATCACGACAAATCATTCGCACTAGCGCTTCAAGCGTATAGCGAGCATCGTTCCCTGCATTGTGCAGGTTCCATCCGATGATTCCTAGTTCGCTGAGAGTGCTTGCCAGCGAACGCTGGTTTAACTCACTTCTGATGATACGATACAACTCGGCAGTGTCGATGCGCTCCAGGAAGGCGGTCGTGACATCTTCAAAGACTGGAATGCCCAGAGTTGCCAGATACTTGACGTCCATCGAGGTGTTGTGACCCACGAGAATCAGGTTGCGCTTCTGGTGCTTGTGCTCAGGGCCACTGCCGAGCTGGACACCAGCTGTGTCTTCGATACCGAATGAGTAGGGAGGTTGGAAGCAGGCCTGGACGACATCGGCCAGTTTCCCTTTGGACACCCATTCGCTCTCCCCAAATTCAAAACTGCCCGGACATCCTAATACGTACTGACGGTTGACAATGTGGCCATACTCTCGGACTCGCAAGTGACGGGAGCGGATTCTGGAGGTCCAATTCTCTGCGTTCGCGCCGGGAGGGATGCCAACCAGATCCACAGTGTCCAGAGTTGAAATGCCCACTTCCGTGACCTGTTCATGGCAACGCTCGTTGCTTTCGACGTCAACGCAGATGAAAATCGGCTCTTTCCAGAATGGAAATATAGTTGGATTATTCATATCGAGACGAGGGAACCCGTTGTCACACACGTTGTCAAGCCTTTGCGCCATACTGCTGTCGTCATTTCGCTTCTCTTCCCAGGATCGTTCGTCTATAAGTTCTGGAAGATCTAGGGAGTGGTAGGATCGTAGACCGAGGTGACAATGCATTTTCTTCCGAGTTTGTATCAATTGTGTTTCAGCCTGAAGCCGGATCTGCTGTTTCTTCGTCTTGGATGCTTTGCTCCTACTCTTGTTTTTCGACGCATTTATTCCGAGTTCAATCATTTGCTCGTACGCGAGACGCGCTTCATCCATCTCGGTAGGAGGCTCATAGTTGGTGCGCGGAGGGATGGTCGCTTCCAGTTCATCTTTCATCTCCCGGCTTGTACACTGGCCGATGAACGTCGGTTGAGGAACTCCCTCCAGGTTGAAGTCCAAGAGCATTCCCATTTCGCTTTCCTCCGGAATCGACAGCGTCACTTCAAGCTCACGATTAATTTCCTGTATGTACTTCCGGGCTTGAGCAGCAGGCACGAGCAACAGTGGACGATGCCTGAGCTGAGGAGAGACGTGGACATAGTATCTGCGACATTTCTTCGTCAGTAGACAGCTATAAGTGTGTAAGCCAGGTACCTTACAGATCCCAGACTCGTTGCCAAAACTTCCCTCCGTCGAAAAATCGGCTAGCCACCGTCTGTGACAGTTCTTTGCGCACGAACTTGTATGGATATCTAGACAAGGCCATAAGGGGACAGAAGAATCCGTCGATTGGTGTTGGTGGCTCCTCTCCGTCATGAGTGAAAGCTTTAGTGTCTGATGCCTGAATGGATGAGTTGCACTTGTCTGCCTCTTGGACAGTGCTCTGGTCAAGCTCTTCGGCGATTTCCTCTGCTTTAGTATTGGTTTCCGAGTCTTTGCCGTCGTCTTCTAACTGTACTTCTTCCTGTGTTACTACAGTCGAAGAAGCTCCTTCGGCTGCCTTGGAGTCAGATATAGATACGGCATTGAGACGGGTGTTGAACTGAAGCAAAACCTCGTCCTCGCTGAAGAGCAGCTTCAGGCGTTCTGTTCTGTCCATCTCGAAGCTTTGAATATGATGACTGCCACGGTTGAAGAGAAGTGGGCGGGAAGAAGCAGTGTTTAGCTAAGAGAATGGAGCAATTGTAAGGGCAAAGTTGGGAAGATAGGAGTGTTTGTCCTACCAGGACAAGCAAACGAGTCCGTGTTGGTAACCACGAACCAAGACATGATATACTACCTTGCTCCGATGTCAGTGAATGCTGAGGTGTACTGCAGTCAGCTATTTTCTCAATCATATCATGGGCGATCATCCTCACTCTTCTCACGAGTCTCATAACCACCGTGCTATCAATCTATCTTCTTGTCATTGGCTTCACTGGCTTCACTTTCTTTCTTCTATTGTTCTATCCGAATCTCTACCTTCACAATAGGTGCAATACTTGACAGATCTATTGAGCTGGAGGGTATCACTTGATTCGGAAACTAGGACTCTTCCTCTTCATTAACCATCATGGTCGAGATATATATCCTGACAAACATTTTTGTCCACAGGAACCAAAACCTTAATATACCGCGCAACGTCACAGTTGGCTAGGAGCACACGATGCATTATCATTTATAGAAGCAAATCGATTGAAGTGACTCCCATTTCCTTGTTGTGTTGATATGGGTTGACCGTTTGTGGACAATCGGCGACGGCGAGACGCAGATGTAAATATAGAGACGGAATAATATTTCCCCGACGCCCGATCAACAACATTGCCAGACCGCGGCTGATCCATCATGGTCGTGGCCAACGACGCCGCATCAATTTCTGGTCCTTGTGCTCGTTGCGCATCTTTTCCCACTGAGATTGTCGATCGCAAGCCACTTTGGGTCTGATTCGAAGCTACATTCCATGCATCTGCCTTGATCGCTACCTTCATGGCTGCACGGATGGTGCCACCCACCTAGCCCCCTACCATACCTCTTGCTCTGTCTAACTTGCATTTGTCGCTATTGTTTCCTCGAATCTTCGTTGTCTTCCTAGCTTCAGACGGGAGCCATGGTTATGGCAGATTATAACGATGAAGACGGTGGCGTCATCCTCGATGGTCCCTTTGACCCCGATGCGCAGGCCACCGTTACCGACTTCATAGATTACACCGAATACCTCCCCGCGGACCTGATCCGTTCCCTCACCCTCATACGTGGCTTGGACGAGCGCTATCTCGAGGCTACACAGAATGTTCACGAACTCACCAAGACGTGGGGCCAGCTCCCCGACCTCCCCTCCCACGAGCGCCCAGACGCGCAGACTCTCCGCAAAAACATCTCGGCGCAACTTGACCAAGCAATCAACGCGCGCGAGTCTGCCTATGCCGAAGCGTGCCGCCTCTACGATGTTGTCGATCGACACTTCAACCGGCTGGAGTGCATCAAGCAGAAACTCCATGCATTGCCGAAACCGGAGTCGCGCGAACCTACACCTCCGGAGACTCAGACTGCGGTTAATAAGCGAGGACGATCCTCAAAGAAAGGCGAGGCCGCTGCGCCGACGACAACGCGCATAAAATTACGGCTTGACGGTGCGACAAATGCGGGGTCGAAACCAGAACAAAGGTCGAGGAGTCGGCGGGGAAAGCTTGCTGCGGATCACCTCTCCGGCCTTCATCCGGACTCTCCGATCGCTAGCACCGAGCACTCAGATGTGGAAGCTGGAACGAAACCGACTCACACTGCCGCACCAGAGGAGCTCGCGGTCGCCAAGGGCAAAAAGGAGAAACAGACTCGTCGATCACGGACCTCCGCTCCACTTACGAACGGTCATGGCCATGGGGCTGCCATGTCGACCAGCAATGCTCTGGCAATGCTCAAGCCACCACCGGAGGATGCCAAACCTGGCAGTGAAGATTTACCCTGGCTGCGCTTGACTGAATGGGAGATGACGAAACTGCGCAAGAAGATGAAGAAGAACGCCGTCTGGCAGCCTAGTGAGGTCATGATTCACCGCGAACTCGCTCTCCGGGGGCGAGGGTGGGACGCGTATCGGCAAGCCAAAGCGGAAGCAGAAGCTAATGGCACCGAGTTTCTTGACTGCGACGATATCATGAACAATTACGTCCCGGGAATGTTGACGCGGCTCAGCGATGCGAACGGCATCGAGGGCGTGGTGGAGACCAAGTTGAGCAATCGTGGGATGAAACTCAACGAGGCCAAGAAACTCAAGCGGGAAAACATGGCCAGGGAGCAAGCGGCAGCGGCAGCCGCCGCAGCGGCCGAGGCCAAACGTCTTGCCGAGTCTGGGGCTACAGACGCAGCAGCTCCCGACCAATCTCAGGTGGAGTCATCCTTGGCCGCTCGAAAGCCAAGCAGGGCCTCGAAAAAGAGAACGATGGATGAACGTGTAGCTGCCGAAGCTGCGCCCGCTCCCCCAGCAGACTCTGAAACTCGTGGTTCTCTACGAAGCTCAGCAAAGCGCCGTAAAATGAGCAAGACGCCTGTGGATGACAACGAGGCCGTGGTCGACGAGACGGCTGATCACGCAGTGAACATCGAGACCCAAAAGGCGTCACCCGTACCATCAGCAGCCAGCACAGTAGCAGCAGCTCAAACCAAGGAAGCGAAAACCTCGACTCCGCCCGTCAGCCGACCTCCTTCTCGGCACCTTGCGCCTGGGGCATCGACGGAAGTAGCCGGTCTAGCAACTGGCAAAGATCTCCGTCGAAAGAGTGCCACGCCTGCACGGAAGACTCCTGTCCCGGAAGGATCTCTGGCAGGCGGCCGTCGCAGGAAGCGACCCGCCCCCGGGCCGGTATCCTCGGGACAGGACGGCGGGGCAGCGGTCAGCTACGGCCGACGCAAGGCGAAACCTGCGAAAAAGAGATTCGGGCCGCGCGAACAGGGACAGAAGGATGGCACGACGAGGGAGGACATCCGCATAGATGAAGATGGCGTGTTGGAGGAGATTGACCCTAACGAACCGCGGTATTGTCTCTGCGGAGATGTCAGCTTCGGAACGATGATCTGCTGCGAGAACCAGGATGTAAGTTGCTACCCTTGTCTGTCACATGCTTAAATCCATACTCATGATTATAATTTCGATAGTGCGACAAAGAATGGTTCCATCTCGAGTGCGTCGGTCTCTCCGAAGTGCCCAGCCGCACCGCCAAATGGTTCTGCCCCGACTGTCGGGTGAAGTTCCACAAGGGCAACGACGGGATTGTCAGGCTGAGCTCTCGCCGATAAGAGGGGCGATTCCTTGCGGGTGCTTACAGCAGATGTGGTGGATTTTCTCACTTGGCGTTCTTTCTGTTCATGATACCACGACCTTTCGCGCTATGTTTGTTACTGGTATACTGCAGATTTCCTTCATAGCATGGCGATGGTGCGGTGGTGTTCGGGGTTGGAATCTCGTCTTTTGTTCAAAGGGTAGATTGTACGAAGTTTTATTCGTTTGAAGGTTCAAGGGACTTGAATGGGTTTTTGCTTCGCATGTCAGTGTCCTAAATACATGCAAATTCAGGTTCTCAGATATCTACATAAATAATAACTACATACGTCTACTTCAACTCCCACTTGTCGCCGTCGTGAACAATCTCCACGGTGCGGTTCTCGTCCAGCGAGATCCGGCCCGCATGCAGGATCGCCGTGGTGGCAATGGTGTTCTTGAGGGTGGGCAGGGGTCGCGCATCCAGCTGGTCCAGCGTTACGCGGCCCTCATTGAGGGCCGTGACGGCGTCGATGAACTTTTCGAAGCTGATGTATCCGTAGCCCGTCTGGCCGCCGAAGTTGCCCTCTTCGTCGGGGGCGTAGCGCATGTAGAACCTGCCCCAACGTCAGTAAATGCCGCCACACCATGGCAGTAAACTAAGCAATTCACAGAGACGTACGGGTTGATCCAGGCCAATTGGCCCTGGTTGTCGTCGACGATGTCGTAGCCGCGCTTGGCTTGGTTGATGCGGATTTCGCCCTTGGAGCCCATGTCTGCCAGCAGTCAGATTGTAAAGCTTCACAGAAGCTGGATGGGGGACTTACAGTGGAAGTATTGGTTTGAATGGACACCGGCCTTCTGAGGGGCAGTCCAGCTGGCCGTGTAGACACCCGTGGCGACCTTGGAGGGGTCCTGCTTGTTCTGCCAGTTCACCAGTAGGGTGATGGTGTCCTCTGTCTCCGGGGCGCAGCCCAGCGCAACGGCGGTGCCCTTGGCCGCGGACGCGGTGACCTTGACGGGCTTGTAGTCGGGGACCATGCTCTCGTTGATGTCGATGTGGTGGGAGTTGAGGTAGTAGGAGATGTCGCTCTCCTTGCCGGCCCAGGCCTTGAAGGTCTCGAGCTGGCTCTTGGGCTGGCTCATGTACGAGTAGAAGTAGTTGAAGTCACCGAGGTTCTTGGCCTTGGCGCGGGCGTCCGAGTAGGCGGGATCGAAGCGCTTGTGGTGCTCGATGTAGACGAAGACGCCGTGCTTGCGGGACTCCTCGAGGAGGGTGAGGTGGTCCTGCAGCAGCTTTGTGGCGGGCTTGGTGATCATGACGTGGATTTTGCGCTGGATAGCGTACAGGGCGATGGGGAAGTGTGTGGGATCAGGAGTGAAGATGGTGATGGCGCTGCCGGGCTCCAGGGCGTCAATTGCTGCCTTGTAGGCGTCAGGGTCGGTCTGGTCGTCGGCCGGGAAGGACTCGAAGGAAACGTCCAGGCCATTGTAGACCTCGGAGATGTTCTTGCGAAGATGCTCGCCTGGACGGTCAGTTCAAGATTCAGGTGTCTGGATCCGGGATACGGGTCGCCTTACGAATGCCAGGGAACTTGCGCCCGGATACTCCCACCATGCTCAGCTTGCCAACCTTGCCTCGTCGTCGGAGGTCAAATAGGGTCAAACCGACAACTCCAACCTTTTTGTCCGAACCAGAAGCAGCACCACCCACGAAACCCGTGGTGTACTCTCCAGTTCCTACCTGCAGGTCAGTTAGCTATATTCCTGGGGTCGAATCCATAACGATTTACTTGCCATCAATACACTAGGCGCCATCTTGAGTGCTCTCGTGGATAAAATCGAAGATGAAGCTTTAGTTATCAGCGTGCGGGGTAGAGGAGCAGATGGTAGTCGGGGCGCGAGAGGGTATCTAGAAGGAAGAGAGCAAATTCCAGGTTATAATCTCGAATCCACAGTCCACGGCACAAGGAGACTTTTGTAATCCCCGGTTCCCAGCTGCGTACGGACAGATTGACGGAAGAACGATGGATCCTCCAGCGTGAATTCTGCCGTTGGAACAGTGTCAATAGCCGATCCACATGTCGAATGGGGTGCACGAGCAACCACAAACACTCTATTTGTGGATGATCTCGTCGCAGTTAACTCGGTGGGAAGGACTGTACAGTTCCATGAGTCTGCAGTAATACAAAAGAAGAAGCCATGGCTTGTTTCAGAGACAACAGCAGCTTACTACCTACTACTGTATGAGGATTGTATACTGTTGTCCCTCCTGTATGTCGGTCTTTGCTTTTCAGGCACCAAAACGGCAAGTTTCAATACCGGCGAAAGCCATAGTCTGATTGGCGGAAATTCTCTGATCCGTCTTGTCACGGCGAAAAGGCCGACGCCGGAGTGGGGCAATTGATACAGAGATACGGAAGTGGGGGAAGTGGGATGTAAGCAGCTTAGCAACTCACTACGCGGGGTAAAATCATCGCGGAATATAGCCTGGACGGAAGAGGAGACTCCATAGGAATTTTCTTTTGGATCTATATTTATAGACGGGCGCCATGCCAGACTCTTCCAGCCTGCTAGGCTGGTATCATAACTTTTCCCTCATTCGTCCTGGTTGGGCGCGACTTTGTTGACATACCCGTATGCTACTCTCCCCTCCCAAGGTAATATTAAGGTACTCTGTATACTGACCAGATTGATCACAGCATACCATATCTTACCATACTATCAAAATGGCGTCGCGCACACCTCTCCGTCCCGGAGTCTATGCTCCCACCATGACCTTCTTCAACCCCGACACTGAAGACCTCGATGTCCCAACTATCCGCCGCCATGCCGTCCGCCTGGCCAAGGCCGGTCTGGTCGGCCTGGTTACCATGGGTTCCAACGGTGAAGCCGTACACTTGACCCGCGAAGAGCGCAAGACAGTTATCCGCGAGACACGCTCCGCCCTGGTCGAGGCCGGGTTCGCCAACGTCCCCGTCATCGCCGGCGCCAGCGAGAACAGCATCCGCGGCACCATCGAACTGTGCAAGGAATGTGCCGACGCCGGCGCCGAGTACGTCCTCATCGTGCCCCCCAGCTACTACCGCTACGCCGTCGGCAACGATGAGACGCTCTACGAGTACTTCACTGCCGTCGCGGACGGCTCCCCGCTCCCCATCATCCTGTACAACTACCCCGGCGCCGTCGCCGGCATCGACATGGACTCCGACCTCATCATTCGCATCTCGCAGCACCCCAACATTGTCGGCACGAAGTTCACCTGCGCCAACACGGGCAAGCTCACCCGTGTCGCTGGCACCCTCAACGCCATCACCCCTCCTTCCCCGCTCGCCCCCACCACAAAGAAGCCCTCCACCAAGCAGGTCGAGAACCACCCCTACGTTGCCTTTGGCGGTATCGCCGACTTCACCCTGCAGACGCTGGTGTCCGGGGGTTCGGCGATCCTGGCCGGCGGCGCCAACGTCATCCCCCGTCTGTGTGTGCGGATCTTCAACCTCTGGAGCGAGGGCCGGTTGACAGAGGCCATGGAGGCGCAGCAGTTGCTCAGCAAGGCTGACTGGGTGCTCACCAAGGCGGCCATCCCCGGCACCAAGAGTGCGATCCAGAGCTACTATGGCTACGGCGGGTACCCTCGGCGGCCATTGGCCCGACTTAGCGAGGAGCAGGCGCAAGCGGTGGCGGAGAAGATCAAGGATGCCATGGAGGTGGAGCGTTCATTGCCTGACATTGCATAGACCGTTTATTTTCGTAGTTTACTTCTTTGAATGCAAATGAAGCTATGATTGGCTATGTTGAGGACAAGAGATTTTCGGGCCAACTGAAGCCGCTGTAGTATAAAGTTGCGTTCGCTACCTCGGGATATCATTGATAACAATGCTTTCCCTCAACTCCTTCCATAATTATCGGAATCTCTTCCTCTTATTCTTGCCGGGTAGACTTCCATGCTCTTTCACAGCTGTACCAGAAATCAGTTTCTCCAAATCTGCGAGGGGCCAACCCCCACGCCAGGCACAATTGAGCTTGATCCTGATAGGTGGACAATTTACCCCGAGCGGGCAGCTCTCGAATACAACCCTACCAAATATGAAGACATGCCGAAAAAAAGTTTTGGATGGAAAGTTGTTGTCATGCGACGTTTGAATCTTGTCAATGAGGTTGAATCTCAGTATTCACTAGAAGGTTGTGGTGATGGACGGAGTGCGTTGAGTGATAATGTCCATCCTCTGGGGACCAGTCTACAACATAGAAACAACGCTCATAGTTTCGTGTCCAGCTTACCTGTAGGGGCCAGCATAGAGCAAGACTGCAGCAGGTCTGGACCAGACGATAAGTCTCGTCAGTTAGTTATACAGCAAGTATGAAACGTGTCGGAACAATCCACGGAAAGTCAACTCGACGTGGCTGGCAAGCCTGGCAATTCCTGTGAGCAAAAAGTCACGATAAGCCGTAGCTCCGCAGTAAATAGGTGACAATAATTGGAGAAGCGGGTTGGATCGACCAAGTGGGTTGGTGCGTTCAGGACGCTGCGTGCCAGATTTAAAAGATGGGCCGTGGTCCTGCCTTGGAGGGGCTGCTCTTCTCTCGTTTTCCCCTCATACTCGACTCTTGACTAGTGACTGTCCCTTGTTTTCTAACTGAACTCATCCTGCACAATGCCTTACCCCGACGAAGCCGAAGGTTTCCAGGTTGACAGCCCTGAGACTTTCACCACTTTCCACAAGAGATTTGTATGTAGCACTCGCTTGTTGCGATTCGGCAGTCGTTTGCTAATTTTTATCTCTTGTTGCGTATAGTTCAAGCTCAAGCCTTTTGGTGATTATGGTGAGTGGGGATCTTGAATCAAGCGCAGCATAACGCTTGCGATGGCTGACACAATCCGCTTTAGATGTCGACATCAAGATTGAAGCGTGCGGTATCTGCGGCAGTGATGTGCACACGATCAGTGGTAAGTCTTGAGTTTGCGTCCAAGAAACCAAAAGGATAGCCTTGTTGACAGCGTTGTTCAGGTGGCTGGGGAGAGCAGAAATTCCCCCTTTGCGTGGGACATGGTAAGAATGGAACTCCGTCCAACACACCGAGGTGAACATGTCTGACTAGAGTCGCTCCGACAGAAATCGTCGGTCGTGCAATCCGCGTCGGCCCCAAAGTGACCCTGGTCAAGGAGGGCCAGCGGGTGGGTGTCGGCGCTCAGTCCTACTCATGCGGCGAATGCAAACAATGCAAGAACGACAACGAGACATACTGCCCTGTTCTCATGATCGACACATACGGCGCCGAGTGGCCCGAGACTGGCATCGTCAGCCAGGGTGGTTACTCCTCCCACGTCCGCACCCACGAACACTGGGTGTTCCCCATCCCCGACGCCCTCGATACCAACCTCGTTGCCCCTATGCTCTGCGCCGGTCTGACTGCATACTCTCCTCTGGTCCGCAACGGGGCCGGCCCCGGCAAGAAGGTCGGTATCGTCGGCCTGGGAGGTATCGGCCACTTTGGTGTCATGTTCGCCAAGGCGCTCGGTGCAGAGGTCTGGGCCATCTCCCGCAGTCGGGCCAAGGAGGCTGATGCTCGCAAGCTTGGTGCGGACGGATACATCGCCACGGCGGAGGAGGGCTGGGAGAAGCCTCACCAGTTCTCGTTTGACCTCATCATCAACTGTGCTAACTCCTCCGAGGGCTTCGATCTGGCCAAGTACCTGTCCATGATGGACGTGCACGGCCGCTGGATCAGCGTCGGTCTGCCCGAGGAAGAGGGCCAAGTCATCAAGGCACAGCACCTCATCTCGAACGGAGTCCTGATCGGAGCGAGCCATCTTGGCAGCCGGAAGGAGATGCTGGCCATGCTTCAACTGGCGGCCGATAAGGGCCTGAAGAGCTGGGTGGAGGAGCTGCAGATCGGCGAGGAGGGCCTCAAGGAGGCGATGCTCCGGATGAAGAAGGGAGATGTTCGCTACCGGTTTACCCTGACGGGTTATGACAAGGTCTTTGGTCAATGATTCGATTTGAATTGATGCACTAGTACGACTAAGATATGAAGATATGACAGAAAAGCTTTGTATAGTTTATGCACAGTACAGGTCAAATGATCCAAGGCGCTGCTTTATATACTGCCCGCGATCCACAAGGTACTCGATGTACTAGCGATTAGTAGGGTATTGGTTGCTCATCGCAACTGAATAGTAGCAATTCATAAATTGCAGCCAGAGTTTTGAGAATTGAGATAGCTTGACAAATGTAATAGGAAGAATTGTGCCCAAGAAAGAACTTGAGAGGAAACGGTCTTGATTGAAGCCCTAACTGTGAAGGGTTCCCGCTCCTTTTGTGGATAGAGAACCCCATGGG
Source organism: Aspergillus lentulus (assembly GCF_001445615.1). Classification (NCBI taxonomy): domain Eukaryota; kingdom Fungi; phylum Ascomycota; class Eurotiomycetes; order Eurotiales; family Aspergillaceae; genus Aspergillus; species Aspergillus lentulus. The sequence goes on from NW_028322122.1 coordinate 978,335, forward strand.
GAATTTCATCGACAGCGGGGACGGAAGAGAGATCCAGTCATCTGAATCGAATTTCAATAGGTTGATATGTAAAATATTTAAGGATCTTCTTGTCTGGCAGTTATCCTACAGTAAGAAAACCACAAAAAAAGGACAGTCAATTATTGAAACAAGGAGACCAGAGTTGTTCCACACCTCACCGTGGTGCTGCAGTCTAGTAACCAGTTTATGACTATAGACGGGTGAAGCTAAGATGAGCTTACTCATGTATATAATTAAAGTCTTTAGTTTGTGCTTGATAAAACATTTCTTACTCTCATAGTATAGTTTTAGAGTCCACACCTCTCATCCATAAAGCTTGTTTGCACCATTTCTCAATTATAAAGTACACCTGTATTTTATTTAATCAATCAATGCCTATTTCGCGTCTTGCTTTAGCAATCTAAGCACCTTGTGGTATCTTTAATCTGCTCATACAACTTCTAATCATTCTTTTCATATTGGTCCGACTACTGGTTTAATAAAGACACACCCTCATTTTAAGTAACTAGTGTTATCACCCCTTAATCATCTACAGATTTATAAACAGGCATGCCTCTAAAATATTATAAATTCCTTAAGCTCAGTCCATTAATATAAATAATAATTTTAAGATGCCTGCATGAACCATAGCATATACTTCCTTCCTTAAGGTACCTTAGTCTATGTGGTTTCTTTCAGACCCAGGCGCAAGATCTCCGCCTAAGTACGGAGTAATTATTGGCCAAGAGACAGTTAAAGAATAGTAGCGGGTTATAGTTTAGCAAGAAAAAGAAATGTCTGCCTTAGCTGATCATACTCCATAACTTTTCCATTAGATCTCTGTCCGGAAGGCAATGATTTCCCACAGACTCACAAGGCATGAAGGCCACGATAAACTGGGTAATTTAGGAATCGATTGTGATAATATGTGTTTGTTTCGTCTAATGTACTGACTAATTTTTCGGTTCGTTCTAGACTCCCTCCCTATCTCGTACTTGGAGTTCGTACCTTAATTTTGAGTTCTGGTACCGTTGGTACTAGTATCTTATTTTCCGGGCCGTCTAATCACTTCTGGTGCGGAGGGGGACCATGTAGTGTTTAAAAGGTGCTCATATGACTGGACTGAGAGGGAGCCCGGTTTTACATCATGTCACCATGGAAATGTTTCTACTCTTCTGGGCATTCTAACAGCTGATCAATATCCATCACAACAGAATCAACTTTGAACAAAGCTTACTCAAATTGAACAGCTTACTTCTCATTACGTTGTACCATCAGCTATGTCCAGCTCAAGTGGTCCAGTTCCTCCTTCCAAGGTTGTTGACATCGTCGAGGCGCCAGATGCTTCTTTCGACGAGCCTGAGCGCGTCGAGCTGATCAACAAGATTGCCAACGCACTAAACGCTTTGAATGAGCCGAAAATAAAAAACTGGACAACTTGTTACGCGTGCTTGTGGCTTGCTGATATAGAGAATCTACGAGCTTTAGTTAATCAAGCTCTCCCGGATAATGGGGAGCATGATATTCTGAGGATCTATGACAAGTTCTTCCGTGTTGAGGACGAGGGCTGCATAGGTCAAAATTGTTAGCCATCATCCAGCCTCTATCATTATGTACGGCTAACAACATGTTCTATTCAGGGCAACAAAAGAAAGGTAGTGCTCAGTCAACGGCTCCATCTGCTCCGCCAACACCAGCCAAGAATACACCACCACCCTTGTTCTTGTCCTCCCCCGCCCTTGGGCGGAGCCCGGGCGATTTGGTATCTGAGCCTCCCACCTCAACTCCACAGCGCCAACGCGTGTCGCTAGGAACATCAGGAAGTCCTAGTGCGTCACACAAAAGAGCAGGGGACCCTCAGAGCACGCCTAAAGGGGCGAAGAAGCTTAAACTAGATACAGCCGTCTGGGAAAGTGTAAGCTACGCCTGGCCGCCAGAATCTGTTGCAACTGCCTCAGCACTAACCACATGGTATCCTAGTGTAAGAAGCGTGACAAGGCCTGCATTCTTACAAAATTCCACGTGGACTTCTGCCAGTCATGCCATTTGTTCCCATATTGCTCGAACAATGAGAATACCCAAGGTGTGCAATGGTTTTTCAGGGCGCTAAGAGATTTCTGGAGTAAGGAAAGGGTGGATGGGTGGAGAGATGCAGTCTATGGAGATGCTACCAAGACTGAAAAGATCCAAAATCTCATAACCCTCAACTATAACGCACATCAGCTCCATATAAAGGCGCTTTTTGCCCTTCAGCCTGTTAACAGGGATGAGGTTCATGGTAAGTGGCTTAAACTTCGGTTCTGGTGGCTGAAAAAACATGACCATTCAGATGGGGTTGAGTTTAGTGTTCGCCCACAACTTCGTGAAGATTTTTGCCCAACAGAATATGCAGTTGCTCTGCATAATATCTATAATAATCTTCCACTTGTCTCTGGTGATTACATCACGCTTGAGACGCATAATCCAGAGACTCATCCCCTCCCTGATACTCGGCTCCTTGACATGCAGTGGATGCTGAATCGTGTGCTTGCCTTAAGGGGTGCTGCAGAACCGGAGGAACTGAAGGATGAGTCGGATGAGGACTCAGATGAGGAACTTGGCCTCACTGCCAGGCCCGAGGTGCCTCTGGACTTGAGTTTTTATGGCGAATCATCTCCTCTGTCCTCTATCACTAATATCGCGAGTGACCAGCCCAAGGCTAACCCCGTCATCGCGACGACTGATACAGTCGAACAAGGTCTCCTTAAGGAATAGTTTACTATCTTCCAACAAGGACTTGTCCTATACATGGCCTCCCTACTGGATTGTAGGCCCCTGTATAAGCGCCCTACTGGACAGTAGGCCCGTCTATATAGCACCCTGCTGGATTGTAGGCCCTTTATAAGCAGCCTACTGGATAGAAGTCGTTAACACCCTTATTTAATGGGTCCGCAAATCCGGAATCAAATCTGGTGCCGGGGGTTCTTAGCCTCCGGCCTTCAGCGACAAGCTCACACCTCACCGTGGTGCTGAAGTCTAGTAACCTGTCCATTGACGGACAGGCGAAGCTAAGATGAGCTTATTCTTCTTGTAGTCAACCGTAACTTTGTTAAACCATTATCAGACACCGATTTTTACTTTGTTAACTCTCTTCAACAAACATAAAGTAACTCTTGAAGTTTCAAGATTGATATCTACTTATTTACAATGGTACCTACAACCGCTTACACTCACAGCACGGCAGGCCGCGGATCAACTAGACTACGACAACTTGCCGCAGCCAGTCGCGCCTGCTTCAGAAGTTTACATAGGCCTAATCAAGAACTCCGCCCTTGACACTGCCATTCATTCCGAAATCTTTATCTAAGTGAAATAGCGGTCTTTTGACAGTACTACAGACCCTCGGTAGATTGAGGGAGAAGGGGAATACATCCAGCGGGCATCAAATCTGAGAACTTTACTTCAGAACCTGTCGATATACTGGAGTTCTCAGATATACTTGGGCATCGTCCTAAAGCTTCAGCGGATAATCCATTCCCATGCCAAATAAGCAGGGCACACACTCTATGGTTGATGCGGTATTCGGATAACTGCAAGGTTTACCTGGAGCTAGTTCTGATCAGGGACTTCCAACGCGAGAAGGATCACGACTAGAGCCTAAATAGACCGGATCGAGAGTGCTCATTTGAACCAATCCAGAACTGCGCTGGTTCGGAAATTGTACTCAGAATTCACCAGAAAATGCCAGTTGACGATCTTAATATCTACCACCAGAGAGAACGTCATTACCCTAGTTCATGGTGATTTCGTTGTTGTTGGACTGTCGACTCTTTACAACTGGGAGGGGGAGCTGTTCATGCAGGCGTTGTCAGCCAGAGAGCGGATTAGGGCTCGGTCTGCTTTGGATTAGCGCGGCGCTCACTCCACACTGCTACCTAATTCTATCTGCCGCTCCACAAAATCTTCCCAGAAACATTCTTGGCCTGCGCTTTAAGTGTTTTAGCTCGTCTGCTCTCTTATTCGAGTCATCAGGCGAATCAATCCACCAGCTCGAAAGATCATCAAAATTCGCTCGTCCCTGTTTGAAGATAAATGTTTTCAATAGTATTCTGATTCCAATAAGTCTCATTGGCCTCTCCAGCGACCTGAGAGTTCCCCTGGTCTTCACCGACCCGAATTGGACAGAAAGATCTTCCATTCCTTAGTGTTTCCAGCCCTGCTTCCTCTTCTGCTTCCTCTTCTGCTTCCTCTTCTGCTTCCTCTTCTGTTGCTTCTTCCTCTTCATTATTTAGCCGGATTCCGGACAATGTTTCTGGCAATATAATTACCCTGAGCTCTACCCATATTCCTTTGATGGTGAGCCCAGTGACACTGATAACTGTAACTCAAATGGTTAGCTGCACTGCTACTGATCCAGCATCAGTTAGACGTTTGATCTCAACATCTGATTCCACTTCAGAAGGAAATTGGTCAATAGTGGCTCCCCTTGGTGCAAGCTTATTTACTGTCTTTGCTATGATGGTGTTATTATAGATCACCAAACTTCCCTCCTCCTTACCCGGCCCTTTCATTCTTATTATTTCGTTTTGTTATGAAGTGCGTGCAACCACAGGGAGGGCGGGATTGGTGAGACGTAATCATGATTGCAAAAATACCAGTCCATATCACAGGTAGCTATAGTCTGCAGCAACACTACCTACTACATTATTCACAGTTTGAATCTGCATATTCTTGTCAGTCTAATAATGGAGAATGGTATGTGAATATAGCCCTTCAAGTATGAATATGCCCACAGTCTCTCTTTCTCTCAACCTCTCCTTCTCCCCTTCTCTATACACCTTTTCTCCCCTCCGTACCTTTCTAATCTTTATATCTGCCTGTTATCCTGCAAACTCCTCTCTCAGTACCCTCATCACCTCTACTTTTGCTTCTCGATTCATCTCACAGTACCCTTTCTCAGTTTACTCTCTCTCAACTCTTGACTTGATTCTGCCAAAACGGCCACATACTGGACTGATGCCTCGCCAGAGCTGGCCAACACTCACACTTATCAGCGTTCCATGAGGGAGCCATCCCCACTGGGATCAGTGATAGGTACGACCTTATGACCGACTTGCCACCAAGCTACGAGCTCCGTCCATCCTCCACTCCAAAGCAGCTGCACAACGCAGTGAAAGCCATTCACAGCCAGTTGGAGCAGAACGATTGGCAAGAAACCAATGGCTAGTGATCATGGGTATGTCACAAGCTGCCATCGACAGGCTGAGCAATAAGCCCGACTGCCTACCGGGGATCTCTTTTCGATTCATGTGGATTGGAACTACAGGACTCATCAAAGTAGTCCCATCTGCTGCACATGATCTGACCATATCGGGTGCGAGCCATTATATCGACCGGCAGTGCATTCGGATGGGAGTGGCAGACAATAATCTTGTTTGGGGACTTACAGTAACGACACCTGGTACCGTCACTACCCACGGCAAACAGCCGGATAACTGCTTCTTCCCGCCTAACCGCCAGCCTTTGGGTGGCCAGTTCAACGGCTGGCAGTCACTCGTCATAGAAACCGGAGTGTCAGAGTCTTTGGAAAAGCTTCGTCAAGACGCCATTTGGGTTTTTCAAAATTCCTCCGGGGACACCAGAATTGTCCTCCTCATCTCGATCAAAGCCCGCACCAAGGAAGTCAGATTCGAGGAATGGCAGCTTGCTCCTCCCAACCTTACACCTCTGACAAGACAAGGAACTAATCAGCTACGTCAGCAAGCCAACCTGATGACCCCCCTTATCCAGCAGCAGGCAGCCAGCCAATTCGCCTTCTGCCATCAGGAAGTACTCGTTACGCCCACATCCATCACCGGAGGACCTATTGTGATCCCTTTCAGAGCCATTTTTGATCGGCAGCCTACGGGAGCTGAAGGCGATGTAGGTGTCAAACAACCAGGGCTTTCGTTCCATTACGCGGTTTGTTTAAATGAACCTTGGTATTGCTGTCATTTGGCGGACTGACCGTGCGTTCTGCTGGCTATGTCTTTTAATGCGCGCTGCGTTTCGTACTGGGAACCTCTTTGATTTGGCGATTCAATCATGCATTATGTCGTTAGTTCTTTTGGTTCTCTACATTTCCTTGGTATTTTAAGGCCTCGGCATAGGGTTTTCCGTCGGTGGTATGATGTTCGCCTCTGCTGTGTGCAAATGTAGAGGCTTACAATTGAGTCAGAATGAGATTTGATCTAACCCACCAAACCATACAATAAGTCCCTCAAAAGAAGGTGGTGGTTGTAGTGGGGGACGGCTTGCCCACGTATACTCACCTTTCTTTTTGGTAAGCTAACATATTTATAAAAATAGGTAGGATGCAGATGATGCATTCTTATGGGTTGTTGGATTCTACCTTAGTAGTGATTAGCGCCATTTTGCAAACGGCTGCATACTCCATTGCTCTGATGATTGTTGGCTGTGTAGTTGCAGGAATTGGTAACAGCAAGAACATCATTGTTGCATGTCCAGTTTTGAAGGCCAAACGGCCTAGGAGATACATTCGGCTTTAGTATCCCAAACATCATATAGAAGAAATTTTTACCAGATCATGGCGTGATTCTAAATGCTTTCCCAATACTTCCGATGTACTACACGCCAGGTATCGGAGTATTGATCCCTACATCAAACCAAATACGAACCAAGAACAAATCAAGACAACCTTGATAGGTATAGTTAGATCTGACTGCGTAAGGCAGCGATGCGCAGGCGTGGAATTGCCCTGCTTCTAAAGATCAAAGGCCACGCTTGTGCGTGGCCTTTCCATTGTCACTCACAGTTACTCCATAGGGAAGTCTCATTACTGATAACTCAATTGGATGTTGTATAAGCGATGAAAAAGTTATTATTTTTTTCTCAGCTCTGCCTGCAAGAATAGTAACAATAAGTGTGGATTGGATTGACGGTCAAAAGTACTGCAGACGAGGCGTTATCATCGCCACCTATGATAAAGTTTTTCGAGAAAGGTCGACTTTGGAGCGAGTCTCCGTCACGATGAACTGTCCTTCCCCCTTCACCATGGTTGGTACCTGGATTTTGCCATTGGACCGCGGAGTTCTAGAAACGGTGTAGAAGGACGGCGTTCTTCGGACGTGTCCCAGTCTTTTTCCCCAACTCTCAGTCGTGCGAAATTCCCAATCGGGCCTTATCGGGCTGGGGAGGCAAAAAAATTGCATTCTCACCGCCTGCCGTCACCCTTTTCCCTCTTATCACCCCCCTGCTTCGATCTTCTCTTTTTATCCCTTATTATTGCTTATTGTTCATATCCTTCCTCTCAGCTTTGGTTTTTGTCAGCGTCCCTTTTCCTTGTTTCTTTCTTGTCTATTTTTTTTCTCCTTCGTTTCAGGGGTGTGTGCTGTACATTCTCTCGCCCTGCGACCCTGGCGTTTCTATCTCTAGTATATCTCTATCACGGGTAGATCTTGTTGCGGTCGCTCAGTCATTGTCGTCGATATCAATTCCCTCTCTTTCGTTTGTCATATCAGTTTTGGGGTTATTTTATTTAGAACCTATCGTCTTTCCATGCTGGCCCTTGGGAGTACATAAATTTCCTCCTTCGACATACTCAGCTCCTTGCGTTGACCCCCTATTGTTTCAGATTGAAGGGCAAAGGTTTCCGAAGTTGTCAATATCTAGACTATTCCTCGGTCCCAGCTGGCTCTCGTGCAGAACGCAATTTCCCGATACTCCACGACATCTATTCGGGCCTGATCCTGTTGCCGATCTCTATCTCGACCTCCCAAGCGCCATGATGCCACGAGATTCGGTTGCTATTTCCGCGCGACGTCGCCCGTCACTCTCTGTCAAGACTCGCCCTCGCAATGCCACACTGTCAACAGCACACCCGTTCGCATTGGAACATGATGTTTGGAATGGGTCACTCTGCGCCGATGAAGACCACAATGACGATGAAGACGTTGTGGAAGAGACGGACCATTTCCCTGAACCTGTTACCAGACGCCGTGCTGCAAAGAGCTTCTCCAGCTTGCGGCATCCCATGGACGGGTTGCGTGCTTTGGGCCGTCGCCTTTCTGTGACCATCCGTCACAAGTCATCCAAACATGCTTCTCATCACCACGCTTACGAGGATGTTGGTGCTGCGGTCCATAAGTCTCAAGACGCCAGTGGGTGTGGAGAAACCGGATTAGGACAATCCTCGTGCAAGGGCTACAACCCCAACCGCCGCCCTTCTCTTACTTACGAAACTGCCTTGCAGACATTCTACGCACCTGTTGCATCAGTTCCGGCCCCTATCCCCGGTCGTGGACTTGAACCTCCGATTCTTCCAGACAGTATTTACGCCGGGGCGGCCGCTCGGGCCGCTGCAGCTGCACAAAATGAATTGGCGAGAGCGGAACGAGAATATATCAAATCGTTCGATATGAAGGTCACTCGGGATTCGGAGAGTGGCATTGACATTGATCTGCGCGATCGCTCGGAATTATCCGAAGTGGAACTGGCTTTCGTCCGCATTGATCCCGTGACCTATCTGCCACCTGAGATCATGTCGCTGGCTCTATCGTATCTTGACCCCGAGTCTCTGATGCAGGCTGAACTGGTTTCTCGTGCTTGGAGAGAGCAGGCTTCCTCTCGGCACATCTGGAGGCAGGTATTTCGTCGTGCGTACGGACATCGCCTCCCCAGCGGTGCCGCACCCAAAAAGAGGCAGTCTGCTGGTCTAGGAAAGTCAATTCCGAACCAGGACTGGAAGAAGATGTTCCTCGTCCGTCGTGCTCTCGATCATCGATGGAAGGAGGGGAAAGCGGCCGCAATATACCTGCACGGCCATACGGACAGCGTCTACTGTGTTCAATTCGATGAGTATGTTTTGAGTCCCCGCGTTATATGGTGATTTGATCTGACTTGGGCTTTACAGAGACAAAATCATCACTGGTTCTCGTGATCGAACCATCCGGGTGTGGGATGCTCATTACCCTTGGCCGTGCCGTAAGATCATTGGTCCTCCTCCGGGCGAGGTCTCGAGCATTGGACAGGTCAACAACCCGACTCAGCAGTCGTCGGGCAAACCTCCTTTTCTCACCATCTGTCCTCCTCCTACCCTCGCGGCAGGAATTGTCACTCCCATTGACCAGAGCTCCGACTACCACAGTGCTTCCATTCTTTGCCTTCAATTTGACGAAGAGATCATGGTCACTGGGTCGTCTGACTTCACCTGCATTGTCTGGGACATCAAGAACGATTACAGACCCATTCGTCGTCTGGAGGGTCACAGAGCTGGCGTGCTGGACGTGTGCTTTGATGATCGGTACATCGTATCCTGCTCCAAAGACACAACCATCTGTGTGTGGGATCGGCAGACGGGTGCGCTGGTAAAGAAGCTCCTCGGCCATCGAGGACCCGTGAACGCCGTTCAGCTCCGGGGCGATCTTGTTGTGTCGGCGAGCGGGGACGGAGTAGCCAGACTCTGGAATATTACCTCGGGCCTTTGTGTCAAGGAATTCTCCAGCAAGGACCGTGGACTAGCCTGTGTGGAGTTCAGTGATGACGCGCGCACCATTCTCACCGGTGGAAATGACCAGTCGATCTACCAGTTCGACGCAAACACTGCCGAGATGGTCCGTGAGCTGAAAGGACATGCTGGTCTTGTCCGGTCACTGCACCTGGACAGCATGAACCAGCGGATTGTCAGCGGCAGTTATGACATGAGCGTCAAGGTCTTCGACGCCCAGACCGGCGAGCTCTCCATTGACTTGCCTGGCTGGACCACCAGCTGGATGTTGAGTGTGAAGTCGGACTATCGACGCATCGTTGCCACCAGCCAAGATTCTCGAGCTGTCATTATGGATTTCGGCTATGGCCTCGATGGCATCGAGTTGTTGGAAGAGTGATCTTAACTGACGCCTTCCCTTTTATGAACGTTGGAAATATGTTGGGGTTTGGAGTTTTCGGATGGTACACTGGCACTTTTCAAAAGAACATGACATTTTTCTTAGAAGCGATAGATTTTCTTTGCTTTGGACTTGTTAGACTTGGAGCCTGTTTCGGTTCTTTGTGCTCTTTGATTTCATACAAAAAGACACCTTAGAGATTAGACACTGGCTGTTACTGGTGCATTCAGTTGGATTTAGAATCAGAGCACTACTAGTTATACCCTGGCTCCTACAGGCCCCTATATAGCATACTTGGACTAATTTACTCCTTTTTGCCTCTGATATATCCGACTCTTACGCATCATCACCTGTTAGCTAAATGATCTTGAAGCCAAGGGAGAGGGTGCATATGATTGGCCAGGGGGGCTCCTTAGCGCCAGGCAGAGCCGTGGGTTTCGAGGACAGAAGCAAAACAATCCTCTGTCTCTACGGCTCCTCGTTCTCTTCTCCCCATAAACAAATCCAACCTCAATCAAAACAAAGGCCATCCGTAGCTAAATTTCCTCTGTTCTCGATATCGCTCGAATTACAATCCCTCTCCGACGCCCTTTCAACGGTTGTGACATCTTCGCAGTGACAAAATTACCCCACCATGGGAGAATCCAGGTCCGTCGGGCCAACTGATCGCTCCCCCAAGGGGCTTTGTTTTGATGTCTGGCATCTTACTAATTTGAGCATTTCTCGCTATACAGACAGGAATTGCTGGCATGGATTAACAACCTGCTGCAGTTGAACTTGACCAAGATTGAACAGTGCGGAACCGGGTACGATTGACGCTCCTTTTTATGTCCTTGAGATAGTCGACCATTCCACGCCGTCCCTATATGGATAACACGGATTTGAACACATCCAGAGCATGATCTCAAAGTGCTGATTTGGTTCCACAGGGCTGCTCTGTGTCAGATTTTTGATTCGATATTTAGTGAGTGAACAGCTAGCAGGCTTCAAGGAGCCACTTGGGTTTAACGGTTGTGGTTGGCTGGCTAACCTGTGCCCTCTCGTGCAGTGGATGTTCCCATGTCGCGTGTGAAGTTCAATGTCAACACCGAATACGCCTATCTCCAGAATTTCAAGATCCTTCAGAGTATGACACCGCATGGACCGTATATTCCACGGTTGAGATCCCATTTCTGATCCCTAGGCTCTACTTAGATACATTCACTCGCCACCAGATTGAAAAGCCGATCCCGGTCCAGCAGCTCTCAAAATGCCGCATGCAGGATAATCTCGAATTTCTCCAGTGGACCAAGAGATACTGGGACCAGCACTACCCCGGGGGCGACTACGATGCCGTAGGCCGCCGGAAGGGTTCTGGCGCTCCGGCCCCTTCTGCCACTGGTACTCGCTCTGGCGCATCGTCCTCGGCGGGAGCTACCCGGAGAGGAGCTACCCCTACAACCGGCGCTGTTCGCCCTCGGGTTTCCGCCGCCGGAGGAGCCAGCACTGCTGCTCTGCAGCAGGAGATTGCGACTCAGAAGGAGGCTATTGCTGGCCTGGAGAAGGAGCGCGACTTCTACTTTGCCAAGCTTCGGGATATCGAGCTACTGCTGCAGAATGCTATCGAGGCCGACCCAGAACTGGAGAAGGAGGAAGACTCTCTGGTGAAGCATATCCAGGGCATTCTGTACTCGACGGAGGTACGTGTTTGTGACGCTTTGCCTCTCTTTTTTGCTTCAGGTGCTAATTCTTTGTATAGGAAGGGTTTGAGATCCCAGCGGAAGCGGAGGTCGCCGATGAGCTGGAGACATTCTAGGTTCATGGCAATGGACGTCTTTTCGTTAATAATACCCCTTTATCACTAGCGTTGAAACCGTGAACCTTTACATCCCCACCGCGACTTGAATCAGTCCCTTTTCCTTCCGTCTTTGGTTTGGATTAGTGGCATATGGAGTGCGAGCAGCGCCTCATCCGTGCTTGGGCGTGTGGTGAGCCAGACAAATACGAATTGCAAAGCATAGAGTGAAAGTCAACCTGTGTATAGTGTGAGACCGAGATTTGTGGTCTACTTGTACTTTGCTTTCATCTACGACGGAGGAAGACCCAGCCGAGTGTGCAGTTTTCATATGTCGAAACTCTTTTGGGCTTGAGGCGTACTCCGTCCAGTAAGGTCAAAATCAGGTGATTGCACGTGTCTTTTTGCGCGACCTTCCATGAACGTTCCTCAGTACTAGTGTTAGCCATTTTGGCGGACGGGTTCCATTCCTTCGACGGCATTCTCGAAGGAGGGTCGGTGGGCCTTGATCATTATTTTCCGGATAATGACACCATCACACGGGAAGAGGGTAAGAGACTTCTCTAAAGTGATATTTATATCTGAACGGGCCGAGTTCATATAAATAGCAGTGGGGTCGGAGGAAGACGTAGACGGCAAATTTAAAGTCGTACGTCAGCCCTCTCAGGCGTGATCATTCTCTATCCAGGTGCTGATGCACTGTTATCGCCTCGACAGCGGCATGCAAAAGGCTGCGAGTCAAGCACGGACGGAAATACACGGTGATACGATGTTACTCGAGAGAAGACTTGGGGACTGGGATAAGATGGTGACTCGACTTCGTGCTTTGTGCCCCAGTAAGAAAAGGTAGGCCTGTAAGAGTACCTAAGTGCGGTTGTAAGAGCTGTACCTTGCAGGTTTAGGCTATTGGTTACACGCGGCGATAGACGGAGTCCCCTTGCCTCCAGTTGCAGTCTGAGCCTCAGGGGTGCATTACTAGCAGGCTTACTGCATTGGCTGATGGGCGGTCATACGGGGTATTATTATTATGGGGTCAATGGTTAGTGTAGACTGCTCACTGTTGACTTTTTGTGTATCTTAACTCCAGGATAGACATGTTTTGTCAACTGATTTGGATTGCGCAGATGAGATGATAGGCTTGCCGCCAAATGATCCAACTGGAAATACGACCCGTCTTTCTGCGGTACTGTTTGTGTTTATTTACACAGACCGAGATCTAATTAAACAACTCTTCTGGCTAGTCTTCAGGCTAAACCACTTGAGGGCTAGTGCGTAAGCGAGTGACGCTTTTCCACCCACAGTTTTGTGGGGCGTGTCTCTTTTTTTAATTATCCTTGTTCGGGCCAGAACCTCTTGGTATCATCTGCAGGCTGCAGCAAAATACTTAGGAGGGTGATCTGCTATGTCTCGGACAATATGATATTATCACTATGTCTGAATTGTTATGCAATCACCTTACAGAGAACCATTACCACTAATATCATTGACCATCGGGGGACAGCAGAAGTTTCTCGTGCCGTCTAGGTAGTCTAGCTGAGTACGGAGAAAGATGTACCTTAATTAATTTTGAAATTGGCCCAATGAGGCCATCGAGACTAGCAGCCGCCTCGGAGGGTCTAAGAGAAAACAGTCTAAGACCCGGGAAACGCAGTGACTCGTGAGCCTGTATCTAATTCTAGTCTATTGATTATTTCCTGCTCCTGCTCCTGTTCCTGTCCTGTGTGCCTGGCCTGATCGATCACCAACAAACAACCTGGTCGGGTCGGCTAACTTCCCAGCTACTTTAGCTAGTGTTGATATTCAAAACGAGACTACTCTAGTCTAGTCCGTCCGTTTTACGATCGCCTTGTCTCTTCGTTTCTTCGCTTCTTCTTCTCATTTCCTCGTTCCCCTCTTTCGTCCTTTTCCTTTGCGGTTACGCCTCCCTCCCCCTCCCTCATCACCGCCGCTTCCCCCCCCCTATATGATCGGATGCCGAGCGAGTAACCTCGATTTTCGACCTGGCTGCGCTCACTGCTAGATTTGGCGCTGGTATAACCAGACCAGTGAGCGGAAATCTCAGTCCACGGGTTAACTCTTGTGGACGTGTGCCGAGAAACGAAAAAGAACGGATAGCGATCCTTGGGTCCGGAACCTGGGTACCTTTCAAAGCGTGGATCCGTCGACCGTCGACCCTCAATCGTCAACCGCTGGGAGAAAGTCGGCAGAGAAATTTAGCAAGTCGCAAGCTTGAGTGAATCCTGCGCATATCTGCTCCGCCACAGGCATGGAATAAGATCCTCGGAGAAACGGCTAGCAATCGTGATCGCTACATTATATCTTTTCGCTTCATATTCTTTCCTTAAGGTATGTGCTTCACTACATCGGCTCCCTTCTCATAGATCAAATCGCCAGCAGAAAGAAACGAGTCAAAGAGCTAACGCTGTCTGGTCAACTTTCTAGACTTTTATGACCCTGAGTCTTCCATTTCTGTCTACATTTAGTCGGCTGCACGGTGACAGCTGACGTCCACTCCTTGGTTTCACTACGGTCTACGATTCCCGCCTGTTTCAAACTCGTTACAGACCGACTCGTCGCTTCTTTCGCTTGATACAACGGGTTAGACCCGTCGCTCACTCCTTTACGGCACATGGTCTATCCGTCAACACTCTTTCAATACCATTCAGTTCAATTCAATCAGTATACTGCATCAATCGATCTTACTTTCCCTCCTTTGCAGGTCATCTCAGGCGCTGTGCAGGCAGACACACGGTGCGTTATCGACGACTGAACGATTGCCAATCATTTCAGCTCACTTGAAGCATTACAATCTATTCAGTCCCCAGGCTTGCATGTGATTGTTGGGGGATTAGAACGCTCAGGAGGACAACTGCCAGAATGGCACACAACGGCATTGCTCGGAGTCAGCGGCTTACCAGGCTGATGAAACAGAAGCATCGAACACGTCACGAGGGTGGTGAACCAGCCAGTCAACCAAAGGAAGACTCGGCAGGGTCGTTGATCTCCAGCATGAAAAAAGCACACGTCCTGGACCATAACAAGCTTCATGAGCCGTCAGGGGAGGTATCGCACAAGGTCTCGGATCATTCGCTAGGAAAGCGTCAGGATTCCTCCGCCATTCCTCCAGGATCTCAGACGGAGGCGCTGGCCACCGCGGTAACCAGTGTCGGCGAAGCACCTCCAGACACTGCTGCGGCTCTTCCAACACCCATATCGGATCCTGCTTCCAGTCAACCAACCGTGTCTGTTCCTGTAGAGACACCCCCCGCGGCTGTGCCGTCGACCACTTCGCTAAATGAGATTCCTACCCCGTCGCCTGGCCCGACTTCTTTCACCGCGGACACTTCGGCTACTACAACCGCTAGCGATTTGACGGTCATACCCACCACCTCTGTTTCTTTGTCATTAGACTTATCGCTTTCAATATCCGTTTCGGTTCCCACATCTATCGCCATCATAAACTCTGCAGGTAGCACGCAGTCGTCCGCTTCAATACCTAGTGCTCGATCGTCGAGTGCTGTATTGAGCTCGACCCCAATAGCCTCACCAAAGCCCACTTCGACGAGTACGGTTTCTAGTTCGACCAACACCAACGGTACCAGTTCATACGCTTCATACGACAGTACTTCCAGCGATTCTGGTTATTACTCGACCACGTCCGGGCCAGAAGCCACTACCACTGCGGACCGGTATAGTACGGAAACGTATTTTGGAGGCGGAGACTCAGGCGCAACTGCTACGGGCCAGGCTCCCTCCGCGACGACGTCTTCGTCCTCTGGTGGCGGCTTGAACAGCGTCACTACCAAACGCATTGTGGGCGGAGTTGTTGGAGGCCTCGCTGGCGCATTCTTCCTGCTCGGCCTGCTTCTCTTCCTGCTGCGACGGCGCAAGACGGCCATATTTGGACCGAATCGTGGACTCCCCGCGAGCGATGGGTCTGGCGGCACGGCTGGAGAAGGAGGGTCTGGTTCACGCACCGAGATGGCGTCACGGCGTTCGAGCCGGGACCCCCTGTTCACGGCGTCGTACTTTGCTCCGGCTTTTATGAAGCGCTGGAGGCAGTCGAACCAGACGGTGCGGTCTGACGACAGTACCTTCACCTCTACCACCACGAGCGAACGCGGGTTCCAGAAGATCTCGGGCCGCAAGATCCCCTCGGTGCTGCAGTCAGGAGGGGATGGCTATGGTGGCGGGTTTGATCAGGGATCGCCGACCGCGTCGGAGCCCAGCATGAGCCTAGCCCCGGGGTCACCCGTCCAACCTCGATCAGTCATCTCTCAGCCTCCTCCCTCGATGCCGTACGGAATGCCACTGGATGTGAGCTACACGCGGGAAGCGGACGAACCCGGGTCGGTCGTTGTCTTCCGACCGTCACCCGCCCGGACGCCGGTTGCCAGCTCGACGAACGTCAGCGTGGTGAACGTACCAGCTGCCTCGCGTGCCATTCCTCAACCGGGGGGTACATTATCCCCCACGATCCCACAGCGGCCAGACGGACTGGGCCGCAGTCACCCAAGCTTCGACGGCAGCCGGGGGAGTCGCTTCACAGAGAGCCTTGACGGATTGTGACCAGTTTGGGTATATATTATGCCCTGCTGCAAATAATGTACAAGAGGCATTCTTCTTTACAAACCGAGCGGGCGTATAGTCCGCAGTCTCCGCTGCTCCTCGTCGATCGGCACCCCAACTATCACCAGCGTTTCGCCGTATATCAGCCCGGCGCAACTACCAGCGCAGCCTGGTCACGGCCCATCCGGTAGTAATTCACCGGATTGGAGCACGCGCCTCCATTCGAAGTCACCTTAAGACTCTACATTATATTGCACATCAGCGTGCCATGTCTCTCATGTCTGGATTGTACTTGCTTTCTTTTATGGATACCCCAATCTATTCTATTTCTATTTCATATCTTCTTTGGCTATACTTACTCACATTTCTTGTACTTTCTTCTTCTTCATTCATCTCTGAATGCGAGATCGGGTTGAGTCTCCCGTGTTTACTGTGGATATTTCTTCACCTTGCGGCGTTAAAAGTGTACAGATACAAAGAACGTCACGAGACTGGTGGATAATTTCCGAATAATACAAGATAATCAATAATTGTCTTCTGACCATGATCCCAACAATCCTGTAGCCTACTGTCTGTGTTGTGGTTTGATCGTGAGCTGCAGCTTTGACGATCGCTATTGATTTTCGGCAGCCAACCAGCGATCCATGATTACAAGCGTTGTCTCAACGTTGCGGCGCGATGTTTCATCAGCAGCTGCTTGACTTCTACTGTGCCTACACCTAGTGTCACAGGCTCCAGAGAAACGAAATGAAGCCTGTCCTTAGCGCAATCCCTGAATATCTCCTATAAATTCCTCCGTCGACACCCCGCATTCCTCTCCCCCCTCCATTGCTTATCGTCTATCAGCATCCGCATACCGATCAACCATGAAGGAACCTACCCCTACAACAGAACACAACCTCCCCTCCAGACCCATACCCCTAAAGGGGCGTGGCCTCCGCTTCCTCGTCATCGGCGCCGGCTCCCGCGGCAACGCCTACGCCCGCGCCGTAACAACCAGCACCCCCGCGGGCATCCACGCCGTCGCCGAACCGCACGCCTTCAAGCGCGCCGATTTCGGCCGGAAGTATATCTGGGGCGAGGACGGGCGGCCAGCCGAGGGTCAGGAGTTTAGTGATTGGAGGGAATGGTTGGAGTGGGAGACGAGGCGACGACAGTCGCAACAGCCGGAAGGGGTGGACGGTGTCTTCGTCTGCACGCTCGACGAAACTCACGTTGAGATCGTGACGGCCATAGCGCCATTGGGGCTGCATATCCTCTGCGAGAAGCCGCTTGCGCTGTCGCTGGGTGATTGTCTAGCTGTTTATAAAGCATTGTCGCCAGCCAGCGCCAGCGATAGCAAGAGCCATAACGGCGATGCCTCCGGCGGGGACAAGGTCTTCTCCATCGGCCACGTCCTCCGCTACAGCCCACACAACATCCTCCTCCGCAAGCTCCTCCTCCTCGACCGCGCCATCGGCGACATCATTTCCCTGGAACACACCGAGCCAGTGGGCTGGTGGCATTTCGCACACAGCTACGTCCGGGGCAACTGGCGGCGCGCGACAGCCCAAGGCGACGGCTCCCTGCTTACCAAGTCCTGCCATGATATCGACTTTATCATGTGGCTGCTGGCCTCTCCGCCGGAGTATGTGACGGGGCAGGGAGGCACGCAGACGCACCACCCCCGCAGCATCACCTCCGCCGGCACACTGACTCAATTCCGGCGCGCCCGCAAACCACCCGCCGCCGGCGCAGCCACAAACTGCCTCTCGTGTCCTGCAGAGCGGGAATGCATCTACAGCGCTGTGCGGATCTACCGCGACCTGCACCTGGCCCGCGGCGAGACAGGCTGGCCTGTTAAGATTGTGGTGCCTGATATCGAGGACGTGTTGCGCTCGTCTGAGGATAACAAGGCTGCAGCAGCGAAAGCCGAGGCGCATCTCCTGGCCCGCCTGCGCGAGGACTACTCCCCTGCCGAAATGAGCGACGAGGAGATTGCGCAGCGACCGTGGTATGGCCGGTGTGTCTACGAGGCGGACAATAACGTCTGCGACGACCAGGTCGTGACCATTACGTGGGATGAGGAGGAGGACTCACCAGTCAACGGGGAGGGGCGACGCGCCAAAACGGCCGTCTTCCATATGATTGCCCCCACGGAGAAACAGTGCGAGCGCCGCGGGCGGGTCTACGGGACGCGCGGCGAGATCGCCTACGATAGCCGGACTATCTCCATCTATGATTTCGCGACGCGCTCGACTACCACCATCGAGGTGCCCAAGCAGCCGCCCGAAGAGGAGGAGGCGCACGGCGGAGGAGACTACGGGCTGGCGCGCAGCTTCGTGCGTGCTGTGGATGCGGTCGAGAATGAGGGCTGGGATGTGCAGCGCGCGCAGACCCATTTCGTCGGCTGTACCCTGGAAGAAGCAGTTCGCAGTCATGCCGTGGTCTTTGCGGCCGAAGAGGCCAGGCGGGAGGAAAAGGTCGTGCGGTGGAAAGAGTGGTGGGCCGAAAAGCTTACTGCGGCTGGCATCGCATGATTCCTTTGATGAATGACTATGATATGATGACGCTGAACTAATGACTTGACTGCATTTGATCTGGCACTGCCATACTACTATATTCTATCCATGCTTAATTACTTCTGAGTTCATATTAACCGTCGTAAAACCAGCGCGGCTTGCTGCAGGAAAAAAGAAATTAAGTCTTGACATCAGGGTCCTCCCGGCCGATGTACTCCTTGAACTTCAACAAAGACATGGCAAGGGCCACGTTGTCCTTGAGGTAGTCCTGAGTGTTCATGCCGAACTTGCTCTTGTCGCTCTCGTACTTTTCAATGTACAGACGGATGGTGGCACCGCTGCTGCCTGTGCCCGAGAGGCGGACCACAAGACGGCTGCCGTCGTCGAATTTGACATACAGACCTTGGTTCTTGGTCACGCTACCGTCGAGGTCGGTGTAGGCAAAGTTGCCCGCGTCGGCCACCTTGCGGCCGGACACAGTGCTGCCCACGAAAGAGTCCTTGTTGTTGACCTTCTCGGACAGGTTGGCGATCAGCTTGTTGGCAGCGTCGCTGTCGACATTCTCGTAGTCGTAGCGAGTGAAGAAGGTGCGGCCGTACGTCTGCCAGAACTCGTTCTGGATCGAGGCAATGCTGGGGGTCTCGTTGGGCTTCTGCTTGGCGACACCGGCGATGATGTTCAGCCAGGCGACAATGGCCCAGACACCATCCTTCTCACGGATGTGGTTGCTGCCAGTTCCGAAACTCTCCTCACCGCAGATGGAGATCTTCTTGTTATCAAACAGGTTGCAGAAGAACTTCCAGCCCGTGGGGACCTCATAGCTCTGCAGACCCTGGGCCTTGGCGACCAGATCCACGGCACCGGAGGTGGGCATGGACCGTGCCAGACCATAAACGCCCTGCTTCTGGAACCAGGGGATGAGCTTGGCGTGGTGTGCGATGATGGCCAAGCTGTCACCGGGGGAGACGAAGGTGTTGGCGCCGTAGATCATGTTGCGGTCACCGTCACCATCGCTGGCAGCACCAAAGTGGACGCCCTTCTTATCCACGGCCTCGACCAGCTCGTGGGCGTAGACCAGGTTGGGGTCAGGGTGGCCGCCGTTGAAGTCGGGGCTGGGGACGCAGTTCATGGTGCTGTCCTGGGGTAGACCCAGCTCCTTGACGAAGATGTCCACACCATAGGGACCAGTCACACCGTGCATACCATCAAACAGCACCTTGAAATCCTTGTGGGTGCTGAGGAACTCCTTGATCAGGTCAAAGTCAAAGATCTCCTTCATCATCTTGAGGTAATCGGAGGTGGAGTGAACAATCTCAACCTCCAAGGGACCATAGGTCTTGGTGCCAATGGTGGAGGTGTCGACATCGGGAATTTCGGCGATCTTGTAGGAGGTGAGGGACTTGGAGGTTTCGTAGATCTTGTTGGTGACGGACTCGGGAGCGGGGGCACCATTGCACAGGTTGTACTTGATACCAAAATCGGCATTGGGGCCTTGGCAAGTTAGCGCTCGAATTCGACGGAAGAAAAGCTTCACTTACCACCTGGGTTGTGACTGGCAGTCAGCAGGATACCACCGGTAGCCTTTCTCACACGGATCAGGTTGCTGGCGGCGGGGGTACTGAGGATGCCATTCTGGCCGATCAGGAGCTTCTTGACACCGTAGGCAGCACTGATTTTGGCAATCTTCTGGATAACCTCGGGGTTGTAGTAGCGACCATCGCCACCGATGACAAGGAAAGCTCCCTCAGCACCCTCAGGGATGGAGAGCAGGATGCTGGTGACGAAAGCTTCGGAGTAGTGGGGCTGCTGGAAGACCTTGACCCTCTTGCGAAGACCAGAGCTATAATGAGGGAAATCAGCCAATTTGCTCCTTATGAGAATAATGATTATTTCAAGGGTAATCTAGAATAAAATACTTACGTTCCTGGCTTTTGGTCGGCAAAAGGCTGAATGGAGACTGTCTGGACCGACATGACGTTGGTTTGTTTGGGGTGACAACGTGGGGTAGAGGGGGGCCAGTCAATGAGACTCGACAGTACAGAACAAGTCTGTAGAAAAGCAAAGGATACGGAGTGATTCAATAGATCAGAAGTAGCAGAGTAGAGAAAAGAAGAGAAGAAAGGAAAAGACTTCACCGACTTTCAAGGAAGAAGAAGAAGAAAACAAGAAGCAAGAAACGCAGAGAAGAACAAGACAGGAGTCTAGTCTCAGTCGAAGCGGAGGGAAGGTGGGCCGATCACCACTGGTTGAGGGAGAGGGGCAACACAAGCGTCATTATTATGACTTTGGGAGCCCACGACAAGAATTAGTCTGGATATTGCCATACCAATGAAAAAGATGGATGGATCCATGCAGGTAGATAGGTGGTATTGGAATAGTATCTAGCCAGTCAACTGCACTGTGGTGCTGCCAACACATCACAGCAATCATTTTTCCCAAGCATTGACCTTGCTCATCAATATAACATCCTTTTATGAGCGCTAATCCCATTCCTTTCGCTACAAAGTTTGGTCAGATCTCCTTGGCTCACCGAGATGAGACAGATAAATACTTGGTACATGGCTCCTAAGGTACTGTACAGTGTAGCTAGGAGAGCTCTCGTCCGACCAGCGGGTCATAGCACAGAAACCAGTACGGAGGACTCCATAGCTAGACAATAACCCAATAGTACTATGTCCTACCATTCTAATAATAGCTAAGCTACTCCCTAAACAACCTCTCCTTATAGAACTTCATCTCCTCAATACTCTCCAAGATATCCTCCCTCGCGAGATGCACCTCCTTCTTGGGCGGCACCTCCCTTAACAATGTCTCACCACCCCACCGCCTAGCCGCCTCCTTGAACGCACTCACATCCAGAATCCGATAATGCAGCCACTCCAGCACAGCCTTATACGGTTCCTTCGCGAGGAACATCTTGTCGGCGTGCACGCTGTTGCCCGCCAGCAGCGCCGTGCGCGGACGAGGCACGTATCGCTGGATGTAGGCGAGCAAGGACTCCGCCGCGGCGGCGGGGTTGGTCGTGGATGCGAGGACCGCGGCGGTGAGCCCCGTGCGACCGTGGGTGTCGACGCACCACGGCGACATGGAGTCGAGGACGGAGCGGTCGTGGTGGATGATGGTTTCGAAGCCTTCCCGGTCGAGGAGGTTGAGGTTGGCGTCGGTTATATAGCAGCAGATCTGGAGGATGGTGTCTGTTTCGGGGTTGAGACCGGTCATCTATGATGTCAGTCAGTACTCCGTAAGAGTCTGTCTTAGAGAGATGTTGGGCAGACGTCTGACCTCGCAGTCTATCCAGACCAGAGGGTCTGTAGAGCGTTCGAGCGGCATCCTGTAATTGCTAGCGGTGCTCAGGAACCGTCTGCTCCGAATGGAGCACTGATGATGTGGATTCAAGAAACTATTGTTCAACTGCCAGACGCGGAGTGGAAGGAGTTTCCACATTGAAGCTGGAGCTCGACACCACATTATTTCATGGATACAATGGATACAACAGAAACAAAAATTCTGTCTCAAGAGTCTGGTGGTATATTGTCCTGCGTGTTCATAATTCTATAGTAATTCCCCATCAACAATCAAGTCAATTCACAGCCGATAATTCTCTGTCAATAAATGTTTGGAGAAGAAAAAAAAAGCCCTCCCGGGAATAACGCTGTGGTATCCCCCCTCCAATCTGCTCCCGTCATGTCGGCATCAAGCGAAAAGGTCACCTAAATAAATTTCCCAGCTTCGACTGAGCAAAATATACCTCCACTAGATAAGAAAATAGTGCAAGAATAAATCCAAATAGTGCAAGCCATGCGCTCAATTTACGCCAGTCCGTCACAGTCATGAAAAGATGCCAGTGTCACTGACCACAATGTGTCCCTAAGCTGTAGATTCCAAGCATCAGATCCCAATCACACTACAACTCTTCATCCTCATCTGGTTGCTGGAGAGCTGGCTGCTGGAGTGCCGGTTGCTGCAGTGCTGGTGCTGGCTGCTGAAGCGCCGGCCCCTGTGGCTTCAGGTTACCCCCGAACGTATTCGCAGTCGTACCAGTCTGCGTTTGCTCTCCAGCGCTTCCCAGAGCCCCGCTGATTTCCTGGGAAAGTCCAGACTCCATCCGGCGACGCAGAGAACCTTCGTCCGCTTCTGATACGCTGGCGCGTTGCTTCTTCAGGGGACTACCCACAAATGCTCCATCGAGTGTATTCACAGCAGCCTTTACGGCTTCCGGGCCTGCAGTGCTGCTTGCGGGTGCATTAGGGGGCGTCGTCGATATGCTCGAAGTGGCCGGCGTCTCTCCCGAGTTCAGGGGGCTCCCAGCGTCGGCCCTGCTACTAGCACCGGCCAAGCTTGCAGAAGAGTGTTGACGTTTAAGCTGCGCCTGTTAGCATAAAGTACTCTCCATTAGACCGGCGGTGACTTACTTTGATTTTACGGACACCCTCCGCAAGTTCTCCTTGACGCTTTATATCTTCCGCGGTTAAATCATGGTTGTCTTCTTTGGCTTCCTCATCGTCTGCTTTGCCGAGGATGGAATCGTCGTCATCATCCTCGCTTTCCATGTCGTCGTCTTCCACGCTCTTGTTCTTCTTCTTCTTGTCCTTGGTCTCAGATTTGTCCCGGAAATTGAGGAATCCAACTGTACCGCCCGGTTTGAGCGGGCCGATACTGGAGAAGTCGGTTTGCAACGATCGTCGCTTCGCGGAAACAGGAGTCTCTTGAGACTTGGGATCTTTCAGAATTCCCATCTTCTGTAGTTGTCCTGATAGACAAATTAGTCAAACTTTCCGAGAAATCATAGCAACCCTCGAAACATACTCTCTCCTCGGTACATAAAAGTAAAAATCGCATATGGCTTGTCAGAAGGATCGATGCCTGTAACCGTTTGCGTGCTGATTGTCTTAGGATCCAGCGTCTTGGGCTTTGCAAAGCTTGTCGTGTGATCAATGTCCGCGTCGTTGCCCTGCCCGCTCTGATTATCTTCATCGTCGTCATGAGCATCAAATTGCGGCGAGTACTCTCCTCGTTTAATCTCCCCGGAGGCCAGTACCCGGAACAACGCAACTTTGATCTGTCCAGCAGACTCGGGGATCGGATCGTCATCGGAATCGGAATACGACATATCATCGTCGGAGACGTTCTCCAGCGGCGACTTCTCATCATTGCCATACCGCATGATACCCTTGGCGCCCTTTGCTGACTTGGAGTCCGTCTCCATCTCACCGATTCCCTCGGTGGATTCACGCTTCAGCCGTCGTCTCTCCATCTTCTGCCGCCTTCGCTCAATCCGGGCAGCGACGTCCTTGCCTTCCAGATCCAGCCCGTTCAACCATCTCTCCAACCCGACCTCACGAAACAAAAACTCTCGCTCTGCAAGCCCACCTCCTTCGGACTCGGGCACGCTAACCCACCGTGAGTTGACCCAAGTCTCCTCCCCTCTCCGGAGCAACGTAGCGACCTCTTCCTTCTGCCGGCCATCAAAGTAAATATACGCCGCGACCGTTTCATTCGGCGAGTTGGTCAAGGGTTGGTATGGCGCAACGGCACTGGTGTACTGCCCGCGTTCGCTTGTCTGCCCGGGGAGGCCACCCACCACCTTAGGCTTCGGTGAGGGGTTGTCCGGTGTCGGTTTCGGCGTCGAGTACGGAACATCCTGGCCGGGATTCAGCAGTGTGATGGAAATGGCAAAGGTCGACTGTTCAGGTTTCCCGCTGGCGGAGTCTGGTAACTTGGGCGGCGGTACGGGGATGTAGCAAGCGATACGTGACGCCCGAGACTGGCGTTGAATGGAGTACTCGGGAATGGGGCCGTCCGGAGTGTGTATACTCACGGCCAGACCCTTGAAGCATGGCATGACGGGAGGGAGGAGGGGGGATGAGGGCAGAAGAAGGGAACCTCGTTACAGAGACCCGAGAGCCAGGACAAAGCCGACGAAGATCGGAATCTCAATGAGAATGAGTAGAGGGGGGGGAAGAAAGTAAAAACCCAATAAGGAAAAAGAGATGGTTGGGAAGATCGTGCGTCTGTGAGCGATAGCTTGGATGTGGGCTGTGGAGGCGGTCAAGATAGTACGTAGCGTGTTTAGTTGGGCTCCTAAACACCGATCGCCCCGGAATGATCGAATCCTTATAAAGAAACAATGATTGTGACTCGAGCGGAATCTCCAGCTGACGGGGATAGATCGTCTAGTCAGTCGAGGTGAATGCTTGATCAAACATCAAAAGGTACCGATCCTCTGGAACTCAGCTAGGTCGCTGATGATCTACCCTGCTGCTGTCAGGGCTTGGTCCGTGTGCGGAGAAATGGCAGGAAGGGGCAGTGGAATGGCGTTCAAACATACCAAACACAACTTCATAGGAAGTATCGGTACCTATCAGGCGGTAGATGTGATACCGTCCAAATGATCACTGTACCAGCCACAGGAACATGTGATAATTTGGAGGAAAAAGTGACTTCGACAGGTGATGGACAGTGAACGAGGTTGGTGATGCGAGGTCCGCAGTGGAGGCACCCGATGACGATTGTCCGCTTGCTTTCCGTGGAACAGGTTCAAGTACCTGTCTATACCCACGAGAACCTCCAAGGAGCAAAAGACTGCAGCAAATAAAGGAACTGCAATGAGAATATGAGACTACCTTCAGGTGACAGGACTTTCAAATATTAGACTTGATTATGACTAGTTACATGGCCATGCTGTCATTGCTCGGAACTCTTGAAGTGGTCATCAGTCATCAACGTCTCATGCTTTGCTGCTGCGGTAGGTGAACCAGTTATTCCAAGAATTGGCCATATGTCCATATGGAGGTAGCCAGTTGTTGATCGATATCCACGAATCAGCCGCTGAGTCTGAAATCATATGTACAGCGTGCAAGTAAGACAGGCTACTACATGACCAGCATATCATACCAACTTCTGCTGCAAGCAAGCAATTTCCAAGAGCTACCGTCGAAACACGACTGCATCATGTATCGCAATCCATCCTGTTGCCGATACACGGTAGAGTTGCTTCGACTGCGGTTGGCTCCTCCCAGCGCTCAGGACCACCAGTTCTCGACCATCCAACCGAAACAAGAATCCCTAGGTCAAGTCAGTAGTCGGCTTCAAACTATGAGCACTTGGATGACACACTCTCCCGTGCTGATTCTGCGGTTGAATTGGGAACCACATCTCCGGATTCTCTAGCTCGGTCAAAACCACCAGTTGAGGAAGACGAAGATGCTTCAGAAGAGCAAAGCCAGCCAGTTCGGCGTGTATCAATTCATGGAACTTTTGTTCCAGATCTATTAGAACCCTCGCTGGAACAAAATGACGGATAACTGGAGTTAGAATCTCCCAAAGATCTGAGTAGCCGAGTTCACGGGCAATTTCGACGGCCGTCAGATCCTGATAACGGAACTCGCCTTTGGTTTTCTTAGTCGGCAGGGTTCCTAGTCTCATTGTCAACAGGTTTAGAATAGGTTATATAGAAACAAGGTCATACTGAAAGCCCCTAGTCGAATAAGTTTCTCTACCACCTTCTTCGGCGCATTCATATACGCCGCCTGATGCAGAGGAGTCCATAGGCTCAGTCGGTGCGAATCATCTCCTGATCCTGTCCAGATTTTAGCACCTATCACTCAATGTAGACCGCGGAGTTGCATACTTAGAGTAAAAGCATTGCACCATGACTCGCCAAAGCAGCGTCTCCCTGTGTCCAGTGAAGACAACAATTGATGCCAATCTCCCCAATATGCTGCATCGGACAGCTGAGCTCTCTCTCTGAGATACGCCGGGTCCAATCCTGTCCTAACGACGTTTCCAAGCCACAGAGTTGGCTTCGTTGAGTTGGAAGAAGGCTGACTTGGTATCACATTGGTGGACACTTGCTTTCCATCGTTGTGCGATCCACTGTGTGAGCCATGTCCCTTTTTCCCCTGCTCGGAGGAGTGTTTCCCGACCAACTCATTACCGTCTTGACCCAAATGCGCCGTGCCAAAGGCTTCAGTGATTTGTGCCCATTCTTCAGCACGGCCCTTCATCGTAATGATTTCTTTCTCAGTTACGACACTGGACTGACTGTCGCGCCCACGTCAGCTTCAGATACACTGGACCTTTTTCTAAGGACTCATACGCTGCAATGAAAGTCAGGACAAGGTTGAGGTCCTTCTCGCGGGCCTCGAGCTTCCCAACCAACGCGGTGACATCGGCCTTGTAGAACACCCAGCTGAACTTCATCCAGATCTCGGAGTGCTTCGAGGCATCCGCGATCTTGTGAACAAATCCCAGGATCTCATCGGCTGTCTGGCGGTACGCACTATCGTTGAACGATAAGGATATAGATTTTTCAACTGGGTTGGATAGCCGGCTGCTGAGAGATCTAAACAGTTCGAGATACAATCGTACCCTTTCGCAGCGACTCAGAAGCTCGATGAGGGCTTCTTTGGCGCCCTTCATCGTCTCGATAACGTCCTTAACGGTGTTCACGATTTTCAGGAAGATGCCTGCTACATCTGCTGCCAACTGGGTAGCTGCTATGGGATCCATCCTGAAATATCATGTAAGTGAATTGTTTTATGATAATTTCGTCAAGAAACAATGAGTATTCAAGTTGGATTCTTGAGAAGGTCAACTCGTACGCTGCAAGAGGTGGGGAGAAAACGTTAGCTTCGGTGGGTGGGCTCAGCTGAGATGCCCGTCTCACGATCTGATCAATAAACCAACAAGATGTCAATGGACTCTTTACCATTCCTGTTTTAGAGCCAAAGATCGGCTTGGTTTCATCTACCCACCTTAACCAAATATGAGGCGTTGTACCGGTATATAGTGCAGTTGCTTCAGCGAGCTGACTGTGCGATATGTACAAATATATTTCCTTGTTTTTTCACATGCACGATCATGATCTGCCATTCAAGTCGATTATTTCTTGTGCCGGATTCACTATTGCTATTCCCATAATAGTGGTATGCAGTTCATAGACCTCGCCGTCGCGCCTCTTCCATGGCTACGTTGGCCAGGTCGGGAAAATCCCGAGTCAAATTACTGAAGAGCCTTTCGGCCTTTCGCCTTTTGATCTCCTCAATCTGGGTTTCATATGCAGTAATCTTTTCAAGCAGTTTAGCATGCGACTCCACCAAAGAGAGCTCGAGAAGATCATCCGCATATCGACGAAGAGCGTCCAACCTCTTCTCCAAAACAGGAATACTCTCTTCACTTGTGGATGTGGATGCCGATGAGAGGGAATAATTGTCTTCTCTTGGAGGGAGATCGCGCCGGTTTGGTATCTCAGGAAGCACAGCAGGTTGGTACTGTGTGACATGATGGCGAGAGCTTCCTTCACCCGCCGCAGTCTCAGTCCTGCTCTCGACCAGGTCACATATTCGAAGTTTTTGTCCTTTAGGCCAATGATCCACATAAGGATGCACTTGGGCGAGATGTATATTTGGTTCAGCAGTACCTCCGCTCCGTAAGTCGTTTGATTCTGATCTCACGATGCCAGGCGGTTGAGTGTCCTCCGTAGAAGAAAATCTGCTGCGATCCAGCAGTCCTTGCTCAAAGCCTTCGCTGCTGTTTGATCTAGGACGTTTCCGCCCTTGCAGAGAGACAGCCGTCTGCGAAGGTGTCACTTGTGGACCTGCGCTGGCTCTCTTTCCTCTCTTTTGATCGAACACATTGTCCACAAAGCCCATGATACGGCCCCGGGGGTCAGCAGGCTTGATGCGGGCTCTGACCGGTTTTTCTTTACTCTGGTGTGGGTGAGCAAAGTGGCAACATCTGCAGTTGCACAGTTGAGAACATTTGGGGCACACCCACGGGCCCTCTCTTCGGAGCAGAGGAATGATATCAATATCAAAATGTCTGTACAGACCACGGAAGCAGAAGAACGCAGAGCACTGGGAGCATGTGATGCCTTTCCACACTGTATGGTTGTCTCTGCACAGATGGCAGAGCCGTTCCTGGCAACAGTCAATTGTCGAGTTCAGATTTGTTTAAACGGGGTCGTACTTACCATAGACTGTCGTCGAGCATCTGCCGCAGCTTTAGCCAAAAGACCCAGTGATTGCTGCCTATGAATGACTGGTCAGCTTCGTGGGGACTTTGAAGCACGCTGAGAAGCTCTCAACCGAGATCAGGGGTACGAGTCTCAAAGTCAAGATACTTACTCTGCTATTCTGGGATTTGAGGAAGATAGAAAATCAGTGTTCTTTCGGATTGCATCAATTAGCGCGTGGCAATCTTCTCTGGGAATCAGTTCCGCCCAGGTATAGTCCGTAATATGTTTGCAACTTCGTCCGGAGACAAAGCAAGGCATGCACAGGTCGAAGTCCCCGCACTGCTCACAATGCAAATGCCGATTCCAGATAGTTAGTCCACAATAATTACATTCCACCACGGCACCTTGAGTATCCACAAGCTTTACAGGCACATTTGACCCTGTATCATCATCGTCGACCAGCCGCTCGAAGATCTCCAAAACGAGTTTCAGCTCCTTTGCGCTAAGGGCAGTAGGATCTCTAAGTGCATGTAGCGGGATCAATGGGACTCGGCCGGTGTCTGTGTGGCATTGCCTTTGATACGCGGGTTGGATGTAATCAAAAAAGGATGCCATGGAAGACGTATGCATGACATTCCAAACGACCCTGGTAACCATTGGACCAATGTTCCAAACTTGATGCGAAGTTGCTGATGGATAGACAATCAGATCGCCAGGTCCTTGATAGGTAACGTAGATGGGAAAGTTGGCCGATCGTAGCTGCGCGATCGAAACATTGGCCCAGTCGGTATGCGATGACTTTCCCAATTCCTCCATGTAAGCGTCATATTTTGTTTGCGATTGTCTGTCAGTACCGAAGCAGATTGACCCTGACCGACGGTCTTTGAATAGTTAGTTTGTCCTTCCAAATGGCCCGATAACGGATTCCGAGTCATTTACCTTTGGATTCAATCACGAGATTGAGAGCAACTGACCCGCTAAAGCATCTATGAAAGCCGGAACTGCAGAAATACAGTCGGTGCGTCAGTCACGCATCTTATACAGCATTCGAGAGGATCACATACAAAGACCCCTGGGTTCCGGCATACGCCATCAAGACCTCTGGTGCAATTTCTCGGGGCAATACTCGGAACAAGTCCAAAGAACCCAAGTGCTGCAAAGACGATGGTAAAATGGCTTTCAAAGCTTTAACCCACTCCTCCGGACACTGAAGATCTTTTGCATATAAACTGAATGGACTATTAGCTAGAATATTTTGGGGAATCGAGAAGCTGGTCGGCCGACATACGATTCTCGGATATTGTTACTTCGCGTATGATCCGTCTGAAACTGGCAGAGATCCGCAAGTTTCATGCGCACATCTCGTCCCGTCTGACAGTTCCTCACAGGTATTGCTACAAGCAATGACTCCAGGTAAGCAACTATTTATCAAAGCAGTGATGTTCGATTGTTGGCATACATCCCGAGGAAGACAGGTCTACCAGGCTCTTGCTGCTCAAAATGCGCCTGTCCCAGTTGTCGAGCTTGTCGAAGCCATGAATAATAAATGGCTTTTCCTCTTGCAACCTGCGTTCCAGCCAGTCATTGGCTTCTTTGTGACTTAGATCACAGATGTCATGAAACGAGAACTCGGAAAAGGGGACAAATGGTTTTCCGGAGCGCAGGAGATCTTCCACGAAAGGGGGATCTGATTGGGTGTAATTCATTTTAAGACAATTATAAGCTGTGCATTGCGCCCTATAGTTAACATTAGACTGATAATAACATCATATATAGATGTTGAGCTCATTCGGAGTTGAGATATCCATCTTGCATCTCGGAAATCTGAATGGATGTCTAACCGCTGCACGTGATTTGGAGCACGGCGAAGATCTAGCCTGATCGGGTAATTATGGAGAACTAAGATCCTCCATGAGACCATGAGTACAGCACGGCCACGACCTATATGCGTGTAGGACTTTCCACTGCACCTTTTAGGCGAGGTCCAGTCATTTGTAGCACTTTGCTATCAATGGATGCCGCACTCGTCATGACAAATTGACAGCTCTCTACTCGTTGTCCCACACACATCTGGCCCAAAGCGCCAGGAAGTGCGAGGAGGGTCGCTGTACTAGTGTTAAGGAGTCCCATATTTGCCGTCGTTGTTGAAGACAAGTCTGACGTCTGTATTGCGCGGTGTGGGAGGGCGTCTTTCAAAAAGAATCCGCCTTGAATTTCTCTATACCAATTCTCAGTCTGTTAGTAGATGTGAAAGATGAAGAATGCTTGATCCACAGCACGAGTCATGTCCAAATGGCGCGCAAGTTGGTTATTAATCATAGGTCAAAGGAGAGCAACAATGCAGAAGTTAGTTGAGCCACCATGAGGTATAAAACATACCTTTAGAGTACCATCTTTCTCAATTCCCTTGTTCGAATCCTTTCACATTTGGGCCATCTTCCTAGCGAACTAGCCGCTCGTGCACTCTTCCCGGCTAAAATCTCTATGCTCCACAGCAGTTGAATAATTATGGCTGCATGAATGTTGCTATGGGCATGGTCGTCGTTAACCGTTTGGCCTTGCGAACCAGAAGCGAGCTTCATAAGGCTCCAGAGAAAGAGATAGAACCAAGAATATATTGTTTCGAGATGAGCTTGCGTCAGTATCACTGGATATCAGTAATGGTAGCATGCAACCATGAGAACACGATAGGCGTGATGTCTAGTAGTCACCGCTTCATTTAATGACTGTCAAGGTATACATTGTAAACCACGTGCGCATAGATGCATTGAAGTCGAACTCCGAATAACCTGCTTTGAAGGGATCTGCTGAGATTCCAGATTCGAGGCGGAGAGCTTCAAGGTTGGATCTTAAGATTGAAGAAAGGTCACGATCGTCATTGTCGAGTTCGGCAACCTCGACTCGGAAGCAAACCCGACATACTATTTCCATAAAAGACTTAATTAGGCATAGATATCGACCAATAAGCTTGCCTGACCTCTTAAGCCGCAGTTCAGTCAAAGGTCCAGAAAATGCTACAGGCTACATACAGCTAAGTAATACGCAGGGTTTCCAATGCACCATACGATCAGTTTCAGCAGGATCAGCATGTAGCCTTACCCTGGTAAGTGTTGCAGGCCTCTGACTCAGAGTACCTTTACCTTTCTTTTACTAGCCTCGAGTTCATCGTTGTGTGACTTTAGCCACGGTCTGACCCGGCTGTTCAACGTGACTCGGGTGAGATATCGGGATATGTCGTGTTCGGGTTCATGTCAAAGTTTTCGGCTGAGATTGTGTAGCATTTGAAACCTCAATGCTGCCTGGGGAACGGGGTCTCGGTTTCTGTACCACATCCCGGCCGGGGCTTTGAGTATGGTTATTGGGCATCTAACCGAAGCTCTGAAAAGCAATTTCGAAGTCGGCCTTCTTGGCAATGGTTAAAGACAGGAAACATATGCCTCTCTTTCTGGATGAGTGTCTCGTAGGTTTTTCGCCACTGTGGGAACAGATATGTCCTGAAATCACTGATCAGGGTCGTTGGAATCCCTCCTCAGCTGCAAACAGCAGAACAAAGGAACTAGCTGGAATTCTCCAGACTGTGAAGTATGAGCAAATGAAAACGAAAAATGGAAAATAGGGAAAAAGTTTAATAAGAGATTGGCGATCCCCAGCCACCAGACCAGGCCAGGCAAAAGCAAACGGGGCACATTCCCCACATGGCGTTGATTCAATTCCATCGGCCAGCCAGACCGTATCCAATGTCGGAGGACAGAAGCCCTGTAACCTCATGGTCTGGTACCCTCGAGCCTCTTTGATAATCGATATTATTATTTCCTATTCAGAGTACTCTGTAGCATCTGATGACCTTTGTAAATTCAAAGCTCACTCTCAGCAACATTTGCAGACTGCTTGTAAAATTGATTGAAGACTCAAGTCAGAACGTGCTCAGATCTCATTCTTCCAAGGTGGCTTCTTGGCCATGAATCATGAGATTGTGAATTCGCAATCAGGGTATGGCAACGGCGATGTCCGTTTGAGTCGGTAGTTGTCCCCAGGTGGGGTTCAAAATAAAATGTCTCTTTAAGCCTACCCACATTCCAGAGGGGGAAGGAAGGTCAGCAAGGGGGCAGATGACCATGTGCTCGTTGGAATGTGCGGGTACTAGATGGAGAAACTAAACCCAAAGCATTATCTGGCTTAGTCCCCAGATTTTCTCCGGGTTCCTGATCTGGAGTTCGTCTCTCGGGTTACACTGTACTAGACTCTCTGAGCCGACTATTCGTTGTACGTTGGACTGAGTAAAAGAGCAAAACTTTTGTGCAGCAGAGTCGAGTCAGGGATTGCAATCTACCAAGAAATAACATGACCACGCGGACAGAGATCCAGGGATCCTAATCTTAATAATGTCCCAAAGAGGAGGGTTGCAATCTGTGTCTGAACAAAGCCTCAGGTCGACCCCACCACCGCCCACCACAATCTTCTTATTTGCTTAAGCTCTCGGGCTGGGGATTTGGGGGCGCTTGGGCGGTGACTCCGTGACTGAGAGTCCGTGACTTCCCCAAAGTCACATCGGCCGCCGAGATGGACCCATTAGACCACCGCACTTGACTGTTCTTGGCTTAGCTTAACGTACTAGCCATGGGGCGGGACTGGGAACCGGCCAAGAGTAGCGAATAACGCTTGGTCGAACGTCCAGGATCTTGTTCAGGCCTGGCAATTACGGGCAAGGATATTCCCTCAAGTAACAAGAGTGGCGTTTTTGCTTCCTCCAGATTGGCTCGTGCATTCAGTGTTGAGAAGTTGAGACAGCGGGCAATCGGCTCAGCAATACCTCCAGCCTGAAAGGAATAATGGTATGACACGGGATCCCGTATGGGGTGGAAGCGGGGGTGAACAGGAGAACAAACAAGGCTCAATTTGACGAAGACCGGCAAGCTGGGAATGTCTTGGTGTTTCACCTCTCTGACGTCTATGGATCATAGCACGGATAATCGCTGAATTTCCTGATAGCTGTAGTGGAATATAGACTCCAGACGCATGGTCACGAAGATTATTCCTTCAAGTTTGTTTCTCGAAGCCTGACGGAGATAGCATTACCTACAGACTCGCAGCAGCCTTGCACTCCGCATTATCCTGATGAGTAAACCTCCGGATTAGACTATGCCTTAACGCAGACCTCGGACCCGTGGGGGGTTCCACCTTGGCACACTCAATTCGCGTGGTTGACGGGACAAATTAGGAGCATTCTTTGGGCACGTCTTACGACACGGAGACAGCCATAGTCATCGCCAGACTTTATGGCCGTGAGGTAATGAAAAGTGATGGAATAATTTAGACTTTACCCAGAAGCTTTCTGCTTTCGGACACTCGCTTGTTTCTCTCCGGTCCCTCCTCGTACAGTCTTGTCCTTGATCGTCCACGCCAAGGGAACAACTGGTGTCGCTCAGGCCTTGAAGCTCAGGCTTCTTCTGGTGAACAGATGATGTCCTGGTAGCCTTAGACTGTTAGTGAAAAGCATTGACACTACTGAGTAGACTCTCAAACGAAGGAGTTAGTCGCGGCAATGGCTCTTTAAAGAGCAGCCACTGACTCTAGACCGCATAATACT
Source organism: Aspergillus lentulus (assembly GCF_001445615.1). NCBI lineage: Eukaryota > Fungi > Ascomycota > Eurotiomycetes > Eurotiales > Aspergillaceae > Aspergillus > Aspergillus lentulus. Next base: position 1,012,587 of record NW_028322122.1, read on the forward strand.
TCCACGGTAGTTTACAGCCTTCGGTCCTTGGGGACCAATAGGAGAAGTGGGTACTTTCTGTATATCTGACAGGAGAAAGATGCATGCAGTCGTGAATTGCCCAGGTGTAAACCGAATCTAGCAGTGACGCCATTGGATAGGCGCCTGTGAACATTCAGTCAGTGATCTTCCTGGTGGATTCAGCCTTCATTTTTATTTCCTTTTTTCTTTGAACTGTCTTGTGAATATGGTAATATTTTTTTTTTCCACAATTTTTTTTAATTATTTTTCCCTCCACTATTTCTTTCCCTCCCTCCCCGCACCTTTCTTCTCTTCTTCCTTCTCCGCATCCCCCTGAGCTACAAGCCCAACTCTTCCAATTCGAAATAAGAAAGAAGACTCACATAATATCACACAAGCAACAACGATCTCCTTCTCATAGTCTCAGTTTGCCATGGCAGACGGAGGCCCAAAGCAGGAGGTTGCTCATATCGCAACCGCTGATGCGCCTGTCGAGCAGTTGTAGGTTTTCCCTGAGCCCGACCTTCTATGCAGCCCAGCTTGTGACTCCTGACTGACATCGACTTTCGTGACGACAGCATCAGTGACGATAATGGAATGCTGGAAACCGGCCATCACGAGCACATCAATCTGAACAAGAATCTCTCTGCCAAGTAAGTTTCGAGTCTCGACGGCCTCGAGTCTACCCCTCACGAACTGCTGTAGCCTCATGGGTCGTCTCCTGGCACTGATCATTGACCAATTTTCTTGTGTAGGATCAAGAATCCTCTGGCGGACTTGACTCCTTCTCAGGTTATTCGCGATGTCGAAGAGTTTGCGAACGAGCATGACCTGGTCGACATTCTTCCCGAGCTGAAGAAGGGTGCCCTCGTCGCGCGTGACCCTGAACACTTCGAGACAGTCCCAGATATGACTGAAGCGGAGCTCACCGCGATCCGTGATGAAACCGAGCACAAATGGCGCCAGCCTTTTGCTCTCTATTTCACCATCATTCTTTGCTCCGTCGGCGCCGCTGTCCAGTAAGTCAAATCGCTGCGACATTTGTGCATAAACAGCCACTAACACGCATTTCCCTCTCAGAGGATGGGACCAGACTGGTAGTAACGGTAAGGATAAGGTCATCATTCGGCCGGTTGATGAGTTGCTAATGCCGCCCTTCCCGTTTCGCAGGTGCCAATCTTTCCTTCCCTGTCGCTCTCGGTATTCCTGACACCGCCGAACTTTTGGATGGAAGTCCCAACCCTGACGCTGAGAAGAATCAGTGGTTGGTTGGTGTAGTAAACGCGTCAGTAGTCCCAGTCCTTCAGTTGCATCAAGACCTGGCTAACATCCATGTCTAGAGGCCCCTACATTGCCAGTGCCGCCATTGGGTGCTGGCTCAGTGATCCGTGCAATGCTTTCCTCGGCCGTCGTGGTGCAATCTTCATCTCCGCGATCTTCTGTGTGCTTTCTCCTATTGGCAGCGCTGTAGCTCAGACTTGGCCCCAGCTCTTCGTGACTCGTCTCCTCCTCGGCCTTGGAATGGGCCTGAAGGCTTCCACTGTTCCGATCTTCTGTGCGGAGAACACTCCTGCTTCCGTGCGTGGAGGCTTGGTCATGTGCTGGCAACTGTGGACGGCGTTCGGTATCTTCCTCGGTTTCTCTGCGAACCTGGCTGTCAAGGATACCGGTGATATCGCCTGGCGGTTGCAGTTTGGCTCTGCTTTCATTCCTGCCATTCCACTGCTTGTTGGCGTGTATTTCTGCCCCGAGTCGCCCCGTTGGTATATCAAGAAAGGCAACTTGAAGGGTGCTTTCAAATCTCTCTGCCGACTGCGCAACTCCCGGCTGCAAGCTGCCCGCGACCTGTACTACATCTATGCGCAGATCAAGGTGGAGCAAGAGATCGCTGGCAAGGGCAACTATCTTACTCGTTTCGTCGAATTGTTCACCATTCCTCGAGTCCGCCGCGCCACCCTCGCTTCGTTTGTCGTCATGATTGCTCAGCAGATGTGTGGAATAAACATTGTCGCGTTCTATTCCTCGACGGTTTTCGCTCAAGCGGGTGCCAACAACACCGAAGCCCTTTTTGCCTCTTGGGGCTTCGGTCTGGTCAACTTCCTTTTTGCTTTCCCCGCTGTGTTCACCATCGACACTTTCGGACGTCGCACCCTTCTTCTTTTCACTTTCCCTCAGATGGCTTGGACTCTGCTCGCAGCGGCGTTCTGCTTTTATATTCCGGAGGATTCCAAAGCTCATCTGGCATGTATCGCACTCTTCGTGTTCCTGTTCGCAGCATTTTATTCTCCAGGAGAAGGACCCGTTCCATTCACGTATTCCGCAGAGGTTTTCCCTCTCTCTCATCGTGGTAGGTGTTCATTTTCCTTCTTCTGTGACACTCGTCAGCTAATCCCTGTCACAGAGGTGGGAATGTCTTGGGCGGTCGCTACTTGCCTCGGCTGGGCCGCAGTTTTGTCCATCACGTTCCCACGCATGCTTGCTGTGATGACCCCCACTGGCGCCTTTTGTTTCTATGCGTAAGTGCATGTCCTATCTCAAGATTTTGCTTTTCTGGGCCTCGCTAACCAATACGCAGAGGGCTGAATGTCACGGCTCTGGTCATGATTTTCCTCTGGGTGCCGGAAACCAAACAACGCACCCTGGAGGAACTTGATTATATCTTTGCGGTCCCCACCACAAAGCACATGCATTACCAGTGCTTCAAGGTCCTCCCTTGGTGGATCCAGCGTTACATCTTCCGTCGCGATGTTAAGCTTGAGCCCTTGTACAAGCTAGACCTGGCTGCTCACGACGAGAAGGTGGCGAGTAGAGAGGGCGGTGGACAGGTCGTCTCACCCAGCACTGAGATGTAAATGCCACTGGCATCCGTTCCCGCTGTGCGGTTTGTAACCACTAATTTTGGGGAGGGGAACTGTGCCACATGGGCTTTGACGAAGATATGACTCGAGCTTACGCCGATTGGAATCATTTGATCTCGTTGTTACTAAGTGCAGCTTAGAGAGAAGTCTGAATAGTTCGAATTCAAGGACTTATTAGTTCAGGTTCGGTCGAAAAATATCACTGCAGTTCAGACTTAGAAGAACAAATCTTCTCGTACCTTCTTGTAACATGCTTTTTGAAGTCTGAACTGTGGTACAGTGTAAGGATTGTCCATCTATGCCCGTGGCAGATTTTGAGAGCCTCGATTTCCGGATGTCTGACACCATCCAGCCTGGAAAAAGCGAGGTTACTCGGACATAGGTGGACAATCCTTCACACTGTACCACAGTGCTCTGAACGGACGCTGATAGGGCTTGCTGTCAAAGGGTGGGTTAGGCGGTGAGTGAGTGTTCCGAGAGAGTGAGAGTTGGTGTTGGCGTCTCGGAAGGTCACTCTCGGAAATTTTGTGTGGGGGACTCGCTTGGCTGCACCGCCTTGTTGATGCCTTGGTTCCCTGGCGGCTGTTGAATTGTGAATGTCCGGACAGCTTTTGGAGTATCCGGGCCGGAAGCGGCTATTACCGTAGAATTGCGATTACTGAGCCTGAGGTCTATGTGGTCTGGCCTGTTGACTATAAGTGGGATCACTTGGAGGTTGTTCGGGGTGGATTTTCGAGAGGTATATCATGTATACCTAGTTGTCACTGACACAGCTTTCTATACATCGGACATTTCTTAAGTAGGTACACTACAGTTACATCTGACCTGTCCTGTAGCTGCGCCAGATCTTAAACCCAAGCTGCTCGTACCATCCTTCCAAGCTGACCCAATCCACAAAGACTCCCTCGACTCCACGTTGCTTCATGTCCTCTATCGCGTGACAGAGGAGAGCGAGTCCGACTCCTGCTTTACGGTATGCTTCATCAACTCCGACGCAGCCGATCAGCCCGGTCTTGGGGCCACAGAGGGGTGGGAGGGCCCAGTTCTGCTGCAGGACTGGGGACGACGGTGCCAGCATCAGCGTCCAACCTACCTGTTCCCCGTGCGAGTCAAATGCAGTCATGATGCTCGAGGGATGCTCTTTAGGGTCGAGCTTGTGGTACATGTCGACCCAGGCCTGGCTGGTCAGCGACGAGTCAGCAGAATCAGAGGTGGGAAACGGATACACACCGGATTGTAGGAGAAGTTCTTCTTTTGACCGGCCAGACACTCTTCATACTGCTCGGGCTGGAGTGCGCGGAAAGTGAAGCCTCGCTCTTTAGCACGCGCAACGTACTTTTCTGGTGGCTGGAAATCTTTGATATCCTGGTACAGATCGACAGATCTCGGAATCAGAGGGTTGAGGCGGAAACCGCGGTGGACGAAGAACTCCTGTACTTCTTGCCCGAGGTCGGTCGGAATACCAGGCCAGAATCGTGGGAAGGAGCTCCCAAGTGATAGGGAACATGGTTTGTAAGTCTTCATGAGCCACGTCCTCGCTTCTGCGATCAAGGCTGTGCCCACACCCTGACGTTGGTAGCTGGGGTGAACTGCGAGGGCAGCCAGCTGACAGCACGTCGTGCCTCGGTTAGTTGTCATATACATGACGCAGAAGCCAATGATCTTTGATTCTAGTCGAGCAACGAAGTGACGTCCATTGGCCTGAGTCAAAAATCTGTTAAGGCTGTCTGCTGGTAGTGGATATGTCGGCAGGGCAGTATTCCAGACTTCCACCAGTTCAGTCAGATCACGGGCGGCTTCGAATGGCGACACGTGAATAGAACCCAGTGCGACATTCTTTGATCCAACCGGTAGGGCACCCTTTGGGGTTATGGCACCGAATAGAATATTTGCCGCGGCCGTGAAAGCCTCAATAGTCGGCTCGTAGGTAGTTATATACGTCTTGATGCTGTCATCGTCCAAAAAGTCGTAAGGACTGCAAGCAGCGATGGTAACCAATCTTTGAGTAAGCTGAGAGAGCTTCAGGCCCATCTCTCTCTGGAAGGGCGACTCTCGTGCGTTGAAGGTGATGAGAACAACAGCATCAGCAGCTTCGACAAGCTTGTATTGCTCAGTCGACAGTCCGGCAGTACCATAATGAACCTCAACGGTTGTTGAATTGTGGGCTTTCAGGACCTCGCCGAACTCCGTGGCATCGTAAGCTCCTTTCATTCCTAAACCCTCCCCGTCGACTGCACCTCCTGCAGGGGTTCTCTCCCCTGGAAACAGCAGTACAAGGTGTCCCGATTTTGATAGAGGCAAGACATCAGGATCACTGCGGACAAGGGTAACTGAAAGTGAATAGGCGTTGTTTGCAAGCGTGGCAGCTTTCCTGTTCAAAGCAACCAAATCATCAAGATTCCGCGATAGGAGCGCAGTTTCCCAGCTCAGAAAGTTGCTCTTCAACTTGACCACGCGACGGTATGCTTCGTCCAGACGTGAAGCTGACAATTGACCAGACTGCACGGCCTCGCAGACTTTTTGGATTGAAGCTACTTGAACAGTAAATGTATGGCATATCATGATGCTGTCACTACCAGCTTCCAAGGCGAGCACTGCTCCCTGTTCAGTGCCGTATGTGGCTCGAATCCCGTCCATCTCCAGGCAGTCAGTGATGATCATCCCGTCATATTGCATTTCGTGGCGGAGAATGCTCAAGATATCAGCGGACAGCGTGGCAGGCAGTTTGCCGTCACCGATGGCGGGCAAGGAGATATGCGCAGTCATCACTGCCTCAACACCCTCTGCTACAGCTCGACGGAAAGGGATCAGCTCGCATCTCTCCAGTTGCTCTCTCGGCTTTTGTATCACTGGAAGCCCATAATGTGAGTCCACCGCAGTATCTCCGTGTCCGGGGAAATGCTTGACACTGGGAATGATCTTTTGTTCTCGAAGTCCTTGCGCAGCAGCGCTTGCAAACCGACCGACAAATTCTGGGTCGTCTCCGGGACTCCGGACACCTATGACTGGATTCAAGGGCTCTGAATTGATGTCGCAGACGGGGGCATAATTCATGTTGATCCCGAAGAACCTCAAAGTCTCACCGGTGACCTGTCCAACCTGGTACGCCAATTCTGGCGAATGGGTGGCTCCAAGGGACATTGGTCCGGGTAGCTGAGCAGCAATAGGTGGCGATATCCGCGTGACCAGCCCATTCTCTTGGTCAATTCCTATAAAGAGAGGATATTCGTGTCCTGCCAGTCTAGCTTCCTCTTGCAGAGCCAGAGTGAGAGACTTGTACCGGGATCAGTGGACCATTCTTCGTTGGCGTCGCGGATATCGGGGTGATTGCTGTAATAACATACCTGGAGCTGCATTGCATTTTGAATGTTCCTTTTAAATAGGACAATACCCCCTATCCCGTACTCGTGGATCAAAGTCTTGATCTCTGGACTTGGTACAACACCATGGAAGCCGACCGCAAAAAGCTAACAGCCGTCGTCAGATCAGACTGGGCATTTACATACAGAGGTTAAATATAGTGACCTTACCTGGCCAACTTTTTTCTGTAAATCTTCTGGCGGCATCTTTTCAGCTCGGTGCAATTGCAAATGGGTGAAGCTTTATCTCGGTTAGGTCTTGGTGAAATAGTCTCGATCCAGCTCCTAGTGTTGCAAATATACCATTCTATGTAGGAGAAACCCAGTTCAATGAGAAATAACAGCTTCTATAGCAGCGTGTCTATGAATTCGGATGGAATATGAAGATCAGTCGCTGGAGACGATGGTGGAGAAGATGCGGAGAACACCTGCCGGGTTTCACATGGACTGCCCGATAATCGAATCGATTCTCTTCTCCTCGTATTGACACTATCGGACTATCACAGAGTGTCTCTTGGAAGTCTAGTTGGCGTCGTGAAGGTTGCACTTTGGTTCTAGTAGCCAATATAATGGGGCCGAAAATCAGGAGACGATGCGAGATTGTCTCCAGGAAATGCAACAGTAGATGCGGGGTAGCATTGGCCATCAACCATCGCTCGCATTGACACTTTCTCCCATCACGGTGATGATCTGTCGATGTTTCAACTTAATCGGGGAAATCCCGGTTTATAAGGTCAGTTCGCCTCTTTTCCGACGTTAAAAAGCAGCATCTAACACCGATCAATGCAGCTGGAAGTCGCTACGCCGTTGTCGTCATGTCTCCGAATAGTCATCCGTCCAATCAACCAAGTATAATGATCCATAACACTGATCACGACGATGTCAGGCAACGTGATGAGGGAAGTAATATAAAAGCTACAATAACTGCGCAAGAAGTCCAGTCAACGCGCGACGACTTCGAACGGCTGTTCGGCGTGGATGAACATTCATACGAACAACCAACAACCACCAGAAGAGAACTATGGTCTTACTATCTTTACTACAACGGTAATTGCCTTTGACTCTTTTTACTAGAACTTACTGACAAGACATCTCGTGCTCTGCTCAGGTGACAATGGTGTTGGACCGGGTTCTTATAGTCAAGCACTGTAAGAAGAAAGCATTTGCAGCAACATGAGAACTCAACTAATGCATCTACCTTGAAGCTTTCAATCGGCCTTGAACGGGGCTGGTTGGCAACCGGGCACCAATCCTCGCCAACCATGCAAAGATTCCTCTCCCTGCGTTGTCTCATGGGCTGGAGGCACGCGGTCCGTCTCGTCCGTGGTCTTGATTGCTAATGGATTGTGTTTCACTTTCATGACGGTGATATTTGTCTGGCTCGGCAGCGCGGCCGACTATGGGTCGTTTGGCCGCTGGCTTCTACTGGCATTGACAGTAGTATGCTGGGCTCTCCAGTATGGCATGATGGCGATCAGGCACCCTAGTCAATGGCCTGCCGCTATGGCGATGTATGTAGTTGCATACATCGCCTACGGAGCTACTCTGGTTTTCTATGCAGCTGTGTTTCCCAGACTTGCTCGATATATGCCGCATGTCCGCAAAGCTCGTGAGGAGGATCTGAAGGAGGGCAAAATCAGTCGGCAAGAGTATGATGCAATTGAATCCTTGGAGCGAAACCACATCAGGTATACTTCTATGCTTTCGTTTCTGGATTAATAGGGCGATACTGATGAGTGAAATAGCAATATATCGACTGCACACAGCAATATTGGATATTTGTTCACTCTCGTACTGAACTTGAGTGTTTTGCTTCCACTACAGAACAATACTTATTCGAACAACCTCGCCCTCTGCTTGACAAACTCATGTAAGGACTTCATCTTTAAGCTAATACATACCACAAATTGACGGCTGCCACTAGACTGGGTCGTTCTAGGAGTATGGTGGTTCATCTTCCAGCAGAAACGGCCAGGCCCTAAGGTCCCAAAGGGTTCGAACTACGCAACAATTGGCTTCAAGCAAATCTGGCTTGCGCTCAGAGAGGTCCGGTCCTTGCCACAGACGTTCCTTTATTTCGTCGCTTACTTTCTGCTTGCCGATGGGCTAAATACAACCGGTGAGTAGCCGGTCTTGCACCTAAAGGACAGGAAGCTGATACAATCTTTTCAGGAACCTTGGTTTCCATCATTCAAAACGACTACGTATCCTTTTCATTCCTACAGTTAACTTATCTAGGCATCACGCAGGCTGTATGCTCAATCACCTCGACTTTCGGATTCTGGTACATCCAAAAGTACTTCAAATTCCGGACCAAGACCATGTTCCTGGTTACAAACCTCTTCAGCGTCCTAATCCCACTCTGGGGAATGGTAGGACTCTGGACACAACGAATCGGGTACCATAACCGAGTAAGTGTCCCATCTCCCATCGCCTCAGCTCAGCTTCCAAACTCACAATCATCCGCAGTGGGAATTCTACTTCTACAATGTCGTTTTCGGCTTATTCCAAGCCCCCTACTATGCTGTACGCCGTACCACAGCTCCCCTCCCGTTCGAAACTAGGCTAACCTGTCCCACCCGGGCAATGCACACGTAGTACGCCCAAACAATGATAAGCGAGCTCATGCCCCAGGGCTACGATAACATGTTCTTCGCGCTCTTTGGCATCACAAATCGAGCTGTAAGCAATCGCTCCCCGTAATGCATGCTGCCTACACACATACCTGCCCCTATCTCCTACCAATGAGGTATGAGATAAATAGAACAGAGCAGAGTACTGATTCGGTCTAGTCGTCCATCATCGGCCCCAATGTGATCCAGGCCATTATCAACAATACGCAGAATAACTGGATGGGCTTCCCGTTTTTGTTTGCCATCTGCGCTGCGGCGATGATCGCGATTGCTTTTGTGGATGTGGAGAAAGGGCGCGCGGATGCGAGGCGGTTCGCGGAGGCGCGGAAGATTGCGCGGGTGTCTGCCGAAACGGGCCTGAGCAGAGAAGCAGTCTTGAAGGGCTCGAGTGGTATTGCGACGGGTGTAGAGGGAGGTGGTTCATTGCGGGAGGAATGATCTGCTCTAGGAACTTGGATCCAAGAAAATGACTCTATTCATACGCCTGTACATCAAATCCTGATGATATGCTGCACCGTTAGAGAGCAGATATATAAACACACTCAGCACAAAGCCAACACATCCTATATTAAATACCACTACCCCCAGTGGAGCCTTCTATATCTGTCTATATCTATAGCACATTATTGTATTGACAAATACTAAATTCATGCTTCTGCCCGAGCCTGCTTCTGCTCAATTGCTTTCCGAGAGTACTTCAAATCAGCAGCTTCCCGCCACCGCGGGCCGTAGATCACCGTCAACCACACCAGGACTCCAGCGAATACCAGAAACAGGGCAGATATGGTATTGAACCACCCGACACCAAGCGACTGAGTAGCAGGTAAGACAACGCCGGTGCCCAGTGCCGCAAACACGTATCGAAAGACGTAACTGCTGGCGACGACCTCCGCGCTGCGGCCATGCGGTTGCATCACATCGAGACAGTATGATTGAAGGCTAGGAAAACAGAACATTTGCGCCACGCCCTGCAGGAACATTGCTACCACGGGCACCGCAATGCCACCGACATCTTGATCGAGTGTCCAGCCGTAGACCAGGAGACAGCCTGGTGTAACGACACAGATGTATGGGAGACAGGACCGGAGTCGGTCCTCCGACACGCGCTGCCCTTTGCGTTTACTAATGTATTTTTTCACGGTATAATCGGCCCAGCGGCCGCCCACAAAGGTGCCGGCCAGGTATCCACAGCCTGGCGCGAGGTAGAAGAGACCGGCTTGGATCGGGCTGGACAGGTGAAAGCGAGGGTTGAGAACGTATCGGATTGGAGTCAACAGAGCGTATTGGTTCCAGACTAGAGCGCCGGCTGCTAGACCGGTAATAAAGATGTTCGGATGGGAGAAGGGGAGAAAAAGAGCACGGAAGGGTGAGATGCGCTGCCATAGCATTTTGATCTTCATCGGATGACGGTGGCCCGCAAGCTCGGCCTTTGATGTGTACGGAATGGTCTCTGGGAGGAATAGGGTGATTAACAGGACGGCGAAGCCGGTCAGTGCGGTCAAGAGCCAGAAGATGACTCTCCAGTGCCTGAATGTGACCACAATACCCTGGATTCGACGAGGCATGTTAGCAACTAGGGCGACTAGGTAGACTCCATGTCCTCATCAAGAGGTGCAAGCTTACTCCTATAAATGGACCTAGAGCAGGGCCCGTCATACTTCCTGATAGAAACCATGCCAATGCAGTGGCTCTGGCCCGAGGCTCGTAGATATCCCCAATTGCAGAGCTTCCCACCACGAGGAATGACGTGCCTTGTAGGGCAGTGAGAACTCGGAATATAAAGTATGCAGGAAGGTTGGGAGATAAGGCAGTGGCGGCCGTGGAGAGCCAAAATAGCAGCCCGCTTAGGATAAATATCTGTAGGGAGTTGCAGTCAGACTGTGAACTGACAGCACTGCAAAGGTTGCTTCGGCACACTTACAGGACGACGACCCCATACCTGGCTGAGAGGTCCCCAAAACAAGCACGAGACGGCCATGGACGCAAGATACAGAGCATTACTGGCACTTATCATGTCTCCTGTTGTCCCAAATGTCGTTGCAAGTTCCGGAACAGCGGTTAGGATAGCAGTGGAAGAAATGGGTGTAAGGAAAGCACAATATGTTAAAATAGCCACGATGGCTATCTTCCGAGACGGGGAGAACCGCAGGTATTGCTCTGCATCTTCCTCCTCATACTCATCTGTCTCCGTTGAACTGTCATGGTGCACAAGGTGACTTTGTACTTGAACAAGGGTCTTAGGTGAGCTTGGAAACGAGCTATAAGACGGATTCGCCCCTTGAGGGCCCTCTACGGGCAGCTGGGTTGTAGAAGAGTTCAGGGAGTAACGGTCAGACATGGTTGTGTCTTCTGATCTGGACCAAAGTACCCCGAGCATTGTGCAGGGCGATCTAGGAAATTGAGACAGTGTAGTCTTGCAAGTACTGGAACAAATGCGTTCAATCTTCTGGTCACAAACAATCGACTCCGATATATTGAAGAAGGCTTCTGTGGGCATCTCAAGTAAGACAATCAAATGTCCGGAATACCCAAAGGGTGGCTGGGTCCTTCAGTACACATGAAGGACGCGCAACCCATAAGAAAGATATGGAAAGGGAGAGCTCGCCCCGGCAAACAAAGGTACAACAGACAGCAGTCGAGCATCTTGACGCAATGTGCACTTCATGACCTTCAAGGCACTGATCATGGCTGCCACCTAGGCCATGGGGCATTACGCGTCGCGATGCAATGAGTTCAATTTTCAGCCCGACCCTCATCACGTTGATGAAGCACGCAATGGCTAGAGTGCTTAGGGATGTGAGGTTCAGAAGCTCTCAGTAGCTCGATTTGGAATCACTACGCAGTCTTTCTCAAATATGTTATGATATTCGACCCACGCAGAGACAGCTAAGGTAAACAGAGACCCAATGATCCTCTCCAACGGTGGATACGTTGATGGGCCGCTATATGCTTCGGGACAGGGCCCGGATGCCTATAGCTTGGCCAGGAGTGGAAACATGATCGACAACGCAGAACAACGGGGCTGGTGCGTGGCCAACAGCAGCCCTGGTAAATCGCATAAGGCCGATCCTCAAGGAACGCGTGATACGCATCATCTCATAGAGAGCTTGCAGAGTGTTACACCATACTTTCAATTGAGAAGAGATGCACTAACCTCCGGTTGGAGCCTGTGTGGCGTACACTTACGCCTGTCGGCGAGCATCTCGTGGCCAAGGAAACGCAATGGACGGAAGCGTACATTCCGTCAGCGAAGGAGAAGCAGGGGAATTTGAATGACTTGTTTTCGACAATAAACCATGGATCAGATTGACAATCATGAGATATCTCCTTTGCATAGCTCTTAGAGGTAGAAGTTCAGCATTCTGAGCATCCGTTACCTAATCAACCTTGGCGATCACCATTGGTGGATCAAAGAAGGGATAAGCGACTCAGGGAGGCCATTCCAGAAACCGATCGACCTGAGAGTCCTGACTCCTGAAACAAGCACCTTCTGGTTTCCAATATGCTCATTTGCGATTGGTTCTCTACTTGATGATAAATTTTCGGACCCATGGCAGGCAGCAAACTTGAGTTGAGAAGCAAGGGTAAATAGGGAGTAAGGTAGCAAGCATCCATAGTGACGAGGCTTTCCGCTTCCGTTGTTCTCAGTGTTAACTTCAACTATCGTTAGACATCCCTGGGCAGTGAAGCTCATCAGAGATAGTTGAGTTGTCTTGAATCTGCGAATTGGCCTCTGAGATGGTAGGACTGTGATTATGGTTCTGAAGTGAGATTGTGATAGCGCTTGCTGTAAGACTTTCAGCCGAACTCCCATCGACTTGAATCCTATAAATAGACTAGATATTATGAGCCACCAGCATCAGTATCAAATGCTTTTAACTGGAGGGAGGTCCTTTTGTGACTGAATCTGCTGTTTTCCGCAGCAGTCCAAGTTATGATGTATCACTGCCCTTGATTGAAAGCAGAAACAGGTCGCCAAGTCATCAGATAAGATTGCTTGTTAACTTGTCTTCTTTAAGCCACCAACAGCCACTGATGTCTGCTGTCTTTCAGTATAGAGAGGTACGCTTTCCCCGAGAAAGGGGCGTAGATAGATGATGCCTTTGCCAAGGTCGACAGTGGCGCGAGGACCGGGTGCAAGCACTCATTGGTCGATCTGTGCATCTTGGACGCCGAAACTGGAGATGAGAATGATGATAAAGACGAGCGATGCAGAAGAAGATGTTGTTATTGGTGATGTCGCATGCGGGGCAAGAGTTCGACCGCTGAAGTTACGGAGATGGCCATGACGTCGCAACCGACTCCCCTCTTGGCAGTCGTTGTAACTTGTGCCCTCTGAAACTCGCCAGCAAGCAATCAATTAATTTAGGCGTCTCTGGTAGTAGTCTATTGCTGGAGAGCCCTCTCTTCTTTTCTTCATCCCCACTCAAGCTTACTTCTTCTTGGTTTCTAAACAATCTTTTTATTAGCGTTTGCTAAGTTTTCTTCTTGGACTACGTGGTTTTTCTTGTCAAATACACAGCGGTATACCCAACATGAGCTCCAGCAAGGATCCGCAGTCTGCCATTCCCCCTGCAAGCAAAGGGTCCTGGTCCAGCTTCTTGAAGGTGAGTTTTTGGCTCGGACGTCCACTCTTATGTCTTCTCAGACAAATTATCGTTGAATGGGTTAACCTAACCTTGAGATGCTTTGCTAGTCGATCGCCTCCTTCAACGGAGATCTTTCCTCGTTAACCGCTCCTCCCTTCATTCTTTCCGGCACCTCTTTGACAGAATACTCTGCCTACTGGGCTGAACATCCCAGTCTGTTTGTGGCCGCAGCAAAAGAAGCCGACCCTGAGAAGCGAGCGTTGGCTGTTCTGAAATGGTTTCTCAGCACGCTGCGTCAACAGTACTGCTCTCGCAGCGAGAAGCTGGGCAGTGAGAAGAAGCCTCTAAACCCCTTTCTGGGTGAGCTTTTCCTCGGCAAGTGGGAAAATGATCCTGATGCCGGAGAGACTACCTTGATCAGCGAGCAAGTCAGGTTCGTTTTCCCTTAGTTCAGTTTCGGCTGCGACCCGGTTCTGACCCAAAACAGCCACCACCCCCCTGCCACAGCCTATGCGATCACCAATGAGAAGCATGGTATTGAGGTAAGTCAAGTGGAATTAAGCACCTGGATGTAATCGAGTAGAGTCTTACAATGATGTTCTCGCTAGCTACAAGGATACAATGCGCAGAAGGCGTCCTTCTCCAACACCATTCAAGTCAAGCAAATCGGCCATGCCTTGCTGACAATCACCCCTCCATCCGCGGACAAGAACGACCCAGCCCAGAAGGAGCGCTACCTCATCACGCTCCCGTACTTGCATGTCGAGTCCCTCATCTACGGTACACCATTCATGGAACTGGAGAGATCGACCATGATCGCCAGTAGCACGGGCTACATCGCCAAAATCAATTACTCCGGCAAGGGATGGCTCAGCGGCAAGAAGAACACTTTCAACGCCGTGCTCTACCACGAGAAGGACGGGGAGAGGAAGCCCCTATACACCGCAGAGGGACAATGGTCCGACACATTCGTCATCAAGGACGCTCGCACGAACAAGGAGATCGACCGCTACATCGCCAAGGACATGAAGACCAGCCCGCTGACCGTCGCCCCCCTGGAGGAGCAAGACCTATGGGAGAGCCGACGAGCCTGGCGCGACGTCGCATCCGCCATCGAGCGCGGGGATATGGACGCCACCTCTGTGGCCAAGTCGAAGATCGAGAACGCTCAACGCGAGCTCCGCAAAGTCGAAAAGGCCGAGAACAGGGAGTGGGAGCGCCGGTTCTTCAAGCGCGTTGATGAAACGGCTGACGAGGAGTTTCAGCGTCTGGCTCGGATGGTCGGCCTGACTTCACTCGAGAGCGACAAGACCGGTGGCGTCTGGCGTTTTGACAAGGAGCGCGCCGCAAATGCCAAGCCTCCCTATCACCAGACCGGTGGCGAGGGACTCGGAGTGTCCGAGTAAGCCTCTAATCTGCAAGTTGTTACTACAAGAACAGCGCTGTCAGACGCATTCATACACTATGCACTATGTCGCAGTGGACGTTGCGAATATAGAATCTTAATCTTTTTTTGGGCACGTGGGATCCGTTCATCGGTTTTGTCTCTCTCCGTTTTTAGGAGTTCCGATTCTTGTATATAGGCAGGTTACGCAGTGGTCTTGAATACTTAGAATCCACAAGTTGAGCAAATCAATCCATCACATCGCTTCTTACCATCTTCTCCGCAGAGAAGAAGTCACTCTCAAACTCTGAGGCAACCCAAATCATACAAGATCTTTCCCTGCAGTGAGTACCACAGACGGCCGATACCTGCTACGCAGATATGCACTCTGCCCATTGAACCCAGTAATGGGCAATCTGGACCAACACTACTAATGCTACAGAGTACGGCTCTCATCATACCAACTGCCTACGATCAAAGAATCGAGGGAAAGGAACTCATATCAAACGCCATCCCAAATCATTTCAATTCATTTCCTGTATTTCCCGGAGCCACCCATCCCTTGTCCTAATCCAGTCAGAATTGCATAATGTAGTCCCCAAATGACACCGGATAAGTAGTACAGGAAGGAAGCTGGAAGTATGCAAAACAGACGCACATAAGGAAAAGGGAAAACAGAAGGGAGCTTTTTTCTGTCATGAACAAACATCAAGTGGAAAAAAGAGCCAGATTGAGGAAATAGAACTGGCAATCTGGAATAATGGATGAAAGAGAATCATGCTTGGATGGGAGAAAACTGAACCGGCAATTCTGAAACAACAGCAGAGATGTCATGAACCGTCAATGATGATAACAAAGAAAAGGAAATATGCCTCGCATTTTTCTCCATTGAATACAAGTATCATCAGCATATCCCTGCGTAGCATATCAAATCCTGGAGGAGAGCTGACCGAGCTCCCCTCGTCGAGAGTAGAGATTACACGTGGATGATGGCATAAGAAAGGTGACAGAACACAACAGTGCAGTATAGGAATTTTTTTGACCCAGGCATGCCGCCTCGTAGAAAATAGAGAGAAGAGGGAAGAACAAAATTCAAAAGAAAAGAGCATGGCGAGAAAATGAGTATGATGTAACAGTAAACATTCCCATCAACCGGAAAATGATGCGAACGCCTTGACCCCTTAATGGCCGTAATTGCCTCCCCAGCCACCGCGTCCAGTATTTCCGTAATAGTTAGCGAAACCTGCGCCTCCGTAGTTACCGTAACCGGTAGCCTGGTGGTGTGTCTGGCCTGTGGCACCAGCCTGGTGTCCGCCAAGTCCACCCAGTCCACTGCCGTACTGGGGGTTCAGGTGAGGGTATCCACCGAATCCCTGCTGTCCCTGCTGGCCTTGAAGAGGGGGAAGGCCAGTCTGCGCCTGAGGCTGTCCGGGCACACTGTTAGTGGCAGAGCCGGGACGGTTGGCCTGCGCAAGGGAGGGGCTGGGCCCGGCCGCCTTAGGTGTCTCGAAGCTCTTCGTCTCCTCCGAGGTCACCGGAGGCTGCTGGGACATGGGCTGGTTTTGGCCGAAACCAGCCTGGGTGCGGCCAAAAACGTCCGACATGCCTGCGCCAAAGGCGTTGGTGCCAGCGGCGGTCTGCTGGGTCTCAGAAGGCTGCGTGGATCCAGTGCGGCCATAGACGGA
Source organism: Aspergillus lentulus (assembly GCF_001445615.1). Lineage (NCBI taxonomy): Eukaryota > Fungi > Ascomycota > Eurotiomycetes > Eurotiales > Aspergillaceae > Aspergillus > Aspergillus lentulus. The sequence goes on from NW_028322122.1 coordinate 1,029,095, forward strand.
GTCACGGCTGGGAGCAGATTGGTTGAAGCTACCCGCGGTAGCAGGCGAGGAGGAGTGGTCGTAGGAGAAACCGTGCGGCTGGCCATACATACCAGCCTTGCCATATGGGCCATACTGATTGCCATATCCATACTGAGTGCTGTGCGGCATGTAGTGTTGGTCATCATAGCGGCGAGCATCGTCGTACATGGGTCGGTTTCTTCCGTACTGGTGCTGAGTCATCTGGCTCATGTACGAAGCATAGTGAGGGTTGGAGTAGTAAGGGTATCCGTAACCGTACGCATGAGCGGCACCTTGACCAGGCATGTGTTGCGCAGTCGGGGTTTGAGTAGCGGCGGGGAGGGTTGGGTTCGGGGTGTTGTGACCGCTGCTAGGAGCATCGACATGGCCATAGCGGCTGGGAGGCTGAGTGGTGGGAGCTTGGGGCTGCACCTCAGCGCCGGAGACACCGAAACCAGCCGCCGCCCTTTGAGCCACAGAGGCATCCTGGGACTGGCCATAGGTGCCATAGTAGTTGTAAGGGAGGCGCTGGTCAACAGCGTAGAAAGGAGAGTATTCGCTGCCGGATGTGACAGTGGGCTGGACGGGGGCCTGGTTTGCGAATGGCTCCTGCACTTGAGGTTGAGGCTGGGTGACCTGCTGAGAAAACGGGTCGTAAGGCTTCTGGGCCTCGGTGTAGCGGGCAAAGTCGGTGAAAGAGGCATCGGCAGCGGAGACTTGTGGGACAGGAGGAAGTCCGGGAGCCGGACGGGAAACAGTAGGGGTCTCGGTGGGCGGCTGGGCCTGAGTGGAAGGAGGTAGAGAGGCACGAGGGGCGACAGGAGAGTGTTGAGGGGGCTGAGCACGGGTTTCAGCGTTTTCTCTGTTCTCGTCAATATCGACATCAGCAGCATCGCCGTTCAGACCCATGCTGCCAAACTGCACAGCCGCACGATCAACAGCGTGGTTTCCAGGCATTACTACAGCTTCTTGCTGTTCCATGACACGACGCTGCGATCCGGGGGCCCGAGCGCCCGACTTGAATACACTCGAAGGGAAGGCAGCTTGAGCAGCTTGACGAGCGGGGGTAGAGACAGCTGCGATGCTGTTGGCATCAAGGGTGCTGCCCACTGTGCTAGCCGCAGTGGCTGTGGGAGCGGGAGGTGAAACATCGGGGATTTGTTCGAGGTTTGTCTTGGTCAGGCCATCCTTGGGAGGTGTGATGTGCGAAGTGGAAGGAGTAACCGGGACTTCAGCAGGCTGCTTAGGAAGGACAGGCTCAGGTCCTTTCTCGACAGGAATAGGTACAGGAACAGGGACCGGGACAGGAGCGGGGGCGGTAGCAGCAGCGGGAGCTGGAGCTGGAGCGGGTACGGGGGCAGGAGCAGGGACAGATTCGGCTGCTTTCTGCTCCGCTGCTGGCTCAGCGGTAGGCAGTTGTTCTTCGGCGGGAGCGGGAGCTGGGACAGGCGCAGGCGCAGGCGTAGGTGTGACTGCGGGCTTCTTTTGCGGAGGCGGCGCAGGCTTTGCGAACAAGCTCGCCCAACCTTTCTTGGTGCCATCCGGCATTGCGTTCGCCTTCGGGGCCTCTTTGACAGCGTCGGTGGTCGTATCGGCGTCGACAGTGGTAGCTCCGACCTCGATTGATTTCTCGGGAACGATCGTTGTCTCCACAACGTCCACCGTGGCAGTGACAACGGGCTTCTCGGCGCGTGCCCCGTTAGCACTAACAGCTCCAGCTCGGCCACCACGGCCACCACGACCACGATCTCCACGAGCGCGTCCACGACCCTCGAATCCGCCACGTCCACGGCCTGAGCGAACGGAACTTGTGGTCGCCTCGGTCGGGGTGCTCTGAGCCTCCTTGGCCTTGGAGCGGTTCCGGTCAGTCGTCTTCTTTTTCACCTCACCCCACTGTGAGACGTTGCCTGTTGAGATAGAACGACCAAAGTCAGAGCCAATTCCAGTGAACTGCAGACGTAGAGACATGAGTTACAACTCGGGGGATCCGTGATCATACCTTCAGTAATGCGCTCAATAGCATCCTCGAGTACGCCGTCGGCATCTTCCAGAGCAAAGACGAGATCCTCGTCGGTCCAGTCAGGGAACAATTCCTTCAGTGTGGGCAGATCGTTCGAGTATTTCTTTTTCATCTGACCAATCTCTCCTTCATCTTCGAATGTGGTCTGGTCTGAGGTGTCTGCCTTGGCCGATCTGCTGCCTCCGCGACCACCTCTGGAGCTATAGCCACCTCGACCACCACGAGCGGATACTCTGCCTCGAGAGGCAGAAGGCCGTGTTTGAACTTCAGACATATCTTCTGGTAGTGTTGATGTATCTCCAAAACGGAGCAATTAAATAATAGACGAGGAGATTGAAGGAATTTCCGACGTCGACGGTGGGGACGATAAAGTGTGGCTGACCTGAACGGGTAAAAAGAGGTCGCTGGTAGTGGAAATGATCACAGCTGCACCCTCACGAGAGGACAGCACCAAAACCACGGGCACAAGGGCCGCCGAATCCGGGGAGACAACGGGGGAAAAAGGGAAAAGAGAAGACGAAGGACGGAGGAGGAGGGTAGCTGAGAAAAGGGAAAAGAATAATAAGAAAAAAGGGAAGTTATTATAGACTTGTGGGGGGAAAGGAAGTAGTAGAGAGAATGGGAAGAAGGGAGGGAAGAGATTAATTATTGGGACTTGGATCAAGATCAAATGGCAGGGAACGAGACTTTCTGCTAGTAAGGTAGAGAAGGTTTGGGCCGGCGTGTGTCTGAAAGAGACAGCTGAGCCTGAGGCAACAGCCGATCTTTTCGCTCCTTTAGCGAGTAGACTACCTACTAGATATGGGGGAGGCTCTATGGGATGATTTCATCATCTACATAGCCTTAAACGTCTTTACAAATGTGTACAGCTAGCTATTCTATCTCGGTTGAATATAATTGTCTAACTGACTGTATCGTCATCGATTGAGCTCCTCTTGACTACTCTACATCTTAAAACCCTCCTTGATCTCCATTTTGTGGACAGTTTCGCCTCTCTAACCCTTTCCTCCTCTTGTGTGGCCTGCTTTGGTTTGGGCATCAGAAGACCATCCTTCATTCGCTGATTCCTCTCACCGCCCCCGCTTTTGAGCTTTCAAGGCGCTCAGGTGATGTTCGCTGCCTGAGGCTCGAAGTTTCCCTGGATGCTCCGGTTTTAACTGCTGAGGGGACAGGTCAAGCAAGAACTGAGATATACCACTCGCAATACATCTCCTCTAACAACCCCACGGCAGCAGAGTCAACATGAAGGGGTCATCATTGTTCAAATTTAGCCCTTTCGCAAAAATCCATCAACCTCTTCCTCGTACGCCAAGAGAATCAGCGCAATTACTGAACGCCCTTACGTCCTCCTTCCGTCGCCAGCTTGATCGAGAGTACCCATCATCATCCTCCTCCGCCAATAACGATGAGAACGGCGACAATCCATTATCCTCCGTTCATGCGACCGACAAACATCTGAGGACTATTTTGGAGAATCCTCTTTTCCGCGTCACTCCCTCAAATGCAGCTAGCCCTGCCCACCAATCCGGCCTTGGATCACTGCAGGAGCAGAAACTGGCGACTGAGCCTATGACTGTCTTTGATGAGTTGGTTGCCTCGGGTTCTGTTAATAAGACGGCTCTGTTCAATTGTTTGAGGGCCCAGCTAGTGCTCGCCAGCGCTCATACTGGCGATGGAGTTGTGGACGCGATGAAGAAATCCAAGGCTGGTTCCAAAATCGTGTCCTGGTGGTACGCATCCGATTCTGAATCCAGGAAAATGCTATTCATGATACGATCGTCAACCGTCACACTACTAAAATTCATGGTCGCTGAGGGGCTACAGAAAACGGCGATGGCCTGGCTGGCAATGCTATTGAACCGTGACCTTGGTGGTGCTGACGGTCGCATATCGGAGGCCATGGCCCAAACCGTGGCTCGTAATTTCCTGCTCGACCTCTTGAAAGCTGAGATTCAGTACGGAGAGGGTTTGGTCTCGGCCATGAGATATTATTTGGAGGCGAGCAGGCTGCCAATCTCTACAGATTACGAACTCGGCCTTGTTCAATACAAAAAAGCGCTACTAATGCCTGCAGCCGGGTTTTTGTGCCGCGCAGCCATGGAGGATGGACAATCGCAGCTCAAACAGATGCCTCTTGAGATGTATGATGAATATGTGAGGATTATCGCTTCATGGTCTCTCAAGTCGTTACTACTAGCTTGCGTGCCTCTTTTCCACCCGACCCGACCCGACGCTACGCGCTTTGTGCAATTTACAGAGAGAATATCACGGGTTCGGCTCACAACATGGCCCAAGACGAAAAAGGAGAACTTTGTGCTCTACGCCATTACCGCCATTCGTATCTTGGTCGATCAGCAAAAATTCGCGGAAGCTTCATACTTGGCACGCTTCATTCAGGAGAATTTACCGGAGAAGATTGGCCAGGAGTCGGCATCCAGCACGTTTGATCAAGTCTCAGCCGAGGAGGAAAATCTATCCAACCTTCTGGGCATGGCATGATTCGCATTGGCTTACATGTTATTCATGTCGAATCAACATACACAAACACATCAGGTGTAATCCATTGGATTCCGGCTAATTGGGACCATTGGAGTGCCGGCATCGTTCATCGACGTCATGGACTTTGACGATGAGGGACACACTTCACGCGAGGAAGCGCCCATCTTGTCCCAACTCCGCAATTGGTGCTCCACTCTGCCGCACTAATGCCACCCTACTCCTCTTCTTGGCATGCTTACCTACAACAAAGAACATCAGAAGCGCCGGACTACGCCAGAGCTGCAGGCCAGACCGTGGTGCTGAGCCCGGAATTTGCATTCTGGTGTTGCGTTACTAAATCTAGCATCCGCTAACATGTTGGGGGCAAATAGAACAAATAACCGAGAAAAGGCTAGCGTTCTCGAAGATCTTAGTCAACGTCGCACGCGCAGCCTCCTCTCCATTCCTTCCACACTTTGTCATCCTTGACCTCTCCTCATCGGTGATACACTGTTCCAGAAACATCTATCCTAGCGATCTCAGCTATAGTGATAATCAAGTCACTTTTTTTCGAGACAATTATATCGTCCCATTCCCCTTACATGATTGAAGCCCATATAAGTACACATTAGCAATCACAAACATGGCTACGGAAAATAACTCTAGCGTTGTAAACGGTCACCCCAAGCAAGGTATGTCCAGGATACAGGACGCTGTCTGGCTGCCCGAGTTAAAGTTCAACCACGTTTAATTGACCCCCCTAAGCGTCCAACAGAGCAATTAGACGCTAATGGATATCGCCAGAGCCTACAATTCAGACCGAAGCAGAAGTCAACGGTAAATCGCTGGAGGATACTGCTAGAGAGGCCAAGGGCGACAGCCGTCCACGAGAGAGTGACCAAGCGCTACCTGCAGAGTCAGTCCCCAATCCAAATCAAAGCAGCTCGGAAGGAACCAAGTCTGCTGAAGACTCCAAAACCGTGGATCCTTCAACTTCTCCAGAACAGGCCCTCGCTGGGGCTGTGACTGAGGCTCAACCGCCATCTGCCGCAGACACAGCGCAAGCTGGAGACAAACAAGAGCACAACCCGTCTTCGGCACCGGTCAATGATGACAAAGCTGTCCCTGAAGAATCTACGGAACCTGCACGTAAGAAGCAGAAAATTAACGAAGGGAATGGTGTGATCGAAAAAGGACAACCGGCTTCCACGGCCGCCGGTGACTCGACCTCGAATGCCACTCGCAACGGAGAGCAAAAGTCAGGGCGCTCTAAGAAAGTGAAAGACGCAGTGAAGCGTATAGTTCATACAGATGGTATCGGGAGTCGGACCCGCAGTCGGACCAAGGCTGCAGCGACCTGAGCTGCACTCCTTTGATTCTCGGGCTCTGTCGACATTTATAGCCTAATATTGAACGTCTGCCACGAGACAGTCTCTTCGATTTCTCTTTAACAGTCTTAGCAATGATAATGCAAACTGGTACTCCTGCGTATCCATAGTAAGAGCACATAATTATCACTTCGATGTCTGCGAGTATATTCTGATTGAGGAAATCAGTAATACTTCAACTCCATGTGTCAATCTTGATAAGTAATGTTTCGACGTATAAAAAAAGTCGTCTAGAGCAGGTACAAGCACAATTATCGTGACGAAGCAATCCCAAGCCCTGTCGTATATCAACCCCTTCTTAAGAAAATCCGATATCGGCCGAGGCGTTGCTAATTAACTAGGTAGCTTCCCTCAACCCCACGCTGAGTCACAGCCACGGAGCGGATCAACCGCTATCACTGGAGGGGATGAGTCTGTGTCATAGCTCCAGTAGTCATCGTCCTAATTTCACTTTCCATATTTTGAATCTCGGTTTTGTTCTTTTCAAGAAAAGTCAATTCTCTTCGAGCACTCATCAATTGAATTTCACAGTCATGTCGAGCAATAAGATCTGGTTGCGCGCTGAAACCAAGCCCGCCGAGGCTCGGTCTGCTTGTGAGTTCTACTTGCTCTTGAGAAAAATGCCTGTTCATCATTGCATTTCCGATCCATGAATCTTCGAATTGCATGTGCTAATTGTATGAAATGTAGTGACCCCGACTACCTGCAAGGCCCTTATGGACGCCGGCTTCGAGGTGACTGTGGAGCGTTCCACACAGCGGATTTTCGACGGTGAGAATAATGTCCTCTGATTCCTTCTCAGGCCCAATCGCTAACAGAACTGGCTCTGTGACAGATAAGGAGTTTGAGCAGGTAATTTGAGACTCGCACTTGATCCCGTCTTCGGACGACATTCTCACGCACTAGTTGTACAGATTGGCGCCCCCCTCGTCGAGGAAGGTTCATGGGTGAAGGACGCACCCAAAGATGCCTATATCCTGGGTCTGAAGGAGCTTCCCGAAGATGATTTCCCGCTTGAGCACGTTCACATCTCCTTTGCGCACTGCTACAAGCAACAGGCTGGTTGGGAGAAGGTTCTCAGCCGGTGGCCCCGCGGAGGCGGCACCCTCTTGGACTTGGAGTTCCTCACAGATGACGCTGGACGCAGAGTAGCTGGTGAGTGACGATTGTTTCTGCTTTGGATGAATGAATTAGTGACTGACTTTTCACTTCAGCTTTTGGATACTCCGCTGGTTATGCAGGTAAATTATTCCTGTTTGCTATGCGTCGCATATAGGGAAATGCTCACGCTATGTACAGGTTCTGCTTTGGCCATTAAGAACTGGGCCTGGCAATTGACGCATCCTGAGGGCGAGCCCCTTCCTGGCGAGACTCCCTACGCAAACCAGGACCTGTTGATCGAGTCTGTGAAGGAGTCGTTGGAGTCTGGCAAGAAGCTGTCCAGCAGGCCGCCCAAGGTGCTTGTCATTGGAGCTGTGAGTGTGTACCCGATGAGCTGAGGTCTTCTCATTGTGCTGACCAAGTCTAGCTTGGACGCTGTGGTAAGGGAGCCGTTCAGCTGGCCAAGGATGTCGGCATTCCTGAGTCCGACATCATCCAGTGGGATATGGAAGAGACCAAGAAGGGTATATTTTCATTCTCACTTGCAGCCCGTGCCTGCGCTAATCTGGTTTTCTAGGTGGTCCCTTCAGAGAGATTGTGGAGGATGCAGACATCTTCATCAACTGCATCTACCTCTCCGCTAAGATCCCTCCTTTTGTCAACACCGAAACTCTCTCTTCTCCCAACCGCCGCTTGTCTGTCATTTGTGACGTGAGCGCCGACACGTATGTTACTCTTTGAACTCTTGATGAGAAAGGACGTCCTCGCTAACATTCTGATCCTGTCTTACTCAGAACCAATCCCAACAATCCTATCCCTGTCTATTCCATCACAACCACTTTCGACAAGCCCACAGTCACTGTTCCCCTTTCCGAACGGGCCCAGGGTCCTCCACTGAGCGTGATCAGCATCGACCACCTTCCCTCCCTCCTTCCTCGCGAAAGCTCCGAGATGTTCAGCGAAGCCTTGCTGCCGAGCCTACTGCAACTCAAGGACAGAAAGAGTGCTCGCGTCTGGAAGCAAGCCGAGGACTTGTTCAACGAGAAGGTTGCTACCTTGCCCGATTCGATGCGCGCTTAAGTTTGCTTTTTCTACACGGCCTTCGCGCCGTAAGTTACTGCAAACGCAGGCCACATGATTAATGTGGACGCTCTCCCGATCTCTTGGAGGAAGCGATGACTTTGTATATGCAGTAGTGTGTCATGAATCTCTGTTTAGAAAGACTACTACAATAGAATGAATCAATGAAAAGTCTTTGTTGAGACAAAACGACTTGTGTTCTAGCGATTTTGAGAATTGAGTCTTCTATATCCAGTCAGTCAGACGATGAAGGGAAGCCAAGTCATTCTAAGTAGATGATATCCCTGCTCTATTGTCAACTAAAATGCCCGGATATGTCGATTATGTCGATGAGAAACTGTTAATCTGCTTGACTTGCGCCTTTTAATCCAAAGTCACGTTTCGATCATGCCATGTCTCTGAGAGGCTTAGATCAAGCACTATCAAAAGGGACACCATCACCACCCCAACTACACTCGAGTTACAACATTTATTCTTTGAACATCTCCAATCCGGCTGATGGAGTCTGACAAGTGGACAATTATTAGGATTGCGTATGTGATCATCAGGCCCTATTGACGATGATCTCCTTACCATTTGCTCAGGGGCACTATGGTCCTGCAGATCAACACCACTCAACTGACCCTGATGATCTCATATTGGTCCACGAACTCCTGGAGCACCGGAAGCCATGGTATCCTTGAACCCTGCTCCTATTTTGTAGTCATCATGCGGACTTAGTCTCCAATGTGGGGGTTTCAGACGCTGTTGACGGTCGCTTGGTGTGGCAGGTTCTCCGGACGGACTCGGCAGTGAAGAGCGAAGAGCGAAGACGACGGAAGATTGATCAGATTCCAGCATTCCCTTATATTGTTGCCTGGATATTCATTTATGCAAGTCACTCTGTCATTCAAATGTTCCGAGGACATGAACGATTATTTAAGCAGTTTATAAGCATGCGTGAGTGCCCCTTCTCGCCTTCAACCCCATTATTCGGATTCCTCTCCACAATCCACATCCTCGGGTGCTACGCTGTGTATGGGGAAAAACTTATCTGACGGACAATTATCCGCCCATAGCCGCCACCCAGAAACCGTCATCTTCACTCTGAATACCATCATTTCCAAAAGGTATTGAATTACAGGAGTTGAAAGAAAACTCATCGACCTTCTTGTCCTGCCGTTAGGTTCGCCATTGGCCTTCGGAGTGGCTCGCCTCCCAGTCAGAGTCGAACCTCACCTCCCCCGCGTGCCGCCAATGGAGCGATAATCTTGGCGTCGTTCGCGTTTTCGAAGGACATTCTCAACCAATAGCACCGATAGAACCATCTCGCTGCACAACGGCAACGTAGCTATGCAGGAAAAGTCGACGACCATCGCCGCATACGCAGCCGGAGCATCCCTCGCCGCCGTGGCCCTCTTCTACGTCTTCGGACCGAATTACACAATCGACGGCGACGACTCGAACGATGGTAACCGCAAGAAAAGCATTGTGGGGCTGTCGAACCCGGCGAACGACTGCTTCATCAACTCGGTTCTACAGGCGCTCGCGGGTCTGGGCGACCTGCGTGTCTACCTGATCAGGGAATTACATCGGCGTGAACTGGACGGACCGGACGTATATAACTCACTGCCGGAGGCAGACGAGACGCCGCGGGGGATGAGGCCCGAGAGGGTTCGGGAACTCCAGCAGGGTACGATCACGCGAGCTCTGAAAGAGATGTTGGACCGATTGAATGAGCGTCCAATCTACAAGAAGACCATCACCAACCGGGCTTTCATCCAGGCTCTCGAGTACGCGTTCCGTACTCGGATTAGCCGCAATCAACAGGATGCGCAGGAATTTCTTCAGATCGTTGCGGAGCGTCTTTGTGACGAGTACCATGCCGGGTTGAAGGCACGACAGCGTGCACAAGGTCTTCTTGCGACGCTGCCAGGCTCAGGAAGCGGGGAATCTGTGCAAAGCAGTGCTGTCGAGAAGGGATCTACTGAAGTCGAAGTGCGGATTGACGATGGAACCGAAACGGGCCTCCCGGCAATCATCGACAACAAATTGAAAGAGATCGACAATGAATACGGTTTTCCTTTCGAAGGACAAATGGAATCGCAGATTGAATGCCAGTTCTGCCATTATCAATACAAGCCGAACAAGACTTCGTTCGTGAACCTGACGCTACAAGTCCCTCAGAAGAGCTCGACCACCCTCAGTTCCTGCTTTGACGGGTTGCTCAAAACAGAATATATTGACGACTTCCGATGTGACAGGTGCCGGTTACAACATGCTCTGGATGCCAAGATGGTAGAAATGAGCAGGTCTCATTCGACAAGGGATCGGGAGCGCCTCGAGCAAGAGATCCAGCTGATTCGACATGCTATCGCTACAGATCCCGAGAATCCTCCCGAAGGAGTCAGCCTTCCTCCATCGGATCTTGCACCTAAGCGAAAGATTGCTCGCCATATGCGCATCACTGTTTTCCCCAAGATTATAGCAATCCACCTTTCGCGCTCGATCTTTGATCGCAGTAGTTCTACAAAAAACGCCGCCAAAGTGTCCTTCCCTGAGAGACTCCCTTTGGGTGGGATATTGAGCCAGAAGTGGTTCAAGCTGCTGGCCATTGTCTGCCACAAAGGCAGTCATAACAGCGGCCACTACGAATCTTTCCGACGTAACAACCTCTACCCGCCTTTCTCTACTCCGGATGTCTTTAGTTCCTACGCGCAAAGTCGGGCGACCAGCGTCAATCCCTCTACTGCACCGAGTCCTCGTCTCGCGGCTCGCGGGGTCCCCGAGACAGAACCCTCCCCAATCAGCCTCTCTTCCTCGACATCATTACCATCACTGTCGGGCACTTCGCTTTCCTCCCCAGATCGTTCTCAGTCAGTGTCGGCGAGGGACTCCTCACAACCTGCGTCTCAGCTGAATGCGCCTCCCTCGCCGTCTGCTCGGCCCACCACATCCAGCTCCCGTGTATCCTTTCAGAGTATCCGCACCAAATCGTCAGGTTCGAAGCAAAATCTCTCGCCACCGGGATCTGAAACTCAGAGTCCAGCTAGTGATAGTGGAGCCTGGAGCAAGTCCGGATCACGGCCATCCTTCATGAGCGAGCGGACCACTCCCAGGACGCCTCCAGAAGCACCAGCCCTGTCAAGTTCTCGGCTCCGTCGTCGCAAAAAGACGAATGATCGATGGTGGCGCATCTCCGACGAGAAGATCAAGGAATGCAAGACTTCAGACGTGCTGGGCATGCAGAAAGAAGTCTATCTCTTGTTTTATGAAATGGAAAAAGGGTCTTTCGGGCCTTAGGCGTCGCAATCAGAAGTTTCAGGGATGAGAAGATGATTGGATGCACATACGCGACTCGTGTCGATTTTGGGTGCAGCGCATATATGGCGGGGACATGTGTGAAATAGAACGATATGGACATTGATCGCATACGTACATAGTTTCTTCGTCGGGACATTCCTCGGTCAGACATCATCTGGACATAGAAGCTTAGGATAGAACAAGTTGATAGTCTTTGAATTGAGCTTCGTTCCTGTCGCTAGACTATAGTAAAGAAACTTGACGCCGCCGGCCTTGGTCGTCGGGAATCTCTACTCCGCTTCATACAAAGTCGCACAAGGCTGATGCCGATGATAACCAATTGTCCGGATAGCAGGAAGTCTGGGCCATGAAAAAGAAAGCAAGGGAATGGACTGGAACGGTAATTGACGGTTAAGGGGAGAGTTTCCCCGCCGCTTTCGCCGAGAATGTATAGAGGCACGAAAGAAACACGGAGAGATGGGTATTTATTTTCGCAGCGAACCGAGAGTTCGACGACCCGGCTGTGATACTGTACAAGTGAAAACCGCGCTCAATTGACAGGATACAAGTTTCGATCCTTCTTCTGACAATATGCTCTCCTTGATCTTTAGTGTTAGTTGATCCTTTTACATGCAAGCACAGCTTCATCCATTTGACATGTGGCGTGAGTAGAGAGAGCTTCAAGTCCATGACGCGGGCGATGATGTCATGTGATGGACGCGGGGATTTTCGGGTCAGGAAGCAAGCCTGAGGCCAAGCGGGCGTCATGGCCCCCTCTAGGACCAATAAACCCCACCAGTCATAGAGAGAGCTGCTGGTGCAGGATAGCTCCAGGATTCTTATTATTCATAGCAAAGGGAGTAAGGGACTCTAGTATGGTTATTATTATATCATTCGTCCCTTTTCCCTTTTTTCCCTCCTTCTCTTCTTCTTACCTCTGTACTTACCACATCATCAGGAGAACCGGTCTTCAGGCAAACTGAAATCATACTGACTACATCAATTCCCCACCACCCGGTGAGTTCTTCAAGGCATCCCACTGCTTGCTGCCCCTCCATTAGTGCCTCACTGCCCCTCCCTTGTGTGCTACTTATTTAACTGCCACCGTATTCGTCGTCCGGTAAAGCTCTTCGGTGATCTTCATTGAATTAGAAGAGTACTAAAAAAGTTTTGTTGTTTCGTGATCTAATTACTTATCTATCCCGTCTCCCGTCCAGATCTTCTCTCCCTTTTCAATCTCATCAACTCGATCCAAACCAGACAGTTTAGTCGCATCCAAACCATAGTCACAATGGGTATCCTCGAGAAGCTTTCCCGCAAGTCCGGCGTCATCGTCGGTGATGACGTCCTCCGTCTCTTCGAGTACGCTCAGGAGAAGAACTTTGCTATTCCCGCCATTGTAAGTTTATTCACTGTTATAGCTTGCGCAACTGGCTCGGGTGCATAAACTGGATATACTAACAGCTGAATACAGAACGTCACCTCTTCCTCCACCGTCGTCTCTTGCCTTGAGGCCGCTCGCGACCAGAACTGCCCCATCGTTCTCCAGATCTCTCAGGGTGGTGCTGCCTACTTTGCCGGAAAGGTATGAGACTGCGTATCCCCTTGTAGCCGTTCCTCAATATCACGATAGAGCTAATCCATTGCAGGGTGTCAGCAACGATGGCCAGAAGGCCTCCATCGCTGGTTCCATCGCCGCTGCCCACTACATCCGCAGCATTGCTCCCGCCTACGGCGTTCCCGTCGTCCTCCACACCGACCACTGCGCCAAGAAGCTGCTTCCTTGGCTCGACGGCATGCTCGACGAGGATGAGCGCTACTTCAAGCAGCACGGCGAGCCCCTCTTCTCCAGCCACATGATCGATCTGTCTGAGGAGCCCGTTGACTACAACATTGAAACCACCGCCAAGTACCTGAAGCGTGCTGCCCCCATGAAGCAGTGGCTCGAGATGGTAAGCTCTCTTTCATCTGGCGTCGTGTGCGTAAGCTAATGCCTCTTCAGGAAATCGGTATCACTGGTGGTGAGGAGGACGGTGTCAACAACGAGGACGTCGACAACAACTCCCTGTACACTCAGCCCGAGGACATCCTGGCCATCCACAACGCTCTCGCCCCCATCAGCCCCTACTTCTCCATTGCCGCTGGTTTCGGTAATGTCCACGGTGTCTACAAGCCCGGCAACGTCCGTCTGCACCCCGAGCTGCTGAAGAAGCACCAGGCCTACGTCAAGGAGAAGATCGGCTCCAAGAAGGACAAGCCCGTCTACTTCGTCTTCCACGGTGGCTCTGGTTCCAGCAAGGAGGAGTACAAGGAGGCCATCAGCTACGGTGTCGTCAAGGTCAACCTCGACACCGATATGCAGTACGCCTACATGTCCGGTGTCCGTGACTACGTTCTCAACAAGAAGGACTACCTCATGAGCCCTGTCGGCAACCCCGACGGCGAGGACAAGCCCAACAAGAAGTACTTTGATCCCCGTGTGTGGGTTCGTGAGGGTGAGAAGACCATGAGCAAGCGTGTGCAGGTTGCTCTGGAGGACTTCAACACTGCTGGCCAGCTGTAAAGGTCTTGACTTGGACGATCTTCTACCTTTGAATTCGGAAAACCGAAATTTCTATTTTATCTTCCAGATACCAGTACATAAAATGAGCAAATGAATGGATCTAAGAAATATCATTGTCCCTTGTATTTCAAGTCGAACGCATAGATGTAGTGCGCGCACGTTATGACGAACAAGGACGACGTTAGTCCCTAATCGAGTGATGTAACATTCGTACGAGCGTCTTAACCTGTAGAATCCACGATAGAAAGGGCCAATGGTGAGAGAAGTAAGCGCTACGCAATGGGATGTTCAAATCATCCACATAGCTGACGTTGCTTCACAAATTAGGTATGACAATAGTCGGTGCCTCTTGGTTTCTTCTGCGTTTCAGGTTCGGAACTTAGACTATATGCTACGTTTTATAGAAGGGAGACTTAAGAACGTCGTCTTGAAGAATACCTCGGCAAGAGTACATGGCTTCCTATTTATCCAATAGTGGTCTTCATCTCTAGTTTGGCTTGTGATTGGATTCCAATGCTATTACTTTCGGAACGGAACAGGATATATATATCTGAAGAAGCAATATAGCTTCTTACAGTGTTTCCCTCCGCTTGGTATTCGCTAAAGCTGACATAGCTGCGTGGGATCGACTAAGCGTGCATTCAGAAAGAACTAGAGGTATCGACAGGGAGTTCAAGCCCTAGGGCTTCCTACTTCTTCATTAGGGCTCCGCTCTAGAGAGGTGCTTCAGTGAATACGAGCATAACGGTCAAAAGGCAGATCGACAGATCGACAGTCGTTCTTGTTTGCATGCCAAGGGAGGAGGTCTAGTCTAGTACGTCAGTGGCGAGTCGCGAGCTTGCAATTCAGCGTCCATGCTGCGGCCCTCTTTACCTGGTAGATAGATCAGAGCTGGATCTATGAGTATACGGAGTACTCCGTACCTGGATGTAATTTCAACCTCACCGGCAGCGAGGCATACCAAACTCGATGCAGGGCTCAACTGAGCAATTATTATCATTGGTCTACGGAGAACTTTTGTACTTTACCACGCTAACCTCGGAGGAGACCGAGAAAGATCGCTCTAAGGCTTTACTAGAGCTGCAAGTCTGACTATTGCATGGTAATGTGACCATGACAGAGACCGTCGCTTAGGTAGTTTTTGCTTCCGCTCTATTCTTGTACCCTACTGAAGACCTGTGTATTCTCAGGAGGGTGCTAAAATACTGCCAACTTACCTTACCTGGACAACTTGAGGATGAGTACCAATCAAACCCGGTATAGGGCTGTATGTGGATAGACGGCTCCACCGGACCTTTCCAGTTGTCTCAGAATTTGGCCTGAAAAGGCCATGGAAGGATAAAAGTCATACCTAGCTAGCTGACTTTGCGTGTGAGAATACTACGACCCAAGAGGTAATGTTCCAGACTCGACACTAGTGGCAAACGGTGATTCGTGGGCGAAAATAGCAGTCGGCTAAAAGTGCAATAGTGTCCAATCATAGTGGTCGATCATTGACTGTGGAGTGGCATCTCTTTTTTGTTCCATCAATTCTTCCCTTTGGGCTTGCCTCTTCCATCCGCCTTCTTATTTCTTTTTGTCCACGGAAGTACACTGGGTTGAAGAATAAACATGAAAATGTCCCGGTGGGTTGGCGCAGCATGGCTGATGTAACAACCAAGGTTGTGCATCTCAATCTGGGTGATAATAGAATGTACCAGCTACCGACTGTTCATCAACCAGGGAAAGCATCTGATTACGTACGGTCATCAGGTACCGATGGATATAGATGAGAAATCACGAGTATAGACCAAAAGGTCAGTTGACGGTCTCAATACTATGTACCTGTAGATCAGCAGGTACCTGAGCAATCAATTATCTCCAAGGTATCTATCTCCATGGTAATCTGTATCTGCTTTGTACAGTTATATCTCATCTTAGACATGCATTAACCATGAATCCATTCCATTGATGTTTAGTCTCTACCTAGCCTATCTAATCCCTGTTCCAGACCCGCCTCCACCGAACCCACATGCGGGCGGTCTTGTCCTCTTGTCACTACTGTCTTGCGTTGTTCTCCGCGCCATTCCTAGTCATTAATCCGTTCGTTTCAATCTTTTTTATCTTCGCTTTCCTGACTCTTTCCCGTCTTCTTTTTACGTGCTATGCGTTCTCCTTTTTCTATCATATAGTCATTCGTTATCTGCCATATACTTCTGTCCTCTGAATCCTCTGGCGAATCCCTCACGCTCTCTCGTCCATGCCGCAGTAGATTCTAGATACCATGGACCACTTCGCTCTGCGACAGCGTGACGATCCGTCGGGCGCTGAGCAGTTTCTCAAGCTTATTCAAGACCCTTTCAAGTCGGCTGTAAGTACTCTGAATCCGTCTCAATTCTGCAATCGCTAAACCATGTTCGATAGTTTCAAGTCAATGCCGTGTGGGCTTCGCTAGGCGCCTCCGCCGGTATCTCCATCCTCCTCGCCCTCCTCTTCTCCGTCTTTCGTCCTCGTCACACCCTTGTATATGCGCCCAAAGTCAAACATGCGGATCGCAGACATACGCCGCCCCCAGTGGGCAAGGGCTTCTTCGCCTGGATGAGACCCGTTCTGCGCACGCGAGAGCCCGAGCTGGTGGAATGCATCGGCCTCGATGCGACTGTCTTCCTGCGCTTCACCAAGATGTGTCGCAATATCTTCATTATTTTGAGTATCATCGGCTGCGGCGTGATGATTCCGGTTAATCTCACCAAGAGTAACGGTTCTGGGATCTCATCGTTGTCGGCGTTTGCGACCATGACCCCGCTTTATGTCACAACGGAGGCGATTTGGAGTCAAGTCATTTGTGCCTGGGCCTTCGACATCATCATTGCCTACTTTCTTTGGAGGAATTACAAGGCCGTAACAGCTTTGCGGAGAAAGTATTTCCAGAGCTCGGACTATCAGCGCAGTCTGCACGCTCGAACCTTGATGGTGTGTTCCCCCCCCGGCCAAGCAGCGATGGTGACATCCATTCCTGACGGTTGTAGATTACGGATATTCCCAACGAGGCACGTTCGGACGAAGCCCTTATGCGCCTTGTGGATGAATTCAATCCCACAGCTGCTCTCCCTCGGGCCTCCATCGGCCGAAACGTCAAGGATCTCCCCGTGTTGATCAAGGAGCATGAGGAAACCGTGCGCCAACTGGAGTCCGTTCTGGCGAAATATTTCAAGCGGCCCGACCAGCTACCTGCCAAGCGACCGACTATGCGTCCTTCCAAGAAGCAAAGAGGCAATCATCCGGATTGCAAGGTAGATGCCATTGATTACCTCACCGACCGCATCCAGCGTCTGGAAGAAGAGATCCGTCATGTTCGAGCCTCCATCGACAAGCGCAACGCCATGCCGTTCGGTTTTGTCAGCTGGGATATGATTGAGCATGCACATGCCGTCGCCTATACCGCGCGAAAGAAACACCCCAAGGGAACCACGATCCAGCTGGCACCTCGACCAAACGATCTCATCTGGGAGAATTTGCCGTTATCCAAACAGGCAAGAAAGTGGAAACGGTTCATGAACTTCATCTGGACTACTTTGTTGACCGTTGTATGGATCGCTCCTAACGCCATGATCGCCATCTTCTTGTCCAACTTGTCCAACCTGGGCCTGGTCTGGCCTGCTTTTCAGACGTCGCTCAGTGCGAACCCAGAAGTCTGGGCCGCAGTCCAGGGTATCCTCTCGCCGGCAATCACCTCCCTGGTTTACCTCCTTCTACCGATCATTTTCCGTCGCTTGTCCATCAAGGCGGGTGACGTAACCAAAACCTCGCGAGAAGGCCACGTCCTGAGTCATCTGTACTCGTTCTTCGTTTTCAATAACCTCATTGTCTTCTCGCTCTTCTCGGCCGCGTGGACATTTGTGGCCGCTGTCGTCGACGCGAAGAACCACGACGAGGACGCCTGGCAAGCGATCAAGGATGGCGCTTTCTACCAGAAGGTCATGAGCGCCTTGTGCCAAGTGTCTCCTTTCTGGGTGACCTGGTTGCTGCAGCGCAATCTCGGAGCGGCCATCGACCTCGTGCAGCTGGTCACTCTATTCTGGGTTTGGTTCGCCAAGACCTTTCTCGCGCCCACGCCCCGGCAGGCCATTGAATGGACCGCGCCTCCGCCGTTTGATTATGCGAGCTACTACAATTACTTTCTCTTCTATTCGACCGTTGCGTTGTGTTTCGCGACGCTGCAGCCCATCGTACTTCCCGTCACTGCGTTGTATTTCGGATTGGATGCGATGTTGAAGAAGTATCTGTTGCTCTATGTGTTTGTGACGAAGACAGAATCGGGCGGCCAGTTCTGGCGCGCCCTGTTCAACCGGCTGGTCTTTGCGACCATCCTCTCCAATGTAATCATTGCACTGGTGGCCAAGACCAAGGGCACCTGGACCATGGTCTACTGTGTGGTTCCGCTGCCGTTCCTGATGCTGGCATTCAAGTTCTACTGCATGAAGACATTCGACGACGAGATCAAGTACTACAACCGAGCGAACCTGACCGATGCGGAGGCGTTTGCTGTCGACAAGTCGGGCAAGAAAGGGTCTGACCGGCTCAGCTCCAAGTTCGGCCATCCCGCCCTGTACAAGCCTCTGATCACCCCGATGGTGCACGCCAAGGCTGCCGAAGCACTCAAACAAATCTATCGCGGTCGACTGGGCTCCTCGGACGTCCAAGGAGAATACTCGGACATTGCAATGGATCCCATGTCGACAACTCAACCGGGCAAGGCCATGGACGCCGGCCCATCGGCACCCTTCGAGGTTGTTCCCGAAAATCATCTCGATTTCTCGTATTTCAAAGATCGTCCAGACTTCCGTGACGAGTTTGGTGGGGGCATCTATGGCCGCCCCGAGGATCTGATGACCGAGCGGTCCCATACGCCGCGAAGCCACCTGGCCGAATGGTCACCGTCCACATCGCGCGCGTCATCGCCTACGCCGTCGCTGCCTTCGCTCTCTGGACTGAAAATGCCCGAAGGCTACGACCCAATTGCGAACGATATCCACCCTGCCTTCCGCCCTCCGCTCTCGCGTGAGGAGAGTGCGGCGATGGGCACTGGTCTGTACCATCACCGGAGTGCGAGCGAGTCTCAGCAGCTTCTAAGCCAGGCGCAGGTGCCTGGGACCAGCGAGATCACACCTGCGCCCCTGAGCCGATGGCGGACTGGAGGATACGGGCCTGTTGAGCAGGACGATCCCAACTTCACCTCGTATGAGCACTACCGTCCTGCGCGGTAGTTGCCGATTTGTACAGCTGAATGGTTTGGCTATGTCATAAACTTGGTATTTGCATAGATCTGGTCGGTGGGATTTGATTTGACTGTACATTTGACACGGGTTAACGAACTTTACGCCTATATCACATTGGATGACATTTGATTTATTATTTTGACTTGATATACCTGTAGAAATTAGCTATATATTTCTGGATACGATCAATAAACTTAGTCGTGGAGCTCTCCTGGTGTAATGTAACATGTCACTTTGATGTATTGCTTACGATTTTCCCGATTGGGCCGACGGAGGCGAAGTCAGCTTCCGGTGCCTGATAAGGGAGCTCTCCTTACTTACGAAGTAGTTTGCTTCCTCTCTCCTGAATCAAACCAGGGCAGCCTTTCTCCTACTTGCACAGTCGGCAGTTCTCTTCAATAAGCATGCTTTTCAAAGCCTCACTTTGACATTATTCATGTCACTGTCGCTGGACTCCTGACCCCGGTCCAACGATATCGTACGCCTCCGCACCAAGCCGAGTCCTCGAGCTCCGCATCGACTCCCCTCACCCCTGCCCATCGGCCAGATCTTACCACTCGCTCCCGAATGCTTTGCAATAAGCAGGGGAGTCTCTGAACCTCTGTCGCAACCCTATACAGAACCTCCGTCTACTGAGCATTCCCCTCCGCACATGCTCCCCCGCCTGAACATACGGCATCCTCCGCATACGAAGAACAACTACATCAGAGAAATCTAAGAAAAGCCATGGCGTGGTACTCCATCCTCCCCCCAGACCTAATCTACGTCGAGAGCTGGGTCGCTCGGATCTTCGTACGTCTCCCTCACTCCGTCCCTGCAAACTGCGCTGAGTGAATGTAATGCTAATGCTAATGTGTGGCCGGCTCAGGTCTTCCTCGGCATCATTACGATATTCCCATGGGCGGCGCTGATCGTCTTCGACGTGCTGCTGTATATCTGGCGGATGGGGGCGTACGAGTTCCCCGTCGTCGGCGGCCGGGCGAGAGGGATGCAGCGGCCTCGGGCGCCGAGTTTGAATGTGAATGTTAGTGAGAGGAGTGAGGTGCCGAGGAGGGTGTTTGGGCTTGCACCGGCTGTTAATACTGCGGGTGCTGGGGAAGTGGGTGAGCAGGTGGAGGTGAAGAGGAGAGAGAGGGTGGTGACGGATACGGATGGGTGATGGCCAGGCTTGTTGTTTGACTCGCTGTGGTTGATTCATCATCGTCGTCGCATGCTGCTGTTTGTTTCTGATGTTGATTTGTGCATCTCTATTGATACCCATATGTTTATTGTTCTTGTCGTCGGTTGTCTACGGAGGCGGTTGTTTGTATTTGTACTGTATGTATACCTCTACCTGATCATGCGCGGTGCTCTATGAGCCCAGCTAATGCACTATTAGCCTACCGACTCAATGTCTCCAAACCTTGATATGATAACACAAGACTATCATTCATAATGATTCGTTCGGTGATTGCGTCGAGTCGGCGTTACTCCGCGGTTCCCCGCGCCAATCATGGCACAGGCCGAGCTGATATCATATCCCCTCTTGACTCATTCCTATACAATATATAACTATGGATGCATCGTGGACATGTCCGAGGTACGAGGCGAGTCACATCCCTCGTTAAACGGTCATGTCTACAGCTCGATTCCAGTACCTCGAGTCATGGAGACTCTATCTCGAACGAAGCCCATCCATCATCTCATTCCTAATCCTGGGGATTTGCACATTGACATTCGCATTCGCATACTATCGCAAGATCAAGGTCCAGGTACGTCTTCCCATCCTCTCATATCAACCCAACCACTAACACCACCAGACCATCCCTTCCAAACATGAACCTCTGGAAGAGGGATACCCCCCCATCACCCCCCTCCTCAACTTCAACTGGGAGACCACCGAACCACTGGCCCTCCGCCCCTTCAAGCCAAAATACCACTTGACGATGGGTATGCCCCAGTCCCAGTAACCCATCCAGTCTGTAAGCTCTAGAAACTAACGAGTCAGCCCTCTCCACCATCCCGATCTCAGAGCTAATCCCCATGGACAAGACCTACAAAGAGCGGATGGCGCTGCGCGGCTCTCTGCTAAAGGAGTACCCCGACGTCGTGCACGGCGTGCACGACGACACCGATCCGCGGATCCGCCGCGCAGTGGGCGAGTTGTACGGCTTCATCATGGGGACGTATCTGCCCACGCGGTATCCGACGATGTTTTCCCTTTCGGGGACCAAGTCGGTGGTGCTAGAGAATAAGGTCTTGGGAAAGACGTACCCCATAGACATGGAGGATCAGTCTATCCTCAAGGCTCTAGAGATCCTAGGCCAGACAGTTGACGAGGAATTCCTTATCCTCTTGCCTGAGAAGACGCAGGGCACCGAAGGAGAGGAGAGATATTTCCTAGCCGCGTACACCGCGTACTTCCCCTCTGGGTTCGACACGCGCACGAAACTCGGGTTGCGGCTTGCTGCCATCCATGACCCGGTCCCTGGGTACAAGGAGAAGCTGGAGCGGAGCATGGACCGGTTCTTTGCGCGAGTGGAGGTGGGGAAGGTCGTGGCGAGAGTGAACTGGAGTGTTACGACGGAGACGGGGCTGTTTGCTGCGTTTGGGGGCGTGCATGGCTCTGCTGCGGCTGGAAACGAGGAGATTGAGCCGGGGATGTTGGATGTTGATTCGGTGGGTTCATTCTCCCTGCAACTACAGGGGTTTGTCCTTGGGCTAATGCTTATGCTGAGGTAGACGGTTCTCCGGTGTGAGCGGCAGACGCTGCATCGGCTGCCCCGGAGCAAGGCGCTGGTCTTTGCGTTCCATACGTATACGTATCCGCTGCAGACGATCAAGGAGGAAGGGCTGGGCGAGGAGCTGGCGACTGCGATTGATGGGTTGAAGGCGGGCAACGTGCCCGGGATGCATTGGTACAAACGGGGTTCTGTATGGGGCGAGGCCGTCAAGCACTTTCTACGTAGTTGATTGATGGTCTATGCATTTTTAGGATTTGCTGTTCAGGACGACTAGGACTATCTATCTAGTTCAATCGCTGGATCACCTTGATGAGATCGGCCGTCACACCCATGGCCGTGACATCGCCGCCCGCACCGGCGCCCTGCACAATCAGCGGGTTGCTTCCGTACCGCTTGGTGTAGAAGCTGATGATATTGTCACTGCCCTTGAGCCCCGCAATGGCACTGTCCTTGTCGAACTGCTGCAGCCCAACGCGCACCTCCTTCTTCGCTACGTCCACGCTACCCACATACCGCACGACCTTGCCCTGCTTCTCGGCGCCCTCCTTGATGGCCGCCATCTGCGCATCAAACTTAGGCAGTTCGGTCATGAACTGCGCGATGCCGTCCGCGGTGGAAGGCAGCGCCGCCAGCTCCGCGGGGATCAGCGACTCAATAGGGAAGGCGTCCGGGCCCTGGACCTCGAGCCCCGCAATGCGCGCCAGGATGGTCAGCTTGCGCGCCACGTCCATGCCGTTCAGGTCATCGCGCGGATCAGGCTCGGTGTACCCCAGCTCCTTGGCCTGGGCGACAACCTCGCTCCACTTGGCGTTGGAGGCGCCCGAGACGGGAGCAAAGGTGTTGAAGAGGAAGGAAAGCGTGCCGGAGAACACGCCCTCAATGCGGGTGACCTCGTCACCGGTTGCGACGAGATCGCGCAGCGTCGAGATGACAGGCAACCCAGCGCCGACGGTGCTCTCGTGGTAGACGAGCGCCTTGCCCTCGGCGGCCGCGGCGAAGATCTCCTTCCACAGCGAGAGGTCGGAGGAGAAGCCCTTCTTGTTCGGGGTGACGATGGAGATGCCCTTGCGGAGGAAGACCGGGTACGAGCTGGCCAGTGCCGGGTCGCTGGTGTTGTCGACCAGAATGGAGCGGCCGGGGGCGGAGGAAAGATAGGAAGCAATCTCTTCGGGCGACAGAGCACCCGACTTGGTGAGCGAGGGGGACTCGGCGGCCGCCTTCCAGTCACCGGCGGGGATGGCAGGCGAGTAGGCCGGTGTCGGGGCCAGGAGGGTCTGTGTTGAGCGAGCGAGGAGGATCAGCTTGGGGGCATTGGGGAGACGGGCGAGTTGGTTCAAAAATGCTGTTCCAACACCACCGACACCTGATTCATGCATTCATTGTTAGCGTGAGTCAGTACTCCGGTGTAGCAAAAGGTGGGATACTCACCGATGACACCGAGATAGATGTTAGACATGGTCAATGGTTGCAATTCTTGATCTTTGTGACAGAAATGACGATAGACAGTGTACAAATTGCAACAAACTTTTCAGTAGAGAATGAACAGGACAGAAGACAGCAGAGGATGAATCACAAAAGAAGCAGAAGCCAACGCTTTAATCGTGGAGTCGCGGGGCAGCGATTATCGGAGTGGTGCCTGAGGCAGAGACTGGTTATCTAATCGACATCGGGCTTTAGCTATGGATACAGGGAACATTTACTGCTCTTCATCTCACAAGTACGAAGTAAAAACTCCAACACTGTTGCTCGCAGCCAACACCACAATGTCAAATACAAATCCATCTCTGTACGGCCTCCCCCGACATAGCCAAAAACCCTCCTCCCAATCAACCGCTCCCTCGGCCTCCACCCTCGCCTTCACCACCCAGCTCTCCTCCCTCATCACCAAAGGCACCGAGTCCTCCGCCCGCGGCCGCCCTCGACCCTCCAAATCCTCCAAATCCGACATCTTCGCCGTCCACAACAAAGGCGCCCAGAAACGCGCCGCAGCGGACCTCCGCGATGCTGCCGACGACGCCGATGCCGAAACCACCGTCCGGCAGATCCACAAGCGCACCGCAGACATCGGCGCCGTCGACGCCGCCACCCTGCACCGCTCCAAGCGGCGGCTGGAGGAAAAGGCGCGCATGTACGAGGATCTCAAGAGCGGGCTGTACCTCGCGGGTGACAGCGATGACGAAGAGATCACCTCCCGGGATGATTACTTGGCCCGACTCCGCCGAAAGGAGAAGGAGGGGCTGGTGGATTTCGATCGCAAGTGGGCTGATGCGCAGCGAGCGAAGGGGTCAGATGATTCCGAAGAGGAAGAGGAAGAGGCCGACGATAGTGCGTCCATCGTCTCGTATGAGGACGAGCTCGGGCGGACGCGGCGCGGGACGAGGGCCGAAGCTGCGCGTGCGGCGTTAGCTAAAGCGCAAGAGAGCGGGGAAGGTCGGGGCCCGGAGCGGTGGAAGCCTGCGCGGCCGGAGAAGCTGATCTACGGGGCTGCGGTGCAGGCGGAGGCGTTCAATCTGTCGTCATCTGCGGCGGAGCAGATGGCGTCGCTTGCTTCCCGGCGGGACCGGTCGCCTACGCCGCCGGAGGAGACGCACTACGACGCGGATGCGGAGGTGCGGAACCGCGGGACGGCCTTCTATGCGTTTGCCAAGGATGAGGAGACGCGGAGGAAGCAGATGGAGGAGCTGATGAGTGCGCGGGAGGAGACGCAGCGTGAGCGGGAGGCTAGGCAGGCGAGACGGGCGGAGCGACAGCGGGTGAAGGACGAGAGGAGGCGGCAGATTGAGGAGCTACGGACTAAGAGAAGGGCGGAGACGTTTCTGGCTGGGTTAGGAGATCTGGGTGCTCTGCAGGCGGATGCATCCTAGACCCTGGAGTTTCTTTTTTGCTGTACATTATGATACCCTATTGCAACATTTGACGCCAGAAAAGCGAATACACCGGATATATCAACGAGGCAAATAAGCCGCTCAAATGATCATTTCTCATGACGGTCATGGCACATAAATCGTGGGTATTATGTTTTTTTGTCATCAAGTTCGTGCAATGGTTCCCTATACGATCAAAGTCTCAACTGCGATGCTTCTAGCGAGTATTCGCCAGCTGTGCGATGGTCTCTACGAAACCTTGGGCATCTACATCCGTCAGTATTGCCTACTAACCTTAAGATCAAAAACTTACCAGCACGATTCGTAAACTGCAAGATATGCTCCCCCCTCGACGTCTTCTGCGGGGTATAATCCGCCGCGAACATGAAGATAGTCTGACGGAGCTCACGCAGCACGACCACCTTCGAGTCCGGACGGCGGATCCAGCCCCGCGTCCCGAGGTTCTGAGTGATAAAGGCAGTCCATACAGGCGCCCTAAGAACCAGTCAGCTTGGCCTTTTCGTGATCCGTAGATCGGTGTCATACCGTTTCATCTCCCCCTTGTGGACGGATGCCTGCAGCCTCACGGCTCCAGATACCTTGTCCCGGTATATGCGCAACGCATGAAGGTAATTATCATCGAGGATCTGTCTATTGTGGTGTGAGCTTTGAAATTGGACTGTGTCTGCGAGACTTACCCTCCAAAGAGCTCTTCCTCGTTATCGAGCTCGTAGTCACGGATGCTCTCCACAGGTCGACCGGCGTCCTGGGAGCGTAACGCGAGGAATGTGCAGAAGAAAAGGACCATCTCTAGTATTCATCAGCAAAGGTGCATTGGGCAAAGGGTGACAGTGACATACGCTCGATGGTGCTGAACTTGAGGTTGGCCCACAGGACCAGCTCGTACCCGCCGCGCCGTCGCCGGCAGAGGTTCAGACAGGAGCCAACCCGGACAATTTCCAGGAGATTTAGAGGCATGCAGAAGTATTCGCTCGGTCGAGTGGTGTGAGGAGCCTTGCACAATATCCGCGCTCGGTGATCATCCTCGCGAAGGTAGAAATGCACGCGAAGGTCCGAGTCGCCGGTGAATGCTCTGAGACGGTTAGCTGCGGGCTTTCCGGGTGCAGGAGCGGACCTGGTATGCTTACAACTGGAAAAGTTCCTCGAATCCCTCATCTTTTAGCCACCGCTTGACCCCGGGAGAATGGTCACCGAGACATTTCGAACTAGTTTCCCCGGCATCAATAGCTAGACCGAGTGGCCTGGAGATATATCGTGCTCACCTTTCGCCTACGTAAGGAATGGGGGTCATTGTAATCTCATCGAGAAACACCCGCTTGGCCCAATGGTCGCTCACTAGCGTATTGGAGCCTGCGGACTGACTGGTAGTGGTTGTAGAGCCGGTCGTAGGCGAACCCGGCGCATCAGGCGCAGACGGGGGGATATCCGAAAATGTCCCTGATGAGGGAGAAAGGGGCGATTGAGGCGAGCGATGAGATGGTCTGGCCCGCTCGTACGACCTACGGTTCCGGGGTCGTCGATCACTCACTGGACTTCCTGGCTCGGCACTCGTGGTGCTAGACGACGGAGTGCCCAGTGAGAGGCCGCCAAATCGCGGAGTAAGCCGGTTTTCTTGCTGGATCAGGAGACCCTTGAGGTTGTTGCGTAGACCACTCATAAGAGGTGTTTCGGGAAATTTGCTACCGGATCATGTCAGTATCAGACCTAGAAGAGAACAAGGTAAACGCACTCCTTGATCAAATCTTCCAATTCCCGTAGAAACGCCTTGTACTTGGCTAGACGAGTGGGAAGCGGCTCGTGAGACTCCTTCTGGAAGAACGCAGTAAGGCTAAGCCATGTTCGTTTGTAGACCTCGCGGTTCGACCCTTTCTGCACTTCAATGTCGCCGAAGAAATCCACAATGTCCTCGAGTGTATACTTCAAGCTAGTCTGCACCAGATCCAGGTCTTCTTTGGCGATAGCCACATTGTGCCGATAGTGACGATTCTTGGTGAGGTCATCCAGGCTTGTCAAGGATGTGCTGATGGAGTAGAGGTCGGCAATGAGACTGGTGATCTCCGTTGCATGTTCGGGCAGAGGATCGCGCAGCATCCGGAAGCCAGCTGCCACATCCTCTGCGTTGTCGGCCGATGTGCGCAATGCCATTGCGAGGATCACATCACTGGGCCGCGCACTCTAACCAGGGTTCTCCCTCAGGAAGGTGGGGGCACGTTATATACGATTGGAGAGACGAGCCGGAATGTGGTGCACAAACCGTTGACCAGTGTAGTGTTCAAATAGAGAATATTGAGATGCAGGAAAATATACACGCGGGGACCGCACAAATGTTCGCTATACGAAGCAGTGTGGAGTTACGTCCAGGTTAAGCATAGTAGAATCGAGGCAAAGGGAAAAATAAGCCGGAGGGGTACCAACGACCAACTCGGAGACTGAAGATTAGGATTAGACTAAGTATTTAATTAGTTTTATGGGGTTATTCAAGAGCTTGATTGTGCCGTGTTATCGGTGGGATCAGCCCTCGGATGATGCATGTCGCCTTAGAGGCTCTCATAGAAAGACAGAGAACAGCAAACGAAAACAGTATGCATCGTCGCAAAGAATCCCTATCGGAAGAGAAAACTATTGAATGAAAGAGAAGGAAAGCAACCAGGATTGTTCAAATAGGACGGAGAATAGGGTATCTAGAAGCGGAAGAAGCCTCAAGTGGGGCACAAGATCTGAGTCAAAGGGTTCGACGTACACTCAAGAGACCCTCAAGATCCCTCATCCTTGCACTTACAAGCCGTTGGCGAAGAAGATAATCGATTTGCGGCTCCTTCAGCGACAGACAGCGACAGAGAAGATGCCCCCCTCCTGGCCGTCTAATAAGGATCGTTGACGTGTTCGTGCAGAGGATAGTCCTGGCAGCCAATAATGCGCGGGGGAATTGCATCCACCGAATTGAGCGGTGATGAGGATTTGTGAGGGCAAGTGCAACCCCGCGAGGACGAGGCAGGAGGAGAGGAATGGAATGCTTCAACTGGCTAGACCGCTGGTGAGACCGGCATCTCATGACACAGGATCTCTGTTTCATCTCTATTTCCAGAAGTCTTACTCTTTGTAATCCCTTGTTGAGAACAAAGTTCCTGACCAACCTTAAAAAACTCTCTCTCATTTCATGCAGATCACGAGACACTACTCCGTACTCACTAAGAGGCGATAAGGAGATCTCACAGTCAGAGATCTAGAGCTGGAATATGCTTTGACAAATCAACGCTAGAAGCACATCTAGAACTGCAATATGCATTGATTGCTGAATTGTGTATCATCTCTCGCTGGTGATCAATCTAGGTACATACCCCATCTTTGACACCACTACTCCGTACTTGACAATGGAATGTCTACAATGCTCCATTATCCATACAAGCTATATATAGCCCAACGCAATAACAGATCTCCATACTTTCATTAGTCCATACCTGAGACCAGGTGAAATATCAAAGCTCAGGCATCAAGGCACCAACTCGGAGATATCGGACCTGGGACGCGTCGGTGTGACACGTAAACAAACGGTCCCCGCGTCATCCCGGGAGCTTGGGCCAGGTACCCGAGCTGTAAGATCTCTCACATTTTTCCAGTCTCAACTGTCAATTGGCAGCAAGCCCCCGTGCAACCTACTTGCTATACGACACAATAGAAGGAAGAGGGAAAGGATGCGGTTGATTAGCTACTATTATACAGCAGTTTTTCGCTTGCCCCACACATCACTTTCTGCAGCTTCAGCTTCAGCTTCCGGTCATAATAATCCCACCAGCCGGAACTCAAATAAGGCTGCAGTCCACCCTTATTCAAGTCAAATTCAACCCAGTCCGTACAGTAAACATTTCCCATTGAAGATCCTTCATGAAGAACAGAAAAGCACGTAGAGAAACCCCACCGTCATCCCATCCCGAAAGCCGTCGCAAGTTAAAATAAAAAAGGAGTATAGAGAGGAAAAAGCGACGAATACAACTCAATCAGAGTGAAAATACGACTCAACAACGCCAATCGGTCCAGACACAAGAGACCTAGGTTTGAAAGAAGACCTTAAGAGGATTCCTCTTCGTCCTCTTCCTGAGCGGCCTGTATCCAGGAGATTTGTCAGCACTGTTCATTTCATGACACAACAAGTATAATCATTCACGTACGTTGTAGCTCGCCTTCTCATCTTCGTAACGCTTCTTGTCGGCGGCGGCCTTCTCCTCGTAGGGTCGGCGGTCGCTGTCGCTCAGGGCCTTCCATCTCTCTCCGAGCATCTTGCCGACCTGACCTGCAGAGAGAGTAAGCAATCAATCCAGAGCCTGATTCTAGTCAGAATACTTACCGAACGAGATGCCGGGGTTCTCCTCGCGGACCTTGTCACGGTTCTCGTTGGCGAAGAACATGTAGGCAGAAAGACCACGCTTGGGGGCATTGGGGTCTATCTCAAGGATTAGTTCAAAGCAAGGCGCGCCAGAAGAAGCGCATGTACATACCCTTCTTCTTTCTCTCGACGCGCTTGGTCTTGGTGCGGGTGGAGGTCTTTTCCTTAGGCATTGTGGTGGTGATTGACTGCAAGAGAGAGCTGTTAGAAGCTGCCAATTAAGTCAGGAAATCAAAAACGAGTGTGTCAGATGAAAAAGAAAACACAGAAGATGGAATCAATTCTAAATGAAAGGTCGAGGAACTGATGCTCG
This sequence comes from Aspergillus lentulus, assembly GCF_001445615.1. Lineage (NCBI taxonomy): Eukaryota > Fungi > Ascomycota > Eurotiomycetes > Eurotiales > Aspergillaceae > Aspergillus > Aspergillus lentulus. Next base: position 1,058,567 of record NW_028322122.1, read on the forward strand.
AGTGCGCGCTAGAAGCAGAGTGGTGCGCGTGCTGGAGGGCGCTCGCGGTCGCAAGTCAAGCAATAACACGAGAAAAGAAAATCGCGCATCCAGAGCTTACCTGAGACTTGACTCAAAGAGCAAGAAGATAGTTCAAGTATAAAAATCGACTGTTTTGGCCTGCATTCGACGAATATCAGTTTGGTGCTGTTCATTGCGTCTGAACTATATGATTGCGGTCGCGAATGCGCGAGAGCAAGATCTCGCGGTCATGTTGGAAAAATCAAGCAAAAAACGATCTCAGAAAGACGTTCTGAGATGGGAACAAGTAGATGCAGAGAAAAATAATAATTGGGTTGGCGTTGTTGAGAAGATGTTTAGATGTGGGAATGTTTATAAGGAAACTCACCGATTCGGATATGTAGTACTTTTTGTATGGGGAGCGAATTTGTATGGAGAGAATTGGTAGAGGAGAGTGAGGGAGTAGAGAGAGAGAGAATAGTATGAGAGGGAGAGGGGAGAGTAGTAGTAGTAGGAGAGGGAGGGCAGCAGCACCACCACCAGCAGAAAGGGAGAACGGGACTGCGGGCCACCACTCTGCTTACACCACTACTACTGGACTACTGACGACCTGCTTTACCTCACTCACCTCATACTACGCTTTGCATCCGGCTTAGTTTGGTTGGAAGGGAGGAGAGGGGCAGCACAGGCAAGGGAAAAGTTACCTAACTGGCTGACTCTGCGCTGAGAAATGAGTGGTATCGTCTCATACTTGTCACATACAGCATTGCTCAGGTTTCCATTTCCTGCGACCGTCAGCTGTCCCATGGGACTGTGCACTCAACATTTTCACAAGGATATGGTCTTCAAAGGTAACGAATCTTTCTATTTCAACAAGATCGATCCGTCGATCTGGTATATCCTGACTTCCTTCCCAATAAATGTCGCTTTTGGTCAAACCAAGAGCATACCTGGGTTGCGCATTGCGCTGATGGCGAGGTATCGTCATCTAGTGTATTGCGAATACCATACAGTTACCTTACGCCTCACCTCATCCACATCCACCGTCCTTTCCTACTAGCTGGTACCACTTTACTAGCAGTACTTTCTCCATACTGTGGATTAATCACACATACCTAAGCCACCCAGCAATGGTACGGAGGACAAAGTAGCACACAGATAATCAACCGTAGTAATAATAATCGACGGCTGATCAATTATCATACGTCTATTGATCATCGAGATACGTATCAATAATCTCGGTTAAAAAAGAAAAATGAAAATGAAAAATCAAAAATAAGATTCTTTGTTGCGAATTCGATAGCTGGCTCTAGATCAAGCACTGCTGACTCTTTCAATAATGCATAATTCCCACTGACTTTCTCTTCTATGTACACACACAGCTCGTGCCTCGGTGCAAACACATCAATACCCTACCATTATCGCTCTCGATTGGATTGTTTGCCCATGCTTTAAGTATCTTCTTGAATGAAGGGATATGTATTTCACCTGTCAATCTCTTAGAGAACTGTTTACTTAGTACCAAGTAGAGGCCGTCGGCTCTTCCTCCAGTTGCAATCCCAATCATATTGACCAGAATAGCTTGAGCTCTGCGCTCTTCAGCTAGTTGTAGATACCCACGTAGTGCATATTGTCCTTCGTTATTATCAGGGTCCTGTCTAGGAATTCGTTTGCCTCATCTTGAGTTTCCCCCTACTTTATATCAAACCTTTCCATGATAATTACGGCTTGACTCTCTACACATCAGCTCGGGTTACCACGGATACGCATTAAATGCTTTGCCATTATTCATGTTTACACGTACCAAAGGTGCAATTATGGTAGACTCGAATGGGGACTATTCCGCAAGTACTCAGGCCTCAGAGTGCAGCACTCTATCTAGTTGGAATCTTATTTGAGTCCCAGTCTTCCGTTTGAGAGGAGTGTTGCCATAGTACTAGACTAGTCAGCCACAGAAGGTAATAATGCCTTGCTTTAGTATCAAACGGATCACATAAATACGCGTGTAGCAGGTACAGAGGACTTCAGTGCCCTGGGAGTGGCTGTTAAATCATACAGCCACGTCCGTTACTCTGCTCACCGTCTGTTTGCTGATGCATATAGAACAATCCAGTCTCCATAGGTGACTGTTAAGTCTACACTTAAAGATTTTAAAGGCAAGGGTTACTGAATCATTCAATACTGAGAGTCAAAAGTCAGTCAGAAGCGCTCATAAACTTACAATGTTGAATAGTAGGGCGTGGAAGTGTCATATTATTAACCCTGGTATTCCTCCACATCCTGTGCTTACTTCCAGTACGTGGTACCGTGTGGGAAAATCTGCATACCTAGCTCAAGCTAAATGCCACTTCGTCGTGAAGATTATGGGCAAAACCCAAAAATAACCGTACAGTAGGAGGGACTACCTAGTACCACGGAGGAGGAGCTTACTCCCCGTAAACCCAATATTATGGTGTGGTATCACTGGTACGTACTCCATACTATGGAACAGTCGTCATAGAGTGTGTCAACACTAAGTCTTGTACGCGGTACCAGCAGAGAGGTATTTCTCCGACTTTAACTCTCAGGTGGAAACACTGATTGTTATCTTTACCAAAAACTAATGCTAAGGTACTCATCTATTTCAGCTTCAGTTGTGACCCATAGCCATGAGTCGCTGATTAATACATAACATCCTTAAGACGCATCCATCAATTGGCGCCCACCTTATCGGGTTCTAATTTCCATCCATCTATCTGTATTCGGGTTTTTCTCCAAGCTTCCAGCTTCAGGGCCAAGTTATGTATTATTATTTGTGACACTAAGACAGCAGTCATAATGGTCTGACAATTATTCTTGTTAGTATGGGTGGAGGATTATGTCACGTGGGTCACGCCGCGACTGAAGATTATTTCTAGTTAGTGGGCGCTGGCGCGTCTTCAGGTTATCGGCAGTCTGGGCGACACTTTAGGTACATAAGCGAGCTTCCTCTGCCGTCTGTTGATTAAATTGCGTCAATATGATATATATACCGCCCTAATTGAAAATGCTAATAATGAAGTCCATCATTAAATGATTCAAGAGAAGCAGTATCCTGTACTACGCCGGTCGAAGAAACCAGTGCAACCAAATCCGCGAAATCAATTGATTCTGAGGTGACTATGCCCCTTCAATTATCGGATTCATCAATGACTAGAGCTGTAAGCTCATCGTCTTCTGCCCAGTTCACTCCACTTCCCACAACAATAGCACTTGCAATGCTTTTCATGACTTCCCATCTTGATTTGCTCTTTTTGCGATCGGCGTCTAGTTGCTCAAGTTGTGCCTTAAGGTCGTCATCGTCGAGTGCTTCTCTCCATGAATCATCATCCTTTGTGGACCCCGGAAGTTGCCGCACTAGCTCTTGATTCTTCTGGTGTAGCTGTAGATTTTGTACTTCCACATTGGATAGTTCTCTCAAAGTTGCGTTGTGCGCATTCATCAGATTCTCATGTGTCAAAGAAAGCACATCACGCCGGTTGACTAGGGGTAAAAGTGCTCTATGAAGGGTTAGTATGGGAAATGCAGATTTAAAATGCTCGCATAAACTGAAAGGAGGTAAAACCTTTCAGCAGGTGATATAGCTTTCAGGTGAACAGCTTTCAATGATGGATCAGTCATCAGGAGAGTACTGATGGCCTTTCTCCTGACCGTGTACGTGGCCCTTGCCTCGAGAAGCTCACGTTCCGCGATTGCAAGTTGCTCATCCGCGTTGTCCCCAGAAGCCGGTTCCAGCTCTAGTGAGAATCAGTAACCTGGACTGACAGATTTGGCGTGTCCCAAAATATATCAGGAAAATAGTAAAAATCATACTGACGCGTACCTTGTTCGAGAACTGCCTTTTCCAGTTCCAGTTCCTGGATTTGATTGTAGAGTTGCAGAATCAAGGCTTCCTTATCGGACAGGGACACCACATCGCGAGGGTCATCAGCCGCAAGATCCAGCAAGGAAACCTCGCCTGGACTGAGGTGAGGCAGAGACTGAATCCTCGCAGTTGACATGGAGCAAGACCTCGTGGCAGGCCGACCAAAGCATCTTGTGATATCTTAGGTGAAGCTAGCTCGTAAGCTTTCTGGTCACTGGAGCTACTAACCAAAGTCCAACGGTCGGTCGGGGGCGCGGTGGAGAATCCCTGGTTCCGGGGTTGTGTCACGGACTCACAGGTCCCTTAGTACCGAAGTCTAGGCTGGAGCTTCTCTCGGGGGGCTAGATGGTTTGCGTCTATATGATATGACCCTCGCCTTATCATCTTCCCCTCCTACATTCTTCACATCTCGAGTCCTGAGCATCTGGGCTCAGTCGGTGAGGAGGGGATGTCTTTGAATATCTATATCGCTCACACCGGTGAGCATTTACTTGCTGATCCAGTATCATTCGCCTCGTATGTTTTCCTCTTATTAGTATACCAGCGCCGCATTCCTTCAGCTCATTCTTTCTTACTCTTGTCTGATACGTTGTGAAAGCTTACTGACACTATCTATCTCTCCTAGTCCGGATGCACTCCGAACATGGATCGCTCGTCATACCTCGATACCTGCACAGAGGCAGATCTTGATGACTGCTCGTGGGAAGAACGTCAGGATACAGTCACTTGCCACCGAGGTACCATAAGATAGTGATGTCTATTCTAGTATCCCCCTATAGCTTCAGCCACTTATTGATTCTTCGTTCAACAGGATGAGATTTTCGTTTATGACCGCCGTTTTGTTAGCGAACCCGAGAATGTTGAGCTCCCGGAGCTTCCTTCTCCCGAACCTTTCACCCCGGACACTCCTCCTGATACCCTGACCAACCAGAACGATCTACAAGCATGGCGGAATCTTTACATGGCCAGACGGTCATGGGCCTTAGGCCTAGCAGAGAGGTGTGGAGCTATGGACAAGAGCATCCACGAACACAACGAGCGGACGGACATCATCAATCGGGCGGCGGGCGTAGCTCTCGAGAATTTAAAGACCCACGTGGGTAATCTGGAGAATCGGTTTCAAGAGGCTCAGACGTGGGCAAATGACTTGTTGAAAGAGCAGCGAGTTGCTCTGGATGGATGGCAGCGCGCGCTCGCAACACTCGAAAGCATTCCCGCACCAAAAGTCTTTCCCTTCCTGGGACGTCCATCAACCCCTAAAGAGCACCGGGATCGGCCAACAGGGACGCTTCGGGATTTTGTGGATGCAGATGAGGTCCAAAAGGCCGGAGCGGAAGCGGCGGCTGAGTCTTCGCGCTTTGCCCGTCAAATTGATGATGTTGCTGAAGCTGTCGGGGGCATCACTGCAGACACGCAACGCTTGATCGACGATCCGATGCCATCTGGAGCCGACGTCGCCGACGGACTGCAGGAGATGATTACTATCGCGAAGAAAATAAGCTCCGACTATGAGCACGTTCTAGCTCTGCCGAACAATCAGAAGACGTTAGCAAATATTTCCAGGCTTGCGCTGACTCATACCCAAGATCTTCTCCCTTCAATGTTGGACATTAGTGCTGAGATTCATGCCGGGCTTGAAGAAGCTGTCAGGCGACACAATACTGCAATGAAAGTGGCTCTCGACCATATGCGGACTATCTCGGCAATTGAGCTACGCCTTGCGGACGTACAATCCCAGATTATCAACCTCAATGTCCAGAGCGACGCGTTTGATGTTGTGTTCTCTGTCTACCACATGCCTATGGTCTACGGCTCCATCTTAGTGGAGTCCGTGCGGTGTCGCGAGTTCAATGAAAAGATGAAAGCCGATTCGCTGACGCTGGCCGAGGAGATGGCTGTCTTCAGGGATGAGGAGCAGCGTCGGCGGAAGAAATGGCTGAAGAGCATGGGTGATTTCATCTCCCTTACAGAAACAACTACTCCAGGAGTGGAGATCAATCTGCAGGGCCTCGACTATGAATGGCCCGAGGTCAGTAGAAGCGATATCGAATCATACATCGAACATCTCAAATCTCGACCAGCCATGGCTAGTCTAGCCGATGAGCTTACGCAACAGTACAAAGACTTAGATGCACCTACTCGCCACCAACGCCGCAGGGCAAAGGCTTTCAAGCAGGGTAGCATCTTCGACTTAAGCCGAAGCTCTCTCCTCCTCCGGAGCGACGATATGCTGCGGAGTCTGAGGGACGAAAAGTCGAAGCTGGAAGAGAAGTTGAAGGGTTCGGAAAGCCGGATTCGAAAGCTTGAGGACCTGCTTCACCGCCAGAGCCAGCTCAGTCGGCCGGTCAGCGGAAATTTCAGTCTGGAATTCCCCAGCTCTCCGGCTTCGCCCCATCCCGATGAGCTTTCCAGGCGTTCATCAGTGTCGTCGCGAAGGATGTCTACCAACCAGTCTCCAGAGGACAAGACGCTAGCGCAGCGAATCGTCACACTGGAGGCAGAGCTGAATGCGGAGCGCGAGACCGTGCAGAGGCTCCAGAAGGAGGCGCATGCGGAGAGATTGTCCAATACCGATAAGATACAGGAGGCGCAGTCTACGAAGAAAGATCTCATCGGCAATCTTGAAGCCCGCCAACGGGAGTTCGACGAAGAGCGGCGTTATCTGGAGGGAGAATTAAAAAAATACAGACTTCGAACAGAAGAACTTGAGGAGGAACTGGATAGGATTACAGACAGCCGCGACCATGCGAAACAAGACGCCGACGAACGGATTAGTCAACTCGAGACCGAACTGCAAAACCTTCATATTCACGCAGAGGAAGAGCTACACCGAGCAAACGATCTGCTCGAGCAAATGCAGGCCCAGAAGATGACGGAAGAGAGCCTCCAGCAACGAATCAACGACCTTGAGAAGCAGCAGTCGGAGATCAAAGCGACAGAGCAAGAGAGTCTTCAGACCTTGCAGGCTGCCTTCACGAACCTGTCCCCTGGGGGCGCTGTGCCGGCTGAAATCCCTAGTATTATCAAGGCAATTGAGGTGCTTTCAGAAGGGCTCTCGATTCACGTCAAGAATGCCGAAGAAAAGATGGCTGAGGCAGTAGCTGAGAACAAAGCTCTCGAAGAGCGGATGAATCAACTGGAGACCGAGGTTCAAGACGCCAGGAAGAGCGCCGAGCAGCGCGAGTCGGAACTGGCCCAGGTCCGAGGAGAGCTAGCACAGGAAAAGGAGAAACTAGCCGCAGTGCAGTCTGAGCTCCATGATGAGAGATCAAAGCTCAATGCGCTGCAGTCCCAGCATGCAGATGGTGACACCGGTACTGATGCCTTGCGCCAACGTGTAGTAGAAGAGGAAAGGAAATTAGGAAGCTTGTCTCAAAGACTAGCCGAGGTCGAGGCTCAAGCTCGCCAGTCCGAAAACGAAGTTTCCGCATGGAAGAACAAAGTCAAGGCCATTTCGGAATCCGAGCAGCAAGCGACAACGCGCATTGAGATTCGTGGCTCAAGAGCAAAGGAGCTTTCCCAGCAGCTCTTTGAGCAGGTCGAGAAGATGGAGCATATGCTCGAGCAACTAGGCTTCACTGTGATTCGCCAGGACGGGGAGATAGTTGTTCAGAGAGCGTCGAAAGTCAATGCGTCCTCTGGTATTGGCGATAGTCTTGCCCTGTCAGGAGTCGTCTCCGTCAAGCCAGACCCCAGCCTTATAGACTGGATGCAAGCAGAGACTGCCCAAGAGGAGACGGATCGGTACATGGCCTTTTTGGAGTCTCTGTACCAGTTTGACGTGGACGTTTTTGGAGATGCGGTCGTCAAACGAGTGAAAGATATTGAGCTCCTTGCTCGAAAATGGCAGAAAGAGGCAAGAGGATATCGGGACAAGTACCATCGGATGCAGAGCGAGGCCCATGACAAGATTGCGTATCGGTCCTTCAAAGAAGGGGATCTTGCTCTGTTCCTTCCCACCCGTAATCAAGCCATTCGCTCCTGGGCGGCATTCAATGTTGGAGCACCGCACTATTTCCTACGCGAGCAGGATGCCCATAAACTGCAGACCCGTGACTGGCTACTGGCTCGGATTACGAAGATCGAAGAGCGCGTGGTGGATCTTTCGAAGTCCATGAACGGAGCCCATCCAGACCGTCGATCCATAGGCGGAACCAGTGACGCGGCTTCGTTTGATGACGAGAATCCCTTCGAACTGTCTGATGGTCTCCGCTGGTACCTCTTGGATGCAAATGAAGAGAAGCCCGGCGCGCCTGCAACCCCCGGCCTGGGTAAAAGCACCGTTGCGCCGGCGCACGTAGACGCCCGCGGTAGCATTCGGTTGAAGCGTACATCAAACGGAGGGAACGTCGCCAAAACGTTGACGAAGAGCCTGGACAGTCGGCGCAACAGCTCGAGCTCCAAGAAGGGACCGTTCGCCATCTCCCAGCGAGCCAACGAGTCTACAGCGGAACTCGCTCGGTCGGCCGAGGCGAATACCCCTGTCTCCCAGAGCGCACAAGAGGCAGCGTCCACCCCTGAAGAGGTTCGCCGTGACCAGCTCCAGGGACCGTGAAGCCATTCACGCGTTCCGTCTTCTTATTATTTTTCTTCAGCTTTCGTGACTCTCCGGATTGGAGCTGACGGACCGTCATAGGGCACAGGGCGTGCGCATGAGGCTGGACCGGCAGGTCGCCAGCAAACCCCGAGCCTGCAGCGTTCGTCTTCTCGGTTAGCTGACGAGACGGAGGCTTCCTCGCCATCGCGATCAGCGTCGACTCGGCGGTCGACGAACAAGTATCGGCCGTGGGAGAAACTTTGGTACCTTGATTACCGATTGGAGAGTGGGAGCAAATGAGCAATATCTACAATACCTCTGGGGTTGAATGAAGCGATTGATATTTGTCACGTCATGAAATACGGATCATGCCATGCTTGAGAGATACCCATGCGCTTGGAACACGACTTTCTTACCTTTTTTTTTTTTTTTTTTTTTTTTGTATGTTATTTAGCCTGTCCTGTTGCAATCAACAACTCATAGACCAGAAACTACGGAATTTGATGAATCAGATTATACGCTCCATATGTTCAACTCCAACCTCTATAGAAAACTCCGCCCGTATCAAGGTACAACGACAGCACCGCTTCTCCCCGAAAGCGCCTGATTCGCTCCTCAATCGAGCTGATCAGCAAATCCCTCCATCCCTCCAACTTCCTGCCAGAAGCGCGCAAAGTCGACGTTCTCCTTCTCGAACAGCTCTTTTGCCTGCAGCATGGCAGACCGCTGTCTTTCCGGCGTGAAGCCGCCCGGCTGCGTGCTCTCGTACTGGATTAGCTCCACCCACCGGAAGAAGAGATCCTCCTTGCCCATGGCAGTCAGCTTATCCTTGAACGCCAGGATCTGATCGCTCTGCGCAGACCGCGTCCTCGCCTCGGCGGTGTCCTCGTCTTCCACTCGCCAGATCAGCCACCCGTCCGCATCGGTATTGACCAACACCGCTGTGCGGAACTCAGACAAGGCAACGCGGTCGTCTTTCCGCGCGGGATCGACCATCTCGTGTGCCTTGATCATGGCGTTGTAGTCTAGGTCCCAGTCCGCGTCGACGAGGAGGTATCCCGTCTTGCGGATGCGGTCGGGGGTAACGGCCGCGACGATCTTGTCGCGGGCTTCGTCGTTGTCGCGGATCCAGCGGTTTCGCTCCAGGGTCTGCGAGAGGGTACTCTGGCTGCGGCGGACGATGATTTCGCGGCCTTGGATGCCGATTTTGCGGCGCCATTGCACGGGCCCGCGGATGAAGCGGATCGGCCAAGATAGGAAGACGGTTATGAGGAAGTAGTCGATCATGAGGCTGAAGGTGCGGCGGAGGATGAGGCTTGTTGTTTCGGCTGAGGAGAGTTGTGAGGTGTCTACCCCCGCCGAGCTGGTGAGTCCGATGACCGTGGCGATCATGGCGGGGTAGGTTTTACGGACCATGTAAATGCGGAGGGCGAAGATGGCGACGATCACGGCATTGATTATGGCTGGTACGATGAAGGTCTGTTTCTTGAGGTCTGGCGGGGAGGTATCGATGTGGATTAGGTAGACCTCTTGTGGTGAGAGGGGCTCGAGGAAGGGCCGGAGGGAGGCGGGTGCTTTGGAGAACGGTGGGAGAGGGCCGGCCTGCGAGCTGGGAGTAGACGATCCGGAGGACGAGGCAGAGCGCGATGCTGATGCCTTGCCCTTGCCGGAGCGTCGTGCAGACTTGGTCATTGTGATGTGCTCTTGTTGGAGGTCGGGGGGTAATGCCACGGTAGAGTGCTTTCACAGCTATATAAGCAAGATGTTTCAGATAGTTCCCCTGTTAGCTGGCATATATTCTTCTATGAATTGCCGGGCATCAGGAGGCCATGCGCTGGCACACGATCACTGTGATGATCAAGACGTCTGACCCGGTCACATGTCCGTCAGTAATAGGTCGATGCACACCAATGAAACGAAAGACGAGATGTTACAATGCATACCATGTATCTCCCAAATCCAATAGAGCTAGAGAGCAACGGAATGATAGCAACCGTCCAGTTCTGGGCCTAGAACCGCAGCTGGGTGTAGTTTGTATAGCATCATCGTATATCGAAATTCCGCCGAATGACGCTGTTGTTCATTCTCCGCAGCGCTAAACCGCTTTGAGTCTATAGGACGGAACTCGATGTCGGAGTTTCGTCCGCATTGTTGAGTTACTTCTCCCAATTTATCGACCATCGCGTCCTTGCAAGAAAAGGAAACGCGTTGGGTTGTCGCAGAAATAGTGAATGAAGGGATTATTGTCCATTCACTCGAGGGGCCCCTCTATTTGTCGTCATGCCCACCCCCGAGCGCAACACCGACCGGCTACCCTCGTCGCGTCGCATGTACGAGCAGCAACAGCAGCGCTCACCTTTCAGTCGAGCTCGTGGCAATTCTCGAGCAGCTGATGATTTTGACGCGTCGCGGATTCCCAGCCCATCCTACAAATATACTACTCAGCGTCGGACGAATTTCAATGAGACCAATACCCTAACAGGAGCGTTCAGGAAAGCGGGGCGCTACGCAACGATGGCAGAGAATGAGGGTATTTCGGCATCTGTTCCTTATACTCGAGGGACGCCAAGTCCTGGGAGAAGGCGCCAGATTTACAATGCCCGGTCCCCCGAGTCGAATCCGCCGAACGAGCTTGCAGAGGCATATCGACAGATAGACGACGCGGACAGCCTAGTCGATCCGGGGCCAGAGGACGTCTATGGCCGGGAGGATAATATTGGACGGTCATCAGGCTATTATGCGCAAGATTACGATGTGTTTACGACCTCGGACGCGAGCTTTCTGCCCGAAATGCCAGACGAGTCACCCAACCGAAGGTTGTCGGATCATATTCAGGATGAGAAGCGCTTGAGACGAGCCACGACCAGCCACTCCCCTGTCTTGTCGAATCGCGGCGGAACGAAGAATGCCTTGACAGCGGAGAATCTTCAACGGCGCGAGGACGAGGACCAGCTAGTCTCTGGAGACGATGATACTTTCCAGCGCGGACTCAATGTGCCTTCCACTTGGGGTAGCAGAGCGAAACGCAATACCGACTGGCTCAGGAAATTAAAGCGACGCGAAGAACCTGAGCCCGAACCTGAGCCTGAACCCGAGCAAACGCCGGAGCCGCCTGTCAATGTGTCGCCGCCGGTGACCAAGCTCAATTTCGACTTCCGTACCAGCCCCGGCCGATCCCTGGAACCGGCATCAATCAGGTATAGTAGGATCCCTCTATCAGACGCCAGGAATAAATTGTCCTCGGAACATAAGGACGACAAGACGATCGGAGGAACTTCTGGGCCTATCGCCAATACTCCCGTCATCGTCTACAAGAATTCCACTTTCACCAAGCCCAGTCCCTCGAAGCGCGACTCGCATGACTTGATTCGCAGACTGGCGAGGCGCGAGAGTCCTGACCAGAATCGAAACCAGCAGGAGTTGAGGACACCCGAGGCACCAAAGGGCGGCCAGCGTCGGATATATGACAAAACCCCTGTCGTGACTGGCGCCTGGATAGACACTCCTATTACTGAGCGCATTTCCGAACGGACCACCAAGGTGCCAGAGGAGCTCACCAATGGTTCTATGTCCCAAATTGTGCCAAATGAGCTGCAACCCGTTATTCCCCCGGTGCAAGAAGAGGATGAGGCTGCGGTCAAAGGACTCGAGCAGGAGAGGGAACGGGAGGCGGAGAGGGACAAACAAGAGCAGTTGTGGAGAGAGAGGGAGAAGGAGCTAGAGAAAGCAAGGATGGAGGAGGAACAGGAAAAGGCAAGGAAAGAGAACGGAGAGAAGGAAAAAGAAGCGAAACAACGGGACGAAGAACAAGAGAAGAGCAAGGAACGAGAGAAGAAGATGAAACCGCCACTCATCAAACCCGATCTACCGAAAAGTGCCCTCGAGTCGGTCATACAGGAACACAAGACCGACAAAGAAACCCTCGATGTAGGTGATGATACGATTGAAAGCCTCCAAGAACTGCTGGCCGAACAGTCCACTGAAACTAAGGCTGACCCACAATCGGATGCCGCCTACGAGAAGTCGATAATGGAGAAGTTAGAGCGGAACCAAGGTGACGAGGACGTGGGCGATCACAAGATAAGCGAGAAACTGCTGTCGCTCGAAGAGAGCCAGGACAGTTTGAGGAAGAAGATTGATGGCGTTGAGGAGCATATGACGCAGAATATGCCCAAGATACCCGAGGACGCTCCGCGTCCGACATCTTCCCAAGCTCAGACGCAGTTGAAGCGCACCCCTGCAGGAAAGACATGCGAGACTTGCGGCGCAGAACATGACGGCCGCATCTATGCTTCCATTCCACTCCCTCTTTTGTGGAAGCGGGATCCAATTTCGCGGCGTATCCGCATCACGCGCCTAGGCTGTGGCCTTCTGCTTTCCCTCCTGTGGTTCGTTTCTGAATCCACCATGTGCGACCACTACTGCCATCCCACTGTTGCTCCCGTCTGCGAAGGGAACTGTTTACGTCCTGACGCGCCACGATTTCCGTTTGTGCTTCCGACGATGCTATGGCGTTGGTCTCATCTCTCTTCTGCTCTGGCACCCGTTGCGACACTTGGAATCGCATTTATCAGACTTCTAGCGCAGCTCCTGGGTCTCTGGGACGGTTATGTGGATGTGCCACCGCGGACACTCAACCTTTCTGGCGAAGTCCGTATCTACGGCACGCGAATCACTCATTCACCTGTCCCCTCGACAGCCACTCCTGGGTTCTTTGCCAGGCAGTGGCCGGCCAAGGAGCCCAGAAACACCCCAGAAGCCGTGTACACGCCAGAGGCTGTCCCGGATTTGAGACTGGAGGAAGAGTTGCCTCGAGACGTGTGGGACGATGACTCGATAGATGACGACGAATTATTGTAACCAATGCATGGCCTGGAGTCGGGGGGCGTCTTTTCATTATCTGATTTTATATGGTTTCCTGGAGTTGATGGTCGGTTTGTACCATGGAACAGCGGTTGGCGAACGGCGTTAAGATTTTGTCCCTGGACATCTTGCTTGGTTCTCGTTGCTATCTTAATACCATCTAGGATTGTGGTTGTTTGACAACTATTTATACTTCATCTTTTATGGGTATTAGGTTGGCCTAGGTGGGAATGATGAAATGCTGCAGAACGCCAGTGATTTAAGGGGGGCCCACGATCACACGTAGCACGTCCCAAGCTCACCATCCACTATATCGTATATCTTGGGTGTCCATACTGCAGACAACTAAGGGACTCCCTGGATCAAATGGCAATTTCCGTGCCCTATAGCTATGCGCAATGGCGGCGTCTTCTACAGAGTTTCCACTGTTCATAAAACAGGCGAACCGAGGCATTCTAGTGTCCCCGCATACCTGCATTTCCTTGGAATTTGAGATCCGGATCGGCCCCTAGCAGGCCTGCATCATTTCCCTTCGTGCTCATCCTTTTCCTGCAAATAAAAATAGGCATTTCCGGTCATTGTTCAAGCAGCACATTGCTCTCGTTTGCTTTTAAGGACATCAGCGATCGTTTGCCAGGGTTAGCGCTATAGTGGACCAGCCGCGATGAGCCACCTCGATAACCCCGTCACTCTTTTGAAGGAGATCCTGGTGAGGATTCCACTCGTTTTGAAGACGGCCCTTCTACATGCAGCCCGTATGTCCCCTGGCTCAGGGAAACAAGATCTTCGCACCGAGTTGACAGTCGCCATCATTCGCTCGTTTATCAACTTCAAGCTTCCCGTCAGCAAGCAGCAAAGGGGCAGTATGCGCGACCCGGGCATCAAGGGTCCCATGTGGGTGTCCAAGGTCACGCTACCTCAGCCAGAGAACGATGTCCAGGATGCAGTCATCAAAGCGCTTGAGGAACTGAAGTCCGGAGGTGAGACGTATGATATTCCCGGAGTCGCACCCGTCGAGGCCGAATGGACTGGGTATCGCAAGGGCGTGGACAAGAACACGCCACAGCCTGATATCTCGGAAGAGGAGAAGTACAAGAAGTTGCGCAGTGACTCCGATGCGGATATGGTCATTTTGTACTTCCACGGAGGAGCTTATTTGTAAGTTGCGGGCCTCCTGTCAAGAAAGGAGTCCATACTGATCGTTTTGGCAGCCTCATGGATCCCTGTACACATCGCGTTCCGGTATCTCAGCTCTCCAAGCACACGGGGGCTTCTGCTCTCTCGGTGCGATACCGTCTGGCGCCCCAGCATCCATTCCCGGCAGCGCTGGTCGATGCCTTCGTCGCATATCTGTCGCTACTCGCGCCGCCCCCAGGATCGCTGCATGACCCCGTGCCAGCCAACAAGATCATCCTGGCCGGCGACTCCGCCGGAGGCAACCTATCGCTAGCCCTACTTCAGACCCTAATGACGCTTCGGCGTATCTCCCCCACCGTACGCTTCCACGGCCAGGACGTACGCATCGAGCTCCCCGCAGGCGTAGTGACAAGCTCCCCCTGGTGCGACATCACCAGGTCCATGCCGTCCGTCTTCCACAACGCGCGCTACGACTACCTCGACCCACCCAGCCAGACGCCAGACAATAAGTACGTCCCGCTGCCCATCCCCGAAGACGAGATCTGGCCCTGCAGCCCTCCCCGCGGCGACTTCTTCGTCAACGCCAATGCCATCCTGCACCCGCTCGTCTCTCCGCTCGCCTCCCGCGGTGAGATCTGGAAAGATGCCCCGCCTATCTTCATTACTCTCGGTGAGGAAGCGCTGACGGATGAGGATCTGCTTCTTGCACGCAAGCTGTACCGTGCTGGGGTGCCTGTGGTCGTGGAACAGTTCGAGGGGATGCCGCATGTTTTCGGTTATGTTATGGTTGGTACGCCGGCGGCTCAGCGGTTCTTCAAGGGCATGGCAGACTTCTGCCGTGATGCGGTGGCAGGTTGCGTCAGGAGTTCGGGGAAGCTGACGTATATCGGGTTCAAGTTGCGATCGACGAAGGAGATTCCCCTGGAGAAGGCTGTGACCTTGAGTGATGAGGAGGTGGATCGGTTACTGCGCAGGACGGCGAACTGGCGACTGGAAGGTGAGAAGGAACTTCAACGGCAGGTGATGGCAAAACTGTAGACTAGTCTGCAGAGTGGCGGCGTCTTGTTTGTATATATCTGACTTATACCCCTGCATGCCTTGATTTCTGATTCAGTTATGATTAACACGTTAAGAATTCTGCATATGCTAATGAGTCTATCTTCATCCTTACTTATACCCCACTGACGCAGATAGCCTAACGTGATAGATGCAGCCGTACTTTCATTGCTCAGATGTACTGGAGAAGATCTTATATAATGAGTTTGGGAAGGAATGCCCCATACTGCATGTGCTAAAAAGGCAACATTGACTGCTATTACATGTCTCTGGGATGTCAAGATCTTGAACAATCCCCTTAAGCAACTGTCTACACACACAAGGAGGCTCCTGAGCTCTTAAAAGCCCAGCTCCGTCTGACTCTCGAGTAACAAAAAGCATTTCCCCTTCTCTTTCCTTGGCTTTCTTCCTTTCCACCTTCTCGATCGTTCAGTTTCCTTCTTTTACCTGGGGGTTGACGACGATGCTTGGTGAGTCTCCCTCTGCCCAGAGCGAAATAGATGACTCTGTTATTGAAAGCCATCTCTTCGGTCGAACGTCTGCCAACGGTCATTCGTACTAGCATGTCCAAGCATCGATGACAAGAGTCCTAGTGCCGAGAGGGAGAGAAATCAGTTTTGAGAATCTGCTCGTTAAATAACCACAATATTAAAGTCATCTTGAAGACTTGAATGCCTTACTTCTATCGTCAAATTTCTAAGATGGTCAGATGGAGAATCTATAATCATGACAGTTGCCTCAGGCACTCATACACATGATAGGTCTGGAGATGCCTTGATCCAGCCCCGCTAAACCGGATCCGGCAAGCAACTGATGGTGTATCGACGTAATGGAAAGTGAAGCTCAACAGCTGTCTATGATGACGTCGTTCAGCCTCCAAGATGGCCCGGAAAATGGTATATAAGCCAGGAGGCAAAAGTTCTTCATCACATTCTAACTGGTCCTTCTACACTCAGAAACATTACATCCATCAATATCACCTTAATTGCCGCCTATCAAACCACCTTCCAATCTAATCTACTATACAGCCAGCACTACAATACAAAATGTCTTCTCTCGCACGCTTCGCTCCCCTGGCCGCTCGGGTCGCTGCTGTTCGCACGGCCACTCCTGCCTTCACTGCTGCCGGCACCAGATTCATCTCCTCGACACCCAAGAACGAGAAGGGCCCTGTTGAGGCAACCAAGGACACATTGAAGAAGGCGGACAGAGTTATCTCCGATAATCTCGTGAAGGGTATCAACAAGGGTGGTATGTGTTTGTCACTCGTAAGGGTCCATGATGTATACTGATGGGATGCAGAACAAGCGACAGAGAAGGTCAAGCACACGGTGGGAAGCTCAACTGAGGAAGCCAAGTACAAGGCGGAGGGAATGAAGGAGGAGATGAAGGGCGAGGCCTCGGAAAAAGCAGGCGAGACCAAGGGTAAGGCCGAGGAGACTCTTGGCGAGGTCAAGGGTAAAGCTAAGGAGGTATATGGTGAGGCCAAGGGCAAGGCAAAGGAGATGGGTAACGTGTGAGGCGCAGTTGAGATTGCCTCGGCGGAATGAAGAATGATAGAAGCCAAGGGCCAGGTTGATGATTAACTGACGCATGGATGGTTTCCTTTTTACCGATCTCATGATGTTTAATAGCATATTCCATGACAAAGCACAATGACATGTTATGAACCATATTCCCTGCAGAGCCTCGACCCTCAGTCATTGCGAGTAGGTCTTCCCTTACGGGTTCGAATCTCGTAAGATGAACCTGAATGAAATAACATCACATCGGACTGTCGATCAATCTGGCTGAGGTAGCATGAGAACATATTCTCTCGAGCTCAAGCCAAACTTGAGAACGTCCTTGTCCCGCAACTCAACGTAGCGTCCGGCTGGAATCGTATCTCCATTCACATGGGAGCCATTGGCGCTTTCGAGGTCAATAATGTAGGGTTTGACCTTTCCAACTCGATCTCCGAATTCGTTCCTCTTGTCGACGTATCGGAATTGAATGGCCGCGTGCTGCTTGGAGCAGCTAGGGTGATCCAGCGGGAAATCTGCAACAAGGCGCTCCCTTCCAATCAACCAACAGCTGCGCTCAGCCAGCTCAACTACCTCAAGTAAATCTTCCCCTTTAAACACGTAGAGTCGCCAAGGTTCCTTCGCAGGAGGCTTGCGCGCTTCCGGCGGCTCATGGTACTTGAGGACGACCGTACCTCCACTGACGTTGACAGTATTTGTTTCAGCAGCTAAGCGACCGGTGTTTCCAAAATTCGGTTTCTCCTTATCTGGCGGCGGTGCCGATGATTCCCCTCTCCGCGCAACCTCCGATGATGAATATGCGTCGTTCTGAGAAGGTAAGGGAGCCTTGGATCGGGGAAGGGCCCGCGACTCTGGGCTTCGTGTGCGTCCAGCCGGCGAGCGAGAACGGGATCGACTTCGATATTTTCGGGAAGATCTCCCTCGATCGTCGTACGATTCTCGGTCGCGGTGACGGCGGTGACCACGTTCTTCAGATGGATGCCTTCGTCTTCTGCGATGATCGTCCGAATCTTCTCGTCTTTCCCTGCGGTCTCGGCGATCACGGTTATCTAGCTGGCGTGCGTCTCTCCCCGTCGGGCTGCGCGAGGACCGTCTTCGGGAGCTATCTCTTCGAGAACTTCGATCATCATCGCGGCGTCGTTCTCGGCTGTGCCGTCGTCTATCATTGTCTCTGGCTGAAAGGGAGGATTCAGAAGGCGACCGGCGCCGTCTTTTCTCACGGTGGTCATCTCGAGATTCAGCCATGACCAGTTGGACTGTCGAAGCTAGGGACCATTCGATAGAGCTATCCAGAAGAGTTGTTCTACCCGACAGATGAGGAAGGTAAGAATATGGGTCCCATGCACGTGACCCTTTGTCGGCCGATCCGGGAAGATACAGTGAGCATCTTCATTCGATCACAAACCCACAGATGTCTTGAACAGGTTTCATCTCACTGCATCATTATCTATCTGTACGGAGGAGCATGCTGTGTTCTCTCCCTTGAAACCATGCGGCCGCCATGCTCAAGAAACCTAATGCCCTTTGCTACGGTGGTCTCCAACTGCTGATTCCTTCATCCTCTTCCTCCCCGCCACCCGCCTCACGCTCGGCCAAACGCCGACCATGGTGCTTTCCGTCCTACAGATTATACGCAACTGCACACGATATTTATGATAAGGATCTTTCATGGCCAACCTCGTCGTGTTTCACGCCATATGATGTGTTCAAACAGGACAGAGGCGCTCCATATTCAAAGAGCCGCTTCTACGACTTGGTGAAGATTTACCACCCGGACCGACCGTGCAATGATCATCCGCTCTGTAGACACCTCACACCTGAGGTGCGACTTCAGCGGTACCATCTTGTCGTAGCAGCTCATGAGATCTTGTCGGATCCAACAAAGCGGGCAGCCTACGATCAATTCGGTACTGGCTGGAGTCTCCATCCCTCGCGAGGTCCTCAGGCACAGTCCTCTTGGGCTAGAACAGCATCGGGTGATTACCACCCTATATACGCCAATGCGACATGGGAAGACTGGGAGAGATGGCATAACCGCCATCAGCCGAAACAGCAAGAGATCGTCGACCATCGGACCTTTGTGACCTTCATCTTTCTTCTGGTCCTTTTCGGAAGTGCCGTGCAAGCCTCCTGGATTAGCCAGCTGAGTACCGGGTATGAGGAAAGGCTCCGGGAGATCAACGAAGAGTCGATGCGACTACTTACAGGACGAAGGGAGACTACCGTGAAGCAAATGGGGTCATCACAGGCTAGGGTAGAGCATTTTCTGATACGGAGGGACCCGTCGGGATCAGGATTGAAAGAGGAAGAGCAAGCAGTATATGAAAAGGTTCTCCATTCACATAAGCAGACACCCGATGACTCTTTGAAGATTGAGGATCAGGTCCCTTCGCACTCTCAATCTGATGGTACCCAGAAACTGGTCAGAGATTTTTGATGAGTTACCTGTGCAAGTGACTGCACTGCACGATGCAATCTCAGCTATCACAAGACTGAAAAGTCTATTTGCATATACGTTGTCCTGGCAGCTTCATCTGCTCTACATAAGCATTATTCTTACTGAATGACAATCTCCATTCTTCACTGACAGGTCTTGAGGTATAAGCAGCTCATTAAGTTTGATCTACCCCGTCAACCCTCTAGGTCAACGCTCTGAATGCAAAGGCAGCAAGTTTGTGGGTTGGTGTTGAAAAGTGCTTGCAAGGCAGAGACAGATGTTGTGTCTGTTGAACCATGGGACGGGGCTAGAGAAGGTCCATAAACCATTCTGCTATGGCAGCACTATTGGTACCTTATTTAGCAGGAAACAAGACACTGGATTGCATGTAGTCTGCACTGATACAATGAGAGGCGCATTCAATACCCTGATCGCTAAGCATATGCTTTTTGATATGAAAGTATGCATTCGCCTTCTCAGGCATAAAGAGGGCAACACCAGCTCATCAGTGAGATCGGAATATGGTTCATGGTAAAGATGATGTCTGCCTTACCTTATCGTCTCAGTTGCTAGTGACTATGACCAATGAAGATACCTTCAGCATCTTCTCCTTCTGCACCCTTTGAGATACTTATGAAGAGGTATATGTCAACCCATTTGACAAGAGATTCATAATCCCCTCAACAGTATGGCGAGAGTTGAGAATCCTAACCCAGCAGTTACACACTGAATAATTTGTACACCTTTGCATAAGTCGATCAATACTCCTCACTTGTGTTTACGTCCCTAGGGTATCGCATTCATCACCCTCAGCCCTATACAAGCGCGTTAGTTCCAACCTACTTGTCTAATCAGACAAGAACAGATCCAACAGTCGCAATATATCACAAAGACATCCATGGACAAGATTTTTGCAGGCTACGCCGTCCGACAGGCCGTCCGAAGCCAGCAAAAACCCCTACAACCAGGCATGGTCGAGGCAGTGGATCGTGGGGCTACGCTACGTACCCGTTCCTGACGGACGGCGATGCCCATCTGACGGAGTGGTCGGGATTTAACAGCGTTCTGGTCAAGGATAGGAAGCTGTAAACCCATGACCAGGGGTTGCTGGAGGGTGTAACGCGCTGCAGTGTGATGGAGGTTGCTGAAGCGAAGCGGATTGAGGTGCGGCTGGAGACGGGCCCGGTTGAATTAGCGTATAAGTACGATGAGATCTTTATGTGTACGACGGCCGGGAAAGTCATGCCTATCACTTGGTTGGATGAAAAGCCGGTGAATGGGGGAGAGGTTGGGCCGGTGACCAAGACCATATGGGATGAATATTGGGATATGCACTACGATGACAAGTATAGCTTTGAGATAAAGTATACCGATTGATCGGCTTGGTTGCGTCCCTTGCCACAAACAATCTATTTCATGCACAATAAACCATCGTGGCAGTAGACTACCTTAGTAGGAGAGCACTCTTGAATCTTGACTACTTTTGAGTGCTTGCAGTTGGTCTTGGAATGTCTCCACTGGACCGCTGAAGATATTACTCTAAAAGGCAGTTTGCCCAGCACGTGCTCCGCTCTGTTTGCCGACGAATCATCACCACCAACGTAATCGACACCGGCGAATCATCGGGCAAATGCACCATTCACTCTGCACAACAGCACTATATCAATTGATGCTGATCTCGATTTCTAAATAAGCAAGCTAGCTAGTTGTCTTCTGGAACCATCGTCTCCACCTCAGGTATATAAACCTAGCGCCTACCCCACCCCATACATCTTACGAGTTACAACCACCGCAAACCAAACCTGCTTGACAACAGCAGACAAGATGGCAGCCAGCGAAAAGCGCCCCGAGATCATCGCACTCGCGCGCGAACTAAAAGACGTTCCCATGTGCGAGGAATACGAGCGCATGGTCTCCGGCATGATGTACAACCCCAACACCCCCAAACTACTCGAGGCGCGGCACCGGTGTCGCGGGCTAGCAGCCGACTACAACGGCCTGGACACGAAAACGGTGCCGTACGAGCAGATCGCCGAGAAAAGGCTGGAGCTGCTCCGGCGCGTGGTCGGCAGGGTGGGCGACGGCACGTTTATCGAGCCGCCGTTCATGGCGGACTACGGATGTAACGTCATTATCGGCAAAGATTGTTTCGTTAATTGGAAGTATGTCGTTCCCTGCAATTCATACCGGTTGGATACGCTGAACTTGACTGACGAATCAGTCTCACTGTGCTGGACACCAGCCTCGTCGTCATTGGTGACCGGGTCCAGATAGGAACGAACGTCAGCATCATCACCGCCGGCCACGACACGAGTATCCTGTCGCGGCGGAGGTGTGTGGAATTCGGCCATCCGGTCTTCATCGAGGATGACTGCTGGATTGGCGCGAATGTCGTCATTCTGCCTGGTGTCAGGATCGGACAGGGTTCGACGATTGGCGCGGGCTCCATCGTCACCAAGGATATTCCGCCCTTCTCCGTGGCAATGGGGAGTCCGTGCCGGGTAAAAAGGACGATTCCTTCGGCGGAGGAGGAAGAGCAGGACGAGACGAATCCGTTTAGAGATCTGGTGCGCGAGGATCGGTAGTGCTTGATAGCTACGGTCAGGAGCTATGATTCAACTCAGATGATAGCATCGGCACTGCATGATAGAAAGTAATGATTTTCCCTTGGTGGGTTTCTCACGTAACGCGAATACGGACGTGCTCGGCCTTTATACATCGGAATGTACTGGATGGAACGGTTCGACCTACCTTATGACGATCTGTGGCAGCCTGAGGCGATTTCGTATGAATGCCTAAAACACGGTTTTTTCCGAAAAGGAATATCAACATGATACCAACAGTTCATAGAAGGAATAAACCAATGAGTCATAGGATACTAATTCCTCTAACTGTCCCTACGAAGCCTGCCCTGGATCCGAACCATCGTCGTGGGTGCTCTCCGCCGAATCCTCCTCCTTCCACAGGACTTGTATTATTGCTGCCGAATAGAATCACATTGGACGAGATCTGCACAGATTGAGCCCCGCCACTAAGTGGCCTAGCGCATGGCGGCATGGGTACAAATTGAATCGGGCCATTCCAGGATATGAATAGCACGCAGTGGTTGCGCACAGATATACATAAATAAACCCTAGATCGACCCCACTTCACGAGCAGTGAGACGGGATCCACCAGCATAAAAAAAAGTCTCACAGCCCCTACAACAGCCAACTACTTCAGTTTGGAAGACAACACAGATCTACACAACAATACATGGAAGGCAATAGGTATCTCGGATGAATACGAAAGTACCTAGTTTAGTGCATCTTGGCTAGTTTTGAGGTACAATCAAAGAGTGAGGATATGTCAAGACAGTAATACCGGTTCAAGTGCAGGTCTTAAATTTATATACACCAGCGAGAAACGCTGCTGGTGATATAAAGAAAGTCTCGACCTACCTGGCTCTCGTTATGAGGAGCCTAGAAGCTAATGAGTCAAGCAGCCAAGGTCCTATAACCATGACTCATAAGTAACTCTGGTTGTGCACAACTCTGGTACCTCAAACGTGCAGCCTATTGGGAAATAGTGCCCTGGACAAAGACACTGGTCCTATTCTAAGTATGCTTACAAGGCACTGAATGGGGCTGTGGAATACGGGAGAGAGCCTCGGGCGGCCCGTGGGCCACAAAAGTACTGTACAGTGGACCTACCGTAGGTACTTTAGAAGCTTATTCTCTAGCATCTCATGGATTATCTTATTCTAACCATACAACTATTAGACAGATAGATATAATGATGGTATTCGGGACGTTGTACTTGCATCGCTGGAATCTGACTGGCGCATCTATCTCACGCAGGTACCCATAGTTGATGCTACGTGGCTCGCTTCAGTCGTACACACCTCTTGTTTCGGCGGTACATGACAGACCCTGCAGGTAAGGCACTGATTATACAGACATGAGATATAGCTGATAATAATGACGATCATGGACGGCAGGGATATATTCTGATAAACGTGATGGATACACTAATGGTCCACTGTAATTCTGTGGATTTCTCTTTGGCCCCATACTAGCCTGTCCTGATTGGGGCAGGTCATGGGAGAGAAACACAGCAGTGTCTGCAGGGAACGGAATACCAACTTTAAACATGACACACCTTCATAAAAATAAAGTCATACTCAATTGTAATTCTCCTGATTATTAGTAGACCTTACTGTCAGGTGTCCCAAAAGGAAATGCAGTGAAAAAGGAGAGAGCCACGTAGCATCAATATGGGTACCTGCGTTGAAGATACATAGATCCCGCCAGTCAGATCTAGCACTAGTCGATGCGAGTAAGACGCCCGAATGTGGAGGCTGAGGCTTCGTTTAAGAGATATTATTGCGCTTGACTTGTTGAAGAGAAACAAGGGAATGAAGAAATCTACAATAATAGACTCTATCGAGTATTGACTATTCTCTTCCTGCTTCCCTCGCTAATTCCCGTGTTGGTCCTTATTCCTTGGCCCTGCCGCTCTCTCTTCTTCCTCAGAATTGCCTCAGGAGTCAGGAGTCAGGAGTCAGAACTATTGAATGATATCATGGATTTCTCCAATATTTGTGCCATTAACACTCTATTACTTCACCAGGGAGTCCACTCTCTTATCAACCCTATTGTTCATAATGTATATCTATTGTCTATGGTGTACTGCCTCCAGGTACTTGGGTGGTTGGACAGGTAGCTCCGCCTCCCGCGCGGAACCAGGGTTCTTTGCCCCGTCGCCCCAGGGCAACTTTTATATAATTCCCGGGATTCTCGTAGGCAGCACTTTCTGTCTCGAGGGTAAATGTAGTAAGTAGTAGTAAGGAAAGCACGGGAATTATTGATCAGAAAGCAAACGTCACTATTAGGAAAAAAACCAGAACTGAATCCAAATTGACTCTCTTTAGGTAGGGTCTCCCATGACCTGCCCCAATCAGGACCGTCAGCCTGATGCTGTCCACGGGAACGGGCACCAAATGTGACCAGCTAGGAACTGCCACCCGCAGGCACCAGGCTGTTTACTGCTTAGGTACTCTACTAAGTGACTAGTCATTCTTCAAGGCTGGTCATCTTGCCCGCTGCAGGTACCTATCATCTGGCCCTAGTCCACCCTCAACCACCTATCACAAGAGCTTTGCGTACCTTCACAATCGTCGCGGCAACTATAACAGTTATTCATTCTATTTAAGATGGTCCTCCTCCCCTATCCTCACTCCTCACCCCTCTCTCCCTTACCTGCTCCTCCATCTCCCCTCCCTCGACTGTTTTCTCTCACTATGCCCGTTTTTCATCGTCATCTCAACATTAGCGAATCTCTTTAATCATCTTTTACACAACCGATGATCCCCGCGTAATCTTGCCATCGAAAACCAATCCGCGTGATACGAGCTAGCTACCTGGCTAGCCCACCTCTACACATAATGACCGACTGGGCTGCCAAGGTCAAGACGATCGGCCTCACCCAGGTCTACTGCACGAAGGAAAAGCCGCTGGTCGATATCGTCTTCGTGCATGGACTCAACGGTCATCCGTACAATACCTGGTCTACAAAGGAGCCCCCCGTTTTTTGGCCGGCAGATCTACTGCCCAGCCTGCTCGAGCCCTGCAAGGTCCGGATTCTCACATACGGCTACAACGCCAATGTTACTGCCTTTACCGACGGAGCGTCAAAAGATCACATTCATCAGCATGCCGAAACCCTAGCCTCAACCCTAGCTGCTAATCGCAACGTAAGTCATGTGTATCCCCTCCACCTTGACCTCGCTAAACTGCTGATTCTAGCTTCGCCACTGTCCGGATCGGCCCATCATCTTTGTTTGCCATTCACTGGGCGGTCTTGTCGTCAAGCGGGCCCTGATCTACTGCAGGAGCGTTTCGAATGAAAAGATCGAGCACCTTCGGTCGATCTTCGTCTCAACATACGGTATTCTTTTCCTGGGGACCCCACACAATGGCTCAGACGTCGCAAAATGGGGCGTGCTACTGCAAAACATCTGCAGCGCCGTGCTGCCAAAGAAGTTCATGGAGTCTTCTCCGCAGCTCATCAAAGCGCTGAGGACCAACAATGAGACTCTCCAGAACATCAACAGTCTCTTTGCCGACATCATGGGTCGTTTCCATCTCTATTTCTTCCACGAGACTCGATCCACCGACGTCAAGGGCACCCGTGAACTAATTGTGGATGAAAGCTCGGCCGCTCCTTACTTTGAAGGCGTCGAGCGAATGGGCATCGAGGCGGACCACAGCCATATGTGCAAGTTTGCAGATGAGGATGCTCCCGGCTTCGAGGCTGTAGCTGAAGCTTTGCTTCGGTACTCGCGCGATGCGCCCTTGACCATCTTTGATAGATGGGTTGAGGAAGAAAAGACCCGCTTGGTCATCCGGCAGACCAAAGCAAAAGAAATCTTCAACAACGGTATGTCCAAATATTATGTGCAAAGCGCTGTAGCCTTTACTCATTTTCGTTATAGAAAACATCAGCCCGGCATCCAGCATGCAGAACGTTCAGACACCTGGTAGGAATCAACCCCTCCTTCTTTCACCTCGGTCATCTGGTTCTGTTACCCTGCGGGAGTATGAGGTTGAGGAACCTGCAGATGCTTGATTTATGAATGATTCAGTTTGCCATGGGAGCAGTCTCTTTCCCCTTCTGAACTCATCCCAGCATTGGAAGACCTTGAGCCAGGAAACGCGTAGGCCCCTGGTTCCTCCATATCGTTTCCTGCTCCTGCTTCCAAGCAACAAGCGATGGGTAGTCGGAAGAGGGGGAGAGGAAGAGACCCATTGAAAGAAAACAAGAAAAAAAAGAGCCTTGATTTACTTGACTGCTTTGCCGGTTGACCTTACGGCACTTGAAATATTGCGTTTTTCCTGTATTATAGTTATTGCTGTGCCAAACAAGATAGCCTTCTCAGTCAGACCGTTGCTGACTTCCTCTCTCTCTTAGAACATCCTGCAAATCGACCTGCCTTGAAAGGAGGGGGTGGTGAATCCCCCGATCCCGGCCCATCCAATAGTACAACCCAGCTTGCCTTGTCACGATCATCACTGAGAGAGCCGCTGTTTGTGGTGCCAGCAGGGTTCCATCCCAATGCCACGTTTGTTGGCATGACCAGAGAGCTGGATATCTTACACGCTCGGTTATACAGAGCTAAGAAGCGGTCTGAGCGACTTGCAGCTGTCTTGATATGCGGGGGACCTGGAGCCGGAAAGTCTCACCTCGCAAGACAATACGTGTGGACTCAGCGCGACTGCTACCCCGGCGGCATATTCTGGGTCGATGCGAAATCACGAGAGTCAACTAGCAAGTGTTTCTGGGACATCGCGCAGGCTGCGAGCTTAACGGACGAGCTTGAATTCGAAAGCCCGGACTTCAAAGCGCCGCAGAAGTACGTAGAGGTGGTCCGCAACTGGTTACAAGCTCGAGAGGAGTGGCTTCTCGTCTTTGATGGTCTCAGCTTCAACCAGGAAGATGACCTGAACCATTTCAGGCAGTTTTTGCCTTTCAACAGACAATGCAGCATTATGTACACCTCGGTGGATCGAACACTGCGAAAGAAACAGCGCTTGTACGAGCCTTATTGCCTTCAAGTGCCCCCTCTGTCGATCGAGGATGCGTGCAAGCTCTTGTTCAAGGATTTGGGAATCAAGAGACCCACCAAAGAGCAGGTCCGCAAGGCAACTGAACTGGTCATGCACTATGAGTGTTTACCCCTGGCCATCCATGCGATCAGTCACCGCCTCAGTGCGACGTCCAAGCCAATTGAAAGGTATCATATTAACTCGCACCTGACCGATGAAAAGCTTGCGGAACCATTCCTCAGTATTATGCACGACCTCTACCGGATGGGGCATTTCGAGGCCCTGAACCTGATCAATCTCCTCTCTTTCCTTGGACACCATGTGCCGCTGGGGCTCATCAACCTGGGCAAATCAGTTCTGGAGACCTGGAATGTCGAAATTCTCACAAGCAGTAGGCCCGGGGAGCGGGGAGATATCGACACGACTTTAGGGATCTTAATTCGTTACGGTCTAATTGAGAGGACCTCCGACGCTTATGTTTTAAAAGATCTTTCCCCGCAATCCGAGAAGGAACTGGTATTCGACCCCAGAGCCGTGGCGCCCGAGCTATCCGAATCGCAAACGGAGAGCAGTAGCCAAGAAGCCAGCTTCTCCATCTATCAAAAGGCGGGTTCGATCGATGTTATTAAGATCCATAGCGTGGTTCAGGGATTCTGCCGCGACGAATTGAAAATCATGGATGAAGAGCAAAGGAAGCAGTCATCGAGGTTAGAGGCTCGACGAGGGTCCGCGGCTGGATCAGTCCCTGAATCAGGGTCAGGCTCTGGAGTCATCAAAGCCGAGGCCGGCTTCTACGAATCATGGCTCGTCGTGGCCATCCGCCTTCTCTGCAAGTCGTACGAGAACGCAAAAAAGCGCATGGATTTAGTCGATGATTACGGCCTGGTTAAGGATTACCGGGAATATGAAACTCACGCATCCCGGTTAATCGAGAACTTTCCGAAACGAGCCTCAAAAGAGAAAATCGTTCAAGAGGCGCGTAACGACTTAAAACAACTGATGAGGAGCATCTCCAGCGAAATTGAACGCCTGTCACCCCATTCTTCACAAGACTCCATTCGCAAACACCGTTCCGTGTTTGATAGGTCAAGCAGCTCGTCATCGTCCGTGCCGGATTCTGACGAGAGCCCGTCGAGGCAACTAACATGGGACCTCGGCGTCGAATCGGCGAAAGTTGAGTCACCGAAGGAGCTACCAGCTACGGCGCACGGGTTCAACCTGAGCCCCTTCCTCCCTCACATTTTTCGCGAGTCGAGTAGCGAACACGAGGCCGAGAGAGCCAATCGGGAGAAGATGGAAGCGTCTTCGCTCTCGCAGATAAGCCAGGCTACCGAAAAGCCATCAATTGCTTCAAGCCCGCCACGGGACGATCACGGCTGGCAGGTGGTGGAGAAGCCGCAGAAACCTAAGCCTGGGAAGGAGAGACAGCCGAAGCAGCGCCCAAAGTTTCCCACCCACATACATGGCTCCAAACCGGCAGCTCCTGTGCTCAAGGTATTCCCTGTTGAAGGGAGGAGTGCGTCAAGCAGTAGCATGGAGAAAGGCCGCAGTAGTTCTTCCGTCTCTGCCACGGAAGCACTGACATCGGTGCAGAGTGCCAGCCCTCGCCGATCCGAGGAAGATCTGCCTACCAGTCAAGCAAACCGGACATGGGCAGCCGTGGTCGCCAAAGCCAAGCGCGTTGCAGAGACACGAGGAGCTCCTTCGTCATCGCCAAAACAGCGGCCCTCATCGTCACCTGGGGAGACGAATCGCCCGGGTTTGCCCGTGCCAAAGCCGTTGGAAAGCAAATCTTCGGGTGAAACGTTGGGAACCAGTATCACAGAGCCACGCTTCCAGGAAGACCGATTGAGCCGATCCACATACAGTGAGCCAGGTCCAGAACTTCTCACACAGCAGCTGCACGCACTCGACTTGGGAATTGCACCAGATTCACGCTACCACTACCGTCACTTATCCACGTCAATGACAGCGGCGCCGTTGAGAGACATGTCGGCCAGTACCCCGTCGATTTTGGCGTTCCCCCCACAGCCGCTCCCGTACGAGAATGACATCGAAATCACGGTTTCACGACGCTTGAATGCGAGCAACATGCCGCCACCGCCGCCTGTTAGTCAGTCGGCCGCCACGTTTAGCCCAATCGCCCCCTTCCAAGCCACACACCATTCGATCACACACCCATCTGCCATCATGCCGGGTGCCTCACCGCCGGTTTCGATCGTCACTGATGGAATCGGAAACACTGGTTACACATCTGACCCGCCTCCCGCTTTGGAGCCATTGTCACGAGGACCTTCGGGGCAGTCTTACCAGTCCTGGTCACCAGAACCGGAACCAGAGCCCATGCGCCTTCCACCGCGGCTCGTCCCCTTGCCCTCCAACTCCGTGGTGTATATGCCCCAACAACAGACGCTTTCTGGGGCTGGCGGCTGGATAGGTGATGTGCAGCAACCAGCGAGCCTGGGGAGTGTCGGCTCACCCGAAGACCTAGGGATTCTCCACTTCGGGGCCCATCGAGTTGATGTGCGGGATGCTCGGCAGAGGCTCGAAGTGGGTGGGCGCTATCAGGTTTCTGGCACAGCGTGGCAACTATATCACTCGAATAGGTCGGGTCCTCTCATCCGTCCGAGTCAGGATGCGTTGGCCGGTACAGCCACACAGGGAACATACGTTCGGCGACCCCGAAGTGGCAGCACCCCAATGCATCCTGAGTAAAAGATTGATTTTGATTTGTCACTGGGATGACGAGAAAGCAGGTTTGAAGAAGAATCAGGGCAAAAAGAAAATAAAGAAAGCATCAGGCAGGTACTGGTGCAAATGCATATGAGCACAGGTTGGAGTTATGCACTGTCAGCATCCGCTTTCATATTAGCATTGTCATTCAGCATTTTGAGCACTTTGATGGAGGTCCATGCATATAAGATGGGAGATAGAGCAGCATAGGCAACAGGCGTTTACTGTTCCCTCGGGCTTCTATACCTGCTTTCCTTTTCGATGTTTGGCATACCCTTGTTATGGAAGAGACATGGTGCATCTCATGGTAATAGTCATAGTGATAGGATAAATGGACGCCTTGGTTAACAGGCACTAGTATGCCTGAGGCCAAGGGTTAATGTTATTGCAACTTTCAGGACAAAGCCCCAACGCTGACCGAATTCGCAACTTAGGCCTTTTGGTCTGAGAGTCGAGTTAGTTCCTACAAGCTGATGCTATTCTAGAACCTATGGATATCCGGATACTAGACAGTGCAAGAGTCGGACTGTTCCTGGAATGAGTTTGTGTGAGCTTCATACTTATTTGTCATCTCTTGGTCTCAACATATCCACTTTTGTCTCCACACCCTCTGCTTCTTATTCCTCAATAACAGCTCTGGACCAGATTGAAAGAAAATCTGCTACATGCTACTACACTGAGCGTCAAGAGCCTGCGCTGTTTCAGGTCAGACACACCGTCCTGTCTTGACCGATAAAAAGGGCTGATAGATTGGCATAGTCCATGGTACGATTGCCATTCGGAGGCACACGTAGACATACCATCAGACAGCGAGGGCTATGCTTCCATATCGAATGTCGACCAGGCTTGAGGGAACGATCGTTTCGAAGCAAAGAGCAGACGATTCCATGATCTGCGTTGCCGAAATTGTTCCGCAAGGGGCAGTGGGTACATCTAGCAACAACACTTCTCCTCGAGTGAGAAAAGATCTACACATCTCTGCAGTTTAAGATACTTCCATTTGAGGAAGTTGGTTCAGCTCCTCAAAGGTCTCCTCCGTTTGACCAGGCTGGTATTCCTCATGCTGCACATGGCCCAGCATATCTCAAATCTGTACGCCTAGGGACCATGCCATTGGCAACGGAAAGGTTCACTTGTATATGTGATAAGAGGCTTAATTCGATGCACTTTGCTTAGCATTCAGAAAGCAAGTGTGATTGAAGTAATTAGCATCTGGCCCAAGCTTTCTGTGCCACCATCAATGTTGACCAATGTGCTGGATTGCAGTCTACGTCTAGCCTCCCTGGCACGTTGTACAAGGCAGTGGAGAAGATGAAGACAACGAGCAATTTGCGCTTTACAATCCAGCATCTTGCGTGCTTATCTTCAGATGAGTATGCATTGAAGGCTGTGGAATGAAGCATCCATAGGGTATGAATGGGTACGCTCTTGATATCCCTTACTTCTATTTCATACCAGCTCCTGAATGTGCCCCTCATTCCACTACCCGGCTGATAAGGAATTCATATATTGCAATGCGATAGTCCAGCTTTACAGCAGGCTTTAATATCTTCGAGAGCTGGGAACAGGGTTGCAACATGGTCGTTTCCAAGACTGAGAGATCCGGTCCAGCAAGCGTCCTGGCTGCTGACGATGCCTTGCCACAAGCACAAGGACAGCAAAGGGAGCTCCCACAGCAATTCTCTGCGAGCTCAGCTCTAGCGTTTGCTTATATTGTCACAAACTCCTGGGTTGGTTATTCGGGGACCTTCTCCACTGCGTTACTGGCCGGGGGAGGGCCCGCCGTTTTCTATGGTGTTATAGTGGCTGGGATCGTCTGCACTATCATCAGTATGCCTGCGTTCCTGAATTGCCTGTAGTCCGCTGATTCCGATATGCTATCTCAGCCCTGGGTCTAGCCGAGTTGGCATCAGCGTTCCCTTCGAGCGGAGGACAATACCATTACACCTATATGGTCTCGTCACCAAAGACTCGGACACCCTGTGCTTTTGTATGTGGCTGGCTCAGCTGTCTTGCCTGGTGTCTGACCACAGTGTCTGGCACCATTTTCACCGGTATGGTCTGAGTCTCTGTGAGACTTGAGCAGGCTCAACTTACAATGACAAGCTCAAGCGATTCTCGCACTCGTCTCGTTCCTAAACAAGGACTATCAGCCTAGGCAGTGGCAGACATACCTCGTCTTTCTTGCTCTTGTTATACTGGCAACGGCAATGGTGTGCCTCCTCGCGCACTGGCTGCCGCGACTGCAGGAGATCATGTTCTGGAGCAGCATATCTGCCTTTGTCGTGTGTCTCGCCGCCGTTCTCGGAATGAGCAAAAGCAAGCAGCCTGCGCGCGTTGTCTTCACCCAGTACGAGAACGAGACGGGGTGGCCCGACGGCTTGTCGT
This sequence comes from Aspergillus lentulus, assembly GCF_001445615.1. Lineage (NCBI taxonomy): Eukaryota > Fungi > Ascomycota > Eurotiomycetes > Eurotiales > Aspergillaceae > Aspergillus > Aspergillus lentulus. Next base: position 1,090,710 of record NW_028322122.1, read on the forward strand.
TCCTCATAGGGCTCGGGACCTGCATGTACCTGTTCGGAGCTACCGACGCAGCGACACATATCGCCGAGGCATGTCTCATTAACCCCAAAAAAACCCCCCCGCCGCACTTCGAGTGACTAGCACTGACTATTCGCAGGAGGTCCCGGATCCAGGCAGGAATATTCCCAAGGTAATGTGGCTAACGCCCATGATCGGGATCGCCACGACAGTGCCCTTCGTCGTGGCCACCTTATTCGCGACGGTCGACCTGGGCGAGATCGTGCGGTCCAAACTACCCATCCTGACCCTGTACCATCAAGCGACGGGGAGCAAAGACGTAGCCGCCATTTTCACCGTCTGGCTTATTTTCAATTACTTCGGAGGCGTACTCGCCGGGGTCGCGACATCCGGCCGCATGACGTGGGCGTTTGCCCGGGACAACGGGCTGCCCTTCTCCAGCACCTTAGCCACAGTGCATCCGCGCTTCCAAACACCAGTCGCCTCGACCATTGCCTGTGCCGCGCTGATGGCACTGTACGGTCTGATCTACATTGCGTCCAGCACGGCATACAGCAGCATCGTCTCGATGGCGATCCTATCCATGAACGTGACATACGTAATCCCGCAAGGCATTCTGCTCTTCCGAGGACGGGAGAAGGTCCTTGTCGCCCGCTACTTCGATTTAGGGCGGTATGGGGTCTTTGTCAATGCGTTCTCGTGTGTATGGGTTGGTCTGTATACGGTTATCTTCTGTTTTCCGACAATCATGCCGCCCACGCCGTCGAATATGAACTATCTGGCTCCGGTTGTCGTCGTAATCGTCGTCTTGATTCTTGTGGTGTGGTATGGTGCGAAGAAACAGACGTTTTTTGGGCCGGTGAGTATCTAGCAGAAGTGTCGTGTGGCAGTTTACTGATATGGTTCCAGAGTGTTGTGATTGCAGATGCTCTGGCCCAGGAGTCGAGCATTGCAATCGTGTCGAAGCGAGCCGTCCCCTAGTAGATGGCCTCGTCTATTCAACGTTCGTTATGCTTCTTAAGTTAGATAGCATACGTAAAATTTGAGCAATGCATAGACTGTACCATTACAGCAAATAAATGCCATCTCGTAGAATTCTACCCATCTACCTCCCCCGGAACGCAGGCTTCCTCTTCTCCGCAAAGGCCCTCAGCGCCTCATACCGATCCTCCGTCTCAATCACCCCATTATACGCCTCATTCTCTGCCGCCTCGCCCCGGTGATACCCCGCAACCGCCTGAATCGCCTGCTTGATGGCAATCGGGCCCCCCTCACAAATATCCAACGCAAGCTTAATACTCTCCCTCAGCACCTTCTCCCTCGCCACCCCTTCCTTCCCTTCCTCCTCCGGCAAGATCTCCACCAACCGATCACAAAGACCCAGGAAGTACGCCTCAGGCCCGGACACCCGTCGCCCCGTGAGAATCATGTCCCTTGCGCGGTTCACCCCAATCAACGCAGGGAGGCGATACGTGCCCCCGGCGCCGGGGATAATCGCCAGCCGGGTCTCGGGTAGACCGACGATAGCAGACGACCCGAAGACGCGCAGGTGCGTGCACAGCGCGAGCTCGAGACCGCCGCCCAGTGCTGTGGAGGAGATGGCGGAGATGGTGGGGATCTGCAGCGCGGCGAGGTCGTGGAATGTGCCGCGGAGTTTGGTGAGGAATTCGTTTGTCCTTCCCCAAGTCAAGATTAGATGCCTAGTAATGCAGATGACCCGGTGAGTGACGGGGACTTACTCCTCCTTTGTCATCCTGGCGCGCTCTTTGAGGTCTGCGCCGGCGCAGAAGGCGGCGTCGGCGTTGCTGGCGATGACCAGGGCGCGGGTTGGGCCTGTGCCGCCCTCGGCGGCGATGGAGTGGATTTGCTTGGAGAGGGAGTCGAGGAGGTTTCGCGAGAGGGCGTTACGGGCTTTGGGGCGGTTGAGGAGCAGGACGCGGATGCTGCCGGAGCCTGGCGCGGGGACTTGTTGGGTTTGGATGACGGCGTCGTCGGTGCTGGTGCTGTAGCGGGAGATGGTGACGCGGAGCGAGACGATGCGAGGGGGCCTCGAGAGAGCGGGTGCGAGGCGTGGGAGTCGGGGAGGCATTTTCAATAGCGATTGGACTTCAGAATACAGACCTTGAAATAGGTAAGATTGAGCACAGTCGGAAATGAAATCAAAGAATCAAAAAGATGGTGGTTGAATGCTTCTTCCGTCGTTCTCCAACTCGCGGGGAAAGCTAAAGCTTTACTCCCGCTGTGGGGAACCGAAGTATGCCGCGGATAAGCGGATGATCATTTGGACAGTGGATGACAAGCGAAAGATATCTATCAGCGAAAGGGTATCTATCAGATTGACTACAACTAAATGGATATATATATATATATACAGAATCTAATGTACAGAGTGCTAAGGTTCCCAGTGTAAATACTCCCATACCTCATCGTCACTTGGCCAAGAACCCCAAAGCGGAGTCGCCGCGACAATCCCATGTGCCTCTTGCAGCTTCGAATCGGACACGCTCGCGCCTGAATCTGTGACATCGTTGGAGAGAGGGTCTCCCTCGGCCATTGACTCCGACGGCAGATTGTCAGATTCTCTCCGAGGTCGCTTCCCGCTGTACCCTTCGAGGAACACACGTAGTGCAACCAGCGTACGCCGCATCATGCGATCTCCGTTCATATGCTCATCAGCCGTCTCTTTGAGGGTGGCAGCATTCTGGCTCATCCAGCGAAGCAATTTCAATAGGCCGTCATGATCCCCAGCCAAGCCTAGCGCTCTGACGAATGTGTGTAGAACGGCTGGAGAAGGCACGTGAAGCATAGGAGGAACAGCAACCGGCGAACTCGTAGCACTCTCAAACGTGCCTGCCGAGCGCTCACCGAAAGGGGCGTCTTTCGGATCCGAAAGGACAAGCTGGTCAAAGAGTTCCTTGAGAATGGCAAGTCCACTCTGAACCATGTCCTCAAAATGGGGGCGTAGTACCTTGGAGTGTTTGATGCTTCCTCGCCGTGCTGCTTCGTGAACCATCGCCAGGCCTTCTTCTGCGGCATTTGGATGTTTCAAACCTGCCATCACAGCCTTTGAGAAACTTGCGCAAAGGACCTGATGTCCCTGCAGACCAGGGTCGATGGCACGTTCTTTCATCCAACCGATGACCTCGACCATCTCATACCAAGCAAGCACCCGTTGCGCACTGCGGCTCATTCTGCGATATGGCGTTCTGATGCGATCCTTGCTCAGCGCTGTCAAGAGATGAATCCACGGAGGGGTGAAACGGGACTTTCGAAGTTTCAACAACTGAATCGCATGCGACAAGGTTTTGGGATGCTGCAAGGTACCGCTTCCTCCCGATGTATGAATATTGGAAAACAGCGTCGAGGTTTTCGACTTGTTCGGATGAATACTACTCATGATAATGGGGAAGAGATCGGCAGTGCGAATATCATGCCGTTCCAGGTGCAAGGAGTCAAGACTCGAAAAGTTGCAAAGAAAGCCTATGAAAGACGAGAAGAGGTAGTCGGGCAGTTCATCCAAAACCTTCGAATCCAACGCATCATAATCTGATGTACGTTCCCACACAGTGCACAAAGCTTGAATTTGTTCGTTCGACAAGTCACTGCAACTGAGATAATCCAATCCGTAATTGAATGCCGGCGCAGACCGCAGAAGCAAAGCCAAAAATCTCCCGGATGGACGGATACCTTGGGAAAGCATCTGTTTGAGAAGCTCTTCCAGGGTAGGAGGCTCCGTGTGTACATAAATCAAATCGCGGGCGGAAGCAGGTTCCGGGAAGACTTCCAGGCCATCGCCTGGTAAAGAATGACTGATATGGTCAAAGTCATTCTCCAGAGCTTTTCTCCGGAAAATCAATTTCTCAGCCATTGCGACATAAATACTTGCTCGCGGCGGTAGGCCTTGATCTTGATATGAAAGAAAGCAAGCCCAGGCCTCCCGAACCGTGCGCGTGGCGCGGATTCGGGCCACCCAGACCGCATGATGATCCGGCTTGCTTCCTGCAGGCCCACGTAGCAATTGCGGTCGACGCATCAAGGCCCTAGTTTGAACCGTCGGGCTTTTGTCCGTGTCCCAGCCGGCCAAGATCGCAGAAACCTCTTCCCAGCGAGTGTGAGAGTAGCCGGCCTCTCTCATCTGAGCCATCACGCGCATGGCGCGACTCTTCATTCCTTCGTTCCCTCGCTGAGAGTCGATTCCAAGCTTTTCTTCCTTCCACGGTGGCCACGACGGTGCCTTTAGTTCTGCCGATTGCCGTTCGGCGGACGTCTTCTTGTGCGCCAGTTGCACAGCAATGATACCTTGGTAGCCCTGCCGCGTAACCGGAAGGACAGGATTGTGTCCTGCCATAGCCTTGAGAAGTTCGAATTGAGCTTGTTGCTGTACCGAAACAAACTTGAAAGGGCCTGCTTTGCAAGGTAACGAGAGCAGCCAGAGACATGCGTTGAACTTGTCAGCCATGAACTGATTCCTTCGGTGTCTGGCAATCTCCGAAATTTCTTGGTCGTTTCTTAGCAGAGTCAGATAGGATGCGAAGGCGCGCGCGATGGTGAGCTGGGCCTGTGGCCATACTTCCCGAGCATGACGAAGCAGGCGGGTAACGAACGCAAAACACGTAGTAGGGTCGATGAGGAGTTCTGTCTGCTGTGAATCAAGGCTGTTCTCGAGCTCCTGAGCAGTGCATTGTACGTGCTTGAGGGCGTCGAAAGGCGGAATTTTTCGGCCAGTGATGATGTGCAGGGAATATATTAGAAGCAGGCGAAAAGTCTTCGCATCGAGGCTTTGTCTGCGCAGGAGAAGTAGAGGGATGAACGGAGGTATGCGCCGCGATTGGGAACCGGGTCTGGCTCCCTCAGCAGACTCAGCCATCAAAATTCGGAGAGCAGCCTCGTGAGATGTGTTGCTTCTGAGAATCCATGACCAGAGCAACACATCGCCGGGGCTGCAATGCCGTGCCGTCAAATATTCGATGATTTTTGGCGGAAACGCCTGTCGCAATACGGCATCCAGCTCTGGCGTCCCTTCGGTATCATGATGTGCTCTATGTACCCGACCCAAGATCGGATCCACAAACTGTATCCAATCCGCAAGAATAGTCTGCAACGATAATCTCGGTTGTTTGCGAGGCGCTTCTTTCTGTCGTCTCCCATAGTCGTTCACGATGAGATTCAAAGGCTGCGTCTGACCGAGTCCATCTCCGGTCCTGCGTGCAGAATTATGGAGAACATCGAGTAGATACTGCGTAGGGGTCAAAATAGAAGATCGTGTTCCCTTCACTTTTGTGGCCTTTCGAGAAGACGTCGCTTTCTTTTCGGTCTGTTCCGTGAAAGTTGCATTGTGCTCGGTAGAATATAGATTGACAATTGACGGTGAATTGTCCGATTCGCCGGAGCTTTCGTTACGTCCGCACAGATGATTCGAGCCGGAGGGTGAAAACGATCGGCTCAATTGAGACTGATTTCGGACCCTACACCAAAAGTCATGCCAACGATCTTCCTCGCCAGTTGCATCGATCAGCCGCTCATTCTCTGGAGGAGCGGCAGTGCTGATATAACTGTATTCCCGGAACAGCCCCGCAGAACACAGGAAGCCATTGCGACGCCGCTTCGTCTGATATGTAGGACGTGAAAAATTTTTGGAGGAGCGGTCCTAACCGATCAAATGATGAGCCATTAGCAAAGCTTCCATATAGCCATTAGTTTGCCCGGAAAAGGTCCAACCACGCGTACCTTTGGCCATGGACAATTGTTAATCAAATGCGCCGCTCTCAGAGAGGCCCCCGAGCGGCTCGGAACATGATTGAAGACCGATGACATCCATGAAGAGAATCATGAGGAGGCTGCTGAGGAGCCAGAAAAGGAACCAAAGAAGCCTCCGGACACAGCTAGGAGCATCAATTAAAATGGGTTGTAGGGTTGAGAAATAGTAGACTACTACACCCAGTAACTCTGGAACTCGGAAGGAAAATGCTGGATCACGTGAGCGGCTGTCACGTTTTTGGCGCGCATCGACCGGATCTCCCTCTTTACCTAACTTAGTGAATCTCCCTCCCGCCTTTGCAGTGCGAGACCAAAGGCGTCGTCGTTGTTTTCGTTTTCTAAATCCCGTTATTTCTTCTTTTCACTTGTAGTCATCCACAATTTGAGGATACTTGTTGTCCTGTCTCTGTGCCTTTCGCCCCACCGCGGGATAGAGTCGCGATTTTCCTCTGTACGAGTTGCGACCCTTATCCTTCGCTCGGCTTTGTAACGATTGGCGCATGCGCATCGGAGATCGAGCAAGCCTCAAAACACCGATATTCTTTCAGGAACTCAGGGCATCAGTCCCGGTTTTCGTCTCAACATTCACTCCTACCCTCTGATCTTCGCGTCGCGATCAGCGTTCAGGGAATTTATTCGCCCGAAAATCTCCTAGATCGACTCCTGGGACGAAGTCAATTTTCGTCCTCGCGTTCAAGGAGCAAAAAAAAAAAAACAACTGCAACAACGGCGCACTTCCGGACTTGAAGCCATGAGCGCAGACGAAGGCGGGGAGACGCTTCCAATTCCCGCCACCAACGGCGAACCTCAATCCGCGACTCCAGATCCGCCTGTACTGTCGACGCCTGGAAAGCGAAAGCGTGGATCGAGCCATGATGTTCATGCTGCCCAGGACGCCGGTACGTCTGAGTCGCAGATTCAGGAAAGGGTCAAACTACACGAAACCCTGAGTAATCTCGTGGATATCCTCAGCAAGTGCGTATCACCCTTATCTTGTTGATCCCGCGGACTCGAATTCATCTGACGTGTTCCAGGAATGATACCGAACTTCAGCTACTATCATGCCCGCTTCCGTCGTCACCTGCGAAGCCGCGTTCGAAACGCGCAAAAGTATCAGGAGAGAAAGACGAAAGTACTAGCATACAAGCGAGGGTTGCGTCGGATCGTTACAATTCTCTGTCCGAGTTCCTGAGTGATATCGACAGGGCCTCCACAGCCGTGATTGAGCGGAGCAAAGCTCAAAGCAGTGAGGGCGAAGCCACCGACGGGAACCGCCTGACAGAAACGGTCAATCGGATTGCGGCGTTCAAAAAACTTTTGAATAGTCTTGTGCGCCAGGCTTCTGTGGGCCAGGCCAGCGTCAAGAAGGAGAGCACGGAAGACGACTCAGAGGCTCCAGAAAAATCAACGCCCTCTACCACTGAAGCTCGAAGCGACAATGTGGTTCTTACCATTCTTGGTAACCCATCCAATCCGAAACAGCTATATTCCAGCTTGCAAAAATCTGTCAAGGTTTCTCTGCCTTCCGGTGAATCAGCCGCAGAGAAGTACGTGGAAGTACAAACACCTCTGCGTGAGATTGGCTTGCCCAACGGTATCACGACCACCAAAGTTGCGGCTTACAACACAGAGAACAAGCCCAAAGAGTCCAAGCGAACCTTTGGCGAGGTATTCACGCCTCGTCCCACACTACCGCAGTTAGAGCCGCCCCGCAGAGCCAGGTCGTCTTCTCGTACTGCTCCTGGAGGCTGGATTGACCCATTTGAAGCAGTCACAAACTACAAGGCCTTTCCTGGCGAGCGAAATAACTATTGCCTTGCGCCTCTTCCTTCGGGCCAATGGCTCCAGTACGGAGGAATCACCTCATCCCCCTCTTTCTGGGATCGACGGCAAATGCAACAATCCGCTCAGCCTCACGGAGACGAGAGATATAATGAGGATCCTGCTCTGTGGACAGATGACGACGCGTCTCTGTTGCAGGGTGTGTATTCTTCATTCGCACCTTCGTTTGACAGCTCAGGAGCTATTGTTCAAGCTGATTCAAAGGACATGGTATGGTGGGGGAAACGAGGGACGAAACGCTTGTACACCCTCCTTACCAAAACAAACTCAGAGGAGCCTCAAGAAGCATCGGAAGTATCCACGACGGAGCAGCCTGGCAACATTGGTGAATTGGACGAAAGTACTTTGGAAGAGATGGTCAAGTCATTCAACCCTAAAGACTTTGCTGATCATGTCTCACTTACGAATACTCTGGAGAAAGAAAAGGAAGGAGCAGAATCGAAGGGCATGGATGACCTGTTGCGCGATGTCTCTGAACTGCTGGAGACTTTGTGCTCATATCAGAAGATCCGCAACCTGGAAGTACCAGCTCCAGGCGGTGAACACAAAGAGACAGCAACAGACCAAGGCACCCCATCTCACGCGTCTGCAGCAGAACAGGGTATCTATGAGACACTCAAATCCAGCCTTGCCGCTCTCGTCTCAAACCTACCGCCATACGCCGTGGCCAAGTTGGATGGTGACCAACTAGCCGAATTAAATATCAGTACCAAGATTTTGGTCGATAATCCGGACTATCACGGCATCATGGAGAAGGACGACTACACGCTGCAGCAGGAGCGGGCCGCGGCGATGGCACCGATGGCTACTGCGCCAAACCGAACATCTACACCCAGCCGCTCGGGAAGCTATCAGGCAGGTTACAACCAGCGGGCCTATACTGCTAACGCTCGGGTACAACAACCGCAAGCTGGTTTTCAGGCGCCCCAGCCATATTACGGCGGAAGACAGCCTTCGACCTCAGGGCCTTATACCCCAGGCCCTCCACAGCACTATGCTAATGTTCGTCCTCCGGCAACGCCTACTCAGCGACCCGCTTTCGTGCCGGGATATCAACAACCTACTCCGCAATACAACCAGGCCAATCTTCAGCAATTCCAACGTCCGGGCCAAAACGGCTACAGCCCCTATGCGGCACCGCAAGCCTTGCCGCCTGCTCAAGCTTCTCCGCAGGCGTACGCGCCCAGGCCTGCACAGCCTGGAGCATACGCCCCGCAGTATGCTGCAGGGCGTAGTGGCTCACCGCAGAAGCAGCCAGCATATGCCTCCCCTCGGACACGGGCACCATATATGGCACCAGGCTCCGCAACCCCCCAGCAGCGGTATGTCCCGCAGCAGCAACCATCCAATTACAACTACCCTTCCAACCAAGCTCCCCCTGCACCAAACACCTACTCCAACTCTGCCGCTGCAATGACTTATGCTCGGAGTGCTGCTGAACAGGCTGCATTGATGGACCGGAATAAAGCGCAATTAGCGCAACAAACCCGACAGAGCTCAACCCCTCAGCCTACTACGGATGCCAGCTCCCAAGACCGAAGTATAACGCCAGCTATCAAGCAAAATGGTACTCCTGTACCTTCGTGACGGCTTTCTCTTTTCTCATTTACTAATATTAGTACTTTTGAGGCGTGGTTACGGTGACACGGTGATGATTCGATTCGGATTGGGCATGCCTTACTGTATTTCTCTCTTTTTCTTTCTCTACTTTTTGTGAGATTGGCGGCTGGGAAGTCAGACTCGAGACCGTTTCCATGTTGACCTTCATCCATGACGTTATTATTATCACCAATTTTCACTATTGAGTGGAATGTGTAACTGTTAAATGATTGCTGTTCTTCCCTGAGTGACCTTCCATCTTCTCTTCGTGATCTTCTGTCTTTTACCTTTTAATGCTTTACCAACAACAAATGCTGCCGTCTGCCTGTACTCTGGGATGGAGTTTCTTAGCGATCGGCGCGGAATGCTTTCAAAGAATAGCTTGGGTGGTTTTGTCCGGTCGGTAGGGAGTTGAACGTGGACATGTTCTCTAGTTTTAAAGATTGCGGCTCTATCAATATGAATCCAATTCAAGCTCTTCTACTTTTACTTTAAGAATTGAATTACACTGTCTTTCGTGAAGTAACTTATCATTAAAGTAGTATACATCATTCTATGAATACATGGTCACTAGTAGTATCTCATGACGCCAGTTTGTCGATGGTTGTTCTGTCTCTCTGTAGATGACAAGAAGGCTAATTCCGGAAGCTCCTCATCCTGGAAGCTAAAAGAAAAGCGTCGAGTCGTTATACCGCAGCAGTTGACGGTGATATCAAGGGATGAACATGGCAGCTATGGTCATGAAGCCAAAGTATCTGTGAACAGTGAGTTTCTGGCGCTAGGAATTGTCATCTGGAGAGGGCAACCTCGAGCGAGGTAATCATAAACAGAAAAGAGACGAAGTTGATAGAGGGTGTGCAAGGTCAGGTACGTACAATGTTGCAGACCTCCATCCATCGCGAGACTCAAGGTGCTCTGCACCGGACGAGTAATTCATTGCTATCGCGGCAGCTGCCCCGCCGACAAGGGCCACCACTAGAAGACGGCCTGAGAATTCGGAGATCATGCTGAAGGCTAGTAAGGGGAGGAGGATAGCGGCTGAGGCAATGATGATGGCGGAGTAGACAGAGGCGGTAGGGGATGCGCGGCAGGGCGACAAGGAGATCAGGTCTTTGCCATGGTCTAAGAATCGAGACTCGGCTGTTATGATGGGTGAATGGTCTTTCATCCACGTGCGGTAGGTCTCGATGTCCTTATCTGAGGCGCTGGGTATGGTTTGCAGCACTCGGCTATATGCTGCGAGGGCGTTGTCTAAGATAGTGCGTGAGCGAAGGGACACCAGAAGTTGCATATACTTGAAATCTTACTGTATTGCTCCGTTTTGTGAATCAAGGCTCCCATTACCTCTACCCGTCTGTAATGCAAGGACGAGTAAACCTGAGCTTGAGCATCCATGCGTCTCGAAGCGGGTAGCTTCTTCATTCCCTCCCGTTCGGCGGTGGCGACCCGATGCATCTCTTCGTACTCGTCGAGAATTCTCAGATCTTCTTCCATTTGCGCAATTTCATCTTGGAGATAAAGGAGGACACGGTGGTTCAGATCTTCGAACCGGCGGTACAAAGGAGGAAGACGGGGTTCCTTGCTGTCGGAGGACGAGCTTAGTCGGCTGGAGAGAATGCCGTAACCGCAAGGTATGTGCGACGACCTGGTACCTCGCCGAGACTTCCTGCCGGTCCGATGAAGATCCTCCTTGGGGCTTCGCGGAGGAGATGGGGGAAGCGGAGGCCTATGCGACGTAGAGGAGTTTCCAGGAGGATAGTAAGTCTCTGGCAAAGTAGCAAGATCCAAATTCAAGTTGCCGGTAGGGTTTGGACTGTCGGTGAGTGCGCCGGGGATGTTGTATATCTCTTCCAAGGAGAGCTTTCGGTCTGCTGTATTTCGTGGCAGGTGCAGTGGCACTGCAGACGGAGATACATCAACCTGCGGTAGCTGCCGTGAGTTTGCCGATCTCTTGGACTTGAGTGACGAGTCTTGACTACGGATGCTTGTTTGTCTATGCGCCTGGCCCTGCGACAGTGTGTTGGTACGAGCATCGGTGTTGAGACCAGGGTATGTATGTTTTGGGTAGGTCTTGACGACGTTCGAGGGCTGGCCGGAAGGCTCACTCACATTTTCTTCTGCAGCGGACGACGAGCTACCATCATCTGAAGATTCATCGTCATCGAGGTACTCAAACACGTTGGGAGCCTTCTTGTCTGGATCGGTCGAGTTGCGCGTGGGGTTCAGAGACCCCTGTGCCTTCTGAGCGTAATTCCGGCTCGGTTCATCATCCTTCTGTGCACCAGGCTGTACCTGGGCATGTTCTTTCTTTTCCTTTTTCTCTACGGAAGACTTGGAACCTTTAGAAGTCGTCCGAGACGTCATAGAGAGGACAGAACCTGCCGATGATCTATTTGACTTCTTGGAGCGACTGGAACTGGAATACAATGGCATTTTGACCGGTTTGTTGTGTGAATAGTTCAATTTGGAACTTTCAAGGAAGTCGCGAAGATGCGGTTTTCAAGACATTCCCGGGGTAGAGAAGAGAGGCCAAGACACCAAGACAGTGAAACCAGAAAGCAAATGGCTGTGATCGATAGAGAAGACAGCACTCGAGGCATATCAAGGGAGGCGACGACCGTTTTGAATGTCCTGGAATGGTCTATGCCAGACGAACACGAAGAATGTAGCACAGAATGTGGGGTATTTCTGTCTTTAAACAGCAATAGAGTTGAGTTTATCAAGTTGGGGACTGTCACTGATAAGGATCGATGCATATGCACAGGTACATCAGGAGAAATAATGACTTCGTGAGTGACAATGAGCCTTGCTGGGGTGGTCAGCAGTCCTCGGGATCGAAGGTTATTCGGGCTACTTGAGAGGTTCGGCCCCAGGAATGGTGATAAAGCTGAAACGGCAACTGACGGCGCAGTCGCTATTTTTGACTCTTGAGATGTTAGTTGGAATAGAGTTGGCCCTATATTCAATAGTCATTTGATAGACAGAAGCGCTTCGCCCTGTCGCAACCTGTCGCGACTTTTGCGACGCCGAGGGTGGATGAGTCCAATTCGTCCCAGGGAATCCCAGCAAGCGCCAAAGGCTGACAAGATGGAGTGATGTCTGATCGCAAGATAGGAAGAGTATCTTCAGGAAGTGTGCCTTGAATTATTTGGTCTTTTCTTATTTTTGCTTTTCCCTTTTCTCCTCGGTTATCTCGCTGCAGTTCTGGTTGTTGCAATAGCTGGTGGAGAGGAGGAATCTGGCATGCAGAGGTCAAGTATTAACAGCAGCAGGTTATTCCTGCAGTGGGCCTCTGTCAGACTCTGATAAGGGTGAAACCATGATAGATACTATCCTGCATGACCCTAGATGAATTCTGATCTATTGGAAGCAAAAAAGAACGAGCAGTGGTGCGTTGGCTGGCGGCGACTCGCTGTGGACGATGCCCATGTCTTGCAGCCAGACGAGGGTGGGGACTCGGAATGCACAGGACTTTCCCTGCGATTCTGTCGGAACTGATGATCTTGTCTTGCTTGACTTCTGGACCAGTGAGAGAGTGTGACAGAGATGATCTGTGAGAGGTCAACATCATCAGATCAGCAGACTTTGGGCATGAAACCATCGTGGGACACATCGGGAACCACTACGATTCGTTGTTTACGGCCCGATAACCTTAGGTTGTGTAGATGACCATCGCCAGCAGGATGTGAGGGCAGTACAGATCCTAGAGGAATGACTCGCATATACGGAGTATTCACCTAAATCAAGTTGCCATTCAGACATTGATCTCGGATTCTATTTCTATTATTGTTTCGTCTTAATTCCTAGCTAACTATTAATCTATACAAGATCCTCCAGCCTCCGAGTAACTAAAATGCTCTAAAATGATCGACAACCCAAGCGGTGAACCGTAACTTACCAAAGTTTCGAATTATTATGCTGTGGTGGGTTGCTATACTTGGTAATCCCATTACTGTATGACGCGCAAATTCCGCTTCAACATCGACAACATTTTGTCTATCCAGGCAATTCACGGCTATCCCTCAAGACTAGTGCGCGAGATCAATTGCTGCTCAAGTCAACCAACAAGTCAGTACCTCTAGCCTTTACAAATCACATACCACTTCGCTCCCGCCCCCACACATGCTCCAACAATGGCTTCGCCAAAGCCGCGGAGCTGCCCGCTTTCTTAGAGGCTCATGTTATCGCGGCACCCAGTCTGGCACCGTCCGGCATAGCCCTCTGCCAACCGCACCTCATCGTTGCATTAGCTCGCTACAGACATCAGCTACAGAATCCAAGGAACGCATACCATTACGGAAGCAGCTGAAACAAGATGCAAAGGCTCTGAAAGCTCAGAAGAGACAGAAAAGGGAAAGCGAGGAAGCGTCCCGGCAAAAGTGGGAGTTGACTGTTGGCATTGAGATCCATGCCCAGTTGAACACTGGAACCAAGCTATTTTCGAGTGCGTCAAATCTATGCTGCTATCCTTCTGGCCCAAAACGCAAAATCTGATCTGCGTGACCAGGAGCGTCTACGTCGAACACCGACACCCCCAACTCAAATGTCGCTCTCTTTGACCTGGCGTTTCCGGGCAGTCAGCCGGTTCGTATCTAGCAATATGCGCTACTGGAAGCTGCTAATATTTATAGGAATTCCAAGCTACGACTTTGTTACCCGCCCTGCGCGCTGCGATTGCCTTGAACTGCGACATCCAACCGGTCAGTCGGTTCGATCGAAAACACTACTTCTATCAGGATCAACCTGCAGGGTATCAGATCACACAGTACTACGGTAGCTTCCTCTCCTCCGCTGTCGGTGGCGATTACGATCTGACATTGACATAGAACCGTTCGCCAAAAACGGCTACGTGGATCTCTTTCAACATGACGGCGTTGCACCTGAGGACGGCGACCATGTTCGCATCGGCATCAAACAGATCCAGCTCGAACAAGACACCGCCAAGTCTCAGGAATATCCTCCCTCCACTCAACTTCTCGACTTCAACCGAGTATCCCATCCCCTCATTGAGATAATCACCATGCCGCAGATCCACACCCCTGCCACTGCCGCGGCATGTGTTCGGAAGATTCAGGCCATTCTACAATCCTGCAGTGCCGTGACCACCGGTATGGAACTAGGAGGCCTGCGAGCGGACGTGAATGTCTCAGTTCGCCGCCGGGACGAGGCTCCCGGCACCCATCAGTACGGGGGGATCGGTGGGCTGGGTCAGCGCACCGAGATTAAGAACCTCAGCAGCTTCAAAGCCGTCGAAGACGCTGTCATAGCGGAGAAGAACCGTCAGATTGCTGTCCTCGAAAGCGGAGGCGTCATAGAAGGCGAGACGCGAGGCTGGACTATCGGAAGCACTGAGACTCGGAAACTCCGAGGTAAGGAAGGCGAAGTGGACTACCGCTATATGCCGGACCCGGATCTCCCTTCACTGATTATCGGCCATGACCTCGTGTCCGGACTGAGAGACTCGCTTCCGACGCCTCCGGACCAGTTGATCGAGATGCTGGCTGGCCCAGAGTATGGTCTCTCGATCGAGGATGCAAAGCCATTGATCGAGCTGGACGACGGAGCGAGGTTGGAATACTACCAGGACGTGGTCGACATTCTGCGCGACCTGCAGCAGGACCAAGACGCCAAGTCTCGTGCGGGTCTTGCCCGAATGGCTGGCAACTGGGTGCTGCACGAGCTGGGAGGCCTCTGGGCCAAGGCGGACTTAGCTTGGGATGCGCAACGAGTACCCGCCGAGATCCTTGCGCAAATCATCGATCAGCTGCAACGAAAACGCATTACGGGAGCTACCGCCAAGCAGGTGCTTGTCATGGTCTTCGATGGTGACCGTCGACCTGTTCCTCAGCTCCTCGAGGAGGATAATCTACTCCTCCGTCCGCTGTCCCGGGAGGAGTACATTGCTCTGGCGGAAGCAGCCATCAGTCAGAACCCGCAGATGGTCGAACAGATCCGCGCCAAGAACCAGCTGGGTAAGCTAGGCTGGTTTGTCGGACAGATGATGCGCATGGGCGAGAAAGGCCGGGTAGAAGCTCAGAAAGCGGATGAGATTCTGAGAGAGCTTATCCTCGGAAAGTCAGATCAGCCGTAGCAGCTCCTTCACAATGTGTACTTATATAGCATGTAATCTATGAATGATACCCCTTGTCCTAAGATACCATCAGCCTCCGGTGATAGGACAGACAGAGTTCAATTGATTTTTCGAATCGGAAATCCCGCGTACTAACAACCGTCATCCTCCGGCCGACGGACGAATATGACAACCCAGTAGTCCCATATGACTACGGACCAAATATGATCATCGCGGGAGTTGTATTTAGATAAAGAAGCATAAATCCAAACCATTGGTCATAGAAATATGAGGGTGGAGTGGGTTGAAGCCCGCAAGCGGGCGTCTCTCCTGGACCTGTACTTAGGGGAAATCCATGATCCCTAAAAGCAGTTTTTAGCGATCACAGTCGTGTACCACTTTTCCCCTGTTTCCTCATGGCGGCAAGGCCCCACGGCTGTCGTCGGAGGAATAAGACATAAATTGACTTGATTTCCTCATTTCGAGAGTCACTTTCACTCCCCTTTTCCATCTTCCAAGGTATCAATACTGTTGCAGCTTGTACTCGCAGCAGAAGTGACTTGCGGCCTGAGGCATCTAATCTCGGATCTGATCTCCACCGCGCGCAATCTTAATCTTATCGCTTTAGTTCTTCTAGAACAGTGCCTTTTTTTTCGGTTATCAATCCTTGATCTTTGCTCTGGACCACACGTCTTTATACAAATTAAATTCTCATCACTCACTCTCAAAATGACAGCGCCATCGACTATCAAGCAAAGATTCCTGTCCAAGCCAAATGAGCTGGGCGTGGTCGCTGTCGGATTTAACGGTGGTCAGGTATGACGCTTACTTGCATACATTGTCGCAAATCCTTCAACCGAGGAAGGAAGTAAGTGACGACCTCAACTAACGTTATCTGTATAGTGCAAACTAGGCGTTGAAGCAGCTCCGCTTGCTTTGATTGAAGCCGGTCTTCTGAATCAAGTGCGCGACGACCTGGGCTACCAACTTCACTATGACGACACCGTGCACTACTACGAGAGCCTGACCCCCATGAGCGATCCCGACCACCGAGGAATGAAGAAGCCGCGCGCCGTGAGCGTCGTGACTGAGACGCTCAGCAAGCAGGTCTACGACTACGCCAAGGACGGCAAGTTCGTCCTCACGCTAGGCGGCGACCACTCGATCGCCATCGGCACCATCTCCGGCACGGCCAAGGCCATCCGGGAGCGGCTGGGCCGCGAGATGGCGGTCATCTGGGTCGATGCGCATGCCGATATCAACACGCCGGAGATGAGCCCCAGCGGGAACATCCACGGCATGCCCATGGCTTTCTTGACGCGGCTGGCCCGGGAGGACAAGAAGGATATTTTCGGGTGGTTGGAGGATGATCACATCGTCAACAAGAACAAGCTGGTGTATATCGGTCTGCGCGATGTGGACCGCGGCGAGAAGCAGCTGCTGCGGGAGCATGGTATCAAGGCATTCAGCATGCATGACATTGACAGGTGAGCTTTTCTTTCTTCTCCGTCGGGTGAGACCATCTGACTGTAGTAGACATGGAATTGGCCGCGTGGTTGAAATGGCACTGGCTCATATCGGCAACGACACCCCCATCCATCTCTCGTTTGACGTTGATGCCTTGGACCCCCAATGGGCCCCTAGCACAGGCACTCCCGTCCGTGGCGGTCTGACTCTGCGCGAGGGTGACTTTATCTGCGAATGTGTTCACGAGACTGGCAACTTGGTCGCCATGGATCTGGTAGAGGTCAACCCCAGCCTGGATGAAGTCGGTGCTTCAGAGACCATCCGAGCCGGTTGCTCTTTGGTGCGGTGCGCACTGGGAGACACACTCCTGTGATGGCATTTTCTTCTGTTTCCGTTTTCTCTCTGTCCCTCTTTCTCTTCCACTTTCGCAGGTTGATGGTTATATGAATGGGCTAGACGAGTATATGTACTTGTTAGGATAGACACGACTGACCGCCGCCAGGCTAAACAATGAATTGATGAACTGCGTCAACTGAGGAGAGCAACAGTGAATCAAAATTCACCTACAGTTATTCCTTGAGTAAAGTACAGCGTCTTTATATCGATGTTAGTTAGAAATCCGGATCGTACCTGTTGATCGTGGCGGCTCCCGAGCCAATGAACGCTGGTTTGCCCTATTTCCAGCCACCGCTATTTACTTCCAAACTGTCTTTACCCACGGAGTAGGTCGTTTCCTGCCACCCATTTTTGTCGAGTTTTGCTCTTCTGTCGTCAGTATCATAACCATGAACGGTCAATCCACCCAAGAGCGACCTACGTACGGAGCATCAACAGATCTCATGTTGTTTCAGTTACTGCCATGCACCAACTACCAGCTTACATAACCTCCTGAACAACGCATCAACAAAGCGACCAACCAACCCAACGAACAATCGTACCAGAACTCCTTACTCCGGCCTCAAGCCCGATCATCCACGAGCGGGCCTCAACGTGGGATTGCGGCGCCGATGCGCTGTCTCCGTCCATCCCTCAGTGTGTCGTCGGATCTGTCACTGTCGCCAGTCGCCAGTTGACACCCAACTATCTTTTTTTTCAAACCGAGTCCCTCCCAGAATCAACGGGTTGGGTCGTCGAAAAGAACTCCTACCGAGTGTATCCCAACACGATAACAGACCCTTTCCCTCCATGCCTCATCACTAAACCGTATCTCGAATACCTACCACCAACAATGACCGCCCGCGTCGTCCACCGCCGCCGCCGATACCGCTGGCCCGAACTCCAACTCAACATCTGGATCATCATTGTGTTAGCCGGCTCCGCAATCTGCCTAGGCATCTTCGCCTGGTTTATGGCCGTACAGTCGCAGCTCCGCTTGGGAACTCCATGGTAGCATCCTCCTCTCTTTCGCTCCTACCTACCCACCATGCAGCAGAGCTAACCAGAAATACTATCTACAGGCTCTTCCCCTACATGGTTGTAAGCGGCAGCCTCGGCGTCTTCTTCATCTTCCTCGTTCTCTTCCTCGCGGCGCAGCGCTTCCTCCTCCCCGGGATCATCATCATCGGGAGTTTTATCCTCTTCGTGCTGTGGCTGACGGGGTTGATCGAGACCTCGCTGCAGCTGTATGGGGTTGTGGGGAACGTGAACGACAATTGTCAGAACTACGTGGTGGAGAATCCGTCTACGGGGAATAATATCAATACGTTGGCGTGGTTGACGCAGAGTACCATTTGTATGTCTGTCCCTATACCTTTCAGTAGTGTTTTGGGCTGGAAAGCTGAAAGGTGCTTATGACTGATGACTGATGACTGACGACCGACCTAGGTAATTGCTGGAAAACAGCGTTTGCGTTTGAGCTGGTCAATACCATCTTCTTTCTCTGGATGATGGTCATGTCCTGGCAGGTCAATCGCGATGTATATGATTGATCGGGATGGCGTGATGCTATATGATTTGATATGTTATGTTACGTGATATACCTACTGGCACTGCATGATGCATGGAAGGCGTTCTTATTTTCGGTTCCTTTTTGACTCTGCGTTTTACATCTCACTATGTTCATGTCATTCTGTTGTATCCTTATATGGCGAGACTAGCTATCGTCCAATATACCTATGCAACTCTCAACACCGGCTCAATTCTGGCCCAGACTCAAACATGAAGCAGCCCAAACGCCGTCGCTACGCAACCGCACATAAAATCAGTTTAGACAAGCATCGAAGAGAATTGCCGTAATATACAGACAAAATCCGCGTGTGTAGATCGGTGGACTGGATTCCCTCTACCCGTTCTCGGCTGCAATCTCTTCCTCGGCGTTGGGATCGTAGTCCCCATCCTCCAATGCAGCCAACATTTCCCGCTCCAGTTCATCGTCTTCATCCTCCGGATAACTGACGACATCCTGCCCTCTCGCCGCGGGCTCCTCTGGCTCGTTCAATGCTTCATCCGTATCTCCTCCACTGCGTTCCTTTGCCAAGCTGGTGTGAATGAGTTCTGCCGTGCTCGTCGTATCAGCCGTTGCAACCTCTTTAAGCCCTGTAGTACGCTCATAGGACCGTTTGATCCGCTGCGACAGGCGCGAGCCCTCCATCACTCCCTCTTCGCCTTGACTACCGTCCGATTCGTCTTCATCTGTGCCTTGAGACTCGTCATCGCGCTTCCGCTTCTTGCCAGTCGCTAGGAGCGATACTTCGCTGTCACTTTCGCTCTCGTCATCGCTGCCCAGAAACTCCTTAAGCTCGTCGTGCACTGCAGCTTGCTCTTCAGCGTCATACCCGATGGGGGACATCTCGTTGAGCCCGGAGGATTTCAGAATTTCTTCGTTGAATTGCGACCCCTCATCGTCATCCGTCCAGAACCCACCAGTTTCTTCGTCTGATGACGACAGCCAGCCGCTTTCAAGCTCTTTTGACCCAGGCGAAATTGGCTCGCCCCGATCATCCGGATGCACAGGAAGCAGGTACGGTTCCTCCTCCAGTCGTTTCCATTGAGTCAACGAATCCAAAAGCCACTGAGTGGTCACAATCTTGATGTTCGGATACCGCGTGGCCTCGCGGACCTTCGCCGTGCGATTCCGACCAGCCACTAGATGCGTCGTTCTCATATTGATCTTGGTGGAAATGACCGCCCCGAAACTCTTAGCCCAAAGAGAAATGTCGGCGTTTTGCGTATCGGTTCCCAGTGGGAGTACACCAGAGAAAACAAGGACGACACCGCCAAGCACACGATGCTTAATGCGCGGCATGATGTCCTTCACATCCGGCACCAACTTGAGGTCGATATCTTTCTCCTTGGACGTTCCCCGCTCTCCTCTCAGAGCTGCCACTCTACCACCAAGCGCCCGCGACCGCTTCTTATCATACTCCTCGAAGAAATGCCTATGTATCTGGTCCAGTCGTTCCTCCAGTAGGAAGAGTTCCCGGTCGTTATCCTCCAATAAATGATGTCGGTGTTTGGTCGAATCTTGAGTGTCTTCCACGCTCGAGGCAGAATCACCGCTTTCAGCCGCCTCGTCCTCCGCATCCAGCTCTTTCTGCTTCTGCAACAATGGGCGGTCCTCAACCTGGTGCATGATCGTTTCTTCTTGCGCGACGCTCTGTTCTCGCAGTAACCTTGGATTGTCCCCACCGCCCATGGTCACCAGTTGCTCCAGCGTCGAAACCTCGACTGCAGGCTTGGCGATTGCACCATTCGGAGGAGGTTGTTGCATCGGTAGCTCCTTCGTTCCTTTGGCTTCCTGTTCAGTAGGCTTGGTGGCTCCCCCTAACTCCTGCTTCTTCGGAAGGAAACTGGAGTTGATATCTCCAATTCCAACAAAAAAATCGTAGGGAGAAACCTTGATGAGATTAGGGCTCCATCGCCAGACATCTCCGCGGTCGTCGATGATGACCACCATCTTTGTATCTACCGGAAATAACCGCTGGAGATTCTTGGCCGTCAGGCTGCCGCTTTCGTCGCGGCTGAGGATGCGATCACCAAAGAGCTTACGGTCCGGATCTATAATGCCAGCTATATGTTGCGCGTAGGCTCTAGTACCCATGGTGTAAATGTGCAACTCGAAAAGCTCCGAGACATTCTGCAAGAACGACTCGAGCCCAGGTCGCAGCTTGACGTAGTACCAGCAACCGCGCATGCCAGGACCGTCATCAACTAATTGAAAAGCTCGCACGTCGCTCAGAGCTTCGTGATTAGGATTGTCCTTGTCTTCCATCCATTCTCCGACAGTAGGATCAACTGTGGCATGGATAATAGTCTGATCCAAATCAACAACCAGAGAGAGCTTCCTATTCGCCAACAGGCGACGCTTCGCATCTTCCTCCACACGCGTCGCTTCCTTTTCGCTTACGGTAAGGGCAGTATTATCATGTACCATCTGAATCGGGGCGCGTGTGGAGTCCATGACCTCAGTATTATATGTCGCCCTGTCATGATGAACAAAATGGTTAGTTCCCGTTATCTCGGCAGTATCCTATACAAATAAGCACAATGTCACTCACTCGGTCATATCCTTTCCACACTCGGCGCAAAGGCCTCCAAATTGAACTTCGTGGGCGCATGGTTCGTCAATCTCCACGACGTCGATACTACAGCGGATATCAGCACCATGTCCAGCAGACACGCATTCTTTTCCCAGATAGAGCGTGCCAATAACTTACGGTGCTTCAATAACATCACCCTTGGCTATCTTCCACTGAACCACTTCACCATCAACGGTCGACTCGAACCTTGTGGGGAATTTGCGCTGAACCTCGACCTTGTTGCCCAGCCCATCACCTTCGGTGACAGTTGTCTGGTAAACATACCAGAACAAGGCCTCATCCCTCTCAACCGTGTCGCCCGGCTTTTTGAGCAGCGACGTGACGGTGATCGGGTAATGGAGGCTGGGCGGTAACCGAAGAAGCATGCTCTTGTATCGGGCAGGCGAGGTTGCCTCTCGCTATTCTCTTATCCAACCCCGGTAAACCCTTGCCTTCTATAATATAGCTATTATGAGAAGGAAGGACGATCCCCAGGGCGATTCCGATCGCGAGCGAAACAGGTATGCCTGACCGCTAGGGATCCATACCCGAAGCGCCCAGCAAAAGAGAGGAAATTCCAACGACGGAACGTGTATAGAGGACGCAAAAGTAGAGAGTTTTGTTTACAAGACGTATGTCGCAGGATGCGCCAGAGAAAACCCGACCTCACGGACGTAGAGGATGGGAAGCAATGTAGCTCAGACGATTGCCACGAGATGACGCGACCCAAAAGCAATACAGAAACAGGCTTCCTTCCAACTCTAGACTTGAAATTGATGGCGCAGAAAACGTGAGACTTATTATTCAATGCGATGAAGCTTGTTTCCTGTGGAAATTAGGGGTAAAAGAGAAGATGATGGGATGAGAGAAAGGAAACGTTGGTTGGTGATGGATGAAAGAAATGGCTGTTGTTGCAAGGCAAGACCAAGAACGGCCGGAAAGCCAAGGCAACAAAGCGAGGCTCATCCAAGTCCGTCAAAGAGTCGTGTGGCCGAGCGGGGGCGGCAAATGCCTGATTGGGTCTAGCCTACATAGCTTCTGACCCAGACCAAACATGAGATGACGAAGGATCCAGCGTATGCTTTGCTGCAGCTACTAGGTACTTAATTTTATAGGTAAAATCCCGGCATAGTAATCAACTTAGACAAAAATCAGTTGTCCATTACAGGTGTGAGATATCCATTAAGCAGAACAATGAATTGCAGGTATCTGCATGAAAGACTCGATCTGTTCATCTTCCTGCAGCGAATCCCAGGCATGTAGAGACTTGAAAAACAAACTAAGCTACCGCAATGAAGCTATATACGTATCGTCGTTCTGTCATAGTTGGTATAGCGCGGCGGCTGCAAACAGACACACATTACTTGGCCTTAGCCAGACCAACCGCGTTGTTACCAAGATCATAGACGCTGTACCACTTCCGCAGGAAAGCGTCTCCCAGGATGGCAAGGGGACCAACAGGCTCGGGGAAGTCCATCCCCATAAAGGAGCTGATGCAGGAGCCCTGGACCTCTAGGGTGTAGTCATAGGGGCCAATGGTGAAGTTATGACCAGCCAAGGTGAAGGTGAGATCGGGCAGGGAGTCACGCTTGTCACATTCAATAGAATATTGACCAGTGAAGCCCTTCTTAGCACCAATCTCCTTGTTGCTAAAGAAAAGAAGTCAGCTCAAGCAAAAAATTTTGATGATAACACATTTTGACAACTTACAGCAGGTCAGCAAGAGTGGACGGGAGGGCAATAAGAGAAGTGCCGGTGTCGAGAATGATACCGGTGTTCTCAAGCTCAGCGACGTTGTCACCAAGAGCAATGGCATCGAAATCAACCTCCCAGTACGCCTTTCGGCGGAGAGGAATCTTGGTCAATTCACCGGTGTAGTGGTTCTTGTCAACTCCGCCGAAGGAGGCCTCGGAGTTGTCGCCTTCCTTGTTCGTGTCTCCCAGGTAGAAGGCGAAGACGGGCTCGTCCAGAAGTCCCTGCTTCAGCATGTTATAGAAAGGAGGAACAATCTTGTTGACGGAGATGGTGTCGTAGCCCAATCCGAGAATACCGTCAAACCGGCCAAAGGCAAAAGCAAGACCAGGCTCATTGGTGGCCTCAGCAAAGTCCTGCTCCACAACCTTCAAATCACCAATTTGGAGTGTGTCCTGAGACACAAACCCGCTGAGCTCGCCGGATCCGTACTTGATGGCAAACTCGGTGCCATTCGCCTTGTAGGTGGATGAGGCAGAAGAATCGTACTTGCTGTGCAGAAAGCAGGCGATAGAGCTACAGTCTGAACCAGGGACCCACAGGTTCGAGCTACCAGTGTCAAGGACAACCTTGAACTTCTGCGGGGGAGTGCCAAGTGAAATCTCGGAGAAGTCTATAAGAAGAGTGTTAGTGATTACTGCAGGAGACTACTGCTGCTCAGCTCTGACGCTCACATTGTGCGTTCAAAAAGTTATCAACCAAGACGTCGTGGCGGCTCATATCATTGAGCGAGTTTTCCTCCAGGAGCTCCTGATGGACATTGGGACGGATACCCATGTATTTCTGACCCAGGGCGCGAACATGAGCGTCAATGTTATGGGTGTACTGCAGCTTTTCATTAGCCCTCCTCGGTCGTCCAGTGTGTCATTTCGAAATCATGAGATAATTGAGGGGCTTTCAAGGTCACTTACAAGCTGTTCATCTAGAGGGACCTTGTTAAGCTTCAGTTTGTGGACAGCAGCCGAGGCGGAGCCCAACAGCACAGAGGCTGTGAGCAAGGAGGTAGACTTCATGACTGGTAAACGTGCGGGAACAATAATCTATAAAGAGAACGGACTGAAAACAACAGAAAGAACGTATAATCTTCGATGGTGGAGACGATGAAGTGAGAAGAGAGAGATGGTTAAGAGATGAAGAGTTGGTACGAAGTAGGCAGTTAAGGTAGATGGAACGGGAGCTGACGCCTGGGAAGTGGAGGTGATGCGGATGACTGGTTGCGGAGCTACGCCCCTGCTTTGGATCCGCAAATCAACGTGATTCAACTGCGTCACCAGGGCTGGGGAGGGGATCGTCACGGGAGTCGGATCAATTGATAAGCACTTCCGGCCTGGTTGCTACATACGTACGACGGCCAGGTACGGCCCTTGATACCAAGAACAACCCATCATGTTTCTCTCTTGAACTTGCAGCTCTGATGGTGACTTAGTGGTCATGTTATCTCCCAATAGATGTCATATATTTTCCATTGCCGTATCTGCGAGTTGACTAGTTCTGTACTTGTTACTGTAATATGCTTGATGATGTAACTCCAGTTCTCAGCGCTGGTGCCTGCTTACTTGGTAAGCCAATCTTGGCGTCAGCGAAGGTACACATCTTGTTTTGTCCACGAAGAGGTGGCGGATGCTAAAGTAGGCACTTGTGTGTACTGTACTACTATCTACTGGCAAAAGATTAGTATCCTGGAGTAATGTTCAGGTTCTCCAAAAAATGCATCTTTCGCTGTACTACATGTAGATTGCCTAATGTTGAGCGTTCAATCCATAATTATTCTTTCGCCTGGCACGGGTCCTGTTTCCACATCATATCTACCTATCATGGTACATAATCTACCGGTAGAATTCGAGCCTGTAACGCAATAGTTAGAACTGGTGGTGAGACAGATTTGAATGCAGGGAAGAGCATACCTGTCCGCTTCTTGGCCGGTCTTGACCTGAGCAGCATAGGCATCCTCGAGGTCAGACTGGATGATATTGTAGCGGTTCTTGCGAACAGCACGTAGTCCAGCTTCCTGCATGATGGCGGCAATAACAGCACCAGAGAGTGGCTCGTTTCGTACGATGAGTGAATCCAGATCGACCTCTGGAGACAAAGACATCTTTGATGCGATAGTGGTAAAAATCAGTCGACGCTCCCGTCGGTCACGCAGCGACGGAAACTCAATCTTACGATCCAGACGACCTGGACGTAAGAGGGCCGGATCCAGAGTATCCGCTCGGTTGGTGGCCATGATGACCTTCACATTGCTTGTCTGCTCGAAGCCGTCCATCTGATTGAGGAGCTCAAGCAGGATACGCTGAACTTCACGATCGGCACCAGTCTGCGCATCGAATCGTTTGGTAGCAATTGCATCGATTTCGTCAATGAAGATAATAGCGGGTGAGTTCTCACGAGCCATTCTGAACACGTCACGGACCATGCGAGGACCTTCTCCCAAATATTTCTGGACAAACTCCGAGCCGTTCACACGAATGAAGCTGGCAGTTGTGCTGTTTGCCACAGCTTTGACCAACATCGTCTTACCAGTACCGGGAGGGCCGTAAAGTAGAACACCACGAGGCGGATCAATACCTTGAGTAGCGTAAGCAAACCAGCATTAGACATTGCCCTCGATGTCTCCGACTCACCAATCTGTTTGTAAAGGTCGAAATGCGTCAAGGGTAGCTCGACAGCCTCCCTAATCTCCTGCTTCTGCATGTCCAATCCACCGACGTCGGCGTAAGTGACATCTGGCTTTTCGTTCTCACCGAGCATGGCAATGGACGAATCTGCCTCCGGAGGCAGGATATCGACAAGGGCATTGGAATGGCGGTGCAGGGCGACCGAGGAGGATGGCTTGAGCTTCTCGCGATCAAGTGTGGAAAGGATGCGCACGACATAATTCGAGCCAGTTGACGACTGCACGATACCGGTGCTAGGGAATCTCAGTCAGTATACCTCCTTTCATTATCCTCTTGATGCCATACTTCTGATCGATAGCTTCCATAAATTGTCCGATAACGAGAGGCACGCTCTGTATCCGTTTGATCTCCTCCTGCGCACGGACGAGCTCTCGCTTCAAACTCCTGCAATCAGACGGATCATTTAGCTGCTGCAGTTGTTGATAATAATACAGAGTATGGGTTGTGACTTACCTTTGTTCATCCTTAATGTACTCTTCTTGAAGCTGGATGTATCTGCTTTGGGTTATTACCTGATGATAACAGATCTGAGTCTCACGGAAGGTGTCTTACTCTAAGTGTCTTTGAAGTCTCTTCAGAGTTGCATACTCATCACCTCCATCTGCATCTGTGCCTTCGAGCGAGTCTATATTAGGGATGGTATCGAATGGCGCCGACTTGCTAGGCGTGACGTTGGTCGCCGAGCTCTCCACGGCGACGTCTCCCATTATGAACGAAGGAAGGCGTCTGAAGTATGGGTGTGGGCGGCTGCAGGAGTTGCTTGAAAGTTCTGAGGAAAAGAAACTGTAAGGACAAGTCTTGCGTCAAATATAAAGGGGCGTTGCTGGTGTATTGAGTTCGTCGTCTCGGTTGGACCTTTCGTATGAATAATATTGAAGGCCGGCTCCCATACCACCAGCAGCTCAAGCTGTAGTCACGTGGTTATGTAGCTTGGCGCCGCCAGAGAGCTATCGAACATGTGGGAATCCGATCTCATCAAGTTCTTAATTCATCTTTTTGCGTATACCTAAGTTCTTAAAAGCAGATATGTTTACTGCATATGTATCTGTATTGTCCATTTCGCACTCGGGCCTCTTTATACGCAGGATTATGGCCATTTTGTTCATCCCAGATACCTCACTAAAGCTATATATAAATCAGGATGCTCAGCGTCCAGCAATAAGCGAAAATCTACTGGAATATGCAAATTTACATGTCTTCAACCTCAAGGTAACTTGGCCATCTGCAATAAAGCCATGGCAGGACCAAAGCTCTTTCTGCTTGTCGGTCCTCAAGATACTCGAAGCAATTCAAACAGCCTAACCGCCTGCAGCACTGTCTTCAAGTGCCAAAAAATGTAATTCCGTGTGCTAAGACTTGAGACCCACAACGTCCCTATGTGTATATTCCTTGAATGCTAAGGTATGTTTGCACATAGACTTTCAGCTAATGACCGTCGAAGGCGTGGCATGAGATCGAAGTGCAACTAGCAAACACATTCATGAACAAAGTTGTACCTGAAGGATCTGCCTGCAAAACTCACAATGACTTACAATTGCGCACAAGTCAAATGTTCACAGACTGCAATACTATCGGGTATCTATGAGATAGGCGCCCATCGAAAAGCGGTAGTGGAATGATTATTACTGCTAGTAGTACTCCGTACTGTAGCCCGGGAGGGCACTCTTGTTACACAATTGCTGTCATTTGAAATGTCTAGATAGGCGAGAATGAAACCGATCATGCCTATCAGTGCCGAAAGAATTGTACCTTGAAGTAGAGTACGGAGTATAGGAGCCAAGTCAAAGTCGAAAGACGATATCATGGACCCGGCGCTGGGTATTGTCATGGATCGGATGCGCTTCCTTGAGTGGGGTTACCATGGAAATGGATCAAGGCGTGTACGTAGCAGGTAGCATCGGGATGATCAACCTCGTAGGGGAAATGCACTCATTTACTTAACAGTCGACACCTGGATACATGACTATGTT
The DNA here is from genome assembly GCF_001445615.1 of Aspergillus lentulus. Classification (NCBI taxonomy): domain Eukaryota; kingdom Fungi; phylum Ascomycota; class Eurotiomycetes; order Eurotiales; family Aspergillaceae; genus Aspergillus; species Aspergillus lentulus. The sequence continues at coordinate 1,118,359 of NW_028322122.1, forward strand.
CTGACCAGTCACCTTGCTAAAAATTGCGCAAATAACGACGTATGACCATTATTTTCGGCATCTTTCAGGCCAACTAGGGTTATTAGTATTCTCATTCCCCGAAGTATAAGTATTGAGTTACTGTTCTTCGCTCTGCGTCTCATCGTTCTCCTTTGTCCTTCACCTCATTATATCGTATCTTGCTGGCTATAGCACCGTTTCTCCCAAGTTGACTGGAAGTCGATACCAGCTGCTGGTTATCATGCGTCTTCTTTGACCTCCCATCAACTTCGCCCTATGACAACCGCCTCTATGATTGTCATAACAGCCCCACCAACTGGAGTTTGCTGAAACTCCTAGTCATACTCTGTATACGTTGTGGTCATGTATCCCGGGAGGACCAAGACCTAGCAATTTGCATGAGCGATGTGCACAGCCAGCGCATGACATTTAGGATCATTTGTGTCTCCAATACCAAGTGCTGCCATGGTGCTGAAAAGGAGACTGATAGAAAGCACTCTGGATATCCAGCAACAACCTTGAGTGATCAAGTCTCAGTGCTACAAATTTACAACAACCTTGGCAAAATATTAACGCCTATCTTGCTCCTATTCCTGATCGGGTGCTAACTAACCCAAATATGGCGGCAACAGGATTAAGGGACACTTCCGATGAAGTCAAAACCTTAAAGAACGGTGGACCTGGCAGGAGATGAATCAATGAATTCGACTTGGGAGTTCTTACTCCAGAGCATATCACTTTCTTTTAATTAGTTTCAAGAAAAGTGTCGGTGCAATCCTTAAGTGCTGGAGCAGAAGATCTTGGTCATAGCTGGAGTCTCTGGACGGCCGGAAGAGGAACAGCGGCATTCCACATGATGTGCTTATCTAATCAGACCAGTGGCATTATTGCACACTGATCCGTTCGTTGCTTGTTTCTCGCTGCTTCCCTTCTGCCGTTTTGTTCGACCCCCTTTTGCCGACTAACTGACTGGCCTCTCTTCCGTTGCTGCTGCTGGTAAAATAACCTACTGGAAGACTAAGGTACCCCCAGTACCCGTACGTACCTCTCTTTGTCTGTTTTCAATATCGTCCCTTCCATTTCTCTTATCTTTGGACTGCTACTGCTGCACACTCCTCTTACGCTTGTTCCATTCTTGTCTTCCCACGCCTCCACTTTGTCTGCCTTTTCAAGCGGCCCCCCTTCCCCTCATCGAAATACAGGAAGGAATTTCATTAGAATAAAATAAAATTACGGCTCTCCTGTTCACTGCTTTACTTGGATCTGGTACGTTCAATACTAGACCACCCACCCACTTGTCTTATGCCATTGGATTGTGCCTGCTTCTGTCCAGAGCACACTTCACATGTGTCGCCACGCACTACTGGCCATCCAATCTGGCCATTCTTCGGGACCAGTCACACACGTTGCAATCCCCATCCTGTGGTGCTCATAGTTCCAGCGCTTCTTTGGCTTATTATTCTGTCTTATTGACTAAAGTCATCATTACTCTTGTATTTTGTTGTTACCGTTTTTTATTTATCCTGGTGTTATAGCTTAGCTGCTTCTTTACTTACACTGATGGTTGAGCCTCTGACAGTTTCCATCCCTGTTTTCTGCCTTTGCGCTCCGGCGCCTGGAATCCCGTGACTTCCCATCGTCCTCCTTGCACTCTCTCAAGCCTCTCAACCGCTGCTATTTCGGGACCGGTGTAATCGTACGCTTACGAGTCGGCATCTAAGTTATCCAGCCTTGTCGGTATGTACAAAATCTTTGCGCTATTTTTATTCCTTCAGTACCGATCTTGTTCCGTCTCTTCATTACTTGCAGCTCTTGGTGTCGAATGTCTCCGATAACTCTGTTCTGTGTGGTCGTTGCTTCTCAAATGCCCGTGTCGCAGACTCAAAAGCGCGACTCAACCACACCACCGACGCGTCTATAGCCCCCCACCTTGCCCTTTCTGTGATGCCTTTAGTCAATAGTTGCCTCATCTGTTGCATCATTGATTTCCATGTTGATTTCGTCGCGAGTCCGACAGTTGCTTATTAATGATGACCAAGCCTGTTCTGTGCGTGTGTCACATTCACTGACGATCATCGCCTTGCAGATGGGTTGGTAAGACCACACGACATGAATGCCTGGCTAGCCGACGCCTCGAACCTCCAGAGCCATGACAATGGTGCCTTTAATCAAACAACAATAGATCCATCTACAGCATTTCTCCATGCATCGCCCACGCCGCCAGACCCGAATCAGTTCCAGCGCATGTTCAACGGAGTGCCGCGAAATGCTTCCCCCGGATTCCACAACCCTAACCAGGTGATTCCATCTAAGAGATCGCGACCAGAGGATGGTCTCTCAATGTCACCCAGGCAAGCGCCTGGCGGGCTTTCTGTATCGCGATCTCAGACGCCTCATCAAGTGCCTTACCCTGGTTACCAGGGGCCTGCGAACGGCGCCCAGCAATTCCCTTCCCATGCCGCGCCGTACCAACATTTCCAGCAAGGGACTCCGACCAATGTCACTCAGTCCCCCATCATGCAAGACTTTGACCAGCACGGTGTGCAGCGACTGGGAACTGCCTCTCCTAGCCCATTCTCGCCCGCTGGCCCCCATGTCGGGCCTCATATGTCCCCGTCGCAATCAGATCATCCGAGTAGAGTCAACACACCGCAAAACAATTCGTTTATTCAAGGTCAACCTTTCCCTCAAGGGATGGGCCCGCAATTTGCACCCGCTCCTACGATGACTTCCGCTGCTGTGCAAGCGCCCATGCAAGCGAATTTTAGCAGTATGCCGCAATATCAGCAAGCGATGGCCGTTCAACAGCAGCGACTGCACGCATTGCAGATGCAGAGCCAAGGTCGTCCTATGAATATGAATCCTGCGATGGCAGGACGCCCCGTGGCAGCGGGAATGAACGCGATGGCAAATCCTCAGCAAATGGCGGCCATCAGGCAAATGCAGCAAAACATGGCGAAACCACCCAATCCTGAGGGCTTTATGAGGTCGTTGCAGAAATTTATGATGTCGCGCAATCTGCCTTTGGATCCGAATCCCATAGTTTGTGGTCGCCCTATCAACCTGGTCCAGCTCTATGCGACGGTCATGAAGCTGGGTGGGTCAAAGAAGGTAAGCGCTGCAAACATGTGGCCTGTAATAGCCCAACAGCTTCAGTTCCCTCCGATGCAATTTCCTATGGCTGTACAGGAGATTCGGGAGCATTATCAAAGGAATCTCGCTGCGTACGAACAGGCTTTCCTCAGCACGCAGCAGAAGCAATTTGCCGATCAAATGCAGGCAAACTCACTGCCGCGACAGCCAAGCGATCCTTCGGCTCTCCAGTTTCAGTCGCCAACAGTCAAACAGGGCCAAGGATTCGAAGTACCTCAACCAGTTGGTGCCTCTCCTGGTAGCATGTCGGTAGCAAACAATGCGCAGCAAAACATTCCAAATGGCTTCGCGACCCCGACCCAAGTCAAAGCGTCGAACAGACAACAACAGCATCGACTAAGTGTATCTCGCCAGTCTCAGCCTCCAGCAACCCCGCAGGATTCTACGGGCCAGTTACCAAACCAGTCCCCTGCGCAGTCAACAAAACCTCTTGTGGGAACACCGGGAAAGTCGGCGAAGACATTAGAGCAACCCTCTGATCAACCTTTGAAACATCCGATACAAGACCCTTTCAAACCAATGGTTTTGCCGGAGAGCAACTTGCATGGTCCGATAGCTTTGGATGAAATGTACCAGCTTGGGGAAGAATTAACTAGGTTGAAACCAAACGTGCCTTCCTTCGCCGAGCTTGGTGTCATTGACATTCACGCGCTCACAATGAGCATCAAGTCTGGTATTCATGCGGAGATGCGCCTGGCGCTGGATACTCTTGTATCCCTCTCTTGTGAACCAGCCGTCCAAATCTCGCTCGATAATTGTGAAGATCTGATTGATAGTTTGATCGAATGTGCCGAGGACCAAGCTGATCTCCTTGCTGAACACGCCGTGGAGGTTTCGGATGTGATGTTACTGCCCTCGTACGAGGAGGTTACTCGTGGATGTCAAGCGGAATGGACTTCTCTTGCCGACGTCCCTGAGTTTGGAAGCCTTGAATATGAGCTCGACCGGGCTGTTGACAGACTTATCTGCGTCACCACAATATTGCGGAATCTTTCCTTCACTGAGTCGAACTTTGGATTATTATCGACTGCCCCCGTTGTACAGTTCATATCAACCATTATCCGATACTTAGGGACTCGAAACATGCTTCTTCGAACCCATCAGAACACATTGGATTTCATGAAGGACGCTGTCATCTATTTGAGCAATTTGGCACATGTGATTCAATTACCAAGCAAAGAGGAGGCCCTTTGTCTATTGCACTTTCTTTTGTCTTTTGCTCCATTTCCGCCTCCAACGTTGGGTGCGGACGGAGTCATGTTTACATCCTACAACGCCTCGATTCACAAATACACACCCGCCGCCGTCGACAGCTTGGCTAAGCTTCTGGCCAGAGATGACCCCAACAGGACATTTTTCAAAGCAATATTCTCCAGTGATGGAGCACCCGGTTCGCAGCATGAATTGCTGACCCGTGCTTTCGGACTAGCTATTTGTCCAGTCCCCGATCAATTGCGGAAACATCTGGCCATAGCGGACGCCCGCAAGGTATTCCTCATGCAGGGATTATTGGCAGCCGACATTCTTTCTTCGTTTGCTGATGGTACCTTGGCGAAACAATGGCTTGAATCGATCGACGGGTTTGCTATTCATCTTCTGCGGCTCTCATGTTTGCTGAGCACTGAACGTGTCCCTCCCCCTAGTACCAATTCTCGCCAGTCCCATGCTGCCCGAGGCCAGGCGGAGGCAGAGGCCTCCGCTTATAGTTCTATCATCAATCGAGGTCTAACAATACTGTGTCGACTAGCGGAGAAGTCGAAGCTCGCTGACAATAGTTCCGCGCGGAAATTTCCGTCTGGAATCATCCCGAAGAAAGAGAGCCTACTTGGTGCATTGTTGATGCCCAATGTTGATCCTGGCGTTGTTCGGCAACTGATCTCTTATGCTCGTTTAGCCGAGTAACATTGTGTCAAACCCTAATGGAATACTCTGCCGCTTCTTACTCTCTGCCTGCTTCAAACTCCCTTTTCTTGGATATTCAAGCGACCGCAGCGGGCTTACCATCTCCAAAGCCAGTCTTGTTCATTCTCGTCATGCCTCTTCTGATCTCAATGAGGACTCACTCATACCTGTTCCATGTCTTTTTGTATCTGTTCGGCGCCGGTGGGAGAAATATTGTGGGGCGTGACTGTGTATCATTCTGTCTATCACTGTAAAATACCCTCGGGCAAAAGAATCATTCATGATGTCTATATGGGTAAATACACCATCGATTGTCATCATTTCGAAGCATTCATCCTCCATCGTAACGACCTACAGATGCCTGGTTCTCTTCGCTTTACATTAAAGGAGACGAGACGACAAGCTTCTCCGTAGGAAAATTGTTCATCATTTTCAACATGGAACTGAAATGACACTGTAGAATATATTAAGGGCCTCGCCTGAGCTCCCCACGGATACTAGATGCCGAACCTGCTTTTACGTGTCACAATTGATTACTTCCAGATGCAAATGTCTTTTCACCTGATTTGTCTGGACAATTGGACCTGTACTAAAGTGTCAAGTACAAATAGCCACTCAACCGAGAAATGGCAGAGATGAGATCTGATGCGGAAAGGATAGAAAGAGGACAACAACCCCAGAGTACAGCAGAAGCCAGAGCCTTCAATGACAGCAATGAGAAACCCGCAACACGGACACCGGCAAGAGAATCGTACAATGCAAAAACGGACATGAAACGATATACGAATGAAATGACGATCCAAAGACAGTGAAAGGCGATAAACAAGTAGACCGTTCATGTAACCATCAAAGATTCACTTTCTGCTCATCTTGCATTCTCCATGGGCTCCTTTCCTGCGCATAACACATTTCACTTCCCTTCTTCGGTCTTTTTGGTAGTGCTTTGCAGTAGAAGCTTGAAATAGCTTTTTTTAGTGGGATATGTAAATTGGTAGTCGATTATCGAGTAGATGATTGATGATAGATATAGGGTAGGAAAGGGTAATCGTTCATGCTGAAAGAGCTGATAGGTCCCTGCTTAAAAGTTACGCTCCAGAAGGAACTTTTGAATCTCAGGCTTCCGCCAACCCTACATGATGGTATCAATTAGCAACCGCATTGATAAAGGAGGAAAAAAGCTCTGGACGGCGCGAGGCATGTGCCCTGGCATACCTTGACAATAATATGGCCATTGAGGCGGTTGATAGTGACGTCCGGGCTTTTCGGCGCACGCGGGTCGCCGCTTTCCAGACCGAGATACCGTGCAAGGTCGCTCCTCAACGCTTCGAGATCACCTTCCGTCTTCTGAATCTTGGTCTGCTGCTTGGTACCACCGGCTTTTGTGACGAGGTATACGGGGAGCTGGTTTGATGCTGTGCGACGAATGAAATATGGGAGGTTTGTGAGTTGCAGATTTGCACCAGGAGGAGGAACGGCTCCTGTTGTTGCGGAAGGGGTTTCTTTCAGAGTCTGGGATTGCCGTTTAAGCTGAACCAGGAACGTGCGAGACTGATGGGCGGAAGGCTTTGATTTGGAGTGTTGAGCGGATCTCAATGAGTGAACTGCAGTAACACATGTCAGTACGATCACGTCCAGTATGATTCCCACGTCTGCTTCTCTGTTTTTGTTCATGTTTTTGGCTATAGCTCGCTTATGGATAGAATGCATGGGATAGGCGGATTCGACAGAGACTTACGAGAAGAGATTGATCTAGACTGTGAAGATAATGTGGAGAAAGAGCTACATGTCCTCGATGAAGTGACGAACTGTGAAGCATTGAGGAAGAGGGGAGCTGTCGACTGCTTGCGAACGGCCGAGCAGACCGGCAGAGACTGCAGGAAAGATGCCATCGGCTGTGGATATGGGAAAAAGGGGCCTGCAATGGATGAAACTCTGGCAACCCCAAAGCGTGGATGTGATGAAGAGCCCCGACCACAAATGGGTTCTATCACAGGGGATGTGAAGGCGACGTACGATCGAAGAGAGGTCCTACAGAAATGTCAAGCATCATCCTACAACATACGATTTCTTGCGTTCTGAGCGGAGACCTGCTACTAATCCCAAAAGGGGATAGCCCGCCCACCAGCCCTCCCGCCCACATTTTCGCCAGCGCAAAGAAACCGCCGCACACTTACTTTGGCACGGGACGAAAGAAGAGACACAGAGAGAGAGAGACTTCCAACACAGTCCTCGCTGCTGTTCCTCCACTTCATATAACCCGCCCTTTCCTCTCTTACTGCTGTCAATTCTACACCGACATGGCAGCCAACGTCCCCCCTTCCGCTGAGACTCTTCTCAGTGGTGCCGCGGCCCACCCTCCCAAGACCGCTGAAGAAATCGCCAACCAATACAACCTGCTTCCCAAGTTGATCCCCTATCTCGACCGTCACCTCGTCTTTCCCCTGCTTGAATTCAGCTCGGGCCAAGATGACGAGAAGGAAGTTGTCCGTGCGAAGTATGAGCTTTTGAAGCACACGAACATGACCGACTATGTTGCCAATCTCTGGAAGGAAATCAACAACTCCGACGACATTCCCGATGAGTTCGTGAAGAAGCGGGAGGAGGTTCTCGCCAAGTTGCAACAGTACGAGGAGGAGAGCGCGAAGATCACTCAGCTGTTGCAGGATGAGAGCGTCGTGGCCAACCTGCGAAGTGACAAGGTCGCCAACTTGAAGTTCCTCGAGGAACAGCACGGAGTGACCATTGAAATGGTCAACAGCCTTTACGATTACGGCCGGTTCCAGTACAGCTGCGGCAGCTACGGTAATGCCGCAGAGCTTCTCTATCAGTTCCGTGTTCTTTCGACGGATAACGACAAGGTTGCCTCCGCTACATGGGGTAAATTCGCTTCGGAGATCCTCACTACCAGCTGGGAGGCTGCGATGGAGGAAGTCCAGAAGGTCAAAGACTCGATCGAAACCCGTCTATTCAACAACCCTCTGGGTCAGCTCCAGAACCGCTCCTGGCTGATTCACTGGTCTCTTTTCCCCTTCTTCAACCACGACCCCGCTCGCGATGTCCTGACCGATCTCTTCTTCTCCCCCGCCTACATCAACACCATCCAGACCAATTGCCCCTGGATCCTGCGGTACCTTGCCGCGGCAGTCATCACCAACCGTAACCGCGCACACAAAAGCAGCAGTGTATACCAGAAGCAATTGAAGGACTTGATCCGCGTGGTGCGCCAGGAGGGTTATGAGTACAACGACCCTATCACCGACTTCGTCAAGGCTCTCTACGTTGATTTCGATTTCGAAGAGGCTCAGAAGAAGCTGGGCGAGGCCGAGGATGTGCTCCGGAGCGACTTTTTCCTTGTTTCCACCGCTGATGCCTTTGTCGAGGCTGCCCGGCACTTGATCTCCGAGAGCTACTGCAAGATCCACCAGCGGATTGATATCAAGTATGTGACAGTATCCTGAAATTTAGGGACCTGGCGACGGATAACTGACATTGGAAACTAGGGATCTTTCCACCCGTCTCGGCCTGAATCAGGATGAGGGCGAGAAGTGGATTGTCAACCTGATCCGCGACACACGTGTTGATGCCAAGATCGACTACAAGGAGGGCACCGTGATCATGAACCACCCTCCCCAGTCTGTGTACCAGCAGGTCATCGAGAAGACCAAGGGTGCTTTCTTCCGGACACAAGTGCTGAGGTTCGTTCCACTTATTGTATCCACACGACTGACAACTTACTGATTCTTAATTCTCTCACAGCGCGGCTGTTGCGAAATAAAGTAAAGAATTCGATTTACGCCCCGAAAACAAAATTCATCCTTTTTCCTTCCTCCGAATGGTTCTGTTCATGTTAAAAATCCCCACGACCTGTGGGTTTCTCGTGTGATGGGACCAAGCAGAGTGGCATCAGGCTGGCGTTCAGGTGGTCCACTTTTCATGTTCCCCGTAATTCCTCCTCCTTTCTATTTTATGTTGTCAGAGTTTTAGATATCTCTCTTGGGCCTCCTGCTTGACTCTCTATGTGTTTCTGTGATGATGAGAAAAGAAAATGAGCGGCCGTTGATTGAGTCTTTGACATTTCTAAGGGTTTAGAAGCGACGGAAGAACCGAAAGGGAAGCCAGCTGGAGTCCGTGTTCCGGGACTCTAGGATTCTACGTCGGAGCCGGGCGAATGACCGATTGTAACGATTGATGAGAGTCATATTGTCTCGCACGGTCTCAGAGCTTTGTGCTATGTTGATTGATCCATTGATATGCTGTTACGAATGGTCTATAGACAGATGAGTGAAATTCAGTATCGACCTTCCGGTTACCTCATGTCATTCCTGTATTCATTCATTGCCTATTGCCTTATCAGCAGGCTAAACGGCGCCGATGACGCTGAACAATGAGACTGCCTATGAAGAAGGATGTCTCGTGGATTATTTGTAGCGATCAAGAGGCCATTGGAGAACATCTCTAGGACCAAAGAAGGCGATCCATATCAAAGCCAAAGCAACCCGAAAAAATGAATTGTAGTCGAGGCCAGTTATTGATACATGGCCCGATTTCAAATCTCAAGAGTTGTTCAAACAAAAGACGGATTCGACATAACGCTTGCAGCGAAAACGACGGTCTTGATCAAAACAAAATAGTAGTACGTGAAAAATGGACTGGCGCGCTCCGATGGGTATATGGTGAAAAAGCAAAAGCCAGGAGACAATCAAAGGAATACGCTCGAAGATATCACTGGCTCTAAATCGGTGAAAATCTATTGTCAATCAAATGACTTGGAATCATCGCCCACGCCGCCCTCCGTGGTCAACGGGCTGCCTGCGATGCCCAAAGGCGCGCACCGGTACTATCTCGTTGATATACGGCTCTGACTCCCTGCAGGAATGGGGTGTAAGGATATCTCCCGTCATTCGAAGGGATTCCTGCCGTTCGTACTCTCGTGACATGATGGCCAGATCATTGATTTGTTCCTGTGTGATCCTGTTAGCGACACGGCAGTAGGAAAGCAGTGCTAGAAGGGAGCAGAGACCCGTGTCAAAGGCATGCCATTGATGAGATAGCCGTCGCGCCCCTGTTTGTATCAATCTCGCGGGTTAGGCAGACTCTTCCCATTTATCACGTTTCGCCAACTAAGTGATCGTTTACCTGGTAAGTATAGGGTCTGACAGTTGCCGATGGTCCAAGGAAATACTGAATATGGCCCAGCACAATGTGTCTTGAGAGACCATAGCCTGGGAGCCAATATTGCTGGACCTGTGACATCTTCGTAAGCGTTTTGTCGTTCTAGAGTGCACGCTTGGAGGTATATAAGCTTGGTTGGATGCTCGCGTAGGATGGCGGTTTAGGAAAGGTGATGATGGCACGAAACAGGTACATGAATGGACGATGAGTGTATATATAACCCCAGACCGACTCTACTCATGTAAGGGATAACGGCGAGATAAATACGAAGATCATCTGCATGAGTTCGAAGGAATTGATTGAGGTTCGAAATGTTCAGCTGCAATATACGATCATACTCGCTTAGTGAAGCTGATCAGCATTCCCATTTGCAACCACTATAGAATCTTCCAGACGAGATCACACTCACAGTTAGTCCAGAACTTCAAAGGAGTATCCATCACGAGCAGAGTGATAAGATGGCTGGAAAGCCAATTTGGTCCATTGTGCTCATCGGATCCCGGAAGGGACCGCCTCACTCTTTGAGAGGACGAGATTCAACCCCTTTTCGCACCGGTAAAACAAAAGTGAGGCTTGACTTTGACGAAGACTAATACCGTTCGCAAATCGAAGCCAGCTGCACCCATGCCATGCGCTCCTAGGCCGCTGCGCCCAGGGCCAGGTCCTATTCCTTAATCGTGCGTCCCAATTTCAAGATCCTTGGACTAGATTGCGGTGAACATGCGGCACCAAATTGGTCTGTTGGGATGTTGTCGTGGCTCCATGCGCTGACATCCTAGGACAAGTCCAGGTAGTAGAATATTTTATCAATAACATTCCGAAACTTTCTTTTAAACTTTCCCCAGCTCAATGAGGGCGCTTAGTATTCCGAGTTTAAATATATCTTAAGATCAGAGAGGGCCGTAAACAGAAGGGGTCCCACTGATCATCGTTGTAAGATCCGAGAGCGATTGATTATCTATGCGTAGTGGATTTGTTGTACAGGCAGGCCTGAGAGCAATTCCACGCTCGACCCATTTCTTTGTATCTGGGAAAAGAGCCAATGCATGTTAGACAAATCAAAGCAGAAAGCTGGATTTTAGGAGGAACTTCACTGTCTCGACTGACACCGACAGTAGGTAACTAAGGTATAGACATGCCGAGTCCAAGAACGCGTGGACCAGTTGGCAACAACTATATTGATCCAGAACCGAGGAGAAGGACACTGCATTATATGCACAAGGCCGATTCAGGAAGCGATGTTTGACGGCTTCCATGCAGTGTCCCCCGCAACTCATATTTATCGATGGCTCCGTCTTGCAACCGGGCCTCCTAAGTTTCGTTCTCGATAAGAATCTGCAGAAACGATCCGAGACCCTTCAGCAACAAAGCAAAATAATACTGATTTTGGATTCGGTGACTGGTCATTCGGGAGTCCATCTCTTCACCAGTCGATTCCTAAGCGCTCATCGATGCAATGTATCAACAAGGATCCGCCCCTGCGGCCTATGAAACTGTCTGAAGCAGAACGTTACAAGTCTTTCCGCTGGGTCTTGGTGATCTCCACCCAGCTAGGTACATGGGAAGAGCCCGTCCGCTGATTTTGTCTGGCTACCTTCCTGCGTAGATGCAGCTACTAACCCACCAATGTGGCCGGAGAGCGACCAGCCAACCATTCCATACCGTGGCCGTTGGGATGCATGGTCAACGACTTCATTTCGGACCACTTCGAGTATGCCACACTGTCACAGTGTCATTGCTGCTTCTAGACTTGCCTTTAACTGATGGCTGTGTGTTCTGGTGCTTCCTGAATGGCTCGGCATGGACCTTGCGCATACCCACCATGGAAGCCCAGGCAGCTATTTCTATAAATGTCTTCACAGACTTGCCCTGACGACCACGGCTTGTACCGAGGGTAACCTTTGACTACGATTTCAACTTCGAGCGCAAGAGGAGAGTCATGGCCTCTTACGTGGAGTTCAAAGAAAGCGAATTCAGTGAGCGTTATTCTGGCTGTGTAAGCCCCAAGGCGGATTGTAGGAATACAATCTCTGATAAGGCTGTTTCACTTGCTCTGGTGATCTTGAGACCTTGATCTTTAAACAACACAACGCACGAGGGATCGGCGAACTGCCTGATACTACTGAAACAAGGCCCAAATATTTCTATATCTCAGACACCGAGGACGATCCTACTTGGAGATCTTTGCAAATGGAACTACCAAGTGGCCCATTGAGCAAACCAGAGGCCCCGGCCTCATTTACAACATCAAGGCAGGAAGTACTGAGCACCTTGCGCTATCCAGGTATCAAGGCGAAGTGCTGTAGTCCAGCCGACAAAGGCATTCTGTCTTCTGTTTCATATCCAAATTGGTTGGAGCGTCAATACTACACCTATCACTCGCCTCACTCAACTGGAATAAGCAATCCAGCTTGCACCGAACATCGATCACTTCGTGACAGCACCTGCTGATCTGTTGAGCTTCATCACGTCCAGACGCTGCTTGATTGACTAGGCTAACTCCCTTCAACAACCTAATAACAATTCACAGACATAGAACAGTATATCACCTCATGACAGTTACATGTAAAGTGACTTACGTTTTGCATTGATCCAATGGCCCTTCAAATTGATACGAAGCAAAGTTGAGGCTTGCATCGTCAAAGCAACAACTCACTTGGACTTGAAGCGTTCTTGATATTCAATGGAAGTATGCCTGCGCCTCAGTTTTCACGCGCCAACCCTTAGCAAGTTAGATTTGGTGTGTGTTATGGAATCGGGCTCTTGTTCCGAGCTGCCTGCTAATTCGTCTCCAGAGCAACCTCAAACAGCATGGATAAGGCTTCAAGTGCAACAAGAGCTTGCTCGAGGCTTTGAGATACTTTGTGACAGTATGTGAACTACATGCTTCACCCCGCCGATCTTTCGGAGACTGTGAAAAGTGAGGCGCTGTGGCGAATCACTCAAAGAAGAAGTCAGCCACACTCATGTGTGCCAACTGAGACAAGAGCAAAGTAAAACGAGAAAGCACCGATTTCTACAGTTAGTTATTCAAGTCAGAACCAGTAGACTGAATTCGAGGGTGAACTTGAGCACAGAACGCAGTATGATCTCAAATCATTATGGTCTATTCATTTCGTAACTCGTCCCGACTATATCTCTTACGGCTCTCATATGGATACAACAATTGTCATGTTTAGGGTAGTCTATTGGGGAGGAACGTAAGGGTGCACGAGCATCTCGCTGAACCTGTAGACATTGTTAGTCGTTGTTTCCACCGAGTATTGGGATTGAGGACTGACTTTTCCAACTTCTCCTTTCCTCTAACTTCCTCAACCAGCAATGGCATCCGGACAACGTTGAAGTCTTCGTAAAGCTCCTCGATTTGCTCAAGGTACTTCTTCTGCATCTTCCTGCGAGCATTGCACTGCTCGCATCCGCTTCCTTCCTTGGGGAACAGAAGCTGGTTGACCACGATGGCATGGGTATCGATACCGTAGCTCGTTAGTTCCTGGATCATACGCTCGGTCTCGTACAGTGACAGGAATTCGGCGATGCAAACACACACGAAGGTGGTCATGTCGGGATTCTTGAACTGCGTATTCACCTCGCTAATAGTCTCCCGCAGAGACTCCATCTTCTGGAGAAGCTCGTCGATGTTCTGTCCGCCTGGGAGGCCGCCACGAGCACCGAGGATCGAGTTCAGCATTGGTCCGAACTGAGACGATAGCTGAGAGAGTTTCGCGAGGGCCTTCTCAAGGACGGTGGGAAACTGAAGGAAACGAAGGGTGTGTCCGGTTGGTGCAGTGTCGAACACAATAACCTCATAAGACAGAGACTTGACTTGCTTCAAGACTTCGGCGAAGGACATAGCCTCGTCAACACCGGGGATCTACGAACATTGATTGTTAGCATGGACACACACTCTCAGTATTGTCACAGGCTGCACATACGCTGAAAGCCAGATCCTGCATCATATTACCCATACCCAGTCCGGCCATGGGATCATCGCCCTGCGACTCCCCGCTAGCGAGGAGATCCTGGATGCTGCCGTTCGGATCAATTTCCATAGCGCTAAGATTGGAGTATCCATCGACCAGCCTGGCCTCCTTTCCGAACTTCTGCCCGAAGGCGTCGCTCAGGTTGTGTGCGGGGTCGGTCGAGATGAGCAGGACGGATTTGCGAACTTTAGCGAGCTGGATCGCGAGCGAGCATGATGTTGTTGTCTTTCCGACACCTCCTTTACCACCAACAAAGATCCATCGCAAGGTCTTCTGGCTGAGAATGGACTGGAGCGTCGGCTCCATGAGATCGTCGCCGTGCACGACCGCAGTTGAAGACATTTTGAGGGATTCGGAAGTTCAGAACCTGGCAAGCAGAAATCTATTGCAACTTAGAGCAGTGAGAAAATGCTCAAAGGCTTTGCGAAGGGTTATTTTGCTTGTTCGGTGAGCAGTGATGGGGTTGAATTTACACGTATTTGCTTCCCCGCAGAGGCCAAAAGTTTTGATTGTGGTGTGTGGAAGCTTCCGAGAAAATGGGCTTGAGATTAATATGAGTCGCAGGAACCTGACTTGAAAGTATCGACAGACAAGCAAGCAAATACAGAAAAACAAAACTATTTACAACTGTCAAAGCACGGTCAAGTGGTAGAACCATCTGGACGCTCCAGCCATCATCGGCGGGGCACGTGCTGGAGCTTTCTGCCTGAGGCCTCAACACCTGTATATTTGGATGATCTCAACTTTACTCGAGGAGATCACATTGAATCGACATAATGGACCTGGTGCCATCTTCATCTACGAGTCCATTGTAATGGCTCTCGGATGTCCAGGAGCAAAAGTTATGTGCCAAATCTCATATTTCGCACAAAAATCAGAAGGTCAACGCCCCACTGAAGGTATACTCCGTATGGAGTACAGCTGTCGGTACTCTCCGAAGCATGAGAAGCGGAGATAGAAAAGGACCCCTTGTGCCAACAGATAGTCATGCTTTATCTACTTCTGAGAAAATTTCCTCATACCTGCTTCTCCAAACCTCATTTTAAATCTACTTGATGGACATTGGAGAAGGCCAGACCCAGTCAACAGACCAATTGGTTAAAGCCACCGACCGTCTTGCCCTCTACCAGAAACAGCTCCTTCAAGCCTCCGGCCCATCACCACAAACCACATCTTCCAGTCGCAGTATCTCAACCGCCGCACAGGTAGCTGGCCAAATGTCTCGCGATCCTATCACCTGCCATGTCCTGAACACCCTGACGGGTACCCCCGCCGCAGATCTCCCCGTAACGCTGACATTCCTCGGGAGCAGCAATGGCAACAACACCAGCCAAAGCCCCGTCACATTCAGCGCAACGACGGACGCAGATGGACGTGTGAAGAATTGGACTGCCACCGCCGCAATAACTACGACGGTTTCGGGGGTGCTTTCATCGCTGCCAACTGCGGATAGCAAGACGAACTGGGCCGTGCGTTTTGAGGTTGGGCCCTGGTATGAAGCGCAGGGGATTGAGAGTTTTTGGCCGGAGGTGGAGGTGAAGTTCACAGTGAAGGGCCGTGGACGGGAGGGAGAGGAGGGTTGGCGCCACTACCATGTGCCGGTGCTGCTGGGGCCTTGGAATTATTCTACTTATCGGGGTTCTTAAAAGGAGGCCGTTGATGGTTATCATGGTTTGATGGTTTGATAGTGGATCGTTAGTCCTCTTTTTTTTTCTTTTTTTCTGATTGTGGAGCGCGCGCAGTGACGTATCTGGAGAAGCTCTAAAATGATGAAACAGGGACTACCAGAGGTACTCCGTCCGTACTCCGTATATCTTTAAAATGGGGTAGTCTAAATGCTGCAATTGAATATGTACTTCTAATGAACCGGAATTGACAATTGGGTGAACTAGATTATAAATAAGTCATCATGGATGTGATATAAACAAAGGTGCATTGAGAATGATTGAATTAGCGCCAATGGTCTGGTCAAGTTGTCAACAGCTGTACTGCTATGTGACTTGTGACGGTGCTCGTCCGTGATCCATCCGATCGCCAATGTAGCTAAGTTCCACATATGGAGCAGTTCTCAAGCGCTGCAGGCAAGGAAAGGCATCGGTCAACCTACTACCACTCCAAAGTCAAGCATAGATATGAAACGATACCAGATGGTCATTTGGAATGAAGGCAAATAAATGCTATGTAGAAGAATAGAGTCGATGCTTGAGTTACAATGAGATTCAATGTTCAACTATTGCAAGGTAGTGGCTGCATGGCAGAATTGAAACAAGCGAGTAATCCCAGATATGGACAGGCTGTACGGAGTAGCTAGCGATGCAGCCCCAACTCCAACCCAGTATTTCCTGAATATCTTGAGATCCATCCAGAGATCGTCAGATGGTTGGAATAGAGTATATGCTCGAATTTCCCTGGTAGCGATACTGTTCATTGATTTGCGAGACTAGACAGGTAGCGTGGCCCGTGGCCACGCTGAGCATTACCCCATTCGCATCAATACCTGTGATACCCCCAACAGGGATTCGTGAACTTCACTACCTTGTCTTGGAGCGAGGATTGGGCTAATCACAACATGAATCATGCCAGGGGACCTGGCAGACCAGATTCAATGCATTGGCCCCGGGGAAGCATCCTGCGCCATTGCAAGGGCTGGCCAAGCCTGGCATAATGGATGCAAATAATCTACCTTGATGAGCACCATCTCGACAAGATTACTGTGATAACGGCACCTCTACCACTTGGTACTGTAGGAAATTTGTGGTCATCTTGCTTCAGACAGACTAGTGCTAGTGCATATGGGGTCGTCTTAATTGAGAAATTAGTCCGTGTGCCTGTTGGCGAGACGGAATCCGAGTGGCAACTGACGACCCGGCAGATTTGACTCTGTCGTCCAACCAGAAAGTCAGTACCTTATAATCACGTGAGCAGAACCCACAATAAGAGCGGCCTCGGTCATTGCGTCATTGCTGAGATCCAATCAGCAGCGCAGAGTGATAGAGGATAAGAATCGAGACCCAATTAGGTATTGAAGGATTCTTCCGCGCGAGTCTCTGTTGGCTGGCTTCGCAAATTCACACCTATCTCTGGATCATCTTTTGAATGGAGCCCTACAAAGAACTCTCTTCCACTGAGACATGCGCGTACTTTTAGGTGTCCTCTGACAGACATCAGTCGTCAGTACTCAGATTTCAGGATTTGAATTTCACAAGATCGTGGTGTTACTTCTGGGGTGACTATGGGAGTATCTACATGCTAAATTGTTGTATGTAGAAAGGTACTTTGAAGAGCCAAGGTTGCAAAAATCCAGGTGGGGCCGGGAGACTGGCCCATGAGTGGCCAACTGCCAGTTCATGTGGGCCCACCTGTCGCCCAGTGGCCACCCGGCTGGTCCGACATACCCCAAAGGAAAATTCCTGTCGTCGTCACCGTGATCTCATCCAAGTTTTCCCTGCCCCATCTCCTCTTCTGCCCCCCATGATTTTCCTTCTATGCTGCTTCTGGGCTGTCGTGTGCTGGGTCTGGCTCTTTCATTTCACTCTTTTCGAGTCATTTTCATCCCTGGATAACGGGCAAACATTCTTTAATCTTTCTCCATATTACTCAACCAAACAGGGGAAAAAAAGAACAAGAAAAACTAGAAGCAGTTTGCTTATCAAATTCCCCTGTTAGCCAACCACCGCGTCTGGTGTGGTTCCGACGCGATTTCGTCATTCATATTGGTCGAGAAATATTGCCGGGGAGTCCACAGCACCATAGGTAAGGGCGATGATTTTTGCTGCTACGATTACTATTCAGATTTGATTTCTTGTTATTCGTTCCCTTCTGGCCTTGGGTTTTTTAGTATTTCTTTTTCTTTCCTTTTTTCTTTTTTGTTTTATTTTATTTTTATTTTTATTTTTATTTTATTTTTTTTTGATTTTCTCCTGCCTTTTGTTGGTTT
The DNA here is from genome assembly GCF_001445615.1 of Aspergillus lentulus. Taxonomy (NCBI): domain Eukaryota; kingdom Fungi; phylum Ascomycota; class Eurotiomycetes; order Eurotiales; family Aspergillaceae; genus Aspergillus; species Aspergillus lentulus. The sequence goes on from NW_028322122.1 coordinate 1,136,503, forward strand.
CTTCCATCTCTCCAAAAGTAGCGGATAAAATGGGAGAATCAGAGAGATCACATATTGAAACAAGGAAAGAAATAATAATATTGAAACTTAAAGAACAATAAGCAGAAAGAAGAAGAAGAAGAGATTGCTGGGATAACATAAAATCGATTCGAGGTTGCAACCTGGAAGGACAACCACAGGTTTTTGTACTCATCCAGGGTTACATGTTTCTGGCGTGACGGGGAACTACTATGAACCCGATAGCACACTAGTCGGATGCTGACTAGTCGAAACGCTTAGCTCACCACCCTCGACCGCCTCCCCTCTTCTTCCATTCTTTTCTTCCACCCCCCCTAAAATAAAATACTCCTTGTTGAACCGGACTACGTCACAACTCTTCTTCTCCCCTTGACACCTCGAAAAGTCACTACACACTAAGTACGTGCGCTTTGCCTTGGGTGTACGTATAGTACAGCACCAGGGAAAAAGACGAGAAGATACAGAGACCAGAACAACGACAAAGCAAATTATCAACATTTCTTTCTTTTTCTACTCTCAAGGATTCTTCTCTTATCCTACTATTCTATTTGATCCTCTTTTATATCTGGTTGATCGCAAATTTGTTCTGCGTTCTCGCCACCACGTCCACTCGCTTGTTTCCCGTCTTTTTCCCTTCCCCTACTATTACTACCTCTACCTTGGTCACTTACTCGCGGCTGCCCTGCACTCGCCTAATATATTGTTTCCTCCTCTGGGTCTATGATGTCTGCTGCTGTCGCTTCGTCTGTGCCCGCAAATCTACCGCATAGTACAAACACTCGTAATTCATCGCCAATGGATTCGAAGAAGAACGCGTTGGACGCTGGAGGTGAGTAGTATATGTCTTCTTGTGCGTCATGGATATGAATTTTGGTACCTTTTACACGAAACCTTCTCTGTCTATCCTCTGGTCTTCCCCTCCTTTGTGAAGTCTTGACTCTTTTTGGTCTGGCAGTACGCCACTTCTTCCCCAGATACTGCGATCTGTATCCTGCCGTCGGGATGACCTCACACTTGGCGTCATCGATGGAGGGGATCCTCCTTATCAGATTCGGACCCTGTCAGCCACGCGATGCAAAGAAAACACCCTTTACCACACAACACGTTTGATCAAATCACCTTGTTGTCGCATCATCGTTACTTCTACCTTATTGTACCTCTACTGACCTGGGTTCTAATTGCGCATCTCAGAGTCCAAAGCGCCTTCCGATACTAAGGACCAGAAGCCTGATGTCGACTCGCAAACCTCGCTGGCGCCTCCCCCGCGACCTGCTGTAACTACTGCCACAGATACTCCGGATTACTTCAACTCGGTTCACAATCCCTTCTCTCTGGAGCCCAATCCCTTCGAACAATCATTTGGGGGTGGTTCCCAGAGCGAAACTCCTGGAAAGTCGTTACTGCCCCCTGTAGCAGCGCTCACATCACCTGCTTTGCCTGGCACCAGTTCCAACGGTGGCTATAATTGGTCCAATTCTTTGCGCTCTGGGCCGTTGAGTCCTGCCATGCTTGCTGGACCAGCTGGTGGTAATGATTATTTCGACAGCATTGGCCGAGGTTTCCCGACTCCCAACGAATCTTCTCTTCGCACCGGTCTCACTCCAGGCGGTGGGGGTTCTATGTTCCCTGCCCCGAGCCCGAACTCCCAGGCGATTCTGCAGCAACTACAGAGCGGCGGCGCGACTCCCTCCACAATTGAATTCCATCGTACTGCATTGAACGCTGCCAAGAAGAACGGCTTGAGTGGTCCTACTTCCAATCCCACAGTCGATTCCGAGGGAGTTCACAGTGTGAGCATGGATATTAAGAGCAGTCAGCCTGCCAGCGTGGACCCTTTCACGCATCACGATGCTGCAGATGCAGCCAACGGGTTGTTCATGTTGGCCAAGGGCGGACAGGCCAATCAATTCGTCTCCAACCAATCGTCTGTTCCACCTCATACTATTCAGGGCACCAATCAATCGCGTGACGCAGACAGGCGTGGATCTCAAAATGTCAATGGCTCCGTAGCCAGTAGTAGAGAGATGAGCGGTGATGCATCTGATATGCAGGCAGAACAGGCAAAGCCTTCCGCCAAAGGGAAAGGAAAGAAGAATACTGCCACGAAAACAGGAAATACAACCAACAATAGACGCAAAGCAGACGATACACCCGCCAAGGGTCCGAACAAGAAGGCCAAGACAAGCATTAGCTCCGGCAGCGCCGAGCCTCCGTCCGAAGCTGGCGACTCTGAGGATGAGGATGACATGAAGAAGAAATCTCAGACCGACACGAAGAAGATGACGGACGAAGAGAAGAGGAGAAATTTCTTGGAGAGGAACCGGTACGCTCTTGACAGTTGCATGACTCCCGAGGCAATACTGATCTGATACTAATACAATATAATCTGACTTAGGGTCGCGGCTCTGAAATGTCGTCAGCGCAAGAAACAGTGGCTCGCCAATCTTCAGGCGAAGGTCGAGCTATTTACTACGGAGAATGACGCGCTTACCGCCACTGTCACGCAGCTTCGCGAGGAAATCGTCAACCTGAAGACTTTGTTGCTTGCTCACAAGGACTGTCCCGTGTCTCAAGCTCAGGGACTAGGTCCTCTCATGATGAATGGAATGTCGACAGGCTTCGACCCTCATCCGTACAACATCGCAAACAACATGGGTATGCAGCCAGGTGCACCTATCCCTACTCAGGGTATGCGACGATGATTATGTGATTTCACCCGCTCATGATCTTTAATTGACGCCTGATCATGATTATGACATCTAAAATTCGATCTCTGCTCGACAGTGTACAGGCCGCTCGGGTCTAGACGGTGATACGGTGCTTCTCACTTCAGCTTTTTCGCCCCTACGCGGGCTCTTACATTTTCGATTTCTCGGCTGCGACTTTCCCGCGGACCTATAGCATGGGCCGGTGTTTATGATGTGTACGAACTCCAAAATTGACGGAAAGATCCAGCTGGTGCGATGGACTTTGATTGCACTCTCGGACGGTGCAGTTTGGGCGCAAAAGATTGTTGGCGGTTTGATTTGTTTCTTTCTCCTGTCTGTCTTATCTCGAATCCTTCTTTCATCAACTCCAAGCCTCGAGTTGCATTTGTGGCTCTCAAGGCTCGGGCAGTGTAGTATCTCTGTACTCTGGCCTTCCTTTTCTTGTTCTTTACCGGGGACTATTTTTACTTGTTTTTATGTTCATGGGGGCACTGGTGTTTCCAGCCGTTGTTTTCAGCTTTAATATGGGCGGCGTTGGCGGCTCAGGTTTGTTCTGGTGTCTTGATGACTTCCTTCGCGTATGGTGTCTTAGGCATTGTGAATGAAACGCGATTCAGGTTCTTATAGCTTTCAATTTGTAAATTGAATCGTCGTCGGTGTATAAAACTTCGAGAAGTATTAATTGTGTCGCGGATTAACTGCAAGTAGTAGTAATCGTTTTTCCCTACGATGAATCCATTAGGCGCCTAACCAAGAAACCCGTACCTTATTGACGTCTGCCGGTCTTGGCGTGCGCGACTTGATACAGATCAGTCAAGACAAACACAAACATCCCAGCCTTCATGAGCCCTTTTTGCTATGGGAATTGAGCTGTCAGTCAAAGTGGATGAGGTAATCTGTTAGGGAACTTTCTCAACTCAATTCCCAGGATGCGCTGCGGCACTTCGGAAACTCTCTTTGACGGCGCACACTGATCAACAGACTCCCCACCTTCGCGTTTTCCTTCATCCGCGTCACATACGGTTGACTCGAGCAACGCGCGACATTGAAAGATAGAAGTCCTCGAGAAAGGCCACCAAATTGAGGACAGGCGGTATTTAAAAGGCAAATCCGCGAACTGCGGCCCGGACAATGTCTTCGCGTCAACCCGCGCGGCCGCGTCGCATTGAAGATGCCCTTTCTCAACTTGTCGATTCCCTGACTCCACCTATATCCCTCTCAGAGATCGGCGATACCGTCTCCGAAGACGCAGACGAGCTACTTGCCGAAGCAGAAGAACGCCGACACCACGAGAACCTCGAACGTGCATGGCGCATCATCGACACATCCTCAAGCTCCGGAAATGGCCACGCCTCGCCAGCTGACGGCACAGGCCTGGGCATCACTCGCAGAGGCAGTTTAGCAGGAGGGGAGAACATCAATAACGCGTCGGACCTTATCAAGCGGAAACTCCTCCGGGAGAATGCGAGCCCCGACAAAGCTGTGCGGTTTTCAAACTTGTATTCGCGCTTGCTGACGCAACCGGTTCTGTCGCAGAAATGGGCGATTCTGTACTTGCTATATCGGCTGTCGGGATCGGATCCCCAGGTCGAGGTCGCGGACGAGAATGGGAGAAGTCGGAGCCCGCTTATGGATGCAGGGAACCTGCAGAATATGATGTTGAAGAGTGGTCATCAGAGAGCAAGACAAGGCCTGGGGCCAAGAGTGGAGGGGGATTCGGACGAGGATAGCCCGGCTGTCAGCTCCTCTGCTTCGCAGATTCCAGCCAAGATGGAGCGGAAGGCCTCCGTGCGGCGGCAGGAGTGGGAAAGGGAAAAGGATGTCGACCAGGAACATGGGCATGCCACAGCTGATAGAGTAAAAGGAGGTCGAATGGCTCGTGGCGCACACGATGCTGCGCCTAGAGATAGCCGCCCTGCGGACGTTCAGAAGGCATCGTTTCAGACCCAGTCATTTTCAGATAACTTCGAAAAGCGGCCTCATGAGAGCGGACTTTTACGTGATTTACCCTACAACTTACAAGGATTGTCGTCTTCCAATTTGGAATTCTCGTCATCTTCCGTTCTAAATCTACCGCCGACTCTCCCCATACCCGTCTTGTCTCTCTTGAACACCTTGGCAGAGCCGTGTCTGCTATATAAAGGCCTGTCGAAATACGTGGAGGATTCTGGAGGTGGCTTGCTCACCCAGAGCCTACGGGCTGCTCTTTCAAACGAGCTCCGTTCCTACCTGGGTCTTGTAGCAACCTTGGAAGGGGAGATTCGACGGGCGCTGGCCGCTAGCGGAGACCCCTATCAGTCGAAGGAATCGTCCAAAGGGTTGGTAACGTTGAAGCGTTGTGTAGTATGGACAAGAGATGCGACAATGGCGTTACGGTTGATGAGTTTGATAGTTGAGGAGGCTCGCAGTAAGTGTGCTTTTCCTTTCCTCGACTGCATTCTTTATCTTCCATCGAGCTAATGGCATTTCAGACAAAAAAGGTGGTCAATTGATATCATTGATTCATAGTTTCTCAACGTCTCATGGAGACCCTTTTGTTAACAGCTTTGCGGAGAAGCTGCTCTCCCACGTTACACGCCCGTTTTACGATATGCTGCGACTGTGGATCTATGATGGTGAGCTTTCAGATCCGTACCAGGAGTTTTTTGTCGTGGAGCCGGAATTCAGGCCAAACACAGACCCACGACGGCTTGCGACCAGTGTCTGGGAAGACAAGTATAAACTGGATGATGAGATGGTACCGTCAATCATCACGCAGGACTTTGCGAAGAAAGTCTTTCTTATCGGCAAATCTTTGAACTTCATCAGATACGGATGTGGGGACTCTGGATGGGTTGAGGCATACTCTAAAGAAGCCTCCAAAGAGTTACACTATGGTGATACGGCTAGCCTCGAGGCATCCATTGATGAAGCCTACAAAACGACTATGGCGCGACTCATCCACCTCATGAACGACAAGTTCAAACTATTCGACCACTTGCACGCGCTCAAGAAGTATCTGCTACTGGGCCAGGGCGACTTCATCGCCTTGCTCATGGAATCCTTGGCGTCGAACCTCGATCGGCCTGCCAATTCACAATATAGGCACACTCTCACCGCGCAGCTCGAGCATGCCATTCGTGCTTCCAACGCTCAATACGATCCGCCCGACGTTCTCCGCCGTTTAGATGCCCGTATGTTGGAACTCAGTCACGGCGAGATAGGATGGGACTGCTTTACGTTAGAATACAAGATTGATGCGCCTGTTGATGTTGTTATCACGCCATGGGGCTCGACTCAATATCTGAAGGTGTTTAATTTCCTATGGCGAGTTAAGCGCGTCGAATTTGCCCTGGGCAGCACTTGGCGGCGGTGTATGACCGGCGCTCGCGGAGTCCTAGGAAGCGTCAGCGACAAAGTCGGAGCTGACTGGAAACGGGCAAGGTGTGTCATCGCGGAAATGATTCACTTTGTTTGCCAGCTCCAGTACTACATCCTCTTTGAGGTCATCGAGGCCAGTTGGGATCAATTGCAGGCGGCCATCTCCAAGCCAGGTTGTACGCTTGATGATTTGATTGAAGCACATACCAAATATCTCAACTCTATCACGCACAAGGGTCTGTTGGGCTCGACATCCTCACCCCGCACCGCATCCGGTCACAAACAAGAAGAGGGCTTCTTGACCCAACTTCATCAAATATTGAAGATCATGCTGGCGTACAAGGATGCCGTCGATGGACTCTATTCGTTTTCCGTGGCAGAGTTTACCCGAAGACAAGAGCTCAGTGCTAAAATAGAAACGCGCACCGCTCAGGGGCGCTGGGGCGTTACTGAGCGCGATCTCCTATCTTCCCGGCATCCACAAGGGCATAAGAACTCATTATCGTCATTCCCCCCGTCGGTGGCCCAAACTCCAACAGTCGGAGTTGATGGCGATGGGTTCGATACCCCGTCATCTCTCGCCGGCCAAGAGCTTGCTGCAGACGACAACATGCTGGCGTCACTTCGCACACGTCTGCGCGAGCTCTCTGCGGAGTTCCGCTCCAGGCTGAACGTGCTCCTGGGCGACCTAGCCTACCAACCCGACGTCGATATGCGCTTCCTTGGAGTGGTCATGAACTTCAACGATGTCTACGAACCAGTCCGGAGAAGGAGGACGGCAACGACCAGCACCAAGGACAAGGAGCGGGCAAGGCGAAAGGCTGCAGCATCTACCGCGCCCGGAGGCAACGGCGAGGTTGGGCCCCAAAAGGAAGCCAGAAGGGAAAGGAAAGACACCTCGGGAGCTGAGCATAGCGGTAATGGAAGTGGAACCGGGTCATGATTTCAACTCGAGCATTTTCACGCACATGGGTTTAGATGTCGGGAGTCGGACACTCGTCGGAGTCTGGAAATGGGCCTGCATGATAACGCGAGATGAATATACGGTTTTCCCAACGATATAGAACTTTAACATTATGTTGACCTATTGAAGGAATATGTAAATATCACACATATTGCTGGTACAGACTACTCCAAATATCTTTCTCCAAGGCCAATCGCTTATCGGTGGCCCCGTCCTGATAAGCGGACGCTATGCTGCAGACTCCGCAACTCACGTGGAAAATTTTCCAGAGCTTCATGAATTCACCAAGATCGATATACCTTTCACCAAGGGCTAATACCCGAATAATTTACTCTTCTCGCATTCGAAATAGCTCTAAACAATCGTGCAATATACTCAATTCTCCAATTCCACCTGACGTTCCCGAGAATACCGCTTACGCTCCCCATGTCGAGCGAGGAATCGGCACAGTCGTCGCATGTGTCGGCGTCGAAAAAGGCAGGCCGCAAGCTCAAGCACGCGAAGGATACGCCTGCAGTAGAAGACGGTGAGGCCAAGGAGGTTGATAAGAAGGACAAGAAAGCCAAGGACAAGAAGAAAAAGAGCAAGTCCAGCGATGGGCAGGGCACCGAGGACGCCGCAGTGACGGCCGACGCGGGCGAGAAGAAGCAGAAGCAGAAAGAGAAGAAGAGCAAGAAGAGACGGCTTGATGACGAGAATGACGAGGAGGACAAAGTGGCTGCCGAGCCGGAGTCCGAGTCTCAGCAGCGGCGCAAGAAGAAGAGGGTGTCCTTTTCGGCGGATACGGTGATGCGGGACCCTGAGGAGAGCGAGAGCGACAGTCGTCCCGATGTTAAGGATGATTCTAAAATCAATGCGGATGCTGAGGAGGGCCAGGCTCCCCTTGCTACGGAGGAACAGGTTGACGCGGATGACGAGGGCGAGAAGAAAAAGAAGAAGAAGAAGAAGGAGAAGAAGCAAAAGAAGAAGAATCAGCCTGCTACGACTGCTTCTGATACTACACCGACGTCTCACGAGTCTCCTATTCTATCGTATCTCAATCTATACCACCAGAACCGATCCGCCTGGAAATTCCAGAAAAACCGCGAGACGCATCTATTCAAACACATCTTGTCTTTGGAACATGTTCCTGCGAGCCACAACGCTGCACTTCTTTCTTACCTCAAGGGATTGAAAAGCGAGGGTGCGAAGCAACGGCTACGACAGGTTGCCGAGGAGGTTGTGAAAGCTGAAATGGAAGAGGATCTGGCAAGAGAGCAAGAAGCGGAGACGGAGGACAAGGCCGAGTCTGATATGACAGGCTACAACAAGGCCGTGGAGGCTTTCAGAACACGCTTGTCGCAAGGCAAGGACGATTTTGACGACCTTGAGTCACCTGATTCGCTTGACGGAGAACGACTGGCGAAGCTTCAGAGACGGCAGCGAGCGGAGCTCGTGCTGTTTGCTGTCAGCGGGAAGTTGTTCTACCTCGAGAAAACAAAAGCGAAGCGCGGACCGAGCACCCAGGCTCCGCCTGCGAAAAAGAAGAAGAAGAACCGGACTGCTTTCGTGGAAATCTCGAGCAGCAGTGAAAGCGAGAGTTCAAGTGACAGTGACAGCGACAGCGAGAAGAAGCCCAAAAAGGCCGGAAAGCCGAAGAAAGACAGCTCTAGCGACAGCTCATCGACCGATTCGAGCAGCGATAGTGATGACAACGGCAGCGACAAAAAGAAAGCTACAAGGAAGAAGGAGGCCAGCTCAAGTGAAAGTTCCAGCGACTCGTCGATAGACTCTAGCAGTGATAGCGATAGTGACAGCGACTGAAAGTATACATTCAAGGGCTCTGACCCTCCTCATTCTGTGGATGTCTTCGGCGGCTCGTTTGATCACCATATATAGCTCAAGCGTCACATTTACCCCATTTAGAACTTTACAATATGGAGGAACACTAGCATCTCATGTATTGCATTGCCGTTTGTATTGTGTATAGTCAGAAGCTGGTACTTAGGCTGGGTTTGTACGGAGTTTTTGTAGATTACATGGTGATATCTCTGAATATGTATCTAAGGCTAAGCTATTTCAGCCCAGAAATACTATAAGAGTGAAATAGTAGTGGATTCAGTCAATCGAAACATAAGTGTATGCGTATATCAACAGAGTATGTTGCTGTAGGATATGTAAAGGCGGTGACAGCGGAGCTTACTCAATCGGGCTCAGAAGCTTGGAGCTTCGGCCAGGCACCTTCAAGCACGCGTACGTTGGAGATTCACTGTCCTTCATCCTCCAATCCTCTTCCTTTCAATCCCAATCTCTACCTCCTTAGAGTCATATACTCATTTTTTGTCTGTTTTCTTTTCCTAAGGAATAATATCGCACAACGCAATCATGTCTGGTAAGCTCCTGGCTTCTCCATCTGAGTTGACCTCCATGACTTCATCAGAGCTGACATCCTCTTCCGAATAGGGAGCGCTGGATATGACAGACACATTACCATTTTCTCGGACCAAGGTCGTCTGTACCAAGTCGGTATGTACATTTTTCGATGGCACGCCAGTTTTCTTCAGTCTGCGGTCCCGACCCTCCTTGTGGGCAACGCAGCAAATGCCATCATCGCTCGGCTAAACAACGCTGATTATTGAAAATTAGAATATGCCTTCAAGGCTATCACAGCTGCAAATATCACCTCAATCGGGGTGAGGGGGAAGAACTGCGCAGTGGTATTGTCCCAGAAGAAAGTCGCTGTAGGTCCTTTCACCCTCACTTGGCAGGGATATTGCGGCAATCTAATTGAATCATCAAAGGATAAACTGATTGACCCATCGTCCGTTTCGCACATTTTTCGGCTTTCTCCCTCCGTCGGTTGTGTCATGACTGGTTCTATTGCTGATGCCAGAGCTTCTGTCGACCGTGCTCGCGGAGAGGCGGCTGAATTCCGATACAAATATGGCTACGAAATGCCATGCGACGTCCTTGCAAAGAGACTTGCCAACATCAACCAAGTTTACACACAAAGGGTTGGTCTTTTTGGCTCCCTTGCTAAATGTCGAATCGCAGGCTAACGAGGGTAATACCTGCAGGCTTACATGCGTCCGCTAGGTGTTGCCATGACTCTGATCTCCGTTGACGACGAGAAAGGCCCACAACTTTACAAGTGCGATCCCGCAGGATACTATGTCGGGTACAAGGCCACTGCATCCGGTCCCAAGCAGCAGGAAGCGCTCAATTACTTGGAAAAGAAACTGAAGAACAAGGATTATGCTGAGGGTAGTTGGGAGGAGGTGGTCGAGCTCGGTATCACGGCCTTGAGCAACGTGTTGAGCGTCGACTTCAAGAAGCACGAATTGGAGATTGGTATCGTTGGTGGTCCTCGAGCAGACGGCAGGGAGGGAACAGATCCTGCTTTCCGTGCATTGACGGAAGACGAGATTGACGAGCGGCTACAGGCCATCAGCGAGAAGGATTGATTTGGTAAAGGAGAATCCATGTTGCTAGATGCAGACGACATAACAATGTTACTCCTTTGATGCTCTGTGCGCTGTCTCATTCGTCCCTACTGCTGATATTCTTGGAGCGCCTTGTTCAATGCGAGTCCGAGTTCTTGTTTCAAAAAGGTAGGCCACAGCATCGTCCGCTGTCCTCCACATCGGTGGCAACTTCAAAGTACGGGGACAATGGCTGTGATATAAGATCCTTGCTATCTGACAGGCTCGGATTGAGGGCGCTGTGGACTACAACATGCGGGAGCTGCGTTTCGACTGTGCCGAACTCGCTTCGGCAAGCGTTACAGTAACCAGATGTATTTGTTGTAAAGCAGCGTCAGGGATAAACCAACCCAGACATCCTTGTCAACTGTCCGCTACGATCTATAGTTCGTCAAAGAGGATGTTACTCCTGCTTATTTCGCCACATGTGGATCGTGAGTTCAGGTCTCTGGCGCCTCAGGCACTAAGGTACCACCTATCACTTTTCCACTTTCAGCTGCAGTTGCTTTTTTTTTGGCGGTGCGGACGTGTGGCTGAGCTGTGTGGTGTGGCTTGACGCTCGTTGTTACCTACGTCTACCACAACAGTATCCTCATCGTCAACCATCTTGTTAACAGCTGCTTTTTTCTTTTGTAAAGTCGCAGATGAGTACATTCCCAATCGGCATGTGGCGGACATATTTGCTTGTGCCATCCAGCTGGAATGTGTGCTGCAGTGTTCTTGACTTTCGAATCGCGACTGACTCCACGACTCGTCGTGCCAGTTTCGGACGAACCACAGCACTAGCTCTCTAACCAACGCCCCCACTCTACTTTAAGACGCATACACTATGACCCTTTGTAGATATCCTACCGTTATTCCGAGATCCAGCAGCCAGACACTTTGGTGGATCAGCATTCCGCTGACTTGGTTTTGACACATGAGCAAACGGGATGAATTGGCCACTGACCATTGACCATTCGATATCCATGTTCTGCGGAGTGGTTCTCTGTCCCAATCTATCAATTGTTTACCTTTTTCTTTTTTTTTTTCCATTCTTTTTTTTATACCCCTGCTCCAACGCTCTGCTACATACTAAATTCGTCATTTTCGAGCAGGAGCCAACCTTAGTCTCGCGCTTAGGTTCCGGGTTCCAGGCTTCGGAATACGACAATGGAAAGGTCTATGTGGATGCTCGGATGCATGGCTATACATGGGTCCTTTGCTTGCTCCAGATCCACTGTTGTGGTCATCGCCCAGCTGTGCTGACGAGCTGTGATACTCTAACCTGCTCTTCCAAGCAGCCATTGGTGCAGCCAGCCACGGCTAGGGATCGTGTCTTTGTGTAGAGATCCTGTCCTTCCTGCGTCTCCAGCTATACGGTCCTAGCTGGTATATTGAGCAATTGATCAATGGAGGATCAAGCTTAAAAGGAAAACGCTCCCTTGACCCCGGGACGAGACTTTGTATATGAAACCATCTTGAGCACGAACGGGTTGGTTCTCTTGTCTGTTTGTCTTTACCTTTTTGCTCTTTTGCTCTTGCAATCTTGTCGTTGCTTCCTCCTCTCTCTGCATTGTGTGTCCTCAAAGTGCTTCTCACACAGTAACAATGGCTGATGGACGTAAGCAGTGTTATCACCCGGCAATGGACACTTCGAGGTAGTCCGCGACCTACAAGATGCTAATGGGTAACCCAAATCACAGTTAATCAAGCTCGAGCCCTGAGGGTCGCTGAGATTGTCAACGACTACCGGACGCTTCTCATGCACATTCCCCAGCAGAATGTGCAAGCACCGCCAGAAGATGCCCATGAGGAAGGCTATGTTGTGCTGAGGGAGAGCATCGCTGCAGCGCGGACTCTTATCTCGGCAAGCTACGATGCAAGAGCAGTACCTACTCAAGCGAGCAGTGAGGAGATGGAACGGGCAGAACTGCAGAGGTACATATCTTCCACCGCCGAGCGAAGAGCTGAGGAGGCATATTCTTATCTGCCACACCGTTAGGGTCATCCTCGACGCCAGCGCAAGGCGCTTCCAAGCGCATAAGATCTACCTCCGGGCGGCAGCAGCCAGACGCTGGGCGATTCATCGGCAAAATATCCTTCGGGGTCAGAGACCAGGACCGCAACATTCGAGCCATCTGAAGGCTGTGGACGACACATTCCGACAGGTAGGTTTCCTTCGCAAAGAAATCCACTCTAGAAAGCACAGCCTGACCTGACGTCTTGTCAGGAACTTCAACGAATAACCGATGCGCATGTCGTCGCTGATCTTCGGGCTGCGGATGTACGCGCAGGACACTGGCTGGACGACGACCCGTCTCTGAGCGCGATTCTGGCCTTGATCCGGTCACAATCGTAAAAACCCGAAGTGACCTTTGTTTCAAGATGTGGTTTGACCGCTGGTGACATATCTACTCTGGTCCGACGAATTAATACGGGAGGTGGCATAATACAGTTTCTCTTGATCCAAAAGCGCCGGTCGCTTATCCTTTGGAGGGACACAAAAGCAACCTGCGGGCATCCTTTCGTTTCTTTCTATTTTCCATTCTTCTATATGTTACTATAACCGATGATATCCCTTGAGTGGCCAATTGTCTGTGTGTTTCGGGTTTAGATATGGTTGAAATTTAACGTTTTCTGTGTCATTGTTCCTAGTGTCTTATTACTGCGACTGATTTGTATGCTTCTGTGTCCACCCCTGCAGACCCGGAGGTCTCTGATGGTACCGGGTGCCTTAACGTGTCTTCGGTACTCTAAGCACGATACCAGATGCCGGATGACTAGACTCTAACGTCACACTAGCCACAAGAAAGAACCATATCCGTGTCACAGGATTGAGTTCTGACGCTTGTTCCTCGTGGAGTATCTGTGAACTTGATACTTCCGAGTGGAGTCAAGGGTCAGACACATTCCAGCTGAGATACAGTGGGGCAAAAACCCAGCAGCCCACTGTGCTTTTTCCCCCCCGAGTTGAATGGTTTTCGATTCCTGTTTTGTTTTGAGGTGCATAGACTACGATAGCTATCTAACTCGTAAAGAATGCTCGAACCGGTGCTATTTCCGGTCTACCTTGAGATTGACTACCATGATGACACAGTGTGGCCGTGCGAAGGGTCCTGCAGTAGTGTCGAGTCAGTCAACACCAATCGGTGGGCTGACTCTGTGGGTTGTGGGCAGTGTTCAGCTGGCGAGGTAAGGTCCAGATGTGGTCCTCTCTGGTTGACGTTTTTGACCTTTTGAGGTTTGATGATTGATGTTTGGGAATTGACATGGGGTCAAGGATTCGGGAACTGCTATGGTTCATCTCACCCATGTAAATATGTACAAATCCGCAGGTTGTGTGACTGATCCCACGAGGTCTGCTGTCGTCTGCTGGAATCCGGACTGGGTCGTGGAATGTGCAATATTTAGGTTATCCTCGGCCACGTTGCATTGCCTTTTTTGATTCCTCTTTTCTGTCCAGTCAGGAAGACGCAAATTGTCTGATTTATTCGTAACCAATGAATCGATTTCAGTGAGAAGGAAAAAAGCACGACATACAAGGGTTCTGCAGTTGATTTTCCAAGTGTTTCACAACCTTTCATCACTTCGATCATGTAGAACCTCAGTCACTCTTGTCCTTCTAAGGTTGACCTCCTCGTGTGATCTATATCTCGAGACTTGATTCATCATCCACCACCTCCTCGACCCCCTTCATCTGTAGATGCATCCTGAAGCCGTTCTGTCGGTGCTTAAATGTCCAGATTAAGTTGATCGGACACTACCGGGGATCGTCCCGTGGTTTACCAAGTGCAACCCATGTTCCCATGATAGAGCTTCACTCTGGTTTCAAGTGCATAGCAAAAGCCTCTCGAGATGTGAAGACGAACCAGGACTGGACGACACCAGAGCCAGCCGACACTCTTCGTGTTGCACAGTTCCCCTGTCTCATGACGGATCGACAGAGCTAGCCCAAGTGGGGTATCTGTGAGGCTATTCCATTTCTCTGCCTTAATCTGATCTAGTTCTGTGGCGGGAAACTTGACAACATCTCTGTCAATGCTCTATCCTAGTTCAAGAGAGAAGTTCAGATAATCAGGCAGCAAGAATTGTATCTGGAGAATCGAGATCCTTATCTAAAACTTGTCCAGAGTCCTTTTTACGGTAAGTAGGATTAGTATTCAAGTGTCATATCTAGCACTGTTCTTGCTTGTCTCTTCGTCTCTTTTAATCCTATAATTCACTCATTTTTTACCTTAGGTTATCAAACTAGAGCTGTTGGCTGTCTCTTTTCGTCCTATCTATTCACGAAACCCTGAAAACCTCTGGTTTTCATTCACAACCTCGCGAGTAAGTGTTCCTCATTCACTAGTATTCTCGCGACCTAACTCGCGCGATATCTGGCAAAACCATGGTCTTTAAGTACCTCCTACTTTCCAGCTTCCTCTCCTTCTCTCTCTTCTTTTATAATATCTGTACTTCTTCGCTCCTTTGTGCTTCTACAGAGATCTACTCTGCTGGCAGTACCTTCTGTCGCTCCTTTCAATCAGCCTACCTTCCACTGGTGGAAGAATGGCGTCCAATCCTTTCAATTACTGTCTCCTTTGGCTCATAGCCCTCATTGGGCTTGCAGCTCCCCTCGCTCTTTCCGTTCCCAATGGAAATGACACTGGTTGTCGTACTCAGTCTAACATCGTTGCAGCTACCGAGAATTCTAGTGAGATCAGCATGGAGGGCGGTTACAAGTCCATCGCATACTTTGTCAATTGGGTGAGTATTTCCCTACTTTTTCAGATGAATCCAACAGGACCTGGCTAACAGTCAGCTAGGCAATTTATCAACGCAACTACCATGCTTTCGATCTTCCCGCGGACAAACTGACTCATGTTCTCTACGCCTTCGCCGATGTCCGACCTGATTCGGGAGAAGTGTGAGTATTCATCGAAGCATACTCTTCTATGTGACAGCTTGACTAATGGTGACGACAGTTTTCTGAGAGATCCATTCGCGGATGTCGACAAACACTATCCTGGTGATTCTTGGAATGAACCCGGAAACAACGTTTACGGTTGCATCAAACAGTTGTTCCTCCTCAAGAAGCAAAACCGCAAGCTCAAGGTCCTTCTCTCCATTGGAGGTTGGACCTTATCTGCCAATCTCACCCAAGGTACAAGCACGGATGCTGGACGCAACACTTTTGCCCAGTCTGCTACGAAGCTGGTCCTTGATTATGGTTTCGACGGTAGGTTTTCCCCTTGATGATGCATTGGGTTGCGGCAGTTGCTGATTGATCAGGTATCGATATCGATTGGGAATACCCGCAAAGTGAGTTTAAAAGGTGCCATTGGTGACCAGCGATTGTTGACTTTCTGTCAAGACGAAGTTGAGGCTCAAGCTTATGTGTCGTTGCTTCAGACGTGCAGAGAGGTGAGTTGGATTCTGCATGTCTCCGTCGTCACGGTCAGTGGACTGACCTCCCTAGGCATTGGACGGAGCAGCCGGCCCCAATCGCAGGTTTCTTCTCACGATTGCTTGCCCTGCCGGTAAGTCTTGCCCTTGCCTCTGCGCAGAATCATTCGTTCGGCACTGGTCAGCCGGTAGCGTGGGTCTAATTGACATTCAATCTAGGACCAAACAATTACTCCAAGCTTAAGCTGCGGGAGATGACACCTTTTCTCGATTTTTACAATCTCATGGCATACGATTACGCCGGAAGCTGGGACTCCATTACAGGCCACCAGGCCAACCTCTTCCCATCCAATGGCAACCCCTCTTCCACTCCGTTTTCGACGATCCAGGCCGTCAATTACTACACTCAGGTCGGAGGAGTCCCGCCTTCCAAGATCGTTCTGGGAATGCCGCTGTACGGCCGTGACTTCTTGAGCACCAACGGGCCCGGCACCCCCTACTCCGGCAATGGAGCTGGGAGCTGGGAGCATGGTGTTTGGGATTACAAAGCTCTCCCCCAACCCGGAGCAATGGAGGTCTTTGACCAGCAAGCAGGGGCCTCTTGGTCCTACGATGCAGGCGCGCGCACCATGGTCTCGTACGACACCGTCGCCGCTGCCGAGTTGAAAGTGGACTTCATCAAGAAGCAGGGCTTGGGAGGTGGCATGTGGTGGGAAGCCAGTGGTGACAAGGGAGGAAAGGCGGCGAATAAGGCCGATGGCAGTCTCATTGGGACTTTTGTGGAAGGCGTTGGCGGCGTAAATGCACTCGAACAGGCCCAGAATAATCTGGACTACCACGAGTCTCGATTCGACAACCTGCGTGCTGGTTTCCCTTGAAGCCAAAGTGCAAACCGACGACTTGATGCCATGTGACATTACTCGAGCTTTTCGTTGTGACCGGTAGTTCTTAGCGATCTTTGACAGATTCACTTAGGTGATCTAATGATATGGTGATGATCAACTTTCAGTTCCTACCACCATCTGAAATCTCGGTAGAGCCATTACCTTGACGGTCTCATCCAAGTTGACTACCACTGTAGCACGAGTGAGTAGTCTTCAGCACTACGCTACTGCAAAGCATATGAGAAAGTAATGGATGGCAGGATTTCCGATTTTTTATCTTTATTTTCTTGAACTGCTACTACCTCAACCTGATTCCACCACTCCAACCAATACCGACATTGCCCAGTAAATCACCACACACTACCGGCACGGACGAACAGTGGAACGACCCGTTTCAGAAAAGCCAAGCATTTACTTGGACTCGTCGAAGACGTAGGTGAGGTGGCACTTGCCGCAGTACTGACGGTTGTGCATAGCAGCCATGAAGATACCAGCACCGCACTACAAGTTCGTTAGTTCGAGACTCACTTTTCAGACGAGAGAAAGTTAACATACCTCGGGGGAGGGGCACTCGCGGCGGAGACGCTCGATCTTGCCATCGCCGTCAACCTTGTAGTACTTGAGGACAGCGAGCTTGGTCTTCTTGCGCTTGTGCTTGATCTTCTTGGGGGTGGTGTAGACCTTCTTCTTGCGCTTCTTGGCACCACCACGCAGGCGGAGCACGAGGTGCAGGGTCGACTCCTTCTGGATGTTGTAGTCAGAGAGGGTACGGCCGTCCTCGAGCTGCTTGCCAGCGAAGATCAGACGCTGCTGGTCGGGGGGGATTCCCTCCTTGTCTGTTTTACCAAGTCAGGTTAAGAGTTCTTCTCGGGTTCACGATGCTCGGAGGGGTTGCGTACCCTGGATCTTGGACTTGACATTGTCAATGGTGTCCGAAGACTCCACCTCGAGGGTGATAGTCTTACCCGTAAGGGTCTTGACGAAGATCTGCATCTTGAATGAAGGCCTGTGAGAGAGACATCGTCAGAGCCGTGGTCGTTGAGCTTTTTTTAAAGAGTTGTGCGAAAGCCATGATCCTCGGTTGCAATTTCTGCTCGCGCTTTCGGAGAGATTACACTGCAATGTCGAGGATAATGGATGTTGAATGAAATCTAAGTGATCCCATTTGGATGAAGGCACATGGAGTAACGTATGGGCTGCAAACTCACCTCGACAAGACTTGTCTTCCTCAACCTTCGTTGCGATCGTGTGTAAAAGTGATTCTGGCGGAGTGTGCGATTAAAATGATTGTGTGGTCACGTGCACTGCATTTTGCCCGATTTGATCTAGCGTTGAACGTCTGGATCATTCATTTCGCCGCTCCGAGACCCGGCCTGAGCACGTGACAGATGATCCTATTTTCTTACTTTGTCGCCTGAAAATTAAGGCATCTGACGAGCGGGACGGATGACGCCAGAGTTTATCTTTGGAACGCCAGGGCAGTTAGCCTCAGTATCATCATCATCAAGGCCCTCCATCCTTGCTAGCAAATAATTGACGACATGAAACCTATAAATTGCCATCAATAATTTCGATGCTATTGCGAAGAAAGGGAGCATCATCAAAGTCAATCATTCGAGCCCTTCATAGGCACCCGGTTGCCCCTATATAGCTGCATCTTTCGAGGGTGTCTCGACTATGAGGGGTTGTTTTCTAAACTCCTTACTCCGTACAGGCGCAAGTAAACTCTCACAAGATAGACGCAGGGTTTGAACAATGGCCCTAGCTTGAATATTTTCCGCACTGGAACCAAGGCGCAAACGCCCACCAATCGATCCACAATGAGGTTGTCAGGCTTCATGCCAAGGGTTGATGGTTTCCCCGACGCCTGAGCCGCCTGCGTTGCTGGGCCAACACCGCCATTGTTGATCGGAACCATGGGCTGCATAGTAGATAGATCGGGATAGCCATGGTCTGCTGGATCCAGCTTCGAGCTATCTATCTATCTATCGATCATCTATCGATCCATCTCATCCCCTCCATCCTTGGTTCAAATCTTGAATTGAAATACCCTGTGTTTCTCTTCATTCTCGCTGCTTGCTTGTTTTCTTCTCGGACTCCACGTCTAGAGGACAATCGCGCGACAAAGCTTCAGCTTTTACGCCTTTCTTTGAAGCCTTTGCGACTGTTGCTGTGATCGCAAGTCTTTACAAGAGCTAGCGCACAGGAAGCTCGAGACTTTCCTTTCTTTCTCTTCTTCTTTAGCTCGGTTTGTGATCTTTGTTCAATAGGACACCAGCTGACACTGTTACAGGGTGGTTGCTTCCCATCTGCTGGGCCCGGCCAAACGGCTAGCGCTCCTCGAGGTTCGTACAGCACGTTTTCGTACATTTGGCGCAACGTTCCTGCAGGAGGCTTACAGGTCGAATTGATAGATCCAGACGCAAGATCTGCCAACTGTCGGTCGACCCATCCGCCACGAGTGAACTTCAGAGATCTCCGCCCGACATGTTAGCCAATCCACATAGCAATCTGCACGAGCGCTATCGACAACATCGTCGGCAGATCTCAACTCCCAATGCGCTGGAAGCCGCCAAAGTTCCTACCCTTCCAGCACAGGCATTGCAGCGAATCAATGCGCATCGCCGTGGACAGAGTCTCGACCAACGACCTTTGCACGTCCAACGTTCTCGACCTATGCACGATGGGGCCGTTTCCATTACTAACGCAACAGCAACTCAGCAGCCCCAAATCCTTGCCGGGGGAGTGCAGCATCCCCGATTCTCGCAATCGGCGCATTTCCCCCAGCACTCCGCTCCCATGCCCGTGATGCCTGAATGCCCGTCTTTGACCTCGGAAGACTTGCAGGCATTGTCCCAATCTGCCAGCAATGCGAACCATTCGGGCATGGCTTACATGAATTCGAGCTTCATTCCCATGGGAAACCCGAGCTTGGGGATTCGATCAATGGACAACAATCTCAATCTGATGCAACAGCAGCAACTGCAAAATGCTCACGTCTCATGCGTCAATAGCCTTGATGGCCAAATCCTCGACAACGGTGGCTGGAATTTCTACCAGCAAGGCCAGCTCGCTACGTCGCTCCGGTCTCAAGTCAACAACCTTTCGGCCGATGGGAGACGACAGTCTGTTCAGTCAGATATCACCCCCTCGCAACGACCGCATACCCCCAAGCAGGCAAATACGCGTAAGTGATCCATCCGGTCATACCGGTCGTTTTCTCCCAACCACTGACGACCGATCCAGACTACTTTCCCATAACGCCAGCGACAACCCCGTTCAAGAAACCAGCGGAACTTGCTCAGTATAGTACGGACATGCAGTCCACCCCCTCCAAGGAAACGGGCCGCTCTGCACCCGCATCAGCCCAGTCGGCATACATGCAACGAGCCAAGTCCCTCCAAGGAGTTGCGGGGTCTACCTTTTCCAACTCCAAAATCGAGATGCCCTCCCCCCCGAACACTGCTTCATTTGAAATTGACAGTTTTGATGCGTTTGGCAGTCAGCAGGGTTCCAGTTTCGAAATCTCCGAGTCAGAGAATTATTCGCAGAGTCACTATGCCCCGTCGTCAGCAACCTCGTCCTTTCAATCCTCCCCAGAGCTAGCCGCCATGCCAACCCCCGAGGACAATCATGAGAAGGCTCACAAATTGCCCATCTTCCCTGCCGCGTCCAATCGCGCAACCCACAGGAAGGCGCTGAGTACCAGCTCCAGTTCTTCCTTGACGAAACCCCGGCTTTCTCCAAGAGTGGCTTCGATTGATAGCCTTAATCTTGATGCTAGGGTTCATGCTTCTATCAAAGAGACCGGGATCACCATCGATGAGATCGCTTCCTACATCTCTGGCCCGGACCCGGAGGATGGAAAGTGGGTTTGTCTTCACCCCGGCTGCGAGCGGCGGTTCGGAAGAAAAGAGAATATCAAGTCACACGTCCAGACCCACCTTGGTGACCGTCAATATAAGTGTGATCATTGCAACAAGTGCTTCGTTCGCGGGCATGACCTGAAGCGTCACGCCAAGATTCACACTGGAGACAAACCTTATGAATGTCTTTGTGGCAACGTATTCGCTAGGCACGATGCTCTGACTCGGCACAGACAACGAGGAATGTGCATCGGCGGTTACAAGGGTATTGTGCGCAAGACAACAAAACGTGGTCGTCCAAAGAAACATCGACCAGAGTTGGAGGAGAGACAGGACAAGGCAGCCAAGACACGCCAGAGAGTCGCCGAGAAGTCATCCCTTGACTCCTCGGCCGGATGTGTTGATTCCCCCAACTCTCCGCCTTCCGAAATCCTTGAGAATGTGAGTCTTCACGGTGGATCGAGCCCGAAAGAGGATATGCCCGCGTTCAACCAACCCAACTTTTCCTTGCCTCCATCGGCGTTTACTTTCACGCCCCCTGCGTCTCCGCGACAGAGTTTTGGAAACCAGCCATCGCCCGCTCAGAGTCGCCGCTCACTCACACCCAGTAGCGAGGATGAAATGCTGCCTTTGTCGCCCTCCAAGCGCCCCCTCGAGAAGATTGTTGAAGAACCGAGCCTGCCTTTCATTTCGAATGCCGATCCATATACCGATATTGCTACCTCCACCGCCGAGCTGTCTTCTCCACATACGGCTCCCACCTTGGCTGATTCGTCTCAGGGCTCCGACCTCGATATCTTCATCAGCACGGACAGCTCCGCCAACTTCAAGCATGAATTTCCCGACCTGAGTGACCCCGACATGGCCGCTTTTCCCGACTATGTCAATGGGTCTACTTTCGAGCCCGGACTGGATCTGTTCTCGAGCAAGACATTCTCTGCCGCTACCTCGATGAACGACGACTTCTTTTCACTCCAATTCCAGGTTGATGATATGACCAAAGAATTCTTCATGGACTGCTAGCTTTGGCCTCAAACGACGCACGAGCGACGAGCCACACGAATAGAATGAACACCACACATACCATGACACGATGCAACGACTCTGGCTAATGACCGACGCGCAAATCAATTCTCATGACTCCGATTTCAACGACTGGAACTACACGTATGACAACGACCTTCAAATTTCCACGACACGACTTATGTACAATTTCAATGACAACTTCCACAGTATTCTTTCTTCGTTTGTGAATGACATCTGTGACAAAAATTTTCGGGGTTACATTCTTTGTTTTTGTCTTCATCTCGGTTCTTTCTCTTCTCGCACATGTACGACATTTCGGGTTCTGCAGTCAAGACTTGACCTTCCCAACAGGGTTCTGCAGTCGCCTCTCCTTTGACTCCTATCCTTCGTCCATGTTTTAGCGGTCCTCTAGCCTAATCCCGGCGTTCACTTTCTTCTTTTCGGGAACTGTTTTTGGCCCGCTGCATCCTTGTTAACAATTAATCCTCGGTCGTCTGCATGACCTGTACTTTATCTGAGCAATAGATTCCACTATTCACGCTGCGCACAATCAATGATCTTCGAGCCTTTGGCCTGCTATTAGATCCGCTCTCTTCTTGAAACTAAATAGAATTCCTAGAGAAAACTCAACTCTATCCAAAATCAAACTGGAGGTCTATCTATCTGATTTAAGAACCATACCAAAACAGGACAATACGACTCGCTCAGCGACGCTCCTTCCATGTAATAGCAAGGTCGATCGGATGTTCATCCTGGGAAGCAAAGATGGTGCTCTGCGTGCGGCCCTTTGGTGCCTTGTCTGCGAAAAAGGTCGTGTTTCCGCGATAGGAGAGCTTGCCATCCTGGACCTGTACCCAGTGATAATTTCGTCAGCGGACGCAGGTCAGTCGAGGGCACAATGGGACTTACGGAAAACTCCTCTGGAGCAGTGACGTGAGGGCCACAGCTAAAAGCGCCTCCCTCGAATGCGCAGATTCCCTTGCTAGATTGCAGGGTGAACGTGTCATCTGATAATTTGTTAGCAGGCTGTTCTCGCAGATACAAGCACCATCACTGCAATGTAGTTTTCCACCCTCCCTTCCTGGAACAACGTACCTGTAACCTTCTTCGCCTTGAAGGTTGCGCATGTGCCAGAGGCGAACCACTTCCCGCGGCTGATGATACAGCCTCTTCTTCCACCCAAAGATGACACTATCAGGTTGCCGCGTCCCTGGAACGGAATCCCGGTGCTTGTTGGTTGCGAGGGAGTGCCTGTTGTTCGGGAGGGTTCGCGGGGTTTCTTGGGTATGTAGTGGATGCCTGTGGCAGGGCAGTTGGACTTGAGGCCGTCTACGGTCATTATCCATTAGTATAACTGACGTCGCGTTGAGAAACGAGGGATCAAGGATTGGCAGACCTGGTCCAGAGGCAACGAAATCTCCCGTCTGCAGAGAACCTGCGATGTTGAAGTGGTACCAGACTTCATTCAGCGCACGGTTTCGACACCGGACGGTAACCGGGGCGCCGTGGGCTTTTGCTAGAGCATCCTCGATTTCGTCGAGCGTGTATGTCTCCGTATGTGAGGGTACGATGCCAGCATTGGCAAGGGTCTTGAGAATAAGAATCAGTCAGATCAAGTCAAAATAATGGTCAAAGGGGCTCCGGACTTGGTAAGTAGGCAATTTCTGGAAGATCTCCACCGTTTTGTTGAAGTAGTCTACGACTTCCTGCTGTGGATAGTAATCCGCATAGCAGGTGGTTTCCAGAGTGCTAATACATGTGCCATGCTTGTTCCACTCATGCTCCCAGAGATCTTCGTCGTCCCCTCGGAAATCTTTCCAAAAATCACTCATATACTCTAGTAGGTCAGCTCGGCCTGAGTCAACCAAGATCAGGGAGATGTTGCTGTATCTCCTCTTTGAGTCACAATATTGATCAAAGCCACCATCACAGAAGTCCGGCCTAGGGGGAGCCAGGTGATCAGTGTCCTATTCAGTAGGATGCATGTCTGCGACAATGAGAGCTTCGGTAGCACCGTGTAGAGCTCACCAGAGTCCATGAATAGTCCAGGAGTCGACTGGCCCGACCGCAGGGTCCGCATCCCAGAACTGCGTCTGGAGCATCTGCCCTCCGGGATAGTTGAAGCAGCAAGTGTTCTGGCCATGGTACTGGGCGCGACAGCTCAACTCCGGTTTAGAGCACTGAAATGAGTTTTGTGAAACTTCACGATCTGGCTCTGACACGGTCGAGAGCCCCAAAGAGCCCGTCAGAGCCTTCAAGATGTGTTGCGGTCCGGGTATACTCTGCAACATGCTTGTTGATATCGAGGCTCCGTTGGGGGCGGTACAAGTACTAGGAGTGAAGACGATGTGACGGTTGCTTCCACGCCCGCTGCAGAGCCGAGAATTGTTTTACGACAGGATAAAGTGTAACATGTACAAAGAGCCGATGAACTAAGTATATGAGAAGAAAAAGAAGATAGCTCTCAATGCAAGGCGTGGGAATGATGCTGGACGCACGTGAATGTCTCGTCATAACGTGACTAAGCTTAGTGTCACATGTGACCTGTTCAGCTGATGAGTGCCTGATTAGGCTATTAATCTTTCTGCAGAGAAGGATAACTATCTACTAGAGAGGACATTGCCAAGAGGCACTTCGAGAATCACGGGAGTAAAGGGGATGAGACTTGTTTAAGATGAGCGGGGGGGTATCATTGTTAAGTCTGAAAGTAGCTATCCTATGCAAGGACATGTGTGATCCAAGATCACGAAGGTTCAGAGCTTTGTTCAGCTTTGGCTTCAAGCTCATGAGCGCGTTCTTTCCAAAGCCTCAAAACTTCAAATCCTACCTCAACGGCAATGAGGAGGATGATAATCCATTCGAGCCGGAGGCCGTGTGTCTCGCTCAGCCTCTCTCGAAGCACGCTTGCTATTTCCTGTGCGTAATCCATTTTCTCATTCAAGAGCTTGATGCGAATACCCACATCTAGTGCCCTTCCTACCTGTTCGTAGTAGCCCTCTAGACCCAGCTCATGCCGGCTATCCCAGAATAAATCTGGCAATGAGTCTGTCAGTTCTGAATAGAGATTCAATTGGGCCCGCACACTCAGCAGTTGGCCGGTCTTGCGGAGGATGAAATCTCTTGTGAAGGGTAAGCGAGAGCCCTGCGATAGAAGTGTGGGTATTGTTCTGGTTGACTCGAAATAATTGGCCAGCAGAGACTCAAGCACTGCCAGTTTCGTACTTCGAGCCAACCCTGACGAAAATGCCACCTTAGTAAGGACCGTGTCTACAGACTGCCGGCCGAGCTTCGATTCCGAGTCATCGTTACCGGACTTGGTGCCAAGGATAATGGTATCTCCTTTAATGCTGCTGTTCTCCCGTTGGGGATCCTCAATGTATTCCAAATCCTCCGTCTCCAGATTCTCTATGTGGGCGCCTTCCGCCGCCGGGAGAAGGGTTCTAGTTGCCAGAAAAGAGGTAAAGCCCTCGGGCAAAGACCATGCCACCACAGTGCCGGAAGGGAAAACGAATACATCGCCAACTTCATCGGATGACAGATCGGTCGTGGTGGGATTACTCACGCGTCGAATCGAATCTATGGGAACTTGGACATGAACGACTTGAGGAAAAAGGCCTGTTTGAAACGGATCCGGCTCGAAACCTTTCTCTTGGAGGATATCTCTGACTTTGCGGATGTCGAATTGTTCTGCTACAGCATAGGCTGTTACTGCCTTTTAGTCCAATATCAGCGGCTGATGCTTGCTCGAGGGCGCAGTTGTTGAAACCTTAGTCTGGTAAATTCCTTGCTCTTTCAGTTGAGCTTTTGATAAGATCCCGTCTTTCGACCTTTGTGCCTCCACTGCCACTCTCCGTAACGATGTTGGTGCTGCCGGGTTTCTGACGCCTCTCCTGCGTTCCTTCTGCGTCTCCGATAACAACTCCTGCGATAAATCACCATTTCTGGACTGTTTCTGACTGAGAAAGGCATTGGACGAGAAGAAATCTTTGCGCCGAGGAAGACCAAGGGGATACGATGCGTGAAGATTATGGCTCTGCGGCTGTTTCAAGGGCCTAGCCACAGTGGGCCTTCTGCATATCGAACAGACGTAGGGCCTTGCGAACATGCTGTAGTATTGGTGCTGAGGATGCCAAAAGGCGCGGTCGAGCAGGAATCCATAAACCTTACTCTTGTACAACAATGTCTTAAAACGACGCAGCAAACAGGGTGTTGCAAAGAAAGTGTTTCGACCCATCCAACCGGCTTTCAATGGCGATTTGAGCTAGGTGCTTAGTCATCAGGTATCCCCAAGTTACCCCAGGTCCACCAACTGCTCGTCATGACATGAGTCCCCCACCTGTGGTGGTCTTTCAATTGCTCCAGGTACGGAAATAGGCGTTCGCCATGGACGCGCCTGGCGCGACTGAGCCTACAGAGGATGCCCATCAGGACAGCCTGGCACATGACCCTTCCGTGCAGCAAAGAACCAACGACCACAGCTTTCGGCCCGAACAACCTGCGGATGGAGACGAAGATGAGGATGATAAGGGTAGCGGAGAGGCAGACACTGAAGAAGAAGAGGAAGATGACGATGACGACGTAGAGGAGCCTCAGCTCAAATACCTGTATCTCACGAAAAATCTGGGCGCGGTGTACCGCAATGGCGACGCAACCAGCTCATTCCTTACCGCGGGCGATAAGATGGTATGGTTTCAAAAGCGTGCGATTCACTTGCCTTTGCTGAAATATTCTCTAGATTATCGGAACACACAATGGAAACATTGTAAGCTAACATGACTACTTGTTGTGAGGGTTCAGTACTGACATCTTGCAGCATGTGCTTTCCTTGCCTCTATTTCAGTCGCTTCGGATTTATCACGCACACTCAGCGAGCGTTACTTCGATTTCAATCTCTCCGTTCCCTCCTCCTTTACCGAGCATCAAAGCAGAGAACGTCACCAGAACGGCCACGGAAGATCAAGCTGTTCCTACTCGATCCTCGGCCAGCCTTCGTGGCCACAATAAATCAAGCCATCAAACAGCTCCACCCGCAACGCCCTCCAATTCCATTTACATCGCGACTTCCTCTATCGATGGTAATGTATGCGTTGCCTCTTTAGTTGATACTAAAGATGTCCTTCTACGGAACTTTGGGCGGCCTGTCCAAGCCGTTGCACTATCACCAGAATACAAAAGTGATCGAACATTCCTGTCTGGAGGGCGAGCGGGTGAACTGATTCTTACGACTGGTGGACGAGTGGGTGTGAGCACGAACTCGACGACAATGGGAGGCGCCGCAGCTGCGGCGTCCAGCTGGCTTGGATCGATCGGGTTGGGAACCAATACCGGCAGGGATACCATATTACACAGCGGGGAGGGTGCTATCAGCACGATTAAATGGTCGTTGTCGGGGAAATACGTCGTATGGGTCAATGAAGAGGGGATCAAGATTATGCGGTCGAACCTACATCTGGACTCAGCGGACTCTGAGCTTGCTTGGAAACGAATTAGCCACATCGACCGTCCGAACGGCCCTGGATGGGAAGAAATGGCCGGCGTCTGGAGAGCTCGAGCTGACTGGGTGGACGAAGATTCTCTGCGCTGGGAGGATAATGTGAAGTCCCAGCAGGAAGAACCTCATCTTGACGCTCCCGCCGCATCGGATGTAGTTGCGACGAAGGAGAATGTAGAGAGGCTCGTCGTGGGTTGGGGAGGGACTGTTTGGGTCATCAATGTGTATCCCGACCGGCCAAACAAAAACAATAAGGACCTGAAGATAGGATCTGTCCAAGTCTCCACGATGTGAGTTCGCGTTGCCATAATTATGAAACGATCGCTGACAAATTAACTCTAGCTTGCGGACTGACTGTATTATATCGGGCATTTCATTATATACACCAAACCTTATAGCTGTTCTTGCATATATTGAGGCCGAGGAAGAGAATGTTTCGGAAGAGCGGATGAAGCAGAGCGTTCTTCGTCCTCGCACACACCGCCGTCCCCGGGGCCTGGAACCCGAGCTTCGCATTATTGATATTGATACGAAAGAAGAGCTCAGCGCCGATACACTTACAGTAAGTCGCTATGAAAATCTCACTTCTTCAGACTACCACATGTGCGTCATACCGCCGTGGAAATCATCAGTGCCTGTGTCTCAACGTGGGGCTCTGGAAACACTTGGAAATGGCTTCTGGGACGCGACGATGTACCCCGCGAGGTTGTTCAGCTCTGGTGCAAGTATCCGGAGCACAACAAGTAGCGGTGACAAAGGTTCGATCAGAGCGCCAAGTATACTGGCCTCGAAACGGATGCCGAATGAAGAACCTGTGTCTAAAGAAGTACAGGACATTGCAGCAAGCGCTGGTCCCAAGATCTTCATCCACAGCCCTTACGACTGCGTGGTTGCGGCGAAAAGAGACCTTTCAGATCGTCTAGCTTGGTTAGATGCACATGAGAAATACGAAGAAGCGTGGAAGCTCCTGGAGGAGCATCCAGAGGCGGCGGGAACACAGGAAATTTCGGATAATATTCCAGGTATCTCAACAAGGTCCCAGAGCAGCTTGGGTGACTTCTTCGCCGATGATAGATCATCCATTACGACTACTGGTCGAGCTGTAGCTTCTGCCGCTGACCAAGAGAAGCGCCGAATTGGTGAGCTATGGATCAAACAATTGCTCGAGCAAGACGACTGGAGTCGAGCCGCTGAAGTTTGCGCGAAGGCAATACAGACCACTTCTGCATGGGAGCATTGGGCGTGGACTTTTGTGAAGAATAAGAAGTTTGACGAAATCTCTTCTGTTATTCCGACAGATTTTCATCCGCCCTTGTCGCCGGACATATATGAGGAAGTCCTGAGTCATTATGTCTCTCGAGATCGGCACAGATTCAGCGAACTCTTGGATTCCTGGCCTTTCACGCTGTTTGATGTTAATCGTGTAACGGCAGCTGTCGAAGAACAGTTGGATCCCAGGACGGTGCCACCTGAAACAGAGGACTGGCGGATCCTTACCAAATGCCTTGCCAAGCTCTATCTGGCCGGAGGTCATTATAACGAAGCATTGCACTGTTACATTCGACTACAGGATGCGGACACGGCCATGGCTTTGATCAAGGAGCACCGCTTGCTGGACGCTCTTTCAGATGATATCCCCGCATTTATCATGATTCGAGTTTCCAAGCAACAGATGAAAATGGCTCCAGTTTCCGAACTGGAAGAGATAACTGCCGAGCCAATCAAGCTTCTCGTCAGCGAAGCGTATACTGGAATTGTGCGCCCTGAGGTCGTGGTCACTCAGCTTAAAGATGCAAATCGGCTTCTTTTTCTTTATTTCTACCTCCGTGCTCTCTGGCGAGGAGAGTCGCTTCCGCACAGCGCTGCAAAGCCACGCAGAGGTCACGGTGCTGGAATTCGGGACGCAGCAAGCAAACTAGCAGCTGATGAGGGCAAGGCGCTAGTTGATAATTTCGCTGATACCGCCGTGGAACTTTTCGCCGACTACGACCGTCCATTGCTGATGGAGTTTTTGCAAGTTAGCACCGCGTACTCCTTTGACACAGCGGTTGCCGTCTGCGAGAGCCGCCACTTCACGTCGGAGCTCATCTATCTCCTATCTAAGATGGGACAGACGAAGAAGGCACTGAACTTGATTCTATCCGACTTGAAGGATGTCTCGCAGGCGATATCGTTTGCCAAGGCGCAAGATGATCCTGATCTCTGGGAAGATCTTCTCGACTACTCGATGGACAAGCCCCGTTTCATCCACGGGCTCCTTGTCGAGGCCGGCACGTCCATCGACCCAATCAAACTTGTCAGACGCATCCCAAGCGGACTTGAAATCGAAGGGCTGCGGGAAGGACTCACCCGCATGATTCGTGAACATGACCTGCAGGCGAGTATCAGCCAGGGTGCCGCCAAGGTCCTTCAAAGCGAAGTGGCTGTTGGCATGGACACTTTAAGAAAAGGACAACAACGAGGTATTAAATTTAATATCACCGAAGAGAAGACCGTCTCCGACATCGGCGACAAAGATGAAGTGAACAGCAACGCTGGTACAGAGAAAGGCTTGTCGCCATCAAGCCCGTCTACGTTTCAACCAGGGAGGTGTGCGGGATGCCATCTCCCTTTCTATCCCAATGGTAAGCTATTTCGTTCAAGCTATACGATAATGTTCTCGGTGCTGATCCATTATGTTCGCGTATAGAAAAGGAAATCCTCGTCGGCTTCGCATGTGGACATGTCTTCCACCTATCACACGTTCACTCTGATGATACTTCAACAGCCTCGGACGGAAACCAGTCCGGAATGCAGACCCCACGCCCACTGCCAGAGATCGGCATATCCACCCTGAATGAACTCCCGCTGTCCGCGTCTCGCACTGTCGGCGCCAAGGTGACCACCGCGCGGCTCTTGAGAGATCGGATTGGCAATGGCTGCCGCATCTGTTCCCTGGCCAAAGAAATTGAGGCGTTGGGTGAGTCCGAGATGTGATGGCATGTGCGCATTCATCGCAGTGGTCTAGACTTCGATTCATGGTCTACAAATTTCTCGTTGATCGCTTGTGACCTCCCTGTTCGTTCTCATTCTTGAATTTTTCCATTCTAGCGCAGAGCGGTCAGATCAGTTCTGAAATGGTGTCGCTTGTTCTTCATGCATCGTGCTCAAATACGCTCTTATTCTCAGCGCTTATGCTTGGTGGACAGTCGCTGGAGAGAGGGTCTATGACATTGGTCGGTCAGGTAACTCCTCTACAACTTCATGATGCGACTAGATGGGCGATTATATGTTTGGTCCTTAGAAGATACCCATGGTAACAATCACAATGCTAATATTATATTACTTGAGTGCGAGACTTGATCACATCATGCGGAAACCAGCCGCCTTGAGCTCCATTGGAAACTATTAAATCTGTTGAGTATCAATAAAAGTGAGCAGCATATAACTGCCGCATCCTCATAAAAAGGGTAAAACATGAACAACATGACCCACGTGAGCTTCTTGAAATCAGAATTAGAACATAGCCAGTCATACCAGTTGCTCTGGACGGGGATTCAATCAGAGTTTGCTTCGCGACTTTCTACTTCTAAAATAGCAATAAGACGGACAGATAGAACATGGCGTCCTACACGTTCATGAAACCTGTCATCACCAAGCTCCATACCAGCAAAGCAAAGTGTATTTTCCCTTGACCAGTGGCAGAATCCGAAAGAGGAGGAGCGAATGGTGGTTCACTGCTGCTGGGCACAGGAGTAGAAGCATCGCTGCTACTGGTCGAGCTGGTACGGTGAGGAGTCGTCTGCTCTACAGACGACGTAGTAGAAGATTCAGACGTGGAAACGCTAGTCTGAGACGTTGGCATCGAAGCGGTGGTAACCATGGTTGGAATTGCTGGGACCCAAATGGTGGTAGAAGGCTTTGAGAGAGTCGTGCTTGAAGATTTGCACACAGTCTCCGTGACAGTGACGGTGACAGTATCTGCATACGAAGGCGTGTCAGCACGTGGACAGATCACAAGTACAGAAGCAGTGGGCATGGTTAGGGCAGAGAGCTTACCGGCGCGAGGCAGATATTTCAGGGCCAGTGGAACGACCACTTCCTCGACTATAATGCTGTTAGCGTACGCAAGATTGGCAGTTAGGTAGTCAACATCAAATCTCACCGCTTGAATCCCTCAGTTTCAGATTGTCATCAATGACTTTGTGTTCTTCTATCAATCCTGCCGAAAGGTGTTAAGGAAACACACTTCAGTTGGCGTGACGAGTAGGGCTCAGAATTAGACACAACCTACCTTCTCCAGAGCTCAAAGTTGCGAGGTAACAAACAGCGAAGCAAAAGGCAACCTTGAAAGAAACCGTAGAAGCCATGTTGGTTGTTGTAGATGAGGGGATACAGAGCAGCAAGGAAACTAGATGCAGGAAGACAAGTTTGATGATTTGAGAGTTTACGAGCGGATGGCTGGACGAAGAACAAAATACGACGGTGGGAGAAAAAGACAGATAAAAAGGAGGGGCAAGTAGGACCAGGGAAAGGGGAGAGTTCGTTGCAAGGTTGTTTGATGCTCAAAAACAATGGTTACAGAAGGTGCGACAGTGACGACATTACCCAAATAGGAAAGTTGTATACAGTGTAGAATGAGGACCACCATCGATGGAAGCGTCCCACCAAACAGAACGTGCGAACAAAGAGAAAGATATTTTCCTGGTCGGACTTGAAGTACGATGGTTCTCCCCACAGTTACTCTCTGATCTGCGCAGCCTGTTGTGTCAAAGTTCAAGGACTCTGATATAGATATGATCCTCCTGTAGAGAATAACAAGCGGTAGCTTACTGCGTTTGTTCTTACGCGATTTCAATAACCACGTATTGTCAGCCTCCTGATCGACTGATTGATCTGATAAGCTGATTCGATCCTATCGATGACTATATAATGTACCATTGAGGTGCTCACGGAATTTTTATCCGCACGAGTATAAAACAACTATCATAACGGTTGGATATTAATAATATCCGACTCTTTAGGGACACTACTCGAGGATAGGTCTACTTCGGAATCATTAGTGCCATCAACCAATCTCAAGCAGTGCTGTGAGAGAGTCTCTAAACAGTTGATAGTCTCGTCATACTCACTTCGGATAACTCGTGCCCTGAACATGACTGTAAAGTTCAGCAAAACAGGATATTCCATCATATTTTAGTCCAGACTTAAGCTTCCATTTGCCACTTAACCTTGTCTAATATGGCAAAGACTGCAGGCGTTGATCAGATCTCCCAGCAGTCAGACGCTAGAAATAAGCATAATTGCCCTGCTCATCACCATGCTGTTTAGGAAAAGACTGGCACAGGCATTTTCGAGTAACTTGGACAGACCTTGGCATACTACCAACCGTCCACTAGTATACTACCGAACTTTAGGGGTAGCTAGCTTTCCTTGACCTGGTACAAGGTGCTGCAACGCCTATATAAGCAATTAGATCAAGCAGGTGTATATCTACAGATGTGTAACTGATGAGCAACGTTATCAAACTCTATTGAGTCTTATAGAGAACCCTAACCATCCATGTCCATGCTCCGATGAACTAACTATCTGGATAGTATAGCAACTGCCTAGGCATAAGGTAGTCTGCAACGGTATAGCCTCAAATTTTACTCTGTATGGAAATACGAACATGTTGTGCCTGAACGTCTTCTGTATGCCGTAATAAACAGTATTTTTGGACAAGTATTTTTATTTTCCCTCAGAATTGATTTTGCATGGCCCAGACTCTCCTGTTCAGTTGGCAAGCTCCACATCGGCACGACCCGCGTGGAGGTATCCATTCCCTTCAGAAAGTAAAGGAATGCTATGACATCATGCCAAGGCCCGAGGTACAGCTGGATCCAGACTAATGGAATGGCTGACGTCACCATTTTGGGGAGTTGGCGCAACTGGCGGCAGAATCTGCTTTTCCGATTCTGTACCGCAGTGTATGGTGGGTTTCGGCCTCATCTTTCCCTCACGAACATACCCTTTCTAAGAAATAAGCAAAATGGAAACCAACTGTATCAGATGATTG
Organism: Aspergillus lentulus; assembly: GCF_001445615.1. Classification (NCBI taxonomy): domain Eukaryota; kingdom Fungi; phylum Ascomycota; class Eurotiomycetes; order Eurotiales; family Aspergillaceae; genus Aspergillus; species Aspergillus lentulus. The sequence continues at coordinate 1,169,688 of NW_028322122.1, forward strand.
TAACAAGCAGAAAATATGAGGAGTCCTTCTGGTAATATAAAACAAAAACAAAAATAAGATATCACATCAACACGCAGGTCGCAAGGGGATGAAGACCCTAAAAGTCTACTGATTGGTTGAAGAAGATCCCATCGAAAGAGAACAGCTAAGGTCAAAGCCTAACACGAAGCACAACCGCTAGTCCAGCCATGCCTTACGCACTGCGGCACAATCTGGAACTCGGGAATCTGGATCATCCCTTCTTCAGCAAATAATATGGCATCTACATTTCCCACTAGTTCCCGGGACTGTGCGACGGTAATGTGCATACTAGAATTGTCACGCTCTTTGGATTTTGGTACACGCAGTTCAGTCGATATTTGAAAATCGACTCAATTGCCCACGAACAACAGTGATATGAGTCTGTCAGGATTACCGAGCCAGACATCCCAGCCATGAAGTAAACCCACATAGGCTGCAGGGAGCCGACAGCCGATGGGTATCATTGTACGGACTCCGCAGTATCAGGGCCCAAAATCATCAATAAATAATGTGATTGGGGCCCTTAAGAGTCTATCTACTACCTCATTGGGAAAGTGCCAAATACAACCCATAAACAGCGACACTTATTATCTAAGCGCCTATGGTCACAGGTCACAGTGGAGTAGCATAAGCGATCAACAACGGGGAGCAGAATCGACTGGAATGCCCGCCAAATCCCTTACGGCCAAGGCGATTTTGGTCGAGAACATGAGGGCTCCCCACGATAAAACACTGATTATTTACCTCATCTTTCACTGACAACAATTCAAATACGGAATTAAGACAACAGCAGCGGAAATACTCTCCTGACCTTGTACTTAGACTCTCTGGCCAAGTCTTATCTGCAGCTCCGTGTGTTGTTGAACTTTTCGCATTACTCTTATCTGTTCTGAAAGTGCCTTCTGTACTGTAAATAAACACTGAATACACTGAAGTTTCAGACTGCCGATCTTAGTGTATGCGGACTACAACCTGTAATTTAAATTTTTGTCTGGTTTCTAACTGGGGGTAAAGGGCCCGGCCACTCACAGTCCAAGGCCTATTAGTCTGTGCTTGAGTGGGACCTGAAATCTCATGGTCGCGCCACCCCCGAAGGGCCCCGAGTCAGTACGCAGTAGACTAGTACTCAGTAGTTGGCAGATAGGCATGTACACCAACTGACATGCTCTGTGTTAGTAGCTGATATTCTACTCACCGATACTTTATTATTTACCAGTGTCTCTAGTTCCAGAAACACCTGCCGATAGACCTGAGGTTTGAGGGACTTTATGGTATTGAGCATGCTTTTTTGATTACCACTCCGTCCGTACCTTTTTGACTCCATACTGCGCTTCACACTAGCGTCTAAGACTATGACGTAATTCCTATTCGCTGATTTCTCAGTCGCACCACGGCATTTCTCGTATAATTTCTTTTGAATATTATATCTCAATCAGCAAAGGTGATCGTGTATTATCTTCCTATGCCCTATGTAATAACATGAACCAGAAAGATTCATCTCCGACATCTTTCCATGTAAAAGAGCGGTTTGCGGGATTCATTTTGAATCAGACACAGCGTACCCTGGAAGCGGTTTCTGACTCTTCAACAGAATGAGGAGAGGACCGCTGACAGACCAGCCTTTGACCATGGCGACAATCTGTGTCAAAAACATATCAGAGTCAGAGTGAGAGGCAATGCTCATTCAAGTCTCGAAAAACCACATAATACTTTGCAAGATTAGGAAATAGAAGCAAGCAGAACACAGCAGAATGGCACAGGGTATCTATCTCGTATGCGTTGTTCCCCAACCATGTTCTTGAAATCACAATCGGAAGGCAAAAGAAACTGTAGCAGGAAACCTCACAGGCTAATAGGCTGATATGCGACTGCACATGTAACGTAACAATCCCGAAGCAGAATGGTGAAGTTCGAAGGTGCGGAGGAAGGTGGGAAGAGGTCGTGAGAAAGATATGGCACATGAAAATGGAGGAAATATCGAGATGGATGAAACCAATAAAATCAAATAAAATCAATGAAACAATCATATTGCGACAGGGTATCATTGCCCGGGAACTCGTTTATTATCCCCGCAATCAACGCCCCGAATAATATCAAAAAGAAAGGGCCAACCAGCAAACCAAGCCCACAACCACAAAGGAAAAGCAAAGACATGGCAGCACTAGATGAATATCATTTCTTTGTCCAACGCACCAGGCGCCAAATAAGATAGGTTATTGAACCGGAATGGAATCTTGCTTATCGTCAAATGTTCAGTTAGCGTTTTTGTTCTCGTTTGTTTCGGCTTTGCTTCGCCGTTGAAGATGAAGAAGAGTCTTTGAGCAGACAGATATCTGCAAGATAATGCAGCTTTGAATACGGCCTTGGCGGCATCAGTAGCTCAATTTGACCTCCACCGCGGGGTTTAGGTGATCAGAACTGTTTGCCACTGCATTGTCGAACACTGATGCTTCTGAAATCTCGACAACCATATCTTGGCCATCGGGCAACTCACGAACCACGTCGTCATCAACCATGATTTTGAGGCCATTTTCCTTAACGTGCAGAACGCGTACTATACGCTGTGGATCGATCTTCTGCTTCATCGAAATCTTTTCCATCAGATCACGAACGGTTCGCTCGGTCAGATAGACTGCACGGTAATAATCATCGCCGTTTTGGTTAGTCCGTGGAAAGCGAATGTAGAAACATGCAACTAGACTAGGTCAGTACTTTGGCCTCGAAGTAGGATCTCACGCTCGACTTACTCGGCTTTTGAGGACGCTCCGCAGGTGGTCTATAGGTGGGATCGATATCCACAGCTTCGATGTATCCCATTGGAAGATTCGAACCTCCGGAGATTCTCTGCACTTTGACTGGATGCTTGAGAATCATCTTTTCTCCAGAGAATTCGGAACTAGGTCGCGAATTGTCCCTTGAATTGCCCATTGATCCCTGGTAACCGGAATCGTAGAAACGTCCATGCTGCTGAAGCAGTGGGGGATGGCAGGGCGAGTTGATCGAGACATTGCTGCTGGTAGGTGACAGAGTATAAGCAGAGGCATCGATACTAAGACGAGGGTCACCGGGCTTCGCTGAGCCCTCCTTCTTGACCTGATCAAATGAGTCGCCAGGTAAGATCACAGGATATAGATCCGGATCGTCTTGTTCGTCGCCCCGAAGTCCGAGAATACTCACTGGCCGAGTGGAAGTGAACATGTCCTGCATCATTGCTAACTTTGCATGAAGATCATCTTCCACGGACAGTTTCTCGCCATCCTGTGAGCTCATTGACCACGTCCTCTTGTGTTTGGAGATCTTCGCAGGGCGATGGTCAGAACCCTTCAGAGAGATAGGGTTACCAGCTCGCTTCCGCTTGCCATAATTGCCTGCACCCATTTCGGCCTGAGCGATCTGCTGACGCAGCTTCTCAATGGTCTTCTTCACATGAGCGACGTCGTTAGACAGCTTCCGCTCCGCTCCATGGTCACGGAAAAGCTTGACTTTGCAGTAGCATACTTCGGCTTCGCGAGGATCTGCGCTATCTGCACCAATCATCTCCGTTTTAGCACAAAGCCTAACGGGAATGCCTTTGACACCTTTGGAATGGCTAAAATCAGTGGATAGGAAATTGAATCGAACGGAGATGGCGCATTCAGGTACTCCAGTCGCCGGATTGGCAGTCCACGTGACACAAAATCCATCGAACGATGCACTCTCCAGTTGAATTTGCCGCTGCTTGTGGTCTTCAATGCCTCCTTGGATCGGATCGACATATTCAACCGCCTGGAGCTTGCCGCCTCGCTGATACGCCTCGCTAGAGCCACGTCCCTCCTTCCATAATTGCCAGCAAGCAGCAGGCTTTGATCTCTGCTCCTCTTCTTGAAAAGAGACGCGGATGAACGTGCGGTATCTTACCGGCTGACCCGTCATGGGCGGCGGGTTTGAGTCGACGACAGAAACTGAATAAGCCTGTCCTTTGTTTAGATATGAAATGGGAATTTCGTTCTGATGCTTGATCATAGCAGTTGGAGCACGCAATGTGACATGATATCGGAAACTGAAGTTGTTGGTTAGAATGTCTTCGTACTGACAATGGCGGAATGCAAAAGAATAGCTTACTTCTCACTAGATCCTGGAGATTCTGAAAGATCATGTGTGGTCGAAGCGGCAAACTGGGATGTATTTCCCCGCATATCGACATCATTTAGCGACAATTCATCCACAGACTCATCCATAGCATCGTATCCTGAATCGCGGTGAACAAATGCGCTGGGCGCGAAAGATGCTTGTGGGGCGAATGCCTGTGGGTTGTGAAAATGCGGATTGATATAGTGTTGGTCATAGTGGTCCAGGCCAAATGCCTGGCCCCCAGCGCTTAAGTTTGGGCCGGGAATTTGTTGGGTAAGGGACATTGGTGTGATCATGCTCATGCCGGGTGTGTGTAGGTCTCCAGCTTGGCTATGGAACACTGGCCCCAAACCCCCCGAATTCGGTGTGTAATACCCATTCTGTTGGGCTGGGAAGTTCATGTAGGATAGAGAGTTCGGGTCGACAAAGGAAGGTGTAAATCGCAAGTCTTGTGCGGCGCGCGGTGTAGTGTCGTTGACTTTGACACCATCACTCTCCATGAGCCTTTTTTTGAGGATATAAGTCAGATAATGCCAGATCAAATGATGCGCAGGCACCGGCGAGTGATGAACGAATATAGAATACTTAGATTACATACCTAGACGGAGTGATAGGTTGGTTGCCAGCCACTTGCCCCAAACCGGGGGCGTTGCATTGCGAGCCTAAGGGGACTACCTCTGAGAAAGTTTTCTGAAATCGTTGAATGAACTCGTCGTCTGGCTTCTGGGAATTTTTTCTAACTGCGGGTGAGCATATATCCTAGGAGCCGGCCATAACTACAGCAATTCATAGCGAATTTCACATACCTGTTGCTAAACATTGTGGGTAAACCTAGATGTCTGGGAGCTAAAGATTCAAGCGGAATTGACAGTTGACAGGAACGGTGAACGACGAAGCGCCGCTAGAGTCAACATTCGGATCAGGCGGGGTCACTATCACTGGGAGGAGACTGTGGAAGTTGTGGTTTGAAATCTCATGGAAATACTCTAGTTCAAAGCGTTTGCACCGTACTATGATAATTTCGGGCGGTTATCACCGACAGTCTTATCGTGCTCCCGAAAGTGGCCACTTGGATCCGAGTGGCTATGAGTTTTGTGATTAGGGATTCTTTAATCGAAGGTTCCGCGGAAAGAAATCTGAGAATTTGGGGTTGCGGAAGTGTGGGATTGTTGGTTGTAGCTAAAGCGTTCCTTTCTCGACGGTGACGGTAGTGACTGGGAGGATATGGCACCACGGACACAGGAAGGATTTATACGATCGCGCTTTCCAGAAGATGGAAGAGAGAAAATGAGAGAAGAGGTTAGATGATGATGTAGGTCGAACCAACAGAAGTCGCGTCAATGGTGGAGAGATCCGTGAAGGCGCGATATGAGTAACGAGGGGCGAAAAGAAGATGGTTGATAATGGGGTGTGGATTGGGAGGATGTGCAGAGGATCTAAATCGCAGGAACAGAAGCCCCCAATGATAGTGGAATATGAAATGGATGGGCGGAAGGCTGTGTGGACAGACAGCGAGTGATGACTTAGAAAGCACAGCTGCTCAGAACCACAGGTACCTGGGGCAGAGAGTCGACAAAAAGGATTCTGCCCGGGGAGAATTGGAGAAGAAGAATGGATATTAATTTAGGAAACAGAGCAGACCGAAAGGGGCCACATGGGCAACGTGGTAATGTCGAAAAGAATAGTAGATGGGGAAAAGAATTAAATGAACAGTGAAAACCTCGTCCGGAGGAAATGCTTCTGGAGCCAATTTCCCTTTATTCTCCCTCCGGCTTCATATTTGATCTTCCCTCACAATATGCGTATTCAACTAAAAAAGCGACGAAAAAGAGTTTGACCGCCGCGATCACTTTTTTGGGACGGAGTCAAATGGACAAGGCCCATGGATCGGTGGGGAGGCAGAAGGAGGGGTGGAGACCCGGTAATTTGTAAAAAATGATCTTCCGTTAAGTTGCTTCCATGCAGCCCGGTATTATGGTATTATAATGTATGATAAATACAAGTATGAGCATACTTCGTACTCTGCGACAGTACTGGGTACTCCATACAAACCTCGTCTATAGAAATAATTACTCAGGAGGTCAAGTCAAATAAAAATTCACCTTTGATCGAACCATATATGACATCATCTCCTAGCCACCAACTACCCTATCTGAATATAATTATCAATGTGTGGGACTTCGCAGTTAGCTAGATCCATGTCCTAAAGTCCGCCCCTTATCAGAACCTGTGGTATCAGTCCGATATTGACCTTCCGAGAGCCCACGTAAAGGGAAACGGGAAATACTGGACTTGTCCCGCATACAAGAGAAGGTCTCGAAACGTGCACCATCCTAGCTCAGATTCTTCCTCTCATAATGAGTTGGTAGATTAAAACTACAGGGCGAAGTGTGGTCTTTCAAGATGACAACTTGCCTTTGATAAGACATGCGACAAGACTTCCAGATTCAGGCAGTATATAGTCCATTTTGGCGGGTTTGTCAATGTAGTGGACTGATTCCATCTAGCAATACTCCGTATTGCAGAGAAATAGGTATACTCCGTAGTCGTGGTTGTTCTCAACCTTGTTGTCATGTCGCTCATCTTTGCGCCTCCTACGTCTCCCGCAAGTCATTTGCTCCATAGCTGGTAATCTGGAGTTTAAGCAAATCTGACCGCGGTTAACTGAGGATTTACCATAATGAAATTGGAGCCCATACAGTAGTTGATGGTCATCTTAGGTGGTGTATTCAATACATTGGGCACGTTGATTTGTCTTCAGGAGATCGAATTAAGTTGGGAGTCCATCATTGTGAGGAATTCGCCTCGGGGGGCTTGCTCTAACTGCACGAGCCAGAATGAGACACACTCGGGAAAAGTAAAATAGACATGAACAACCTTATCTTGAGCTGCCATTATTGCGGTCAGTGCGGTGTGAAAACCACTGCCATGTCCCCTAAGTACCGAAAGTACATTGAGCAATGCAGACAGGAACTGCTCGACGACACAACCATTTGCACCAGCAGGGCTTGGTAGGCGCCTGAAAACCGTCTTTTGTCCTAAAAAGCCTTAGCTAACTACCTTACACCAACCCCTTGAAGTAAGTTTCACTGTTGCCCGTGCAGTGCTACGCATGTACCTCGAAGACGGAATTAGATATACTAGATAGAACAAAAGCATTGTATCCTCGACCTGAAACCTCGCAAACAAATACTCTCCCAGCTATTTCAAGCCCTGTAACACCTGTGACATGCTCATGGCAGCGTTGAAGCGAGGTACTGACAGCCTTGTAAGGTATGTATTTGATGCAGGCTGTCACTGTATTGATGGAGGAATAGACGTGAATGCCTGAGGCACGCCGCATGACCGTTGTCATCCCGTTTCCCGTCCCGGTCAAAGTACCCGCCAATGACAACTCTCCCTTATGAAAGGTGCAAGCCCGCCAATAAGATGTGTTACACAAGCACCTCCTGTACCATCCCCATGATGGAATCCCTGGATTGTTTACAGATATTGTTCATTATTTTTGGTTTTCTCTATTTTTTCTCATTGTTTTTTCTGCATCCCATACGCTCAAGTCATTCCGGGATTCGGATGTTGCGCTTACAGAATAATTATTCAGCGATCTACAGTATTCTATTCTAAGCACATGTGACGAAATTGCATATTGCGAGCTGGGGAGCTGTCATATCGAACATCAGACTAGAGTCTTCAGTAGCTACTCTGCAAGTGCTTTGTTGCTAACCAGGTGGAGTCTGGAACATGTAGATATCGATAAGTACTTCATTAAGCTCTGTCGTCTAGTGGCTCTAAATGTTTTAGAAATGGTCTTCTCAAGTTGTCATGGTCCAAGTCAGACACTTCACCTTATTTAGCGTTACTGATCGGCAAGCCGGACCTATTTGCTGATTGGCTTGATTCGGGAACGCAGTGAACAAAGAGCAAACGAGGGATGGATCATCAAGGTGAGAAAGAAAAAAAAAAAAAAAAAAAATCCTACGCTGTGCGGTATGGCCTTATTACCGCATTGGGTAAGGAATATCTAATACCACGTACTCCGTACTACCACAGTAGCCCAGTACCATAGGAACTTTTCATGGCCTGCATAAGCTTCGTGGTCCTAGTGGTTGTGGTTGCCTTGACGAGCGGCCAAACCCCGCGCGATAGCGGGGATTCGTGGACCCTCATCCCTGGTTTGGGATTTATGTCTCGCCCAGGAAAGCTGTGGTGTAAGCTATGGCTAAGGTTGACACATTCTCAAGGGAAATTTACGACCTGGAGGCTGACGAGTCAGACAGATTCTTCTGTCTCCTGATCACATATAGCAACGAGTTATGTACACTGTAGATCAGCCCTATGGGCCCGGTATTATATCATTGTTTCCCTTGAATGCACCAACGGCGAATGTAATATCTCTCTGAGCATCCGCAAGATGATTTTCGAAACTCTACGACAACTTGATAGACGAGCCTTTCTGTCTGGAAAGAACTTCCAAGAGTTTGATACGCGAATCTAAGATGCAAGGGACACATGATTATCCCCATGCAAGATGAGGCACTATCTACGCCACAATAGATGAATATCCACTTCTGTACAACCCCAATGTGTTACAGAATAAAGACAATGTGAAGGCCATGCAAGAAGATCGTTTAGCGCATGTGCCATCCATTTCTACATAAGTAGTACAAGTTTCATCAAGTTGTACCAGGAGTTGACCCCTGTGCTGGCATAACAATCACTACCTTATTGATATGCTTTTGTCTGATATGCGTGTCATTGTCCGTCATTGACTTTTTTCTTCTTTTTTTTTGTCATCTGATATCAGTTGCACTCGCCGGTTCCCCGAGGACTGGAATATTTTTCCTGTGTACGAATGCGGGGATCTCTCGCTTGTCAGTAACCACGGGGGTTCTACTACTCTAGCCTCTAGTTCTACTTCCGGGTACCCTTGCCCCAAGGCACTGGTTGCTGAGTAGCCTTTGAGAAAGCATGCTCAGCAACGGCTCGATGTAGATGGGCATGGCGGCCATTGGTTGATGAAGAAGGGTAATCAATAAGTACCAGGTTGTATACAGAATACAGAGTCCAAGTACTGAGCCATTGTACGTTGTACCCACCTAAGGTAGTAATACTAGTTAAGTGGAGATTGTACGCTAATCTCCCATCGGAAGCTGGACAGCAACAAGCTTGCGAATCACAGTCGATGTGATATTTTTCCGTGACCAGCAGTGGTTTAGTGCGTATAGTCCATCCGTGGTTTTTATATAGGAAGCTATCTACTGGCTACAAGCCTACAACCTATGGGTGCTCCGTTGAAAATTTAGTAGAAAAATATGTACTTTGCAGTCTCCACCAATAATAACGATTGCGTACGTACGCAATAATGCTCCGTACCCGTACCTTAGTGTATGCGGACTCCCCTGTACATGGCTGGCTACTGGCTAGCTCAATTTTACACATTCGAAGACCGCATGGTCGCCACAGCGGCCATGGCGCCGTTATCATAAGCCACATTTACGCCTTCTGGCCTTATTCGGGATTTGCATTTACCCCACCTTCCGAGTCTTCACTCTGCCCAAGCCAATAATCAGCGGCACATTCATAACGGAGGTCCAAGCGCCCTCCCTTCGATTTCGAGGTCCTGAACATGAACTCAAATGAACTCAAAGCATTTCCATTCATTGAGTCATTATTGCCAGCTTCACGGGACCCTACGGTGTAGCCCTAGTCACATACCTAATTTTGCTCTGCCTAGCGCTGTCCTTCGGTCAGATGCCGAACAGCAGACAGCAACTGCATGCTTGAACCTGGTACATGGTATGTAGCTCCTGCGTACCTCTCCATGATGATCGGGATTACCACTTGCGTCCATAATCCATACCGACTGCATAGTGCATAGCCCATAGCCTACGACAACTTCGAATAGAACCATCAAAACAAAAATGCATGATGTCATTCTCCGCTTGGAGCCACTGCTGGCCCTTCCCCAAAAGTCCACACGCCCGATCCCACCAACCCAGCCATTCAATCATGATCGATCATCTCTGTCAAGCCTCGAGCTGTCAGTGGCGGGTTCTTTACCCAGCAGGTCCGCGGTCTCCATGCAATGGCCCCCTAGTGCAGAACGCCATCTGCGCTGCGCTTAGGCCATCAAATCATATTTTCGGGACCCGGGTAACGGGTCCAGATAGAAGTCCGGCCCCATGAGGCTGCTGCTGTCTCCTCACGCTTTCCCGAATAGTTAGGTCTAGAATATTCGGGGATGCATCTCTCCTCGTGCTATTCTGAGACTCTGAGTCTCGACATCAACGATCAACAGCCAGCACACTCTGCATAAACAGAATCACAAATCACAATACATCCATTAGAGTACCTGGAACAGCTGCGGGACATTATCCTCTTATTGGCTTTTCCTGCCAGCATTAACTTTTCGCCTCACAAACAGCCACCAAACCACAATCCCAGAAGACCAGTAAGCTAAGGGAGCTACCCAACCCATAATCTAACCTCCTTCGGTACGCCCAAAAAGTACCTCACTACGGAGTAGCTAGGTACAACTTGCCACATGCCTACGCCTACGGAAAATATATTCGTAGACTATTACACGACGAATTCTAATTCCGTTCCACTTTGACCAGTAACATTGCTCATTGGGAGGCAGTAGGGGGATAAATCGTACGTACTCCGTACTCAGAGATCGCTGACTTATCTGACCCATCACACATTACTCAAAAGATTACTTCATGATGATCTAGAGTACTACCGTATGCAGTAAGGTACATACCACTAGTGCGTAAGTCAACCAACTAGGCCGTATCTAGGTGTGGAGTATTTCCGCGGACTATTGCCTCTTCTGATTGGCCTCGGTTCATGATTCCAGCTCTCTACCTAACTAGGTAGGTGGTATATACAGCAGTAGCTAACTGGAGAAACAACGAACAATTAGTACCATTGACCAAATCCAGAGCTTTCTTGCACCTCAGTCTTAATCTCATGACAGGTGGTCTGTCGCTTGGAACTGTAGTGATGGTATTCTTTTGCTGCAGATACTGTACAAGTCCATCAAGCCAGATAGGCATCAATATGTATAAACGAAATATCAGTCTCGATAGTAGAAAGATCGTTCCCAAGGACGGGAGCTTCTAACGATGGAAATCGATGCTCCATCGTCTGTGCCGATAGACTTAGAAATGCAGTTTATCCCTACTACGAGGTGTGCACTACAGTCGAGAATGACAGGGGTTGAAAAATTGTTGGCTGTGTAATCATTGGACAGTCCGATCAACAATCCATTATGTTCCCATATATATATATATCCACCTTCTATCAATCGATCAATCGCAATCATCCCAGGTACGGAACTGTCCATGGCACCCAACGACTATGATGATGCATCTTGTAGCGTCCGTGGCACCTTCATAGCAGAAACCCCTCGCGCAATGATAAGTAATATCGAAGACCGGTGACTCCTGAACGCCCTTGTGATCCGCAAACAACAGGTATTTGAGTAATATGAACGCTGGCATAACGCAAACCAGGATTGTGCCGCAATGATCGAACATGCAATGGTATCCTAGAATATCTGTCCGCGAACCTCGGACAAATGTCGCCGATGTAAATCTTGACCGATGAACAACAAAAGAGAAAGAAGAAAATCATCTTCGAAAGTAAAGAACGAGAGTAGAACTCCGAACATGTCCGCTGAGAGCGGTTTGTCAAGGCCCCAGATCTGTTGCGGGAAAATTGAAGTCGCAAATTGTTGCTCGTACCACCGAGCAAAAGAGTGGACAGAAAGTTGCACAGCCCATACGGCGTGCTTTCGGAAATGGGACGACCAAGCGTTTGCTAGTCCCGCAAAGGAATCGCAAACGCAGTATGGGAAGAGGACAATCAAGCGACGACATATTAGTGCATTATGATTAGTGAGAAGCCGTCTACCCAGGATCCACAGGATCCTGAAACACCGGCAATTTTGTAACCCAAAGGTGGTATCAATGTATGCCTGGGATTCTTGTTAGACCATGATGCGAGCTTCCTAAGAAAAGGGAGGATGTGAAAGACGCTACACGTACCCGGAGCCTCCCCGAGCGTTGCCAAAAATTCCAGATCTCCGGCCTAAGCTCGTCAAAATCTCGATTCCATCGATCCAGGCACCTGCCCTGACGTAAAACCCGAGCAGAATCTCACCCCGTCGAGTGTCTGATGGAAGGGTCAGAGAGTGGTCATCACACTGGGGAGCGGTTGTGCCTACCAAGTACAAACTCATCTCCACCGGGCTTTCCCCCTCGCTTCCCGAAGAGCTGGCTAGTAGAGTCTTCGTAGCAGAATTCTAGTCCGTCGAGGGCCAGTCCGTGATAAATCTTGATCGAGGTCAAAAGTTTGGTTGACACGAAGGCACAGTCCAGCAGCAGCTGCTCCGGTTGACTGCCGTCCATTTGAGAGAAACCGAGCTTGCCGCTCTTATACCCAGACTGGCCCTTGGGTAATTTCACCAGAGACAGTTTGGACTTCAAGGAACCGATAGACTCAACGGTATAGCTTCCAAGCGCACCAGAGAAGACGGCCAATTTGACATTCTTCTTCTTTTCTTTCTCGTTGCCGAACAATCGTTGTCGGAGTTCACTTTCCGTTACAGTTACCTGTTTCGGGAGCCCGTTACTGCTGGATTCGCTGTTAAGGTACTCGATGAAGTTATGGCACACGTCTTCCCCCTCAGCATAAAGTTCAATGAAAGCGATGCCAGAGGAAGCAGTGAACAAAATCTTCCCGTTTTCGACAGGCCACACCTGCACGCTATCGTCCGAGCTCACGGGGGCGTCTGAAGGCAGGCGGAAACATGGATGGAACCTGAAGCGCAGTGCATCAAGCCGGTGCCAGCCACATTCGTCCTGCGGCAGACACAGCTTCAGGCCTTGGGTTTTGGTTCGTGTCGAGAAGGGTTCGCGAGTTGTGAAAGACCGATTCAGGCGGACATAGTCCCTGAGCATGATCCCCGATTCCTGGTGCGGACATCCGAAGAGGTGGCCAACTTCGTGGAGGTGAGCTCCAATACCGATGTTCGCTGCTTCCCAACTCGAGCCCGCCTCTCCGCAGTCGTTCGCTACAAAGTCGGTGTTGGTGCGAGTACAGTCGGAGAAAGCTTCCACCACTTCCTCAAGGCAAGATGGGTAACTCTGGAGACAGTGGGAGCCGAATATCGCCATCTTGATGTTGTCTCCACTCGATCCCAACGCAGCGTGGCCGGTGATCGTTTTAGATGTCTTGTCCCAGTGAGCGTCCAGAAGCAAAACTGAAACGTACTGCTTTTGCCCCTGCTTTGGCCGGAAGTAGTTCTTCACAGCTTCCTTGGCAATATTGAACAATTCATCTTTCTTAGTGGCAGAACCATGCTGCTGAGCGATATCAAGCGCACGGAGTTCTGCTACTGTTTTATCGGTGCGGACAACATGAACCTTGGCCTCATTCCGCATCAAGCCATCGGTCGCATCACGACGGCTGAGGGTGCCTGTCTGCCACTCCTCCTCGAAGCGGAAACACCGCCTCCCAAAATTGTTACGGAACATCTGCTCAGCGGTGAACGCTTGCCATAAGTAAGCCGCCGTTCGATATTTTCGGATTGCAGTTTCGAGGCCATTCCCTTCTCGCTGCTGCCTTTCCGGTACCGCGTCGAAAATCCCATCCGAATCCTTGCCAAGCAGAATCACCAATTGTAAGGGAGGAGCGTTGACTAATGGCAGATAGTTTATGCTGATCCATGAGGAATGAATGGCAGGATAAGCGCTGCCAGTCGACAGCTTCGTGGAGACAAAGTCGAATCGTAATCGGTTGGGACCCGGTACTAAATGCACTAGGGCTTTGAAATGAGAGGAGGTGACCGGCCAGGCGATCGAAGGAAACCCGTCTTGATGGTGGTATACCGTTACACTTCCGTCCAGCGGATGCTGCCTTGGGTCTCCAATTTGTCCGTAAATCAGTAGCACTTTTTGGTGTACCTGTGGGAAGGAGAGAACTGTTAGTCCCGTTCATTGGCAAGCGGATTACAGGAATAGACATTTCCGAAGCCACTCAGGTAGTGACAACGCAAAGCACGTACCCATGCATTATCCGAGATGGAGATAATCCTCGGAGCGTAGGGAGAGGACGGAGTTGGTGATCGGCTATTGATTGAAATTGTACTACCAGCCTGTCGGAGCAGTCAGAACCAAAATGAACAAACATCAACCATCCTCCGGGTAGAGTAAACAATGCGATCACGACGTACAATCATGCTATTTCGCTGAGACGGAGGAACAGGGGCAAGACCAGGTCGCTGAGGGGGCACAGTAAGCGGGGTACTTGTGCCGTTGACATTGCTATTGACCTCGGTCAATGCGGGGAGATTGGGGGAGGATGCATTGGGTTTGATAGAAGAAGGCGGAGTGATGGAACTGTATGAAGCTGTCTCGAGAGTCGAGGAAGATTTTCCCGATGTCATGTCGCCATTGGACGGGGACTCGAGCTTGAACTCGTTGGGTTTGCTGGTATGGAAACTCGCCTTGGAGCGGCGACGCAATGGTTTGAAAAACGGCATTTCGTGAGTAGCCTACCCCTGTTAAGGTAGATAGATATCCTTCTGAAAAGGGGGTTTGGGTAATGAACGACAAGAACGAATCTGAATGAGGAACTCCCTGCAATTGGAAGGAGGCAAGAGAGCCTCTTCTTTCCCTTGGTGCCTAGCACGTAGCTTGGTGGGTGATAGTTTTTCTCCTTTCTGTTTCCCGCAAACTCGAGTGTCTTACACCCCCTCCAAGCAGGAGAAACGAGCGAACGACCCTTTCTTTTCTCAAGATGGAAAAGAAGAGAGAAGGAAGAGGAACGGAACTGGCTGCCCTGGGCCGGTCAGGGCAGCTGTCGCGGGCAGAACCGCCTTACCGAAGGTAAGGACGATGGGTGGACAGAGGCAATGCCGCAAGCGACCGTTTGCGGTTACGGGCTGACGACCGATTGGCAGTGGGCGATCAACCACTCCCGCATGAGTTCTAGAAATTGATGACGAGCTTCTTCTAGTGCTGTGACCAGTATCACTATATAGTCTGTTGTAGCGAGAAAAAGACGATGATTTTCAGAAGGAGGGACGAGTTTGAAAAAAATGAAAGAAGGGCCAAAACCTGATATTTGGGGCAAGGATGAAAACGACGGGAGGAAGAGCAGAAGGAAAAAATGATAAGCATGAGAAAAAAACAAGAAACAAGTAAGATGCCTGGAGCAAGTCACTACTAACTTGCAGTTAGGTGGTTAGTTAGAACTTTGACGGTGATGGTGGCAGGTTAGCAGCTACTTTTAGTAGCCCGGTAAGCCCGTTAATCTCTTAGCATCCTTAGCATCTTTAGTTAGTAGCATCAACACCTTATTAGTGGTCTTTTAAGTTGCCTAGAGTGGATTGAAAATATGGGTGATGGAGTCCGTCATCGTCACATACCTTACCAGAAACCCTGAAGAAACCATTAGGTACCCTATCTATGTCTATCACATCTCTATTGAGACTTTGTCTGTTCTTATTCTATCTCAACAGTTCCAATTCTAGCAGCATGTATCTAGATGAATAAGAGCAGTGGTATCAATCCAAAGACAATCCTTCGGGCTTCCTGAATTCTTTCAACAGTCAAACAATTCAACACCACCATCTTGATAGCTACACCGAAGTGGGTCATTCCCACCCTGTCCCTCATCGCACTGCCTGTCCGTTGCGCTTGGACAAGGGCGTGTTACGTAGGCTGGACATGCCCGCTAGCCAACAGTACAGCGTGAAATAGTTAACATAACAAGTTGAGATGCCATCTGTGTTTCACTGACCTCCATGGTCTCACATCCTTGGTCCATCTGACTACTTACTGGTGCGGGATGCTCTTTTGCTAATCTTGTCTCATCTTTAATCAGTAGTAGTAGACAGTCCTCAAGGCTTCGCTATATAACTGTTAAACTCCGAACTTACTCCTAAGGTGGCAGAATGTCATATACAATAACCCAGTTTTGTTTAAGGTGGTATCCCTATGGACATATTGCGAAGGACACCACTTGGATTCGGTCGTCTCAGTAAATCACCTCCGAGACAAGATCCGGGATGATGGAACGCATGAATCAAGAGGATACATCTTTAGCCACAGGCGAATCTTTCACCTCATACCTAATAAGCTAATGGTGACAGGGTCTGCGTCGCGGTAACTGCAGCTTTCAGGTTAAGGCATCTTACAGATAAATCTGCTGAATTCGGTTCGTTCCCTCTTCCCCTCGTGTCAGCTTTCTATCAAAGAAATGATCTTCAGGAGCTTAAGGAATCTCTTGGCGATTTGGAAGTAGACAATCTGTCTGTAGGCGACTTTCGACTGGTAAACTCAATTGCTACTGTAGATTCCTCGATCCCAAAGTTCAAGCATTCCAGGCTATTTCTGCGCCTCTGACTGCGTTGGCCGTTGATGATCCCGCTTCTGAAACTGGAAGCAATGTGACTGGAAGATTTCAACAACCGTCTTAGCTGAGATATGTTGGTGTTGGTGGCTTTGAGGCCCAGACCAAACGCAAGATGATCTGATCCTATCATCTCCCTGACTGCTGCAGGTAGTACTTGCGGACTTGCAGATTGGAGTGCACAAATGCACAAATGCAAGTATGCAGGTGAATTGACACTTGGTCAGCTCCGTCCTGTCTGCTTAAGTTCCACTCCGTATCTATCCACACTACTCCTTATGCCCCTTCTCAGGACGAACTTTGGGAATCAATGGGATCCACTCCTGTCGTTTCAGGGCTGTGAAGGAACGAAGTACCTTTTGCAGGAGCTATCTAGGTGCTCATGATATACAAGTCAAGGGCGACGAAACCGAAGAAATAGGGGCACTGATGAGGGAATGCATCGGAGTTGTGCCCCCTCACATATCACTAGTATTGTCATCTGCCGGAGTGCTACCCGCTGCTATGTCAGATGCGGTGGCATTCCGACTCCATATTATATTATTATTGTTATTATTATTTGGCAACAGGTCGAATGGTCGATCAGACGGGACTTTTGGCGCAGAAAAATGAGAATATCTGTTCGTGGAAGCATGGTATCATCCGATTGCAGGCTCTGGCATCTGTCATTCCTCTGGCTGGATCTAGATTTTCAATCGTCAATTGAGCATGCAGATATAGAAATAAACAGTGGTGAAGTAGATAGTATGGTGATAGGATGTCTAAAGGTATGTTGAACCAATCTACCTATGTATGTATGTTCAAGTGTCATGACATGGGCAACTTTGTCCTCGTCAGAAAGCAAGCGACCGGAGGCGCTCCCTTGTGCAGGCGCAAAGTACAGAGTGTCTATCCCATTCCCAATTTCCACAAAGTAACAAGTTCACCAGTTCCCTGGGATTGATTCAGTTGCTCTTCCTATCTTCAATTAACTCTCAGGCTCTCTATCGTGGCTAAGTACTCTTTGTCCTCGTCACGGTTCCGACCCGCCTGCTGTTGAAAATTAATCGATCTATCTAGTCACTTTTGGGCTTACGTTTTATTCCTGGTTACCTCATTTGATCTCGTGCCAGGCATAAGTGAACCTCAACTTGTTCAAAATAGTAATAAAATCAAACCCAGAATAAATCCCTTTCTCCTCTAACGAATAACCTTTCCCCGGGACCTTGTGCTGTCACCCAGCGAACCATTGTCATTCCTCCAAACGGCGTTCCATTCTTGAACCTGGCCCGTCTTCCTTTATTCCCCCTCCACTGTTCAGCCGCCCTTGCTTCTTCCTCAAACTCGACCTGAGCCAGACCCTTTTTTTGTCACTTCAATTCTCTAGCATCATAACCATTCTCCTGGCTCATAATCAAGGAAGGGCAAAGAAAAGAAAAATACAATCTCTGTTCTTCCTAATATAGCTTTTCTTTCTATGCATCAGCGTCAGCAATGGCTCGATTGCAAGCGATAAACTCCGAGAAGACCATCCGCAAAATTGACATAGCCCAGGTAAGTGCCTTTTAGGAGGGTCCATGAACGCGCTTTTCACTCAGCTTTCCTGTTCTTGTCTCTACTTCCAAGAGCTCTATAAACTGATTGGAATTGGTTTACTTCAGGTGTCTCTCAGCCTACAAGATCGTTTAGGCCTTGCCAAAGTCAAATATCAAAATGGTCGTATACCTGCCATAGAGTCAAACCAGAGCGGTGGTCGACAATTCTCCCTCGCCAATGACAAGCCCTCCGATTCCTCATCCGAGATATCACATAGCCGTTGCGAGACCCCTATGACTTCTCCTCCCTTACGCACTGCGACCTATTCGAAGGAACTTCCCCGTTCGTCACGGAACAGACATGCGGCGACCTTCAATTCTCGGGTGATGCAACCTATGTTGTCTGCTAGTCGAAAGCGAGTAAGGTCCGATTCAATACCGGATCGTCCCTCTAAGGCTCCACGGGTCTCGTGGAAAAATTCATACCACTTGCCTGCGTCGTCACCTGGGTTTCACCACCATGCTGCGCATCGGCACCAACCTCTGCCGTTCGTGGCTGAGACAATCCCGGAATTTTCGTCTCCGGCCTATCACCCTCACTCAGACGAAGAGAATGATCCAGATTTACCTGTGCATAGTTTCCAGCATGTTAGCTCGATGGTTGGCTCTTCCCCTCCTAGGACGCCACCTCCGAGGCACGCTCGTTTGGCACGCAAGGACCCAAATCTGCTTCACGAGGATGGCGCGGATCTGCTTTTGTATCTTGCAAACTCCCCAACACCAGCTAGTATTGCTGGTAAAACCCAGGCCCGCGATTTTCCACCCTCTACTCCGCCAAGTCAACATGCCCTTTTGCCCACATTGACCCCTACACCTGGGGGCGGTGGTGTCTTTCCCAATTTCGGCACTCCGAGTCAACAGTTTAATTTTGCGGACTTTGTGAATGTCACTCCCAGTCCTGCGCAACCAGGTCGAGGCGGACGGACCCCTGGAGGACCCATGAAGACTCCTCTGGCAAACAGAGACACCAGAAAACGCCCGAACTTTGACAATCTACTTCCACCGAGCGCGGAAAGCCCGAAAAATCGACCAAAAGAGTCGGGCCTTGCTCTTCAACTTGGCGGAGAGTTGCGACCGTAGACTTTTGTCGCAAGACTCTAACTGGCCGACAGGTCTTTTTTCGCTTTCTCTGTTCACAGATTCCTGTAACGACTATTAATGACCATACTATTATGTACATGACACGCCATATTCTGTCCTCGCTGTGATGCCCCAGTTCGTCTTTTGATTCATTCCCTTCTACACATTTATGTTTGACTTGGTCTGTCGTGACAGGCAGTGACAGGCTGTGACCGAACGATGACCACGACACTAAACTGTCCATACGTGCCATTTTTCCTATGTCAGAATTATCTTGAATAGTCCTATTTTCAATCTCCTTTGTAAATACATCGCGAGCATGCTTATCCAAATCTCTCACACTGCTCTGTCTGATCTCTCTGATTATGCTAGTTGTTACCTTATCCAATCGGTGCCCGCAAGGTAGAAAAGTACTCGGAGACTCAGAGGCTCGATTTTTACAAGCGTCGTCTCACCCCATTTAGTGCTGTGATTAGACAAGGCAGAAATAGGCATTATAGGCACTTCATGACCGATAATATAGTTACTAAATTCATTCTACCAACCACCGGATTAAAATCCAATCAGAGCTATCAAGCACGTCTCGTAGCGTCAACAACCTGCGACTTGCAGCAATGCGGTGTCACATTCGAAGCTCCTCATCAGCCTTGCAGACAATAGAGTACCAAGCAGCCTGAAAGATGACGGACGGAATCATGAAGGAAGTCGGAAATCAAGGAAAAACAGACGCGACGCGTATTGAGTGGGGAAACACGCGTTCATTTCGCGTTTGCGCTAGAGCGAATATAGCTAGTACAGCGCCAAGTTCCTGGTTGGCGGGATGCTGGTCTAACGCTTTGAGGTAAAGTGCCATCTGGTGGATCGGTTGTGGTTGAGCTTCTGCCTTAGGCGTCGCCATACTGGCTACAATTACTGATGGCCTCTGAAAATTCGATTTGCAATGCTTTATGGGAATATGTGCATAGAGCGAGATATCTTCAAGACTTATAATTTCGCCCTAGGCTACGTCGCAGATCCCCCACTACCCATAAATCTGTCCAAGTCCCAAGCTTGTTCTACTCTTCCTGCCAACCTAGTTGTTCTGTGCCTTTGTCGGGGTGCTGCTCCTCTTCTTTCTTCCGTTCGGCCTGCTTCCGCCACAGGAGAGCCAAATAGTCCGATGTTGTGGCTTCGTCTATTGATTTGTCTTCTCTTACTCTGAGAAACCGAGGAAAGCGGAGGCTCAGTCCCCGCTCGTCACTCACTAAACCGATGGCTGCCGTGTACGTCGGACTCAGGGTGATATCGGCGAACGCCATCTCCCAGACCTCCTGTGGTTCGAACCAGACGTCAGGTTCGCCGTAGTACTCGACATAGGCCGGCCGTGAGATGACGTTGGGCGTTCCCTCGACGTACTTGTCCTTGTTCGCCTGGTAGAACTTGTCCGTGAAGCCGGACATGCATTTTGTGACTGCTTCGAGGCTGCCCGTTTCCGGATTGCGGACGGCCATCAGAATGGGAGACCACCATTTGGCTTTTCGGCCTTGTCCGTGCCAGCCGGCAATGGGGATCAGGTCTAGGGTCTCGGACGAGGTACTGTAATCCTTCTTGACTTTGAGCCACGACTCGAGCCGCTTGTCTGGTTCATATGTTGATAAGAGTGCCTTTCGCCTGCCGCCTTTGCCCGCTTTTTCAAGCGGTTCCCCGCTCGTCACATCCATGCCGTTGCTAGTCGAGGCCTCCATATTCTGTTCAAGGTTCGCCTTGGGTACATTGTCAAGTACCTTGACCATGATCCCTTCACATTTATTCTCCAGGGCGCTTTTGAAGAACTCCAAGACCGTCTCGGAGTCTGCGGATGTGGCATCAAGACTTTTGACCCAAGTGAATCTGTTTGGGATCTCCACGAATAGGCTGCGCAACAACTCTCTGCGTTCGCGGAAAGGCCGATCCAATAGTGGCTCGCCGTTTAGATACATCAAGTCGAACGCGAAGAGGCAAACGTTGATGTTGATTGCTCCTATCTCCACATTCTTCTTTGCCCGATTTGTCAGTACTTGGAACGTCTGAAGTTCACCGGTGTTGTTGTCTACCGCGACAACCTCTCCTTCCAATATGAAGCTAGAGACGCCCTCTCCTCTGATTTGCGTCACCAAGGACACAAGATCTGGGTACTTCTCCGTCATATTTTCCAAATGGCGAGAAAATATCGATACTTTCCCCTTCTCGTCGCAGTGCACCTGTGCACGCTGCCCATCATATTTGTACTCGCAAGTAAAATTCCGTCCTTGCAGCTTTGTTAGCATTTCGGAGAGATCCCTCGTGATACTGCCCAACATGGGCCTCAGAGGCACATGAAGCTGCAGGCCGCACCGCAGAAGAAGTTCTTCGGTAGCTCCAATTTCAAGTAAACATGTAACTAAGTCGTTGTAGTCTGGATGCCTGGCATATGATGCCTTCACTATTTCTTCGGCTCGGTTGTAAATTTCGGCCAGTTCCTCCTTCTTTAGTCGCGCCAGATCTTGTCGTGAACGGATCGTAAACTCTGCGCCTTCAGGCTTTGAGTATAGAAAGGCTCGAGCCAGCGCGATAAGCATCGTTGTTTTGACAGCCCCGATCCGTAGATTTTGCACCAGCGTTCGTACAATATACCGACTCTCTTCCGCACCTCGAGTGTCTTGTAGGAGTTTCTCCACAATCCTTTGCTTGGACTCCTGACTACCACTGCCTTTGCTCATCGCAATCTTTCTCAGGGATTGATAGACACCTTTGATTGTCAGGGGTTTGGGCTTTATTAAGGTGAAGCTCTGTCTTTTCTTTGCCTCGAAAGCCACGTCGCCAGCATCCCCATACTTGTCGTAGAGACTTTTCAGCCCATAAGGATTAAGCCCATAGACCTTCTTCAGTGCTTTCGATATCGCTGAGCCTCCCAAGCCAAGTTCCAATTCGTCGTATGGCGGAGAGATCGAGTTGGTCGCCAGCCAGACTGCCGGTAAAACACTGGAAGCATCACCTTCAATCAGGACTCGAAGGAAATTGACCAGGGTATCAACAATCCTGATTCGACTAGTCGTTGCATTTGCCAACACAAACGCTCTAGTCAGCAGGGCATATGAGGCGTTTCCGCCCTCCGTAGCCCAGTGGGCCTGCAACTCTGCCGCGCATTTGGTCGAGTCGAACGTCAACGGACTCTGGTCAAAAGGGATGGAAAGGCTTATTGTGTCCTCTGTCCCAACGGAAGACTGCAACGAGATTGTATTTGTTTTCAAAACTTTGCTTGGCGGTTCCCGATCTGTCCCTGTCGAGGCGTAAGGCTCCTGAATAGGCCTATCATCCGGAACCTCAGGCTCCACGGCCGGCGAAGCACCCTCTTTGTCGAACTCCGCTTGAAGCTTGCGAGCAATCGCTTCGTCAGATAGTGTTTCTTCTGCTGCATTTTCAGTAGCAGAGTCAACAATCTGTTGCGTCTTCTCGGCTTTCTTGTTGGCTTGGCCCTGGAAGAATGACGCTATGCTCCGAACACGCTGTGGGGTTGATTCTGGAGCCTCTCTTTTGCGCTTTTTGGCCGGGCTGGGCATTTTAAGTCTTGGAGATCAAAATATTTGAGGAGTGGCAATTAGCAATGTCATCAGTTTTAGACTACATGATGTCTAAACTGATAAAGGGAGACGTTGAGTCATCGGAAGTTGAACAGATCGTAAGGCGGAGGAGTTGGCGTTGATGATCGATCGCAACACCTGGCGCTGGAATGGAATGACGATTTACGGACAACATCCCCACCCCCGAACTGCAACACGACTGCCAACCATGGCAAGCCCTTCCTTTTCCCTGTCGTCGCATGAAAGGACGAGAGTTGAGGATTACTTGAACGACAAGATTCAAATATCTGCCGACTTTGAGAGCCTTGATTCGTTGTTAGCCACTCTCCGCGCTCAGCATGAACTCCAACGGAAACAGGTAGAGCGCCCCTGGGATCGAGCATTACAGCTACCTAAGCGATTGACTTTTATTTCTTATTTAACCACCGCTGACCGGATAGCTTAGCTAGCAGAAGCCCAACAAGCACTGCTCAGTGCATCCAAAGCCTCCAACGACCATGCCGAAGCCACACGGAAGCGAGCCGAAGCCTTTAAGGAGGAGCAAGAGGATATCGATAAGCGATTGAAAGCCATAACAGGTTCCGACGCCAGCGATGAGGCAGCAAAGCGCTTTGAAGTGAGCATAGATAAGCTCCGACGACTGGAGATCTCAAAGGGTTATGTGACCCTCCTGAGGGAAGCAGAAGAATTGAGGTACTTGCGGACCTAAACAGCCGTTACCCTCCCGGCAGTGTCACTGATACTGGATCCTGAAACAGCAAGGAGGCCCTGAGCAACATACAATCTTCACCTCGCCTTGCTCTAGAACAGTATTCGCGCCTGAGAAGCATCGTACAATCGCTGAAGGATGCTCAACCCGCAGCCGAAGGAGCGGCCCCTCATCTTGTCGACTACCTGGAACAGCTGGCCTCTGGTCTGAGAAAACAGATGAAGGAGAATTTTTCCAAGAGGCTTCAGAAAACACTCGAACAAATGGGATGGCCTTCGAAGGACTTCCGTCTACCAGAAAATCTGAGGACACAGTGGATCGAGAATGTCGAATTGCTTCTTGATTTACAGACACCGTACGCAACTCTTGTCACATTTAGCTGCTGGATTTTCTGACACTTTACCGAACAGGGAACTCACAGGACGTGATATCGATGTGAAGCAGCAGAGTGCCGAACCACCGATCTTGTTACCCTTGGAAGTGATGGTACATCCGCTGGATCTTCGCTTCAAATACCACTTCAGTGGAGACAAGCCAACAAATAGACTTGACAAGGTATAGTACAACGTTGCCAGTGCCGGAAAAGTAACTGACTTTTCAAATAGCCAGAATACTTCCTGGGTCACGTCGTGGACTTGATCAACACTTTTGGAGGGTTTTTCGCTTCTTCGCTGCAACCTGTCTTCGACAAGAAGGCTCAAGAAGTCGGTTCAGCTCTAGAATGGAACTTTTACAACGCCTCTCATGCCTTTATCACAGCTCTTTTGCCGATGCTGAGGCAGAAATTATCGACTGTGCTTCCTAGCATTTCTGGACATTCACAGTTACTCAGCCATCTCGTACACGAGCTGATGAACTTTGACAACGAGATTCGGGAGACTTGGAATTATCTGCCTGATCCATACTCCAAGGATAATTGGAAGGGAATGACGTGGGAGGTTCTCACCAAGGAAGGATGGTTTGACCGCTGGCTTCAGGTTGAGAAGGACTTTGCACTGGCCCGCTATAAGGAAATCATCGATGCAACGGACAGCGGTGAGATTGACTACGAAGGAGTCGAGCTTTCGGCAACCAAACCCACCAAAGCAGCGATTCGCGTGAATGATTTGCTTGAAACGATCACTGAACTGTATCGGCCTCTGTCATCTTTCGGTCAAAAACTGCGGTTCCTTATCGACATTCAGATTACAATCTTCGACCAGTTTCACGAGCGCCTCCGTTCCGCGCTTGAAGCTTACCTTGCAATGACATCTACGATTGGCCGCACGGTACAAGGCGCAGATGGACAAGCCAGCGTGGAAGGTGTGGCTGGATTGGAGCGTCTCTGCAGGGTTTTTGGGAGCTCCGAGTACTTGGAGAAGAAGATGGAGGACTGGAGTAATGATGTGTTCTTCGTCGAACTGTGGTCTGAGCTACAAGAACGAGTCAGACAGAACAAGGACTCAGGTAGGAATGTGGCCGGTCCTATGTCTGTAGCAGACGTTGCTTCTCGTACCTCTCAGATGGTCGCAAATGGTCATCATAGCAGCGGCCAAGGTACAAGCTCGGATGGAGCTCTGTTCGACGAAACA
The DNA here is from genome assembly GCF_001445615.1 of Aspergillus lentulus. NCBI lineage: Eukaryota > Fungi > Ascomycota > Eurotiomycetes > Eurotiales > Aspergillaceae > Aspergillus > Aspergillus lentulus. Next base: position 1,194,754 of record NW_028322122.1, read on the forward strand.
GCATCCGCCTACCGTCGTCTCCGGCTGCGTTCTGAATCGATTCTCACTTCGACCTTGATCTCAAACACACAGTCGGCCCTCAAACCATATGTTCGCATGTCTGCGTGGGCAACTATTTCTACTACATCACCTTCCGAGGCAACCTCGTTACCACCGTCGGCGGATCTTGCGCCTGCCATGCGAACCTTATCCACTAGCATCTCTTTCCTATCGCGCGCACTGGGCATAGCACCGCTACGTCGAATCATTCGCCAGGTACTTCTCTCCGTTCAAACTAATCTTTGGAGTAACGTCCTCATGAGACATACGTTTTCCGCCGCCGGAGCGGCGCAATTCGCCAGCGATATTGACCACCTCTGCAATGTTGTTGATGTCGCTTTGGGACCGGCCGGCCTGGCAGGAGGCTCGACTAGAGTTTTTGCGAAGCTCAACGATGGTCTTCTACTGCTGGACCTGACGGTTGTTGCTCCCAAATCTGGCGACGTATCTGCGACCCAGGAGGGCGCTGATTCGCAGGAGGAACCCCATCTTGGACTTTGGGAGGTGGAGAAGAGGCTATTCCGGGATAACGAGAGTGCTCGAGGCGTTCTGGCTGAGTTGAATATCGAGACCCTTACAGAAGCTGAGGCAAGAGCTGTACTTGAGCGACGAGTCGAGATTGGTTCTTAGCATAGGCAGGCACTACATAGTAAACAAAACTAACGCAGTCGCTCGAGATCATCTTTGGGTGGTTCACGAATGAAGTATCATTCAATTCTATATACTATCCTTTCTCCAGCGGATCTATACATCGTGTGTCTATTTGTACATATGCAGTAGTCGTATACTATAATAGAATCATTATCGCGTCGAAGCCTGGTGGACAACAGGTCCGTGGCCCCGTTCTCCGGGCCTCCGTTTGGGAACCGAAGCAGCCTCAGCCTTAACTCTTTCAATGATGGTCGGGCCCACCTCCTCAATAGCACGAACAAGAGCTTCAACAGTCTCGCGAGTTGTCTGGACATTGACAACGCAGCGGAAAAACTTTCCATTCCCGGCAGCGTCCTCGTCCCCGCTAGGAGGTGCAAAGTCAACCATGAATCCCTTGTGCACCAGAGCATGGGTCACCTCTTCCGTGACCTTGCTGTTTGCCTTCGCGCGCTCGGTCTCGTTCGATACAACGCCGCGCGGGTGTACGAGCTGTCCGCCCGGCGCATAGTAGAAGCAAACCTGGAGACAAGGGGGAGGGTTCTCGCTGATGAGGATAAAGTTAGGGTTCTCGGAGACGAGAGTCGCCAGGTGTGCGGCAATGTCGGAGGCCGTGTCGATCTGCTGCTCGTATCCGTCTGTGCCGTAGTATGTCCAGCCCAAAAAGAGCTTGAGCGAGTCTGCGCGCCGTCCACATTGGAGCGTGAGATCAGCCAGGTCCCAGACCTCCGGGGAATCGACGGAGAGCTCGTTTTCCGCTGTGCTGAGGTCGCCGTTGGGTTGCGGTTCCGCGTCGTCGCTGTGGAACAGGTAGCCGGCTGGGAGAGTATTTGCCCTATGGAACTGGCGGATGTCTGCGGCTAGGAGGAAAGAACAAGTCACGGGGACACCGAGCATTTTGTGAGGGTTAATGGCGATGCTATTTGCTTTCTCAGCGCCAGCGAGTTTGTGCTTCTGGCGCTTGGAGAAGACGAACGAGCCGCCCCATGAGCCGTCAACGTGGAACCAGAGATTGTATTTCTGGCAGATGGCGGCGATCTCGTTGAAGGGGTCAAAAGAGCCCATTACTGTCGTCCCGGCGGTTGCATTGACATAGAACGGTGTCCTGTTCTCCTGGAGGGCTTTTCGGACAAGCTTCTCGAGTTCTTCCGGGATCATGCGACCTTGCTTGTCTACGGGCACTGCCCAGACGGAGCTGCTTCCCAAGCCCAGCATCTGTGCCGCCTTCTCGATGCTGTAGTGGCCGTGGTCGCTGGTGAAGAGCACAAACTTGTAGTCCCCATTGCCATTTTTCTTTGTATCCGGGTATAGGTTGTTGCGCGCAATGACAATCGAGGTGGTATTGGATGCTGAGCCACCTTGTACAGAAATTCCACCTGCTCGTGGTCCGTTGAGACCGAATAGTGAAGCCAACTTTTCTCCCGTATACTTTTCGATAATCGTCAAAGCCGGCGAGACTTGGTAAACATGCACGTTCGTGTTAAGAGCCGCCAAAATCAGCTCGGATGCCACACCGGGAGCATTCGTTGATGCATATAATTTGTCGAGAAATCCTTGATGCCATGTATTCACCGAATACTTCAACACTTTGCGGAGAACCTCAATCAAGCCATCTTGTCTGGTACCTTTCTCCGGTAGAGATAGTTGCAGAATATCCCGGAGCTCTTCCGGCTTTTTGTAGTCGACTAAAGCTGTCCGCGGCTTTTTCAAGTGTCCATTCGCACCATTCGCATGATTCGTTCGATTGATCCCATTTTGCTGGAGCGCAAGGCCGAGAGGATTTTCGTCGGCGGACTGGATGAACGGGATGAGGAGCTCTTCGACTGCGCTCAAAAGCTAGAGTCAGATTAGCAAGAGAACAAAGCGAAGCGCAGCGCAGCCAGCAAAGAAAATTGATGCGCAGTCGCCTAATGGACCGTTGAATGCGCCGGAGGAATGGAGGAACTCACTTTTCGCACTTCCTCGGCGCGACTCGACGGTGGGGACACAGACATCTATACAGAAATTTTATGATATTCCGAGCAAATCTAAGAAAAATACAGAAAAGCAGAAAATACAAGAAGCAATTCACGACTTCATGACCAATGGTGTATAATAAAGCGACAGTCGAAACCGCTCAGCACAAAGTTGAAGCCATCCCGCCATTTCCGGAACGGCTGGCGGATCCGCTGCGATGGCGACAGAGCCGGATTGTCTGACATCATGAATCGAGGCTTAATTTATATTCATCGGCTGAATAAGATTGTTTCAGATCATTGCCAGTGAGGATTATCTACTTCTTTGGAGGGAGATATACACTTTTGATGCATGAGGGGAAGAGAAAAATTTCCATGTAACCCCGCAGACGTTGGAGGGGCAGCATTGGAGAAACTCTTAGACAAAAGTCCTTCTACACCAGGATCTGTGCAGGGTATGGATATGGAAAAATGCTTTTATTATCATCATAAATCAAATGATCGCTGAAGACATAATATACACATGGGATAAAGAACCCTGTCAACTTCATGCTGTGTTACCATCACTGCTGGAACTAACCACAACCCTGTCGCTTCATTGGTATAAGTCATGTCTTTGCAGCTACCGGCGCCTTAGAACTCTCTTCCGCCGCCTTTGCTGCAAATTTAGCCCGGGCTAAGTCAATGCGAGACTTAGGTCGCTCGCCTTGGCCGTTTTCAATACTGTCCAGGCCTTTCGCCTTCGAAGCCCACTCTCCTCGCCGTCTCTTGTAGAGGTCCATGCACCAATTCCTCCATACAGCTCTGCCAACGAAAGAGTCCCGAAGAGTCAATTCTTCCTTGAGCAATTCCTGTGCCATTCTTTCTTTCACAAAGAACAGGTCTTTTGTTGCCGGCCATAACGCGTCCACAACGTGTGATCCACTGCTATCAAGCGCGAGTTCTACCAAATGACCTGAGAAGCGGGTAGTAAACTGGCGCCGGAATTGAGATGTCGAAGTTGGTGCAGTCAGGGCCTGCTGAAGAACACGGGAGGCCGCGGGATCCTTGGCTAATCTGAGAAGTGATTCTGAAGACTGTGCTAGCAGGCTGGAATAAATGAGCCCGCTCACAGGCCCGGAAGCTGTAAGCATCGTCTGAGCAAGGAGGGAGCCATGTAATTTCTCTGCGGCGGCTGTCTGATTGTTGCCCGATAGCTTCTGCTTCTCCTCTAAGTCTCCCTCACTTGCCGCGGGCTCAAGCTTGAGCATTTGTTCCAATCTTCGTGCCGGGTCTTTGTCGTAAGCGGATTCTAAGGCATCTGAAAGCGGCTTGGTGTCAACCCCGCGAACGAGGCATCGTTCGATCAACACTTTAGGGACAATCAAGCGGGATCTCTCAATGAGACCGGGGATTTCAGGGATGATTAGTTCCATAGCATCTTGTAGATCGTCCTTTCCTAGTCTCTCCAGCGTCCTGAGAACCACATATCCAGCCGTTGTATTGCGTGCAAGAGAGCCAATGCGGTCGCGAATAATGTTCTTGTAGAGTCCCTTGAATAGCTTTCCGGGCATAGACTTGATGATAGTCTCGAGCAAACGAGAACCGACGGGGTCATAGAGTAAGCCTCTGACGAATGTCGAGCTCTCAGCATTCTCCCCGAAATCATCATCCGGAATGAGCCTCCTGATGATTGAATTGGGATCCTTAGCGCTCGCCTTGCCAAAGTGCGACAGTTCAAGGAATACCAGCACCTGTAAGACGGGATTCCCTACAGGGTGGGTTGCCAGGGCTCTCAAGTAGGTGTTGTCCAGCCCGGAAACCATGTCACTCATAACCTTCTTCAGCGTAGCCTCGAAGACCTCTGGTACTTTACGCCTCTCCGCAATGGCCTTTTCCTCGGATGCGTCCATGTTCACGATTCCCAACCTTTCCTTCTTCCGGCTGGCGACAACCGAATCGGTGGATGACAGGTCGACTGGCTCTCCAGCGAGAACCAGTAACAAGACTCTGATCGTATGCGACGCAAACCGCTCCGTCAACAGATATCCCCAATTCCCCTCTAATTCCTCAACGACCTTCATGAACATTTCCGCCAGCGATAATTCCGATTCAGGCTCGTCCTCCTCGTCCGCTTCCGCCTGACGTCCTTTCGGCTTCGAAATCTTTTCTGTCACTCCAGGCGCTGCGTTGATAAACAGTGTCTCACAGCAATGGCTCGCAAACCGATGCTGCACAAGGTGCAAGAAATGGCCGATGAGCTTGCTGAAGAGTCTCCGAATTTGGCGCATGTCGGACAGCGAAATCAATTTCTCCATAAGCCGCGAGCAAGACTGGCTGCAAGCAACTTTCAATTCTTTTCCATCCGCTTCCCTGTAGACACTGTCGACGAAGAGCCTTCGCTCTTCCGCATCGTGGAACTGGTTCAGCTCCAATACCTCGTTGGCTTTCGAAAAGTATTCCTGCTCTTCGCTGTCAAGGAGACCGTAGAAAGGCATGTCGTTCGCGGGCGCATCGTTCATTGAAACATCATTTCTACTATCCTCTGCCTCCAGGGGGATGTAATCCGCCCCTGAAGTGATCTGGTTGTTCGAGGTATCTGTCTCGGCGGAGGGCTTCAATCTTTTGACCGCGGATTCTTCAGGGCCTTCATCGCGCTTTCGTTTGGCTGCGTCTTTTTTGGCCTTGTCCTCCGCACGACGACCTCTTTTCTGCTTTTCTCGTGGCATAATGGACACAATGAGTCAACCCTTTTTTCGAATAGTATGCTGTATAATTCGTTTTGGTTTGACTTCTTTTCCGCTCAGGAAATTTTACGATAAGGTGTTGGCCCGAGCGTCTCCAGCCGTATCGCGGAATTGTTTGTTCTGTTTGCATCCCTGAGTGACGTATCAAAGTCAACAGAAAATAATGATTGCATTACTTTTGATGGTCGCTAATGAACATGAACTTTTAATACAATCGCTGGAGAAGAGATGTGTCAGATCATGACAAATTATTATACAGCAGAGTAAATCGCAGAAATGTGCCTTCCACACTCAATCCGCTGTTCCATGCTCACAGTGCGGTTGCCCACTTTGGCCTTGTGACGAGGCATGATTTGGAGTCGTGCCTCTTGCTTAGCACTTTTCGATTCGGAATCTGAAGGCGCGTTAATATGTGACGGCTTAGATAAATTACTCCTCTTGCCGGTGCCGAGCTGAAAGTGTTCGTTTCCTCCCCAGAACAGCGCGTCGTGACCCCAGTCGCTGGACTTCTCCAGAGACGTCGTGGCCGAAGTATCAACGTGAGCTGCGTTGTCCATGATGGCCGACGCATGTGTTGTACCGACAGAAATATTACGTAGTCGGATGGGCGAGAGAGTCTTTGTTCGTTCGTCGTACTCGAACAGGCCACTCAATGCCTTCACCTTCGTAGGTGCATCTTGTAAGTGCGTCCATCTTCCGTTTCCGAGAGCACCCCAGATGCCCCGGCCGCAAGTCCACGTGTCAGCCGTAATGCGACCCAGGTCACGCACCGTAGAACGATCTTCGCCAGGGCCAAGTATCCGTTGAGCATCCACAGTGAAGAAACTGTTGGCCCCCCCAGCTGCAATCGCAGTCACTTTCGGAAGCCAGATGTTGGCTGGGTAGGAAAGTTTCAGCGGTACTAGGGTAGGGGTATCGTTGAATGGCTGGGCAGGGTCGAATTCGGATCCCAGCTGCCCAAAGGAATTGTCGCCAAAGGCGTAAACGTTTCCATCCTTGGTAAGCGCCAAAGAATGGTAATCTCCGGTAGCAATTTCAGTAACCTTAGAGTTGCCGAGGGTCTTCACCTCATGGCAGGTATCCACGGGCCCTTGAGGTCGAGTCGACCAAGTCAATCCAGGCACACCAAGTTGTCCAAAGGAAGGATAGCCCTCAGTGGAAGAAGCGACGGAAAAGACTCGACCAGAGTTCGTGAGGAGAAGCGCATGCTGTAGTCCACCACTGATGGCGGTGACTTTTTCGCCTAGCCTCAATGCAGGTTCAAGCAACCGATAGCTCACGCCAGCTCTTCCAGAGCTGAATGGGAACCAAGAGCCTTCCTTGGGTTTCCGACCGCTTTCTTGGTCATCCTTGGCAATTGGGAGTGAGTATACATTTCCGTTTGAAGCCAATGCAAGTATGCGATCACTTGACATGCACAACGACCTCAAGTCCTTGCCAGTCAAGGTCTTTGTTGGTTTGAAGTCAGTTTCCGAGTACCCTTTGCCCCATTGAACCAGATCACCATTCTCAGTAATGGCAGCACCAGACTTCTCTGAAATTTTGAGATCTCGGAGCACTTGACCCTCAAAGTAGGATAACTGCCGAGGCGTCTTGATCACGGATTCTTTCGAGGCAGGATCCACAACACGATAAGTATTGTTTCCCCATAGGTAAACTCCGGGGCTCTTCAGACTCTTTTTTTCGTGCACATACTGGGAATCCAGATCCTGAGCAATCTTGGGCGTAAAGGTCTTCGCCTCAATAGCACTCTCAAGTTGATCGCTTCGGGTGGTCGCAAAGGTATAGACAAAGAACGCAGCGGCAGCTGTTCCACCTAGACCAAGCGAAGTACGAAGCCAATTTGACGAAGGAGCAGATGATTCTGGTGCTCTGCCATTACCATTAGCATAATGCCTTCGCCATGATCGGATGGCCGACCGGCCTGTTCGCGGGAGACGGTATGAAAGCGTGACGAGGTTCGTCACTGGCTGTCGCACCCGATTCATCGACATAATGTTCTCAAATATCTATCATCTCAAGCTCAGCATAGCGAGCTACAGAAACTTCTTTGAAGAGCTTGTCGTTTCGCACTGGGCAGAAGTGGAAAGTGACTTCAGAAGCTCAGTTGCGTCAATGATCTAGACCTTGGGCGGTATGACGCGGCAGAATAGCAATCGAAAGTGCCACGGAGGGGGGTCCAGCTCCAATTGCGATCAACACCGTTGAGTTTCATAGTGTCTTTGACTCTCCTCACTTATGGATTACTTTCAGGTCGATTGAAACAATACTAGAGGCGCCAATATCGAAGCTTCCGCGACTGTATCGTGGGCTCGAAGCTGAACCCCACAATGCCTCAGCCCACAGCGGGACAGCGAGCACGACGGCAGACTGCACCTTCAGGTCCGCCAAAAGAATTCAAAGTTCAGACGGCAGAGATAGCGGAAGTGCTACCGGAGGGTATTGAGTCTATAACGGATGTCAAAAATGAGCTCGATTTTGTACAGTGGTATAGCGAGATTGAAAATGGGCTCCTGGAGAGCAGTTATGACGAGTACCAGTACGCAGAGAAACAATTCCGATCTTCCTTATGATGCGCTGTTGTTTTTCATGCTGACTCACTCGCGTGGTTAGATCTTGTCTTCAGGAGCTTCAAACGTCAAAGTCGCACCTGGACGCGCTTTTGACTGATACATCGTCCACGCTCGACCTCCTTCGTAGCCTCTCCGAATCCTTCAAGGCCGTGGAAGCTCAAACATCGAATTTCCGGAGGCAATGCGAGGGACTCCTATCTGCCCAAAAGCGTGACACAGAGCTAGCGGACAAAATACAAGAGAACCTCCAATACTATGAGTTCCTGGACCCCGCTTCAAGGCGACTCAATGCTCCTGGTGCTGGAAATACTGTTCGTGGCCAAGACTTCTCAGATATGCTCAGGCGGCTGGATGAGTGTCTGGATTACATGGAGACGCATGTGAGTATTGCAGTCGTGTCCTGAATTGGGCTAGTCGACTGACTCCTTCCCAGCCTGAGCAAAAGGAAGCTAGTGTGTATCGATCCAGATACAGGCTGCTTATGACGCGAGCTCTCACCTTGATCAGAGGACATTTTGTTTCCGCACTTCGAGATATATATGCCAGTGTTTCGAAAAAGATTGCGGACCAACAGCAGAACGAAGCGACTATGTCGGCCCTATTGTACGCCAAGTTCCGTGTCGGTGCTCCTGAATTGAAACAAATTGGCCTCGAGATACAGAAGAGAGCTGTGCCACCGTTGGATCCCGAACAGGGAACTGAAGCGGAATATCAGAGTCTTCTTAACGAACTTCACGCGAACTTCTCAGCTACTCGTGGCAAACTGATTGTACCTTTAGTACGCAAAAAGCTTTACGATACTGCACACGCCCCGAGTACATCAAAGGATTTGGTTGCTTTCGCCCGCGCCAGCATTAGCTACGTTCGTGGTGTGTGTTTGGATGAGTTTGAACTGTGGGGTGAGTGGTTTCACGGCCAAGCAGGTTTATACGACTTCCTCGAGACAGTCTGCGAGCCTCTGTATGACCATCTGAGGCCTCGCATTATTCACGAGGACAAGATCGTGAATCTCTGTCAACTCTGCACCCTCTTGCAGATCCGCTTTCTACTTGACCAGGATGAGGAGGTGGAGCAGACGGATGCTAATCAACTCGACTTCTCCGTACTGATACAGCCCGCCTTGGAGGATGTGCAGACTCGTCTCGTTTTCCGCGCACAAGCCTTCCTGCGGGATGAGATTGAACGATTCAAGCCGCGCCCGGAGGACCTCGATTACCCTGCACGCAACAAGGGAGTCTCGATCACCGTTACCGAGAATCAGATTTCCGGAAAGAAACTGGCACCCGCCAATACCTTGGTACATCTGGCGGAGGCAACGAGGCAATCAGATGATGACCCGGACGCCATCCCGGAGCAGGATTCCAAGTGGGATTTTGAGCCTCAGGCTGCTCTCAGTGGCTGGTATCCAACATTGCGTAAAGCCATCTGGCTTCTCAGCCGAATATATCGTCTGGTAAATGTATGAACGCCTTCTGCGAACCCTCTAATGCCACATTGAATCTAACGATTTCTTCAACAGTCCACAGTGTTCGACGACCTAGCCCATCAGATCGTTCACCAGACGACCTTCTCTTTGCACCAGGCGAGCGCTCAAATCTCAAGCAAATCCACCGCAGACGGGAAGCTCTTCTTGATGAGCCATCTCCTGATCCTGAAGCAACAAATCGTCGCATTCGACATCGAGTACGTAGCGCCAGAAGTGTCGTTCGATTTCTCCGGCATCACCAATACCTTCTGGGAGCTCCGCGAAAGAGGCGGCCTCTTCAACCCCCGCAACCTCATGCGCCTCGTCGGCCATGGTCTCATCCCTCGTGTCGTCGAGAACATGCTCGATGCCAAGGTAGAGCTCGACGGGAGGCTCCGAACCGTGATTAACGACTTCATTAATGAGTTCGCAACGAAGATGACCGCGTCTTTACCCGCAAAATTCATCGATAGGCGGAATCTACAGCAAGGAGAACTGATTTATCCGACATGTCAGAATATCGAGAAGGAAGTCCCCAACCTACGGAAAATACTCAGTGACTATCTTGACGACCCCCGGATGAGAGAGACTCTTGTTGGTGCGGTACAAGACCGCGTCATCCAGATCTACGAGGACTTTTTCGACAGATATACGTCGTCTGAAAGGAGCAAGGGACATTCCGTCTCCAAGAAGGGCAAGGGCCGCGAGGATGCCGTGTGGGACGTGGAGACCTTCGCAGAATGGTGTGAGAGTATCTTCCGAGTCGGCATCCCTGAGCAAGGTGACGAAGGATTCCCTAGTGGGGACTTGAGCCGGAGCGGGAGTCCGGGAAGCTAGACATGGATAATAATCCTGGCTGTTGTTCCTATCGACAATGTTGTAAAGGCCACTCGAACAACGATGTATATATAGCGTGGCCTTCGTACATAATCCAAGCAAACATTTTGGCCCTTCCGACTAATAAGTTTTTTCATAACAATTACAATGGTAAAGCGAGAGAGCGAGGTCAATCAGATGATATACTTGTTATCGATATTGGCAGTAGACGCGGAAGAAATCGAAATATTTTCGAGTTGTGACTTTCGGGCAAATCCATAATAATCATGTCATATACAACACGCAGCGAACGTGCCAACTGGACTCGGACGAGGGGTATGATGCAGCAGGAAAGACAAACATCGCTGAAAAAACGACAAATATATACATGCGCGTTGCTAGAAGATGGGAGGAAATAGCGACAATTGTATACGGGGTTTAGAGCACATGGCGAATCTTGGCATAGAGTTCGGTGTCGAGGAAGTTGTAGTTTGGATCTTCCTCGCAGAACGGGTGACGCGTCAACAGTGTCTGCGCAGTTGGACGTTCGGACGAATCCCTGCATTCTCTGTCAGTACGAAAAAGCAAGCTGAAAGGGACGTGTGGGCCGACTTACACAGTGAAACAGTCATACATAAACGCCAGCGCTGCAGGACTGATAGTCATGGAAACGTCGTCTGGTATAGGAGGTGCTTGACTCAAGCTTCCAAGCTTGAAAATGGCACCGATCGCCTCTTCTTTGCTCCATGGCCGGCGACCAGCGAACATCTCTAGTACTACACAACCCAGAGACCAGATATCGACCTTGGCGCTGTAGCCCTGACCTTGTGATTGTATGACCTCAGGTGCCATCCAGAAAACAGACCCTTGCATTGAGTTCGACGAGTCGTTCCCGTAGATATCATCCGTCTTCTTGGATATACCGAAGTCAGAAATCTTGCAGGTGCCGTCGAGATCGAGGAGGATGTTGTCCGCCTTCAAGTCACGGTGCAATATTCCCTGGTCGTGAAGGTATGCTAGCCCGCTCAAGGTTTGACGAGTCAGGGATTTGACAACACTTTCCTCGAATTTTCCATGCTTCCTGAGGCAGCTACCAATGGAACCACCTGAGATATACTCAAGATAGATCGAAATGGAGAATTCGCCGCGCTCACATCCAAGATACTGCACGATGTTCGGATGTTCAAGGTGCTGCATCGTGTCGATTTCTTGATCCATAGCGGCGACCATCTCCTTAACCCGGTCCGTATCTTGCCCAGCAAGTCTTGGGTTGATCTCGACTTGTTTTACGGCCAAGACTTCACCATTGTCAGCATTGATCCCCAGGTAGACTCTTCCGTATGTTCCCTTGCCGATCAGCTGACCGCGGATAATGCGGAAAGTAGGCTGTCGCTGAGGTAACCCCGGTGGTGTGTTGTTCTGAGGAATCGGATCGAGTTGGCTGAGACGACTGCCCGGCTTTGGCTTGATCTGCATGATCTTTGCTCCGAACATTTTTGTGCTCTTACGCCGAAGAATCTCGCCGGACTTCTGGTTTCCAGTATGAATGCTGCGACTTCGGCTAGCTTGGTTAGCACCCTTGGCAACCTCTCGGATTGACTTTCCTCGAGTAAGCCCTCCTCCTGCCCGGTTGATATTACGACGAGCCACTATATCTCCACCTTGTGGCCTGAGAGTTGGCTCGTTAGAGCCCAGGGTATCTCCTGCGTTGGTATTCATTTCTCCGGCGTAAGACGAGCCGGGCTGGTTTTCTTTCTTGTGCAAATCATTCTCAGGCGGGGCTCTGTTCGCGGGGGATGACGGAGGAGATACCCCTTGTCCATCGAGGTAAGGTGCGTCAAGGTCGATGTCAGGGAAGAAATCGTCCAGATTGTCGATGACGCCCTCAACCGGGGGTCTGCTAGCCCATATATCGCCTCGAGCAAACGAGTCTCTCCGCGGCGGCGGCCTCTCGTCTTCAGGTGAAGCGGCCATGAGGAAAGAGGATCCGTCCCGACTGCCAGAGTCACCGTTGGCATCGGCAAAACTTTCGCGCGTGGCACTAGGCGACCTGAAACTCACGGACAGACCTTTGCGGAGTCTGGTCTCAGTATTCACGGTTAGCGCCGGTTTGTCTGTCCTCTTCTGGGCCTCCGAAGTCCCAGAGCCGGGATCATTCTCTTTTGTGGGTGCTTTATTATTTGAAAGTGGTATTGCAAATAGACCATCGTCCGAATCTTCATCAGAATCATCCTGTGGCCCAGGCGAGCGTTGGAAGGAGACTTCGGTTTCCTCGAAATCGAACTCAGGACCATAGGACTTGCGAGATTGTAACGTGGGTTTCGGCATTTCAGGAGTAGTGCTCTTGGCCTGATGTTGCTCCGCGGGCATGCCTGGGTTGTCGAGACTTTCTTTCTCCGGGGAGGACTGAGGGGTGCTCTTTGTGTTGCCTGGTGTAGCCAGTCAGTTATTTTACCAGAAAGGACGAAACGAAGGACACAGAGGATGGATCGCAATGTTTACCTTGCGTCGGAGAATTGAAGCTTCCAAAGCTAGTCTGTTTACTGCCCGCGCTTGTTGGAGTTGGCACAGAGGGAGCTGGTGTCCCAATCGCGCTGGTCATTCTACCCATGCTAGCCAATACTGCCCCGAGACCATGTGTCTGCACAGCTGGCGGAGCCCTCGGACGGTCGCCATCTTTCTTCCTCAGAGAATTGATCCTGGTTAACGTATAGGACTCCTGTGGGGCCGAAGGAGGTTTGCGGAGAGGAACCAAAGTGTCGGCCTTCTTGTCTTCGTAAGGGGATACACGGCGCTCATCAAAATCAATGACGCCTGCACGTCTATAGCCTGTTTCTCCGTAAGAGTCGTTTCTCGGTTGTGGTGGCCCTTTTGAGCTTAGGTACGCCTTTTGTTTCCGTTCTACCTCGCGTCTATGCTCCTCGTGACGAGCCAGTAGATCTGCCTTGTCTGGGTCTGGCGAGATTCCCACCTGCTGATCTTCGTCTACTGGGGACATTCCCACCGTATGTTGCGAGGCGTCGCGGGCCGGAAATTTTGCAGCAGGAGTCTTGAGCTGTTGTTGGCGTATTCCTGACTGCGGAGAGGCAGGCCCCGTTTGAGTATGCGGAGAAATCCTACTGAGGGCTTCGTCATCCAATGGTTTCCTGTGTACATGATGGGTAGGAGACGCCGTATGCTTGTCCGGAAGCGACACACCCAGACCGGCGAAATTCGGAACGTTGTTTGGCACCGGTTGCAAGTGCGTCCCACGTACAAACAGCTTCAAAGAGCCAATGGAGTCGGACTTGGTGCGACGACAGAGAGCGAGCATCGTATCGTTGAGCGGTTCCTCATGTTCACTTTGCCCTGGCTCGGTCAAGAAGATCTGTGCGCCGGCCCAGTCGGAGATTCCGAGGTTATGGCAGATAGCAGCACGCAGCGTCTCCACAGAGTCCATGTCAGTGATGTCCACTAGACGGAAATTCCACCCATCCAGAGTCACAAAGGTCCATTTCTTTCCTTTCTGAGCCGGTTTCCCTCTTATGGCTATCCGTTCATGGTCGGACATAGAAGCAGACGATGGACGCTCCCCTAACGACATGTCGCTGGCGTTGAAACTTGGTTTGGCGTAAGGAAGATGCGGCCCATTCTGGCGAAGATTCACAGGGCTTGTAGGAGACTCTAGACACGGTTCCTCTGGGGACGGCTGAGTGGAATCACCACCTTTTGACCTCTTTTTCAAAAAATTGAAGAGTCCCTTATGTTCTTTCGGATATGAGGAAGAAGTTTCTCCTGTCCACTGACGGCTGCACATCTCTTGCGGGGACGGGCGTATCGTTTCCTGCCCCTTGCGGGATTCGTAGTATCGACGGCCCATCGTTGAGTCGGAGCTGTTACCACGCGAGTGCTCATATTTGACACTCAAATCGCCTGTTGACGATGATGACAGACCCTGATTCAAGGTAGCGTGCTGCGTCGCCGGACTGCCACTTTTTGGGCTATCTTCATACGATCGAAAAGGGGCTACCAAATTGCCGTTGTCACTGGACATGGATGGGCTCTGCCGACGATGGTCAACCCCAAGGCCAGCTAATACCGTTCGCGAGAAGTCTGATCGAGACGATATACCGTCCGTCTGGCTGAAATCTGATGAAGCAATATCGTGGGTGGTCGGGATGGGCAATGTGACGGATCGCATCTGGACACTGTTTCTATGGGGCTGAGCGAGTTGTGGTGCTCTGAGATTGGGGCTATTTTCAATCGTGCCTGAATGCGGGCCAGCAGACTGAGGCTCATGAGATAACTTAGGTGACGTATCCGGCATCCCCTCAGATGGGGCTTGGGATTCACGACGTTTCTGGGCAGGGATCCCGACGTCAAAGCTATCGTCATCGTGAATCTGTCGAATAAGTCGACGCATGCGCTTTCCTTCCCCAAGCTCACGCTCCTTGTCCCATCCTGTTCCGCTAGCTTCGCATTCTTTGGCTAGCTGGGGGAAAACTTCGTTGTGCATTTTGTTAAAGTTGCCCCGACCATTGGCCCCATGACCTATGTCGAGGAAGTCAGCTCCCTCGATTCGCAAAGTCTTGAACGTTTCTTGCCAATCTTTCGAGAAACCATTCTTCGCAAGCCATAGCAGCACTCGATCAAGTGGCCACTGAACAGCAGCCTCGCTGGGTGACATGCCGCCAAGCAATGTGTTACTATTGTTTTGGCGATGGCTAGGAGATTTTGTCGGCTCGTTTGATTGGCCTGTCTGAGACTGATGATTCTGAACAGTCGCACCAGGAAGAGAAGGACCCACGGGGTCCTGCGCATTGTCATGCAATGCCAAAGAAGAGGGCATTGTACGGGCTGATGGGGTAGGTGGTACGGTTCCATCGCGCTTGTATGCTGAAACATCTCCGCCCGAGCTTTCGTATAAATGGTGCACGGGTCCTCTTAACCTATCGCTCCCGGACATGGTCCCATAAGCCTCATACGAAGGCCGCGTGTGGGCATCGAACCCAGGTATCCCGACGCCGGCACCGAAAGTGTTACTGCCTGGGACATAAGTCGCAGATGTAATCGGACCGTCGGCAGTGGGGACTGACAAACTCGTTTGACGGCCGTAAGCTTGGTTTGTCGGTACCATTGGAGGCGGCGGGGGAGGTGGGAGAAACCCTTGAGATAGCGCTTGCCTAGCCCAATTATGCTGCCATCCGAGATTGTTCTGCTGCTGCAACTGGGAGTTTGCAAGCTTCGACGCGCCATATCCAGGACCTGGAGGTGGTCCCGGGGGCGGTCCCGGAGGGGGAGGCGGCATCACACCCTGAGGTTGCGTGGGCAGATGGCGAGGCGGCGGTGGTGGTAGCGAAAGCATGTGGGACTGAGATGGCTGTGTCGCAGAAGGAGGTGGAGGGGCAGGTATGTACGCTTGCTGCCTTTGGCCATCCATGATGGGCAGCGTCGTGGTCTGCTTATACCGGTATGTCCAAGCCACTTGTCGAGTAGTATCGAAATGCACAGATAGATCGCACAGGACTGCGCAGCCGCTGAGCCCTCGTTTATAACTGTCTCCTTGTGCCTCTGGTATGCGGTCCTAGAACAAGCCTCGAAATCTCATGCCTTTGCAGGGTAAACCTCGGGCTTAATCAGACATCAGACGTAGATTGCGTTCCTAGACAGGTGATTCAGAGACGTAATCGTCGTTATCGCACTCGCATTTGAGCTCGCCGGATAGTTGAGAAAACGATGGTGCTGGACAGTAAACAAGCATGACCCCATACAACAGTCAAGGTCTCATGTCACACCCCGCAAATCCCTTCGTCTTTTGGAGAAATATGCGGGCAGTATGCGTTTGAATAAAGCAGTCGACGCTTCGAGTTGTCGTGATCGCGGGACGAACTCGGAGAGGGTTCAAGATGCGTGAGCTGATTGTACGATCAAAGAATGTAAACGGAAGTGCAGCCTATGTAAGCTTTGAATCGACCTGCTGCCCCGACCTTAAGTAACCAAAATGTCAGAATTGGTGTCTAGCAACCCTTCCTCGATAGCAGGTAGAGCTTTCTGCGTACTTTGGAATCGGAAGGGGGAGGGGAAGCAAATGCCGCGGAAGATAGATTGACAAGGGAAAACATACCATGAACAATCGATAAAATGACACTGAGACAGGAGATAGATAGCAGGTCTTGGCAGTCACTGATAGATATTAAAAAAGGTCCCTAACATGACTATGGAATATGGAGACGGACCGAAAGGACTCGACATAGTTCAATAATAAGGATCCTTCCATTCAATGGAGATCCAGCCACAAGGTTTCATTCATGGGGATCGTTGATGCGCTGGAGGCCTTGTCTATCACGTGGTAGCCCAGCGATAAGTCCAGGTCCTCTTTCCGACTCGTCCAGTCGCTGCAGCTTAGGTACGTAAGGCAGATAGGGTAGTAAAGATAAAGTATCTATTTTTCTCATATTTACCATTTGTTCTCCGTCGCACATGCCCTATGATGCCAGACCTAGCATCGCCAATTGCAACCAAATTGGGGGTAGAACTTGAAAGAGAAACTGTCTTACTATGGGGATGGAGTTCTGACCTACGGACACTTTCCGTGACGGCGTTGTCCGTGTACATTTATCTCCTGTCCTCCTTCTAGAGTCTGTCGGCCGATCTCACTGCCTCAGCCCTACGGTCCGACCGCATTTCCGTTACGTGGCTGGGAACGACCCTTGGGTCAACCAGGTGCTTTTTTCGTGATCGGTGATAAGACTCGTCACTCTCGCGTAACAATCAATTAAATAATTCTAACTCACTAATGGCTGCTATCAGGCCAAATCCGAGTAGTATCCATGTTCTATATATCTCACCATCAATGATTCTGGCCATTTCTCAATACTCGTAGAAAGACAATCTATTTGTTGCGCGAGGCTGCTGCTTCGGCTGTCAACTTGAGCGCCGATGGTGCATCTTCCCGTGGCATGTATAGCTCCACCAACTACAACACAGATCAGTATCTCGAAGATTCGAGCGAATGGATATGCTTGCTTACCTGCAGGCACGGCGCCGAAGCGAATTCTTTGTTTTCAAAAAGCTTGATCATGTCGTCTTTGGTCTTGACTTGATAACCCTTGTAATCTTTTCCTGCTCCAAATGCCACCGGAAGGCTCTTGTAGTCCCACTGCTGGATGTCATTGTAGCTGGCTTCCCATCCATGGATGTACCGTTCAATGGTATATCCTTCATTACAGATGACAAAACTGATTGTTCATTAGCATAGCATAAACTTGAATTGCATTGCCTGGGAAACTCACATAATGGGATTGAGCTTGTTCCTGATCATGGTACTGATCTCCTGCAAAGTGAGTTGGATGCTTCCATCTCCGACGAAGAGAATAGTCCGACGATTGCCCTGCTCTTTGGCAGCCAGTGCGGCTCCCTGGCAAGCTCCCACTGAATAACCAATGCTACCCCAGAGTACCTGACTGATTGCCGTGACACCTGCAGGGAACCTCGTTTCCCAGATGCCAAAGTTTGCAGTGCCAGTTTCTGTAATGACAACGTCGTCCTCCTTGAGCCACTGGCCGACCTTGGGCCAGAACCACCTGTGCGTGATTGGCTGGTCACCAGACTTCGGCTCATCGTCGGGCAGTTTGTTGCTGAGCTGCGGCACCGGCTGGGCATTGACACGCCCCAACTTCTGAATGACCTTTCTCAAGACACCTTTCATGTTGATGTCTGGATACTCGGAGTATCGCACTCGCACGTACGTACTGTGGAAATCAATGGTATTCAATTGGCCAATGCGGTAGGTGAAACCAGCCGTGTTGAAGTCCGACTTGATCGCGCCAATGCTAAGAATCAGATCAGAAGACTCCACCTGTTCTCGAACACCAGTGTTGGATCCGTCTCCAGCGTAAACACCGCCATAGTTCTTGTGCGTCTCATTGACTGCTCCTTTGCCCATCGGCGCCACGAACGTTGGCAGGCCGGATGCCTCCATAAGGTCATGAACTTCCCGTAGCACTTTGTGACGGATGGCGCAAGCATCGACCAGAATAACCGGTCTTTGAGCTGCGTGGAGATACTTGAGAACAACATCCACCACATAGTCTTCCTTCTCAGGGTCATTAGATGGCAAAGAAAGGTCAATCGGGGTATTCAGTCGTTCTCCCTCAATCTTCTTATTGACCATATCGGTTGGCAGAGTGATATAGACCGGTCGGCTTCGGATCCAGCATTCTCGGATAGCATTGTCAATGAGTGTCGCTACTTCGTGGGTATCATTTAAGCGTCCGACAGTCGTAGAGATACCGGCGTTCATTCTTGCAAAGACATTGTAGTCCCCATTGCCGAGCGTGTGGTGAAGCAGCATTCCGTCTCTCTGAGACCTGGTGTGTGGCTGACCGACGATATGGACAATGGGTACGAATTCGGAGTATGCACCAGCAATGGCATTGATTGCTGACAGCTCACCAACGCCAAAAGTCGTGATCAATGCACTGATTCCGTTCACTCGGGCATACCCATCAGCGGCGTAACCTGTTATAAGTCAAGATATTAGACACTGCACCATCTTGCTCGAACCAGCTGGTTTCAATCAATTACACCTCACTACGTACCTGCATTGAGCTCGTTGCAGTTTCCTACCCAGTGAAGTCCACATTTTGGCAGATAGTCTAAGGCCGCAAGGTTATAGTCACCTGAAGTGGTATGGTCAACGCCAGGTTTTTGTATGGGGGCTCCCAATTAGAGAGGATTGCTCACCAGGAACACCATGCACTGAGCGAATTCCAACCTCATGGAGACGCCGGAATAGATATTCGGCGACGTCAATAGGCTTGCGAAGCTCCCTTGTAGCAATGTCAGTGGCCATTATGAAGTGTCGATTGAACAATGAGGATATGTTGTATGGAGAGCTGCAAAAGTGAACCAGAAATGTCCGACGCAGGGGCAAGGTCGAAGATATAAAATACTTCGTAAGAACACCGGATGTTGTGCCATCTTCCAGGGTGTTGAGGTGTCGTCATGAGCATAGCGTGATGTCATGCCGTTCTGCTGGATTTAGCTGAGATGGGACCATGCCACCATCTAGGTGTTTTAAACGATGCATTTGCGACCTTCATTCTAGGTACCACAATATAAGGAGCTGATATCTCGCTGGTTTACAGTTATGCCAAAATCATTCTTCCCGGTTAAAAATGTTGGAATTCCATCTTGGTACTCCGTAAAAGCTTGGTTGTTCTTTAAGGCCCCGTTCATCATCTTGTTCCAGCCTGATGAATATCCCGGCCTAGCATGATAAGTTGATAAGGTGATCATCCCACTAGTGCCACCATCCGCTAAGCCAATTATGGATTTCTGGACTTTTTGAGATAGAACCCCTCTAAAGCTCTGGTGTTTTCAGTTCACCAATGACTGGGTCGGATTGCAGACTAGGTAGTAACTACTCGCAGTGCAATAAGATCTTGAAAGGTGCTGGCTTTTTGATTTCGACTGGATATATTACCAGGAAAGGAAATTCATCGACACGGCTTTGCACTCATCAGCAGTCTATCCTTTCTCTACTTTCCACCACCAATCCGGCATCAGTGTGAATGGCTGGAGCGAAAAAGCGAGCTATGCCTGATAACACAGCCAATCAATCCAGCAAGAGAAGAAAGGTTCGCTTCCTTACGACGCTTTCTACGAGAGATTTTCGTATTTGTTATTCTGAAGATTTCCGTCAATGTCAATATTTCTTACATCTTGTATCACTAACGCAGCCACAGGGAGGCGGCAAATGGCAGAAGCAGCAAAGCAACAAGGCGATAATTGAGAGCGGCGATTGGGGGGTCTTCGTAACTTGTGATATGGGCAGGGAAGGCAAGTGCATCGCAGAAGCTCTGGATCTCTTCTCTCAGGTCAGTATCATGCCAAGGCTTGCCCTGCACTATATGACTCTTCCCAATCTGATACACGGTATCTATCAGAGCGTTGAGTCAGCAGCCAGCAACACCAGAGACGAAGATTCAGGATCAGATGAGGATGAAGGCGACATTGAGGCGCAAATCAGGAAAGAAATTGAAGGCTTGAAGCCCGGGTCAGCCAAACAACGCCAGTTCCAAGCCATTAGAATGGAGATGCCTTGCGGTTCGTCATTGCACCACTTGAGTCCCATCATAGCGTGACATTGCTGATTTTTGACAGTGACATTCATACGATTTGACAAGTCGATAGATCCTGAGAAATTAGTTCACGAAGTTTGTCTTGATGCTCACGCAAATCCCGAGAAGAAGAGGTGTCGATGGGTCCAGCGGATGACCCCTGTAAGATCAATTCGGAAAACCCTCAGTGTCGATCTAGAAGCGTTCGCAAAAGAGATTCTGAAGCCTCACTTTCACTCCGGAGGACCTCCGAAGAAGGTGCGTCTTTATTCCCTTGTGTTGGATTACTTGCGTTGTCTGAAATGGCGGTGCTGATATCAGTCAATTCTATACAGTATGCTATTCGGCCTACAATAAGGGGCAACAATAAATTCAACAGGGACAGTGTGATCAAAACGATTGCAGATGTCGTAGGCCCCGAACATCCTGTTGATCTCAAGAATTACGATTTGATCATCCTTGTCCATCTTATCCAGGTGAGTTGCCTGATATGCAGGCTGGCCCGATAGATAATCCTGTGCTTCATTCCACTAATCACAATCAACTCGACCAGAACGTAGTCGGGATAAGTGTTGCCGGGAGTGATTACGACAAACTGAAAAGATACAACCTGGCAGAGTTATACACTCCGACTCCGAAGCCTCAGGCTCCTGAAAATTCGGAAGTCTGAAGAAGTGTGTATCGAATGTTCATTGCCTCTTCAAATCTCTGTGACATCGCAGGCAGCGAGGCTCGGACTGGTCAAAATATAACATTTGACTTATCCCCGACACGAGGTCACAACGCTCGAATTCACATCAAGGGTCAACTACTTTGGGCCAGATCAATTAAGTCAAGATACTATACAAAAGAGGGAAATGAAGAAATTGAGCGGCGTTTCTATGGACTAACTGGGCCTCTTGATATCACATGCAGCCTTCCAAATTGGCACAAGCTTGACAATCAAACTTTCCGCTTGGGTGGACTTCTAGAACCTGTCAGGTTGGCTTGGGATTTGACTGGAATGACCCAGCTGTATGAACAAGCGACTCCGGGTCCAATGGTACAACTTCTCGAACACGCCTCCACGTATTCTTCAGCCACGATCCATAGTCTTTGACAATTGTACGGAGTACCGAGGAATCACTGAGAGTTGCATACTGTCAGTCCACAATGTAAATGAACGAATACGAGTGGTTTCTCGTTTCTTTTCTTCATAACAAGTGGCTGGGGCCGAACACCCTTTTCCCGAGAACCCGTATTTCTCAATGGCCAAAGCACCTACCGGGCTATCTGAAATACGGCCTCAAAAAATAAGCGTGAATATCCCATCTTCTTCTTTCCAAGGTTTACGCATCCTCCCACTACGCTCTGGTCTTGTGCTTTATCCTTTTCGGCAAAGCAGACTTCTGATTGGCTCAAATATAGTAGCCTACATTGCGCCTTTCTCAGAGCGGGAGACTTAGGCGAGACCCAGTTTACCCTGTCACTCGGATCGTCTCCAAAACTCCTGTGGTGTGGATCTACTCCGGCGGAGCTCACTACTAGAGTAACTGCTCTGAAAAGGCCCCCTGGTTCGTCCCATCCAGGACCCATCGCTCTTTACAGCCAACGTATTATCATACGGCTTGAACGTCCATCTTTGTCCAGATAAGGCGCCATGTCGCTACGTTCCCGGCTCTGGAATTCGGTTGATGCCTGCGGGTCAGGGTCGTTGCTTCATCTCTCGTCTACAGCGCACCCTTTTCGGACATTGCTCCATGGACTCCTGACGGCATACAATTATGATTTGTTATTCAGGTAATATTGCCGTTACGTGGAAGCGGGAACACAGTGAATCATCCAACCACCATGCCTTGGGTGCCGTTTCAACATGACCTCGATGCTTTGGTAGCATTGCCTGAGCCACGATTGAACCAATGATGATTTGTCATGGAAGATCTGCACGCTCTGTATCCTAGAGTCATTGAGGTGTTCCCTGGACACTTGTGTTTTGCACCTTTTTTCCTATAGCTGTCATCTTGAGACAATATTCGTCCGGTCATCTTGGTCCCTTTGAACTCAGAATGTGGCAAGCAAGTTTAAAAAGACACCAGTGTCTTATTCATGCTCAATAGAACCAAAATCGTCAACTATGTCTCAGGTCCGAGATTTGGCACTCATCGGATTGGAAGTCCCTAACAAGCTCAGCGTCGTCCTTGGGCATATTCTACCCTCTACGGTGTACGTGAGAAATGTTCAATGTTTGGAGGGCCATCTACATTCCCACCGCCTAATAACATTATCGAATGGGGCCCGAATACTTTTGAAAACCTCACCAAGGCCAACCACGCGTTTGCTTCGGCGAGAACGATTCCTGCTTGGAACAGAAGCACGTGTACTTCGTCTACTAAGACAAAGTGCAGTTCCATGCGTTCCCTCGCTTCTCTATTACGACCCGCAGGATACCCTACTAGGGTTCGCCTTTCTCGTGCGTCAATATATTCACGGCTCAACCTTACAGGAATTGGAAAGTCGACTTACCGCTGAAGATCGCCGAGAGCTCGACCGGCAATTGGGGCGTCTCGTGAACATGATCGGTCAACACACCGCTAACTCGTTCGGGACTCTGGAACAGGTTGCTTTGGGATCAGGGACAAGGTCGTGGCGAGAAGCCTTCCTTGTACACTTCGAAAGCATCCTTCGGGACTCGGAAGATGTCTTTGTCCATCTTCCCTACGCAGAGATTCGGCATCAGGTCGGTCGACTGTCTCCGGTCTTAGACGAGATCACATTACCACGGCTGGTGATATGCGACTTTGGTCGGCCCTCAGCCGTGCTGCTGGACCCTGTTTCGAAACAGTTGGCGGGGATTACAGGGTTTGACAGCGCTCTCTGGGGCGACGTCTACATGGGGGAGATCTTTGAAGACCCGTCGCCCGCCGTGCTGGATGGATTTGCATCGCGTGACATTGACTGTGAGCCGGACTTGATCCGTCAATTACTGTAAGAAACCCCCGTCCTTCTTGTTGAAGACGAGGAAATGTTAATGGTCATCTTCTAGATATGCATGTTACCGTTCGATTCACAACATCACCATTCAATACTATCGGGAGAGGAACTCGGCAGCCGAAACCGAAGCACGAAGACGGTTAACCAGAATATTAACAAAAATGGCTGCAATTGAGGTCGTCGAGACTCGTGTGGATGTTTAGTCGCCCGCAATTGCGCGAAACGGACTCACATCAGACTATATGCTATGTTATCACCATCTTAAATACAGACTGCAGCTTTAGACAACAGGTACCTCTCTGTGCCTTGAACTTATATCTTCCCGTCATACCATGTACATAGAATTTAGGCATATGATTTACTTGAATACCAGTACTGCTCTAGCGGTGGATGACTAAGGACAATACACCGAGTACTTCATTTTATATTAACCCATTTCATAGTTCATGATGTTATACAGATGGCTATGGTGGTTTTGCTCCTTCAATTGGAAAGTCCTTTTTTATAACAAGCAGCGTATACAGGCGCTGGACTCGCCATGATAACTTCTTGCTCCATTTGATGCTCACTCACCTTTTCTAAGGCTGTTGTCTGCCTGTGATAACAGCCAAGAGCGGGGCAGCAGCAGTCAACAAATAAAGAAAGATGATGTCGTCAGGTGAAAACAGAAATTCCGCGGTAGAAACTGCGCTATCCCCAATTGGGCGGTCTCTCTCCTCGGTGGGGCGCGTCCACTCCGCACCCTTTGGAGGGCATCATCATCTTCTGGATAGCTCATGCTCCTTGGTCATTGTTTCTCTCCTTTCTCTGCACTATTCTTGCATTCGTGCGCAGAGCCCTTGACTCCTTCAAGATGGCACACTTTCTACGGGGGAAGCAAACAGGAATACAGAAAGATTTCTCCGATGGTCTCTCACCAGACCTCTTCGCCCTCGATGATGTATGTCTTGGCTGCCCTAGGCACCGATATTTTCCCCGTTTGAGCTCTCCTGTTGACCTCAATTCTACTTGCAGTACGCTCGGTGTGGTGTAAACTCGCAAATAAGTGTGCTTGCGTACGATCCCGTTCAGTCTCTCCTGGCCGTAGGTACCAGCGACACCCAGTTCGGCAGTGGGCAGATCTATGTGTTTGGACAGCGCAGGGTTTCCGCCGTTTTTTCGTTGCCGCGGAAGGCATCTGCCAAATATCTCCAGTTCTGCGCCGACAAGTTGATCAGCGTCGACTCGAAGAGCGAAATTACTATTTTCTCACTTGAGATCCAGAAAGCGCTGGTTTCCTATGCCCCCCCGAGCCATGCCACCGCCCTATTGACAGACCCTAGTCTGGACTATGCCTTCATTGGTCTACAGAATGGTATGTGGACATAAGTCATTTCTTATGAATCATTGTGCTAAGCGCTCTTTCCAGGGGACATTATTGCCTACGATCTGGACCGGGAGTCCTTGACACCGTTTAGAGTACCTAATCTCTGGGCTGAGCGCAATCCCCGGGCGCGACTGTGCCCGGTCCTTTCTCTGGCCTTTTCACCCCGGGATATTGGCAAGATTTTGGTTGGATATCCCGAAGGAGCCGTCACCTTCACCTTCAAACAGAACGTCGCTCAGAAGTACTTCCAATATGAAGTACCTCCTGGTGCTGTCGGGGGCAATTCTGAGATACCCTCCCAGGACACTCGCAGACCCAAACTGACCAGAGCGCTCTGGCATCCTAACGGTATCTTTGTTCTGACTGTTCACGAAGACAACAGTCTGGTGTTTTGGGATTCGAAGGATGGCCGCAAGATCCTCTCCCGGACGATGGAGAATACACATATCGACGAACCTGGCGCCAGCCCAAACCGACGGTTTTCAACGGCTGAAGCCATCTTCAGAGAGCCTATTACCCAAGTTGCATGGTGTGTCAAAGCTAACGGAGAGGACAGCGGCCTTCTTATTGCGGGTGGTCGGCCTAAGGCTGAGAGTAACAAGGGTTTGACCTTCATAGACTTTGGAGCAACTCCAAACTATCAGACGTCAACATGGCCAATGATCACCAATTATTTCGAAAATCCAAAACAAGTTCAGAATATTCCAGCACCTCCTAGTGCAGAGGTCGTCGACTTTTGCCTTATTCCCCGCTCCTCGCCATTCTATGCTGGGGCCCATGACCCCATCGCTGTGATTGCGCTCCTTTCCTCGGGAGAACTTATCACTCTGAGTTTCCCCAGTGGTCATTCCATCACGCCCACGAACATGATTCATCCCTTCCTCTCTTTTGTCCACCCTTTTGTCACCAAAATCACGATGACGCCTATTGATCGTTCCGCCTGGCTGGGCCTTCGGGAACGGAGATCGCAAGGCCCGAAATTCTTGATCGGCGGTGCAGAAGGCAAAAGGGCGCTGAAAAGGTTCGAGAATCGTAACATCATTACCACGGCTCACGCGGATGGAACCATACGTCTCTGGGATGTAGGCCATGATGACGAGATTGAAAACGCGGATGTCATCCAAGTAGATTTGGCCCGCGCTGTTGGGCGTGTCGCTAATGTGGAAGTCACTGAAATGTCTGTCAGCGGGTCTACAGGCGAACTCTCAGTTGGCTTGAAGAGCGGCGAGGTTGTGGTGTTTAGATGGGGTAATAATGGAAATTTTGGCCATGAGGAGCCTCCAGGCACAAATGAAGGAGCCGGAAAGTTAACTCGGATCACCCACCGAGCCGATCCCGGGCTGAAACAAGGCATGCTTCCGCTCACTCTTCTGAATATGCAACAGGGGCCCGTGACTGCTGTGAAGCATAGCCATGTGGGCTTCGTTGCTGCCGGTTTTCAAAACGGCAATTTTGTCATCATGGACTTGCGCGGGCCAGCAGTCATTCATACAGCCCAGGTATCCGACTTTGCGAAGACCAGCAAACGTGGAAGTTTCCTCAAACATCGCGCTGCTGAAAGCACTGCTCCGGAGTGGCCCACAAGCATCGAGTTTGGTGTGTTGACTTTGGAGGGTGAAGGTAAGATCTGTCGTCTTGAGCTATGGGGACATGCGGATACTGACCCTCTATAGACTATTCAAGTATCTGCTGCTTTGTAGGCACCAACAGAGGCAACTTGGCCACCTTCAAGATCCTGCCCGGAAATGATGGAACTTACATGGGCCAATTCGCCGGCGTAACTCAGCTCGATGACAAGGTTTTGAACATCATACCCATTGATGCGGATCAGGGTACGCCGGCTCTAGCTACAGCAAGCATGGTTGCGGGCCTCCGAACTGGCGCTAAAGTTAACGGTGTCGTCATTGCTGTCACTGTTTCCGGTTGCAGGATTTTTAAACCTGCAACGTCCAAGGGCGCTCACAAGTCCTGGGATGATTATCTCTGCGATGCCGCAGCCCTCGTGAAGACAGAAGGCCGTGGTTATAGTCTTGTTGGGCTTTTTGGCGATGGTAACGCTAGGGCTTTCTCCATCCCGGGTCTCAAGGAAATAGGCTGCACTAGTATCGGTCAAATTGCCGACATGAGACGCCTCTCGGACTCAACAGTCTGCGCTAACGGTAGTGTTCTGACCTGGACGGGTCCCTCAGAAGTCGCCGTGTTCAATGTTTGGGGCTCTGGTACCGGACTGTATGGACCTCCGTCCCTCGATCATGTGTTTGTTCAACAGGAAAGAATGCCTTGCTGACAATTATGATAGACGACCATCAGACTGTCGACTCTTCAACCCACAGGCAGCCATTCCTGCACGACCTACAATTACGAATCTGCAATGGATCTCCGGCACACAATATGTGTCCCCAGCCGACATGGATCTTCTGAGTATGTGCATCCATTGCAGCAGCGATAACAAATTTGGATAGCTGTACTGACATTTTCGCCACTACAGTCGGGGGCCCAGACCGGCCTCCATCAAAACGAATGCAGGAACAGATGCGACTCGAAGACCAAGAGCGGCGCCGACTCGCACGAGAAGGGAGAACTGGATCCAATCTATCACAGGCATCGACAGGAAGTCAAGAGGGCTATTGGTCTTACATGACCCGGCAAGTCCAAGAACGGACGGAGCGACTAGGCATTGCTGGTGAAAGTATGGATCGGCTGGAAGAAAACAGCAGCAACTGGGCCCGGGACGTCAATAAATACGTACAGAACCAGAAGAAAAAGGCGATTCTCGGCGGTAAGTTTTGGTAGCCTTAGGCATTGCGCGAGCCTGCTAACTGATGAACTAGCACTGGGGTCGAAATTTGGCTTGTGATGTTATGCTCTCATGAAGTAGAACAGTTTCGGCACTTTTATACACACTTTTGTTTTTCTTACCTCTAAATACCCAATTTGCGGCGTTTGTTCGGTCTATGACCACACTACACAAGTAAGCTCAACTTATGCCTTTTAGATATTGGATGAGCGAAATTCAGGGCCTCCATCACAATACTAGCACATAGATCTTCAAAAAGATCCAATACTGACCCACGTATCAACCGCATGAAGCCAATGTGCCGCTCCCTAGATCCAATATTCGTGGGGAATATACCTAATCCGCCACCTCTTTTCATATTCCTTCCACAGCGCCACCAAATCCAATCTGTATTTATCCTTGGCTTCCTTCCTCTGAGCATGCAAGCGATGCAGTTCCAGCGTGATCGTCGCAGGATCCAGTCTATTATTCTGCACGAGATCGATCATCGTATTTAGCTCGCCAAGCTGCACCATCAACGCCCGGTGCAGTTTTCTCGACCGGTGCTTGTCTGCTGTCAGGTGGCAGTGTCGGCAGAGGCAGGCGAAGGTCCCATCCTTTGAAGTAAGGCCTTCGGGCGATTTGCTACTCCGATGCTTGCAGGAGAATTGGGGCATTGTAGGTTTGCTTTGCGGGGCTATCGGGAGCTGTAGTCTCAGCTCTTCCTCAAGTCTGGATGGACTTCTGTATTGTTCTGGGGCGTAGCGTTTCTCCCTGGGTAGTATACTCAGCCGTGAAGTATCTGTATCTGTAGGCAGTTATCCTGGTGTGATCGTCGAGATCAATAGGCAGAGAGCAATGTGGTGCTATTCTACAGAAGTGAACCATAGAAGGATGCAATGGGTTATTTATATATTCTTTCTACAAAGAAGGCTGAACTGGAGATACCACTAAGCCGCAATTTCATTATACTTTGAGACAGATATTGAAGCTATTCAAGCAACGCATTGCAAATCTTTGATCTCTCCCATTGGACGGTGACGATTGAGGTGAAGTGACTGCTATAGGTCTAGACGACAATGCTGACCTTGTTGCTTTCTCGTTCAGCAGCAAGGGAGGTTGATGAGTGAGTTTGGTGACTGATTTACCTCTTTGACTAGGGTCAAAGCTGGGAAGTGGATTGTTCACAGTGCAGTCCGCTTCACTGTACACAGACTAAAAGGTGAATACCATTGCTTGAGATGGTCTGCTTTTCGAGATTGGTGCAAAGAGGATTGGCACAGTGCTATCGCCCAACTCAGCATCCGGACAACGGCCAACCATCGAGAGCGAATACCTTGCATACGAAGTTGCTGTGGGGACAGAAGTGTCGCCAGGGCCACAGCAATCCAAGTGGAAATTATGTCCATAGCAGAAAGGGATGTATAACTATAAACGGTGAACATGCATATCCCTGGCTTGGTCCTTGCTTGAGTACGATATTTGAATTAAGAAAGATGCGGTGTGATAGGTTTTCTCATATTATGCGGTTTCTATATCATGTAAATAAATGCTGCAAAATTGGAGAACATGGCCCAGGCGAATAGCTTCGGTCGTCGTAAGCGTTGTAACACAATCGTAAAATCATGCAAAGTGAGGATATTCCAAAAGATGAGCGGTAAACTGCGAGGTATTTAGTGCACCATGATGTCCTGCTGTTGATGATGCCCGCTGGCGGCGTTGGTATCTTTCGATTCGGTGTCATCGCCCATTTCTACGTCTTCATCACGATCCCCACCCTCTTCCTCGTCAAGGTCGTCCTCTTCATCGTCACTTTCATCCTCAATATCTTCACTCTCCGCGTCGGAAATGTCTTCTTCCTCGTCATCCTTGCCAGCAGTTTCCTCCGCCCCTTCCATCTCGTGATCACCGCCCTTGGTGGCATCTCTTTCAGCCTCTTCGAGTTCTCTGACCAGCGCAGCCTCGAGTTCGGCCTCTTCAGCGCCGTAAGCAGCGCCATCGTCTTCCAGATCCGCTTCCGGTTGGTCAGGTGGGTATTCGGCTGGAGCATCCTCCTCAGAATCCCTGAAATTGAAGGAGTAAGTTAAGGTCGTTGCACTTAAGGAGGTGAATGCCTTACCACTTGATAGCGAACCTGGTCACTCTCGGCTTCTCAGCAAGGATATTTCGGCGGATTCGTTCAATAATCGGCTTGGCGGGAGGGTCCTGGGTGAGCTCTTCCGAGTCGTATTCGTTGTTCACGTAGTATCCAACACGGACAAATTCTCTGCCATCATAGCTACAAGTGAGAAGGATCACTGTGACACCGAGAATTTCTGAAGTAGGGATTCGCTTCAGGTCCGGAGCGTCGGCTTCGAAAAGGAACTTGTTGACACCAACGGGGATGGGTCCGACAAGAAGAGAGTCGAGTTCCTGGTCATACTCAGAACTACTTAGGTCAGCAACAGCAATCCCGCATTTGTATCCCGGCGGTCTTGACTTACGACGTGGCAGAGCCGACGTAAGTGAGTTTCCATTCCAAATCTGCAAACTCAGTTGTTAGTGAATCTGAACCTAGCCGTAAACAAGATCTTGTGTATGTCACCTTTCTGAAGCTGTTCGAGGCACTCAAAGGTGATCTCGAATTGATATGGAGCAAGGAAAGGGGCGGGATTGTTAACAATCTTGACCCCGAGAAGGGAGACGACGGACATGGTGATTGATATTTGATAGTGTTAGATGAGGACGGGAAACTTTTTCGTTGAGGATAATGGGCCCCTGAGAGAACGAGATATGGAAAACGCACGAGCCGATGGGTGTACAAAAAGTGAAAACTATTCAACAAGGAGAAGTCGGGAAGAAATGATAAACAAAGTTTCCATCGAGGGGTGATAAATCATGCAAGTCGCAACTCCCAACCGAAAGAAGTAAGTAATTACCCTGACGCGCTGCACTCGCGTCCCTCATCTCTGTCGCGCCTCACCGCCTATATCACGTGACTCTACCGCAATGACATCTGCAGCTTTTGCTAACAGCTCAGTGCGACAGCCACCTCTCGCAGCCCCATGTGGGAGTTTCTTTGTCCTGCACATTTCGGTTCCTTTTTTGTCAGCAGACGCTGATCTCTCTCATTTGCATTTTCAGGTGTTGTCCTTGAATTCTTCCTGGTCAATTACTTCAAATTTTCCTCATTTAATGTTGGTGAGCGACTGCCGCAGATCTTCTGGTTCAACTTACTGATCGCATGCTGCTTGACCAGGCCATTCGTTTGCAGCCATTTTGTCTTGTCGCGTTTGAGATCTTCGTAACCTGTCATGGCTGAAGAAGATGCTGAGAAAGCCTTTTTCCAGGCTCAGGCTATGAATGCGGAATCTGTGGACTATAAAGCTGTTGAAGATCATGGTGCAGATAGTTCAGATTCAGATGATTACGATCCTTCAAAAACACTCCAAGACCAATATTCTTCCTCCTTGACAGATCTCAAGCAAAGTGAAAACGTTTCTTCCAGTGCCTCTCCAGAGCCAAACCCTACTGAGCAAAATTCTGCTCCACCAGATGATGATCCTAGTCAACACGATGGTACTTCCTATCCTTCTCAGACACCCTCACGAGATGAGTCTCGGGCTTCCACTACGGTACCAATGTCCGGTACATCTGTGCAGCCGAAGCCCAGGACAATCGGAGGATTCGTGGTTGAAGATGAAGACGAGGACGATGCGGGTGATGCTGATTATGAGCCCCCTGCTGTACTTGGTGTTGAGGACATGAATACTGTTGCTACAAATGTGCCTCAGCAGTCCGTCTCAGGAAATGAAAATGAAGCTTCTTCTACCCCTGATGTATCCCTGGATGATGCTGCGCAACAGTCCGCCAGCCTGAACAATGTTTCCCATAGCTCTTACTCTCCTGCTCCTGCTGTTGGCCCTAAAAGTGATGTGGCTGTTGCCGCTGGACAGAGTTTGTACAACTCACATGCTTTACAGCCCGGAAACGTGCAAGACAGCGCGGTGGCTACTCCTACGCCAGATTCTCCTTCGGCCTCGAAAGGTCGCTTGCCTCACGATCGAGTCGGCATCTTGGAAGACCGAATTCAAGAGGATCCTCGTGGCGACATTCCTGCCTGGCTCGAATTGATCAATGAACACAGAAGCCGCAATAGAATTGATAGCGCGCGTGATGTCTATGAGCGGTTTTTGAAGGTTTTCCCTTTTGCTGTGAGTACGCTCAAGTCACCTCAGCATCAATGAGAAAAAGCTGACCGATCTCAGGCCGAACAATGGGTGGCGTATGCGAAGATGGAGTCCGAACTCAATGATCTTTATCGGCTTGAGCAAATCTTCAATCGAACCCTTCTAACCATCCCTGACGTCCAGCTGTGGTCGGTATACCTGGATTACGTCCGCAGGCGCAATCCCTTGACAACGGACACAACTGGACAAGCGAGGAGGATTATCTCATCTGCTTATGAGTTGGCGTTTCAGCACGTCGGTGTAGACAAAGATTCGGGTTCAATCTGGTCGGACTACGTTCAGTTCATTAAGTCGGGGCCAGGCAACGTCGGTGGGTCTGGTTGGCAAGACCAGCAGAAGATGGACCTATTACGAAAGGCATATCAGAAAGCCATTTGCGTTCCAACTCAAGCTGTCAATACTCTCTGGAAAGAGTATGATCAGTTCGAGATGGGCCTGAATAAGCTTACAGTAAGTTCGAGCGATTCTTCGAAGGTTCTGCACGTTCTAATATCTTCCCCGCCATTATAGGGTCGTAAATTCCTTCAAGAGCAGTCACCAGCGTATATGACCGCTCGTAGCTCATATACAGAGCTGCAAAATATCACGAGGGATCTAATCCGCACAACGTTGCCTAGATTGCCCCCTGTGCCGGGTTCTGATGGTGATATTGAATTCACTCAACAGGTTGATATTTGGAAGCGTTGGATCAAGTGGGAAAAGGGAGATCCACTTGTGTTGAAAGAAGAGGATCCTGCTGCTTTCAAGGGCCGCGTTGTTTATGTCTACAAACAAGCTCTCATGGCCCTGAGGTTTTTGCCAGAAATGTGGTTTGATGCGGCCGAGTTCTGTTTCCTGAATGATCTGGAGAATGAAGGAAATGATTTCCTCAAGCAGGGCACGGAGGCTAACCCTGAAAGTTGTCTTCTTGCCTTCAAGCGTGCGGACCGACTGGAAATTACATCGGAGTCTGAGCAAGATCCCATCAAACGAGGTGCGAAGGTCCGCGAACCCTACGATAAATTACTTGATGCTTTGTACGATTTGATTGCGAAAGCACGTACGAGAGAAGCTCAAGACGTCGCACGCCTTGAAGAGACTTTTGCAAAGATGAACGCCGACAATCCACCTGCCACCACTGATGACGACGATGACGATCAAAGTGAGTCAAAAGCAAGAGAATCAGTTAAAAATGCGCAGATCGATGCTGTTCGCAAAGCACACGCCATACAAATCGGCATTCTTTCTAAGACAGTCTCTTTCGCCTGGATTGCTCTCATGCGTGCCATGCGCCGTATCCAGGGCAAAGGAAAGCCGGGGGAGACGCCTGGCTCCCGACAAGTGTTCGCTGATGCGCGCAAGAGAGGCCGCATTACTAGCGACGTCTACATTGCCAGCGCCCTCATTGAGTACCACTGCTATAAGGACCCTGCGGCCACAAAGATTTTTGAGCGTGGTGCTAAGCTCTTCCCGGACGATGAGAATTTTGCACTCGAATACTTGAAGCATTTGATTGATATCAACGATGTTATCAGTAAGTTACTGCAGTGTTCTAATGTAATCCGATTTCTAATCCGTCTCCCAGATGCGAGAGCAGTGTTCGAAATGACGGTCAGAAAGTTGGCGTCCAACCCTGAGAACGTTCACAAGACCAAGCCAATATTCGCGTTCCTTCATGAGTACGAGTCCCGATATGGCGACCTCGTTCAGGTGATCAACCTCGAAAATCGGATGCGTGAATTATTTCCTGAAGATCCTACATTGGAACAATTTGCTCACCGTTATTCGGCTCCTACTTTCGACCCGACCGCTGTTCGGCCGATTATATCGCCGTCTCAGATGCGACCAAAGGCAGCCTTCCCTACAACGGAGCAACCAGTGTCCCGCCATGGTACTCCCACGCCGAGATACCCAGGCTCTGTCACAGACTCTCCTAAACGCCCACTGGAGGACTTTGACGACGACTACAACCGGCCCCGCAAGTTTGTGAGGGCCGAATCACCTTTAAAGACCACTCAGCGGCGACAACTGGATCAGCAGAAGCGATCACAACTCAGCAATGTCCAGACTGGGTCGCAATTCAGATCTCAAGGCTCACCAGCTCCATTACCTCGCGATATTGTTCATCTCCTGAGCATCATCCCTCCTGCCTCCGCGTACACGGCCGGTAGATTCTCCCCAGAGAAATTGGTCGACCTCATTCGTAGGATCGAGATGCCGAGCTCGATCTCCCAGATCCCTCTTCCGCAGTCAGCTCGGGGCCTCGGAACTACGCAAACACCAATGCAACCATTTTCTGGTAAGGCTTCTTCTTCACTTTTCATTCGAGCTGTCTACTAGTCGCTCCGTCCGGATGGCTAATGCAATTGATCTTCCAGGAATGTACCGGTAGTATTCGTCTTCTCAGCTATTCCGCCTTCGAGATGAAAGAGCCTTGGAAACGGCCTCTGATTTCGAAACTCGCCTTGAGTGATAAAGTTCTTTGCACTCCAACCTACCATTTCCACAACTTTCCTCGATTGTTTGACAAAAGTCGTTATAGCTTCGAACCCAACCCCTCATTTGAAATATCTTTGGCGGCTGAGAGTTTTTTGGACTTTCTCTTGGTTGATTGCATCTTCGGATCTGGTCTGCAATTGTACAGTTGTTGAAAACATGACATACTACTAATGGCACATGGAGTTCCTGATGATTAGATAATCCTTTGCTTTTACTGATTGCATCAGCGCTCAATTGATTCTCGAGTTTACAAGGTTGTGTTCATGTCTCCTTCCCGAGGGTCAATGTCAATACCATAATGCTAAATTATATTGTTGTGTTTCTCCTTCTTATACACCGTTAATCCTTGGGGCTCGTTCCTTCATATTTGTGCAACAATCCACTCGGTTGGCTGAAGGCGCTTAGCCTGTGCCTTTAATCCGTGAAGGCCCGTCTTCCTCCTGGATCAGTAATCAGCGATTCTTGATGCACGGAATATCCGCGGATGTCCCTCCATCGTAACATCGCAAACCATAATTTCCGCGACTGGGCCTCCTTTTGCCTCTCGATACCTAGACCTGTATTCCGCAAGAGACATGATCCTGTCCACCTCCTGTAAGCTCAGCCTTGACTCAATTGGCCTTCGAATAAGATTTGTGCGACTCGTGTAGGGAATGCCTCCAAGATACCCAGTTCCCGCATGTTATATCAAACCACACTTTCGGGATGCTTTGCAGCGAGTCCGGGCCGCTCCGAGGCTTTGTAGGTCATGAAGAGAGAGGCACGTCTTAGGGGCGTAAACTGAGACTCGTATCGTATATTGAAGACATTAAGAAACATGCATTGGTTAGCATCACAATACAAAAGAGCATCTTTGAGGTCGCCGTGCAGAAATAGCAGCTGTGTTTCATTCTGTTCTCAATTTCTTCCAGAAACCACATCTTTAATCTCCGTTATAGTCAGAAAATACTTCATCTCACCTTTCAATCATATCATATCGACCCCAGCTCGCTGCTTTTGTGCAAGGCCCTCTCATTGCACTACCACCACCATCAGCACCTCACCAGCACATCACCAGAACCTGCCTAATTTCACCGGGTGCTGTTACCCCTGGCGATAACCCATCAACAAACTCTTCAAACAGACCAGAACATATGCCTTCCTCTCCTGCTGAGCGTGTCGTCAACAAAAACAATCTCTGGTCACTTCGTCTTTCCCTCTCTGCTCACCTCTTACCTATCTGCTGCCTTACATATCACCTCACATATCGTCTCACATATCGCCTCAATACCTGTCATCTTCGATCAGCATCCCTATCTCTCTCACCTCGCCATCTTGCTCACATCAAGCTTCATCTTCCTGCCCCGGCTCGCTGATTTACAGATATCCCAGCTCTCGCGTCACGAGCCAGTGCTTCCCTCCTGCCTATTTAAGCATCGTTCTTCTCTCCTCTCCCTCTTCCTCCCTTCCTCCTTCCATACCATCCATACCTCCCCTGCTCGTCTTGCTCTTTTCCTGCTGTGCTGTTTCTGCATCCTACTTGTCGTCTTCCTGAGACGTCCGTCTACCTTTTCCCTTGACTTTACCCCTCCCACATCCTCATGCTCCTCATTCGCAGACCTCTACTCGACCAGATTACCCTTTTGACTGACGTGAAGTCTGGCCTGCTCCTGGAAATACGCCGATAATTCCCTTGTCCCTGTTCTCAACAAGACCTACGCGTCGTCTTCAAGCCGACTCTCTCTTCGACTTTGCGGCTTGCTCTGTCCGCTCGGCTATCCAGGTACGTACTCCCAATCGACGCAATAGCCGACCTACATCGGTAGCATCGGAGCCACTTTCGTGTATCCACGGACAATTCTCCCCCCTGTTTCTCAAAGAAGCAGTAGGCTGAGATTTGGTCCTGACCTTTCCCTGTAGCATAGGTTGTCCGTCGAGACAATCGGCTTGCATGGCTGGTGTTCTTCTGTTTTCCAATGTCCAGCTGTCCTTTGCATTCGAACCTGCGTTCATATCTGTATCCGGGTCAGTCTAACACTCAGGCAAGATACAGAAAGCAAACAGCTCTTAGCAAAATACCCCATCAGTAGCAACAATGGCTGCGCCAGGACGCGGTCCCATTGGGGATCCTGCTTTGGATCGTCCAAAGCTCGTCACGGACATGTGCAAGAATATTGACTTGACAATGGGTGCATTCCAAATCAACCACCTGGTAAGTCGATTCTCGAGTTGGGTCTTGCAAAAAGACAAAAATGATTCCTCTCCGAATGGCGTTTGTGTTGCCGCCGGGTCATACCTTTGAGAACAATCCTATTGTCCACAGGAGGTTGATGCAATTACCTATTGCTGCTGTCCCTCAATACCCTGTTTCCCCTGTCTCCTTCACTGGTTCAATCTTTTTATTCACTACCACCTCATGCAATTGAGGTTTTTTACATGGTCTTCCTTCGCTGCCATTTCAAGCTCTGCGCATTCACACTTCTTGTCTATCAAACGACCAATGCATCTATCCCATCAATTCACCGGCTACAAGCTCCCATTGATGTAGGAAGCCGATATTCAATCTTTGAGTCCTTTTCTTTTTCACATTCACATCGCCTATGCCATGTCAGCTTCCTCTCATGGCGATGGCAAAGTTATATAAACCCCCTTCTCCCCTACTCTGCCTTCTTCTTTCCTTCTCATACAAACGCAGACATCCCAAGCTTCTCTTGTCTTTGACTCACTGCACTATTTCATCAGCTTTTTTACTTACAATACTCACTTCGTTTCTTTTCATTACCATCCTCATCATGGAGGACTTCGAGTACATGAACAAACTTGAAGGCGGCCTTCGCCATCTTCGTATCCAGAATGCTGACGAGGTTGC
The DNA here is from genome assembly GCF_001445615.1 of Aspergillus lentulus. Taxonomy (NCBI): domain Eukaryota; kingdom Fungi; phylum Ascomycota; class Eurotiomycetes; order Eurotiales; family Aspergillaceae; genus Aspergillus; species Aspergillus lentulus. Next base: position 1,231,746 of record NW_028322122.1, read on the forward strand.
CAAGTACTCTGTTCCTGTTGAGACCGTTGCCCGTCCCAACCACAATCAGACTGGAAAGGAGATCGAAGTTCTTATGAACGCCTATCCCATCACCAAATTTCCTACTCGCAACGTCTACCAGTACGACGTAAGTATTTCCTGCAATTGAACGAACAGGACAATCTTCGGAGCAGCAGCTTGCTAACAAAGGCAAAGGTTCAAATCGGAAATGGTGTTGAGAAGAATGCTGTCATCAAAAAGGTTTGGAATTGCAATGCTCGCAAGGCCGCCCTGAAGCAGATCGTCTTCGATGGTCAGAAGCTCGCCTGGTATGTGCTAACACCAACCTGTTCTCCGAGCAATCGCTGATTAACATACGCAGGTCCATGAATAACTACCCCAACGGTTTGAACGTCGTTGTCGACCTCGATGTGGAACAGGGCCGGCCTGCTGGTAGGACCAGCAACACTTTCCGGTTGACTGTTCGTCCCACAAAGACCGTCAACCTGGCTGTTCTGAACTCCTGGCTTACTGGGCGCACCTCTATGTCGGAGGCGGTCCTTGAGGCTATGAGTAAGTACAACGTTTGCTTCAGCTTCAGCGTGTTCAGTTTCAGTGGCTAATAGCCACAGACTTCCTCGATCATGTCCTTCGCGAGCATCCAAGCGGCAAGTTCCTCGCCATTCGCCGCTCTTTCTTCGACCCCAACGGAGAAAATCAAGATCTTGGAAATGGCGTCCTTGCCTTCAAGGGTGTCTACCAGGCGATCCGTCCTGCACTGGTAAGCCGGCCTCTCCTGTTGAGCTAATCAACATCTTGACTAATTGTTGCATTAGGGCCGTGGTCTCATTGTCAATGTCGATGTGTCCAACTCCTGCTTCTGGGCGCGGACCTCTTTCATGGGCGCTGCCATGGCGGTTCTCGATTGCCGGGACCATCAGCACCTGATGCACCTTCTCAAACCTGTTGCCGACGGTCATGGTGGTGTTACTGAGTCGACTGGCTTTTACGAGGTTCACCGTCGCCTTCGCAAACTCGGGGTTCAGCCGCATTACAAAGGCTGTCCTTGCCTTGGTGTCGATTTCATCGTCAAGGGCTTGCTCAATGCAAACGCCCGCCAGTACACTATTGAAATCAAGGACAAAGCCACCGGGACAACGCAGAAGATGAGCGTGGAGGCCTACTTCAAGAAGAAGTATAATCTCACCTTGAACTACTGGGAGCTTCCTATGGTTGAGATGACCAAGAAAGGCGTCGTCTATCCTATGGAAGTCTTGACAATCCACGGACTCCACCGCTACCCATGGAAGTTGAATGAGTATCAGACTTCAGCTATGATCAAGTATGCCGCATCCCGTCCCGCGGATCGTCTCAATTCCATCCACAAGTCGAAGGCTATGCTTGACCATGCAAAAGACCCGGTCCTCAACACTTTCGGCCTTGCAATCGACAGCAACATGATTCGCACCAAGGCTCGTCTCCTGCCCAGCCCTGACATTCAGTTTGGCGGAAATCAGCGCCTGTCTCCGGGCACCAACGGTCGTTGGGATCTCCGTGGCAAGAAATTCTACCAGCCAAACAAGAGGCCCCTGGAAGCGTGGGGCGTGGGCTTCTTCACTGGAAAGCGCAATGCTATCAACCAAACCCAGGTTCAGCAGTTCTGTGACTTGCTCATGAAGACATACGCCGGTCATGGTGGTATGATCAAGAATAAGCCCCACATCCTTGAGCTTCGTGAGGACATCGGCGAAGCTATTAAACGTCTCTACAACACGACTGGTCAACGATTTCAGAAAGATCCCCAGCTTCTCTTGATCATTGTTCCGGATAAGAACTCCTTTACCTACACGCGGATCAAGAAGTCTTGCGACTGCCGCTGGGGTGTGCCCTCTCAAGTCTTGCAGTCCGGTCACTGTGTCAAGCTTAACCCTCAGTACGCCTCTAATGTCTTGATGAAGGTCAATGCCAAGCTCGGTGGCACCACTGCTCGTGCTGTACCCAAGGTTACTGAAGCAACTTTGCGTCCTCGCTCCATGATCATCGGTGCTGATGTGACTCACTCTCCTCTTGGTGTCTGGTCGCCTTCCATGGCGGCAATGTCTGTCTGCATGGACGCTTTCGGTGGCCGCTATTGGGGAGCCTGCGAGGCGAATGGGGATCGCCTTGAAATCATTGCTACTTCCAACATTGAGGTTATTTTGACTCCCCTGATTCGCGAATGGATGGCCACTGTTGGAGAAGGCAGAGCTCCGGAGCACGTCTACTACTTCCGAGATGGAGTCTCCACCGGACAATTCGAACAGGTGCTTCAGCAGGAGGTCTTTGATATGAAGGCCATCTTCATGAAGCTGACCCAAGATCAGTTCAAGGGGAAATTCACAGTCATCGTCGCGAACAAACGTCATCACCTGCGTGCCTTCCCCCGTCCTGGCGACCGCAACTCCGCGGATCGCAATGGCAACCCTCTCCCTGGCACTCTAATTACTCGAGATGTTACTAGTCCTCATGACTGGGACTTCCTTCTTTACTCACACATCGCGCTCCAGGGAACTTCTCGTCCTGTGCACTACCATGTGATTCTGGACCAGATCAAGCACAAGGCCCAGGAGCTCGAGAATATGATCTATGACCACTGTTACCAATACATGCGCTCGACAACTTCGGTGTCTCTCTGTAAGTCGCTCCGACTCGCTCGCTTCTCCTGCTTGCATGACATTGACTTTGCTAACGTATTACAAATCATAGTCCCGGCTGTCTACTATGCTCATCTCATTGCGACTCGAGCACGGCACCATGAGGATGTCCCGGCTAGCTCTGGTCCTCAGAGCGGTCCTGAGGTGAAGATGACGAACCCCAAGCCGAAGGACCGCCCCATCGATCCCCGTCTTCTGCCCATTCATGGTACCTCCAACCGTCTGCCTTTCGGAATGTGGTACATCTGAAGATTGGCACAGCAGTCACGACTCGTTCTCAGCCAAACCTGACAACTTGTGGATGGTGCCCCCGTTGCAACTTTGTGCGTTTGTGATTTAGTTTTGCGATTGCTTAGCTATGGAGTTACAATCGGAATTCAGGCCAGTGATAGCTGATCCAGTTGGGACCGACTGACTCACTCCGGCGAGACGGATGGACCTGACGAGATGGCAGTTGCAAGCCAGAATACTTAGTAACCTAATGGGAATCATTTCTTTTAATCATGTTCCAATGGCGTTAACGACCGTAGATTAGACGCCATATTCCTTTGGACATGGCTCAGCTTCGTAAGACTTCTCTAGGTATCCGTATAATGGCCTCGCTGTAAGAATATGCGCATAGTTTGCTTCGTAAATTGCCTTACTTGCATATCGGCCTGGCTGATGCGACGAACTCCTACAGCTTCGGCGGAATGGGTTGAAGTTTATGCTGAGAGAGAGGCCATACAGACTTAGGATATTGTAGTGGTTGAAGGGGTGCATTTATCTCCTCTCGTTCTTCAAGTAATAGGTCATATACCGTTGCCAAATCATTGCACCTAACCGGCTAGATTGTAGACTTGCATGCATAAAACAGGAGATATGAGCATGGAGATAGACAGCACTCATAAAAGGAAGGAAGAGCGATACTTCGGACCGATTAAATGTATCATGACTGTCAAGAATCGATACAATAAGCCAACAAAGCCCGACAAAAGCTGGGCAGGCAAAGAAAACGAGGAAGAAGAAAGTGCAGATAAAGAACGATGCACAACGGAGCCGAGTTGATCAGAAGATGTGTTGCTGCAGGACGTAGAGTTGATGCTGGTGTTCGTGTCTCCATGCGAGTCTCGAGTTATCATTATGGGATTGGGAAGATGGGATGAAGGGGAGAGCCGAACGATCGAGGTGTATACCACTGACGCTCGTGTATGCTATGTTCTGTTGTTTTTGGTGGACGGTGTTGATGATCAAATTTAGTTAGATTCGAGACAAGGCAAGGGACAGCAGCGTAAGTGGATTGAGGCGTCCGCTGTCTGGGCTAATTGCGGAGAAAAGCTTCAAGGCGTTTGTATGAAGCTCGTCTTATGTTCAAGAAGTCGCAGGTACTCAAAGGGACGACTCGTTCACAAATGAGGAAAAAGATAAGAAAACATTGTTGAGAAAGAAAGGCCAGGTATAAAGATAGTAAGTAATAATGATAAAGTTACAATACACAAGAAGTCTCCTCCCAAGGCGTCCGGAAGCACCTGAATATCCTCAATGAAGGCAACCCAGTCCGGCATCAGAGTCATAAATCATGACGCATCGCCCGCAGTCCCATTCGTCAAGGGTACAGTACTGTCGTTATTGTTGCTCTGGTCGGGATTTGCGGTGTTGGTGGGAGCACTGCTCTCACCACCGACGGCATCCGACACAGCGGAGCTGTCAACCCCGTTCTTAGCACTGGCGTCGGTTGTCGAAACCGCGGTCTCATCTCCTGCTGCATCTTCGGCCTTCAGATTCTTAATGGCCGGATTAGTAGGTAGCGCACCGTCCATACCCGTTGCAGCTTCGTCGCCCTCGGCAGTAGATCCTGGGATGCCTGCAGACCCGCTATTCTTCTTGACCTTTTTCTTGCTAGGCTCCGAGAAAGATGGCCTGGGCAGAGCTGACTGCCCGGGAGCGGACGGTGGGAGTGGCCTTTTCTGCGGACTGGTAGTGAGGCCCTGTTGGCCAGAAGGGGGAGGGATTTTGCCAGATGCAGGAAGGCGGGGTCGCGCAGCCATTGGTCTCTGCTTCGGCGGGAGCTCGAGGTCTTCCACAAGGGGCTCGTTGTTGCTTGCCTGTAGCTTGGCACGGAAGAATTCCTGCACCAGACCGATCTGCTTGGACACTGATTCTGACGTGACACGCGGGTAGGGAGGTGGAGGTGGGAAGAGCGTGACGGCTTGAGCAGCGCTTTTAGAAGATTAGCTCCAGTGTTCGCTGTCAAAGTACATGAGAAAGTGGCATACCTTGGGTTCTGGGCCTGAGCGGCATTATACATCCTGTTTTGAAGAAGATGAAGGGGGACGCTGAGCGTTGCCAGGCCGAATTCTCTATCCAGCCCCAACTCCTTAAATCCGAAAAAATCTTCGTCGATGTCCTCAGCGAAATCACCGCCGATGAACTGCTCACTTCCATCTGCAAATGCCTTCGAGCCATCTTCACCGCCGTCCGCAAGGGCAGGACGCAAGAGTTCCGAAAGCAGGGACCGCATGCGCTCATGCACAGTCGCCAATTTCGTTCCAAGTCGTTCGACATCATCCTTGATGTAGGACTCGAGGGACTCCACGTCTGTTCCAACCGAAGAGAGAGTGTGTAAGACAATCTCCGGTTCAGTATAGGCCCGCTTCCACTGTGAAGTCGAGGACGAGGTTTCAGTAGGGGGGACTTTCGGAGCTTCCATGTAGGATTTCATGGTCTCGCCGATCTTCAAGAAGAAGTCCGAAGCAATATCAGTCACTACGTCCAGAGCTGACGGCTGATACTCCTCAAACCCGGTATGATAAAAGATCTTGGCAACTGAGCGCTGCAGAGCGGCTTTGCAGACCCAAGGAGCCACCACTGGCCCCTCGTCATTCATGACATGAGGAGGGACATCTGCCTCAACAAAGGGCTCTGGATTGTACTTCTGGAATTGATTTTGATACATCTGGGACAGATTAGGAGGTTCCTAGTTACCAAGCAAGAAACCGAGACTTACCTGAGATTGCAGTTGCATCTGCTTAACAATCCCAATTTTCGAGCAGATCTTTCGTGTTTCTTGCATTTGCCGCATGTTTGCATCCATTTTCTGAGAAAGCTTACTATCCGGCTGAACAAATAGTCCCTTTGGCAGAATCCTCAAAAACTCCTCTGATGCATCAATGACATTGCCATCGGCATCTTCTCTCCACAGCAACTGTTCAGGGAGATCAGGAACACCAGACATGACGTCGTAGTAATCGGGAATGACTCTCTCCTCGTCACCCTCAATGCCCTCGGCCAAGGTCTCACCAGCAGCATCGGCCTCCATGGCCTGCGAGTTTGCGTCGCGTGCGTGATCGCCTTCTGCGATGCTCTGTTTCTGGTTTCTCAACCATCTTCTCATTCCATGCTTTGTCCTAAGCAAGGCCGGTTCGTCCGAGTTGAGCTTGTCACCCTTGAAGAGGCGATGGCGCTCCGCAGCAATAACTGCTCGGTCCTTCTTTGTGACCTGCTTCCAGACCTTGTATTCAGGATCCTCAATCTCTATGCCCGGTGTGTTTAGAGCGCTCAGTGCATTGCTTGGAGTGGGTAAACCGTCGATCTCCATCGAGTCACCGTGCACACCCTGTAGTCCCGTTCCGGCGCCGGCAGGGTCAGAAGGTGTTTGGGTTCTCGGAGGCGGTGTTGCGAATCCATTCGGAGCTCCCTCCATGGCAACATCGGAGTCCGAACGTACAGGCGCGGGCGGCTGAGAAGCTGGAGGTTCCGACGCGCTTGGAGTATCCCGAGCCGGAGCAGTGCCCTTCTTAGCGGCCGACTTCCCGGGTGCTTTCCTGCCTCTTGACGACATTATAGGTTCGTCGTCACTTTCCTCGGCGCCGTCAAGCTCCGCAAGCTGCATCCTGCGTTCCTCCGCCTCGACTTCAGCGCGATCTCTGATGACGATATCCGGTATGAGGGGAACCAGCTTTTCGGTCTCCTTCTTCATGTACATGGCGTGCTTGCGCAGGAAATGCTCAGGATTTGTGTTGTACTTGAAACAGTTGGACCAGATGAGGTTGAGGTCGTCGACAAACTCCTGTTTCGATTTGTACTGAAGCGCCTTGAGTTTCTTTGTCATTGTCCCCAGATCCATCGGGTGTTTGATGACTGCGATGGAGATCAGTATACTTCATAGTACTAGAGAATCGCGCGCAGGGGAGAGGGTGGTTCCTTACTGGTATAATAATCCGGAGCATCTCGCTTATTGACACGAGTCAAGAAAGCGGATGAATGCTCAGTCATAGCCTTGAGCTCGCTTAACACCTTCTCAGCAGCTTCGTAGAGCTCCTCCTGACCAATCTTGTCTTCACTGGCCCATTTGCTTCGATTCTTGCGGACTTCGCTCATCAAGCTTCGAAGTTCGGCGTCCGACGCTTGGACCATGTTGCGCTTCATGTCGATCCGCGCAATGAGGTTCTTCAAGGTCAGACTCGATGCGCCCAAGTTGGCATTACTCAGGGAGCCGTAACCGTCCGTGCTCGCGTTCGCATTGGTGCTGCCGGCATTGGCTTGACTCGACATTTCAGCTTCTACTTGCCTCTCGGATTCTTCCAGGCGCTGTTGGTCCAGCATAGCATCCCTGTCGTTCTCTAACGTGTGAAACATGGTGTGGAAACTTCTCCGCGCAGCTTCCTCGGTGGCTTTCTTATCCTCCTCCAGCTTCTTTCGGATGTCCTCAAGCGTCTCCTTCTTCACTTCTTTCAGTGTATCGGCCGCAACCGATGCAGCGGTACTCGGACGATGCTTCGGAGACGGGACGCCACAAGGGTCATGGGACGGAACCGAGGACTTGGATTTGGGCGGGGTGGGAGCCTCAGCCTCCTCCTCCTCGTCGTCGTCGTCGTCATATTCGTCGTAATCATCATCGTCCAATTTTCTCGCCGGTTTCTTAGGAGCGACGGGGAGCGACACCGATTCGTCGGCGCGGTTGATTTGGGACTCGGGTTCCTCCGTCTCGGCGTCAGCAGTGCCGAGGTCCTCTTCAGCGGTATGTTTTTTTGCAAACAAGGCGTTTATTTTCGCCTCGCTGCTCTTGTACAGATCGCGAAAGGTGGCAATGCGTGGATCTTCGTCGGCCGCAGTATCAGACTCCGATATCAAAGTACCCGCGAGAGCGCCATCGGCCCCGGCAGATGCGCGCATTTGCGGCGTCTTGAGCCCGGAAAAAGATTTAGAGTAGCCATTGACAGATCGCAAGTCATTGGGATCGTCGGCGTGCCGGAGATGTCCTGGTGGCTGCCAGGTGTGGTGGTGACCGAGCGACATGCTCGCTCCAAAACCCCAGTTCTGGGGCGGGCGAGGGGGCTCGTTTCTCCACGTTTAGGAACAGGTCCAGGAGGGAAAGGACGGTGGGGGTTGACGGGGAAAAAAAGACATAGAGAGAAAGATCCAATCGAGAAAAGTCACAGGAAGATTCTTCCCGGTCCAAAACCGATGGCGCGGGGGATGAAAATTGATGGCGAAGGTGGACGCTTCTGTATGAGGATCTCTGCGCGAACGGATGAGGTGAGGTCGAACGTGAAGGCGGAAAGGCTGCCGCAGTTTCAGACCAATTGCGCAGTTCGAGGTTGGAGGCAGCAGGCGATCATCACGAGCAATCTCTCTATTGATTTATTTGTAGAAAGGAAAAAAGACAATAGGACGAATATGATTGTCAGTATGGCTTTTGTCAACAGTATCTTCTATTCTATTGTCAACCTCGAGTGATGCTATTCTCCAATATTTGCGCCTCAGGACAATAATGCAGCAACCCATCCAGATGCAGCAGCACATGACGAACCCGGAACATCGCCAGTAGACTAGCAGCAGCGAGACATCACCGTTTCCTTTCATTCAATAAATTGCCGACAAATCTCCCAAGATAGCTTTCGGGCTCTTTAACCACTTCAGTTCTCCTTTCACCATGCGAATCCGATACCCCTTCGCAGGTAAGTTCGAAAGTCAAGTGTTGCACCCGTAGCTTCAGGCATCACTTACTCTTTCCGGACAATACAACACAATGACCTAACTAACGACACACAGGCGCCTTTCTCTTCCTCCTAATCCTCGCAGCCTATATCGGCCTGCTCCCTCACAGCACCTCCTCCTCAACCCCATCAAACCTCCAACCAAACGACAAATTCCTCCACGTCGTCACCTTCTTCTTCCTCTCGCTCGTCTTCTACTGGATCCCAGATACCACCCGCCGCCGCTCTCTACAATTGACCCTGCTCATCTGCACCCTCGCCCTCGGCATCGGCTCCGAGATCGTCCAAGCCATTCTCCCCAATGACCGCCCATTCGACCCGTTCGACATCCTCGCCAACCTCGTCGGCAGCCTCGGTGCCGTCGGCCTATGCAGCTGGTACCACCGGCGGATGCTAGAGCGGCGGCGCAAAGCGCGCTTCGGGGCGCTGGGCGACGAGCGCGGGGATGACGTCGAGCTGGGCGGTGCCGGCGGGTCGGATAGTGGCCTCGGGCCGCAGGAATCGGGCGTGATGTCGCTGGAGCAGGAGGTCGACAATTGGGATGAGAATGCGGTGGATACCTGGGATACTGAGGAGGGGGCGGATGAGTATTCTGCTGCTGCTCCGGGGCGAGGTCCGGAATCCAAGGTCTCGCCTGTTAATGGCGAGGGCGCGAAACGGACTGATTGATTCGGCTTGCGGTTTGTTTTTGAGTCGTAAGGTCTTGCCCGTTGCGCTGGGCAGATTAGAGAAGCATTACCGGCAGGTGTATCTACAGGTCGCCCATCGCTGATGAGCCCATCCTTTGTCATGTCTATATGCCTCCGCCTACCTTAACGACTGCCTCTGTGGAAAAGAAATCCTTGTTTATGATATTTATGGCCATGTTGTGAATCTCTGGGATGACGCTGTACATTTATATCTTCCGTTTTCTCGTGCTTATATACCACCCTCTACTTCGGGAAATTCAGCTTGCAATTCATGGCGTTGCATGTACTCAGCAAGAACCTGTAATACAACTTTTTGTCTTGCTGACCGGGAAGTTTCAGCTGAATCGGGTCTACATGCCCGTGGTTTCCGCGAGTCTAACCTACTCTTCACTGCTTGAGGACAGACAATCCAGTCGATCCAATGACTGTAAAAGAAACATGCATTGGATATTATATTCCTCGTAACCATATTCATAAGTTTATGTTACACCAATTCTATTGCTGGGAAGTTCCGACCAGGGAGAGGACGAACGACTTTGAAACCACGAGCAAACGCACGGGAGTCGTAATCAATGAAGTAGTCAAACATGATCCGGTATGCGATAATGTGCGATAGTGACGAAAGTGACGAATAGACGCAATGCAGGCCAGGAATAAATCATGATAAGTCGTCAACGTAAGACAGGTGGGTTGTATCTGAAGGTAAGGGGTGTATGTACGCAGAATCGAAACGTGGGTATGTGTAATCGGAGTGCTTCATCCATGCTCAGAGTTTCCTGGTGTTCCAGGCCAGCTCCTCATGGCGAGGGACTATCATTGACTGGCTCCAGCTCTGGTTTATGGGAAGGCAGATACTCGGAACTGTTCGATAGCTTGGCCATCTTCGCAGATCTCTCGTCTAATCTCCGCCCTGCGTAGCTCGTCGTCTTTCCAAGTTTAAGGTCGACCTGCTCGCGGAGCACTTCATAGATGAACTGTAGTTGCATTTCATTATAGACCATCATCATCCGCTGTTCTCGCATTCGGTTGACCGTTTCAAAAACGGGATCGGTTTGCGGGTCGGTCACCTTGAGCAGCTGCCCCGAGTCGAGTTCCCGCAAAAGATGGTCTAATGCGATGAAAGTGCCGGTGCGACCAACACCAGCGCTGCAATGCACGATCCGTGGGTTATCCGATGGACATTTGGACGCGGAGAGTTCAATCAAGTGAAGCAGCGCTTCGCGGTCCTCACCTTCTGGCTTAGAGTAATCCGCCCAGCCAGCAAAAAGGAAATGCCAGACAATCTTTGACTCGTTGGCCAATGTGAGTCGCAGTTTGCGAACCTCAGAGCGAGAGTATTGGTCAAAGCTCGATTCCAATAGAGTGACTTCGCCCATTATGTTGTCATTCGCTTGTTCGTACTCCTCGTTGTGTTCGAAAGGGTCGTCCTCGTCGCGCCGCAAAATCATGGAAGGCCGGTCATGGTCAAGGGGAAAGTATTGCGCACATTTCTCGCGGCCCGACTCGACCGTCTGCGTGAGCATGACGATGACAGCAACATCGTTGCTTTCGTGGAATACCATATGCCAGAAATGAGCAAGGTGGCCTACTTTCGGTCCCTTCACACACAAGAATTAGTGGGTCGATAGGCCCGTCATGACATACGTATGCCCACATACCTGTGTTGCAATATACCTCCTCTCCTCCTGAGACACTGAATCAGTAAGGACGATGGGCGATGCATTGATGAAATCGCATTCGCCTTCCGGCACCCGGAGATGGATGCGCGAGTTTGCCCATGCCTGCACGTTCATATATCGGTTTCGAGCCCTGACCTCGGGATCCGCCTCCAAAGCCCAACGGTGGGCGGGGTCATTCGACAGCATCCCCTCGGCGAAGCGCGCCCGTTGTAGCCATTCCAATTCCTCAAATTTCTGGTGTATCTCTAATATAATAATGAAGCGTCAGTGACTCTGCGACACTTCAGGACAATAACGTCTTGCGCAGCGATCGTCAACCGAAGCTGTCATCGGAGGGGCGCATACTGACCGATGGCAGATTGGCACAGAAACGGGGGAACGAGTTCATTATCTCCAGCTTCCAGGCCGGGATCATCTAACTCGGAACCGGACACAACGTCGAAACCACCTTCAGTATCTTCCGGGAGAGCACGCTTAGTCGCCTGGACACTCGTATCGATCTTGATGGTGGGATGCGCCATCTTGGCCGCAGCGATCCTTTGGAAGGCACGAACCTTGCCTAGGACGCCGCGCGCCTTCTTCGAGACCCGCTTTCGAGTTGAAGCAAGCTTTCGAGTGCCGCTGCGGAAACTGAGAGTATCTGGAGAAGGGGAGCGGGAGGGTGGTGCTGTAATAATCTGCCCCGCGTTGCCGTCCGATGGGTCGTCGCTCGTGCCGTTGGAGGGGTGTGGCAGGGATGATATCTGTAGCGTGGACAGATCGGGACAGCTGTGGCAGCTGCCCCTGGTCGTGATTCTCTTGGCCAGATTTTCAGGTCTCACAGGAACAACTTGCTGTCGGTTAATATCTAGGGAAGGATGATTGTTTGTATAGAATCGGCTCGGTCGCGAGGCCACCGTTAAGGTCCACGAAATGTGAGAGTAACAGGGTAGTCTCGACCGGTTTCTCCTACGTTGAGGCAGGAGGTAACGAAGGCAGCGAAGATTTTCCTTTCGAGACGCCAACGCTAGGCACGATTAAGGGCCGTTAAGGTCGATAGTACCAGAGGTATAGAATGCGGGAAATTTTGATCCAGAGAAAAGTCCAAAAAAAAAAAAAAGAAAGAAAGAAAGAAAGAAGGAAGAGAGATTATTGGAGCCCCTCACGAAACGCGATCGATTTTGGTCTCCCCGCACCTGCAAGAATAATGTAAAAGTTGATTAGAACGTGGTTAGGAACCTGTCGATCATTATATATTCACAAGAAAGTAGCATATAAGGAGAGTAGTTGTTGGGAGAAAGAAGGAACAAAGGATGTAGAAGAGGGACAGGATCGTCTGATAGTGTCAAATGCGCCGTTTCAACTTTCAAGAACAAAGGCTATGATAGAATTGTTGGGGTGTCTCTAGTGATGTAATCACTAAAGGAGGATGTTGATATCACATAAAGAGGAAGAAAACACATATAGTAGGGAAAGGGAGAAAGACGACGTAAGTATCCATAGAAAGAGCTCCTACTAGATGTTTTTAGAGTCCTGCGAAGAAATGTAGGAGGGATAATATGCAAAAACAATAAAGCAATAATAATCATCCTGGCCTCTAGAACACAATCTACTGTTCTCACTACTCAATATCAATTATGTATATCCAAAATATCTTGACTTGGAGGCGAAGAAACTCTGTTTCCTTCCATGGAGCACGAGAAGATCATTAGAACAGCAAATCCCCGCTTCTGACTGGTCGAGCTGTCAAACGCGCCACAAAAGGCTAAAACGCACATAAGAGCGCGCGCAGAGCCTCTTCTTCAACCCAACTCCCAGCCATCACACGCCAAACTTTCACTCTATGCTCTACGCTCAGAGCTTATGGGTGCCTGATGGATTCCGCTGACGCCTAAGATCACATGAAACTATCTTCTATAACCTTTGAAAATTAACTATCATCAGTCCTCAAATGGTTTTCAAGCTTTTTTGGCTCCGAACCCTGGAGGTACGTAGCACCCCATCTGACAGACCAAAGTCTCGATGGCCAGCTTTTGACTGACATTTGTAATAGGTTTGGCTAACTGCACGGGTATGTTTGCCTTCAAGGCATCTGAAAAAGGATTTGCAAAGCTGACTTGTTGACTACAGCTGCTGGCCAGCCCGACATTTCACAGGATGGTCGGAAGAGTCCACCAAAAGGTTCAACACATTAGGTACGGTGTACCTCCCGAGGAAATGGGAGGTACCAAGCTTGAAAAGAATGGTATGCGAGATAATGCTCCAGAAACAATCATTTTTCTGAAGAGATTGTGCTGACGGCTTTGCCCATAGGTCCCTGCCTCAAACAGTTTTTCGAATACTTTAAAGAAGAAATCAAAGATCAGCTCAAGGGGAAACCGCCGAATAAACTATGAAAACCCGACCTTGCCAGATTCTCGATGTCTCGTGAGTTGATGTACAATATTGTTTTGTGATGACCTACAATGATACCCATCCATCGCTTTCTCTGCTTTGGCTTCCCACGCCACATTCGCGGTAGAATGTCATACCGTTGAGCTTTGTCTAGACCGGATAAAGATTGGGCTGCAGATTTCCTCGCGCCGTGAGCTGCAACCCTCATTCCATCCGAAGAGGAAAGTCTTGCTTCATTCCGCTTTGCCCAGCCGATTTCTATGGATTGTTTGGCTAGGCTTTGAAGTTCGAAGCATATATAAATGAATTATTCTGCTTATGTTGCCTTCTTCAATGTGTAGCTTAGAGTTGACGATAGATGAAACGATCCCATTTCATAGTGTACGATCCTACAGAACCCCTTGAAAGTGACACCTCGAAAATCGCACTATTTCGGCCATCTCGGCCACTACTACTGAACCATGGCGCGAGATGATGGATCTCATGTAAACAATGACCGTACGAGGATTGTACCTGCAGGAGGCACACGTGACCCAATTTATGCATATGTCTTCGAAATATCATACGCCTGTAGTCATGGCGAGGACGAATTTCAAAGGTGCCGACGTGTGCCGGCGACGTCGTATAATTTGCGCTGTTTCGACATCAGATGTTTAATGCCAGGCTTTCGCTAAGGCCATCCCTACTTGATCAGACTACTCTCCCTTTGGAAGTGAAGCTACGGTGTCAATCCTATGTATGTACTTCTCGTTCAGCTCTATCTTATATATACTACTTTCCTTGGATCTTAGTAATATAACAAGCTGGGAGACTCCCTTGCGCATAAAGCATACAGTGAGAATTTTGAAACAACTATGGAGTATGTCGTGTCCCGTGACATAAGCGTATTTGCATCCGTCGTCGGCATGTCCGGCACACGTAAGATAGGCTCAGCCATCACTGCCATAAAGGGAAGTTTTCCGTGGTAATTCACGGAGAATGGTGGATGGTCGACCCAAGCGAGTCATCATGATACCTTCATGAAAGATAAATTCCATATATTCCGTGTCTAAGTACTTCTTAACCATCCATAGACATTGGAACGATGACGGAGTGAGACTTGAGAGAACGTTTGTTGTGCTTAGCTAACATTGGCGCATGATCCGAGGAGACAGCTCATCAAAGGATGCCGAAGCTCTTTTAAGTGGTGGGTATTAATTAGGTCTCCAATAAGCGGCTGGGGCGCTGGTAGTGCGTAAGGTATGGTAAATGTTCATTAAGTGGGTGCCTTAAAATAGCAGCATTGATGAATAAGCATGTTGAGCTTTAGTTAACTAGTTGTTAGTGGGCAGATAGTTTATGTTATGCAGTGGTTGTCTGGCATATTCAAGGGAGCCGATAACCCGATATTCGATGGAGAATACCACACTAGGGCCAACTAAGTAAGTTACCATTGTAGGTGATGGATTAGTCAGAGCAGTCAGTTCGAGAAATGTCAACCAAACTAAAAGTTCAAAGATTAGGGCGTCCTAGCTCCGGCTAAAATTCCTTCCTGTAAGCCCATTGGAGAAGCAGAGTCTAGACTGTCTCAGCTTCTTTGTGGCTATTGGCCAGCTGACTCTCAGTTGCAGCGCTAGTCTTTGATCCGTACATTTATTTGCTGGCACGGGTGTTTGGGCTTTTCCAGAGATGGTATGGTGGTACGGTAACGTGGTACCGGGTCAAGGCCAAAATCTGAGACCTCCTGGGCTGGCAGTACAACGTCCCTTGGGTACCATTACCAACTTGCGACGGTTTCTGTCTTGAGTTATTTTCCTACCTTCTGACTTTCCAACCCTTTCTTCTTCCTCCAGTCTTTTCCCTTTTATCCCGCCTCCCTTACGCTCGCTTCCTGCACATCGTGCCTCCTCTTCGAATCTGGTCATTCGTTAACCCCTCTGTCACTGTGTGCCTCTCCTGACTTGAAACACCTGCACTTCACACACCAGAGAGGTCTCACTTATTTGAATCACCTCAGTCAGCAGTCTCAACACAGCCCCGTCTTGAGCCGAGTCATCTCATATACTACCGGTCATCGTCTTGGTAAAGAGATCTTCGTCATCTTCGACTGTCACCTCTCGGTCACGCCTCACACTTCACCCATCATGCGAGTCGCCCGTCTCTCGTTCCTCCTCTACTCTTTGGCCCTCGTGGCCGTCACGGCTGGCCAGAGCCAGGGAGTTACTGACATAGCTGCCGTCACCTCTGGCCTCCCAGCGGCGACCGCCACGGATACTTCGACGACCTCGAAAACTTCATCGTCTGAGTCCCAAGAGACCACTTCTACTACTACTTCCGAGAGTACAAAGTCGACAACAACAACAACATCATCAACGGATACTACCTCGACCACATCTAAGAACGATAACCCTGCGCCTACCCCAACCACATCGTCCACAACTTCCAAAGACGATACTCCAGCGCCTACCACCACCTCTGATAGTACGTCGGCAACTGAGACCAGCGGAACGAAGACTTCCAGTTCGAGCGATGTGGTCAAGACGATCACCACCACTCACACGATCAGTGGAACACCTGTGCCGACCACGTACACCACCACTTCTCCGCAAGGCAGCAGCTCGACAGATTCTCCTAGCTTGAACGGCTCAACCAACAAGGACTCCAGCTCTGGTCTCTCTTCTTCTCAGAAGAAGATCATTATCGGTGTCGTGGTGGGTGTTGGTGGTGCCATCATCATCGGTGCTATTGCTGTAGTCATGTGGAGGATCCGTGCCAGAAGACGTGCTGCCGCCGACAACGATGAGGCTGCCGATCTCATGAGTGGCACAGCTGTCGGTAGCGGTGCTCGGGAGAAGGCCCCCAGCCCTGGAGCTGGCGGTACACCATTCAGAAGTACACTTGACCAATACCACAACCCTGGTCCTGTTAACGCTGCGTCCAACTTCTAAGGGTCGTTTCGGCCACTTTAGCTGTTGACAGTTCCTGGGTACCCTTCTTTCAAGGTTGTACATCTGTATGAGTATCACGTCCTTTTGTCATTTGGCGCTTATGAGTGGGAAGCATCTTTGTTCTTTTTCCTTGCTTTCGTTTTCTTTGACTGCGTCCTCGCCATCTGCGATCGTATCTTTTCTTGCATCGTGCCACTGGCACGCCATAGACTGTCCGTCATTCCTTTTGAAGATTACGCTCCTTTCTGCAGCTCAGCTGTTCTCACGATGGTCTTTTTTGATTCCCCCTTTCGAACAACTCGATTATGTACAGGAATGCAGTGGTCCGTCTTGTCTCCGTCGCCGTCTCTCCTTCTTCCACAATGGTTGTCATTGCATAGCCATTCGACCAAAATCTTGTCACGTATGTACGTTTTAATTTCAGACGGAAAAATAGTCCAGATCACACTCAAATCTATCACCAACCATATTACTGGGGTACTTGGTAGGCCGTGTTGAGTAGGGATCCCAGGCACAGTTGCAGATGTGTCCACGCCATTGGGATTAGTAGCTTCAGTAAGGATCACAACAAGCCATAGCATGATCTTTAGGATACTTCTTATCTTCGTCAGAGCCCAGGTCGTTAGATTGACTTTGATGGATTGAGTTCAGTCTATACGGAGTAGCTAGGTATCCCACAGCAACTTAAGCCAGGGTCGAGTCCTGAAACACCGCTCCCTTTCCCCGCTTCAGCTTCCGTGCATGGGTTACTCATCGTCTCATTTACTCAATCAAATGACGAATTTCCTAATCAGTTATCATCTACAAAACAATGCAAGCTCAATAGTCACGATCAACTGGGTCACTGCGCCTATACAGGGATTGTAGCGCATCCCAAAGCATTGATATCCGCGCGCGTCCACAGCCAAGGCCTATGTGCAATCAAGATGAGAGCACCTATCTCCTTGCTCTGTCTGTTCGCTCAGACAAGCTGTCTGCTCTGTCTCTGGCCCTCGTTTGCTCTGATTCAAGGGGTGGCGGCGTCAAGACATGACCCCTTAGGTCTGGTGTATGAGGCGGCGGCGCCACCACCACTAGGAAAACGACAGGATCTTCAGGTTCGCGTCACGCCTTTGTCGCTCTGCTTGAAGATTCGGCTGGGTGGCTAATTGGATTCGTTGTGATTGTAGTCGTTTGCGGGGGCGTTGGGTGGTGCCGCGCCTGCGGTGAGTTGTTTTGACCGGGTTACACGTGTTGATGGGAGCGGGACTAATGTTCTCTCGGATAGGTGACGAGCACCGGGGATTCTGAGAGACCGTACGGTGTTAGTGGGAATACTTTTGTATGTTCCTTTTTTGCGTTGCCTTGCTGCGGTTGTGAAGCCGACGGTCATGCTAAATGATTATCATGCAGACAGATTTCGAGTCGGCTGCTCAACGGAGGTCCGTTTGATCCCATGTAAAGCAGGGGGATGTAATGCTGATGACACTCGTGCTTGACAGCTGCAACGAGCAATTTGATTCCTGCCAAAAAGTATATCCTGTCGATAGCCAAAACGGGTTGGCTTTTGTCTCTGACCGGCCTTGATATAGATCGCGAATACAGACCGATCGGCGTCATTCTCGCTGCAGGATTGTCAGGATCAGTTAAGTATGTTGACTTTCCGGCTCACAGGAAGATATGACATGAATTGACGTCGATCTAGAAAGCTGCATGTCTGTATCAACGGTGCAGGCCACGGCGGCTAGCATCAACCATCTAGACTCAGCAAGTGATACGAATGCAGGACCGATAGCTCAGACGAGGATTCCATATGATGATGAATTCGATCTTGTCTGTGATTTATGACGGGTTTCCTGTACAAACTGCCGCTCTAAACATGGACATGTCCCAATCTCTTGTGTTGATATTATGAGATAGATGAATTGACAATTGCGTACATAGGCTTCTACTTGAGGAGTGCATAATCTCTCATCCCAGTATAGATATTCTACTAGAACGATCAACAGCTGCGCGTCTTCTTGTGGTTGATGGGATAGATACAACGCAGCCCTACACATCACTGACATCTGACATTCTCGATTCTAGATGGCTATGGGTAATTTTGCAGCCTGAGGAATGCAATATTTCCTAATACAGATTAGCGTTCGCGCCAAATCGCGTGACCCCGTGCAGAGACGCGATTGTAGCAGACGGTCATTTGGGGGGAAATTCGCGGCACTCTATCGACGCGACGGTGGGCTGGGACACGATAACAGAGCAACGGTTTTAATCCCCAGACAAGACCATGACTCCACAATAGACCCTGCTATCATTGACTCCCACATTTAATCGCTACTGTACGGAGTATTGGCCTTCTTCAAAAGAGCACCAACTGACCCGATCTAACTTCGACCGCCACCATCCTGACTTCCGCTTCCCACATCAAGTTACCATGTTCGCAGCAATCCCACCCGCACAGCCCTATGCCTTCCAAGCGTCCTGCTCGCACTATACACCAATGCATCCGTCTCCATTATCGCCGTGCAGCTCGACGCTTGCCTCAGTACGGCCAATGAACGGAGTTCCCTCCGCATCAACAGCATACACCGGACATCGCGCAACAAGCAACACAGACCGAGCAAACTCGGAATCAACCCTAGCGCACAACTTTCCCTTCTCTACAGAAAACATCAACTCTACCGCATCTGCGACCACGAACTCAAGCCCTCTCACCTCGCGCTCCCGTTCCTCACCAACCTACGCACAGCGCTATGCAGCCCTCTCCAACCCCCTCAACAATGCCTCCCGCACATACGCCACCTCGACTTCACCATCCGCGCGCAACACACGACGGACCGTCTTTCTCAACCGGATCAAGGCCGACCGCGATGCGGAGCGCTTTGAGAACCGCGGGGAGCAGCTGATGATGATGGAGCATGTGGCGGAGCAGAAGCAGTGGGGAGAGCTGATGCGGAGGCGGGCGGATGGGCTCATGGAGGCGTATCATCTGAATGAGGATGTAGGGGAGGACATGGATGGGATGGGTATGTTACTCCTCTCCAGAGTGCAGGAAAATCAACGAAAGAAACCTGACAGTTGTGTAGATGATGCGGATGTGCGTGCGTTGGATGAGTACGTGTCTGAGGAGCAGGCTATGGAAACTGCGCTGTTGGAGACAGCCCATGTGCCATTCGGGAAGACGGACAGAACGCATGATCCGAGCTCCTCGTTTAGTGACGAGGAGTATGATGATATTTTCATGGGTCTGGCTGATCAAGTACCCCAGAGCCAGGATATGGATATGTCGAGTGGATGAGCATTTTGGCTGCGGTCTTTTAAGCATGCATTGCTGGCGTTTGGTCAGGTATCTGGCGTTGGTACAGGGACCTTTTCCCAGTCTCTGGCATGAGAGACTGGTTGTTCATAGATCCGTCGGCAGAGGCCGTATCTTCATTGATGTAAATAGGGTATCGACGTGGTTATATGTACAGAACATGCCAATAATAGATGGTATCAATCTAAACCAGACACCATCGCATCGAAGCCTCAAGCAATCATCATACCCGCTAACATAGGTTCTCAGACGGCAGCCTTATTGCTGGGGACAGTCGGGCAAAGCTGCGCCAGCCTCGCCTGCCATATCCTCCGGCCAGGGATTCGCAACAAGTTCTTCCGGGGGACTACCCAGCGCTTGCATCTAGAGGGTATGAGCATATGCGGTGCAAAGAAAAAGAAAAACATACCTCTTGCATCTTCTCCCACACAGCCTGCCGATACTTCGGATCTTCATCTGTATACCCTTCCTCCTCGAACTTGGCCACAATCTCAGTCACAAGCTTAGCCTGCTTCTCATACCGCTCCATATCCTCAGCAGGGACCTTGCCCTTATTGTCCTTCAACCACGGCCCCCACTTCGCATCCAACTCCTTCATCGGCTCATACAGCATCTCCTTATTGGAAAACTGCTCCATCACACCGGCAATCATCTGAGTCAGGTCGAGATCGTCGCCCCCGTTTCCAACGCCCGCCTCCAGCCCCTTGAGCAACTGCATCAGCATGTCCTCCGAAATCCCCCCGTCCTCCGTCGCCGCCGCCGTAGCCTTATCCCCAGACTCCTTCATCCGATGGATAGTCCGCTGAATGGCATCATTGAAGGACTCTGGCGCAGCCGCTTTCCCAGCACCCGTCGCAGATTCCGACGGTCCACCGGTACTCTGGCCCGCGCCTGCACCCGCACTAGCACTAGCACCCGCAGCAGCACCAGCGCCCTCGCCTTCCTCCGCCATGACATCCGCCAGCAGCTGCTTCAAAAAGTCACCGGGCGGGATCCCGCTCTCCTCGAGCTGCTTCGTGAACGCGTCTGCCCCCTGGTTGATCGCATTCTCGAACTCCTTGTTATCCGGCGCGCCGGACTCCTGCGCCGCGTGGTTCATCATCTTCGCCATGTCCTGCTCGAGCTGGCGCATGAAAGCGTCTTCGTCGATGTCTTCATTGGCGGGGGCTGGTGCGCTTGCAGGTGCGGTTGTGCTTGGCTGGGGGGCGGGTTTGGAGAAGTTATCCAGGACGTCTGGGCAGGTCAGCTAGGGTCAGATGTGCAGGGGTGGCGGGTCGTACCGTCTAACTCGTCAAACTCCGAGTCTTCGTCCTCGTCGGCATCTTCTACGGTAGCTTTTGATAAAGGGGCTTCTTTTGGAGCCTCTGTCACTGGCGCTGTGGGCTTCTCATCGCCAGGCGAGCTTGCGCTGGTTGTGGGAGCTGCGGTGCTGTGGTCGGGAGCGTTCACTGCGGGGGCGGGTGGGCTCTCCTCGTGATGTTGCTGAGTGACGCCCGCACTGGTATTCGGTGATGAGGAATTCATCGTGTTGGTAATTATATACTCCTGAACAATTCTGAGAAAATGACAGGAAAGGAGAGACCGGCGCTGGGGTGAAAGGGACTTTGGCAGACGCGCGCATGTGAAGAAGAATTGTCGGGGTTTCTTTTGGCGGGGAACCGAAAGCCGATCGCCGCGGCTTCGCCAGTCCTCTCTGTGCACGGAGCACTCCGCGTATGCTACTTAATTACTCAGATACGACGGCCTGAACGATTTAACCCTTCTATACTCTCATGTATTCTTACGAATCCAGTCGTCCTCTCCTAATTCTTTAGCGGAGCTACGCTTCCCCGGCTCCCACTGCAACATATTCCGCATAAAGCGTAGAAAACTCGCTTTGTCTTGACCCTCGAGAGCGGTTTCCCTCTCCTCGAGCGGAATCCGATGTTGTAATGGAATCCCAGCGCAAAAGTCGCCTAGAAGATCAAACATCGTAAGTTGATAGTCGGACACCAGAAAAAGTTGTCTTACCTTCGTCGGAAAAGAATTTGTGGCTCAGCCTCCCTTGAGAAAGAAGACTGGGCGGCGGGGGCCCAAGGAGACTGATCACCTCAGCGAGATGAGCTCGACTTCGGTATGTCTGAAGTTCTGGGTCGTGGCCAGTAAATGAGAATCCGTCTTCGAAAATGTCCCAAATCTGTGATACAACATTTCAGAAAATTGCTGCACAGTATCATTAAGCTCATGGTCTTACCATACATCCCACATTCCATATATCGACGCTGCACGTCCAGGGGACTTCCAGAATCACCTCCGGTGCTCGATAAATATTAGGTTGAATGTCTTCCGAGTGCTCTATACCACTGAAAACCGCTGAGCCAAAGTCGCAGAGGACCGGGGCGCCACATTCCTTGGGCATTCTGAGTTCCCAGGAGACGTAGATTATTCTTCCATCCAGTCCCTTCCTCGGGCAAGGGGTTTGAAGCTCCTGCTCTTCAAAGTCACTGAAAACCGAGTCATCGGTGATGCCAAACATGATGTTGTCCTCCTTGATGTCTGATGAGATTTCCCGAGTAAGTAGACGATAGAAGCAGAGGAGGGCAAAATTGGAGCACAGACCAGTATGTATGATCTGGCATTCTGTATGCTGATAGTCTAGCGCCAAAAACATGCGCTGCAACACAAATGTCAGGACTGGTTGAGGCAGCCTATGGACTGGGTTGCGGTGCAAAAAGGTCAACACACTCTCCCATAATGGAGGATGCACGAGGCATCGATGTTTGTCGTCGGGCCCATCGACATCAAACGAGTCGAGTAACGATCTAACAGCTTTGCGACCTGGGTGGCTCTTCGAGCCTCTCTCCATGCGTTGGTACATCTTGAGCTCGTCATCCAATTGCTGTCCCATGGATGTAGACTTGATAAAAATCCTTGAGGGTAACATAGCGACAACGGCTGTGATAGTGCGTGAGCTAATCAATCCAGGACTGGCCATTTCCATGACTGCCACGGGGGTCTCACTTCATGTCCCGTGCAAGCCACACAGTTGAGCTAGTTCCGAATCCTAGTTTTCCTACGATTTGATATTGATCCTTGAAAATCCGTCCTATTCGAACAGGGTAATAGCGGGAAGCAACATAATTTGGGATGGTTTCTTCTTCGATCTTCTGACTGGCAGGTATCCGGACGAAGTTGGTATTGGAGAAGTTGAGGGGCTTCCATGTCCGTCCCAGTCGTGGTAAAGACCGTAGAAGCGATGGAAACATCGTCAATAAGGGCTTATCACGAAAATCCCTGAGAACGAAAGCAGGATGGATCTGATTGACATGGTTTGCTGATGCCCCGTGGGTTACTGATCCCCGATACCCCGGGAAAGCACATTGTAAACATCAAGCAAGGACTTCACCCTCATTCAGGGTCAGGCTATATGGTCACAAATTACTCAGTGACACAGATCATAGTGAAATAAAGATTACTTATAAGGGTAGCTTTCATTGAGCGATAGAAGCACTTTTGAGGTAGTAAATAAGTAGACGGGCCTTGTGGATCATTAACGGTGGCATTGCGGGATCTCCACATAACGCTACTTAAGCATGATTGATGCCTTGCGAGATTTTAGCCGCCAGACACTTTCAATACATGGGAACATAATCCGATGAGATCAAATCCACGCCCAGTTTTGGCAGAAGTTGATCCCAGTACAATAGCTAACCAGTACCCGGAGTTACAGTGGCGTCAGTGATGACAGCAAGGATCCAGGTGACTCGAGACTTGACTATGCCTTCTCCCACTTGGGGACTGTGTGTAGGTATCACACTCTCTGCTGGCGGAGGCAGACTTCGATTGTCTTGACATGTACCTGGTGTTTGACCTGATAGACACTCATGGGGAGAGTTGATAGCTGTGTCTGTATCACGAACTACGATTCGAGGAATAGCTCAGTGGACAGACTGCAAGGTAAAGCTCGTGTGGCTTCGTCGGGCTGAATCAACATTTCGTTGTTCAGCTGAGAAGTAGTAGCCAGACCATATCGAAGTCAGATCTAGCCCTCAGCATCAAGGTTCGGCTTCCTGGCGGATTCGCCGTGGACACCTTCCTTGGCCTTTTTGCTGAGATCGCTACCGGCTCTCGTGGACCATGTTATTAACGGCGTTGGGCCTTCCATATCCTTCAGGGCCTCCTTTGTCGGCCTTTACACTGTTCCATTCCATGAAAACGCCACCCCGCCAAACACATCCATTCCTGTCTTGCTGTATCCATCTGTTCCCCGGTGACCATCAGCCGGTGTGGTGAGACAAGCAGGGAAGAGACAGGTAGGTCTGATGGCAATACAAGGACTGTGTGTGTGTGTGTGTGTGTGTGTGTGTGTGTGCTTGTATTGGATGGTGCAAGGGCCCGTCTTGTGTTGGTTTCTCTGTCGTCTGTGCAGTTGCAAGACATACCAAGCATTCTCTGAAGAGCTGTCCTCTTGAACAGTAGAAAGTTTCAAGAGGCGCACTAAGATTCTAGCAAATGCTGTCCTTGTCCTGCAACGACTGCCAATATTTCCAATTCATACACCGTTACAAGCTGCTGGAGGCCTTCGCTGCCGTCTCAATTGGCAGCTGATCTTGACAGGATGCGTACGGTGTTGCCTGTTGATCCGTCCTCCCAAGGTCCGGCCATCCTGTACGGCCACAGGCCTTGATGCATGCGAGTCATGGAAATGCTGGGGAACGGCACAAGTATGAAGTAGTGCTGAAGTCTCTTGCACGGTCAAAGTAAGCTATAGCTTGCTGTACGTCTCCCTTGCCTCGTGTCTCTTGCCATTTCTCCCCGGTGGCTTCGATAGAGCAGGATTCATATTGCTAGGAAAGGGGCTGGCTGCTCCTGGGATCAATCCTCGCGATCTAAACGCACAGGAGTTACTTACAGTGCTTGAGGCTACGATTTTAAAATGTCGGGTTTAACTAATCATAGCATAACCATCAAAATTCAGCTATCGAAGTTCTTAATAGGAGGTCTCTCAACCCCAACCTCCCCGCTCATTGATTCAAGAGAGACGCATCTGATTACTCCGTAGTCGAGGTGATGTTCTAAGCGCCCTACGGTTGGTAAAAAGAATCGGCAGGGTCCGACCTCACTTTCGAAGGAATTTCAGGAAAGGATCGATTCACTAGAGGGAAGTTAGTAGTATGTAAAAATAAGATCCCATTATTGAAAAGGGGCAATAGAGTAAAGTCCTTTTAGCACGGTGTAGTCTAACGCCGAGTAGAGTAGTTGGGCTCCGTAACAATTTCCCTTTCTAGAAGCTTCTGGAGATGATATAGATACCAGGGAATCGCAATTCCTGGACGGAATATTCGTAGAATTCACATCTTGACGTTCATATACTTTATTATCATTATGGTCAATAAAGGACAGAGATCATGGTGAGTCGACCCCTTTGCCTCACTGTATCCTGCTAGCCGCCCAGCTGCTAGACTACCCCGCGGAAAAGACACCCCTCATCCCCTGACTGTTTGCCAAGAGTGCAGGGAAAAGCTCAGATCATCAGATGATGTGCCCCGTGGCTGATCCTCGTGATGTCACTCCTTGCCTGTGTCTTTGGCTTCTTCACGACTAGATGATGATAGGCGACAGGGATACGAAGTACGTGTTTCCTTTCTTCTTGCGTGGTAGTGCCAGAGTACCAGGCTTTTCGGAGGTCTCAGTGTTGAGGTACCTTGGCCTGCCAGGGAAGGTCATGTGCCATCCCCAGAATCAATAGGTAATAATGCTTCTGCTAGGATAGAGTACTCATAGCCTCATAGGGTAATTTAGTCGAGCGTCCTGATGGGGTTCTATGTCTTGTTTGACGTTCCAGAACTGCACGACGTCCACGGTCCTCCGTACTGTGAGCCGATGGAAGCCGGCATCGGCGGGTCTTGTCCGTGCTGTACTCCGTACGCCATACATCAAAACCATGCCATAGTCCCTGCTAGCCTAGTTCATGAATGCGAACATGATTTGTCGGGAAGGAAATTCAACTGTTCCCAAGATCTATCACAGTGAAAATTTTAAAAGGGACATTAAGCGAGAAGCGTACCAGGGACACCCGAGCAGAATTTTCCAGTACTGAGAGAATGGAGGAAATACGGTATTCTTGGCTTGTAAGAATGGTAACGGCAGCCTATTGGCCTATCCGTACTTCCTTCGTCATATGGTTTCTCCGCGGACAACTACCTACTTGAGAGAACCCCTCGTCCAAGGGACTATATGGAAAGATAATCATGAAGGGGATTTCAGGTTTGGGATTCTATGGGGGTAGTTAGACGGCAAAGCAACATGTCTCAAAATCTGAGCAGCTTTCTATCTGCTGTTCACTGAGAAATGGCATGTATGCTCTCTTGGAAAAACAATGGATTTCCTGTCACGGCCAAGTCCACTTGTTGCCTGCATTGGGACATGGCGTCGAGGGGTGGCCTAGACGGACCAACAAATCCACAGGGGCACAACCTCGAGGGGCACACACTGACGACTGACGGCGGACTTGTTCACGTTGTTCTTCCTTGACGTGCCCTGACGGATCTTCGGCTGCTTTGATGAATCAGACTGTCTCGGTGGGTCGATACCTTCCGTTCGCCAACAGAGAAGTAAAGAGAAAGTCGAGGATTCTCAGCATTCTCTGAATTGCCAGAAAGAGGGGAAATAACCTGTTTGCCGAGTTTAGACAGACTGGGGGGATTAAGGGTTTGATTAAGTAGAAAAAAGAAAAGAAAGCGAGTTCGTTGCATGACATCTGAGGGTATCGCTCTGTTTGAGCCTAGAGGCTATGGTCTCCGGTGTCCACCACGGGCAAGTCGCTTTTTTTCCGCTTTTTTTTTTCTTTTTTTCTTTTTCTTTTTTACTCCTCTTCGGGTGCCTCCATCAATCAACAATTGGATTCAAACGACAAAGTGGGCTTTTTCTTCTTCTTTTGAACTCTTGCCCCAAGTCACTAGAAACAAAACTAATTATAAGATCCCTTTTCTTGTTAGTAAATAATTTTACCTCACATCTTCCCACCACCACTCCCTTTCCTCCTCCTCTTACCATCCTCAATCTAACCGTTTAGCAATCGTGCTGTATCTCTTATCCCATCATCAATTTCCTTTATGTCACATATCGACTTAGACTCTTTCAACCTGACTACCATCCGCAACAGCCGCGCGTCTCCAGCGTTTGATCGATAGCCCTACAGGATTCAAGACCTTTATCTCCATACCGGTCTTTTTTTTATTTTATTATTATTAGTATTTTTCCTTTTACCCATTATCTTTTTTTCCGTCTAAGCGCGGCTTCGAGCGACCAAGTCCGTCAGCTCCGGTTCATCGCAATCGGGGTTGATAGTGCCATCACATACATACTTCGTTATCTTTCTCTCTCATTTTGATCTCTTCCTCTTTCGTCCTGGCTGAGTAGGCGGGGAAGGGGGGAATATCACAGAAGATTCAAGGGGAAGGAAGGCACCAGGCGCATCGTCGCTATAATCACAAATGGTCTCTATGGTTGAGACCTCCAATTCAAATCACAATGACACGGCCACGGATTCGGTCGTGCCTAAGTCTGAACCCTTACCCGAGGGATCGACCAGTTCATCAGTGTCAACGCCTGAAGCAGAGGGTGAAGTTCCAATGCAGGACGTAGCCCAGACACAGAAGCGAAAAGGTGGAAGAAAACCCGTACGTAAATCCTTACACTTCACCACCTTTTATTGCTATCAGTTTTTATGGTTTCTATTTCTTTTTTTTTTCTTCCCTTTCTGTTAAAAGGCTTAGCCTTAGCCGTTGACTCATGAGATATCTTATCTACATCTTTATCTCTTGTTCCTGCGTTAATGTGGTGTGCTTTTTCCATGTGTCTGTGTTCAAATCTGGGGCCCCGCACTAAATTTCTCTTTATCATTTATCATCATGATTGATCATCCCTTATCTTTTCCTTCCCCCTGTTCATCTTATTCTTAGCCTCATGTCTTTCTATTTTTGCTTCTCCTTATCTTGATTTTGATCTCTCCTTTTGATTGGTTCCTCTTGTTCTAACGGTTAAATCCAGATCTATGCTACCTCGGAAGAGCGCAAACAACGCAACAGGCAAGCTCAGGCGGCATTCCGAGAACGTCGCACAGAGTACATCCGTCAACTTGAAACCACTATCAAGCGCAATGAAGAAACCTTGCAGACTCTGCAGCAGAATCATCGTACAGCTGCCGATGAATGTTTGATGCTTCGATATAAGAATTCTTTACTGGAGAGGATCTTATTAGAGAAGGGTACGTCGACTCCATTTCTCTACTCCGTTTCTTACTAACAACCAGACTAGGCATTGATGTTCAAGCCGAGTTGCGACTCAAGGCCGGTGCTCCGCCAGGAGCACCAATCAAACCCAACATCATGGCTGCCAAACCCCCGTCAACACTAGACCGAGCGGCGGTCAACCGAACTGCGGCCCAGAGACTTCCAGCCGGCATTGCCCCTAAAGGGGAGCCGTTCGCCATGTCGCGTGATGGAGCATACGGCATCCCTTCACCTCAGTTCCAGGCTACTCCCTCATCACACGTGTCGTCCCCTTCACACACCAAGTCTCCCGGTTTCCCGTTCCAAGGAGCCATGTCCCCAAACGGGATGGACGCGCAACAAGCCCAGCACGCGCGGTCTCAACTAAACCCACATTCTCGGAGCTTGAGTCAGACATCTCCCCCGATAAGCATCGGTCAGCCAGAGTCGACCGATCCCAAATCGGCTGTGCCAGGTGGTACGGGTCCCAGAGTCTCCCGCGTGCCCTCTGCTGCGTATTATCCATCGCCATTCCAGAAACATTACGATCAACTGGGTAAGCTGACAATTGTTGCCGTCACTTTTCTTTTTCTTTCCATAAGTGATTGCCTGTGCTCATGCTTTTCCGTGTAGAACAGGAATATGACGCCCAGGCGGACATGATCGACGAAGAACATGAGTCGGTCGACGCGCCTCCCTACGTCTCCGGATTCAATGCCGCTACTGCTTCAGTCCCTCCTGGCTCTCATTCGCTAGGGCCTCAACTCGCCAACTTCACTCCGCATGCTGGGGAAGGATCCAATGGAGCATACGGTGCCACAAATCACCTACTCGGCAATTACGAGCCCATGCTGGACGCTGACCCGTTCGGATTAAGCGCCAGCATGCATTTTCAGACCCCCTTTAGTTATGAGCAAAACCATACGCGTCATTAAGCGTCGTTGTCCACTTCACTTGTTTTCCTGTTACGGCCTACTAATTCGCATATGTATAAAATGAAAAGCATCACAAAAAGGGAGGCGAGTAACGATCATCTCACGGCATGTCCTTTCCTGCTTTCATACATGACGCCTCTGGTCCGCGGATTCGGAAGATAAAAGTTATCACATTCGGTTGCATTGCCCGGCGTTCGGCATCGCGGTTGATACCACTTTTCTTTGTTGGGTTGCTATTTGTCGAAAACGGACAGAAAAAAATTGTTCTGTTTGAATGTTTCAAGAGGGGGACAAAAAAGTTCGAATTCGTTGTAAATGATTATCGTTGTTGGCGGCAAAGACTGCCGCATGATTCGGCATTTTCTCTCGACTCCATATTACCAGTACATATATATTTTCTTTATTCTGACTGTGTTCCTGACGATCGCGCCATCATGGTCCTTCTAGTAGCGCTCTTCGATATCCCCGGTTGCTGGAAATAACATCTGTGGTGTAGTGAAGGTGCTGTGTACAGCAATTACCCTTCGACTTCAAAAGGCTCATTGGCGGGCCAGACTGCTACAGTTCAAATCAAGCAAAGTTCTCTAGCCACATGACAGCTCTATATCTGATCCTCTAATGTTAATATTGACGTAGCGGTGCAGTCGAGCCCGTCGAAAAGTAAGCTGACGCCCTTCACTTGTATGATGACATCTGCAGCTGCGAGTGACGCCAATACCCTAAGCCCTAGAAGCTGGCCGCCAATCACAACGCGACTTACCGGATTCGCTTAGCAACAATCCGCACCTTACTCGATTAGTGCGTTGCAACCACAAACGTTGCCTCCATCCCCGAAGCCCTTCGCATCACCACACCCAACCCCTTCCCTCTTATCCCCATCATCATCATCCACCTTATCCTATCTTCTCCCCAATCCCCTTGAGGAGAGGTTCGCGTATCGAGACAGTCGTCCAGGTTTAAACCTTGATCGACTCCTCCCCCCTTTTTTCTTCTACCGAATTGCCGCGGTAATAGAGAGCCTTCCCCCGGAAGGCCCCTCATAAAACCAGGCGTCATGGCGGACGTCCGGTCCAAGGTATGTGTGCGAAACGAGTGATTCTCTTCAAATTGCCGTGCTGTAATGCGATTCGCGATCGGGACGCTCCTCAATTGCATTTCGGTTCGAATTGAGAAACGAGAAACCAATTGGGGTGGGGTTCGGTTCGAGCTATCGATCGACGCAGCAGGGACAAGGGGGAAAAAAAAGAAGCAAACAACACCTGAGGAATCAAGAGAGTAACAATTGGCTAACTGGTGTGCGCATCAATCTGAATAGAACCTCTATGAGCTTCTTGGTATTTACTTCCCTTCTCTCCCTCCGTGTCGTACTCGGCATCACGATTACATCATCTGGTTTCTAACACTGCCGCGTACGCGATCACAGGCAATGACCCTGAATTGGACCCCAACAGAGAGCCAGAACCCCCTACGCGGGCTGTAGACAGGCCTGTGCCCCGGCATGGCAAGCGTGATGCTCCCAAGGAGCCTGCCACCCAGCCCAACCTTCATGAGAACAATGCTCGCCGTGGCGGTCGCTTCACTGGCAACGAGGCCGGTATGTGTTACTTGCTTTTATGTCACAAGGAGTTCCAGTGGACCGAATCATTTTGGACGCGGTCGTACACCTGCTCGATGGTGAATTTCGACTGATCCCGATCTCTTGATAGCTTTCCGTGACCGTCAGGCCGGCAGCCGCAGCAACCGTGAGAAGCCTCTCGATGAGGGCAAGGAGCCTCAGCGCCGCGCCTTCCACGCTCGTGGCGACCGTGGTGAGCGTTACCGCAACGATCGTCAGTCCCGCACTGGCCAGGTGTAAGCATTCGAGTTCTCGATTGGAACAGAAGAGAATAATGAAACTGATCGCGATTCCCGAAACAGCGACACCCGCAAGCAGGTGAACCAGGGCTGGGGTGCTCAGACCGGCGAGAAGGCTGGTGACAAGGCTTGGGATGACGAGAGAGCCGCTGAGAACCTTGCCCAGAACGAATCCGAGCCCCAGACCCCCGCCAACGAGGAGCCCGCTGAGCCCGCCGAAAAGACCAAGACTTACGCCGAGTACCTCGCCGAGAAGGCCGCCCAGGGCGACCTCAGCGCCAAGCCCGTCCGCGCCCCCAACGAGGGCAGCAACGTCGACAAGAAGTGGGCCAACGCCAAGGAGCTGAAGCGCACCCCCGAGGAGGAAGAGGCCTACATCAAGGGCAAGGAGGAGAAGGCCAAGCGCGAGAAGCAGCGCAAGGAGAAGAACGTCCTCGAGGTCGACATGCGTTTCGTCGAGTCCCCCCGTGGTGGAAGCGCTGGCCGTGGCCGTGGTGGACGTGGCGGCCGTGGTGGTCGCGGTGGCCGTGGCAACGGTGCTCCCCGTGGTGGTGAGCAGCAGCAGCAGCAGCGCGGCGCCGCCCCCGTCACCGTCGACGAGAAGAACTTCCCCACCCTCGGTGCCAAATAAACCTGTCCAGCACTTGACGGTTGCCCGGACGAGGGGAAATGGTTTGGTTTCACTGGCCTAAGAGAATGTCGACCTGATGCCCCCTTTCAACTCTCCGAGAGTCTGATGCGATTATGGAAATTGGCGGGAACGAGCAAACAAAGCAACTCAAAAAAAGGAAATCTCACCGTCCTCGCGGTTTTCGTTTCCATCTCTGAAAATGGCCTATGTAATTTGATTTGAGTGTCAAAAAATAGGAAATTGACAAAACCAACTTAAAAAATATCTTAGGTTCTCTTGTAAATCATAGGTAACGTCGGTCCTTACTCTAGTCCCTTTGTAAAGGATGTGCCTACATGAACAATGATCCTCACGCTGGTACTACTCGAACTGCATATATATACGCCAACTATGAACGCAATAACAAAGGTACCCGGGACATATCCAAACGAGCACCATAGCTAACAGCCCCCAATTTGGAAGCCACTGCAGTTTTATTTTACAGCTCCCCATTCTCGGACCCATACCCCCAACGATCAGACGGCGTCTGCAATCCCTCCACCGCTCTGACAGCAGCAGCCGTCCACTCTCGCAGCGTCTCTCTATCGGACTCATCATCGAGGAACGCCAGCCCGTCCATCGCCCGCCCACTACAAGCACGCTGCAGCGCCAAGAACGCAAAATGGCCGCCTACGACCGGCCGCGCGAAGAAGTTCGGGCCAGGGAACTCGCCTCGCCCCTCTGTATTGTGGAGATCCGTGAACGGCCGGTCGGTGACGGTCTCGTTGACCCATTTGGCGACGGACTCGAGGATCTCGCTGCGCGTGCGCTCGCTGGCGACCGCCATGGCGAAGAACTCCCAGTCTGTCTTTGTGTAGAGGTGACGGCTGTCCAGCGGGAGGCCGTATTTCTGGCGCACGTAGTGGTACCAGATTGATTGTTTCTGGTAGATGTGGTGGGGCACGAAGCCCGTTTTGGACGGTTTCTTGCTGTCAAGCGGGGTTTGGGCTTTCAGGAGGGAGGCCGGGAAGGAGTCGGTGCCTTCCAGATGGAAGCAGAGCTGTGCGTCGGCGTATAGGTTGTAGATGGTGGTCCAGGAGCCGTACCAGTCGTAGGCGAGCTTCGCGTGGGTTCCATCGCGGGACATGCCGAGTTGCTCCCATTTGGCGATGTAGGTGTCCGAGATGTTCTGCGGTTGTTAGCGCTGGCTGGAGGTTTAAGGGAATAGGCGTATTACCTTGAAGTATGCTGCATCGGTATCGTGGCCGGCTACTTCAGCCAGCTTGCTCATGGCATTGATGCCGATGATGCCTTTCAGTGCCAGGTTGGTCTGCAGCGCAAGCCATCCGGCGAAATCATCCGTGGAGACTATTCAGATTAGCTTTAGCGCTTGAGGAAAGGTACAGAAATGGTCTTACGTTGGTTGGCAGGTTGCAGGGAGTATTCCACCAAGTAACCCGTCCATTGAGTCCAGAGCCTGTAGCTGCGCTGAACCCATTTCTCGGCGAGACGCTCGCCTTCT
The DNA here is from genome assembly GCF_001445615.1 of Aspergillus lentulus. Classification (NCBI taxonomy): domain Eukaryota; kingdom Fungi; phylum Ascomycota; class Eurotiomycetes; order Eurotiales; family Aspergillaceae; genus Aspergillus; species Aspergillus lentulus. Next base: position 1,264,532 of record NW_028322122.1, read on the forward strand.
GCTCCACCGCCCCATTTGCCGTCCTGTTTGTCAATTCCGGACAAGGCCTGCAGCTCACCTAGAGGGAAGTATCCAGTGTGTGGTTCTGAGACTTTGGGGGGAACACCGTGTGTGGACCAGATCGAAGAAGCCGCCGAATCATCGGTATACCGGAGCGAGTTCACAATTGCTAGGCCCATGATGAGAATGTTGCCGCACTCCTCTACCGGCATGTACTCATCACGACCGTCCGGGTGACCAGTCGCATTGGGGAAATGGGCCCCGAGATCGTGCATAGCGTACGTGTTGGGGTACTGTCCACTGAGCATGTGCTCGATTAATGGCTCGAGCAGGTAGGCCAGCCAGCGAGGGTTCGTGTACAAGAAGAAGGGGAACGATGGGAAGATGACATCAATGGTCTGGAAATTGCCGTTGGAGGAGATCTCCTTCAAGAACAGGATTGGGTCATCGGGGGTTCCAGAGAATGTCGTTGCTCCCATAACCTGTCTGGCAGAAAGTGCGACAATGTCCATATAGTCATACGCCCCGGATTGGTAAGCATCCTTTGCCAATTGATCAGAGTAATCGGAAGCGAGGGTGGCTGCATGGGTAAAGTCATTGTAGTGGAAGCTCAGCACCTCTTCGGGATCCATGAACCATGATCGCCAGAGTGGTCTCATAAGAGTCAGGCCGCGAGCAGAAGCAAATTGGACGACTGGATCCTGAATCAAAGCAATGCTGAACGTTACACTGCTCTGCGTGTCATTTACCCTGGTATCAGGTTTGAAAGACTTGGAGAATGCGAATACAGGCTCGCGATCTCCTATGGCACGGAAACCATCGTCATTCACGTTCTGGACGGCTCCATTCGTCGCGAAAATGTTGCGGACAGTGTGAGCATCGCCAGAGTGATATTGGACATCCTAGGCTGCCAGTTAATAATCCTGTCAAAGACGAGTGGGATGAAGCATAGATTACTGACAGCAGGTCCAGTAAAGTGGAGGGTGCCCCATTCGGCCCGATCACGAATTTCTGAGAGAAGGAGCTCGTTCTGTCTCCGAAATTGCCATTTCTGAAGGGTTGGCGTCTTCCCTTTAAAACCGAAGGTGTCATGCTGCCAGACAATTTGACTCCCTGCATCTCCGCTCACCCAACGCCCATTAAGGTCCATGTAGACGTTGACAGGCACATCACCGTGGACATAGACCGTAATGTAGGACGCAGGAATCGACTGCCGCAGGGTCGATGTCGGGGTAATGGGAGACAAGAAAGAAACCGTAATTGCGACTGGACCAGCCGCAGAAGAGGCAGCCGAATCAATGCGGTAGGTCAGGTTGGTTGTCGAAGCATCGTACTGGGCGCCTAGATACACCGGATACTCGACGGGAGCTCTGATGTAAAATCCGTCAGATTGAGACGCATTATTAGGTTTTATTTGATGTGGACCACAGATACAATATCACCATACCCGGATACAAAATCATGAGGCTTGCCCAGCAGCGGATATACAGTGCCGGTACTAGGGATCTGGGCCATCAAAGAGAGCCCAAGCTCTTCCCCTGTATAGAACATGGGCCATTTGGACCAAGGCACCTTTCGAGCATCCCCCAACCAAGTGCTCAGGTAAGGATTTCGCACTGTCAAAGGCAGAACTGGAGGTGTGAGGGTTGATGCTACACCGACAGCCGCCTGGGCAACAGCGGCTGCCAGCACCGCAAGGGATGAGCGCATTGCGTTGGTGTACAGCAGAGTGTGTAACTCGGAATCAGTTTACAATCAGATCCGCATGCAGAGAAAGGTGATACACGCGACAAGATAGAGAGCAGTGTAACGGGAGGGAAATGGGTTTAAGAGAGAGGTTCGGGCGGTCTGTTCGAAGGCTGACTGACGATCAGTGTTGAAACAGGCAGATTGACTCAACTCCACATCGACGGACGATGCAATTCGTCCGGTTGGTGGATAGAGGACCACTGGAGACGCAATGATCGACTGAGAGGGATTCAGTCCGGTCAGTCCAGTCAGTCTTGGATGATGGAGTGGCGATGCAGCACAACAAACCACAGAAGCAGTGAGTTCCCTCGCGAGGAATGCGGGGAAAGCTCGGGATACTGTAGAGGAGGAGCCTAGGAGGATCAGATGATGTCGACTGGGGAAATAAGCCAGCCTGTGGTCGGCGTCTCGCTGGTGAGTGCTGAGACACTAAGCCCCAACTCGAACAAGGTTTATGTACCACTATATGTTATCAGATGGATTCGAGTTGCGAGAGATGATTGAAGGTATTCAGATCACTGAGCCAAGGAGATGATGTCATGCCGAGATGTTTTTCAGCACCGTTAGAGCTTCTCGGTGATCAAGAACAGAACGATTATGTATTTTGAATGGTAGATATTATAAAAGATAGAAGGATCAAGGGATGTAGGTAGTCTGTGTCGATAATCCACGCACCTCTTCGAATCCTGGATTTTCATATGGTTGTGGAGGGATATATATATATATACATACATCAACACTACATCGATCATCCACTAGGCCAGAATACGATGTTCTTAACAACAGGCGCAAAGCTAGTTGCAACAAGACAATTATCAAGTATTTTAGTATTTCACTGAAACATTGAAATGGTGGAACAGAGAATTAATCGAGGTGTATCTCTTGACACCTCAGGCACATGCTCCTGATGAAGGACGAAGCATGGATCAGAAATGAAAGTCATATTTCCTTGGATTAATCTGAAGTTGGGCGATCTACACTAAACCTCTGATTCCCTAGCATAGGGACAATCGTATGAGAAGTCATGGTAGATACCTCTCTTGATCTCTCATCAACGTGATTGTTATACTTCATCGTCCGGTACCCCAAGGTACCTGAGCTGTACCTGGACAAAGCACCAGAGATCTATTTCGGCCTAGGATCACCCTCAACCCAGCTTAATATTGAGTAAAATCGTTGCATTCAAGCTCGTCCTGAATCCACTCCATGACTCCAGATTTATTCAACCACTCACTCCGTTCAATTGACTCTTATCACGACGCGTGGAGAGACGCGGGCGACATTTCAGAGTGGGCCTGGTCACGGCGGAGGTACCATTGAATACTGCGTGGGTACAACCAACCACCACAACTAGTACTGCTAAGGTACTTTTACGCCGTACTATACAGCAGCCACTGCACACGCGCATCTCCAACGCGCTGTTTTCTTTACCTACTTCTCTCCACCACCTGCTTTTCTTTGGGGAGGAGTTTGGATTCTCAATTGGACTTTCTCTTCCTTCCTCTGTATACATTCCTCGCCTATCTGACTCGGGTTGAAACATTCCTGGCCCCAGAATAGCTCGCGTGGTGATCGTCCTCTACTTCTGTCCCACACCTATACTTTGAATGTTGCCGTCGCAATTGTACCTCTCTCACCACGTCTCACTCTTTAACTCCTCCCTCGTCTTTCACTAAAGCTCATTGCAATGCAATCTACGTCAAACCTCAGTCCCGTCAAGGACGGTAGACGCATCCTTGGCGACAAGACACCCAACGCGTGTCTGTCTCCCGCACGCAGTAAACACCTGGATGTCGTCTCAGACATTTCACCGGTTAAACGCTCTCTCTTTGAGAACCACTCTCCCAAGAAACTGCTTCCTTCACCGTCGTTTGTGGGCCAGAAGCGTACGATCGACCAAGTGGAGGATGACTCCCGAATAAACAAACAGAACGTGCAGGTCCAACGTGTCGAACAGGTGCAGGGAAACCATGAACGCAACCTGCAGGATAAAGGCATCACTCAGACCACAGGTCCAAAATGTGATCAGGTACGCTCATCGATCCATATTTAAACTCTAGGACTGGCGACTTGGTACTAAAATTGCCTTCATAACAGCAGCCATCGGACGCGATGCCCTCAAATGATACCCAGTCTACAGAGCCACAACAATCCCTTCAACAAACACGCCGACTCCCTCTCAGCGACATTGTAAATTTAATCGACACTCCAAGCCCAAAGCAAACGCCCAAGACCAATACACGGACAATTCCAGAAGACCCCCAAACCCGCAAGTTGTTTATCCAGGAGGTAAGGCACCGCGTCCAAACCTGTTCCCCAACCTCTATCTAACAAATACCCAACAGAAAGCAAATCTACTGCGCAGCCGGATACGGAGCGCAATGCGCCACGTCCGAGACCACCAGTTCGATCGCAGATTATCAGAGCTGGAAGCTCACAGCCGCAAATACCCCCGACTATCACTGCCCGCCTTGAGTCACCAGCACACCGATCCAGAGCGTGCATCCCGGCGCGACACAACGACAAAAGCATCAGCAGTATTAGCAGCAGCAGCACTCGCCTCAACATCACCGTCCAAGAAAACACCACCTAGTCTTGAACCCGCCCTAGACGTCGACCTCCAACCCACCCCGAAGAACTCATCCGACGCACCCGCTGGCCTCTCCTCCCCGCCTCTATCGGCCGGCACAACCGCCAACCAGGAGGATGCGGATTCACTGAGGACGCCAACCCAGAAGAGCTTCCACCGCCGGACCAATACGCTGGAGTCGCCTACAGCCATGCAGCTGAGTAGTCCCCCGGCCACGGTATCACGGAACGCAGGCAAGAGGACCATTGACATGACAGAGGAGGATCACGAGGACGACAAAACAGAGAAAATTACCACGCCGGCACACAAGGGTGATGCGGTCGATGGGCTTCTTCAGCTGATGAATACGTCCGATAAACGACGCCAGTCGGTCTCGGATACCCAAAGCGGATGATACGTCTTTTGCTGCTGATGCATGATGCATGATACATGTCTTGTATAGTACATAACGGACCCATAGCCCGGTGTGCTGCGTGCACTTTGACAGGTACAATGGATGAATGTTCGGATGGATAGTCGATATAGACATGTACGTCTGGGATTGAGATGCAGCTATGCTATGGTTATACATCAATACCATGTACCCTCGTGGCAGGTGCCCCACAATCGAACTAGCAGTATAAAAGAAAACCATGAATTGGCCAGAAAACTCGCTAAAAGATCTATTTGATGGATGCTATATTCATGACACTGAGACTACCGCACCTTTTTCAACTTGTTCCGTTTCCGTCCCAACACGTCCCGCCCCTCGTCAATCTCCCCCATGGCCTCTCGCTTCGCCTCGCCAACTTCCTTGAGGACTCCCGTTCGCACCACCCGACCCTCGATACTGACGCCCTCCTCGCTCCACTCCTCCATCTGCCGGCCGACTCGCTCCTCGATCGCCAGCACAAGCTGCACATCCCGCTGTCCGACCAGCGTGACGGCTTCACCGCTGCGGCCCGCACGCGCCGTACGACCGACACGGTGCACGTAGTCGTCCGGGTTGCGGGGCACATCGTAGTTGATGACCAGGCTGACGGTGGGGATGTCGAGACCACGCGAGGCGACGTCCGTGGCAACGAGGATGCGGGCCGCGGAGGCGCGGAAGCGGGCGAGGTTGGCGTTACGCTCGGACTGCGGCAGGAGACTGTGCAGGGAGGTGACGCGGTGGGCGAGGCGGCGGAGCATGCGCTCGAGCAGGTCGGCCGTCTTGGTGTGGTTGCAGAAGATGATGGCGGGTCTGGAGGCGTTGCCTTCGGTGGAGAGGAGGACGTGCAGGAAGGCTTCGCGGTGCGTCAGCGGCACCTTGAGGTAGGTCTGTTTGAGCGTGGGGGGGATGGTGCCCTCATTCTCCGTGGAGATCTCGGTAACGAAGACGGGCGGCTTGTTGGCGGATCGGGGCATGTTCTTCAGGGCGCGGACTTCGGGGGTTACTGTCGCGGTGAAGAGGAGAGTCTGCCGCTCGCTGGAGGGAGGCAGTGCGGAGAGGCACGTTTCGACGTCGGGGAGCATGCTGCCCGGCCCGCTGGCGAGTAGTCGATCGGCTTCGTCAAGAACGACCATGCGGACTCGCTTAAGGCCGCACACTGTATCTTCACCGGACGACTTGATGTGATCGGCCAACCGGCCGGGAGTTGCAATCACCACATGCGGTCTTCCCGCCAGAGCAATGGCCTGAGGTCGCATGTCCGTTCCGCCGGTGATGAGAACGGGCTTCATGCTCTGCGGAGCGGAGATGGCCTTGATCTGCTCGAATATCTGCAACGCAAGTTCTCTGCAAATGGCGACCCTATCAGCCTCGATCTATCTCTATCCCGTACCGTGGAGAAACATACCTCGTCGGAGTCAAGACAACCCCGAATATCCCAAACGGATCCTCCGCCCACTTCTGCAGCATCGGAACCGAGAACGCAATCGTCTTACCGGAACCAGTCCGGCTTCCACCGATACAGTCCCTCCCTTTGAGAATCTCAGGTATACACGCCTTCTGAATCGCCGTTGGCTTCCTCACAGCCATCGTCGTCAGCGACCCGACCAGCCACGGCGCGACATTCAACGCCGCAAACGAAGACGCTTCCTCCCGCAGTCCAATCTCCAACGCATCACGGATCAGCACTGGGTTATCTTGACCTGCTGGAGCTGCCGGTTTCGCATCTTGTGCTCCCTTCTTCTTGATACGGGAGAGGGTGGGGAGCGGCGCCGGCGCAACGTACGAGTCGTCAGAGTCGTTAGAGGATTCGGAGAGTCGTCTTCTTTTGGGAGCTCGGGTGAAAATTTCGGATTGCTCTACCTCAGAACCACTAGATGAATCATGTGTATCCTCAGATACCGGCTCTGAAGGAACTGGAGACGCCATTGTGCTTGCTGAATATCTTTTGCGACGCTGAAATTCTTCGAAATTCTTCGGCAAAAAAAGGTGACCGCGCAAAGGCGGTGTAATCTTCACGTGATGCCTCCACTTATATACAACCAAATGTCGTCCAATAGATTCATTCAGGTGTTTATGGATATAAGGGGTATTGTGTGCTTTTATTATCTCTCTTAAGTGCGAGTATATATACCAAAGATTAAATCAAACAATGGCACAGCCATGGCCCTCTCCTGACTCAATCCACCCTGCTCGTCGTACTTCTCCTCCGAACTGAAGACACTGGCTGCAATTCATAGGCCTCTCCTCTTTCCAAGTCGTCCTCAATAGGCGATTCCGAAGACGAGTCTCTCCGGATCATAACGCCTCCATCTGAGTCTGGCTTCCTCGAGCTCCTATTTGGATTATCCGCAGCCGAAGGCGCTGACAGTTCAACCTCGTCGTAACCATAAGTCCCGCCAACGCTTTCCATGGTAAACGGACTGGCCGTGGGGCCGTCAAGAATAGCGAGTTCTTCTTTTGTGAACCAATAAGGTAGCACAAATGAGGGCAGCGGAATGAGCAGCAGAATAATCACCGGGAATCCAATGGCTGCGATCGTCTGGGTGATGGCGAATGTGGCGCCAAAGCCGATCAGTTCAATAATAACAAACACCCAAATGGCGAGTCTGCGCTCGATTCGTTTCAAAGGATTTGATGGAGGAGTAAAGTCCTTGTCCTGAGCCAGGAAGACGAGTTTCTGCGTGATACCGTTGCCCTGGAGGGCTTGTACTCCCATGACGAAGAAAAGACCCGCCATGACGCCTTGAGGGATCAAATGCAGGACGATGAGGAGTGGGCCAGTCATGGTACCGAGGGTCAAGAGACCCTGAGCGAGATTACTGACTCGTTGCTCGACAACGTGGTCGGTGACGCGGATCGTTTTGCCTTTGTTGGTATCATCTTCATCGGCCACGTCGCGTGTAACGCAAAGTGCAGCTGTATGAAAAGGTGCCTGAGGGATCAGTCCATTGGGGAACGGGAGACCCAGAATTCCAGCTATAAAGGTGGTGAGACCTAGCAACCAGATATCCCAGTGGAAGCCGGCGGGTTTGCGTAGAGGGAACTCTGTTCCCTGCGCAATCAGTGATGACACTAAATAGTATGTCAGTCCACTACGTTCGATCGATAACCTTCAGAAAGTGAGAACCCACCATTGTGGTCGAAGTAGAACAGAATTGTCAGAAGAAGTGCAAATGGAATGGCAAGAAAGATGTCCCCAACACTGATATTCCAGAAATCCACGAGCCAGTCACGATTAGCGGTGGGAAAGAAGGCTTTGCTGGTGGGCAAGGTCGCAACTTCGACATCCCGCATATGGCCAATGTGGACGAATCCAGTGAAGAAAATGATAGTCAACGGCGTACCGTAATCTTCCAAAAATTTTCGGACATATCTCTGGAAGAGAGTGCTGTTGCCGAGCTCTCCGCAAATCCATCCACACATGAGCACAAGGAGGGCAACCATAATACTCAGGTAGGCGGAGGTCTCCCCAACCTGGCCCCATTGTCTGGTCAGGACCTGGATCCCTTTCTGCAGGTAGATAAAGGCCACGTAGAACCCAAAGATGTCACACGAAAAGCGGGTGACATAAGTGAGACCGTTGCAAGCGTTGGTGATGGCTAAGATCCAATGCATAATCAACGACCAGCTTTGACAGTCAGCACAAGTCAATCATCCAAGCAAAGAAGACCTACATCCCAATCCAACACATAAAAGCGAGGTAGGGAGTCCCACGCGGTGACACAATATCGTAAACAGTGTAATTAAACACCGTAATCGGACCTGCGCACACAGGTGAGCATCATCACAACTAACCACCAGAATCCGAACAAACCCACCAGTAACACCAACAATAACCAAAGGCTGCGCAGCAAAGACCGCGAAAACAACGGCCCCCAGAACAGAGGCAAGAAGAACCTCATTAACGCCATAACTTTGCTTCGTCTTCTCGAACATATCCAGCGAGAACGCCAGAGCAGGCAGAATACTGCACCAGTCAGTTTTTCCTGTCTACTCCGCAAAAGCCCAGACAGAAAACCTCAGAGCTCGTAAAGCACTCACTTGGCAAAATACATATAAACAGTAGCAGGAATAACGCGGTAATCCCACGCATCCGTCCAATCACTCCAGTAGAACGGCGCCCTCCGCTTAATATCCTTGATCATGCCGCGGAAGAGCCTTACACGCCACCACTTGCTCGTCCGCACAGACGACGCGCCAGTCTGCACCCTCGACACGCCCTCAGCACCATGTTGTCCTTGCGAGACACCGCCATGCTGATGCTGGGAGTGCTGGGAGTGCGATTGGCCACTTCCCCGTCGGGCGTGCTGCCAAGGATTCCGCTGGGATTGAGATGAGTGGACCGAACCATGCGAGGTTGTAGCGTGTAGATTTGACCTCGAGGGGACGGGGATCTCTTCACGAGCAGAAGTGTGCGAGGCTCGACGATTTCTCTGCATGCTGTACGGCGTACAGTTGTACAGTTGTAAACTTGTACCACGCTTTCCTGGCCAAGCAGAACTGTGCTGGCAGTGGAGTGAGATGGGGAGACCACGTCAACCGCTCTGCGGCTGCGGGAAATTCAGTGCCAGGAGGATATTTCAATCCAACTTAGGTCTTCGAAAATATTGAAGATTGGGAAGAAGCAATATGGATAAACAGATATCTGAGCCTGAGGCACCGGTTGTCTAGGCATGGCGGTCTAAGCGATGGACGCTATTCCATTTCCTTTACTGCTGACATCATTTGCAGTCCCCCAACATCTACACTACGACGCTGAATTCTACGGAAGGATCTCGAGCGAAACAATAAGTTGCATGGAAAATAGATTACAACACACTAGTGGCATCAATGTCAACGCGCATATTAGCTCTGAAACTACCAAAGGTCAATTTCCCCGCGCGCTTTGAAATATCACACTGCTCGACAAAGCAGGCGCGCTTATCGTGTTGCCGATACTTCTCACAATCTCACTTTTCATGACGCGACGGGTATATTGCTAAATCATCCTTCGTGCTGCATAGTTGTCTATGCAGAAGGGGGAGGAGGTGGGGGCAGTTCACTCGGAGGCTATGCGGAAGTTAGCAATCTTGTTTAAATTTCAAGTTGGTCCAGGGGGAGAACATACAGGAGGCGGGGGTCCTTCACCAGGGGGAGGTGGTGGAGGGCTGCCAGAGCCATAGTACATAGAAGGCATGCCGGGCGGAGGTGGTGGAACACTCAGACCCGGAGGAGCACCCGGGGCGCCCATACCAGGCACAGCTGCGCCATAACCGGGATAAGCCCCATATCCATAAGCACTTGCTCCGCCGGGTGGTGGAGGCGGAGCTTGCTGTTGCCAAGGAGCAGCGCCACCAGCAGCAGCGGCAGCACCAGGGGCGCCGTAGCCACCTGCATGCGATCCGTATCCGTAATCGCCGCCACGGCTCTGCGCCGCCCACGGAGGTGCACTGCCCTGATCGCGGGATCCGTAGTCGTCGCGAGAGCGGTTGTCCCGCCCTCTCTGCTGCCAGGGAGCTACATCGCCGGGAGGAGGTCCGCGCTGCCATGGCTTCGCGTCACGATCATCGTAACCGTGATCGGGACCGGCCTCGATCCGGCGCGGAGGCTGGCCGTCCGGACCTGGAGCACCGCCAGACAATTCTTGCATAAGTTGCTGTGACAATTAGCATTTGTTTGGGAACAGAGAAAAAGACATCGAACTTACCTCCATCTCACGATCGACAGCATCCCCTTGCCCGATAGCTCTGCGGCCACCGCCATAACCGCCGCCATTCCGCCAGTCGGAACCTCTCTGGCGATCAGGACAATCGCGAGCCATATGGCCAGCATTGCCGCAGACGCGACAGATGATGTTGGCGGTAAAGTTACGCTGCTCGGGACAGTCGTACTTGCGATGTCCGATTTGGCCACCTGAGCGAGTTAGTATAAGCAATTCAACGAGGAGAGTAATCTGGAAACTTACAGTTCTGGCAAGCCTGGTTTTCATCATCACGGAGGGTACCGTTGAGAGCAGCCAACTCTCGCAACTGGTTTCTCTTGAGTTCGTTCTGGCCTTCGGGAATCGAGGCAGCCTGTCATCCGTCATTAGTGTCTGGATTCCGCGTTCCAAGGGAGGCATATAAACTTACTGTTTCAATAACATTGTGAACAAGCTTCTTGGCCTTGTTAACCTTCTCTTCGGTATCTGCCATAATCAGACAATGGAGGTCTTCTTCCTGGTTACTAGCGTGAGCCGCGTCAGATCGACCTTTTCCTTCTTTGACGGAGCCTTTGCCTCGAATGGCAATCTTGGCGCCAGATTCGGTCTCCATCTTCTTCAAGGTATTTCCACGAGGACCTATGAGTAAGCCAACTTTAAAAGGTAGCAAAGAGCTAAGTGTTAGTTCACGATGGTTATTCAAGGAGAGCAAAGCAATGAAAGCAAGATAGTCAAGTAGCAAGGGTTAGCAGGAAGCGAGCCTTTGACACATCATCCCAAGGCGATGTCTCACGGGCCCGACTCGAGCAGAGAGCCAAGAACGACACAATGCAGGAACGGTTAGGAGTTAGAGGGTTAGTTATCATACTGAAGTTAATCTCTGGATAGTCATTCACTGGAACATAGACCTTCTCCTGGGTCTTGGTTGGGCGCCTGTAGTCAGAGGGCGGGTGGTAGTTAGGAATGGTCTTCATGGCCTTCTCGACAAGCTTGTGGCGCTCGTCCTCGAGGCGCTTGCGGTAACGGTATTCTCTAGTGTTTACACGTCTGCCAAAGTTATCGTACTGCGGAGGCGGCGATGGGGATCTGCACAGAAATCGTTAGCTCAGGCGAGGAAGGAAAAAAGGAAAAGGGGGATGAAAACGAACCTATCACCATCCGCAGGGACAACATCGTTGATACGGAGCTTCTGACTGATCTCCTCAATACGAAGATGCAGTGTATAAGCCTCAAGCTGTTCATTGGTGAAGTTTGCCATGATCATCGTGGGCAAGCCCATGAGACCGGCAGCCTTGTTCTCCTGAGCATCACCCCAACGGTTGCGCTTCTTGCGCCTCTTCACACCGTCAGCAGGAGGGTCCGCTGTGAAAGAAGAAAGTTAGTAACTCGACTGAAAATGATACCAATGCGGCAAAGACGTACCTCGGACTGGGCTTCTGCCACGCTTGATCCCATTATCTCCACCGACAGATGCAGGCGTCGCGGTGCGACTCTCCTCCTCTGGGCCATCTTCACCTCCAAACCGCCGACGGCCTAAAGGGATGTTGTTGGAACCAGTGATTCCTTGATTGCGCCAGGCCATTTTGTCCTGGTGCTATAAGCTGCGATACAAGAGTTAATCTGCCTGGTAAGTAAGCACAGAGCTCTGTCCGGTACTGAAGTGAGAGCAAGAGCTATTAAATACTGTTGGGTTTGAACCAGATCTCAAGGGACGATGGTGGCAAGGTTTGACCATCACGTGATATATTGGAACTGGGGAGAGCCAATCACGTGGCTTACACTAGTGGTATCCATTGGATGCATATCCATAGATCTGCTCAGGCAGAATTGTCTGGTCGGAACGAGAGATCCAAAAAGGCATCAGAAGATATTGTCAATTAAAAGAGAAATTTGTTTCAATAAACATTTACATAATATCAACATGCCCGTAATCAATGCTTCGCCTTATCCGCATCCGACTTCATGCCCTGCTGAACCCACTGCCTAGTCTTGGCCGCCTCCTGTTCCATCCGCTCCTTATCCTTGAGCAGGTCCTTGATGGTATGCGGCGCAGGCACATGGCGGCCCTTCTCAACGCCCGGGCGCGCAGCCATGCGCTCCTCCCACGCCTTGAGATGCGGGAACTCATCGATATTCACGCCAGCCCAACCAGCGGCCGCCACCCAGCCCCAGTGCGAGATGTCCGCGATGGTAACGTGGTCGCCGACCAGATACCCGGACTTGGAGGTGGAAAGGTGCTTGTCGAGCACGCCGTAGAGACGGCGCGTCTCGTTGACGTACCGGTCCACACCGTACTGGATGTGCTCGGAGGCGTAGCGGACGAAATGGTTCGCCTGGCCCTGCATGGGTCCGACGCCGGCGTTCTGGAAGTAGAGCCAGCTGATTGTCTCGTAGTATTCGCGGGTGCCCTTGGGGTAGGAGATCTTGTGGTCCTTGTCGTACTGCTCGGCCAGGTAGGTGAGGATGCTGCCGGACTCGAAGAGCCGGATCTTCTGGCCGTCGGTGAAGGTGTCTGTTAGGGCGGGGATACGGCCATTGGGGTTGATTTCGAGGAACCAGCTGGTTGAGATTAGTATAGGCTCTGGCCAGAGTATCACTCCAATACGTACGGTTCCTTCTGGGTGTTCTTGGAGATGTCAATCTTCTCCACCTTGTATGGGAGTCTATCCAACAGTGTCAGCCAGAACACATCAACTAAGTATCGGGGCACCAGAGATAAAGGGAGAGAAAACATACCCCAACTCCTCCAGCGCAATGGAGATCTTGATCCCATTAGGAGTCTGCGTAGTATACAGCGTAATGTCAGGTCTATTCGCCATGGTGATTGTTGCAAACGGTCGTTTAAGAGTAGAGTGTGCACGGATCGATCCAATTCTCTGCAGAAACAAAAGCATGAACAGAATTCTGGTTCTCTTTCTGAAAACCTGTCCTTATCGCAATGGGGACCCCGGCCTTTTGAAGCTACCGGCCGCGTTGCTAATCGGCCCAATTACCCCACCGATTCCGCGGTTCGATGATTAATAGCTTTGACTTGATTATGATGCCATCCGCATTGTCCCGCCCCACCACGTTCGATTTCTAATCCAGGACAACAGTACTAAGCTAAGTTAGTGTGCTTGGATTTGGAGAAAAAGCTTTGGCGAATGAGGATGGTCTATGGCAGCATAGAGGGGTTCTCATATCATGTAACTCGTGTTTAATTGATTGCTCATACGGAGTAGAAGGGTATGGTTGGTTTGTCGATGTCAACTGTGCGGGGTTTTCAGTTTACGGAGCTCATGGTAGGTAAGACATACTGTATCATCCCATCATGGTTCTGGAATCCTGAAGATGGTCTGGATTCTCGATCATAGGTGATAAAGAGAACCTAGGTTACTCGATGGAAAGATAAGCCTACGGGCCGGGATGCAGACAGCAGGGTTGAGAAGCTAAAGGAGGAAGCTATGTACATCCATAAAGGAATCAACAAGTGACAACCAACTCCATAACCGAAAAGACAGGAGAACCGAAAGCATGCTTAAGTTGGTTGACTGACGGCAGAGAGAAGAAGAACAAGGTAGTAAAGCAAGGTACATACGTCAGCGAAGGATTGGAGGCGAAGACAGTTCTTTGTTCAACCCAACGCCAGGGGCAGAAAAGAAGAAATGAAAGCCGACTGGACCTTTCAACATCGACTACCACGTAAAGCTCTCTTCCACGAAGTCAACATTCGTCTGGTCCTGTCTTTTACGGCACACGCGACGAACATCGTCACTCAAGCTGCCGTTTCCGCAAACCAGCACGCCCATTGCTCCGATCTGATTCTCGACCTCCATGCCGATCAGCGTATCGATGTTCGGTCGGCCCGGGAACATCTGGACTGTGGCACTCGGGCTCTGAATCTCCTTTGTGTTACGGGGTCTGGTGATGAACAGCATGATCCGAAGGACTTCCCGGCGGCGATCCATGGCCAGGATGCTGGTCATCCAGGGGCGGATCCATTCAAGGTGTTCGGGTGACTGGATGATCCAGACAAGAGTGACTCGTCGTGCAGCAACCGTGCCCTCCGCATATCCCTTGACTAGGTGGCGCACGAATGGAACCTGATGGGTGATGCCGACACCACCGGCGAACAGGACGACGGTGCCGTAGGAATCCATGGAGTGGATGCCTCCGTACGGTCCCTCAGCGAACGCCTTCAGAGTGACGCGCGAGTCGGGAGCGCTCAAAGCACGCTGGTACAATTTGTTCGTGAAGCCAGTCCGGCGCCGAACAAGCAGCGAGATGGTCGTCTTCTGCAAGCCGAACACGTCCTGGCGTGTCATCGGCATGCCCTTCTCGTCTGTGACAACTTCCTCCGACTCACTCCAGCCGACAGAGAATGGATGCGAGGTCCACAAACCGATCGAGGGAATGTAGAGGTAAATGTGCTGGCCAGGCTTGAACGTCCAAGGTCTTGCCATCTTCAGGGTGATTCTCATCGCCTCGCCTGGCATGGCCTCAACCACCGCCGTTGTCGCCTTTCTTCCGCAGTTGCGATACACGATTATTGCCACTCGTGTGGCGCGCTGTGGGCATAGTCAGCTCGAAGCTCGTTCAAGTTTTACGGACAGGCATTGCGATGACCTACCTCCAGACCCCAGAAGATGATGGCGACGAGCAAGTAAGTCTGAGCAGGGAGGCCATCCAAGTGAATCCAAAGGCCAACCATCGAAACAATGGCCATGGCAATATGCAGATGAAGGAAGGTTTCATAAAATGCATGTCGAATGGGAGAGAGAGAATGAACCATGAGCCCGACGAACGCACAAGCAGCCTGGCAGAACAGTCAGTCCAATTATCTTGTTGTTGTCAGTCGTCGACAAAACTCACGATCAGTCCAGTCAGGATAAAGGTGCTTTTCCCAAAGATCGTTCCTACAATGTCCCAGCCAACTATGCAACAGTTAGCGACAGCCTTCTAGACGCATGTACATTTCTAAGACAAGCAACTCACTCTTCTGGGCCTTGGGAATAGCCCAGGCAAACACATGAGCAAGAGTCTCAAAGACCACGATCCGAGCGAGCCAGCGGTGGATCAGGTTGAAAGTGTCGTAGGGAACCTCCAAAAGCTTGATGAGTGGGTTGTTTCGTCCCGCGAGGAGGATGAGCGGAATCATGTTGACCGTCGCCATAGTACCGGTCCGGTTACGGATAACACCTGCGACTGTGTCCTCCTTGGTCTTGTAGGGAACGGTGACCACGCATACAACCACGTTCATAACGATGATTCCCACTACGATGAAGGCGTGGAACCGACTGGGCAAAGTGCCCATATTGAGGGCCGAAGACAGCTGGAATTCACGATTGTGTCTGTTGCGAAACAGCGGCGCGTAGATGATGTGGTTCTTGACTTTTGCGAAGGTCCCATCGGCCGGAACGAAATACCGTTGTCGTTCGTTGTTGAAGCTTGCCAGCCGTCTGAGATGGGCGGAGATGCGAAACCACATCTTCCAGGCATAGATGAACGCGGCCATGCAGCCGAGGACGAGAAGAGTGATACGGGAAAGGTCATCGTTGACAATCTCATAGATATCGAAAGCCGAACCTCCACCGCCACTGCGCTTCTCCAGATCCTCCGCTGCCAACGAAAGCCCAGCCAGGGACAATCCAAGAATGAGAAATGGCATTGTGAGCAAAGATAATCTCAAGGCTGAGACTTAAAGAACGAAAAGAAAGAAATAATTGGCGATAGTTAAGCCCGGAATCCAGAAGTCCAGCAGTGGAAGGGTCGTGCGAGACCAGCTCTGCAGACCGGGAACTTGCTCAAGCGAAGGGAGCAGAGACGAGTCGGACTCTGTCACAGGAACACAGCGAGTCGATAACAACAGCTAGGGCGTCCAAGGGGGCGCCAGAGTATTGCAGTGAGATTGGCGCGCCCACGGCTAGTTCGAATGTCCAGGCCTCAGATAGTCACAAAGGTTTTGTTTGCTATCTGTTCCAGAGGGGAACCTGATAGAGCCACGGATGGGTTGAAGAAAAGACAAAAGGTCCCGCGATCGAACGAAGTGTCCCAGGTTGGATACGTGACGTTCTTCTGGATTGTAGCGAATGCCGGCGGGCAACGAAAGGAATGTGAAGGTGATCCAGTCACAATGTCTTGTATCTAAACGAACGCAAGAGAAAGAAAAGATAGAACTTTCTGCCAAGCAAAAGAAAGAAAAGAAGAACAAGAAAGAAGATGAAGATCTACTCAGTTTATGATATTGAAAAAGAAAGAAAAAATGAAAAAACAAGTTGGATAAAAATTGAAAAGACGGAAAAAGAGGGCTCGAAGGCGCAGAAGCCCCTGCCCAGACAGACGCGGGGGTTGGGTGTCAGTCAAGATCCACCGACGTGGACAGACTAAGTAGATGACGGACATTATTATTATCATTATTATTATTATTATTAGATAGAGTGATACTTGGTACGACAGATAATATTGATTGATAGTATCGATGGTCCACGTCTCAGCTCTATTGTCAATGCTCCAGCTAGATTGCTGGTGGACAGGTCCAATCCCGGTGGAGGAAAGCCACAACAGAGACATAACAAGGACATTATCTGTCTTGGATCTCGAGTCGAGCTTTGTAGGAAATAAAGTACGTACATACGTAGGAACTAACGTCACCTGTTAACAGAAGAATGCCGCCTATTAGCAAGGCAAGACCACAGCGTCACTGACCTCATTATCACAATTCATAAGCAGCCAGCCTATAGATCGATAAACCGAGTAAGCGCCCAAATGTTTACATCCAACACAAGTCTATTCTGTACTGTATTACGGAGCACTCTATCCTCAGAGATCACTCGGACCTCCATGCACAATTACTCGGTTAATTATCACTCTTGTGGTGGCAAAGTACACAGTGCAGTACTGGTGTCTTGAATGGCCGAGTCATGAAACCCTGGCGGGTCGGACAATCGACTCAATTAAGCGACTATGAGACTTGGCTTGTTTGAGGTTGTTGGCGCCACGGCTGAAAGTATCCAATCTGAACTCATAAACGGGAAGCAATCGTAGACGATAGTGGAGATTGTGGATCTGAAGTTTCTTGGCGGGAGAGTAGTATCAATTTCAAGTTTCAGAGTAGCCTACTACGGAGTTTATATCCATCTGATTAGTTACAGAGACGGAGAGATGAAAAAGACTACCACTGGTGTCACGTGGCAATGGCAGAGCAGATCACACTCAACAGCCTTACTTTGGGTACATATTATGTCTATGATTCCAGCATATATCATTATATCCAAGTGATGATGGAACGGCGGTCGATAGCGCAAAGCATATGAGCACTATTAAAGTCATATAAGACACGGATATTAAAAGCGTCTTGGCTTCACGGAGTCTCCTTGAGATGGGGAATGATCCCGAATGTATTAGAAGGAGATAGATTAATTTATATTGGGCCTGGAACCATTGTCCAGACTCACTGGGTGAGTCTAAGGAGTTCGAGTATGAACGCGCATCGTCATGAGTAGCTCTCCCTTAGAAGGTAGAAGGTGCTTCATAGGCGCTATGAATAGTCCGCTCGAGAACCCCCTCGCGATATCCTAGACTCATACTGAAACCAGTAGTCGAAGTATAAGGTGACATTAAACTATCTTGATACCCATTTCCCCAGTTACACAGACAATCATGCTTATTTGGGAGCCAGTGCATCGTCCACCGAGCAGACAGCTTTGCATCAAGACTGATACCCTCCGTAGTTTGTATAACATATCCAGTCATACTAGAGGCAATCAGGCAGAGTCCTCACCTTGAATGCTACTCACTCCTGCAGATAGCATGTCTGTAACGGCCTCTGCAACCTGGTCTGTTCTCTGCGTTCCAGTATGCCGAGGAGCACATGTCCTATTCTGATACACTATGATATACTAGAATAGCTTCAGCCACTGCAATTTGAGACTTTCTCGGGTCTTATCTGGCCACGATGGCGTCAAAGCAGGATCACAACCAGTTCTGGTCCAATCGTCCAGGCTATGCTAGACCACATGATTCAGCACGAATGCCACTAAGATATGCAAAAGAGAAATTCCCTCGCTCCAAGCTGGAGCCCCCAAATTGCTGCAGAAAGTCATTATGAACTAGCTCAGCACGATCAAAAAAAGAGAAATTAATGGGGATCCATAACATTGTCAGGTCCCGGGTATCGTCCTAACATTCCAGAAAAACCAAATATTCCAGAAAAAGGAAAAACTCCGCTGTGGATCCCAAGCACCAAAACAAAAAAGAAAAAGAAAGAAGGATAGGGAAACCAAGATAGTCAAGCGGTGATCCGACATCTAGCCCTGCCGGCTCACCTCTGCGGCCTGGGTCATCCATCTCGACCTGCAGGGTCAAGGTCGAAACAGTTGTCAGACAGGCTCATCCATCAAAGGAAGCTTAGCTCGTCCTCACTCTCATCATCCTGGGAGCAAGGTATGACTCTCAAGCGTGAAACAGCACTTATACGACAGCTTGAGCGCCGCTTAGGATTCGCTGGCTTTGAAATGATGGGGAGGCGCGACTGTCGAGGCGGAAGATTGCAAGTTCCGAGTGCATGATCGGTGGCCTGGTCAATCGGTTCATTCAGTGAGGAAGAAATCTTCCTATTGATGATAACAACCTCCAACTTGGGAGAAGGATTCGCCGACTTCAATTCCCCGACGACTGGCCGGTTCAGGACGTTCTTAGCTTGCAGTAATTCCCCGAACACGCCCCGCGCGCTCCTGGTACGGGCGGCTACTGGGACACAGTGTGCTTCAGCTGACGAGCAACGTAGTGACGTTAAACAAGACGGTTGGTTTTTTGCTCTGCCAGTCTGATCTTGTGCTTCATCCGCGTAGATCTCCACAGTTCGTGATCGCAGCTTCTTGATGGGCCGTGGGACAAACTCGTCGGCTGAATATGTCCTCTTGGCCGGAAGAGATGGAACCGACGATGTGACACTCGAAGCACTGCGCTCAGAAGCGGCAGAGACAACTGACTCACTGCTATCCGAGCAGGAAATGATTGAAAATCTCTCTGCTTCTGAAACCACCGGTCTTCGGTTCCAACTTGTTTGTCCAGCTTTGGGCTTGGGCGTGCTTGCGATCCATTCCCCAATACTTTCCTCCCATCGATAGAGTCCTGTACGGTCCGTTCGTTCTTCAGGTTCGTCCGAGAAGTCCGCATTGACGCTTTGCGCGTGCTGCGCCGTAACAACGCTCTCCTGGATCTGAACGGCCCAAACATGGTCATCCGGATCCAAGGTCTTCTCTGCAAGCGCCATTGCCGTCTCCGCTGCCACTTTTCCAAGAAAATACGATAACCCGCGGACATCTGCCTGCCGAGCGAGCTGTGAGATCTTAGTACGAACCGCCCGAGACGTTCGGGTCTGCTCGCGCAAGTCACCTTGCCCGCAATATCGAGACACTCTTTGAACGAGGTCCGAAAGTTCTTTGAGCATATCTTGCTGCAGGGCTAGTGACTCAAAGAAGGAGTCGATGCGCTGCTTGGAAACGGCATCACATCGGGGCCTGATCTTAGAGGGCGTTTCTTCGCCAATTTGAAGCATGCAGTTGCCCAGCAAGAGATATCCGCGGCGCAAAGATTGGTAGGATGGCGCATCACCATTGTCTTGTCGATGCCATAATCCAATATCCCTCTCCATTATCAACGCTAGGCAATTGATTGTATGCCTGGCTTTGATCCCAACAAGTCTTTCAGGTGCATCTGAAGCATTTGATCGTGCGATGTGCATACCGCAGAGCGCGGTAACAAGGCTGGAGACAAGATTGCTCAGTGCATCTTGGACTGGTATCGGACACGGCGTCGGATCATTCGCCGGCAGACTCGTCATGACTGACGCACGAGTGCCCTTTAAGCGCAGTACTTGCCTTTGATGCAGGTCCTTTTCAAGCAAAGCTGTTCCTTCCGTGGATTGATCAATGCCCCCAGCTGATAGAAGAATGGCTTCGATAAGATGCGTTGCTGCAGCCGAGTCGCTATCTCCAGCTGACACTGATCTGACCGCTTCATCCACACACTTCTTCCACCACGTAGTCACCATCCATTCTGGCGGCACCACTCTTCGCAGAAGGAGCTTCGCCAGCTCGTTGTACACAAAAGCCCGCCCGCTGCACCGGGAGTAATAGGTCCGTAACATATATACAGGGTCGTCACAATGAGCTGACGGCCTTTGTGGATCAAATGCAAGTGGATAATGGTATGCGTTGATAGTTGACAAACAACTTGACATTAACATTTCAAAAGCATCAGCTTCGCCATGCCGCATGCATTCGTCCATAAGTCGGCAAGCCGCCAATTTCGTAAGCCATCCGTTCTCAATCATCTGTACAACCAAGTGAATGCCTTGCGCGCGCACGGCTTCACGAAGAGGCTCCCAGCCATTGCCATTCGGCGCGTAGTAAGCTTCTAATTCCGTAAAATATGCATCGCACATGTCCACCTCGCAGTCCTTGTCGTTCTCGTCCTGGAATCTCTGCTCATCCGCGATAAACTCTGGAAGGCGCCGCGCGATCATTGATACCAAAGAGCGAGCTCCCGGGCCTCGCTGCTGCGAACCTGGCGCAATGGTCCGGGTATTATGCAAAAACTTCAAAAAGATACGATCCAACAAGTGTGCAATATCCACAAGTCCTGCATCACCCGACAAGTCGAGGACCTCTTTCCAAGAACCCTGGTAAGCCGGAAAACTGCTATTTTTAGTTCGCGTCGTCTTTCGCGGACCAGTAGCCCCAACATGATTCTCAGAAGTCGTCGTAGGCAAGACCACACTAAATAGGCGTTTCTGAATAGATGATCCCTCGCACGTCTGTCGCACCTTGCCAGTGATCAAAGGCGTCGCAATGTCGACCGCGCCAGGCAGGGTCCGCTGCAACTCCGGACTGCGGATCAATAGCCTACTGCGCCGTCGTTCACCATTCCTACGCCCTCGACTCGAATAATTGTGTCGTATGCGACGCTTTTCCCGCTTTCCAGGTACCCAGGCCGGATCGTCCGGTTCTTCGTCTGAGAATTGGCAGCTCCCTTCGGTACTGCAGACCGTCCGGGGCTTCGCCTGCTCGGTGTCGGCGTTCTCTGACCGTTCCTTCCATTTCGATTGCGCTATCGAAGAGAGAATTTCATGGTGCTTTTCTAATCGATGGTAGATGGACGTCAACGGGCGCAACATGCGATTTGCCCATTTCGCGGTCGGTCGGACGTCCTCCATAGTGACATGGACGATACGAGCACGAGAAATCGAGCACACTACACACTGCGCCAAATGAGATTTATTCGTCGGTCGGAGTTCCTGTCAAAAATGTGGACTTACCAGGACTGCTTCACTATGCTTCAGCGGTCATCCATCTTTCGACCAGCTTCCTGCAGGAATAAAACCGCTGTTCCGGGGCTCTGAAGACCGAGGTAAAATAGGTTATAAAATGCTGCAAATAGAATGCAAACAAAGCTTTTCAAGGTAAAAACTACGGCAATAAAATGCCATAAGATATAGTGACCATGAGGAAGAAAGACAACGAAAGTCGACCGGGTAGATCATTGACAAGAGATGTAAACATTGGATCCGAGCTGGGATTCCAAATAAGGTAAAGCGCGCACAACTTGCAAAACAACCTATTTACCACTTGGGTTTAGCGCAGAAGTAAATGACTTTAGCCTGAGTACTCCAGAGTAAATGCTTAACATCAAGGTCAGAAACTACTGTCTGTACAAGAGCAAAGCGAGGGGGCTTTCAAACGTAGATACTACAGGGACAGAAGATCAAGGAAACATTCTTCTCATGGAGTGCATAGCTTCATTAGCTGCATGTCTAGGTAGCCGCCAGTCATACATATATATAGTACAAGGACATAAGTATGGAATGCAAATCCCCCAACCTGATATGCACTGTTTGCGGAATCACAAGAACAAGATGGAAGGTGAAAAGTGCCCAGTGCCAATAGGCGAAAGAGTAGAGAGATTCATACAATCAAAAGACAGATATCCGCTCATTCAAAAGACCAACCCTTTTAAGACCGACATTCAGATAGAAAAATATGTTGATGTTAACACATACATGGTCAAAGAGTAGAATCCAGAAACTTTTTCATGTTCTAGGGTAGAAGGAACAAAGAGGACGACTCAGATTCAAGCGGACGACTTCTTGGAGCCCCGCAGCTTGGGGTTGCTTGCCGCAGCACGCTTCTTCTGCTTGGAGCGCGAAGAGGTAGCGTCACCTCCCTCAATGAACTTGAGCAACTCATCAATGCTGCGCGAGTCCATAGAAGCATTGGCAGCACCCTTGGCGCCCGAAGCCTCGGGAGCTGTTTGGCCAACCTGGGGTTGGACCTTGGTGCCAAGGGTGGTCACGCGAGGGTTCATGTTGATGCGGCGAAGGCGGCGAGCCTGGATGTCCTTGGCGTGTTTGGCGATGGAAACAGCGTTCTGGGTGAGCTGCTCGAGCCAAGTCTCGGCTTCCTTGGTGTTGCGATCGTTGGGTCCAAGCTGGTTCAGGAAGATGTTGTAGGCATCCCGCATCTTGCCAACAGCACCCTTCGAGTCCTGGTCAAGAGCCAGAGCCTGTGCCAACTGGAACAGAATGGTAGCAGTGTTGATGGACTGCTTGCCAAAGAGCGACTCGCATACGGCCAGGGAAGCCTCGAACCACTTCCGGGAATCAGAGTACTGCTTGAGGTGCTGCAGCATCACGGCGGCGTTGTTCATGGTGGTAATGGAGTCAGGGTGGTTGGATCCGTAGATAATCTTCCACAGATCCATGGCGTGCTTGATATAAACAAGGGCAGTCTTGGTGTTTCCGGAAGCGTGCTCGAAAAGACTGAGGTTGAGGTAGGCCAGAATGGTGTCGGCAGAGTCAACACCCAAAGTGCGCTCCGTCACGATAACGGCCTTACGAGCCAGCTCGACAGCCGCTTCCTTCTCGTCCGTCTGGTAGTAAAGCATGGACAATTGGTGGTACAGCTTGGCAACTTCAGGGTGAAGGATACCGTAGATCTGCTCATGTAGAGACAGAGATTCCAGGATGAGCTCCTGGCCAAGCTGCTTCTGGTTCTGCATCAAAGAGATACGTCCTGCCTCCAATGCCTCCTCGGCAAGGGAGCTCCGAGGGGAGGCGTCCTTGACCAATGGGACCACGTTGACGATATCATCCGGCACAATCGAAACAACAGACTTCTCCTCAACGACAGCACGGCTAGGGGACTTGGAGTCACCACCCTTCTTCTTTTTCTTCTTGCCCTCGTCGTGCGAAGCACCGTTGACGCCGTTGGCGACAGGAACCTTAGCTGGAAGCTGAGCCTTGGTGAAGGCGTAGTCACGAGCACCCAGCTGGAGACCCAGCTTGATGGCAATGTCACGGAGAAGCTGGAAGTGTCTCAGGGAAGCGAACCACTCTGTCTCCAAAGTGTAACGGTATCTCACGGTAACCTGCTTCTCAACCTCGGCCCGCAGAGTCTCGGGCGTGACCTTCTCGAACGAGAAGTCACCCTCGGGATAGATCTCGCGGAGGGAAGCATCAATCTCCGCGCTAGGGTTCGGGTTCAAGTCAGCACCCAAGAGGCAGTTCAGCAGATGGGCGACGCAGGACGCGACAAAAGGCGCAGGCACATTGCGCAGATACCGGTTGGCGATGTGCTTGAAGGCACGGGCAATCATCTCCTGAACCAACAAAGTGGTCAGAGCATCCAGGCGAGAGCCCTTCTCCTTGGAGAGCTGAGCCAGCTTGCCGAGATAGCGGATGTTAATACCACGCTTGTGCAAGAGTTGGCTGAGGGATTGTCCATCCATGGGGAAGCCAACGTCACCATCGTGCAAGTCCTGAATCAGCTCGGGAATGACCTTGGAACGCAGGAACTCGCAAGCATCGCGAACCTCCTTTTCGTCCTCAGCCCATTGCTCCTTCTCCTCCTCGGTCTGGGGGACTTGGCCGCTGCAGACATCGGGGTTGAGCGCGAGCTGGAATCCGGAGATATCCACACGCTCTTGATCAAGAGCCTCTTCAGCTTTCTCCTCGGATTCCTGCTCCTTCGGTTCGGTGGCCTCGGAGGACTGCTCCTTGTTGGCAGCTTCCTCTTGGGCCTTGGCGGCACGACGGCGCTCAACTTCAGCCTTGACATACTGGCTCATCTTCGACCTCCAGTACGCTTCAACCAGCTCCAATCGGAGGACTGACATGCGGTGAGGGTAGTCCTCGCTGCCGGGTTCTTCCTGCCACATAACATCAAGAGGAGTCACACGGTAGAGATCAAGGACATATTTGCGGCCATCGGTGCCCAAAAGGCCCTTGGTTTCGACGCTGCCTTCAAGCTCGTGGCGTTTGCCTTCCTTGTCCCATACAGGGTGCTTCTTGATGCGGAGCGCCTTGGACATCTTCTCAAAGACGGAGACGAAGTCGGGATGTGTCGCGACGACGTCTTTGCCCTCGACACCACCGTAATCAATCTGGTGCTCACCGGGCTCCCGCTGCTTGAAGATACCAGGCACAATGCTCTGGCCGACGATACGCTTGCCGAGGTAGTCAACGACAACAGTTCCTGGCGTGAAAAGGCCGTTGATGTCAAGCTGGTTGACTGCCTTAATTCCCAAGACGTCCTTGCCAACGGCCACGCGGGCGGCTTCGTCTCCGCCCTCTGACACGAAGGTTCCCACTCCGTCAGCGCCAAAAGAGTAGAAGATATTGTTGTACACGAAGATCTGAGCATCGCGATCCTCAGTGGGGTTCAGAGGAGCGACCTCGCCCCTAGCCACAAGCACGGCACCGCGAGCGGCAGCCTCGTTGTAATCAGCGAACAGCTTCGAGGTCAGGCGCTCCCGGAATACTCGGTCCTGAACGGTCTCACGGGGCAGCTCCCGAGTAGTCTGGAACTCCTCGTTCCAGTCGCGTAGCGTCTCGGCGTTGTCCACACCGGAAACTAGATAACTTTCCTGAGAGCGAGTAATGTCGGCCTGGTGGGAGTTGGGATTGGAAGAAGGAGGGGTAACGAGCCATGGGCTGTTAGGAATAGCATTCTGGAAAGGGAAGGTAGTCAGGAGGTCCTTCTTGTTGTTGGACTCCTGGAGAGCTTCAAAAGCAGAATTGAAGGAGGGCGACAGCTTTGAGATCAGGGTGAGCAGGGAGTGTGCGCTGACTTTCTTGGGGGTGGTTCTGGGGAGAGGATCAAACTTGTGATTCGAGCACTTGTTGACATAGAAGCCAGAAACATGAGAGGTAATCTGGAACTGCTCGCCCTCGTTGGTGGTAACTTGAAGGTAGAGCAGGTGACCCTTCTGCCGAAGGTGGTAAGGAGGAGGGTTCCATGCTGATAGTGAGATCGACTTCACAGTCTTGGGGAGAGGGGCCTCGGCTCTGGGGAGGATGGTCTCCAGAGAGGGAGAAGCGGTGATGTCGTACTTGGACAGAGAGTGCTCCTTCACATCATCGGCAGCGGCCTCGGCGGTAACAGCATCGTGCAGCGACAGACCGGCGTTGAGACCGTGCAGATTGTCGGAACGGTCACCTGCAGCACCAACCAAGTCCCTAATTCTGACCATATGCATCCGAGCTTCCTTTTCCGTGTAAGGATCCTCCACGAGGACAATCTCAGAATCGGCCTTGAGGCCTTCGACCTCAGACAATTCAACGAAGTCATTAATACGCTTGCCGTTAAATTCGAGGTGGAAGCAAGTGTACTGGAAGGTGCCGGGCAACTCGACGATCGATTGGCGGACATCCTGAACCTGCTCTTGGCTTGAGACCTGAAGACGGTAAAAGAAAATGAGTTAGGACGATCATTCGTGATCTAGTGTGCTTCTATGTTATCACCCACCATAACCTGGATCTTATAAGGCTCATGCGGAAGCTTGACGGAGATCTGGAAAAGGCCTACCACGCTTGACGTTAGCGATGACAATACCAGTGCGGAGAACCATTCATCCCGGGTATCGCGGATACGACATACCACCGCTGCTCTCTTCTTCCTGCTGTTCTTCAACCTGATCACCATTGGTAGGCTGCTCGACTGGCTGGGCTTCAGGAGTCTCTGTGATAAGAACGAATCCGTTAGTTTCGTCACTAGAGTAGGCGAATCGAGGCTGCGAAACTGAGCGGTTGAGAAATCCGGAGAATGTCGAGACCAACCTTTCGAGTGCTCCATATCGCCATTGGTTTGCGCCATTGCGATAGAAGGAAAGATGATTGGAATAGGGGTTATTTAGAGGACGAAGTGGTTGCTGAAGCTGTCGCACGACAGCTTGCCTCGAGCTCCGAACGGGGAAAGAAAAGCGGGAAACCGGACGAAGGGTTTTCTTTTTTTTTCTCCGGGGGTTAAATGGGAAAAGAAGAAGAAATATAGATATGATACAAAGGGCAATTGAATCCAAATGAAACAAACCCCGTACCCCAGACAAAACCGAAAATAAAAAGACCCAGGTAAGAATAGGGCAACTGCAGTGAGGCAAGTAAATATCACCAGGATAGATGGGAGGAGTTGAAGCTGGAGAAAGCATGGGGAAGAAGAGAAAATTTCGTGGACACGGAATACCCTCGGAAGTGCTCGGGCTTGACGGACGACGGAGCATCTACACCCACCAAGACTTCTCCACACTGTCCAAGAACTGCAAGAGTCGAGTATCTAGAAGTCTCATTCTCTCCGGAGATGACGATGTATGCATGATGATTAGAGTGATAGTAGCAACTTTTGACTACACATTTGTGCGTATTTCAAGGACAAATTCGGGATTCTAAGCTTGGAGATGTCTAGGACATTACGGAGTACTACTGTATTGCAGCTCTATAGTTCTGAAAATATTCGGCCTATTCTTCCATGATTCATTTGTCTGTGCATTTATACTTGCAGATGTAGATTCCGATGGTATATATTCTTTTCGAGTCGCTTGAGGACCTAATTAAGTTGTAGGGATCCTGATATAGCGTCCACGGAGGACAAGGTATATAAATTTCTCCAGCGGCTACACACAAATCACGACAGTACCTAATCTACGTATACTCGTTCATGATCGGTGTCTGATACATTCTTTTAAGAATTGACTCAGAATATCAATGCTCTGCATCAACACTAGCCACAACTTGATCAAACATCGTTAGCAAACTGGTCTACCCGCAGTGCCGGATGCATCGCCAAGGCGTGGATCTGCTGGTCTGCATCCGATCGCAGAGGCGCACCAGCGTCCAACAGAGAAAACGACAGACCACGGACGACAGCCCAGTCTACACCGACCGACTCTCTCTTTCTTTGGAAGTATCTGTTTATGTTTTAGATGGCCTTTTGCTGCTGGCTTGATTAAAGCTCAGCTCACACTCCTTTGAATTTTCTCTCTTTTCGTATTCATACGTTCTTTTTCTTCCCTCTTCCTATACAAACTTTTAGTGTTTTCCCCTATTAGTTGTTCTGATACTTCAGAATCTGCTACGCCATCTCGCTGACATTGCAGCTGACGGTAAATGTTCGCTTCATCGTTCTGTAGAGGTCCCCGTCTTGAATTCGATCATTATTTTTGTTTTTGTTCGAATGCGCTGTGCGTGAGAGATACTCTCTGAAGATGTTGTGGAATCGAAGCGTTCAACGATCGTTGAGTGCTGCGGCCCGCATGGGCCTGCACCGGCCGGTGAAAGTTCATCAATCGGTCCCCTGTCTCGCTGCAAGGTACTTTTCGCGGACACCTGGGTTGTCTGCGACGAATCCATTGGAGCAAGATAGCGGTGACGATGACCGGGGTCGAGGTCAAGACTCTGATCCCACCTTCAAATCCACCATCCTACGGATGCTGGAGACGGCAGCAACCACGTTCGCTTCCATTGCCGTGCTAGGGTGCGTCTGTCTTGACTTTAGGTAGGGTTGCACGTAATTTCACTAACCAAAGACTATAGCATAGCGGGGTACTCCTACCACCAGTATTACAAGTATCTAATCTTGCAGAAGATGGACAACGCTTTCAGTCCTGGTGATCCGGCACTCGAGGTTGCAGGTGTGGAATATGGAAAGCATCATTACCATCACGACGAGCACTGGGTTGTCCGCGATGAGCAGGAGAAACTCAACAGGATCATGCAGGGAAAATCCGGTGGGCACTACTATCTCATCATTGGCGAGAAGGGTACCGGAAAGACCTCCATGCTCCTTGAGGCGATGCGAAAGACCAATGGAGACGGCGTCGCCATGTTTGAAGCGCACGGTGACCTCGAGATCTTCCGAATCAGGCTCGGGAAGGCCCTGGATTTTGAGTTTCATGAAGAGTATGTGCCTGCTGCAAACCCTACGTTCATGAGAGCAATCACTTACAGGATTTCTGCAGTTATATCGGAAGCCTGTTCAGCATCAGAGGCCCGCGAGACACCACTGCTCTGCTTGACATTGAGAGAGCGTTCAACAAGCTGGAGAAGGTGGCCCTTGCGCGAAGACGTAAGGGAGCAGCTCCTCTGGTCTTGGTAGTGAATAGCACCCACCTGGTTCGAGATGACCATGATGGCCAAGATCTGTTGGAAATGATTCAACAGAGGGCTGAGCAATGGGCGGCCAGCAGCTTGGTGACCACCGGTATGCTTCCAGATATACTGCCCTTGCGAACTAAGCTGACATCATGAACGTGAACAGTGTTCAACAGCGATGACTATTGGGTATATGAACGATTGAAGCGATACGCGACCAGAATGGAAGTCATCCCAGTCTGCGATCTTCCGAAAAGCCAGGCAATGGCGGCGCTCAAGAGATATCGTAAGCAGTACTTTGGCGAGGACCTATCAGATCAATCCCTTGAGACCATTTACGATAAAGTCGGCGGGCGACTGTCGTTTTTGAACCGCGTCGCCAAGGCTAGGGATTACATGAAACTCTGTGACAGCATTTGCGAAGCGGAAAAGACATGGTTTCTCAACAAGTGCTGGATCCTCGGTGAAGACATGGACGACGATGTTATGGATCAGCAGAAATATGCGGTACGTCTACAATTCAAAAATAGCAGATCCGCCTTTCTTGGCTGACACGAAAACAGTCTGCCGCAATGGTGCTAGCCAAAGCACTCGTGGACAAAGAAAAGGAGATGGAACAGATTTATGACCCCGACAAGGGTCATATACTACCAGAAGTCCCGCTCCATGTGGCTCGCCAGATCATGACCAGAGCCGACTTCATCCAGAGCTACGATCATGAGAATATCTTTACCATTGACTCGCGCGGTATGGTCCGAGCTGATTCTGTCCCTATGCAGAACGCATTCCGGGAAATCTGCTCATGGCCAAACTTCGAGGAGCATCTGGAAGCGACCCTCAAACGGATTGGAGACATTGAGAGCTTGGGACGAACCCGCGAACTTACCCTCAAGGATCTCTGGGACAAGGGTAAGTACCAGATTACCATGCGGGATCCCAAGGGCCGCGAAAGCGGTACTGTTGAGTTCTCAGTCAAGGAACGAGATGATGAGGATGATGCTTGAAGATGATACCATGGTGAATGTGTGTGTGTATATTTATTGCTGCGTGATATATACTCCTTTCTGTATGATTAATTATGTCTATGTATATTTACTCGATGACAAGAAGCAGACGTGTCCGATAGTCGTCTTTTCCATGCCTATGTAACTATTCGTAAGCCTTGATGACACCATTGCGCGGTGACATCATCACATGCTCACCGCTCAGCAGCAAAATATCCCAGTTTCCTCCTGCACGTCGCACCCCTCGCATTAAGTATTCCCCTCAGCGTTGAACATTTACTTTCAATCGCAGAAGATTAGTGACAGTATTTGCAAGTCACCTTGTTGCTCAAAGCTCGGCTGTTCCCGAAAGGAAAAAATTATGGCTCCGCGCAGGAGAAGCTCCGTGGTCAAGACCACGCACGTTGCCCATTCGACGATTGACGCGGCGAGAGCAGCGAGCAAAACTGAAGAATCACAATTGCGCCGGGTCCCCTCTCCGGTGCGATTTCTGTTGGTTGTCTTCAACAGCTTGCTGCTGAGCTCCGTTCTCTTTACCATGACATCCAGTGTCACACTGGGGGAGTTGGGTCGTGTGAGCAAGCACCTGGAGGCATGGTGGGAGGTGGGCGGGTTGATGTTATGGAAGGCCGTTGAGGTGGGATTGGCTTGGGTTCTTGGATTTGACGGTGAGCTTCCCCTGCGTCGGTCGCGATGCTTTTGTAGATTTAAGCGCTGATGGTTTTGCGACTGCAGGCCGTGACGTCTTGTCGTTCACTTTCCTCACTCATCTGCCGACCTACTCTCTATTGTGGTCCTTTTACGGCATCCGACCAACCACCATTCTTGCGTCATATGGCATCACTCTAATTTCCACGGCGATTCCCTTCATTCTTCTCCGCCGCCCCTCCTCCGTCCACAATCTCCAACAAGCCGCGTCGGACGCAGTTCCCAACCGCACTATTCTGCAAGATCGTCCAACGGCCCTCTACACGTCCATCGCAGCAACAGCCATCTACGCCGTCGCGCTGTACTTGAGCTATGCGACCTGGCTCCCAGCTTATCTGGTCGTGCATTTCGAGAATATCCCCGATATCAGACTCGCTAACGCCGGCCCCGCCGGTCTCCCGATTCTATTTCTCACCCTCCTTCCCGCCGGCTGGGCCGCTCGGGATTTCCTTTTCGTCAGCTCGACCGGTGCCTCCGGCTCCGACGCCAGCGTGAAGCTGAAATCTGCAAACGAAGGCGAGTACCTTGTATGCGGGATTTACCGCAAAACGTGGGGAACATTGTCCGCTAAGACAAGGGTCCTGGTTTTGCGCACAGCGCTTCTGGCTAGCATGATGGTGCTCAACACCGTTTTTCAGGTCGCGGGGACGGTACGGGGGGTCGATGTCCCTGGCGCCACGATGTGGGGTGCCATCTGGGGGGTTGCGACAGTCGCTGTTGGAGGAGTATTCGGTTGGATTGAGGCCGTTGATGGTGTATGATCGGTGGGGTGGGATGAATAGATGCCTGTTAGAGGACGGAGTTGAGTCTTGACTTTCTTTTGTCATGCTATTCCATTCGATTTTCTGGCGGTCAACTCATGTATCACTTTGTCGTGCTAGGTGTTAGGTTGGTGAATGTGTGATGACTATGAGTGCTTTCGTATCTCTGAGCGTGTTGTGCTTTGATGGACTGGGCTTGTTTCAGTTCGGTTATTTTCTACTGGATCTCGTCGCTAGCTCGAATTTATGGGACTTTTGTCCAATTATGTCTATCATTACTCGTGAGATCTATTCCAGGACCGATAAATCGCACACAAACGTTATCCAGAGGGAAAACTACCGAAGCTCTGTCGCAGGCAACCCATCCGCAGAGTAAATCTCCCGATGAAACTCCATACTCTTGCCCGTGGGCATCATCCAGCCGGGATGGAAGACATTAAAGACCACAACAGCAGCAACCATCATCGCCCCGTCAAGAGCAATAAAATACCGCTCCGTGGTAATCAGATACCCACTCCAGCCCTCGGACAGCTCGATGGTCCGGTAGATGCTCCGCACATAGATACACACGACGGAGAAGATCATAGCGCCGAACAGCGGCACGATGGACCCGGTCATGGACTGCAGGAGGCGGCGGCGGAGAGCGCGCCGGACAAAGTCCGCGGCGAGGACGACGAAGACGGTGATGGAGGCCATTTGGAAGACGATGCCCGCGACCATGATGTGCGTGCCGGGCGCCGTGTCGCCATTGACATCGCTGGTGGCGGCCGAGGCCATCCCGCCGCCGATGGCTTGCACGACGAGCGAGATGACGTCGCAGGTGACGAAGATCCAAAGGTAGAGGCTTGGGCTGATGATGGAGGATTCGCGGCCGAGCAGGGTGATGAAGCGGCCGAGGAGGACGTAGATGCCTGCTGTGAAGAAGGTGGGTGCTGTCTTTCGTCAGTATGGTTCTGGTGATGGAGTAGGGTCTACTTACCGATAATCAAAGTGGATATCTGCATCAAAAAGGCAGTCATGTTATAGGGACATTGCGCCGACCATGTGCGCGCAGCCCAGCCCAGGACTTCGGCTGTTGGAATTGAACATGTCAGCTCTTGTTGTGTCTGTTTCCTGACAAGAATCACCTACTCAAACAGCCGATGCTAAAGACACAGCACCACCAAGTTCGCTTCCAGGCAAATTGCACAGTGTGAAGGATCATTGAGAGGCCGAAGAGCGTGCAAAAGACAATTCCGGCGGCCAGAGAAGGCTGGTATCCGTACGCGGTGTTGACTCCATCGATCAGAGGATGGCAACTGTTCCTCAACTGCTGCCTGAGCTCCGCTGTTACTTGCGGCATTGTGAAGATCTTTGGGTAGGACGCTTGTGATCGCAAGAGCAAAGGGAGAGAGAAAAGGAAAGAGAGGAGGGTAGCTCCAGATGAGATCTTATCAATGAGAAGGAGTGACACCCGTTTCACACGGTAGGACTGTGTAATATTTTAGTTCTATCAAGGTAGAACAAGTAAGAATCCAAAACGCAAAAAGAGTGGCTGAGCTACACGGTGTACGCCCTGCTGATATCCAGCCCTCTCACAGTCCACAAACGAAAGCAACCCAGAAACCCAGAAAAAAAAAGAAAAGAAAGAAAAGCTTCAAAAAGCAGGATCAAAGAGCCATGGAACAAGCCCAAGATAGCCTCAGGCCTACATATCTTTTCCCCCCTGTCATCAAATTTGAGGCACCCATACTGACGTCCCGGTTAGAGAACAGTCGCAGATCGGATTCTCGGATAGATAGATCTCAAGAATTCGACTGCGTTAGGCGCTTCATGATTGTTTGATAATCGATGGAGACAGGCGGGGGGCAACCGCCGGCAAAGGAGCAATCTGATTCGATTTCATGGTCAGGCCAGGCACCCTCTGTCCAACTGTCCGACTGTTTCCATGATTCAATCGGCCCGCTTCGCTTGGACGAGCATTGAACCTATCCATCGGCAGATGTTCACAGCCTTCAACGCTCCATGTCGGCATCCGTGGACCCGCTTGGCCAGCAATGAGTGAGTCAAGCGAAGTCCGGCTTCTCGCAAGCTCCACTCAATCCGGTTTAGCGGTTGGGCTGGAATTGCTCCGAGATCCCGACCATTGGGGATGGATGTGACGTTGGTGGGCTGGGAACTGGCAGCTATTTGATCGTCTCTAGCGGCATCTGTTTGACTCAATTTCTGAGACTCGGGTGAGATGTCCATGGCATCAGTAGGAAAGTTTGCTCCAATGACATAAGGCCGCGGCGCGCCACGATCACGTTTCAACGGCTGTGGCAGGGGGCGCGGAGCAACCTGGATCTCAAGCTGACCAGCCAATACGAGCTCTTAACGGCGCGATATCATGTCCGAATCCGACGGAACTGATACATCTCATGTAAAAGCATACAAGTACTCCTTATCTAACCAAGCACTGTGGTAATGAGGTCTGCTGGTGCACGATGCGACACCAGTCGGTACTAGTCCTGGGGCCTTTCATTGGCCTGAGGCCGAGAGGCTTGCGACGGTCTATGGAGTCCTTAGGCAACAACATACACAACCAGGCGTCATGCAAAGCCAGATTACAATCTTAATGACAGATTGATGTACTACAACACAAATGTTTGTCTCTTGGTCTATGGATCACTAGAATCTCAATTCATGCACATTCACTCCACCTTTTCAATCAAACGTCGGCATCTCATACATGTCATCGGGATCTGAGCATGGTTAGACTTCAGCCATGGCAATGGTTCAAGTACAGGTAAACTTACCCTTGCGATTCTCGATGATGTATTTCTTCGTCTCCGCAATGTTGTGGTTCAGCTCCGTGTAGAGCTCTTGTTGCCTGACTCGAACACTCTCGTTCCTCCTCGCCGCTCCCCGAAGGGCAGCCTGTGCCACATGGAAGCGTGACGTCTTGTTCACAATCATCATATCGAACGGTGTCGTGGTGCTTCCCTCTTCCATGTATCCATTGATGGTGACTCGCTCCAGGCGGGGCCGTCCGAATAGCAGTCCCTGCAGTTCTGTCGCATACCCGTGATAGTTGAAGTGGATGGGTTTGTCATATGTAAACAGATTGTCGAATGCCTCCGTTGTGAGAGCATGCGGGTGAGCGCCTTCATTTTCGAGGATCATCAGGTCTGTCACATTAATGACGCGGACACGCAGCTCGGGACAACGCTTGCGCAGAATGGCCGCCGCACTAATGACTTCAAACATCACCTCGACGCCAATTCCGACAAGTACTACATCCGGATCCAGACCGTTGTCGGTGCTGCAGAATCTCCATATGGATGCGCCGGCTCTGCAGTGGCTCTCTGCCTCTTCGGGTGTCAGATATACCGGAGTTGGCTGCTTCGAACCAACCATGAGATTAATGTAATTCTTTGATTTCAGGCAGTGGTGAAGAGTCGTCAGGAAAGTATTTGCGTCCGGCGGCAAATAAACCCGAGCAGCGGTGGGCTTTAGCTTCAGCACTGCGCCGATGAACGACGGGTTCTGGTGCGAGAAACCATTATGCTCCTGCCTCGTCCATGTGCTCGTCTCGATATAGTTGATACTAGCTACATCGCGGTGCCACATTGTTTCTAGAGCCTAGAAGTCTCTGTCAGTATCCATGTGAGACCGGGGGCAAAACAGAGAGCGCAATACCATCTTGATGAACTTGGCGTATTGCACCATCATGGTGTGGATAATTCCCAGGAAGCTCTCATAAGAGGGGAAAATACCCGTGCGGCCAGTCAAAGTGTAGCCTTGGAGGAAACCCTGGCACATGTGCTCGCTCAGCACTTCAATAACACGACCTCCTCGAGCATTTGAGAACTGATCCCATTGGAAGTTCCTTCCTGTGCGATCCAGTGCCGCGCTCAATTTGTTGCTCTCGAGTTCATCGGGTGAGAACAGTCGCACGCTATGAGGATTAAGCTGGAAAACCTCGTCGATGAGCTTCCCGGTTACCTTCATTGCACTTTCTTGACTGCCTTTGTCAACAGCAAACTTTCTCCAATCCGGCAAGTTTGGTGGCACATAAGCTTTGTATGCCTCCACGCGTTGACCAAGTTTCTTCGAATCCTCAGAGGGAATTACAGATTTGATCTCGTCGATAATATCTCCGTTTTCCTTGAAAAGCTCATTGGGGCCGTACGACGACAGCCAGTCCTCGAGGGCCTGCAACTCCTCCTTGTCCTCCTTCGCTTTGGGAAGAGGAACCTGGTGCGAATGGAACGACCCCTCGATGAACTGACAGTGCAGTTTCTTTGGTCCCGACCATCCCTATCAGTGACAAGGACAAACGTTAGCCAGACCGGAGCTCTTTGGTAGTCACCATTTACGTTGCGGGCGTACCTTTGGAGTGCGCAAGATCAGTAGCGGCCATCTGGGCTTCAAAATTGGCTTGCCCGACCGTGCTGCTTGCTGGATTTTATGAATTTCGTCGACGGCCCAGGTCATGGAGCGGTGGAGATCGGTGTCAATGTCATTTAGATCTTGAACAATGCGGACCTGGTAGCCATAGCCAGTGAAGAGAGAGATCAACTCTCTATCGTCCATGCAGCCAAAAATTGTGCGCTCGCTAATCTTGAACCCATTCAGATGCAGGATAGGCAGCACGGCACCAGACTCAGCAGGGTCGATGTATTTAATGGCATGCCACGATCTACCCGCGTTATCAGCGCCAGAGCCAAATGGGAGTCACTTTTTCCTCGGAGACCTACGTTGCTGTGGGGCCCGATTCTGCCTCACCATCGCCCACTACGCAAGCGACGATTAGATCGGGATTGTCCATGACTGCGCCAAAGGATACCGCAAGGGCGTATCCCAGTTCGCCTCCTTCGTGTATGGCACCAGGCGTTTCAGCGTTGATATGACTGATGCAAGTCAGTTACATCCACCGCAGCATTTAGACAGTAAACTCCCACCTTGGCAATCCGGCTGTTGTACTGAATGTGGAGATGAGGTTACGGAGACCCTCGGCGTTCCGTGAGTAGTCAGGATAGAATTTCTCCAGTGAGCCCTCCAGCCAGAGAGAGGCTAGGATGGCTGGCGCGCCATGTCCTGGCCCTACGACATAGAGCATATCGAGGTCGCGCGTTTTGATGAGATAGTTCAAGTGTGAATATACCAAGATCAACCCGGGACATGTTCCCCAATGGCCTAAGGATAAAGTTAGCATGAGTCGGGTCTCTATCAGGTCAGTCGCAAGTTGGAGCAGGCAGCCAATCGTACCAAGCAATCTGGGCTTGATGTCATCGTGTGTTAGGTTTCTTTTCAACAGCACATTGTCCTGTAGAAAGATCATCGCTGAGAGACATTAGCAAGGATATGCAGGAGATGTATAAGCCGCTATCTCACCTGCGGCGATGTATGAAGCCGCTCGACGGAACTTAAATAAAGCATCGCAAGCAGGTTGCTCCAGACTTGTCAGGTCCAGTTTCACCTGCAGCTGTTCCACTACATCCGGGATATGGGAAGGCAACGCCTGGGGATTTGGTGTATCAATGACTTCTCCTGGCATTGTGAAGGTTTTTCTCAAAATCGAAGTGCTTTTAGAGTAGAGTTGTATATAATCAATACAATATCCTTGCCAAGTAATCGTGAGTTCGGTCCAGGCGGGTAACGACCAGACGGACGATCGACGATCTCAGGCCACAAGGAAAAGGAATCCGAATTGTCTTCTAGTTAATGAGTCTGGATCAGATAAATAGATGATGCCACTCTACACAGAGTGCCAAATGCATCGTTGAAGTACCGAAGCAGCCGGATGAAATACTGGCAAGCAACAACAAACTCCCAGCAGCACTACGTCACCATGAACCGACCCCTGACATCACCGGGTACAACAACAGCGGACAGAAGACGAACACAATGGCCAAACAGTGTTCATCTCTGGTGGTCCCATCATGGTGGAGAATCATCCGACCAGGGAAATGGCTCAGTATAATATTCCAGTCTAACCGTCAGCAATTATCCAAGTAACGCTTCGCTATTTGCATTATCTCGTTCCCCAACTTCCCCTCACTACCCTCCAACATGGCACCCAAGACCATCCTCTCCGTCAATGCCGGGTCCTCCTCCGTCAAGATCACTTTCTATACTCTCGAGCATCCTCCAAAAGTCATTGCAAACGCACAGATTTCCGGGATCACTGCTCCTCCGCTGAAACTGAAGTATACGCGGGGCTCAAAGGAGCACAAGGAGGAGGTGGCGGAGCGCCTGTCGACCCCTCAAGATGCATTCAAATTCCTCCTGCAACGCTGCTTCTCTGATGCGGAGTTATCAGAAGTCGCCAGTCCAGAGGATCTGGCATACATCTGCCATCGTGTCGTCCACGGGGGCGACTACAATGAGTCAGTGGTAATAACGAACGAGACTTACCACCGGCTACAAGAGCTCGAGGATCTAGCTCCTTTGTATGTGTGATCTATGAAAGGAATAGGCAAAGAGTGGCTAACGACTTCGGTCACCATCAGACACAATTATTCAGCCCTGGAAATCATTCGCACTTGCAAGCAGGAACTTCCCAATGTCAAAAGCGTCACATTCTTTGACTCTGCCTTCCACCAGACGATGCCTGAACACGTGAAGTCTTATCCTATCAACCAGGAGATTGCCAAGGCAAACGGACTTCGTAAGTATGGGTTTCATGGAATCAGTTATTCCTTCATCCTGCGGTCTGTCGCGGAATTTCTCAAGAAGCCGGTCGAGGAGACCAATATCATTGCGATGCATATCGGAAGTGGCGCCTCGATGTGTGCGATCAAGAATGGCAAATCAGTAGACACAACGTAAGGTTATGAACCTTGGCAGTGAAATCGTTGATACTGACAGGAATGTTCAGAATGGGTTTGACGCCCTTGGCTGGATTACCGGGGGCCACACGAAGTGGTAGTATCGACCCATCGTGAGTGCTTCACTTCACGTAGTTCAAAGCATCCACACTCATTGTTGTCAGTCTCGTTTTCCATTACACCAACGAAGCAGGAAATCTAAGCCCTGCGAGCACAAAAGAGATGCATATCAGCAAGGTGGGGTATTCGATTTCTCAGCCATCACAGACCAACCTTATGCTGATTGCTACCTAGGCCGAGGAGATCCTTAACAAGCAATCCGGATGGAAGGCGTTGACAGGAACAACCGACTTTTCCAAAATCGCAGTTGAGAACCCTCCATCCCACGCGCACAAGCTTGCTTTCGACATTGTCGTGGATCGCATCCTTGGGTTTGTAGGAAACTACTTCGTCAAATTGGACGGCCAAGTGGACGCGATTGTCTTTGCTGGCGGAATCGGCGAGAAGAGCGCTCTGCTGCGCAAAGCACTTGTCGAGAAGGCTCGGTGTCTAGGAGTGGCCGTGGATGCTGCAGCAAATGAGAAGGGGCCGGCGGATGACCAAACGGTCCTGGACATCTCGAAGGAGGCCGGGAAAGGACCCCGTGTGCTCGTCTGTCAGACAGACGAACAGGTAAGTTGTTGCCCCTTGACATCATGTTTGAATGAGTAGCTAACGCATCTTGTTAGTTTGAGATGGCATATAATTGCATTTTGACTTACGATAAGTGAGTTACCTACCTAGGCTTTGTCTTAGCGAAGTTGCTCCAAAACTTGAGTCCATGTTATTTAACGATAACGGTAACGATGTCGGGTCGACCAAATAGCAGCTGGCCTTTGTCATGCTTATTTCCCTTACCTTTTCCATTGGTGTCATTCAGATCTTTGTTCATGGTCCTGAATGTACATTGTGTTGATTCGGCATGAGTGTCTCCGCCACCGAGATATATATTATAGAGTGTCCGAGCCATTGCGACAACAAGGTCGCCCCATTAGAAAAACCACCATAACTCTCAGGTACCAGTGAAGGAATAGCAAAGCAGCTGACGAACCTGTTGCAGCCCTGACTGGATGCCCTGATTTCGTCGTCCCCATCATTCCCTGAGTAGCGAGTATCAATTACAGATCTACGAGGATCCACGCTGGGAGTCAAGGTACTTTAGCCAGGCCGGACGAATCACGGCAGTCCTAATCAATAGATCTTGACATCTATCTGGATTCCGCGTCCAATGGATGCACACTTAAGCTCAGAATTTGTAATGATCAGCACAAAACCGACACACTGGATGAGCTCTGATCACCCTTGTGCCACAGTCAGTGCGTCTATGGCATATTGGAGTGTAAGATAGCATCTCAGCGGGAGCACTCCGTACGGAATGTACAATAGACTGAGTGGCTGTCCACTAGTCCCTGTCATTTTTTGATGTATCATAAGCGATCAAGTAGGATTCTCCATAAACAGCTAGACAATTTCGTAGAAATAGATTGGTAGATCAGGGGTCCCAGCTGCAGGCGGGATCTACGCCTTGCATATCGAACTAGACAGTGGCGTCTAGCCCTGACTATCTATGACAAATTAAAGTACTTCTTTCTGCACATCAAGATCGAATCTTGCAGATGCGCATACCCTCCCCGATTTGATCTATCGCCAGAGCTCCATATCCCGTCTCTTGGTCACAAGGACTCTGAAGCGCTACTGACCGCAAAGAGATGGTGAGCAAGCCCTGTGGCCGAAGTGCACTCCAGACTGTCAAGACTTTACAGCGATGGGGGCAGCGACATGTGAAGACTACTGATGATCAATTTGCATAAAGCAAACGCCTAGATAGTAGTAGAGATCATGCAAAAGTTCAAAAAAAATGGTCCCTACGAGGGTCGAACTCGCGACCTTGGCGTTATTAGCACCACGCTCTAACCGACTGAGCTAAAGGACCTAATCGCTGTGAGATTCCCCGATTTGTGACTAGATGAAGCGATACCAAAGTTACCGCATTCTTTAACATCCAAAACCGTTGAATCAAATAATATCTTCTAATATTTCGGAATACGAGTCGAGTTCCAGGACATATAGCATGACGATAGTGATGTTGAAAAGGTCGGCATGCAATCATGATTATACTTTTCAATTTACGAGGTACAAGAAATGCGGGCATCCGTGACAAGTCAATGTAGGCAGCACAAAGTGATCCCAGGCCTCGACTTTGTTTAGCCCACTCACACTTCAATTTCAACACCTTGGATTACCAGCAAAGCATATCGAGACCCATACTAAGGGTCAAAAATATGAATACAAAAAATTGGTTCCTACGAGGGTCGAACTCGCGACCTTGGCGTTATTAGCACCACGCTCTAACCGACTGAGCTAAGGGACCTATTTCTTGGAGAGTTTTGGAAACTATGACTACAAGAGCCAGCGGCCCTCCGAGGGCTGTCCATTCAATCTCAAATGTAGCAGGGTCAGCTTGGTGAAGGTTTCTCTGCGCCTATTCTTCCCATGGAGGGCCAGATGAAAGTTGATAGTACTGACTAGCCGCTTTGGAAGGTAACGCCGCGCAAGCTCGTGCATGAGTAGTGCGCTAACCATGATCGCCGATTCCAATCTCTGGATGTATCAGCCAGCGTGGGCGTGGACAGCAGCCTTGCGACTCGCGCCCATTCTTGACTGCAACAATTCGTTGGAAGTCGGCCAATATTACAGACACACTAGTGTCGACTCCGTCATTGATAGGTAGCAACTCAAACACGCCGTCGTGTTCGTTTGTTCCCGCCCATGATAGTGGTGTCCTTCCACCATCATGTCTGGAGTCACTATTTCCCCTCCTTTCCCCAGCAATAGCCGAACAACGCCGGTGTGTTCGTTTGCTGCGGCCCAAGCTAGCGGATCCATCAGTATCCGACGCGGCAATGTGCACGTTGCCTGTTCCCAATAGATATTGAACGGTGTCCTCGTGACCATTAGAGCAGCCTATGATAGCAGTGTGAAACCATCGTTGATTTTGAAGTCCGCATCAACACTGCCAAATCTTGATGGGCATACTCATGGAAGCCTCGTGACCATTGGTAGCGGCGCAGGGAAGCGGAGGTCGACCCCGTGTGTTTCTCATGTCAGACAGCTCTCGGGGCTCAAGAAGCCTCGCAACAGGGTAGTGGCCATGCTTGGAAGCGATCTCTTTGCATTGAGGTCAGTCCTCCCGTCCCACTGCAGCAGAGACATAGCTGTTTGCTTCCTGACTCAGTCACGGTGACATTGCTTTTTGAGCGAGGAGTGGTCTGATTGCTGTAGTATGCCCAGCCACCGCAGCATATGAATGCCGTACGTCCGTTGCTATCATTAGCTTCTGGATCAAAATCATCATTGAATAAGAGGTGAATGATACCTGTATTTCCGCTCGTAGCTGCCTAGGATGAGGCGTTTCACCCTTGGCCGGCGCTGGCATCCGGCGAATGCGACGTGAGTGCAGTTGACACAAATGGTGTCAATGTCGTCCAGTGAGAAAAGTTTCAAGGCGACATGTCTCAGTTGAATGTGTCGTAGGATGTATGCGTGGTGATGGACCACTGTTAAACAAGTAGGTCTTCAAGTATCGCATGCCAAGACGTATGCATGGTAGTCAACCGAACACCAATATCCGGATCTGGTCATAGAAGCAAAAATGACGGAGCTTTCCCCACAAGGTCCTTTAGCTCAGTCGGTTAGAGCGTGGTGCTAATAACGCCAAGGTCGCGAGTTCGACCCTCGTAGGGACCATCTTTTTGCTCCTCGTCCTTTCAGGACAGAAATCCTGAGTACTTCTTTTTGAAGTCTATCCTTCCCTGGGCCGTGACGCCAGCCGGATCCATCCAATTTCCAAAACAAGATCCTTCGTTCTTGGACCCAATAGTCGATAATCCCACCGATCAATTCCTGTTCTAGAACCCTCAACCGCAGCTCTGGGGCCGGATGCAGTTCCCCGGCTCTAGCGCAAAGGTGGGTTCTTTCGTATGTGGCTTATACAAGGTCAGTATGAAGATAGATAGTCCCATCATCTACGGAGTACTCCGTACTTCTTGTAGATACGGACGTACTTATTAGTAAAATCCACAGCGTCCTGCATTTGAACTCTATCTCATGCACGAAACTCATTGACCCAGGTCAGCGGGTGGGTGATCAAGAGGAGGATCATACACATCCATTACTTGACGCCGGCTATCCTAGTACGGAGTACGTTTGTCAATTGAATT
Organism: Aspergillus lentulus; assembly: GCF_001445615.1. Lineage (NCBI taxonomy): Eukaryota > Fungi > Ascomycota > Eurotiomycetes > Eurotiales > Aspergillaceae > Aspergillus > Aspergillus lentulus. Next base: position 1,306,892 of record NW_028322122.1, read on the forward strand.
TGAGTCCCGGGAGCCATGCATGATGCCACCTTATCTACCATTCCAGAGTACCCTAAGGCCAGTGGATACCTAGTGGATAGTGGATACTACACCGGCATGCAGCAATCTCCTCATTTTCATCACGATAGGTGGGTTTTGTATTGTTTTGATCGATGTGCTCCGGCATGCGTTCCTTGCATACAGTCCGATACAGCCTTCCTGGAATTGGTGGGCCATGGACTAGATATGGTGTGATAGAGTCGGATTTGGTGGCTTGTATTCACCATCTACCCACAGGGGATGTTTGACTGAGTGGCTGGTGCAATCATCGGCTAGGAGTGTTGAGACTTTTCAGAAAGGGATCGGCAGTGCAGAGTATTGTGAGTGTCTTTTGTGCTACTGCGGGATTAGGAATGTCGTGGTGTGGCAAATTAGTCAGTCCTGAAGATTATGGGAGGCGGGAGCATCATTACGCGATTGCCTCACTGCCACTAGTACTAAAATACTAGTAAACTTCGAGTTTGAATTTGAGGTCTTTGAGGTGTAGAAAGTGGAGAGTAGGCCCATTCGCAATGAATACTCAAAATCTGGGAAACATCTTACAGGCTGGAAATTCAAGAAAGTCATCAAGGTCTATCAGAGCTATTGATTGGTTGGGTAAACTCACCTAACCTTCCCTGTCTCAGATCAGATTCCTTTACAGTACGTATCCAACGAAACTCGCTGCAAGGATGCAAGCAAATAGCAGTCGAAGATTTCAAATATGTCTGTCTCACAGCCGACCGTTATCATGCTTTATAAATGATTCAAATTTAGGAACCTGTTATGCAGTGCGCAGGAAGCAGATTGCCCCCTGGGCCAAGATTTGAGAGTTCACTGACAGCCATTTGACTGAGTTATAGCATTGACCAGACGGGGAGAAACCTGCGGCATATATGTGCAGATTACAGAAACTAGGTATGAGAATATTGTCTGCTATTAATCTCGTCTGCGAGGTGCGATTTGCAAGTTCGTCAGTCATTGGAATGGAGGCGATTGGTTTCATTGCCAGTTCCACTTCTCAATGGTCATCTATCAAATAGGTACTATGTTGCGGACTATCAGTACTTTGTCAATTTACCCCATATTTCCAACTCCGGCCGTAGTTCCTTATTTGGAAAATAGACGAGATTCAGCGTGATGATCGGCTATCTGATCAAGATGATGAAGAGCAATAATGTCATGTCAATCAATGACCATTGGGACATTATTGCAATAGCCATGTCATTCCCAAGCTAGTACGGACCTTGGTTGCTGCGGCAAGGGGAAAGCGGGACTGCCTGGTCCAAAATCCCAAAACAGTAAGCTCAACGGTTCCTAGCATTTTTAGCTAGAGTCCAACTAGTGTCTAACCATGTGCACAGAGTAATGCGTTTTCCCTTTATTCTTGTAATCTGTTTTGTATCAATGAGGTGATGTTGGTCCTTGTATTCATAGAGTACCTGACATAATTATTGACCGCTGCAGAAATCCACTCACTGACAGGGACAGCATGACAGCTTGCTGAAACTGAAACACAAGTATTGACTACAGAGAGCCAGAGAGACAGAGACGCATATGGCCGTATGCAGCGCTAAGGGCTACATACATGAGTTTGTGGTACGATCTCCAACAAGCTCCCGTAGCCAACAGAACCATGGTACCATCCCGACGGGACTTCTAGAATCGTTCTGGAAGTCTGGAATCCAGAATCTGAAGGCTGAAGCTGTCCGTCGGGGAGATCGACAGAATACCTAAGCAATCAGCCGCAATGGACACTGCAGGGTGAGACTGCAGGTTGTCGGAATATACGGAGGATTTCTTTGACACCTAGCAGTTAGCTTTAGGCCAGTTTGCAACATTATGAATGAGTATGGCGAGCCGTCTTCGATCAATTCAACATGTCATTCAGCAACAAATCAATCAGAGATTTCCCAGATCGCGTCAGTGTCTCGTATTTTGATGTCAAAAGTACGAAGCTTAGTTTAATTGGTAATGCCTCCAGATCATCTCTACCAACCTCGTGGTCTATCTGTCATAGATGTGGTCCTCTACGAGTCGTCCGATGAATAAGCCGACAGAGGAAAATACGATCCTGCTAGCTATTCACTAATTTCCCGTCATAAGCCGTGTTGGAGCATTGAGGTCCATCGAAGAACAGTCCAGGCAATCTGGAGCATTTTCTTCTTTGACCAGTTCATCAGACCCAACGCGCTTACTGGTAGACACAGGGAAGCATCAAGGCTACGCAGTAGACTCAGGTGGATTCCTGCGGCGACGCGGGAGCAACGCAGAATATGCCGGCTCAACAGGAGCAAATCACTCAGGAACCTGGCTGACTTGTGGCTGGTAAGTTGAGCTGGACGGCCTGGACTCCGTACAGAAAACGGATACGTACACTGTAGATACCTCAATGTGAGTCCTCACGCAGCGCAGGATGGTACAGGTACAGTACAGACAGTACCGTATAAGGCTAGAATGGAAGGATCTCATCCTTCTGCCGCGGCTCTCGATTTTCCCTCCGCCCCATAGTGGCGAATGGCGAGGCTCAGCTGGAAGCTGTGTAGAAGGCCATGTGGTGGAGAAGTAGTTGACTGATTTAGGTACCTTAACGCGCTTGATGTGTGATTGGCTGACCGGCGGGAAACCACACATCTTGAACCTTTAAGGGGGAAGGCGTCAAGTCTGTCAGAACAGTCCCACTTCCTGAGCGGGACCGTTGGTTAAGGCGTTCTAGAAGTCGTACTCCGTGGCATGTACTCTGTAGAGCTTGAGTGCTCATAGCCTCATACTAGGCTCTACCGGTAACTATCAGTCCACCAGAGATTGATTGTCAGTCTGCAAGCCGTATGTTTTCTGAGAGGGTCTCGCGGCCACGCGGGTACAGACAGTAGGGCAAGACGCTAGAACGACTAGAAGAACGCGAGAAGAATGCTAGTTGCATGGAATACGTAGGCTAGTCCAACGGAGGCGGGAAATCAGACGGAGAGGATTGGTTACTTTCTGACACTGTACCTACGTTAGGTGGCCCCACTGCCCCTTTCGTCGATTAGCCCGATTTCCCCGGCGACCGGGTAGTAACAAACACAGTCGACAGTGTCAACTTGACACAGACTAGAAAATATATAAAAGAATGCAAGACATCTATGTATCATATCAACATGATGCTCTCATTCGATACGTTGACATATATACCGAGGGGATCCTGGAACATGTCAGAGCACAGGAAGTCCGGAACATGTTCAATGATCAGTCTGACCTGACGTTTGACTCAATCAGGAGAAGTGGGCCAAACTAGGGGAAGAATCCCGAATCAATAGTCGCCCATCATGGTGGACTTCCCGAGACTAAGTACCTAGGCAGTAGGGCGGGAAGCTTCTGGATTGGTTCCATTTACCCACTTTACGGCTGTTGACTTTTAGTGGCCTCAAAGGGTTAAGATCAGCCATGGAAGCGCCGTTCTTAGAGAGTCTACGGTATGCCATCATCAAAGAAAATTGAGAGTGTTGATATTTTGCGCCGGAATATGCAGGAAAGCTAAGCGACTATTACACAGATCTCCCAGGCCACTGAGCATTCTCATGCATGGGATAGCTTATTTCAACCAAGGCTTGACTGGCAGGATTCTTGTTCCTGTAAAGATATCAAGAAACTGAATGGTTCGGTGTCATATCGTACATTCACCCAACAAAAGGACACCTACTACCAAGTTTGCTTTGAGTCACTGACAATACAATAATTTACTTGGAAAATTAGGAGTTTCAACCCAGACACCCGTCTGGAGCGATCATACTGAACACGGTTAGAAGCAGGAAGATAGCTTGGAAAATACAAGGGTAGGGCTTCCTGGGATCACAAGGTAATTCCGGTAGTACTGTAGATAGGTGCTACGGGTATTAGTCAATAATAATTAATTATCGCTCTCAGCCGTTTCCGCCTCACAGGAAAACCACGCGACAGAATCGGACGTAAATGGGGATGAGATCATGAGCCGAGATAGGCGGAGTAACTTTGGGTTGAATTCGGATCCATCCGTTCTGTTCCTGGTGGGTGACTGGGCGCCTGGGTCCCCACCCAAATGCATATACCCAGTCCGTCGTGTCCGAAGAATCGGTTCCTGCTTTCTAGCTTTCTTCCAAGTGGAGAGCTGGAATTTTCTTTGACTTTTCTGTTCTGGACCTGTCCGGATTTTCTGCTACAAGTCGTTTTGTCTCATCTTTTCGGATATTCATCGGGTCTGCAATAATAACACCTCACAGAAAGGTACTTCAACTCTGAGTACCTAAGGTACTAAGCACTGGGATTGATTGCTTGCTTGATGGTTGGGTACGGGATTCCGTGAGATAGCTTACACACGTCTTTCTGAATCAGGAGGAACGGGTTCATCCTTGCTAGTGGTCTCTGGCTTACCTCCGATGTCCAACAGAATGATTTGGAAAACCTGTAGCTGGCAGAAAGAAAAGTGACAGGTGATGGATAAAAGTACAATCACTCACTGTCAGCAGGTGGGATTGCGCTCTAAGAAAGAGAAGAAGGTTGGTTGGGTGGACGAGGCCTTAATAAATAAGGAACAAAACGCTATTAGCAATGTTTCGAGAACAGAAACTAATAAAGTCAATCAAACCAGCCAGGGACACACAGGAATGGCCAGCTTCACATGAACATTATCCTTATTAGAACTTAATAGCCTTCAGATTCTCTGAGTCTCAGAGCCAGAGAACGTTGGGACCGGAGCAAGTTAGTACTAAGGTAGTCTAGTACGCTGTCCTCCGTACTGTAACCACAAGTAGGTAAAACCCCTAAGAAAGGGGGATGCGCAATCCACTGCGTCGCGTACCTCTCCCCCGGGACAAGGGAACGGGGAGAGCCGCTAAGAACAGAAGCTCCCCCTAATGATCTGACTTTTTGGGGGTGTCTCTCCTGTATCAATATTGTTTTCTTTTTCTCGTCATATTATTTTATTTTAATTTACTTTTTTTTGTATCGTTAATTCTCTTTTTTTTCTATTATTATTATTATTATTATTATCATCATTATTATTTTCTGTTCGATTTTCCCTTTTCCCTTTATAAAATTCTTAATTTGAGATTTTTTTTATCCTTTCAGATCTTGGGGGGAAATTAATTGAAAAACAGAAGATAAATAAAAATAATATCGGCCTGGGAATGAATATTATCCATAGTCCCATAGTCCATACCTAATTTACAACACCTATATATCTCGACGATGGACCCCCTTCAAGCTTGCTAGTGAATTCTTCATTCATTCCTCAACCACTCTCGCCCTGTCCTCTTCCTCCTTCTCCTCCCCTTCTGTCACCTTATTCTCATACGTTCCGTGCTCCCTCTCATTCCCTTCGGTGCTTCCCACCACTCGCAATCCTATCATCATCCCCTTTCGGTGACGTTACCAAAGCGCCTCCCTCCCTCCCTTGCGATACGTCCAATCGTGTTTTCTTTTTTCCGGCGGATCAGACGGAGCTACTTCCGCGCCACTATTGTACTCCTTTGTTCGAGAGATCGACCTCCCTGCCGTCTGTTGCATTAGTCTATCCCATTTCGTCGGGCAGATTGCGCTTGGATCGAGACTTGCATTTCACGACTGTAACAATTCGGACTTCAGAAAGGGGGAAAGCAAAATACAAAGAAGGAAAACAAGCAAAAGTCCTTTTAACATCGGATAAAGAACGCTGCAGAAGCCTCAGCAAAAGGGAAAAGGAAAAGATAAACACTTGGACCTGTCGATTTGATTTCGGGCTCCACCTGGCCTCCATTCCTACAGTCCATTTTCTCGGATCATTCAGCGTCACATTCCTGCCCTACAGATCGTCTTTTCGCCGCTGCTGGTGCTTGCTGCATCAACAAGTTACAATACCCTAATTCCCAGCTTCAGTGCTGTGGATATCCTTAATAAGAGGTTGCGTTTCCAATATCATCTGCAGCTGCACCATCTATCGCCTGCATCATCACCGCCTCTTCTCGTTCGAGAACATTGGATACCTCGCGACATTTGCCATATACACACGATAAGTTATTAATTATTTGGGGAAATATATTTAAGCCCCCCAAAGGAATCTTTCATTTATTTAATTGCTCAGTGAGTCCTCTTTCTGCATTCGCCCCGATTTTCCTCCGTCCGTGTGCCTCCAGCGGGAAATATCAATATCTAACAATGGCTCTCTGTGTAGAATCCGAGATGATACTCCGGGATCTGTCAGCTTTCAACATGGGACGAGGCGCCTATGATACCACAGGAGTAAAGAAGCCCGGTGCTCCTCCACCACCGCCGTCCACCCGATAAAACGCTTCTGAAGATCTCATACCACATGATACTATGACTCCTCCAAAAGGACAAAGTATTCTTCTGTGGTTCCATCATCATCATCTCCTTCGCTGGCGCTCATAGCGATTGGGAGTCGTGTGTCTGCTACATTGTTGGCTCTTCTGTAAGCTTTCCTGATGGGCTCTCATTCGATCACATCGCTGACAGATATCTAGTCTTGTAACACTATTGCATCTTCGATATCACTTTACTTTTCTTTGGCTGGCTACCTCGCTTTAATACCCTTCGACTTTGCTCGACTCCAGCGTTCGCGTTCTCTTCGACATTAGCCACCGCTGATCTGATATTTCGATTCTTCGACCTCCTATTCGGTCCCCTACGCTTTTTAATCTCGCCGACATGAACCATCTCTGATGGATGATCTGTACCACCAAAAGTGCCTTTTTGTTTTTATTTGAGGATTTCCTTTGTTTCAGGCGTTCGGCATAGACGGGAAGGATATTACATGGGATACATGGGTTGATACCATAGAACTGACGGCCTCGCGGCCTTTTTTTTTTTTTTTTTTTTTTTTTCTTCTCTTTTCATAATTTTCTTTCCTTTGTTCTCGACATCGATATTAGCATTGTGGGGCTTTCTGAATTCTATTTGCATATGTACTATATTGACAGCACGTTGAGAATAGACGCAAGTGTGCCTTGTGCCCTTTGAAATCAGGATATTTCGCATGTACCTTTGTCGAAATTTGGTAGTTAACCTTGACCGAATAGCATACCTTGAACGTTGATTCATTTGTTCCTGAGTAAGGATATCGACGGGAGCATGCAGACCAATTCGCCCGATTGACGGTTGCCATGCATTATCTCGGCCTGCTAGTGGATCGTAGGATCCTGGTCGGAAGTCTAAGGTGTTCGTCGTGCATGTGCTTCATCCCTTGGGCAGCTACATCATGGATGTATCTGGTTCTGGGCGAATCATGCGGTGCAACGTTGGCATTGGAGATGACTGAAGATGACTGAACGCCATGCCACAATTACCTACCTGACTAGCCATGGACCTGTTTGTGGGCAATGATATGTTCATCCTTTCGCCAGTCGGTACGGGAGGATTGTTGTTTTTACTACTCCGGTACATAGATGGACACCTGAATACCTTAAGGTACCTTGGCTTGGGCAGCCTGAAGCAGCCATGACAGGTAGCTTGCAGCCAATTATATTGGACTCCGCTGTCTCCCATTGTTCAGTGCATGTCTATTCTGACTGCATTTACCCCACCAGGTAGATGAGCTGTACATCTCTAAGTCTTCAGGGAACAGAGAGCTACTCCAGTTAGTCACGATTGACTTCCCCTGAGAATATGCTACATTCCCACTATGGCTGATCTGGTTACCTAGTTGATTTTTAATCACCAACCTGAGGCCAAAACATCCCGTGACTGCTGATGCCCGTGGAAACTGACGCTAAACCAGCTTCGGCAGCCTCATCTCCATAGGTCATCGCTGACGACTACGCCTCAGGATATATGCCTGACCACCTAGGTAGAATCACCTATCAATCTAGCTACTGGTTTGCGACAACTTTTACAGCTGTCACCGCTCTTTCCGCGATTCCTTCATCCTTATCAAACACCTTTGTCAGGATTGGATTCCCTGCAGTACGGCCTGCGTACTTTAGGCAACCTTGACTTGATTACTACCCTGGTCCTCCGCGCTGCCGACCATACCGCCTAACGCGAGCTGATATTCTTCACTCAGCGTTTGATAGCCGGTGTCCGTGTGTGAAGTACCTGCAAGAAGACCTGATCACATAAAGTTGGGCTCGCCAGCCATGTCTGACTCAACAAGCGCCAACGCCCCCAAGCCGAGCAGCAGCGTCAAGCTCGTGCTGCTGGGTGAAGCCGCTGTTGGAAAGGTACGGCGTCCCGGAATGGACTTTCCTCCCTACCCGTTTTTTCCCTTCGTTTCCGTCGTACACGGGTAACCAAAAGTGTCTGACGTTTTACTGAATTGCCCGGTTATATAGTCATCACTCGTCTTGCGATTTGTCAACAACGATTTTCAGGAGAATAAAGAGCCTACCATTGGAGGTAAGGGAGCCAGCTGAATTATTGCGACGGAAGTTTTTTGCCGGATGCTGATGAGCTACTTCTTTGTAATTAAGCCGCCTTCCTGACGCAGAAATGTTCGCTGCCTACCCGCACGATCAAGTTCGAAATCTGGGACACAGCCGGCCAGGAACGCTTTGCTTCGCTCGCCCCGATGTACTACCGTAACGCCCAGGCGGCGTTGGTAGTCTACGATGTCACAAAACCATCCTCCCTCACCAAGGCGAAACACTGGGTTGCCGAGCTTCAACGTCAAGCCAGCCCCGGGATCGTGATTGCCCTTGTTGGCAATAAGCTGGATCTCACGAGCGATGGCGGGGAGGTTGCTGAGCAACCACAAACCAATGACGAGCATGAATCATCTGGCGCTGAAGGCGAGGACGCTACCGGCGACAACCATGAGGAGCAGGAAGCTACCCCGGGAGATGCCCGGAAGGTCTCGACACGTGAGGCTAGTGCCTATGCGGAGGAAGAGAGCCTTTTGTTTTTCGAAACCAGTGCAAAGACCGGCACGAATGTCGCTGAGGTCTTTACTGCGATTGCCAATGCTATTCCTGAAAGCAGCTTGAAGAGTGGACGGGGTGCCGGTGCGGGAACCGGTCAAACTGCCCTGGGTGCTGGACGTCCCGCAGACGATACGAGAGTCAATCTTGGAGATCGAGCCGCTGCTACAGCCAAGGAAGGCTGCGCCTGTTAAATTGATCCTTCTTCTGTCAGCATTTCCTTCTTTCCCTAAATACGCATATAATGCTGTAAGCGCCATAGCTTTCAGTTCAGAGATTAGTGTGATCTTGAAGCAGGATCGGCCTGATTCCAATGCATGCAACCTGTCCTAATAGTTCAAGGCGTGTTCTTTCATTTCCTGCATTACTCCGTGACTGCTTGGAACTCTTTCTCTTTTTTACTCTTGTTCATCTTCCGAATGTCTTCGGACTGTGACTTCCTATTGATCCCCAGTGTGTTGTGTTTGAGCCAGTGTGAACCTGATTCTGGAACGTTGTATTTTCTAGTCGAATGTGGATATTATGACAGTCCACTTGTTGAGCTGTAAAATTGAATTCCTTAAGAGTAACCTACTACGCCAACTCTATGTAGAAAACTAACAAGAAGTCCTACGTAGCCTGTCGATGACCTGTAAATACTATGCAGATGTTAGTGCCTTAGGCGCAAAGGGCGAAGAAAGTCACGGGATGAGCGATCCCCTAAGAGGCCAGAGGCTAACCCCACAACGGTAAAGCGCAATACCGCTAAGCGAGGCGCCGAGACTCCGATCCCACACCAGCACGACCGAGCGCAAATTGTAGGGTAGGAACTCCGTCCTGAACCTCGATTATTTTCCCCTTCGACGACCAACTCCCCTCGCGACAAGGAAAGCAGCACCAGCAGTACAGCCAGCTACCCGTCGCTCGTCTGCAATCATGGCTGCTATCAACAAGATCGCCCACAACTCGCCATCGAGGCAGAACCCCTCCGAGCTGGAGACTGCGATCGCCGGCGCTCTCTTCGACTTGGAGAGCAACACACAGGACCTGAAGGCCACCCTTCGGCCCCTGCAGTTTGTCTCTGCCCGTGAGGTAAGACTCGCCTGATTACTTTTCTTCCAGTCCGCATGAGTCCAGTGTCAATTACACCGCAATTGTTCTTTCGAAGCGAGGAATTGGGAAAAAAACATTAAATATTGGACAATGGTGGTATACCTATATGCTTGATGGGATTGTGTGCGGATATTGCTCTGTGTGCGCATGCTTGTTCCAATGGCAGATTTCACACGTTTCCTTGCAGTCTGGGAAATAAGAATGGCAATGTGGAAGGGTGATACGGGGTGTGATGGGCGCTGGACTCTACAAGTTTTTTGGTGCACACCTATTTTCTCAGGTCATCTAACGCGGTACTACAGGTTGAGGTCGGCCACGGCAAGAAGGCCGTTATCATCTTCGTCCCCGTCCCTCTCCTCCAGGGCTTCCACAAGATCCAGCAGCGGTACGAAATGACAGCCAGAAAACCAGCATCACAGCAGATGAACTGCAGAAACTGACACGCAATTTGTATAGCCTGACCCGTGAGCTCGAGAAGAAGTTCTCCGACCGCCACGTCCTCTTCGTTGCTCAGCGCCGCATCCTGCCCCGCCCCAAGCGCTCTGTCAACTCCCGCACCAACCAGAAGCAGAAGCGTCCTCGCTCTCGCACCCTGACTGCTGTCCACGACGCCATTCTCAACGACCTCGTTTACCCCGTCGAGATCGTCGGCAAGCGTATCCGCACCAAGGAGGACGGCAGCAAGACTCTCAAGGTCATCCTGGACGAGAAGGAGCGTGGTGGTGTTGACCACAGACTCGATGCCTACGGCGAGGTTTACCGCCGACTAACCGGCCGCTCTGTTGTCTTCGAGTTCCCCCAGAGCGGTGCCGCCGAGTACTAGATTTATTTATCCTTGTCAGAATCATGTGGTTTAGGTAAATAAAGCGAAGTGCACACGGAGGGGTCCTGGTGGGATTTCGTGTCGGGGGGCGGGTTCTCGCGAGAGAGAAAGAGAGACAGGAATGAGAAAGGTTGACTTTTTATTTCCCACGCACAAAATATGCATTCTCATCATGGCCCTTCTGCGATGGGGTAGCTTGATCTGGTTCTCGGGTACAAGGATAAAGGTTCCTGAAATGAAAGGATGCGATGTGATAATAAAAAAATCATGATCTACTGGTTCCAGGCTTTTCTTTCCGGCGTGGTTAAAAATACTCTTATTTCTTCCATTCGTCTTGCTCCCGATATATCTATCATGACTTCGTCCTCGTCTTACGGAACCTGGCAGGAGCTTTGGCTCATGTTCAAACCTGGACCGCCTCTCCATGCCATCGTAACTCAGTATCCAGCACTGCGCTTTCGAGTTGCCGTGCCTAGCATGGGTACAGGAAGCAAAGTATTTTCACTATGAACACCTGAGCAGCCGTAAATACTCCGTATGTACGCAAAGATTAACACGATGGGTATGTAAACTATCTACGCAGTATATAGGTGCATCCACGTGAAAGCAAAACCAACTATGCAAGTTCTGCCGTGATCCGGCCAACCCCCAACACCATCCAATACGCCAACTCTCTCTTGACCGTATCGGAGTTCTGCCCCTTCCCGGCAGCCTGCTCCATTTGATTCTCCGAGTCCCATTCCATACGAACAAAGACCGGGATCTCCAGGATGTCTTCGTCAGGCTGGAGCTGGTTCTTGGGGTCCTTGGCCTGTCCGCTCCAGTCGAGGCTGGCATTGTTGTTACCGTTATTATTTTCGTCATCATCGTCGATGCTGTGGCTGCTATCCCCGTCCGTGTCGTCATCATCACCGAGAGATTGCCGTCTGCGGGTCCCTAGACTGGCGCCGGGTAATGTCCCAGGAACAACTTCCAGGACAACGGTCGTCCAGTTCCGCCCCTTGTCCCAGACTTTGCCCGCCTCTGCGACTTTTTCGTACCCGAGGTTCAGCCCGCCGGAGCGGGAGGAGCGCTGGTCCGCTCCTGTTGTGCCCTGCAGGGCTTCATCCCAGACGTCGCTGTTGGCTCCGATGTCGAACTGCGGGCAGAGGATTGTGACTTTTGTGGCCACGCGGCCTGGTGTTACTGAGGGCGTGGCGAGCGTTACCCGGACAGGGTCGAACATGTGGTTTTTGAGGGTCAGAAGAAGCTGGAAGGGTTTCAGCGGGGGGAGGGCGTCCAGGTTAGGAGTTGAACTGGATGTGGAAGGTGTTATTGCGGGGATGCCCGTAGGCGGTCCCAGGGCTAGAGGTCGTAGAGTCGGTAAAGGTATGTAGCTAAGGGCAATGAGACGGATGCGAAACCGGGTGGACTGAGGTTTGAACTCGGGCTTGACGAGGATGTGCTTGCACGACTTGCAACGTTTCGAGCGCTTGGTTCGCAGTAATACTGGCAAAGGGAGAAGATCCTCCACGAACCGAGCATCGGGGGACTGGAACATGCGCTGCTCGATCGACGCGAGGCCGTCCCAGCCACATTCTTCCGAGGCAATTCGCTGGATGATGGCGTCTTCTGCGCCGGGAGCTGGGACTTTAAGACCCTCGCTAGCGGTCAGAGCTTCTCGCATGACTGGAGGCTTTGATTTAGATTTCTTGTTGGCACCACCGTAAAGATTGCTGAGCCGTGATGATGCCGCGTAGAGTGACATTATACGGTTTAGAGCACCAGGTGAGGCAAAGCCAGGTCCAAAGTCGGTACCCAGAGGGTCTGTGGGCGATGTGGACGTCGCAGCTATCTGGTCTTTGTAGAACGCCTTGAGCGCGGAGAACCTCGCATCCGAAGTCAAAGGAGCCACAGACTGGTCGCCGGATGGCGTAGATTGACCATCTCTGCTTTCTCCTGGGGCCGGAAATTGATCGTCGATGGTGGAGAACGTGGACAAAGGAGACTTGAGCTCACCCACGGTTTTGGACATCTGTCTACCCCGGGTGGTTGTGGTATCCCTCATCTTGGAAAGCTGTGCGCAGATGTTTGTGGGCTTGTCGAATTTGATGCCAATGTCCAGAGATGACCACATGCAATATGCGCACGAAAGCACCCATGGTCCTTGTTGGCCTTCATTACCCGTGACATTCTCGAGTGTGTTGACTGCAAGAGGTGCAGTGCATATGGGGCAATTGAAGCAGTTCCTGGCACATCTAACCGGAGCAAGCAGCTCTTCAGCGGGGAACTACTGGCGAAACAGGACCTTATGGCACCCACCTATTACCCTCACTTCGAACCATGCTGCTCGGCGTCTCGAACAGACAATTCGGACAATACCAGCACACAATCTCCTCTGTGATGCATCGCGGACACTTTATTTGATGGCAGTCCTCACAGTACAGCAGCTGTTCTGGAGGATACAGAGAGAAGTTGGAACGCGGAGCTCGGGGGTCGAATGTCTGCTCCTCCTCCTCCTCCTCCTCAGTATCCGCAGCTGTTGAAGGGTCTCCCTGTTCTGGCTTTTTGGTGGGAGACTCTCGCGACCTTCGTTTCCTGGAACGGTCAGGGACAGGGGTATCCGCACATGGACACGAGATATAGGTATAGGGGAAAGGGCGCGACATGATGAAGGCAGGTCTTCTCTCTCGGGGTGATCAATATGATATTAGGTTGACCGCGAGCCGAATGGTGTCTTATACGGAGTAGTTGGACATAATCCCAGGAGCGTCTTGGTACGATATGAAGTCTACTTCCGTGATGATTAGCTGTCACTGTCGGTAGGCGTTATGTACTGCACAGCGGGGACATCTCACAATTAAAGAGCATCACTCCAGACGGGTATAGATTTTTCAAAAAGTCATGGCAGCGAGACACTCTCCACTATCTGCGTTGTTCAATTCATAGAAGAGACCAGGGGTGGGGAAATCAGATGTTTTTGTCGCAACGCGAAATTGCGGAGTTCTGCAGAGAAAATACAATCGACGTCACCTGCTGACAGCTAACGACTCTTCGATATCAGCAACATCCAGCTCCCTCAATTGCATCTCGGGCTGAATGCATAACAAATTTCGGAATGCTATAGACTCGATATTCGACAATCAATTCATGCACTCGCAGATCACCATGTCACTCCGCCATATATTCCGGCGAGCGGTCCGATCGCAGCCCTCGTACACTGCAACGAGGAGCTACGCCAACCAGACACCGGGCAATCCAGTAATTGATGTGTTCAACCGAAAAGTCAAGCATCTTCAGAGAGATCGCGCAGCCCGGAATGTAGAGGAGAGCAGAAAAACGGACTACATCAAGGACGAGGTGGCTACACGGTTGTGTGAACGGCTACTGGCAAGCTCTTCTGCTCTGGTCCTTGGAGGATATGGCTAACCTTCTGCCCTGCAGGACATTAAACGAGATTTCCCCCACGTCCTTGACCTAGGCGCCAACAGCTGCAACATCGCTCGCGCCCTGACAACACCAAACCCGGACCCCAGCACCGAGACATCGCCGCCTCTAGCGGACAAGATCTCCAAACTCACCTGCATCGACACGTCCCACGCCCTACTCTACCGGGACGCAGACGAGCCCTTCAACAAGGAGATCAATCTCGAGCAGCAGGTCGTCCCAGACCTTGAGACCCTGCCATTCGAACCCAACACCTTCGACGCCGTCCTGTCCTCCCTTTCCATCCACTGGATTAACGACCTTCCCTCTCTGCTGGCACAGGTGAACAGCATCCTTAAGCCAGACTGCCCCTTCATCGCAGCCATGTTCGGCGGCGACACACTATTCGAGCTCCGTACGTCGCTGCAGCTGGCGGACCTCGAGCGGCGGGGTGGCGTCAGCCCGCATGTGTCCCCTCTGGCGGATGTCCGGGATGTTGGCGGGCTGCTGAACAAGGCCGGATTCAAGATGTTGACAGTGGACGTCGAGGATATCGTGGTTGAGTTCCCGGACACATTTGCGCTCATGCAGGATCTTCAGGCGATGGGGGAGAATAATGCCATTTTGCATCGCGAGTTGGGCCCTATCTCGCGCGATGTGCTCTTGGCCAACGAGGCGATCTACCGGGAGCTGCATAAGGAGGAGGGGTCGAGGGGTATCCCCGCCACATTCCGGCTGATATACATGATCGGATGGAAGGAAGGGGAGGGCCAGGCGCAGCCACTGCAAAGAGGCAGCGGGCAGGTTAACTTGAAGGATATCCTCGGAGGCGGTTCCTTCGATCGGCCATAATCATATGGTTCTTGAGCGAACGGTCTTGAATGAAAAAGGCAATATGTATAATAGAAGCTGCGCAATCTAACAAGGATATCACCCGTCCGCAACGCAGAGGAACCAAGCTCGACTTCTAAGACAAGTAGAAAAGAAAGCAGCACCCTAACTCTGGGGACATTCAAATTGTCCCCTTAAACCGTCCTCCGATCCGTCATAACTCGAACAATCGACCCAGTACCCGTAAGCTCAACCAACCTCTCATGCCAGCTCAGCAACACACTCATCTGCTGCGCGCTGCCGCCCTCACCCAGATTCCGAGCCTGAATCTGCGAGAACCCTGTATTCTGCGGAGACACCGACTTCCGAGGCGACTGCGCCCCGCCACCAGGAGCCGGAGCAGCCATTCCCTTGTACCTAGTCACCGTCAGCACCGAATTCTCCCTCCCGACAGTATTCAATGTCCGCAAGGCAAGGCAGGGCAAGGGCAACCTACAAATACTTCATCAGACAGTCCGCCCTCTCCGATCCGCCCTCCCCGCTACATACCCCCTCCAGCACGCGGGTCATCTCCCCCTGGCGGATCCCCTGCAGCACATCCACAACGGTAGCCATGTGCACCTCCTTGGCGCGATCGTCTCCGCCCAGCGGGGCCGTGTCGAGAACGTACCGCAGGGCGCCCTCGGGGTCGCCGCCGCGGAGCAACTGGCGGACTTGGCTAGCGACGTTGGCGGCGTCGGAGGATGTCTGCGGGGGTGGGAGAGTAGCAGGGAGGAGGGTCTCCATGGGGAAGTTGACGGAGGACTCGGGGTCCAGCACGTCGATGTTGATTGTGCGGTAGTTTAGCTGGGCCATGGCTGCTTTTGTTGTGATTGTTCGGATAGGGGGGTGGTATGGAGAGATGATGATCGAGTTTTCTTTTGGAATACAATTCCACAGTAATTATGACAATCGAGAGCTGTATAGCAATGTTAGTAATGTGTTAGTCTGTTAGCGAGAAGTATTGAAGGTCACATACCCTGCCTAAGGTTCAATGTTGGTGGAATGAAGCGGGGGAAGCTCCAGATGACGTGCGGTGATGTGAAGGATGGGGAGTGGGCTATGTTGGTGTGCCGGTCAGATGGCTATTGCAAACAGTCGTGCGGTAATTGCTTATATGAGTGTAAATTCAGGGAGAAAGGATTGAGCGAGACGGCACAGCTAAGAGACAGGTTGACTTGGGAGGCCTGCTGAGGATGGGCACGATGCGGCGGTGCGGAGAGGTGGATCTTGCAGCCTTAGGCAGAAACTCTACTCTTTACGTCTTCACCATCCAAGCTTAGTCTTCTAGAGAGGTATTTACTCGAAGAATGAAGTGAAGGTAATTATTAATTCTTTGGGATGCAACCAGATGATGCCTTATGCTGATTAACTATCGTACAATTTCTTTCACAAAGCCAGAGAACGCTCAAGCTTGACAGTCAGGCAGCCAACAACGCCGGTCATTTGCTCTCAACAAATGATGCAGATAAACGTAGAGCATGAGAACAGAAAACGAGTAAGCCAACCAATCGTTACAAAGTATATGCGTATGTACATATCTAGGGAACGTCATAAATCATGTAAAGTTCAAGTGGGCCCTCCCACAGCCAGAAGCGACTGGGAAACAAGCCGAGTTTTCGTATAGAGTCATTAAGAGCTCGTAATTGTAATGGGAGGCACAACTACCGGTGTGGCAGGCACCTTGGGCGTATGCTGCTGCTCCACGTCTGTCAAGGGCGTTTCCTCCTTCTCTGTCTTGGAGTCGTCGTCCTCCGCATTCCGACGCAGGACACGACGGCTGAAGCGCTTGACAGGCTGCATCATAGACGAGACTGTTCTCGAAATGGCGCTGAAGGCCTTGCCAACTGGCCGCAAGGCGGCGCCCACAACTAGGACGACGAAGTTGATGATAATCTCGACAGGTCGGTCGGGTGTCAATCGCAAGACCACTGCCCATGGCAGACAGGCAATGGCACAGACGATGCAAATACCCCATTGAACAGCGTCCAGGCGAGTCACACCAAAGGCTGCACCTCCGACGTAGATGATCATTACTTGACCCCCGACCATGATGCAGTTGATTCCAAGGAACAAGTAGTTCCGGAACATGCCTTCGAAGATGTTCAGCCTGTTGTCAAGTCTTCGGTTGTTGAATTCATTGAAAATTTGCATCCAGACAAATGTGTTGAAGACGATAGTGTCGAGCTTCAACTGACGATCGCCGGTGCCGAGGCGGCTTCCGAGAAGCTTGTCGCCAGCGAAGTAGAGCATAAAGGTGACGGCAAGCTGGTAGATGGCCTGTCCGATGATCATCTTCCACATAATTACAGTGAAAAGTGATGCACTCTTGGGGACGGGCTTGCGGTGGAGAATCTTTTCTGTCGGGGGGTCAGTTGCAAGTGCGAGGGCGGCAAAGGTGTCCATAATCAGGTTGACCCAGAGCAGCTGAACTGCATTCAAGACACTTGAATTGTCACTGCTGTAGAGGGACGAGACAAAGGTCAAGATGACAGCAGTAATGTTGACTGTGATCTGGAACTGGAGAAACTTTGACACGGCATCGTTGACAGCTCTGCCCCAGGCGATTGCCGTAACAATAGACTTAAAGTTGTCATCGAGGAGGATAATAGAGCTTGCCTCCTTGGCAACCTCCGTGCCTGCAATGCCCATTGAAAAACCGACATCAGCTGTCTTCAAGGCTGGTCCGTCGTTGGTGCCGTCGCCGGTGACAGCGACGGTTTCGCCCAGCTTCTTGAGCCGTGCCACCAAGATCCGTTTGTCTTCGGGCGAGGAACGGGCCAGGACTTGCAGGCGGGGAATGACCTCGTCCATCTCCTGGTCTGACAGCTGACGGAATTTGGGACCCTCCATGACAGTGCCATCCTCTGTCTTTATTCCGCAGGATTGGGCGATGGCGGTGGCCGTTGCGATATTATCACCAGTGACCATCTTCACCTGCACACCAGCAATACGGCACTTTTCAATTGCAGCCGGGACCTCGGGTCTCAGGGGATCCTGGATACCCACAACACCAAGCCAAGTCATATCACAGAAGACATCATCGAACTTGGCAGCAGACGGGTCGTCTTCCACGCGTTGTGCATCCTTTGGAGGCCAGCTTGGGAAGTCCCGGTACACGAGACCGATGGTGCGCAGGGACTTCACAGCATAAGACTCAATCGTATCAAGCATCTTCTGGCGGTCCGTCTCGGTGAACAAGTCGACCATAACACCATCCGAAGACGAACTAAGATTAGAGACCTTCGAGGAGCATGCGCCGACCATGATCTCGGCGGCCCCTTTGACCAGGAGACGATAGCCTACCGTGGGCTCACGGTAAACCACACCCATACACTTGCGGGCGGAGTCGAAGGGGATCAGCTGGACAAGTTCCGCAGAGCCACGTTCGGTAGTCACGTCCATGCCGAGATAGTCTCTGGCCATTTGCAACATTGCCACCTCGGTCTTACTTCCGATAAACTCTCTGGACCCTTCCTTCTCTTCCTCGAACGCGGTGGAATTCAACGCAATGCTCTTGATGATCAGATCGCGTACTGCAGTTGAGCATTGCTTGAAGATCCCGGCCACGGTCGTGGAGTCGTCTGACGGTTCGGCATCCTCCGTTCTGTCCTGACTGAAGCTCTTTTGCGTTCCAAAGGTCCCAGCGACGACAGTCATTTTGTTTTGCGTCAGAGTACCGGTCTTGTCGGAGCAGATAACAGTGGCATTGCCCATGGTCTCGCAGGCACGAAGGACACGGACGAGATTGTTTTCCTTGACCATTCGTGTCGTGGCAAACGCAAGAGCTAGTGTTACGGCCAGGGGAAGGCCCTCTTGAGGAGAATTAGCCAAACGCTGATTCATACTGAAGGGCTCTTGAGCGTCTTACCGGGAATCGCGACAACAATGACCGTGACCGCAACGATAAGAATATCGACAAATTCCTTGCCTTTGACCGCAGGACTGGCAGGGTTATTCGGCAGTTGGGCAACGAATCTGAAGAACAAGGCGAAGAACAAAATGATCGCAGCGCTAGTAAGGTTAGCATGAGTCCTGTATATTGAACTGGTTATCCTACCTAGAGCCAAGCCATCCGATCCAGTTGGCAAGTCTTCCCAGCTTCACCTGAAGAGGAGTGGGATCGTTCGACTCTTGCAGAGAGAGCAAGATACGGCCATAGGACGAGTACGGTCCAACACTGGTCACGAGGTAAGTTCCTACTCCTTCAAGGACTTTACTGCCTGAGATCATGAATGGGTCTAGTTTCTTCGTGGCGGTTCCGTTGACAATGCGCTGCCAAACCTCGTGTCCATTGGTCTTCTTCATCGCGTCCGATTCTCCAGTGGCGGAGGACTCGTCACATTTTATTCCGTGACCAGAGATGAGAATACCGTCTGCAGGAACAGAGTCGCCGGGTTCCAAGTGGAGCACATCACCGACCGTGATGTCGAAGATGGAGATCATAGCCACTTTGCCTGAGCGAACAGCCTTGACTTCCCGATCGCTATTCTGTGACATGGTTAGAACAAATAGACAAACCGCGGAGATCATTCCACCTACCCTTTTATTCAACTTGGCAAACTGTCTCTCCTTTTGCCAGTCATTCACGGCAGTCACGACAGTTACAATCAGAATAGCCACGCAGATGGCGACACCTTCGATCCAGTCCACCCCATGCCCCTCATCGACTGTTTCGTAGATACCCAGGGACAGCGAGACGATAGCGGCTATTGTAAGCAGAATGATAATCTTGTCGTTGTAAGCGAACCACAGCAGCTTCAGGAAACCCGTCGATTTCCGCGCAGGCAGCTTATTCTGGCTGAAGACGCGGATACGGTCCTGAAATCTTGACCCGCCGCCTGATGCTGGTGCTGGTTCTGGTGCCGTCGGTGCGCCGTGCGAAATTTGTTTTGAGAATTTCTGGTCGCTAGAAGTGGCTTCCTGAAAATCCACCGTACCGTCTAGGAGCGCCTCGTCCTCGGATAGCCCAGACGTCAAGTCGGTCCGCAGACCCTTTTCCAGCCCGCGCAGTCCCCCGAGCGCCTGGAACGCAGCGAGAGATTTGGGATTGAGCATCTTGTTGAGCTGGCCCGGGGAGAACGCGAACTTGTTGTTCTCAACCCGGAAATCCTGCTCATTGCGCGGATCCGGAGTCAGCGCTTCGGACAGAGGTACATCATCGTAGGCTTCTTTCGATATGGTGAATTCCGAGTTTGCCCGGGACCGTGCGACGGTCTCTGCGTCTGAAGTGAATGATTCTGATCGGGGACGAAGCGTGTCCCCGTCTATCGAGTTCGGCGACCGAGGGTGATCATTCTGGACCCTCAACCGACTTGAATCTACGGTTGATGGAATCTCCAGCGTCAAAGATGGCTGCTCTGATGACTGCAAAGAAAGACTCTGTTGCTTGCTCATGGTTAGCAAATCTCGCTCATATGTAATGATGGGGCAGATCACATACCTCTCTATCTTGAATATTAGCCTGAGGGCTTAGGAGGCCGTCATCATGGCTTCCGTTTGGTGTCAGCATGATTAGACCGACACGCTTTCTAAATTAGTAGAATAATTCGAAAATGATAATTATCATTTATCAATACAGTAGGAGAAGAGGCAGGAGCAGAGGTAAGCGGTTCGGACGGGGTTTTATCGATCTTTGAGAGTGGCTGAGTCGGCCTTGGTAAGATGAAGGTATGATTTATCCAAAAACACCAAGAAATCATTCGACGCCATTTCTGATTGGAGCAGGTGAAAAACAATAAACAGCATAATTAAGACAGTCTAGATACACTAATCCGAAGGCTCGAAAGGATTTCTGTCTCCTCACTTGACCAGGTATCGGCGCTGTCGTGCACAATTTGCCCAAGAGCTTGGCTTCAGCACAGCCCTCCTTGTCCTGCGGTGCGGAGCATTCCAAGACAATAATATTTAATAAGAGGAGTGCCATCTGGGCCTGTACCTCCGAGAAAGATGAAATCATCAACTCCAAACTGGGAACGCTCCATTTCATCCAAGGTCCAGACGAACGGACGAGTAGGCCAACCAGTATAGACGCCAGGGGCTTCATCAACCCACCCATACTCCGTAACAGTTGCACGAGAATAGACCCGTCAACGGCGCCTGTAAAACAATTCCCAAACGAAGGCCAAGCGCGAGGGGGACAGGACAAGAGCGAGGCCTCGCATATGACTGGTCCACCAAGGCGCTCATATCAGTATGAACCAAAATTCAAACTGAGGCGGGATGGCAATTCACCCGCCGCGCGCATCAGATTGAGCAGTGTGCGATTATTGGAGTAGCCAGTGAGGTTTGTCGCCTGCATAGTGTCTGGAGCCGAAGGTGCTGCGCCTCGCTTGGCCGATAGGCAAATCACAATAGACTTTTCTTTTTGATCCGCGCGTACGGAAGAGGCATCTGGGCATGCGTATGTGGACGCGATAATCACCACCTAGGAGGGCATACCGCTCCGTCCAGTCATCCAGTCAGAGCTTTGTTGACTGAGAGGAAGGTCAACCGGGTTTCCTCAGAAACCATGTGATTGTCAACTCCGTCGTCAACGTTTGAGAGGCAAGCCACAGGATGCTCTGCCGAGGACGCAGCCACATCTGTGGTGCTGCGCCACATATCAGAACTTTCGGCATATCTCTTTGAACTGTCGAGACTCCATTGAGAGGGTCAGGAGCCCGCGCGGAGGCGAAAGCTCACAATCTCAGCTGGGCTTGCGATGATGGGACCAGGGGAAATGATGTGGCGCAGTTGTGGCGTTTGTGGCGAGTGCCACTGGTCGGAGCTTGTGGTCGTATTCGTTCCAGGGTAGTTACCACGAGCGATGAGCCTCATTGAGACTAGGTGAGGCTTAGAAGTTTGGTTTAAGCTTGTTGGATGGTTGACAAGGGTAATGGTTAACTGTAAGGAGAAAGGTAGTTGGAAGAATAACGATGGAGAAAGCAGCGAGGCAGAAAGTCCCTTGGCTGTAGGCAGCATCATTATCATGGGCGTCGTAATGTATTGTCATATATTACAGAAGGCCGCTGCGACAGGAAAGCTGTGCAGTGTAACTTTTGTATGGGTATTACATACTTCTTCAACACCATGATCAGAGCACGTACTACCCAGTCTAGGCATACACAAGTTCAATTATACACACTTTGCCAGCTTAGGCAACTGCAGAGGCATATTTGGGATCTTACATGCCTGCTCGCCATAAGCTTATTTGCAGCCTGTGCCTACAAAGACCTAGTGTCTTGGTCATCTCTCCATAGCCACAATCACCAGGTCTGTCCACGAGGTTTTACCGTCGCAGGGTAGCCGCATCATTCACTGATTGCTGTTTGAGCCGGTACGATGGAATACGATCCGGCCTATGTGGAGAGCTGCAACGACTGCTAGACTAATCCTCCCGATCGAATTCTCCCTCGGTCAACAACTCAGCATATCTGTTCCCCAGCCCACAGAAACACTCCCTGGAGCGTCCCACCTCATCATCCTCCGCCTCCTTCCTGCCTAGCACCTCCTCCATGGCCCACGCAATCCTCTCAGCCCCCAGCCGTGCTCCTTCAAGGTTCGCCGCCCCAGGGCCGATACGCAGCGAAGCCAGCCTCCCTGTCACGAACAGAGGCACATCAGCACGCCACATGAGGTCGTCTGTGATGCACGGGAGCCCTTGCTTAGTCTCGATAGGGTAGTCGCGGTGCATTTGGTCCAAGAGCGGGAGCTCCTGGACGTCGCACTTCATGCCTGTTGCGCAGTAGATGTAGTCGATTGGGGGGAGGTCCGGAATGGGAGGGTCTGTGGTGAGACGCCATGTCTGCGACGAGGGGCAGTACTCCTTGCTGCGGATGACGGTGCGCGTATGGATAGAGACTTTGTTGCGGGCTGCGTGGTGCTTTACGATTTTCTGATAGCGGGGCGTCATGCTGCCGCCGTTACGCGCTATTTTGATCATTTCAAGCCGTTCTACTTGGTGTTAGTGCAAGGCGTCAGGTGAGAAATAAGAGACAGACCTTCGTCGGTGTCTGCGCCCCAGAATGCTGCTTTCTCAAAGTTTCGGAACTTGCCCATCCAAGGCAGACTGATGTCGAAGTGTTTCACTACTCTCGTTAGCAGGCACTTTAGATTATCACGACTACATGTATCTGAATTACCCTTGAGATCTGACCGCATGAGAAACCACACCTTGGTGACACCCTTTCGAACAGCCATGTCGACAATCTGTGCAGACGACAGCCCTCCACCGACGACGACGACGTTCGTCTCCTGTCTCTGCTGTAGTTTCCTCTTCACATTAGGACTAGGAAATGTCTGGATCTCGCTGCTATGGCAAGCACCCATTATTTCCTCGGCAGACATATCAAACGGGAAGACCCTCGTCTTGCCCGGCCCGATAGCCAGCACCGCAGCCCGGCTGTAAAACTTCCTCCCGTCACTGGCAGTCACTGTAAAGATCTTCTCGGCAGGCGAGATCCGCTCATGAAAGCCATAACGGATATCATCTACCTCGTTCTGGAGAACCAGACCAGGTACATCCAGCCCATACCGCTCAATGATACTAGCACAGTAGTCCGCAAAGAGCCTCGTCGACGGCGAGAAGTAATCCTTTCGATCTCGTTCATCAATCTCCACCTCGCCAAACGCCCTGCAATCAACGCTCTTAGCAACCCTCCCTAACACGGCAGCTAGTGAGAAACACACTTACGCAGGCTTCCCCCGCAACCTCTTCTTTTTCTTATGCTTGCTCACCTCCTTCCCTACACACCCCGGAATCTCCCACAGATCCTTCTCCCGCCCCGTCTCCTGCGTATACGCCAGCATCCCGTCCCGATCCGCCGGATCCACATGGAAGAACATCGGGCTACGCAGCTGCGCAATCTCAAGCGTCTTGAACGCCCGGTGCCACCGCTCCATCCACCCCGCAGCAGTCCCGTCCAGCACCACCATCGAGATTCCTCCCTTCCTGCCCATCCCCTGCCCGTCCACTGACGACGGACTCAAAGACAGTGACGGCGGGGAGGAGATAGATCCAGCCCTGGAGCTATCCGAGGCTGTAGATGAAGAACTTGACCGTCGACCCTGACGCTGACGCTGCCGCTTGTCGTAACTCTGCCACTTCTCCGCCTTGACGGCATTAAGTTTCTTCCCGTGAGCCTGCACGAGCGTCATCCGTCCACTATGCTTGTTGATCCAGTGGTAGCGCTGGTGCTCCTCGTCGGTGAACATGGCGGAGGGGGTTTGCTCGTTTAGTCGCGCGGCGACAGCGAGGCCGCAGGGTCCGGCGCCGATGATGATTACATCGTGGAGGGTGGGGAGGGGGATGGGCAAGGAGGAGGGAGGCTGCGTCTTGCTCATTGTGTTAGGCTGGGTTGGGTATGGTAGATGAATGTCGGTGACGCAATGCTGCTTGTGACAAGATAGCACTGCAAGGGAATGCCATGGTGCTGGCTGCTATTTGCAGTACGCCGTGATATATACCGATGGTTTTTGCCATAACCCAGGAGGTACTTGGATCCCAAGGTCCTTGTCTGATCTTGCTGGGGTTGATGATGTGCAGCGATGCTGGGGACCCTGGGGGAGATAAGCGACCTCTCACCGCGAATACAGGCATGATCGATTGGAAATGTGGGCACGCAGTCTCACTTATGGCGTAGCTGTCGTTCAATGACTTCTTGCATTTTGATAATTTCGTTGGAATGATACCTTTGCTGGGTTTCGTTGTCGATCGGGCAGAGTTGACCGATTCTGAATACTATCAGCGCCAACCCATATGCTCAATTTGCTCAAAAGTATCAAATAGAGATTAGATTACTATGACAATAATGCTTAAATACAAATATCTAAATCAGACATTACTTGTGCCATTTCTTCTGCTTCGATTCCCCGGCTGCGTTTGCCCTGTTCCGCGGCACACCTCCGCCCTCACGGCGATGCCAGGCGTCTTGAGGCCACACCCATCCTCGAACTCGCTTTGCGTCTCGTCGCTCTCCGATCTGCGGTTCCGGAATCCATTTATCTTTCCCCTCTGGGAGAATCCGCTGGCGGGTCAGTGCTCCAGGTCCGCCCACGTTGAGGTGAGCAGAGGGCTGCGATGGCAAGGGCACCGATTTGGACAGCATTAGCAGGAAGTACAAGGCCAGGCTCGCAGTCATCGGGACGTTGAGACGGTCTGCGAAACTTGATGTGTGGTCGCACTCTGTTGCAGCTGATTGGCAGTCGTGAGAAGCCTCAGGTGACTGTGCCTGGGCAAAAGAAGCTGGCTGCAGCCTCAGTTCTTCCGGACTCACGGCGATGTTAGTCGGGATTGGCGCCGACACCTCCAGGAATCCAAAATACGGCACGTCATCGCCTTCGTCGCACCCCGCGCGCACACAAACGAGTTCAATTTCAGTGATGATGAAGCCGTACCGGCATGAGTGCTCTCGCATGCATCGTTGTAGATGGGCTAGACCGTTGAGGTACTCCACCCGCCGGTGAGGCGCTTCGTTGCGCATGCCCGTGTTCCAGCGGTCAAAGCTCTTTACGATACCGACGAGCCGTCCCCGTGGCATACCGGAACTGGTTTGTTCGGTATCAGATGCATAGTTGGCAAGGAAGTGTGGTCCACCTGTATTTTTGCTGTGTGAAGCCCGTAGGTGAGGCGCGGGGTAGAGTTTTAGATGCTCTGGTCCTTGGGATACAGCGAGCGCGGCATTGACACGCGGTCCATAGATGTCTCGTATAAGATTAACCAACGCGGCTTCAGAGTCCGGAGACAAGCGAGACGGGGCTACCGCGACGGGCGGAGTCAAGTCGGAGGAGATTGCAGTTCTCAGAAGTTTGGTGAGGCCGTTGATCGAGTTAAACGTCTGAAGCGTGAACGACGTCCAGCTACGCAGGTTCCTAATGTCCCACCAGAAATAGTCGTGCATTCCTCGTGTGGGAACCACACTGACATTACGAACGAGATTGATCGCTTGCGTGGAGGAAGTCAGGTAGGACAGCAAGGTAGTCGACTGCGGCACCATCTCCTCCGCATGAGGCGCAAGGCCAACAGGCGAAGGCTGTGCACTCGGAATCCGAGCGTACCCCACGTATGGGGAGGGTGGAAGGACAAGTGGAGTCTGAGTCTGACACTGGACCGGGGACGGAGAGTTGTCATTGGGTGAGGTCTGAGAGTATGACCGATGGACCACAATGTTTGGTGTCACAGGGGTGACTGGAGCGGATGGCGAAGGGTGCGCTTGTGTGGTGTACTTTGGAAGATGCCGATAGGTTGGATAGCCGTATCGACTCAGGGTCGCTTCGTCAATACTGGAAGCAGAACCCGATCGAGAATGCCCGCCCGAAACTTTGCGCTTATGCGACGGCGTAATGCTCACAGGGGATGACAGTGCGGAGCCGTAGTGAGAACCATACATGGGCGAGGTTGTAGCTGGCGACACCAGAGGAAGACAATCCGCCATTTCTAAGACATTCCGCTGAAGGTCTGGACGCCTGGGAGGATAAGGTAGGAAGCCTGGAGGGTTCCGAGTATTTGACAAAACTCGACGATGGCGCTGTGGTCCAGGGGCGGGTGCAGGCTCAATCACCACATCCTGCGACCTGATTTTCGGCAGCAGAGCAGGGCCGTGCTGGTATCTGGGAGGAGAGGCTTCTCTCGGACTGGTTTCAGCGGTCATGGCCGACCACGGTGAGGAATCATTGGAGTAGATGGATGAATCGGACGCATTGCGGCTGTGGGTGGCTCCAACGAGCTCCATCAATTGCATTCGCGGTGGTGTCGTTGGTTGATAATAAGAATAGTCTAGGGACATGACGTCAATATCTGAGTCACAGTAGAACTCAATCACGGTTCTTTCTTTCACAACGAATGATCAGCGAGTAGCTATCCGGAAGAACCAGCTTCCTGCGAGTCGTCAAAGAGCAATGTCCACCAACGAGCTGATAAGAAAAGATAGAAGCGAGGGTGTCGAGATGTTCCAATTGAAACGCTAGCACTGTTGAATCATGTTTTATATGAGCGACAATGATGAGTTCTGGAGGCATCAGGACGGAGAACGTTTGGATATTAAATGCTCTTCGTAGAGAAGCCATCCGACCCAGGGCCAAAAAAAGCATACGATAGACAGATCCAGAATAGAATAACCTGAAACATGGAGGAGGCTCCAGATTGACGCCAGTGAACTAGCCATTCTGGGTGTTGAGAACTGTAGAAGCGAGGGTCTCGAGGCATGATCTGCCGACTTTCTCGGGGAGGATGCGCGAAACAGACGAGACCATGGGCAAACAAGGCAAGCATGAGTGTTTCATGTAGCAGTCGCGCGTTAAAATGTTGCTAATTTTTGCATCTGCTCAATTTCTTCAGGATCTGGACAAGATCCTCAGACCTTCCCTTCAGGGTATGGCTCGAAGGCCTCATGGGACACGATCTAAAATCGGCAACACTTGTGTTTCGTGCTATTTCTGGGTAATTGTAGCCAAATTGATGGGAATTTGTCGCGGAGCGATGAGCGTAACGCCTGGGTACTCATCCGTCAGCGGCAAGCAGATGTATAGCCAGATACACCTGGTGATACCTTCGGGGTGCGTGGCTCGTGAGACGCACGACTCTTCAGAGATCGAAGCGCCCAGAGGCAACAATTGCAACGGAAACGACTGTTTGTGGCACGCAGAGAAGACCAGAGGGCCTCAACGAGTGAATCACAGTGTCCTGATTTCAGATCTTCCATTTCTAAGAATACTCCAGTTGAAGGGATGCCGGTATACACGAGCATTTGAAGTGGTTGCAGTAGCCGCCGGGCCATCCTTCAAGGCCGGCGTCAAGCTCGCTGAGTGGCTCATCCCTGGCGATGTGCAGTTTAATTGACATGACGCCTTCTGCAGTCGGCGAATCAGTTGCCATTGAAAAGAAAAATAAATACAATTCAGACTGCATTTTGAGATTGGATGAGAGGAACGCAGGTGTAAGAGGGAGAGTGAGTGAGTGAGTGAGGTGCGGTTTGATGGCTCGCCCGCTTACTGGCTTACTGGGATGCTTGGATGCTCTGAAGTCAGTACAAGCCGAACATGAAATCAGCGGGTTTAGCCGGTCGTTTCCGCACTGGCTGACATGTTTCGTGTTTGCCAACAAATCCCGCGTCGACAGAACATCATGACTATGCGCTACTTTGGTATATTGAACTTGGAAAACGAATGCTTAGACGAGAAACACATCACGTGACTCATGAGTTGCGAAGAAACCCTAATGGTATCTGTTATAGAATACCAGCGACGTTACTACAAGGCCATGTAAACTGTCATCAGGATAAATCGTGGTATTTGAGAAGTCATATAGCTCAATTAAAATATTAATATCAACAGCAACAGAGCAGCCAAATCACGCCATTTGATCTGTTCATGAACCCCATTCCGAGTGCTGTTTGGGATAAAACGGATCTGGATAATATAACCATTTCCCTTCGCTTCTGAAAAGAAAAAGCCCAAAAAAGGTATCAAAGTGAGAACCAGCACGACAAGCTGCTGCAGGACTCTATCGAGGCGCTGTGACTAAACAAGGTGATGCTCGAGGGAATCTAATAAACCGTCTAAAAGTCTGATCATGTCCAAAGGAGGAAAGGGAAAAAAGAAATTGCATCGTCAAGTTTCGGCAACAATCTATGCCTTGATCTCATACTTTCGTCGGAACATGTCGTCAATCTCGGTCAGGTAGTATGTACCGGGGAAGAGCGTGTCGGGGTTGCCGGTAGGCTTGAAGTTCTTCTTCAAGTGGGCGTGCTCACGCAGGTTGCACATCTGCAGATTGAGGTTAGTCAATCTGGTCATTGAAAGGGAAAAAACATTAGTTTCTTACGTCATCATAAGCCTGAGGAGGTAGGACGGTTCTAGCGTTGAGGCGCTTGTGCAAGTCAAGCTTCTCAACCATACCAGAGACATCGCCAACAATCTTGACACTGAACATGGAGCTGGCGAGGCCACTGCCGTACGAGAAGAGAGCAACGCGCTTGGGCTGGCTGGGATCGAAGGTGACGTTGCTGAGCAAGCTGGCCAGACCGGCATAGACAGTGGCCGTGTACATGTTACCACAGAGGGTGGCAACGTCGAGACCGGGACGCACACGCTCAGCGAAAGTCTTCTTGGTCAGACCCATGAAGGTCTTCTCGACGGTCTTGTCGGTGAAAGACTTCTCATAATCCAAGTCACGCAGTTCAGAAGGCACTTCGGCAAAGGCGGGGTGGCTGGGGTTGGCGAGGTAGTCATTGTAGAGCATGCGGCCATAGGACTTCTGCACCAGCTTGCAGGTAGGGGCGTGGAACAGGATATAGTCAAAGCGTTCAAGGGGAGTCTTGGTCTCATCGTTCTCAACTCCGTTGGTGCCATTCTGAACCTTGGCCTTGAGCACCTTTTCACGAGTGGAATAGGCCTTGTAGCAAGCATCAACAGCCTCGGTATAGCACTTGAGCGAGAAATGGCCATCAACGACGGGGTATTCGCTAGTGAGGTCGGGCTTGAAGAAATCATAAGCGTGGGTGACGTAACTGCCACGGAGACCAGGCTCGAACACAATAGGGGCATCAGGGCCGATCAGCATGGCAACGGCACCAGCACCACCAGTGGGGCGGGCAGCTCCCTTGGCGTAGAGGGCAATGTCTCCGCAGACAACAATGGCATCTCTGCCATCCCAGGCAGAAGACTCAACCCAGTTGATGCTGTTGAATACAGCGTTGGTACCACCATAGCAAGCATTGACGGTATCGACACCCTCAATGTTGGTGTTTCCATGAGGAGCAAACAGCTGCATCAGCACCGACTTGACCGACTTGGACTTGTCAAGAAGGGTCTCTGTGCCGACCTCAAGACGACCGATAGACTTGGGGTCGATGTTGTACTTGCGAAGGAGGGAGGAGCAGGTGGTCAGGGCAATGGAGTAGATGTCTGGGGAGGTGGAAAGTCAACATTCCGTGTGTACGAGGAACAGGGAAGTGGGATAATCATACCCTCACGGTCATCACAGAAGCTCATCTTGGTCTGTCCCAGACCAATTGTGTACTTTCCCTCACTCACTCCATCGAACTTCTCCAACTCCGCCTGGTCGACACACTGGACATGCCATCAGCACTGTTGTGAACTGGAGATGTTGGACAGGGCAAAGTGCAAAGGAAGTAGTCCAACATACCTGACTGGGGAAGTAGACCTCAATGGCCTTGATACCAACATTCTGGGGACGAGCAGACATGGTGGCGGTGGGGGTGTAAATTGAAAATATTATGTATGAAGGAAGGAAGGTAAAGGTAAACACTTAAAGAGGCAGTCTCTCACGCACAAAAAGGAAGCAGACAACGATTGCGAATACGGTGAAGCTTGGAGGAGAAACAGAAGGAAGAGAAGGAGGGAGGGCCAGGTGTACCTTTAAAGCAGTAGGTAGGACGAGAGAAAGAAGCAATGGCCGACTGATTGCCCGAATCGTCTTACCTGCTTCTCCCTCCTAAACCCCCTCCTCCTGTCGAGAGGATTTCTATTCCATTTTCTCAGAGGCAAAACCAAAAAAGATTCGTTCCAAATGGGGCCCTCTTCCGTTACTAAGCCTATCTGGGTTTGGTGCTATGGGTCCACTCCTACTTATGGAAATTACCAACTGGTGCCTTAGGCTTCCAGATACCTCTCTAGGTAGCTGGGCCTGACTCAGCGAATCAGAGTGGGAACTGCGATTTTGGTAAGGCACGGCAAAACATTAGTATACACGTACAGACAGCAGTATGTATGCAGAGTCGACGTCTACGACAATTCTCGATGGATGACAGTACATTGCGAACGGAAGGTGTGAGCGTGGAAAAAGATTCGAAAAAAAAGGGGTAAGAAATGGAGCTGAGGCTTCCCGCTAGCTCAATGATCCCAGATGCTTGTCATCAGTCTCTTTGCTGGTTGATGATATTGCGTCCAGTATTCCTATACTCCATCTGCATGCTTTCAAGAGGATGGACAGCGACGTACGCACTCACACACCGACTCCTGCAGTTACAAATTTAATTTTTCAATGAGTATTTCTGGTCAGTTGACCCTTTTCAATGAAATCTCTGGTATCATCTTCAACTATTACTATTGGGTTTGACCATGCAGTGGTGAGCAAGGACTGCTCCAGCCGAGGAGTAGTGTACTGATGTTTTCGCAGCACAATAGAGCACAGCTTAATCTCCCAACAGTCATGCTCATGGTTCTGCGGAACCAAGTGGGACGAATTTTTGTTGTCTCAATTCCATTACGCCAGCAATTACAATCCTGATTTTCAGTAATTGGCCAGAAATAATAATATTCCTGATGTGTTGCATGACTTGGCCTGCTGGTGATCGCAGGAGATCGTAGCTTTTTAGTCCCCGTTAGTCCAGTCCATACTCCATAATCTGTCACTCGTTCCATTCCCATAGAGTCTCGGAGGTTCTACTCTCGATGATTGTCCATTTCAGCTCCATATTGTCAGCGTTCTGTTCTGTAGATGCTGGTGGCTAGACGCACATCTAGCTGCCTAATAATGTAAGATTGCGTTCCCTGCCAAGCCTGGGGACTACCTACCTTAGATAGACAGTCTTGATAAGAGGTCCATCTCATTTGTCTCCTTCACTCATCTGTCACTATCTACCCATTACTTCCATCGTCTCAGCTGCGACATCGGAAATCTACATACTGACCGCTTGGCTCGGATGACAAGTATCCCAATTTTCCTAGAAATCCAGAAGAGAATCAAGAGATTTATCAATCTTATCTTGTGGGCCTACGGAGTATGCTCTCTAACTTCGAGTCTCGACTATGCGACTCCATCTGCCAGATTTCCAGTTTCGAGACAGAAAATCAAGTGGAGGTCTGCACTTGTCCTTGACGATGTGAAGTGGATTCGGGTTTCACCAAAGGTCCAGCACCAAACCACTATCCAGGCACCGTGACACATATGGCGTCACCACCGAGTTCTCATCCTTCCCTTCGTGCGCTAACATAACACAGTATCTCGTGGTCAAGAGTCCCCTCTAGAACGTCATCTCGCAGGTACCATAGGTCCCCTTCAAAAACGTCGACATAATGCTACACCCGCCCCAATTGAGCACTCCAAGAAGGTTTCCTTGGGAGAAGACGAGGTGCTACTGATGTGCTTACTGATTACTCTCCAGTCTATAAGAACCTATACTGGATGTGCCTGGCTAGAGAAGTAGTGTTTTAGGCAGCACTAGTCCAACACCTTAACCGAAAGGTTCCAATGGTGATTCCGCATGAAACCATCAGCCCTAGAACATGCTTATATGCTACCAAACCCCTCGGCCTTGCAGCCCCGTGACACCGCCAAAGCTCATTGGGTTGTAATCTACTTGGGGAAGTGGTCAGACTTTTCTGATCCGTATAGGATTATTTCTTCAAGAGTGAGCTTGTGGCAGATGCGTCGACCTAGCTCTAACTAATGAAGTAGAGGGTAAATCTAGATCTCTAAACTTCCCTCTCTATATATGGATAGTCCGCTAGTAGATGTAGAATTAACTAACAGAATGACCAGGCTGCTTCTTTTGTTCGTGGGATATATAAACCATGGTAGGTTCCGCCCTGCACAAGTAGACAATGTCGTATACGGCAACCATCAAATGCCGCACAGTATATTACATAGTATAAGCAGCGTGGTATACTCAACCAACCAAACTCTCAAATCTCCCACCATGGAAATAATCGAAGCCATGATCGATCGAGCGTGTTCAAGAGTTGGCACAACACCATATGACAGGCGGTGACAGAAGGCAGAATACAGGTACCTGAGCAGCTGTTTGATGCTGTCCTGAAATATTGTTGTTGTATTGCCATCCAAGGAAGAGCAAAGTCAACGTCGATAACATTCACAGGAAGTTGGTATATCTTCCTCGACAGAAAATTGATATTCAAACTTATTCCTCAGCACTCACTCGAATGCTTCCAATCAAAACCTTTCTGCCTGTTTACGAGTACGACGTTGAAAGCGGAGCGTGGGTCTCTTGGCTCTCTCGTACTATGTATATCTCTGCCTCTGACGCCTGCGCCACACGTCTGACTATCCATCCGGGGAAGCCAGTCAGTCTCACTCCTTTTCCCGTGAGAGACTATCTGGTCTACATCCAAACTTCATCCACTCTCTCGTCTGTAGATCTTCGTTTTCATCGGTTTTTTCTTTGTTTCTAATAGTTTCACTTTAATCTCCCCCAAACACAGGGAGTATGTCGCTCATTGTCGCTCCTTCCTCATCCAGATCATGATCCCGCTTACTCCGGCATCCGTGACGCTGTCTAACTTCTACGGCTCCCCCGAGCCACATCCATTCCGCCATGGGCAACGATAAGAAATTCGAATACGAATCACTTCCCATTCCAACTTACGAAGAAGCTATTTCCTCCCGTCCAAGCTCCTCTCGATCTCATCTAGGCCCCGATGAAGCCAGCGACGATGCGGAACGACAGGGCTTGCTACATAATGCCGACAGTACCAGTGGTCCCGGCGGCCCACGATTTCGGCCTCATGGATACCAACCGCCAACGGTCGAGTCCGTCCGTAACAGCCTGGACGATCTTGCGTCCTCGGGAACCGATTCCGCTCGGGGGTCGCTCGAGGAGTTGCAGCGGGAACTCGCTCAGATGGATGTGGAGGAAGCAGGGGTGCAATCGTCATCTCGACGGTCCCGACTGGGGCAGCATTTCTCGAAACGATTCAACAGCCTGAGTCGGACCCTTTCTGCTATACAGTTCCCTTTTCGCCGCTTCCTACCAAACTTCCGATTCACAATTAACCTCGATGGAGCCCGTCAACGCTTCCAAGACCATAGCTGCATTATCCTGCTACGGGTGTTTGGACTACTATTGGTAGTCACTCTTGTATACGTGTTCTTCTTTTCGAACCTCTTCAATCTGAATTCTCGATTCATGATGGGTCAGTCGTATAGCGCTGCGTCGGTGCAGAATTTCCTTCAGGGCCACATCAACGAGACAAACATCGCGGATAATTTGAGAAAGGTGACAAAGTTTCCTCATATGGCTGGTACCGAGGGCAGCTTTGCGCTGGCAGAATGGATTGAACAGGAATTCAAAAATGCAGCGCTCGATGAAATCGAAATGGAGGAATTTCAAGTGTACCTCAACTATCCCAACGAAGGCGGAAGGAGGGTGGCGATCGTTGATCCGCCCGGCATGGCCTGGGAGGCTGCGCTCGAAGAGAAGAACGAACAGACTATGGTTTTCCATGGACATTCAAAATCGGGAAATGTGACCGGCCATTTGGTCTATGTAAACTACGGTTCCCGAGAAGATTTTCGGCTCCTGGCGGACCACGGAATTGACATGAAAGGCGCTATCGCACTTGTCCGATACTATGGGTCCGAGACAGATCGTGCCCTGAAGGTCAAGCTTGCGGAGATGGCTGGCGCTGTCGGATGTATCATCTACTCCGACCCGCATGAAGATGGATTTCGGCGGGGTCCCGCTTTTCCAGACGGACGCTTTATGCCGGATGATGGCGTCCAAAGGGGCGCAGTAAGCCTGATGTCATGGGTTGTTGGGGATGTACTTTCCCCGGGGTTTGCGTCTACTCCTGAGGAGAAGAAACGACTTTCGGTCGAAGAAAGCCCGGGATTGCCGGGTATACCAAGTATCCCGATCGCCTGGCGCGATGCTCAGAGACTCTTGCAGGTTCTCAAGGGTCATGGTACAGAGGTACCCAAGGAGTGGGTTGGAGGTGTTCCCGACGTGAAGGAATGGTGGACGGGAGACGGAGGTTCCCCAAAAGTGAACCTGATGAATATTCTGGACGAAGTGGAACGACAGCCTATATACAATGTCATTGGGCGCATCATTGGATTGGAACAGCCTGAAAAGAAGATTATCGTGGGCAACCACCGCGACTCATGGTGTCTTGGCAGTGCGGACCCAGGCAGTGGCACTGCGGTCTTCTTAGAGCTTGTTCGCGTCTTTGGTGAACTTCGGACGTTCGGATGGCGACCGCTGAGGACCATTGAGTTCGTCAGCTGGGACGCAGAAGAATACAATATGATCGGTTCAACGGAGCATGTGGAAAAAGCGATTGAAGCACTGCGAGAGAATGCATTTGCTTACCTGAACGTTGACGTTGGGGTGACTGGCAATAACTTTGATGCCTCCGGATCTCCGTTATTTCAGCGGATTGTGATGCAGATCCTCGGCCGCATTGCGGATCCCATTACGAACGAGACACTCAAGGACATCTGGGAGAAAGCGCAGAAGAAGTTCGGCCCTCTTGGTTCTGGGAGTGATTATGTAGCGTTCCAGGATATTGCTGGCACCTCAAGTGTGGACTTTGGATTCACTGGCGAGCGTTTCCCCTATCACAGCTGTTACGAGAACTATGACTGGATGACCAAGTTCGGAGATCCTGGGTTCCAATACCACAAGGCTCTAGGCCAATTCTGGGCTTTGCTCCTGATTGACCTTGCGGATAACCCTATCTTACAGTTCGATTTGCAAGTGTACGCCGACCATGTGCATACCTATGTTACCGATCTGGTAGCCTACGCCAAGTCAAAGAACGTCCCGGTTGCCCCCCAGCTTTTAGAGGACCGCGCCGTCGGAGAACCGTCCGTCAGCTTCCAACCCCTCTTTGACGCCGCGTCCAAGTTCAAAAGCGACGCAGGAGAATTCGACCAATGGGCCCAGTTATGGCACGACACTGTCTGGGGCGCCGGCGGGTTCGAAAACAACGTAATGGCCATCCAGCGACTGAAGCATAACTCTCGCTTGGCCAGTTTTGACACCCAACTTCTGGATCTAGATCATGACGGCGGAGTAAGTACCCTTCCATTATACATCTCTAGCGTCCCCGACACTGACAATCTCCATCAGATCCCCAACCGCACGCAGTTCAAACATGTCATCTTCGGCCCCCAGCTGTGGTCCGGCTACGACGCCGCCGTCTTTCCCGCCATCCGCGATAGCATCGACTCGGGCAACTGGACTCTAACCCAGGAATGGATTGACCGAGTCGCCAAGATCATTCAGCGCGCAAGCAACAGTCTCGTGCACCATTAGACTCCTCCCTACACATCAACCTCAGAACTATCAACCTCGCAGAAATCAGTCTTACTCTTCCATCCATCAACATATACATACCTCCGCAACCTCAATCTCTCAAATCTATGTATACTTCTCATCATCTGTGCATCAGCACGTACATACACGAACATACACACCCTGCCTGATCCAGGCTCCTCTGCATCTCATCGCGACGGAACAAAGTATATCAGATCTAGCGAATTGAACCTCTCATTATTCCGTATTTTCTTACTATATCCTTTCTCCTCCATTCTGGGGAGAGAAAACTGCTTTTGGCTTCCTTTAGCCTGTTTTGTACATACCTCCGTCTTCATTTAGCATTCTTGTTAGCCTCTGAAGACAAGTCTCGAATATTTTAGTTTTGCCGCGGTTCCACCTTTTGACCAATCGATAGAAAGAATGAAAATGTGAAGTATTGGCTTCCAAGGGCCTATGGATTGAGTAGATGAGATTAATTCATCTTGTGTATGGGACAGCTGTGATATGACTGAAGTCGCAAAAAGGAAAGAAAATCGAATATGCCATTGAAAAGAACCCCACCGTCTAGAGGATCAACCCAAACCAACCCACAAAGAAAATGAAATCCAGTCCCCCAAACGCCTGTAGTATGTATTATCCCATTGGTATATATACAGTCCCAATGCCAAGGGAAAAAAAGGGAAAATGAAAGATCATCATTAGTAGAATTCGCTTTGTTTGCAAAGTCTCAGTGGTTCTTTGGGAGAACCCTGGGTTGAGAAAGAGAGGGCACGAGAAAGGAGGTCTTGACCCCGAAGCCATTGATTAGGGCAGGGGAGATTATTATTAGAGGATGAAAAGATGGACCAAAATTGCTGCAAACGGCCAGAAGTGCGATGGCTGCCTCACTTGCGGAAGCCTTCAACGCCCAGCATTGGAGTCTCCACCATCCGGTCGCAAGGGACACCCTCGTCGCGCCTTCTGGCAAAGAAACTGTCGCACTCAGTGACAATTTGTGCCCATTCGGCGAGGGCTCGGCCTGCATACTTGCTGGCTACGACCCCGTCCTTCGCCAGGCACTGAGTATTTCTTGGGTCAAGGGTCTTCTCGCCGTCCGCAGCACGCTGTACTGGCCCTTGTGTCCCTTTGTTTGACGCCGCATCCTCAAGACGACTGTCAGTCTTGGCGCTTTCATCCAAATCAATTGCAGAGGCATATTCCGACGAGTCATCAACCGGTCTGTCCAAGTATCCTCGGAGCTGCAAATGCAGCTGGGCTCCTACAGGAAGGCAGGGACCGTAGAGACGCTTATTCTTGCTCGGCCATTGCGGCCGGTCCATCCATTCCAGCGAGAACCTGAAAGAATATGGCTGATGTGGCGTCTTCGGCCGACTAGTCTCCCCAGTGCTATTCTGCGGCCGCAGATGGTCGTCCGAGTTCTTCTCTGTACTGTTCATGGTATCGTGGCTCCTTGAATCCGACTCTTCCGAACTAGTGCTCGGAGGCGATGCATCGTCATTATTTCTGATGCTGGAAGAACCGCCAAACATCGCCTTCAGAAGATTCCACCTTCTCTTCGGAGGTGCCTGATACTCGGAGAAATCGTCGCCCTTGGAGCCTGCCGTCTGTTCAGTTGGAGCGGGCGGCACGACACGGTCGAAGGAGACGAAGAGGCTCGGCGGCGCAATGTGGTTATCACACCGTATAATGATGATTCGGCGCCCCGGCGCTGGTGAACATGGCG
The DNA here is from genome assembly GCF_001445615.1 of Aspergillus lentulus. Classification (NCBI taxonomy): domain Eukaryota; kingdom Fungi; phylum Ascomycota; class Eurotiomycetes; order Eurotiales; family Aspergillaceae; genus Aspergillus; species Aspergillus lentulus. The sequence goes on from NW_028322122.1 coordinate 1,344,692, forward strand.
CAGACGATAGAGGGGCTTTAAGTTCCTTTTCGGCGTTTGTTTGAAAGTCGCGATAGTAAGACCAAACCCGTTGTAACCGATTCCAGAGCGTCTCGTATATTGTGCTACAGATAACGTCGAAGGTCAGCGAAACCGAGGCAGACGCACGAATACCAGAGGGCTTGTACTTACGAGTCGAGCGGCGATGGCTCCCCATTAAACCTACACAGTCGCCAACATAGGAGACGCTGAAAGTATGCGCGCACCATCGGGCTCCAGTGACTGAAATAGTGATAGAACAAGGATTCATCGAGCAGAAAGTCCAAGCAGAGGTCGGCTTTTCTTTCCTCGGAAGTGATCCACTTGCCCCAAACGCAAAAGAGAAAGGAGAATACTCTCACTTCGGTCAGAGAATTGTGGCTCCGCATCATTCGGCGGCAAGCCGACAGCCAAAACTTCCAGTCAAATAATTCCATATCCACAGTCTGAGAGTAGCGTGTGAGGATGGGCAGGACCTCTTCGACGAAGTCGCATAGCAAAAAGCATGCATTGTGGTCAAATAAAGAAGTCTTCTGAGCAGCAGTCTTCATGATGTTGCAGAATGACTCCGCATATAGTAACCGCGCGCGCTGAGGCTCGAGGGAAGATTCAGACAAGAAATCACGCAGAAGAATGATCAGGCGATTCTCAGCCATCGAGCGGTGGCTGTTAGCAGAGCCTAAAGGAAGAGCAGAAACTGTTGCATCGGCACCCTCAATGAAGTCATCAAAAGTGATGGCTGCGGCGGTGTGTGTATTCTCAGGCATCTGTGGACTTGATTGTTTGTAGAGTGTGTCCTCCATGACTACAAGTACCTGAGCGTGGATTGGCAACAGACCCGGGGCCAGGATACGTTTTGGTTTCTCTATATCTGTCGGCAGAGCATCTGCATAGAGGATGTGAATATACTTGACAAAGACAAAGAAAAGATCTGAGTCTCGACCACACCACCTCGAAACCCAAGGGCTTTGCCATTGTATCTGAGCTGTACTCAAAGGCACTTCGGGTTTTTGCCGAAGATATCGAACGAGGGGCGTGTGGGAATGAAAGCATAGCGTCCGGAGCGCGCTGGGAAAGTTTAACCCGAGATCCTGGGTGAAAGCACGAATGTTCCTGCATCGTTCTACGCCAGAATCGGCAAGGATCCGTCGGAAGATATTCGCGGGGGTGTTCCATAAGCGCACTAGAATATCTGCGACGCCCGGGCAGAAGAAGAAGGCGTACGCGCAGGCCTTTCCGCAAAATGCCACCAAGCTCGCAGGTGCATGCCTCATTGACATTCTCTCCACCACGAAGGCCATCTGAGACAGCAAATTCTGTACGAAGATATTCCTGATGTTGTGATGGATCGACTCGATCAGGAAATCCGAGCCTGAGGAGTCAGAGCTCTCCGATATCGAAGTCGAAGCATGATGGAGTGAATTGGGCGGCTCATCCCTGTTCGGGGGCATTGGGAAGGGAATTCTCCATTCCGGCCGCATCATGATGCCGACAACCGCCTCGAGGTAGACTGGACGGTCAGTACCCGAAATGGATTGATTGTTCTTGCCATTGAGCATCTCCAGTAGCCCAGTCCACCACTTGTTGAGAATATTGACGCGGCGGTCGAGGTCTTCAGCTCTCAGAGACTTGTAGGAGGCACTTGATTGGTTGCGATTCAAGAAGGGCAGCAGTGAAGAACGGATGACGTTTGCTTTTAGAGCACTCGACTTGGAATGGAATCTGTGTCGCTTAATTAGCCATCTGAAGCTCCAAAGAGAGTGGTTCTTATCGGCGCCGGGTATGAATGTACTCACTTCTGGTAATCAGCTTCGAGTCCACGGAACACGCCCCATAGCTCATCTTTCTTTCGTGGAAGGTCAACATTTCCAGAGAAGTTTCCAGCGGTAACAGCCGCTCCTTTGGGCATGGGAGGGAGAATCGGGGTAGACACATGGAGAGATGCGGCAAGTCTTTCCAAGGAATTCTTCGCCCGCAACGAATGAGGGGATGAACTACTGCTCGGACTGTCATCTTGGCTTTGAGTTACGACTGCAACCATTGGACGCCTGGGGCGTTTGCTCAGAATAGTGCGTTTGCGAGAAGGCAAGACCGGGTCGGTTTCCTTCAGTGACTCCAATCGAGAGTTGGATTTGGATGGTAGACCCTGCGATTTCGAAGGTGTCTGATCATCCGAGCGAGAATTTCGGTTCTTGGAGGGCTTAGGAGACGGCGAAGGGGATCGAGACTGGGAGCCCGAAGAGCCCCAGGGTTTTCGAGCCAGGTTAACCAGTCTGCCGGACATGGAACGGGCCTTGGAGGGACGAGCGACGGGCTCTGGGGCTTTTGTCTCTGGATACTTGACAGGAGGCTTCGCGGACGCTCCGGAGGGTTCGGAAGTAGCGGTGTCATTCAGATCCTCGGCGGACAGGGTGAATCGAGAGACGGCCACGGCCGACTTTTCCTTGTTGCGGCGTAAAGAGGTCCGTCGCAGAATGTCCTTCCCCGCAGCCACATCCTCCTTCGACGGCGAGGCTGAATCATTATTTGGGAACGTCAGGTCGGAAAACGTTCTCCGCAAGCCGGGGGACCCAGGTTCAGTAACCGGAATATGTGAAAGGTTGTTGTAACTGGCGGCACGAGAAAGGAAAGCGCTTTCTTCATCGATCGGATTGGTCGGAATATCGACAGCGAGAGAAGACATGATCGAGTGTATAATCAATCCTGTACTAGAGGTCCACGAGGAGGTATCATCCAAGGACTGTGCACATTGCTCTCGGTCCGGAAAGTTGAATGACTGCTTATCTCGAGGTCGGATGAGACCAGCTCCTCCATGTAAGAGAAAAAAGAGACAGGGCAGGGAGAGGACAAGAGAAGAAGGGTAGAGACTCGTTGTAGGAGCTCAAACCATGTGCAAAGAGGTCGGCTCTAACGCATTGGGGCCGGCTTTATGGTTCAACAAGGGACGTGGGAGGGCTGGGAAGGCGACGCAGCAATGGCTGAGTAGGAAGGTGGAAGGCAGGCAGACCAACGGACAACTCGGCGGGCTGAAGACTAGCCAGATGAACACGTCAGGCCAGGATACCTCGATCCGATTATGATGCTAATACAAGCCTCCTTTTTCTTTTTCCGGTCAGATTTGTGCGGTGTCCAGCGATAGTATCAGCGCGAAAGGGAAAACTGAGCGAGTGGTAATGCAGGCTCAACGAAGGAGGCTGCGCGGTTAATCGATCAACAAACGGAGATTCGGAGGTTGGAGATAAACGAAGGACTGGGGAACTAGAATTGATAGGGCTCCCCTCTTGCTGTCAGATTCTGATCTATTTTTTCTTCTTCAAGAAAAAGATAGATAGATAGTCTGACGCTTAATGAAAGAGGGGGAAAAGGGCTGAAGAGGCTCAAGTGAAGGAGATACCTAGCGGTGATGATGATGGGGAAAGGGCTCGTATTTCGGTGTACCCGCGTACCAGAGAGGTGGGACTTGGTTTGTATTTAATCAAACGGGGGCCCTTGAGTGCCTTGTAGGTTTCAGAATCCAAGGAGGACGTTATGATGACGAGTTCGAAGTTGAAAGAGAAATGAACAATAGTATTTAGATGGACAGCGATTGTTGTTGTTTTCTTGTCGGAAGGAAGGGTGTATGGTGTATGATACCTATTGTGCTACAGCTACCTACTATGTACGGGGTACCTATGCTGCTATGCATCATTGTATGCACATAGTCCGCTAGACGGTAGATAAGTTAGTATTAATGCCTATTCTATTATTATTACTTATTGATTTATTTTGCGATAGCGTCATGTATCCATAATACCTACATTCTTTGCAGTACCTAACATATGGTAAGATCCTCCTAGATGATTTGGGTAGATACACAGTGCTATATTTCTGCTTATGCATATATTGTCGAGCTGAGCCACTTTTCCAAATGCTAAGACATGTCTCGTATTGTTCCTCGATGACTTGTTCACCCAAAAAAGGGTCCGTTCTCCTCCAGATGCAAGGCTGAGATGGATCTTTAATCCAATAGTCTGTCCCCAGCTATTGACGATCAATACTATGCATTCCGCCTATGACATCCTCGCAACGGTGGTCGGATTGAGACTTAACCGACCAGGCATGGTACAATAATCATCTGTATAGCTACCTTAACTACCTTGAGCTGGGCTCCTCCACGCGTTAATCGCAGACATGAGAGGATAACAGGTAGAAAAATAGAGCCAGACCACCATGTATAAATGGCTAGGCTCATCCGTCCCTGTTAAATTACCCGTTTAACTTTCGTACCTCATCATCAATGCTCAAGATCAAAAGTTAATGATGAATGACTATTTAGTCTATTGTCCGAAGCAAATCTTCTCAATCTGATCCTCAAAGAATGTTGTCCACTGTACACACAGTGACAGGTGTCCTATGGACATTCCAATCAGAGTGTGTCCTCCTTATCCGATCTTAATATGTTGTAGCATTCAGTAACCCCTTCTTTCCTTCTCTACCTTTTGTCTGTGTACCATCACTCAGGAGGAATTGAAATCGATCGCTGCACGTAATGCTACATCCTAAACTCTCTAGGTAGCTTCTAGGATCGTCCATCTATTGACACTGCAGGATCCATCATGACGCCACGCAGCATCGATAACCTGTCGCTTAGCACCGATTTAGAAAGTCTGGAAGACTGACCCTTTGTTCCAGACAGCACCGAGGGAGACCAGCGAAACCGAGCGAACTCGAGATTCTTCTCTGAAGGACAAGATCTGGCGGTCTGATATTCCAGAAGCCCGATTCTGTAGACTTTCGGAGCTGTCATATGTCGCCATGCGCCTGGACTTCAATACTCGAGATTATCGGCGCACGCCTTTTGCTTTCCCCCCTGCGTGCGATGCAAGTGCCAAAAGAGGTAATCAGAGTGCATACTCTTGCGTCTCAATGACGGCAACGGACACGTTATGCTGTCTGTGTTGCGAATCTCCCTGCATGTCTTTTTCGACAGATCGGTACGTCCTTGGATGGAATCCGGATACGAACTTCTTCTGTAGTTAAGGGTAGATGGTTTTGAGTCTTTGCTTCCATCTGCTCGTCCAGCAATTAGAATCAGTACAGGTGCGGAAGCAGAACTAAGGACAAGACTATAAGCGATAATTCAGTCTCTGAAGGAGTTTGGCAACTTTTGGGCCATGAATCCGCGCCCGCAGACGATCAGTAATACGGCGGTGAGCAAGATGGAATCAAGCAAGCGCGTTTACTTGAGCCTGAAACAATAAGGTGAGAGACGATCAGGTCAGTCGAAATAGACTGTTCGCCGGAAGCATGCCTTCTCCGAGCACACTACAACCGCACTTATCACTTAATTACCGCAGTGGAAGACCATGCGCATATTTTTCTTGCATCAGTAGAAGAAAGGAAGAAACAGATTCATATGCTCCGAAGTAGGTTTAATTTACACGATTCCTTCAGGACTCATCAATGGAAGGTTTTCTCTTGTTCCCATCCCATTACCCATCAGTCCTGATTTCTCAGACTTTGCCAGAAAGCAATAAACCTAGTGGTGAGCGGTCTCCTCCTCAGGCTCCTCCTCGAACCAGCTCTCTTCAACGGTAGCGGCCTCACCGGCGGCGGCCTGGCCCTCGACCTCAACATCCTGGCTCTCGTAGGCCTTCAAATCATTGGCAAGGTTGGCCTCCTCGGGGGATTGGGGCGCAGCAGGAGCGGAGAACTTCTGGACGTGGGCCTCAGCATCGCCGGGCTTGATGGGGGTGGGCTTGTAGGCCTGGAGTTGGCGCAGGTAGAGCTCCTGAACGGGGTCGGCTAGAACGAGTATGCGATGTTAGACACAGTCCACAAAGTCCATCATACGCAAGCATTTCCTCGTTTGTTCGGAATTGGATAAGGCCAAGGGGATAATCAATCGGGACATACCCTGACGGACAGCGGAGGTGAGGAAGGAGCGCCGGGTAACAGAAGAAACCTGTTGCCGAGAGACGCGGGCGAGCAGGGAGCGCTAATCAGATAGAAATTAGCAACCTTATTTTCTCCAGACCATTCTCCTCCAAATGGGACGGACTTACTGAAGCTCTGAGAGTCTGAGACATCATCGCGGCGGGGTGATGAATGAGGGGAGAACCTGGGGATGGGGTTTCTTGCGAAGAATAATATGGCTTTGGTCCGTGAAGCCGACGTTGAACGTTCGATGGATTCTTCGGGACACTTCGGCTTGGCGGCTGACTCAGCAACCATGCGGCTCTTACTACTCCAGACGGCGGCGGCAACACTTCTGACTTCACCTTTGCCTCTTCACCTCTCTCTCACCTCTCGGCTCACCCCTCTTGACTCGATCCAACAGATTGCAGTCAACCGGGACAACGTGAAAATGGCTAGCGTTTCTACCTCTGCCCGCCCTGACATGGGTCAGTGGAGGAAGAACCTCTCGGCCCATGTCATCTGTCCCGAGTGCAGGGAGGTCCCGCCCAACCTCGAGTTTCCTGACTCACATGAGACAGTCTGCGGCTCTTGTGGTCTGGTGCTTGCTGACCGAGAGATCGACATGCACTCTGAATGGCGTACGTTCTCCAACGATGACCAAAATAACGACGACCCCTCGCGTGTCGGAGACGCCACGAATCCTCTGTTGAACGGCGACCAGCTTGAGACCCAGATCGCCAGCGGAGGCTCTGGTCGCGCGCGAGAACTGTACCGGGCACAGAACAAGCAGTCGAGCGAGAAGGCGAATAAGGCTCTGTTGGCCGCCTACAAGGAAATCGGGGCGCTGTGCGATGGTTTCAACATTCAGAAGAACGTCGCGGATACGGCCAAATATCTCTTCAAGATCGTGGATGATGCCAAGGCGTTCAAGGGAAAGTCACAGGAAGTCATCATCGCCGGCTGCATCTTTATTGCTTGCCGCCAGTGCAAAGTCCCTCGGACCTTCACCGAAATCTTTGCGGTCACTAAGGTCACCCGAAAGGAAATCGGTCGGATCTACAAGGCTCTGGAAAAGTTCTTCACGGCTCAGAACCTGGAACGGATCAACGCCGTTGTGTCCAATGGTGGTGTTCCAGACCCCAACGACACCTACACCGCGACAACTTCCACCAAGCCCAGCGACCTCTGCAACCGTTTCTGCAACCTCTTGGATCTACCGTACCAAGTTACGAGTGTGTCCTCTGCTCTTTCCGATCGTGTGACGACTATGGGAGACCTCGCTGGACGCTCGCCTCTGTCGATCGTCGCGGCTTGCATCTACATGGCTTCTTATCTCATGGGCCACGGCAAATCTGCCAAGGAGATCTCCCAGGTCGCACACGTCAGCGATGGTACCATTCGCGGCGCATACAAGCAGCTCTATGCTGAACGCGAGCGTCTGATTGACCCGGAGTGGATCAAGGACGGAAAGGGCGACATGAAGAACCTGCCTGCTAGCTGAACAGCTACTCGCTTCTTCTCTTTCCCGAGTTCTCTCAGGATTCAAACCCCATGCGTTGCAACCTAGTGAGAAGCGTAAACGCTTGTGCAATCGTTAGCTTTCGCATGTTGTCATCTATCAACATCTCATGATACCCCCCGCACTGAACATAAAGAAACAGCTTGTTCAGCTCGTTTTATTAACTTACATTTGCAACGAGATTTCAGGTCATACCGAACCAGAAAAAAAACATTCGCATCATCTGCAAATTCCACATGCTTCTTTTTTAGCGAGCGGTGTTTCAGATTGCTAAACCGGCCATTGGGCAAAATTCGCAGCCTTCGGGTGCTTTTGCTGTTTGCTTCCATGCATGTGAACCTTCCTAACTTCTAAATTGAAAATGTAGTAGTCTTGACCCGTCGAGTCGAAGCAGTTCAGGATGGAGATCTGGGAATTTTTGCAGCGCAGCAGCATTGACGACGAATTTTATGGGCAAATTCGTCTAAATCATGTTTCTGTCATTATGTCTCCACAGCTAGGCCAGAGGTAATACAGATTCAAGTCTCCAGCTACCTGCAACGGCGTCCATTGTTGTTACATGCCATGTAGTACTAGCACTACCCCTAATCGTAAAATGAAGGTATCATCCACCCGTGATCGGGTCCAGGTCAATGACCAACAACATCATGAGCGCTCTAGGCCGGAGGCAGTCTACATGAATGCTAGACGAAAACTCGTTTTGTTGCTTGTCTCAAACTGACTAAAACACGATGATATCAAAGGCCATAAAGAAAACCCAAAATGACCAAAAAAAGAACGCAAGTTTTTTTCACTGCTCATGGAGTACAGAGCCTTCCGACGCTCTTTTCCCGTCGGCAGTAGCAGCCATGGCTTCAATGGCGTCATCTACCGGGGCAGATGTACTAGGTGTGACTCGCGACTGCGCATCTGAAGACGGTTGTTGTATCTCATTCTCGTCCGGCTTCGTGGGTTCCGTAGCAGACACAGCCGCAGCCTCCCCATCGGTGCTTGGTATCGTCTCAGCTGTCTCGGGTGCAGATTCCTTAGTCGCCGTCACCGGAGAAGGATCGGTGGATTCACCGGCAATGTTCTTTGACAAGGCTGGGGCCATGCTGTCCTTCGAAATCGAGTCTTCAGGTACAGCCGGCTCAGGCTGCTTGGCCTTCACTCCGGTTTCGACCGTCAGATTGCCGTCCTCACCGACTTGCCAAACATTCCAAGTCTCGGTAATCTTAATTTCGGGAATCGTCGGTAGTCTGATGCTAACGTTCTCAGAAGCTGGCTTTCGTCGGGATGGACCACGAGCTCTACCCTTGCGAGCGTCACTCAGTGGTGCCTTTTCTGCCGGAGCTTCCTCCTCTTTCTTCTCTTGGGGCTTTGGCGCCTGGGGACCCAGCTGCAGACGTGAATTTAGATCTGACAAGAACCCTGCTTTAAGTGCGGCAATCTTGCTTCCATTGGGCCGCACGGGCACGGCTGGCTTTTCTTTGGCTGGAACTTCCTCTCCGGCTCCACGGGTAATGGGCTTGGCTGGTCGAACAGGAATTTGTGGCTTGGGTCTACCAGGAATGCTAGGCGGCTGTCGTTTTTCTGTTGGAGAGGTTGCTGGTTTCGAGGAGGCATCTACCGCAGGAGTCTGTTGTGAAAGCTTCTGAGGGCGAGATGGGATAGCGGGTTTCGATGGTACATCGGGACTCTTCACCTCACTCTCCTCCGAGGGCTCGATTGTTGTCACGAGCGTCTGGCTCTCAGGTGCATCTTCCCAGATGTCTCGACTGGGGAACCGCTGCTTACAAATCTCAGGGCGCGGTTGAGTCTTTTCTTTTGATTCTTCCGACTCAAGGATGTGTTCTGCGACCTGGCGAGGATCGAGGTGAGGCGCATGACTGCGGCGGAACGACTCCTGTTCCGGCGTCTCAAACGCCTCGTGCTTAGGAATGTCCGGTGTGGAAACGGTGGCGTGGAGCTGCAAGCTGTTGGGAGAATCTTCCCAGATATCTTCGCTGGGAAAGCGGTGCTTGAGCATTTCAGGGCGCTGCTTGAAGCGGTCCGCAGCGGAAATGGGCTTCTTGACCTTATCATCCTCGGGAAATAGCGGTTCGTACTCCTCGACGTCATCCAAAGGCGTGTGTGTCTCCTCACGTTCGTCGCGCGAGTTGTATCTCACAAGAGCGGGCATGCCACCCTGGTGGGTGGCAGAGCGACTATTTGAGCGACTGTGGTTAACGCTAGGAGTGCGACTCCTGCCATCATACTCGCTAGGCCGTCTATCGAAGGTGGGAGATACGGCAGGATGTTGATAGGCCGATTCAGGGCGGAGTTCATCGGCAGCCAGAATAGGTTCATCTTCATCTTCAAGACCCACGCCCATTTCATGGGATTGTCCTTCAGGGGCTGGGGTTGGTGCGAAACCATCCGGATGATGAAGGGGGTGGTACGGGTCATCGACATGAATAACACCAGCGTCTTCAGACTTGCGCCCCTCTCGCTCGACGCCAACCTCTGAAGCGGGGACGTCCGTGTTGCGCAGGGAGGACTCCCCGATCAGGCGCGAGCTGCGGCGCGATTCGGGAGCCGGGGTTGCCATACGGTGGGTGTATTCATCCGTGGCAATGTAACCGACCTCCTCATCTGGAGTACCCGCAACATTAGGAGAGGTACCGAGACCAGAGCCAGTCACAGCGGAGCTACGGACGATCTTGTTGAGATCATCGCTGCTCAGCGCCCAATCAGGGCGGGGAGTCCCGACGCCAGGGCCATATTGCCCGTGTTCGACCTTGACGTACTCTTCGGGGTGCTTTTCATACCAAGCCTTCTCAAACTTGTCAGTGGCAGGCACACCATGCCCGTGGAGTCCATAGCTTCCAGGGGGTAAGGAGGCCTCACGGCCGCTGCGAGTTCGGTGATGGTGGCGTCCCTGGCGTTGACCTCCATGTTCCAACTGATAGGGGCTCGGAGACGGTGCCTGCACATCACCCGCATTGGGATACATGGGAACTCTCTGACCAATTTCAGGGATTCCGTGCTCATCAGCGGGAAGTTGGAGAGAGCGTCGACGATCAGAGGATGCGGTGGAAGAGTCTGCGCGCGAGCCGCTTGCTCTGGAATGGAGCGAGCGACTAGAGCGCTCGTGATGGTCATCAGGCACCGGCGATGCGGACACGCCGAGACCGGCAGCAGCGGCCTGACGCGAGTCTGTACGAGTGACAGCCTGCACCTTCGCCTTGGCGCTCGAACTGGGCAATGACGGGCGGGGCGCATGGATCTTGAGATCACTGCCCACATTCCTGGTCTCCGCCGGAGTACCAATTTGGTGATGGCTATCTGACAAATTGCCAATATCTAGGTTCTGGTATTCGATACCCTCTTCTCCAAGTGACGGTATCGTCACACTTGGGGGTCGCTGTGGGGGATCGTTGGACACCGTACGAGTCAATCCCGCAGAGTTCGGAGGTTCGTTCAATGGAGAAGGAGCATAGCTGTCCCGAAGAGGAGACACGGAGCGTTCAACGCGTCTATTGGGACGAGGAGGGATCTTTGGCACGTCTGATATCGACTTGGGGGCAAGATTCGACTGAGGAGACCTCGAGGGTCGAGGAGGAATGACGGGGGCTGCTTGTGTCGCCATGATTCTCGTAGGGATATGAAGAACCTCAAATTAATGCTAGAAAATAGAGCTTCAGAGATGATGTTAGCTAAGGTTTGATCAAGTGCTGGGGTTGAAATTTGAAACGCGTTGGGCTCCAGGAGGGCAGATGACAGCGGGCAGCTGTGTGTAGCTAAAGAACTTCCCCGCACCTCGGGCTGGAAGATGGGGATTGAGTGGGTGGTCATTGAATCATCTGTCCCCAATATGCTTGGTTGCTTTACAGCCATTAAGACAGGTCCCTGGGAAGCTCAATGGGTAAATGCCATTGAAAGGGGGGGTGGTTCCCAGTAGAAGGAGTCAGAGGCTTGAGATAAGACAGATCCAGTAGGACACTGAGCTGATAAGCCCTTGGTTTTGCCATATGCAAGCTCACATGGAGATTCCAACGTTTCCAAATGAATCAGAGCGAAACGGGTAGCCATAGCCGGGAATATAGAGAGAGCTGATAACATGACGCAGCATGAGTTGCTTACCGATTGTTGACCAATTCCAAGAACTGATTGCTAAACGGGCTCAAGCTTCTTGAAGATGAGCGAATAGAAGGAGACAGAACAATTGATGAGCAGACAACTTCAGAAATTATTTGACGGATAGGTAGGAATGTAAGAGGATTGAATTCAGAGAATTTGGATAGGAGGAGATGTGGTGATGATGGTGGAGAGAAAAGTAGTAGTAGTAGTAGCAGTCGCAGGATACTAGAGGCACATTAGCAGCAGGCAGATGATGTATGACTTTTTGCATGGCACAGTGACCGTAAAACCAGCCTAACCGCTTTGTTCCTGCCACGGCCCACCGCCCCGTCGCGTGACGTTCTCTGACGGCATTAAAACGCCAGGCCCCCGTTGTGTGGCCTTCTGTTGTACAACACCGTTACAAAACCGTCCGGTAAAATGTAAACCACTCAAAAGTCGTTCGTTGCAATTGCGCGCGGGTACCTCAGGCTCATCTTCTTTCCATTTCAGGATTAGTGGACCTCCCCACTCTTGATCTTCCTTTTTATGGCTTTCTTTAATAAGAATGATTCTCAATGGATGGACATTGCCATCCGAGAATTGGACTACGATCTCTTCTAATCATCTACAGACATTTAGCTATATAGGATAAAGAACACGTGGAATCTATGTTGTCAAAGAGGGAGTACCTGAATTTGCCAGGTACAGGGTATTTGTAGGTAGGCTAAGTTGGGTTGAACAGCGGGAGTGAGTGCCTCAGGTCGCTAGAGTAACTTTGTACCAATCATATTCAAGACTCCGGGGTGAGGGATATACCTATGCAGTAGCTGCATAACAAGTGGTATCATCATATCTTGTTAATCTGAGGCATTTTTACATTGCTCGATATCTTCATGGATAAATTCCATCTGATACAATTTTTGCATCTTCAGACCACATAATTGAGCATTCTCGTGGACTCTACTTGTGGACCAGAACCCTTGATCTAGCGTACCTATTTATGGGTAAACCACCCATAGATTGGGAGACACGTTGGGAGGTTAATGGTGACCCCTATGTCGCCCTTTTCTCTTCACTACTATTTCAAGAGAAAATCCCTCTTGTCTCCTGACCCCAGATAAAGCAGCTGTGGGCCGGACCAGACCATGGTCGAAAAACCATAGTCGTCAGTACAGGTATCCTTACAAAGTTACGAGGTATCTAGTGGGGTACCTTTCTAGCACCTGACATTCACACCTCGTTGAAATGGAACAATAGAATCCTCCACTTGTGGCTGTGCATAATCCAGTTCTCGACAGTCATGAGCCCTAGGCAATGACTGCATTAGCCTGGAAACGTCAATATCTTCTACTCTGGCAACAGGGCCGATCTCATTGACAACAGATATACGGTGTGCCTCGTTGGCCCTAATGTATGAAAGCATGCTCTCTCATCAAAGTCTGTATGGCCATTGCTGTCGAAGCGGTGAGCATCTCAGGTTTTAAGTGCTCAGCAGTAGGATGGCATCATGCATCAGCATCTTTGGTCTTATGGCCATTCATGATACCACCTGTCAGTTTTGAGTAAATGGACAATTTTTAGGATTCTATATCAGCCGACTGACCAACCCATGTTGTCTTTGCTCAAACAGTAACCTCCAAGCCCGACTTATCCTCATGTTGTTCCTATTTCTGTTCGAGTTTAAATCATAAACCTCTCAGCTAGTGGGCCTGAGGCCGCAACGGATCCACTCCCGACCAATCTCAGCACCGACATAACAAAACGACTAACAGAGCGCGACGACAACCGCCACATAGTGTGGACCTCTTTCAAGGGTAATCAGATTACACAAATACTGGGGTGGAGTGGCTGACTACCAGGGGTAGCAGAGAGACCAGATGGAGATCTTCAGATCACATCATTACAATCTTCTTGTTCATGGATGTCCGTAGACGATTCTACGGTTCTACCTATCTATATTTTTTTCCGGGACTGGGTGCAACTCTAGTATCCCAGGCCCTCATGTGCACTTCTTTCGAAAGAATTGTCAAATCTTTCGTTGGGGCAAATCCTGATTCCCTGCGCCCTATGATCACAGCTAGAAACTCCATTCTAACAGACTAACGCAGTCTGGCAAACAAGCATGCAGGCATCAGAATCTCTCTGATTAGACCACGAGGAATGGGTCGGCCACTTGGCAAATGCATCAACACGGACATTGACACCTTGCAGCGCACATTCGAGGCATTGAGCTTCTCTTGTGCTTTGTGAAGACCTCCAATAGGAATACATTAACCTTCATACACAAGCGAGTTTCATCTCGATCTCGTCGAGCATATGGTACTCTGTACCCACAGGTCAAGAACTAGAGTGCTACAACCGGAATCACTATAATGTCTTCATTTCCTGCTTCGTACCCTCCAGTTAGTGGTCGTCAAAACGCGGGGTAAAGGCAGAATTCTCCCCCTGGTGGAGGGGTATATGACGTAAAGCGGGTTTTCTAGTACAGTCCAATGGCATCAATAACTGTCTGCCTAGGTATAATGTTCTACGTAGGTACGAAGTAGTAGATGACGGTATTCGAAGGAAAGCTGATGTGTGCTTGTGTGGTGTATGACAGATTTACCAAGCCGCTTACCTAGGTCCATGCCGGTGTCCGGGCACAGAAACAACCTGAGTAAGAAGCCCTGTAAAAGAGATCCAATTGAACGCCAATCACACGCCTTGTTCAATAAGATACTTTGTTATATTTCTGCCTTAAGGGAAGGAGCAATTAGAGAAAGCTTCTTGACCTTCAAGGTTGGTAAACTGACATCTCAGTATCAGAGAAATGTATGCCTGCTGTTTGCTTTCCCATGGGCATAAATATCGTCAGCAGCAAGTCTATCATGGGGATATTGACTCTTGCATTGTAAGTTGATACTATTTCATTCAGAAACTATTCAGGAACCAAACAGGACTGAATATCTTCTCCTCTCTAGAGTAATTCATTCATCACCAGGATGCTAACAGGGTATTAAGTGGTATACTTGCACTCGCAATATAACTCGCAGACCTTCGAGCCACAGCCGAGGATGAAATCCGCGCAAGAGTAAAGACACATGCAAATTCAATCAATGCAGAACAAACGAGTATGAAATGGGCATTCGCTCCTTCAGCGTTCCCAACCTCAAGACGAATTCGGCATCCGCCAATCCAGATGAGATAAAAGTACAGGCCTTTTTTAGGCAGTCATAATCATGGCGCATACACTGCGGAAATGATGGTTGTGATCCCTTTTTTCTTTTCTTCGACTCTCCTTCTACTCCGATACGCATCCAATGCGTTTCAGGGTGTTCCGGGTACCCAATAATCCGAGAAACGACTTGGTTGAATATCTCCGTCAAACGATCATCTGGACAAGTCCCTGCCCACCAAGAGTCTTGCTGCCCACGAATTCTTGACTTTTTAGGCCCGCCAAAGCATAGAATATGGAGGCGATCAGTAAGAAGACCGCTGCGACGATCAAACTGGATGCACCGGAGCCGGGGAGAAGACTAAGCCATTGGATGACACTCATGATGGCGTACATCGCAGCGCGCATCCAGTTGGTGGTGAAGCGCCGAATGAACGCATCGAACTTGGAGGAGGTAGGGCAGATTCTCAGCAAGAAAGGAACTTCAATGAAGATGAGGATCAATCCCGAGACACTATGATCGTCAGCCCGACTGTCCAGAGTGTTGCTTAGTAGGACTGGCATACAGGCATAGTACGCTGAAGATGATGCGCAAAACAGCGAAAGAGAAGATGTTTGCGATTCCGAGAGCAATGCAGAGGATGATGCACAGCACACCCGTCCTATCCAAGATCAAGTCAGCAGGCTTTCAGACCAGAACGGTGACGACTAGCGGTAAACTATCATCGCTAGAGAATCCAATTCCATGCTGTAAACCCCTTTGAAAAAGTCGCGGCAACCGCAAGGCAGCCAGTGTGAAGAGGACTGGTGGTAAATTCAGGCAACCGCCATTTCTCTCCGACATGTTTAGGGCCGGGCTCAACATCGAGAAGGACGTAAAGAAAAGGGAGGAAGGAGTAAAGGATGAGTAGCAAACCATTGTCCGTAGATACCTATACACGAGTTAAACGATTAGCAATCTGGCTCTTTCTTGCCTCTCAAAGGTAAACCACGAAGACACATACTGAAGTTTCTTGAGCGGAATTCCTCTGCCAATGTCATGGTGGATGATATAAGTTTATATTCGAAGAGAGAACAAGTATGTCTGTATACAGTATGATTGTCTCACTGAGATGAACCAAAGATGGAGTTCGTGTGTGGGATGAAGACGGTGAGAACGTTTGATTGTTGACGCTCACAATAAACTGTGGCTGAGCAGATGCGATTGACAGGTGCGGGTATGGGCCAGGTTGCCAGATCGGGTCGATCCCGTTCACCGCCCGCGGCAAAACTGGGTAGCTAGGTACAGAGGTATTCGGCTTGCATAACTCCATCCAAACAACCTCAGATACCTCAATCTTCGCAGAAGAGCTCCATAGAGAACGTGTATTGGACATCAGGACTCTGTGGAGGCTCACGACTGAGCTGCTAACCTCTCTATATCTACCGCAATGGACTCTGTTGACTCCAAGCATACCCGGGCTGTCTCCAGATGTAAGGACAAGATAGAAAGCTCGATATCTACTGCTTAAGCTGATATCTGTTTCTCTCAGCTTCAAGACCTCGTAGCTCGACAAGGGGACCTTTAGAAGAATTCAATGAGTGAGCCGAACTCTGATACCCCGAAGCCACGAGGATATGCTGACAAGGAAATAGCCCCCTCGGCTCAGCTGATATCAATGTATCATCTACTCCTCTTGTACAAGATGAAGCTCAGACTGGGATTTACTCGGGTCACACCCTTACCGCATTAGACCCGCTGGCGCCAAGTGAGCTACCACCGGGCGTGGAGAAAGACCTGTCGTATCTCCTTCGCTACGACGTCTATCATTCCCTGTCACAAATTGATATTCCACATCCACTGCGTTCGGAGTTTGTCACGCCAGCTCCTGATGAACTATTGAGCTCATCCTTGGGTAAAGTTGAGAAATTGTTGGCTGAGGGCCACTTCTTACTCGCCGCTTATCTATGCGGAACCATCCTGACTTCTCGTTCTCTCTCGCCAACTGATACCAAGCTGATTTTTGGGCTTTTCTATACACGTCTAGCGTGTTTAGAACTGTCTGGAAATGCTATTCTAGCAGCGCAAGAATCAAAGGCCCTTGAAGACTTGACTTCGGCCTTTTATTACGTTGACTTCAACCAAGACGCATCCGCGAAAGAAACCCCTCAGAAACCGTCAGTTCATGCCCGCCATATCGTGCCATGGCCACTGCGAGTTCTAGCAGTGAGACTCCAGAGCATCGGGTTTGGTGATTCTCGCCGAGGCATTGGCGGCCTCTACGAACTTGGCCTCGAGGCGCGAAGGGAAATCATGCGAACGGACTTAACACAATCGGAGCGAGAAATCTGGAGGGATAGATTGGCTGATCTCGGAATCAGAAGCGTGAATGCCTTGATTGAGATGGGGGATCTTGATGCAGCTAGAAGGTCACTGGACAGCCTGAAAATATCGGACGCGGAAGCCGCGATAAACAGGTCAAGAAAAGTGCTTCTCTTCTTGATGATTGGCGACATTGACGCCGCAAAGAAAGTGTACGAGGAAGCAGGCATGCCCAATGAGAGTATCCTTAAGCCGCTCCTCAGCATGGCGGAAGGCCAGTACAACGATGCAGTGGCCGAATGGAGGGCACTTCTCGAGAATGGCGAAGAGAATAATGATAAAGCCTTGATTTCGCAGAATTTGGCCGTCTGTTTATTATATACAGGACAGCTGAATGAGGTAAGTCGATACATCTTCGGTCCGATATTTCTCGCCGAGGACGTTAAAGCTGACGCTTACTCACAGGCTCGTCAAATTCTGGAGTCGTTGGTTGCTGCTAACCATTCGTTTGGCAGCTTGGTGTTCAATCTGTCCACGGTCTACGAGCTTTGCTCCGACAAGGCTAGTATACTCAAGACCAGTCTTGCCGAGTCTGTTGCCAAGCAGCCCATCTCAGGCGATCTCAATCTTGATCGGCCCAGTGCGGATTTCAAGTTATGAAATTGACGCATTCCAAAACGGCCTACATTGATGTCCTGCATTGGGAGGGATAGCAATACTCTATTTCTTCTCAACACTATCTAAGGTCTAACCAGCTAATGATGAATAATCCAATGAGGCATCTGACGCTCATGCTGTCTCATGCTGTCTCATGCCACCCCAAACAAACACCATGACTGTGCAATGCCTCAAATGCTCACTTTGACACCGAAGCGTGAGAACGATCGTTATAAATGAATCAATGAGCCAACGCCTTTTCACTCGCTGTTCTTGATTGGTGCCACTTTGGGCTTAGGTTTCCGAATGACTACCTTGTCACCTTCAAGCTGCCAACCCAAGCCTTCTTTCTCCACCAATTTCTCCCAAGTCCACTGTCTCCCATCTCCTGTACAGCCTTCGACAATCCAGCTCACGTGGACGTTGAGATAAGCACTGCCGACGGCTTTCAGCGCATGCCTCCGGACACGGTCCTCGGCCCAATTGATCACAGCCCGCGTAGGTGAATCCACCTCGTTTCGGACCTGCCAAAAGGCAATCCAATTGTCATGCATCAGCGCTGCCAAAACACGGTCAACTACGTCCGACTTAAAGGCGTATTGAGTACGGGCGCGTGCACGCAGCTCGAAGGCAGAAACCATATCCCGTTGCCGACACGCATAGTCGAGAATCAAATATGATATGATGTCTTTCAGCTCCGAGTCGGGTAAAGGGTGAGAGGGTGAATGTAATGTTTCAAGAAGATAACGGAGAGAAGGGAAATATGAAGGTGGATGCTGAGCGCGAATGGAAACTGTGACCGAGAATACATGGACCTGCTGCTGGAAAGACACGGGAACTGAGGACGCGGTGGCTAGCACGGCTTCCCGGAGCTTGCGGAGAGACAACAGAAGAGTTGATAATTCCGTAGCCGGCTGAGGACCAGTCCGTGCTGTCTTGTTGCAGGACAACTGGAGGCGAGACGCCGGTGGGTTTCTTGTTGCGTCTGCAGAAGCACTGGTAGGAAGGGATGCGAAAGCCTCAATCAGGTTTCCGGCATGTCGAGCACAAAACTCCATCCATCGATTCTTAATGCGCTCAAAATATTTCTTTTGTTCCTTGTGATCTAGGAGCCTGCGAGGGATCAGCTCAATGAACAACTTCCCGCCCCGTGTGTCCCTCCGATCTCCTCATTGAAGGTTGATGCGCACATACAGCCGATCACCTTTGGACACAAATCCCACCACCTCAAGAGGATCCCTGTCCTTCAGAGGCTTCAAGCGGCTTTCGGAAAATCGAGCCGAACGAGCTGCGGGACCTGCCATGGCTGGCAATGTGCCGTAATGAAGAGTGGGATGGTGAATTGCGTCATGAGGGGAGATAACAGCTTTGGCGCTGTCGTCTGTCTGGTGTGATCATGGATCGTCAACTCGTGGAAGGAATTACTCCACTGCCCTGACCGCTTGTTTGGTTTGTTTGCTTGGTTTTTTCCTGTTTGCTTAGAGTGGGACGCCGAGGTTCCTTTTTCCCCCAACGTGACAATTCCGAGTGATTCCCAACGGTCTATTTATCCAAGGTACCTTTTTCAACAATTGCTTCTGTCTCGAATTATAATACTCATCGGTCCTTAGCATCCTCTCAACTGTTTGTGGTCCTTCAATTCGTAGTTGTGGTGACAAAATTGTGTTGATCTGCTCAAGTTTCTTCCCGACCCGCTCCTATACTTGTTTGCATACTTTTGCTGCATGTGAAGAAACATGTCTGCTCGCCAACGTCGTCCCGCTGAGAGCTATCAAAATGGATCGAATTCGTCTCAGCCTGCTGCTATAGCTTCTGCAGTTTTCGAAAAGCCGCCGGAGGTCGTGAAAAAACTTCTTCATTGGGACGACCTGCCGCATTGGCAACGTGATAATCACCACATCCACACGGGATACCGACCAGCCTCGTTCTCGTTTCTCGTGTCCTTTCAATCTCTCACGTACCTCCACAACGAAACGGTCAACATCTATAGTCATCTTCTACCGTCGCTACTGTCTATTCCCGCTGCGTACTTACTGTACCAAGAGCTTGTTCCTCGCTATGAGACTGCCACAAGGGACGATATCTTTGCCTTTGGTTGCTTCTTTGCAGGAGCTGCCTTTTGCTTGGGGATGTCGGCGACATATCATACCATATCCAACCACTCTCCCCTGGTCGCTCGCATAGGAAATACCTTTGACTATGTCGGTATCGTAGGCCTTATTGTGGGAAGTTTCGTGCCCAGCGTCTACTATGGCTTCTACTGCGTTCCAGCCCTCCAACGACTGTACTGGACGATGATCTGCACTATTGGTCTTGGCTGCGTTATTGTCTCTGTTCTGCCTAAGTTCCGGACGCCTCAATGGCGGCCTTTCCGCGCAGCCATGTTTGTCGGCATGGGTCTGTCAGCGGTGTTTCCTGTGCTGCACGGGTTGCAGATGTTCGGGTTCGACCAGATGACGCGCCAGATTGGGCTCGGATGGCTTCTTCTGCAGGGGTTCCTTTACATATTGGGGGCTACAATCTATGCAGCTCGAGTTCCTGAACGTCTGCGGCCGGGCAAGTTCGATATACTGGGAAGCTCTCACCAGATCTTCCACATACTGGTGGTTTGCGCTGCTGCGGCTCATTTGACTGGCCTACTTAAAGCATTCGACTACCGACATAGTGGGATTGCAGGAAGCTGTCTGTTAGAGTCCAACTGACCTTCTGATTCGCTGCCAAAACTGATAGAATCACGCGCACAATGCATTACTCTGGAACAACATGTTTTTGGTTGACGTATGTAGCCGCTACCGTATCAGTAGATGAGAAAGATGACGCGTGCTGATGGTGACTTCTCGAGGACGACACGAGATTTGTCCAACTCAACTCACCCCCTTGCTGACAGTCGGGCATGCGGGAGCTCTTCCACGATGTGAATTGGCAAACTCAAAAACGCCATGCAAGCATACAAGGTGTTTCTGGAAGCATCACCTGGCTTCGATCAAGAATTGATTTGGCATGCTCACCGCTTGCTTCCCGGCCACTCGAGCTGGACAGACGAATAGAGAGTCGCACCTAGAATTCTCCAGCTCACATGGCATGACTGTCATGCATCTCGGGTGATCATCTCACTCTGAAAGACAGCAAAGTCATTGGACACTGTGACTGACGGCACCAATGGCTCAGCTCAGAGGTGGCGGCTTCACTGGGTAGGACTTAATTACTATCATCTCATCATCACACCACTGTGTCTGTTGATAATGTTGCATCGACGCTGCCCTCTTCAGGCCGCCATTGCCAGGTGAGAATGGTCGCCGCTTAATCACCCATCCTTAGCAAATCAGCTGGCAGCCAAGTCATCCGGCAACTGCCCCTTTGGGATCAGCTTAGTCTGGGCCCGTGGGACTACAGTAAGGACTGTTGACGATTGTTGGTCGCTCTTATGCGTGGGGGATCAGACGGAGCATTTGGGTTTCACAGCGGCTGACTTCGTATGCGGTTGCCGTCGGTTAGGGAATCCTGATGCGGACAGTGACTCTAAGTTCTGCATTCCAGTTATATAAGAGGGGGTTGGTTGGTTGGTTGAAGTCACCGTCCGAGGGTATTCTGCCTTCCCATCATATCGGCCTGGTTGCTTTGGATGCTTGTCAGGGTGGCGCCAGCACTGGATCGCTTATCCGGCGAGGGTCTCCTCACATGAGATATTTGTCTCATAAGCCGGCAGGAATAGATCAAATAAGCATCCCCCGAAGGACAAAAAGGCTTGCCTTCTGGTCCAATCTGCACAGATGTATGCAGGATCCGATCAGCCTTCCGGCCACCGTGGAGACACACCCCGACTCCGGGCCGCTTGCGAGAATTGCAGACAATCAAAGGTGAAATGCAACCTTTCTGGAAAGAGTACCTGCATCCGGTGTCTTCGTCACGGGCTCCCTTGTCGATATCGACTCGCCAATCGGTCAGGAAAACCCAAGGGCAGTAAGAACAGAGCCACGTTGAAGAAGCTGGGACAACTGCCGGACGAGAAGCCTGTATTACGTGCTTTGAAGGGAAAGCATAACCCAGACACCGTCATGGACAACCATAGTCGCTCGACATGCGAAAGGACTCGAGTGCTTCAGAGCAATGAGGAAAACGTGTGTTGCAATCTGGTGGATGGGTCGGATAGAATGCTAACAAACTTCGCACAGTTCCACGAGAGCCCTAGTAGCCAGGACACCAACCTCACGGCTGACGCGTCCACATCCGTGTTCGCATATTCTTCCTTTCAAAAACCGCTGCCACCTGCAGATACAGTATATATGCAAGCGTCTATGTCACCGACGTTTCTTCAAAAGGAGTTCATCACCAAAGGCCTCACGAGCTGTCCCCTCGCAGTCCACATTCCCGATGCACCGCAACCGACGTGTGCATGTGGAGGAACAGTGGTGTTTCATATGAACCAGCTGAGGGACATGATGGCCAACGCCGGCCAGCTGCGACTCGATCAGATGCTGCAGGGAATCAAGGTAGCTCTGTCCGTCTGCCAAGGATTCCTGCAATGCAGAAATTGCCCAAAAGACAGCACTAGTCTGCTGTTACCTATCTCTACGGTAGACTTTACACTGCAATTATTCGAATACTGGATATCGTACGGGCTGGCGGCGCAGCATTCAGTGGGAGCCGAGAGTGCAAGGACGAGATATGGAGACTATGAACTGTGTTCGGAGGAAAGTTGGTGGATCAGTCGCTTCCTGCTCCGTGCGCGACTCGTCCAGTGCAAGGAGATGTTTGCTGTACTGCAGGAGGCGATCGATGCCTGCCTCGGATCACCCTCCGGTCATCTCGGGCAAGGGTGGTTGTACGATGAGAACCGCGGCGGCAGCTGTCTCAATCAGATTCTTCGGGGGTACGAAGCAACTGTGGAAGCTTTCTTGCGTTGTTTATCGGGTAATGATGTATGACATACTTAAATTTATACTCGTCCGTAGTCTACTTGAACGAGATTTCGACTGTTGCCGTGATGTAGTAGTACTGTAGTTCCCATAAGCAGGACGGCTCTCGGCTTTGACGGGCCTCGGCAATTACCCGCTATACTCTCCCCTCACGAATCAATATAAGCTACCAGCACCTCGTTCTATATTTCAGAAAAACATCTGCTTGCAATTCAATTCAATTCAATTCAATTCAATCCATATACAAAGTAAAGTAGAATCCAAAACCAACATGGCCGCCCGCCTCGCCCAGGTCAACGCCCACCTCAACTACCCAGCCGGCCTCCTCGCAGGCAAAGTCGCCATCATCACCGGCTCAGGCCAGGGCATCGGCGCCGAAGCAGCCCGGCTCTTCGCCAACGAAGGCGCAAAGGTCATCGTCGCTGATATTGACGCTGGTGTGTGTCCATCCCGCTGCACTTGAAGATCAGTAACTAACACCCCACAGAAAAAGCCACCGCCGTCGCCAACGCCATCAACGCCGCTGGCGCAGGACGCGCCCTCGCCGTCGTAGGCGATATCCTCGACGACGCCTATATCAAGGATCTCGTCTCCAAGGCGGCGGACTTCGGCAACGGGAAGATCCATATCCTCGTGAATAATGCGGGGTTTACCTGGGATGGGGTGATTCATAAGGTTTGTTTTGCATCTCTCTCCCTTGCGCTTTTCGCTTTGAGCTATGAGCTAGTTACGAATGTTTCGCTGACGGAGTAGATTACCGATAAACAATGGGACACGATGCTGGCGGTGCACAACACTGCGCCGTTCAAGCTGATTCGGGCTGCGGCGCCGTATTTCCGGGTGAAGGATGGGGAGGACCGGGTGATTATCAATATTAGTTCTACGAGTGGGATTCACGGGAATGCGTACGTCTCCATCTTCCCTTCATCCTAGGGACATAGTATAGTGGGATACTGATGATGCTACAGAGGACAAGCCAACTACGCGCTCGCCAAAGCCGGGCTGGTCGGACTGACCAAGACAATCACAAAGGAATGGGGTCCGGCGTATGGGGTGCGGGCCAACACGATTGCGTTTGGGTTCGTCAAGACGCGGTTGACGGCTGCGAAGGAAGAAGGCGCGTTCATCACCACGCCTGACGGGACCAAGGTTGCGCTGGGGATCCCCGGGAAGCAGCTGGCTGGGCGCAAGGGGGACGAGAAGCAGGCGTATCCGGATATTCCACTGGGGCGGCCGGCGAGTCCCGAGGAGGCGGCCCGGGCGATTCTGGGGGTTTGCAGTCCTTACTTTTCGTATGTGAGTGGGGAGACAATCCGGGTGACGGGAGGCCGTAATACGTGATCATGCTTGGTTGCATTGCTTGGGTTCGTACAGATATACTACGGAGTACAGTGTGATATCAAATCATGTCGAGTTATATACATATCCAGACCGCTTAGTGAGTAGCCATGCTGCAGTTCATGAGCGTCTTGACGTGGCAGGCGCAGCAAATAGAGACAAAACCAATGTGCTCCGTACTCCGTCTAGTTCCACGTCAGCCTATGTGTGCACAGCAGTCACTTGGTTGGCACGATGCTGACGGACGGCGCCGACAAGGCACACTGGCCACAGCCTAGCTGATGAGCGGCTTCGGTGTGCTCGATATAGAGCGCAGAGCGTAGGACAGGAAGCGTCGTGCAGGACGTATACAGAAGTGAGAATGGAGGGAAAGTCGTTGTCAAAAGTCTATTGTATATGTGTATTGATTCCAAAATGGACGAGCCTGATCGGCTAATGAACCTTGCACAATCTTACACACACGTAAGAATCGAACCTATCCTCCAGTCCAGCGGAGACATATCTCCAAACCTCGCAAGTCGCTCTAACCAAGCGAATTAAACAAATCACTATTTCCTCCCAATGCTTCCGTGGTATATCCATGCCACTGCCGTCGTCCATAATAGACCATGGCAAAAATGAACAAGGTGAAAAGCAGTACAGGCAATGCTTCTCTGATCCGGGGTATTTCTTTTCTTTCAGAAAAATGCTCTTCAAGCCCAACACCACAACACCAAACCAGTCACATGAAACATAGAATCCGACCAGATATCAAATAACCCAAAGATCCACCCGTAAATAGTAACATATTAATTAAGACAAAACAGTGTGCAGAGAAGAGGTCCCGGAACTCAGCGGATGCTGTGCTGACTGGCGGTTAACCAGATAATCCAGGCGGAGGTCACCCAGGAGTCCAGGGAAAAAAAATGATTCAACATTAAGGCGTATGTCCAGAAGAAGGGGGAATGATGTAAAAAGAAGCCGAATGAAAACTGGGGCCGTATAAAATGTTGTGGGAATCCAGTTCCTGATGTTGAATAGATGGCGTAAATCGTTAAGTTTGCATTAATTAGGTTTTGTCCACTTTCTTCCACCCTAGCAGACGCATAATGCCTGATGGCCCGGCTGCTGGATAACAATGGCCTCCGAGATGTCCTTGCATGTCAGGGAGTCCATACAAAGGTCGCCTTGACAGTCCGTCTCCGGCTCATACTCCACGGAAGACATCGACGGAACGCTGTCCATATCGGTAAATACTTCCGTGTAGCAAGAGCTATCGGATGCGGCAGACTCGGAGTAATTTGAGTAGTGAGACGAATCGGAAGAGGATGTCGATGGCTGCGTGTTGAAAGTATGCACAGGGACAGACACAGGGACCTGTGGCCCACTGATGACGTCGTAAGACAGGGGTCCATGAGGAGCAACCCAGGGGGTCACTGGGTTGAGAGTGAATTGAGGGCAATCCAGGATCAACTGACGAAGCTCCGGGATGGTAATTCTCTTAGAGGGGTCGCACTCGAATATGCGGCTCAAGATGCAAACCAGGTCATCTGACAAGGGCAGAATGGACTTGAGGAAGTAAGGATCCTTGAGATAGGCCCGGAATGTGGAGTCCTCGATCGAGGCACGTTTCCATGGGTTGCGCCCGCAAGTGAGGTTAACCAAAATCACTCCCAGGCTCCACACATCATTGGGGGCCGACGCATAGCAAGACAATGGTCGGGGATTCGGTTGCTGGCATTCTTCAAATATTCAAGTCAGCCGAATGAACGCAATAAGAAGAGGGCAAGTAAAATTACCTGGAGACATGTAGAATGTGGAACCGCAACCGAAGTCCGAGGTGAAATAATCCGTGGTAGCAAGGCCAAAGTCGGCCAGTTTGACCGTCAGGCCCTGATCGGTCACCAAGATGTTCTCCGGCTTGAGGTCCCGGTGGTAAATTCCTAAGGAGTGGCAATACTGGACGGCATCCAGGATCTGGAGAAAGACGCGTTTGACCAAGGGATCGTTGCCCACAAAGTTGCCCTTTTCGGTGATGCTGGAGAACAGATCACCCTCGGGGCAGAATTCGATGACCACATAGGTACAGTCGACGGAATCCATTATACGAACCAGGGAAACCACATTGGGATGTTGGCTAGCCAAATGGTGGAGTTTGATCTCGCGCTGCTGGAACTTGAGCTGCCGGGCATCAAGTCCGACCTTGTTCAGTGCTTTGACGGCATACACCACATTGGTGTGGATGTCGACGGCGGTGTAGACAACGCCGTACGCACCAACTCCAAGAATGCCTGTCAGTTCCAGCCGGTTGGCTAGAAGGTATCCCAGGCGGTCTTCCGGAGCATAAACACGGGAGGTGGGAGAAGGCGGAGGAGTTGGAAGCATGGGGGGATACATGCCGAAGGGATTTGGGGAGAGCATTAAGGGCAGATGTGATATAGAGGCGAGACTGGAAAGGATGCACAGGGATATGCTGCCTTCCAGCAAGGTAAGATGATTTGTAGTGGATAGTCCGACTGATGGGAGACTCCTTAATGGAAAGATCCAAATCCAAACGGCCTGGTGGTAGCGGTGATATCCAAAAGGGAGAGTCGTTCAAGACACAAGGGATATTTATTTTCGACTCAGGTATCCATTGGAAGAAGCAAGATGGTTCCAAGTCTAATCCAAAATCCTAGGGAATGGCCTGTAAAGGAAGATGTCGTTGGTGGCTTGTTGTTGCGGTAGTAATAGATGTTGGTTGTATGATTGTTGGTGTTGCACTGCCTTATGGAGATGCGGCGTCCAGAACCCACAGGGAGACTGGGGGTCCGATGATGTTGGGGGTCGTGGAAGAGATGTTGGAGGATTATATCAATGGTCGACTGTTTAAAGAAGAGAGCTGTCTTGAAGAAGAGAAGATATATCCAAAAATAATATAACAAAAAGGCAGAAAGGAAAAGGAATACAGCAGGAAAAGAGTCCACGCAAATCAGACGACGAAATGGAGATGATGATGATGATGAAGGAAGTACGGAGTAAGTATAAGGGGAAAGAAGGGATATGATTTATGATGATCAGAAGGAGGCGATAGGGGACGGCGGAGGAGGCGAGAATAATAATAATAATAATAATAATAATAATGGGAAAACGGAAAAAGTAAGTAATAATAATGATCAATAATAATAATACACTAGCATAGAGTAGGTAGCGCTAAACGGGTGGAAATAACACTACTTATTTAGATATGAGCACGGAGTGGACAAGGCGCAGACTCAGGCTCAGGCTACAAGCTACACGGCCTCGTGGCCTGGACAAAATGTTATGGGGGTCAATAGTCGGTTAGTTAGTCACAGATTAGAAGTAGCCACCCATCCTTCTTCCCCTAAGAGAAATGGAATCTTCGATCCAACAGCCAAAGCCCACCCGTGGACCGTAACCAACCACCGCCGCTAAGTTTAGATAACGACTAATAATAATCGTAGATAATCGCAGGCGACGTGTTAGCTAGAGCAAAAATAATACGACCAGAAAGAAAAGGCAAAATAAATCAACCAACGTAATGGGGCAGTTACATTAAGCGCAGGGCAAACAACGAGCGCGGATTGGAAGGGGTGACTGGAGCTGTGGGGATTTGCCCCCACCAGACTAAATATGTATGATGCTTACACTAGGCGGTTTAGGGTCCAGCTTCAAGAAGGCAAGGAAGGGGGTGGGAGCAATCAGGGAGCAATCAGGGAGCAATCAACTGTCTAGTAATCTTGGTGCTGAGTACGAGGTCGGTAGGTAGTCTAAACAGGTAACTATCAGCCTGAGTCCGGTATTGGAACCGACCAGTCCGCGTCTCTCCTTCAGCACCAACAGAAGGCAAATCTGGTTCATGGAAGCATCCAGCCGAAAAGGACTGCAACTGCTTATCCCAGTTCAACTCTAGGTCAGTCCCAACGGCTACGTAGGTGAATTAGACTAGTAGTATTTCCAAGTTTCAAGATCTTGGTTCTGAAGCACAAGTGCTACGAAACATTTGCCAGGGAGGCAAATAATTGTGTCTCAAATGTGCACAAGTGCGTGGAGAGATCCAGAGATCAGCTCCAAACGATGATGTCCTCAGGCGTCACAAGGTCATAACTGAACCTCTCTGTCATATCGGTTACCTCCACCTTAGGCTGGTAGCTAGGTACCGTACCTAGGTTGGGAGTTGGCTGCACCTATCAAGTCCGATAGTTCTCGCATGATAGGCTGAGATCAGAGAGGCTAGCCTCCGTCTGGATCCGAACGATGGCAACAACACCGGTTGCCGTGGCTGTACAAACTCCAGAACCACAAGAAGGAAGGACTCGATCCGCAGATCCTTTGATTATTTGCTGTTGGTCTGGGAAATCCTGATGGAGGCGGTGAACGGTGTGACAGGTACACCTAAGCTATGCAGATAGTCCCACCCCATACCTGCAGTGGCGCAGTCTCATCATTGGCTGATTGCGGAACCCCACGGATGATGCATCCGCGCTGGGTATTGTGATTGGAGTATCTTCTGGCAGGATGGCGATGGCCCTGTTGCCTTGTCTTTTTTGCAAGTCATACGCAGGAGTATTCCTTGGGCGCTAAGAACAGAGCCTTGGCGATAGTCTCAAGGATTAAGCCTCAGGGAGGAGTTTCGAATAGGAGAATATTCATAAGGAGAGAATGGGGTCGACCCACTCTTTCATATTCATGATGATGAAGATAGCCTTATTTGATGATCCTGCTGCAGCCTAGATGGGTATGAGATACTCTTTTTGTGCCTATACATGAGCTTGGATGTACTACTCGAGTACTACGGTGTACGAACTTGCGGTGTTTGCCAGCTCAATTCCCCACAGTCACGGTCGCTATGGAAGACTGGACTCTGTTGAGCAGGTCTAGAGTCATTTAGAGTCACTTACGAAGTCAATCAAGATGGAAACTAGCGGAGTGAGAACGAGGAGATACCAAATCAAAAACCCCAAACACAAAACAACTCACATCCAGCCACTGGGGCCGCCCATGATCATCACTCAAAGCCAAGCAGGCATGTCCTCCTCCCGGGCAGGGATC
This sequence comes from Aspergillus lentulus, assembly GCF_001445615.1. Lineage (NCBI taxonomy): Eukaryota > Fungi > Ascomycota > Eurotiomycetes > Eurotiales > Aspergillaceae > Aspergillus > Aspergillus lentulus. The sequence continues at coordinate 1,373,608 of NW_028322122.1, forward strand.
CTCCGTACTCGGATATGATATGCGCTCATAAAAATAGGACAATTACACAACTATCTGGTTGAATGTCGTGGTGGCCAATTCTAAAGTCTTTGAAGGACAGATACAGCAGGTAGTGGGATGATGATGTACGAGACTACGTACCTTATGGACTAGGCTAGGTATCAATCAACCTTCCACACACACGCACACACCGTCTCTTTCCGTCCCGATCAACAACAACAACAAAAGTCTAAGTCTAAGACCCCAGCATGCTGAAACCTTGTTCCTCCTGGTTGAGACGGATCTGGTCCAAGTGGCACAGAGCACCAGTTAGTTACTGTAGATAGATATGGTAGGAAGGAAGGTAATGGTAAAGTGAGGCAATCATGGAGGGCCGCCTTGACCAATGATTAGCCCAGTTCGTCCGCTTCGAGAACGCCCAACCCCAGCGAATGACAGCCATCAGAGTCGATGATTGGCTCTTTTGTTGCCACGTTTGCTGTCCGAGAGTTTGCTGGTGGAGACGCCCAGATCGGAGGAGTGGAGCACATTGGCTGTGCTATGCTAGAGTCCACCTGGTCGCATAACTTGTCAAAGCAAGGCGTCCATTCCGTGTCTGACAGTCTGCACGGAATATGAGAATGATCAAGCTGCTGTACAGAGTACGGGCCACGGAGTATTAAACCAGCTGGTGCACAATGGCCCCCTCATTGGAACCAGGGGATATACAGCGCCGCAAAAAGGAAGGGTCATAGGAGCACCATCCTTTGTGTGCGGCGTGTAGGCGTTTTGGTTGCCGGAAGCTTGCCTGGCGGTCGAGGTAGGCTCGTGTGACAGGTCTTGAAGCATCTGGCACAATGACTATCTACCACTTTGCGACTCTACGTAGGAACTGGTTTTCCTGGCTTCCATTGGCTATCAGAGTATTCAAGGATATCAGTTACATCTGTCTGAACATTCTGTCGGGCTACATATCGAGGAGCAGACCTGCCAATGAATCAGTCCGCAACCATGCCATTTTGTGGACTTGAATGGAAGGGGATATTAAGAGAAATGATGCAAGACTTATCTCCCTAAGTCGAAGACGAGATGAGGGGGTGGAGTTGAAACGAATCTACCCTGTTTTGATATGAAGGGCAAGGATCTCTACCGTTATTGCCATTAATAGCGGAAGTCATCTATACACCCAGACAATCTGATACATCGCTAAGACCAACTACCGACCACCATCCTATCAATACAAAGCAACAATGTACCCCAGACGATCATGCATCACACTCTACTCTATACATGCATACTTGTCTCATAGGTAACCTGTACAGTGTCGACCTGTAGATCTAGGGCCAGACCTAGTACATGCCAGGTAGTCTATTCCTCAGAGATTCCCCCTATGGCAACATCAACCCAGCAGCAAGGGCTACATAGAATATCACCAGTCCTCATGCTGTCTATCTGATCATCTTCATACTCGCAATAATTCATCATCCACTGGAGACTACGGCGGCATCATCCCCGCAAACCCACTGCATCCGTCTACTAGTGTATGTACTCAGTACTCTATATATTCTCCGCACTCTATAAGACGTACTTGTGGTTTGCTAAGTATATCCCTTGCTTTGCCTCCACTGTCAACGGCTACCAGACGTCATTGCCTGTTGCCTTTTCTGGAAATGACTCTCTTCATCAACTACTTCCCAGATAGTACAATAGGCGATGGAGATCGAGATAGACAACTGTGCCGCGTGGATCGATCCTTCGATCGTCTTGGTGTCTGATGCTGTGTGCCCGTTGTTTGCCACCGCCTCCCAATTATCATTGTTTCAATGTCATCATCATTCCTCCGATGCCTTACCAAATCGGATGGAATTCATCTTGCCCTCGCCGTCGTCCATCCTGGGAAGCGACAGGTAGGTATGCTTCGTGGTTGGCCAGTCTATCTCTCCTATCCTCATGATCTACATATTTTCCTGGAGTTTGTGGCCAAATGTATTGGCAATCAGTGGCAATGGGCAAGACCACGGTGCTGCCTGATCGTTGTCTAGGGTTGAGCTCTCCCCCTTATTCCCACCCCGTAAATCGTAACGGCTACCGAACCTACTGTGTAGACTGATCGTTCGATCATAGTACTCTCATTCGATGATCAGGTATGATCGGGATATTCCATTCAATGGGCATGCCTGAATAGAAGCCTACTGACGCCAAATTCTGCCAGAAATACCAAGTAGTATATACAATCACGTAATAGTATGTTCGCAGTTGTGACACCCCCAACGCCGCTGCCTATGCCTTGGGCCGCGCAATGAACGGATGCCTCAACGCTTCAGCCGGTGTGCACCGCTTCTCCGGGTTGAGACTCAGGCAGCGGTCCAACAGATCCACAAACAACGCCAGTTCCTTTGCCTCACCATCCGTCATTCCTTTGGCGTTTTTGCCCATCAACCTGGTCCTAAGGTCACGCGTGGGTTTCTTGAAGTCGAGGACTTTCGTAACCAGACGTCCTGTAATCTTATCCTCTTCCGTGCTGTGGAAATTGAGCATATCATCAAAATGCTGGTGGGTCAAGGTCCCTTTCCGGAGAAGTTTGGGAGGGTATTTGCCACGGCATTCCATGATCGAGCGTAGCATCTGGTTGTTGTTTCGCCCGGTGAACAAGATCTTGCCTGTGTACAGTTCAAAGAGCGTACACCCGATCGACCAAACATCAATTGCATGGTCGTACGGGATCCCAAGGATGATTTCTGGGGCACGATAGAACCGACTGACCAGATACGGCGTGATCTCGTTCTCCGTGGCCGGTGAAGCCGATCCCAGGTCACACACCTTGAGCACGTTACGCTGCTCATTCACGAGCAGGTTGTCGGGCTTCAAGTCAGCATGAAGGATATTGCACTTTCGAAGCAGACTGAGTCCAAGGAAGATCTGCTGTGCATACGCTCGGATGGCGCGTAGGTTCAAGCCCACATCCCGTCCGAATTTCTTCAAGACCTCTCGTAGGTTCATGCTCAGATTCTCAAAGACCATGCACAGATGGCCCTTGTGGTCGAAATGTCGCTCAAAACGGATGACGTGCTTCTTATCCTCCGGGTCGGCCTCGCGAAGTTGCTCTAAGATGCCAATTTCTTTCAATCCTGCTTTCTTCATGGTGTCGTTCTGTCGGATGATCTTGATCGCTACAAGACCGCCGGTTTTGGCGTCTGTTGCGCGAACCACGGATGAAAACATTCCCTTGCCCAAATTCTGCTGGACATGGTATCGTCCATTGATCAACTCACCCAGCCGGACATTATAGTACCCTTCTGGATCGTCCCAGTTATCCATCATGCTGATGTCGAGCTCTTGCGGCTGAGGCACCGGCACGGCCGAGGCATGTGTAGGTTGCGTAGTTTCCTCCTTATCTTCCGCGAACATGTCATCGTCGTCCTCTGCGAACATATCATAAGGATCTTTCGCCTTGACTTCGGATTGCTGGGCTTGGGGGGCATCTGGCATCAGAACATCCTGCTTGGCGGTCTGCGTTTCGTCGTAGCGAGCCGAAGACATGTCTCCATTGGAGTCTCCTGCATCATGCTTCTGTCTTTCTGCTTTCATGTCAATAGTCGGATCGTAATCCGCCGCAGATGGCTCATCTTTATCTGCACCGTCCGTAGGTGCATCGTGATTAGCTATATCAGCATCATTTCCAAACTCTGGGAAAGAATCACCGGCGCTATCGTTGGGTGCTTCGGAAGCCGACCGTTGTGGAGAGACTATTGATAAAGCAGAATTAGTTCAAAAACGTTCAAACTATTCCTTGAGAGTACCTTGAGAGTAGGGAGAGAAAAACCCACCTGAGGCAGCATTACTGGATCGCATCGCATCCAAGCTCGGAGTTGGCGTAGATGACTCAGTATCAGCACCAATATGTGCTTGCAGACGCAGAGGCGTTGCTTGACCTCTATACTTTGCCTTGATAGCTTCGCGTCGTTTGCGGCGAGCTTCTAACCGAGCTGCCTCATCGAGCGCTTCAGCAGGTTCGTCTGCAGTGTCTTGACTTTCTTGTACTGAGGGCCCAGTTGCACTAGAGTCCGAGTCAGCGATGCATGAATCTCAAAAAAGGTACAGGGCAACTATACCTGTCTTCAACGCGTGAGGAAGGATGAGAAGGAAACTGCAGCACCTGATTCTTTCGAACTTCAGCATCTTGTCTAGAATCTTGAGCGACGACCGGAGGGTTCCCTCGCTCGCTCACTAACTGTTCAGTAGATGACCTTCGTCTTTCAGTATCGCGGGATGCCACGCTGCCCTCTCTATGAGAATCCCATTCGTCGCCCGAGTACTGTTTGGGTTTTCGTATTTCCCGGTAGGGTGATCGGCTTCGTGTCCGAGGTGGCTTATCCCCACGTCGATCATAGTCATCCGTGTATCGGAGACCACCACCGTAATAATCGTCTCGGTCATAATCGTGATAAGGTCTAGCGCGTACATGGGAAGTAGGGTTTCGATTATAATGTCTGTCATCGTTATGCCTGGGACCTCCGCGTCGAGATGGTTCGTTTCGATAACGACTCTCGTGAAAGTCATCCTCGCGCCGACGTTTCTGCCCTCGGTAGTCTCGATAGGGTGAGCGAGAGCGGGATCGCGATCGCGAACGCGACCAAGTCCTCGTCCTGGACCTCCGTTGGCGTGGCGATCTGCCTACAGATGCTGGAGACCTGAGGGCGGACGATGTACTGACTCTGGTTTGACGGTCAACGCTGGTGCCATTAAGAGGAAGTTGCGACGTAGTTGCCTTCGTCTCTGAACCTGATTCGATGATCTCACCCTCAGAAGGGGTCGATGGAGACCTCGACCTACGTGACGCCATTGCTAGAATGGAGCGTGCACGGGATTTTCAAACTTTCAAAGGGTCTGAGAATTTGATCGTGGCTTTCACGCGCAGCTTCAGAGAGAAGAGAGGAACAGAACTCCGGTCAGCAAAGTTGCTCCAGACAATCAGTTAATGGAGAGAGTGTATTGAGAAAGTCCAACCGGCTAGTGATGCCACGGCCTTTGCCAACTTGACTACCGTTTCGCACGAAGCATGTGCTTTTAACAAATTTCGCGTCAAGAGCACCCAGAGTCCTAAGATTCAGGCTGAAGAGAATGAGACGTTTAATAGCCTCTAAGGATGAAAAAAAACTACTGAAGAGATGTACAAGAGAGAATGAGACAGGATATGACGAAGTCTCAGTTGTTCCCTGGTGGCAGGCGGTGACTGACTGGTTTTGACCTTGGCTGTCTTGCTCGGGCGCTAGTGCCACCCCGCCCGCTGATAAGCATCTTTTTCCTCTCTTTTTCCTTAATTTTTTTTTTTTTTTTTTATCTACCCATTTCCCCACGTCGCAGCCATCTCCGTCTTTCATCTCGTTCTAGCGACAATTTTCATCTGTTTCTCCTTTTAAGACGTTCTACACAATGGGTGGTGCAAGCAGAGAAGGTATGCCGTCTCCCCCCCTGTGGATAATGCGATACAGTCAACTAACTCATCTGCTTCCCAGGCGGCAAGGCCAAACCCTTGAAGTCCGCCAAGAAGGAGAAGAAGGACCTCGATGAGGATGATCTCGCCTTTAAGGAGAGACAGAGAGCCGGTATGTTCCTCTTGTGTTCGCTGAGGCAAACTGGCCCGGCGCATTTGCTAACTCCTGTTGATGAACAATAGAGGCCAAGGCGAAGAAGGAGTTGTTGGAGAAGGCGAAAGGCAAAGGCCCGCTGAACACTGGCCAGCAGGGTATCAAGAAATCGGGAAAGAAATAAATTGTCTTCCCAATGATCTGCGAATCATCGTTATGATATACAACGAGCCATGATGATCTACGACCGCACCTGTGGCGCGCATCCATGTTGGCATTGATTATGCAACTTTTATTACCCGAGCATATTCACTTCTTGAGAAATAACCATTTGAAATCAATGCACGCCCATAATAGTCAAGGGAGCGCGCATCATTTGCTTTAATCAGCAGAATGTATGCCGATCCATAACGCGCAGGCAGAATACAACACCTGAACTTCGAGATCAGAAACTCTTATTACTACTAAATGGGTATCACTGGCGCCCCTCTCAATAATTGCAGGATAAATCCGAATGATCTGCCAGCAGTGTAACATTAGCGAGAAGAGCGAATCTCGCGACTTGAGTCCCGCCAATAAAAAGGGTATTCGCAGAACAGAAAGGGGTATGGCTCAACCAACACACATTCACAGGCGGTGTACTGGAAGTCAAAGGGAACATAAATCAGACAAGGCGACAATTTACCAACGAACGTCGAATCATAACAGTCGCAAGCAGAAATTCGAACCCGAAATTGACTGAAAGAAAGCTTTCAGCTGGTCACCCGCTTTACCCATAGACCGCTGTCTCCACCATACAAGTCTTGCTCGTCGCGTTTCTTCCAAAGTCTGAATAGTTTCATTCCAATCTCATGCTCCTCTCTCTTGATATCGGCTAATTCGTTGTTGAGACTGGCGACAGTCTTCTTGACCTCATCCCGAGCAGCCATGTCGTAAGCAATGGAGCTAGGCTGGATGACCTGGGTCAGTTCGTGAATAATTGTGTTAATGTTTGCCCTACGCCGTGCGAGGTTGTCCCTCCTTGCTTCCAGCATCTCAATGCGGTTTTGAGCTTGTTGTTCTGGTGGACAGGGGGGGAGGTCCTTGCCATTGTCAGCCTGGGACGGGGTTGGCTTCCTGGTTGGCTTCTTCCCCGGAGCCATGGCACTGGGAATGGGTCTTTTGCGGGACATGATTGAGGGCGCGTTCTCTGTAGACTGGGAAGCCGCATCGACGCTCTCACGACGACTAGGTGTAGGGCTATCGCTCTCCGTTGTGGCGCAAGTGGTTGCACTGAAGCGACTGACGGGTGCATGAGCCTGGTCTCCGGTGGACAGCTTCAACTCAGCGAGGGTGGCTTCCAGAGTGGGCCCTGGAATTTCGATACGGGGTGGAACATCGCTAGTCGCACTGATGGATGTTATCGGTTTCTTCGCAATTGATGGTTGCTGGCGACTTTTGCTAGGCTGGCGTTTGTCCGGTCCCAGGGTATTATCTGCGCCTCCAGTAATTGTTGTGACTACCGACGGGACGAAACCGAGGTATGAATAGTCTGGAGATGCACGGCCACTTTCCTTTGATCGATCGTTGTGATCGTTAGTCTTTGATTGATGGACACGTGATGACGATCTCTCCCTTGGCTTCTCCTGGATCGGATTTATCATTGCAGATCGCCCACTCGGACCCTTCCAAGGTTCACGCACTGCTAGAGAAAAAGGATTATCATTTTTTGGCGGTGACCGTTGCCGGCCCTCTGTGTTCTGTTCTTTTGAATGACCATGACCCTTGATCCATCTAGAAGCGGTGCTTGATCCCGTGTGTTGTGATCCAAAGGAGATATCTGTGGAAAGGTTGGGCGCGAATTTATCTGAGTGGCTTGTGGTTGGTGCATCGGAAAAACCATCCCATCGCGCTGTGCGATTCTGACTTGAGAGACCTTGCGTCGACGGTCTGTGGTCAGGTTGCGCAGAGCCCGCGCGCGTACGTGGGATTGGCAAATGGCTGGCGAACTTCGTGATGTTGTGTTCTCCGTTGGACGTCTGATTTGACTCAAACTCGAGAGAAGAGACACGTGAGCTACCTCGACTGTGATATGTGCGACCAATAGACATAGGCGAGTCCGGAGGTGAAATCTCTACACTCAGGTTTCCTGAGGCAGTTTCTGCGTCTTGATAAAACCTGCCATCGTTCTGATGGTCCAAGGTGACTGAGTGCTGGCGACTGTGATCGAACGTGTCCCGAGAATAAATGGACGAAGTAACACGATGACCTGAGTCGGGTCTATTCGCAGAAAAAGTCGAGTCTGAGGGATATCTGTGATTGTCAGCGGACGCTCCACCAGCCTGACAGCCACTTGCAATCTACACTTACTGTGGGACGAATGGTAGGCCTTTGGGCAGTTTCTCGCCCGTTCGAGCACCGGAACCCGAAGACTGGCACACGTTATCAACTGAAGAATCCTTGACTAGCTCAAGGGGTCACAATTACCGGTTTCCGCGAGCGATGAAATGACACCTTTCCCCACATTTTGACCGAAGTTTCAAGTACTCTGATTGATGGACTGATGATCAGTGTTCTCCCCGAAATAGGTATGATTCGGGTGATTCGCTTAGGTGAATCAGAGAAAAACGAGAGACCAGGGTTATTCACTATGACATACCTCTTATCTACAAAGCGAGAGAACAAGGAGTGAAGGCAACCAGCTTAGGGAAGGTAATCAGCCTGGTTTGACCGTACATTGACATGCCCGCATGTCACCGAACGAAAAAGGAGTCAATGCAGCTGGAGAAGGCTCGAGCAACTCCAATCAAGCTGGTAGGGAATGGAGTGTATCCAAGGAAATGCAAAGGAAGAAAGCAAGGAGTGACACAATATGGGAGAGCCCGAAAGAAAGACTGAGGGCGTAATCAGTCAAACCAATAAAAGGAAAGGTTAGAAAGATAGAAAGAAAGGAAACCTGACAACAACGTGCTGCTGAGCACTGCCAACAGAACCCCTCCGCAGATGATGAAAGCAAGCAATGAATGAATCAATCAAAACGACAAGAAGATGGAAAGGAAAAGTTGGTGGCAGAGTGAGCATGACGGCACTGAGCACATGCTTCTTTGTCGACACTAAAGTAAGATGACACTGTTTCAGATTTCTGTTGTAGTTTAGTCTAACTTGGCTGTGACCCTGTGACAATAATACTCCGTAGTTAATTTCGATGTGGTTATTATTAGGACCACCTTATGGCTCTAAACCTAAGGGAGTAGAATCCAGAGGAGCACGATAGGACAAAAGTAACTCAGGAGTAACTCGGCTAAGACCCTTAACCTTCAAGTCCAAGCTGTGATAGAAATATATTCGACTATTGAAAGTTAAACAATAAATAACTAGCATCTTCAATTCAATAATGACCCAAAATATCAAAGTTAGGACATTGCCTCCTCAAAAGTCAGGCCGCCACAGCCGGGTGTTAGGCCGATACCTTACCGCACTAGGTATTCTCCGCAAATTCCACGGTCGGAAGCCGAAGTTAACGTCCGTCATGACAGCTTACTCTCGACTTCTGGACTCCATACCATCATCGTCATCATCATCCCGTCTCTACGCCGACTAGAGCCACCTTGGACTCAACCCGGAACGCAACTAGTCGCTTTCTACACTTTAAAATGGCTTCAACAGGTATTCCCCCCCGTCGAAGTCTGGATAGAATCAAATGCTTACTTACACTTCCCAGGAGACGGTGCGGTCCCGCCCGCGGAAGTGTACGTTCTTCTCTCAGCACCTCTCTACAAGCCCTGTGAATGAACATGCCTGACTTCTCCACCGGTCAAGAATGTCAATCGCGACCCCCATCAACCTCATCCTCCTATCCCTCTTCGCGATCCTGGTCTACATGCAACTCCGCCCCAAGGCGCCCGTCGCCCTCCCGCAAGCTCCCCCACCTGTGGTCTTCCGCACCTTCACACCAACAACCCTGCTCGAGTACAATGGCGAAGGCGATAAACCCGTCTACCTGGCCGTCCGCGGACGAGTCTTCGATGTGACCCCAGGCAAGAACTTCTACGGCCCTGTATGCCTGCGCCTTACACCTTGATATTTCAGGAAGAGTCAACTGACACCCAGTCGTCTACTCCAGGGCGGACCATACGAGAATTTTGCCGGACGCGACGCATCGCGTGGTTTGGCGCACCAGAGCTTCGATGTCGAGATGCTCACTAAGGATCTAAAGGGTCCTCTGGACAATCTCAAAGATCTCAACGAGGAGCAGTTGGAGAACCTCCAGTCCTGGGAGGAGCGCTTCCTGGAGAAATACCTCGTTGTGGGTAAGTTGGTTGCAGAGGGTGATCCAGAGGCGCCGAAGTCGTGAACGGTGTCTATCACTATTGTAGCAACTTTACGAGGCAGGTATCCGGCTACGTACTTATCCTCTGTCTGAGGAGCTGCCGCGTCGGGCTATCGACAAGACGATACCAATTGGAGAACAAGTAAATGGAGCGTTTGTATCTCATGATAATGTCTAGAAACGGTATACGAAGTATGTCTGTGTTGAATCACTTTCTCCCTTCAGCTGGCAGATGCCACCGTCAAAAGCAAATGATCTAAGGGACCAGAGGCTTGGACTACAGTCTTTCAATAACTTTTCCGTGTTATTAGACTAAACATTGCATGGCAATTGTGACATTGCAAAAGATTGCCCCAAAAATTATTTCAGAATCATCGTAACTTCCATAAAAAACGAGACTAACCTAAGAAAAGCCTCCAGTCCAGACCCGGCCTGCAAACCTCATAAATGAAAGTAAAATACAATCATCATTCGTTAAGAAATCTAGAGCTCCGAGCGGATCTTCTCGGCGCCCTCTGAAGCCTTCGCCTTCGCCTTCTCAGCGGCCTCCTGGCCTTGAGCTCGGCCACTCGAGGCTCCAATCTTCAGCTGGTCCATGGCCCACTGGGACCATTCCTGGAGCTTGGAGTAAAGGATTCCCTGTGGGCTAGTGGTTCCGTACCGGAAGTATTGGGCATTGCGTCTGGCCGCGGCGCGGAGCTCGTTGACACTAGAACCCTGGTAGGTGGGAATGCCATAGGAATCAAGGTATGCCTTGAGTTCGGAGTGGGACCAAGTGTCAAAGGTCGAGTCCTTGGCTGCGTCAGTGGCTTGAGCCATGTAGGAAGTGGCAGATGCCAGATTCGCTCCTCCAGCCTTGGAGGCTTTGGCGTATGCTTCCTGAGCCTGTTTCATGAGCTCATCGCGGGTGACATCTGCGCGGTGAGCAGCCTTGGCGTTCATGGAAGACAGGTATTTCCTACGAGCAAAGTTAGTAAAGTGTGATTTTTGACGCGGACCACGGGGATTTCTTACTTCAGCTGATCAGTGTTCCAGGTGTCAAAGGTCCAGGCAGTCCATCCGGTCGCGGCCTTGTGCTTGTTCAGTCTGACCTTGGCAAGAAGCTCGTCGCGCTTGCTCGACTGAGGAACAGGAACTCCACGTGCGTCCAAGTAGGCCTTGAGACGAGAGTCCGACCATGTTTCAACAGCCGTATCGAATGCATCCTGGGCCTTCAAATTGGCTTGATCAGTGGCGCGGGTGTATTGGTTGCCGGCCTTGGACGTAGCAGCGCCGATCAAGCTTGTCGCGGACTCGGAAGCGGTCTTGGAAGCAACGGAGGCCTGACTCACAAGAGAAGCACGGTGCTTTCTGGCCAAAGCAATAAGCTCATTACGCTTCGAGCCCTGGGGCACCTTGACGTTGTGCTCATCAAGGAACTTCTTCAAATCGGAGTCTGACCAAGCGTTGAACAACGCCTCACTCAGGCTCGACTGTGCAGCTTCGGCCGATTTGGTGGCGGAAGCCGCAATGCTGCGCGCCTGCAGACTGGCTAGTCTGGCATTGCGACGAACAGACGCGATAAGTTTGTCCCTGGTTGTCGGCTGAGGCACAGGCCAACCACGCTCATCCAGCCACTCCTTCAGATCGGACTCAGTCCAGTGCTCATAAAGCCAGTTACCAGGGTAGTGCGCAGTCTCGCCAACTTTTGTCGCGATGGCCTCGTAGTTTTCACGAGCAGCCTTCAGGAGTACGTCACGCCTGCGAGGTTGAGGAACAGGAACGCCATGGCGATCAAGGAATGCCTTGAGATGAGAGTCTGACCAACTACAGATGAGTTAGCGGAGGTTTGTTGCAATCATGCGTCAAGTGCAGATTACTCACGTATCAAAAATCCATTCTTTGGCATGATGCCACTGGTCAGCGCTATTCTCGGCCGCATTTCCCAGAGGCTTCTGAACCTTGGAGTCCCAATTGCGCTTGACCAAGTCTTCGAGATTTTTTCGGTCGGCAGGGGTGGGATAAGGGATGTCTGGACCATCGTTAGCCGCGTTTATGCTTGGGGGATCGATGTGAAAAATGCGAACCATGATCGGAGAGCCATCGTTCCAATTCAGTTTCGTGCCATTTGTTGTAAGCTAGAGTGACATGCTTAGCACGGGAGTCTGAGAAGGATATCTGAGATTAAGAGGAAATGGATTGCCTCAGAACACACCTGCTTTGCTGAGCCAGTTGAACGCTCCGACCGCCTGTGTGGTCGCGAGGAAGAACACTAGGCTGGAGCCTAGATTAAGTCTCATCCTGGAGGTAGTTTCCTCTAATCACTCCTATAGAATTGCAAATTTGATCCGTACAGTTCCTGTGTGGCGATGTTAATAAGAGGAAGCTCGTTGAAGCTGTAGTTGAGGTAAATGAATGAAGGGGGTGGTCGCTTACAAGGGGTGTCTTGGGTACTTTCTCTTGAGGAAAAGAAACGATCAAAATCAAGTATCTTTGAGGGATACCAAGTACTTAAATGGTATGAGAATTGAGGTTGAAAGAGAAACAGAAAGTGAGCAGATGTTGGCAATATGATGCATTTGGAGGAGATGATAGACGAGTGACGTAGGTGCTGGTGAGTGGTGGCCGGTTTCCATGCTTTGAGAGGTGAGTTCAAGTACTGGCGTCATCGACAGAGCTTCCTTTGTGCTCTAGCCTCAATGAGAAATATCTTATTGTTCTTTCAGTTGGTTTTGCTTTTCAGGTCCCGCTTGGTCTGAAGACAACCGGTATCTATCTAACTATACCAAATACAAAAACATGCGGCAGATTGACTCCGTAGATAGATAGGCACTAGACTAAAGCGCACTACCTAACAGCAATACAGTTAAGCTTGGTACCTTAGGCCGCCCAGCTACCTTACTGATTAAGTTAGCGTAGTTTGAAAAGCGGAGACCTCTTATTATCAGCATCCCATGTCAAGCAGCTGTAAGGGACTCATCACCCTTCATGTACATCAACAGATGCCACTACTATCATGAACTTTCGCTATTGGTCTGAGCAAGAAGGAACTTGAATAATTTCCTAGCTGACTATTTTATCCCGAAGGAAGTTATTGACTCATATGGACACCTGATCACGAAATGCCCTATCGATAGACTTGATCAGCAAGCTTACAGCTCCCCGAAGATAGCAACTAAGGAGACAAGCCTCCTGTTCACTTTACATCCATCTGAACTGATATATATAGCCTTCATCCAAAGACTTTGAGCCTGCTGCGCTCGCTCAATAAACATGGACACCCCCGATCTCGAATGCACCCATCTTACCTCACCAGACTATAAGAACTTCGTCCTGTCTATGTACGGTCCTAAAGATGCTGCAATGGTTCCTGTGAACTTCAACTAACGCACACAGTTTGATTATATTTGGGATTCTCCTGTCGTATCTCCCTCAGCATATCCGCATAATCAACCTCAAAAGCTCCTTCGGGATCTCCCCATACTTCGTTCTCCTGGGAACCACTTCAGGTACCTCGGCGTTTGCAAATGTTGCGACACAACAACAGAGTTTACAGGATGTGGAATGCTGCAAGAACATCAATGGACTAGCTTGCTTCGGGGGACTACTCGGCATCTTCCAGGTCGGGACACAGTGGCTCTGCTTTGTTACCATGTAAGCTCACATACTCTCTGTCCGATAGCGTTCGTGTGGCTAATGGAGGATCGTTTCCAGCCTGCTTCTATTCGTCATTTACTTCCCTCGAGCCACCTCTCCAACCTCGCCTACGGAGTCAGAAGCTTCGGCGAGAAACGGCCCAACATATAGGACAGCCTTGGTCGTCAGCGGTATTTGTATCCTCCACGTCGTAGTGATGTTCATCACCTCTGTCGCAGTCGCAGTCAACCGGCCATCCCAGCTTCAGGCATGGTCCAACCTCTCAGGGGTGGTTGCTGCCATCCTCGCTTCGATCCAGTACTTCCCTCAAATCTACACTACTTTGAAGCTGCGGTGTGTGGGTAGTCTGAGCATCCCCATGATGTGTATCCAAACTCCGGGAAGTCTTGTGTGGGCAGGCAGTTTAGCTGCACGACTGGGACCAAAGGGGTGGAGCACATGGGGCGTATTGATTGTGACGGCATGCTTACAAGGCACGCTCTTGGTCCTGGCCATATTTTTCGAATATTTTGGGCCCAACAAGCAGCGCAACCATCGCCATGGCAAAGATCTTCCTCCAAACGGTACTGGAGAATGCCCAGAGAGAAGAGACCATGGGCAGCCGTCTGAGGAGACGCCACTTCTCCAAGGTCAGTGACCTTTTTAGCGCAGAATCGGCCGAGCTTTCGCATCAGGAACAGGCAACTTTCGACTTGTTTTGCTTTGGATTTCCCCTAGACTGTATCCAGTTCAGATACTAGACTTCTCCCGAATCTGCTGAGCAGCTCGGACTGCATTTTGTCGAAACCACGAAGGAGAGACTGTATCAGCGAACCATTCTCATGTTTGACATAGAAGAGTAGAAGTTTCATCAACTATATTCATTTGACGAAACCAACGATAGAATAAATGCTTTCGGGCGCATGCAACATTTGGACTGCCGATGTGTGGCATCCATTTGAAGACGTGCCTTAACTTCTCTCGTATTCATTATCGTAATATGACCATTTCCTTCCCGCCACCAGAAGTCTCACCCAGTGCCCTTCTGGCCAACCCGCTATCCTTCCACATCAATTCCTTTACGCAGGGTAGATGAGTCGGAACATGTCGTTGAAGACATAGTAGCTCTCACCCTCACGAAGAAGCTGGAAAGTCTGAGAGTAGCTCATGGGCTTCTGCTCCTCATCAACCTATTCGACATCAGTACCATCACCCTACAACGACGAACCAATGGAAAAAGCCTAACGTACCAGCAGGCCACCGGTGACCATGACCATGATGCCGCCCTCTGTGTTCGAAGGCTGAGCATCGAAGGTCGCGATCTGGTGCTGCACCTTCTGGAAGGGAAGAGACTGTCGCAAGATTAACCCTCTGCCGTATCACCGAAACACACGAGCGGGGGAAAACGAACCGTCAGCTTCTCGACAATGCCGCTGACACCCTGGACCGAGGTGGTTTCGAAGGTAAGCATAGAGTGGTCACGCTATAGTTTGTCCGTCGTGGTCAGTTTCCGCATGATAATTCAGTTTCGCAAATGGCGACGGTGATGCGGTAACCATACGTAGAGACTGGCCAAGGCCTGACGGTTGGTGTCGAAGGTCTGGTAGTAAAATTGCACGAACTGCTCTGTTGATTGAGAGGAGAGGGGTCAGAATCTCCTGGCCGTGTTTGTGAATCCGGAGCCAACGACGGAATACGTACGAGCAATGTTCTGGAAGTCTAAGCATTTGTAATAAATTAGTTCACATTTACTTAATGTATGCCTTGTGAAGGATAGTAGTCGTGCATGCGACTGGCCTCAACCGCTGTGGTGGGGTATAAGGAGGAGGGGCAGCAAGACATCAAGCAAAAACATAGCCATCAACAAAGGGATGACATGAATCAGGAATGTTATGGGGACTTACCGGCCATTTTGATGAATATACTCTACTTCAGAGCGGACGAAAGCAAAGAGAGGAATAAGAAAGGGATCTTTGTTGAGGCTAAGAAGAGACGGATCCCAAGTTGATATTTGAGTCCGAGAGGGGAGAGGTGTGGGCCCTGAACCGTGAGGCTTGGAGCGCGTCTTTTTATCGCCCGCGGACATGTTCCTGCCTGAACATGGGACACTATTGCGGCCTGCTCTGCGCCGCTAAATGCTGCCTTCCTGGGGCTACGAACAGAAATTGTCTAACAATGAGACACAATATTTGCCAAGTCTATGACAATAGTATGAATTTGACCCTTCAATGATCGTCAATTCTACATAACAGTACATCACTCCGTGTCGGAATCCGCAAACATGTCCTCTGCCTTCGGTCGCGGTTTTCGAACAGGAGGCCCGGATTCGAGCTGAGATGGCGCTTCGGATTTGCTGGGCGCCTCTTCTTTCTGTTCGGCCTCCATGGCCGAATCCTCCTCCAGCGGCTCTCCATCTGGTGCTTCTTCTAGGTCGCTGTCTTCCATAGGCTCTCCGTCTATATCACTCATAGGCTCTCCAACCAGGTCGCCTCCTGCGGAAGCGGCATGACCTTGGTCGATGTCCATTCTGTTATGATCTGGTTGAGCAGGAGGACGCGAAGGGTCGAATTTCCCGGCTGTTTCGTCCTCCTCCAGAGTCTTCCAGCGATTCTTGCCCTTGAAAGCCGCCCCAGCAGCCCGATCCGCCTCCGCTTTCGCCTTTTCTTCCCGAAGTTCCTCTTCTGTAAGCGGCGGCCTCTCAAATACCTGAGAGAAGTGTTCCTGGCTCGACTGTGGAAACACGCACCACCCTTCCCAGAGGTGCAGCAGTGAACCTACGCTTCTCTTCCATTTCTCGGCTCGTAACCGTCCCCAGTTCAGGTCTTTTTCGAGTCTACCTAGGTGCTCAAATACCCGGTGGGACTTTAATGCTGATTCAAAGAGCTGTCGATAGCGCCAGGCATGGCGCACACCGCTTGTGGCAGATGACGAAAGGATGTCAGAGACAAGGTAAAGACCAACCAGCTTCGCGGAAGATGTATCCATGTTGCTTTTAGACGATGATGGGGCCCCCCCTTCACCCGAAGTGTCAGTGGATTCATTCTTGGAGGCTTCTTGCCGAGCGAGACCCCTTTCAATCTCCCGGTCAGGATTGGCCCCAGTGTATGCAAAAGGGTTCATGATGTTTGACACGATCATTTCCACCACTTCCTCCGCGCCTGCACCTGCATGTCCAATGGCAAAAGCTGTAACACGCGCAACATCACCTTTTCTTAACTTCGCATGCGTGGTTGGGAGCCGAGCAAGGAGGTGTGTGAGTTTGGCTTTCTGTAGCGGGTTCATGTAACCGAGTCCTTCGTTACCAGTACCGACTGCGTCGGCTGGCGGAGCGCCCCCTAGGTGTCGTCTCTCATCCTCCCCGTCTGACATCTCTTCGTCAGACGAATTGTAATCCTCATCGGAAACAAACTCATCCATGCGCGTGGTATATTCAAACTTGATGCCCGTGTCCGGCGATACCCAACTTGGGCCACCCTCAAATAATAACGATGCATTTTGACTCCTACCGCGCCGAGCCCCTTTAGGACTGCTGTTAGTGAGGATATCCCATAGTTTCCAGCGATAGTACACTCCTCCGACACTTCTTGGATCCCACAGCCACGCCCACTTCTCATCCCTTTGGACCTCCGGCCGACTCATGAGTAGAGCCTCAAATTCTGGGCCATAATTCAATAAATTCTCCAAAGTCTTGTGTATTAGCCTGAGCTGCTTCAGATCTGAAGGTGTCTTCACTTCCACCTGCGTGACGCGTCCACTGCGACCATACGCTGCTCCATACGAGGACGGGGGCGCGAAGCCACCACGGTGAGACCCAGGAGGCGGCGCACGGTTCAAGCGGCCCCCATACTCGGGGGTAATAGTCTTCGCACCGAATGGGAGAGAGCTTGTTGACGACGGACCCACGGTGACCGGCATCGAGGAACTGATCGCGGCAGAGGAGAGATGCCTCGCAATCGAAAGATAGTATCCCCATCCTAGGTATTTGTTTTGTAGTACACTGACGGTAGAGTCTATATCCGAGGCAGCGGATTCATTTGCAAGAGTGACAATGGCGGAAATCGACTTGCGATCGGTCGGAGACTGGTTGGAGGGACGGAGGATTTTCACGTTGTCGACAGATAACACCGACGGAATGAGCGATTTGACTGCAGAAGGAGAAGTTCCGGGAGGTAGTGAAGCCAGATAAAGCGTAGGTTTTGCCGCTGCTCTCTCGGCCTCCTTCGTATCGGCTGCCCTGTCTTCCTCCTCGTCCGAAGTGCGAAAAGCCGACGCAGCAGGGGACGATACTGGACCGGTGTTGTCAAATCCTAGGATACCCTGCACTGACTCTCTATTCCTCTGAAACGATTGAAATCCTTCATGAGTACGTTTGCGAGACAGCGACGACGGGGGAGGTCCTAGAGTCCCCGGGCCGCTGCTTCTAGGACCTGAACTGGTAAAATGGCGTTTCGCAGGTCCCCCTCCAAACGCGGCGCTTCTTCCTCCAAAGGTGTTGTTCGGTCTGCCTCCTGTTGTGATCCGATCGGAAGGCTGGGAATCATCCTCGAACGACTTGACAAAATCCTCGTAAACAGCAGCTGTCTCTGCTTGCTCTCGGGCCCGCTTGGCTTCGGCTTCGGCCTTTTGACGTTCGAAGAGAGACTTCTTGGGGAGGGCGGAGAGTTTGGCTGAGATATCTGGGAAAGCCTTGGACTTCGCGTCGTCAGGCATCGCGAAAGAGCTGCGTATGCAGCAAATCACTCGTTGTGAGCTTCGCGGTAAGCAGATGGAGCGTATCGTAGTGGCTCGCGAGTTGCAATCATTGAGAGGCTATCGGGGCGGAGGCGGAGACCGTTGCAGCCTGAGGCAGAACAGAGGCAGCTTGGATCTGATACAGTGCGATACGATCTCAACAACAATTACTCTCATGAACAGCATCAGCCATGGCCTCAGCTGAAATACAGACTCTGTTGCGATTTTTATCACAAGATGCCAAGTTACCACTGGCGTCAGCCATGGGCAAAGTCATGGATCTCCAGAAAGCCAACCTAATATCGTATGGGAACCATCCTAAGTCTCTCCATCAGATGCAGCTATCTAACATCGAGCAGCGTGGAGCAACTTTCAAAAGCAGAACTCAAGTCTCTTCAGGAGATTTTCGAAGATGACAAAGTTGCTAAACAGGTGCTGAACGCTGCCAAGAGAGTCTCCAAGAAGCGTCAAGCGCCAATTGGCAATTCGGACTCGCCACAGAAAAAGGCCAGGGGAGCAGCTCGCATTGATGAAACGCCATACGAGACTGAATCAGCCCTTTCTTTGCCTATCTCATCAGCATCGGAAGATGAGCTGTCGCGAATCATTCTGTTGACTAACAGGGCACCTCTTGTGCTCGCATTTGCAGTCTGTGTCTTGAAATACACAATGCCAGAGCAGCCAATCTCCAGCAGACTCAGCCTTGCGCAAGCTGTCGTCAGTGCCAACAGCCGCTCGAAGGCCATCAGCCTAGGAATTGAAAGCGGCAAAACCGCTGAGCAAGAAGGTTGGGGTGAAGGCCATCCTGTGATCAAAGTCCTGGGGCGAGAGATCAAGGTTCTAAAACGGTGGGATTACAATCCCCAAGAAGGCAAACCAACAGAAGAACCAAGCTCAGAGCAAGATGCTGGAAATGCTTCCGCCGCTTCTGCCGCCGCTTCTGCCGCCGCTTCTGCCGACATCTTGGGCAATGGGGATTCAGATGGCTCAGACACATCGCCCCCTCTTTGGGGCGTGGATCTTGAAGCCCTAAGAAGTGCTCAGGGCAGTGGCCCGAGCCCTGCTACGAAAGGCAGCACAAGTCTTCCAATCTTCACGCCGAATTCTGCAAAATCATATCTCTACAGATCCTTTACTGAGGCGGCTACAGAGACTACAGAGACTGACAATGGCTCCAGCAAGACGAAACGCAAGTCGGTCAAGCAATTGGAAGCCGAGAAAGAGACTTGCTTGGGCTACTTGCTGCAAGCTATCGACCTGGTCTGCCAGTCCTGGGCCAGCACTCTAAGCAAAGAGGAGCTGGATAGACGTGCTTGGGCCTGGTATCTTCGCGTGAGACCGGACGTTCAGAGTGGGCCCGGAGGCTGGGGTGAAAAAGGGCAAGTGAAATTGTCGGATATCTTGGCGCTCCGAAGAAATCCTTGAACAGCCTGCCTGGAGCTAGCTGCACCTCGCCAAGGAGAGCTTGCCTCTCCGCTCTGCTTCTGCAGCGCGTGCTGCACTTGCCTCCGCTTCTTCTGTGCTCAGCTTCTCACTCACGCCCCGCTTTCACAGCGGCAGCAGGAGTTGCCTTCTCAGCTTTGGTATTCTTGGCACGCCAGGCAAAGCGCAAGCTCCCGCTACGCTTCATCCTGGTCAGGGAACGCAGAGCGCCAGCTGTCCCCAATCCGATGAAAGTCTACCTTCCAGACAAGCAAGTGCTTGAACATGGACAGCCGTTGCCGCCAAAGCCAGGCGCACCACAGAGGCCGGAGTAACTCTTTCCTCATATCGCTGAAACAACAGCGTCCGTCCGTAATGGGGAGGAGAACCACTGTGCGCTCGTCGAATCCTACATCCTCGCATTCCCTCACGCTCAACCAATGCAACATCAAATAGGCACACGGTATCTATAGAAATAGCCCACGCCAATGAGCAGATATCGCTGGGTCTGTTTTAGTTGTTTGAGCCAATGACAACCCTGCACCTCCGTGCCTGACAGTGATAGCGTCTGCCGGAAAAGCGCACAAGTATCGCGGTTCAGCTGGATATTACTTAATGGGCGAACCAGACTTTGTAAGGCCTCGAGTTCTAGGCTTGTCGAAAGGTACTCATATTTGAGAAAGACGGAAAAATATCGACGAGGTGGATCAACGGCTCAACTCTTCTCGTCCAGGGGAGTAAAAGGCAGCATCCAATGCCATTGGACAGAGATGTATTTTCCTGTACTAAACCCTCCGAACCAACTTCAGAGTTTGATTTCCTGATCCAATGAGGCCTCTGTCCACCTGATGGTGCAGCCTGGTACCTGAGACGACCAACTCACCGTCGGGTGCTTTGCCCTATGAAGATCGTAAATGCTTGTCTGGTGGGAGAGTATCGTGGTTCTCCGTGCGGATTGATTTTTCACGACTCTCTGCCTTTTCCGCCTGTACCGAAGCTACGCCTTCACACTGACTCCTGAGAGATATTCGATGACAACCGTTAGGCTGTTCAGTCAGCTATGCAGCTGTTCGACTACCATATCTTAGTGGACAATCTCGATAATACTAATGACGCATCAAACGGACAATCGCATTTCACAGAACTTCCTCGGTGTCCACTGAGATTTAGGTAGATAGAGTTTGGCGTCCCAGGTAGTCTGTAGATTGGTTCCACCGGAGGCCCAGAGAATCGTCCATCGGTCCAATTCCTGCAATTCTAGTCTACCTTGGATATCTAGCTCTGTTCTATTGCCTTCTACGGTAATTAAATTGGGTTTTGGAAGGAGTAGTGGGGGCTGGGGTTGGAACTAACAATCTTTTGCGTAAATACCTTAGGTACCCTATCTCTCGATGTGTCTGTACACTGTATGTAACTTTTCAACCATCATTGAAAGCTTTCATGAGTACTTGTCTATGCCCGTAGATGTCTCTAAAGTGAAGAAGCACCGGTCGGAGGAAGATGCCATAAATAGTATGTATCTCGTTCATCACATCGTCATTGCAGGAAATGGACATCCGGAATGGTGATGCTCAATCCTCATAGGGTGCTGTTTTTTATGGCGTATTTTAACTTGTTTCAGATTTGGAAGGTCAGGCTTGTAACCTAATTACGGCTTGGCTTCGTCATAAATAAGGAGAACGGAGAACACCTATGGTACTCATCATATGGTACTCATCCCAGTACTTCTGAAAGTACCTTAGTAAAACCACGCCGGCTGTTGTATTGATCATTTGATTGACAATTTTGTGTAGGTACCTTACCTAGGCTCTTAGCATCCAAAGCCGAAGACGTTAGTGACTGCCATAGGAGGGCTGGGACGCTGGGTTGACTCTCCTAGAGACACTTGTCAGAAGTGGCGAGTCTCCGCAAATTACCACGCAGTATCTATCAAGGTATCTTAACTCGTAGCAGGTTTCGATTATTTGTATTCATGTAAGAAATACAAATAGATGGGGATGAATGTCATCATCAACAACCTAATAATATCTAACCAACTACGGAGCAGGGAGTAGTTTCATCAAAGATTACCTCGAGAGGTACATACCATTCTCTGCAAGATAACTCTCTCATGGAGGCGAAATTCTCTCTAAGCCAGAAAAAGAGCACACATTTGATTATTCTCATTGTTCTGCGACCGCAAGCACGCTTCCCAAGTTACTAATTAGTTGAGCCGGAGTTCCTCTTTTGCAGCCAACTCCCTTAGTTTAGTTTGTTTCTGGTGCGCTAAAGTAACCTAATCCCAGACTCTACCAATTGCCAAGTCTCCCGTCTCTCTCTCGCTCTCCCTCTTTCTCCTCCCAGTGAAACCCTTCAACACCACTGCCACCCACCGTTAACATCACCATCAACATCAACATCAACATCAAAACCACCATCCCTCATTCCTTATCTTAATTGCCATAATCTTTCTTTTATTTGAATAAATAATACATTCCTCCTTCTCGACGTCCCAACGTTTTGCTTCAGCCCGCTCTGATCCCGTTCCTCTCCGTGATTCATCTGCCTAGATTCCAGTCAACCCGGAACAGTCTCGTTCAGGTGACTGTTTCCACCCCCCTCGTTGGCAGACTGACTGGACATCAGAGGAGGCCCGGCAGGGCTGTGTAACGCCATGTCTGGGCGTCTCTCTTCAGATCACTCGCGTTCCTTTTCGCAATCCTCGCAGTCTCTCCCTCAACGACACTCTCAAGGGCCGGATTCCGACTCAATGCATCATCGTTCTCCCTCCGGTCGCTCCTCGAACGTCAATGTCTTTTCAGATGAATACTCACTGGAACCGATTGACTCTGAACAGTCTACCCTCACCCCGCGCAGCCTCTCAATTTCGTCCTCCATTTCATCTCACACGCTTCGCTCGGCCGCTCTTCCCCCTCAGAAAACATACAACACCGTGCCCATTGATCCTCCAGATGTGACCGAGAATCCGTTTGGCGACGATGCTAGGGTCTCCTTCGATGACACCCCCCATCGATCAAGTTTACCCCAGAAAGGGGAATTGGACTTTTCTACCCGCGACTCGACTGCTTCCAACAACACAGATGCCTCCGTGGCTCAGCGCAGTCAAAGTACATCCTCGCGATTCTCCTTACCAACTCGCGCAATGAGTCCTTACACCGGAGCGACTGGTCCCAGTCACCCGTATGCGATGTATCCGCAAGTCGGTGTCAGCCGATCGCCCAGCATTGCTACTACATCAACTGTACGACCGATGGAGCGACCGTTGGGCGATTCAAACGCCCCGCAACACCCATATGCCATGTATTCGCAGGCTGTTGTGCCGGAGGAAGGATTGGATACTCCCATTCATAATCCAGTGATCCCGCTCGGGTTTCCCGGACACGAGCAAGCCTATCAGCGACCCCCTGGCCGTGCTGATGACGACGTTGGAGATCTCATAGGGCCTGATGGCCATACTGAGCAACTTCCTCCTTATTCACGGTACCCTGACGGGGTCCTACCGAAGGAGGAAGAGACGATGGATTCTGAAGTTGGTGCTGGCATCATCACAGAAGAAATAGCGCATAGTACATCGCGGGAGCCCCCCGTCTCAGAGACTTCCTCTAGGACTTTAGTAGTGGCGGGGAATGCGGGAAACTCGGTGAATGGGAATGGGAACCCGCCTGAAGAACATGAGGAGCCGCCCGCTACGGGCGTTATGGCGTTTGAGGAAAAGTTGAAAAGCAAAGGCAAGAAGAGGGTGTGCTGCGGGTTGCCAATCTGGACGCTGGTTCTTATCAGCATCGTTATCTTCGTGGTAGCGTGCATTGCAGGTGTCATTGGGGGCGTTCTTGGGGCGAAAAAGGCGGCGAGCGAGGAGCGCTCGAAGCCCAAAGGCCCTGACATTGTCACAGTGACAGCTACGCCCAGGGCGGATGCGACGCCCATCTCATCAATGCCGGCGAATGTGTCGCCTGTGCCGACAGGCGAGTTCCTCATTCCGGCCAGTCCCAAGAACCAGTCGAAATTTTGCATTGCTGAGTCGGGTTACACGGCGTCATGGGGCTGCATGGGCCGCAGCAAAATCCCGATCCTACTTCAGGGAGAGGATGGTCATCGGCACAATATCACTTTCGAACAGCGCCCCCTGAGCTCTTCATTTTCCTATGGTGCCCAGGCACCGATTCTGCCCCAGACCCAGCAACTGACCCCGGCCTATGATTCGGGCGACATGGCCCTAGGCCCTGCCCTTACTTTCTTCACCTTGTTTGACAAGCTGGTGATTGTGCCCCAGGGAACATTCTCTTCGAATGATGCATCGAAGCGCTCCGTCTCGGAGCGGGACGTGATGGCTGAATCTTTCCATCGCAAACAGGCAGTGCAAGCAGGCGATCGACCATGGTTTTGTTGGTGGAATGGCACCATGATGGAATTCTTTTTGTACACGAATCAGACATCCAAGCATGCTCGGCAGAGCTCGACAGCTTCATCCGCAGCAACCGAAACGCCGCCGCCTCAGAATGGGAAGAGAGGCCTGACACCTCTTGATTCCTTATTTGACTATCCCCGCCGGATCAAAATCGAGGAGAAGCGAAACCACCCTGGCTCCCGAGCGCCCTACTGCCAGCAGATGCAGGTGTTGGACGACGGATCGATAGCAACGGCCTCTCCCGAGACAATTGAGATCAAAGAAGTACAACCGACACCGACGACGACCCTCAAAGGCTATGGCAGTGCGACTCAAACTTACACAGCCAAGGCACAATATGAAAGCGTGTGCTACTGCGCATCGTTGACCGATTAGGTCGACTTGTTGATATGCAAATCTCGTATCATGAAATGTGTCTTTCGGTCGAGGCGTTGGCGTTCTCAAAGCTGCAAGCAGCTGTGTCATGCATGATCTTCACGACTTAATCCGCCAGGGGCGATTGATCCCAATTTATTCTCTGACATTGGCGTACATCTTTATTCCTACGAGATTTCTTTGTTTTCATCCGACCGCGTTCTCGGTTTATGTCATGTCCTCTGCCAAAGTGTTCTGACTCGACTTTTGAGCTCGAATATCCCTTCGTCTTCTAGCATTTTCTGTCTGGGGATATCATTCCACGGCGTTCATACGGAGGTTACAGTGCATAAAAGGCACCATCCTGTCATTCATGCTTTGGGTTAGTCTCTGCTGTCTATTTTTGATCTCCATTGTTTTTGTTACAACTACTGGTCAAGATATCTGGGTTACAGCGATAGTATGATGGCAATATCATCACGAATTGTCTTTCCACGGTCAAACTTGACGATTGAGTAAGCCTGAGATTCGTAATTCGTAATTTTAGATCTTTTGTACGCTTCAATGAGTTGAAATCATGGGTTTGCCCGAATTCAGGTGAACCGGTGATCCGCAGCGGAGATGACTATGTTCCAACGTCATTGTCCCCAGTTTAAACAGGACACGGCACGCCACCAAGCCTCATATGAATCGGTATTTGGCAGATTTAGCAATGGAACGACTGGTTGTTGTTGATCCGGCGACCAGTTTCTTGATAGTATAAATACTTTTCCGAGTACCTTAACAGTGTGTGTTCAGACCAGCTTACACCCATTATCTGTATAATACACCAATATACCACGACAATGAATCCAATCCTCCGCAGTAGCCTCACATCGAAGGCACTCAAACCCTCGACTCTCCCAATCTGCCGCCAGAGGAGCCTCTTCCCTCAGCCATGGCGGTTCTACTCTCAGAGCTCCTACGGCGGAGGCGAACAGAAACCAGAAGGCAAAGCAGAAGCTAAAACGAGCAAGCCTACGCGCGATATGGAGCATCCAGGTGAGTCTCCCGCCTTTGCAGCTGGATGCTATCTCTACTCGATCTTCGCCTTAGTATGATGGTTTAGCTCGATTCTGACCGCAACGCAGGACCCCCTCCCCCGGACGTTAGCAAGGGCAAGGGCTCATCCTCACCTTCACCTTCATCCTCGTCATCCGGCGGTGGACCCAGCTACCAGAACCAACCCCCCTCAGACGAGGAAACCCGCCGCAACAACGACGGCGCAGAGGTGTACCCGCACGCCACGAACAGACCGTCGAACAACGCCCGGCCGACCATCAGCAACGGGCAGTCGCCCAACGTCGACGAGGAGGGGAACCCGCGTCCGGATGTGCCCGAGGATGTGAGGCGGCATAATGACGAGATCGAGAATCGGCATGACCGGGCATATAACAAGCTGCAGGATAATGGGAAGGTGGAGAAGGTGTCTTGGAAAACTGGCAAATAGAGGGGGCGGGGTGATTTGGTTGCTGCTTGTTTCCGGGATGGTTGGTTGGAGCTTGGGGGTGGATGCTGATGTTGATGCGGTTGAGTAGTTTTGATGACTACCTTATCAGTGGTTTAGTCTGTGGTCTTCATACGAGCTGATGCTTTGGACTGCCCATGTCAAAGGTCATGGTAAGGTCGCAGGGACACTGTGTGCGCTGGATGACGCCTGTACCATAAGTTTCGATAAGTTTGATTTTGCGTGAAATTGCATCTTGACAATGACGAGACTCGCGTATCCATTGACTATGGCATGTTTGTAATTCCTGACGGGCTATCGCTGTCTATATTGATTCGAGTCTGGCGTATTGCGGTAGTTGAGTTGAGTCGAGCTGAGGCCACTTGTATGATTTGATAACGACGAACGCGGAGCTCCCGCACCAGTTCGGGGCTAACTTACAGCCTCTCAGGGGACTCGCCAGCACCATTTCACTCATTGCATTTTGTGCTCAATTCCGGTGTTGATACATCTTTCGGACTATCATCTTTCTATTCTATTGTTTGTTCTATCACTTCAGTAAAATGACCGACACAAAGAACAAGTACTCGGTCATTCTCCCGACGTACAATGAGCGCAAGAACCTCCCTATCATCTGCTGGCTACTGGAGCGGACATTCCGCGAGAAGTGAGAAACATTTTACTGCCTAGTCAATCAATCGCACGATGCCAGAGGCTAACTTTGTCTGCCCTACAGCAACCTAGACTGGGAAATCGTGATCGTCGATGATGGCTCCCCGGACGGCACCCTCGAGATCGCCAAACAGCTGCAAGCCCTCTGGGGCCCCGAACACATCAACCTCAAGCCGCGGGCCGGCAAGCTGGGTCTGGGAACCGCATACGTGCACGGGCTGCAGTACGTGCGCGGCAACTATGTCATCATCATGGACGCGGACTTCAGCCACCACCCCAAGTTCATTCCCGAGATGATTCGCATCCAGAAGGTGACGGACGCGGACATCGTCACGGGCACGCGGTATGCGAGCCGCGAGGGCATCAAGGGCGGGGTGTATGGGTGGGATCTGTTCCGGAAGTTCACGTCGAGGACGGCGAACCTGATTGCGGATGTCATGCTTATGCCTGGGGTGAGTGATCTGACGGGGAGCTTCCGGCTGTACAAGAAGAGTGTGCTGGAGAAGGTCATCCACAGTACGCAGAGCAAGGGGTATAGCTTCCAGATGGAGATGATGGTGCGGGCCAAGGCGATGGGGTTCAAGGTTGCGGAGTGTCCGATTACCTTTGTCGACCGGCTGTATGGGGAGAGCAAGTTGGGCGGCCATGAGATTGTCGAGTATCTTAAGGGTGTGTTGAATCTGTGGCTGAAAGTTTGACCTGTCTCTGGTTTGCTTCTTGAGGGTTCTCTTCATGGTCAGCTTGGACCGCGACATACTACGCCCTACCCTTATTTTTGTCTCTTATGCTTCTAATACTGCCACTGCCGCTGCCATGTTTTTTTTTTTTTTTTTGGATATCTACTTGCTGCTCTGTTTCGGCCTGTGTGTACAATAAACACGAAAACTACGACAAGATTTCATTCCACTACCATCTCACATGGTGCAAAACTAGATACCCTTCAGATAGCGAGTAACGCGCTCAGCAAGATCAGCCTGCCCCTGATCCTTGACATTGTGACTTGCCCCCGGTATGACCCCGCTATTCTGATCCCACGTTCCAGCATTCCCAGCCTCAGTCGCCTCCCTCCACCGCGCCATCAGCGCCTCCTTATCCACCCACGGCGCCGCAAACTCATCGTTCCCCGAGTACAGCACCAGTAACTTGGACCGCAATAAACCCCGCGTCGCCACAGCCCCAAACGTCTCGCGCAGCCGCTGATCCGTCAAATCCGAGCTAAACAGATCATCCTCCGCCGGCTTGCCAGGACTATCCGGACTCGCCAGACTCAGGAACCGCCGCGCACTGACAGGGTCAGGCGGCAAGCCAACCTTGCTGCTCAGATTCAAGGGTAGAATGATATCACCTACGGGAGCCTGCCGCGCCAGCGAAACCAGCTGCTCCCACGAGCCCTTTGCCTCGGCACCCACATCGCCTGGCTTGCGTGTCTCCGCGAGCATTGCTTCACGATCGGACACTGGCGCTTGTAGAATCGCACCGTCGACTACAGGACGGTCTCCCTGAGTATAGAGGTAGTGCAACACGTCCTGGCTTCCGGTCGAGTGACCCATGATGACGATCTTCCCTGGCGCCGATGCAGCGGCGGACGAGGCCTTGAGGCTGCGGACGAAGTCGATGCATTTCGCAATCTCCTCGACATCCTTATCAAGACTGCCGATGCCCCAGCCGCCGAAGGACGAGGAGAGCTGCGCCTGAAAGACGGACCAGTCGGTTGGTTCGAGGGCGGCGGCGAGGGGTGCTACATAGGGAACGGTGCAAAGGCCGTCTGTCAGACCGCCGATGAAGATAAGGCTGTGTATTTTTCGGGGTGTAGAGCTGGTGAATTCGAAGGCGACTAGCTTCGGGGCCTTTTCTTCAGTCAGCTTGTGTGTGATCTGTTGATGTGTTTGCATGATGCTTGTGCAATTACATATTCATGCAGCGTTCCTGGGTGTGATTTCGACATGCTTTAAGCCTTTGTTTCGGATATAGAAAGGAGAAATTATCAATTTTATCTTTGAGAGGATAACCACGGCAGATCTTGAAGTCCTTTGAGAAAACTGGTCATCAATTACTGCCTAGATAATAGTTTGTTCGTGGTAGGACAGGCGGATCTATCGCAGAACCGATGATATCAGGGCGCAGCTCCACTTAAGCGAGGCCTACATTTGAAGTCAGTCCCCATATCGCACCTCAGTACAATGATCGATCTGACTGACTCAGTCTTCTATTAAACTAGCGAACACAGTCCTCTTGAAAAATGATTATTTGTTTTGTTGATGCTGTTATCGAGGATGTGGGGTATCGATGAGGTCACCGGCTGTTTTGAGGATGTAAAATTACGCCAAGACCCTCCTCTCCTCGCGCGCTGTCGATACGCAGATCTTCCCGTCATCTTGTATCACGAATAGCTCTGTTCCTGCCGATCAAACAATTGGTGCATCCTCACCTATATGCCATCAATTGACTGGT
The DNA here is from genome assembly GCF_001445615.1 of Aspergillus lentulus. Classification (NCBI taxonomy): domain Eukaryota; kingdom Fungi; phylum Ascomycota; class Eurotiomycetes; order Eurotiales; family Aspergillaceae; genus Aspergillus; species Aspergillus lentulus. The sequence continues at coordinate 1,402,623 of NW_028322122.1, forward strand.
CTGACTTTGATGAGTATGATCAGTCCACACTTCAGAGGATGTGATCTTTACAAATGATGATCTATGCACACAGTCATTGAGGTCGTCACTTTCAGCATCATCGTCAAGAAGCTAGGACGGTAAGGGATATCGCCAGATGCCTCGTACACGCAGGTCCAACCGCCTATCCGGGGCGAGGACCAGATACACAAGCGATCCCTTTGAGATTGCGGGAGTCAGTGACGAACCGGACTCGAGAGAAGGAAACACCCCTTCTCCCCGAGAAGCAAAGCAGCCTGTCCGAGCAGATGATTCCTCAGACGAGGAGTACAAAGAAGTTCAGAATGAACAGGATGAAGTCGAAGAAGGCGAAGATGAAGACGTAGAGATGGTGGACATCCCCGACGATGATGATGAATTCGTCTCCGACGAGGAGGACGAAACCGATTCAAAGAAGCCCAAAAAGGCCGGGACTTCGCGAGTCAAGAATCCCAAGCGACGACATGAGGACGGCTCTGTCGCTATTGCTGAGGATGAGACTCACTTCCGAGGGACGTGGAACCCCGGCGAGCATGTGGGAAAGCTGACCCACATGAAGGTGACCTTTGGATCTGACGAGAGGGATCTACTCTCCATGGCGTATACACGGGACCGATGGGCCAAGGGCGTTGATTCGACGTTTCCTACGCGTTCTTCATTAAATGAAGCAGAGAAATTTCCTGACTACACGTATGGTGCGACATTTGGCGTTGAGCCGGAGGAGGTCAGGAAGGAGAGTGCTCGTGGTTGGGACTGGTACTACGCCGATGATGTTGGGGGGCGGTTCCGCAAGAGACAGCGGATTGAGAAAATAGACGAGGAGGAGGCTCGCTCACGGTATATGGCACAGCAGGAGAAGAAGCAGACGGTATTAATAGGGCCTGTGGACGCTCAGAAAAAGTTCCGGCTAGGGCAGAATGAGTCCGCCAATTTCGGCGAAGCCTGGAAACCTGGGGCGAAGAAGAGTGGGACAGCAAAGAATTCAACCGGATCAAAGAAACCGCTACGCGAAGGGTGGCTCCTTAATCTGGGACAGAAGATTCAATGCATGGCTTGGGTACCCAATCAGTCCGGTCTCACGCAGTACCTTGGCGTCGTGGTGCCCATCACCAAAGAGCAGAAGGAAAGTTACCCAGACCCCTTGAAGAATCAAGCCAGTCTCGCGTTCAGTTCTTCTGCTCCTTACCCCTGTGCATTGCAACTGTGGGCGTTCAAAGCCAAACGAGAAGACAGCTTTACGAAGACCCTTGATATGAGCATTAAACCGAGGCTGCGGTTGGCTCTGTGTACCGACTGGGGCGACTTGCGACGAATGGCTTGGTGTCCTATGCCCCGGGCTGCGCGGGACGAGGATGACGAAGACCCTTTGAGGAACCTGGGACTCCTGGCTGGAGTCTGGGGAGACGGCTATATTCGAGTTATTGACGTCAAGCTGAGCCGCAACCCAAATGCCACAGAGTTCAGTAAGTAGACCAATGGAGGATAATTGATGGGCCTTCAGCTGACGATTTGTAGACAAGGTCCACAGTCCAGTTTTCGAGGCCAAGCCCCCGTCGACAGTATGTACATGCGTGGCTTGGCTTTCTCCCACTGACATTGCTGTTGGCTGTGCCAACGGCTTTGTCGCTATCTGGAGCATTACAGCCTCAGAAGAAACCTCTACAGCCTTTCTACCTTACTTCTACGAACCAATCCACCGCACTTATATCCTGAATCTGGCGGCGGCCTACCCAACTCATCCTCACCTGCTGTGTACAACATCTATGGACGGGGAAACCCGCTTGACCTCAATCGTCGATTACCAGAAGGACACCGTGGAAACGACCCGTATGCGAATGGCGTCGCCGCATGCTGCCTACTCTCCCTTGCTCCATGCATTCATCTCAAGTGACGAGAACGATTTTGCACGGCTCCTCGCCGTGCGGCGCTTCTTCACCACAACGGCCATGGCAAGGCTACCAAGTACGGTCTCCGCTCTTGCGCCGTGCAGCTTCTGGCACCCAAGCGTCCTCCTGGGCTGCGCAGGCGGCGAAGTCATCGCAACAAGCCCCATCCGCCGATTAGTGCACCCGAAAGAGAAACAGTGGCAGCAGACCTGGTTCACCCATGAATGGGCGCGCAGGCAAGATGCAGACAGTGCAGGGACGAGTCGATTCATTGACGGCTACCGCGCTGAGAGCTTCAGTCTCTTGCGCAACATGGTGGGTGATCGTCGGATGGTCAATGGCACGATGATGATTACCATCTTTGACGAACCGAGACACGTTACTGCATTGACATGGAATCCCAACCAGCTGTGTGCGGGATGGGCCAGTGCTGGGTTGGGATGTGGATTGATTCGGGTTGAAGATTTGGCGATCTAGACTGATGTGCAGGCCCTACTTCTAGTTAAAGTACGAGGTTAAAAAGACATCATATTCCATTGCTATTGTTTCGCTCCGCCATAAGATAATTCCCCTGCTGGGATATTCACGGAGTCCCCTGCCGGCTGCTGGCAGGGAAGATGAGCGGTGAATGTGCTCTTTGTTATTGAGATGCTACTGAATAGTGGTACTCCTCTTCATACACACTCCCCTACACTCTCCTCTTCATACAGGCACATATCGTTGAAGGTCTGCTATCATTTCTACCAGCTTTATTGCAGCTCATATGGACGAGGTCCAGTCCAGAGAGTAGTAGTTCAGAAGTGACTGTCTATGAGATGGGCACCATTGTGTCGTTACTCATGTAATGGACATCGACGACTGGAAAAAGTGCAACTTTCCTGGAAATGTCATGGCCTCAGATCTAGAGGGGGCACACATCATTCCTTACGCCTATGCACGGATAGAGCACTCTCCATATCCATACTTCAACTATCATTCTGACGTGAATTAGATACCACCCCAGAATGTGGTTGATATATGGACGATCCTTTATCGATACTTCCCTGGTGTACGAAGAGCTAGCAAGAGTATGGCGAACATCAATATCCTCCCAACAGGATGATGTTGCTTGCGGAGCTTTTCACTCCAATTTAGAAAATTCCTGATGGCCTTCGAAGGTTGGCTATTACAATTTGCATTTGCTGACCAAATCCCTCTGTATAGGATGTGCTCCACAGATACGAGCTGAAGACTTACCGATATTTCCCTCCCTTGCATAGGAGGGAACTTCCTGAGGACGGCATCGTGACGTTCAAAAAAGCCGCGGGAGCCGAGCGTATCCCTCTCCCAGATCCGGCTCTTGCTCGACTGTCATTTTCGGATAGCTGAAATCCTGAACGCGTCCGGAATGAGCGAGTCCATAGACCGCAAGATTCGGGAGTGGGAAGATATCAAACGTCGGCCAGAGGCAGACCAGCTGCGGCCGGACGGTCCCACAGATGTTACTCGTTACCTGAACGCCGGCTTGTGGCAACATGTGGCAGTCTGAGTCCTCCTTCACACTGGATCTCTCTCTTCTCTACGATGGGGAGCCGTGCACTGAACTCCTTCTTGAGCCAGAGTATACACATTTCTTTCTTGGGCTTGTCTGCTAACATGCAAGCCTCGTGTACTGTGCAAGGTTGCCTGCTAATCTCCTTGTCTCCTATAACCCACATTTGCATTCGTTGTGCAGGATACGTCATCATATCTCTTCTCATGATGATCAAAGAAGATCACAAGTTATGAGGTTACGGAGAGTATGTAGCTTATCAATAGTACTGGAGTTATGTGATGCCTTGTTTGCTGCAGTCATGATGCAATAAGAACCAAAGTGGATACAGTATCAGATAGTGAATACTAGTTGGCTCTTTTCAGTGCTTTCAAAGTGATTCTTAGGTAGAGGTCATTCCTGTACGATCAGGGTTTTGGTCCGGTCTCACACTGTATAGAGACTACAACGGATTGTTCTCCTGTCTCTGATGATCTACACTCCAGTCACCTGTGAGTATTAATACTCCAAATGGCGGGCCTGGAGGAGGAGGCTGTGTTAAACTGGCTCGTATGCTACCGTACTTACTATTCAACTATATCAACTTCACCAACATCAGCCGGACTGCCGAGTGGATGCGGTGAGAACATGAGAGGCGACAATCAGCTCCAACCCTCTTGCAATACGGTGAAGCAAATTGACTGCTGCCTATGATACTAAAGATATCACAGCTACATAGCTATACTCCATGACTTATTTGACTGATCGCCCATCATGACGAATCTTCTATCAATAGCATGAGAGCTAGAAGACCCACGGGCAGTGGATCCCGCCAGCCACAACAGCCGTCCGTTGATGCTTGGCAGTGATGCATGATTAACTGCACCACAACGTTAATGTTGATGTCCAGTGTACTGTTCAGTCGATCATAGTGATGCCAAGCAACTGTCGGCAGGATCAACATGCTCAAGATCGGCAGTTAATTGCTCCTGATGATTGAAAAGTGGAAAAGAATGACATGACAGCTTAGAATCATCGTGGCTGGGCCAGTGCGATGCGCTGCTGCCTTTTCCCAGCCTCCTTGTGTGGATCTCGGATTAGTGGATTGAAGTCGATGCAGGCCATGATGGCTGCCAGCCTGCATGATTTTTGGTATTCTTTTCTGTTTTATCATTATGATTGAACGTGTAGATCGAGTTTGGCATTTTGGGATATATATTGTTGGTCACTGAAAGGTGTAGCGGACTTCTGACTATCATCAACCAAATCTCTCTTGCACATAAGTATCCTTCTACGCAACGGCCTCGGATCTTTAGTGTTTTATCCTGTTCTGTTCTATTTTGAAGGACTTATCTACCCTGACCCGAAATGCATTTCTCTCCCGCGGCAATCCTTTTCATCTCAGTCCTCGGTACACAAGCAGTGCCCCTAGCCGTCCCGCGACTGGGAAGCAACACTGTCGTGCGCAGACAAGAAGAGGCCTACTCAATTGTTAATGTTGGCGGCGCCAATCCCGACGGCATCGACACCAGCTCTGTGATTGAGCCCCAGACCCAGACTGTGACTGCTCCCAGCATCCCTCAGGCTCCCGTGACCGTCACGGTGACCGATATGCCAACATCGACATCTGCACCAGTCATCACACCCTCTTCATGGGCGACACCTTCGTCGAGCTCATGCATTCCATCATCAAAAAGCGTGGCAGCTTGGCCGACACCTTCGCCTGGGGATGACCATTCCGTCTACCCTCGGAGTTCCAACCTGACTCGCAAGTCTCCTCTGCCTCCTAAGAGCTTCCGGAGCTCGCTCTCGAGCACCAACAGCACCGGCGTTCATGATTTCAATGTTCGCAGCGACAACGCAACTGAGAGGGTGCCTATCTCAGCTCGCACTTTGTTGAACGGCACAATCGCAGCTCGCAGCGGTGTCTTGGCGCGGGCTCTCAACCAGACAGGCCGTGTATACTAGACGATGCGCAGCTCACCTGCTCATCTGCTCGAGGAAATCCCGAATGAGAACCCTGTACGAGTCACTGTCGGAACAGTGTGGGATCTTCTCAGCGGCTAACATAATGACGGAGACGATTACTGAGACTGACGACTTTCCACTTGATGTGTCCACGTGCGAATTTCGGACTTTGACGACTTGATGTGCCATGGTATATTTGAAACGGACATACGGCACGCTCATGATTTGCTTTCTGAGATGATTTCGGCTCATAGATTGTCCATTGTATTCATTTGGTTTCCTGCGCATTCGGTATTTGGGAGAACGGGTTTGTTACATAGATGGTGTCAATAGGATAGAATGTGATTTTGGTCAACATATGAGAAAAATCAAACACAATCCGTTATGCTGTACAAGAGCCACCGGGCAATACCTCCGTACCTGCAGGGGTCGAGCGATTAATATCTCGCATCTATATTCTTAAGTTTTGGACTTGGGTTAGTGGAGGTAAAAGAAAATAGTGGGATCAAACCTTTGAATATGATTCAATTGATGCTGTCTGGTATGCGGGAGCGTACTCAGAATAGCTCTGCCTAGCACCGTCAGTCCACGTTGGCAGCCTGAGGCGGAAAGAAGCTCGTGCGACCCGCGATGGCCTCTTGATCTTCTCCATTCGCAGACATCTCCACAGGGCCAGTCATTCTGCGATGGTCTCTTCTCTTTAAATGGACTGATTAAAAGATCGGAACTTTTTATAAACATCTATACCTCTCTACAAATACTTTATCCCCGCAACCGTCATTGTAGCTCCTCCATCCGCACCCCCTCATCCTCTTACTCGGCCAGGTGTTTACCGCCTGCATCCATCCACGGAGACAGCCCCGTCATACACCTTTCGAGTTAATCGGTCAATTCCGTCATGGCCAGTCCAGTATCCCCTCCGGAGGACCAAAGTCGTCTCCTTGAGGAGGCCCTCGGAGTGGTCCGACAGCAGTCGCATATGATGCGAAAATGCTTGGAGACTCCTGGGAAACTGATGGATGCGCTCAAGTGCGGGTGAGTCGATGGAGGCTCCCCAGATATGAAGCGAAGTTCCTAGAGCGACATTGCGTAATTCTGCAGAAGTGAAGAGTACAGATCAAGCTAACGGCTATCGCCAATTGCTTCCAGGTCGACGTTGGTCTCCGAACTACGAACACCCAGCTTGGGTCCCAAGCAATACTACGAATTGTACATGGCGGTTTTCGATGCGCTGCGACATCTCTCCGTTTATCTGAAAGAGAACCATCCCGTCAACCATCTAGCTGATCTATACGAGTTGGTTCAGTATGCAGGCAACATCATCCCGCGGCTCTACTTGATGATCACGGTCGGCACGGTCTACATGTCGGTGGAGGATGCCCCGGTCAAGGAGATCATGAAGGACATGATGGAGATGAGTCGAGGAGTGCAGCATCCCATCCGCGGGCTGTTCCTGCGATACTACCTGTCCGGACAGGCCAGGGACCATTTACCCACGGGCTCCGGGGACGGGCCCGAAGGCAACCTGCAGGACTCGATCAACTTCGTCCTGACCAATTTCGTGGAGATGAACAAGTTGTGGGTGCGGTTGCAGCATCAAGGTCCCTCCCGGGAAAGGGAAAAGAGGATGCAGGAGCGCCGCGAGCTGGAACTGCTGGTGGGCAGCAATGTCGTCCGGCTCAGCCAGTTGGTCGATCTCGAGCGCTACAAGTCGGGGATCCTGCAAGCGCTGCTGGAGCAGGTTGTCCAGTGCCGCGATGTTCTTGCGCAAGAGTACCTGTTGGAAGGTAGGGAATCTATGGTCCCGGTGTGCCTCCGGGGCAGTCAGCTCATGCTAAGTTGCTCTAGTGATCACCAAGGTCTTCCCCGATGAATTCCATCTCCATACGCTCGATCTCTTACTCTCGGCAATTTCTCGTCTCAACCCGCACGTTGACCTGAAGAAGATCGTGATTGGACTCATGGACCGTCTATCGGCCTACGCGGCTCGGGAAACAGAATCCACCACCGACCCCGAAATACGAATGCAAAATGAAGAGGAAGCCGTCACAAAGTTCCTCGAAAATCTGAAGATCGCGGAGGAAACTAAGAAGGCCGAGGCAGCAGCGACCCAAGAGGCGCCCACTGGCACAACTCAAGAGAACGGCGTTGAGCAACCGTCAACCGAGCCGTCGAAGGAACCCTCGAAAGACACAAATGAACCAGAAGCAGAGACCCCCGAAGGCGAGCAAGTGTCGAATGGAAACGGCGAGAGCGATGCAAAGCCTGTCGTCCCAGCAGATGTCAAGCTATATGCCATTTTCTATGACCAGGTCGTCAATCTGATCAAGACCCGGGGCTTGCCAATTCAAGATACCATGGCATTATTAGTGTCGCTTGTTAACCTGGCGTTGAATACCTACCCCGACAAGCTGGAGTATGTGGATCAGGTTCTCGATTTCGCTACGCGTGAGACAGCCGAATACGCTGATCATGCGGACCTGCACGCGGCGCCGACCCAGCAAAACCTCCTTCATCTTCTCCTCGCTCCTCTTCGCTCTTATGTCTCAATCTTCACAGCATTGGCATTGCCCCATTATCTCCCGCTCCTGACTTCTCAATCCTACCCCACACGACGATCCGTGGCTGGCGAAATCGCCCGGAGTCTGCTCAAGAACCGAACTCTGATCACAACAACAGAGAACCTCGACCGCGTCCTAGGGGCATTGAGAGTCCTGATCAAGGAAGGCCTGCAGCAGGCTGTCGGCTATCCTGGTTCCCAGCGACGAGGCGGAGAAACGGACGAGACCATCGAAGAGCAAGGATGGCTCGCTCGGTTGGTACATCTGATACAAGCGCCGGAAAATGACGTCCAATTAAAGGTACGCTTTTTAGGGCTGGACTGAGATCACTTCCACCGCTGACTATTCATAGCTCCTTCAAGCCACACGCAAAGCGTATGCCGACGGCAACGAACGCATCCGATACACAACGCCGGCCATTATTACTGCATCTATTCGACTGGCGCGTAAACTCAAGTCTCGTGAACATTACGACGACAACTGGCAGTCACAGTCCTCCGCCCTTTATAGGTTCATGCACCAGTGCGTAAACAATCTCTATCAGCGCGCCAACCCAGGGTGCGCTGACCTGGCACTGCGCCTCTTTGTGATGTGCGGCGAAGTGGCCGACCAGACGGGATTCGAAGAATTCAGCTACGAGTTCTTTGCTCAAGCATTCACCATTTACGAGGACTCCATCAGTGACTCGCGCGCACAGTTCCAGGCGGTATGCATCATCGCAGGAGCGCTCCACGGCACCCGGGGTTTCTCCAAGGAGAATTACGACACCCTGATCACTAAGGCGGCGCTGCACGGAAGCAAACTGCTCAAGAAACCCGATCAGTGCCGTGCCGTGTACCTTGCAAGTCACCTGTGGTGGGTAGTCGAAAACCCCCAACGGGGCGAAGAGGACCCCAAGAACGTATGTCCACTCCACCCCCTCGCTTCCACCTTCATCGCAACTAATCTAGACCCTCAGCTCTACCGCGACGGCAAACGCGTCCTTGAATGCCTCCAGCGGGCCCTCCGCGTCGCAGACGCCTGCATGGACACCGCCGTCTCCGTTGAGCTATTCGTCGAGATCCTCAACCGCTACGTCTACTACTTCGACCAGCAGAACGAAACAGTCACGACCAAGTACCTCAACGGCCTCATCGAGCTCATCCATTCCAACCTGCAAACCAACGAGGATGAGCCGAATCCCAGCCTCGAGGGTCCAAAGCGTCACTTCCAGCGCACACTGGAGTACATCCGTTCCAGAGACTACGAGGGCGTCGTCACGGATCCGAGACAGTGAAATTGTCCAGGCACCTTTGTGATATTTGGGTCTGGAAATGATTATATCATGTATGAATCGTGAAAGCGTGCTTACCTTGTTTCTTTTCTGTATCTGTTTCGCCGTTTCCTGGCAGCTTTGATATCAGCCGAAGCTTGTACTGAATGTGAATGAATCCCGAGACGCTTGTAACATTTTCCTCTGACTGGTCTGTTCGATTCTGTTAATATAGGTACAGCGCCGTCTTAACATGGTATAGTCTTCCCTTTTTATCTTCTGCTAGGTGACTGAATGAGTTGTCACGGTAGACCACCGTACATTTACTTGCTGTTTACACACCTACTGCAACTACAGCTACAGTTAGAACAAAAATCATGACTCATCGATCGAAGCCGACCATGCAATTGGTTTGGCACGGAGGATATGTGTGCTCCATGGGAATCGCCGCATCATGCACAATAGGACAATAGGACATACAGAACATAAGATGCCCCTGAACAAAAAAAGAAGGTAAAAGAAAAGTTGACTCGGACAAACAGACAACAGTCCATGACGCGAACAGAGAAGACGTGAGACATGACATGACGCTTGACAGACGTGGAAAGTAGGTATGAGGTTGTAGGGATAATGGCGTATGACGAATGAGTAGAGGAGAGGAAGGGAAGGGAAGAGAGGCATTTAGTCAGTTAATCGTCCACAGTGCAGAAGTCCGATAATGATGATGATGAAAGTGCAAAACAAACATGAACCCCATTTACACCCCGTTAGATGCTGGACCCAAACAAACGCCTTTAGAAACCCATTGGTGGAGAAGAATACTGGCGCAGCACTGATGGTGTACCAATTCCGCCAAACGCTGGCAGACTACTGCTCGGAACTGGGCTGCCAATTTCCCCGGGAACGATGCTGCCCCTGTGACCTGAAGCGGCACTGTTGTTGTCCGGCTCGAACTTGACAAACTCCCCCGTCTCGTCCTTTTTAATCGAGAAGGTACCCCCACCATTCTGTGTGTTGCCTTCCGTGTCGCAAATATCTAGCATCTCTTTCAAGGAGATCGAAGGCTCGGTTTGTGGCCTCAGCTGCTCAACCTGGCGAAGAACAAGGTTCACGTCATGATAACCGTCCACACCCTTGAAAGGACTCATAGTATTGAGCTGTTTACAGGCCTGGATGACCAACAGCCGAATGGCGACAGGCCGGGATGTGTGAGCACGGTGGTGGCCTCCGGACCCAAATGCGTTGTTAGACCAACCGCTCGCTATGATTTACGTCAGTATTCGCTTCCATGTAAGGGCACAGGATTTCGCAGAGCAAACTGACCGTGTCCGGTTCCCCAAGTCTGAGCACTGGGAAAAGCAGACGTCCCGAAAGGGATCTGTGCACCCCATGTGCCACCGCTTACTGCAGGACTCACCACGAAATTGGTGTGCTTTGATGCTGATCATATTGTTAGGACATCTGTCACACTATACAGTTCCAAAAAGATACTGTGGTCTTATAGCCGAAGAACTTACCACTGAGGGGATCCGGAAACAGAGGTGGTCCACCGAAACTGGCCCGCGCCGGTCCTGGAAAAGTGCCGGGTGCTGTAGCACCTGGTAGCGACTGCGACAGATTTGAGGAGAGAGGAACATCGGTGTCATCAAGGAGAGCACTGCTACCAAGATGGGCGCTCAAATCATCCACATCTCGTTGTGTGGTGCGATCACCACCCTTCTGCTGGTCCTGTTGGGTGCTGGATGGTCGTTTGATAGGGCTAGGCCGAGAAATTGGCATAGGCTGTGCGTGATTCTCCAGAGGTGACCTCTCAAATGAGCCGGAGGGTTGCCTGGAATGGCGGTGGGGCAATCCACCCTGCGGCGTCGAGAAAGCTCCAGGAATCTGCTGGCCATGGAATGCAAACCCTTGTCCGGGCTCAAGCGGGAATCCGCGTCCAGGCGGCATTGGACGTGCCCCATTGATACCTGGCGGTGCGGGGATTCCGCTTGGTGCTGGATAGCCACGGAAAGGACTGATGAAAGGTCCCGAATGCGGCGGATAACTGGGCAGATCATGTCCAACTGGTGGTCGCGCGACCATTCCAGTCAAGCCCGGAGGATTAGGTGGTATTCCGTTGACGCTCGAGAATCCAGGAGGAATGGATCTGCCTAGGGGGGACAAGGGCGTAGAAGGCTGAGGTTGATGAAGCATTGCATGCAGTCCGTGGCCTTGTTGCGAATTCCCACTGGCAACTCCCGATGGCTGAGACACGGGCATCGAACGAGGAGAAAGGGAGGCCTGCGACGGGTCGGTGCTAGGTGCTTGGGAGTGTGGTGAGGAGGAGGAATGAGAGTCTTGTTGGGATGGCTGACGGGGTCTGGCGGGAGTAGGAGCTTTCGGTAACACAGGTGTTGCGGATGGGATATGCGGCGAATGAGCGACAGCCGGGGAAAAGCCCTGAAGATGATGTAAATTCGACGGAATAGGGACAGGTCCCTGTTGCGACGACCGTTTGGCTTGATCATCACGCTTCTCCTGATCTTTGGCTTCCTCTCCGCCCTTTGCTGTATCCTTCTTGGCTTGTTCCTCCTTGCGATCGCGCTCTTCCTTTGCCTTCTTTTCCCGCAATTCTCGCTCTTCTTTTTCTTTCCGCCGGGCCTCTTCGCGTCGTTTCTTCTCCTCGCGCTGCTTCCGCTCCGCTTCGGCTTGTCGCTCTCGTTCCTCACGCTGACGTCGAAGCTTTTCCGCCTCTTTGCGCGCACGCTCCTCTTCTTGGGCCTTCCGTTCTGCTTCTTTCTTCTTCCGCTGCTCCTCCCGTTTCTTTCGCTGTTCCTCAAGTTTCTTCTCCTGTTCCGCCTTGGCAGCTGCTTCCTCTGCAGCCTTCTCCGCTTCCCGGCGCGCGCGTTCCTCTTCCTTGGCCTGTTTCTGCAGTCTCTTTTTGTCTTTCCGTTTCTGCGCTTCCCGAGCTTTCTTAGCATTTCGCTGTTCGTTCCGAGTCTCCTCCTCCATGAGTTCTTCGATCAACTTCTGTTGCCGTTGCTCGGCGACCTTTTCTCGGTATGCGGTCAGAACGCGTTGCTCGAACATTCGGGCCGCAAATATTTGAAACATTCGTCGGCCTTCTTCCATGCGTTGTTCTTCTGTCATGGCATCCTGAAGTAGAGGTTAGTGGTGAACTAAGAATAGTGGCCGAACACCACGAAGGGGGGGAACAACTCCAGGGCAGACCATTTCATCTTCCTCGTAATCCTCTTCCTCTTGACTGTCATAGTCCTCATCTTCCTCGTCGTCGTAATCTTCGTCGTCGAATGGACCATGATTGTGACCGCTATGAAGGGATTCGTGCGCAGCAGCTATGCCGTACTGGGTATCTTCTTCGCGTTGCATTCGACGTTCGGCCAACTGCTCCATCATGTCGATGAAGTGTTTCCCATCATTCTTCAGTAAATCGTCTGCAACTGTAAGAATACCATCTATCTCGGAGAGCGAGGGGAAAAAGCAAGAAATCAGTACAGGATTCCGTTGGAATGTTCAAAAGCTGGCGGCACATCAGCCTTACCTTTAACAGTTAAGCTATTTCCGAAGGCAAAGAAATCTGCGCGAGCTGCACGAGTTTCCTCGTCTTCTTCGTCAAGTTCTTCGTCACTGTAAGGCTCATCCCCGTCATCTTCCTCCTCATCGTAGTCCTCCTCCAAATCATCATCTTCTTCTGTCAGTCCATGAATGCGACCTCGTGAAGGATGGAATTGGCCTTGCGTTCGGGTATGTTGGCCGGGAGATCGTAGTGGAGGTTGGTACAACCGTGGAGGCGGTACCATAGGGGAGCCTTTTTCAAACGATCCTTGATTATGATTGGCGTACTGTTCAAGCTCTTCGTAGTAGGCATCGTAGAGAACCTCGAGCTCCTCCTCGATAGCCGTTCGCTTTCGCCCACATACCGTACAACTGCACGAATGGCGTTGTTGCTCCTTCATCTTTTTCAGAACGGCATCCTTTTCCACCTTGACGAGCTGCCGTCGCTCCTCTTCTCCTAGCTCGAGCCAGAACGTCTTAATATTCTCACGTTCTTCCTGAGTAGATGTATTCCAAATACTGCGGTTTTTGGCAGGTTTCAAAATATTGTGAGGCGCGAGATGGGAGGGGAGAGGTGGCGGCAAAGGGTGCGACATTGATACGGAAGGGGTGGACATGGGAGTCGAGGTTTCGTCTCCTTGCGCGTGAGAACCATTACGTGCTTTTTTCCCTTTCTTTTTCTTCGATTTGCGGCCTGTCGATCTCTGAGAGCTCTCCGTGCCGTCGGGCCCTTGGGGATTTTGTGAATCAACGTGGGCGTCCACCGAATCCTGACCATCCTTATGATATGTGTCACCGTTCGTGGGCTGTTCGTGGTCGGGTCCGTCAGCATCACCATCGTCGGAATGGTATCGTTCTGGATTAGCGTGGCTGGATCCGTTCTGAGTAGCGTCATCCGTCGATACATGTCCGTTTGCTGGTTGACGCTCGGCCAGGCGAGCTGCCTGCTTTTGTCTGCGTTTCTGCTTCTTTCGGTTTACCGGTCCGGAGACTGTGTCTGACGGAGAGGAAAGGTGGTGGTCTTTCGGCGCGTGAACGTCGCCATTTGTGGTGGGCGCTGAATGAGCAGTTGTTGACGAACTGTTCAGCATTGTGGAGTTTGGAGAATGTTGTGTATGCGGCGCAGGAGCCATGAAGAACGAGTTCGCAAAGATATCCGCTCCCGGAGAGCAAACAAGATCGTCGGGAGGTAAAGAGGGCGTAAAACCCTAGCTGTCCTTGATACTTCCACTTCCAAAACCCAAAGCCTTGCTAGAGCAAGATCAGCAAGGGTAGAGTACAGCCGAGCACAGACAGAGCTCACCGGCGAGCAGTAAGCGGACTAAATTGCGATCAACAGAGCTGAACGAAGAGGATATCCGATGTCAGCAGTCCCTAACAAGGGGGAGACCCTTGCGAGTGAGAGGTGGGGAGTTAGGATAAAGAGAGGAGGAGATCCTGGGCGGACAAAATGGGGAATAATGAGGGCGGAAGAGGGGTGGAAGAGAACCCTTTGGCCGCACGCAGGGGAGGCGGGCAATGTCCAAGTTAGGCGACTGAAGAATATACTCCCTATTGGAGGTCGCTCCGGGGTGACAAGGAGGGGATCTCGATAAGTATTAGGATCTAGATGGGAGTTGGGGGAAAACGAACAAGCGCAGCAAGAGCGGGATGGGGTTTGAAAGGCTGGCTGCCACTGGAGAATGGAGATGGATGATTGATGGGCTTTGGATGGTGGATCTTGACGCCGTCTGGATGGCTGGCGTGCCGCTGGCTGGATAGCCGCCGCAAGCGAGATGGAGGCCTGAGGATTTGGGCATAAATTATTATGCCTGAGGTATCCATTACAATTTCGCTCTCCATCCGTTTACTCAACTACGGAGTACCCTGAGGTACCTAAAGGTAAGGTAGGTACCTACCTCCTTGGATATACCGTTAAGGTACCCAAGCAGATGAAATCAGATAAAGTCCTTTCTTAGGTTCCAGTCTATGACCATTCTGCAGACAGGCTAGAAGCAAGGCCTTGTACTCTAAGTGACATATGGCATACTAAACATTATAAAGCAAGGACAGTCTTGAAAATCATTCTGGAACAATCTTCATGACTGTCAAGTTCATCAGCACGCAGCACGTTCATGTTGTTGCTAAGATAGGTGTCTGGACTAGATACCGGACTGGCCGAAGCATGGTCTTAGTATAATTGTCCACTGTCGTCGAGACCAGTCCCCTCTTTGCTCTAGGCTCTATCTAGGTAGCTCTATGCGCATATTAGGTATTATTTACTTCTCCCGTCTCATCTCTCTCTCCACATGCATCCATTTATAACAACAGTTATGGTTCGAATGGGAAAAGATATAGCACCTGGCGTAGGCGATTTGAGACAATTCTTTAATAAAGCCATTATTTGTGGGAAGATATGGTCTCTTCAGCTGCGCCAACTACGGGTCGATCCCATCCTTTGCTTTGATTAGCATTTTATAAATCAGCTAGGCTTTCGGCGAGCTACTTCTGTATTATTTAAAGCCTTACTACTTCTCTTCTCGTGACTTCTCCGATATTTGAATGCTCTTATTGTTATCAGCATCATCTTGTCTCCCTCTTTCTGTAAGTCGGGGTCTTTGCGGAATAATAATACCTAAGATACCTCTCGGCCTACCTGACATCTGTACTGTACTGTATACGGAGTACCACCGGTAAGGTACACAGTACTTCTGAAACCAAACTGGTATTACCAAGACATCTCTGCCAGAAGGGAAAGTGGTACGGAGTAAACTCCTCCCACTTCCCCCGTGTTGGTCGATCATCAATTGACTTAAAAAGTCCATCAGCCTCACCTCGACCGCCTTCCAGGACAAACTAATCCTCAAACTCGTTATCATCCTCTCTTCACTCAAGCAATTTAGGGGGAGGGGATATTGTTTCTATCAGAAGAAACAATTTCACCACCTTCTTCCATTCGTTTCGTCGCAAACCGTCCGGCCAATTCGGTATTACGGTCAGATCTTACGGTTGCCTGATTCCGCTAAGTTTCGATATCAGCCGGGGCTGAACAGTGAACAACGCCCTCCCCTTGTCGTTTTCCCATCTCGAATACCATCGCTCGAATTTCTTCCACACTGTCGCCTTCGAAGGGAGCCGTGTCTCTCGGTCATTCGTGAGGAACAATGGCTCAACAACAGAATGACAATGTGATGCGGAGGTATGTACAAGGCCCCTTCTGGTTCTTGGGGTGGATCTCTGTGGTCCACGTCCAGGTCAATACAGGCGGTTTCCGGCCTCGTTAGTCGCACCATCCTTGTCCTGGTCTGGAGGAAGCAAGCCATGATTTCGAATTGGCATTCTCTCAATGATACAATATGCTGATCTCATCCTCAATGCAGAAAGCTGGTCATTATTGGAGATGGTGCTTGCGGGAAGACCAGTTTACTGAGTGTATTTACGCTTGGTTATTTCCCAACTGTGAGTGCCTCATCCGGATGATACGCCAAAATTTGGTAATGGTTTGTGAACTATGTCAGCTAATATGTTCCGTTTCCAGCACTATGTTAGTACTCATGCATCCTTAATGCGCCTCGCTTTCGCCAGGAATATAGCTTCTGACCATATCACCAGGTTCCCACAGTATTCGAGAACTATGTCACGGATTGCAGAGTTGATGGTCGATCTGTTCAGCTGGCTTTGTGGGATACTGCAGGTCAAGAAGACTATGAAAGATTGCGGCCACTCGCGTATTCCAAAGCGCACGTTATTCTGATAGGATTTGCTGTGGACACGCCAGATTCCTTGGAAAACGTAAAGCACAAGGTTCGTTCATGTTGCGATTCGCCAGGTTTCATTACTTGTCAACTCACTAGTTCCGTCTGCAGTGGATTGAGGAAGCAAACGAGCGATGTCCCGGCGTACCCATCATCCTTGTCGGATTAAAGAAAGATTTGCGCGAAGATCCTCTCGCGATTGAAGAAATGCGGAAGAAGTCCCTACGCTTCGTCACATCTAGGGAAGGAAGCGAAACTGCCACGCAAATCGGCGCCAGGAAGTACCTCGAATGCTCGTCTTTGACAGGAGAGGGAGTAGACGACGTTTTCGAAGCCGCTACGCGAGCCGCCCTTCTTACATTCGATAAGCGGAAGACCTCATGTTGCATCGTGCTATGACATCCGATGGTAATACGACCTCAGCTGCCACGGACTCATTGATTCAGTTTTATTCTATCGGATCTCTCAAAAAGGAGCAGAGAAGGATCATTTGGTGGTCGTTGACTGATCATCGCAACTTGCATCACTGGCGTTTGGGAGGTTCTCTGTTCATATTTTTCTCTTGCGCTGTCTTCACTAGGGTATATCTTCCTGCTCACACTCTCTTTTACATGAACACCTGCACTCCGGATTCCCCTCCTTTGGTATACTTCCTTCTCTCGACTTTGGAGCGCTTTGTTTCGTTATGATTCTCCCTGCGCCTCACTTTGCTTCTTTCTTTTATCCTTCCTATATTCATTCCCTTTTCTGATGCTGTCTAGCGTCTTTTGCACTTCATCTATGTCTTATATCCAGCATTTTGACACATACTGAACATGCTGATGTCAATTCCGGCTGTACGTCATGCTCGCGTCCAGTCTGAGCAAGAGCGAGGGCAAAAATTGCACAATGTAGTTATTGGCTTGAAACAGTCTATATCGGGTGAATCAGATGTCCATGAAATTAAACAATCAGAACAAAATGACCTATAGTACATGTCAATACTTACAACCAGACTCAACAAATGACCAATTCCGAGGAACCCAGAGCCTTTCCATTGACCGCCCACCAATGTAAAAAAGGGACCAATGCCTAGTATTTCTTCTCCATGCGCTTCCACTCATGATTCCACCCCTCCTTACTCGGGCCCTCGGTCTGCATCCGCGCATACTCAATGGGAAACATATCCCTATACACCCCACGCTTATTCATCGAGATCCGGAACAGCTTGCCTCCATCCCCGGCACCCGTACGGAGCTCCTCGCACGCGGCGTTCATCGCTTGCCACTGGCGCTGTAGCTCGAGCTGTCTAGCGCGGCGCTGCTGCGCTTGGTACAGTTGCCAGGCGCGGTGGATGGTCCAGTGCCGGAGGTAGCGGGTTCGCGAGAAGCGGAGGGGCCGGGGGGTGAGCGGGTGCCAGAGGAAGTAGCGGATTAGCGCTGTGGCACGTTAGTTAGTTAACGGCATCTCATCAATTCCGATTCATTTCTGGTTCTGGTTCCTGTCGGTGCCTATCGGCGAGGTGTGGTCGTGGTTCGGCGGGAGAACCCCCGGGAGACAAGAAACTTACTGATTCTTTTATCGCCGCGAGGGGCATTTTTGTTGCGTTTCAGTAGGGCGCTTGTTGTTGAGAAGAGCCGGGTTCCGATGACTGCTGCTGATGCTGCGGGCTGAACAGGAGCGGTGGGTTTGCGTACTAAGAGGTCGTTGCTGAGCCGGCTGATGGCTGGTCGGGCCGGTGTTTGGGAGAGAGGAATTCTGAAGACGCTCGCCAGGGAGGCGAGGACGGGGGAGAGAGGACGCATTGTGCGTGGTGAGTGTTGGATTGCGTGAGGTAGACTAGATGTGCTGGTGGAAGTGAAGGAGGCATTTTGGTTTTCGGGGATCAGCGGCGGAAAGTTTGATTAGCCGCGCGCTTATTTCGTAGCTCACTCTACGAACTAAATGTTGTCTACGGAGTATCGAAAGTTGAGATTGGTTCCATCTCCTGTATTATGATCCATGCCATTATATTGAATGATTGTATAATTCGCAGTTCTTGATATCGCCTGCAACAAATGCCATTGAGGTGCCTACCATGTGGGAATCTAACACTCCTAAATTTTAGAAAAACCTTGGCATCCGGTTGAAGATCCGAGTGTAGAGAGAGTAGACTAGATAAATCCTCCAGGGTAATCCCAACCAACGCCAGTGAAATGCATCGTCGTCATATCCGTAGTCATAAGAGTAGAGAGAGCAGAAAGCGAAAGTGCCAATGTTTTAAAAATTTGGAAAACGCCACTCAGTGGTCCACGACTTTCTTCTTCTTCCGGTCGTAGTTCAGTACCTTTCGTTTCCTGTGTGTCTGTGCAAGCTTCCAGCGGCAGTAAAGTACCAGTGCATCCTTCAGCAGCACAAACACGCACCCTCCAATGACACTTCGTCCCCACCGCGTCTGTAGTAGACCGGGTCGGCCGCGCTCCAGGGCTGACGGTGCGCTTGTCCACGACTTGGGGAGAATATACTTGAGCAGACCTCCCATGGATGCCGAGATCGCCGGGAATGCGAGAGCTCCAAGAATGATATCGGCAAGGTTGTTTGTCTCATGTATGAGGTCGTCTCGCCGTCCTAGTCCCATATTATTTCCATTTTGCGCGTCACCTTGGTTTTGCCCGTTGTTCTGAGCGTTTTCTCCGGCATGGAGACCCAGAATACCCTGACGTACATCGTTACCCATTCCAACTTGGAACTCCAGATCAATTTCCATCAATATCTGGCCATTCTCGGCATCGTTTCTTCCCTCCGGATGCTCAGGTGGCGCATTATCATCAAACTCGTTGATATCTGCTTGGCGCGGTTGCACCTCGGCTATCCACTTCCTTTCCAGCTTGCCGAATAGTCTTTGATAGACCGCGCTGTAGAAGCTTTTAACATAGGGAAGCGCAGCAAACGTCATAGCAGCACTAGGTGGCCACAGGTCAAGGTCGAGCTCTTGGCCAGGGTTATGCGTCGCGAAGAACAGGACTGGGATGGCAGGTAGAAGACCCTCGGCATAGCGAGTCCGTGAGAAGATGAGCACGAGCGGAATCAGTGGTAACCCCAGATTCAAGCCCGAGTTCCAAGTACCATCCGCCGCCTCTTCTAAGATTTGTCTCGCTTCCTCGGTCCCGAAAACGAAATACATCGAATAAACGCCGTGTGCGCAGCATCCCGCCCAAACGGTACCCGCCAGGGTAAACACCATACCCGGTAGAACCAGCCGTCCAGCAAGCCGCTCGAACATCCGAACGACGTCAACGATATAGCTTCGCGGACGAGAGACCACAATTTCAGATTTACACTGCGGACACACCATCTTGGCTCCGTGACCGTTGCGTTTGCGGGACCGAGGGTTTTCGAGATCAGCGAGCCAGTCCAAGAGGCAAGCCTCATGAGCGGTCAAAGCGCAGGGACATGGCGAGCGCCATTCGGAGTTCAAGGGGGAATCTTCCGTCTCGTCGGTGTAACAGATCCAGCACTTGCGCGGTTCTTCATTCACGGACTCAGTGGCGGTCGAGCTCGGGACAGGAGATTTGCTGGCGGTGGCGGTGTCTGAGGCGGTAGCTGACGCATCCTCGCTGGATGCGAGTGGTTTGTTGAGTAGAACTGCCTCGTTGCCCTCCATAGATTCTGCGGGTGAGGGGCTTGTGAAACTGCTTCTGTCTGTGCTTGCGGTAGTCTCGTCTCGAACTGATGTGGCATCCGATGATCGAGCTCTGCCAATAGTGGCGGGATATCCGGGGACAGAAGCCATGGTTGCGACAGATCGTGGTGGATAAGACGGTCGAGCGAAAAGGAAGAATGGAAATCCGTAATTCTAGAAGATGAGATATGTGCCTGGCATCATGCAAACCGAGGTTGTAGCTGAGTCGCAAACTGTACTACAGGACTGATGATGATGGGAAGAGGGGAGATAGTTTATTCATCACTCAGTCGTCAATCGGAGGGCGGAATCGATCTACCGCCTCCTCGGATACGGACCGCGGCTTTCAAGGGCTTTGACTTTGATGGCCTCAGGAATCACCGACGTCAGGAAGGATCACGTGACACTAGGCATATTATTGCGCGCGATCACTTCACTGATGGCAGATATGGTAGCATAACGAGCCACCTGCCTCTACTATCATCTGACTGGGATGGACGGCGTAGATTTGGCTGAGCAGTATGAAGCGGTCTGGATGTTCATAGATGAATTTCTCATTTCAAATCTTCCGAAACAGTCTGTGATATCAATCATCGATTTGCCCATCCTTTCCT
The DNA here is from genome assembly GCF_001445615.1 of Aspergillus lentulus. Classification (NCBI taxonomy): domain Eukaryota; kingdom Fungi; phylum Ascomycota; class Eurotiomycetes; order Eurotiales; family Aspergillaceae; genus Aspergillus; species Aspergillus lentulus. The sequence goes on from NW_028322122.1 coordinate 1,423,361, forward strand.
AAGACATACATGAAAGATTTCCAACTAAGTAACCTTCAAAAGTAACGATAATGTGCATTATATACAAGCTAATGTCCGACAGAAACCAGAGGCATATTTTTGGCAAGATTACAATTGGCATGCCAAGAGAACATGAAAAAGAAGGGGCTGTGAAGAAAAATGGACCGAATAGAGTGTCACTTTTGAATCCCCTTATGATCCTTTCCCACTTTCATGAGGAAGAAGACTTTGTGTGAGAGGCTGGACGTCGATTTAAGCATACATCTCCGCCCAGTTGCGTTTTAGAACCCGCCAGAAACGCCATGGATATCAACAGAAAGATGAAAGATCAGTAAGCAATGTTGCAAAGCCGAAAGCGTCTGCATGATCACTTGTGAAGGTACTCGGGGGCGGTTCTGCTTCTCAGGAGGGCCTTTCTCTCCTTCTCCTTGGCTTCATCATAGACCAGGAACTCGTGCAGGGCGCTACCAGCGGGAACCATGGGGAGCACGGGCACCTTGCGGTCAGTGAAGACCTCAAGCAGAGCAGGACCATCGCTTTCGATCAGCCACTTCAGCTTCTCCTCAACCTCAGAAGGCTTAGTGCAGCGCTCAGCAGCGACACCCATAGACCGAGCCATGGGCACAAAGTCAGGGTTCTTCTGGTGGGTATGCGAGTACCGGTCCTCGTAAAACAGGTTCTGCCATTGTGTCACCATGCCCTGCTCTTCGTTGTTCAGTAGAAGGACCTTGACGCCGATGTTGAACTGAGCAGCCGTGGTAAGTTCGGTAAGAGTCATGTTGAACGAAGCATCACCATCGATATCAATGACGAGGCAATCGGGGCGTGCGACCTTGGCGCCGATAGCAGCGGGAAGGCCGTATCCCATGGTACCGAGACCACCAGAGGTAATCATGGTACGGGGATGGCGCCAACGGAAGTGCTGGGCAGCCCACATCTGATGCTGACCGACACCAGTAGTGATGATGGTGCGGTCTTTGATGGGGGCGGTGAGATCGCTGAGTTTCTCAATCAAAGCCTGGGGCTTGATGGGGCCCTCCGGGGTCTGCTTCTCGTACAGAGAGAAGGGGAAGCGGGCTTTCCAGTCATTGATCTGAGCAAACCATTCTGGTCTTTCAGAGACCGGCTTGACATGGGGAAGCAGGAGGCGGATGTTCTCGGCACAGTCGCCCTCCACAGCCTCGTTGGCCTGAACGACCTTGTTGATGTTCTTGGGCATGATTTCGAAGTGGACGATTCCACCACGTTTCTCAGAGGCAGCCAGCTTGGCCTGGGGAGCAAACTTGGAGAGGTTACCGGTCACACGATCGTCAAAACGGGCACCAACGGCAATGATCAAATCGGCTTCCTGCATAGCCATGTTGGCGTAGGCAGATCCGTGCATTCCCAGCATGTGAAGAGCCTTGGGGTCAAGCTCATCAAAGCCTCCGAGACCCTGCAGAGTGGTAGTGACAGGAATGCAGGCCTTGTCCGCGAATTCCTTCAGCACTTTGGGACCATCTGGGTGAGCGAGGAGACCCTGCCCGACATACAGAACTGGCTTCTGGGCAACGTTAACCAGGCGGGCGACACGGTCAATGCTACTCTCGAGCTGCTTCATGCTGAGCTCACGAGCAGCCATGGTAGCAGCACTGGGGAGGGAAGGAATGGTGCTGTTCATGGGAATGGGTTTGCGAAGGATGCCAGCGGTGATGTCCTTGGGAAGATCAACCAAAACGGGTCCCGGGCGACCGCTGGTTGCAATCTCGAAAGCCTCCTGGATCCGACGAGGCAGCTCGGCAACGGACTTAACCATAACATTCCATTTGGTACAAGCTCTCGAGATACCGATGACATCGGCCTCCTGGAAAGAATCGGTACCGATCGAGCTAGTGGGAACCTGACCACAGAAAACAACCATTGGGGTGCCATCAGAAAGAGCGTCTTGCATAGGTGTAATAACATTGGTGGCTCCTGGTCCAGAAGTGACGAGGACAACACCGGGTTTTCCAGAAGCACGTGCGTAACCTTCGGCCATATGTCCGGCACCCTGTTCATGGCGAGGAAGAACGAAGTCAAAGTGCTTAGAGTTGTAGATGGCATCGAACACGGGCAGAATGGCACCACCGGGGTAGCCAACTAGATGGGAGTTCAGTATACCGTCCGTTGAAGGGGGAATTGACCAAAAGAGTGGTAAGCGAGGGATGACTCACAGATGTGCTTAACACCAAGTCGAAGCATCATCTCGTGGAAGATCTGTCCACCACTAAGACCGACAAACCTGCTCATCACGATAATTAGGCTTGTTCTAAACAATCAATTGATGTGACGCCTTCTGAATTGACATACGAGTCGTCCAGCTCGGGTAGCTGCCGATTTTGCAGAGGTGAAACTTCATTGCGATGAGGCTCCTGGTTGAAGGCGGGACTAGGAATAGGTCTTGAATTTCTAAAGCATTGAAATGTCAATGTCTGTGAACAAGAACTTTCTCGGAGCCCTATCCCAAAGAGAAAACTCACGAAGCCGTAGCTGTTGCAGTGCTCTGGTTGCGCTTTTGAGCAGAAAAGCGGTGGGGCGACACCGTACCGGCAACGGACGAAGAGGTGAACGGTCTTCTACCAGCAGCAATGTACTTCTGGTAGTGGAAAGAGCGCAGAGCGCTTTTTGATGGTCTTAGAGGCATCATCTTGATGGCGGATGACTGCCAGGCCAAAATAAGAGAGAAATGGAAGGTTTGGAGAGAGGAGAGGAGATGGAATTGCTGGACCAGAAATTCAGTAGAAAAAGACGCCCAAAAGAGGCCGAGAAGAAGAGTCAGAGTTCGGGGGAGAGCATCTGGACCAGCTAACCGACAGCGGCCTAGCGCGGCCTAAGGCCAATCACCTTAACGCCATTATTGGACAGCGCACTCCGATGTTCGGCGTCCATCTGCTTGTTTGTACATCACCTGATTGGCAGCGTTCTCGTTACTCATAATGCGGAGTACTAAGGTACCTAGGTACCTTACGGAGCACAAGCATGGACCTCAACTCTTCAGTCACAGCTTGATGCTCGTCTACAAAATCAGCTGGGAGCATGCACACCCAGCGCCGTTCATACAAGCCGAGTTACAGACCAATTGATTACAGATGCTGTATATCGCAGTACATCCAGCTTAAGGTAGCTTTGGACATTCTTGCACGCCAACCATAATCACTCGAGGAATGAGAATCCTTCACCGCATTGAACAATCGAATTTCTGTCTTTCTGTCTGCGGCGTATCGTTGGCCAGACATAGAGTTAGCACTTTCGAAGGGCGTACTGATGCCTCGGCGTCATGAGCTCCAGAATATAGCGCCCGTAGTCAGGTTAATATTGAGTATGACTGACGTCTATGACCATTGGTTAGTCTTGAGCTTGCAAGGCTCCTAACGGCAAGAGCCATTTTGCAAGACGTGCTCCAAACGCCATGACAGCTGATGATCGCGACTGTGCTCCTGGAGACGGATTTGTGCAGAAGAGCTGCGTCAGAAGCGGGGTAGATGCCTGCCTGGTGTTCCTCACGCAATCGATCCTTAAGGGGATTTGATCCACGAAGATACTATAACCGTATTCACCGGTCCTCCAATCCATTGAATGCCACGGACGCAGCAATTTGGTACTCGGCCGTTCCATAACTGAGTTCTGGATTTGCTTGTCAAGCATGAGAATGAATGTATGGGTCATTGTAACTCACTGATCCGATGCCAAGAGTGAAATTTCATGCTCGTCAGTTACTTGAGGTTAACAACGAGACAATGATGCAGTCCAATGTCAGGCCAGGCCAGATCAGTCTAAGATAGCACCTCGTGGCATGATCATCATCCAAAGTGGACCAGTTTCTGGCTTGGTTGAGCTAAGGTACCTTTACTCGGCGTGGGTAGTTAATGCCTTTTTCGAACCCCGCATGTCAGCTGTCATTGTTAGTTTGCTGGTGATTGATTGCTACCGAGTACTCAGTCCACGCTAGGCCCTATATGGAGTCACAAAGTGGACAGTGACTGAGGTGGTACCATCGAGTGAAGCTATGTATCTCCGAGGATTACGGACCAGGTTTGGCGCCTGAGCATGGAAACAAGGGCCAGTAAAGAGACGAAGCAAAAGGGATTTTGTCTCCCTTCATTATCTTAATGGCAAAGGACGATTGACCCCTTTTGACTCTACCACGGGCAGTCAAAAGAGGTCACTGATAGGGGCATCTGTACCTTCAGTATGGCGCCTTGGGAAATTATCGTTGTATCATATGCAAGCTGATGGTGGGTCCTTGTATTGCAAGTCATTCGTCTTCGTTGCAAGCTTTCTGAGGCCTGGTCCCCAGGCATTACTCTCCTGTCTGGACTCTTCTTATGCTTCAAATATGTCAGGGCGGTCCTCTGAAGCCGCTCTGGGCTGTGGAGTCCTCTCGTCATAGTTGTCTGTTGGAATCTCCGGTCCACATCTGTTTGATGTTTTTATGATCAGCTGGAGCACCTGGATGTTTGACAGCTTGGTCTGCCCTGTCAATCGGCTTATCTCCAAGGGCTTGAGGTTAGTCTGGCTAGTACTATGTCCACGGTCTTTGTCTTGTTGGTGATGAGTTCAAACAGAGGAAGCGAACAAATCAACAAAGAGAATGGGTGGATCGAAAGAAATGCAAAGGTTGCGTTGGTAAGTAACTGCAGAAGAGTAAATGAATAACACTGTTGGAGGGGTGAAGAAAGGATTGAAAGGGTGGGAGCAAACACTCAGTCTGCATGGTTATAAGGAATCCGATTGCAAAGCAAACCCTACCTCTATTTGGATGGATCGTGAGCTTTCTCAGTATAGCTACATACTGCACACATTGATTGCTTATTGAGAACCCTAAGCCCCAGGCGGAGGCACAGTGGAGGGCGAGTAGGGTCAGTGCCATCTAGCTCAAGGCAAGCTATGCAGCTTATGCTAGGGTCTAAAAGAAAGCTGGAGAAATCGGGGAGCTGGTGAATGACGGAGAAACTATTCCGTAGAGTGAGTGAAATGGAATACTATGGTAGTAGAAACTAGAAAGAACGGGATAATCTCCGGGTTGAATTTAACCGAGAGGCGTCCAGGTCCCCACGGGACACGGATTTCACCCAGTGAGAGGCACGGGACCTCCGGGGCATCATTTCGGGGATCCCCACCCTAATCCAAGGCATTAAGGTATTATTGAAGCATCGATGTCTCGTGCGTATTTCGTGGTGTCTCTGCCCCTCGGCCCCTCCCCACGTTTCCCCCCCTATGACATACATAGAGATTAGTTTGGCAGTTTTCCCACCCAGACACTTCAGCAATATTTCCGTGTGTCAGGTACACCTTTTTTTTCTTTCTTTCTCTTTTCTGATTTCCTCAATTTCATCTTGCTTTTCTTCTTTTCCCCGAAAACAACCTCTGACATCTTATCTCCTCCCTGAGCTTGCACTCAGATACCCCGCCATGGCAACCCCGCAGGAACTCGTGCCTCAAACAGAATCCATAGCTGAGGTCTACGCTACGGACGATGCCTCTACTGCCTCTGCTGCCCCTGAGCACCAGTCACGGTTCAACGGATTAGTTGCTCAATTCACCAAATTATACGGCCATCGCCCAGATTTCGTAGCCCGCAGCCCTGGCCGTGTCAACATCATTGGAGAGCACATCGACTACAACCTATATGACGTCCTCCCGACAGCTGTAAGTGTCGACGTGATTATCGCCGTCAAGGTTGTTCCTCCTACTGGCTCGGAATCATTTGTCAAAATCTCCAATGTTTCACCCGAAAAGTTCCCCTCTCGCGAATTCACTGTGCCTCGGGATACCGATATCGAGATTGACCCCAAGAAGCATGAATGGGTCAACTATTTCAAAGCTGGCCTTTCGGGCGCGTTGAAGTTCCTTCGCAAGCAGAAGGCGGATGGCTCGTTTACACCAGCAAGCTTTGAGGTCTTGGTGGATGGTAATGTGCCTCCAGGTGGTGGTATCTCCAGCAGCGCGGCATTTGTCTGTGCAAGTGCGTTGGCCGTCATGAAGGCCAACAACCACAATGTTTCGAAGCAGGACCTGCTCGACCTGGCTGTTGTTTCGGAGAGAGCCGTCGGTGTCTACTCGGGAGGGTAAGTTGATCACTGCAGCGGCATATCGTATTGTGAGCTAACCAGCTTATGCGGTAGAATGGACCAAGCGGCTTCCATCTTCTCACGTCGCGGATATCTCCTCTATACCCAGTTCTACCCCAACTTTGCCGTTCAGCATGTCCCGATTCCCAAGGCCGATGAAGAAATCACTTTCCTCATGGCCCAGAGCTTCGTCACCTCAAACAAGGCCGAGACGGCACCCCGCCACTACAACCTGCGTGTCGCCGAATGCACTCTGGCCGCTGTGGTGCTGGCCGCGCAGCACGGAATCACCTTGACCAAGGACAACAGCTCGCTGGGATACAGTCTACGCAACTTCCACGAGGAATTCATGCGCAAGGAGGGCCGCCTCGGGGACCCGCTGGAATACCAGATCGATTCCGTGATCCAATCCACCATGGAACTCCTGACCCAGGAGCAGGGATACACCCGGGAAGAGGTCGCCAAGCTGCTCGGCATCACGGTCCCCGAGCTCGAGGCCGAGTTCCTGTCCGCATTCCCTGTCCAGGCAGAGCGCTTCCTGCTCCGCCAGCGTGCCCTGCACTGCTTCAAGGAAGCCCGGCGCGTGCTTGACTTCAGGGCCTGCCTGGCCAAGGCCCATACCCTGGACGAGAGACGCATCCGCTACCTGGGCCAGCTGCTGAACGAGTCCCAGGAATCCTGCCGCACAGACTACGACTGCAGTGCCCCGGAAGTCGATGAGATCTGCGCCATCGCCCGCCGCGCCGGAACCTGGGGAAGTCGCCTTACGGGCGCTGGCTGGGGAGGTTGCACGGTTCACATGCTGCCGCAGTCCAAGGTCGAGGCCGTCACCAAGGCCTTGAAGGAAGAGTATTATCTGAAGAAGTTCCCGGATATCAGCGAGGAGAAGCTGGCACAGGCAATGGTTATCAGCAAGCCTTCTAACGGATCCTTCATGTATGTGTACCCTTGTCTGGATGATATCTATACGGTTCCAAGCGAGAACGTTGACTCACTGACTGCTTTCCAACAGGATTACGGGAGCCGCCATTGCCGATGTCAAAATTTAGGAGATGTATATCACGAAAAAGAAAATAAAGCATTGAGCGATTCTGTACTGTTCACATTGATCTCTAGGACGATTGGATTGTCCTTCTTGAATCCAGATCCAGGAGTATATAATGCATAAGTGCCTGTGACATCCATTCAAGCTAGGCATGGTTTGAGTATGATTCCTTATATTTCACAATCAGTACAGAGTCCACTCGATCGGCCAGCGACCGGTCGGTATGTTGCATGGGTGGATCTGGTTCTTGTAGCAGTATTGTCCTCAAACAACAAAAGCGTGTGGACTGCAAGCACGAGGAATCATGCTTGGGTCATAGCGTTTATTAGGCCTCAGAGCTTGTCTTTGGACTGTAAAACAGGACCCACGCTTAGTCTGGCCCATATCTTACTTTCGAAGTCCGTACCAGGAAATTGGCTCTCTTTGGCTTCTTGGTAACGGAGGCTCTACCGTCCGTCGGGTCACCTATCGGGAACAATTGTCGCAGATGAAGCGGCTGATCAATCGTTGGGATAAAGCGAGAAAACTCAGGATTTCTTCTTGGGCGCTGCCTTGGTAAAGAAATCACTCATCTTCTTCATTCCCGCGGTATTGACCTTCTTCAGATCTCTCACACCGCGGGATTCACCGGCCTTCTTCTTCTTCTCTTCCTCTTCTTTGCGGCGCTTTTTCTCGGCGCGGGACTCTGCAGCTTCGTCGTCGTCGGCACCGCGCTTCCGGCTGAAATCCCCAAGCGATTGAGTCGCGAGTGCTTGCGCTCGCAGCTCTGCTATATGCTGAAGATGGTCTTGAAGTGGTTTGAAATCCACGGGTGTTTCAGGAGTAGCAAGTAACTCATCTAACCTAGCACAGAGTTGTGGCGAGATATATGATTCCTTGATGAAGGAGAGGACGGTGGAGATTCTCAACAGACGAGCCATATTGTCCCTGGTGGCGGATTCCAGAGTTGATTCAGCGGACAGATCTGTGGCAGGCGTTGAGACACCTGAGGGTGTTGATACGGAGGCAGTCGTTGTGGATTGTGTTTCCTGTTTGTCCTGGGACTCTCCCTCGCCGTCATCTTCTGAGGAGGACGTGCCTCCGATGATGGTCTCCTCTCGTTTGACGGACATCAAAGGCGTAACCAGTGCTTGACGCACGAATCGCTCCTCCAAGCTCGCTGGAAGGCCCTGGGCCACTAGGCGCTCTGCCTTAGCGATCAGTTCCTTAAGGAGTTTGACCTCGTCGAAGCGGAACATTTTCTCATCCCCTGCCTCGACCGAGTCACATACCGCCTCGACTCGGGATTGCAAGACGTCCCGAAAATCTTCATTGTAAAGTATGTGACGTAGGTGACTCGGCAAGTCGTCCTGCGAATCAATGATATCGTCAAGCGGCTGGAAAAGCCTCTTGGTATGGGTCGATGTGGCTGGGGCCAGCAGAGGTATCATGAAGAACATGACATCAATTGGCGTTGCAACACACAGTTCGGCGACTTTGGAGATAGTCCCCTTGGCTTGGGAGCGGTCCCCTTCGCCATTAGGAGTGTCCCTGTCTGTTTTGGGTGTGAATAGTATACTCCGTGGAAACTGCGGCGTGGACCCTACGACGGTAAATTCGTATACGCCCAGTTTCGGACAGAAGAAATAGCGATTGGGTTCTCCAGTTCGCGGATTGGGCAATGTTATGAATCTGGCATCGTCTCTTGCAGCTGAAGGGAGAATGAATGTCTTGTTGGGGGTCTGCACTGTAGTCGGCGCCTTGAGATTCTTTTGTTCTGTTTCAGGTTGCTCAGAGGAAGCTGTTGATCGCGTCCGCATTTCGGCGGTTTTACTCGGAGGCGAAGTATGTATATTATTCGGTATAAATGTCTAACATCGCACGACGATAGACAGTTGGCGAAAATGATCGTGCACAAGCTTGCTGCTTGATGGTAGCTCCAAGGGATGCTCACAACGCGTCGGAGCTTCAGGTCGGTTTAATTTCCATTCTGCGGACGCGACACGCGCGCAGGACTCCCTCGGCCAATCAGCGCTGTTGCTGCACACAACCACTCACACTTGCAGCAGCGGAAGATTCAATTTCTCGTCTTGTGCCTTGCTGATGACAGGGGATCGTACTAATAAAGAAAGGGGTTGTTTTCAACTTTGAAACACCGGGTAGTATTGTTATTGTTGCTCAGTCAATTCTTCAGTTTCCTGGTTTACTCGTACCTGGGTTCCCAATTCCAGATTGACCTCGGTGCTCTGATTCCATCCCCGCATCCCAATCAACAATGGTCAGCCAAGGAGCGTAAGAAACAGACAGTGACACAGTCACTTGGCCGTTCTCAATATCACTTGACTGGGAGAAATCAGGAAAATAGATGTTGCCATGACCAGCAGTGAGTGCATATCCTGTCTGTATAGTGATCCTTTCCTATTTGCGGCAGTAAACTAACCGAAACTCACCGCAATTGTTCAGTGGTTGAGACCTCATGGCCGCCGAAATCTCCTAGGGAGGCACTTCTCAGCTCTCCTGATGGTCGGAGGAAATTTCAAGATATGCGACGCCGCCAGGAGAATATGGGGTCGCCCTTGAAATACTCGAGGACAACTCCGAATCTACGAACTAACCAAAAGCTGAACGACGCTATTGATGGCCTCGACGACGAGGACGAAGACGAAGACGAAGAGACGTTACGACTCAAGCTTGCTGCCATTGAAGCAAAGCTGAAGTTGAAGCAGCTTCAGAAAAGTCGCGCACGCTCAAACACGTTGGAATCGAACGACACACAGTCCAGACCAGCATCAGCCGTTAGTTTCTCGTCGCGGTCACAAGAGCAGGTATCGAGACTTAGGAGTCCCATTCAAACCACTCGCAGACACGAGCCGAATGATATTCAAGTCCCTTTGTCGCCTGTCAGACGAGCGGCTCCTCCAGTTGAGCCTGCGTCCCCGCGGAGATATCTTCTCGGCATCGACAAGGGCCTCAAAGGCAGCGATGTCAGTCTCAAACGTCCGCCAAACTCCCGCTTGGGGTCACGGCCAACAAGTATGCATGGGACTCGTGAAACTACCATTTCTCACTCCGGCGATATCTTTGCATCTCACGCGCAGATGCTGGCTGCCGAGGAAGGTGGAAAACGGGGCAAGACATTTAGCGAGCGGATTGCTGAAAGCCGAACGGCTGAAAAGTCTCGCAGGGAAAGAGAACTGAGGCTTCAGGTCAATCGAAGCTCCGCGTTCCAGTTCGACAAGACGGAGATGGAGACTTTAAGGACAGCAGCGGCTGAGGCGAGAACAAACGCTCCTCCCAGGTCACCGACGAGAAGCCGCCCAGTCGAGACTTTCAGCAGAGACGATGTCGTGCGATCGTTTCAGAATCTCAAGCCCTCCATCAAACGAAGCCAGACTGCACCCAGTGTGCGCAAAGACGCAGGCTCTGAGGGGTCACGACCATTTTCCCATAGGCGACCCAATCAATCCGAAACTGGGCCAGGATCCTCTCAGTCTCGCGGAGATTCTTTCTCCGACTTTGACAACGAGACTCGAGACGAGGTAACATCGAAGACACCAGATTCGTCCAAGTTTGAGCCGTACTCATCGCTTCACTTATCGAATCGAATACTACCGCACTCCTTTTTAACTAGAACGCTCTCCGATAAGAAGATTCTTCGCATTCCAGACCTTCTGAGGACAGTGAGAGGGCCAGACTTTGAGCTTCCCGAAGACATTGACGGAGACTACGTTGTCTTCGGCATAGTTGCCTCAAAATCTGAGCCAAAGCAAATCAAGGATACCAGAAATGTATCTGCGAAAGAAGTCGATCCCTTTGATGATGGACTGAACAACAGCAACAGGTATATGGCAATCACACTCACAGATCTTAAGTGGACAATTGACTTGTTCCTCTTCGACACTGCCTTTCCTCGATATTACAGGTTATCAGAAGGCATCCTCATTGCCATCCTGAATCCTACCATCATGCCACCTCCCAAAAATAAGATAGACACCAACAGGTTCAGCCTCTCCATTTCCTCATCAGATGATAAGATTCTTGAGGTCGGATATGCCCAAGATATAGGCTTCTGCAAAGCTGTCAGGAAGGACGGCAAGACATGCCAATCATGGGTGGATGGCCGAAAGACCGAGTTCTGCGATTTTCACCTCGATCTCCAGGTCCGTCGGGCACAGTCACAACGGATGGGAGTCAACAGTGGTACAGGCATGTTTGGTCCTGGGGGCCGTTCAGGCCCACGGACTGCAGCTTTCGCCGGTGGGAAGAAACCAGGAACCCCGAACGGTTTGAAGTCAAATGGTCCCCAATACGATCTGGGATCTCAGTCCCTGTACTACATTGCACCCGCTCCCAAATCTCAAGGCGGCGGCGCTCAACATTCCCGCCACAGGGCACCCGGCCAATCTGCCGCCAGTCTCATCGACGCCGACGACGAAGATCCGTTCATCGCAGCAGGCATGATGGGCCGTGGGGCGGAAAGCAAGGAAGAACGCTTCCGGAGACGTCTTGTGCAGCAGCAGCGCGAACGAGACATCACTCAGAAGCTAGTCACCTCTCGAGCTGGCAACGTGGGCGCCGAGTACCTCCGCGCAAGAGCAAACAAGCCCGCAACATCCGCTCATTCCGAAAGCGCCGCCTCATCTTCACAAGAGAAATCCAGCTTCGAGGCCTCCACCCCTGTTTCTGCGACCAGCCTCGGCCTAACGGGCTTCAGGAGAGCAAACGCCGTCAAGCTCAGCCCGCTGAAGCGCGCCTACGACGGCGACAAACAGCACAATGGCAGCGTCAAGAAGACGCGATTCATAACGTCCAACGGTATTAAGGAAGCCGGACGGGACAGCCTAGGTGGCAGCTCTAACGCCATGACAAAACCTAATGATGATGATGACGATGACGATGAACTAGACATCATCCGATAAATGAAACCACTTGCATACTGTGCACATCGTTCTTCCCTCACACAGCTACAAACTAGATACCCACTCCTTGCCTCATTTCACTTATCTGGACACAACAAAGTCTCACGGCCTTCCTTGTAACAGCGCAATGTCGAGAGTACTTCCCTTTAATTCATACCTAGGAGCACCCATGAGTCTGCCTTGCTTTCTTTCAATAAGCCTTTCTCTGCACTTTTTATTGTTGGTCGTATCAGCCGTTTCTTCTTTGTAACTTTTTGTTTCTCACTGTCATGCAGTTTGATGGTTACGGTAATACTGTAGCAGGACTATGGTGTACTATTCGACGCTTTATGACTTCTCCTGTAATGATTGTTCTTTGGGCCTTAGAGAACTCTGCAATTGTAGTCATATGCAATCCGGTCGACGGCAGAGTATTGAGTATTTACGCAGATCAGCAAATATGCCTAATGCTCGGCTTCCCATCTATAAGAGAAGTCTACTTTCAAAAGATAAGGTGACAATCTGAGTTCATGTTCATTGGGATATCTAATTCTGACTAGTTCAACGCAAAGTGGAATCGACACGCCCGAAAAAGTGAAGGAAACATAACTCCATCCCGCCGATCCTCAAGCGAGATTCCAGCCAAATAACGTACCCATGCTACCAGTCCTGCTCAAGCTCATTAGGCAAAGAAGGAAGACCGATCTTTCGAACAGATAAGCATCAAGCGGAGACCAGCCTAAACCAATACCCGAAAAAAAAAATACGAATTGAAAACCACAGGCGTAGAGACAATACAATCATTCATGATCCGGACCATGCGAATAAGCTCACAACGTGGGGGTGGCTCTGTTCCCTCTCGTCTTCTTCATTGCAGGACCACCGGGACTAGCAGCTGCGTCCGCATCTCTCTTCTTCGCCTTGGATACAGCATTCGTTGGAGTCTGCTTCTTGCGCAGCCAACCGGCAAATGGACTGACGCGCTTTGTAGTCGTTTCAGGCGCATTTGGTGTTTCCGTGTGTTCCGCGCCCTCTCGTTTGCCTCGAGGTCGCAGGGAACGCACAGTAGCACCTGGAGACGGAGATGTCGCAACCGTAGACTTCAGTGGGGGAGTCACCGGCCGCTGTGGCATTTCGACGTCAGTGGCCTGATCGGCGTCATCCTCAAGCTCTTTGTGAAGCAGGTGCTCGTCAATGTCGGTGGCCGCTTCTTCGTCAGAGTCGCTCATATTGTGCTCTGAATGACCACGGTCATTGGCGCTTGGGAAAAGTACACGAGGCTTGATGGACGAGCGGGTCAAGGGGCGAACGGCGGTGTTGATGGACGAATCGATCAAGTCGGGACGCGCTGCGAGCAGACCCAAATCGTTTTCGTCTTCTCCGTCACTTTCGACGTCTTCAGTGAACTTTCGAAACATCTTCTTGCCTCGACTTTTAAGAAAGTTAAAAGAAGCCCAACAAGAAAAGCGGAACTGGGTAATACTCACAATACGTAGACCATTCCATCCTTCCGTTTGACCGCCTCATCAACTTCCTGATCGCGCTTCATCTCCTCCCTTCTGCTCCTTCTAGAGGCGCGCGCAGACACATGGCTGGTAGTTTCCTGATTGCTGTGCTTCTTGTAGAAAGGGTTTCCCTCACTTTCGTCGATCTCTGGGATTCGATCACGGGAGTCGGTGTAGATCTCAATCTGCGAAGATCCCCGTGTGGCATTGTCGATGAAACTGTCTAAAGAATAGGCAGTGTCCTTCTTGGTTTTCTTGCTTCGCGAAGATGCCGAGCTCTGAGCTGCTGGAAACAGGGTGCGAGCAGTGACTCCGACGGCACCAACTGCCTTCTTTCGTGGAGTTTTAGCAGGTGTGGGCAGCATGCCGTCAGTCATGGTGGGTCGGTATTTCTGGAGAGGACGTTGATGAGTATGCGAGAGTTCTGCGGTGGTGAAGGGGTCTGAGCCGTCTGACACATGGTGGTCTTCCAGTGAATGTGTTACAGCAGAGGTTCTGGTCTGGTTTGAATGCTTCTTGCGGGGAGATCCGAAAACCGATCCTGGAGGCGACAATGCCTCAAACTCGTCGCTGCTCTGCTTCTTCGTGCTTCTGAGCCCGGGCTTGGTGTGAGCGGTCGCGAAACTGGGCGGAGGAGTAGTGCGGGACTCTCGTGAAGCCCGCTGACCGGCTAATCTCGTCGAATATCTAGTAGAATACGGTTCATATTGGTCATAGCCAGCTCCATGTCGAGGAGTAGGAGGAATTCGCAAAGTAGAAGGCGGAGGGGGTGTCGTCGCCATTGTGTGTTGTGTGTTGTGTTGTGAGACACGTCAAATGACGGAACTCGTTCCTGCAGTAAAGATGTAGAGTCACACCAAACGTTCCAACAAGATTCTATGACAATAAATCTGGATCAATGACTATCTGTGCCGCTAAACTGAACACTTGGTTGGTGGTATGATCGAATGACGGGTCGATGGCCGGCTCGAAGGAGACAAAGGGAGGAAAAACGCGCGACTCGCAACACGCACAACCCGACCGAAGGAGCTTCTAATCAATAAGACTTTCTGACTGACGACGCGCAATAAGGAGCGAAGGATGGCTTTAGGTCGAATCAATCGATCTAATGGATGTTAATTCTCAAAGATGAGATAAAGAGAAGGATTGCAACTAAGGGTGGATAGATAGATAGATGGTGAAGGGGGAAGGCCGGTCGGTTGCTTGATGTCGAAAGTGACCAGCCACCGCTAATTATTAGGTAGCATCACCAAAGGGAAGAAAAAGAGGCTGAACCAATTGAATGCCCCACCACCCCTAGAACAATTGGGTATCTACTAGAGAATGAACGATGATGTACCTAGTCTAGAGAGACCTTGATCCGAGAGCCTAACACAATAAACATTTATCGCCGGAGGGATTATCGTTGTGTGTTTATGCATCCCCTCAATATACCTGCAATCCACTACCAAACTAATTCACCACAAACATCAACAATTGTTTATCGAACACACTCAACCCCACTCTTTACGCGTTTCGCATAACACCGGGCTTCCCACAACCCATGGCAGTACGCAGTACAGCGGAGGAGATGGACAGGCTCCAGTTCTCCGATGATGACTCTGATGACCTCTGGAATTCTCCCTCAAAAAGACGAAGCAACAAACCAAGTCACCATAAAGCCCCAGAGGAGCGCAGCACTACACCCGAGACTAGGCCCTCTCACGATGGGGAGACACTTTTCGATCGTCAGGAAGCTCGTGAAGCTGCGTTGCAACATGAATTACAGACGGTCCGGAATATCAATCAAGTGATCGAAGGATTACTGGGTAGTTTAGATCGCGCGAAAGGGAATATGGATGTATGTCAACGCACCTCTTTCTGCCAGCGAAGGGAAGTCCCTGCTAATATACGCCCGCACAGACTGTTGCGCGCACGGTTGACTCTGCTTCGACTCTACTGAACACATGGACCCGTATTCTATCTCAAACCGAGCATAACCAGCGACTGATACTCAATCCCAACTGGCAAGGCGCACTCCAGGATGTTGCGGATATGGAAAACGAAGAGCTTCTGCGTCAACAGGCCGCAGAAAGACGCGAACGAGAGTTGCAGCAGCAGAGAGAGGCAGCAGCACGAAAGGCAGAGGAGGAAGAGAAGAAGAGAGCTCTGGCAGGTAGCGCTAGAGGGACGCGTGGGACAACTACTCGAGGTAAAATTGTCCGAAGCACCGGCCTGGGAAGAACCCCGAGCGTGTCCTACTCCGGAACCAGTTCAAGCACATCAAGAATTGCAGCGAACCGAGGGAGTACTTCTACGACAACATCTACACGCAGGCCAGTCAGTGGGATTGCAAGAGGATCTGGTGTAGCCCGAGGACGCGGGAGAGCATAAACTATATTTCTGATGATCTTCATGTACTATACTTTTCTGAAGCAAGTAAAAAACGCAATGACAGAACATGATACCCAAGCTAAATGCACAAATATGTGCCTATTCATGAATTGCAGTCACTGCTGCGAGCCTGCAACAAGATCATGTGGTGGGCGAGTAATGTATAAAAGACACTTCTGCCTGAGGCGCCAAGACAACACGAGCTAGCGATAAGTAAACAGATGCATCCACCAATCCGATAAGAAATTCAGCTCTTTGATCGTGCTTCCTATCCTGGCTGCACTCCACCTGCAGACATAATGAACTTCGCACCCTATCAAGATGAGTCTCCCGAGGTCGAGCGAGCTCTTTCACCACCCCTAGGCGACGCGAATCGTTTCAAATCACCCATTCTTCAGTCCCCGCGTGGCTCTCCCCCGATCCCCGGGGCGCAATCTGGCGGTCTCCCATCCCCGAGTCATTTCGCAGGCGCAAATCAGATCCATGGCGGCGGACAGGGAAATCAAGGGTATGGACGCGATATCGAAGGTGGGAGATGGAATCTAGGAGCCTTTGAAACAAGTCTCCCGATCCGTATGGACGTTGAAGCTATGCTGGCATATCTTCTTCTCCCTCCGGCGGGTGGGGTATTCCTGTTGCTGTTAGAGCATAAGAGCGACTATGTTCGGTATAGATGCGGTCAGATGTTGATCAGATTTGTGCATACAGCTGACATATGGCAGGTTTCATGCTTGGCAATCCAGCATGCTCTTTACAGTCATGTTTGTAAGTGCATCCGGGCATTGGTATGATCATAGCACTTATCCCGGAGCAGATTGTCCATCTTATTTTCTCCTGGTCGAGCTTCCTTTCCTGGCTTCTGTTTATTTGCGACCTCTGCTTGATCGGATTTCTGAGCATGCGCGCCTATCGGGATGGTGAGTCCTCCCTGCGGATCATGACCGTCGATATTGTACTGACAGGAGCTCAGTTGACACGCTTGAACACTTTGAGGTTCCTATATTCGGGCGTCTCGCGAACTCCTTTGTGGATAATGAGTAGAGTCGATATTGCTTCAGCGGTCTTGCATATCGTGTTGTAATACCCTTTGCGTTCTCTCTCTGTCTCGATGGCGCGGAATCTGAGATGCCTGGCTGAAAATGAGGATCTATGTGCCGCATTCGTTTTGTTCCCTGTTGGTTTGTCGCTGTCCTTACTCGATGTTCCGAACCTTCTGTTCTGCCCTGGTCACCATTTTCAGCGCGCATTTGGCATGACTCTCCTATTATTATGGGCGTACTATGCATTGTTCAGTCTGTAACACTAACGGAGGATGTTTCTTAATACTGACAGACATCTGAAATTCATTCACGGAATCTTTATTTTTTGTTTAAGAGCAGACTTCCGGACTAATAGTCTAACTTGCACTGGCATGAGAGCATCTCGGCGCTGATTCAGGCTGCCACAAGCCTCAATCGACATTCACCATACCATCTCATCTTTCTCAACCGTTGCTTTGCACTGCTCACTGTCCATCACAGGTCCTCAGCATCCGGGAATCATTTACACTTTACACAGATGCTCAAGCCGAAAAGTCCTCACCTCTCCATACGAGATTCATACAAGATCTCCCTCAATCCACTCAGTCTAAAATCATCTACACCTATCCCATCCACACTAAAACAACCTATCCCTAACTCAAGAATCCATCTTACCAGCCCCAGCAACTTTAGCATGTGCCAAGTCCACCGCATCACAAACACCTGCGGCCACCGAAACGACCATGTCCTCATCTCCTGCCGGACAGCGAAATCCATCCTAGAATCATCACCGGAGTCTCCAAGCTACAGCCACAGACGCAGCCGCCTCGCCGTTCCTATCAGCAGACGCCTTCTGGACGCGGTGAGCGCAGGATCGATTACCATCCATGGCGGTTTCCATGCTTGCACTGAGCCGTATTGTAGGATGGCTATAGTGCGGGAGTTGAGATCGGCGGAGGGCTTTGCGTGTATGGTTCCTGGGTGTGGGAGGGTGGGTTAGGTGGGAGGGTCGGGGTTTTGGCTGGGATTCTGTCTATTGCATGGGTTTCTCGCTTCTCTTCTCAAGCACTGCAAAGGAGCGTTCTCGGGTGGGACTGGGGAGTTCGGAGATTACTATCCATCTCACAGATTGAGGATTTCCACAGAGCTTCTGTACAGTTGACTCACTTCATTGCGCAACATGTGGAAAAGATGCTGGTTTTATGGTTTAGGGACATAGGCGGCGTTAAGAGGACGGCTTAATCAACAGATGGATGAAAAGAATCCATTGCTGCCTGGCTCGTTATAGTCTTGCTCAGAAAGTTTGATATTATTGACCTCGTATCAGGGCCAAGCATATTCTTGCCAGGGCATAGACACAAGGTCTGGAAGGACAATCTCGTACAGGAAACAGACATAGTAAAGCGGGAGGGGGAAATAATGGCTGTGTTATGAGAAATAACAGGATGACAAAAGAAGACCGACAGAAGATTTGGGCCAAGAAGAAACATCATAAATGTCACATTCACGACTCAGGAAATAGAATCGAAAGGTTGTTCGTAAAGAAAACGAGCTGAGAAATCGCAGGACACAAGAATCATCGAGGCACAAACGATTGGTATCTTCATCATTAACAAAAACATAACCAAGCATAAAGATTCAAAGATCGTGGCTGCTCGTGAGACGGATCATTCAGATAATTTGAAGGTAGTTACTCGGCACCAAACCAGTACGGCTCCGAGCAGTGGTAATCTCGGCTTCCCACCAACCGTCGTCCTGAAGCCGAATGACAGACAAGACGTCTCCTTTGGCAAATCCGAGCTCTTCAGGTATGGCGGCGGTATAGCTGTACAGAGCACGTGCTACGAAAAGAATGAAAGTTAGCTCAGGTGTCTGTTGTCGACTAGAGACAGGTTCGAGTGCTGTGGGCACTTCACTACTTACCAAAATGTAGAATTGGACGTCCGTCCCGGCTAAACTGCCTGCTAGGGTCAGCCACAGCCACAGTCCTGCTCCGGGATCTGCCTCCCTGGCTACCACCATCGCCGTAATATGACATAGGCCGACCAGAGTCCGTGCCTCGAGAGCCGTAGCTGTCATAACTGGCGCCGTACATATCCCCACTACCACCGCTCGACAGTTGCAACTCCATACCACCGGCGCTGGAAGGCCTGGTCTGCTGTCTGAATTGGGGTTGAGGAGAAACGGCGCGTGCCGCCGCCGGGTTTGGAGAGCTGCGCCTAGGAAATTCACGCGGGGATGGTGCTGCATCAACAGGCCGCTGAGGCGGAGTAGACACCGAGGGCGATTGGCTATAGCGGCTTCTGACACTGTTTGTCTGATACGCACTCGGGCTTGGACTTGCGCCCCTACTGTAATGGCCCGTCCGGGTCTCCACACGAGCAGGCGCAACCTGCGGGCTGACTGGCTGTGGACTGATCACTTGGGGACTTGAAACTTGTGGGCTGGCGCTGCGTCTCGGAGCAGGTGACTTCGCTCGTGGAATTTCCTGTTTGACTCGAGGAACTTCCGCGCTGTTTCGGCTTGCCAAACTTGGGGTATTACCGCTTCCCCTGAGCATACTCTGGGTCTGACCAGTGTATTTCTGAGTCGTTTTCTGCATTTGCGCAGAAGTAAAGGCGGGTTGTGGCGCATCAAGCCTCTTGACCGACGGATCATTGTATGCAGGAGGGGGAGTCGCCACAGGTGCGTCGCTGTAGTTGGAAGAAGGAGCGGACGGCACAGGTGTGGCAATGCCATGATACCTGTCGGCAGACACCCTGGTCATGGACTGCTTCCCACCGCCTTTCAAATCTGCTAGAGCACGGGCGATAGGGTCAAGCTCCTCCTCTCCAGCCTTGGTCGTTTGAGCAGCCTTCTTGGCCGTGGCCTTGTCTGGGGAAGCGACGTCAAAAACGTTGTTACCAACATTAAGCTGAAAATTCGCCCTGGGGTCTACCGGCTCAGGACTTTCAACCGGCCGCTCATTGTCAAGGACAGGCGCTGGCGCTGGCGGTTGCTGAGGCTGAGGTGCCTTTACTGGAGTGACCTGTTTTGTGGGAGACTCCCATGTGCTTCGAGTAGGTGTGTGCGAGGGGCCAGAATTACGGTCCTTATCATGGCGGCTCTTGCGGCGGAACGGGCTGTTGCTAAAGAAAGCACTTCTTCTCTTCTGGATCTGCTTGTCTCCACCAAGACCTGGGAGCGCAACCCCGTTGGTGGGCTTCGTTGGAGATTGCCTGGCGCTGGGAGGCTCCTGGCTCGACACTGATGTTGGATTAGAGATCTCACTTTGCGACTCACGGCTCGAAGGCCGATAAGCACTGTTGCTTCCGGAGCTACGCTCTGAAGGGGGTCCAGTGCGGCAAAACATGGTCATTCCGTCCGTCGGATATGCATTGTGCGGCACCGGCGCAATCTCTCCGTGTTGGTTAGGGTCATAGTTTGGTGGGAGATGACCTCCCCGACGAAGGTCCAGAGGGGCCGGCGGTTGCGTTGGTTTTTGCGGAGTGACCGTAGCTTCCCTGCTGGCAGGCGTTGTAGGGCTATTGTTATCCAGCCTGGCTGCCGATTCAGATCGCGGCTCATGATGAGATTCGTAAGTTGATGGTTGCGGAGAGGAACTGCGGAATGCTGGATTGATGGTACGCTGAAATTGGGCCACAGAAAATCCATCTTCTTCAGACAGCTCTGAGCTTGTGTCGTTTACATCGCCCCGGGCGAAGTTAATGAACTTGGGCGGGTCCGGAATGTCTTGTCCAGTTCCTCTTTCCTTGATGAAAGAGACAATGTCTTTCTCAACTTCGCAGTTTTCCAACGAGAGACGAATCTTCTCACAAGACTGGTCACAATGTCAGCTCCGATCATCTTAATGAGGAGGTTCAAAACATACAGCGTCGTCACTAACGCACACAGTCGACGCAATGTTTGCGTACGCCCAAAGACTGCTCTTGGTGAAATCGATTCGTTCCTCTTCGAGATCTTGAAATTTCTGATAGTCGATTAGCATCATTTCCCAGTGAACGTGTTCAGTGCAGGACGTACATCACAAGCTGCCTTCCACTCTTTATTCCAACGACCGGTAGTCTCTTCGAGGATCTTGACAGCGGCCTCGTACTCGCTGCTGCTGGTTGCAAGCTGGATTTGTGTCTTTTCAAGCTTGGCCTTGTTTTTCCGCTCCTCCTGCCCCATTACCATATGTCCTTGTGCGAGGTAACCCTTGATCCTCAAACAATCCTGCTCGTATCGGTCTCGCGTCTAGTGCCATGTCAATTGATGTCCATTTACAATGCCATTATATAGAAGGCCGAGCTTTGCCGCACCTTGTTCACCGTTTGGGTCTGTTGTATCTTGGTCTTGAGAAGGCGCTCAATTCCTGTCTGAATGATCTTCCTTCTCTCCTTCGATCCGCCTGCAAAAGCAATCAATGGTTCCTCAAGTTCTCGCTTCATTTGCGCTGCAATTGCGGCGTGCGACTTGGCTATCGATTCCGTCTCACCACGGACAACATCGAACGACGACCGCAGAGAGCCTGTTTCGTGTGTTCCTAGCGGCTTGCGGCAAAGTGCCATAAGCTTCCGTGAATATTCATCTTCGATCGCGGCGCGGACTGCACAGTTCGTTAGAAGTTGATCGATAAGGTAGCATCTGCGCTAGATCTCTTAACGTACTGTTGTAGAATGTCTTGAGCTCATCACAAGTCACTTTCGCGCCATGCATGCGATCTAGCATAGGCCCAACACCAGCATCCTCTTTGCCCCAGAAATTATTGGCAACTAGGTAACAGAGTAGTTAGCCTCCGATGGCATCAATGACGAAACTACAGTGCGGGATCATACAGGATAGGGACACCGATGGAGGCTCTGCAACTGTTCCTGGCATTTTTGCAGACAGTAGTCCGTCGAGTGTAACGCTTCACTTCTAGGTCTCTTTCATTCAAGCCTTCAAGAAGGGGTGGGACCGGAGAATATAGTCGCAAAGACGGATATCGCAATGCACGAGATAAGATATCGGACAACACGAGGAGATAAAAACAACACCACAATAGTAACCAATGCGAAAAGGCAAAACCCAAATACTAATGATGATAAAAAGAACAAGGCAGAAAAGACCTTGTAAAGGAATTGGGAGAACTGCTCAGTCGAGCTGATCTGGAAGAGTTGATCATATTCGTAGCATCCAGATTGACAAGTGCTGGAAGGTCGCTATGTTTACTACTCCACGTCTCTCGGGGCAACCGGCGGCTCATGCAGCCCAACCATGATGACTTGAGTCGGGAGTCTCTCGGACTCTCATACGTGTAACAAGGGGCCTATTAGCCGCCCCAAAGAGTTTGATTGGTGTCTTTTGCTACCTTACTTTTCTAAGTAGCATCTGAGAGGTTGCGAAAACGTTGCATAGTGGAATCTCGTTCTCTCCTACATTATCCCTGCATTCGGGTATCCTTGGCCATTCTCTTGATGAGAATGACCTATGAAAGGCCAACAGAAGGGCTGGCCGTCTTTCTTATTGACCACAAAGGTGAATGGACGATTGGACCTATGTTCATGATCGCTTTCATGAAGGTGAATGAGACTCATGGGCTCAAATAGATCAACTTGACGTCACGTGTTATCCACACATTTCCCAACTTCCTTGACTCTCTTATTTTGCTCGTAAGACAGTGGCTCAACTTAGTTAAGACAGATCCCAATTCATCTGCACGTGAAGCAAATTTCGCGCTGCTATCAACCTACTTGACAATACTTCACACAGAGAACCCCCAAGCAGACCGGGTTGGGCTGACTCAGACATTACATCAGCAGTCAACAAGCCACATCTGTCACGTGTCCTTTCGGAAGCGCATTCATTGTGGGGTGTTGCAGAAGGGATGTTAGAGCGACCCCGAATCGTTTAAAATTTTGAAGCGATCACAAGAGATTAATCTGCTTACCAGTCTACCAGTAGTAGCATCAAAAATTTCTGAGCATATAGTTCTTTACATGGTGCCTAGTTTGCTCTGAGCCCTAGATAGTAGTAAAGAGCTTCAGCCTCCCTGTGGCCAAGCTAGTGTACCTCAGGCATCTCCACCTAACCGTCCACTCAACCTCGCTTTCTTTGCCCGTCACTAACTCTCTATTGGAACTTCCAACCTGTGCCACAAAGCGACAACCTTTTTCATTCACCTCTATCTTGCCTACTCTGCCAGCGCAAGATATTTGTCCTTCACAAAATACGACTTCGATATCAATATACTCGCTTTTATAGATTCTGGTCGTCGTCTCGAATAAAATTTCTGTTGCTCGCCTTACAGATCAAATGATCGCGTCTCCTAGATGACCTTCCCTCCCCCTCCCCCTTCCTCCCAATCGTCGATTGCTTCTGGCACCGATAAATTGTCTTCGAACAGGGCGGCAAGGTCACAGCAATCTGCTTGGGGTCTCTCTGCGTCCCAATCTAGCATTCGCCGTGGGTTGACACCGCTTGCGACCAACAACCTTTCATCGTCATCATCGATTCCGTCTGCGAATTCCCGAGGACCAGTTCAGTTGACTAGTCCCGCTCCAGGTGGCTCAACCTCTTCCCCTTTGACT
This sequence comes from Aspergillus lentulus, assembly GCF_001445615.1. Classification (NCBI taxonomy): domain Eukaryota; kingdom Fungi; phylum Ascomycota; class Eurotiomycetes; order Eurotiales; family Aspergillaceae; genus Aspergillus; species Aspergillus lentulus. Next base: position 1,446,820 of record NW_028322122.1, read on the forward strand.
TCCTCCTTCTCCGCCGTTCTGAGCTCCGCAAGGGGTCTTCCTGGTGGACGGAGCGTACCTTCACCTGCCTCAACACCGTCACCTTTTACCGCCTTCCAATCTGGCTCGCAACAGCATCAGCAATCCGGACAGTCACTCTCGTCTCCTAAATTCAGGGCTCACACCCCGTCGTCACATCTGGCTTCCGCAGCAGGCTCTATCGCGGGTGGTGGAGGCTCCGGGGGAGGCGGTGGTGGGACGGGACCTTCCAGAGGCGCCACCTTCTCTCCGTTATTGTCCGGCAACACCGTGAATTCACCCACTGGGTTTCCCTCTGACAAACCGGGCTCAGCAGCTTCTGGAGCTGCAGCTCACGCAAGCCAGTCCTCGTTAACTAAGATATCCATTGCTCAAGTCTTCCTTCTTCTAGACTCTATCACGGAGAAAGAAGGTCGAGAGAAGTGGGAGACCAAAGCCGCTCAGATACACAAGGTAGGACAGCCCATCACCCGTTGCCTTGATTTTGTGCAAATCTGACATGGAGTTAACGTCCTGTAGCTTGTCGAATCGAACGGAATGGAAGTCTTCTCGAAGTATTTCCGGCGTCTTCTGACGGGCAACGCCCCTCAGATCTTTCCAGGGGTCAACAAGTCTGTGGAAAATGCTGGCAATTATCCTTTGTTGGTCCAAGAGATGCAGAAAGTCACCCAGGACATAGAGCAGGCCCAGAAAATCGCAGAAACGGTTGATACCTCGGAAGGAGACATATTCCGCGATTTCGATCTTTCTACCTTCCTTGATCATTTTAAGCTGGATCCTGTCGCTAAGGTAGCCCTTGCACTGGCCTTCAAAACTGCCAATAAGTCGGACTTGCGTGCGAAAGGTTAGTGCTCTCCCTGAAACGTCTTTGATCAGCGGTCACCATCTAATAAGTGTAACCACTTTTAGCCGATGCAATCCTTTCGAACTCCATCACGCCTTTCCTTCAAAGTTTGGCGACACCGTCTGAGGCAACTAAGGACTTCAAAAACTCATTCATTGGGATGACCATTGAGCGTTTCATCCTCTACCCTCCACGCAACTTCACCGACGATGTGAAAGCAAAATTGGTGTACGCAGCGAATCTACGCTACCAGAAATTAGGCGTGGAAATGCCATTCGAGGTTGCCTCTGCTCTACAAATGTTCAATTTCCTGAATCCAAGGTACACATTGGTCCGCCAGCTCCATTCCAGGGGACCCCGGGCCACATCGAACGTCGACGCCGTGAATGAAGCAGTCAATTCAGCCGGACCTGATGCCTGGAACGAAGAACATATTGCCAGCGCCCTCCTGTTCCTGGTTCTTTCTCAGTATTGGCAGGATTTCTCCTTGGAGTCTTTCCTCCGAGCGGTCAAGTCACATTACGGTGACAGGCAGATTAATTGGTCTTTCATTTTCCGAAACTTTGATCGAGAAGGCCTGCGACTTGACTCGAAGCAGTTCGCCAAGTTGTATTCTGTTCTCTTGTCGGCGGCTGCGGATGATTCCAGCTTGGATATCCAGAAGCTTTGGGGTGGCGATTGGGAACATCGGGACACACAAATGTCTTTCTTGACGGCTTTTATTGTTTCCCGAACAGATGTCTCTCAAATTCCCAATCTTCGAGCTACCTTCCCAGCGGATTTCTTCGCTGACGGTCCCGAGTTCGTTCGCTTGCAAGGGGAGCGGGCAGCGAAGTCTCCGCTTCGTTCTCTAGACGCTATGAAAGCCGTCTTTGACATTGCTTTGTTCTCCCAGGCTGCATGGGCAGCTGCGGAAAGTCAACTACTCATCAAGGCCGTTGTCCAGTATGATCTTCCTGTCTTTCTGTGCTCAGCTCTGGCTCTTCCTCAGCCGTGGACCAGCGTTCAGCAAAGCTTCGTTCTCCGGACGCTCGTTGTCTTTATCCTAAAACAAGAAGAGGGATATCAGCTTGCGCTTCATGGAGCCTGGCGCCAGGACCGCCAGTGGGTAGCTGAGCAGCTATTCACCACGTTCACCCAAGACCCAACCTCAACAGCCGCAATCTACGAGCATGCTGTCGAATTTGATTGGTTGGACTACTTGCTTGGATACACAAACGGTCTTGCTATGGATCTGGCTTGCTATGCTCATCGGAAGGGACCCTTTGACCTCGAGCAATGGGTCCGCAATGCGGCTCAGAAAGGACCAATGGATATGGGTAACTTGTTGTCTAAATACCTCAGGATCAAGGCAGAAGACGAATTGCATGTCCAGAGGAAGGAACAACCTGCTCCTCAAATGGTCAGCCTTTCTGTGAAGACTGTCTATACTTTGCTGTCTGTTTTGGAGGAATATGTTGGCGACCGTGAAAATCTCACGCCGGTGCAGCGAATCTGCATTCAGACCTATCCCCGGCTTATCAACTACGGGGAAGGTTTTGACGATATCATCGACGCGAATGGCGAAAACGGCAATGCGTTACCTGAAGCTATTGATAAACAGATGCAGGAGCTTTTTGGCAAGATGTATCATGAAGAACTTTCGTTGCGGGAAATATTGGAGTTGATGCGACGGTACAAAACCTCTCGCGATCCGGCTGAACAAGATCTTTTTGCGTGCATGGTTCATGGACTCATCGACGAGTACCATTGCTACCATGAATATCCCTTAGAAGCACTTACAAAGACAGCTGTGATGTTCGGTGGTATCATCAACTTCCGGCTCGTCGACGGAATTACGCTGAAAGTTGGGCTGGGCATGATTCTTGAGGCAGTGCGAGAACATGACCTTCACGATCCCATGTATAAGTTCGGCGTGGAGGCCATTGAGCAGCTGATCAGTCGTCTTCCCGAGTGGGCCGGCTTTTGTCATCTCCTGCTTCAAATTCCGAGCTTGCAGGGCACGCCCATTTTCCAGAAGGCTGAAGAAGTCCTACGCGAGCAGGGAAGTCAAGTGCGAGACTCTGATACTGGCAGACTAGAGAATGTCGCTGGTGCGTCCATAACCAACGGTACCCTCGATGAGACCGCACCAGACGGGCCCACCCGCAAGTTCCTGTCTATCCATGTCGACCCACCTTTACGACCTGAGATTTACCATGATCCAGACGAGGAGGTGCAGGACAAGATACTGTTCGTACTGAACAACGTGTCGGAGCAAAATATTGAAGAGAAGCTGCACGATCTCACAGACGTTCTGCGAGACCAGCATCATCAGTGGTTCGCATCGTATTTGGTGGAAGAACGAGCGAAATTGCAGCCAAATTTCCAGCAACTGTATCTCGATCTTCTTGACCGCATCAATGACAAGATTCTTTGGGCTGAAGTTCTGAGAGAAACATACTCGAGCGTGTGCAAGCTGTTGAATGCAGAGGGGACGATTAACTCGTCCACAGATCGCGGGCATCTCAAAAATCTCGGTTCGTGGCTCGGTTCACTGACCATAGCAAAAGACAAGCCTATAAAGCACAAGGATATATACTTCAAGGGTCTTCTCCTCGAAGGCTATGACAGTCAGCGTCTGACCATCGTGATCCCGTTCACTTGCAAAGTGCTGGTCCAGGCGACAAAGTCCACTGTCTTCAAGCCGCCAAACCCATGGTTGATGGATATTCTCGCTCTTCTGCTGGAACTGTACCACTTTGCTGAACTAAAGTTGAATCTCAAATTTGAGATTGAAGTACTGTGCAAAGATCTCGAACTGGATCATAAGACAATCGAACCCTCCGTCGTTATCCGGGATCGCTCGGCTCACATCGAGGATGCGCTGTCGACAGCAAATATTCCTGAAGGCCTCGAAGCCTTCGAAGACATGGCTCTCACCACCATCAACCAGGGAATGCGGACAGAGAGGTTGTCTCCCGCCGCGATCATGTCCACTCTTCCAAGCTTAGACAAAATTCTTGTTCTACCATCTTCAGCGAGCAGCATGGTTGACCCGAACGTCCTCCGGCAGATTGTCCACACAGCTGTTGAACGCGCCATCGCGGAGATAATCACTCCAGTTGTAGAACGCTCCGTCACGATTGCATCAATTTCAACTGTACAGCTAGTATCCAAGGACTTTGCCATGGAGCCTGACGAGGAAAAGGTGCGACATGCCGCTGGCAATATGGTGCGACAGCTTGCCGGCAGCCTGGCCCTGGTGACTTGCAAGGAGCCCTTGAAGGTTAGCATGACAAACTATATCAGAATGATTCAGCAAGAGTACTCCGAGCAGCCAATGCCCGAAGGCTTGATTTTGATGTGTGTCAATGACAACCTTGATGCCGCCTGCGGAATAGTCGAGAAGGCGGCAGAGGAGAAGTCTCTCCCTGAGATTGAAAAGGTTATTGAACCGCAGTTGGAAGCACGCCGGCGTCATCGGGCTGCCCGACCTAATGAACCTTTCATCGACCCGTCGATGAATCGTTGGGGCTTGTTCATTCCTGAACCCTACCGACAAGCCCCAGGTGGTCTGAACAAAGAGCAGCTGGCCATTTATGAGGAGTTTGCTCGTCAATCTCGTGGTCCAGCAGCAACTCACGTTCAGAACGTATCGACTGATTCCGGTCGACAACTGGCAGATGTTCTCCAGGATTCGTATGCGCAGATTCCTAACCTCTCTACGCCTGCGGAACAGCCAGCTGTACCCCATAGAACTCCACAAGCCCAGCAAGACACGCGTCTGCAGCAAACCGGGCTCGTTGGCGCACAACCGCAACTGAATGGCTTTCTGGAGGCGCCAACACCTCGTGACAAAGTTGACAGCATCATTTCTGATCTACAGCAAGCGGCTCGCAATGCACCCGAGGAGCGCGTGAAGGACCTTGGCAGAGATAGTGCTGTGTTGCAGGAGTACAATCAGGCTTTGCGTACTATCCTTACGTCTCCAAGCGGCGAAGAGCTGGCAAGATTAACATCTCTGAAGATCTGCACAACCTTGTATTCTCAGACACCGAGTAACCTTGAGATCGAGGTACTCGTGCATTTGCTTGCGAAATTGTGCGATATGTCCTCACTCGTCGCAAGATATACCTGGGTTGTCTTGTCGGAAGTAGATGACGAGCATATATTCAATGTCCCAGTCACAGTGGCACTCATAGATGCTGGACTGCTGGACATTCGCCGCGTTGATATGAGTCTCACCAGGCTTATCTGCCAGAAGAACACGGATGCACTCGAAATACTGGCCAATCTGATGGACCGAGTGCTCTTCAACGAAGAGCCCTCTGCATTGCGGTCTGATTTCTCTGGCAGTCTCGAAGCGATGAGCCAATGGCTTGCAGAAGACGCAAATCTTGCTTCCGCAAACGAAATCATCCGCAAACTACGCGAGTCCGGTATCCCTGAAGTCGTCAACCCTCTTCTCAGCGACAAAGCGCGAGCAAAGCGGGATCAGATGGAGTACATCTTCAGCGAGTGGATTGGTATTTACAAGGCCCCCGGCACCACCGACCGTACCTATCATTCCTTCCTCAAAGACCTGCACCAGAGGCAAGTCATGGATAATCAAGAGGACTCTGCTTTGTTTTTCCGGCTCAGCATTGACATCTCCGTCGCGATGTTCGAGCATGAATCGCAGAATCCTAACGGTAGCCTCGATGAGGCTTTCCTCTATATCGATGCGCTTGCGAAATTGGTCATCCTCCTAGTCAAATTTCAAGGAGAGAGCGCCGGCTCGGCCAAGACCAGCAAATCTGTCTACTTCAACTCGGTCCTGTCGATGCTCGTGCTGGTGTTGAATCATCACCACGTTATCCGCGGAGAGACTTTCAACCAGCGGGTATTCTTCAGACTCTTCTCAAGTATTCTGTGCGAGTATTCTCTGAACGGACTTCAGCAAAGTGAGCAGCATCAGGAAATGATGTTTGCTTTTGCCAACAAGTTCCAATCGCTCCAGCCCCAGTACTGTCCCGGTTTCGTCTACGGCTGGCTCTCACTGGTGTCCCACAGATTTTTCATGTCAGGAATGCTGAACATGCCCGAGCGCGCTGGTTGGGGACCCTACTGCGAAATAATGCAGGCTCTCCTCTCTTACATAGGAGAGCAGCTCAAGCCAGCAAACATTTCTTATGTTGCCAAGGACCTCTACAAGGGAGTGCTTCGTATCCTGCTGATCTTGCACCATGACTTCCCCGAGTTTGTGGCGGAAAATCATTTCCAGTTCTGCAATGTCATTCCCGCCCATTGCGCTCAGCTCCGTAATCTTGTTCTGAGTGCATATCCGTCGTCTTTCCACAAGCTTCCAGATCCTTTCAGAGAAGGTCTGAAAGTCGAGCGCCTAGAAGAGATGCGTGAAGCTCCCAAGATTGCCGGCGACATTGCCGCTCCTCTACAGCGCGCCAACATCAAAGGTGTTGTCGATAGCTTGCTGCAGAGCGGTAACCAATTAGAGGCTTCCATCCAGAAGATCTGCGATGCCATCTACAACCCTGTGAACAAGGATACTGGACTCTTCTACACTCCCATCAATGTCAACGTTGTCCTAGTGAACGCGTTGGTTCTATACATTGGTCAGGATGCTGTTTCTGCCGGTGGATCCAAAGGCAACACTCGCGCCGCGTTTGACAGCTCGCCCCATTCGGCACTTCTGGAGAGCCTCGCCAAGGTGCTACGACCTGAGGCGCGCTACTACTTGCTCAGTGCGATGGCGAACCAATTACGCTATCCCAATAGCCATACCTACTTCTTCAGCTTTGCCATTCTTCGTCTCTTCGGCGTGGACAACTCCGAGCAGGATGGATCCGATATCCGTCAGCAGATAATCCGAGTCTTGTTGGAGCGGCTGATCGTCCATCGCCCCCACCCCTGGGGTTTGATCATCACCCTCCAGGAGTTGCTCCAGAACCGAAGCTACACTTTCTTCCACCTTCCTTTCATCCAGGCTGCGCCTGAGGTATGTTACTCTTCGGTTTGATTAGTGCCATGTGCGTAAAGCTAACGAACTATTGATTTACAGATTGGTCGTCTCTTCGATGCTCTTCTCCAACACATTCAGCAACAAAGCCCTAGGGCAATGCCTTAGGTATAAGATCGCTTCTCTCGCCATCTCTGATTGATATGAGGCATTTGATGATGCTTCGATGACCTGCATTCGGCGAAGATGTCGTTTTCTCTCACGGTATATTCAAAATGCCGCTTACGACATTAGAAATTCGGTACTCTACTGGGGTGTATGTTTTCTTAAGGATTTTGTTTTCTTTTCATTCTGAAACTTGTACTGCTTGTGTCCATTATCATTTTACGGTTGGGTTTCTGGGGGGTTTAACTATGCATTCTACGACATGTCAGCGCAGCATACAGTCACATGGAACCAGATGCTTTGCTTTTGTATTGGCTTGTTTTCATTCTGCTGGATGATTCTGTTAATTTTACACTGCAAATGCAGTGCTTGTAACGATATTTTTTAAAAAGGGATGGGTAATGGTCTACATCTACTTCATAGTAACAGCTCATGCTTCCACTAGGCCAACGCTGCCATGACTTGATATCGAACAACTCATTGAAACAAAAATATAGCATGTTCAGTTCTGATACATGTGAATGTAAAGGAAATAGACCAATAACCAATGGACTATAGCTTCCTTCGTAATAGCTGCACATTTGCTTCTAGTTTGGGCGCATAGAAAAGGCCTTTGATGTCCGTGGGGGGAAGCAAACCTCGGTGACGTCGACGCGAGCGTCGGAGCTCTCTAAAAACACAACTCTCATCACCCGATACCATTGCACCTCAAATCCACACCAAGCTTGGTCGCACCATGTCGGAGCTTGATTATGCGACAGATGAGGATGTGGAGGATGGCAATACCTTTTCCTTTTGGCCTCCGGTAAGCCATCGCTCCACATTTCGCTGATGCAACAGCTGACGGTTCGATGACCTCCAGGACGCGCTGGTAGCGCCCTTTCGTGCCCTTGTTTCGAAACAAGCACAGAAAGCTTATCTGGGAACTCTCTTATTCGCGATAACTGCTGTATGCATGTTCTTTGTTTCGTCGGTTGCATATGGGATATTTTACTATTGGTTCATCCCGCAAATTGGGCTTGCGCGACAGGTGCATCTACAGTTTGGGTAGGTCAACGACGGAGATTGCAATTGTCCCATGTAAAAGAAAAATATCGTTCGATCAATTTGACTGATTATTGAGATTCCGGTATCTAGTGATGACCAGCCCTGGGGTACCGCTTCCCTTGGGTCGGAGTTGGTCTCAGCGCAAGCATACGATGTCGCCGTGAAACTCGAAATGCCGCGGACACCCTCCAACCTCGCTGCCGGAAACTTTATGCTAGATCTATCTCTCTTTTCTCGCCCTTCGACGTCCGCCACCACTGGCCAGAACACGTCCTCGAATCGGATTGTGCACTCGCGACGCCCGGCTATACTGACGTATACGTCGCCTATGGTGGATACCGCCAGCAAGATCTCTTTCATGCCACTGTATGTACTGGGGTGGCAGCGTGAAGCGGAAACTCTGCGGGTGCCGATGCTTGAGAAGATTGAGTTCTCGCGCGGCTGGCGCAACCTTCCGGCGAGTTTACGCCTTGAGGTCCATAGTAAGGAGCCGATGCAGGTTTACTCGGCTCTGGTCGAATTTCATGCTAGGTTTACGGGGCTAAGGTACGTCAAAGCTGCCGGCAAGGATTCTGAGCGTCTTTTGTACTAACAAAGCAATAGATGGGTCATGTACAACTGGAGGATCTTATCGTTCTTGGTCTTCAGTTTTGGTTTCTGGAGCGTCTCCATGGTCTCTTCAAGCATTGCATGGCTTGTCCTGGCTTCGTTGTGGAGCACGAAGCCAAGGAATCAGACAAATCTCAAGCAAGAGGCTCGCGGGGAGACCCCAATAAAAGAGGAATATGATGACGAGGCGGCGGATATTTCTGCTCTTGACTCGCCTTCTGACTCACACTCTCCGAAGCACCAGCCGACGAGTAGGATTAAAAAGGAAGAAGACTTTGAAGAGGAGACGAAGCCCTCTTATACCAGCGACACAGACGAAGGAAGCCATGGTCCTGGTGGTAGAAGAGACTTTTGGCCTTCTGAGAGTGGCGCAGGGACTGGCATAGAGAGCGCAGAGGCGAGGGGTATGCAGCGGCGCCGTAGCCGTTTATTTAGGGAAGGCCACTCATAGAATGGACGTTCGATCTACGCTTGGGTTCTAGAGAACTCCATGACTTCAAATCTTTGATACCCAAGTAGTTGCGAGCGATGTATATAGATCTCCGGGTGGTGCGGATCCTGAATGTGAAGTCGAACCATTCCCTTACTATACTTTGCCCTATTATGGGGACGGTGTAGTAAGTCAGTAATAGCCATGAAGTTCTTTGGTCTTCAAGCATTTCCATAGTATACGATCCCATTGATGCAGAGGAAGCCATAGTCATTATCACAGGCCTCGGATGCCAATCCGCCTGGGCTGCCCGAAAATGCGGAGTAGAAAGGGGCCCACTTTCGATAAAGAAAATGCCCCTCCATGAGCAATCCAGCTCCTCCACCAAACACTCTCCTCCTCCAGCCGTTTATCAAAATGCACATTTTGGTAAGTTGGACTCTTGCGGTTTCTTCAACGTGGAGGAGCCCAGCTCATAGCATGCTCCTCAACCTAGGTGGTCAACGATGACGGTCCTCCGTCAAACAAATCTTCGCCTTATGTCCATTCCCTCGTCCACACTCTTCAGTCCGCCGGCCATGTTGTATCAGTGGTTCTGCCTCATCAACAGCGTTCATGGATTGGCAAAGCACACTTGATCGGTGCATCTGTAAGACCGACCTACTTCCGGCCCGGCACGCTACATGAAGACAATGGCACCATTCATGACTTCCCCCGCACCGACGACGAGGAGGACGGAGACGAGTGGCTTCTCATCGACTCGACGCCGGCAAGCTGTGTCCAGATCGGTCTTTTCCACTACTTCCAAGAACGCGGTCCCGTCGACGTGGTCGTGTCGGGTCCCAACTACGGCCGCAATACGACTGCCTTATTCGCTTTGTCGAGCGGGACAATCGGAGGAGCTTTGGAGGCTGCACACTGTGGGAAACGCGCCATTGCCCTATCCTATGCCTTTAGCTCGCGCAATCATGACCCTGTTGTGATCGCCGAAGCATCGCAGCACTCGGTGAAGCTGATTGAATATCTCTGCGAGAACTGGGCGGAGGGAGTGGATCTGTATAACATCAATGTGCCTCTGGAGCCGGGGATGAGCAAGTGCAAGGTACTGTACACCAGTATGCTTGACAATAGGTGGACTGGCAGCTGCTTCCAGGCTGTCGATGCGGCGCTCCCGGATGAGACACCCCAGGTGCAGGAGCAGAGGCTGCGGGACCAGGGTGAACGACTAGGGGAGAAGCCCACTGCCGCTCCAGGGACAGGGCCACGCAGAAGGATTCGATTCCAGCATAAGCACTTCCAGTGGAATCCTGATTTCACAGATGTGTGGAAGAGCGTGGAAGCGAGTGGACCGGGCAACGATGGTCGCGCTGTGCGCGAGGGAATGACCAGGTGTGTCCTCTCGATCCTGTCTCATATTTTATCCTGTATTGGCTCGTAGCTGACTCTTTGGGTTCAGTGTTACCCCTCTCAAGGCCACCTTCATGCGTACACCAGGCATCCAAGGCGAAATTAAACTGTGAGTGAATCCTATTGACCAGCGGATCTGCGTCTAAATAGATCCAGCTAGATCATGAGCGTGTCGCGTTGTTCGATATACGACCTTGATCATGACCTTCGTGTCTTTTGGCTCCCCTCTAGCGTTCTCCCTGTTTGCTTCAATTTATGGTCCAAGGTCGTATTCTAGAAGACATGCATTCTAATCAGCCTAGACTCTGTAGCTCTGATAATGATGAACCTGCATTCTATTCCATCGTGGATAGCGACGACCCTTACGTGCAGAGCCTGATGGAACAAGCCTTACAGCGTCGCCTTCGCAAAGGACAGTATCAAATCATATCGAGGCTGTCCGATCTTCCTTCCCTCTCCGCCCCTCTCTTTCAATATCGCGAGTACGAGCGGCTGGACTTTGAGCATGCGATGATGAACTCGTCTACCTCCTTGGTCAACGCTTATATCATCCGGAAGGCGCTGATTCGCAAGCACTACCTCTCCAACACAGTGGCCACCTGGGTCACCAAACACCCCGACAGCGTCCTACGGAACCATTTCAAATTCGCGTACGACTTCGAGCTAGACTACGCCGAGTTCCTCGACGAAGCCCTGCTCGAGGCATACGAGCTCCGCGAGAGCCTGGACAGGAACGAAGGCAAACCGGATTCAGAGAAGGAATGGTGGATTCTGAAAGCAGGAATGAGTGACCGCGGACAAGGCATCCGTCTGTTCAACAGCGAGGATCAACTACGCGAGATATTTGAAGAATGGGAGGAGGACGACTCGGATGATGAAAGCGAACCCGAGAACCCAGATCCCGAGGACCGGGATGGAGACGGGGACGGACAAGGCGTCGTTACCTCCCAGCTACGCCACTTCATCGCCCAACCCTACATCGACCCTCCCCTCCTTCTACCTTCCTCGTCGAACCGCAAGTTCCACATCCGCACTTACGTGCTTGCTGTCGGCTCATTGAAAGTCTACGTCTACAAGGAGATGCTGGCTCTCTTCGCTGCGAAACCATACTGTCCTCCATGGGAGGACGAAGACGAGGTCATCGATCTAGCCAGACACCTCACAAACACCTGTTTCCAAGAGGGCGGCAGCACCAACGAAGGAAGCGTCCGACGGTTCTGGGACCTGGATCACCATGTACCCGGGTTGAGCCACGACTGGAAAGAGAAGATATTCGACCAGATCTGCGCCGTCACCGGAGAGGTCTTCGAGGCGGCCGCACGAGGCATGATGGTTCATTTCCAGACCCTACCAAACGCCTTTGAGCTCTTCGGCGTCGATTTCCTCGTCGACAAGGATGGTGTGCCGTGGCTGCTGGAACTGAATGCTTATCCAGACTTTGGTCAGACTGGTGAAAAGCTGAAGGACCTCGTTGTTGGCCGTCTCTTTGAGGAGACAGTCGAGGTTGCCGTCAAACCTTTCTTCGGTATGGGTGATTCATCAGTAAAAGGAACAAGTGACTTGAGACTGGCTGCCGACCTCGAACTGGGCAGAAAAGCTTAAAAGCAGGGCAGGTACCCCGAAAGCATGGGGTCTCAGTACATACGAAGATCGTCTTCATCGAGGTCTGGTCATATCTCATCATAGATCCATCTGGACAGGATCACGGAGGTTTTTAGAAGGAACGAATTCTAAAGCGGCGTCCTTAATTAAAGTTATTTGTAGTCTATATATCTCGGTTAGAAGTTAGCCGTATCTTTTCTTGCTTCCGTCTTTGTAAAGTCTGTCGCTCTGTCCCCACTCGACCAGAAGCACATGGATCAGGTATTAATAGCATAGTCTTAGAAATTCAACCATAACGAGGCCCCTGGTGTCAGGTGTGATCGATATCAGTGGTCAAGCCGATGCCTGCAGGCTCACTTTTCGTTCCCTTTCTACGACTAATGGCCTCCTTCCTCGACCTTTTCCCTCTCTTCCGTGCTTTCTTCGGGTATGCGATAATGACCCTGTCGCTTGCTTGTTGTGATCCAGTCGTGGATTGACTACTACCACCCTCAGCTGCATGGTTCCGATGCTTCGTGGATGCGGCAGGCCGGGGACTCTCGTTCTCATCGGTAATGGGGAAGCTTGGAACAGCGCTCTTTGCCATCTGTGAGTTGACAGTCCGCGATAAGACTCCTTCTTCATCTAAGCCTTGATATTGTAATTCCTTCAGGCCCAACTCTTGCTGACGCTCGATCTGCTGGTCCCTGTTTCCGTCGAGCTGCTGCATGACGATGCGTTGCTGCGCAATAGGAATGAACTCGGGTGCGTCAGGCTTCCACTCACCCTTCCGGAATGGTTTCTTGCCGTGCAATCTGATATCCGAAGAATGATCGACGAACTGAATATGTTGCGCTTCACCTTGGTCCTCGTGCTGGGCTTTGGAATTGGTAAGCTTGTGACGCAGCTTGGCAATACGCAAAGCAGGTATTTCATCTCCAAGGCTTTGTTCATAATCATTCCCAACAATATCGTCCGTGCCTTCTGCTTGAACCTCCTCTTCAATACCTTGTAGAGCCGAATGTGGTTGCAATCGTCTGCTCGAAACTGCTCCCATTGGTGGTCTCCGTCTAGGCTGACGTGACTGAAGACTATTCTGTGAGTGATCGCTTTCTTGTGTAGTTGCACCGTAATTCATACTTTCGCCTTGTCTGTTATATATGGCGTCACAACACGCATCACCATCGGAGATCAGTGAAGCAGTTGCTTCTGGATCAGACTCGCAGTGGCAGGGTACCGTCCAAGATCCAACGACGACGCAGACAAGCAGCACAAGGCTGACAAAACGAGTCGCACGAATGGATATAAGAAAGGCGGCCATTATTTTCCCTACGTGCGTGGGATAAACAGACGATGTAAGCAGAGACAGCTCCGGGACCAAATATAGAAGAGAACAACCTCCGAGGGAGATACGTAGGACTCCTCTTGGCTTCAAATAAACCAGCAGTAAGATATACCAAAAGATCACTGAGCCTAACAGATATACCTAGGATAAGAAATCCGCGTTAGTCCGGTAGGGTATCTCTAGGGATGCATTCAAAAAGGTCCTTACAGTGCCTTCGACCCAGGTTATTACGGTTCGCAGGAAAGGTACGACGGACACACAAAATAATTCCCAGGCCTGGCGGGTCAGCGTTCCACAATGAAAACTTGATGAGCTCTAACTGAACTGAGGGGCTGCCTTACATAGGTCAAGATGATCACTCCCATGAGGAATTCCGTGAATACATAGAGAAGCCTACACCTTGTGTCGTTCAGATAGTCTCTAGGGCGCGAGGCGAGAATCTCAGTCTTCGCAGAGAGGATGTAGAACATGCCCGCAGCCAACGGCAGAGAGCAAAGGATCGCCGCAACTGCCTGAGGGCTGAGGTTTCCTAGGCGATAAATCGAGGAGGCCATACTGAAGGGCTGGGCGAGCAGGCGGAGAGGTTAAATATGACAAACGTAGGACAGCGGTGGTATTTCAGCAAACCCTGACCTGCAAAAGCGAATGAGAGCTGATATAGGTTGGTGAGGACGATGGTGAGGATGATGAAGGACACGCAAAGTAGCTCTGTCAGAGACGCCTTCCTTTTTAGGATGACGAGTGACGCTTCCCTAGAGAGGAAAGGGCTATGGGTCAAAGGATTCCTCACGATCAAGAGTAAGGCATCGATGGAACATTTCTATGAGCATCCAGATGACGAGGGACTGAAGAAGTGGCATGGTCATTACAGCAACATCTATCGAGGATCATCGCCGTTTAGCTTGTGGTCGGTCAAATGTAGGCTAATCAGCAGCTATATCTTCTCCAAGAAAACAGTCTCGTACATGAGTCCACGACTGATGAGTTGGAAAGCGGGGAACATGGCACGCTCGACGCTTAAGATGAAGTAACATGACAGGACTTCATATGAGGAACATGCTCCAATAAGCTCAACAATCATGAAACATTCCTAGTAAAAGCTCAGCCAAACCGTTGTTTAGCCAATGTTTTGAGCCATCCAATGGTCTCCTCTTCCTTTTTCCGATATTGTTGAAGTCGCTCTTCGCGCTCCGCTGCTCGAGCTCGCAGTATCTCTTCCCTTCTGATTTCACGCTCGTTCTTCTTTCGTTGCTCTCTAGCCTGTGCCTTTTTTATGGCATCTAGCTCGTTCTCGCCGGAGCCCATAAGTTCGTCATCTGGTGCTGCCTCTATGGGTGAGGCACCTCGCCGTGATTCAGCGAATGCACGGTTCGCTGCGGCCGCCTCTCGACGCTTCTCCATGCGTCTTTCATGCGTTCCAGGCTCGGCGCGCGGTGCAATCTCGTCCTCTATTTGCCGCATCTCAGACTTGTGGGAACGTGTCTCTGCACGATGCTGTTTTCTTGCGTCCTGGCGTGCCGCGATGGCATCCTCTACGGCAGACTCTGCCAGACACACAGTGTTAGCCTCATGAATAATGGTAGCTGGATGTACGCACCTTTCCGTAACTCCAAGTCCTGTATTGTCGGGATTGCTGGTCCAGCGAACGGGCCACCTCGACCACTGGCTGTCACCTCATGACGAGGAAGTATGGGACCGTACTCTTCCTCGTCCTCGGAATCGAATTCCCGTCCGTTCTGCCGGGGTGCCGTCTCTGACGCTGCGCCGGTGTCGGCATCTTTCCCTCGGCCAACTTGTTCGTAATCTGGTGAATCACGATGTCGCCCAGGGCCGGATACGGGGGGTTGTTCTGGTGCATTACGGCGAGCTTTCTCGAGTGTGCTAGGGTCATACCACCCTTCGGCAAGCTCTCCACGGTTCCTATAATGTCAAATCACTAATTCTATTTTCCTGCTACCAAGATATAGTCCATCGCGTGCTGACCCACGCAAGCGAACCATTCCACTTGCGGAACATTGCAGAAAATCTGTAGTCGCTCGAGGTAACTGGGTCCTTACCATTTTCGAATAAAGCTCTTCCATCTACCCTTGACCTCATCTTCGCTCAAATCTTCCATTATCAGTCCCTTCTGAATATCGAGGTACATGGCGAACATGGGTGCGTAATGGGTCAGATCCCTTTTCGAAAGCTCTCGCGCCTGGAAAGGAAGCACCACAGGTACTGAAGAGGCTGATTGCGAATGCCGATCGCGATCATGACTGTAGTCTCGGTGACCGTGATGATTATGACGGTGCCGATGGTGATGATGTCTTTTATGTCTGTCACTTCGGTCTGGGGAGCGCGAGCGCGAGCGGGAACCGTGATCTTGATGGGATCTGCCCCTATGGCGATGATCGCGAGTAGACATTGTGTGGATTTTCTGAGGTGGTGATCGTATCCGTTTTCACGGTTGTCAAGGAAAGCGACATCCAATCTATATGAAATTCGGGCGACAATCGGAAGAGGAGCGGCCAGAAGCTGCGGATCACATGCCAAGCTTTTCCGGGGCAAAGGGACATGTGATTTCATGAGTATGAGGTCAGAGCTATAAACATCGTCAATACTTCTTATCTACTCATTTTCCTTTAGCAGTGTTCTATATCCATTCAGCGCTAAAGGTCGTTTCTTGGAATTTTTCGAAATACAAGCAAGAAGACATGCAAATATTTTGTTACCCTTCGTTTCCATTGGGAATAAGCACATGGTACTACCTAAGAATCCAGTACTCTTATTGTAAATACATTCAAGAAATAGAGGACAGTGGCTCTTATTACCATATACAAGGATAAACGAAAGAGTATTCAGATTTGTCAGCCCATGCACAATCTCGGCATAAAATCAATTAACTGGTTGGAGCGCTCTGTTGCTCCGTATTGTCAGAAGAGTTGTCTCCGGCAGGTGTCGTCGATGATTGAGTGGTGGTCTTCGACCGGTTGGCAGCGGCCATCTGCCAGGCAGGAATGGAGGCGCCTCGGCCAAATTGCGCAAGAGGGCTACTAGCCGCGGCGCCGGTGGTTGTGCCGGCGCCTGGCTGTGCTGGGGAGGGCTGCGATTCTTGTGTAGTAGGAGTTGCGGTAACGCCGTTAGCTGTAGCAGGTGTGGTAGCCGGCGATGCCTCCTCCGCGGGCCGAGCGACGCTGGGCAGAGTTGATGCGCTGATAGTTCTTCCGGCAACAGGGGCACTGGATGCGCCGCTGCCACTGAGTCTGTTACCAAGCAAAGTCTTCAAGCTCTTCAATTCAGTGCCAAGCTCCTTCAACCTGGTCTCGTTTCCTTCCCGAGCGCCCTCAAGAGCCTTGGGAATGGCGTCCTTCAATGATTTAACTTCATCGCTGATGCGGCGGGTTTCGTCATCCCGTCGGCGAGAAGCGGTCTTCAGATCGGCCACCAGCGTTTCAACTTCCCGAAGCGCCGTGTCCAGTCGCTCTGTGCGCGCTTCTTCAGCTGACTTCAGTGCCGCGGTATCTGTGGAAAGTTGCTCAATTAGAGCAAAAGCGCGAGAAAACTGCTCATCAATATGCTCTTTGTCTTGTTCCAGTTGGGGTGGCGTAGGAGGGGCGATTAATGGCGCAATGTACCGCTTGAGAACCATTTGTTACTACCATCGCAAAAGAAGAAGAGTCGAGCGAACTGCGGCATCGAAGTACTAACCTTTGTGACGGTGTATAACCCATATCCCACACCTCCGACTACTGTAGCCATGATGAACCAATCCCGCCAGTCCCTCTTCGGAGGTCTACCAATTCACAAATTAGATTTCAAGTTCTATATCCGAAGACCATGGGCTGATGGTAATGCACTTACTCTGGAGGGGCCTGCCATTGGCCATAAGGAGGGTAGCCATACCCTGGTGGTGGAGGGGGAGGACGGTAGACAGCGTTTTGAGTAGTAGGTTGATAGCCTTGCGTTGAGGCGACAGCAGAAGCAGCAGCGGACGGATCTTCACCGGCGCGGGATAAAGCGAGATCGATTTCTTCCTGCGTAAGGTTTTTCGATTGAAGGAATGCGACTCTCTTCTCAATGGGCGATGAAGCCACAGAAGGATCCTGTAGAACTGTTTAGGTGTTAGGTTTCGCGTCCAGATTCAAATTGGGTTGGCTTCGAGGTAGAGCCACACGCACAGGAAACCTATTCAAAAACATCGGTCAGCTCCGACTCCGATAGCAGCATCATATACTCGAGCAGGGTACATACAGCAGAGGAGACAAGCTCCTCGCGAGGAGCCATGATGATATTGTAACACCGGCTTCAGTCAAGATAGCCGTGTTCAAATTATCTAAAGGATAGAGAGGCCGGAAGAGAAGTCGGTTGAAGAATTGGAGAAGAGAGGACGGATGTGGGAATTGATCACGGCGACAGATGCTCATCGGCACACGGACGAGGCCTCCACTATTCAGCTGGACCTCGGAACTTGCGCTGCTTACGGTAATCACGGCCAATGATACAACCACCGGCGGAGGTTCCCCAGATCTCGTGATTGTCGCTGCAGGAAGAACTGTTGTTCCAAATCGGCTCACCGCCTGCGGTATTGAGCGACGTAAGTGGCATGTGCTTGTTTACATCTTTCGGTCGGCTGTTTTGTGCTTCGTGGGCAACGGTACAAACTCCCATCCTTATCGTTTTATGTGAGGGGAAGTCGACTGTGTCATATTTCGCTGCGTCCACAACTTATTTTTCTTGGCTTTTTCGTATCTTTGGACCTTCCGCAATTTGGGGACATTTCTCATCCGAACGTTCGCTTTAATCACGAGTTATTGCCGCAGTCGCGGCTTCCTTTTATCATGTCGCAGGATACGGGATTGTTCAGTATCAGGCGCCCTCGAGAAGTATGCGCAGCCATACCTGTTCCGCGATGTCCTTGATACATCGTACGATTCAATGCGCTGTGACTGACTGCGACTAACATTTTTCTTGATACAGACCTTGGGGAGCGTTCAAAATTATTCGGCCCTGCCGCAACCCTCATCGGCCCTAAAGCGCACCAGCTCCATTGGGTATCAGAATCCTCCCTTTACCTCACAACACACGCGCTCGATGTCACTACTGAACTCAGCAAGTCGCCCTCAACAACCGAATTTCCAGCGCTCTTCATCCGGCGGGGCGTTTGGTGCCGATGCTGGACTTTCGTCGGTCAGGCGATCCGTATCCAGCAACATCTTTCACGGTGCCAGTGTTGGTCGCCCAAGCTATGCGCCGGGCTCACTATCCGCCAGCTCTGCATCGCAGAGTCTACAAAGGAGAAGCAGCGTCTTTTCGCGACCGTCCATGGGAGGGCCAATGGGACATCAATCCTTTTTCACGCAAGTGCCCAATGCCGCCGGTGTTCCTCGGGACCCACGACCCCTCAGGGATAGATCATTCCAGGCTAGGATTGGACAGGAGCTCCTCGAATACCTGACGCACAATAACTTTGAGCTAGAGATGAAACATTCGCTGGGTCAGAACACTCTACGATCGCCGACCCAGAAAGACTTCAACTACATCTTTCAGTTTTTGTATCATCGAATCGACCCAGGGTATCGGTTTCAGAAGAGCATGGATGCAGAAGTTCCGCCAATTCTGAAGCAACTGCGCTATCCGTTCGAGAAAGGTATCACCAAATCACAAATTGCTGCAGTAGGAGGCCAGAATTGGCCTACTTTCCTGGGTATGCTGCATTGGTTGATGCAATTAGCGCAGATGATGGATCGGTTCGTGCTTGGGGAGTACGATGAAGCCTGTGCGGAGATGGGTGTCGACGTGTCCGGGGACCGCATCATCTTCCGTTTTTTGACTGGAGCGTACCACGACTGGCTGCAGGGTGGTGAAGATGAGGATGATGAGACCGCTGAGAAACGGCTTGTGCCCCATATCGAATCAATGGCTCAGGAGTTTGAGAGGGGGAACGAGAAGTACGTTCAGGAAATGCAAGTTTTGGAAGCAGAGAACCGGGCACTACGCGATCAGATCGAAGAGTTAGAGAAGAACGCCCCCGACATGGCCAAGTTGGATAAGCATTTCAGAATTTTGGAGGACGATAAGCGGAAGTTTGAGGACTACAACCAAAATGTTCAGGGCAAGATCGAGAAGTACGAAAATCGCATCAAGTTTTTGGAGGAGGAAATCCAGAAAGTTGAGGCGGAACTTCAGGCAGCTGAAGAGGAGCGATCCAGCCTCCAGTCCAGCGTTGATCAACAAGGGATTACTATTCAGGATATCGATCGCATGAATACTGAGCGGGATCGACTGCAGAAAAGTCTCGAAGATACCACAGCCCGGTTGGAAGAGACGCATGCAAGGGTCATGGAAAAGGAAGCCGAGGCTAGTAGGAAACTTGAGGATCTGGAGGAAATCGTTAAAGTCTACAACACGCTCGGCTATCAGACAAGTCTGATTCCTTCCACTGCCGTCAATGCCAAGGGTCAGGATTACGAACTCAGTCTGAACATCAGTGATAATAGCTTCTCCGCGTCCCAGATTGGCGGTCTGCCGAACAGGATTTCTTCTGAAGCAGACCGGCTGCTAGCTGAGCCTTTTACAGGCTATCACCCGGCACATCTACTCAACTTAGATCTTCGTGGTATGGTGCGCAGTAGCTTGCAGGCTCTTCGGAAGGAGATAAATGAGCGCCGGAAACGCGCGATTGATGATGACTTGGAGCGTCGCAATTTGCTAGACAACATCAAGGAAGCGATGGATGAGAAGCGGAGCGAGGTTGAAGCTCTGGAGCATAAGCGGCGGGCTGCGGAGGAGGAGTTTGAGCGATTGAAGGAGATCACTACCACTCAGAAACTTGCGTCAGACGCCCAGATTGAGAAGATGGAAAAGGAATTGGCCAAGATGCGAGCAACTTTGAGCGAAAGTGTGCAGTTGATGGAACAGCGGGAAATGAACACCAACATCGAGTACGAACAGCTCACACTTCGGGCTAATGCGTTACGAGAGGAACTTCATACCAATGTGGAAAGCATGTTGAACGACGTGATTCGATTCAAGGTGCACATTCAGAAGGGTCTAGAAGACTATGAAAGCTTCGTCGTCGATGAGGTGGAGCAGGAGCTTGGAGGTGACTTGCCTGCCACAGAGGATGTCACTGGTCAGATTTGAGAAAATCCGAATCGCGAAGACCGCTGACGATCTGCTATGGTCATGATTGACGATTGTTCATGCAGAAATCTATCCTATGTCTTGTTTTGTTGGGCAGCGCCATTACTTCTTTTTTCGGCTCACTTGAATGCGAGGATGATCGTCGCGGAAAGTATTCTCAGGGTCATCCAATTTCCGCTTATGGCGTTGTTGGACAGGTCTGGGTTCTTGGGGGGTTGACATGTTCTTATATCTGAATTGTCCGGATGCTCTTGATATTGACGATTGATACCTCTTTCTACCTAAATTGTTGAGATTTTCGCTCTGTTGTCGTATCCCTAGGCGAAGATGTATATATACATTCCGTATGCGCTCTCTCAAGTTCTTTCTTCCTGATCAGTTTGTGACTCCTGTGTGTGCCTAGACAATGAACATACTCAGGCCGATCATCAAGGGCTCCTTTGCCACAGCGTGAGGAGCCCTTCGCTTCGAGGGCTGTTTGCGATTGCCACCAGGTTTCGACTACTAGTAAGCTTGGGTTGATCATCATCGGTAGCAAACCTGCGGCCGCATGGTCAATACCACGTCCATGGACTTGAGGTCTCTCACTTCTGCTTAATGTCCTGTTAATACTTGTTCCTTGTTGATTCGCTTGTCTCCAGCAATGATTGACAGGAAGGGGACGCGCAAGCTTACGAGATTGAGTCGTATTCCTCTCACACAGCAAGACCATAAAAATCGGCTCATTCGACAAGCTGGCCAGCCATTGCCAGGCAGGATATGACCGCGTTGGGGATCTCTTTGCCCAGTCTCGTATAGATTACACAGCAAGCAACCAACATTCTACTCATGGGGCCAGGTAGGGCTTGCAGCTGGCTGGGTATTCGTCAACCCAACAGCAGCGAGTCATTTGCCCGCTTCTCATTGAGTGCGGTGATGTTCCTCGTATAACATCTGCCTTGAGAGTGATCGGCATGTCTCATTGAAGCGTTGGGGGCCGATGGCTATGCTCATCCGAAGTGTTGCGTACAGCTGTTGTGTTAGTCCTTGCCATTTGGGATGAATGGACCAATTGGCATCCTATTTAGACATAACACTACATTCAGGATCGGCTCGTATCTTTGCTAACTCGGGTCGATCCCGCGAGTTTCTAAATAAACCTGCGGCAAGGCTGTTGGACCTGCCTTTGACCTACTCGGACCCCAGCGATTAGAGATAATGCTATCAACATTTCAGGTAACAGAAAGGCGATGAACGTCATGGTGTCAATTGCTAAATGAGGACATGAAGAAGCGGAGGCAGTTCTAACGTATATATACCACAGGAGACCCAACAGAGTTCGATGTGAAAGGTCCAAGCAGTCCCTGCTATGCACAGGAGGATCGCGCCCAAATCATCCTATCTGTCAATATACATTGAGCAAGAGGTCTAGCTTGTGCTACTGAGTCACCATGAAAGCTTCCACAATCGTTCTCAGCGCCGTCATGGCTCTCTGTGTCAACCCAGCTCTAGCTCGTGTGCCTGGAAGGCCTTCTACTTCCGTTTCTCCCTCCCATAAGGTAAGTCAAAATGTGGACAATCCTTCAGCCTGACCTCCAACTGACAGACCGGCCATTCAGCCTTCTGGGACACCGTCTTCATGTTCTTGCATCCCATCAGGCACACCATCGGTGACTCCGTCCACGACTCCATGCCCGTCGAGAGTCCCCAAGCCCACAGGAGCTTTTCCTTGGCGCTCCTCCACGTTCAGCCATCATCCGAGCGCGAGCTGCACACCGAGTGGAAGGCCTCCGCATGGAAGACCTCACGGTGATAGTCATGGGTGGGACCACGATCACCGAGAGCCGCCTGCGGAGGAATTCGGAGACTTCCGACCTAGGATGTTTAAGCGCATGTAAAGTTATAGAGAAGAAGCACAGTTGAAGGATTTGTGCCGCTTGAAGTCATTTGTTTGTTATACAAGACTGTTAGTTCTATTGTCGGTCCGGGGGTTGGATCGTTCACTCGTTATCATATCCGCAGCTATCAGGCGTTGACGTATATGAGATATGATACTATGGCTATCATAAGGCATCGGAATGAAAGGGGTGGTTTCTATTTCTCTGATACAAAAGTAGATTCGGATTGAACATAGTCGGATGCTTCACAGACAGCTTTATCTGATAGTACCAACATCTGAGCCGTGATTGGCTGATGATTGATGACTAACGCTACAGGCGATACTTTTTCGTTGCCGACAAGCAAATCCCTCTGAAGATTACAAAAAATCTACAGCTCCCACATTCTCAGGTGACCGACAGGACTTTTAACGGCGTTGTTGGAAATGTGGTATTGGTTAAGTGATTAGATATGCGCTGCAGACGTCTCTCGGACGGTCATATCGAGTTTTGCATTTCCCTCCCGCAGGCTTCGTCCGCAACGTCCTCCGCCGTGTCATGAAAAAGTGCCTGGGTCCAGCTCGTCTGCCGTGTCTGGGCCGCAGGTTCTCCTCGTTCCATTGCCCGTCAGCTTTGTACGGTTGCTCATTCAGCTCTACGCTTCGACCGAATCTCCCGAGCTGCGGAATCTCCACAGGAAGGCGACAATGGAGTCGCCCGTTCTCCGCGAGGTCTGCGGCTGTGGTCGACCGCCAGCTGCTGCGAGACTATGCGCAATTTGAGAAGAAAAGATGCCCAGTGTCGGGGCCGAAATTGAGACGGGAGGACCCCGATTCTTGGATTCCTCTATTAGAACGTTACCTGCCGCCATCCCTGCGAAAAGTACCCGAGGAAGCCGCCGAGACGGATGCCGAGTTCGACGCCGCAACGACCATGGGCCGGGAGACTCTCGCGCAGGCTATCGAGCTAGCCAAATTGCTCTTCTACGCTCGGACTGAGGGCAACATCGATCTACTGGCGTACTTGGGTTTTCGGTTGAACAATTGGCCTGCGGTGAATGTTCTTCTGACTCGGCTACTGGACGCTGCGGATACACTTGACAAGTATTCGATACCCCGCAGACCTCTATCGAGCCATGACTGGGGCTCTGGCGCAGGTGTCTCGCTTGATGAGCTTACCAGTCAACATGCCGAAGGGGCCTCCAAGCTCGTTCACCTCACAAAGTCGCCAGCTGCGTCAGAACTGAACAGCTTCGACTCGTGGACGGAGCGCCCATTTGCAGATGAACACGCTAAGCGCTTCATGGCAGAGGTCTGGCAAAGCTTGGGATCGATTGTGCTCGATGCCGCCGATGCGTCCCCGAACGAGTCTAAGCTGGCAATGTCCTACGTCTTCCGTATCCTTGCTCGTCTACACCATTCTGGCGCAGTGTCTGACCGGGTGTACAAATACGATCCTCCGAGTGTCCATCGGGTAAACTTTCGGCCGCCGGGAATGCACCTTTTGTCAACCCACATCATGAGCGTGTTGACCGATGCGGCTTGGTTGGCACATGAAGCAGAAGTCGCAGCAAAGGCTGCTGCTGCGGGCAAGAAGTCACCATACCTCCCTTTCAATTTGGGTATACGGGAACTTGGACATGAGATTTGGTTGGAGCTAATTCTTTGGTCTTGTGTGGAACATGGGTATATTCAAGAAGGAGTGTGGCTTATAGAACGAATGAGGTCAAAGACTGATTCTCGAGCTTGGGGCTTTGAGAGCTGGAAGCCTATCATCGAGTCTTCCAGGTCGGTTTGGAAGACCAACGTGGATGCAGAAGTGTCTTGGCGTCGTCCCGAAGACAATGACCCTCAGTGGTCGTCACGGAGACGCACCGGTCTTGCCCCCTTCAACGGGCTAGGAGAGCGAACGATCAGCGCCGAAGTCGCCGCAGCGCTGTTAGATAGCCTGCCCAATCTCGTCTATCTGGGTCTCGGCTGGCGCGGTTTATCGCCAAGTGCGCTTCTCCGTCATGTATCCAGCCTCCAGCCCGCCATTGCCTCCTCCACGGCTGAGGCGAAGTTGCTACCGACTGTAAAAGCAACCAACTGGTTCGTCATTCGTGCCATTGAGTCTGGAGGTTTCAATGCCGAGAATGACCCTCGAGCTTTCGAGGCACTGCTCAAGGTTACTCCACATGTAATTCCACCGTGGAGTAACAATACCTCTCCTATGGAAGAAGACGTGGAATCATTGACATTGGGGCAGCTGTATGACGACACGTCTGCATTTGCTGGCCTTATGGAGTACAACATAAGGTTCTTTGCCTCGTGGCGTTTGTGTACAGATGCATTAGACGCCTTCTCCTGGCTTCAGGAAGTGGTGGACGCCAGCAAGTTGCAGCGCATCCGCGAGTTCTCCGAGCGAGTAGGCCAATCGGATACGGTTAGTCTACCTTCATTTGACCTTGACAGCCTAGAATCCTTCAAACCGTTTGAATCGTCGATGCCGCAGATGTCGATCGTTACAGTAGCTGAATTGCTGGACTTGGTCACGACATCGCGGGCGTTTGCATTCGGGGACTGGTTGTTCTTTTCGAACGACATTGACGGCCCTCCCATTCCTCCAAGTGCTTACGGGAACCAAGCCCTCGCGCCGTCGATCATCCGATTCGCAACAGCCACTAAGAACGAAGCACTGTGTAAGTCAGTCGTGCGTGCGCTCTCTCAGCCCCTCTCCTTGAACACCATGCGGGCGCTGTTGAACTTCCGGATCGCCATGGGGCAATGGGATTCCGCGACTATGATGCTGGAGTACGTCCGCGACTATCGATTGAAGTCATGGGGATACAGCAACGTCACGGCGCTGGCCGCAGCAATCGTGCGGATGGACCACGCTGTCAAGCAGCAACCCTCCACAATGCAGCAGAGCGACCTAGACCGCGCAAAGGACCTTCTCCTCCGCCTCCTCAACGGCGAATTCAACGAATCCCACCACTCAAAAACCAGCTTTCAAGACAGACTCATCCACAGCATTCGCCGCGTCTTCCTGGCCATGCCAGGCTCCCTCCGCGAGGTCGCCCAAAAAACTCACCTCAAGTACAAAGCCAGCCCGCGCAGCAACCACCCCTACATCCCCGCCACAGCCTTCCACGCGCTCCTCTCCGCCGTCGTAGACACACAGGGCAGCGCCGCCGGCAAACGCCTCTGGGAACAGTGGTGCCTCGACGTCCGCTCCCCGACCTTCTCCCGCCTCCAGGAAGGCGGCATCACCCGCCTGTACCTGCACCGCGAGCGCGACCCGCGCAAGGGCGACCCGCACTTCGACCCGAGGTACTTCGCGCAGACGCAGAAGAAGGCCGTCCTGCCGAACCCCAATACCGTCCGCATCATCGCGCAGCAGGCGGTGAAGGAGTACACCGAGTTCGACGAGGCTCGCCGACGTCAACAACCTGTACAGCTTGAAGAGCAAGACTCGAACCCCGCCCTTGAAGTCGTGGAATTCTGTATCCGGCAGTTCCAGGCTTTCCGGGTGCCGTGGAAGGAGATCAATAGGGAACTCGGCGGGCTCGTGTACCGCCTACACAGGGAGAAGAAGAAGGAGCGAAAGAAGATTGGAAAAGACGGCGCCTACACTTCCAACAACTAATACCCATTGTACATATCATTTCCTTTCACATCTGCCATTTAATTACAGCGTCTACATATTCCATTTCTCTCATGTACATATCTATCTGCCTATACAATGACAAATACTCGTTTACTGTCATTTTTGCTAGTTCGAATTGGCTACATTCCCAGAAATGTATCCGATATTATTCCGTTGCACGCTGTACGCCATACACGTGATCATGTCCCTCATGGTATCAGTCTGTTCATACTACCCACGGCTCATGACGCATCCATCGTAAGACATCATAAAGACAAGCCTAGCTTAGGCTCCCAAGGTGAAATCACTGAAACTCCAGCCCAGCCCCCGTGCCAACCCATACTCGCCCAATCATGACTTCTATCCGCAAATTGGCTGCGTCCCTCTCAAAAGTCAACGCCGCAGCTGAACTCCAAAGCGAAGAAAATCGTGCGCAGAAACAGAAAGGAATTGCTTTGGCGTAAGAATAGGCAGTGTGAAGATATTCGTTAGGTCAGGTGGCCATTAACTTGGAATGGAACATGAAGACAAACTAGTGGCCTGTGATTGATGAAGAAAAGGAAAGAGTAGACGGCCAATACATTACAGGTGTCATTAATGCGTCCATGGTTCCTCGTCGGCGGCCGCCGGGAAGAACGATCGGATGAATTCCCCGCTGATCGGGTCATAAGGGAAAAAGGCATCGCCTCCGGGAGGATTGCTGCTGGCCGAGGACAGCAGATCAAGGCTGGGGATCATTTGAGAATGCGAAACCGTAGATGGATGCGGATTCTGGAAGTATTGGTAGGTTCCCTGGGACCCGCCGGCGGCAGTGGGATTTAGAAGACTGTCGTCCGTGGCATCATAGAACATGGGTGTGGATGTCAGATTGGCGTTTTGGTGATTGGAGCCCTGGGGTTGCATGCTCAGGGGCTGGGCTGGTCTCGTCTCATAGGCAGACTCGGGCATGTCGCTGACGTCGTAGTTCATGCCGCAAGCGATCCGCCGGAGATTGCCATCACACAGCTGCCATGCACGCCGTGATGCTGCGCTGCACTCGGACATCGCATAGAGCCAGCGAACGGCCTTTTTGGCGGCCGCCAAGAAATGCGGCTCCTCCTCAGGCATATGGATGTTGCCGAAGGATAACTCGAGTAGAAGAACAGTCGCGGCCTGCATCAAGTAGTGCAATATGCACCACCAGGGACAGATTTGATAAAGCTTAATGGCGTTGGGCTCGTCGGGTAGCAATTCGAGCATCCGAAGCGCGGACTCGAGCGATACCTCAGCCATGCTGTGACTAAAAGTCGGCTTTTTGCTCGGATCTCTCGGACGTGCGTCACGACGGCACAGACATGGTCGTCCAAGAGTGATCCGAGCACTGTGGAACTGAAACGCGAGGAAAAGTTTCAAACGAAGCAGTTCTTGATCCTCCTCGGCCATCTTGCGGGCAAAGTCAAACACCTCGGGAAGAGTGTGATACCAGCGGTCGATTCTCGCTCGAAGCTCCCCAATACGATTCTCAATATGGGCCCACGGTGTGTTGACGCAATCTGGCGAGTAGACCCTATTGACAATCTCCTGACTGATCACTGCCAGGTCGGTGTAGAACAGATAGCACAAGGCCCGGCTCGGAGGCTGACTCTTTAACCATCGGGCGTCCCGTGGCTTGTCCGTGACTTGAGCATCTCTGCCACCCGGTGGATTCAAGGGCGTTTGACGAACGTACGAACTTGCCATCGCTGATCCGATATACGCCTGCCGCATATCTTGATCCGCCAAAAGCTTGGCCGCAAAGGGCTCCCGTAGCTGCTCCTCATCGAAGGGCAGGGGCATAGGCGTCGTACAGACACCATCTAGGATACAGGTTGACCTGCCCGTCATGACCCCAAGCATATGCTCGAACGTATACAGACACCACCAGACCTTATAACGTGCCTCTTTGGATATATCGGGAGTCGTCTCGCTGGTGTTCTTCATATTGATCCCGAGAGCAATACCAGATCGAACAGCCAAAGACGCAATTCTCCACGCTCTGGAAGGGTCAGTCACAACAAGACAGCTGGAATTGGGTGCTATAGTACTCACCGGTTGATCTGATCCGATGCAAGAAGATAAAACGCAATAAGACCTTCAACCTGTACCTGCTGCAGGTCAGGATGATTGAAAAGCGTATCACCATTCATGCTGAGGATGCGAGCCCGTGTCAGATACACAAGATGATCACGTTCGTCTCCGCGCCAAGGTGCCTGTGTAAGATGCGCATGCTTGGATGCAATAGCGAAAATCATGTTCAAAATGGCCAACCATTTGTCACCAGGCCGCGCTGCGCTTTCGAAAAAAACCCTATACTGCGCGCTAAACAGCGTGCGACTGATGATCGGGAAGAATGGGTGAACTGTAGTCAAGTAGTCTTCGAAAAGTTGGTCCGCCACATGGCGTGGTGGCATCCAGTACACTTGTACGGGGCCCGGAACGGTGATATCCATGTCATCTAGGTGATAGTTCACGGCATGCACAGCAAAGTCACCCTCAGGCTTCGTATCCGATGCTCCTGACTGTTTCCGAACGCGTTGCTCAGCCTCCCGCCGTACCCTCTGCATCCAGGTGAGCTCCGAATTCTTGCCTATGTACCCTGTAGCCCTCGAGGTCTCACTCCGATTCAAATCTTCTTCCACCCTATCGATCGCGTCTAGCGAACCAATCGACGAAGGGGACGATGGCGGTTCATCCTGCTCCATTTCTTCCTCCTGGGGCGTCAACGAAGACTGCGGATCATTCGAGGAACTCTCCTGGCTATTGCTCTCTCCATTATACTAATTGACAGTCGGGTAATCAGCAGGGGCAATCGCGGTCAAGTGAAGACTCCTCAAGGAAAATCGCCGTAGGCTCTTACTTTGTCCAGCGTGCTCTTGATACGCTCCGAAGTTCGACTATCCGCCACGCTCCCAATCTCTCGCAAGAGATTTTCATAGTCTTGAGTCTTGACCGACAATATATCCAACTGCCTGCATCCGTGGCAAAAAAATACGAATCAGTTGTAAGCCCACACAACACGACAGACCCACGACGTACCCTTTTGTCTTCTCCCTCCATGACACCGGATATCGACACGTGACCCTCAGCTCTTTACACTGCCTGCATATAGGAGTATCACCGCTGCATTTCGTCTTTCGTGCTCGGCAGGTTTCACATGCTCGCGGCACACGGCGACTGTAGCGCGGGGCTACAGTCGAGCGCTGTCTGGGGATCGCGACTTTCGCATTTGCACTTTCATTCGCTCCGGATCGATTGGGACCTAGCGACGAGGGGTTTGCGATCTGCTGCATGTAGGAGGAGTCTTTTGGCGCGACAGCTGGCATTGAGTTGATCGCAGCGTTTTCTTTGCGATCGGGCTGTTGTGGTGGCGGATGTAAAGGCATCTGGCCCCGCATCGCGGCACTTCCCGACTCGGGGATACTGGAGGGAGCGTTCTCCATGCTGGTCTCCCCTCTCCGGAGGCGACGATTGAACTCGTGCACAGAAGTAGTATGATGTAGATCCGGAGAAGTTTGACCAGGTGAGTTGGTCGAGGAAAGTCTTGGCTACAGGTGTTTGCGTCTTGGTATCAAGACTCTGTTCCACAATAGTCTAGAGCGGTCAACGATAGAATGGGCATTTTGTAGCAATTCTAAGCCGACGACCCTGTTTCAGGACCAGTATGAAAACGAGGAGGTTAATAAACAGGCCAAATCACTGCCATTCGTGGAGTATGTTATAATGGCGAAAAGAGCTCGTAAAAACAGCCCGCGAAGAGCCAGCGAAAAGAGCCAGGGGAAACTGAGACAAGGGAAAAGAGATCCGAACGGCAGAAGAAAGGGAACACAGACGAAGGATCACTGCCTATTATTACTACTGACAAAAATGTGGAGTGGAAGCAGAAGAAACAAGGCGCCAATCAGATGGCGGACGATCGAAAAAGCAGTACTTAGTTATCTTCTGGACCGAGTTCACTCTTTCGGAGGACAAGAGGGAGATCCGAGAGGGGATGACAGCTAGGGTCTTACTCCTCCTCCCCGAGAGCAGGATTGAGATTAGAGAGGCAAAGAAGGAGGGAGCGCCTGGAAAGGGATCCCATAATCACGAATGATTCTGAACTCTGATTCCTTTTCCATGTTGATGCAGGATTAGATAAGCGCCCCCCTCGCAACAGAATATAGAGATAGAGATATAGTAATAGACTAGGGATGAGACATCATGAGATATAATACTGTTTCCCTTCAACGATAGCTTAGAGGAGAATAGAGATGATCATGTTTTGTGATGATGTTTCATTTAGATAACATACATAAGAGAGGCATCAAACCATCAAACGCATCTCGCTTCCTCCCATTTTCCTTTAACCGTTTCTTCTCTTTGAGAAATGCTTCTTTCCTCTTTGCTTTTTGCATGAAGCGCAAAATAACCTTTCTTCCACAAATTGGGATTGAAAAGAACATAGGAAAGACATAGATACATCAAGACCAGCTGGGGAATATTCGAACCGCCGTATAACGGAAACCCAAAAACACGATAGATATATGTACAGTGAAGCCGGCTCATTGGCCACCTAAGTGGGAAGGCGCAGAGACCCAGCAAACGAGGAAGGTAGGACGCCCATTAAACAGACAACGGGAGTATAACGTTATAACAAGGATATCCCTCGCAGCCACAGGGTGCGAGAACGTAGAGGGAGGATTCGTCTTTGCGGAGTGGAGAAATAAAAACAAATTCCGACGGACGCAGTAACATCGGTGGGATGCATGCAAAGAGCCATAGGCTCTGCAATGCATACGATGGATTGTGGACCGTCGCAGTCAGCCCGGCGAGAGGTTAATCTATCGCGACTGGCGATTGGACTGCTCACGAGATGTTCAGATCTCACCGAACATCTCGTCGAGCTCGTCGACTTCTACAGTCTCCGGATTCTGCAGCTCTCGCCACGAATCAAAGACCATGTCCATATCCATATCCTGGATTCTCCCAGGCAGCACCAATTTGTCTTCCTGCTCAGCTAGCTCCGACATCTTCATCTCAATATCTGGAAGCTCACTATTTAACATGTCAATAGATCGCTTCAGGGTCGAGACCGAGCGAACACTAGGATCTTCGGGAAGGCTGATCTGGGGAGCACTGGCGAGGACAGTCGCACGGTCCTCAACTTCAAGACCGTCATCGGACGCGGCACTCGTCCCTGACGAGAGCGACGATGCGACCGACGCGAGCGACGGGGAAGGCGAGGTACCGAAGAGGGCCGACGCAGCCACATCATCGGTATCAAGTTGATCCAGCTCCAGCTGCTGCTGGAACCGCTGTTGGACCTGGTAGTTTCCATGTGAGAAGTAATCGCTGTCCTCGTGATCCGGCAGGCGCTCCTCGTTGATAGAGGAAAGAGGACTGTTTTCGACTGAGGTCTCCGAAATGCTCATGACTCCGTTTTCCAACTCGCTGAGGGCATCCGAGAGAGCAGAGGACTTCTCCGTGGCTGCTTTCTGCTCCGAGGCCCGCTCGCGAACAGCACTGGCAGTCTGCGTGAACTCCTTCTCATCGCCCTCCAGCGGCGGGGATGCGGCGCGATTTGAATGCATGAGGCGCGCATGGCTGTGATGTTCGCTGAAACTGTGGCCAGGGCGTCCTGCACTACGATCGATATTCTCTTCCTCAAAATCAGGAGAGGACAGGTCGACCTCGGGACTAAGCGATCGTTCCCGTGCCAACATCTCCTCATTATCCAGGTCAGCGTTGGAAACGCTGGGCGTGAAGTCTTTCCCATCCACACCTGGAATGATCACATCATCCGAGTTCTCGGGAATAGGCCGACGCGGTAATGTCGTGAGGTAGTAATACACTTTGCGCGGATGTATAGGAATTAATTCCTTTGCAATAGGGCACGGCGCCAGGGCAGTCCAAGGGCGCTTCATATAGGTGCCTAGTCGCGAAGACAGGAGAGCAGCGGGATTGGCGGAGCTAGATGCAAAAGCGAGACTGTTAGCTTCCAAGCACAGGACGGTTTGAAGAGTAGGGGACGGCGTACTTTGCGACATTCTCGTTGAGGGTAACGAGAATGGCTGCGAGCTCTTTAACAAGGTGAGGGCGATTCCCGGTCTTCTCTAGTTGCTCAATCACGCCCACGACGATGTCATCGTTGATACCTTCTGTGTCGATCTTGGGCGCAGCGGTTCCGTCCGTAGGGGACGGAGGTGGCGTATGCTCATAAATTCCGCGCCTTCCGTTCGGCCGTATTGTTTGCTGGTCCTTTGCATCTGTGGAAGAATTCGAGGATGGCGAAGGCTCTGGTGATGATGATACCGAGTCGTGCGACCTCTTTACTTTTTTAGATGGCGGCAATTGATCGTCGGTCGCGTGCGGCTGTTTCGACGCAGAAGGGGACCGACGAGATGAATTGGGAAGATGAATACCCAGCGAAGGGAGAGACAACGACTTGCGGCGAGTATTGTAAGGCATAATGTGTGGAAATAGACTTGTGGATGGAGAAAGTAATATACGGGGTGGAAGAATAATCAGTGAAGCAAGGTGAGAGATATGGGTATGGTATAGTAGTAACGAACCACCAAACAAAATACAGTTCGGATATTAAAAGGAAGCGATGCGAAGTAATATTACTTGAATCAACGACAATAAAGCGTTAATATAGAGTAGATGATTAACAACGATGATAACAGATGATAACACACGAGCGAGGATAGTAGTAAAGTAGAAGGATGGAGAACGAGATGGGAAGCAGTTTACGGGAAGGGGGCAGGAAAGGAGAGAGAGGGAGTAGCTAGATAGGATGGATGGAGGTGATGGCGATGATGAGATGTCGGGATGGGCGGGAGACAAGCAGAAAGGGAAGAGTATTCAGAGGGCAGCTCGTTGGCCAGTTGATCCCAAGAATTATGATTGTTATGGGGCGATGAGAGGAAACAATTAACAATTGTTTCCAAAAGGGAAAATAGAAAGGGCAAGATGGAAAAGGGTGTGAAGACCGAGTGGAGTTTGGTATTTTTCCCTAGAGATTTTCTTCTAACGATTTACGAAAGGGAGAAAAAGTAGGAAAAAAGGGCGGAAAAAAAAAAAAAAAAAAAATCAGGGCGGGTGCTTCAGGGTGGCGTTGATTGGATTGGCAGAAGATGGGCCGGCCTTTTCTTTACTATTTTATTCCAACAGGAATGCTTGCCTACCTTATGTATGGTACCGACTACGGAGCAAGAAGAAGAAAAGCAAATGGCCGAAACCTGGGATTGTTCTTCAATTCTTCCGTACCTCCGTACCTCCGTACCTCCGTAATAGTACATCCTCTTATTATTACTAGATATGTCCTCAAGTTGCGCTAGTCCAACAGTATTGACACAAGCTAGAGCAGGAGAATGAGCCTAGATGGTCATCAAGGCTTCACCGCCATAGCTGTTCCTGGGCAAAACCGCCTGGCGGTGGTTGTATGTGCGTTTGGATGTCTGTCTACACAGTAGTATCTATCTGAATTTCTGAAGATGGATCAACAGATTCACACGCAAGTGACCAAAGGGGCAAAAGTACAGTGGGGCCAGCCATGTGAGTATGACGACTAGCAAAAATGGCTGACTATCTGATTGGTGAAAGGAGGTTAGGATCATCTATGGTTCTGCATGGGCTCCATGGTGGAGTTATGCACCATCATGGAGCGAGCAAAGAGGCGAATCGGGTAGCTACGTATTGCTTTCTAGGCTCCCGCGCTGGCAGCTAGACCAGCTGAAGACGGTCCAGCACTCCTGGTTGCTGCGCAGAGATTTTTCCTTTTGGACAGATGGAAAACAAACAAGAAGTATGCCAGTTACCTTCATAGCCCCGATACTAACCACTATTATTGAGCCAGCTCACGTCCACACAGGCTAACTCTATAGAGAGGCATTGGCTTGCCAACATCTTAGATAGTTGCTGGGTACTACGGTAGTGTAGACTTGCCTCTTGACCGACTCGATAGATGAGCATTCTCCGATCGTCGGTTGTTTACCTTTTGCTAAACAGAAGTTATGCTCATATCTTTGAAGCTCCCCAATCACAAGCTCGTATGACATATATGGCGGCGAATCTCCATGGGAATTTTAGTCAGTGAATGCATCATAGCTTGCTTGGTTCCGTGGTTTTCAAGGACCGACGGAGGTTAGAAAGGCGATGTCCACGGTCCATACAGAAAGTCGATACAGGGAAGAGGGAAAAAAGGAAATGGAGAAAGGAGGAAGGCTTGAGCCAGCATTAGCGCGTAGTATGTTGATTTCGGGACTAACCAAGAAACAAAATGGAATCTAAGAGAAATTCAAACGAGTGGAATGGGGGATTCTAAAGAGCTTCCCATCCAGAAAAGTGGATTCGAGATGTGACCACGCGTTCCTAGCGGCGCCGTTTTGGACATCAAATAGCGAATAAAATTGTCGACGATGGAGCAAACTCCGAGCTATGCAGCAGAGTGGAAGAAAATCCAATCGGATGGGCCACAGTGAGGCTTGTCATGATTTTTACACTTTCCAGATTTCCGGAATTGGGTTGTCGAGTGTCGCAAATAGCCAGTTGCCAGTTGCCAGTGGCTTGCCCGCTCCTTGCTTTTTGATGCTGAGACCCTGTTACTCTCGTATTGTGTTGGCTCGAAAAGTATAGCTCTCGGATGATATCGCCCTTCCTACTCCGTACGTTAATCTTCAAGCCTGCTGAAAACCAGACCGATGAGTATTCCGTAGATAGACTGTCTTTCAAATGGATAGGACAAATTTCTGTGGTAACGGTTGATCGTAAGGTCAAAACAACAAGGAGGTTGGAGAATGTTCACTTCGGCCGGTACTACCCCAGTTTCAAATGGGTGCCTAGATGCAATGTGATATGTATCAGCGGGGCGGCAAGGGATGCGCAGAGTACCTAGTACACACATTCCAAGCATCCCTGTCGTTATTTGTTGCCAAGCTACCACATCACACCTCCTATTCTATGCTTAGAGCCTCACGCACTTGAGTATCTCGCTGATGCGACAAAGGAGATTTATGATTATGCTTATCTGAAAGCTTTTGTCGCTTTAGGGATAATCAATGGAGACAGCCACATTGCGATCAAGATACTCTAGGGTATTATCTCTATCTCGCTAGGAGGTGTTCCTCATGCAGCTATGCTTAATCTACAGCGCAGACCGTTAACGTACATCGTCCTTGCTTAACCACACATATTAGACTTCGCTGTATGAGTATCTACCATCTACTTACATACATCATTTGCATCGATATTGCATTGTTTATTGACGCATGTATGGCGTATCTACCCCGAGATCTGCGCTTCAGGAAGAGGGATAGAGGGGTACACACCCTCTGTCAAGGTCATATCAAACAGCGTCTATGTCAGCAACTCCGTACATGTGGAACGACAGGTCCACGAATAGAACGAACTTCTCGCTCAACTAGTGCTATCAAGATGTTATGGAGTACTTATCTCCTACGTGTGGTTTCTCTCTCGGAGATGATTGACCTGTCAAGTCTTCCCTCAGGATCACCATGACACATCCCAATGAAACCAATGTCTCAAATATGAGCACATAGCCATCCTATTAACCAAATACCAGCTATATCATTGGATCAAGCGCCTAGAATCATGCCCATCGGCCCCAATCCAGAATCCAGATGGGTTCCCCGGTGGAAACTCTAAGCTCGCTAAACAAGATACATACTTTCACCAAGACTCCGTGTACCCCGCATATGTGATGCATTTGGCAACGCCATCTTGACCTCATTTTGGAGTATTCCCGTCCTAAAGAGCCCAAACTGCTCCGTAACTCCATAGACCGTCGAGAGACTCCACCGTAGAAGTTCTATTCCACTCTATTAAGTTGATCGGCGGTGGTATACGTTGTCAAACACCTAGACGAGCTCCTCCGAAACGAAAGGAAGACGTCATGATTTATATATAGTGTGAGGGGGTTGAGAACTCCGTCTACAACCTCTTGCTCCATCTTATCATGTCAGAGTTTGCTACGATTCAGATTTCGTAACTCGTTCGAATAGCCAATTAGTACTATAAACCGCTTATCAAAGAAATCTAGCATATCAACAGATGTTTGACCGCATATTGATGCAATGATCGACTCCGGAGCCATGTCATGCGCCATTACTTGTCTTTCATATAGTTATATATCGTACAGACTCAAGTCTATCTAATATACAATGTTATGCCAATTATGCCAATGCATCCCGATCGTCATTGCTTAGCATCTTGACTTTCACGTACCGGCCTCAGGACATACTTCCAGGTTGTCCCAAAGTGCCACCGTTTCTCCTCCACGATTTCCAACCCACTTTGCCGAACAATCTCGCCAATATCCCGATTCCACCAGCACCCATGCCGGTCTGCGTGCGCGGGGGCCAGATTGTCTAAGATTTTGTTTAGCCAGTCGTAGTATGACCGACCATGCTCGAGCAGCAATATCTGCCCCTTGTGTGGTTCTGTAATCGAACCCAAATGGCGCAGGGTGCCTACAGGATCCGGCATCGAGCATAATCCCATGGTCTGCACGATGGTATCGTAGTATGCTGGCTTCGCTCCCGCCGATGGGGGAACGACGTCCTTTGCATCCTGCGCACGGAAGGTCACATTCTTGAAGTTCGGATGGAGTTTCTCGAACTTGCTGCGTGCGACTTCTATCATTTGCGGGCTGAGATCGACAAAGGTGACGGAGCGACAGCCTCGGACCACTGCTTTCCCATCTTCATCAAAACCGCGTCTTTCCCCCAGATCGTAGTACTCCAGGTTCCGACCAGTACCGCAGCTCACCTCCAAGACATCTCCGCGTGACCTCCGGACAAGGTTCTGTCGTTTCTTGGCCATACGCATCACCTTCTCTGACATTTCGACTTCAGCGTCAAAGTTGGGTGCGGTGCGGTTGTACCGGTCTGATACATCCTCGGGAACATCAAGCGACCGCGCGTTGGTTACCTCCCGCCTGTAGGAAGCGTAGAGATAGCCGCAGTAGGTGCTGATGGTGAGCGCTGTGACTCCCAGAACAGTCATGGCTCGTGGAGACAGTCGAGGGGTCTCAGGCTCGGGCTTGAGATTCAATAAATGAGGGTTGGCCCGCTTCGGCAGCACAGGAGCCGCTGGACGGTTGGAGCTACTCTAAGTTAGATGTCTGGATCCAGGAAATGGAAGAGATTGGAAGATGACAGAGGATAAGGATGAAATCCCATTCTACATCGTACTGACCTTGGTCTTTCTACAGTCGGGATCTTGGGACCGGACACAGGCACTTTAGCCTTCTTCATGGCTGCTCGGCCTGCTCGGGATACACTCATGATTGCGAGTGATAATAAGTCTATCGGACTAGGTCTGCCGGATTTTCTCGCCTAAGGTGATAGGCCTCAACGAGTTTTCGTGGTATCAGGGCAGTGATTTGGTTCCATTCCTCTGCGGTGCTCTATCCATCGAAGCTCAAATATTGCATGACCGTTAAGGGTGAAACATATAGACAATGCGCAATCACCTCCAATCAAAATTGATAGTGGTATTATCCGGAGTCTATCTCTGTTGACAACTGACTGGTCAGGCCAAGAACGGCAGGGCGTGAGGTTTCAAAAAGTGACATCCGACCGTCGGAACCGGGCCGGCTCTTATCTGGTGCTAATTACTATAGACTCTGGACTTCTCCGCATCCCACATTAAGAGGGGTGATTCTCGCCTCCAAGGGCGGATTTCTTTCCCTTTGGCTCTCTCGCGATCTTCTTCAATTTGTTGGTCAATTGGGAAAGAGTAGATACTGCAGCGAAGACCTTGGTTTGAGGAAGACATGGCGCTCCCTCAAAAGATCCTTATCGTGGGTGGAGGTGTATTTGGCTGTGAGTCCTTCGATTTTGCTTGGACTATTGCAATTGTTACCTGAAAATAGAAGATGAAATGATATTCCCTGATCATGACAAAGGAGTCGATTAATATTCATCGTTCCTATTTTGATTTGTGTGACTGCTATATTCCCTTCGTCAATTGCATTCCGTGACCCTGACACATCGGGAACTGACCGCATATAGTGTCGACCGCCCTATCGTTGTCGCAACGATTCCAAGACTGTCAAATAACCCTGCTGGAACAATCCCCTACGATTCCTAACCCGCATGGCTCCTCCGTCGACAGTTCACGAATCATCCGCGCCGATTATTCACACCCCGTCTACGCGAAACTCGCTGCTGCCGCCATTGACCACTGGCGCAACACCGAATGGGGAAAGGAAGGTCGCTACACGCAGAACGGTCTGATGCTCGTCTGGACGCCTGGCAGTGAGAAGGCGAAAAACTATGCGACCAAGAGCTACTACAATGTCAAGCAGTTGGAGGGCGACAAGGTCGAACTACTCCCGTCGGCAGCTGATGTGATGCGGATCGTGCCAGAATATGGCAAGGAGTTGAATGTAGCGGGGGGATACATCAACTGGGGCTCGGGCTGGGCAGACGCCGCAGCAGGCGTGCGATTCGCAAAGAAGCTTCTGGACGAACAGGGAAAGGTGGTCTTCAAAACCGGCGAGGTCGACAGGCTCCTGCTTGCCGATAGCCAGAGCGCCACCTCCCAGCGCAGAGTCACCGGTGTCGTCTTGACGGACGGCACAACACTCACGGCCGATCTTGTCGTCCTCGCCACAGGCGCCTGGACAGGTAAGCTTGTCGACCTCCGCGGCAGGGCCATCTCAACCGGCCAAGCACTGGCATACCTGCGCATCTCAGACGAGGAACAGCGCCGACTAGAGAACATCCCCACCGTCCTCAATTTCGCCAACGGCATCTTCATAATCCCGCCTCGAAATAACCTCCTCAAGATCGCCCGCCACGCCTACGGCTACCAGAACCCCAAGGCGGTCCCCATCCCCGGCGGCAACGGCGTCACTATGCAAGTCAGTCTGCCGGAGAACGGCGTCCCGGTCCCTCTGGAGGGCCAGGAAGCCTTCAGAACAGCGCTCAAGGAGCTACTTCCCAGCTTCGCGGAGCGTGAGTTCGTCACAACCCGCGTGTGCTGGTACACCGACACGTAAGGAACCACTTTCTTTACCATCTCCAAAATTATGTGACGGCTAACACAAGGAAACTGTATCCAGACCCACCGGCGACTTCATCGTCGACTACCATCCCGACTACGCAGGCTTGTTCCTCGCAACTGGCGGCAGCGGTCACGCATACAAGTTCTTCCCTGTTCTGGGCGACAAAGTCGTTGACGCGATCGAAGGAAAGCTCGAGCCTGAGCTGCGCAATCTGTGGAAGTGGCCGGTCAAGGTCGACCAGAGCGCGTTCGAAGGCGACGGGAGCAGATCCGGGGAGCAGGGGCTCCTCCTGATGGAGCAGTTGGCTAAGAGTACGAAAGCTCCCAGGAAGAGTGTTTTATGATAGCTCTTTCGTCCTGTACATAAGCTATACCACCGTATATGTAAGAATAGATCAGTAGATGATTGATCCATCGTCCTGGCATATCTCGTTCAAGAAGCAGTAATCTGAGAGGGCAACGAAAAGGGGGACATCCTGATACTACCTAGTAACACCATTTCTGTGGAGAAAGGGTATCTACCATCGAATAAGCCCCCTAGAAGGTTCACAGTTTGAGAGCTGTACGGGGACTATGATTATTAGGAGAAACTCTTTACACATTTTTATACTACTCTTGAAAGTAAGGAATAAAAGTATTGACTACCTCTTCATTTCATTCCTAAGAATGGCGTAGTCTAATCGAGTGCGGCATCATTTTCTTTTCGTCCATATCCCACGAGCTCATAAAACAGAGAGCAACCTCATACTGGACAAAGCCAGGGAGGGTTCAAGCCAATAGGCGAAGAACACGACCACATATTAGAAAGGAGGCAACCATTCGACCAGCGCACAGTACCGCCCCCCGAGTCCGCGGATTGTGCTACTATCTAATTGTAAACATTTGCAATATTTGGTGAAACAGGGAACAACGACCATGGGGCAGAAGGGTCCGAATCGCTAGAACGCCGTACAAATGCTAGCATGAAAATCATCATAAGCGAGGTCTCAGCAAAAGGGACTGAAAAGACCACCCATCCCTATGAACCTCTCAAAAGGAAAAAAAGAAGTGTTAATACAGGTGGGAATGTGTGAAGGATATGAAGTGGGTGATCTTCATCTGCTGACCGATATGCCGCGATGAGGCTCTTAGACCTTGCGGAAATCTGATCGAATCGTTAGCATATAGTTCTGCTTCAAAGAGAAAAAAAAAAATAACCATACCAGAAAGCACAGGATAGATCAGTTCGAACGCCTGATAGATCTCTTCACGGACTTTGGCGCCGGTCAAAACGATCTTTCCACTGACGAAAATCAAGAGGACGATCTTGGGCTTCATCATACGATAGATGAGACCAGGGAAAAGCTCAGGTTCGTAAGAACTGAAGTTGTGATGGCGACTAGCAAGACCCTCCAGGCGAATAGGGAACTTGATGTCACAGGAGCCGACGATGTTCTGGATCTTGAAGTCGGTGAACTTGGCATTGAAGCCCAGTTTCTGGATGATACGCGCGTACTTTCTGGATGCGAGCTTGGAATCGTCTTCGGACTTCGCACCAGTAACGACCATCTTGCCGGAGGCGAAGATCAGTGCGGTAGTTTTCGGTTCCCGGATACGCATGATCACGGCCGCGAAACGCTATTATAAAAGCAGTTCAGCCCACACTGTACCCTGATATGACCAGCTCAGGGAGGTGTGGAAGTTAATACCTTTGGGTTGTACTCTGCATTTCGCGCGTGAAGCGCGATAGTCTTCAAATCCAAGCGGCAGTCAAGGTTGACAGTAGCAACGATGTTTCTTGAAGAGAAAATCCTTGTTCAGCATTCTGGTGATCCAGAAAAACAGCAAGAGTATACTCACTGCAAGGTAGGCACGATACCACTTCCCGGAGCATTGGCACCAGGAGTCGCAGCGGGAGTAGTGGGCGTCACCCCATTGCCGTTGACGGCATTTCCTCCCTGCTGATGGCCGTTCACAGTTCCATTCGCACCCTGAGCGCCAATCGCCATGTTTCCTTCTTTTTCAGAAGACGGAGGTGTCAAATCACCGGCACCACCGGGAAAGGACAGAGAAGCGGGGGAAGTGAAGGCCCGGGCCTGCTGCGCGGTAGAAGGATGGGTCGTGAGAGATTCCATTGC
Organism: Aspergillus lentulus; assembly: GCF_001445615.1. Taxonomy (NCBI): domain Eukaryota; kingdom Fungi; phylum Ascomycota; class Eurotiomycetes; order Eurotiales; family Aspergillaceae; genus Aspergillus; species Aspergillus lentulus. The sequence goes on from NW_028322122.1 coordinate 1,487,955, forward strand.
GACGTGAGCAAGAGAAATACTCGAGCTGTAGACCAGCCGAAACTGAAGTAGATATGCGAGGTAAAGTCGCGAGCCAAAGAGCTTGTAGACGGCAGTCTATCCTCTCAGAAGACCGAGTCAGTCAAAAGCCAAAGAGATAGATGTTCACAAGAATTCATGCCACAATATGGACAGGGGGGCGAGGGAGGTGGGAGGAGATAAATCAGAAATGAGGTGGCGAAGAAGATATGGGAATGGTGGGTGACGATGTGTTGTAACAGTGAATATTTTTGTAGGCGCAGGAGGAGGAAAAAAAAGTGAGCCTCACCCTTTGTGGGAGATGAACAACTCAATGTCTCCCCTACAGCAATGCTGCCTTAGCTCAACTCAAGCTCGAAGTGAGGAGTCGATAGACGAACAGCAGCAAGATAGGTCTGGTGGAGATGACAAGAGGCAAAACCAACCAGAGGAAAGCTCAACACCAGCGAGATGATGAGATACTAGAAAAGCACAATCAAGTGTTTCCTAGTCACACTTATGCAGTAGCACAAAACAAGTGCAAGTGAGAGAATGGACAGTGACAGAAGCACGTGAAAGAGCAAAGCTTTTCTTCAGGTCAAGCAAACAACTTTTTTTTTTCTTGGTTTTGGTTTCCCTTTTGGGTATTGGAGATGTCTATCTGCGTTCTTGAAAGAGAGTGGCGAAGATGCACACCTGAGGCTGCAAACTTCGTGTTTCAGTGATGTTACTGAAACTGCGCGGAAGAAATTTTTCCTTTCTTCTGAGCCGTCTTATTAGGCTTCTTCCCGGAATTCTTCAGGCCAAAGAAGCAGAGAATACTATGCTGAAAATAGCGGAACTCTGCGACTCTATACGAGTGTGGAGAGAGAGGGGAGGGAGGAGAGGTTGGTCGTCGGGAAGAAGGCGACTGGAAGATTAGTTTCGGCGTTCCGGGCGGTGCCAAGACCAGGGTCAAAATTCCAAGAGCAACAGGAAAGTGGGAGGTTGGGCCTTTATATAGGCTGACTCACAGCGCCCGAGAGTGCTGGCGTCAGGGGAGGCTGGGCCGGGCGGTGGCGGCAAAAGCAGCGATGGAGGTCGTTTCCATCCATGGGTTTGGCTGCTTTGGGGCATCTGTTTGTGACTTAGCGTTCCACTAGCGCCTTCCGGGGTGGCCAAATCCTCGAGACTGAGTGGCTTCTCTCTCCTTCATCCCAGCAAGCGCCATTCTGCCATTTCTGGTTGGTTGAATGTGAGACCCATCAAGCACATTTTCTTTGGAAGCCCCACCACGCTGTACACGCTCTGTTTGGCTGTTCATCAGACATCCCTTTCACCATGGTTGCAGCCACTGGCTGTTGCCCAGTCCGCGTCGCTCCTGCAACTGCTCGTCAGACCCACTGCATCCATTCATCCATACCTGCTCAACAAATAAGAATGCATGTCGCTCTCTGTGGGTTTCCCTCGCGACGCGCCTCCTGTCGTGCCGCTTTAGCGGATGGCAAATGAACAAAAGTCTTTTCTTTTCGCACTGGTCGTCATTTTGGTACGAGTGTTCCGTCCATGATTTCCTACCTGTCCTTCCTTGTTTACGAGGTTGTTGACCTGTCTACTCCGGATGATGGTGGCTTGACCCAACAATCGGACTTCAAAGTACTTTCCATTGCTGAAGTTTGAGCTGAGATGGATCGAAAGTAAAAAAAGGACGAGCCTTCTAACCACTAGCCCTTGAGCAGTTGACAGGTCCTGGCGGTTCGTGAGGTGTTTCATGGTTTATTCCCCTCCAGACTGGAGCCTGGACGCGGACTTATCTATCCCCAGATATCACGAGTCACGATTCGTGATCCACCAGCTTGACTAAATTAAGGCTCTTCTGCCTTGGTCCGATCGTCCTTCTCCTACTCCGGACTTAATATCAATAGAAGTTAAATGATGAAATCACATTAATGAGCAAGTCTCCGTGGAGAACTCGGTAATTGAACATCAACTGATTTCCTTATTTTCCCTCTGTCAAATCAAGCCTAGATAATACATGGACGCTACGGAAGTTGTTGACATTATCCAATATATCAGATCAGTATCGGTATACAGGCTTGTGCTGACCTGCGTATAAGCCAAGACACGGGGTGTATGAACTTAGGCCGTGATGTTATACGGTCGGCGACCCCGTATTTCTACCATCCTAATCAACATCTCAAGTGCGGAGTGAGAAGGTATCATCTGGGCCTATCCTGTTCTGCTTCTCATCTTCATTATCCGAATCTTCTCTTCAGCCACGTGTAGAACCTTACATGATATCGGAGGATAGTACGGAGTAAAGTAGTCTGTACATACCTTCTCCTCCCGAAAGGTAAATGGTCAGATGCTTGTCATTCGGACATGTTCAGCCTCATGCGTCTTTCATGTGATTCCTTCGCAGAGCCTCGTGTTGCCTGGGAACCGGCACTAAGAAGCGAGTTTAGGTAATTTGCTCTGTAGAGAGGGACGCACGTCATGAACCATCTTCAAACCATCAGTTTCATACTGCGTGAGCAAACGAAGCTCTTCACCTACGTAGTGTTCATGTCCACTGTTTGATTCGGCTTCCGACGGAATGAACAGTTTACCAGCGGAAAGACGAGGAGGGATGAGGATGATTCCCATCGCCGAAATTCCCATTGGCTGAGCTTACCTCGGGTACTGCCAACTTGAATGTCCACCGCCAAATTCGGCCATCCCACGAAAGTCCCACCATAGCCTTTAAGTCATACTCGGGTTGTTCACAGGGCATCTTCTGTGATTAATATCTTCTCCGAGATTTTCTTCTTGGAAAGGCTAAATTACCATGTCTGGTCATTGTCTGTAAACTTCAGAGGTACTGAAAGTGGCAGTTTGAATCCCCTGTTGCAATTTTCTCCGATATCGCAATGGCTTCAAAAGGAGCCGTCTTGCCTATCTTGAGGCGCGAGTTGCAAACCAATCGCGCACAACTGAATAGAGCCGCTTCATCCTTTTCGACTGTTGCTACGGCTGTTCGGAATAGGAGAGCAGTGTCCGCTAGGCACTCGGCCCGCCACACCGCGCTTTTCTCTCAGAGACAACTACTCGGTCAAACTCGGGCATTTTCGCAGTCGCTTTCGACAAGGTTTGCAGATGACCATGATCAGTTCGATCCCCGTCAAGTAGAAAGGGAGTCGGATGAGGTGGACGTTTGCATTGTTGGTGGCGGTAAGAGCTTTCGTGGTTGCCAGCTATTCGTGGCTACTCAGCGGTTTGATGGCTGACTCGATCTCTTCACCATCGCAGGTCCTGCCGGTCTCGCGGCAGCTATCCGACTAAAGCAACTCGCAAACGAGGCTGGAAACGAGGAGTTCCGTGTGATTTTGCTGGAAAAAGCGGGAGAGCTGGGCGCGCATATACTTTCAGGCAATGTTCTCCAACCAACTGCAATGAATGAGCTTCTGCCCGATTGGTTGTCTGAGGAGAATCCATCACGATTTGAGGGCGCAACACCAGCGCGGGAGGACAAGATGCGCTTTTTGACCAAGAACTCGTCGTTCCCGATTCCCGCCCCACCCCAAATGAACAATCATGGCAACTACATTGTCAGTCTGAACGAGCTGACGAAGTGGTTGGGTGAGCGAGCTGAGGAATTGGGTGTCGAGATTTACCCTGGATTTGCTGCTAGCGAGTTGGTCTACAATTCGGATGGCTCCGTCCTCGGCGTTGCGACGAACGATCTTGGTGTTGGTCGGGACGGCAAGCCCAAGGACAATTTTGAGCGGGGTATGGAGTTCCATGCTCGTGTCACTCTACTCGCCGAGGGCTGCCATGGTAGTTTAACGAAGCAGGTGATCAAGAAGTACGACCTCAGACGCGATAGTCAACCCCAGACTTACGGTATCGGGTTGAAGGAAGTGTGGGAGATTCAACCGGAAAAGTTCAAGTCGGGAGAAATCGTGCATTCTATGGGATACCCGCTTCCTTCGGACACCTACGGTGGTGCCTGGATGTACCATTTTGGAGAGAACTTGGTCAGCATTGGGTTGGTGGTTGGTTTGGACTATCCCAACCCGTGGCTTTCACCTTACGGAGAGTTCCAGAAGCTCAAGCACCACCCCTTGTTCAGGGAGGTTTTGGAGGGCGGCAAATGCATCTCCTATGGTGCTAGGGCACTCAACGAGGGTGGCTTCCAGTCGATTCCTAAATGTGCTTTCCCAGGAGGCGCTCTTATCGGTGACACTGCTGGCTTCTTGAACGTTCCCAAAATCAAGGGCACTCATTCGGCTATGAAATCGGGCATGTTGGCAGCGGAGGCTACCTTCAATGCTTTGCAGAATGACAACGACGGTACTGTCTTCCTTTTCGAATACGAGGATGCTCTCCGAAAGTCCTCGATCTGGAAGGAGTTGTACGAAGTGCGCAATATGCGGCCCTCCTTCAAATCGCCGCTCGGTCTCTACGGCGGTATCCTCTACTCCGGCTTAGAAGCCTTCTTGTTCCGCGGTAAAACACCCTGGACACTCAAGCACCACGGTACAGATGCAGCATCCACCAAATCGGCATCTGAATGTAGAAAGATCGAATACCCCAAACCTGACGGCGTAATCAGCTTCGATATCCTGACCAGTGTGAGCCGAACCGGAACGAACCACGAGGAGGACCAGCCTGTCCATTTGCAGGTCGCTGATTGGGACAAGCATACGGACATCGCTTGGCCGAAGTACCAAGGCGTTGAAAACAGATTCTGTCCTGCTGGCGTCTACGAGTACGTCGAGGATCCAACCAAGCAGCACGGCGTTCGCTTCCAAATCAATGCCCAAAAGTAAGTCTTGGCTCTACGCGCATTTTTCTTTTTCCTCATGCAGATGCTAACCACGCACAGCTGTATCCACTGCAAGACGTGTGATATCAAGGTACCGACGCAGGATATCAATTGGCAAACACCCCAGGGCGGAGAAGGCCCTAAATACTTTAAGACATAAGCTCATACCCACTGTAATTTTTCTTTCATTTTCTTCGTCTTCACCTGTTTCTGTGTCATTTAAAATGGATATTTCGAGCTCATCCTCCGCGGACTTCCGCCGATCAATTTTACGGATTAGAGCATCCTTTCCCTCTGTTGACATCTTGTTTCTACTGACAAGTTTCTCTCTTGGGTTATGTTTGTACTATACAAAAGGATATACAAAACTCAGCGTACATGAAATGTACAGGTTGGTTAGATATACAAGTATCAACAGTCTCGCATTCCCACACTGCATACGGAGTAGAAATTTTACGTATCTCTCTCTCTCGACAAATTCTCACTTAGCAGCAGCACGATATGAGAACTTCCGAGACCCAGATTGATCTTTGACGCTGAAGTTGAGCCCCGCGGGGAGTGGCGAGCTGAACCATGGAAATAGCCATGATGTTTCCAGTGATGGCAGACCATGGATCTGGCAGAAATTATAGCTAGTACCTAGGTTCTCAGATAATACCCTCCTATCTGCCGCTATGTTCACAACATTTGCTTTCCGTCGAGTTTTGATCGGTTTCGTCAAGCAGAACAGATTGGACTTTACAATTCTAGTGAGTAATATAAGTGAGGCTGTTAAGAGTTCTCAAGGCAATTCGGGCGGAGCCACGTGGATCATCAAAGTGAGGCGGGCCGGCCACTTCTTATTGATCGATTATTGCTCGATTATTGCTCGCATTGTTTCGTCCATCGTTAGAAGAGAGAAAACTGACTGGAAGAAACACAGCCCTGCCCACCCCAGAACCACCTAGTTTACTGATTGGCGGACAATTTACTTAGCTAGGGAAAGACTGGATAGACTGTTGGTGATCGCAGGTACGTACCTCTCTAGTACTCTCGGTCTGGCGGTCAAACCGACCTCCACCCTCGTCTCGACTCTCTTTCTCCTTCAACCTCGCAGTTTTCGCTCTCATCCATCCTCTCAACTACCTCTCTTTCATCTCACTGTTTTTTCTCACCGGATATATTGACCTGATTATATCTAGCAGCTACTCCGTCCTTCCAACCTGGTCCGGTTTCCGCTTTCCAGCCCGTCGTACGAGCCACATCTGGAGATTCTGCCCTTCCACTGCGCGGGATAACAGGAATACACTGCCATACTAATCTCAGGAACGCGACTATCTGAACCCAGGACTCCTGATATTCCGCTCGTCTCCTTTCTGACCTGGATCGTTTTGGCCACCACAAGTCCAACGGAAGTCAGAATCGTTCTGCTGTCTAACCGCCATGACTGAGGTTTCCTCCACCCGACTTTATCTCGGGAATCTTCCCCGCAACGGTATGCAGGCCTTCATCAAATCTATCCTTTCCTAGGAGATATCCCCGTCTGTTTCAACCTGGATTCTGTATACCGTCAGCTCGCGCCTTCCAAATCCACTAGGAGAGACCCTTTTGGACCACCTGGTCTTCCCATAACCCTCATGGGTCTCCGAACTGTTTCCTGGGATCTTCGTTTGTCCTTGGACATGGGGATATGAGGGCGAACAAGCATCTCCCTCATCCTGAATCTCCATATTTCCCGGCCTGCAGCACCCCAACGACTACGGATATAGCTTTCTTTTGGCAGTTTAACCTTGTGCATTTTAGACTGCTTGTTACTTGTGTTGCGATGAGCTGACTTTTGCCGATGGCGCCCGTGGTGGCGTCGTTGTTGCTTTTATTCAGTGACCAAACAGGACATCGAGGAACACTTTAGTAGCCATGGCTCCGGGAAGATCACAGAGATCAAGTTGATGAACGGATTCGGGTTCATCGAGTACGAGGATGCGATGGATGCTAGAGATGTCGTTCCTGGTAAGATTTCCCTGAGCAGCCCTGCCTTCACTTCGGACAGGATCACCTGGCTGACAATCCACCATCTAGCATTTCGTAAGTTGTCGATGCAGATGATTGACGTATCTGCTTGACTGATCTATAAACAGACGGTAGCGACTTCAAAGGCGAGCGACTTACAGTCCAGTTTGCGCGTGGACCACGCCGCAAAGAAAATTTCCCTGGCCCCCCGGATCGCCCTAACATGCCTCGTCCCCGTCGTACGATTTTCCGCATGTTGGTTTCTGGTCTCCCGGAAACAAGCTGGCAGGTTAGCAGACCATCTCTCCTTCTATTTTGGACCTCCTGGATACCACGCAACCTGGCCACCCAGCGTTACATGAGCCTTCTATTTTCCCAATCTCTGTACTTCGGCTTCCAGGAACTCGAGCCCAGGATCCATGAGGCCCAAAGTCAATATCGATATTTCAAGCTCATAGAACCTGTTTGCTTGTGACATGGCCTCGGCATGTATCAAGAACATTCAGACGTCCCAGTCCCAGTCGCAATCCGGATGTCCACAGTTTCCTTTTCTATGGATGACAGTGTGACCACCGCGGACTTAAAGCTTTGGAGCCCTTGGATCGACATGTGACCTGTTCCTCTTCCGTCCCTGCAATGATTCGTGTCTCTTTTGTTTTTGTTCACCTTCTCCTGGCATTCTTGCATTACCGGGGTTTGACTGGGGTCTACACTCATTTGGGAGCCAATTCTTACCGCTGGATCATATAGGACCTGAAAGATTTTGCACGTCAATCTGGTCTGGACGTTGTCTACTCGGAGACTGGCCGCGAACAAGGAAGAGGGTGGGTGAAGCTTGAAATGTCACGGATGATAATTTTCCAATCGTTAACACAGAACCAAGGTTCGTTGAATTCGAGACTGCAGCTGACCTGAAAACTGCCATCGATAAGCTTGATGGACGAGAGTTCAAGGGCTCCCGAGTGAGCTGTGTCGCCGATGTAAGGACCTCGCCAGGACATGTCATACGAACCAGGATTCCTAATTGTTTGCTTCCAGATTCAACCTCACGACGACCGCATTTTCCGTGATCCATATCGGTCCCGCTCACCCCGCCGCAGTTATCCTCCTATCGATGAGTACGACAGGAGATTCCCCGCGCCTCGCGGTTACAGCCCCCGCGCCCATTACAGGGAACGCTCACCTGTTCCGCTCCGCCGGGACTATTATGAACGTGACGGCTACGGCCGTCGCACCCCTCCTCGACCTCGGATTGAAGACTATCCCCCTCCTCGTCGTCCTTACGATGACCCCTATGATGCCCGGCCTCCACCACCTCCCCGTCACTATGATGACCCATACATGGCACCGAGACCCTACGGACGTCCTCGGACTCCTCCAAGAGGCGACTATCCACCTTATGACCGCCGTGGATACTGGTAGGATCTAATTTTCTGCTCCGATTGTGTTGCATACATGGCGGATACCCATTCAGTCTCGCTTCGTTTGTTCCATGACTTTCTACATAATTGTTTCCTTTTACTGGGATGCCCGCACCTTTACCAAAGCATTCGATCACCTGGGACCGAATCGCAAAACATACCATACGGATCTCAAGATGAAGTGACTTTCCTACATCCGTGTTGAGGGGTGAAATTCCGGATACGGTGTGACTACAATCTCTTGCTTGCAGGTCCAGGATGGAGCTCTATTCCGGGGATTGGGCATTCGACAGGTGCATGATTGCAGGACTTTACGACTTTCCTTGGCTAATCACAAATCTTCCCAAGGCTTCTGGCTGCTAATGATACTGGCAATATCAACTGAAACCCCATGCCCGTTTCTGTGTTTGTGAAGGGATCTTACTGGACTTTTCGACGATCGGGTCCTTGAAAAACCCCGTACCGGCCATTTCTCCTGGGGAAGAGCTTACTTGTAAATTTGAACTAACTAATCCTTTACATCTATACTGGTCGTTTTCATGCTATTTTGATTTGAAAGACCCGTACACAGGTGTGCGCACAGGGCTAATTAACGTAGCCCGACATCCTAGCCCGGACAATGCTTGATTGATGGTATGTCAAAGACTCGGAAGAGAAGGACTTAGATAACTCCCCCATAGGTGGAGTCTTTACTGGACTCCTTGGGTGACAGCGATATGGAGGTAATGGAGTGTGGGGAGCTGGATGCCACTGAACAAGCTCACCAAAGCTTGACACTTAGGAGTTGCCGTTCGCATGATTTCAATCAAGGTCGCCTTGGAGCTTAACAAACGATCATGCAAAGAGCCAATAGGGAAATATTTTCCCAAAATCCATCCTAAGCGCTATTAGAGTTGTGTCGAAGTATCATCATTCTTCGTCATGGGGTCTCGCCGCGCTACTAGAGGCGGAGCAACCCCGCTTATCTTCATTGTCAAGAGTCAGGACTTCGGTTTTCTTTTTCAGACTCGCTCAATAGCTTCCTAAAAATATTGCGTGGAATGATCTGAGAGCTTTATTTATTTATCTGTCCCTTTTTTTTTTTTTTTTTTTAATTTCCAATTGATTCGAGTATCTTTATTCTGCGCCAGAAGAGGGTCATTGCTCACGAAGATCCCTAGGATAGATACCTAGGATTACTGCCATTATCACTAGCGAATTTACCCTGTTGAGCTTGAAAGCCGATACTTGAGCAGATCCGTCTCCATAAAACAAGAGAAACATTACATACGAATACATATCCCTAAACATGGCCGAGCAACGGGTCAACGTCCATATCCCCTCCCACCCAGCCGTCCTGGACAGCGTTCAGCTTCGCAACATTCAACTTCCCTTGCCCGTTGCACCAGACCCTTGGCATCGCGACGGAAAGCCACAACCGTGCACCGCATCACTGAAACTATCCTACTCATCCGCTATCGCGGCCGCAGCCGCCGATGATGTCTCCCTCTCCCTCGATTACGGCAAGCTCTACCGCCGCCTGGAAGAAGACATCCGCAACATGGGAAAACACAGCCTCTCCCCGACTCAGCGAATGATCAGCGCAGACGGAAGTCGGAGGGATGAGATGATGCGCACAGAGATTGGGCAGGATGTAAGGCTGACTGCGGGGATTGTCGCGAACTGCGGCCTGGGGCTACTCGATGAGACGGCTGCCGGGATCCGGAGAATGTCGCATGTCCATGGCCATCCGGGCTCGAGGAGAGGGAGTGCGTCGGCTGAGATACAGGCGCCGCTCGCGGGGCTGTCGTTGGCGAGTCCGCCCATTGATAGTGTGTTTGGTCAGTGCGAGGTCTGGTTGCAGCTGCCCAAGGCGCTGCTGCGTGCGGAGGAAGGCTTGAAGTATCGGAGCGTCACTGTCTGGGGGTATCGGCAGGGAGATGAGAACACAGCGCTTGACGCGGAACGTTGCCCTGTTGTCCTGGAGGAGGAGTTCCGGATTGATGGTATCAGGTGCCATTGTATCCTTGGGGTGAATTCCCACGAGAGGGTTGAGAAGCAGGCCGTTATCATCTCATTGGAATTCAAGGGCCCTGGCCAATTAGCTTGGGGCTCGACGGTTGTTGATACTTATCAGGAGATGACAAGAAGGGTTGCTGAGGTAAGTCGCTCATCGTCTTACTATTTTCTGCCAAGCCTCAAAACTGACTTGCGTTTCTCTGTCTCAGCAAGTGGAAGAGACCGCATTCCAGACCGTGGAGGCACTGGCTACCTTCGTTGCGCGCATAGTTACCGTGCAGTTTGCCAATGAACGAGTCACGGTGAGGGTAGAAAAACCCAGTGCACTTTCGTTTGTCGAGAGATCTGGGATCGAGATCACCCGCTCACAGGCATTCTTCGAGAGATCAGATCTGGAAGGAGGAAGGGTATAGTCAAAATTTCATCGGATTGTGTGGCCTTATGCATATGATGTCCTGACATCCCTAGTCTATACAACATGTCCCTGTCAGCTTACTGTCAGCTTAGTTACTGGGCACATATTGTAAACAAATACCCAAGGAGAATCAATCTTCAAACAACCTTTCTTCGTTTACTGTATCGAAACTTCTTACGCAGGCTTACTGTTTCTATGACTTCGTTTTGGATCAGGGCGTGGGTATGTATGTAGTTCTCTCCTCTTGACGGTTACCTCCGCCTTGCCATGTAGATCACTTACGAGTGGCTCAGTGATATATGCACGCAAGACAGTCTAAGCTAGTCTGTTCCTCTTCTTCGTATGACCTGCACAGGTACACATGCTAAGTCCAAATGAAGAATACAGACCATTATCCTCGCGATCTCGATCCAATGACGACAGCACGTGAAAGCATTCTACTCAAGGCGGAATAGTCTCGCTTAGGTCACACGCGCTCTGATTGGCCCCGCAGCTCCGCATCGTTTTCTCCAGTCAACGGACGTGCTTTTTCTTTGTGAAAGTTGGATCTCTTGACATTCAGCCTGCCATTTCTCCCTTACTCCTTGCTCTCAGGAATAACCATACCATTTCTCTTCACTTGGATACTGATCCAGCTTCTCATCCTCGTTTATCACATCTGCCGTTCCTCTATGTGCCTGTCTGCGCCCTCCCTGTCCTCGTCCGCTTCTATCCGCTTTGCTGGCTGCCTTGCCGACTCTCACTCCTTAACCTTGAATCGAACCTTCGGGCTTGCTCCCCGCGGATCTCTGGAGAAATACGCGTTGTCTAATATTCAAGACTTGTCGGCTCCCCTGCTGTTCGACTTCTCGGTTGCCGAGGTGGTTTGGCTAGGGGTCCCTGGTCCGTCCTGAAGAAGGGCGGACGGTAAACTGTGAGATATTCAGAGCTACGAGTGTGACGTCCTGCTACATTACGAGTGGGGGCGGTGACTTCTGCTCTGGATTTTTCGCGTTGAAGGTATGTTTCTGGCCCCTGGATGCTCTCCTTACTCGCTCCTGCATGCTGTTCCGCGTTTCGCCTGGGAATTACCCCGCAATGTCTGTCAAGGGAGCTAACAATCATTTTGCGCAATCAGATATTCTTCGATAGGCTCGTGCCTGTTTACTGTTAGGGGTGGAGTGGATGAATTGAGGTCTGAATAACAAAGCGTGCTTGTCGGCGCTTTTCGATCTCATTGTTCGAATCTTGCCGTCGCTGTCCACGACCGGGATCCTTTGCCGAAGACATGGATGCACCGATGCATGATGATCTTTCTGTGGGAGACGTCTTCGCACCCCAGGCGGACATGTCGCAACCTCGTAACGATGGCCTTCTCGACAATAACCCTGATAGTCGCTTTCGCATGAGTGGTGGCAGTCCGACCCGCAAGCAAGTTATGGGCACTAAGGATGTCAGTGAAGTTAGTCCCTTTCCGGCCAATCTCAACGTCGAGGCCTTGTCCGGCAGACCAGACCGTCGCAGAAAGAAGAAGAAATATCAGACGAGTGAAGCTCCCCGGGCCATCCCCACCGTTCGCGGATTTACTCCACTTGCCTCTGGCGACGAAGACTCGGATTTCTCGACCACAAGCGCTAAGGCTCGTCCTTCGTCACGAGCACGCGCTCAGGCAGAGAGCAATGGAAACAGTCCCATGGTCCAACCTGCCGGATGTGGAGTGAGCGCTTTGAAGCTTCAACTCGATTCGCTCAGCTTGTCCGGCAGCGGTAGCGCTCAGGCTGCGCGGAGTGACCTATGCTTTGAAACTCCGAGCAATGCAAGCGTTTGCTCGGACAGCGACCAGACAGAGGTCCTGACTAGTTACGAAGTACCCCTGGAACATGATTTCGTCAGCTCCGATGCCGCAGCGGAAGAAACGTCGGCGAGTCTCCCCGGTGCGCAGGACTTCCGCAGTCAGCTGTGCCGCAAGATGACAACCGCAGACTTTGAGCCGTTGCTCTGCCTGGGCAAGGGTTCCTTCGGAACCGTGCTGCTTGTACGCCATGCGCTCACGGGGAAGTTGTACGCTCAGAAGCAGTTCCGTAAGGCATCGCTCACCGTTCACAAGAAACTCGTGGAGCAGACCAAGACTGAGCGCGCGATTTTGGAAAGTGTGAACCGTCATCCATTTGTGGTGAAACTGTTCTACGCGTTTCAGGATCACGAGAAGCTGTACCTCATCCTAGAATATGCCCAGGGTGGTGAGCTGTTCCACCACTTGGCGATGGAACGCATGTTCGACGAAGATGCCGCCGCATTCTACATGGCCGAAATGGTTCTCGCTCTCGAACATCTGCACCAGAATGTGGGTGTGATCTATCGCGACCTCAAACCAGAGAACTGTCTCCTGGACCGCGATGGCCACCTGCTCCTGACCGACTTCGGCCTCAGCAAGATCGCAGTCAACGATGACGATCGCTGCAACTCGTCCCTGGGCACGATTGAGTACATGGCTCCCGAAGTCGTTCAAGGCAAACCGTACGGCAAAGCCTGCGACTGGTGGTCTCTTGGCGCACTCGGCTACGATCTACTCACCGGCTCCCCGCCCTTCAAGGCCAACAACAACGCCAAGCTGCAGGAGAAAATTGTCAAGCAGAAGCTCACACTGCCCTACTTCCTTGGTCCGGACGCCAAAGACCTTCTCACCCGCTTGTTGCGCAAGGAACCTTCCAAGCGACTCGGCTACCACATGCCAAAGGACCTGCAGACAATCAAGAACCATCGCTTCTTCCGGAAGATTGACTGGAAGGCGCTCGAACGCCGCGAGGTTGCTCCCCCTATCCTCCCTGTCGTCACGGACCCGGCTCTGGCGGAGAACTTCTCTGCCGACTTTACCGCCCTGCCGCTGAGTCCGGTCGTCACCAGCAACGGGTTTGACGACTATTACTCTCTTCGCCGGCGCCCCAGCCAGCGTGCAATGTCGACAGGTCCGGATGGGATGAGTTGTGACAATGACCCGTTCGGCGGATTCAGCTTTGTGGCTTCCAGCAGCTTACTTGACAACAATGGAGTTGGCGTTATGACCCAAGGTTACTAATAGCTCTTATTTTTTTTTCGTCCAATCGTTGCATTTCACTTTCGGCCTTGTTTCAATTCTACTACGACTCGCGTTACTGGAGATCTTGCTTGGAAACCGTATATATCGGATTTTTTTACAATTCAAGTATCAACGGCGTACAATATCCGTTCTATATTGCTGGAATCTTGAATAATCTACTATCCAAATAAAGTCGACCACCCCGCCAACCAATGCATGCTCCGGAAGTAGTGCATAAATGCAATGAATGCAGCAGCTGATCGAGCCGCTAGAAGAATGATTTATATGACCCATGAGGTAGTGCGGCGTCACGCCAGGTCACTGATCAGTCAATCAGTTGGAGAGACTCCCTCCTTTTCTTCGTCTGAAATCATGTATGTTCTCCGGACCTTAGTAATTGTGGCTGTCGTAGAACACGAGGAGTTTCAAGTCTACGGCGAAACCATAATCAAAGCTCCCCTTCTTCACTGCCCCCGCCTTCATCTTCCTGAGCGGCTTGTTCCGGTTGTGAGGGCGGGGGTGGAGGTGGTGGCTGAGGAATATCGGGAGGTGGTGGCGGTGGAGGTAGAGGTTGATGATGAGGGTGTCCTGGGGGCGGTGGATGCTGTTCCTCGAATGACTGCGACCTCCTTCCGAAGGACGGCCGTCGTCCTCTCGCGGAATCATCGTACCCGCGGTACCGGTCAGGTCCCCGGCGATCGACTGAGTTTCGTCTGTTGGGGATCCTCACTCCGGCTGCGGGTGGTGGTGGTACTGGTGGACCACCGTGCGTCGGCATATTCTGTGAAACGATTTCGTCAATGCGTTGTTGAATTGGATCGGCTTCCCTTGGACCTGCCACTTTTCCGCCGCCCGGAGGACGGTGGTCGCTATCTCGACGCGGGAATGGACGGGGAGCCGGTGGTAGGGGATGTGGGTGACGGTGGTGAGGTGGGGGATGAGGTAATGACGGAGGTACCTGGCCGTTGGGATGGGCCCGGCCCTGCGAGGAGAAGGAGGAAGGGCTCCCTGCGTTTGGTAGGCTTTGCGAGGAAGGAGCGGATGGGCTCTGTTGTTGATCCTGCGAGCTGCCACGTGGCGCGGCATCCGACTCCCTGCGAGGTCGTTTCGGAGAACGCTCTCCGTTGGAGGGGGCTGAGCGATCTCCTCGAGGTTCGCCGCTGTCTTCTGGCTCTTTCGATCGTTTTCGTCCGTGAGTGACGTCTGACTCCGCTGGAGGACGATTCGCGGGACTGCCAGCGTGCGGGATCCTGGTCTTCTCAGTGCCCTCGTCCGACAGTATTGGGGTGGTCGGGTAGTACTGGCTATGTTTCTGCATGGCATTGTTCTCGTAGAGCTGTGCCATTCTCATGCAGGCGCGACGCACCTGCGTCAGATCCACGTCAATCTGCTCCCACCACGCTCGACCGCGGTCGTCGTCCGGAAAACCCACATCGCAGTGCCGCGCTGCGGCGTATAGAGCGGCAGCAGCGATGGTGCGTGCGTTGAACTGTAGGCAGAGGACCGTAAACATGGAGTCGTTGACAAAGGCCCATGCGGCGTTGCGGAGCGGTTTGTTTTCATTCACGCCGAAAAAACAGATAAAATCGTAGAGGATGCGGTACGGCTGTTCGAGCTGCAGGTCGAAGCAGAGCGCCTCCAGGAGTAGGTCCTCATGGTGCAGGATTGTGTCCCTCCATTTCCAAAACTCCTTGGATTGCTCGTCCACCACCAGATTCGGCTGCTTTTGCGCCACTCGGCAGCAGGCCACCACGAGCTCTCTCATCCGTCGAACATTCTCTTCCACTTTCGTAGCTAAGAATAGCGCAGTGGCCGCGATGGGATAGGGATGCATGCCCGGTCGTTGCGGTATATCGACCATGCTGTACCGCATGAAAAACCGGTGAAGATAGACGGCTGCGGTCGCCAAAGTGGGCTGGGGTAGCTTCAGCATAATCCCGACCTGCGTGATGAAATTGACACCTTTGCTGCGACTAGTATGCTCCGCTTCCATCTTCATACCGTCGAGTTGGGATGGCGTACGATTGAGTTCTTCATCTGTGAAGAGCCATTGGGCTTGCGATGCGTGGAGGACGGGATTCGACTCAGCAGGTAGAGGCCGTCTCTTCGGGGTTTGCGACGGTGCCGAGGCCATGACGTATTGAGGAGATTGTCTTGTCGCAGGTCAATCACCCTGAGATACAATCAAGTTGATACGATGTTTCCGTCCGGTGTTTGTCGGAACGTGCTCTGGACTATGAACGGTGTTCGTTCAAGTCCTATCTCTTCGAGGAGGACAGCTGAGCAGGGCGCGCTGACCGCACGTGGTGCTGCGTGTCCTCCCTTCGCAGCAAGGAGATGCCAGAATTGCGTGTTTTACGAGTTTGTATCAAACATAGCGCATGGTAAGCCTCGTGGTATCGCGAGCTGACTTTTCGCGATCAAGGTGAGTTGTGAAGCGTCCTCAAGACGAGCAGATGACGTTTGCCGAACGAGTGATTGGGTAGGTGCGGAAGAAGCTCCGAAACTTTTCTGCTGGAGTAGCCGGAATAACCCTTTTGATTTGATCAAAGGCGGCTCTCAATGATAGGGTATACTGTGGTCTTGTGAAGTCAGGATTGCGCAGAGTGTCTCGCAACACTCCGAAAGATAGTCTGGAGTGCGGATGCGAAAGGCCCGGATCATCGAGTTGTTCCGGGGTATGTAGATCGGCTCCGGTTGACACTGTACAAGGAGTATCCGTATCCTACAACACATCAGGCTGCTTTCGAAATTGTCGAGTTCAATTGAGAGAAAATGAGATTGTTAGATTTCTGTGTACAACTATAAATCAATCGTGGTATCGTTTCCCTCTAGTGAACAGGTCGACTGGGCTGGGTCCAGTGCCCTCGCTGCAAAACTCCAAAACGACGCCATGCACGCAAATAAACCTGACACACAGAAGACAGAATACTGTAGACAAAGGCATCGTGACAATTCGGAGTTGGGGCCGAGATGCAAGATGTGGGAAACTAAGACAATAGAACAGAAAGGTATCATTCCTCCTCACTAACCTCACTCTCGTCATCACTGGGAACATGGTACTGCAGAGACGGTGGTTGGTACTCCTGCTTCCTCGCTTCTTCCTCGAAAGCAGCCTCCATTTCAGCCGCTAGTGCATCGTCATCATCTTCAATCTCCTCCTGCGTTGCCGGTGCTGTTTCCACCCTCTCAGACGAAGCACCACCGCGGCCGACAGGAGATGGTAGCCGCAGAGTTTCCATTTCTTCGTCCTCATCATCTTCCTCGTTCCCTGGGGTATTGTTGGACGAGAAGTGTGCTGGATTAACCCTGAAAGCGGGACGAGATGGAGGGGGCGATCCCATGTCGATGATCAGATCTCCGTCAATTATGATATTAGAGCCTGGTGACGGAGCCGCCTTGAAGGACGATACCAATTCGGTTCCAGTGTCCGAAGGGGATGATTTCATTTCGCCAGCTGGGATCTCCTCCACCTCCTCTATCTCTTCCTCCTGAGGCTCTTCCCGCTCAACTTGCGCTGGAGGCTCCAGATTCGTCTTGGGAGCAGCTTTTGTTTGGTTTTTAGAAGGTTTGCTCGGGCGTGGTTGTCGACGGAGAGGATTGGTTTGAGGCTTGGGTCGAACTTGGGGACTTGGAGTAGGTTTGGCAGCCGCGGTCATCAGAGGGGTATTAGCTTTACTGGCATTGAGATGAGCTGACATTGCACCATCCGAAACAGACTTGTCATCGTCAGCGTTTTCTTTTGGCAGGAAGTGACGGTAGTCGTAGGGATTGCTGTCATCAGCGGGACCGTCGTCGGTGTCAGCGGCTGCTTCAACTGCTCCGTCGTCACCAGAACCCTGGTCATCATCATGCAATGTTCGCAGCTGCACATACTGCTCTGTCACCTGCTTTTCAGTCTTATTAGGTGCCGACCGAAGATTGAAGTTCAACTGCGTCGCAACCGACTCGAGAACAAAGACCTTACGGTCCGGATCGAAAACCAAAACCAGATTCCGCTCGCGGGACTCCGACGTAGCATGTTCTGGATCCACGCTACCTTTGTATGAGTATGTTATAACACTACTATCGGCATTCGGTGCCTTGTCTGTGATCGTGAGGTTATACAGGTCCGGACATTGCGCAGATCGGGTGATATGAGTACGTTGCTGCGAGGATGCGGACTTCGTTTTATAATTATACTGAATGTTGATTAATCTCGATTGCGGTTTCGTATCTCCTCCGGCCAATTGATCACCCAAGATGATTGGGTAGTCTTTGGTGGGATCAATTAATCCACCCGAGGGGAACAGAGCCGAGGCGGCCATTTGAGATAAGACTCTGGCCTAGAGGGGGAGGGAACAAGTGCGCTGGAAGTCGAGCGTAATGTATGTAAAACCTGTGCTCTTCAAAAGGCCGTATTAGGAGGTCTCATTTCTTTGTGTGGTCAAGCACAAAGAGACAGGACAACTACACACACACGGGAGCCCGTCACACCGGGGAGGACAAATAAGGGCGAGGGAGATAGTACAACGAAAATCCGACCATAGAGAAATAGGAACAGAGAAAGCGTGAGGGAATATAGGTATATAAGAGATGCTGCAGAGAGCAGCTAGACATGTCAGCTACAAGCTGGCATTTGATTTTGAAGCGCTGAAACGCAAAGAGATGAGATGAGATAGGATGGGATGGGATGGTGATGGGTGGGAGGGAAGATGACGGCGGTCCAGACAACGTTGGAGGGCGGAGGCCAAAAGGCGCCCGCAGCTAGACCTGAACAGGCTTAGAGTCTCTGGGGCCATTCCTTCGCCGATGAGGACGCCCCATCAGCCGATCACCCGTCGGCCGTCGGCCGTCAGCGGCAGATATATCCTAGGGATATCGCGAGTATCGACTGGAAGACAGTCATGCGTTGGTGCTCTCCAGTCTAGGCTACTGCTAGTAACGTTTATCTGGCTGCTGTTGTTCAATGAAGGGGTGAAGTCACCCGCGGGGTCCCTTTGGAGGCATTTCCGGTGAGTTGTTCCAACCGCCCTGCCAAGGCTCGGTGCTTCCGTGTAACCTCTTCCCACTCATAGGCGGCACTCTCCTCGTGCTCGTCTACCGCGGTACTCATCTCCGTCAGGATCATGCTAAAGTCTCCCCCCAGTCTTCCCAAGCTAGCAGCGCAATATAACACTTGAGTTAGGAGACTTTCACGCGAGCTTTTATCTTGGACATTGGGTAGATAGGTGCTCAATGTGTCAGTCAGTAGCTGGACGAGATGCATGGGAAAGGTTGCCAAAGCTGGCGGAAGGCATTGTAAGGGATCATCCAGGCGAGTCGGCTGTGACGAGCTCGTTTTAACGCGGGAATCAATCCCTCGCAGTCCTGCAATAATTGAATCTGACTCAGCTTGGTCCGGGGTGAAGATGTTCTTATACAAGGAAACAATTGCAAAGCTCTGCTCCCTGAAGATCTCAATGTATCGTTTCAAGAATTTTTCTGTCTGGTGGCCGTGAGACCAGGACGAGTTCGATGTCCCTTCCTTCTGATCTGTATTCCGGGTTCTGCGCTGGGTCTCCTGGTCGGCGAGTTCTCGCAAGGGATCCAATGCCTCTAGTGTCGAAACCAAATTTGCCAATCTGCAAACCAGAAACAACGCACCGAGTGCGCCTTCCCCGGTGCCCGTTCCGCCGTCACTGTGCAAGCCCTCCAATTCCGGAGCCACTCGACGTAGCCAGCCTACCATTCTCATAGCCGCTGCCAACCGAAGATTCTGCGAACGGAGCCCCGCTATCAGATTCGTTGTCATCTCCTTCATCGCATCCTCGGCCTGAGAGGCGACATCCTTGACGAGGGGAGAATCAGGGTACAGTGTCTGTAATCGCTTGATGTGGGCGTATAAATCCAAAGCAGATGAGTAGGTCGTAGAAAACGAGGTGCCGCCCGCGGCAACAGAGCTTGCTGCTGCCGATGAGACAGCTGTCGATAGAAGAGAGGGAAGTTCTAGAATGTCGGATAGTCGATCGACATTCCTCGCCAGCTGCATGACCTTCTTTCGCCGCTCCAGAGACGGATTCTCTGCGGCTCGGCTGTACTTGGTAGAGAATCGGACCGCCTCTTCGTCAAGTTTGGGGATTGCGTCTCTTAGATTTTGTGCATTGCGGGTCAATTGGGGAATTGAAGTACGGAGCTGTGAGAGGTTATCGGCAGAAGTGATGAAGGCCTTGTGCGAGCGATTCGATAAGGCCTGGAGAGACAGCAGGGTAGAATGTAAGGATTGCGCCAGAGATTGCGGTTCTGTCGTTTCCAGAGCCTCGAGGGACAGCGTTGATAGTCGGTTCAAGTACTGAGCCGTAGTTGTGTCATTATCTGGAGCCAACGGTATTGAGGCAGCATCTGCTGGAGAGAAATGAGGAGCTAACAAGTCGTAAAGATAGTCAGTCATGGTGTTGTCGTGGCTATTCTCTCCTGTAAAAGGAGGAAGCAGTTGATGAAACAAAGTACAGCTGACCAATGGTGGGAGGAGAACTGAGTAGAAGCTGATGCGACGAAGTCTCCAATACCTTCTTACCTAGTGGTGATGCGGTACGGCAGCCGTTGCGGCAACAAGCGCATCTCCGAGGCATTTCCTCCTTGACGCCTACGCCAGTCCATCCCATCCTCCTCCAGCGCCTCAGCATAGCCAAGGCAGTTTTATCAGGGTCAATCTTTGTCTCTCTATCATAGAGCCCATTCCAATGAATATAGAGACCTCTATATATTGCTATATCACCTACTGGCCAGGGCTTGTTTGCAACTTCAACATCTCACATCCGATACACTAGCCAAATTGAGGGATACTCAGGTACTGCCGCCGCTCTAGTCTCAGAAATCATCACTTTCTGCTCTTTGGCGTTCTACGTACAGATCACAGTTGCTCTGACTAGACAGAAGAGCTCCCAAACAGAACCACTTGCGGGAGTATGATCCGATAACCCTTCATTGCCTGACTGCGACCTAACTCCAGCACAGTCATTTTTTCCTCCGCTCTCCTCCCAACATCAACCGATGTTGTATCAACCATGGGTAAACCGCGGGTTAGCTTTTCCTCGGTCGCATTCTATGTCTGACACCCCAGCGTCTCACTCAGTCAATAGATGATCATCTTGATCCGTCATGCGCAGTCAGAAGGAAACAAAAATCGGGAAATCCACCAAACGATCCCTGATCATCGGGTCCAGCTCACACCCGAAGGATATCGACAAGCAAAGGAGGCAGGTAGCAAGCTGCGCGCTCTTCTGCGGCCCGATGACACGATACACTTCTTTACCTCTCCCTACCGTCGGACTCGGGAGACTACGGAAGGGATCCTCGAGTCTTTGACCTCCGATTCTCCGTCCCCGTCGCCATTTCCCAGACATACCATTAAAGTATATGAAGAACCACGGTTGCGAGAGCAGGACTTTGGCAATTTTCAGCCATGCTCTGCGGAGATGGAACGGATGTGGCTGGAAAGGGCGGACTACGGACATTTTTTCTATCGAATCCCGAATGGTGAATCTGCTGCGGATGCCTATGACCGGATCAGCGGCTTCAACGAGTCGCTTTGGCGACTGTTCGGGGAGGATGATTTTGCCAGTGTCTGCGTACTGGTGACCCATGGCCTCATGACGAGGGTCTTTCTGATGAAATGGTATCACTGGAGTGTTGAATATTTCGAAGACCTACGCAACATCAATCACTGCGAGTTCGTAATCATGAAGCTCAACCCGGACAATGGGAAATATGTGCTTCAGAACAAGCTGCGTACATGGTCCGAGCTGAGGAAAGAGAAGGAAAATGAGAGACAACGGGAGCGAGCGAGCAAAGACCTCAGTTCGGCTGCTTCTCTCGCCCCTGCCCCCTCTTCTGTCCCGATTAGACGCAAATGGGGTGGATGTCCCGACGGCTGTAACCACGGTCTCCACAGAAAAAGATCTTTAAGATCTTCACGGATAACTGGTGGTGACCCGACGCGTGTTGGGAGCGAGGCGCAACCTTCCACGAGAAGTAATGTGAGTTATCCCTAGGTCGAAACCAAGCTTGGCCGAGGCGCAGGAGGATGACACTGATAACGCAAACACAGGTCGATCAGCAATACATCACAGCCCCTGAGCCAGCACTAGGAGACCGTTGCTCAGACATTAGACCGACGGACCAGACTGTTGCCCCCTCTGACGATCACTCGAAACGGGACGTTGAAGCTACTTCGCAACCCACAGTTCTCCCCACAGACTTTGATGCCAACATCGACCGCAATACTCAAACATCCAAAAGGGCAAGCCCTCATCCGAGGGCTGCTTCGAGCCCAAACACGATACCCAGGCGGCCCGACCTAGCCAAATTTCACCGCGACAGCGAGGACCATCTCCTCCACCCACCAAGGTCAAACTACGCTCTCCACCACCTCGGCGGCCGCGACGGCGGCGGCTCCCTGAGTGGCGCAAACAGCGTCACCCCTTCCGAGGACGAGCGCGAAGACGCAGGTTTCTCCGGTGACCGACTGGACCAACACAAGCCGGTCCCATCGCATGATTTCGCCGACGACGGCGACGACGAAAGCCACACCAAGCAGGTCCAACGACCGAAACGGACGCGCTCACACCATAAGCACAACCACAACAGCCACAACCACACTTACCACTCAGGCTCGGTAAACCACGGCAACTCCAAAAGGGGAGCAATGCACATCGGGGACAGGGACAAGTCGCACGACACCACATACACCCCTGCCGAACCACCCGCTCAACAAGAAAACCATATCAAACACGCACACCTCGAGAACGAATCCCAGCAAGCCCAAGTACATTGGAACGACGACGACGACGACGACGACAACGACAACAACAACAACAATGGCGCAGATGACGAGGATGACGTCGATGCCGAGCTTGAAACCGAACGGCAGCGTGACCAGAGTATCAGAGGGAGTGTCTATTGATCGAATCTCTATGCATTCATCGTCCATCATTATCTCCCTATTCGACCTTTTGCACATGCACACGCTCAAACACGTATTTCATATGACCGTATGCACTCCCCTAATCTAACCTAACCCCCGATTATGATATCTCACGATAGTTTCCATGTTGATACCTTGAAAAGAAGCATAGCATGAGAATGATGCGTTTATCCATCGAGCGAAAATAAAAAGGAACGCTCGCAGTACTACCCCGCTCCTTTCTTCAGTGGTATGGCGAATATAGACGTAGATTTACCCAGTATATCATATCCGTCAGCTGGTACAGCGACTGATTAAGGCAGGTACCCCTGAGAGCTCAATCTCAAGATCAGTCCGCAATGGAGTTCATCACGTTCCATGAATTCGAGACCAAGGAAGCAAGGCACGGCAGATTCAACACGGAGCCTCTGATAATGGTTTACACAAATTATCTATAGCACTTGCAGAACGAGTATATGCGAAGAAGCGGGGGCGAAAATATATACTTCTCGTCCCGGAAAGAAGAAATCAATTGTCTTGTCTCTTTTTCCGCAGTTTCAATTTTGTTTGCGGACCTTTCGCAGCGCGAACGGTCTTAAAAAATATGGTTGTCTAACTTACATTGAATGGGCAAATGGTGAGGTCGAAAAGGAAAAAAGACCATGCCACTTCGTTGTGAACGAGAGAGGGGACAAAAAAAAAAAAACCAGATCAAACGGGATTTGAAAGGGGAGTATCGCTTTTTTTCATGTCTGATCGACGACATTTGAACATGAGTATGTAAGACAGGGAGCATTGAAAACAATCGTCGAATAGAAGTAGCGAAGATAGACTACAACCACCAGGTCCTCGATCCGTAAGAGGGCAGTCAGAAAAAGCTGCAGAATCGAACTGTATCCCGGTGGGTCTGATCAAAGCACAAGAAAACAGAATATGTTCCTCAACCGAGATGGACAAATGCAGGAGTAGAATGGGGTCAAATCCAGGATGCAGAAATATTAACGCCATTGCTCGTAACAACGAGTGTAGCCGGCGATGAAATGAAAGAAAATGTACCGAACCAATGGAAATGAAGAAAGCGATCTATAGATGACAACCGCCAGGAGGAATGCTGAAGCCCAGAGAACACGACAAGCATAAAGAGGCAAAAAGAAGAAAAAGAAAAAAAAAAGAGGCTGATAAAACGGAACCATAGAAATGGACAACAAAATCATGATCGTCGTGACCTGCCTTACTCCAAAGACCAGAAGATGATTGAATCAATGGAGTAATATGCGACACGATGAGCAATCACTCTTCACAGGCGATGAAACAAAGTATGAAGCCAAGCTGAGATGAAGAGATTATGCCGTATCGTAAATGCACAGAAAAACTCTGTATCGTAGATGAGGATGAACAGAGTTGTTCCAATATCGCTCGTGGGAAAAACTTTTTTTGGTTGCTTTTCACTTTTCCGACATGGAACAATGACGGTGGATGGGCACAGGTACTTTTCCGACAAATGCAAAACAACGGAAACTGAATATGGGAATAGGGCATGTTGTCATCGCAGATGGAGACGGTATCATCAAAAATTGATCAGAAAATGTTTGAAAATAAAGGAACAGAAAAAGGAAAACCAAGAAGTCATTGATCGGAGAAATCTAGAAAGGCGTTGGGCCGACCGCGAGAAAAAGGACGACAGCCATGGGAGACCAAGGGGCCATCTATCTAGGCAACCATAGCCTGCATTGGACCGAAAGCATTTGCACACATGTAGTGTTCGACATGCTTGGCACAGTACAAGCATCCGCAGGACGAACCGTGTCCCGTCCACACGCTTTGCGCAAATGGTAACGCGTAGGACGGCGTATGATGGTAAGACGGAGGCTGCGACCGAGGCGCAGACTGAGGCATGTACTGCTGCGGAGGAGGAATCCAAGTTCGTGTGTATGGCGGCGGGGGGTTGGCATACGCCCAAGGTCCGACAGCGTAGTAGTCCGGAGTGTTCGGGCCGCTATGGGGAGCAGAAGGAGGCGAGTACTCAGACGCGGCGGGGTTGAGCCAGGAGTTCTCGTAATGAGAGCTTCGCTGATACTGCGGAGGGATCGGTCCCTCGGGAGACAATAGAGGCTTGGACACCATGTGGCCCCGCGAGACATTAGTATCAATGGGGGCAAGGGTGTGACGCGACTCCTGGGCTCTAGCAACAGCCTTTGCACGCCAGGTCTCCCAGTGGGAGAGCCATGATGCGAAGCCGTCCTGCTTGTCATGGATGCGCTCATGGAGCTTCCACTCGAATGCGAAGAGCCACTCCAGTTCCATGGAGTTCAATTCGCCGACCGGGATGTTGCTGACTTCGGCCCAAGACTTGTTCTGGAAGGTGTTGTCATCCAGAAACTTGCTTCCCAGGAGTAGGGCAACAGTCAGCATGCGATAAACCTGTCCACTGCCAGAGGTGTACACTTTGGCCGAGGAAAGCATCCGCATTCGGCTGGCCAAGTAGTAGAGACCCAAGAGGATCGTGGAGCTGGGAAGGCGGGTCGAAGAAAGGATCTGGTAGACGTATTTCCGAAACTGGGGAGGGACCGATGTTCCTGGGTAGACGCTTCGCGCGAAGTCAATATCTGCTATGTTGATCTTGGTGATGTACAAAGCATACATTCCCTGAGCCATCTCGGCCACAAAGTCGGACATCTGTTCCATCTCATAATCCAAATGGGCGGCTACACCTCCGGTGGCCTTCTCCTCTTTGCGTTGCTGCTGTTCGGGCTGCATCATCATATCTTGGCGGCGATACTGCGGTGGAATGGCACTCTCCATCGGGGGCAGCTGTAGGCCGGTACGGAGCGGAGGCAGCACGTTTGTGGTGGGCAGGGCGCCGAACGATTGGTTCAACGCGGGGTGAGCAGTGGTCAAATCTCTACCATTGTGCATATGGTGGGCGGATGCTGGGTGTAAGTTCATCGGAGCCGGCTTTGAGTAGTGGGCGGATTGAGAGTACTGCTCGATGAATTCGCAACCATTCTGCGTATAGCGGGGAGGAAAGGCAGAGTTGTTGACGATGTAAAAAGGCTGCTCATTTTCCATCCTGCCACCGGGCAGGACGTGAGGAGGAGTGGGAGGAAGGCCCTGGAGGCCAGCGGCGAAGAAAGACGGCATAGCGGTTATGAGAGAAGAAAGAAAAGAGACCAGTCCAGGACGGCGAGGGTAGACGATCAAACGCTATAGGAAGAAATAACGGTCAGTAAAGACTCTCCAGAGATGTGAAGAGCGAAGCAAACGCGGGATAGTGTCAGTATAGAGAAAGGAGGCCAGATACGAACCGTCTACACGTCCGCCAGGCCCTGATCCTGGGGAGAGCGATGCTCAGCGAGCCGCAGCTCTGTGTTTGCCGTGGTGAGATTTTCTTAGTTGAATGACATGGAGAGAAAATCCAACTAAATTAGAAGATGAAAGGTCCACAGAGAGCACGAGATAAGGAGCAGGGAAAAATAGCGATCGTGAAGGGCGTGTTTTGTGTTTGGCTTCCTTGACTGCCGGATCCTTTCGCGCGGCGAGATTTGTGTTATTCCCTCGCGGTAGTTGCTTTCCAAGTGAGAGCTACTGGTCCGGCACGAGACACCCAACAGGCACACGGTGCTTTTTTTGGATTTGAAGAAAAAACAGCAGATGGTCACCCAACGACGCGGAACGTGCCTCAAGGACAGTTAATAGTAGATGGAGACAAGAGTAAGGGAGAGGGGGTTCGTGGAGCCAGGAAGGCTGGGGGGAAGAACGACGGCGGAAACTGTAGGGGATCGGAAGAGAAAAATTAATTTTCTTTCCCTCGCGCCAGTGAAAAGCCCCGGACCACGATGACAACGACACTTAGTGAAAAGCTCGTTGAGAGAAAATGACAGGAGGAGATGAGAGAGATGAGACAGGAAATTTCACAAGCGAGGACTGAACAAGAACAGAGAGTTGAGAGGACGGAGGATAGAGAGGCGAAAGAGGAAGGGGATGGAGAGAGAGAGGAAGAGAAGGATGGGGCAAAGGGCAGTAGTAGTAGCAAGAGTACGGAGTAGTGGTGTAGGGCGTAAAGCGGTAGAGCGGAAGAGAGAGAGCGTAGTGGCTGGATGGATGGATGGAGTTTAGTCGAGACGACGTAGCGGAGTCATGTTGAGGAGTTCGATGTTGAGATGATAGTCATAGTACCGTAGTAAACTTATTTTATTTTTATTATTCTTGTTTTCTTCCATTTTGTTTCTTTTTTCTTTTTCTGTTAATAATGAATAATTATCAACACCAACAGTACTCCGTAGCCTGGCAGAAGAATGGATCATGCCTATTATTATTATTATTATGGAACATGGATGATGATTCTCTCTGGGTTCCTGTTTGATTTAATTTCTTCTGCGCGGGTCAAGCCATTTCTGTGATTTTCCCCAGTATCCCAGTTTCTTTTCTTTCGCCAATCTGTGATTCTGTGACTCCAGTGACAGAGGACTTGGGGCCGGAACAGGTTGAGTGTGTGTTTCTGGTCATATAATTACAGTATTTCTACTAAGGCAATGGTGAACTCCGGGAGGTCGGAGGGTGTTGGCCGGCAAAGTCAGGAGGAACACTCTGACTACTGAGAGTAGAAAAATGGTCAAAAAAAAAAAAAAAAAAAAGGGTAATGAAGTAAGAAATAATAATCAAAAAACATAATAAAATGGTAGCAGAAATTTAATGCAGATTATTAATAATACGCATGCCTCCACACCCACCCAGACACCAGACCAAATGAAAAGGGTGTTCTGGCTGCTGGGAAGGCGGGAGAAAAAGGAATACCACGGAGTCCTTCCAGCAGTAAAACGGTCCTGTGGAAAGGGGTCCTTCAATCGCTTTAGAGTTTTCTTCTCAACTTCAGTTACACAGAGTGCAATTTGGATCATAGTAACCATCCAATAGAAAAGGCGCTTGTAAGAGATAATTCATAAATGTAACCTCCGATCGTCCTATTGAATCTGCTGGATGATCAATGTGAGGTCAAGTACAGAACAGAGTAAGAGGTAATCAAAAACAGAAAACCTTTTCCTCGGCGTGTGGTAGGTACTGTGTTACTCGTACGACTCCGTACTGCAGAAAAATTCTAGATGGCCTACCAGAAAATCACCTAGAGGCAGTGAGACAATCCATGGATGTCTTCGACTTAAGGTCGAGATTCAACCGGCGACTTGGAAGGAAAAAAGAGCAGTAGCACACATACCAGGATGACTGTAAGTAGTACAGTTACTGTTCGACAATAAATTCTGCTTCACATATATTATTTTAATAAAGTGTCATTTGATGTAATTGAGAGTGCCGCAATGTCCCTGATCACCCTTGCTATCAATTAAAATAAATTCCATGCGTTAATAACACTGTGCTGTGTGCAGATGTTCGGGGCTTAGAAGCCTCGAAACGGGGCATCAAGAGCCACCTGGATGGGTCACACCGGTGCTAAAACTAAGGTAAAAGGCCCAGGTGGTGGGCTCACAGGGTTGCCCTAACCCCTTGCAAAGTTAGGTTACTGGGTTACGTTGGCGTTTCTGGTTGATTCCTATTTTCCTCGAGTGTCCTGTCTGCTGGTACGTAAGCAGTAAGGTACTTGGCTGGTAGTGGTACGGAAATTGGCCAGAAAGAGAACGCAATGTGCAGCATGACTAATATCAAGATGTGAATAATTTCTTTTCCATCTTATTCGAAAAGGTCGAGGTAAGGCAATAGTGCTCGTCATAATGTTAGCCATCGATGATTGCAGGTACCCCATCATCAGCGTCATCATTGTGATCCTAAAAACCAAGGTCCAGCAATGAGACAAGCAGCAGAAACTGAAGGCGGTGCTTGATGCAGGCTGCCAGTAGCAGCACTGGAAGTGAGAACAGTGATGCAAAGTCGTTGTCACACACAGACCAGTCATGGAGACACTCCCGTAGGGGGCCGTACCCCCTCTGAGGTGCATAGTCAGGGTAAAAGTCACCAGTAATGTTTAGTCTCAGAGCCTTAGTGCTAATAATAAAAGACTCGCCTCGAACTCAAAACGGCCAGATTGCCTAGAATCGACTGGTTCGTGCACCGCATTCCCCGTGCTAAAATAAAAAACGTGTCTCAGTGGTACAGTCCAGTTACAGACTAGGCTAATTCAGGAAGGGGATCGCTGATGGCCAAATGTCGGCGGTGACCGAGTGCAGAATTGAGTGTAGCCGGGCTTGTAGCATTGGCAGGTGGGTGCTTTTTGTTGATATTCCATAAAAGGCAAGGAAGTCTTCCCAGAGCGCATGAAAGAGAAGAAACCAGTTACAATCATCCTTGATTTGGAAGTACCATCAAGATGACAAGATAAAAGCAAATTGGATGTCTGTGATATGATCCCACACACCCAACCTTGTCTTAGGTATGACACCATTGCACCAAGGTGGCAACAGCGAGAGTACTCTTACAGTACTGTGATCAGC
This sequence comes from Aspergillus lentulus, assembly GCF_001445615.1. Lineage (NCBI taxonomy): Eukaryota > Fungi > Ascomycota > Eurotiomycetes > Eurotiales > Aspergillaceae > Aspergillus > Aspergillus lentulus. The sequence goes on from NW_028322122.1 coordinate 1,516,979, forward strand.
CTCAACGTGAATCAGGCATGACACCAGTGCGTCCACCCAAATATCAGGCTACAGAACCCAGAAAGACCCATCCTATCGGATATTATGCTTTGACTCAACTTAGAGCTTTGGACCTCATCGTACTACTGCTGATGTTGGTAGAAGGGAATAGGACAGTCGCTGCATTCCACTTCCGTTCCTCAGCCAACAAACCAATAACATGCATCATCAGCGGGAGTAACCAAGGCAGCACTAGCCACTCTCTCGATTCTCCAATTTTGTCAAGTGCCTGGGCATCCGAGATACTTACATGCCGGATAGTTGGTACTCCGTACTTATCTACATTGTACCTTTCTGCGTAGCCTCCCCGAGCCTAAGCATATGCCGTATAACCAACACAGAAACCCAGAGGCTTGTATGTGACCAGCCAACGAGGGATTGAGTCCAAGGACTCCTTCATCTGACTCATTCTCACATCATATGCCTTCTTGGGGTGCCTAGAAATGACCCCAAAGGAGATGTTGCGTCGACCCTGCTTCTGCCTACTACTACCTGTGCTATGCTTGATACTGGTTGGACCGGATAGATGGATTCGTGGAAGTGCATAGAGTACGGAGTAGGTAAGTTTGGCAAAAAAATATCAATGATCAGATGCAAAGTGGCCTGCGCCAAAAAAACTATCCAAATTTCTAGAATTTTCATACTGTCGATCTTAACACACTCGAGGGAAGTACATCATCTGCTGGAATATATAGCAGCCTCAGGCATATAGAAGGCATTTCGAATCCGCAATCCGCAGGGAATAAACAGAACGAACCATAATTATTGAAGGGCCTGTGAGTTTCACTCAGACAGTGGAGAAGGCGAACTCCCCATCTGTGCTATCTTCAAAACAATCCTCCTCTAGGAGGGATTGTGATACTGAAAAATCACGCACATACTCACCTGCCCCCAAGGAGAACCGTATCAAAGAGGGGTAAACAACCGTCATCATCAGGCTTCCATTACTGCCCGAATAAATATATTATCTCAGAGATAGACTGCTGTGAGCTGCGAGAAGACTCCCACTCCAGCGCCTAATCGGCAAATGCAACTCCTGGCACTATCGATCTACTGCATGACAGGACCGATATGGAAAAGTTTGAAATTTCCAATGCCAAAGTGGGATGTGACGAACGCCCACGCCTCGAACATGGTATGGTATCTTACTTGGTTCCTGAATAACTTGCCTAGTTTTACCGGCGTGGACAACAGACTCGTGCTCCAATCCATCCTGATGAATGGCGAGTTTGGCTTGTTAATCTAGGAGGTATGTATGCTGCAAGGAAATCAGTCGTAACGTTGGTTACCTGGTCTGCCCTCATTCTCAGTACGTACCCCGGAGATTTCCCTAGCCAGTTGCCATTGCCACCATGTAGATAATTGACTTGTGACTTGTCACGGTTAGTTTCGGTCCTTCCAAACTTTCTACGATCTTCTGTCTTGTGTTGCGTTTTCTGCAACCCCGCTGTAGGGAATATCCGGAGCGACTGAAGTGGGGGATGGGGTCAGGTACACTTGACGAGCAGTCTATGCAGTAGTCTACGGACAACAGGACCCAACAAGTTCGTAACTTAAAATATATCCCTCAATCTCAGGTCAGAGATCTCGTTAGATTCGTCTATTTACTGGATAACTCAAAAACAAACTCCTAGCTTTTCCAGCCCTGGAACGATGAAGTCTACCCACAGCGTTCTAGCTTGTAGGCTTTGCAGTATCACAACCATAGAAAATCGAATAAGAAGAAAAGAAGAGCATTTGACGCTCATAACAGAGTGGATATCATCGACTGAAGGAAACTTCAGATAAGCGAATAATGGGGGGGAAATGAAATGAGAAAAAACCAAACCAGGTGAAGGGCAAAAGATATCACAGAGTAACAATACCCTATAACTCCAGCAGGAATACTCGACAGATGAGTAGACCCTGGCGCTGATCTTCGTTCCAATCACATACCTTCCATCAACACCTTTCCGAGTACGAAGAGTATCAAATGTTGTTCTCCAGAACAGTCATAAACATAAAATCTCGTTTCGTGAAGTCGTTCAATCAAGGCGGCAGCCAATAACCGACAGGAATGATGCCAGCCAGGCTCGCTGTCGCAACACATATTTACTGGTCTCTCAAGCCTCCAATCAAAGTGCGAAGAGCGTCCAGAATGACAGCCTCGTCCTTGGGCTCCCCGCCAGGGAATGAGCTCTCCGTCGCGTGGCCCAGAGCACGAGCCCGTGCGCTCTTGAGCACTTCCTTGATGTGATTCTTGTCCTCGTAGTCTTCCAGGAGAACAGCCTCAAAGTCGTCAATGGCTTTGCTTGCGCGCTCCTCAAACGACACAGATTCGGGATCCCCCATCGGCGTGGGACCAGCGTTCATGGGCGCAACATTGTAATTGGGTTGCTGTTGCTGCTGTGGAGGCTGCATCGGTGGTCCCGGGTTCGGTGGGAGATACTGCTGTGGTTGCTGAGAGTTGCCCGGAGGCGGAGGTGGCATATGCTGCTGTTGTTGAGGCGGTGGCGGTGCGGTAGCATTGTGTGGAGGGTACGGTGAGTGATGTTGCGTCTGCGAGTGCATCCCTGGTTGTTGCTGCGGTTGCTGAGGCTGCTGAAACTGAGCCAGCTGCGGCGGGGGATCGGAAGCATAGGGTGAAGTATATGTAGAAGGTGTAGTCTGAGCAAAGGCCGGCGGAAGGTTGTTCCGCAATGGACTGGGGATGGGGAAAGGGGCGGAGGCTGGGACCGCCTGCGGCGGAGGGTGAGGAGGAGGATACGGGTCTTGATGGCGAGGAGGAGCGGACGGAGGTGCTGTAGCAGAAGAGGCAGGAGCTGGTGTGGGAGGAGCATATGTATTCGGAGGCATAGTCGGGAACTGGAAATGTTGATTCGCCAGATTCGCTTGTCCATTCTGTGGATTTCCATAGGTCGGGTTCAACGGTGGCATGTATTGCGGGACAGAAGCCGGTACGGATGGAGGCTGTGATGGCGGTGGAGGTGACGGACGTCTCTTCTTTTCCTTTTCGACGGATGCGCCCGGTCGAAGTTGCCATGACCATCCTTTGCCATCTCGTTCGGCGTGCATGAACAAGTGGCTGTTGCCGTTCAAGTTGTGCCGTACACTGGAGGTCCAGCCCTCGGTCTCGCACTTGAAACGGAAGTAGGGGTATTTCAACTTCAGTGCGCGATAGATCTGCTTCAAGGTCATCGGCGTGCCTGCTTCCGTGAGGGCGTCGAAGATCAGGACAGCGTAATTGTACGGAGGCTTTGCCAGATCCTCCGGTGTATAGGCAGATTCGGGAGGGTAGTTGGGAGAGGGTGACCGTGAAGGTTTGCGCTTCTTGACCGGAGGAGCCTTGATGAACTCTTCCGGGCGTTGTTCCATAGGAAATGGGCCACCCTCAGTAGATGGCAGGGGATAGTCCATGAGCGTTCCGTCCGGCTTCTTCCGCTTGGTGTACTTGCGCTTTTCCGGCTTCGACCCGGGAGACTCGCCCTCGCCAGGAAGACTCGGTGTAGCGGCTGCAGTGCCCACCGTTGATGTGGTTGTGGTCGTCGTCTTACCGGCTTTGGGTCGATTCAGCGGAGGAGGAGTGACGCCTCCGTTGGCTTCCCGCTTGGCAGCCAGTTTCTGCTCCCTTGCCAACTCTGCACGTTCGCGCTTGGACATGATGCCGTCTTTGGGAGGTCGCCCAGGACCTCGGCGACGAACAGGGGGCTGAACGCCGTCTCCAGTGCCTTCTATCGAAGGTACCGGCCGTGAAGGGTCGGGTTCTTTGGTCTTTAGAACAAGTTTGGTCGGCTTGGACGAGTCCTTGTTTTCAGCACCTTCGCCCTTTTCCACAGCTCCTTCTGCGTCATTCTCAGCACCGACAGATGCCTTGGCATCCCCGTTCTCTTCTATCGATGGCTCCTCGACTCTGTCGGCTCCAGTCTCGCCAATTGGTACATCTGGCAGCAAAAATCGTATGCGCACTCCGCCGATTTGTATGTAATCACCACTATGCAAAGGACGGACTTGACCCGGCGATAGCCAGTCAGCACCGATAAAAGCGCCATTTCTGCCCATCACTTCCATCTCAAATAGGTTTTTATCAAAGTTGTAGGCAATCTTGACATGTTTACGTGAAATGCCTCGGTGTCCAGCGGCACTACCGTCAAGAGTAGCAGGAGGGTGAATGGGGATGGTCGGGCAAGCGTCGGGCGAGGGTAGGAGGGCGAGTGCATCTACAGGCTTTGCATCTCCGCTGGTTTCGTGCAGCGATTGCATCGCAAGCGCATTGTAGTCGGTAGTGGATTGCAGTTGAGCCGGCGTCGCATGTAGCGGAGCACCCGCTTCGGAGGAGTGCGACGACCTCCGACTGAGACGTTTAGGAAGATGAGCCGGAATGTCAGGGTCGAGTCCCATGATACCGCCTCGGTCGCTCACAACACTTCCTATCATGCCACTGCCCTCATGTTTTACCCGAACCGGCGTGTGCGATGCATTGCCACCGCTCGAACTTTTCGCCCTTGATGTCCTGATTGCCTGCCTGGCCTGAAACTCCCGTTGATGCGCTGCCCGAGCTGCTCGTACGTCTCGCCCTAGGATAAAAGAATAAGTGTTGCAGTAAAAATGTCCGTCGTCGAATTCTAATTTCGCAAAGGCCTGGATGCGCGGTTCCGATCCCCCCAACGAGCCTGTACCGTCCTGCAAATGACCTGCCGAATACCCCAATGCTGAGAGGTCAGCAGATTGGGACAGATAAGCCGACGTAAGCATCTCATTGTCGAAAGGGTTCTTTCCGGTAGATGTGATATCGAAAGGTGTGAAAAGGTCTGAGTCGTTCAGGCCCGTCTTAGAGAACATCATAGGATCCGTCAAACCCTCTGCAGGATCCGGCGTCTTCATCACTGCATCAACTCCATGATTCCCAGATTCCTCGGATTTCGGAAACGACATATCAGCGGGTCTATCTTCGCGATTTTTCTCTCCATCTCCCGGCAAGCGTGGTAAGTCAGTTGATGCGGAAAATTGGTCTTGGCCGGCGGCCGACTCTGCGGGCGCAGAGATCTCTGTAGAGACGCTTGTCGATCCTTGGCCACCCACAATTTGATCTGAGGAATTATTTTGAGAGCTTTCGGTCGGATTGGGAGGATTATTTGTCGAGGATGAGGATTCTGCAGGTTGTGTTTCGGTGCCGGCGGGAGGCGCAGAAGATTGGTTGCCGAGGAGTTGAGCCAGAAGGGCGCTGGCGGCGGACTGGCGGCGGAGATCGTTCTGATAATCTGGCTGAGCGCCGGCGAGATCGTTTCCTGCATCACTGGGCTCGGACTTGATGCCATTCATACCGGAGGAAGAGGGCAAACCATTGGAAGGAGAGACAGGACTGTTAAAGGTAGAATCGTGCAGAGCGCGGGTTGCGGAGTCGCTGCGCGGGGAGAAAGGGCCGTTGTCTCGCTGTTGCTGGTGGTTCTGATGTTCCTGCTGTTGCTGCTCTTGGCCCTCTTGGTGATGATGATGATGAGGGCGGCCATAGTCGAACAAGGACGACATATCTGGACCTGCATCAGGAGGTCGATGGCCCACCGCTGGCGCTGTCATGGTCTGCGACGACGACATGACAGGCTGCTGGGTACTTTGGATGCTCGATGCTGGCTAGGAGGAGACGGACAGGCAGGGAGAGGAGAAACAGGGCGGTGAGAATAGGAAGCCATTCAGAACGGAAGTTGGGCTGGGGAAGAATGGACAGAGACCGATGCTGATTGGTAGGACGCGAGTTTTCTGCTGTTTTTTTTCTGCCGGTTTCTCGCGGTACTGGCCACTGTCGTTCACCGTAATCCCGAGTAACACATGCTTCAGGTATTCACCAGTAACAAGCAGCAATCACTTAATTACTTTGAGTTTGTGCCTACAGATATTTATGTTGATCTCAGATCAGTCCTGAAGATTGACACAGAAGAAGTTGGCATAAGGATGAAAACTTCATTGACTTTAACGCTCATACTCTGGACTCTATAGAGTATGAAATTTCTTTCTCAAGGCCCGCCCGCCCATGTTCTTTCGCTCTGAGGAATCCACTTCCTTACTACGGTCCACTGCTAATTCGTTGAGATGATTGAGAAGACTCAATCCTATCTTATTTCCGAGCTTTGCTTCCATGGGCCTAGAAGTGAACTACGCGCTGCGAGGTTTAGCTTTTCTGACTATGTCTGCATGGTCAAGCCGTCCTCAATCCTTGGTAGCTACAGTAGAATGATGAAATGATCAGTCCGTACTCGGATAGGTCCATCGCTGCATGGTGGAATCGATATGCGACAGAAACTTCGATTAGGTTGTTACAGAGAAATACTATCCAGATATATGACCGAGACAAAAGCTCTTCAATGTAGAGGAATATATAGAGGACTATAAACTGCTGATTGAGGTCGTGTCGTACTACTCCTTCACAACCTATTTCCACATCGCCACAGCATAAAAGTTCACAATTTCTGCACCTGTATATACTCAGGGAACTTACTACAGGACCCAAGCTCTAAAAATCTCAAATCAAAATATTCCGCATGTTGCATATAGAATGTATGTCTCTGCCAAGAACTATACTCCATCAGCTTCCGTCCGAGGAGTCTAGTCTAATCATCACCATACGCCCCAAACAGCATTAAAACCATCTCAAACCTAAGTATAAAGAATCCGACGAAAAGGGAAAAAAGATGCCTCCCAAATCCAAAAAGGAAACCCCCAAGCCCAAATCCCAACCTCCAGATCAGCCAAAACCCAACTGGCCTCCCCTCCGCCCCCTCATCCCCCCATCAGACCTTTCCCTAGAATCCCTCCTCCACGACCAAATCTACCTAATCCGCAACTTCCTCCCCTCCTCCCTCTGCAAAACCTACGCCTCCTTCCTAGCCTCTCTTCCACTCGCCACCACCCCCGGCAAACCTAAAAAGGGCGAGGCCGTCCGCGTCAATGACCGGTTTCAGGTGCAGGATGCCGACTTCGCTGAGAGGCTATGGAGCGGGACAGCGCTGAGGGAGCTGGTGAGCGGTGCAGTTGATGAGGATGAGGATGGTGACGGGCGGCCACGCTCAAACAGGGAGATCTGGGGCGGGGAGCCGCTTGGTCTGAATGCGAATATCAGGATATATCGGTATTCGAAGGGCCAGTTCTTCGCGCAGCATTGTATGTTCCGGCCACCCCCTCTTTGTCCTCCGTAACTCTGGGGATAGATGGGCTGATGAATTGCTAGACGATGACTCGAATGTAGTTACGTTCGAGTCCCCTCAACACAAGCCGCAGCAGGCTCGCACGACCTGGACCCTCCTAGTCTACTTGACGAGCTGCACGGGCGGGGAGACAGTCTTCTACCCTGAGCCGACCCGCGCGAAGCGCAACCCGGAGCCTATTGCTGTGGCGCCGGAGGTGGGCATGGCGCTGCTGCATCGGCATGGGGAGAGGTGTCTTCTGCATGAGGGGAGGGAGGTCACCGAGGGCGAGAAGTGGGTTTTAAGAAGTGATTTGGTGGTTGCGCGGTGAAGGATGTTAGTTGACTTTTGTCTACGTCTCACCTGTTGTTGCTAGGACTCTACGTGCAAGAGGCTGTTGTGCTTATAGAGTTGCTTATTGGCGTGAGACTGGACTTCTCTGGACCCAGCCTGATTATTCAACAAGCGGAATATTCATGTGAGATATATGTTCAGAAACCAAAGCCGAATAGTACTGGCTCGTCAACAGCATTCAGTGTATATTTGCATAAGAAGGAAACTATAGAGTCACAATACTGGATGTTGCACACCGCCCATCCCTTCAATACTCATCAGACAACCCCAAAGGAATAATTTCGAATAGCAGCCACTGAGATGTAATGGTAACAGGGACGTTTGCAATGTTTTACCCCCATAAGGGAGAACAGAATGATGGATGCTGGAAAGAGACAAGGACAAACCGGTTTCGGCCCACACGAGCATCAACGTCGCACAAATGAAACGTTATAAAACTTAGTCCTCAGTGTGACCCCAACACTTGAAAGGCAATCTACTATGTCGGTAACAAGACAATGAAACCCGAATGATTCATCGGAGAGTTTCTCATGTTCATCGCTTCATATTCCCAAGACCAAGCATGCCTTTACCTTGTCCGTTGAGCCCAAGAGAGAATGATAAACGAGGTACAAGAATAAGGACTAAAAATGATGATGACCAAGCATGTCTCCATGTCAACCACGTTATCCAATCTATCGGATTGCATCACGAGGGCGAAGGCTTCGCGGAGTATTCGGCCCTCCTCATAATATCCTCCACAGGCCCCAGTAACCGTTTGAACCCGTCGCGACCAAGTCGTGCAACTTTGACGTCGGTCTTGGCGACTACGCTAGCGGCACGAGGTTTGTCGTCCAGCAAGGCGAGCTCTCCGAAAAAATCGCCCCTCTTATACGACTTGACGGGGCGCTCCACGTCCTTCTTGAAAGCTTCCGCCTCCCCAGACTCAAGCAGATAGAAAGCATCGCCTGGAGCGCCCTCCTCGATGATCGTAGAACCAGCTGGGTATTTAATCGCATCGAGCGCGTCGGCAATCTTGGCGCGCTCATAGGGTTTGAGAGAAGAAAGCAATGGCACCTCTTCCAGGAAAGCCTCATACATGCGGCGTCGCTGGAAGGCAGAGTCCATGAGAATCCGGCGGAAAGTAATGCGGTCCAAAGCCCAAAGCGTGCTCTTGGGGTCTGCTGAGACAACAGTCGCGGCTCGAGGTGCGTTGTACATCAAGGCTAGTTCACCAAAGGAGCCCCCAGGACCAATGGTGCTGACCTTGTTGCCCATACCATCGGGGCCTGGTTGGACTGAGCCCGCGGGGTTGATATACACATCGAAATGGCCATTCTCCACGATGTAAAAGTAATCGCCGGCATCTCCCTGAGAAATCACCTTGATATCTTTTGCAGGAATGGGTTTTTCGACCAAAGCGTCAAGTACAGTCTTGAATTGGTCGTCGTCCAGGTGAGAAAACAAGAAGTTGTTGCTCACAGCCGTCTTCAATCGCGAAAGCTGTTCTTCGGTCTTCGGATGACATGGAGGTGTCCAGCTATCTGAGCCAGCAGAGGTAGGGTTCAGGGACTCGGCGGATACAGAGGTACGGCGGCCCAGCGCATAGTTGTTAGGGAACCCTTGGTTAGCGGCTGCCGTTGGGCGAGCTCCTCCAGGAGGTTCGGGATGTTCGCCTTGACCTTCGCTCCCCTGACCAAATCCTGCATCAAAGGGCCTATTGAACTGTATTCCATCACCAACTTCACTGGAGTCATTGCCTCCAGGAAACGTGTTTCCAGCTGTGGGCGCTGTAGCGGCGGAGTGTGCACTGCGGAAAGTGGGATCGGTCGGTGACGTCACCTCATATTCTTCCTCCTCGGATATCTTCTGAATCGGAGAATATTTGTCGTCTTTTGTGCTGACCTTAAGGAACGGGTTTGTACCCGGGAAAGAAGAGCTATCGGCCATCCTGTGGGCTGTAGGGCCGGAGATGGTACAGCTCCGGCCAACTTTGGAGCGGGGGAGGTAGAGAGCTCGGTTGTTGCGGGCAGAGCTGCTGGAAGGACAGAGACGAAGGTGGTCTGTAGGAAGTTAGAAAGCAAGGAAGACAGATCTTGAGCTTCAGTTGAGAAGATAGTGGATGAAAGGCCTTTTATGGAGGAGAAATGTCGAAGTTAGAGCAGCAGAGGATGGTGGTGAGGAGGGGCGGGGAGTTGAGAGAGACAGAGCAACCGTCTCCGCCAAAGACTGGGTGGGTATCTCAAGGTGAAGCCTAATTGGAGAGTTTAAGAACGCAGCGACCCAAAGATGGTCGTATGCTTCCTTCTACAGCTCCCTCTCTTTGAGTGATGAAAAGTAGCAGAACGCACGATTGCTTTTTGTCTTGTTTCAGTGATCCGAGACAGATGAAAGAAGTTGCGTACACGATTTGAAACAGGAAGTATTGGACAAGAAATGATAAACAACAAGTACGACACGGAAGAAAGGGAAAAGGGGATAGTTGAAGCTTGAGAAAACCGGAATTGGAGCTACCGACCTAAACTCTGTCTCTTATATTGATGGGTCGCGTGAAGAGTTTCCTGAGAGACGGACGTATGATGACTCTAACTGAGCCGAGACAGAAAGTCACAGAGACGACACCCGGTAGCCGAGGTGAGACCGTCCAAGCAGATAGGGGCAGGGGTAGTAGTGGTAGGAGAAAGAGACGAGAGAAAATAGAGGAGAACTCTGAGCAAAGTGGAAAGGAAGATGGGAGAGGAGCAATACCTAGAAAATGGTCCAGAGGGGTCGCAGAAAGGAGGAGGGGGAGAATCAGTGAAAAAAGGCGGGGAGCAGCAGGATGTGACGGAAAGCTTGCTATGGCTTGTGCTTCTACATCTAACCAGAAGACTATCAATTACAACAAGAGAAAATCATATTATAAAGTGCTCTCCTTTAAGTGTCAAGTATTCTTCAGCTACCTAGCTCCATGAGATCTACTCAGGATCATCGCGAGGATAGACGTGATGGCAAGTCGTCGGCTCCTGCATCACACCAGGTTAGATCGACGTCACGGATTGCCCCCTGCTAGACCATACACTACGCCAATAGTCGATGGTACATTCTGCAATAGTCTGATCTTGAACAGACGATAAGAGGTTAAGGAGGGATAATCAACACCTAGTTGAAGAAAGGGATCCTTTTGACTTGGCTCTTTCCCTTCTAGTTATCCAGGAAACGCCAACAATGAAAATCATGGTACGGAAGTTTCTATTGGAAATGTGACTCTCTTCCAGGTGTCTTCTAGAACGTTTGAACGGAGTCTAAAAACAGATTAAGAGTTTAGAAACGTTCCCGAGGACTCCGCTGGATGTCTGATTGCCCACAATAGGGGGATGGAAAAGGGGGAATAGGTTAGAGAGAAAACCTGAATTCTTCTATACAAGTAGTTTTAACATATTTAACTCTATAGTTATGCCTACTCTCAGTGATACTTACCACCCGAATAGGGCTTGAAGTCAATGATGAAAAATTGTGTGGCGAAAAGCTATCAGTTACAAGCTTGGTGAGGTCATGAGTATCAAACGTTAATAATCGCTGACGTCTGCGACGGAGTGTCGGCTCCGCATCTTCATGGATTTCTGGTACCAAAGTATCGCTGAGCGTCCGTCCCAGTAAAAAGAGGTTGACTACATTCTGACTCTTGAGCTTTTCTGGTTCTTGCTGAGCTTCCGCCATGGATGGATGTCTCGTTACCTAGGTAGCTTTGGCTCGAGATGATGGTTGATTGTTACCCAAGATCAAGGATGGAAATTGAAGATTAATGCCTAGGAGCGATTGGTTCATGGTATGCTTCTTTTTCTAAGTTGGGATGGATCTATCCTGCTTAGTGTTACTACTGGAGCGCTGTGTTCTTTCAAGGTAATCAATCTTTGCAACGTTTCCTAACCAAGGAGAGTAGCATGAACGTGCGGTGAGTTTAATGCAGCGAACAGGCAATGTATGGCTTGTGTGTAGTCTACCTTACTGTGGTGCATCCGAGCAGGTGATAAGCGACGGCCGTTGTGACAAGGTTCCTGCAGCTCAGTTTTGAACACCTAATGTACCTCGGTCGCATTGAGGTATAGTCCAGCAGGAGATTGATTGAATGATGCATCTACTTGTTAATATTAATGATGTGCATGATGAAAAAATTGAGGTGTTATTACTAAAGGGTATTGAGACTGCAGTGTCAATTTTCATTGAACTTGTCCTGCCGCTTCACTGAGACTACTGCTGCACAGTGGAAAAGGCAGTACAAAGCACGTACAGTCGCTGTCCCGAGTCCAGCCCATCACTGATGAGTTGTACAATACTCATAAAGATAGGGCACATAAAAAGGTCATTTCCTCCGAGACCATACATAATGGATCTCCCGGATAAGCAGCATGTCTCGTCTAGATATAGCTTTTAATCACTGATCTTCTTGATTCTTTCGCGTTTGAGATAAAGCGGTCTACACGGAGTCTTCATACCTCAAGCTAAGAACCGGGTAGTTCACAAGAGAAGCGAAAAGTTCGACTGCCAATTGTCATTGATGCTATCGAGGCCTATCAGAATCCTTGATTGAGGCCGACCGAATCACCCAAAAGGTCTGTGTCACCGCCACCCCGCTCCAAGTTAAAGCTCTAGATCCCCCAGCGCAAAAAAAAAAAAAGGTGGTCACCGTGCTCGATTTTTCCAGCCTCTCAAATAATTAATATCTCATAGCTTGGCTGAGAGCCAAAGTACAAAGACCAAGGAATTATAAAGAGGATCTGTCAGACAGTGTGTCGGCACGTTCAATAGGAGGCGCAACGCGGAAACTGAGGATCCCTTGCTTCCACAGCTGCAGCAAGTCTCTGCGCAACCCAGCGGAGTACTCGTTCGTCCGACTATCATACATCGCCGCCAGTCTACAGTGTATGTCTACATCGCGCTGGAAGATGGGAAGCTACACGTTCCAATGGTGAGTCAACGGGAGATTTCCTTTCTTAAATCTCGTAGAATTTGAGCTTCTTTTTTAGCTGTGGTCTCCTGCGCCCCAGCCGATCAGGCCCTACGTCGATGGCTAAAGTCGGGAACTCAGTACACGAATAACCGTTTGAAGAATCGATGGCTGACTGGTTTCTCGCATATGGCTGGATTATAGGCCACACCCGGCGAACGAGGTATTTGTCACAGGCAGCTTTGATGATTGGGGTAAAACGGTGAAATTGGATCGCAATGGTGATGTCTTTACCAAGGAGGTTCAACTTCCATCTGCAGACGAGAAAGTGCATTACAAGGTAGGTAGCGATCTGAGATCATTTTCCTTTCCCCATTCACTGCTGTACTTTATTTCAATTACATTGAACGCCTGTCAATTTGATGCAGACATCTCTGGATAACCGTATTACTATTGCATGGATCTTTTCTGTCTGCCTACGCTTCCCCATCCCCTCAATGACGCTGGAAGGCTTTCCGCTTACTTCCACTGACGTCATATCACCGCCTCGCTCTCACCTTGGTTTCTTTGGCTCGCCCAGCTTCCAGTTTTTGACTTATAAGACAACCTTCAACGTCAGAGTATCTTTCGTTGTTGACCCAACTAACAAATTTTATCTGACTATAAAAGTTCGTCGTCGACGGCATTTGGACGACGGATAGCACTGCTGCTGAAGAGGACGACGGAAGCGGGAATATCAATAACGTTCTCTACCCCGGTCAACTCAAACAAGCATCAAATTCTCCACAAACCAGCGGTACCACAATGGCGACTGTTACTCCAGAAGTGACCGAAGCGGCAATAGCGGCCGGTATTCACAAGGATACTGAGAAGAGGGCCAATGAGGCAACCATCTCATCCGCCGCCCCTGAATCGACAACTGCAGAGCTTGCCAAAGCTGTTCCCCTTGAACAGCGATCCAACGTGCCCGGTACTTTCCCAGAGACTCCTGGACAAGAAGCAGAAACATTTTCCGTCAACCCTATCCCCGCTTCGGGTACCAGCGGCAATCCAATCAGTCTGAAACCTGGTGAGAAGGTACCCGACCCCAGCACTTACACTAGGAACACCGTCCAGTCTACTGCTCGGACAGATCCTGCCGGCTACGCTCAGGATCCCAGTGGTGCTACTGTTCTCGAGGGCCTGTCAGCGGGCCAGTCGACGGGAGCCAGTGACCTCGCAATGCCTCCTGTTTCCGGCAACATGATTCCCGAATCTAGCCTCCCCATGGGTGAGCCCAGTCAGGGATTCAGTGATCCTGGTGTTACCATCCAGTCTGCAGCACCCACCTCCACAACCGCCGCTCTTGCTGCTTCTGTCCCACTCGAGTCTCAGAGGCCCCACGGGACTGCTGAGGACGTAGCCGATGAGGTTCCGAAAGTCGTGAGGGAATCGATCGCCGAGTCCCACAGAGACCCCGAAGCCGCTGCAAACAAGGAAGCTGTCGAAGAAAAAAAGGAAATGGAGAATGAACTCCAAAAACGAGTCACCAAGGAAGAGTCTAGTGGTACACCTGCTCCGAGCACCACTGCTGGCATTGGTTCAACTCAAACGAGCGGCGGAGCACCCGCCGATGAAGTGCCTGAACCAGTGAAGCACTCCATTGCCGAAGCTCACAAGGACCCCGAGGCCGCTGCTAATCCAGAGGCCGTCGAGGAGAAGAAGGAGATGGAGGATGAGCTGCAGAAGACAGTCCCCAAGGAAGAACATGCCGGCGCGCCTGCTCCCACTGCCACTGCCGCCACCACTGAGACCGCTCCTCGAGCCACAGGCGTCGAGCCTGAATCGCAGCCAATGTCTCCCGGTGCCGACACCCCTCAAGGTCCTACTGTTACCACCGGTGTTGCTTCAGCGAAGGCCCCGGAAGTTTCTGGTCCTGGAGCTGCTCCTGGGGCTGGTGCCAGAACCGGTCAAAGTGAGGGCTCCACAACAGTCATGCCTAGCTCAATTCCCGATAAAGCTGCCGCTCCTTCTGAGCGCCAGACCGAAGGAACCTTGGCCCCTTCACAACCTACGACGGCTCCCGCCACCACCGCTCCTCAGGCGCAGACAGCAGGCGCCACTAACGGTCCGTCCAAGCCAACAGGCCAACGCAACGGCCTGAGGAATGGGATGAAGGAGGAGAAGAAGAAAAAGAAGAGCTTCTGGTCCCGGCTCAAGGAGAAGCTCAAGTAGACGAACACAGGCCATGTTGTTGGGCAAGAATGATGGATGATACCAAATGGGCGGGTTGATTTCTCTGGATACCTCTATTGCTTACTTTGTTCATGACGATTTCGTATACCTCATTGCTTGTTTGCCTCCTTCCGAATGGTAATGGTCGATAATATAATGAGCTGCAGATGATTTCTCACTTGCGTTGCAAAGTTCCAATAATAATACCATTGTAATGACATGGATGATAACGAAGTATTGTAAATGAAGCTAGACAATGCCCTAGTAAGGAGTAGAGCGACGTCAGCTGGATTACGACAAAACTGATTCTTCTGGAAGCCCAATAACATGATACATATGTCTTTCATTCCCCTGTACTCATTATATAGTGCTACATCATTACCAACCATTCTCGATGAGAGATTAAGACATCTGACGTACTAGTATATTTCAGAAACAGATAGGGAATATACACCTAATATACGCCGACATCATCATGAACGAGTCAAAACTATATTGGTATCGCATCAGAAACAATCCCATTCAACTTCACCGGATACCCCAACATGCTATGAACAGTCAGCCAACAATCCCTTGAGCGCAGCTTGCAGTCCAGCAGAGTACTTACTCCTTCCCGGTCTTCGTGAAGCAACAACCGCAAAAGAGAGACGCCGGATAGCAAACAACCTGCGCATGTCAGTCCATGCTTTAAACATCTTACCACAAAGTACAGCAGTTTCATACAGCAGCAACAATAGTCGTGATGAATCCTATCGAAACGCTCGTGAGAGTTCATCCCTTTACTCCTTGAAAGGATCCCATACCTAATGTTGGTCCGACGAATTTGCACCGGCAGGGATTCTGATCCGTGCCGCATTGGAAGCAGAGGGGAATGATGGGGATGAAGGGGCCGGACATGTTGATCACTATAGAATAGATTGGACCCGGTGTGATTAATGGATGAATACGGCTTGAAGTCGTTCGATACAACTAGTCAAGCGAAACTACTGACATTTGATACTTCGTATGGATACCTTACTTCCTTACATACCTTATGAGCGAGAAGTCGGTATTGCGCGGATGATTCATGATGACGACAGAGACACAGCGCAGAAGGATCCCTTTGGCAATGCAGTGTGAGAAAGAATGTACAGTTTGTGCCTCTCTAGGTGGTTGAACCTGGAGTTATTGGAATCCTTCTAGTATCTAGACTTGAAATTATGGCATCAGGGCATTTTCGACTTGACATCTAGGTTCTGTGTATAGTTTTCGACTCTGATATCAAGGCGCAGCCGTTGAGTTGCACTTGCAGCCACAGTAGCCACTTGACAATCTAACTCCGACATATAATACCAATCAAAAGAGATTTACCCCTGCTGGAGAATGAGTTTTAAAACAGCCAATAGGTAACGTGATTTGAGTGCGCCCAGTCCGAAAGTTGCATACTGACCAGAAAGGGGCATTTTTTCGCAGAGAGATATCTAGGCACCAGAATTCCTATAAGCCACCCCGCCCACCAAAAAGCCTTGGCGATCAGATTGATGGTTCGCCCATACACATATCACAATCTGCCCTCTTTTTCACCCTTTCACATTTAAATTTGGGTATTGCCTCAAGGCTTCATTTTGTCTCATTTAGTCCCTTTAAGGATCATTCCCGAAATCAAAGTTCTCACTCAAAGCCACAGGTACGTCTCTTAAGTCTCATGTTCAAGTCATTCAGCCACCGCACCTGATCGACGTCATCCTCTCCACTCAGCTCAGCCCTACGACTTGACTTACCTGAAGAAAATACTAATAAAGGCACAGACTTCTGCAGAAATTTAGCATCACTCTCCTCTCCATTTTGAATAACTTACAGATCCTCTAATTGCTTGGATTGAGGCAAAATAAACAGCAAAATGCAGTCACTCATTCCTCTCATCATCCTCCTCGTCGCCGTCATCATTTTCTCCGTTATCGGGTACATTGCGTACAGCATTGCCCAAGAAGTCGGCAAGAATACTCGCTCGAAAATGGAGAAGAAACACGTTATGCTCACGAGGGATGGGGTGAAAGTTGGGGTGAAGGAGCTGAGTGAGGAGGACTATGTAGATCGGAGCCAGAGGTGAGCTTTTTCGCCTGATAGAGACTACCCCGAACGGCTGCATAGTGTCGGCAGAAGGTAGTCAAGATTCTGAGATGATTGTGGCTGACTGTGATATGTGATAGTATTTTGGTCAACATTTGGAATCACACCTCGTTTCCGGCGTATAAGAGCCGTCTTTGGAATATGACGGGCTCGACGGCGGGGACAGAGACAGAGAAGAGGAAACCGTGAGTTTGGACTATACGTTGTTGTGGGCGGCCTTTTCAGGACTAATTAATATTTGCATCAGGTACTCGAAATCGTGAAATTAAGAGGTTGGGACGTATTCTTGTCAATGTCATTATTGAAGATGGAAGATGATCCTTCCTGGTGTTGGTTGGCCAATTAATAGGGTGGCATGCTTGCTTTCCTACTTTATTGGCTTGAATCCTTTCTCTATCAATCATACTTCGCCAATGGGCTTACTACTGTTTTTCGCGATGTACACATCTTCAGACGATGTTTCGTCCAACATGGGAACGATTTACGGCCTCGATCTGTCCGAACTGAATGTAGCAGACATCTTCACGCTTTGCTCCGTATGACTGCGGACAGAATTGATGTTGTAGCTCCATGGTAAGTCTCTAAACGTCGTGTCTAGAGTCGTATGCGAACTTTGTAGCTGTAGTGTTTATAATAGCTTTAGGATGCGCCGTCTCTGTCTACAACCTCATTTACCCTTCATTCCGTCATTCTAAAGGGCTAGAAAATTGAGCTCATAGTTCTACGAAGATCGGTTGTGGAAGGTATTCGCCAGATCTGAAAACAACACCTCATCTCAATAGACTGTCGAATACTTTGTAATCAAGCAGATAAGTCCACTTGAAAGAGTTTATCTTCGTAGAGCATAGACACAATATGTCTACTCGAGGTCGCGTGAGAAGATGCCATCTCAGGCACAGAACGGTGGCCAGAAGCCAACAGCACAGTTGCTAGCTGCTGAGAGACTGGTCAAGCCTGGGTGCATATGAAGAATTCAATATGTGATCCGGCCGATAGCTGTTGTTGCAAGTTAGAACTTCCACGAGTTAATAAAGATTATACGGAGTATATCTCTGATGGTTAAGAGTCGAGATGGGGTCAAGAGGAGCTATGTAAATCAGAATGATCTAACCGCATTAGAGGAAGGGGGATTATTAGCAGAACCGCAACCCCAATCAGCCAGCATTTGTTGATAAGAATGATTCCTGACTGGCCCTGCTAAGCCACGCTAATTCTAATACAGAAAAGTGGTTTATCACAAGCTATCTCAAGCTTTCAGGAACCCCGCGGAAGAGTGGATCCAGCTGACCATTGAGGCGTTGCCTCCCGCATCTTTGAACGAATCACACGCCCACGTGCCAAGGAAACCCCCTCTTCCGCCTGCATCTGACCGCCAGAGCAGGCAGCACGTTGTTGGTCATGTCCTCTCAATAGGCTCGTGCTCGTACTGCGTGGTCGGTTGGAGTGCTGATAAGCAAGTCTTCTCGGGACTTTCCATGGCAAAACTGTCGTGTTCAGATCGCATCGTTCCCCTCTTTTCTTGTCGCTTAGATTCTAGAGGACATGGTATTATCTTAGTTCACTTGCTTTGACCTACTGGGTAATGAGGGTTAAGATTATCTCCACTAAGAGTGGTCAAGAATCTTGAATCTGCCTTCTCAGAGGTCCAGAGATTGTGCTTGTGATCCTTTGATTCGTTCAGAATTTTTCTCGCCAGAAACTTGCTTATTCGCAAGAGATTTAAGAGAGTTGGGGCCGACATTCTGTTGAGTAACTTGCGATGAGCTCTTGGATACTCGATCTACTCAAAATCAAGCCGTCACCTCGGTTTAAGTGAATATTCGTCTCGACTGCAACATCGATTCCAGATCGTTCGTCTTCTAGCAGCCTCCAAACTAGAGAATCGACGGAACATGTCTCTCAGTTCCATTAAAGGATTACTCTCCAACTACTCGCCAGTCAGCGAGTCGTCGGACCTGGAGAAGGAATATCATTACCCACTTCGAAATGGATCCGAAGATCTGGAATCTGCGAGTGGGAGTGAAGCAAACAAGCCAATTCGAAGAGAAGGCTCAGAGAAGAAAGAGTCTAAAATGATTGATGGGCGGACAGTTTCAGATGCCATTATCGGTCTATCGGATGGCTTAACGGTTCCTTTTGCTCTCACTGCGGGATTGTCTGCTCTAGGAGATACGAAAGTTGTTGTCTTTGGCGGTCTTGCAGAGCTCATTGCTGGAGCTATCTCTATGGGACTGGGTGGATATTTAGGCGCAAAGAGCGAAGAGTGAGTGCTGAAGTGTCTATGCAGATTCCTCCAGATGCGTGGCTGATATTTCGCTTCCAGGGAATCTTACCGAGCTACCCTCAAAGAGACTCGAAGCCAAGTTGTTGCAGACCCATCCGCTACAATAGAGACGATCTCTGAAATCTTCGCGCCCTACGACCTCCCATCTGAACTCGTCTCACAACTCACCGATCACCTGTCTGCCTCCCCCATGCTCCCTTCATTTCTTATGAACTTCCACCACACCCTTCCTGAACCATCCGGCTCCCGGGCACTCATCTGCGCTTTGACCATCGCGTTAGGCTACTTCATTGGGGGCTTCGTGCCGCTCCTTCCTTACTTCTTCGTCGGGCCGCATGACGCATTCATTGCGCTGCGCTGGTCCATCGCCACTATGACTATAGCACTATTTCTCTTCGGGTACGGGAAGACATGCTTCGTGAGCGGTTGGAAGGGCAGACAGAATATTCGACGAGGGTTCATCGGCGGCATGCAAATGGTCCTTGTGGGGGGTGTCGCAGCCGGATCAGCAATGGGACTAGTCAAGGGGTTCCAACTGCTCGCCTCGTCCGGCGAGAGTCATGGCGAGCAATAAAGGCTCGCCTTCTTCTGTTTTATTTCGTTTAGGCGTTGGGTTGGGCGGTAAAATAAACTCGGTCCCGGTTGTAAATATTCATTTACGGCGTCTGGTCGGCCTCATGATCCAGAATGTACAGTGCACGAAATCAAGCCAAACCGTACCTCCCCAGCATATCCAGCAGACGCCTTGTTTGCGCAGATCGGATCGAAAGTCGCCGGCAATCTTCTTGGCTATGGGCATATAACTCCTTACAACCGACTGCAAGACCCCTGAGTTTTCCTACTTCTGGTGGCGCAGTGCTGAATGTTCCATATTAGCGGTTACAGCCAGCATGCCAGGCTGCGACATTCCAGAAACCCTAGAAGGCTTCCAAGTCTATTCTCTACATTCCGCGCATGTGCTACATGACATCATGGCCCTGTCGAACTATTATTATCAAGGGGTTGATCTCAGAGAGGCGGTGATTGTGGCAGTGCGCATAGGCATGGAGGCTAAAGTGTGAAATCCTAAGGATTTATGCAAGGCGTGAGGCATACATGATTTATTTGCTGATCAAGGTCAGGCATTACGAGGTGTGTATGGATAAAACTAGTAAGCAAAATCCAAAACCCATACCTCTCTATACTCGTTTAAAATGAACAATATAACGTGTCCGAGTAATACACCCTTCCAAGTGAGGGACAAGTATCTAGTAAATTGGCATGATAGATCCCGTTTGAATCGCCAGAATGCAAGACTGCGCTTACTCCGTGTTTTACCGTCCACTGGTCATTGAAATGTGATCGTAATTGGGAGACTTGGTACGATCAGATGACGGTACACCTAAGGCGTTAGCTACATGATGTTGCGATGACCATCTCTTCTGGGCGCAATAATTGATTCACAGGTCATTCCTTGACATGATGCATGATGACTTAGTTAGGAAGTGGAAGAAAGGTGCGCCAAGGTATTAGTACATAAATTCACTGCATGTTGAGTAATATTATTTCAGTCAACCTTTGAACTAAAACACACTGATTCAGTTCATTTCATTATATCCTGCATGGTTGATTTTGATACTTTGATTAGGTACTAGGAGTACTCATCTAAGTGATGATTTTGTGGCTGTACCTGACTTCCTGGTACTTCCTTGATTCGGCCCAGATCCGCTGGATCGTGGCTCATCATGCTGGCCCAAGCTCCTTTCATCTCGGCGAATCCACTTCGCTCCAGGCAACCGCCAGATAATCAATCACTATTGAATGCTGAACGAGTACGAAGGGGACTCCTGAATAGCTGCGCATAATGTAAATATAGATCTCCAAGGCTCAGCTCAGGAGTTAGCTCGTGCCTTTGTCAGTCGTACCAGGCAGACAGCACCTCAGTCCTGGGTTCAAGTTGGACGACGCGGTTTTCTGAAACTACAGACTGAGACTTAATCTTATTAATGTCAATCAATATAGTTAACACTTTGATATGAATTATTACTGAGAGTTGTATGGCAGGTACCAAGCGCCATAGACGATACTCCATAGTCATCTCTCATATGCCATTTCACGTTGAAAGAGATCAAATAACAAGAAGGAAATGGTACATAGGACCATGCATAAGTATGGAGTTTTAGACTTGGAATAAAATGAAAGGGCCTTTGTGCACATTAATATTGCATCAAACACACAGCTTCGGATGTAGAACTTTTTAACACACATGCGGCTTGCCGGCTTTTCAAACTTGGCAGGTGTAATTATCTGTATTAGGTATTGTAAGTTGGTAAAATATGAAATTCTGTTAGGTACAAAACCAGACTGTATTGTTGTGCGACCCTGTCTTCCTCTTTGGGAAAGAAACTCGTGTGCCCAATCCTCAGGTACCCTCAAATATGGAGAACTACCTTACTAGAACTAGGGAGGTACTGCCGTCTAGAATTAGTGATCAATAGACTTGCGGATCATCACCGAGTCTGAACAATCAAGACTTATCCTGTTCTCCATGGTGCGGATGGTCTCCTGCTGATATGGATAGTGCCTCTGTACAATTCGTAAGACTACTACGCCGTACTATGAAAAGATGAGGCTGGTCAAGCTGACTCTGGATAAGAAGCCATGAGGCAGTACTCTGCCAAATGTGGCTCAGACTGAAGTTGAAGTTGGTAAGGTATCTGTTCATGCATAACATGATCAGTCCCATAGCTATGCCGCGGCTATAGTGGAATGCACTCTACGGCAAAAAACTCTTCATCTTGTTTCCTGATTTGGAGAATGAAATCTTTTCAGCGCTATCCCGAGTGCCTTTGACTAGTTCCTCTCGATGTTTCCCCGATCTTTGGGAGCTGTGCTTTGGGGACTGGCTGGAATATCTTACATTATTACGGAGTTACATAACCAAAAGATCCAGGGATGGCCAGCTCTTGGCGGCAAGGCGCTCGGCGATTTCTCTGGTCCGCTGCGGATGACTGTGTGACCGTTGTGGGTTAAGCGAAATTGAGCCTGAAGATCCACAGATTCCCATTGGTACTTAGCTTTTTCATAATGGATCCCAAATGCCAATCAGCCTCAAAGTCAGAGACAATGATTGGATCATCTTTCCAAGCTCAGAACTGAGCGTATCGCAGGAAAATTTAGTACCTTACCATACCGTCTTACTTAATTTCCCAATTTTTTTTTTTTCCCTTTTTCTCTCTGGTGGTCTTCTTATTTGTCGGGCTGTTGAGATTTAAGATTTGTCACATCCTCTTGCTGGTCGGCGACAGAAACTCCGTTTCCTCCGAGGCTTCCGCTGCATCCGACCATAAGGCATAACATGATAATATGGATGATGTATTTGTCTCTCACTCTCAGTGGGTAAAAGCGGTTTGGTTGATATGATAGTTCGCATTGCTTATAGATCAGGTAGCTCCTAATGCACAAAATAATAGATAGCAAGCAAGCAAGATACCAAGGCCAGCTCATTCTCTTAGCAGCATGTAATGGAATTTCCCGAACCGGTTAGGTTGTACCTGGATACGGTAGCTTCCATGACGACTGAGTGAGGATGATAGTGACGACATGTTACCAAAACCTACTGTGTATTACAGATACCACTGTGTTAGCGCCGTACTCGTACCCGTCGTCGTCCGTGGCCCCATCGCCCTTCAATTACTTTGTACTGTTCTTGGGCTTAGATGAAAGGCTGGATGGGGCGCTTCTCTGTCACAGCAGAATCCTCACCATCTTCCCATTTCTCACATTCTCACTTCCTACTTCTTTTGATTCTCCTGCCTTGCAGTTTTCCATCTCTTCCCCCATAACAACTTTCTCGCCCTTCCTCCGGCTCCGTGGCCAAATTGTCTTGTGCAGCGCCTCCTAGCGATTTAACCTCGTTCTCGTTGCCCTTACCTGTCCGCCTTGCGTCGTACGACCCTTGCAACGTGACCTTCCCCAGAGTATCCTCGTTTGGCCGCTGGAGACCGGAGCTTGCACCCTCATAAACTACCTATTCGAAATCAATTCTCCGTTCTATAGAGATTATCGGATCGAATCTCTCCGCTGTCGAAACCTTTCGTCTCTCGGTGATCCTCGCCCTTGGAGTCTCGTCACGTTGACGCCTTATACCCCTGGCCGCCAGCTCCACATAGGAGACCACACTTCATTCTTCCCCCGCTATACTTGCAGCATCCTCTGTCTCCCTTTCGAGCTCCTCCTGGATCATCAAGTCCGACAGGATCAGACTCGTCGCAGCGATGAATACCACCCTTCCGTCCTGGAAGGATCGAACGCAAAACCAGTTCGGCAAGCTCCAGATCCAAGTCCCATGGCGCTCCATACAACTTCTCGTGCCGCACCGTATGCGACGGAAGATTCGGTCCAAGCTGCGCAGTCGGATCTCGCCTACCTCTTCGATATCCTCGTTGCAGACATCGTTCTCACCTGTAGATACACTCAGATCGCTGCAAAGTCACCGATGGACGCTCTATGACTTTCAGTATCTTTTGCTGCTGATTGTCGGGATATTCTCCCTGAGCGTTATGGAATCACCTGGACCATTGGCAAAGACCGCCGCGTTTACGCTACTCCTCATCTCTCTACTTCTCCCGATTACGCGCCAATTCTTCTTGCCATTTCTTCCGATTGCGGGATGGCTTCTATTTTTCTACGCTTGCCAGTAAGTTCACACTCTCCCGAGCAAGTACAATATGTGATGAGTACTCATGTCTGTCTGAAAGGTTCATCCCAAGCGACTGGCGCCCTGCAATCTGGGTTCGCGTGCTGCCGGCTCTGGAAAACATTCTTTACGGTGCCAACATCAGTAACATCCTTTCCGCCCACCAAAATGTGGTGCTTGACGTTTTGGCGTGGCTTCCTTATGGAATCTGCCATTATGGCGCGCCATTTGTGTGCTCAGCGATCATGTTCATCTTCGGTCCTCCCGGCACCGTCCCCCTTTTCGCTCGAACTTTTGGATACATCAGCATGGCTGCAGTCACCATTCAGCTGTTTTTCCCCTGCTCTCCTCCGTGGTACGAAAATCTGTATGGCTTGGCTCCGGCTGATTACTCCATGCCGGGTAATCCTGCGGGCCTTGCTCGTATCGATGAGCTCTTTGGGATAGACTTGTACACCTCGGGCTTCAGACAATCTCCCGTTGTTTTCGGCGCATTCCCTTCCCTACATGCCGCCGATTCGACTCTTGCGGCTCTGTTCATGAGCCAAGTGTTTCCACGGTTGAAGCCCTTGTTCGTCATCTATACTCTCTGGATGTGGTGGGCTACAATGTATCTCTCGCACCACTACGCTGTTGATCTGGTCGGTGGTGGACTCTTGGCAACTGTCGCGTTCTACTTTGCCAAAACGCGGTTCATGCCTCGCGTCCAGAATGATAAGATGTTCCGCTGGGACTACGATTATGTTGAGTACGGCGATTCCGCACCCGACTATGGGTACGGTCCAGCCAGCTTCGAAGGAGAGTTCAACCTCGATAGCGATGAGTGGACCGTTGGTTCTTCGTCATCTATCTCGTCCGGCTCCCTTAGCCCAGTTGACGACCACTACTCTTGGGAGGGCGAAACTCTTGCCTCTCCTGCCACCGACATCGAGTCTGGAAGGCATTTCTGATCCTGCTCAACCAGCCTTGGCACGTACTTCACTGTGTACGTGTTATTGCATTGACTAATGAGACGGCGTTTTCAAACAAATTTTAACGACATGCTTGGTTTATCGCATTGAGCTGATTTCGACACATATATGTTTAATACGGTTTTGGGGCGCTCCAGGATTAATGACGGTTGCTTCATTCCACAATGGGGATGGATTGGCCTGGTTGTGCCCAATTTTCTTCTGCCTGGCTTTCGATTGTACATGCATTTTTCACGAAACCAGCCGGCTCACTATGATCGTGACCTCGATTTGAGCTCGAATCTTCCCTGGGGGCTCCAAACATAATTTTTAATGCTCGTTCCGAGGGTGCCACATCGGACATTCGCTTGTACAACTTTTGCAGAACGAACATTTTCACCGATTCCAACTCAAGTCATTCGCTACTACTTTCAACTGGTCGAGACACCTTGCTTCTTTTCTTCAGCTCGGCCAGGTGCATAAATACTTTCCATTCGTGTCGATCGCTCACATTTTACGGCGCCTGGAATTTTGGGGTTGTGATTTCATTGGGAAGGATAAACAACATGGGCTGGGCGCCTTTTGCACGCACTACACTCGCTTAGAAGGGTTCTGATGCTTTTAATGATTCTTGCATTGGCATATAGAAAGGGGTCCTCCAGATTCATTCCTGTGGTCCTTTCTCAACCCCACAATCGCTTGCTTTTGACAGTGGGCACCCCGCGGAGCTGCGTCTCCGTCGATTATTTGGCATCAACCTGAATCGGGAAGCTCAGGGAAACTGAGCTTGCTCACGGTGACTGTTCGGATAAGGTGTTCTTACAGAACACCTCTATCCTCCTGTACCGTCTCGATTCTCAGGCTGCTGGATGCAACACACCTCGCTGCACATTTTCGACTTCCTAATACAACCTAATTATTCTCGGTTTTCTTCGCTCTGGCTCGCCGCAGCCATTTATTATGGCGTGTCGGCTCGAGTCTGAACTGAGCTTCATCTCCTTTCTGACTTCTACAACCTTCCTCGCCTTTCTTTCCTGTGCACAGCGAGGTGTTGTTGGATGATTGATCCATAGCATTATCATTATTTCTAATCCGGTAGCGTTATGATTTATGAAGAACAGTGATGTACATTATTATGCGGTGATCATCTTTTCTCGTGTACACAGTTTTAACCTAATCTGCCGAGAGTATCGTGACAAGTCAGTCGTAAGACACATTAGTTTGGTTAGTAGAGTCACAGTCTTATGTACGGCCTGAGCGCAGTCTTCTGTAAAAAGTAATTTGATATCTTTATTGGTATATGTACAGCGAGACCGGCAAAGTACAAGCATGGAGTATGTCGCAAGTCACCAACAGCAGAATGCGAGTGTTATAGAGATATTAAGGGTTTAGAAAGGAGGAGTCATTATTCTTCTTCGTATATCTTGACGCGATCGGCGTATTCCTTGATTCTGGAGACAAACGTCTCTTCGATAAGGTCTCCCTGTCCTCCTGCCACGCGGAGGATAAGCTCGTTCAGCGAGGCGCGCCCTAGGATATCGACGTGATCACCTAATCCATCATCAGTCAGTAACCCATGGACTCCTTGGTTGAATGAGGCGGAAGAGGAAGGTACCTGTATTCGGACCACCGCGGGGTGAGAATCTGTCTGGCTCATGCGGCATCTCGAAGACCTTGATTTTCACGCCCGCGGGGTTATACCGTTTGATGTGCCATCCCTTGGCACACATGTATCCTGTGCTGAGCAGGTTAACCGTGCCATCGCCCTCACCCATGAGGACGCCGCGATCTACCCCGTCGGGTGTGGTCACGGTGGTGTCGATGCTGACGTTAAGGTTGACAAGGGGATCGCGTTCTTCTTGGTAGAAGTAGCTGCGCTCGGTCGGCTTGCCCACGCCGTAGAAGCAGTAGATCTTCATGTCCGGGGCAAGTGGCAGCCGCGTCTCGAGTGGGTTGAGCCACGTGCGCGGGTCGTTCTCGTTCGCCTCGACTTCCTTGGTTGTATGCGCGACGCCGTGCGAATAGCTGTTCAGCACCTGGTTGCGGTACCAATCCTCACTTTGGTCGAGCAGGTAGGTCAGGCTTTCTGCCGTGGTGAGGTTTTTACGGGTCCAGGACGAGTTGGTTTCGCGGAAGTTGAGGAGGTTGCCGAAGGTCATAACTTGGCCAGGTTGGTCGTCCGGTGCCCAGGTAGAATTGCCCCAGACTGCTTCGCCGCCCTTGGGGAGCATGCTGGATATACCCGGCATGGCGCGGAAGATCTCCGCACGCTCTTCCTTGGACAGGAACTTTTCCAGGCCGTACACGGCAAAGGCGTTAAGCTGAGCGGTGTCGCGCATCTCGCCCGACAACACTGCCGTCAGCCCCTTTACGGCGCCTAGCATGCACCCGCTAATGTTGATCCAGTTGGCGACGTGCTTGTTGACCCAGTCGCGGCCTCCCTTGCCGTGATCTGGATGTTCGACCCATTTGAAGAAGTAGAGAACCACCTGCGACCCCATACTGTGCGACGCTAGAGTCACCTTCTCCCCTTTGACCAGCACAGCCGTTTCGATGTACGACTTGAGACGACTGAAGTACTGGTCGCGGAGTTCCAGGTTCGGATAGGATAACCGCCAATCATACGCAGCAGTAAAGGCATTGGTTGGATCGTATCCAATCGTCGCCAGATTCTCAAGGATCTTGTTCCAGATCCAGTAGCCCGTGATAAAGAAATCTGTCGCATCGAACCCCTGGGCTGCGCGTAGCTTGATCCCCGGAGGATCCAACCCTGTCTCTCTGTCCAGCATGATGTGATTCTTCCATTCTGCCTTATCCATGACCAGCGCACGCATCATGCTCCAACTGCCCCAGAGTCTCCGACGAAAGTACTGACGGGAGGCCGGGCCTGTGCCCCAACTCTCCAAACCGGTGGAGATGACACCGGGGATCATAACGATTGGATGCCTAGCCTCTATACCTTGCGCCTGAAGCTGGAGACCGACGGAGAAGGGATCATAGCTGACTGCGTCGCGCTCATGTTGCTGTAGAGATGCCAACGGAAGCCGATTAGTATGGAGGGATAACAACTGGCAATGGTATCAAGGTTCCAGCATACCGTGAACTCTCGCGCATCCCTTACAATGCCTTGAGGAATCACATCTATCAATGCGTCCAGGTTCAGATCCATCAATGATTCGAGACTAATCACATCCTGCTGGTTGGCGAAGAACAGGGCAACAAAGATGCCGAAAATGCCTCCAAGCGCGAAGATGAGCCCATTGCGCCGTTTGCTCTTCGGTCGGGAGAAGAACGATCCGGATTGCGGTTTTTCTTGAATGACAACCGTCTTAATATCTAGCGATGACTTTCCTTTGTCGTCGCGAGACTTGTCCGTAGTCTGCTGGACGTCGTCGTCCTTTGCCAGACGACGGCGGAGCATGTGGGCGACCGCCAGGAAGGGTCTTAGTCAAACAAAATGCTTCAATTGATGTAGGGCCTAGCTCAGACTCAGAGGGTAATTTGAAAACAGTAACTGCTGAGCCCCAGAGAATTGAAATGAAAGAAAAGTAGTTGAAAAGAATTGAAAGTTAAAAGCTAGAAAAAAAGGTACCCAAGAGCAGCGACGGGCATCGGAATCACATGGGAAGCAGGAACCCGGACGTCATGCGAGGATCTCAAAAATCCTCTTAAGAAGTCTTCTTCTCAGACCACCAACCTCAAATCATTCGACACAGCGCAATCACAAGCTGCTCACATCCGTTCTTTTACCGGTTCCTTCAACAGTCTACTGAAAACAAGCTCCACACTCAAGTCCTTCTCCCACCGAATTCCCCCCCGCCTCCTCCCCTCGATGACTCCGTAATGAGCCAGGATGTCTCTTCTTCACCCGCAGAGCCCACAGCTTCTGCTGCTGCTCCTTCAGATCTCCGCTACGTGCGCTACGATGGCTCTCGCGAAAATGAATACGTCTCCGCAATGAGACAGCTTATTTCTAAAGATCTGTCGGAACCGTACAGCATCTACGTCTACCGCTACTTCCTCTATCAATGGGGGGATCTCTGCTTCATGGCCATGGACGATACAAAGGAGAAAGACTACATGGTAGGCGTGGTGGTTTCGAAACTCGAACCGCACCGGGGCGGTCCGCTGAGGGGGTATATTGCCATGCTGGCTGTGCGGGAGGAGTACCGCGGGCGAGGGATAGCGACTAAGTTGGTGCGGATGGCAATCGATGCGATGATAGAGCGGGATGCCGATGAGGTAGGCTCACCCGCGAGCAGAGCTTGCAGCGGGGGAAGTTGGAAGAAGATTGACTGACGGCGTTCCCTCTTGCACAGATTGTCCTAGAGACGGAGATCACAAACACTGCTGCCATCAAGCTGTATGAGCGCCTGGGCTTTTTGCGAAGTAAACGTCTTCATCGGTATTACCTGAATGGCAATTCTGCATACCGGCTGGTGTTATACCTTAAAGAGGGGGTAGGCTCCATCCGAACGAGCATGGATCCGTACGGAGCTCCAATACCTCCTCCGGCCCCGGCTCTTCTGCATGAGAACGGCCGTGGGTGAGTTTTGCCAGCAGAACTGATGGCAACGCTTGTCCTAACATATTGATGCATTTACGACACATTAAATGATGTAGATGATTATGCCTTACCAAATTGAACATGCAAAGCGACAACTGAGGTGCTGTTTTGCTAGATGCCAAACCCTGGCTGACTTGAATGGCTCCCAACGATCTGCGATCCTCTCAGACTCTATTCGATTCATATCTCTATACACACTATATACATTCATGAAGTCGGGGTGGAGGGGTGATATCTATTTACATGTAATGTACAAAAAGAGGTTGCTGAAGGCTGATAAAACCCAACCAATATCCAACCACGCACCTTATACCCATGACTATGCCAATTATCAGTAGTATGCAAGAATCCGCTCAACATGATATACACTTGGTGGGCTCCGTAGCCACCGAATAAAATATACAACGTGCAGGCTCAAATGTTATGAAAAATATGCCATAAAAAGGCGGACTCCTGTGGGAAATGCGAACGAAGCGGCAGGGCAATCAATAGTGGACAAAATGCATTATGCAGAGGTGGCGAAGAGATCCGCCTTGCGGACAGGTATGTGGATGGAATTCTGCATCACCCATTGCGTTGGTCTGGGGATGCCCTTCCACCCACGATCCATCACGGCGGCGGCCTCCAGCATGATGGAAAAAGGCACAGATGCCTGGTATCGAGGTCCAATCTCGATATCACGCTTCACAAGCGCTGAAGCAAGGCTGAGTTGCATCGCGCGCTCTTCCCCGCCCGGCTTATAACCGGACGCAAGATAAGCCACCGGATTGTCAAGATGTTCGTCTGGCACATTGTCCAGAATGACATCGTCGAAGGGATACACGGACTGACCAAAATCAACACCAACAATGACATTGCCGGCACTAGTGCTCCAAACAGTATCGATCACGTCTCTTTTGTTCCGGGGCACATTCCGGGCAAGCGAGGTCAGAACGGACTGCTTCATCTTGTACGTCACCCGTCTATGCATGCAAGCATAGCGCCATAGCACGCGACAGATGTTGTAATTTCGGCCTTTGAAAGCAATTAGAAAAAGCATCTCCCATGCTTTTTTGTCCAACTGCGTCTCGGGATGATCTAGACAACGAAACATGTACCGAAGAGCACACTGGACATCAGAGCGAAACAAGGGCAGAATTGAGTTGACTGTGGCGCTGTCGAGCGCAAAGCCTTGCTGCTCGCATATTTCAAGCAACCGGTCCATTGCGTCGTAGTCTCTCAATCGCACGGTGACACTTAACATCTGATTGATCAGAGTCGGGGAAAACCAGTTGGCCCCATATGTATCAATAATCATATTAAAGAAAGCGTCGACAGTTTTGCCGCTCTGTAAATGCGCCAAGAATGTATCTTGTATCGTTAAATGCAATGCGGTCCGCATCGCACCGGAGTCCGACAAGTAGCCCTTCTGCAGCATAAAATTGACAAGACTTGCTTTCGCATTAGGAGAGACGAGACAATCAAGGAAAGCGAGCCAGGTGTAGGGGTTCGGTCGAATGTGCATTCGCGACATGGAGGTGAGGAAACCACGAAAGACCTGGATGTCCTGTCTCTTGGCCGCGGATTTCAGAAGCATATTAAACGTATCAACTGTAGCGACATGTTCGGCCCTGATGAAAACCGCGCGAGCATCGTCCAAGATTTCATTGTCGAACAGATATGAAAGCGCTCTATTCAATGCCGCAGTCGAAAAATACTCGCGGTTTACGTCATTTTGGAAAAGAGCGACAAGCGCAGCAGCCACTCGCTCACGGTGATGAGTACCCGGTTTCCCTCTAATGACTCTTGAGGACGGCCGAGACCTGGTCAGTTCCTCTACATGTTCGGCGAACTCCCGGACACTCGATATTTTGGCAGACGAGTTGAGAAGTGTGTCCAGCGGCGCAGGTTGCTTGAACGCCTGGTAGAAGTCCCAGACACCTCGGACAAGTGGAACCGGAAGATTCTTGCGTCGCATCGCTTCGATAGAGGGGTAAACCGGGACTGGGGGCTTCCTTATGTCGACTAGAGGATCACCCTGTTCCTGTAACATGCGTGTCCGCATGATGTGATCACCGACCAATTCCACACTCCGCTTCGAACCTGACAAAACGACCTTCCTATGCTGCCCTTCGCTCTCTAGAGGATGCAACACATGAACACGGCACCCATTGCGAACTGGTACATACCAGACATTCTCCTTCATCGCCATGTCCGTGATGCCCGCCAGGAGCGCTACTGTTTCCTCCGGTATAAGGAGCTCCTTCTGCACCGGCCCCTTCTTGGGCCACAGCCGAGACTCCTGTTGCATCTCTTCCAAAAAGTCTCCCACTTTGGTCCACCGACCCCATTTATCTCGTGACCCATGGTCCCTGCCTGTCCGCGAAAGATAAAGCCTATATCTCAATTTTTTCCGATCCCTAATCGACAAGCTTTCCATGACTCCGATCGCTTTGTCCTTGGCCGGGAAGTTCGTCATTGACGTTTGCGTGTTCGTGAAGATGTTGAATGGCCTCCGGTCCTCTCTTGGAGCATTCGGCGACTTTTCACCCGGTGTTTCCGATGCATGCAGCGATGTTGACGACTCGTGATCCGCATGGGGTCCCGTTTCACTCGGTACAGTGTCATGGCTCCCACTTTTATCGCCGGTGCTCTCTATTCCCTGTGGTCGCGTAGGCCCTACACTCCGTGTAGGTTCAACATTCTTTTGCCCGGGCAGTGAGCCAGCTGACTGGGCAATGCCGGTCTCGACAGCGGAGTGAGTGGATATCCATCGCCGTGTGAGAATGCCGAAAGACGATTTCCGGCGACGAGACGACGCTCGGAGAACGGGAGGAACTGAGCACAGCGGACCCTTTTCGGAGGGAGTATAGTTTACTGACGATATTGATCTTTCTCTTTGCAAGGTCGATATAAACCAGCGAGGGTAGAGAAAGAGTAAGGGTTCTTCGGGGCCAGCGGCGACGTTGTCCAAGACGGCGGATAGACCACGTCTTCTCAGACACGGATGACCGCGCGAGAACATATGGTAGGACACAAACAGGTTCCCAGAGGCATGTGAGGTTGATTCGTCAAGAGACTGTGTCTATGTCGTGTTGCATGCGCACGCTGGTAGAAACTCGACTAGAGGTTCAAGCTCGGCCTGGAGTTCAAGAAAATTGTTTGCGGTGCCAGAACGGCAGGCGGTGGGGTTCGGACCGTTCAAGCTTCCTCCACGCGGAGCATCGGAAGCATTGCGGGATTTAACGCATCTCAGCTAACCATTGATGATGTTGAATTGAATTATTTAGTCTTTAAACTGGAAAGGTGTCTAGACAATAACTTTGTGCGCAGCACGTTACTACTTGACGCTTGAACTGGGGGTCCTAGACGCTAAGAACAAAAGAGGAAAAAGGTATCCAACGCTCAACAAACTCAACACAACCCTCGACATGCCGTCAGTTGCAGCAAGATAGCTGCCTCTCCATCGAAGGTCTTACTTCCAGGAATCAAGAAGGACGGTGTATATGGCCTTCAAGGCCAATTTGCGCCGCCTCAGGGATACCCTTGATCTGTCCGCCATTGTCGATGGGTTTGAACGAGGACCTTTGGGAGCTGTTCTCTAACAGGTTATGCTTTGAGGGAGGAGTCAAATTCATCGACTCGTGGTGGTCGGAACCTAGTAACTCGGGCCCTGTAATATGCCGTCTCGCTGTATCCGCAGCTTTCATGAGGTTCTGTTGTTTGCGCCGCATCTCTTCGGCGTCTGCATTGTCTTTTTCGGCCGCTTCCCGCGAGAGGTCGTTGATGACATTCTCTAAGTGGGTGAGGAACTGCCATCTCGAGTTTTGGAAGACAAACATCGACATGATTTCAGGGATCTACCAGGCAGTCAGTGGACTATTTATTAGGATTGAGAAACGAGTGATTGGGATACCTTGTCATCCAGGTAGTGGAGCTCTTCGCCCCCATCCTCGATGAAACGCTTCAGAGCGTCTATCTTCTCACGATCGACAATGGCAGCCTTCAACGCATACATTAGTGTAGGAATGTTTCCTATCTCTTCCAACGGAGCCTCCTCTTCCACTCCAGTGGTTGTGCGACTCAGATTCCCCGACGCCGCTATCGAACTGGCGGCTTTGCTTTGCTTCCGCGGAGAGTGAATTGTAAAATAATCCTCGTTAAGCATGTGAGCCATCTCGAATCCCGATCGTCCACGATGTGTCTTCTCCACAGCGCGCTTTACGCGCAGCCTAACCCATCGTCGTCTTCGTACGAACGAATGGAACCAGGGATGAGTCCCATGCCAGGCTTTTGAGCTAAACGAGAACGAATACTGCCAGCCCTGGTCGTCGACGTCCCCGGACATATCGACGTACCATGACGGCCAAGCCCATTCCCAGCTTGGGTCTGGCACTTGGGCATTGGTGATGTTGACAGGGCTCTCGCGGAAGTCATGCGTGACCCAAGGGCCGGGGTCAAAATTGAGTAGCGAGCTGTGCGAGTACAACGGAATGCCAAAAAAGAACCAGCCTCGCTGATTCTCGTAGAGAATGTCCAATTCGCTCACGGGATGAGCACCTTTGGTGTTGTTCTTTGGGTCATAGCCCTGTTGTTGCTGAGGCGCCGCGGAATCGCGCTCGCCGTTCGTTGAGGACGCAAAATCCGTCGCATCGATGTCGTGCTGCTCGATCGCGGCTTGAGAAGGGCCAGCAAGAGCGCTCTCCCCAGATACGGTATTTGCATTCGTATTCATGTGAGTCAATGGATTCACTGACGGGGACGGCATTCTGCTCAAGCTACTGTCGTCCGAAAGCTTCAATCGGTCCGGCTGCCATTTGGCATACTTTCGTCGCTTGATTTCACCACGGATGGACACTCTGCTCAATTGCCTGGAGCCATTTCGTGACCCTGTAGCCGAGGGGATTTGAGACAGCGCCTCTTCATTGTCGGAGCGACGTGAGGGGTCGGTATGGTCGACGAGCGTAATCCGGCGAATGCCTTCCATGGTAATGATGACTCCACGGATTACCTCGATATTAGATCAGAATTTGGTTACAACAGGCCTCCAAGATTGTCTTGGCAGGGCACTCTGGCATTATCGCAACATGGTATGGCGATCAATGTAAAGACAAAAGCAATGAGTGGACGTAGATGGACCAGGCATCCACCGAAGCCTCCCTACGAAAGAAAAGGGATGGGAGCATACAGCTCTTATAAGCTTGCAACCCAAAGAAAATAGAATAAACAAACACAGACGTAGTATCGACTCAATCCCCACAAAACCTCGCAGACAGGACCAGAGAACCAGAGATGGAAACAAAGGGGATAAACGCGCAGCGTTCATGAAGCTTCCAAGGCCACAAGCTAAATACAAATCCCCCCAAACCAGATCGATGACATCGTTGCGGGGCCGTGATCGACAGTTGCCTCAGGCAGCAAACTGTTGATGCCTCAGCACTTCTGCCTGAGGCATCAACTTTCGACACCTAATAATCACTATCGATAGGTACCCTGTCCAACCAGAGTAAATAATGATAGAACATCCCGCACCGCGTCCACCAGCAACAAATCAATAGAACAACCAACCAACAGCAGCAGCATAACAACAATGTCAGCCCCTCACTACCGCAAGATTGAGCTCCAATCACCCGCAGACTTCACCTACCTCTACGCCAACACCGTCGCCCTCTCCCGCCAAAAGCTCGATCTCCATCTTCCCCCCTCGGCGAACACAAGCGATGGACCGGATCCCATGCGAGAACGCGTAAAGGAATTGGTCGACCAGGTACGATCCTCTAACCCCCGCAAAAATCAACATGTCAATTCGACTCTAACCAATGAATTATAGTACATCAATCAAACATTCACCACCGCCTCCGCCTCAATCAGCATCAACGGCCTCGACTCCTCCTCGTCACAGTTCCCCTTCCCCGCTGCGTTCACGCAACCAACAGAGACAATCGAGTACGAGCCCTATGATACCGAGCTCGCGGCGCGCGTGACATCGCTCTACGCCCAGCTGGAGTCGCTTACCACGACAGTCGCGCAGCTGAGGCGAGATGCGCCGGCGCGTGCGGCGAAGGCGTACGCAGAGCAATTGAGAAAAGCCATTGAGGAGGATGAAGAAGATATGGAAAAGGACGCGGATGTCGACGGTGAATATGGACATGAAAACAGGAACGAGGACGGGGATGGCGAGGGTGAAGAAGACGTCCCTATGCCTGACGCGGACCCACGAGACACGATGACGCAGGACGGATCACGCAAGCTGCGCCGGAGACCCTTGAAATTGAAGTCTGCGCGGTGGAACTTGCAGATTCCCCTTGGGTCCGAGCATGAGGCGGAGCGCTGGCGCAGTGGGGAGATGGCGGAGGTTTATGACGATGCGTTGCGGACTCTTCTCCGGCTTCAGGGTGAGGCAGTCCCTGGCGAGCAAGTCGAGAGCGGGCCGGATGGGGATGCGCTGTCATCGACGCTGGGCAAGGCAGAACGAGCGGGCCGGGCTGCGGAAGTCGTGGAGAAGATGTGAAGCTGGAGCGTTTCCCTATTTCTGTCTTTCTTTCTATTGGCTCTTGGCGATATCCCCCTGGTCGGTTATTTGGCGTTGGAATAAAGGCTAGTGGTAAGGTGGTGATACCAATCTCATTTACAACCATCATTTCTGCATTTCTCATCAGGCTTCTCATATGCTGGTTGGTTTAATCAAAGTAAAAGTGTACGAGAACGTGCGGTCATGTTTTGACGGTCCATAGTCAAGTTACCAAATTCCAGACAAGATAAACACTTTATATTCAATCCTGCCATGTGTTGTTATCCTTGCCCGCATCTATAAAAGCGCCGCGCCACTCAAGTTCGACTATCTATGTTTGGATATTGAGAAGAGGAAAGAGATAAAACGTCCCCGGTCGGCTTTACAAGCCACTCTGCCAGGGTAACATTTGACCAGTTATTGAATTTATGCGATGTTGAAATGCGATCAGAAAGGACACGGTTGAAGGCACAAGACGGGGGGCTGTCCCCGGGGAGGAGTGATAGAGACGGCAATGGTGTAGGACACCAGGCCGACATGGACGATAGCTGAATTCCTTTACCACATGAATCCAAGAATTTATGTATGCAAGGCAAACGAGAAGAGCAAAAATGTGCAAAAAACGACGGATAGCCTACGCTACGGGCTGAGAGCCCTCTTGCGCGGCGGGATCCTTCACCACAGGACCCGAGTCTTCATTTTCCACGACATTCTTTTCCTCCTTAGGCAGAGCCCACTTGGGCGGCTTGGCCCACTCGGGCTCTTGCCAGGGACCCATATCGCTGAGCTCACAGCCTCCAGCGCACTCGCAGGTACCGCCGAATTCAACGGGGAGGTTTTCGGCAGGGATCTGCTCCAGCAATTCCTTCCTGTAGCCGGACCCAAGGACGTGGATCTTCTGCACGGTGACGGGGTCGAGGAATCCCTTGACGACGTTGAACACGCTGCTGAAACCCCAGGGGGCATTGATCAGGTACAGCTTGCCCAGGCGCTCGGGGTAGTAGTTCTGCGAGATGGCGGAAGCCTGACGCACGTATCCGTACACGGAGGGGACGCTTGTGATGCCGACGCCTTTCAGATCCATGATGCTGCAGCAGGTCTCGAGCAACTTGCCGGCCTTACGCGAGCAAGCGGGCAGCCGGGGGTCCGCGAGCTTCTCATACTCGCACACGAGGTTCTGCAACATGCGCTCGGCGGTTGTGATCTTGTACATGGCGTTGAGATCGATCTTGCCCAACTTCTCAATGTAGACAGGGCGTCCATCCTATCCGGCAAAAGCATTCATTAGCACATAGATGACAGACCACCATTTAAGTATCATAAAAAGGCCTACCTTGTCGGTCTTGTGGTAGTATTGAGGGTAGTACTGGAAGACCTGGGGCTTCTCCTTGTAGTCAAAGGTGCGAACGAGGTCGTCGGTGCCGAATTCTTTCCGCCACTTCTCACAATCGATGAACCTGGTAAAAGTAACGAACCCACGTATTAGTCGATGGAGCAAAGCTCAGAATTCACAGTACAAAGGCCAATCGGCAGAGACGAGTAACCCTTGGGAACAACAAGGCGGGACGGTCAACAAACATACATGGCCTTAGCGGCAGCCACATCGAACTTCCGGGCTCTCAAGAAGCGCAACATGGTCAGGGTGTCCAGTCTGTCCGTGTATCCCAGCTGCTCCAGCTCACTACGGAGCTGCTCAACCTTTGCATCCTGCTCTGGGGTTGTGTGGCCAGGATGGCCCGGCTGGGGCTCAGGCGCAGTGGTCGGGAAATCGTAGTCGTCATATTTCGACGTCGTGGCCGACTTGTTCTCAGCTACAGCAGCCATGGTTGCTAATATGGTAGGGTCGAATTCGAGAAGAATACAAGGTGAAGAAAGTTATAAAGTCTTGATCTGAAAATCAAGGGTTGGTCAAGACGCTTTATTTGAGAAATTATGATCGAAAAGGGGAGGGGAGTGGGGAAGTAAGATAGATTGAGGGAGGCGGAGTGCAGAAAGTATTAGGCAGTCGACTGGTTGATTGCTTCAACGGTGGCAACCTGCAGTGGAGTGAGAGGAGAATGAAGAAGATTTATGTTGTAGATAAGTCAGAGCATAACCATCGATGGCTAGAGTTTGGAGGAGAAGGATCAAATTCAGCTGGCCGAGGAATAAGTCATCCGTCTTCCGTACGGTCGACCAGCTAGAGACGGTCAAGAAACGCGATACTACGGGAGGGCCTCTAAAACGCGCCCGCTAGTGTATTAAGAGGGGCAGGCGAACTTAAACAAGACAGAAAACTTGCAGACTTCGTAGACAAACACTACGAGATCCACCCGTCTACAAAGTGTCGGTCTGCATCAAAATGCAAAACCGTATAGAGAGGTAGATACGTTATCAAAGTCTTAGGTAAGTATAATGGCTAACAGGACTATTTCCTCCCATCAATATAGTAATAGCTACCGACGTTCCCCCGAACTGCGAAAAGCCACTTGGCTAGCTTAATGTCCCTCTTCTATTATGATTGAGGAAACCCGGCTCACACGTGTAGAGTTCATGAAGATTAGATAAGATATAGATACATATTTACATAGACGGTCAGAGCTCATTACACCGCCGTCTCTGTGAGACAGTTTGTCCCCGTCAGAAGCAGGTCCATAGAGGGCATTGATAGTCAAGGCCAAGCACAGATCTGATCAACCCCAAGACCACAAACGACCCAAGCAATAGCACATGGTTCATCCAAGCTGACTCACAGTGGAGAGTAGAGTGTCATTCAACTAGACACAAAGAAGAAAAGGACAAAAACACACCAAGCCGAATAAGTTTACAGGCAGCGAAGAGACGCAGAAAAACGCCAATCATCCGGTATAAGGCAAGATGGGACAGCAGATGCGTGTCATACCGCCGAAGAAGATTCAGAAACAATATAGTCATCAAACAGTGGTGTATCAAGAAGCATTCACAAAATATCAATCATCCAACAGGTATAAACGTTGCAAGTAAAAGACAACACACAGTGATATCAGCGAAATAAAAGGCCAACAAGACAAAGTCAAGCCCAGCTATGGCGTGTTCCCGAACCAGCGGACATCCATAACCAAGACGACGTATGTGCTCACCATATTACAAGGATGTTCCCGAGTACCAGCAGGATAATAGTATAAGGTATCAAAGACAACAAGTCATAGGGTATCTGAAATTCGTCCCCTGCTCGCTGCGAGGGAGGTGCATTGAGACAGGGAACGGAGTAGAATATCGTCCATCGCCGTTTCGTAACGCGGAGCAGGTCTTCCCATGTCGAGCCCTCGCCCAAGCTGCCTTAAGCAGCGCGCCTGAGACCTCGCCCTCGCTCGTCAAATGGAGAATTGTAAAACAGCATGGCCTTTAGACCGAAGGATTGAGAGTTTCGTCCGGACGTTTGCGGCCAACCATCTGCTCCATCTCGTACACATCGTAATATCAAATGGTCTGGTAAGACGCTGCGCTAATCATCTTACCAGCCCTTCTTCCGTGCAAAGCGCTTATTAAGAAGCGTGAGTACCTTAGAAACGTTAAATTGGACATACTCGAGATCGAGATCTTCAAGGTTGTCCTTTTGCATCTCCAGCAAATCGTCGAGCTTGAGATCCAGCTCCAAAAGGCCACGAGCACGACCTAGATACATAACACATGGTCAGCCACCGCAGTAGAGTAAATCAACACAAATGGACAGCTGCAGCTGTACTTACCTTTGTAATGAAGACTGATGACAAAGGTGCCAGGGAGAGGGCTTTTGAACATGAAGTAGATGTTGGCTCGCCGATTCTCCGGTACGTTGCTCTTCCGAATGACACCCTCCTTCTCGAGTTGCTGGTGGGTGAACTTGTACGGGCCCAGCTCTTGGTGCTTTTGCTGTTTGCGCTGCTTGCCCTCCGACTGACTGCGAACGTTGTGCAGATATGATTTGTAGGTTTCCAACTGGCCCACCAGGTATGCGTTGTGGTCGCGGATCGTTGCGAAAACTTCCTCGAGCTTCTTTGTCTCTTCAAGGACCTTCTCCTTCAAAGAGCCAAGGTGGACTAATTCCTGCTCCACCTCATCTCGCAAAAGACTGAAGTCGTCGGAACGGTCAATGACGCCCATCTCCTGTAGCTGACTCAGCAGCTCCATGGTCCGAATGCCCTTTCGCACCATCACCGCATCGTTCTTCAGAGTGGCCGCCGCCTCTGCGATTCGATCCAGCCGAAGCGGCCGCCGGGCGATCGCCGAGTTCGGAGGCAATGATCGCAGAATCTGCACGAAAGTCGATTTCGCTTCCATGAAAAACACTTCCTCCTGTGTGATATCAAGGGCGGCCGTCAAATCATCAAGAGCAGTCTCCCATCGACTAAACAGGGGAACAGTGATCGTTCGGTTTTCCTTTCGCGGGACCTGCGCGGGTGCAGAGCCCAGTTCTTGCAAGAGCTCGTTGAGGTGAGAGTGCTGATCCTGTGCCAGAGCCAGGCTGTGTTTTTCCAGCAGAGCATGAGTAGCATACATCTCATTCAGAGTAATCTGCAACTCAAGGTCGCGCTTGGAAAGAGCTACATAGTTGTCCATTTCCAAGCTCTCGTAGAAGTCTTGGACTTCACAAAGGTCCAGCAAGAATTTGTTGACACGCTCCTTGTTCTGCTGAATGAAGGGCTGGAGTTTAGCCATGTATGGCTCCTTGGCGTACGAAGGCTTGTTAGCCAAATTCTGGAGCATCTTCGCAATCAAAGTAAGGGTGCGACGAGGCTTCTCGGTCGGAACCGACTCGATCAGCATGTAGGACCTGGGGGTGACAATAGCGGGATTGATGAATCGAAGGAAGAAGAAACCGCCAATCAGTGTGCAAATGGTCTGATCCTGCGCATCCGGATACTTGCGGCGAGACAAGCTCCGAATCTGCTTGCAAATCCATCTGATACCGTAGGGAGCCTCGTCCACGGAGTTAATGATTGTCGTCAGGAACCCGTTCGCAATGTCGGTCAGCATTTTCAGCCGTGGCTCAATGATAGCCTGTACCTGTGCGTTCTCCGCAGCCACCTCGGCTGTGACAGACTTTGGCAGATGACTGGGCAACGAGCCAGCTTTCTCTTCGATATCCTTCACCATGTTCTCGTATACCTTTAAAGGATTGATCTCCAGATCAACATCGCGCAGCTCAATCAGAGCATTAATCTGTTCCGCCAGCACTTGCTTCAAGTAACTTTGGCCAGGACCGCGGCGCGTGTAGGTGGTCATCATGCGAGAGACAGGTGTATTTTGTCGCAACAGTGACGAGTACTCGGGGGTGTTATCGAATTGATAAGTGAGAACAGACTGAAACATGGTCAAGAGAAGATGCTCTTCGCGACTCTCGTACTGGTTTCCGTAGATGGTGAACATGACGGTCTGGAGAAGGGAATCAATTTCTGACATGGAGACAAGTCGACACAGATGAGCGATGTGCCGGGGTTCGGATTGCAGAAGAAATAAAAGGTTTCCATATTTCTGGGTTTTCTCATCATTGGGAAAGAAACCCTCTTGGGGATCTTCGTCGTCAAGATGGTTTGCAACTTCGTTTTGCTGCGAGAGACGTGAGCCACCTCTCAAAGGCATCCAGTTTACCAGGAATAATAATAACGTACCTCTTCGAGCGCCATGCGGTTCTGAATGAGCAGAGCTATCCGAGAGTCCAGATATCGGACATCCTTTTCGAGAACGAAATTCTTCTTCGATTGCGAGGAGATTTTCGCTTTGAGTTCCCGTAGATATTTTTGAGCTGTTCCAGAACCGATTAGACATCTGAACCTGTATGTTTCAACCGAGCCAATTGAAGTAACTCACCCTTCGCCAGATCGTCGGAAATTTCGAGATCTCTGTCTTTTGCGGACATGGAAAGGTATAGCGCGGTGACGGACAGCCGCTTGGACTGGCGAAGAGACCGTGTATCGTGGGACGACATCGTGTTCTGACGGGTGACGGGTTGGAAAGAAGAAGACGAGGATGTAGATGCTCTCGACGCCGGTTGCAACATTGTTGCTACAGACATATTGTGAAAGAAAAGCTATGGTGGTACTTGTGCTTAATAAACTCTCACAAACAGACAATCGCACAGATACGCTTGCACTTATATCGAGGAGAGTCCAGCCACCAGGCTTGACACGTTCAGATCAAAGAAGATCACTGGGAGCCGCCAGATGATTGTCGCTGGCTGGATTGTAGATGTCAAAATTCAGACGCTGACCATCTATAGTTTGAGGCGTGGACGCGCGCACGTAGCGAAGTCTGCAGATTATACTCCTTATCGCAGGTGTCGAAAAGGGACCTATCAGAGCGAGCGAAACGCGATCAATGGAGACTGCCCGACGGATTATGAATGCCGCAGACGTTTTCGACAGCTCAGTATGCTGTGTTGATATACTAGGAATAGATTGAGGGTCGACACTTTGTACGACTTTCGAACGGAGCGTTGGAGCGCTAGCAGCGGAGGGATCGATAGTTTTTCAAGAAGGCAGGGACGGTCGCGGGACCCGGAAAAGCAATTGAGACAGTCGGAGCTGAATTGTCTCAAGCGGAGAAGTTAAAAAGAATGTCGAGACCGTTGGCGTAGGAGATGGTTGGGAGGGAAAGAATATGCAGAGTAAAGTAGGGAGCGCAAGGTGGATGGGAAGAAATTGGTGAGCCTAAAGCGATAGAGTATTAAGACGAAGCAGAGAAGGGGCGGCAGGACGATCAAATATTAGGTGCAATGCAAATAACCTAGCGACCGACAGAGCCAAAATTAAAAGGAGGGTACAAGTGCGTATAGTATTAGTTGGATAATAATGATATCAAATAATGTCGATGATGGCAAGTTTAATGGATATTAAGAATCAGGAAGCAGGAGGGGTGACGCAGGAGCGGGAAGGAAGAAAAGTGTCAAATAAAATAACGAAAGTATAGACGACTCATCTTGGGATTAGATATGGGAGAAGCAATAAGAAGAAAACGAGAGAACAAAGGGAAAAAGCCAAAAAAGAAAAATAGAGAAAAAGGAAAAAAAGAAAAGTGGAAGGAGGGGAAGCCAAGGCACCCTCGGATGGGGATTTCTGTTTTTTTGGCTCAGGGATAGTACTAACCATCCATTAATTGTCGATACGGTGGAGATAGGCATGCCTTACCATGCATTAACGTACGAGACCGAGCGTCTATGCATATGCGAGGAGATATGGGCTCAGGAGGTGTTCAAATGAGTCAAATAAATGGGTTAAATTCCTCATGACATTAAGCAATAATTAGTCGAGAATGTCCATGGGGGGTGCGTGATGATGATGATTATTGTTCCTGACTCCCGAAACCCCCATACATGGTACCTGAGCTTGTACTCTCGTACCTGGGTACGGAAAAGAGGACCCAGCAGTTTGTCCCGTCTTTTCATGGTACCTGGGTCTAAGCGATGAATATTCAGTATTTTCTTCTGGCAATTAAGAGTAGCAGATATAGGTTAATGGGAATTTCTCATACTCCATACCAACGAAGATCACGTTAACTTAATCCATAAAAAAGTCCATGCAGGTCATGCCATTCGGCATCTAAATCGGCACTCCTCCGCAAGAAATCCTTCGAAATAGCCAG
Organism: Aspergillus lentulus; assembly: GCF_001445615.1. NCBI lineage: Eukaryota > Fungi > Ascomycota > Eurotiomycetes > Eurotiales > Aspergillaceae > Aspergillus > Aspergillus lentulus. The sequence continues at coordinate 1,560,302 of NW_028322122.1, forward strand.
ATGTTGATGTATCTATAGAGCACGAAGTGACGGTTACCTATTTTTTATGATATGCAGATACTTCTAAAGTAGTCTCGTCATAATTCTAACGATATCGACAAATGCCATTGTCTTCTGTACGTACAGTAGACTTGAAATAACCAAAGTGATCGCCAGGCCTTGACGTCGAGATAATTGGCAGAGTTCGACAAGCCTATCTTGTCCATTGTTTCACTCTATGCAGGGTTGATGTTCCTTGTTTCCTGCCTTCTGCCTTGGGTCCTTTGACTTCCACTTCCCTGCCTTTCAAGGGAAACGGTTGTATCACTTGTCCTGCTTCGGGCAACAGATCAAGGAGATCTTAACAATTCTACGGTGTATTTTAAGGCAAGTTTATCCGAATCAATGTACGGGTGATCATCTCCCGCAGTCTTATTTTCTCCTTTTTCAGAGTCTGACGTTTGGAAGTTGAAGCCCACTCGATGCAGGACGACGCAAGGGGAATGTCTCCATCCACCGAAGGATGGAGCCACCTGCCGCACGCACCTGAAATGTCGGTAGACAGATGCTGGAGACTGGAGACAGTCCTCGAGCTGGAGTATCTAGGTAACCAGCCTGTGCGTTTCCAGCGAATAACGATGAAGGAGGCAACTAGTTCTAACTTTCTTTCCCCTTTTGTGCTGGCGAGGATGGAGGGCGGAGGAACGGAAAATTAATAATAATATGGTAAATTATGATTATCGTTATGGGGCTAAGTTTTACCCCTGGCCCAGTGCGTTAACCTGTGACCAGCCCGGTATCTACTCCCAGATCGCCACCCCTCAACCTGTAGGTCAGATTAAATGCGGTCTGTCAGACTATTATTGTGCAAGCTAGAGCCTAGAGACGTTTTGACGCATAATCATAAAGATACGATGAAATTGTGTACATGGTAACTAACTGTTTGAGAATTTACTTCCCAATTTTTTTCGATAACAATAATAATTTTGTTGATTTAGCTGGTTGATAATAATGATGACTCCCTGCAGACTCCCCAGTAAGGAAATGTGGAGTGGCGGTTAGACTAGATAGTAGGAGACGAAAAAACAGCCTGGACTAATTGTCTCAGAGGCCATGTTGCACATTTCTTGTCTTAGTCTTTGCCTCCAGAGCTGTCATATGCGGATGTTATCATTGCAATGTTATCAGCAGCATTATCATTACATCTACTTGAGATTGTAAAACCTGAATTCCTGAGTCCATTCCTCAGGGATGTTGATGGTTTTCTGCCATGTGTGCTTGGATCCGTGGTGCTCATTGGCTCCGCACCATTCTGACCTGAATCATGGCTGTCTTGCTGCATTGGCCCACCGTTCTTTTCGTACCCCCTCTCCATCATTACGAAGTACCTGGCGAGGTAGTCTACTCCATGATGGTTGCTGATAAGAGTCCTTATCAGCCAGCCCATTTATCTAGCATTCCTGATATTCTTGCTTTTGGTGCTAGTGTAGTCTAAAATCAGACCGGAAAACGAACTCACAATCAATCAGCTGGTGGCGTGATCAATAAATATAGAATGTTGTCTCACAGAAGAATGGATTAATCCATTGATTTATGGTTTCTCAGGGCAAATAATGATACTGCTGGTACCTGACCGTTCCAAGTTCCGAGTTCCAACTGTGGTGCGACCGCACTAAGGCCTGGAGTCCCCTGGAAGACGAGGAACTAGCGGGTTAGTGCCCATGCTAAGTATCCACCTGATCAGACTGGGGCCTGGTACCTGCGTCAACAAATCGACAGCATCCGCCATCATTTTATTTTTATCTTTAATTTCTACAAAATATGTACTAAGAAGCTAAACCACCATATCTATGCTTCAACATCAAGGGATCAACATCAACGTCCGCGATTCATTATTAGGAACTCTGGTGTGGCTTTTGCATATACATTCCAGGAAGAAGATTCCGAAAACTCGAATTGCTCATGTCCTGTTGCACAGCTCGATGTCAATTACATCATGACCATTTTTGAGGGGAGAGGATGATCAAAGACTAGTCATGTGTATAAGCTGACAACCACGGATGGCTCAGTAGACGATCAGCTGCATAATACCCATATTCCTATGGAGTAGTGTTGTCTCTCTAAGGCCGCTATAGACGTGCAATTGTCTTTGGTCAACGTCTCGCATCAGAAGACTACCAGGTATGCATATGTCATCCAATATATCGATAAGTAGGATCAATCCTGACAGTAATGCCAAATCCGGATCAAGTGACCTGTAGATAGACTCTAGCCACTGCATGACACTGACTCCAGGCTAGGGTCTTGCGCCGTGCAGACTGTAAACTCATGAACCATGACACACGCACAGACCTCACTTCCACGATCGAGACACGAGATCTTACCTTGGCCCTGGGATACTCAGGACAAACTTTCTATTCTAAGAGCTGGAGATTGGTCGCATCAGCATTCCGGTTCAACCGGAGTGACCGTTGACGGCAATCACGGCACCAAAAGCCCAGTATGGGACGGCGTACCTATATACCGGATCGAGCTCAGACGTAGACTTGTACAGAATAAGTTGTTGCAAGTATGGGGTAAAAAGCAACAGGCATATTGCTTTTGCATGCTCTGTCTCTGTTCTATTGAACTCTGTTTTTCTCTCCAAGCATCTAAATTCCGTCGCCTCATCCATCGCGTCAAGTAAGCATCTCACTTTCAATGGCACTAGATAGTCAAGAAGAAAATATTTGGAATACTATTATCTAGTTTGATCCTTCTCCATATCTACCCCATACTCTTGAGTATTGAGCTACTGATGCTGACAAATATTATCACATGCAAATCTCCTCAAAATTACACACCATTGATAATAACATCGAGTTTATACAGCAGACCAAACCAAAGATTCAGTCACCTTCCATATCAATCTCCAATCTTAGACACACACCATGACAATAAAAACCACCTACCTCATCCTCTACAACACCCTCTCCTCCACCCTCTGGCTCCGAATCCTCGTCGGCGTCATCGCCGCATTCCTCTCCTCAAATAATGTATACCCTCACCTCGAGCCCCAAACAAGATGGACCCAAACCCTCGCCATCGTAGAAATCCTTCACGCCGCAACAGGTCTTTTGCATTTCCACTCCCCACTACCCCAGGCAAAGCTAACCGGGATACAGGACTCACCCGAGCCCCCGTCTTTCCGACCTTCACCCAGATCTTCACGCGCTGCGTCCAAGTCTGGGCTGTAAACTACCAGTATCCCGAGCCGACGGCTTCATCGCCTGCCTATCCGGCTCTCCTGCTGGCGTGGTCCGCGGCGGATGCTGTCCGGTATGCGTATTTCGGTTTTCTTCTGGCGGGGATCAGGGTGGATGTTGTTAAGTGGCTGAGGTGAGTGAGATGCATTTGACCCCGTGGAAACATGGCATTCGTATGGGAATGGCATGATTGATATTCGCTATACGTAGATACTCCCTCTTCATTGTCTTGTATCCCGTCGGGATTGGGAGCGAGTGGTGGTTGATGTACAAGGCTGCCGCTGCGACGGTCAACCCCATCGGGGCTGGGGTTTTCTACTTCTGCCTTGCGCTATATGTTCCTGGTGAGTTTACTTTTATTCCTAATGACTGTAGATGCGAAAAAGCTAATGGTTAGGCGCTTTCATGATGTACACGTACATGCTTAAGCAGAGGCGCAAGGCTTTAGAGCGTGAGTAGTGGTTTCCAGCTCGGGTTACTGATCAAGAAAGCACAGATCAGAGATGATGTCAGATCAATACAAGGCGACCTTTTATTTAAACACTATCGGGTATCGCTATGCACACAATCAGAATAACCCATATCACAACCACCAACGGATGCATCCGACTTCCATGTATCCTAGAGAATGAAAGATAGCCATAGGCGGGTGTACGAAGAAGCAAACTATCCTGCAAGCCCATCACCGGAATGTAAACTGCTTCCCTGCGATCTCTCTCTTGTGCTTACGGGCTCCTGCAGGCGCCTCCATTGCCTTTGCGTATGGGGCGAATCGCTTAGAGACACGGCTGGGTGCTGCCTGCGCAGGCTGAGCGTGTAATACCGACTCGGCAGCTTCATAGTTGAACGGTACATCGTCTTGCGCATCGCCTTCGGTCTGTGATTGCGACTTGTTCTTCTTGTTCTTCTGGCGCTGCTTCTTGGACGGCTTCTCCAAGGCATCTCCAGTTTCCAGGTTAATCTCGTCCAACTCAGCCGATGGCGCAGCTTCGGCTTCTTCGGCTGCTGCTGCTTTGCGTTTGCGAGGTCCGCCGAGCTCCTTGACTGTGAATATCTTTTTGCTGTCTTCCTCTGGCGCTGGAGCAGGGGCTGCGGCAGGCTTCGGCACTGGTTTGGTATCGCCAAGCTTCTCGCGAGCTTCGGATACAGTCCGTGGCATGGGCGGCAGGGGAAGAGAAAGTCGAAGAGCCTCAGCAGACGCGATTGCAGAATACTCTGGGGGCGTAAGCGGCTCCCGGACTTCCAAGACAGGTCCCCAGAATTGAGAAGACTCGTAGCGCGCTGCAATAGGGTACTCAGTCGCCTCGGCGGCGGGGGGCGACGGGAGACCCTTTTCTGCGGCTTGAGCTGCTGTTATTTTCAATGGCCGTACGACGTCGCGCCATTCTGGTCCCGTAGCTCCTTCAATCTTCGCCTTCTTGATAACTTCCAGGAGATCCGCTGCTCGCTCCTTGGCGATCGGCGTCACGGGAGATAATGTCCGGAACAAAGTACCCTGGTCGAGGGGCATGACTTGGGCAATCTTGAAAAGAATGTGCTTTGGGAACACGCACTGAACGCCCTCGTCCTCTTCCCTTGCCACCTCATCGCGCCATTGGTGCACTGCTTTGAAGACGGCAAACTGTTCCTTGCTCAGAACGGCAGGGTTGCGGCACAGATAGTCATACCATCCGCCTTGCCCTTGTCCCGTGGCAGCGTCGTAAACGGGGCGCTCGTAACGTTGTAAAGCTTCGTTCTTTGACTGTTCCAGTACATAATCAACGAGATTGTGGTCAGGCGTCGAGTTCTCCAACAGCTCGTTACGTAGGTGGTCGTAAATATAGAGGAGGTAGTGAGTATCGGAACGGGCATAGTCAAACATTCCCGACGGAAGAGGACGGATTCTCCAGTCGGCCATCTGATATCTCTTGTCGGCTTCGAAGTTGACAAACTTCTGAAGGAGGAACTTCAAGCTCCGTTTCGGGTAGTTCAAGGCACAGGCGGCGTGGTAGGTATCAAACATGCCCACAACGTAGAGGCCAAGATCCCGCTGAAGCCAGATGATATCCATGGACGAGCCATGGAGGACTTTGAGAATCCCAGGATCCGCAAATACCTCATTGAGAATCTGGAGCTCTTCTCTCCAAGGTTTTAGCGTGTCAACAACCCAATCCTTGTCCCGAGTGCTGATCTGCATCAGAGACACCAAGCCATGATACGAGTGCACATCGTGATGCTCCAAATCAATAGCAATCTCTTTTGCCGACTTGAGCTCGCTCAACATTTCCTTCACTCCTTCCAAGGTGTCCACGAAAGTCGCAGCTGTCGACTCAAACGGCTGGTACTCGACCGGAGGAGAGACGGTATAGGTCGATTCCGGATACTTGGCAGCGCGGATCTCCGTTTCGTACGGATTCTTATAATCTTGCGCAGGATCTGTCAACTTCAACGAATCCTCTAACGGAACAATCGCGTGAGGCTTGATTCGAAGAAGGGGTTTGAAAGGCGAAACATCGGTGTTATCGGGAGGCCGCTGAAACAACAATTGCGGCTTGGGGATCTTCGACGGGCCGAAATCGTAAACGGAAGGGAACTTGGTGGAAGCCTTTTTGGCGGCTTTTGCTGCGCTCTGCTCCTGCTGTGACGGGCTCAATTTCTTGATGACTCCCGTAAATTCGTCGAGACAGGCGTCTGCCCTCTCTAGCAGCGCATCGATAACATCAACAACACCCCGCCAGTTGTCTTCGACAGAGTCTTCATCGTGCAGCTCAGGTGCGGGCAAATCTGTCCCGGCTGTGGCAGCCTTGAGGATCGTCGAGGTCAACGACAAAATCCTATCACTCTGCTCATCCAGGGATTCCGAGACTTCGGCGCTCGAAGTCCGGTGGAAACTCAGATCCTCTGCAGAGAGCTGTCCAACGGTGCGCGTCATCTGCACCAGACTGGACGTTAACCGTTGCTGGAACGGTGGAAAATCTGCGGCTGACTCCATGATTGGCAGAGTATATTTGAGTCCGAAGTCGAACTCAGCCAAGCAAGAGACGAAGGGTCAAGAAATATAAACTCGCAGGAACAAATAATAACCTGAAAAATTGAGGAAAGCTCGGAGGTGGAGAAATGCGCCCGCCGGAGGAAAAATCACCGACCGCCTGCCATGATCAGTCTAGCCGCGGTATATCGGCGATCGTCTCCAGCTACAAGTTCTCGACTCCAAGTATACTGGTTCCATAGAGAATCCCATTGACAGTGAGACATCGAATGCGGTGAAAGAAAGGAGGTTTGAATATTCCAACGTCTTTGAAATACATCAGTCGGTCCAGACACTGCAAGCTAGCCCACCATGGCAGCTTCCATAGCTCCCGAATGCAATGACCTGAAAGAGTATATTCTCTCCACCTACTGCCAAAGGCAACCACAGACAAAGAGCTCCTACTGACGCTCCCCAGAAAGTATGATACTTGTTTTCTGAAGTGGTACAGCGAAAGTACGCATCTATTCTCCCCTTCCAGCAAACGTAGACAATGCCCGCTAACTACCACAGAATACCTGCGTGGCAAAACCTCATCAAATGAATGCGAAGAACTATTCTCAAAGTACAGGTCTTGTCTACATGTATGTCAAAGCAGACATCGTAAGACCTCTGCGGCCTAGACTAACAATTCCATCAGAAAGCATTGAAAGAAAAAGGCATCGACACCATGGTTGAAGAGGCGAGAAAAAGTACAGCCTCGGAGAGCGATGTTGACTATCTCCGGAAATCGTGAAGTGACGTTGGTCATCGGTCCCCTGCATTGGGGACACTCTCCTTCATCTCCGCTCCTGCAGGCAACATCTCCTGGATGTTTCACCCTCCAAGACTAAGTCGGGTTTGCTACCAGTAGAATCCGGCTAAGGACGGCCTCCGCTGAAGCATGCCGAATTTATGTGATGACTTGAACATATGCTCGAATGTTCTATCTGAGCTATATATATCCACTGACTGGAAGTCTGTCTTTAAGAACGGCGGATTCTCTTATGTATAATACTTTGGCGCCTTCCTCTCATGCTTTTACCCTTATTCATATATGTACTCATATCCGGTGGTTATGTTTCCACGAAACGCCAGCCCAAGTCGTTGATGAGAAATGGTGAAATGGTCCCAAAGCATTATGTGCAAGGACCCAACTTTGCAACGGACTAGGCATTAATCTCTTGATTATATACGTCATGACATATTATTCACATTATTAAGCATTAATACCGGTGGCCGCGTCGTCTGACATCCCCTTGTCCAAAGCCCGAAGGAACCCTAAGTAATCCATTGGCAGCCGTGACGCCTCCCATCGAAGAAGAGCCACTACCACCGCTGTTTGTCTTTCGGGGCTGGGTCAACAGAGACCACACCTCCGCCATACCTGCCCGATGCGCAGGCAGCATGCTGTACTGCATACTGTACAGGTTACGGCGGTGGATGGGAGGCACAAAACGGCCAGTGAAGAGGCAGAATATCACGCGCGGAGAAAGATAGTGCTTCCGAAGACGATGACCGAGTTGGAAGTACTGGTCAAACATGGCGCGGAGAGGGAGTGGAATCGACTATCTCATTCAGGACTTGCTCTGACAGTAGTCTTAATGGGACGACGGATTAGGTGAACATACCTCGAGATGGATGAAAGGCATAGTGGAGTGCGGATGAAGAGACTTGTCCTGCTCCTCGCGTAGTTCGAAACGGATACCACCTCACATTTAGTCAGTGACTGCTGATTAAGCATATGAGCAAGCCCAACATACCTGGTAACCGTCGGGAATCCTTCACGCGCAGCATCAACGCAAATAGAGGGAAATGGTTGAGAAAAGCCAAACATGTGTCAAGTGCCGCTTTTAGCGAGATGATCAACATTCTCGCAGAGGCAAACGTTAGATAAAATACGATCACGGTCGGCAGAAGGAAGAAGAGAACTGTGAAGAGGATAGTGCCGAGCAGAAGCTGATCAAGATCGTAATCACACGAGTCTATTCGATGCCGAAGGACGTTGCGCTTCTTGCCGCGGAAAAGATGAAAGAGAGATATGATGATAGTAAGTTGCCAGTTGAATATACGGGCGGACGCAACATAGAACGAGTAGATATGCACAGTTAGAATGGAGACGAGGTCTGAAAAAAGGGCGATCGGCATGCTGGCTCCGGCGAAACTCGAGCATCCGACGACGTATATGACATGCGGGAGGTAAGGCTGTAGATTCGCAATGCAAGCTGCCCCATAATTAGCGAGAGAGAACAATAAGTCTAGTAGAAGAAAATGCATACCAGCCCAATTCTCAATGACCCAGAGAAAGAGGTCGCCCAAGAATGCAGCAAGCTCGTTATTAAGCTTCAAGCCGGCCGGCCAGTCCATCAACCACGATATAGTCCGCTGCAAGCCTTCTACTGTCCAGCCAGTGAGGACACTGTTGATTTGGAAAGCCACCCAATTGGCGTTGTCGATGATGTATGATCCCAGCGCAATACCGATGATAACATCATTGGCAACTAGCCACAAGCTGTTGTAGAAACGGATGTAATCCGGATGGCTCGTAGTAACACTCTCCCAGTCGTCTTTCCTCTGGCGCAGCTTAACGTACTGTATCGGCCAGTAGCAAAATTGCTGCAGTCGAATGTCAACCTGTTGAGCCGTCGCAGAGATGTCTTTCAGGGCAGCTGCATCAGGACGAGCTCGCCACTCAAGTATCTGCAGAACAACCTCGGCAATCGTACGATGGAAGACGAGGCCAATGATGAAAATACGAGTGGCCACCGGCCAGATCCACTGCCAGAATACATACGACACCCCGAGGACAAAGAGGTCCCAGACCGTTGTTGCGGACTCAACCACGCGTTCTCCCACGCTCATACTTCGCTTAACCCGGATTCCAATCAGATGGCTATTCTTTTCCATCAATTTTCCCATTTCATAAGCACAGTTGACCTGGTTGATGATGAGAGGCAGTGCTTGCTCCTTGGGCGAAGGCATATGTTTGACGACTGTGTGTAATTTCAGCTTCTCGACCAGCTTGTCCCGCACTGCTCTATCCCGCTCCTCTTCGGCATCGATGGTCGAAGGTACAACCTCTGGTTTATCAGCGATGGACACTTTATCCCCCAGAGCAAGGGAAATCGGATCCAGGGACATGTACTCCATCCTGGTCGGATGCGGACGATGAAACATGATAACCTGAACAGATATATTCGCCTCCGGCGGACAATATATCCGAGGGACTTTAGACGACGGATGCGTTGTCACATGGAGATGGGCCGGGTTAAATGCAGATGGCGGTTCTTGTGGATTGGTTGATCCCAGAACATGCATTGTCGATCTTCCACAAAGCGTGAATATCCGCGCAATTGGGTGGGGGCTGTTGCGAAAGAGGATTCCAGCACGTAGTGCATTGTCGACATTTCGAGGCTATCCCACGAGTCAACCGTCAGCTCCCCAAGCCGACCTGCCGCTCGGGACAGAACGCTAACTTACCTCAACATCTTCCAGCACCGTGAGGACGAACAGATCCAGTTCAGAGTTCCTCCATCCAATAATCACCCCCGGGGATGAGGACCGAGGGAGGTCGTATGGCCAGAATACCCGTAGCAATCCATCGCCCATGAGCATGTTGTCATCCTTCGATCCGGATCAAAAAGAGCCTCGGCGGCGTAGCTGTTCGCGAGCGGACACACCCAGATGCGGCGGGCGAGGGTGCTACCATACAAAAAGCAGCATCAGCATACGATCCCTCAATAGCAATTGGCATCGGATAGGGCCATTTACCAATTCAGCTTCCTTTATCGCAAGATGATTGATCGGAAGGACCAAGAGGAAAAAGAAGACTGATAGCAACAAAAAGCCTTTGGCTGTTCGTGTCTGCGAACAAGAGTTATTAGCTCAATTGTCTGCGCATTCGTGGTCCTGTGTTCCGCAGTCATAATTGCAAGTAGGAGCGGTTGCGCGAACTGAGATGCACTCACCACAACACCGTGATCCCACGCAAAAATGGCCAGTTCGTATAACCGCGTAACAAGATCCCACCGCGCGGTGATATAGCCCGCTACAAAGATACCGAGAGTGAGGATGGAAAAGGGGTGCATGAATCCAGAGTTTAGCGTTTCCGCCTTTGTGTTTTAGTCTGCGCGCATCGCTGAGGGGAGGTTGAGAACTGGTGATCAAAGTAAATTCTAGTAGCAGAGGAGAAAGAACGATAAGTCAGTCCTTTGCGACAAGATAACAGACTGTTTTGTCTGGGATTCGTTAGGTACTGGTTGTTGCAGTTGTTGCGATTGCTTGTGGAGAGTACCACGTCTGGCCGAGATACGGAGTACATAAGCTCCAGACTGCAGCCGAGAGCGTACTAGAACCGGTCCAGAATAGGTATAGCTGCACCTTATCGGCTAGTACCAGTGCGGCCTAGCAATGACACCTATTAGAGGGTCCATCAGTGAAAAGAGTGCATTTTCCAGTGCGAACTTAACCAGAATCAAATCCAAGATTCCCCAGCCTTTGAGTTGTTGCTCTTTTTATACAAAGTACCCCGTGCATACCTATTGCTGGGGTTGCCGCTTTAAGAAGGCAAGCTGGTTGAGTCATGTGATCCACTCACTCTTACTCTAGCTACTTTGCTACTTCTCCAACGAAGTCAAGATGCAGTGGCCAAATAGAGGAGATGTGTAGCTTATATGTGAAATGCTGGTCCACAGCTACCCCTAATAAATGGCACAAGGCGGCATCACTCTCCTCTTACTCTAGATCTCCAGTTCTCTAACCTTCTAATGTTGAGCAAAGTGTGCTATCTCTCTCTAGTTTAATTCCTGCACAGCATACTCCCTTCCTGCTGTCTTGCGTGTCTTAAGATACGCACACTATCCCTTATCATCTGCATAGGATCTTGTCTCGTTTATTTCCAGTTTGTCAACTGTACATTTGCAATCATGGATAAGCCAGGCCGTTTCTCTGTTTAGGAGCAACGAAGGATGCGGTTGTCCTATCCTGCCAGTCGACCTCTCAGCCGGTCATCCCACACAAACTGGAACGCGAATGACTACTGGTTTTGCTATACAAGAGGTCGCTTTTTGCCAAATGAAGCCCGCGAAATGGCAATACGTCACGTTGGATTCAATATGCATGAGCTGGCAAAGCGTGCTGCTGAATCTTTTGTCGACAGTACTGCCATATAGCGGTGATCGTGCCATATGGCATAAAATAGTATACCAGGATATCGACATCTCAAAGACTAAGAAGAGAATTATATCATTGTAAACCGGTATATCTAGCCATTTGACTTTGATCCTTGTATACACGCCCAACGCCTTACGCTATACCCGAAACTTTAAAAGTAGTCTTATGAAGACCATCACAAAGCCTTGATACCCTGGAAGACCTTGTTCTCCCGGAGTTTCTCATCAGCATTGACCAGATCGCGCATTATCTGTCTCTTTTCCTCAACAGTCAACTTCTTGTCAGACGACTCAATCTCCGCCTTCCACTTCAACAACATCCCCTTGAGCAGCGCGCTGCCCTCCTCCACCTCTTCCTGAGAATACCCATCCATGGACACGCTAGGCTGCTGCCCCTGGGCCTCCGCAGACGTAAAATCCTCGAGCTCCTCGGCTTTCTGCCGGGCCATATTGACCACCTTCTCCGGGAACCGGACCAGCTCCGCAACGTGGATACCGAAGGACTGGTCGCAGATACCGGGCTCGACGCGGTAAAGAAGAGTCACTTGCTGCTTCTTGGACTTTTCTTCTCCTGCATTGTCGTTAGTGCCGTCTCCGATGAAGGCCACTACGTGCAGGTTTTTGACGGATTTGGGGTATCGGTCCGCGAGGGCTGTGAGCTCGTGGAAATGGGTTGCGAAGAGCCCGAAGCAGCGGATCTCGGTGACGATGTGCTCAGAGATGGCCCAGGCCAGGCCAAAGCCATCGTAGGTGCTGGTGCCGCGGCCCAGCTCGTCGATTATGATGAGGGACTCTGAGGTCGCGGACTTGAGGATATTGGACGTCTCCAGCATCTCGGCCATGAACGTCGAGACGCCCTTGAGCTGCGAATCGCTTGCGCCGACACGGGCGAGGATGCAGTCGAAGATTGTCAACTCGGCCTCGGAACAGGGCACGAAGCACCCCGTCTGGGCCATGAGTGCAATAACGCCGATCTGACGGATGTAGGTCGATTTACCGCCCATGTTGGGACCAGTGATGATGAGGAAGGAGGACTCGTCGCGGATCAGGGATACGTCGTTGGTGATGAAGGAAATGTCATCCTGCATTTCCATGCAGGGATGCCGCGCCTCCTTGAGGATCGTATTTCCCGTGCCGCGCGGGTGCATCTTGGGGCGGACATATGCGGTTGGAGCATGCACAGCAGCATGGGCGAAGCTCACGATGACATCGAGATGGGCGAGAACACCAGCAAGCTGTTCCAGCACGGGACAGTAGGATGCAGCCACGTTCACCACCTCGTTCACCAACCCTGTCTGGGTCCGGTTGTAATTGGACGAGAGCTGATCATGCTCCCGGCGCAGAGCTTGCATTGATGAAGTGGTAAAGTACACTCCGTTCTTCTGCGTCGAGCATTCCTGGTACTCTCTCTTGTTTCTGATGCAGCCCGCCTCGTTCCGGGTCAGACGGAAGCACCAGCCATGCACGCGGTGATTCTCCAAGAACAGCTTCTTGTCTACCTCCTGATCCAGATCCTTGGCCACCCGGCGATGCTCCACATCCATGTCATGTCGCAGCTTATCCAATTTCTTCCGAATGATGCGCAGACTGTCATCAAACTCTGGCTTGATGATGAACTCATGGTTCTCCAGCGCAGCGAGGTCGACCGTGGTCTCCACCATTTCCTCCAGCTTGGCTAGGCTGTCCGAGTGGCTGCGCAGCTTGCTGGTGTACTCCGTCTCCAAGGGAGTCTGGTATTGCTCGTCCATGACATTCTCGAGCGAGCGGACAAAGCCAGGCAGACGAATCGCAACCTGATAGACTCGTACCACATCTTCCAAGTTGGCCTGCTTCCGCTGGAACCGCTTCACAAGCCTGTACAGATCCGGTATAGAGCGGAGATGCTCCTCCTGCAGTGTCTGTCTCAACTCCGTATTCTCGACGAGAGCCTCAACGAGCTGCTGTCTCTTCTCAATCTCGGCGATATCCATGAGCGGCTGCTTCAGCCATTGCGCCAGCAGGCGACTGCCGACAGGCGTCTTGCAATGATTCAATAAACCGAACAAGCTCATGGTCCTCGATCCGTCCCGCGGACCAGGCATGAGATTCAACGCCCGAAGGGCAGAGGCATCCAACTTCATAAACTGCGACAAATCATGCTGGTAGAGCTGATACTGCCCGAAATTGCTCGGGTCGGACATAACACCCAGATACTTGATCAGGGCCGACGCAGAGCCCATCGCGAGCTTCAGCTCCGTCTGCGGCAATGTGGCCGCCGAACGCTCGTCCCTGAGAAGCCGAGTGAGATCCTGCTCGATATCCTTCACCCCAAAGTCCGCCACCGGCCTCTCGGAAATCGCAATCCCACAGTTGTCAGCGATAGCCCGGATCTTGCCCAGCTCCACATCCTTCCTGTTCGCGTCCATCTGCACCAGACACTCCTTGACACCAAGCTGAATAATCAACGACTCAAAGTTCGAATAGACATCGTTGTCCAGGAACTCGCTCACACCCAGTTCCCGCACACTCGCATCCGCAAAGCAAACCCCGACACCCCGCGCCTCAGACGCCTTGGCCGAGATCTTCACGGCCAGAATCACCGGCGCCGACTCCATGGCGAGCCCGCCCACGCTGCCCAGCTCCTCTTCCACGTCCTGCAGGTTTCCCGGACTGGCTTGTTTCATCAGCTTCCACTGACCTCTGCCTGCTCCATTCGAGCCCCAAATTTCAACCCGTTTGTTGAGCTTGAAGAGTGCTTCCCGCAGGAAATTCCGGAACACGGTCACGCTCATGGTCACGGAAGGCAGGCCGCCCGTCTCAGTACGACCCAGGTTGCGGAGAACGGAGGTCGTTTTGTAGACTGTCCGAGCGATATATTCGGCCTCGGCGCCATGAGCGGAGTACCAGTCGCCACGATCGAAGACTCGGATTGTCTCATCGTTGCCGTCGGAAGAGAGGGAACGGTAGAAGCGAATGAAGCCGACTTCATCGTCGACCTGGAAGTGGTTAACTTGGGTTCTAGAATGATTTAGAAGCGTGGGGTGACTACCTTGAGATCAGGTCGAGACGACATTGTGCTAGCGTTGTCCGATACAATGAAAGGACAGTCGGGGAGCTAGCTTTCTTGTCAATTCAAAGCGTCTCTGTTCTGTTGACTGATAAAAGTAGTGGTGCGGCAGACGCGACTTGTGGCAACGCGATCACGTGAGCGCGCGTGTCGCGTTGAAGTGGTTTCGGGCCAATCAAATTCAACAGATGCTACTAAGCATATTTAACAGTTTTGCTCTGAAATTGATGTATTCCATTATTATAGTAAACTTGAGGATGTGTATGCAGGTAATAAATAAATGCAGCGCTAATGTACATGATGCTTGCTCATAATGCAAAGTAATGCTGGCCATGCAGGTATGCTCCAGTGGTATCGAACAATGACACAAAACATCCAAAAAGAAAGAGATCGGAAGGTCATATGAAGAATCATCTAATCCAATTCCAGCTTGCTGACCTTGGCACTGATTTCCTTGGGGTGGACACTGGCACAAGACTTCAGAACCACCGACTTAATTTCATTCACGGCAACGACTTCGATCCATTGTCCAGCAATGTCCGGTCGCGCCAGAAGTTCCACACACATTTCCACCTCCCTTGATGATATTGGATTCCGTAGAGAGTCCTGAACATTCTGCACAATCATCTCCAACTGGAACGGTTTCTTCTGAGCAGCCAGAACAGCTTTCGGCCCGCTGCCCACGTACCCAACGGGGCGAAGCAGAGCCAGAACGGCGACGACTTCCTCTGCGCGTTCAGCAGCCGCGCGCCGAAGCAGCGTCTCCTTCGACGGCGGCGGCGGTAGCTTCGACTGAAGGAGTTCCTTGCTCTTAATCCGCTCCAGAAGCCCCTTCCGGCGCGTGGTGGTCCCATCCAGCGGCTTGGCCGGGATCTCAGGCTGCGAGTCCGCTCGCAGCTTCTCGGTCTTCAACTTGATAACTCCGCCCTTCAAATCCTGCAGCCGCTGCTGGCCCTTTCGAAACGCCGTAAAGGGAGTAAGAGACTCGTGCACGGGAGAAACGCCCAGGGTCTCGAAGAAGTCCACCTGGCTCTCATCGCCATCAACCGCATCCACAGCCTTCTCCCACAGCAGGTCCACAACCTGCTCGAATCGCTCTTGTAGTTCCTTTTCGTCGAACCGGTCCACCCGTTCTCTGTTGACAGCCACCCGTTCCAAACACACCTTTCCAAGCCCGTAATTCGCCAGACGGTACTTCGGACCATTGCCCTCTTCTCCCTGCTCCCAGGTCCAAATCAACCGCTGTAGATCCTTAACAACTACCTTTCGCTTCTTCCACACCCGTTCGACCGCATGAAGAAATTCTCGCAGATCCGCCGCGGTTGTTGCTCCGTTATGCGCAGAGTGAATCGCCAGCGCCTTCAGAAAAGCAGAATGCAGCCCCAAGAACTCCTCCACACAAGCCGGACGCTCCACGACAATCGGACTGCTGGACCGTTTGGCTCTGGCACTGCCACGCTTCGAAGGGGAGGAGGGCGGCGCAGGCGCAGGCGACGCGTCAGGTTTCGAACCCGCATAGTGACCGCTCCGGGGCGTGGAGACGGACAATTGACTGAAGCGGAGAGTTTTGGAAGGCGTGCCAGCTTCTTCCGGGATGGTCCGGCGGGGCTCTGCTGCGGCGGAGTCGACATTTTCGAGCTCATTGAGTTTCCTCTTCTTGGAAGGCGAGACGGGGAGCTCGGCGGCTGCTGCTTGTTTGGTGCCTTGCAGCGTTGAGGAGCCTGGTTTGGTTGCTCTTGCAAAGCTCTGGATGCCGACTTGCCCTCGCGGAAGGCGGGTCTGTCTCGAGGAGGTGCGAGGCATCGCGGTTTCCCTTGTACTAACGGTGGGATTTAAAGATATGATAGTAAGGTAGGAGCATATGTAGATAATAGGAAGGTAAGGTAGGTATGCAAATAGTAAACTACCAGTGGGGTGTTTCCAATTGAATATAGCTCTGTGTATGGGTCGAAGGGGACTGGAGATCGCTGACGATTAGTTTTTCTTAGTGGAGCGCGAACGCGTCAAGGCGCGTGTTAGCGTGACGGTGCCGAATGCGGTTATATTACTCCGTAGATCACTGGGGATAATTCTGTCGTCTTTATTTTCATTCAAGAGTGTTCTGTTGATACTCAAGACAAGATATATGTACATTTCGAGGCCGCAAATTCATTTGCAGCGGAAAACCATAGCATCCATACAACGGCATCCACTCGATCACTACAGTAATACCTATATGGAATGTCACATTCCACGCAAGCATGCAGATCACCAATCTTATCCAAACCTGTCTATCTTATCGAACGAGCCCCATTCTTGGTCTAATCGGAAGCGCAAGTTATCATAAAGTTCATTATCGCAAGTTTGCTGCTGTAACCGACAAAAGTGATTATCCATCGAAGTACGGAGGAGAGTACACCATTCCTATCTCCCAAATCGTAACGTCATCCCAGGTCTGAACCGAACCCATACGAAATCCCACTTGACTGCATCGCTGCAAGCCCAAAAGTGCCTTAGGCAAAGGAGGTAAGTGAAGCCTAGCTCACTTCCCTCCAAACCAACCCGACAAAGTCCCCTTCGCCTCACCCGCCTTCTTCTCAACCGCGCGATCGAGCTGATCAACCTTCTTGTCCACCTCGTCAACTCCAGCACGGACTTTATCCGCTGCCTGGTAACGCAACGAGTCAAGCTTGTGCTTGCCATCCTGAGCGATCTCGGGGATGCGCTCGTCCATCTTAGCCTTGGTGCGGGCGTTGTTGATCTACCCTCAACACATCAGCATCTCTAGTCGCTCGATACTAGTTTCACGTAGGTAGTGAGCTCACCGCCTCGTCGCCAGTGGCGTTCACCTCCTTGCCGAATTCCTCGCCGGCTCTGGCGGCTTCTGAGCCGCGGGGGATCTTTGCTTTGGCTTTGTGGGCGTCGACTGGAAGCGACAGTCGTCAGCAAACCACACATATACTATCAACCACAACGTCGACAAGAAACTCACTCTCCATCTCCTTCTTCGCGACCTGGGGATTCCCGCCGGCCCGATACATGTAGTAACCCAGACCGCCGGCGGCGGCCAGGCCAAGGTACATGGGTGTACGGCTCTTGGACATGGTGGGTGAGCGTGAATAAGAATGTGTCTTCAGTTGAGTTGAAATCCGAATATAGAGGTATTCTGGCTGTGGAGTAGCTTTCCAGTCAAATAGAAAGAAAGTGACTGAATAAATAAGAGGCAAAAGAAACGCAAGAGAGCTAGCAACCAAGGTCAGGGAGTGAAGTATGGGCGGAGAAATGGCCTTGGTCACTGGGCTGGCCGGCTGCCTATGACGTTGTCGACGAGATACTACTACCTTAGCTAGGGTCTCTAGCTTACTGTCAGCTCACAGTCCTGCAACCCCGTACGCCTCTTCAAGTAGAATACATGTTCCCTTATTCTTTTGTTTTTCATTTCAATGCCATCTCGGCTATAGCTAGGTGATTAATTGGCTAAAGAGTTATTTCCTGAATCCTGTCTGAGTTAATCAGCCTCTGTTGAATTGCTGGCGGTCTATACTGTCATTATTCATCTGGGGTAACGTGCACCGACGAGGAGAACACCTTGCCATCGACGTCACCTGATGATCATCTCACGGAGACCGTCTCATACCTCTCGTAGGAATGGCCAGAAAATGTACCCCGACCCGCCTGGTACTTGTGGTTTTGACGTCTTCGAGTGTAACATGTGGGGTAGACGTCATGTATCCGTGAGCTCGTCCCCACTGGGGCCAACAGGACATGGCACATCATTCGATTTAGTAACAAGTGTTTCATTAAAAATAGTTTATCCCGCTCAGATTGCAAGATTGCAATGGCTATACCCAGTCTCTTATAGACGCACAACAAATATACTAAAACAGAATCGAATCGTATCACAGGGCTGCAGTGACAGAAAGATCAAGTACATCAAACAATTCAGTAGGTGAAATTTCACCGCGACCCGAGTAGGAAACCCCGCTTTCATAGTAGCTATATCCGAGATCGAGGCCGAGGGTATCTTCATGCCATAGAGAACACACTATCCCCCAATCAACGCCGGAACATGCAAAAACAATATCATCGCGAGCTACAGATCACTCGAGAATACCCGAACGAGTTCTTGCTATTCGAAAGAGCAAGCCTCCACAGCGGTCAAATTCAAAAACAAAAAAAAAAAAAAACCCCCATGCATGAATCATCAGTCGTCACTTCATAAATGTCTCGGCGTTGATGCGGAACCGTAGGTGCAAAAGTGCAAAGTTCAAAATATTCGGGTTAAATCGGCAGGATGGTCAAATATTTCAAGGATAAACCGAGAGAGAAATAGTCGCGACCTCAAAATAGACCATATCTGCTCGGATAGCATACGAAAGCTGTGTACTGTCTTCATCCGTATAATTTCGCAGTATTCTTATTTTCGCTCGTGGCGACTGCAACAAGTGCCTCGAGTCTTCCCATCCCAGAGTCCCGCGCGGACGCATTGTGATAGAAATCCGGTCGTGGATCGGGTTTCACATTGTGCTGATAGCCATCAGAAAACTGCGAGAGCGGGGGGCAAGCCTGTATTGTACATTAGCGACTGTGGCCGGTCATCGAATGTCCAGGAAACGGGGGGCGTACTGAGTGAGATGTATCGCAGGTCATGGAAGGTGGATGAGACTCGATGTAGCCGCTGTTGTGCACAATGGCGGGGTGGTACTCAAGGGATGCGGTAGAGGGTGTGTGAACGCCTTCACTGCTACTCGAGTCTTCAGGTGATGTCCGCGTCGCCTGGGAACCCGAGGTATAGCTGCCATACCACCCCTGCATCTTCTCATACGGAGAATGCCCAGTAATTCCCCGTGACTCCTGAACTTGTTGTTGATACGACGAAGACGGCCGGGACGACACATTCTGTAGCTCTGCAATTGTCTGCTGGCTCCAGTGCGATGCGTCTCTTGGAAGAGGCTTGTCCCTGATATGCAGTCCTGTGAGATTGGTGTGTAGTGACATGTCCCAGGAGACATGACCGCGGCGATGACCGGGGCCAGATACCGGAGGGGCCGGTCGGTTCGCGGGCTGCGAATAATTGAAACCTCCTCCTAAAGCATAACTGGGCGATGGCTTGCTGTGGCTGTCAATCTGCATCGGACTAGGCCTTCGGACGGGGGGAGTCAGAGGCCGCTGGTGTAACACAACCTTGTCGAAGCTTTCGATTCCGGGCAACCTGGGGGGCTGTTCTGTCGCGCCACTTGCGCTGACCGGTGCGTCAACGGTATCAGGAGTTTGGTAATGGGACAATCCACTGGTGGCAGGTCTGGGAAGTGCAAAGTGAGTTGAAGGATGCCAGGTCCGTCTCCGCAGGTCGGCATCAGCAGCACTGTACGCATTTTCTTCTCTCGAAAACGAATGAGTGGAGCTGACAGGGCTTGCGAAGACTCCGCCCGACGGCGGATATGCTGCCGTTGTAGGAGTTGCCGACCCGACTAGACTGGGAGGATAATTGTGCGGTTGTTGAGATGAAAAGGGATTCGCACTGGTGGGCACTGAGAGACGACGAGCCGCCGTCTTGCCGTCCCAGAAACCCGACATGTGGGCGGCGGAGGGCCTTGCGGAAGCTAAGTGAGGACTTCCGTTGCCGCCAGCAGCAAAGAGATGATGAGTGGGTGTGTAAGGGGAGCCAACTGCAACGGCAGGACCTGGGATGCCGCGCACTTGGCCCGGTGGAGTTGTGGGGATATCTGCCATCGTATCCAGACTAAGACGAGCCCTGGCGCTCCCATCATTGGCCATGATTAATGGCGGCGGTCGACGGCGAAGCTCAGGAGGCTGACTGTACGTTGATGTCGTCGATGCGATACTCGAAGTCGAAAGATTTCTGCTGTGGCCCCGACTATGCGTTCCCTGACTACCCCCCGTGCCGGCTCTAGCTCGACCTTGAGGACGAACCCTGTCTGTGCGAATCTGCCGCTGGAAACGTGTTCCAGTAGCTGCAAGCGAATCCCCAGGAATCTCCTCGTTCACATGCACGGTCTGGGCATGTTGACGAAGGTTATCAAGGCGCGAGAACCGCCTGGAACAGTGACATTGAAACGGACGCTCCCCAGTGTGTTTCCGGATATGTCTGGCAAGATGTTCGCTTCTGGTAAAACTCAAGTTGCATGGCGGGAAATCTGTACAATAGAACCGTTGCCCTTTCTTCTTCTTTGATGGAGGAGCATTGCCTCCGGCGTCGGACTCATGATCGGAGCCGTCACGGTCAGCATCTGATTCCCCATGTGAAGTGCCATTGTGTCCTAATGACGGTTGTGTTCGAGAAGCCGAGTCTTCTTGGATCTTATGCACGTTGCGCGGAGTTGCGTCTTCCGTGCCACTGTTCATAGTTCGCGACCTGTTCTCTTCTGTAGCTGACACATTCGTCTGGGGTCGAGGTGTGGTTGGAGTTGCTGCCTCATCCATGGGCCGAGTTTGCGGCGAAGACGTATTATTTACTGGTAAGAAGGAAGTCATGTTGACGGCGACGAAGGGGTCGGCGATGGTGTGGCTTCCGCCCTAGGAAGCGAAACCGAGATTTGACGAAATCTTATCCTCCCACGATTATAAGACGTAGTATTTGATATAAAGAGAACGCAAGGATTCGATGAGAAAGATTAAATGGCGGTAACTATAGCGCGTAATGGCGACTGGACAGGTTGCGCATACAAACGTCAGCAAATTCACCGCCGTCGCAAAGATGTAACGACGAGTGTGTCAATCTCGGCCAAAGGGGACGGTATCCCAAGAGGGGTAGACTTTTTTCTGCCCACCGGGGTCCACATACAAGGGAAGGAGGGGGAGGAGAATAAGAAAAGAGCCGCTACGTACTGGATCGCTAGCTCAAAAGAGGGGAGCCTGGAATGTAGGAGGAATGTGGAAGATGCCCGTCTATCCGAGTACCTGACGAGGATGACGAAGCAAGGGCAGTAAGTTTGTACGAGAGAGGCGCAGTCATCCGTTGAGCGGTAGCATCTCTCGAGGATGGACCAAAGGAAGGTAAAAGAAGTATATACTGATGATGAGGATGAAGACGACAGGGAAGAGAGGATAAGGAAGATTGAGGAAAGGGCGGGTTGTGCAAGGAGCTCAGGAGAAGTTTGGTGGACTCGGTCAATCAGCTTTCCCAAGGTGAACCGCTCGTGCGGTTTCGAGTCCTTTGGTTGTGGGTTTGTTTAAGACAGCTCGGAAAGCCGACGAAACTGAACCAGGAATGGGAGACTGGGCCCGATTCCTCGCTTCAGATGCACGTCCGTAAGTAAGAACAATAAGAAGTCAATATTTGATTATCTGAAAGTGAAGAATAGATTAGGTATTAATGATCAAAAGAGGAAGAAGTCGAGGAGGCGAAATGTAGTAAGCGGCTGAAGTACCTACAAGGAACGGATGGAGCCGCGACGACCAGGGGGAAAGACGAGAATAATAGGGTGACTGAAGAAAATAAGGCAAAGAGAGGCAAAAGCAATGATGAAAAATGGAAGATAGATCAGAAAGGGTAACTCGAGAGGGAAGGGTCGAGACTGCAGGACGGCCAGCACGATGCGACAAGTCAAAGTAAAGAGGAAGTGGTCGGAAGGGGAGAGATCTGGTAGCAGGATGTTTGGATGACGGTAACCCACCACCGCACCCCCCAGGTTCCAGACAAATGCACAATAGGTCGGTGGGATAAAATGGTGACGATTATACACTTACTAGGTAGCTATCCAGATCCTTCAAAATTCAGTCTCTGTGCCAGTTATCGAGTCGTTTGAAGGGAGGCTTATCGGAAACAACGGTCGGCGCGGGATGGCGGCCGAGCGAGGGGTAGGTACATAGATAGATAGACTAGGTAGATAGATAGACGAGGATGAAGAAGAGGAGGGGGAAGAAGTACCTTAAAGAACAGATCAGCAGAGTGATCCAGGTACCCAAGGCTCCTAGAACAATTACGGTATTTGGTGGAGCTACTCAAGCAGGGACAGGATCTGACGATAGCCTGATGGTGATACCTAGAGTCTGGATAGAAAACGTAAGTCACCAATACTACTACTGGTCCTAAGGTAGCAATGTACCTACTACTCAGTCGGTATACTGCTGTAACCGACCTGAATGGACCATCGAACAGTCCAGCTTACTCTGTACCCTCCAGTTATGGACCAGTAATGACTCAATTATGTCTTAGACTAACGGTCTCACACCAATTTAGCTTCCTACTATCTTCCAAATCTACGTAAAAGGTTAAGTCCTAATTGGGAAAATCACTAGGAACTGGCCGCTGTTGACTTTGCTAGCTTGCTGGCAGTAAATGGGATGATGGCATATGATACGATGATCGCTTAAGGCAGACTAAACGCGAAACTTTAGCCCCAGGAACTGACTCTTGGTCCGAACCAACAACACGAATCATCGACCAAGGTAACTATGGGGTCATGGATGGCAAATTCTGGAGTGGAGTCTGCTGGACAACTCAAGTGCAGAGTCAAAAGTCTGGGAGACTGATGAAGATGATGATTATTTCACGGATCACTCGGTTCTCTTTCTCAGAACGCCCGTAATGGATGACGCGACCATGAAAGGAAGCGCCAAAGTGTAGGTACCTTACCTTACTGCAGTGCTGTATCTAAGTATGTAGAGTGTGGAGGACACTCAACCAGTATTTGGCAACCATACTGAAAGGGAAGGATATGAGGATAGATAAAAGAAGCCATGATGCTATGTATCAACTTCCTATCCACTCCATCAACAATGTACACAGTAATAATCTGGAAGAAGTTGGCACTTGGCAGTGCAGTTGCCAGAAATATTGCTAGGCGCTGATGGTCCAGTAGCCGGTAAGGTATGTCTCGGATACGAGTACGCACCCATCAGGAACAAGGCGCCTAACAACCAGACTGGCAGACTGGCAGACTGTCCCTGTTGCGCAGTTCTTGGTTATTGACCATGGCTGACAACCTGACTGGTATTATTATGATCTCAATCATGACCATCTCCATTAAGAAAGACATGACAATAATAATAGATAGAGGGTCCGGGTGGCTGGAAAAGACCTGGTAAGGCTGGGCCAGGCCGAAAAGGCAGCGACATGAGCGAGAGTCTCGAACCAGGTCTGGTTGGTGGCGTCCTGCCGCTGGGCTCGAGGGTCCTCTTAAAGCCTGATAAGTTGTAACAAGGAGGCACCAGGAACTTTACATAGCTCCATAACACTACCACATATATACACGCAATGTGATCGGCTGAAATTTTCCAACATATTTCAAGAATTACTTTTTGCCAGTCGTCGATGAATACGGCTTTGAGAAGGATAGAGAAATATCAGAGTCATGGCATAATACACCATAGCTGGTGAGGAATCTGGTACATTCCAACTTGCGGCCACGGACTGAACAATACCGCCGACCGGGCCATCGGACTCGTTGACGTTGACCATCTTGATCTTTGGTACAGTGTGTCTTCAAGTCTTGGTAAGTTTGGGGAACCTCGACCATACTCCCCCTACGCGATCATAGGCAAAAGTATGAGTGAGGTATGCAATGTGTGAATTGTGATACGGGGACCCCTTACTTCCACCCATGTGTACACAGTACAGCACAGTCTGTGCGACATTCTAAAAGAGTGGTATATATCCCAGACCTGCAGCCACTGTTGTCTGTAAGAAGGAAGAAAGTGACTGGTTTTAGCGAATTTGTGACCTGTCTCATTGTTATTGATTAGCGATGCAAGGAGAAAGCCTAGATATGTCGTAAAGCGGATTTCCAAACAGTCGGTGGAACAATACTGAGTACCTTACGACTGCATATGCATTTTGACGAGCACGCAAAGCACACGACAACGAGAGGTTTCACACTGGTTCTTCAGCCGAATAAGCAAAGTAGCACACTGGGAATAATTCTCCGATTGCCATCTTGAAGCTAACGCTGGCCATGCAGCGTCTCTGCAGGATGCTCTGACTTATCCCGTTGAGCCCAAAGCAGACATGGAAAGCACATTCGAATGTGCGAATGCAGATCACCTGAACACCTCAGACTTCGAATGACTTATCTGCTCGACTGCCGTACCATACTACTTTCCTCACATTGTCCTCTTTGCGGGGACACGGACCATTGTGGAAAGCTTGTTCCTGTGCATCCATTTGGTCGAAGGCCGGGCTGGAAAGAACTGCCTTGAGACCGTGGAGCTGAGCAGTCAAGATCCAGACAAAGAATTTCCAGATAATTCGAGAGAATAGGGGCGAAATGACCTATTGTCTAGGTTATAATCGAGGTCAATGTCAAAAAGTCGGAGCATCAACGGTCTGCAAACGGCATGCCGGATAACCAGGAAAGTCAGTCTGACCGGGGCTTATTATTGGCGTCTTCTGGCCTCCATGAGGGGATGCATTGCTTGGAACACCGTGTGCTAGACCACAAGGTGCGTATGTTTTGACGATTTCAACCTGAGGGAGGCGAGAATAAGACGATGAGACTTCCAAGTCTTAACGCCACTTGGAGAGTTGATGATGTGCTTGATCCGTCAGAGCGATAAAACAGGATCACAGGAAGCACTTTTGATAACAGCACTTTCTAAGTGTCCATTACTTGTTCGTAACACTTCTAGATGATGTACGCAATGCTAAATGCACAAATCTCCAGTTTCAACGCAAACTGTGCATTAGTTCCGTCTGCAAATTCCGAGACGTCCTTCCAATTGGCCTGACGAAGGATCCGATCGTAAAAGTATCTGTACCTTACCTCGCCTCCATAACTCGCTCGGAAATCGCTCCTGCATCCTGACAGGCTGACACTGAAGTCCGTTGACCATCTAGCATGCACTGCGCAAGAAGGTGGCGGCGTCTCCGGATCCTGAGGGGTAGATCGACGTGGCACTGGCCAACTATGCCTTGTTGACCGCTGTCCATGCCCCTGCTTACGTGCATGCTTTTTGCCTGTTCACCGAACGGTGTGGACGGAGGAAAGGCGAAATGGCCTCTGGGACTATCAGTGATGATATGAGCTCAGCTGGTTGGTTTGTGCCTTTGCCAGGAAGGTGGGGGGGGTTTCTGGTCTTACCCCTCATCCTGATTCCTGGATTTTTCACGGCGCATCCAAACCAGCGTAATATCATTGGCTCTGATACTGATAAGAACGGTCGTGACCGCGAATAATAAATGGAGTATTAATCTCCAAGCAGTTCAGGCTTCATAGGTATATCATGCTTGTACGGGGTAACACTGTAATACTTGGAAAGCGGGGTATCGTTCGATAGCTGTAGATATGGACATTGGGGAGAGTACCTACCAACAGGTACCATGCTTAAACCTTGTTACTCCAAGGTACATGGCTAGAAGTAGTCAGTAATATCGATTAAATTAACATGGATATCTCAAACACCCTAGTCCTGCAGGTAGAAAGCCACTATCTGCATCTTACCCCTCCGGCAATATCACTTCTGGTCCTTTTCCGGACTGAGTACCTCTCTATCTGAGGTCAAATATGCACATTATCCTATTAATAGAATGTATAGATCACGGATCCTGTCCCTGCTATATCAATCTTTGCAACATCGAATCCTCGTGGAACTTACGGAGTATATTCCGGAGCCGTCGTCTCCATATATATACTACACCTGTTTATCCGAGATATCAAATATACATTCAAAGTCAAACATACCGGCTCACCTCCATCTCCCCAGTACGACGCACGTTCGTGCATTGATACAGCGCATCACAAATCAGCAGTGCAGCCTCAAGATGCAAGACGCAAGAGCAGGACATGAGACCGAAAATAGCCGCATCCCATACAGAGTACTCAGGAGTATATCCAATGCACCCCATCTTTTACTTGCGGTCATTATCTAGCCAGTGGGCAAGTAAATGGCATGTGGAAGGTTTATCAGTGCTCAGTAAACTCCCGTAGACTGCTGAATGTAAAGTTAATATGGTACCCTTTACATTGAGGGAACTCTGTTGTCTGAGTACATATAGCTTCGGTGCTTAGATCTGGCTCTGATACGGATCTCCAGAGTTGAGTTGGATTTCCCCGACGGGACTACAGAACTGGTGACGATGAAGGTCTCGTGCTGGGACTAAGCACCACACAATCAGCATTCCTCAAGCGCAAGACGCGAGTCTACAACACCATGACTAGCTCCAGTAATATGGGCCATACAGTTCCCTCAACAGCCACTCCCAGCCCAGCAGCAACACCCTGCGAAGAACTCGCATAAGCTGTACCAGCCATCCCCCGTCTCAGATGTAAGCCCCACCACCCTACTCAATGTCCTGCGTATCTCATTCAGAAGTCGATTTCTGTCGTGCCATTTGCTGTCGGCGTTTTTGCTAGTAAGTGCTTGTTCGTAGGGGAACGGAGGTGGCGCATAATTTTGTGATGTTGTTAACGTTATCTCGAGCTGACGAAGGCAGCAGTCTGAGGTGAGGTGTTCACGAGCCGGTTGTTAATAGTGCGTATGAGGAAAACGGGATGTGGCCGTGGTGGTTAGGCTTAGATATATGAAGACAACGCTAAGATAGCGTTCCCCAGGCTAGATTGCTTGAGCCTTCATAGTTTTATAGCCTCGACTCGAGAATTTCCTTTCATTTGCAGTAGTGTTGATGGAGCGACAACGACTACTGGCGGGATTGAGAACTTAGATCTGTTAGGGCCAGATGGTACAGGGGCTAGTACTAGCATTCACCATCGATTTGCTCTCTGATAAATGGCGTAGTCGCTGCCCCTTGTACTTTAAGCGTATCCAACTCTGAGTGACCAAGAGCCTCGAATGGTTGGACGAATGTGAGTGTTCCTGAGCACGCACTAGTTGGGGGAGTTCGGTGCCGCTCATTACACAGCCGCGGAGCGCAATAGCAATGGCAAGGATGAGTGTGCAAGGATGATATCAATGGCTTGCTGTCATTCCTGTAGATCGTGTCTACCTCTCCAAAGCACCCACAACAGACCCAACCATCACCGCTGCTTCTCTCTCCCAGTTCCCAGCTTCAGTTCCTGTCCGCTTGTCTGTCACCAATGTCGAGGCTGGGAGCTGTGAACCCCGCAGGACGCATTCCCTGATATCCTTCCTGAGTTTATCCCTATTTGACCGGAGCGTCCGTGCTGAAACACCGCCGCGACTGACGATCTCCTGAACCCGCGGAGCCAACGATGAAGCTAACGATCGCCAAAAGTACGAAGGGAGAGATGTTGTATCCAAAACGTTCAGCAGCGGCTGGAGAAGGTTGTTCTTGGAGGCCACTTCTTGCGCTCGAACCTCTGTACCATTGCTGTCGCCAGTGCTAGGAGCCGAAGCGGGTAAAAGTGGGTGCGCTGGCGGACGAAGGCCGCTGAGGATCGCCTCTAGTGCAAAGATATCCTGACATCGTCCCGACAGCTCAGACAGCGTCCGCTCGAGACTCGGAAGCATGGATAGTGATCGGGAAAGAGCGTTGACGGACGCCACGATGGCCGTGTGCATGTAGCCTTGCAAAGCGGAAAGCAGAAGCTCCGGCTGAAAACTGGCTGGCGATGTCAATGTCTTCGGGACTGGAGATAGAATGTACAAGACGGTAACGGCAGAAATCAGCCGGACTCGCGCGTCACGGGCTTGACGGTATCCGGTTTGAGAATGCGAGCCCGCCGCGATGGACGACATGGAGAAGCGATTGATAGTCTGTTGCGCGCGCGCCTTGACCATATTCTCAGCCGGAATCACCAGCTCACCTCTCAAAGTCCGGATGATCTTGACACGTTCCAATCCGTAGCCTTCCTCTCCCACGGCGGTAGCGGAGAACATCCGTCGCAAACTCACGATGGTAGAGGCGGCTCGCTCCAGCGCTCGGTAGTCCTCTCTGCCAGGGCTGGCAGAGGAGCGATCTTGTGCGCCTGCAGTCACCGCTGGGCCGCCCCGACCAGCCACTTCAGAAAGCTGACCCTCCAACTGCCTGCCGAGAGCCAGACAACGGGCGACCGCTCTCGCTAATCGCACGGTTGCCAGCGACTTTTCTGCAGCCACCCTGGCTTCGTCTGCGGCTTCCCATTTTCGTAAAACTTCTTGCTCCAGGCGCTCATAGCCTTTGGTCACAGAGGATATCTGCTCCTCTGTCTCCTTGAGAATCCGCTCAGCAGCAGCAGTTTGATCCCGCGTGTGCGTAAGCAGAGGAATAGCTGACTTGCTCGTTAAATTGTGGATGTGAGTATCAATCTCTTGGAGGTCAAATAGCACCCGTGACAGTGGTGTGGAAAGGTCCAATGGTGTGTCTGTGGCATTGTTGGTTGCCAGGACCAAGGAATTGGCAAATGATGCCGGTGAGAAGTCGGGGTCCAAAAAGGCCTCGTAGTCTATGTATGAGGGTTCGCTGTCCGCCATCTTGTCCACAATATATGCAGTCGAATTACTCTATCTGGAAGAATGGGTATCACAAGAAAACAAGATGAAATGACGGATAGGAGGTGGATGGACAATTGCTAAAGGTTCTTGTTCAATTGATGACGCCACAGAAAGTCAAAGTGATCTGATTTAGAGGAACCATCACAGATCTTGCTGAATGCTAGAATAGTGACAAAAGTCTTGAGTATCATTTATTGCATCTAGAATTGAAGTTGTTGATCACTCTTTGATGCCGTTGGTGGAAGCCATGTGTCAGTCACGTGAGTTTATTAGTCATACCTTTTCTTTTCCCAAGGCTATGTGAAGGCATTCAGGTGACAACTCCTCCCTCTCAGTTGACGATTTTCGATTTTCGAATCAAGGGAACTTTAATAACAAGGCCCTGAAACTATGGTATGAATGCTACGTTGATGACTAAATGACCATTACAGGATTTGGGCCAATTCTCTATTACTGAAGAACGCGGCCATTGCTCTCCTCCACAATCAACTCAAACTCGGGCTGAAACTCGGTATAAAAATTATGCTGCGGCATGTCAGTTTGCACTCTGAGAATCAACACGGAGAACCTACCGGGTTCTGAACGGCGTTGGCAGTATACTGCGCCACTTCATGGTTGATAATCTTCTTAGGGACTCCATTCGCAGCCGTGGCATCAGCCATCAACTGCGAACGACAAGCATTATCCAAGCTGAAGAACAGGAACGCAGTTTCATCGACGGTGTGACCGACTGTCAGTAGACTAGGAGACGATCAGCTTTTGCACAAGTGCGGTGCGCCACAAGAAGATTCCCATACCCGTGGTTCTGCAGAATACAGGCGATGTTTTTCTCGCCTAGAGCCTTTGCAATCTGCTCGCCCTCTTCCTGGGCTAGTGCAATCCCACCATGATCATCATATACGCTCAGCTTTCCGTAGAAGTTACAGGCGTCTACCGGAAGAGTCAGCGTTCTCCAACCACACCCTTCACTGGTATAGGTATAATACATACCCTGAGTGAGCATTTCAACGGGCCGCCCAAATGCACTCCACGTCTTTCCATGAATCGAATGCGTATGCGCCGCAGCCACCACATCTGGACGGGCCTTGTGAATCTCAGAATGAATCATGAACCCCGCCTCATTGATGGGAAGCTGTGCCCCTCCCTCCGTCACGTAGCCCTCGCTATCGACCAGAACCAGGTCCGAAGCCTTAATGGTCGAGAAATGCTTCGCGAACGGGTTCATCCAGAAATGGTCCTTGAGGACGGGGTCTGCAGAGACGTCACTATGCAGACTCATATCTGTCTATAAACTTCCCTCACCTCTCATCGAGATATGACCAGACACTCCCTCTCCGTAGCCCTGCTTTCCGAAGAAGCGAAACGCAGCCGCCATATGCTCTTTCATCCATTTGCGCTGCTCGTAGGGGTCGGAGAAGGTTGGGATGCCTTGGAGCTTGAGCGTGCCTTCGCGATTGCCGCGCGCGATGGCCTGGAACTTTTCATCTGCAGCAGCAGGAGTGATTTTATTTTCTGGGGTGACGACGAGCGTCTGCTTCGCGGCTTCAGTAATTGTTCTGGTTGACATTTTGGATGATACGTATAAGAGTAGACAAGAAATTGGGTTTCAGTAGCGAGTACGACTATGTAGCATTAAACTCGAAAATAACTAAGATAAGGTACACCTCATATACCTTGCTAGCTGAGACAACTCTACCTCTATATCATCAATCCTTTATCTATACAAAGTTTATCATCACTTGAATCGGACTTCGCGGGTCAACTCCGTACCCCCGCTTGACTTAGGTTGCCTGATCGCTTGTCGCGTAGAAGGCGCAGAGCTTCATGATTCGTCGCAACAAAGATATACGTATCTCCAGCCGACTATTATCCGACCGAAGGATTCGTGGAGAAATCGAGACACAACTGATTTGGTAATGCTGTTCATTGCACTACTGCCTCGCCCTCCGGCCGAGTGCAAATCCCGTTAAGATGGGCCAGAGTGTCAATCTTATTAGAATGTAACCAAAATGTGCCTGCACATATCATGATGGGCTATCGTCTCCTGCAATATGTCCTCATCCACAAGAATTGCACAGGAATGCACCGTCCACTTCAACGCCATCTATACAAATCCAACCAGCTAGGGTATACCCAATGATGATGGTAACGATGCAACGTAGCGCCGTATCCGGATCAAAAATTAATATTAAAATGAAGAATTGAAGGCGAAAGTGTCGTCCAAGCCCACAACAGCATTATACAGCCTGCTCACCTTTCATATCCGTCAGTTCGTACTCGCCGCTCCCCTCACCCTGATTCCGCCCTCGGCCGCGTCCGCGTGATGGTAAGAACGGTTCGTTTTCAACATCGTCAGTCTGTGGTTGGGAAGTACTAGAAGACGATTGCGCTGTGCCCCTACCGCCTGCTATCCCGAACGTGATAGGCCTGAGTTCCCGCCACTGGCAGGCCCAGATACCCAGGAAAGTCATCAGAGCTGCGCTGGCGCATTGAAGACCCCACCAGAGCAAGTTGCGGGGTATTGAGCGGGTGTAGAACGACGTCGCGATGAGATGGAGAAAGTGGATTGTCAAGGCGAAGTCAGGGATGAGCTTTGAGCGGGACACGAGGAGGAGTAGGAATATCACGCTGTCAGTCAAATCCGGTCAGCGAACCGAGCTCCTGCAGGGGTGAGAAGGCGAAGACAATACCCAAGTAAACTGTTCAACATCCATACTAATCCCAGCATCCACCCTATCGTTGTGTCCCCCCTTAAGGCATCCCAGCTGAAAACCAAATCGAGCGAGAACCCCGTCCCGTAGACCAAAGTTGTAAACAGAATCAAGGCTGTAGCGGAGACATAGTAGGCAGTTTGCAGGAGGATGATCTTTCGAACAATCTTCAGCGGTGGAAGGTCTGTTCGGGACCCCGCAGGAGCCCGTCGGCGCGGGGGCATGAACTATCGATAATGTATCGACCCTGGTGATGATTCGAATATTGTTTGAGGAGAACGAGCGAGCGGGCTGGACAGTCTGGAAACGGACTTTTGCGAGTGCAAGCGTAGATATCGAGCAGATTCAGGATCACTTATATATTTCGTAGGCAGCAGTCGACGTTAGCTTCTTTGGGCTGCTGTATCCCCGTGGTCGAGTCGAGTCAATTGATGATGAAAGTCGGAAGATGGCTTGAAGCTGTCCCAGCAAATGGCATGTTAGCGCCACAGCCGACAAGCCACGCGGAGCCGCCAATGCGGAATCATCAGTGGAATTGAAGACACCCAATTCCTGTCTACAGATCACATCTGCGACGATTCTACTTCTCACTCTTCTTCCGCTGTACTCATATTACCATTTCAATCTTATTTAATATACCTTGATCAAAATGGGCTGGCTCCCTTGGTCCTCCGGCGACTCCCCCAAAGCCTCCGACGGCGGCCGTATAGCCCCAGACCGGAGCTCCCGCGAAAAGTGCTGGGAAGGCCGGGACCTATTCTTCTCCTGTCTGGACAAAAATAACATCATCGACTCGATCAAGGAAGATAAGGAAGCGCGGCGCCAATGCGGAAAGGAACTGGCACAGTTTGAGGGGTCGTGCGCGAAAGCTTGGGTACAAATTTCCTCCCAGCCTTGAGTAGTTCGAGAGACAGGTTTCTAATTCTTGTTCCTGCATAGGTCAAATACTTCAAGGAGAAGCGGGTAATGGAATACAACCGGGACAAGACGATCGAGCGCATCAAGAAGGAAGATGCGGCCAAGGTTGCGGATCTCAAGGCACAAGGGTGGACGCCGAGGTGAGGCGTGTGCTATCGCTGAGATGAAGAAGGAAAAAGAAAAGAGAAGAGGAGATTACTTATTATGAATGTACTATATCACATTATATCGCCTCTCATAACGACTGTTGAATGAGATCTTGTACAATATTCGTGTCTACCCAGTCATCTCATTGTGCAGCATCCGAAGGCAAGATCGTCCTATTGCTCTACTATAGCGGTGGATTCGCTCAACGCAGTGAGATTAGAGGGTAAGTGGTAATCCATAAAGATGTCATGACAACCCAGACGCAGAAGTCATTTTCTGCCATATCTAACCTTTGACTGCCTCGAAAGGATAACCCTGCACTCCTGTCGCAATGTCTTAAACAAAGCAGAAAAGTAGCATCAAAGCCAACAACCAGTAATAAAAACCGTGAACAATGGCCATTTCAACCCATGACTAATCAATTCAAAGGATATTCATGAACGAAACGCCAAGCTCCATGGTATTCCGAAACCTCAAAACAGAAGCAAACGAAGAGAAAAGAGAGAGAGGTGGGGGATGTACATGTTAAAAGAATCATCGTCGATCATTGTTTCCACTTGCTTAACTGATTCATAATGTTTTGAACGTGAGGATTCATAGTCGCCAAGTTCTGCTGCTGTGGTTGCTGTTGTCCACCCAGGCCCTTGGCAAGCAATGAGATCAGATTGGGATCCGGAACCACCGGAGCATTGGTGACTGGGACCGAGTACTGCGGAGGCAGGTGTTGTTGAGGGTTCGTAGGAATAGGTGGCCGCGTTGCTCCGCTCAAAAGGCTTGCGAGATCTGCAGTGGTATGGGGCATGTTGGTAGCAGTAAAGGGCTGTGCAGCGGGAACGGGTTGTTGCTGTCGCTGCTGCAGTGCACTCAAAAGAGACTGAAGGGTAGGCCCATCAAGAGATGAAATCATATTCGCGACATTGGAAGAAGTAGGAACCGCCGGCAATGGTGCCTGAGGAATGGGCGCTGTGGGAAGTGTCGGCATGGCGAACGCTAGGTTGGGTGGGAAAGGAAGTGAAGTAGCACCGCGCTGCATGGCTTGGGCATGAAAGACGATCTCGGCGGCAATGTTGGGCTCGACTTCTGGATATTCTGTACAAAATACATAAGTATAAGACGTGGCGTGCACGGAGATGACTGGCAACAAGGTTACTGACCATTGAAGCGAACATTGTCTGACCCACCACTGCGATCAAAGACCTGCAAAGGTATCTTCCTTGAGAATTGGTTCGGACGAGACAGTCTCACAACAGCAAGAACCCCTTCTTTAATCTGCCGCTGAACTGCCGCGTTCAGTGGTATGCGAGGACCTAACACCAGGACATCGACCCGAAGACCTCGATTGCGGAAGGCATTCTCCACGTGGAAGATGAAGTTACTGAAAAGAAACATCAGATTTGCACCATCGACAAAGGCGTCAGCTACACAATATAACCTACCGGTCAACTTCTTCAAGAACCAAAATCTGCACTTCCGGGGCATCTCTCGGGGCTCTCCTTGGAACTGGCAAGTCCGAATCACTGTCGTATGCGTTGCGGCCCCTGGGGCTAGGAGTCCGATACCGTCTATCTCTCGTATATGGTGACCGAGAACGGCGTCTCTCACGTCGATCGTACCGTTCAGGAGTTCTATCCCGAGATCTGTACCCATCTCTTCCTCGCAACGGACGTGGAGATGGGGATCGTGGAGGGGGTCGATAATCGTCGCGTCTGCGGTGACTCGGCTCATCTCTAAAGTCACTAAACGGGACTCTACCTGACTCGTAAGGTCGATCATAGCGATCTCCCGAAGCCCTCGGATTACGGCTGCTGGGAGGACCGCCTCTGCTGTATTCCGGGGACCTGGACCGTAGGGGTGGAGGACCACGAGATGGCTCAGGTGGCGGTGGTCCTGCCCGAGTATTCCTCTGCGGTTTTGAAATCTCCAGGTCTGCATAAGGCAGAGTCAATCCAGGTTCAAATATTAGCGGGGACTGCAGTGCCAACTTACGGATTTTCCTACCCCTTATCACAGCTCCTTGTTCACAATCGAGCGCATGCTTGCAGGCGGAGGCGTCGACGAATTGGATGAAACCGTACGCTTGCTTGATCGATATCTGGGCCAGTTTGCCATATTGGTGAAAGATATGAAACAGATCTCGTTTTGTGACCCTCTCCGTCGGTAAATTACCTGGATTGCCGGCAAGGATTAGATAAGGGTCAGACACCAAAGGTTTAAGTAGAAGTGACAGAATACTGACCCACGAACAACCGGGACCCCGCTGGGAAGCGATCCCAAAGTCCCTCCGTTACGTACACTCTCTCATCATGCAGGAATTGGTCATATTTTTTCTGTACGTCTGGACCCCACGGAACATCTTCGTCTCCGGGTTTGACGACACGACCGACCGGCTTCTCGACACGACCATTCGGAGAAGCTGCTGTTGCAGGGGGGTCCTGAGACGATTCTGCGGTAGAGGGGGCCGGTTGCTGGAAGCTGGGACCAGGTGGAGGAGGCAAAGAGCTGGCGCCCGAGGCGGTTCCGGGAGCGCCAGAAGCAGCCAAGGAAGGAAGCCCTAAGTTGGATTGATAATTACTTTGCTGGGAAGGGTAGGTAGTGGATGTGCTGGCAGGGTGAGGGTGGAGTTGATGATACGAACGGATATCATCGGTGGGATGGTAATTAGGATGGATAGATGGCTTCTCCTGGGGCGGGGGGCGAGGGGGAAGGCCTTGAGGAGTTTCAGAGACGTCGTCCGCAGACGAAGGGGCAGTCTCCGAGGGCAGGGGGGGAGATGGAGCGGCAGTAGAGGGAGGAGGAAGATTATCGAGGAGGGTTTGGAAGTCCACACCACCCTCACCAGTATTATCTTCGGGTTTGGCTTGGGAATCTAAGCGATCATGCGGTGCCGACTGCGCGGTCCAGCTGGCGACGGCGTGATTTACCTCGTTCGCGACGGGCAGGATCTGGGCAGCCTGAGAGGAGGCAGAGGGAGGGACATCGGGGTTAGGGTGAGCTAAAGGGGCAGCAGAATCTGAGGAAGGAAGAACAGTTAGAGATGAGTTCGTTGCTATGGCCGGCGCAGTAGAGGAATCCTCGTCTGCTACTGCAGACTGATCTGATGGAAGGGAAGGCTTAGCAGTTGCTGTCCCCGCAGAAAGTGAAGTCTCATTTTTCTTGTCCACTGATGGATCATCCGCCTGCAAAGAACCAGTGTGAAAGCTACCTTGTGTTTGTGCCGACGGTGGTGGTTGATGGTATTGTTGATAGTGATGATGGTCCAGCGCCTGATACCTCGTCACGTTCCCCGAATCTGCATAGTGTCCATTGTGATGGTGCATCTGGGAACCATTTTCAAGGGTTGACAAGGGCGTGCCAAAATAAGTCGACGTATCATTGAACACTGGGTCCATTTGGTTCTGCAGCACAGGGATCTTGGTCGGTTCCGCGACGTGTAGCGGACGAGGGCTCTCTGGAGTCAGAGTTTTGCCTCGAAAGTGAAGAGCTTCATCTGGAGAACCCGGCGTCATGTAGACAACAGACAGGGTGGATCACTTTCATCTACAAATACCGCAAGAGACTGCAAAGGGCCACAAGCGATGAGAGGGGGAAAGATTTCGCAGTCGAAGTAGCTAGAGTGGGGCTATCTTCGCAAAAGGCACCGGGCCTTCCTTCTGCTTTTCTTTTTTTTCTTCTTATCCCAGGGCGGTAAGGCGGAAGCGCGGAGAGGAGTAGAACCAAAGGGTCCAAACTCAGTTGGAGTCGGGGATTTTCTTGCAGGAGAAAAAAGAGATCGTAGAGAGAGCGGGATATTATTGAGTAGAAAATGAATTAAAAATGGAGATGAGTTGTGGGTTGATTCCGCTTGACGGAGAAGTCGGGGGTGACGGAAGCAAATGAGGTGATAACAGGGGATTTTGAAAGAGATGACTTGATCAACAGCACGACGTCGGTCGACAAAGTTCTCCAACGAGCCGGCTACTCCAACACCTGGAGACAACAGTAAGGAGAGAATATTATGATTATCGGTCAAGTTAGCGAGGATGTTGACTAGAATAATTATTAAAGGTAATCTGCACGGAGGTCTCGTGGTTTGGAGTATCTACCATTATTATCCTGGCACCCATCGTCAAATGAGGAATAGCAGGTACGATATAACTTCTGTGCATCTTGATAGTCCACGGTAGTCTAGTCTATCACCGAAAGGCGAGTGTGCATGATTGCTGTGAGCCAATGTGGGATCCTCGGACCCTCATGCTAAGCTCTGACTGGACGGGTCCTTATTCTAGTGTTAAACCAAGAACCATCTGGATCTGCTGGAAGCATTATTGCTGAAACAGGGAGCTATCCATAAGGTTCTTAAGGTACCCCATCTAGTCCAACTACCTAGCGCCATGTCCTACCTATTTTTCCTGGCTTGATACCAATCCTTCGGCCAATTAGTCACAAATACAACTAGCTTGCTACTTAAACCTGTCATCTCGATGCTTTCCAAGGGTCCAGAACCATCCATCACGGAGTATTCCCGCTCTTCTCCTGGGTTCTCCCTTCATGTGAGTTGAGGATGGTTAGGAAGGGAAACACTTGTTCTGTTGACTCGAAAGCTACTGCTATGGCGTTTCGATAGCTTCAGAGTACCAAACACTTATTTGACATTCTTATCTGAGCTACTAGACCTAGATAGTGGTACTAGTTAGAAACATATAGACTAGTGCGTGCTTTTCTCTTAAGATGGACTCTCTCAATTCTATCCCGACAATAGTCTAAAAATTCCTCAGCATAGAACGAGTCCCCGACAGACGACTTTCTTATTACCGGCCGAAGATCTATCTGTCTCAGAAGTCATTTGATATCAAGAACTGCCGATGGTTTCACTCTCCGCCTTTTATTCGATGTCTTTCTACTCCGTAGTCTACTTTGCTTTACCTTAATCTACGATTTACTCGAAATACTACTACACAAGTCACAAGTATAACTACTGAATTACACTGCACAACGTGCCTACCTTACCAACCTTACCCACCGGACAAAGACTAGAACCCCTGGTCAAAGAAAAAAGGAGGGAAAAAAAAAGAAAATTCTAACTGTCACGAGATATGCGAACCCGACTCCTTCAATTTTTCAGCAAAGCCCCCGCCGGTCCCACCATAGCAAGAACCTTTGCTTCTAGACGAGCAGCCTCGAACAACGGACGCGATACCAACCATACCAACCATACCACCGCCGAACCGGACGAAAAGGACCTCACCGCAGCCCGGGAGTGGCTTAACAGGTTCAATTCAAAGACAGTCACAATCCCTCGTGACATCTGCGAGATTTCCTTTAGCCGGTCCGGCGGTCCTGGCGGTCAGAATGTCAACAAGTCCGTTCCTCTCCCTGTAGCTTTATCCTGCACTAAGATCATTCATTGATCAAGCCTCATTTGACTGGCTGAGACCACGTCAGAGCGCTCGGAACGTACGCCTCAGTAGACTAACATCTCATCGCATTTTCCCAATAGGGTAAACTCAAAAGCCACATTGAAAGTACCCCTCCAGTCTCTCCTGCCTCTGGTGCCGCGGATCCTACATCCTCATCTCCGGTCATCCCGTTACTACGCCGACAGAACACAGACGCTGGTTATCCAGTCTGAAGAGTCGCGGAAACAGGCCGCTAACGTGGAGTCCTGCTATGAGAAACTCCATCATTTGTTGAAAACGACTGCAGAAGATGTGATTCCTGGAGAAACATCTGAAAAGCAACGGGAAAAAGTACAAAAATTGTAGGATGCCCTTCCTTGTCATATGCATTATCTACAGGATATTGAACAGTTCTCACAATTGCAACAGGAAAAAGGCTGAAAACGAGGCCAGAATCAAGGCAAAGAAACTGCACAGCAGCAAGAAGAGTAACAGGCGGGGTAATAAGTATGATGACTGATAGGAAGCTAACTTTTAAACACCTTGAAAGAGAACAAGCTTCGTCTTTCTTTGTTTATGGACCCTAAACAACTCTGAGGAACGCCTGCGATAAAGAACTGAAGATGCAACGTCTACTCCTGCTGAAGGACCCGCTGGGCATTGTGGATGGTGGCAGCAATGACCTTTTGCAAAGCAGGGTCCAAGTCCTCTGTCTTCTGGAAGGATTGCAGCCAGCTGACCACCTCCTTGGCGACATTTGGATCTTGCCGGTGCTCCTTCAAAATCGCAAGAGATTCACGCAGTGCCCGAGGAAACTCGTGAGATGTCGGTCGGATCCCAGCAGTTGGGAACTTGATGTTGCAGATATGCGTACGGTAGCTGTTTGGTTTGTGCTGCGACATCACCTCAACTACATGTCCCAGGATCTTGCGCAGGCACGGTAAGTCTTCGAATTCGGAGACCATGTCGTAGAATTCGTGGCCGAAGCGGTCGTCGTTGTTGAAGTTCTTCATCGCTGTATCAAAGACGGCCAGCGGGACCGCGCCGCTCAGAGCAGGCGTCGAGTTCAAATTTTCCAGAGCAACGTGATCAACTCCGTCTTCATCTCCGGCGCTAGGGTTGATGTCTTCCCCTGTGATTCTAGGTAAAGCGATCATATCGGCATTAGGGTCATCAAATCCAGATCCTTCAGCCGGGGTAGGCGTTTCAATCTTCTGGTCCAAGCCCAATATCCGCTGTCGAGCGACAAGCTTGGCGATGTAGATCAATTCGAGTTTCGCATAGTGCAGCCACAATTTCCTTGAGCTCTTGCAAAACCTCAGACCTCTTTGCATGTAGGTTCGAGACATTGTCATATCTGCATGATCATCCAGATTGTATTGTGCAGCGTAGATCCATAGGTCCACGCTGGTAGGGTGAAGCCGTAAAGCATCCGTGAATATCGTCGAAAGCTTCTTGTACGCCTTCTGCTGGCGGGCATACTCGATATACTGAATCCATAGGCCGAGATCGCCGTGGAACTTCCGAGTAGCTCGATCGAGAATGAAGAAAATCCGTCTTTGACCCGAATGGCCTCCCGACCGAATACCTAGTCGCTTCACTCTCTTGCGTCGCAGAGCATCAAGATTCATCTCGTATTCCGCGTATCGCACAAAGTCAGATGGCTGAGCGCCGCGAGCGTTCAGTTTGTGCTCGAAATCTGAACGTCTCTTGACAATGGATAAAATCTCATCCTAATGATAACGAGCATTGTGAGTGACCATGTTTTGTGAAATGGCTGGTTGAGGACTCGCACCTTGCTAAATATTTTTTTCTTCTCAAACTCCTTGAGTTCTGGTACCGACTGCTCCAGGTAGAAGCGTGCTTTGTCTGTTGCAGCTGACATGATGGTTGTTATTTGCTACAGAAGACCGTCAAGACGTTTCGCAAAGTCCTTCAACGCAGGCCAGAAAATGTTGTCGGCATCCCGCTCGATATCTCCGATCTACTTGGGTCTGTGACCGCCTTCCTCTCCGGGACTCGTCCCTGTTGCATGTGTCCGCGCGCTCCTCCGCAGGTTACCGAGTTCCAACCTGGCCATATCACATCTCAGGGGTTTCCTCTGACTGCTGACAGTTTTTCTTTTTCTATTCATTTCTTTTTTTATTTGATCGTTTATATTCTTGACGCTCTTTTATATTCTTTTCCCGTCTGTCGTAGCTTTTTGACTTTTCGAACGCGCGGAGTGTGGGCCCTGCATTTCTTGCGCTACTATGGCTCCCAAGTTCAAAGATGGGGATGCCGTTGTGGCGGTAAGCTGATACAAACCCAAATAAATCCAGGCGATTCACTAAGTCCATGTCAGATCAGTGGTAAATGGGTGTCATGGACACATACAGCGGTCGCCTATACGGCATTCCTGAGCGCTCTTATAGTGGGAATGTCCCTGCATCTCCACAAGATCGTGCAGAACGAACACTATGGATATCCGGATGAATGGTTCCCCTCTGTGTCAGCTACGATTGGGGATCGGTACCCGGAACGCTCATTCTTTCAAGTCTTCATCGCCATTACCTCCGGTCCTCGATTCGCTCTCGTTTTCCTTTGGTACCTTCTTACTGCACGGCCTAACTCGACTCTTCCCAAGATCGTTGCTGGTGTTGGGCTGTTCCGGACTTTCACCTGTGGTGGTTGGACATATGTCACGTCTACCGATGACCATGACTGGCATGATATCTTCATGATCTCTTACCTCGTCGCGACATTGCCTTGGACCCTCGGTTGCCTGGCACTCAGCCCCAACAATCGCCGCGCCGTGAAATACAGAAAGATCATGGCAGGACTGTTCTTTGGCACCCTAGTACCATTGATCTACTACTTCATCCAACACAAGGTGCACAAGGTTGCTGGTGGTGAGTTCACATCTGACTTTTGCGTAGCATACTGTGCTCTAACGACTCTCTCTCAAGCATACACGAAATATGCCTTCTTCGAGTGGTCTCTCATCTTG
Organism: Aspergillus lentulus; assembly: GCF_001445615.1. Taxonomy (NCBI): domain Eukaryota; kingdom Fungi; phylum Ascomycota; class Eurotiomycetes; order Eurotiales; family Aspergillaceae; genus Aspergillus; species Aspergillus lentulus. The sequence goes on from NW_028322122.1 coordinate 1,601,200, forward strand.
TTCGACGTGGGATTCGATGCGGTTACGGCATTGGACTTTGATGCATTTGAGATTGTGGTGAGGGACGTGAAAGGGGTTAGCAGAGGGTATGTACCGTGGCTCCCAAAGTGAACCAAGCAAAATGGGAAAATGTAGAGTGGCCGAATATTGGTTGTTTGGATTTGAAAACATGTCCTAAGCTTCGAAACATTAGGCAGTTGAAGACCACTGCGGACTCTGTTCTTGAGAAAGAGTGTGTATTTCCCGCTCACCAAGACACTTTGGTTTCATTGTTGACTCGTAGTTAGGAAGGGCAAGCCTGTTGGAAACACCTTTGGCAAGGGTTTCTTCTGGTCTGAAGTCCTGGACGCCGCCGCAGACGTCTACAACGGGGTAATACCCATCCTCGATTGTCCTTGCCTCATGCGCATTTACTGACTGACCACAGTACGTCTTCTGGTCCATGGCGACTGCTCTCGGACTTCTTGTTTGGTGTAAGTTTAGGTTTTATTCTCTAAGGGCTATGTCTAATAACCATTAGATTTCCCTCTTTGGCACATGGGTATCTCTGGGTATGAGGCCGCTATTATCGCGTACATGTCACCTCTCCTTCTAGCAATCCCTACTCTGAAGACCGCGGTGGCCAAGTACCCACGACTTTTCCACTTTCTGTCACTTTCTGGACTGCTCGCCTACAAGGTGCAGAATCCTACCAACAGACTCTTCGTCACTACTTTCAGTGTTGCCTGCAATGCTCTTACATGGTCCGGTATTTTCCACGCGGAGAAGACCCAGAGCTCCCGCTTGGAATCTCGGATCCTTGCCTGGGGCATCGGTCTGATCATGTCTAGCGTCGCCAAATTTGCATGCAGCACCAACAATCCTGTCTGGCCCACTATGCATGCGGAGAACGGTGGATGGAACAAAATGGGTCTGCTCCTTGGTATCTTGGCTGTTCTCCGATCTCACAGGAAGCCTGTACCAAGTGGAGGGGACTATTTCCCCTCTACCGGCAAGAAAGGTCCTTCCCTGTTGGCCGCATTCGGTATGGGTGGCCTTCTGTTCGCCATGCACTCTCTTCTGTCTGATTCCAGCACCATGATTTCGTGGGTCTGGGAGGGATATCCGGTGAGAGGACCGATCGCCGTGCCTCACGGTGTGCTTACAATCTTCGCGATGGGGGCCGGTCTCGTATATGGTCTCTTCTGCCCTCGCGTCGCTGGAAGCTGGACTGCTTTCGGTATCGGTTCCCTCGGAGCTGCGCTACTTACATGTTACAGCCACTGGACTGGATTCTATGGCGGCTTGGTCCTTGCGTTTTATGTCATGGCCGTTGCCCCCGTTTTGGTCTCTTCGGCTGCTCGTCATTCTCCCGCCACAACGTTCGGTCTCGGAGGCCTTGTCTACGTCTTCCTGATCCTCTTCCACGTATGGGTTGTTGCTTATGCGTTTGTTCCCGGCGGTCCGCTTGTTAGAGAGCACACAGACTGGCTCGTGGCCTCCACTATGATCTCCATCGGGGCTGGAGTCTTTTCTGCCGCAATTACAAACTCTTCTACCCCGAAGGCCAAAACCATCAACCCGAACGGCAGGAGGCAGCGGTCGTACTACGTATATGTCCTCGCCGTTCTGCAGCTTCTTTCTATTGCCATAGCATATCTGCGATTCCCAACCAACGACTACACACCGTATCATAAGGAGGACAAGGTTGCCACCCTCGGTATCTGGACGGTTCACTTCGGTCTCGACAACGATATGTGGTCTTCTGAGCGACGTATGCGCGATGTCATCAAGGAGCTTGAGATTGACGTGATCGGTCTGCTGGAATCTGACACCCAGCGCATCATCATGGGTAATCGCGACATTAGTCAAGTTTTGGCGGAAGAATTGGGCATGTATGCAGATTTCGGACCTGGTCCCAACAAGCATACATGGGGCGCTGCTCTACTCTCAAAGTTTCCCATCGTCAACTCAACCCACCATCTGCTTCCTTCGCCCGTCGGAGAACTGGCGCCCGCTATTCACGCAACTCTGGATATGTATGGTGAGCTAGTGGACGTCGTTGTCTTTCATTCTGGACAGGAGGAAGACCCCGAAGACCGTCGCCTACAGTCCCAGTATCTGGCAAAACTCATGGGCGAGTCCCCTCGTCCGATGGTTTTGCTGAGCTATCTGGTCACCAAGCCCCTTGAAGGCAACTACAACACGTATGTCAGCGAGCTCAGTGGCATGAAGGACATCGACCCTACAGACTGGGACCGGTGGTGCGAATACATTCTCTACAAGAGACTGAAGCGGACAGGCTACGCCAGAATCAGTCGGGATAGTATTACTGATACTGAGATTCAGGTGAGTATCTATCATGCTCGTCCATTAGGCTCTGTTTGTATATACTAATCTGCTCGACTAGGTTGGCAAATTCGTCATCGGAGAGCCCGAGCCCGAGAACGAAGTGCGCATTCCCGAGGAGATGATCGCTGAGGGCCGTCGATTCCCCGCGATGTTCCGTGGCCAGGGTGTCCGTGGTCACCGTTACCACGTTTTCGATGAGCCAAGATACTGGCAATAGATCTGACTTGATCAGAAGCTGGCTTGTCTCACGTAACAGCTGGAAAAAGTGTGTCTATCCCCTTCTATACCGTAAACTACCAGATCAAGGGGCCACTGTCAGGCCTATTCGCTACGATAATGTATTTTTGAGTCCGACTGAACCTAGGAGTGTCCTTTCTTCGCCGAGTCGTACATAGTTCTCATACTTAGCAATAATGCAGACTGCATAGCTTTCTTGATGGTCTAACTCATCTGTCTTGGTAAGGAATCAGACGACTGACTGGAGGTAGGTCATGTTGGAGATGCCTCAGGTTCTTATGACAGCAGGTCATGTGTCCCAGCCTATAGTACTTCCCTCCCTCATCCTCTCAGATAGCTTCCCAATCCAGAGAGCACTTGCTCAATTTGCTCTCTCCTGCATAGTGCTGTCGGTAGATCATGGTTGCTTTCCAAGGAAAAATTGAGCTATGGGGCATGTAGTACAAGACGCGTACGTCTCTCCAGCAGACATTGACAAGTGGGACGGACGGTACTGATATGGTGACGTCCTTACTGCTCACGTATCCATTCTCACTCTGCGCCAGCCCTCAGGAACAGAGCATACCTGAAACCCCCTTCGGAACGGGCAGTGGCAAGAGACTACGTACTCGGGTGTCACGAATCGCTGTTCCCTGTTCTGAGTCTGCATTCAGCTCGACGGTACTGATGCTCATGTCACTGATTAATGGCTAGGTATGAAGCGTACGCGTCTTCAGGCCTCGTCACAACGAGAAATCGACATTCCAAGGCCTCCAACGTTGCTGTTATTGCTTCAGTGCTGGCAGTGGTGTCCTAGCCTTGGCCTCTGCGGTCCAACCCTTCATTGATTATTGAATTCCAGAAGAGGTCGTCTGAATAGGATCATTGGCCCTCATCGACAATGAAGATAGTTCCCGGAGCCAGATAATCCTTTTCATATGGATGAAATCTTGTCCGTAACATACTGTCAAGATTGCTCCAGGTGTAATGGAAAGTGTTCTCTTCCGATGAAGGGTATTCATCAAGCTTGCTCCATGTGCTGAGATAGATGGATTTCCTCCCCTTAACCTTATAATACTGCTGCAGTAGTTGAGCCAGTGTTGCTTTTCCACTCGCAGGGGTCCCCCGTACATGCACAACTTTCTGCTCATCAATGAGGTCGCCAAGTTTTGAGACTGTCTCTACTCAAGGAATATACTGATCAGGAATGGAAGCTGTCCATCATAATTATTGTCAGTTATGCCGTGAGATGATTGAGGACAGAGTCTAACATATTTCCAGCTGGCTGCTTCCTTGTTGGCCTCTGCCAAACTTGCGTCTTTATGTTGGCCGAGTGGGTAGCAACAAACAGTCACAGGGAGCATCCAGCTTTAGCCTGGACGTCCATCCACGGACAATCCGACGAACTTTTTACAAGGACAGGAGATGGTGATATTCCCGATCTTCGCGGGAGAGTTGTAGGGCCCAGACATAATTCGCAGAACTGGAAACTTCGGAGGTTCTTGTTGAAACCGGCGTGACTGTGGTGGTAGAATAACTAGGACTCATAGTGTGTAGGATCAGTCAGGAAATGAAAAATGGATAGGCAGTGGACGATACTGGGAGAACTGGGAAAGAGTATACTCTGTGAATGATACCTGATCTATCAGCTGAATAGGTTATCTGCTGTCATCATCTCATAATATCATACCTGGACATGGCCTATAAGTTCCCTTACTATTCTAGGTATGTGTCCCCAGATTACGAGGACCTTTTATAAGAGAACCAAGAAGAGAAGTTATTAATTCTTTTCTTTTAATCTATTTAAGGTGAAGCTTATGTGACCGTATGTCTCTTGAGCGGTAGTAGTATGATCCTTAAGAAGTAGGGTTATGGAGAAGGTATTTCTACCATCCCTATCTATAAAAGAGTAAAAACAAGCCTCTCAAAAGATTCAGGAGCTGTGAGATGAAGAGAGTCAACTCCTTAATATGCTGGCTAAGAACAGAGGGCGCGAAGTCACGACACGAGCAGAGGAATCTCTTCACTGATGATTCCACGGGCCCGCGGCTCCTGCTTCCTGGTCATTGAATTCCGATATGCAGAGAAACTGTACTGTCTACATTGACACTGTTATCATCTCCCCCTTCCCCCCCCCCCCCCCCTCTCCTGCGTCTGTTCCCGCCAGGCTGGGTGTTTTGACCGGAATCTTCCGAGGAATGCGCCTACACTTTCTGTGTTGCTCCTTTGTCCTCTTTCAGCGGCGCCGGTGTCCGTTCCAAGGCCCAGGGCACGAGTTCAAGCTCATGGAAGGGAAAAGGAATAACCTGGAGGATTTCTCCATTCTTTGGCTTTCCTTTCCCCTCCACCGTGCGGGAAGAGAGTGTGGCCACTGACGTGATGGAAGTTTTAGGATAAGGGCTTTTTTCTTTTCGCCCTACGAGGTAGGGCAGGATGACTGATCGTTGATTCTTCCTTGATCTTTCGCCAGAAGTGTCCATGTCTTCTGCTTCATCTGATGTCAATGTATGAATCTCGGTAGCGAGCTCTTGGATATCATTATCTCGTGGTCTCTGAGGTTGTGGCTCGGCTATGATGTTTCCTTTCTCTGTATAGTTCACTGAGCTGCTTGGAACTTGCAATCTTTAGTCAGTTGGTCCGTTTCATTCTTTCTCACAGGACCCTGGCTTTGCAAGTGGTTATGCTAATACTTTTGGACTTTCAGTGGGAGCGGGACACTTTCTTTGTCTCGTTCGATAAAGCGGATATTTGGTGCTGGATCTAGGTTATATACAGAACAAAGGACTTTGCCAAACATACCAAAATAGGTACGTTCGGCGTTGAAGGGTCTACGAACCTTTTTTTATTCTCTCTATTTTAAAGTGGATACTGATTCTCAGGCTCGTAGTTGTCTATTTCATAAGAGAAAGTACCTGCCACGGTTGCCTGGTTCTTCAGTATTGTCGAAATTGTCTCTAATACCCAAGAATACTTCACTATAGGTATGTGCAATCCGTGGATATCTTTCTATTGAGCCGAGACTAACATCCTCAGATCTTCGATCTAGTTGTCTTTGATCGCAGAGGGTACCATTCAGACGCCAAGATGCTGGCATCACCGACACGGCAACAGGGCCGAGAACGAAAAGGCTCTGACTCCGACAAGCCCGAAGCTGAACATGTGGAAGAAGCTGACATGTCTGGAGAAGAGTCCGAACGAGCTCCTGCGGAACCGGGATCAGAAGAGCCTTGGGAATTATACCGCCGCGGGCTGAAGCCTTCTGCAAAATTGCTTGAGGATGCTCGCGGTTCGCTTCGAGGGACTATGCTGGACCAGGCGAAGAAAGATAAGGCAATAAAAGAAAACAAGGTGCTTCTGGCGGCCATGATGCGCCGGATCTTCCCGACGCCGCCTGCTCCAGCCCATACTAAACCTGCACCGGCAGCGCAGGTGCAGCAGACGCAGCAGGTACAGCAGGTGCCGCAGGAGCAGCAGGCGCAGCAGTATCCAATAAACCAAATTGCTGTAGGGCCTCGTGTTTCTTTCGGTGAACATGGTGCGTACCCCCGGTGGGTGCTCGTACCTGCTCCACAGCAGGGAAACCAGCAGCTGCCTTCGCACAAGGTGATGTGGGAATTCGAGCCCGGCCCACCCTCTGGTTGGGGTGGTCTGACGAAGGAGCAGCTGTACGAGTGGTCGTATAACTGGCAAAGAGCCTGTATTGAAGATCCCGAGGGAAGGGAGGCAATGATCTCGCACTTGCGATACGGGCCTCTTAAAGAGCTTGTGAAAGGCGTCGCTCAACCTCTGCCGCCTCTTCCAAATCCCCCAACCACCAACTTCTACCTGAAGCCAGTTACTCCTCTTGCTCCGGCTCTCTATGAGACTTGGCGTTGGTCCTACAAGAGGGACTACACACGTCCGACTGCCCCAATCAGGCAAGGCATGTACAGCAGAGGGTTGAACCCCGGGCAGCAAGGAGTAGGCGATGAAGAAAATCAACTTCCTGGCATCGGTACTTACCGCAACCAGTACGGCGCAAATCGCCTACGGGCTGAGGCAGGCCCTGCAAAACCGCCAGCCCTTGACGACGGGCAAGAGCCTGCAATTGGTGAGTACAAGTGGATTTGGTTCATTGTCATCATTCTGGTCATAAGCATGTTCCTGTGTCTCTTCCTCTATGTCTTCAAGATCATCAAGTGATGTAATTAGCAATCTGTCAACGCGGACTTAAGGTTTGTTTCTCCAATCATAAGCTGCTATGCATGTGGTGTTTCCATTGGACGCATATGATCGGAGAAACGGCCAATCTCGCTTGCATTCCTCAACCCCCCTTGCATATGGCATTCCACTGGTTCCCAAAATCTTGCATGATCGCGCCCGATGAGCTAATGATTCTGCTTTGTGAACAGATGCAGATCCGAATCGTCAGACAGTCGAGTCGAGCCTCGACCTGGATGCCATGGATGGTGCACCTAATGGTTTGCCCATGTCATCCTGGCCAAAACCTGCTGTACAAGGTCCAGGTAAGAGAGGTAAGCGATGACCCATTCGTCGAAGCAAAAGCCTCGGAGGCGTATGATATCTATTTATAGACTGGGATGATTTACTAACGTCATGTAGGTACAATGGCCGTAAAGAACGGCATCAGGGAATTTGCGAAGATCAAAAGAGGTCCCCCACCTGGTCAGGCCGGCGCCCGTCGCATCGAATACACAAACTCGAAACAAGCGCCAGTGGCACCACCGGACACAGGGTCGGAGCCGGAGACAGAGCCAGAGACAGAGCCAGAGATTCTGAGATCAAAAGAAGACGAGCTCTTGACTGAAGCCCTAGAGGAGCTGAAGAAGAATTCTGAGAAACACTTTCCTCGGCGAACTCTCCGGCGCATAAGGACATGGCCGGGCGACGATATCCCCAATTACATCAGCAGCGATGAATTGAAGCTCGTACCCGATTATTCTCTCGAGCACAGGCCATTCCACGATCGAAATTCAGTGGAACAAGGTCGGACAGCTAAGAGAGCTGCAAGCGGCTTGCCAAAGCAGGCTTCTGGGGCCGATGCTGATTCTGACGATAATGATGGCTCCGCCGGTGCTGGCACTGCTGGGAAGGCGAAAAAAGCCCGGACAAAGAAATCGACAACTGCTGGAACAGCAAAGTCTGCAGGGACCGCGAAGACTGCTGGCACAGCCGCTCCCACGCAGCAAAACAGATATCCGAAACGCCCTGGTCGAAAATAAGTATGGTCTTAGACCGTGTTCGTCGACAGCCTTGCTATGCGGCCCTGCAAGCTGTGGATGACGGACGACCGGAAACGAGGTTGATAGCCGCACAGCAAAAGACCATGCTGTCTACACGAATCCTGCGGTATTGCTGGGATTGGGCAACTCGATCACTTAGATCAGGGTAGGGTTTTAAATGAGGCTGCGGGATGGATTAAGCCATCTGTGCTGTCTGTCTTGGTGAGTGCTTTGTGATTTGACATGTTTTGTTTGAAATTTGCCTCTGTTATTTAGTTTCATGACCAAGGATCATTTCGTCCTTCATCCATCTATCCAAGTCTCTTCTGGGATGCTCATCCCCAGTGTCGCCATGAAAGTAAAAGGTGGAGAGCACTTTGAAGATTCGTAGAGCAAATGTAACTATTCTCTGCTTGAGTATATCAATACGTGTAGATACAAGTTATCGAATGTAGAACTAGAAAGTCGTATCGTGAGCTGCTGAAGAAGCATGATGCTAATTGAGAGCGATATACCTCTCAAGGAGGTAGAATAGAATGTAAATGGAGTCGTGATGTGGTTGGTACACTGGGACCGTTTCGTGCCTGAGGCATCTTTCCCAGAAGGGTCGCAATGCAAACGAGGCAAACATGCGCTCGTGAAATGACCATCGGGGAACGTATCGCATATTATTGTCTTCATTACCGCACCTAACAGCTCTCATCGCTGTGCTAACCGTTGCTTTGTCCGGCTATGATAAAATGATATGACTTGATATTCTATACGCGCATTACTCTCTATGGGCGGATCATTGAATTGAGAGTGCTCCCGTCGTCGGATCTCAAAACCAGCTCTACTGCACCGGAGACTTCCTGGCTGGGCTCAGGAGGACCGTCAATATGTTTACTTTCACTCCCCTGCTGGGTGCGCAGTCCTCCTCCAGAGCCTCACAGTCTATCTTGGAACTCGATGGTGGCATCAAAATTCTCGTGGATGTCGGTTGGGACGATACCTTTGATACGCTGGACCTTCTAGAATTGGAGAAGTAAGCAGTCTGCTAAGCTGAGCTCGTCATCGCATACTCACAACTTCGAATAGGCATATTCCTACCCTTTCACTTATACTTCTAACTCACGCGACCCCGGCGCACATCGGTGCTTTCGTTCACTGCTGCAAAACGTTTCCTCTTTTTACCCAGATACCTGTCTACGCTACGAGTCCCATCATCGCTCTCGGTCGCACACTTCTTCAAGATCTGTATGCCTCCTCGCCCCTTGCAGCGACTTTTCTACCAAAAGCTTCCATCTCGGAACCGGGCGCGTCAACCTCAGCCGCATCTGCGGCGGCGTCAGTCACAGATGGGGAAGGGAACACGGCAGCTAGCAGCGCTGGCCGAATTCTCCTTCAGCCTCCCACCGCCGAGGAGATTGCCAGATACTTTTCTCTCATTCACCCGTTGAAATATTCCCAACCGCACCAGCCGCTCTCGTCTCCTTTCTCCCCGCCGCTGAACGGGCTGACTCTCACTGCGTACAATGCTGGACATACAGTGGGTGGAACTATATGGCATATTCAGCATGGTATGGAATCGATTGTCTACGCGGTGGACTGGAATCAGGCCCGAGAAAGCGTTGTGGCCGGCGCTGCATGGTTCGGAGGTTCAGGTGCCAGCGGAGCAGAGGTCATTGAACAACTGCGCAAGCCGACGGCGTTGGTCTGCAGCACCCGAGGAGGAGACAAGTTTGCTCTTCCTGGTGGGCGAAAGAAGCGTGACGACTTGCTTCTGGATATGATCCGGAGCAGTCTCGCGAAGGGCGGTACTGTCCTGATCCCAACTGACACTAGTGCTCGAGTCTTGGAGCTTGCCTATGCACTGGAGCATGCGTGGCGTGATGTGGCTGGCGGTAATAGTGAAAGTGACGGTGCCTTGAAGAACGCTGGGTTATACCTCGCTGGAAGAAAAGCGCACACTACAATGCGGCTGGCGAGGAGTATGCTTGAATGGATGGATGAGAACATTGTGCGTGAATTCGAAGCAGCAGAAGGTGTGGATGCTGTGACGGGCCAAACACAGTCGAATGCTGATGGTCAGCGGTCCGGTGGCCAAGGCCAGGGCAAAGGGGCATCTAAGGGACTAGGTCCTTTCACCTTTAAACATCTCAGGACGGTTGAACGCAGGAAAAGGTTGGAAAAGATATTGACGGATCAGAAACCAAAGGTGATTATTGCGTCCGATACATCTTTGGATTGGGGATTTGCAAAGGAATCCCTACGCTTGATCGCCGAAGGACCGAACAACCTACTCCTATTGACCGAAAACCTCCACAAAGAACGGACATCAGATAGTAAGAATGAGCATCACAGGGAGACCCTTGGAAGCATGATCTGGCAATGGTATGAAGAGAGAAAGGATGGCGTTGCCTTGGAGAAAGCCTCAGATGGCGATCTCCTTGAACAGGTCCATAGCGGCGGAAGGGAGCTCTCCTGGACAGATGTACGACGAACACCCCTTGACCCCGGGGAGCAGTTGATCTATCAGCAATATCTCGCCACCAAGAGACAACTGCAGGATGCGTCGCAGACAAGAGGTCAAGAAAATCTTGAGAACCCGACGGATGTACTTGACGACCGATCGAGCTCAACGTCGGAAGATTCAGAGACGGAGCAGCAGGGACGGGTCTTGAACTTCTCTACCTCGTTGGCTCATGCCAACCGCAACAAGCTGGGTCTTAGCGACGAAGACCTGGGTGTAAACATTCTTCTACGTCGGAAGAACGTCTACGACTACGATGTCCGTGGGAAGAAGGGTCGCGAACGAATGTTCCCATATGTAGCTCCAAGAAAGCGCGGAGACGAGTATGGAGAATTCATCCGGCCCGAGGAGTATTTACGAGCCGAAGAGCGGGAAGAGGCAGACATGCAGCAGCGTCGGTCCGAAGCCCAGACCAAATTGGGCCAAAAACGACGGTGGGACGAGGCAGGCCCTCATGGACGTCGAGCCTCCCATAGCGGAGCCAAGCGGCAACACGTCGCCGGGGACGCTCATAAGAGGGAGGCTGGTGGCGCGGACGATCTCAGCATGACCGAGGATGCGGACGGCGCTGATGCGGCGATATCATCAGAGGATGAAGCCGACGAGCAATCGTTTGAAGGACCCGCGAAAGCCGTGTTCGAGAAGGCCTCGATCACCATCAACGCACGCCTTGCCTTTGTGGACTTTACTGGGCTACACGATAAGCGCAGTTTAGAGATGCTGATTCCGCTCATCCAGCCGCGGAAACTAATCTTAGTTGGAGGAATGAAGGAGGAAACCACGGCGTTGGCGACAGAGTGCAGGAAGCTTCTCGCCGCCAAAGCTGGCGTCGAAGTTTCGTCTCCAGACTCTGCCCTCATTTTCACGCCAACGAACGGGGAAATGGTCGATGCCAGTGTTGATACCAACGCTTGGATGGTCAAGCTGAGCACCAATCTCGTCCGGCGCCTGAAATGGCAGCACGTTCGCAGTTTGGGTGTAGTAACACTAACAGCCCAACTGAGAGGGCCAGAGCTCAACCCTCCCGAGGAGGGATCTGAGGAGTCGGCAAGCAAGAAACAAAAGGTGTTGCAGGACGAGGCCAGTTCTACAGCAACATCCCCCATCGGCGGAACGAAACCAGCGGCGGACAAGTCCGATGTTTTCCCTGTGCTCGATGTTCTACCAGCGAACATGGCGGCTGGTACCCGGTCCATGACTCGGCCTCTGCATGTGGGTGATTTCCGACTGGCGGATCTGCGCAAAGTCATGCAGAGCGCCGGACACAAGGCTGAGTTCCGTGGTGAGGGAACGCTCCTCATCGATGGAATGGTGGCTGTTCGCAAATCGAGTACTGGCAGGATTGAGATCGAGGCATCTGCGCAGTCGTCGGCCATGAACCGGGCCATGGGACGCGGCGCGGGAAGCTTCCTGGCAGTGAAGAGGAAGATCTACGAGGGTCTTGCAGTTGTTGCGGGAAGTTGACCATAGAGGCACTAGGATATTTAAACATGTGTCATGATGTATTTGTACGTAGCTTGTACCAGGCTCGGCACTGAAATGGCGGTATCGACGTAGGATAACTGCAGCTATCTATAATCCCAAACCATCTAATGGAACTTCTAAAACATAATAACCTTGCTCCGAGACGACTCGGGCAAAATGCAATCAGACCCATAGCGGGCCCAGCATGTAGATAAATCGACTCACGAGCTCGCTAAAACTAACGTACTGCTCCGTAATCCTCGTCCAAATCCTCTGTCGGAACCTCTTGTATATACTCGTTCGTCCGCGGACCAGTATATTTCCTGAAATAATAGAGATGTTAACGCGGAACTGCTACCATGAGACGTCGATAGGGAAATATACCCACGAGCATACAGCACCCACCAAAAGAGCGCAAACGCGGCGATAAAAGCGCCCACACAGATCGCATAATTCCTATTGACCAGTCAGTCAGCCCATTCTCCGCATGATTACTCGCGCTGCCAGGGACGAGGCTTACATATTCGACGCCGTGACCGGCACAGTAGGCGGGAAGAAGAGCACCGTGCTTATGAAGAGGACCCAGACGATCGAAACCCAGTTAATGGATGCGCCCCACTTACCGAGCGTGAACGGCCCCTCGACAAAATTGACCTTGTCCTTGTAGAGCCTATGAGCAAGGATGACGGAGACATAGGATATATCCAGCGCTGGTGCGGTGATGCTGAAGATCGCGGTGGCTGTTTGGGTTGATCCGATGGCGATGCAGTTGAGGCTGATGCTGAAGAGGACGACGAACCAGACGGCGTTGACGGGGGTGAGGGTGTATTTATTGATTTTGGACAGGAAGCTGACGATTGTTTTTGTTAGTGCTATGTCCTGTACGAAGGGGGAAAGAGTCCGGGGGCATTACGAGGAGAACGGTAGCGCCTCGTCACGGGCGAAGGCGTATGCCATCCGTGTATCTGCTAGCATGGCCGAGCAGCCGGTGAAGAACTGGACTAGGATGGCAAATCCCCACATGATGGTGCCACCGGTCTTTCCGCCGGCGTTTAGGAAGATTTGGGCCGCTGGAAGGCCTGTGGGCGTTCGAAGGATGCTGTCGAGATCGGTCAAGCAAAAGCACAGTGAGATAGTCAGTACCCAGCCCATTATGCCTGATACCAGGACTGCAGATTGGATTGCTAGCGGCCCGAGCGAGGCTGCGTCGTGAGTTTCCTCTGACATGCTAAGGTCTTGTGAGCATGGATGAGCATAGAAGGCCAGGCTGAGAACGTACTGGGTTGTTCCGTCGTAATCGGTCATTGTCCACGCTACTGATATGAAACCAAGCAGAAAGGAAAAGAGCTTCGAGCCCCATCCAGAGCCATCCGTAAAGTGAGTAAACACCCAACGAGCGGACTGCTTGTCCGGCGTGAGGTATAAGAGCATCAAGCAGATACAGATCGTTGCGGAGACTGCCCAGTTAGACTCCATAGTGACCACTAGCCACAAAGAGGAGTCACATACTATTGATCGGGGCGAACCAGAAGACGATCCGATGCAGAGTCTTGGTAGTCAGAGAGCATATTACACCCAGCACGCACAGAACCACAATAGATAGAGCAACGGTTTGCATCGCAGTCCTAGCTCGGCATTAGCTCTAAGCCGCCTTGGACTGGGAGCAGTGATTAGTTACGGTGAGTAAGAGTACTCAGAATTCATACTGGCGCACGCAAGCAGCATCTGGCTGACCGTGTAAGCCACACTGGAAACGCCCGCAGTCTGACCCAAGAGATTGCACCAGCCCTGCACCCAGGAAAATATGGGCACCTGGTCATCAGGAACAACATGCTTCGTGACGAAGTACATTCCTCCTGCGGTAGGATACGCAGAGACCAGCTCCGCTACCGAGCTGCCTATGCACATGGCCATGCATGAGCCCAGAAACCAACACCAGACCGCAGTAGCTGGTCCTCCTGCAGCCAGAGGAGCTCCAAAGGTCGCGGGAACTGAGCCCAAAATTCCCAAGATGGAGATGGCATAGCTAACTGTGGACCATTTTGAGAATTCCCGTTTCAGTTCCTAGAAACATTGGTACTCAGCACCGATAGACGACATTCCCCGAGACGGTAAGTACCTGCTTATACCCAATACGGGCCAGGAGAAGTTCGTCATCATCATGGATTGAGGCCATCGCTATTGAAATAAATGACCATAAAGAGAAAAGACGACATCATCAATCGGACTTTAGTGGTATTGGCTGGAATACTTCCGAATGTATACAAACCGCCTATTTCGGGAACTGTTTCGGAGCGACGTAAATCCGGTTAATTGTTAGGTGGTCAGTTGTTGATGATGTCGAACAAGATCCTCGGCGATCTCAACTTCATAGAAGACGCTTTCTGCGCGTCTGAAATTACTGCTCGTGCTCGACGGATTGATGCATTGATCAGTCATCGTCCCTTCTCTCCTCCCAGTCCCACAGTATACGCGTTATGAAGCAGCATGGCAGACCCATCAATGTATTACTCTGTCGGCCAGGGACCTGCTCCTCCTGAAGACCCCTCCGATCCCAATCGGATGGCCCACCAAGTTCCCCCTCCGTCTCATCCTCCTGCCGGCTATGGTCCTGGAGCGGTTCCTCCTCAACCAGGAGCTCCCTACGGGACAGCAGCTCCGAATCAATGGCCCCCTTACGGCTCGCCATCTCATTTACAGCAACAACCGCAGCAACAACCGCATCTGACCTCCCCTCCTCCGTTCGGCTACAATGCAGGCCCGCAGGCTGGGATGGCCGCTCCCACAGAACCGAGTTTGGGAGGGTTGACACATCAAATGGGTGGACTGGGGATTTCAGGGGATGGAGGGTCTCGGGCACACAAGAAGAAGCATCGACATGCACACCATGATATTGGCGGAGCTTCTGCCACTGCCCCGGCGCAACAGCCGTTTGCTGGAATGCCTCAGGGAAGTGTACAGCCAACATCGCAGTTCTTGAATACCGGACTTACCGACTCTCCGCGTCCTATCTCGCCAGGTGTTGGTGTAGCTCAGCCCGCCGGCGTAGGGGTTGGAGCCGGAGCGAGTTCTGGCGCTGGCTCAGTCGCAACTCAGGGCAAGATTGACCCGGAACAGATCCCCAGCATCCCTCGCTCGCGCGACCTGCCCGCGCAGTACTATTTCAACCATGTCTATCCGACTATGGAACGGCATCTTCCTCCCCCGGCTGCCATTCCCTTCGTGGCCCACGACCAAGGCAATTCGTCCCCGAAGTATGCTCGACTTACGCTAAATAATATTCCATCTACAGCCGACTTTCTGTCGTCTACGGGGTTGCCTCTCGGGATGATCCTGCAGCCGCTGGCCCGACTGGATCCGGGTGAGCAGCCGATTCCCATTTTGGATTTTGGAGACGCTGGGCCTCCACGATGCCGAAGATGCAGGACATACATCAACCCGTTCATGACATTCAGGTCCGGAGGGAACAAGTTCGTCTGCAATATGTGCACGTTTCCCAACGACGTCCCTCCGGAGTACTTTGCCCCTCTCGATCCGTCAGGAGCGCGTGTGGACCGCATGCAACGTCCGGAACTGATGATGGGCACAGTCGAGTTCTTGGTGCCCAAGGATTACTGGAACAAGGAGCCTGTTGGTCTACGTCAGTTGTTTCTGATCGATGTCAGCCACGAATCAATCAGCCGAGGATTCCTTAAGGGTATCTGCAAGGGTATCATGGAGGCTCTATACGGCACAGAAGGGTCTGAAAATCCCGAGGACGAAGCATCGTCGCGCCGTATTCCCGAAGGCTCAAAGATTGGTATCGTCACGTTCGATAGAGAAGTACAATTCTACAATCTGAGTGTATGTTCCTATGGTCACTGTTGATTGCTGCGGATGCTGACCAACGTAGGCACAACTTGACGGAGCTCAGATGATGGTGATGACTGACCTTGAGGAACCGTTCGTGCCGTTGAGCGAGGGGCTCTTCGTGGATCCTTATGAATCAAAGTGCGACCCCTGAATCAGCAGGACTCGTTCAAGGTGACTGACCGACTTTTTCCTAGGGAAGTAATTACTGGTCTGCTGCATCAGATTCCGAAGATTTTCGCCCACAGTAAGAAGCCTGAGCCTGCACTGCTTCCAACATTGAATGCGGCTCTCTCCGCTCTACAAGCCACAGGAGGGAAAATCATCTGTGCAGTGGCCACCTTGCCCACCTGGGGCCCTGGTGCTTTGGTGCGGCGTGAAGATCCCAAGGTCCATGGAACGGATGCGGAACGGAAGTTGTTTACCACAGAGAATGCAGCATGGAGATCGACAGCCAGTAAACTGGCCGGAGCTGGTATTGGTGTGGACATGTTCATCGCGGCACCTAACGGAACATATATGGACGTTGCCACGATTGGTAAGACTCTTTGGCCTCGAAATGAGGTATTTTGCTGACAACCTTTATCAGGACATGTCCCCGAGGTCACCGGCGGCGAGACATTCTTTTACCCCAACTTCCATGCTCCGCGCGACATCCTCAAACTCTCCCAGGAGCTGACGCATTCGGTCACCCGTGACACCGGCTTCCAGGCACTGATGAAGGTCCGTTGCTCGAATGGACTTCAGGTGTCGGCCTATCACGGAAACTTTGTGCAGCATACGTTTGGAGCCGACCTCGAGATTGGAGCTATCGATGCAGACAAGGCAATTGGTGTTCTCTTTAGCCACGATGGCAAACTGGATCCCAAGCTGGATGCTCACTTTCAGGCTGCGCTGTTGTACACTTCCGCCAACGGGCAGCGTCGGGTGCGGTGCATCAACGCGGTGGCGGCCGTCAACGAAGGAGGCTTGGAGACGATGAAGTTTGTTGACCAGGACGCGGTTGTCAGCATTATGGCCAAGGAAGGTGGGTATCCCAAATACAGGCCAAAGGTTCCGAGACCAGCGCATACTAATGTCCTGCAGCGGCGGCCAAAACGCTCGACAAACCACTCAAAGACATCCGGGCCAGCATCACGGAGAAGACGGTGGATATTTTCAGCGGATACCGCAAGATCTTTTCAGGGTCGCACCCTCCGGGCCAGCTCGTGTTACCGGAAAATCTCAAGGAGTTTTCCATGTACATGCTCAGCATGATCAAATCGAGGGCGTTCAAGGGTGAGCTAGACTACGATTGCATCTATGGTTTCGCTGCTAACAGGCTCAACAGGTGGCCAGGAATCGTCCGACCGGCGAATTCATGATATTCGGATGCTACGATCAATAGGATGCACAGAGCTGTCACTGTACCTGTATCCCCGGATCATCCCCATCCACAACCTGCAACCGGAGGATGGGTTCCCGAATGAACAGGGCCAATTACAGGTACCACCCGCACTCCGCGCCAGCTACTCCAAGATCGAGGAAGGCGGAGCGTACCTGGTAGACAACGGCCAGATGATTTTACTATGGCTTCATTCACAAGTTTCCCCCAACCTGCTTGAGGATCTGTTTGGACCCGGGCAAACGTCTCTGCAAGAGCTCAACCCGCAGCTGTCGTCTTTACCGGTGCTGGAGACACACCTAAATGCGCAAGTGCGCAATCTGCTACAGTACTTGTCGACTATCCGAGGATCGAAGGCGGTGGCTATCCAACTGGCACGGCAGGGATTGGACGGGGCCGAGTACGAATTTGCGCGACTGTTGCTGGAGGATCGCAACAACGAGGCGCAGAGCTATGTGGACTGGCTGGTGCACATCCACCGACAAATCAACTTGGAACTGGCGGGGCACCGGAAGCGCGAGGATACAGCGGGGGAGGGAACGTTGTCCAGCCTGGCCGGACTGCGGGCCCCATATTGGTGATTGGCACTACGTAGTGTGACTGTGTGACTCTGTCGTAAGCGATGTTGGCTGGGAGGGGCCAGTATTCAATATCCATCCGAGGCAAGGATCTCCCTTTGTCTGATTCATTTTCATTTCTGTTCATGCGAGTATACCAAATTTTGTTCCTACTTGTATAGCCCAAGGCCAATGTACCACTTTCACCGTACCACTGGACCTGTGACCTTTGCTTAGATGCGTCTCTATTGAGTAGACAAGAGACAATAGAGTTATGAGCCTTGGCCCTGCGCCTGGACCCAAAGCAACCAAGCCTGGAATGATGGAGTGGGATTCTAGAACGGGGGGGATCTGCGCCCGGTGAGAGAGGGGTCGGAGGGGATCGGAGGGGCAGTGAACAAGGGACCCTTTTCGAGTTCTTCCATTCTTCCATTTTCAGGAACTGGAGCCCTGGATCCTTTCTTGAGTCTCTAAGAAAGAGATAATTGGCGGTTGCGACTCCAACTGGGGCAGTGGAGTTGGCATCGCACGTCAGTGGCTGGAAGATGGAGGAGTGTCTACGTCGGCATATGTCAATCTGGACCAAAAGCTCTGGCTATTGTAAGCATAAGAGTTTTCTGAATGAATACTCTGTATTTTGGTTCCGAAATGTCAGCAGAATGGAAGAAAGAACGTGAAAGAAGGGTGATGAATTTGTTCTTTCGCGCCAAGACCAAGGGTATTCGGAGTAGACTCCAAAAACAGCGCAAGGATGCTGACAAAGGACTGAAAGAGTTTTTAACTGCGTATGAGAACCTTTTCTCTTTCGTCTGCCTGAGGTGCCAAGGTTGAAACCTGAGGTAAATTATTTGCCTTCCTCGGAACCAAACAGTCGACAGTGAGTTATATGCACGCACTTTGTCTGGTTGTTAGACATGTTGCCACGCTTTCACTCATACAAATGATATGCCTACAAAAATTTTACAAACGCCACGCAGCCACAGAACATTGCCAAAGGATCAAATAGACTTTGTCAAACCATGGGAATACCCTCAAAGACCAGAGATTTTTTGCGTTCCAGAAGAAGGGCACTACAGTTGCCGAACCATAGATCACGACATTCGGTTCTTTTCTTCCTTTTCTCCTTTCTGGGGCTAGACAAAGTTTTGAGGCTTGGGAATGGGGTCAGCCCGGAGCCGGAGCTGGATTTGGGAATCCATGTACTACTGCCTTTATGCGGGGTGTATCGGTGGTGTAGACAGCACAACAAGCAGAGCTACATTATTATATTATCTATGTGATGAAAAATTAACTGCATAATCAAAGTCGACTGAGACATTCCAGCTCATTGTACAGTGTCATATGTGTCATACATTGGATGGGGTCAAAATGAAGTGATTGTTGCGGCACTAAACTTGCATATGTCTTGCTTAGCGGTGCAGATATGGCTGTTGCCGTGATGGCTGATTGGCTGGATGCAAGAGATCGACAGGGACCCCAAAAAGTCTGCCCTGAATTTATAATAATAATATTCAGTCATCGAACCAGGTCTAACAGGTCAGGTACTTGCAAAACTTGAGCCAATTATCCCCAGGATTCTTTAGTGCCCATGGATGCAGTGGGGTTCTTCCATTCTCTTCCCCTTCTGTCAGGCTTCTAGAGTGTGAACCTCCGATGGATTGACCCAAGAGCGATTGATCCCTGGTCCAGGCGCCTAGAGCCACGTTGGCTCGACTTTCCGGTTCACCTCTCGTGTGCTCGTCGTACCTACCGAATCCATATTTGAAAGTTTGCCATCTGGTCTTCGACCCTGACTAACCCCAAAATGGGCAATTTTGGCTTGCCTCCGGTAAGGCATCTGAAGCTATATAAACCCCTCTCGCAACAGGTGTTCTGGCTTCTTCTCATCATCAAACAACACTCTCTTGATCACTAAGTCAGTTGTCTTTCTCTTTGTCCCAGTGACATTACTTTCTTTTCAGTCAATTCGACTGCTTCATTCTCTTGTCAATCTTTTGACTACCACTATCACTTGTCTGTCGAACAGACCAATTCTGTCTTCTTTCAAAAGAACAATCACTTCAGTCTCTACATCCTCAGTCAAAATGATGTTCACCAAGGCCTTCCTCACTGCTGCCTTTGCTACCCTCTCCACTGCCCTGCCCCATGTCATCCAGCGCAGCGACAACTCCTCCGCCTCTGGAGGCGGCGTCCAGATCGTCAACAACCTGAGCCAAACCGTCTACGCGTGGTCGGTCGCTGATAGCGTCAGCGACATGCATACCCTCTCTGCGGGCGGCGGCTCCTACTCCGAGCAGTGGCGCACCAACTCCAACGGCGGTGGCGTCTCCATCAAGCTGTCCACCAAGCCTGACCAGTCCGATGTCCTCCAGTACGAGTACACCCAGTCCGGCGACACCATCTTCTGGGACATGTCCTGCATCGATATGGGCTCCGACTCCGAGTTCTCCAAGTTCGGCTTCACCGTTGAGCCTTCCCAGTCCAGCGGCGACTGCCCCTCCGTCAACTGCAAGGCCGGCGACACTGCCTGCGCCGAGGCCTACCTGCAGCCCAAGGACGACCATGCCACCCACGGCTGCCCCATCGCCACCTCTTTCGTCCTGAACATTGGCAACTAGACCGCCAGCAAGAAAAGCAAGCAATAAACGTCGGCGAGCCGACGACCAACCATTACAACTATACCCGGCCACTGGTCACTGGTCACTTTACGCTTTCACTCTTGCTTGATGCAATTGAGGCCCTGAACATGTGGAGCTTTGTTCTTTCTTCCTTTTCTTTTCTGTCACAAGACACTGGGACACGACATTCTCTCACTCCTGGTTGAGTTGATTTTCTCGTTGTCGACCTGTCATATTGAGTGCTAGCGGCTACTCTCCCTGTCGAACAGGTCGAGTGACGCTACGATTCATGTTTATGCTATACGATATATGAAAAAAGTCATATATGGATTTGGATATGGGATGTACAGAAACATAGACATAGACTATAGACTTGTGAATATTGATGACATACAACAAAACTCACTTCCTTGTGTAAAGTTTCCAAACTTGCTTTCTGGTAAAGTTCTCAATTCTACTAAGCATCTGCACTGGTCTCATTACAATGAAAAGTTGGCAATTCCAGGCTACCAGCTAAGATCCAAACACGCAAGCAAGACAGGGCAGTGGCCAGTGGGCCAGACCATGTCATAGCATGCAGGTCGAACTGGATCTGCAGTGCGCACTCTGCAAGTAAAATGGAAGTAATGGAGACTGGCTACGTACACCAGCGCCACAGTGGGACAGCATCTAGCACTCTATTCCCATTGGCTCTGCTGGAATATAGACCACTAAGAGGGCGCAAAAATGTTCGCTATGTGGATCTGTCCTACCCAATGATCTGCGTCAGTGACTGTCAATGCTTAAATAAGCATATTGCCGACTAACCTTATACAACTCATTTGATCTGATTGGTCAGTATGGGGAATTGTTGCCTTGATGCCTTATATTTTTTCCCTTCAGTTTCTTCCTTCAGAACCAGGTTGATCCTCCATTTCTGGATTGTTAATAAGCAACGAACGACGCGTCACGATCTGACTGGTGCAGCCGGTCCACACCGTTCCTTGAAATCCCGATCCTGCTCGGGGTTTCTGTGGCCTAGACTTGCGCATTACGGATACTCTACTCTTTCAGGTATCGTCTACGCGTCTGAATGTAGAAGTCATCCCGAGAGTTCTTTTGTTGGCAATGGTTTCTTATTGGCGAGTCGCTACTACCAATAACGACCTGAGATACAAGAACAATGATTAGGTAGATACAAAGATGATGTCAGTCTACCGCAGGCGACGCCAAAATCCCTCACGCATCACCTTGAGCATCGCGTACGCCACCAATCGGTAAGCAATCGTGCAGATGCCAAGCGCCATCACGTTCAAGGGCGCGTTCTTGTCTAGATTGTACAGCTGAAGCACTTGCTGACCAGTCTGGATCGGACAGGTCCCATTCGCCAGGAGCTGCGACGCGGTGCATGTGAAATGCTGGTCGCGCATCGCGTACGGCGCCAGGTTGGCGATCGAGTACTTGATCGGTGACAGGTGGTTGATCGCCTGCAGGACGTCGTTGACGTTCAGGCTCATCACGCCACCCAGGATGGTGGAAATAGACAGCAGAATCGACGTGACGTTGACGGCGAATCCGACGTGCGAGAAGAGTGTGCAGAACATGATCCCTACAGACTCGCCGCAGCTGATAATGCAGAAGCAGTTGAATGCGCTGATGAGGAACATCTTGGGGCTGCGTTCCAGGTTATCCGCGTAGGCTGCGAGCACCCCGAAGATGATCGAGGAGATCGCCTCAAAGGGTAATTCGAGCGTTGTATACTGTAGAATGAAAGTCTCGGCGGAGTAGCAGTGGTCCGCTTCTTCCCGGTAGAAGACGTCCCGTTCGTTCGGGTAGATGGCGATGTTTTGCAGCATCCCTATCTCATTAGCATCATGAACCTGACGCGTTGGACTATAATGGACGAAACTCACCGACAAAATATAGCGCAGCAAACTCCTGGATAAACCCCATCCGCGATTGCACGGCAGCATAGTCATTCTTCAAAGGAGCAAAGAAAAGTGCCATGATGATCGCGATTCCTACCACCTGCATTGACCGCGCCATCACCAATGGCGGCTGGCGCCAGAAATTGATCGCGGCACGGTGAAGCACCAATGGGTACGTGATCCGAAAGGGAAGCATCCGTCTCTTCAAGCTTCCAAGTTCTGCGGGAGTCGCAATCTGTGACGGACGGCGGGCCTCGTCTTCTTGTTGTCCAACCCAACTAGTGATCAACTTCTGTACGCGCTCGCGGGTCAGCGCTTCTCTATCTTCCTGCTGTAGGTCGACCGTGATCAGGTCCAGAACAAAGTCGGCAGGATTCGTGGTCTTGGGACACTCGTATCCCAAGGACCGGAAGTACGGGAGCATCTTCTGACCCTCGCCCGCATACACGGGATATCCTCCTCGGGCCAGTAGCAGGACACTCGAGAAGTGCTGGAACAGGTCCGATCGTGATTGATGGATGGTCATGATCAGAGTACGGCCCTCGGCTGCCAGCGCTTTGAGGACTTCAATAATCGATGTGGCTGTAAACGCATCTAAGCCGGAAGTAGGTTCATCAAGTAGCATTATTTTGGGGTCTGTTAGAATCTGAATGGCGATACTGACTCTTCTCTTTTCTCCGCCGCTGATGCCCTTGACGAGCTCGCTACCTATCAGATTGTCCGCGCATTCTTTCAATCCCATCTTGAGGAGAATCTCCTCTGCTCGCTGGTTCTTCTCCTCGCGCGACATCCACTGGGGTAGCCTCAGCCCAGCTGCGAAACGGAGACTCTCGCGCACCGTCAGCGACGGCATCAACGCGTCGTCATCCTGTGTGACAAACGATGTCACCGACCGGATCACGCTCTCTGAAGGCACAGCACCGTTGTAGAGCATGTTTCCCTGCAGTCGATATTGTGTCCCCAAGGAACCCCTTAACCGTCGTGCAATAGAGTTGAGCAGCGATGTCTTCCCACTACCCGACGGGCCCATGATGACGTTCAATTTCCCCGGCTGGAATTCAGCG
Source organism: Aspergillus lentulus (assembly GCF_001445615.1). Lineage (NCBI taxonomy): Eukaryota > Fungi > Ascomycota > Eurotiomycetes > Eurotiales > Aspergillaceae > Aspergillus > Aspergillus lentulus. Next base: position 1,624,324 of record NW_028322122.1, read on the forward strand.
GTGATGGGTTTGAGGATGGGTAGCGTCCGCGATCCCTGGCGAAAGACCTGGCGTTTCCGGATCTCCAAAGCATACTGGTCCAGTGAGATGGTGACAGGACGAGCTTCCTCGGCACGCCGTTCGGCAAACTTCTCTTTACCTGCAGACAGATCTACATCGGTCTTCCGGGCTTGCGCGATGTCAATGGCGAAACGATTGTACTGGAGCAGCAAGCCAGCAAGCAGATAGTGGCCAATCACAAAGGCCACAAGGATCACAATAGGTCGCCAGATCCAGTTTGACGGAAACCCCAGGTTCTCCATAATGTACCGGCCCGTGTATTGCGTACACGCCGGATTCGATGGGTCTGTCGAATATGGACAATCGTAGAACTCGCCCTCTGGGGGCCCGTCAGGACCGATGAATTCGTTGGCGCACAGAGCACCGAAGATGTAGAACGTATACGCCACCCATTTTAGCCACCGTACGTACACAGGGATCTGGTTCGACTGTACAAAGTACCCGCACGCGAAAGACTGTAATGTGAATGAAAGGTTGGCCACAAGACTCGCACCGGGGAAACTGCGAGCGACGCCAATGGAGACGGCCGCAAAGGTGACAGCAATGTAGTGAGTGAGGGTGGTCAGAAGCAAGAAGATGAAGAACTGGCCCACGCTGAGCCGGTATCCGACCATGAAGTAGTATATAATCGCAAAGATAACAGGCACAGGCAGGTCTTCTAGAGGAAGACGCGCTGCACGTCTGCTCAGCAAGAAGGCCGGGACACCCACGACACCTTCGTTTCTCTCGCGATCGAATAGACGTATGTCGATTGTCAGACGATACGTCTCATAAAGGAGAATCAGATATCCGTTGAGGCTGCTTGCGGTATACAGACTGCCTTGTCGCGATCGAATACCAGCTTGACTCTCATCAAGCTGTAAAAAGATCCAGCCATTGATGACAGCCATTCCCACTGCCTCCAGAAGGCTTCCCGCCACGCCGAGAGGGTCTCGAATGGTTGTTGTGAAGGTCCGAGAGGTCAGGACACGGAATTGTTGACGGAAGGAAGCTGCCTTGTTTATGGGTGTAACTGCGCTAAATGGTATAGACGTCCTCCTTTCATGCCGAGACTGCTCGATCTGTTTTCGTTCAGAGCTTCGAGACTTCCATGCAGCTTTGAGGAGCTCCACTCGGGCCACCGATGCGGCCTCGAGCGACTCCGTCCGGTTATCGATGGCCGCAAGGTCGATCAGGTATTCAGCTGGATTCACAAACGGCGGCAGAACATGACCGCACGCCTCAAAATGGGACAGGGAGTCCCGAAGCGGTCCACTATAGAGCACCGATCCCCGTGCCAAAAGGATCACATTGTCAAAGAGACTCCAGATCTCGGAGCGGGGAGCATGAATTGAAACGATGACGGTTCGACCGTCCTCTGCGAGTTTTTTCAGCGTCCGGATGATCTGGAATGCGCTCGTTGCGTCTAATCCCGTCGTAGGTTCGTCGCAGAACAAGACCTGCACGAATTAGAATCTTCTTCTTTGTTTTCTTTTTTGGCTTCAGTGATCTGAAGGATACACACTGATGGGTTCGCCAGCATCTGCACGCCAATACTCGTGCGCCTCTTCTCCCCTCCACTGCAACCCTTGTGTGTGCTTGTCCCAATCCGCGTGTCGGCACACTCCTTCAGCCCCAATTCCAATATCACCTGCTCGACAACCCGATGGCGCTCCTCCTGCGTCGCTGGTGGCGGCAATCGCAGATCCGCCGCATACCGCAGAGTCTCTCGAACCGTCAGGGTGGGAATTAGCACATCCTCCTGCATGACATACGCGCTGCGTATCCCCCCAATGCCCGCAACTCCGTTGAAGGTGGTCGCCCCGGAAACTTTCGCCTTGGTCAAGCTCATCCGACCAGCCACGATGTTGAGCAGCGATGTCTTGCCAGACCCACTGCTACCGATAATCGCCGTGAGACTCCCACTAGGCATGAACGCGTCGACGCTGTCGAGGACAGTTTTATGTGTCTGGGTGTCCACCTTCTTCCCGCAAAGCCGATGCCATATCTGCGACGGCGGGGTCTCCCATATTGGGGGCGTCGTGTCAACTTGGAGCGATAGATCCTCGACGCATACATCGACTGGCTCAACCGCCCGCAGGGACAGATTGAATGTCGCGGTTTGGTCTTGTAATCCCTCGGCAGCGACAAGGTCTTTGGGGACTTTGAACTCCGCGATCAGATCGTCATCTTTCTCCATGCTGAGCACGGCTCATTGCCTGAAACAGGCTTACTGCGGCAAGACAGCACAAGGAACCAGATTCTGTTGTATCACGGACAACCACAGCCAAACAGCAAGCAAGCAAGATCCCTCTCGTCCGAGCACAAACGACGAGAATTTGGCCCAACGGCCAAGAACACGGGGTAAGACATCTTGTCGGATTTAGGCTCCGTGGTGCTTGGGGTGCCTCTAAAAGGCTCATTCAATTTAGTTGGAGTTGGGAAGCGCCTGGACCCAAAACGGCCGGAGTATTTGCCATTATTGGCTGCTGGCGGCTCGGATGGAGTCGTCCCGTGGTCTTAGTCCTTCGCTTAGAAGCAGGTCTCTGGTAGATTCGACCAGGTGTTAATTTATTTCGTACCTTGTGACGAATAGACCAGCTCTCAGATCAATTATTCGAGATCATACCTAGCATGTGACGATTTACTAGTCGGTCTCGAAGGACGTCATCTTCACAGTAAGATAAGAAGAGCCATTCGGTTATTCCATTGCCTGCAGTTCAGGGTCCGACCCACTCCAACTGAAGTCAGTCATTCTTGTCTTATCGAGATCTGATAATCTGACATCGAATGTGCCAATTCTAGGTAGTCTGATGCGATGATGGCCGTTGTGCGATATTCACAGTGAGAGTTGACAATGCCTTAGCGACGTTTCGTCGAGCTGAGGGCGACCAAAACAAAACCATTCATGTCACATGACAACTATTTATATATATCGACGTATGCTATGCCTAGGTTGCATGTCAACGTTTCAATAGGAAACAGAAGACTAGAGGAACACAGAGGAAATATTTGTTAAGAGTTTGGCTCGTGATTTTGAAGATAAACCGCTGTACTGTGTAGATGGCCCCGATACATGCCAGCAACTTTTTTAGGAATTTGTCCAATTCGGTCCAATGCACCAAGACTAATCGAGAATTTCTTGCTTAAAAGGATACAAGGGCAGAGCAAAACAACCCCAAGAGTGTAAAGTCTGGCTTGGTGAATTTTTAAGAATATATATATAATTAATGTGCTCGCATGTAAATAGATTGCGGCATCAAATCAGTTGTCCATATAATCAACCAACTGATAGATAAGACATTAGATATGAGAAACAGTATGAAAGAATATGCTTGGTATCAATTGGATATCACATCAGCAGAGAAATGCAACTCGTCAAGGACATACACTAAATGCATACAGATACAGGCGGGATACAATCAACAGAAAGAAAGGACAACCGCATTTGAGGACCTCCCCCGACTCCTTTTTTGTTTTCAAGTGTGGACGTTGCCATGCCTCATTGGACGCTATTGCTCAACACCTCCACAAACACCGATTCGGTGCTTTGCTGGGCGTCCTCACATCGCCCGCTCAGCCAGACCACAACCTACCGCTGAACCTCAGAAAACCCCCGATGCAGATGTTTGATCACAGAACGCCGATGTGTGCCGCATCATCCCGACCATGGTGGATGCTCCCAAATCAGAAGAGAACAGAGAAGAAAGAAAATCATGACTAACATACATATATCATCACAACTTCACGGATTGCAAGGAGGAATATGGACTGAAACAAGGATGGACCGGGAAACAAAGGCTAGGTGATGAGGAAGTCCATGTTCATATCGTTGATGATCTTCTCCCAGTCCCAGCTGTCTTCGGTTTTGGTGTCCATGATCTCCCATACCCGTCGGACCACCTTGAAGGCGGGTTCAATATTACGCAGGTTAGAGTAAGCCTTGAGGGACTCGAAGCCTTTCTGAATCCGTTCTCGCTGACGAGGAATGAATGCCGAGCAACCAAGGAGAAACAAGGGCATCAGTACAATGCTAAAGGCTCCGGAGTCTTGCGGAAGTTGATCCAAGTAGGCGAGCCCATCGTCCACCACCTGAGCAATCTTATCACTGGGCTTGGACGGGCGGATAGTGCGGTACAGATAGACCCATGTCGACTGGCGGTACAGCTGTGCCAGGAACCAGTTTGGTGTGTCGGGGGGATGAGATGTTTCCCATGTCCGAATGGCCGAATCTATCGAGACGGCATCGCTCAAAATCTGGTAGTCAACCGCAGGCTCGTATCCTTCGTTCGATCGCTGCCGAATACGGTCGCGCAGCCTTGTGACATCGGAAATATAATTGAACAAACCGTCGAACACGCCGAGAAACATTCCGGCTTGCTGAGGCACAAAGTCGGGAAGTTTTAGATCATCACTCCGAAGGGCGGGGCGACGGTCCAGAGAGGTAATTGAGTTGGATACGTCGTGGTACTGGAAGAACTCGACGATGAACTGCCGGAATTTCTCGTTTCGTGGTTGCTGGGTCACCAGCAGATACCTCGCCGCATCCATATGCGGCCTGTACTCGCCCTTAGTCTCCCCTTCGCAGATCGTATTGAGACTGAGAGCGATGGTCGATGCGATGATGGGGTCCTCTACCAAAAGCTCTGGCTCCTGGGAAGTTCCCGACGATTTGATACTCGACGACATGATGCTGTCTTTGAGATCTTGAATAGCATGATGGAAATGGTAGAATTTGCGCTCCTTCAGCATGGGCTCTGGATCGAACGCCGACAGATGTGAGCCGGACAAACACATGAGCGAGTGCATCAACCCTCGATGTTGAGCGGCCATGGGAAGGAGGATTTCTTTGAAGGGATTGGTGTCATCGTTGATTAACGTCAGCACACGACTGAAGCCGTAGACGAAATGGTCAAGAAATCGTCGGTCGATTTCGGTTTCCACGCCGTCGATGAGCAAAGGTAGGGAGCGCGGTACAGCTGCGAGCGCTTTGGTACGTGCCGCTGCATTTCAAGATTAAGGGGTCAGCAAGATGTCCATCGGCCACGTCACAAGGAGTTCCAGGGCCTTACCATCCTCCATCTTCTGTTTACCACTTTTCCAGATCTCCTTGGGAGGGTACCCTTCGCACACAACCGCATTCTTCTGACAGTTTAAACACCTGGAAGACGAAATTAGCTGACCATTGCGGCGCATGCGATTAATCTGGGTGAATGGTGGGGTGAATTACGATGGCTTTGTCTCGTCGCACTTCTTCTTCCTTCGTCGACAAGTAATACAGCCCGTCTTGGATCTTCCCTTGGTGATCTTGATCTGGCCCCCGGGTACTGGCAGCGGATGTTTGCGTGGGCGACCACGTTTCCGTGGTACATTGACGGGAGCGGCCGTGGGTGTCGTAGTACAGGGATGATTGCTCGCACTGGCGGTTTCCGCCTCGAGGGGCTTGATGCTCCGCAAGTCCTCCGCACCGTCAACATCCTCGACCTTGGGGGTCACATCATCGGCCATGGACACATTCATATTATTAGAAGCGACGTAGTTAATCTGGAAATGTTTTGACCCGGCTGTCATGATGGCGGTGGCAGTCGCGGAGGACGAGGAGGAAGGGAGCGGGGCTAACGTCGAGTCGACGAACGGGTACGAGCCGTCGTGTATTTTGATCTCATAGTCGACCGAGGGAGAGCTATCAGAGTGGCTTTCCCCGTCCCAGGACTCGGGAGAATCGTTGGAGGTGCCGTCGGTGCTGATGCTTTCATGGCGGGAGAGAGCATCGTCCATGGATGGGCCATCGGGAAAGGCGGGGATTTCCGACAAACTCAGTGCGCGGGTGGAGTTGCGATGGTCCACGGTGGGGTTGGGTTGGATGCCATGAGGGTTCTGAGTGTTGAGATTCGCAGTTGGGGCCAGGATGAAGGTGGGCGTCTTTTGCATGGACAACATTGAAAGAATGTGGGCCGCATATAACTTGGACGAGGTTGGTGGTGGATGTGGTGGTACTCGAATTTGCTTGGCTTCCTTCGCCGGAGTGGATATGTCTTGCGGTTCGAGGGCACAGCTACCCCCCAGGGACTGTGTCACAAAAGAACCGACGGATATTAATTGGTGAGATGTGAGTGAAGCAAGGAAAGAGAAGAGGAGGAAGAAGAAGAAGAAGAAGAAGAAGAAGAAGAGGGGTAATCCAACACAGCACGAGTCTGATTTTGCGACCGGCGATTTTGGAGGGTGGATTTGCCGTATGTATGTAGGTAGGTAGAAGAAACCTTGAAACCGCGAATGGAACCACCTAATAGTAAGATGGGGCCAGTGGGATGGGTTCAGAACTTCAATAATATGTAGGTTAAAGAAGTTTATTCAGTTTTTAATGACGGACGTCCTGGTGAGTGGGGAGCCTGCCGACTTGGCTGCGATTCAATTAGGCTGGTGAGAGGCAGCGATGGGTGCAGGGGGTGGCCTCTCAGAAAGTCGAAGCCTTTTGAGGATTTGAGCTACTCCGTACAGTTGGCTGTGGCCATTGTTAGTCATTTTGAATATTCTAGTCGGAGTCGTAGTTAGTAGTAGGCGTACAGGATGACAGTGGTTGTAGTGTATGGTGATGGGGACAGGAGGCGATCTGTCTGTGGACTAAAGTAGATGAGAGGTGGAGCAGGAGCTACTTTAGTAGCAGCAAGTCAGCAACTTTGCGATTAGCGACGAGTCAAGAGGCCAGCAAGAGAAAGAGAAAGAAGACTCGAGGAAAGGGAGAGACTGAGGGAAATGGGGGTGGATTGCGAGGTATATTATACTACTTCCTCACCACCCAGAGGGAGATAATCCTCAGCAATATTCTTCTAAATAATTACCGTGGAATGAAGCAGACAGTAATGAATTAATTCGTGGACTAGTCCTACTGACCACTACAGTAGCTACAGGCATTTAAAACAAACTCTAGGACTAGGAAAGTAACCAGCCAGAAACTATGCCTAAAAGCTACCATCAAGAATGACAATCCTCTGCAAGTTCCGTTAGTAGTCGTACTACTCCTCCGTCCTGACGTGGATCACTCCAATGCTCAATCTATAGGGTTGTCTCCGTCGATGTACTTCGTATGCACGTACAGAAACCCAGTGGAGAGGGGCCGCTCAGACTAGGCAAATACTACCTAACCTACCTACCCAGACCTATCCATTTAAATCGAGCCAACCTGAACTGGTAAACTTCTTATGAACTCTGACCACCGGAACAACCAACAGCCAACTGATCTTGGTACAATGTACTGAGCCCCCTACTGTCCAGATGACAGACGATCTGCATTCCTTCTCGTTGACCTTCCCTACCTCTCCACCTTGCCTGCCTAAACTCTAACATGCGGGGGTTTTGTTGTAGAAGAGGGAAAACAGGCGGCCAAGCATGTTGGATATACGCAATTGATTGGTTCACTGGAGGACTGGGGGAATATAGGTACGGTACGGGGTACTCCGTCGAAAAAAACAACAAGGCAACCTGGGAGCCCAAGAAAAGCCATCGCGAGGATCAGATGCACTCCGGAAAAGTTAGGGAAAACCTTAGAAGAAGATGGGCAATTTTAAAATTAGAAAAGAAAGAAAAAGCAAAGATTGCTCAATATTTATTAACAAGGGAATCAACCACGCTCACAGGTTCGTTTGACCGGTTCCAAATCCCAAATGCACGGGTGACGACGGCGGATGATCCTCGACGCTGTCTTTGGCTGCGAGAAGAATATGATGCATCTCGGTTGGCAACTGGGCCTTGTTTCCCCAGACTCATCCCTGCATCCACCATAAGAAGACTACCCTAAATGGAATGAAGACGGAAATTACAGTTGGCTTGTCACGCGTTGATAAATAGACAGAGTGGGTTCAATGCCAAATACCTACCTACCTTTTCCATGGACGAGAGACCCGAATAACGAAGACAAAAGCCATTCTATAATTTATGAAGTCTACAATGGCCCTGATCATCTGAGATTGATGCTCTCTGCTCTGTAGATTTAAACCGTTGTCGATCTGCTTCTTAGATAATTCAATGATAATAGTAGTAACGGGTGAGAATTACATGCGTGCCAGCAAGAATAGGACGGAACACGGCTCAGGCTCAGCTAGGCGCTGTTCCCCCCCACGCTATTACTTCGACTTTGTCTCAAACTCCAGCCTCTGGCCAAATCATGCAGCTGTGACTGCGGACTCTTCTGACCAGATCCATCTCTGTTTATTGATGCTTATTTGGTCCATTCTGGACGTGATGGCGGTCAAGGTGTGGTATCGATCCACAGAAGAGAAGGTCTGGAAATCCACCAGGCATGCAGTGTTTGCTGATTGCTCCTGCGTCCTTTCCCTCGTCATACAGACAATCTGGGGAAAGTGGGCCAGATCGACTCGCACAGACTTCCGAGGACAAGAAAATCATCGCTACAAATTACAAAAAAGGCGCCCTTTTCCCCTCCATTCCCGGCCAGTTCTTGACTCATTGACTGGTGACAGGTCCACTTCACACTGATGACTCTGTAACAACTAACAAGTTCTTCCGCGTCGTTCCTTGCTCTAACCATGAATGATCCCAGTATTATTCGGACGAGTCCCGTCCCTGCACCGTCAACTGATTCAGAACAGACACTCTCACAAAATAACCGTATTTCCATGTCACTATGTCCTTGTAGGCAAACATGAAACCGACTACCTTACATACTGATCTCAGCGATCACTCGATCTCTCACCAACTTGTCCTCCCTCCACGCCTTGGAAGGAAGGGCACAAGACAACGCTTCCATAATTGGGTGGTATTGTTTCCGAGTGCTTGGGCCTCCTGTTGCTTTATGACTTGGGAAGTTGGGAGTCAACCCGGCTGATGGCCTGTTGATCCACCTCAAAACTTTGTCTGTCGAGGGACGAACTGGAAGATGCCCGAGGAAGCTTTGGGAGGCTGGAAATGCCGTTTTGATTTCTCATCGTTACTTCTTCCGCGGGGTTACATTGTTATCAGGGGTAGATTTTACGGTAAATCAAGTGTTTCTTTTTTCCCTATGGTGGCCTTGTAAGGGATTTAAGCTTGGTGATCATGATGATCGGAACACCGGCTCGAGGAGACGGACTAGTAGGAATAGATATCTGTCCCTGTGTACCGGGTACAAAGAATCGATACCGTATCAAGTGCTCCATGTCCCTCTGTTGATTCACCGAGTCAGTGACAGACTCCCAGTTGAACTAGGAATTGGTGTGTGTCAGGTGAGCGGGATACCTGGTTCAGGCAAGCCGGAGATTTACCATAGCGCGGGAAACCTCTTCCAATCACACACAGTAGTGCCCTTTACCGACCATCTTTGGGTTATGGCAATCCTATTGGAAACTTGTGCTACACAGTACACTTCGCTAGTTCCGAAATGACTCGCAAGTCCAAAGTCAAAATTGCCCGGTTATTGTACAAGTACCGAGAGGCGTCGACCTTGGGCAACGCCATCCTCCATATATGAGGACAACAAGATGGACAGATGACCTTGACGATGGGAATCAGCACCAGCAGTCAAGAATGTGGTGGTGAAACAGGCTCCACCGTCAGAGAGCGGAGACTAAAGTAATCCCTGATCTTCTTTGTTGTCTTATGCATCCCCGACTAGTCCTGTATGTACAAAAATAGCTAGCCTTTCATCAGTCATCAGTCAACCCCCCATTCTAGTTAGGGGAATGTACAATATTTGTTGCTGCAGCTGTCGTGTGTCAGAGTCTAGACTCTGGTGGCCAGACATCAATTCATAATGCCCCATACAATCCCAGCGGTCTTCTTTTGGTGCATTTCCCTTACCCTGAGTGTTTGAGACTTTGAGTTTCATATCTTTTGCTGGCTTGAATAATATCATGCTACAGTCTCCACCGCAGTGTAAGGTACCTAGTGGATCCAGACGGGAGGGTCATCCCGCTGTGAACCATAGAGGTTACCTTAGGTGACAAGGGAACTTGACTTTTAATTACCGCAAGACCTGATTGTCCAACTTGAGGTCGATTAAACTTCATCATGCCCAGAGCCTCTTTCCTATTGCCATCAGTATCGTCGTCGTCGTCAGGCTTACTTCAATTTTATCATGTGCGCCCTTATCTGACATCATCGACCATGCTGAGAAACGTCGTAGGCTGATGCCTAGATACGCAATGCCATAAACTTTGTTATGTCTTGCTCCTCTGTACTTTCTTGCTACGTACTAGATAGTTGGTGTCGCCTACTGACAGGGAATGAAAAAAGTTGCCCTGTCTAACGGACCCACGGCGCCCACAAGAACCACCTGACCTCGTGTTGCTCTTCTCGTTCAGGGAAAGTCAACCGAGAATGGGGCCGATCGGACGGATGGTCTGATGCAGAACACTATGGACTGGACTATGTCTGTGGAGTCAGTATCTAGTGTGTCTAGCCCAGTCTGACACCAAATATCCCAATCTCATTACGGAGTAGTTTCATCAATCGAACCTTGTACATTATTTCGCTTCTTGGTTGAGGGCCAATCACATAAGCACAGTGACATCCGGAGCGTTCAGCTTTTCCTGTCTGCTTCTGTTCATTTCGACAAGTTTCTATCGCTAGTGCAGGGACACGACTTTGATTCTTTCCGATCACGATAATTGTGATTTTGATATGTATGAGGCTGAGTGTTACAAAGTGCGACTCCATGAGAGGAGTAAACAATCTCAAGTTCGTACAAAGCACGGATAATCGAATTCAATAGCCATGTTAGGATTCTCCACTTGTGGAACGCTTAAGTATGACTGTATGAGGGAGCTCATTTATCTTACGGAGATACGGATACACAGTTCCTTTTCCAAATGCTCACAGCTCACTGGCGTCCAGTCTCTGGCCAACCACCTCGTCTTGTTATATATTTCCCCCGGATGCAATGAATTAGTGTAACCTGTTCCGGTGAGCTGTCCTCCTAGTCTCATGCACCCCATCATCTCTTTGCGGGGTTTGCATCACCGAGATCTTCCGGTCTTGCATTTTATCAAGTCGTAGTTCAATCAGTTTCAGATTGAAATTTACTTCCCAAAGTTTCTTGGGTCCTGACAAAAGCACTGCGCTGTTCTGTAGAAGGAGCCAGAAGCTCCTCTGATTGCTCAAGCCAGAAGGCTGTGTCTCATCCTTCCATCCAGGCGCGTATATTCCATCCTGAATATTGAATACGTACGTGTCTTTCGATCTCAAATTTTACAAAAAGGCACTTCTAGATACTGCGCTTCATGAGGAGGCGTAAGCCACCTATATTTTCTCGTACATGTCATCACGTGGACTCCTTCCAAATTCAGCAGACGTATGTTTCGCCCAGGGACATGAATCTGTCGGTCTGGAAAGGAATGCATCTCTCATATCTAATCAACTTGGATGTGCGGTCAAAACAACCTTACGCCCTCAAAGGAAGATGGACAGGTCAACCCTCCATGCGGACAAAGTTCACCTCAATCTCAATGCGGTATTGCCTTGTAGCTGTTGATTGGCAGGCGCATGGACATAATTTCTCCCTCAAGGTCGAGACAGGATCCATACGGCACAAGCTATTCAGCTAGCTGCCGCTCAGAGAGCACGGGGCACAAACAGATAGCTCTGCAGTTCCTTGCAGGTCACACAGAAATCCCTCACAGTCAGCGGCAGAACCAATTATAGTTGAATATGCCTCGCAAGGAGTCGTCTGTCTTGCCACTGCCATGTACTCCGTACGGTGTATGCGTGGCTTTAAGGTCTCACTGCATATGATTCATCGGCTGGATGATTCCATTACTCAATCGCATTTACAGCATCATTGAGAAATGGACGATGAAAGTAGTGCAGGTTAATATCCAGGGCAACCTCAAAGGGGTAAGGTTATCGATAACAACTCTATCTTATCGATAAGGAGCAGCGTGGGGTTTCTGCCTTTTTGCCTGAGGATCATCATCATTTGCAATGGAACTAAACTGTCAGAAGCAGTAAATGGAAATGGGTCCAGAGTCCCTCACTTGAAGCTTTGTAGGTGGCTTACACCACTGGTTATGGAGTGCTCCCGGCAGGCACTAGACGAGACACATGGCTCCCAGCTGTCATATCATCATTGACTGTCCCGAATACCACCTCAACCTCGTCATCACATCGTCAACCTCCGGTCCTTCCGCTCTCCTCATCGCAGCTGAAATCTGTTCTATCATCAATTAACAATGTTCCACCTGTTCTTGTCAGTCTCTATCCGCGATGATCACGGCGGCATTGAGGTACCTCGATTGAGGACATCACCGGTGCTGGACGCTCCACAGGAAGAGAGAAACGAAGCACATCGAGCGTCATGACTATCCTTCTCATCCGAGCAGCGACTCCATATGAGTCAGGCGCCAACGCGACAGATGTGGTCGTCAATGAAGTCCATTTCAACCGGACGACGTTGGACGTGTACAAATACACGCTATACAGCAACGGCACGCTCTCCAATGGCACCGACTGCTATCTCGCTTTCCAAGAGTTCCAACCTCGTATGGACGAGAATGGCACCTTTGTCGACGGTATCTCCTGCTACGCGCCTATCCACGGCATAGGCCAACATGCCTCGATCGGGATGGCGTTCACCGCGTTTTTTGCTGTCTCCATGTTCCTCACCATGTTCAATCTGCGAAAACACAGTCGCAAATATCTACCCGGTCGTACGATGAGCCGTCGACTCAAGTGGCTGTGGCTGCTGTTCGTCTCTGCCTGTGGACTGATCAGCTGCATCATGACCGTAGACGTAGACCGCAGCCATATTCAGGGAACCTCGTTAATTCTGCAGAGTGTCTTTTACACTCTGATGACCCCCGGCCTCATGGCGGCCGTCTGGGAGGCCGTGCGGCACTGGTATACTTCACTTCCGCACGCAACCTCTTAAGCATCTCTGTACTGACAACAAGAAGGGCTTCCTGGCAAGAACGCCAGATCCTCGACCGCGACCCCTACGCCTTCACAAAGCGCAGCAGCCGACGCCGCCAGGAATCCCTCCTTCCCATCCTTTTCTACGCCTTCGCCCTATCCAACTTCTTCCTGACCATCCCCCGCAGCTGGACAGGCATCGAGCTGCAGCGCAGCCCAGACCTCACCGCGCTACGCGCCCAGCCCCTCGCCACGGATCTCCGCTTCAAGCTCGCAGCCTTCATGTCCCTGGCCGGCACACTGGTCATCTGCTACAGCCTCGAACACAGCATCTACCGGTACCGAGCAACTCCCACCAGCCCCCTCGCCCAAGCAACCTTCTACCTCACCGCCAGCCCCCCAGAATTCCTCCTCGCCCTCGTCCTCCTCGGCCTCAAAACGGGCTACGCCATCGCCGCCGCCTTCGACTGGTCCGTCTCCCCGCTCCGCGTGGCAGTCAGCCAGGGCTGGCTCTACGGCCTTGGCTACGCCCCCGCCCTACTCATCATCGTACTCTTCAACGCAGTCGGCTTCTGCGAGCTCAACGAGGATAAGGCCCTCATCGTCCAGCGCGGGGAGCTCGACTCCGCGCTCGCCACCGACGCCGATCTCCTCGGTCGCAAGCGCTGGTGGGAATCGCGCTGGCTGCGTGGCGGCGATCGCAACCGTGACCGCGATCGCTCCTCGTCTCGTGAGCAGCTGGATCGCTACGTTGAGATGGGGATTCTCGCTCCGCATGGGAAGGCAGATGGCGAGGATAAAGATGGCTGCGCGGCGGCGGCGGCGGTGGCAGCAGCAGCAGCAGCAGCAGCGCCGAGAGTCACGACACGGACGGCGAGTGATACCTCTAGCTTATCGGAAAGTGGCTTCGTGACTGTGACTGTCGCTTCGCCGGGACGGCGGGCGGATTGATGAATTGAATCCATTATATTGGGGCTGAGTCTAATAACGGTGTAGTATAGCATGTGACACGCTGGCGAGGATGTGAGACAAATGATCACCCACAGGCAATACAAGTAATCATGACGTGACCTAAATTGAATCTACATCGGTACACTACCAGCTAGTAAACATGCTACGCTTTGCTTCGCAATGAAAATGGACGAAATCATCTATATTGATTCGACCCATCAGCTACCGGTCCCAATGCAAGCTAGCGTGGCACATTTATGGAGACATATGCAAAAATGCCCATTCGATTCGAAGCCGAAGTCGATACACAGATAGATCAGATCCCACCCATGCTAATAACAAAATCAATGCACCTCTTATGAACGCCGAGCCCCCCCCATGACAATAGATAAAAATGAAAATCAAAGAAAGGACAGCATTCGTCGTCTGACAAGCAACGAGACGGAGTTGCTATACAAATGGAAATAATGAAAATCTAAGCGGTAAAAACCCGATCCAGCTGCCGCAGAGCCCGCATATCCTCGCCCCCAAACCCAATCTTTTCGCTGGGGATATCTTTCGGCCCTTCCGCGCGGGGACTGCCGCCCAAGCGAGGAGCGTTGAGTTTGTTGGATGGTGCGGATGTAATGGATGACAACGGGCCTGAGGCGCCGTTCATCAGCGCCCCAATGCTGGGAACGGTGGTGGCAGAGGTAGTCGCTGTGCTGTTGTTGTGGTTGGAATCGGCTGGTTTGGAAGTCCCGTTCAATGACGGAGCCGCGACCTGTGGTAAGGGGGTTGGCGGTGCCTGGCTTATTGTCCGCGGGCTGCGCACAGAGTGTCCCACGCCGTTGCTATGCGAGGCGGAAGGAGCATGCATGCGAGGGGACGGGATACGGGGATCTACCGAATGTGTCGGGTAGTCTCGCGGGCTTCGTTGGTAGTTGTCGCGGGCGTCAGGAGCTAGGCGAGGAGAGCGCCCTGTGAGTGCCGGAAGGGGTGTATGTTGCGCCATTGGGGGTGGAATAGCGGGTGGTAATGAGCTTTCCGCTGGATGACCCGGATGTACTGATCGGTCGTATGGCGGATGCAGTCCGTGTTGCGGCGGAGGCGGTGGAAGAGCCGGGTGGTGATGTGGAGGCGGTTGCCCGTACGCAATGGCTGGGCCATTAGGTGTGGGTACGGCGGACAAGTAGGAGGCGCCATATGGCAGAGCGATGGTCGGCGGAGTTCCCAGCGGTGTTGGGGGCCATGCATAGGGCGGAGTATATGATTGAGGATGTGTAGCTCCAGCGCGCACATATGCACTCATCGGATGAGGGACAGAATAAGTGGCGCCCGCCATGGGGCCGCGAGTGACCACCGGCAGATTCTGCTGGTCGTTGACGGTCGATTCGGGATACAGTCCCTTCTGAGGACGCACATGCCGTAACGCAGGGTCGGTGGAGGGTTGTTGGAGAGTGGCAGCAGCCGGATGCGATCGCGAGTAGTAGCTGATGAGGTGGAGATGCTGGCCGGTGGATGTGGTGATGCTGAAGGACTGCTTCATGAGTCCGTCGGGCTTATATCGGTACCCGTCAGGCCCATCGTCAGCGCCGTCGCCGCGGTCGTCGTCGCTCCCTCTGCTGTCAGGCGTTTTACCGGCTCTGAGTGGTTGTGTGACGGTACCCCCACGCTTGCCCTCCATCTCGCGATAGGTGAGAAAACTGCCCGATACTCGACTGGCACTCCATGATTTGCCGTCTGTCCATCGTCGCATACCTGCTTCACGCTCATCCCAGACGAATACCGAACCGGACTGGATAGATTGGCGCTCTTTCTCCGAGAGTCGTCTCTGAACGCGGGGAAGAAGGCCGATACGGCATGCTTCGAAGAGGATGATGGCGTCCGCCGGAGTGCGGACGTGACCGTGATACGTCTCCATCCACCCTCGCTGATCTGGATAAGTACCCGTGACGGTGGAAGGTCTGAGCGCCAGGGCAGATGGCTTTGCAAAGTACGAAATGATGATGGCGGTTGTTGGTTTGACTGTGGCTTAGGTAGGATGGTGATATGCCTGCGCCCCGTCGTTTTAAGGCGTGGACTTTGTTTATAGTTCGACCGCGATAGAGGCTGGGCTCTTTGTGAAGTGTAGTGGATTTCCGGAAATGGAAATCAGATTCGGGTCCAGATACGGACGACCGACAGATCCGATAGATAACGGTAGAGCTGAGTAGAGGTCTGTGGACGAGCAGAAGCTGATGTTAATGTAATTCTTCAGGATGATCAACTGCCTTGGAATGTGACGAGAGGGGGAAACAGGAGAGACAAGGGGAGCTGGAATGGGAAGCAGAAACAGGGCAGACAAAAGGGAGTGGAGAAAGACGATAGGAGAATAAAGGGAAGAAAGAATGCAGGGAAGGCCGAGTAAATTGGCCATGCGGTATCACAGACTGAAGTGAGGAGAGGGGATTGACATCATATGAAAGAAGATCCTTTTTGTACCCACCTGGACTGAAGGAGATAAACGGAATGTCTGGATAATAGATCGGATCCCAAGTTATGAGGAGGGATGGAACAGTGTCAGTTTGGAAAGGGTCGTAAAAGGAAGAAAATGAAGCAAGAAAGAGAGGAAGAAGGAGAGATAATAAGGAAGAGTGACAAAAAAGAAAAGTAAACCAAAATAAGAGAGACAGGGAGAAAGAATAGTAGTAGCACTAATACAACAATAATACGAGGCATAAAATTTATTGAGAGAAAAATAAAAAATAATTATAATAATAATACTTAGTAGAAAAGCATCAGCAGGAGTAAGTAAAGATAGAGTGGAGACGGACTCAACTCTGAACCCCACAGGATTCAAAAGTTACTTTTTTATTCAGAAGTCAAAGTGGAAAGCAATAATAAAGGGAAAAAGGGCAGAAAAAAAAAAGGAAAAAAATACAACCACAGTTGCTTGGACCTCATAGGCGCTGGCCGGTGTCTCAGCGCCGAGAAACAGCCAGAGAAGGGATCCATGTGGGTAACTAGGATGAAACAACAGTAAAGGAATGTCTTTGGACCATTCATTAATGACTGTATTGATGAGATTATGTATTTTATGCTGGCTGTGGCCTGGAATTATGAATTATGAATGATTATTAAATCTATTCAAAGAGTCATTTAAACTTGTTCAGGTTTAAGCGATCCATGGTTGGGAAAAGTAAAGTGTAACAGGAGACCACGGAATTTCTGGTTTGAATTATTAGAAATGAAATAAGCATGACCAATCCTGAGGAAGATAAATTTCCTTGTTGAGCCAAATCCTGTAAATTCAGCAGCTTTCTGGAAGTAAGGTATGGGAGATGAATGCGACCAGTATCCAAGACAGCTCCAAATCAAGACTTGACTAAAGTACACTTCAAGATTATGCATGTTCTAACTTCCAAGTGTCATCATGTCCAACTTGATGCATACCAGGTGCCTCATTCCACAGTATCAGGTTATTGCTCATCTCAAACTTGAGATTTGACTGCTGACAGATTCAAGGAGGTGCCTAGCATTCTGGACTTCCTTGACAGCTTTACATACCTTGTCATACGGCCATGAAACCTGATCTGAATTCTTCCGTTGTCTGCCAAAAGTGCAAGCTCCAGAGAGTGTCAAGACTTGGCAACATTCTCTTTTTTTCTTGGCTTCGTCTGTTGTAAATGCCAGGTAACAAATTGACAATAAATCCTAAATTATCGCTCGGGCCCCGGTAGGGCCGAGACACAATATGGTAAAGGTAATGTTCTAGCGCAGGTGGTCACAGGTCATAAATACAATAATACGTAAGAACCTCCACTTAATGGACCACGGACTCCAATAAAAATGGAATAATACAAGGTTACGCGCAGTACGGTGGCGCTCTGATCGCTTGATCGCACCCTAATATTGATTAGTGCGCGACTTTCTGAAGCTTAAGCTTAATCCAACACGAGGAACCTTAACCTCGCTTAGAAAGAAAGGCCCCATCTACCCTGCCCAAGGGCTCCACTTCTCCCCATGTAGTTTGAGTCTAGTCGACTTTGAACTACTAATAAATAGTCTCAATGTCTCAGTAATCCTCATCCTGGTTTCGTTAGTATTAGCTCTTATCGACTGTCTGAGAATGATACGAATACTTAGAAAGGCCAACTTTTGGTTTGATTTGGTTGGGGAAATAAGTTTTCAAGCGGGGGTTCTGGAAAACCCCCATTTATGGGTATCTCTTATATGGAGCACACCACGTACCTTGGATGCACAATTCACCGATCGCGCCCCGGCTTATAAATTATAATAATATGGTTCAATCTGGGCCAAATGTTGCTTTTGCAGCGGCTACGCCCGGCTGATAATTACCCTTTAAGTCCATCCAGAGTTAAATGACAAATTTCCAGAATTAATGCCAGACCAGTCATGGATCATAGTAGGAATGGCTGACGCCATTTTGGACTAGGTCCTACCAACTTGGTCCACCAACGCACTAGTCGTCGCCTTGTGGGCTTCTCCTTGGAATTACCTTATCTGGCCTCTAGGCACTGCCGTATATCCGTCATATCCCTTTATTTCCGATTATGAATCATGGGTACTCGGTACGAGCTGACCATATTATTGTTACCTCTCTAAAGGCATGAATCTTTTTATTGCTCCACAAATCCTTGACTGAAGCAAACCTGTGGCGATACTCTCCTTCGTATTCGTTAAGCCACATAACTCTCATCCACAGAGACTCTTGAAGTTTACGAAGTAGTAAGGTGGAAAGGTGAACACGCACTCCACAACTAGGTATTTGGTATAAATCACGCGACGGCAGACTTCACATGTTCGCCTTTTACTTTGCTCCTAGGTAGTATTAAGATTCAAATGTCCTTTCATGATCCATCGTCGTCACTTCTTGTCCCGTTAGTTGGGTTGGAGATCATGGATTAGGCAACTACATTCGGATTAGTCACAGACCCGACACGATCCTTGGCAGAGTTTATCCACCAGACAGCGCCTTCTGATGATTGTGCTATGCAGGTGATTTAGTCATATTCCTGGAATAAGAGGCAGTTCTATATCGAGTATTTTCAGAAATTAGATTTCGACGACGTAAGATGAATAATAGGCAACATGGTCCTTCTGATCATGTAGAGGACATCATCACTCAAAATAAGATCATGGATAAGGTTTAAGCACAGCCAGGAAGTGCTGGACAAGAGAGTTTTCGCTTCCAGCCTTCTATATTCTTTGGAAGATTATTGCACAATCCATTATGAGAAAATACTCCGGGGGGGGCCAAAAAGAATTCTTATTCCTGGGGCCAGTGAGAGGGAGAGTGAGACAGCAAAATCATCCACAATTTCCATAGGCTGAATTCTAACATCATAAATAAATAATTTTTTTTTACCAGAAGAGTAAGACTATTGTCGCAGAATCTACTAGTCATCGACCAGTGCAGTCCCTGACTCAGGATAAGCGTATCGCCAACAAAGCGCGCTGAATCCTGGTTCCATTCTTCTTGGCCACTTGGCCGGTTCCACTGGTTGGAAATTATACCTCTATGGGAAGGTGTATTGTCAATTTGTCACACTCACGTATTTTGACTGCTGGTTGGCTCTCAGGTAAGCCTTACATGTATCTGACAAAGGTAATCATGCGTCGTCGATGCTGTGATGCAGTGGCTGGTTGATTTGCAGCTGAGCTCTCATATATTGAGATGCGTGTCGGCAGAAACCGCAAATATACTCGCCTAGGCAACCAACAAGCGAAGAAGATAAGGATGAGGGGCTGACCTGCCTTGCAGTATCCCCTCTGAAGGCGGGTTGCGTCGGTTGAATGGTGATACGTAGGATGTGTCAAAATCACATACTAGGTATGCAGATAATAGTCTAGATACTACTGACAATTGACCCCCACTGTGCATTTCAAGAATAAAATGATCTGCGACCCGCGATCAACCTCAACTGACAAGTCACTAGCCAAAAGGGAAAGTCCATTATCAGTCTTGGGATATGATCTGTCTAGCTTCGGGGAAGAGTACTGCTGCAGTCTGCATGTCTTCGCCGACTGGGGCGGTACAACCGGACGGCGGATTGATCTGCAGTTGCATCTAAATTGCTTCCACATCTTGTGCTGCGACGCCGATAGACGCACTGTCTTGATTGATAATGTTTCTGCTTGTGTGAAAAGGAACCGTTGTCTTGAGGATTACATTCCAAGGGCAACAGCAGGGATGTAGCAAGTATGTATCACGGCGCCTACGATACTACCCTTTGCAACTAGCAAGCAACAAGACTCGGCCGAGCATAGCGGGCTCCGTACATTCCCGTAAATAAACTCGAGATAATCCCCGAGGATGAACCAGAGAAGATTGCAATCTGGACCAAATGCCAGAGTCAGATTGGTTTGCTCCTTGAGATGATATCACAAACCTTCAGACTCTGGTATGGCCAGAAAAGGTAAAAAAAAAAAAGATCGTACATATCTGATCATTCTCCTTGCATAGTGTCTCTTTACACTGACGAACTCAGTAGAACATCGAGCATACCAGATCAAAAGACGCATTTTTCGACTTGGAAGGGTTGAGATTTGTCATGCCAATGCAACCCTTAATTTGAATTAAAGGTTGCCAAGGCGTGCCCCTGTGAAACGTTGCACAGGCTTATCTCCACTAGCATAATGGGATTAAAGTATCCACTGGGAAGTGGGAAATAACAGTAAGAGAAAGATTGATTTAGATTATGGTTACATTAACAAGGATTAGGATTATGGATTTGTCACAGGCAAATTTGAATGGATATCCAGATAGGTAGATCTATGCCTGAGACGATCCTCTTCATCCTGGCCATGAATCTACTGCAGCTTGCTTTCAATACGAAGCCTAAATGTCATACTTTTACCTCCATGTCAAGCGCTTGGGGCTAAGGCAACTCAATAATGTGGAATGAACGAGAAATGCTGAGGAGTTAAAACTCTGCGACACCTCCCTATCAAGCTCATCCCTGGCCCTCGGAGTCAAAGCGCTGCAGAGCCAAGCACATCCCCGCTCGTAACCTTACTACTCTATCCTTGATTAGGCTGCAGCTGAGAGAAATACCTTGGTTTCTTTATTATTTCGATGGTGGCACTAGCCGCTGGCAGACCTTCCATGCTTTATCCTAAAGACGGCAGGTAGGACACTTAAAAACTCTGTTGAGGCCAAGCATACCTTGTGAAAGATTATTTTATTATTATTATTATTATTATTATGCTGCTTCTTACATTGCTCAAAATCAGAGGCACCAACAGACCAACACTTCCTGTCATTATATTATAATACAAATACATACACAGTCACGCATGATCGCCGCATCACAAGGCTTGGATCTGGGCTTGGATCCTCATTCCTTGTCTGTTTCATGTCCCAGAGTTAAAATAATATTTCCCCTCCTTTGACTCCTTAGCAAGAGAAGCAAAAATAGAAAATAGAAAAAAGAAAAAGGAGAAGCCCGGGTGAGCCGGACCGTCAGAGTCAGACACATCGTATTCGCAACTAAGAATGCCGTGATACGAGGGCAATACATTAGTCTGCCGGGATTCAGTCACTGACGAATCATCATGCCAGGCGCCTCCAGGCCGAGCTCCATATGCTTAACACCAGTAAGGTTGGCAACTTGGCATTTCTCCGCGCCTGTTAGTGACGCTGTACTAGTAGTGTGTGTCAGTTAGCCAGGTGTTAACTAACTAATTGCTGTATTACTATCTTACCAGTACCTGGGTTTCCAGCATTCACTTTCTGTACCTCCATAAGTATCGAGGAAATGTCAATGTTTTGTTCTTGATACCTTATGATGAATAATAGATCTGAACTTACAATAACATGGGACACAAAAAAAGGAAAAAAATGTTGGTGTGGAGTTTATCCACTATTACTCTCATCTAACACCATTGCCTCGGTAGCGACCTTAGCGAGGGTCCGTCCAAGACCGCAGCTTGTTCTCGGACTTCCTTCACCTCCGTTGCCTCCGATCTTCCTTTTCCGGAGTTCCCGGCTGTTGACAATTTGGCAACGGTCTTATGATTATTTCTCAAAGAGGACAGACAACCCGTTGGAACACCAGCTCGGAAGTCTTGACCCTTGAAGAAGTGTTAGGGGCACGGCCTCAATTATGTTGATCACATATCATTCTGCCTAATATAACATACTCTCAAAGGATTCAGTCCTCATTCCTGAGGACAGATATAGACTTCAATCTATCGCGTCCATTTTCCTTTTTGACTCAAACCCGCCTACTCTAATAGGTTATCGGAAACTTCTGGATCAGATCTCCGTTCTTTATCGTCCATCCTCTCCACTAGAAATGACCGACAAGAATAGCAGCCGTCCTTTGCCAAGGACCAGCCCTGAACCAGTCTGGCTTGGCTGAGAACGATTCTGACTAGTTTGCTACCTTACGAGTTGTTACTGCCTCAGTCACGGTACCCCAGACCCCACGTGGAACTTTAGCATCAAGATAGTCTGTCCTGATTATCTAGTCCTTATCCACAGAGTACACACACTACGGAACACGAAAGTCAAGGATCATGGGAAGAATCCTTTTGACTCTCGCCTATCTTCAACGACGGATCCTGCAGCATATTGCTCAAATAATGCGGAGGATGTGATCCTACAGGCTAACATCTATCTACGGAGTAGACAGAGAGGAATGTAAGTTACAACGCTCGCCTCGTTCTAGCATACATAACTCGGAGTACGCACAGGTAGCCTCCTAACACCAGTCATATGCAATCGGAATACAAAGTTTTCTCTCCTCGAATCAACCCCTCTCGTCGGATACAATTCCCTTCGTTACGGAGTAGCGATTACAAAGGATTTAGATTTAGGTTAAGTGGCGCATGTCATTCCCCAAGCTCGCAGCTCCTAAACCGTAGAACGCCAGATGGCAGATGGGGGACTCGAACTCTGTCTCACCATCTCACCGAGCTCCCTTGTCCGGCTGTTTCGACGACACGGCCAGCTCCAGGATTGGACGGTCGGATCCCCTCGCGCGCGACCCGTTGGCCTGGATACGAGTCAAAACGTCGGCGATGGCGTCGATTAGGCGAGATGGCGTTGCGTCGATGGAGTCCGGGCTCTGTGCGAACCTGAGGTGAGCCTTGATTCGTCTTTATTCTTGGATCCTGGGTTTGGTTGGGGGCGTTTGTTGGCGTTGGCTCGTAGGTTTAGTGCTTATTTCCTGTAATCTTTAATGGGTCGCGGCACTGACGGGTCACGGGGATTTGATAAGATTTTGGACAGTGGCCTGATATTGTGAGTCGTTTCTGGGTATGGAGTGTTGTGATTAGGTCCCAAGATTCGATGCTCGTGTGTCACTCGGCGTGGTGCTAGGATGAAGGAGTCTATTCGTTCATAATGCTGAAATACCTATCATACATTTACTACTCCGTACAGCAAAGGCTAACAATCAGCCCGGCCAAAGTATCGAGGAAAAGCCACCACATCCCGCACACTCGAGACTCCAGCTAGATAACTCAGAAACCGGTCAAACCCAAGTCCGAATCCTCCATGCGGTGCGCTCCCCCACCGTCGAAGATCGGCGTACCACTGCAAATGCCCCAAGTCCTCATACGGCTGGAGATGGGGGTATAACGGCTGCTCAGGGGCCGTCTGGGTCGTAGGCATCTCCCCAGAACCAGAGCTAGGATACAAGCGCTCCTTGATCAACCCGTGATCGCGCATGTTCTGGATAATGTTGGGCAGGCGGTGTTCACGGAGTGATCCGCCCGCGACTTCGCTGACCTCCGGCAGGAGCAGATCGAAGCAGGCGACCGTTTCCCCGGGCGCGCGTATGTCCTCGTCCTTGCCTGGGGCCACCTGAGACGGCGCCATGTAGAACGGCTTGATAGCCTTAGGATAATCAGTCACGAATACCGGCTGACCCCGGTTGATCACGTCGACAATGTACTTCTCGTGTTCGAGTTGGAGGCCTTCCGTCCACGTAGGAGCATAATCGAACGAGGCCTCTCCCCGAGCGACTGCCGCTTCGAGCAACTCCATCGCCTGCGTATAGGTGATTCGCCGCCAGCGAGGCCCCTCCATTAGATCAACCCATCGCTGTCGAAGGTTCGGCACTGCCCCATTCCCGGCATCGTCTTGGCCACTCTCGCCTGACCGCTTAGCAGCCAGAATCTCTTGGCCGACCGGCGACTGGTACAACCGGCGAGTAAGATCGCGGACCACATATTCCACCGCATCCGTCAGGGAGTCGAGGTCGTCCATGAAGTTCATCTCCGCTTCGAGCATGTAGAACTCGCTGAGATGGCGTGGGGTGTCGCTCTTCTCCGCACGGAACGTCGGCGAGATAGCCCAGACATTTCCCAGCTCGGCTGCGTAGGCCTCCAGATGGAGCTGCGACGAGACCGTCAGGTACTTGGGTGCCCGGAAGAAATGGTTCCCCTCCGACTTGGGGTCCATGATTGTCTCACGCGGCAGCACTGTAAATGTCTCCCCAGCTCCTTCGCAGTCCGATGATGTAATCAAAGGCGGTTGAACTTGTACATAGCCACCATTCGGCGCATCACGAAAGACACTGCCCAGCTGGTATAAGCATTCAGAGCGAAACCGCGACAGGACGGAATTGAAGGGTGTTCGGAGACGAAGGTGGGGGATCGACCGGAGGAAGTCAGGACTGTGATATTTCTTTTGTATAGGATATGTCTGGACAAATAGTGAACAGTCAGATTCTACCCTCATAACTCTCATCTAGTCGGGGCAACGTACCTCTGGTTCTGCTTGGCCCACAATCTTCACCTCAGTCGTTTGGAGTTCATGGCTCTGCTCTTTACCAGGCGGACAAGCCTTCCATAGCCCAGAAATCTCGACGGCCGTTCCCGTAGATAATCTACAACACCCATCAGCACTCAACTCAAGCCGCAATATCCACGCCCTCATCGCGACTCCCAACGTACTCTGCCGCCTGCGCAGGCTTCAGGAACGCCTGCAATGGCTCAATAGTCGAACCATCTGTTATCTCTGCGAACGCGAAGCGTTTCTGCTTTCGAACGGAGCGAACGAAACCGTTGATCTTGATTTCTTGATTCTCGTAACTGCTGCTCCCAGCCTGACTCTTCCGGAGAACTTCCGCGCATCGCAGAAGGGTGGTACCGCCGCTTCGTCCTGTTGCGTTACTATTCAGTCTGGCAACAGACGTGGCAAAGGTCCTCTGCCATGTCCGCATAGCTCTGACTAGACTGGATGAAAAGTTGTGTTGTGATGATGCCGTATTGCTGAGACCGTATCTTCTTCGCTCAATTCGGCTCGGACCGAGTGCTGCTGTTTCCGCACGGCAGAATCGCGGTCGCCGATGTCATCACCAAAAGCCTATGTTTGTTCTTACTTGTTTGAAAAAAAGACAGATTATTAAAAGTATTTCATGAATCGCTTATATTGCAAGATATTACTGAAGGAAAGTACGCCTGTAAGGCATTATAGTGACCATAATCGCACATGGCATGCTAAACCAAGCAAGTATAACAGCAGCAAGTCATATCACAAGCAACCAGACAGTGAGGAGGTGAGAGGAGCGGATGGAGAAAATGAATGAAGCATTCTGTTTCAAAGACCTTGCTGTTCGTACGCCTTGCGTTCTTCCTCAATCATCTCAATGGCGTCTGATATCTTGCCGTCCGCTGCGGCTGCATATACCGCAATCCGTTGAATACCACCCTCCAGTGTGTTCTCGTATCCTAGGCCAATCAGACTAACCACGCAGTCGTCAATGGCACTCAGTCTTGGGTCGGGCTGTTGTTGGTTCTCATCCGGGACCGAGATTGCTTCCTGCGATAGGGTCAGGCTCTGAGGACGAGAGTGCCCGAAAGTATTGGAGTAGTTGTCGTATGCGCATCCCTCGTCGTGAAATCCGCCAACACTGTTCCGTGTACCATGGCGTAGAGAATGTCGCTCAGTTGCCCGCCGTCTCAAGTCTCTTGAGGGGCTTCTATCTCCGTTGCGATTCAAATATCTCATGCTCTTTGACCGACGAGGCTTACAGTGATCATCATGACCTGTGCTTGACGTTTGAGCGACTTCTTGGAATGGACCTGGCCGCGTCTCATCGCCATCATCGTCAGGAAACGAGCCTGGGGTACTTTGCAGTTGACACGATCTGCCAGGGACATCATTCCCATGGCTCGCATCACACTCGGGCGCGGATGCACCCAACATCGATGCGTCCGGGTCGCGGCGGTGGTGGGTTAGAACATGAGCGTCTATTTGGGACATGGGAGGGAAGCGGCTCTGCTCTAAGTCTCGAGTGAGACGGGGGAAATTGTCAGGCGTAGTGCTCAGGATATTGTTTCCTTTTGGCTCAAGATCTGTGCCTTCGTTGCTCGAACATAAATCGGTCACTCTCAGAGGAATCGGTCGTGTCTCCCTCGCTTTTACGGACTCTTCACCCTTATCATCTTGTCCAACCTCGCGCCGTTCAGGCTCTGTTCCCGAAGATGGATTGGCCGAGCTGTGCAGCTCCGACGGTCGACGAGCGTGACCCCACTCTGGAACCTGGTCAGGATGGAGGGACGTAATCGGCGAATGGTCGCTTAGTTCCAGATTGATCGAGTGACCATCAATGTGTGTGCCTTGCAAGGCATCCAATGCTGCCCTTGCCGCGTGAACCGAAGGGAAGTAAAGGTAGCCAAAGCCTGCATGTTTCCTGGTTTCGGCGTCCAAAGGCAAGTGGACATCGACAAGGAACCCCTTCGCAGCGAATACATCTCTGATTGTCTTCTCACTAACATTGAACCCTACATTGCCAATGAACAACACTGCATTTGCAGAACGGAGTGCACCGGCGCCAGCGTCGGGGACTTGGTCTGTAGCAGCTGTTGGCGCTTCAGACTGGTGCTCCTGGTGCGGCCGGAAAAATGGCCACGCGGAGCGCCATGATCCATGGTTGTGAGCACGCGGATGAGGCGGAAATGATGGACGGAAGGGGCCGTGGGCTCCCCATGACGGGCGAGGAATATGCGAGGGATGGAACGGGTGAGGTGGGTGAGGAAGATGAGGAATATGATGATGCTGATGTGGTGGGGGCGGCGGAGGAAAGGGGCGAGGCTGATGTTGATGATGGTGCTGGATATGGTGAGGAGGATGAGGATGAGGATGACTATCGTGATGGCGGTGCGGGGGAGGCGGAGGCGAATGGGGACGAGAATGAGGATGAGGATGCGAATGATGGTGGTGGTGGGAATGACAATGGGACGGATGAGGGAAACGGCGCCACGGACGAGGTCTATAAGGAAGATCGAACGTAGGGGCGCCATGACGAACGGATTCGGGTAGCTCTGACGGCTCGTCCTGTTGCAATGGGACGCACTGTGCGAGACCAGGCTCCTCCGTCCGGCTGCTGAATGGCCGCGGCTCCTCTCGGTTTTTACTTCCCTGCCCTCTTGAAGTTGTATCAGGTTCTTCAGCGGTTAGCGGGATATTCGCCTCCTTCCCAGTATTAGTGCTCGAAACCGAATCTTCAGCCGAAGGCTCTCGGCTCACCGCAGCTTCGTCAGCCGGCGCCGGATTTTGGAGACTTCCATCCGACGGCTGATTTGCACCTCTCGCTCCAATACGGGAACCGAACTCAGTCTCAAAGGCCGAGTATAGACTGTGTCCCATCTGGCCGAGCTCAGAAGCCATAGTATACAGACAGTCTACAGCCTCTGCGGGTGTAGGAACCTCGCCCCGGAACGTGTTGCTGGTTCTCTGATCCCTTGCGCTGCTTGCGTTGTTCAGCGCATTGGTCAGATTCCTCATCTGAGCATCCAAGCTTGCAAGAGCCACCTGGACAGTCGACCCGACGTTTTCTGGCAAGACTCTTTGCGCGTTCTGCAGATGATGCTCTAACTGATGCTCTAACTCTGGCAATCTTGACCTCACTTCGGAGCCAATCATTTCAGCTCCGTTGATCAGGTGGTGCATCGCCTGAGCCAAGGCCACAGCGGGATTTGTGCGTCTGCCAGAGCTTGCCGACTCGTTTGGCGCTTCCGTAGAAGAAGGGATCTCTTCTGCATCGTTGGTATTGCGAGTCTCTGAAGCGCTCAGAATCTTGGCCATCTCTATTTCAAACGCTGCCAAAAGCGATTCGGAACCTTCATTTGAAGACAGACCAGCATTCGATTCTCTGGCGTCTTGTAAAGGAGGAGTAGACTTGTCCGTTGTCGATTCTACTGCGTTCTTTGTGTCTTCTGTTTCCCGGCCAGCCGGATTATACTCAAATCGCTTCCATAGCTCAGTGACAGAGTTAGATCGGCGAATATCGAAGATGTGCATGGTCTCAGGTATCGCGGAATCTTGTGTAGGGTTTGACTGAATTGGCATATCATATATAGGTTCGTCCAGACGTTGAGAAAGCTCAAAAGATGATCCGACCTAGGAGTATATGTGTTAAAGACTGAAGGTGTAAATCTGACCAGAACATAACACTTACAGTGATAATCTCTCCGTCATCATCATCCACGTATGTCAACCGGGCTCGGGGATGAGACAATGCGATCTCATCGTAGTCAGAGGCTGAGAGCTGCACAATGCCCGAGCGCCTACAGTTACTGTGACCATGGTTCCCCTGTGGGAGACAGTCGAGAGAGTTGTACGCATCTCCTTGTGTTGGGGATCCATGAAGATCTCTTATCTGAAATGGCTTCAACATGGCTGCTGATAGCCACCGATCGGAGAGTGGTCAATAGAGACACAACTGAGATGGATAACGGAAGATATTGATAGAACAGAAAGAATGGTAGACTAGAAAAAGATGAGAGCTACAAGCTTCAAATAGATAGAGATAGCATGGGGGTGCGGCGAGAAGCTGACGAGGCCGCAGCTATGCTGCTGCCTGTGGATGGCAACACAGAGACCAGAGCTTCTGACTGGCGGCAGATTATCCTTGTTCACTACGACAAAGGGAAGTGAGGAGAATCAAATGATATTGGCTGGACAGGGCTCATGCATAAAATCCATCAAATCATAAAGGCAGAGATGGATAGCAGGCAACAGAATACGCATGTGGTTGGCGTTCGGAGTTTCTTGAGAGTAATCAGACGGGCGGAGACAAAGCTAAAGATGCAAGAGCAACACCCCACGAAATAATGCCACTAAATAATCCATCAGAACGCTGCCAAAACAGCATCAATCGTCCATTGGCCATAGAGCATGCATCTTTCATGTGCTTGTACTATCTATTATATTGCATGGGTCAATAGTCTCAAGGTTATCATTTCCAACACAGGACTCCATTGAGAATAACTCCTCCGAACATTATTGTCTTGCACGCTGGAACTTAACCACACCCTGACGTCGCTTCTCCTCCGTATTCTTCCCAGCAACTGCTACGCAGATGGCTCAGCATCAGAGGAAGCGTCGCATACATAGAATTGCAACTGTCACTTTCACACAGCCTTGACCGTAATACGTCTCCCATTTCCTCTCTCACTCAATGGCCTCTGCCGACGGCGCGTCTCCCCATGTGAAATCCCCGACCGAGCGTAACCTGAAACAGGTTGTACTAGGTGACCTTTTATTCAAGACTTGGTATCAATCGATCTATCCCGAAGACCTCGTGAGCAAGGACACAGACCGTTTGTATGTCTGTTGCTGGTGTTTCTGTTACTCGTGCGACGTGAACAACCATGTGAAGCATATGCGACTTTGCGAACACCGGACAACAGCTCCCGGCGCCCAGGTCTACGAACATGGCGGGTATTCAGTATGGGAGGTGGATGGAGAAGAACACAAGCTCTATGCGCAAAACCTCTCGCTCTTTGCCAAGCTGTTTCTCGACCACAAGTCCGTATTCTTCGACGTCGCGACTTTTCTGTACTACATCCTCACGTTCACCGATCCTGAGAACCCCGAAAAATACCATATTCTAGGATTTTTCTCCAAGGAGAAACTGTCCTGGGACGCGAACAACCTTGCCTGCATTTTGGTCTTCCCACCTTACCAACATAAGCAGCTGGGAAAGTTATTGATGGGTGTTAGTTATAAAATCAGTGGCTGGGAAGAAGATGCGGGTTTCATAGGCGGTCCCGAGAAGCCACTGAGTGATATGGGTGCGCGAAGCTATTCCCGCTTTTGGCAAGAACGGATCGGAAGACGTTTGTTGTCGGACGATACAGATGCTTTTGTACAACAGACACAGCCCGTCAAAGAGACTCGGAAACGACATTCAGCAACTTTTATGACTGTCAGGGATATAGGGCAGGCCACTGGGATGCTGACGGAGGACGTGATTACGGCCCTCAGAGGAATGGGCATTGTTCAACCTGAGACACCTTCCAAAAGGCGGAAGGCAAAGCAGGCTGCCGGTGAGCCTGATCACTATGTCACAATCCGCAAGTCAGACCTGCTGCGGTGGATGGACAGTCGCAAAATCTCACTACGAGATCCGGTCAGGGATGAGAGATTCATCGGCAGATGGGCCCTTAGAGACACGTTTGATGAGAATGATAGTAGCGCGGGTGAAGGGGAGGAAGAAGAAGAAGAGGAGGAGGAGGAGGAGGAGGAGGAGGAGGAGGAGGAGGATTCAGATATTGCATAATGATGTTTTTTACTTTCGTCAGCCAGGTTGATGAATTCATGAATGATGATAATCAATATTCTCTCGAGTCAGACATTAGATACCTAGACCTGTGTCTTTCCCAGGGACATCCAGCTGTTGAAAGGAAATAGCTAGAACCAAATGAGATTCTGTGGACTATAGAGACTCAGCACGACAAAGGCTTCAATCATATAATTTACAAATACCCAGCCCAATAGAGTCGTTCAGAACAACAAGATGTAAGGGAACTCAAACGAGATAAATCACAAAAGACAAATCAACCCTGCAAACGCCGCGACGAATACGCCCTTTTAGTCCAAACATAGAGTGGTGCCCTTAGACCTTCTTCTTCTTCTTGGAGGGCTCGGCATCGCTGTCGTGCTTGCGCTTCTTCTTCTCGGATTCGCCTTCGCCAACGTCGGACTTCCGCTTCTTCTTCTTTTCTTCCTTCTCGCTCTTGTCCTTCTTCTCTTTCTTCTCCTTCTTTTCTTTCTTTTCCTTCTTCTCCTTCTTCTCAGCCTTGTCATCGACGTCCTGCATCTCCTTGTCGCTGCCATCAGCGTCGATGTCCATCTCGGCCAGAACGGCATCCATGGCAGATTTCTGTGACAGTCAGTGACTTGCACATACAGGATCTTCATCGAGGAAACTAAACATACCATGGCAACTTCGTTCTTAGTAGGGGGTGCGCCAGAAGCATAAAACTCCAGGCGTTCTTCAACCTGCTTCTTCAGGACTTCACCGAACTTGGTCGAGGGTTCCTCGGAGAAGTTATCGATTCTGGAAGCGATAGAGCACTTGTTTGCAAGGAATCGCGAGATTCTGCCCTTGTTCTTGGGGCCAGCCCGGCCAATGAAAGAAGAGTGGTACAGCAGTCCGTACTTGGGAGTGTTTCCCTTGGTCTTCAGAGCTCTGAAAAGAGCCTTCTCCGCACCGAGAATCTGCACGGTGGAAGCGGGATACTTGGACAAGTTGGTCAAGCTTCCGGCATGAGAAATCAGACGAGCGCCAACAATCTCTCCAATCAACGCAGCAAGGTTAGGAGCGACGACGCTCATCTTGGAGACCAAGTAAGAGTGCAGCGACTTGCGGTACTTGGAAAGGCTGACAACTCTTTGTGCGAACGCAATGACGTTCTCCATGTCGGACTCGGAGATTTCCTGGCCCATACTGTGCTTGGCAGCATCAATAATGCTCTGAGCAACACCTTCGTCATCCTCCACAAGAGCAGCAAGATCGTGCAAGCTCTCATCAGTCAGAGTCTTCTTATCCTTGACAAAGAGTGCAATCTGAGCGTAGCGCTGGTTATCCGAAACGATCTTGACAAGTTCGGGGAAGTGCCACGAGTACCACTCTCTCACTCTCATAGAGAAAGTGTTGATGGCCTTGTCGAGTTGGTCCAAAATTGCAATAGCCTGAATAATGTGGTTGTCGTCACGCTGGACGGAGAACTTCACCTTAGCGCGGGAGTAGGCGTGGCCGAGACCAAGCTGGGCAGTATCCATATCACCCTCACGGAGCTGCTTTAGCAACTTAGTGGCATGCAGTCTGATACCACGAAGCATATCTTGCACAACCTCACTGGTGTCTCCAGTCTCGCAATCGACGAAAGGGAACGCTGATTTGATACTTGAAGCCAGCGCCTTGTCAGCAAGTCCGAGAACGATCTTCTTCTTTTTGCTGGCCTTTGGAAGGTTCAATTCGAGAAAGTTGATAAGGGTGTCAGAAGCGACACCTTCCGAAACATCGTTGATTTCGCTGAGAGCCTGCTTGTTGTTTCTAGAGTTTGTCAGCATATACGCATTCCGGCTTGAAGAGAAAAAAATGAACAGATGGTCAAAAACATACTCGAACGGCAGGAAACTGGCGAGTTCAACCATCTTGCCGAACTTCGCAAGGTCATCCACACCGTCTTGAACCTCCTTCAAGCGATTTCCAACGCTGTCTCCCTGGTGAGCGACTTTGAAGATTGAGTAACCCATAGGGCCCTCGAACAAAAGGTAGTCGGCCATGGCGAAATCGTCTTAATTTCGTCAAAATTACACAAAAGAAAGTCTGTTGATTGATCCGAGTCCAAGCCCACTGCGCAGTCACCGGTCACCTGCGATTGCAGCCTTGTTCTGTCCCGACGTGGAGTTGAAAAAGGGCTGGAAGGTGGATTTGGAGAGTCCGAACCGTCAGAGCTCTTTTTTTTCTTTCGCGGCGGCGCTAGTGCGAACATCGAATGTGGGCTTTTTGCCAAAACTCAGGCTCACCGCATTCGCCGGGGCCTACCAGCAGTTTGTGCCAACGCGGGTTTCTTTTTTGGGCGACCAATATCAACAGGTGTTATTTTCCTTTTGAGTACTTCCGCGTGCTCTCTTGTTCTCTGTTATCGATTTCAATCTGCAGAGATGTCTGCAACTCAGCTACTGAACCCCAAAGCCGAGTCGAGGGTATGGGAAAAGCTCCGGACTGCCCCTCAATTATCTAGACACACACTGACACCGCACAGCGGAGGGCGGAAGCTTTGAAAGTGAACATCAGCGCTGGTGAGGGTCTTCAGGATGTCTTGAAGTCTAATTTGGGTCCCTCTGGGACTCTAAAGATGTATGTTTCACTTTTGAAATGGTCCAATGATGACAACATACTGACACGAAGTAGGTTGGTGGATGGTGCTGGCGGAGTATGGACCACTCCTCTTTGAATGAAGAATACGTTATCTGACGGCGGCCCCATACAGATCAAATTGACTAAGGATGGCAATGTGCTCTTGCGGGAGATGGTAGGTTATGCTCTGTAATGTCTTGTGAACCATGTTAACCGACGCAGCAAATCCAAAACCCAACAGCCGTAAGCTACTTGCGATTCGAACTCGGATACCACTTTCTACTGACACGAACAAGGTTATGATTGCCCGCGCCGCCACAGCACAAGACGATATTACCGGTGATGGAACGACGTCCGTCGTCTTGATGGTCGGAGAGCTCTTGAAGCAGGCTGATCGGTATATCTCCGAGGGGCTGCATCCCAGAGTTATCACGGATGGTTACGAGATTGCCAAGAATGAAGCTCTCAAGGTCGGTATTGAATATAAATACCTTAATTCGTTCGATAAGAGGCTGATATGTGGGTTGTATAGTTCCTCGACCAGTTTAAGATTGAGCGCAATATTGACCGTGAATTGTTGCTCTCTGTTGCTCGGACGTCGCTTGCCACGAAACTGAACAGCGCCCTTGCTGAAAAGCTTACACCGGATGTCGTCGATGCAGTCCTTGCCATTCACCGAGCCCCTGAGAAACCCGATTTGCACATGGTTGAGATCATGACCATGCAGCACCGGACGGCGTCTGACACACAGCTCATCCGTGGTCTCGCTTTAGACCACGGTGCAAGACACCCTGATATGCCTAAGAGGGTTGAGAATGCTTTCATCTTGACTCTGAACGTCAGTTTGGAATATGAGAAGTCGGAAATCAACTCTGGTTTCTACTACTCCTCGGCCGAGCAGAGGGACAAACTGGTGGAGAGCGAGCGCAAATTTGTGGACGCTAAGCTGCAGAAGATCGTGGAACTGAAGAAGCAGGTTTGCGGGACTGACCCCAAGAAGGGTTTCGTCGTGATCAATCAAAAGGGTATTGATCCTCTGAGCTTGGATGTCCTCGTCAAGAACGGAATTCTGGCCCTCCGGAGAGCTAAGCGGAGAAACATGGAACGACTCCAGCTGATTTGCGGTGGTGTTGCTCAGAATAGTGTGGATGACCTTACTCCTGATGTTCTCGGATGGGCCGGTCTGGTTTACGAACACCAGCTCGGAGAAGAGAAGTACACATTTGTCGAAGAGGTCAAGGACCCCAAGTCTGTTACCATCCTCATCAAGGGGCCCAACCAACACACTATCGCTCAGGTCAAAGATGCAGTCCGCGACGGCTTACGGTCTGTCTACAACACCATCGTCGACGGCTGCGTTGTTCCTGGTGCTGGGGCTTACCAAGTTGCTTGCGCTCATCACCTGTCATCTGAAGGCGTTCGGAAGTCTGTCAAGGGCAAAGCCAAGTGGGGTGTTGCTGCTTTTGCTGATGCCCTTCTGGTTATTCCCAAGACCCTGGCTGCCAATTCAGGCCACGACATCCAGGATTCCCTGGCTGCTCTGCAGGATGAGCGTGCAGAAGGCAATGTGGTCGGGTTAGATTTGACGACGGGAGAGCCCATGGATCCAGTGCAGGAGGGTGTCTTCGATTCTTACCGGGTCTTGCGTAACTGCATCGCCTCGAGCACTGGTATAGCCTCGAACCTACTTCTGTGTGACGAACTGCTCAAGGCCAGACAAATGAGCAAACAAGGTGGCCCTGGTGGCATGGATGAGTAATGCAGATATTACGTGTAAAGGGCTACTAGAGACATGTCATGCTTGCAAGATCGAAGCAATTATGCCTAAAATGTACTCAAATAAATTCAATAATTATCACTTGAACCTCGGTTGACCTCATATTACTCAAATTTCACCTGCTTGAAGCGATTTTTGATAAATGAATACCTTTCAAAGTTATGAACTCAGCATACTGAAGTGATCATTATTATCTAAGGACTTCTCGGTAAAGACACGACCCGTTTCTGTCTTCGAACCAGTGAAGTATTGATGACTTGTGACTGAGGAATAGATAAAGCATGCCTACCTTACCATAAGCTAACTACCTTATATCTCCCTTAGTAAGGCAATCTAGATTTAACTTCCGTCCAATGATGAACCTCCCCTCGCCTTCCCCCCTTCCATCAGACATCATGCCGGTCCAAGCCCCCATGTTCCCCTCAGTGATACAAAGGATGGCTTCACCTGACCCTTCTTCTTCAACAGTCAGATAGACAGGACGAAGAAGCCAGAGGGTTGGAGGGTTGCTTTGGACCTGTTATGAAGGGTTCCTGGCTGCTACCTACCTCAGGAAAGGAATGCCCCCACTTCCGCTCCCAGATCAGCCCCGCGATAATAATAATGCCCCCGAGTCGGCCGACGATGTTAATCGGCTCCCCTAACCGCAAGCGAGAATCGTCGGACTCAGGCTGCGACAGCCCACCAGCCTCCCACATCTCAGCAGCCTCGATTGCGAGCCATCAGGAAGCGAGACTCCTCGAGGAAGAAGACCTAGGGAGGCACAGCCCTCGAGCCGCAGTTGCCGGTCGCCTAGGAGCGCTGGCTATTCACAGTGAAAATAATTCAAGTTTGTCTAACTCGGATGCAAGTCTGTACAAGGACCCATTCGTAGACTCACTTCGCACGAAATGCTGGGTTGACTCATACAACGGTCTTCGTGACATGGCTGAGAATACTTCTACTGAACCCAGCGATTTTGGTTTCAATGGGTCTTCGGAAGGGAATAGCCATCTTGTTAATGCAAATTTTGCTGCATCAGCTTCAACTTCAGCTTGGACCGTCAAGCAAAAGTCGCTTTCGAGCCCCCGTAAGAGAAAAGCCACCTCAAATGACAAATCAAGGATGCGTCATAAGCAGGGTTCGCCGTCTCCTGGCAGCACAATGGAGGACAATCCACTTACATGGAATGATTCTGAAATAACTGGTCACGACCCCAAAGATCCAAATGATGACGGATATGGCATCAACGGCATCGGATTCAAGCCTACTGCAGCAATCGCTTGGGCCAGAGCGCAAAAACGACAAAAGCAGGTGGCTGAATGGAAATCTCGAGAAGCAAGAGAAGCGCGCGAAAAGCGAAGAGAAAGACGTGACGGTCACGAATTTGATAAACTTCGCTCGATCCAAAGTGGCACGATTCAGAAGAGGGTCAAATTCAATCTCTGAAATTATTCTGTTCATTCAAAACTGCATTTAGCTGGACTGGCGTTTTGGCTTTCTCTCATTTCTTCTCGTTTTGGCTGGCGAATGGAGTTGAATAAGCGACGATGCATATGTTTTGGATTGATCATATTGGTCGCCATTCGAAGGACCGCAACGCTGGAAATCGCTCTTCTAGAAATATGTACTCCGTACTTTATATGCTATTTTACATTACACCACTAGTGACATCCAGAAACTCCGTGACTCCCAACATTGTGCCGCGCCATTCGTCTACCAGAACTTATAATTCGATAGGTTCGTCCAACTCTTCCTTTTCTTTTCTTCTTCGGCTAAGCGGGCAGCCTCTTCCGCCATCTGCTTTTCCTTCTCTCGCTGTTTCTTGAGCTTCAGTTCCTTCATCAATTCTACTGCTTGCTTCATGCCGTCCAGCTCCTGGACTCGTCGCCGCTGGCAGAATTCGTGGGCTGCGAGGGAGGTGATAGCGAACGCCCCAACGGCCCAGTTGCAGGCAGTCCATATTGAGCGCAGGCCTAAGTACCAGCCACAGTTAGTTATGAGACCCGTCTGTTGGTTCGCTTCACTGTAAAGACTCCAGCTTACCCCCTAATACACCTCTCAACCCACCGATACCGAATCCGGCACCGATCCCTAGCAATAATGAATCCCGAGCGCATGGAGCTTTATAGAATGATGTGACTTCTTTCAAAGACATTGATTTCACGGCTTCGGTGACCGAAACGTCGTTCGCATCCTTCTTCACCCCATTGTAGCCTGTACTTGACAATACGTTTGCCGATTCTTCTGGATTGCCAAACGCCTCCCATAACTTTCCGACCTGCGACTTTGGGAGCTCGTACTTTGTCTTTTTTCGTGACGATGAAGAGTCTTCCGAGGCTGTCTGCTCGTTTGCGCCCGCGACTGGAATATGCGAGGTAGAGTCCCGAGTATCGTCAGCCATCTTCTGGACTTATAATTCGCGCTTGAATAAGAGAATATTCAACAAGCTTATGACTTCGTCGACATAGGCAGACGAAGTGCGGAACGACGGTTATACCGGATCAACCATGATCCGAATCTATACACTTTTAGACAAATCAGGCTAGCTCTTCCGGCAGCCCCAGCACTCTCTAGAGGCTTGATGGCACGCGTAAAGTAGAAACGCGAACGCGTCGAAATCGGAAAACAGGGCAAAATTAGCAACTGGGAAACGGGCAGTGGTCAAGTTCAATGGACTTATACATGCTTACTTCGATATAACCAACCCATTGACAGATATCTCACACAGCTATGCTCGGATACTCGCTGCATTGATCTTAATTTAGGGTTCCATGCTCATCAACAATCTATTTGTTTGATAATTGATATTCGGCCCCGACCGCGGGCCTCACCGTCGCTATGCCTACGCGACAACCCAGCAAGTATGGCAACAAGTTCCGGTCCAGTTCTG
The DNA here is from genome assembly GCF_001445615.1 of Aspergillus lentulus. Taxonomy (NCBI): domain Eukaryota; kingdom Fungi; phylum Ascomycota; class Eurotiomycetes; order Eurotiales; family Aspergillaceae; genus Aspergillus; species Aspergillus lentulus. Next base: position 1,661,897 of record NW_028322122.1, read on the forward strand.
CGAGCTTCAAGCCCAAACGTACAAAGACAGTCGAATTTTCGTCGTTAAGGTCGACCGAAGCTACGTCCCAAGATGAGAAATTCGAGGCGATTCGACTGGCGAACAGCATCGACGAAGCCTTGGGCTTCCCGCGCTTCGAATCCGGCGAGAAGAGGGTCGGCTGGCTCATCAATATGCATAGCACCTCGATAGAAGATTCAAATGTTCCTGGAGGACGTGCTGGGGTAGATTACTACTTTTTGGAGGATGGAGGTGGTAGCTTCAAGGCGACGGTGGAGTACGATCCGTACTTTCTCCTCGCTGTGAAGAAAGGTCATGAAGCGGAAGTCGAAGAATGGTGCCGGAGGATGTTCGAGGGACTGATCAAGAAGATAAAAAGGGTAGAGAAGGAGGATCTACAGTTGCCGAACCATTTACTTGGGCATCGCCGAACATTCCTTCAGCTCAACTTTGCAAATGTGAGCCATCTACTGGATGTTCGTAAGACGCTGCTTCCACTGGCAGAGAAGAACAAGAAAAATGTGAATGTAATGGATACTTATGCAGAGATTTCCAGGTTTGTTTTGTCCTGAGGGGCGATATGGTCCTGTTGACTTGATATGAAGCTAATCCTTCCAGCGCAAATGCCGGATTCGATCTCTTTGATGATGAACTGATTAACGAGTCACGACCTAACGGCAATATGAATGCAAGTGATTATATTATTGATATTCGAGAATATGATGTTCCCTACCATGTTCGGGTGGCAATCGACAAAGGTGGGCAACTAACTCTCCATATTTGTCAATAAACAACGACTGACAGACCCAAAGATATCCGAATTGGAAAATGGTACACTGTTGAAGCGAAGCACGGTGTTATCTCCTTGACCTGCCTAGAAGAACGACTTCAGCGTGCTGATCCAGTGATTCTCGCCTTCGATATCGAAACGACAAAACTACCGCTGAAGTTCCCCGATTCTGTGATCGACCAGATCATGATGATTTCCTACATGATTGATGGCCAAGGATTTCTGATAACCAATCGAGAGATAGTGTCCGAAGATATTAACGATTTTGAGTATACACCCAAGCCCGAGTACAGTGGGCCATTTATGATTTTCAACGAGCGCAATGAGCGAAGCGTCATCGAGCGCTTTTTCGAGCACATCAAAGAAGCAAAGCCGACGGTCATTGCCACATACAACGGTGACTTTTTCGACTGGCCATTCATCGAAGCTAGAGCTAGCGTGCTTGGAATTGACATGTACAAGGAGATCGGCTTTCGCAAAAACAGCGAGGATATCTACCAAAGTGACCACTGTGTGCACATGGATTGCTTTGCCTGGGTCAACCGTGACAGTTACCTCCCTCAAGGAAGCCGTGGTTTGAAAGCTGTCACCGTTGCGAAGCTTGGTTACGACCCTGACGAGCTTGATCCAGAGCTGATGACTCCTTATGCAAGCGAACGCCCCCAAACTTTGGCTGAATATTCCGTTTCAGATGCTGTGGCGACATATTATCTGTATATGAAATACGTGCACCCGTTCATATTCTCGCTTTGTACAATCATTCCACTCAACCCTGATGACACGCTGCGGAAAGGAACCGGCACCCTCTGTGAAATGCTGTTGATGGTGCAAGCATACAAGGGTGAGATTGTACTCCCGAACAAGCACAAAGATCCCCCGGAGTCGTTCTACGAGGGCCATCTTCTGGAATCAGAGACCTATGTCGGTGGTCACGTCGAGAGTATCGAAGCAGGTGTATTTCGAAGCGATATCCCCGTGACATTCACCATCGATACCACTGCTATTGACGAACTACTCCGGGATCTTGATGCCGCGTTGAAATTTAGTATTGAGGTCGAAGAGAAGAAATCCATGGATGATGTGGTAAATTATGAAGAAGTCAAGGCACAGATCGCAGAACGCTTGGTCAATCTCAGGGATAAGCCACACAGGGACGAGGTCCCTTCCATTTACCACTTGGACGTTGCTTCCATGTATCCCAATATCATGATCACCAACCGATTGCAACCGGACTCCATGATCCAGGAATCTGACTGCGCTGCCTGCGACTTCAACAGGCCCGGGAAGACGTGTGACAGGAGATTACCGTGGGCTTGGCGTGGTGAGTTCCTTCCAGCCAAGCGTGATGAGTACAACATGATCAGACAAGCTGTTGCAAATGAGCGATTCCCTGGGAGAACCAAGAACAGCCCGATGAGGTCCTTTGGCGAGATGAGCGTCGAGGAACAAGCTGCCATTATCAAGAAGCGCCTTCAAGATTATAGCAAAAAGATTTATCATAAGATCCACGACAGCAAGACCATTGTGCGCGAGGCAATCATCTGCCAGCGTGAAAATCCTTTCTATGTGGACACTGTTCGCAGCTTTCGTGATCGACGATATGATTTCAAAGGAAAGCAGAAAGTCTGGAAAGGGAAGACTGAAGCCCTCAAAGCAGCAGGTGCTTCTGCTGCGGAGGTTGAAGAAGCAAAGAAGATGATTGTGCTGTTCGACTCATTACAACTTGCCCATAAAGTCATCTTAAACAGTTTTTATGGTTATGTCATGAGAAAGGGATCTCGGTGGTACTCGATGGAAATGGCCGGTGTGACGTGTCTTACTGGCGCGCATATCATCCAAATGGCAAGAGAGCTCGTTGAACGTATCGGCCGGCCACTGGAACTCGACACCGATGGTATTTGGTGTATGCTCCCAGGAAGTTTTCCCGAGGATTTCTCGTTTACTCTTAAGAACGGCAAGAAGCTTGGTATATCATATCCCTGCGTCATGCTAAATCACCTCGTGCACGGAAAATACACCAATCACCAGTACCAAACACTTGTCGACCCGAAGACGTTCCGATACGAGACGCATAGCGACAACTCTATCTTCTTTGAAGTCGATGGCCCTTACAAAGCGATGATACTCCCCACGTCGAAAGAAGAGGATAAGAACTTGAAGAAGCGCTATGCTGTTTTCAATCATGATGGATCCTTAGCTGAATTGAAGGGCTTCGAAGTCAAGCGAAGGGGAGAGCTGAAGTTGATCAAGATATTCCAGACTCAAATTTTCCGCTTCTTTTTAGAAGGGTCCACCCTGGAAGAAACATATGCTGCTGTTGCTCGAGTAGCTGATAGATGGCTAGACGTTCTCTATGAACATGGCGCAACATTGGCCGATGAGGAGCTCATTGAACTCATTTCTGAAAATCGGAGCATGACAAAGACTCTGGAAGAATATGGAAATCAGAAGTCAACCTCCATCACGACAGCGCGGCGGTTAGCAGAATTTCTGGGAGAGCAGATGGTGAAGGACAAGGGTCTCAACTGCAAGTACATCATCTCTGCGAAGCCAAGGAACACGCCCGTCACCGAGCGAGCCATTCCAGTCACTATATTCTCAGCAGAAGAGCCTGTCAAGCGATTCTTTTTGAGGAAATGGTTGAAAGACGATCCCGGAGATATGGATCCTCGAAGCGTCATCGATTGGGACTATTACCTTGAGCGATTGGGCTCTGTTGTACAGAAACTGATCACAATTCCCGCTGCTCTTCAGAAAGTCCGCAATCCAGTACCCCGAGTAGCCCACCCTGACTGGCTCCAACGGCGGATCAACATGAAGGAGGACAAGTTCAAGCAAACCAAGATGACCGATATGTTCGGGAAGACAGAAAAGAACCCACTTTCCGACATCTCAACAAACATCCTGGACCATCGTGTCCAGCATCACGGCGACATCGGGGAAGCTGTTGCGAACTCGACGGAGAAACTGAAGTGGTCACCGAACGGCAAGGTCTCACAGAAAAGAAAACACCCTGAGGGTCAAACAAAGACCTTGCTTGATCCTTTTGCCAGCCTTCCAGCCGAAATGCCTTCGTTGAACGACGACTACGTTGGATTCTTGAAGTATCAGAAGCAAAAATGGAAAATTCAGAAGCAAGCTCGAGCTCGCCGTCGCCAGCTCTTCGGAGAACGCGTAAATGTGGCAACTGATTCTTTAAGCAATCTCTTCAGGAATCAAGCAGAGCTGTTATACATCAATACCTGGCAAGTTCTTCAGCTCTGTGAAACAGGTAGGCCTGGCATTGTCCGGGCATTCGTCTTGATTGACCGGAAAATCCATGCGCTTACTGTCAAGGTTCCCAGACAGCTCTACGTCAATCTGAAACGAGACTCGCTACCAGACGTTGATGTTCCAGACTGTGAGGTGGAAAAGGTCAACCACACTTTGCCCAACGGACATCCTTCGGTTCATTTATTCAAGTTGACGTTGTCCGAAGACACATACCTGCGAGAAGCAGACAAAATAGACGCTCTTCTGCAACACCCCAGCATTGAAGGAGTCTACGAGAAGAACATCCCTCTGAGTGTCCGCGCTGTTCTAAAGCTGGGCAGTGTATGCACCTTTGATGAAGAACAACGAGGAGTTCTTGGTGAGGGATTGGATCGAGGGTTCAATCTCTCGACATTATGCCATACGACTCCTGATGAACCTTACCTTCTGAGCTCACCTTTGGTTTACCACTATCTCTACCATGTCCTCTCGGGTGATAGACAGATATTCGCTTTGTTTTCGACCACAAAGTGCGAAGCACACATTGTTATACTCAATCGCACGAGGGATGTTCAAGGCCTGCCGAACGTTGACAAGATATACGCAGAGCTTCGTGCGCGCACAATGGAAAACATGGCAGGAGACCAGTCCCAGAACGCGTTCGAATACCAGGAGAAGATCCATTTCAAGACCACCCAAGTGACGACTAGGAGGAAGGCGTATCTGGAGATAGGCGACTTGATCAAGAAAATCAGAGGCGAAGAAACTCAGCCCTCCATCATGGTCATACAATCCCATCAAAGACACCGCCTGTGCCATGATATACCCATCTTGAAAGAGTATCCTGTTCTTCCAGTAAAGCCCGAAGTGTCGGATATGGACCTTCCACCTTTGGGCTGGCAATCATTTATTGCTAAGCGACTGGTGACGCACTACTTGTATCTTGCTTCTTGGATTCAACACTTGACCATGCTGGCTCGATATGGTGACGTACCTCTTTGCAATCTCGAGAATGACGATCCTCGGTATCTTATTGATATCTCATATGCAAGACGACTCCAACAAAACAATGTTGTCCTCTGGTGGTCTAATGGTCCAAGACCTGATCATGCGGGTTACGAGAAAGACGATGTTACAGGCCCCCTGGAGAGAGTTTCCATGCCGTCAGTCAACGTGCCCAGCGCTTATAACACTGTCTGCATTGAATTGGAGGTTCGTAACCTCTCAATCAACACCATTCTGACCTCCTCGATCATCAATGAAATGGAGGGGGCAGACACTCTTCTGGCTTCGTCAGAACCCTCGGCGGACGCAAACGGCTCTGGCGTTCTCTACTCGGAGAAGGCATTTGCTTCAGCCGGCGCTGTCGTGCTTCGCGAAATGGTGAAGCATTGGTGGTCAGAGGCTTGTGAAGGAAATAATATGGCGGACATTATGGTCCAGCATTTGATTCGATGGGTTGAGAGCCCGGTTTCATGTCTCTATGATCGATCCTTGCACAATTATGTGCGAATGCTGTCCAGGAAATCATTCCAGCGGCTCATGGCTGAGTTCAGGCGTGTCGGATCAAATGTCATATTTGCGAGCCCTACCCGTCTCTTGCTCCAGACTACGAAGACCGAGGTGGGGAACGCATACGCATATAGCCAATATGTCCTAAAGTCCATCCGCGCGAACCCATCGTTCCACTTCATCGATCTTGAGATCAAAGAGTACTGGGATTATCTCGTTTGGTACGACGAATACAATTATGGTGGCAAGGGATGCCGAGAAGTAACCGGATCGGAGGACCAGGAGCTCGAGACTGTGATGCATTGGCAGCTTAGTCGCTTTCTACCAGTTCCCATGCAAACGATTTTCCATGATTGGGTTGTGGAGTATATCGAACTCATGCATGGTCTCAAACGGCCGGATTCTGGTGATTCATCTACACCTCGTCTTACACAGATTCCAATCGGGAACCATAACGAAGATAATGACGAAATTACGTCAATTCTCGCGGAAAGATTTTCAAAGCCTCTCAAGAAGCAGATCTCCGGCCTCATTCGGCGTCAACGGGACGAACTGCTTCATCCGGAGCTGGCATCCGACTATGTCTTCCCCGTCCTTCCCGGAGTCCTAGTGGATCCCAACAACGACAAGCGCAACCCTGTCCTTGAACTCGTCAAATTGTTGATGCAGGTTTTGAGTCTCTCGAAAACAACGACTCTAGAGACTCGGCTGCTGCGTCGGGAACTCTTAGCTATGTTCGAAGTACGTGAGTTCAGCAAAGAAGGCCGGTTCGAGAATCCAGGGGCAAGTCTGAAGCTTTCTGAGCTTTCCTGCAACGCCTGCTGTCTGATCCGTGATCTGGACCTGTGCCGGGACGAAGATGTGCTCCCAGAGATTGGGTCAGACCCAAACAAAGCAGCGCCCAAGCCCTGGCGGTGCCCTTTCTGCCAAACAGAGTACGATCGATTAGCACAGGAAGAGGCCCTCATCGGCCAAGTCCAGGGCTTGATTGTCGGTTGGCAGACACAAGACCTCAAATGCTCCAAATGCGGGGGTCTCAAGATCAGCGATTTCATGGAACATTGCTCATGCAGTGGTCACTGGGTGGAAACAATGGACCGAAAAGAGGTGGAGAAGAAGCTTCGTCTTTTGAGCAGCGTAGCCAAATTCCATGGCTTGAAGCTCCTGGAAAGTGTTGTGCAGGGTGTACTTGAGCAAATGTAATACTTTGTCTCCTATTTCTCCCTGTCCCTTAAGTTTCCTGTTGACTGTTAACTGTTCAAACTATATACTCTATGTTGACTATACCACGGCATTGCGGCGGCGTGATGGGGTCATTGGGAAAGGCGTTTTTACACCTCAGGCAATATTTATCTAATTCGCGAGCAGTAATATATTAACACTCTGGTGAAGTATCTCTGGGCTTGGAGTTGCATAAATTGCGAAATCAAGTGACTGAAGTAAGAAGATTCACCGCATAAATTCTCTCTGAATTGTACAGTCCACACTTCCATAAGCCGTAGTGGACCGCCGATGTGCCGAAAGTTAAACACGTTGTCAGCTGAACTTACAGATATCAGTTTCAGAGCGTCTCTTGCATTCCCCAAGGCCTTCTGGCTTATTGCAAGGACCCCAAATTCCTAAACAGGCCTCCTTCGCCTATCTTGATCCGAATAAAGGCTACAGATATTTTATTACAGGTCTCGCGAGAAGCCCTACCCTTTGTGATACGTGTATTGTAACCCCGCAATTCCCTTTATAAGCGCGAAACAGCCCACCGATTGCGATAAGAAAGCTTTTACTACGAACTACACCCACGTCCCATCTTGGCTGTCCATTTTGGAGGCTTCTTTTCTTAGCGAATAGCTTTCCGGGAGTTCATGCAGTGATTGCTTTTCGGTTGGTATTCTCGCTTGTTTCTCGGCTTACTGTTCTGACACACTTCGCAATCGACCAGTCATAGTAATATCAGCGCCCCGTCCTCTTTAATTTGCGCCGAAGAGAGCTTTTGACGAACCGTCCTACTGATTTCCTTGCATCTGTCATACCGGATCGGGGTACGGTTTTACTCTCAATGGCATCGCAGACGCAGACGGGTCAACGACCCAAGGTCCAGCCTTGCCGGTACAAGACTGGGAAAACACTCGGAGCTGGCTCCTACTCAGTGGTGAAGGAATGCGTACACATCGATACTGGTCGCTACTACGCAGCGAAAGTGATCAATAAGCGGCTAATGGCCGGGCGTGAGCACATGGTATTTACCTCTGAAACTGAAATGCGGCCTCTTAGGGTCAGCGTGGACATCGAGCGGAGGCTGATATGTGGCGTGGTATAATGACAGGTTAGGAATGAGATTGCGGTGCTGAAGAGAGTCTCCATGGGTCATCAGAACATTCTGACTCTGGTTGACTACTTTGAGACCATGAACAATCGTATGACTAGCCCTGCTGCTCGGTGGAGGTCCTCAGACTGACAATCGTGATGTTGCAGTATACCTCGTTACAGAGCTTGCTCTGGGTGGAGAGTTGTTTGACCGCATCTGTCGTAAAGGTAGCTACTACGAGTCCGATGCGGCTGACCTCATCCGTGCGGTCCTCTCTGCGGTTGCTTATTTACATGACCATGGCATTGTGCATCGTGATTTGAAACCGGAGAACCTGCTGTTCCGGACGCCGGAGGACAATGCGGATTTGTTGATTGCGGACTTTGGCCTGTCTAGGATCATGGACGAGGAGCAGTTCCATGTCCTCACCACGACATGTGGCACGCCAGGTTATATGGCTCCTGAGATCTTCAAGAAGAGTGGACATGGAAAGCCAGTGTACGTTTTTGTCCGTTTCTTACATCTCCCAATCTGAATTCTATGACTGACTCGGCACTTAGGGACATCTGGGCCATCGGTGTCATCACTTACTTCCTACTCTGCGGCTACACTCCCTTCGATCGTGACTCCAACCTGGAAGAGATGCAGGCCATCCTTGCAGCCGACTATTCTTTCACTCCTCTCGAGTACTGGCGTGGTGTTTCCCAATCAGCCCGAGACTTCATCAAGGGTTGTCTGACAGTCGATCCTAAGGCCCGAATGACTGCCCATGAAGCCCTCCAGCATCCCTGGATCAACCCGCCTTATGATCTCAATGACAACGGTGGCTCGGGCGAGGACTTGTTGCCGACAGTCAAGAAGAACTTCAATGCTCGGCGGACGCTGCACAAAGCCATCGATACTGTCCGCGCCATCAACAAGCTTCGCGAGGGAGGAGGACTCATGATGGATGGTGTCATGAGCCTTGATCCCAAGCCGGAGCATGTCAATGGCAACGAGGTTACCGAGGAGCAGCATGATGGACGTATGGAGATTGACAGCCGTGGCGACGCGCGGGGGCAAACTGAGCAGCAGATTCGGGAGCAGGAGCGAAGGGTCAAGGAAACTGTGGCTGGATTGTGGAGTAGGTCCGCGAAGAAATGAAACAGCTTCTCAACTTGTTCAGCACCAGAATCTGTGGGTGGCCACTGTGCTGATTGCGGATTTTACGGGCTCTACGTGGGAAAATACCATCGACGTTTTGAACTTTGCATCTTGTTGATAGGCATGTCCAGTCGGATACCAAACATTATACTTCTCTAGATGGCGTCGCTCCTACTTCACGACTGCGTTCATAGCATGTGAGCCGTTCGCAAACGATCAACCGGTTTCAGAAATATATATGGCGCAGCGGGGCCTGCTCATCTGTGAACCTTTAAAAAGCTAGATTTTCCTTCACTATGTTTTTGGGCAAAATCTCTGCAAGGTAAGCTGTGGCAATAGATTAGGGGAAAGACCCCAGCTAGTGGCAGATTCTTGAATCTGAACAGTGGTTTTAGCTACCATACATTGTATCCACATGAATAGCAAAAGTTGTACATAGTGGAGTTGCTGGGATGTCTAGAACCGATAACGGATTGTAAAGATCACATGACGTTCTGATCATCTGATAAGGTGGTCTTATCACGTGTTATCTTATCGTGCATTTGCCGTCTTCCCCTCCGTCGCTGACCTCCCCCTCTACTCACTCTCCCTAACAGCCGATCAACAGCTGAGTGACTTGCTTTCCGTGTCCTCAGTGCTGTTGTCTATAGCAGTTCCGGTACCCACTTCTGACCAAAGCACGCTGAGCCCATGTGAAACATTATCGAGACGTCGCCAAGGGTAGTTTCCTGGTGGACTGAGCCATTTACTTCTGGTAACCGTCTCCTGCTCTTCATTTGCAACCTTGCCGACAGTTACCAATCCTTGAAGCCAGTGGATTGCTTTTGCAGAAGTGAGGGTTGAACGCAGTTTACGTTGCTTTGGACATCACAAGATGGCAAGTCCAGCCCATTGCATCTACTGCTTTGAGTGCCTTGCTGCCTCTTATAAACGCCATGAGCCCATCGATCTCGCAGCTGTGGAGGAGCTGTGGGAGCGATACGAGCAGTCCAAAAAGCTTGCGTCTCTTCAGGACATTGATAACACTGTTTCTCAAAGGGATAGTGCCGACCTTGGACAGGAGGTCGTAGTGGAGGAGGACGATGACGACGATGCTGACGAGGGACGCGACACAACGCAGCGCGGCTCAATGAAGTCGAAGAGTAGCCGCCCACACTCTATCAAGCTGCCCAGTGTCAGCCGCCTTCAAAGCCAATTGTCTTCGGACTCCTCGAGCGTCTCTACTACTCCGTCAGTCATGTCCTCCAATTCATCTCGCTCGATTCTATCCAGCTCCACTGCCGCCACGACCCCTATTTCAGAATCTACGCAACCTGAGATGGCAGAAATGCGGCAACAAAGGCCAAAATCCCAACATTATCCATTATTTGTGACGTGGAATACTCTGTCGAAGAATGGCCACAAGTCCCTTCGTGGATGTATTGGTACTTTCGACGCGCAGGAGCTCGCTGAAGGCCTCAGAAGCTATGCTCTTACTTCGTATGTACCCTTTGCTTGAACGAAGTCCATGTCGGTTTCTCGAGGCTAACACTGAAACATAGCGCGTTCGAGGATTCTCGTTTCGCTCCGATCCCACAGTCGCTTCTATCGTCATTATCCTGTTCTCTGACTCTTCTCGGTTCCTTTGAGCCCTGCACCAATGCTCTGGATTGGATACTTGGTGTGCATGGTATCCGCATATCTTTCATTCACCGCGGCCGGCGCTATGGCGCCACTTATCTGCCCGATGTAGCCGTAGAGCAAGGTTGGACGAAAGAGGAAACCCTGGAAAGTCTGATGCGGAAAGCTGGCTGGGACGGAGTGGCCACCGGGGGCGTTGCACGGCGACTTCTAAGAGGAAGCAACAGCAGCAGCCACTCCGGGTCCAGCAAGCCGTGGGAGCAGGTTTCAGACTTCCGCGTCGTGAAATATCAGGGTCTCAAGGCTAGTGCCAGCTACGCGGAATGGCAAGAATGGCGGGAATGGGTCATGTCCTTGAAGGACGGGAGCGCAGAATTGTTGTGCCCGACCACTCGGTGATCCAGTTACTGATTGATACGATCTACCTCATGAATGCGGTGTCTGCGCCGGCAGACATTCGCTACTAATGATTTTGACCAAAATAATGAGGAATATGTTTTATGAGGATCTTGATAAAGGCGCCTTTTGGCTACTTTTGTTTTAGAACTATCGAGGGTCACTATGATTTATATACTATAACAATATATCTTCCCTCTGATGGCGATTCCTTTTGGAGTGAGTTCTGGGACAGACTACAAACTTACAACTCTCATCCCAAATACTCGCTCGCCACTCACAACACATTAGTAGCGTCTGTGGAGGTGACTGAAGAACGCGCCGAGTTGCCATAGAACTCTTGAGGAGTAGTCGAGAGGAAGCCTTGGGCTGGCCTTGTCTTGGCCGCAAGTACAGGAATGACCGGGGAGGATATATGAGCGCCAAAGTCACTGCGAATGAGTTGTGCGCAACGCACTGTGCATGAGGTACTTGGGGATAGCTACAGTCCCGGGAAGTAACGACCGGCATGTTCTCAGGCGATTCAGGCGGTGCAGATACTGCAGTACAGTCGAGTACGGCGACTCAGGGATTCAATGGCCGGCTGTGTGATGGAGGTGGTCGTAGTGACCGATAAAGTGCCTCAAGTATAGGTAAATAGCTCAGGATTTCACCGCGGCCGGTCGTCTTTAGGCACTGGCAGATTCATCATTGACAGCATGTTACCTGCTGGGCCTGGGGCGCCAGCTTGGCCCTCTAGACTTTGCAGTAGGTTTTTGGCAAGATTGATATCGATGTCGTCGTCGTCTTCGACGATTTCCTCACTCTGTTCAGTTTCATCCCCGGCCTCCTTTTGCGATGCTTTTGATATTGCTTGCTTTCCAGTTGAGGACTTCTTCGGACGATTTAGGTCGAGAACGCCCGTGCCTCTCAGCTCCGCTTCCATCTGGGCGGAGAGTTTCTGTATTTCATCCAAGTCGTCTTCGGATTCAGAGCCTAACTCTTCAATTCTACCGAGGGGAGCCGAGGGTTGCCTGGACCCCCCTTGAAGGCCAGGCCCCGAGGGCGGCAAGCCCATCATTTCTTTCATCATCCGTGAAAACTCTTCTTCGTCGAAAGATGCCTCTTTATCTTCGCCTTCGTCACTCACTCCATCATCGATGTCATCGTCAATGTCCGAATCCGAGTCGAAATCATCAATGAAATCGGCGCCTTCGAATCCAGCAGATTCATCGTTCAAGAATTTCTCGAACTGAGCGACGATGCGTTGAAGATTCTCTTGAGCGTTGGCATCCCCAAATGCGCCCTTGGCCTGTCCGTCGCCGGCTTTGCCCTTGCCCTTGCCCTTCAGCTCTCGGTCCAGATCCTCAAAGCTGATGTCCAGCCATTTTTCGTCGTCCTGTCTCTTGTCCCATCCAGAGATCTCTTCATCCGTAGGTAATTTCTCATCTCCAGAATCCACATCCTCCAATAGGAGCTTCATTTCTCTCACAGAGGCCTTGTCTTGGTTGTGAGGATCGGTGAGGAGCATTTCAAAGCCACACGCAAGTTTCATCCCTACTTCCGCCCGGTCGAATGCAATTCGGTCGTCTTTCGGAGGGAGCTTTCCAATCCAGGACTTAGGTGCCGGGAAATCTTGACTCTTGAGCTGTGCATAACCGACTCGTGTAAACCGTACACTGACGGTGACAAAATCCTCCGGCTTGAAGATGAATGTGCTAGCGTCTTTGGATCTGAGCGGTCGCAGCGCGATGGGATCTCGTAGATAAAAAGCCTCTACCGCTGCCGAGATATAGGCTGGCTTTTGGTGGAGGAGAAATGCGACCTTTCGCGGAATGGTTACGAGCGCTGAGTGAAGGTTCTCGCTGATCTGCTTGGGATAGTTCCGTAAGCGATAGAAAGCTTCTTCCTGGATCATTGCAGAGCGCAAGAGTCGCCTGGGCTCCTCTTTGATTATTTTTCTTGAGTCTGCAAGCGACAGCCTCTCAGTGACCTTCCGAGCTCTATCATGCTTCGGCTTGATGATGACAAGTTCTCCTTGGTGTATCCATACCTGTGCAGTTCGTCAGCCATCGGCTATAATTTGAGCATCTTTGCACAAGGCATGCCACTCACTCTATTGTCCGCTATTTCTGGTTCAAGCCAGGAGGGCAGAGCGCCAGCCGCCTCGACGAGTAGAAACTGGCCGTCGCTGTCGACCACTTTAACCCAAATATCCTGGTGTTTTTTGGTCAATTCGCGCAGGAGATAGACAATCACCCATTCGTCTTCGATAGAGTCTCCGTAATTGGTGCGCCCTCGTAGCGCCATGATACCTATTGACAAAGCTGTTAGCACACGAGAGTCGGCGTAAGGTTTCGACTGTGCAGAGTGCGACTCACCATCTTCCTTCGTGATCTCCAACTTAAACCCTTCCCGCTGCCATATATAATCCTTCAGATATTCTTTCGTCAGATCAGCTGCGCTCCGTTGCACCTCCACTAATCGTGACCTTGTCTCTGTCGTCTCATCGTTGATGGCGGGGGCGGGGTCGGAGGGGATATAGTAAATGGAATATTCAACCGCATCATCAGGGAGTTCTGGCTTAGGGATGGGACGAAAGGTGGATTTGAACCATTCTAGGTCTTCTTGGGACATGGGCGCCATCTTAGATAACTGAGCAACTCCGATGCGCCAGATGAGATCTGATGCACGAGAAAAGAGAGGAAGGTATTCCCTTTCCTTCACTGCGGTCAAAGAAATGATAAATTACCGTCATGACTTCATACCGAAGGACACGCGGCGAAATGCTCGGCCCGACTGTCGCGAAGACCACGCTAGACCATATCAGACTAGATGTCAACATTGCCCAAACTAAGCCCAGAAGCCGGATCCTCACCGCCCAAAACACATCTGTATGAGCAGGGCATCTTTCCGCCCAATCGTTCTGCTGGTTGCTGTTTATGTACGACGAGGACACGAGGATGATTGCGCATTGAAGTCATTACAGTTGGTTTGATTCTGGATCCGGATCACGGTCTATCATCGCGTTAAACGCGTCGAAGATGGCGTACCCTTATATCGACACGCCGCGAACTGAGGTCGATGGAAACGCGACTTATTTGACCAACGGCTATCGGAGCGTGGGACGACACAATCTATCTGCACTTGATTCGGTCGAAAACTCATTTCAGTCGCCTTCGAAAGATGGGGACATTCTCAGGTCGCTCGGAGACCGAAGGCGTAGTTCCGGCGGGTTCAAGCTCAGCACACCGCGTGCTGGTACGAGTTCGAGGCCTATAAAAAGCGCGTTGAAATCTCGACAGCACCTCCCTACAGTTGCGCCTGCTAAAGGTGAATTTACTCCCTTGATGCAGAGCGCTACGAAGAACAATCTGTTGAGGAATCTGCCCACGACACGCGGTGCCGGCGACGTCAAAACACCGGCATACCTGAGAGCGAGTTATCGGAGTAACGTCAATACTCCGGGATTACCGCCCATGGAGATGACAGGAATTGACGAGGAGGAGGACATCACAGAAGAACCGACTCCTTTGCCGCAGGTTGCGAGCAGTAGTGTTCAGAGCACCCCGCTCCCTTCTTTGCGAAGAGATGGAAATGTCCTCAATGATGGACAGAATAATATGACCTTGAAGGAGCAGGAAAAGGTGAGTCAACAATGTCTTATTGACAAGATAGACCGCAATGAGAACTCTGCTAAAGACCATTTGCCTTAGTTAATCGATAAACTCGATAAAGATAATTTCGGGCTGAAACTGAAGATCCACTATCTGCAGGAGCAATTGCAGAAAGCAGGTCCCGAGTATAATCAAGCGGCTCTCAAGGAGAATACGGAACTCAAGGTTACGAAGCTGACCATGCAACGAGACATTGCGCGGTACAAGAAAAGCCTTCAACAGGCAGAACGCGACCTAGAAGCCTACCGTCTACAATTTCAGGAAGTGAAGGAAAAATTGCGAAGGAGACAGATTGATGAGACTGTGCAGCAAGAGTTGGACTTGATGCGAGAAGAGATGGAAAGGAAAGATAGCCGCGTAAGAGAGCTTCAAGAGGAGCTTAGAGAGGCCAAGGAACGCCAATCACAAAATCTTGAGAAACTTCGCGACGAAATTGAGGATTTGGAGGCGACCCTTCGGGAAAAGGATCGTACCATTGAAGCTCGTGAGGAAGAAATTGAAGAATTGAAAGACAGAGACAACAAGGACCGAGATTCCGTATCTGAGCTTGAAGCAGAGCTTCGACGCGCTAAGGAGCACCTGCAGGACTTGCAAACAAGTTTAGACCAGGCCAAGGCCGACGCCAATGAAGCCCGAAGTGCTGCGAACAAAGCTGTTCAGGAAAAGGAAAAGGCCGACCAAGACCTTCGGGAACTTCACGAAGAGATGGCGAATAAGTCTTTCAGCACTAAAGGCCTCACTCGGCAACTAGAGGAACGGACGACCAAATTGGAAGACGAGCTTGGTCATCTGCAGCGCGAGAATGATTCATTGAAGGAGCAGCTCGACATGAAGATGCAAAATGAACGCCGCCTGGAGGAACAGTACCGAAATTTCCAGCAGGATATAGATGAAGAGAAAAGAAAGTTGAGGGATGACGCTACAGCGGCAAAGCGCGAGCGAGACTCCACTCGACAAGAACGAGACAAACTGTTCGCCCAGTTGCAGGATGCCCTCGATGAACTGCAACGACGAACAGAAGAGAAAGATCTCTTACAAACCCGGCACCAAGCCCTGACTGATGAGTCTGGTAGTCTACAGCGCGAGCTTAGCCAGGAACGCTCTCAAGTTCGGGAACTTCAGCGAGCTTTGGACGAGGAAAAGCAGCGCTCATTGGAAAACGGACACATCATACGTGCACAGTACAAAGAAGAGGTCCAACGATTGCAGGAAGAAATTGAGTCTCTTCAGCACGAAATTGAAGACAAAGAAGGCCAGTTTGCGCTTGAGCAGGACAGGTGGGAAAGCGCAAAGCGGACTTTACAACTTCAGAAAGACCGGGCCGAGGACCAAGCGGCTGGCTACAAGCGTACTGTCGAGAAGCTCGAGCAAGTCGAGCACTCTCTTTCAGGCAAGGAAGTGAAACTGCAGGAGGTCATCGATAGTGAGAAGGCCCGTCATTTCAATGCAGAAGCAGTTCTTAGTCGCCAAGTGAAGGAATTAAATGACGACATTGCATCGAAACGGGAAGTTATCGATGAGCTGAGAAACGAGCTTCTGTCTGTCAAGGAAGAATTGAGAGTCGCCAAACGGGAGGAAGTGGCCTTGAGAGACAGAGTTCAGGCTCTAGAAGACGAGGTAGTTGTTCTTCAAGCGAGCTTAGAAGAAGAGCAAGAATACACGAAAGCTCGGCTGCAGAAAGGGTCTTCAGAAGACGGCCAGTTGCAAAAGTTGGTGGCAGAGAAGCAAAAGCTCCGTGATCAGCTGGCAAATGCGCACGTCGAACTACATGACCTGCGCACTTCAGTAGCTGAGCTAGAGGCCGAACGCGATGAACTCCAGAATCAACTCGATAACGTCAAAGACCAGGTTGACGATACGACCCGATTTGACCGAGAGAAGATTGATCTTCGCAAATCGATCCTGTGCCTTGAAGGTGAGGTAAAGAGATTAAAGGACGATAAGGCTTCACTTCTGGAAGCGAAAGAATCTCTTGAAAAGCAACTGAGCTCTGAAATTGAGCGTGCCACGCAGGAAGAGAACCGATTGTCGGCCGAAATTGATCAGCTTCAGGATAAGCTGCATGTGGCCTCCGGTGGGCGAGACAGAGAACTGACGCTGGCTAAAGGTAAAGTACAACGTCTGGAGAAGCGCATCCATGAGCTTGAGTCGCTTCTCGAACAGCAACCTCTTGGAGATATCGAGCAGTCTACTTCCAATGCAGACCTTTCAATGCTCCGTCATAATCTGGACGAGGCCCGAAAGAGAGAACGAGTCCTGCTACAAAGGGAAGCCGATCAGAAGTCGTCCGTTCGCAAATGCAAGCAGCGAATCTCTGAGCTGGAAAGGGAGCTCCACGATGCGTTGATGAATAAATACGAAACGAGTTCGCCTCATGGGTCGCCCTCCGACAGATTACATGAAGAAACACGGAGTCTACGGAAGCAGCTGTCTGAGGCTCATCGAACCCTGAAGGAGTTGCGAGCTAAGAACCGTGACCTCGAGCGAGCAGCCATGCGAGAGGAGGATCAGCGAGATCTCCACGAACTCCTCAAATCTTCCACTCTTGAAGCAGAGTCGCTAGCATTGCAAGTGTCTGAGAGGGATGCTCGCATCAGCGACTTGAAGTCGCAGCTTCGCAGAGTCCGTGAGGAGCGCGCCTTCTGTATCAGAAAAGCTGAGACGGCCACCAAGGAGCTGGAAGGTCTTCGAGAACGTTATGACAAAATCGTGAAGACCATTGAGTCCAACAGCGACAATAAGAACAGGCACGACAAAGAAATCCTAGGTCTTGGCAAGGAGATCATCTGGCTTCGAGCTCGGTTGAGGCGAGAGGAGAAGTTCCGGCGCGACCTAGCTTGGAGCAAGGGCTTGATGGAGCTTGGAGAACGAGTCCGCGTTGCTTGGTATGTGCACCTGTCCTGTATTTTCCCCCTCTCGTACAGCCGCTGACTATCAACTAGTAACGAGGCCGACCTCAGAATGATCAATGAGATGGGCGTCAAACCTCGGGAACGAACCCATTTCCGGACTCCACGGCAAAAACTGAAGACTGCGGTCTCCATGGTTCTGGCCACCGTTCGCATGCAAAGAAAGTCTCGTGAGTGGTCGAAGACGAAGAAGTTAGGCGAAGGTCTCAAGCGCGCCAAAAATGAAGTGTTGAAGAAGAGGAGGGAGAGCTCCGGCAAAGCTGCAATGACTTAAATCCTGATATTCTCCATTCCTTACTTATATTGTTCTCTGTTTCCTCCATATAGCCCTCATTCTTGTCTGATTCTGTTGCAGAGATTCCCCAGTGTGCTTTGCATACCTCATTCGCATATGGCCTTGTTTAGCTTCTTTCCTAGGGTGTTTGATGGATGTATTAGTTTCAGTCTTTATTACTGCGAACGCTCTGGGCTTTTTGACTCATCGCCAGCTTCGAGCTGGGGCTACTGCGGAGTTGGGCATAGGTTATGACTTTGGGCATTGTTGCTTCCATGATCAGGATATTCCAATGAGATATGTCATTTTTTTACTCGCTTTTGGTTACCAGGAACCAACCCAGTCCACATGAGGGACAACTAGAAAGAATTTAAATTCGAATCTGGCTATTGATCCTTGACAGCTCGTTTGTAGCATAAAGTTTGTGACAAAGCTCTTCGTGAGAATATGAACAAGTTCAACCCATATCCAAGCCATTTAAGTGTGACAAAAGACACAAGAGATGAGAAGAAAGAACGCCTCGCCTCGCCGAACGGATAACGCTTCTGAACACCGAGCTCTTGATGACAACATGAAGAAGAAAAGATAAGGACATAGCGAAGACATAACGCATAGTGATGGCTGTATGTGGGATAACAGGGCCGAAGTCGGCTCTTTGAAGCTTTCCCCAATGCGTCGGGGGAAAAAATCTCAAAGACGCATATGTATACCGGGTGCCGATAGGAAGGCAGTATGCAGTGAGTTTCTATCAGTTGTATCGTTGCAGGAACAGACGTGAAGAACGAAGAAAGGGACAAATCAAGCTCCCTCACTGCCGAATTCTTTGGTCCATTCTGCGTTCCTTTGGAGGTCTTCCTGGCTGACTGTTGGTCTTGAATTGCGAACAGCTTTGATAAAGTCCTTCAACATAAGAGGTGGCTCAAGGAGCTGATCGGCTTCGATGTTCACCCATGACATCTCGGTCGCACCGCTATCGCCGGGCGAGCACGGGGTCAACTTCTCCGCGCCATCGACCATGACCTGCCGCTTGTCAGTGAGGTCCAAGTCATAAGGAACGAGACGCGAGGCGCTTACCTTCTTATAATGCGTCGCTGTCTGGATTTTACGAATGGGCTGCATTAGTGCGTCTTGGACGGCGATGCTGATATCGCTACCAGAATAGCCCTCACTCATCTCGGCCAAAGTCCGGTAGTCGGCCTGCGTCATGTGGCACGGTGTTTGGCCCACGGCGAGCATGAACATCTTCATCCGGGCGTTGATATCGGGAAGACTGATATGTACTCTCCGCTGGAATCTTCGTCGAATCGCTGCATCTAGTTGCCAAGGAATATTCGTTGCGCCTAAGATCAGCACTCCTCGCGAATCCTTGCCCACGCCGTCCATTTGTACAAGAAGTTCCGTCTTGATACGGCGAGACGCCTCTGACTCTCCTTCGCCACGAGGTCCACAAAGCGCATCTACCTCGTCGATGAAGATGATCGCTGGTTTGTTTTCGCGCGCCATATTGAAGAGCTGCTTGACAAGTCTGCAGAGTATGTGTCAGTGAAACCCGTACCGATAGAGTGCGATGCTCGTCGCTCCAGGAAAATCTATACCTTTCACTCTCACCCATCCACTTAGAAACCAAGTCACTGCTACTGACACTGAAGAACGTGCTGTTTGCTTCCGTCGCAACGGCTTTTGCCAGGTATGACTTTCCGGTACCGGGAGGTCCGTACAGCAGAATACCCTTCCAAGGCTGCCGTTTCCCAGTGAACAGGTGCGGAAACTTGATAGGTAAGATAACAGCCTCCTTTAAAGCCTCCTTGGCGCTTTCAAGACCTGCAACATCCTCCCATTTCACGTTCGGTTTGTCCGACAAGATAGCGCCAGCAAGGGCCGACCGTAGCTTCTTCGCATCGGCATCTTCATTATCGTCGTCTTCCTTCCTGATGAAACATATATGTTAGTATGATACTCAAACAATTCGACCACTATCGCTGCAAAGACAGGAATTCCGAAGCCATACCCGCCCTTCCCACTTCCTTGCGCCACCTTGCCGTTGGCGCCAATAGCACTCGGTTTCTTTTTGTCTTCACTCTGAGCCAGGTGGTTCTTAAGTTTCTCTGCTCGATCCATATACTCGGCCGTCTTTGCGCGAATCATCTCCTTGGACTTGGGGTTTTTCTCCCACTTCAAGGCCAGCATAAACAGCTCCAGTGCGGAGTAGTAGCCCTGATACGCCTTCTCGTACTCGCCCCCATTGTCGAGCTCGATGGCCTTTTTCACGGCATCGATCGCCCGACCTAAGAAATCGGTATTATTGGTCATGATCACACGCAGTTCAAACTGCTTGTTTCTCCAACACTGGCCTCGTCGTCGGGGAGCCGATCGGAGAGTGAAAGGCGGGGGAGCAACGAAGGGACAGTTGCCTGGTTGATCTGATTGCCAGGTGAACGGGGTAACCGGCGAAACAGCTAAAACGATTGAGCGAGGCCGAGAACCAGGAGCTTTTTTTTCAACGCATAAGCAAATCGTGTTAATGCGACAGAAGGGACAGTAAGTGCTTGTCTTGTTCACAGCAGTATGACGATGAGAGAAAGCGGACGGCCACTCGCCTGGAGGAAGTAAGCTGGTTTGGTCGTTGTTTACCGTTCTGTCATTACGGTAATTACCAGCATTTTGTGTCCCCGCCAACGCCCCTCACGCTCAAGAGACAGCATTGCCAAAACCACAGTCAACTTTGGAAGTAGTTGAGGATACTTAAGACACTATGGCAGACCCGCAGAAGCAGTTTCAGGCTCTCTCTGATGAGTATCAGAAGCTACAAACTGGTATGTGATCCCGGTTTCCAGCATCCAAACGATTCAATCAACTCGATGGCATCATCGCAAGCTCTAACGCGCTGCCGATATCATATCCAGATCTCGAAGGTTTCATCGATGCTCGCCAGAAACTCGAGTCGCAACAGCAGGAGAACAAGGGCGTGCAGGGAGAATTCGACAAATTGGATGAGGACTCGAAAATTTACAAGATCGTGGGGCCCGTCTTATTGAAGCAAGACAAGAACGAGGCCGTCATGGCTGTAAACGGACGACTTGAGTTTATTGAGAAGGAAATGTGCGTTTTCCCTTATCATATACTTCCAGCACGGATCGAAGATCATGGCTGACGGCAGCAATAGCAAGAGAATTGAGGGACAGATCAAGGAGGCTCAAGAAAAGGCCGAGAAGAAGCGCGCGGAGGTGAGAGATACCTCCAGAAAGCTATCATAGTCGTGTTCTGACGGTCTATTGTCATGGCAGATTGTTCAATTCCAAACTCAGCTTCAGCAGCAAGCTGCCGCTTCCGCTTGAGAATTCTGAGATCCTGGTTCAATCCGGTTCCCTGGGAGGTCTAATCCTAATGTCAACGATGCCAGGCCACACTCCTATTGGGAATGCCTTTTCGCGAAGCTCCACCTCGTCTGTGTGATACAAGCCGTGCTCTACGCTCCTTTGGCCATCATAAGAGGATAGTCCAGATTCGCTTAGTCCAGATTAAGCGAGTCTGGTCAACTACCGGGTCGGGTCAGAGGAGGGTTGTTTTGCCGATTTCTCGACGTATTCGTCACTAACCAATATGTGTGAAGCCTGTCTGGAGGGTTCTAACGGCGAAACTTTCTATATACCCCCTTTGTGTTGAGCTGCAGTCTTGAAGTCGTATCGGGTGTTAGCCGATGCTGGAAGACTATGCATTGAATTTGTCCATAGAGTCAAGACGAATAATAGCTCGTACAGTCAGAATGGCCCGCACTTACATACGCAACGGATCACTCCTAGTCATGAGTCGTCTGCGACACCAGATCATTGAGCGCTATTGGGATATATTTGCTTTTCAATGGGTCTCCAACGCTACCTGTGGCTATAAAATCATCGCTTGTGAATCTATTTCGTCGACTCCTCCCATTGTACGCCGACCCATTCCTCACGCCATCCGACTACTCCGACCTGTTTCGGCCCACAGTCCTTACTGCAAACACCAAGAATGATGGTGCCCCATTCCATACCAGCATCATCCTTGAGTCCTAAGCCGACTCCCTCGCGGCCCTCTTCTAAGACAGTAATAGCGTGCGGCACAAGTTGTAGCTCAAAGACACGTTCACTACCGCAGTACTCGCAGCGTGGGAACCGGCTCGCACCACTTGCGACAGTCGTCACCCGCGGACCGGAGGTGCCATGCTTCGGGTCGTGGAGTCGCTTGCCCACAGCGTCTGTGTAAGAATAGAGGAGCGGAGATCCACGGAACTCATAGCGCAGAACTTGTTCTGGGTTGTGTGCTAAGCGTGTTGAGAATCGGATAAAGGCCTTGTCCAACTCAGACTCAAAGGCATCCTTGAGATCTGAAGAAGACCCTTTGCCTGTTTCCTCCTCTTCGGTGTTATCTATGGTGACATTCGCAGGTATTGTTGGTGTGGAGGGTCGAGAAAGGGTCTCATATTCGGCGTCCAGGTAAAACTGCGGATACGGAGCTGGGAAGGCGGACTTCTCAGGCCAAGGGGCAGCGGGTCCAGCGGCTTCCGGTGGCATAGTTTCTGGGGGTGGGGAGGAGACTCTGACCTTGTCGGCGAAGGTCTCGGACAGTGTGTTAGTTGATGGTGTTGTAGTTGAGGTCTCCTTAGCTGGCGTCGGTGCTGCAGTAGGAGCCGCAAATGGGTTGCTGGCAATCGCTGAAGATGTGTTCGATGAGGAGAAGGGATTCGGGTTCGCGGAGACACTGCCAGTGAGGGAGGTAGTACCGAATAGACTCGCTCCGAGATCCTGCTTGGGAGCCTCGACCTTCTGTTGTTTGTCCTCCTTCGGCTTCTCTTCTGTTTTCCGTGGCGCCTGCTCGACCTTGAGCTTCCTCACTGCGCGCAACGCCCTGATGCTGCCTGGCTTCTTGTTGCATGCCTTTCTGGGGCATCCAAATATATACAACCGTCTCTCATCATCAGGAAAATGAGCGGGAAGGTCACCGTGCAATTCAAGGAGGAGAAGCATCGGACTGTTGCAAACCTTGCAGTTGGCGAAATCACCTGGGGGCGGGGTAGAATCGTCAAGCCATGTCTAGGGATGGGGATCAGTATGAATACATCCCCTGAGGGTCGAGTCGGTCACATACCGGCCAGCCTCCAAGGTGACTGATAGTATCATCTATGACTTCTTCGGAAGGATATCCTAGAAGCACTCCGGTCTCAGTGAAATCCCCCTCATCATCGAAACCCGAGGAATCGCTGTCGTACGGGTCCATTGTCGTGAGATCTAGTAATCAACAAAGGAAACGATTAGACTTGAGTTTTATTTCCAGAAATTGCATATGAACAACAAGCAAAGTGTAGCGCTATCACCCCTCCAAAAGTTCTTTACCTCCGAAAAAAAGATAAAAAAGATCGGGCGCGATAAGCGATACGAGCCTGGTATTAAACTAGTCCGGATATGGACTAGGACGATTTGTCCTCATGTGCTGTCTTGGGGCCTCATCCTCCCCAACGACACCACTTCCTGTGAAGAACATCTGATATATTGTTCTGTTTAAACAAGGAGACTCAATTTTGTATATCGCATACTATCGTCTATTGATGGAAAGTTGTGGTTCCGATTGAGACAGTGAATCGAGGTTGTTTTGGCCGGAACTCCATCAGTGACGTACTAGTAGTTTGGTTGATCCTAGGTAGTGCTCTCAAGCATCAACTATACCATTGGAAGACATCTAATGCACTTATGGATTCCTCATCGCAGTCTATCCAACATGCATTGCTACGCTTTTTTACTGTCTCACTTGCAATAGTCCTTTGTTTTGCCTCGCTCATCAATGCAGAACAACAACCCCTAGGTACACCTCGCGACAGCCCAAAACGGGTTGCAATAATCGGTGAGCAGCTCGATATCTGGATATTACCAATAGAAGACTAACATCGATTCAGGAGCCGGGGCTGCAGGGTCATCGGCTGCGTACTCTTTGCGCAAGTTTGCAGATTCTCTTCAGGTTCCAGTTGACATCACGGTCTATGAGCGGAATTCATATATCGGCGGCCGTTCAACAACCGTCAACGCGCTGGATGATCCGAAGTACCCAGTAGAGCTGGGAGCCTCAATCTTCGTGTCGGTCAACTATAACTTAGTGAACACCTCCAAGGAATTGGGACTTACTGTCCGCAGCGCCGACCACGCTCGCCCCAGAGAGTCTGACGATACGATTGGTGTCTGGGATGGCGAGCAATTCGTGCTGGTGCTACAGGACACCTACAGCTGGTGGAATATTGCTAAACTGTTATGGCGCTATGGATGGTCACCGATCCGCACTCAGAGCTTAATGAAAAGCACCGTCAACAAGTTTCTCCGACTTTATGACTCGCCTTATTTCCCATTCAGATCGCTTACTTCGGCTGCGGCCGCAGTTGACTTGCTAAATACCACGTCAGTCCCGGGAGATGTGCTGCTTCAGAATAGCGGTATATCCGCGGACTTTTCACGGGACGTGATTCAAGCGAGCACGCGGGTCAACTACGGGCAGAATCTACCTCTGATCCACGGTCTCGAGGCGATGGTTTGCATGGCTACGGACGGAGCGGTTTCTATCGAGGGCGGCAATTGGCAGATTTTCGATGGCATGCTGACGTCCTCAGAGGCCGATGTCAGAGTCAATCACAGTGTAACATCCATTGAACGGAATGCCGACGGCACATTGACCGTCGGGTTCAAGGCTACCGAAGTCGAAGAAAGCTCCGTGTTCGACGAGGTGGTTATCGCGGGTCCACTACAATACTCAGACATCGCTATCGAACCACCCCTCGAGCACGTCCCCGATGAAATCCCCTACGTCAAGCTCCATGTGACCCTCTTCTCCTCACCACATCTCCTTTCTCCGCAGTTCTTCAATCTCCCCTCAGACAGTCGCGCTCCCGAAACCATTCTCACGACGCTTCCCCGCGGGGTGGACCTGGGCTCCAACAAGGCAGGCGTCGGCCCAGCCGACTTCTGGAGCATCAGTACCCTCCGCACTGTGCAAGTCCGGCGTAGCGACGGTACCCACGAGAAACAGTACGTGTACAAGGTGTTCTCGCCCGAGCGTCTCACCGCGTCGTTCGTGGGCACTATCCTCGGTCTCGGGCACAAAGGACTCTCCACCAATTCGACAATTGGAGACCTTCCACAGGATGATGTAAGTTGGCACCATGAGAAAATCTGGAATCCGTACCCGTTCCTCTACCCGCGTGTTACCTTCGAGGACACCATGCTTGCGCCGAATCTCTGGTACACGGGCGGCATTGAGAGCTTCATCTCGACCATGGAGACCAGTGCCCTGATGGGTAAGAATATTGCTTCGTTGATCTCGCAGTCATGGGAGGATCAAAAGGGCAGCAGTGCCCAGGAAACGACTCGCCAGGGAAAGACTGAGCTCTGAGAGATTTGAAGATATATTCCTTTAGTTTGTCTCACTGCAGCTACAGGAAGTATATAAATGCCTGCCCACGATGGTGGAAATGAGGCTCATGTTGCAAGACAACAATCCTTCCCCTAATCATATTCCTGAAACATGATCATGTAGATTCTAATTCACTAAGCCCGTGCTGGAAACGGACGCTGAAGATGACAAGCTGAGAGAAGCTCGGCAGCATTCGAAGTGGATAAGATGAGGACAGTTGGAACTACAGTTGAATGGTTGCGAAAGGGAATATCTTGAAATCATTAATCTTTTTAGTCCATTCATAGACTACCTTGGTCAAGATGATTGATGGTAGCTAAAGCCTAATTTGTGGCCAGACAGTGAACCTTTCGTCCTGTTGAAGAAATGTTGAATATTTGTTCATGCTCATGTATACCGTATCCCATGACCCGCGTAAGGTTGAAAAAGCAGACCTGTAAAAACCCCTGAACGTACTCCCGGCGACCCAATTTTATACGCAATGATGTTGAACTCGTCAAAAGCCTGAAGAAAACCAGAAAAGCATATTTTGGTATCATGTGAGATTATTTGTTCTGCCCTGATGTTTAAACAGGCAGGGGGAAGGTGCTGGCCCACTCGGCGACCTCCTTGCGGAGAGCGAGGATCTCGGGGACAGAGTCGGAGGCAACCTTAGCCTTGAAGTCCTTGAGCTTGTTGGCCTCCTTGGGCAGGTCAGCCTGGATGCTCTTGCAAAGGTTGATGACCTGGTCGATGTAGCGAGCGACGCGCTTGAAGTCCTCCTCGCCCATACCACGGCTGGTCATAGCGGGGGCACCGATACGGATACCGCATGGGGTCAGGGCAGACTTGTCACCAGGGATGGAGTTCTTGTTGCAGGCAATGTTGATCTGCTCGAGGACAGCCTCGACACGAGCACCATCAAGACCCTTGGGGCGGAGGTCCAGCAGGACCATGTGGCTGTCGGTACCGTCAGAGACGAGCTTGTGGCCGAGAGCCTTGAACTCAACCTCAAGAGCCTTGGCGTTCTTGATAACCTGCTCCTGGTACTGGCGGAACTCAGGAGTGGCGGCCTGCTTGAGGGCGACAGCCAGAGCAGTGATGGTGTGGTTGTGGGGACCACCCTGGTGACCAGGGAAGACGGAGAAGTTGATAGGACCCTCAAGATCATACATGATGTCCTTGCCGGTCTTGGGGTCAGTGCTGCGCACGCCCTTGCGGAAGAAGATCATGGCACCACGGGGACCACGGAGAGACTTGTGGGTGGTGGTGGTAACCACATCGGCGTACTCGAAGGGAGAAGGAATGACACCGGCAGCAATCAGACCGGAGATGTGAGCCATGTCGACAATCAGGTAGGCGCCAACCTTGTCGGCAATCTTGCGCATACGGGCGTAGTCAATGAGACGGCAGTAGGCAGAAGTACCAGCAACCAAGCACTTGGGACGGTAGAGCTCAGCGTTGGCCTCGAGGGTATCGTAGTCAATGATGCCGGTCTCAGTGTTGACCCGGTAGGGGAAGGTCTCAAAGTAGGTAGAAACAGCGGAAATCCTGGGCAAGTTAACACACTGTTCGACGACAGAAGGTAACGATGGAGACTTACTTTCTGGCAGGAGTCTGGTAACCGTGACTCAGGTGACCTCCGTGGGGAAGATCCAGACCCATGAGACGGTCATGGGGGCGCATGAGAGCCTGGTAGACCTCCAGGTTGGCAGGGCTACCACTGAGGCACTGAACGTTGACACCCCACTTCTCGGGGTCGAGGTTGAAAGCCTTCAGGGCACGAGCCTGGCAGGTGAGCTCAATTGCATCAATGTGCTGGTTACCACCGTAGTAACGAGCACCGGGGTAACCCTCGGAGTACTTGTTGCTCATGGGAGAGCCGAGAGCATCGAAAACGGCACGGGAAGTGACGTTCTCAGAGGCAATTAGGAGGATGGACTCGCGCTGACGCTTGATCTCTTTTTCCTGTTGGAGAAGCCTGGATTAGTCGAAACAGCCCCGGTATTATTCATCCTCAACCTCAATTCGAAGGAGGGACAAATGCAGTAGAGCATACCATGATCTGAGCAATCTCAGGGTCGGAGTCGACCAGAGACTTCTCCATTTGCTACAACGTATGAGTCAGTCTTGTGAGCTCGTAAGACAAATCTCAAGGTGGGATGATTCACCTCGCGGTGAGCCTGCGACAAAGCGTAGGTGGCCATTGTGAGTGGTGGTATTGTCCAAATGAAAGAAAACGATGGACAAAAGGGTAAAGTGAGATGATAGGGATGAAGAGAAACGGGAAGAGAGGAGAAAAAAGGTTGGGGGAACGAAGGCGAAGAAAAGAGCACAGGAAAATCCGGTGATGGTGGGGGGAGGAGTCGGTGGGCGGGATGGGTGCCTCAGGAAGCCAATGAGTGCAGTTCTGGTGCTGCTGTCAACGTTCGGGGCCCGAACGACATCGGAGGTTGATGAAGTTCAACCGGGGTCCTCACCGGCGCTTTCTTAGCAAAAACCGGAGAAAATTTGTTCTTTAGATTGGGAGCCATCAAACTTGCTCTATTTTTGACTAATTGTGATTAGACTAGTATCTCTCTACTCTCGTATTCCAAAGTCGACAAGAAACGGCACCCCAGGCTTAGATAATTTCAATATGTCAATGAACTGGACGCTTTGCCACTTGTCAAACTATCCTTACAGATTCAATGCAGGGTCCCTATCCAAAAAAACATTTGCCTCTACGGATTGGAACATAAGCTTGAATTAAATCAATATCAATTGCGTCAATACTTCCTAGTAGCCCGACCATGACTTCCAAGAACTCAAAAACGTCCGGCGACTCAGACAAAGTTTTGAGATTCCACCCGTGGTTCCCTGGCGATCTGATCCGTAAGATTCTGTGTCGTGCACATTGATAGGACGGGCACCCAAGACTCTCCGAAGTTTGCGAGGTAATGGGTGGCCCTCATCCAAGAGGCACCATCAATTGACGGCCGCGCAATATATGCAGCAGGATCCATTTCAGTGCTCCAAGTAGACAGGGTCATTGCGAAGATTGCCCTGTGGACCTCTAGGTCGCGACACCTCAACCAACCGTCCGGATTTGCTGACGACCCAAGATATCCAGCCGCGGTCTGTCCTTAGGAGTAACAGCTCCCTGGTCAGCAGTGTCACCAAGTCTGGGCGATATAGTAGCTATCTATGCTGTGCCAAGCTAGTGATGATCAGGCATGTATCTGCGGGCTAGGGAGCATGCACCCGCTGTTTTGCCTGCAGGGTGTGAAACGGGGACCGTGGTAGCCGAGTTTGTATTGAGCCCCACGAGGAGGGCCAAATCCATAGTCCTAGAGCGATCAATTGTCAAGGACCAATGCAAGACTTTTGTCTTGGTGGTTTATTAATATTTTCCGTCGTGAAGTGAGGTGCTACCCTCAGAGCCAGCCATGAGAGGGATCAAAAAGTGCCGAAGAAACATATCTGTAGCAACAGCTTTGAGCCAAGGTTGACCCAGCAGTTCATGGGACGACACCGTGGAGAGCTTGTATATTGTCTCAGTGGACTTCTGACCGAAGTCAAGTCTCCATGTACTATCTGTCGAGCGGGCATAACGAGACCAACAGCCAATTGTACTTCGAAGTCTGCCCGCGGCAGATCAAGCCCAATGGGAATCGCTCCTTGCAAGGCGACAAGTTTATTGCAAGACCCGTTTCGCTTCATGCTGTTGAACCAGCCATCAAGCTCCTGTGTCTGCCCTTTTCCCAAAATCAGAAATGACCGCGTTCAACCTGGCGATACGATTCTCGAGCTCCTCAATCTCCTTCTCCTGCTCAGCGACCGAGCGACCGATGTCAGGTAGGCTTTCAACGACCGCGTGTGCCTTTTGTATGCGAATCTTGATCGAGCTTGCCTCTGTCGGCAAATTTTTCGCAGTCAATGGCGCAAGTCCACTCCCCGTTGCCGAAGTCTGTTGCTGAGCACCTTGGCCCGGACCCGACGACCCTGATGGCGCTTCTCCGCCTGCTTCACCAGCTGTTCTTGAACCGCCCTCACCAGCTGTTTGTGCCGAAAGAAGACGCAGAAGAAGGCCATGCAACGGAGGAATTATGTCGAATGTCTGCGGCGGAGGGAAAGGAACTGGTTGTGGTGCTGTGTTCGTGGGCTCCCCTACCATAGGCGTCTCGGGCGCAGATGACGGTTTCCGCAGCGGAGTGGCCGCGGTCGGTGACCTGGACGCCATTGCGCAAGATCCAGGCTAAGGAATCTGGTATACAATCTGGAAACGTTTCGGTTATCAATATGATAATCCCTGTGCCGAATGGGTAATATTATTAATGGATTTATAGGGAAGAGTCGGAACGAGTCCAAGGCCGACGAGAACGCACGGGGAAAGAAGGTCAACTAAGGGAGAAGCGTGACGTCGGAGAAAGAGAAGGAAAAGTCCAAAAGCGTCACCGGGAAGAAGCGCAGCCCCTCCCCCTCCATAGTAGTAATTATCATCCTGATAGCGACAGCAATTGTTTTTCACCGGCCAGCCAATTCTTTTGTCCCTCTCTTTTTTCCTCTTTCTTCCATCCAGTCAATTCTCCTAACGTCAAATTATTGCTTCATTTCTGTGAGTTACATCGAATTATCCTCACTCATTTCCATCCCATCAAAATTGTTCGTTTAAATCAGTCAATTAACTAACTCTCCGACTAGGTTCACAATGACCAAGGTTGACCAAAAAGTCGTTCTGAGTAAGCTCTCTACGATAGTGTGCTACTTCAAGTCGGTCGCTAATGTTGAATAGTCGTCATCGACGGCTGGGGTATCCCAGGCCCCGACTCTCCCAAGGACGGAGATGCGATCGCTGCCGCGGAGACACCCTACATGTCCGGCTTTGCCGAAGAGAACTCAAAGACGGCTCAAGGATATACCGAGCTGGATGCCTCGTCGCTGGCTGTCGGTCTGCCAGAGGGTTTGATGGGCAACAGTGAGGTTGGCCATCTGAACATCGGTGCTGGCCGTGTCGTCTGGCAGGACAGCGTTCGCATTGATCAGACCCTCAAGAAGGGTGAATTGAAGAAGGTCGACAACATTGTCAAGTCCTTTACTCGCGCCAAGGAGGGCAATGGTCGTCTGCACCTGCTGGGTCTGGTCTCTGATGGCGGTGTTCACTCGAACATCACTCACCTGGTTGGTCTGTTGAAGGTCGCCAAGGAGATGGAGATCCCTCAGGTCTTCATTCACTTTTTCGGTGACGGCCGTGATACCGACCCCAAGAGCGCTACCAAGTACATGCAGGACTTGCTCGATCACACCAAGGAGGTCGGCATCGGTGAGATCGCCACGGTGGTTGGCCGCTACTACGCTATGGACCGCGACAAGCGTTGGGACAGAGTCGAAGTGGCTATGAAGGGTATTGTCTGCGGTGAGGGCGAAGAGAGCTCTGATCCTGTCGAGACTATCAAGGAGCGCTATGAGAAGGGTGAGAACGATGAGTTCCTCAAGCCCATCATCGTTGGCGGCAAGGAAAGGCGCGTGCAGGGTATGTTTCTATGGGAATTGGAGACCAGCTCGTTCGAAAAACTAACCGTGCCTTGCAGACGACGATACCCTCTTCTTCTTCAACTACCGTTCGGACCGTGTCCGTGAGATCACCCAGTTGCTGGGCGACTATGACCGCTCTCCCAAGCCCGACTTCCCTTATCCCAAGAACATCCACATCACCACCATGACCCAGTACAAGACCGACTACACCTTCCCCGTTGCCTTCCCCCCTCAGCACATGGGCAACGTGCTGGCCGAGTGGCTCAGCAAGAAGGACATCCAGCAGTGCCACGTCGCCGAGACCGAAAAGTACGCGCACGTCACTTTCTTCTTCAACGGAGGTATCGAGAAGCAGTTCCCTGGCGAGGTGCGCGATATGATCCCGTCGCCCAAGGTTCCTACCTACGACCATGAGCCCGAGATGAGCGCCGAAGCCGTCGGCAAGAAGATGGCCGAGCGCATCGCCGAGGGTAAATTCGAGTTCATCATGAACAACTTCGCTCCTCCCGACATGGTCGGTCACACCGGTGTGTACGAGGCCGCCATCAAGGGTGTCGCCGCCACCGACAAGGCCATTGGTGAAATCTACGAGGCTTGCAAGAAGCACGGATACGTTCTGTTCATCACCGCCGATCACGGGTAGGTTGCGGTCGTTTTTCCACCTTTTGACTTTCTTTTCCAGGCTAACGTACATCCGTTTCCCAGTAACGCGGAGGAGATGCTCAACGAGAAGGGCACTCCCAAGACCTCCCACACAACCAACAAGGTTCCCTTCGTCCTTGCCAACGCCCCCGAGGGCTGGAGCCTCAAGAAGGAGGAGGGCGTCCTCGGAGACGTTGCACCCACCGTCCTCGCCGCCATGGGTATCGAACAGCCCGAGGAGATGTCCGGTAAAAGTCTTCTGGTCAAGGCCTAGATCATTTATATATAGAATTTTTTTCTTTCCTTTTTGTTTAGAAAAGGCTATTTCCAGCTGGTTATGGATCTATGAATCAAGATACTTTGTTTCTTTTTACACACAGAGTCCGAATCTCAGAACGCCAAATGCGCCGGGTCCCAAGACATTCCGGAACCTCCCATGCTGGTTCTACCTTCATCATCATTGGGTTGTCTTAGCGCAAGTAGAAGAGATCCATGCAACAACCAGATCTCTAAGAATAGGATGAGAAAAAGGGAGCAAGGAAAAGAATTAAGAAAAATCCCCATTTTGAACACGTCATATCCCATCTCACGCGGCCTGCTCAAAACCCCGTCTGATCACACGGCCGAACATATCCACACCCACGCGCTCGCTCTTGACCTCGCTGCGCGCCTCGTTCTCCTTGTTCGTGGGCACCTTGACAACAGTGCCGTTGGGACCAGACTTGTCCACCTCCCAGCTGCAGACCTCGGTGACGAACTTCTCGAGGGCCTCGCGGCTGCGCAGGTCGAGCCACTGCTCCAGCACCTCGGCGTTGATCTCCCGGAAGGCCTTGCCGACCTCGATGGCGATACGGATGCGCACGAGCTCCTCGAAGCCGGCGACGTCGGCGACCAGGTCCGCGTACAGGTCATCGGAGTTCAGGGTGGACCAGAACTGGGTGTACTGGGCGGACTCGAGGAGGGTGGACAGGCGGGCGAGCTTCTGGATGGATTCAACGAAGTCGGAGGTCTGGGAGGCGTCGGTGTCGGCGGTGGGGAAGGGCTGGGTGTGGGCGGGGAGGAGGGCAAGGCAGAGGGAGAAGGCGGGCGAGGGGAAGACGGTGAGAGCCTTGGCAAGGATGTTGGTGACGGTTTCGGGCTGGAGGAGGTGAGGGTTGAATTGGTAGCTGTTGACATCTTGTCAGTATCGGAAGTATATGGACTAAGTCAGGGCAATAAAGCTAGCTGATGGGACTTGTCTCTTCAGAACATGTTGCTTTTTCTCGACATTCATCCCAGGGGGATGTCAGGTAATAGGAAACGTGATTATGAAGAAAAACAAGGTTGTTCATCATTCGTCCCATGCGATCTGAACACCCCCCCGCGATGAGGAATCCAGGGCAAGCGCGGTGTTTGGTAACAACAAGAAGATGGAACTCACAGCTTCAGCAGAGCCAAGTTGGCGTAGCAGTCGAATGTGCGCTCTTCGCATTGCTGGGCAACATAGTCTTGGAATACTGTGGTGGTCTCGGGGTTGTACCTGTCCAGGCCGTTGAGGATGGCGTCGATATGCGCCGGCCGCGTATCACACTTGTCAAAAGTGACACCCATTTTGTTGAGTCGTCGTGTGTAGATATGGGGAGGAGGAGATGAGGAGGGTCAGCTGGCACAAGACGGCGGCAATGAAGGCGGGTTTATCGTGATCGCTATAGCGGGATGTTCTTTTTTTGGTGGGTTTTTTGGGATGTCTGTTTCTGCTGTGCGGCGGTCGATCGGAGGAACCGTCCAGAAACGTATAGTTTTTCCGCCCGGTATACTCTCCGTCTACCGGAGTATATTCGGGAGAACAACCAACTTCAGCCTCATATTGTCGATTTTGGGATATGGTTTGGTTGATCATGCCTTACCCCGCAGGTTGATGATGAAAGACAGATGCTTGGTTCCCAATTGATGCGGCGTTATTCTCGGTCACCCCCCTCTGGGACCTCTGGGTCAGAATGATATGCGTTCGATTCACATTCCTGTTTCACCGAAGGATATGCGGCGCCCAGGGCTATATATGGAAGCTCTCTCCTTTGACTTTTCTGAACGTTGGTAGAATGGATCTTGTGTCGTTGGCAAGGAAATCCTCATAGAATAGGTCTACGACATAGTGCAATTGGAAATTTTCTCAAATCATGCGACTTCTTCTCTCTCAACCGTTCCACTGCCTTTTGGCTTGGGCAGCGACGGCTTCTGCGTCGTCTTCTGTCGATTACACCCAGTATGTAAATGCTCTGATGGGGTCAGAAGGCCCGCTTCCGGGCAAAGGCTACGGAGGAGGCGACATCTTCGTGGGAGGTGCGCGACCCTTTGGAATGGTCAAAATGGGAATAGACACGACGGCCGCAAACTGGAGCATTGCGGTGCTGAACGGTGGATGGACGCCTGATGGCAATGTGACAGCGATCAGTATGTGATTCGCTTGAAATCCGGCGGTCATTCTTTACTGACATGTGTAGCTATGATGCATGAAAGCGGGACAGGAGGTTCTCCGAAATATGGGCTCATTCCGCAGATGCCTCTGACCAGTGTGTCGCCGCCAGTTAATATCCTGGATAATCTCACGTACAGTCAGCCCCGACTCGGTCAGGATACGGCCAGTGTAGGCTATTACAAGACCCAGCTGCAGAACGGTGTCCAGATAGAGCTTTCTGCGTCCAGTCACGCCGGTATTGTTCACTACTCGTTTCCTCGAGGCGAGAAGCATGTGCTTGTGGATGTCTCTCATTATCTGCCCGCTAAGCCTGGAGCCACGAATGGCCAGTACTATGTTGGCGGAGAGATCAAAGTCGAAGATCACGGTAGGGCTTACAGCGGATATGGGACGTACATGGGCGGATGGAACAATGGAGCTCCCTTCACGGTCTATTTTTATGGAGAATTCTCCGAAAAGCCTACAATGGCTGGGACCTTCACTGGAGCAAATACAGAGCCGATACCACGATATCAGACTTTTGTTGGTGATATAGGAGAGCCAATATACGGTAACGTATCGGATAAGGCAACATCGGGACCCATGAATGAGCGTGTTGGTGCTCTTTTCAGCTGGGACGAGAAGGTAAAACCGGAGATCACCTCACGAATTGGTATCTCCCTGATATCGTCCGACAGGGCTCGGTCGTATATCAGGTCCGAGATCCCCTCGTGGAGACTCAGTGACACTGTCAAAGACTCCGTTGAGCAATGGAATAAGGAGGTCCTCGGCAAGATCCAGGTGCCACTCGACAATACTGCGAACATGACCCACGTGCGGCTGCTCTACAGCTCCCTGTATTTTATGCATCTGATGCCCTCTGACCGGACTGGGGAGAATCCGCTCTGGCAGTCGGAGGAGCCGTTATGGGATGACTTTTATACGATGTGTCAGTACCCATGGAAGCTCCGCTCTCTGATGATTATGTACTGACTTGTTCCAGGGGACATCTTCCGCTGCACTGTGAGCTTCTATCATATCTTCCAGCCTACCTATTATGAATCCATGATCCGAGGTCTCATTGACATATGGAGGTAAGACCGCCTTGAAGAGACTGTGTTTCTGAGTTAACCATGAGTACAGACATCAAGGCTTCCTACCCGACGGGCGCTCAGGCAACTATAACGGACTGGTACAAGGCGGCTCTAACGCTGACAATGTCCTTGCCGATGCGTACGTCAAAGGATTGCGTGGCGCAATTAACTGGACAGACGGGTACGCAGCGATGAAGACGGACGCTGAAGTTATTCCGTACAATACCTTTGATCCTAAGGATCTATCTGCGAGCACCAAGGAGGGCCGAGGGGCTCTGGGAGACTGGCTTGAGCTGGGCTATGTCTCTCAGGATCGGAACACACGCTGCATCTCGCGGACTGTCGAGTACAGTCTGAATGACTTTGCCTTGGGCCAGGTGGCCAGCGGGGAGATGCCCGGTGATCGGGAAAAGTATCTGAATAGGTCGGCGGGATGGCAAAAGCTCTGGAATCCAGAGGTGGAGAGCTTGAACTTCACTGGATTTTTAGCCCCGAAGTTTTCGAACGGCACATTCAACAATAGTGGATATGACCCAATGTATTGCTACGAGTGCGAATGGCATTCGTATAGTTATGAAGGCGTACCATGGGGTAAGTGCAACTGCAGTATCCTGTCCCGAGGTCCGTACTGATCATGGCTCAGAGTACTCCTTCGTGATTCCGCATGACATGGAGACTTTGATCGACTTCATGGGCGGACCAGACACTTTTGAAGCCCGGCTAGACACTATGGTAGGCACGGTTTCAATAGATTGCTTGAGGGGTGTGCTGATGTTGTGTAGTTCAAACCCAATCTGTCAGTTCAGAATCTTGGTGCAAACGGCGCGGGCATAACGACTCTGATGAATATCGGGTATGTGCTACTGTTGATCAACCATAGAAAACTGCTGACATCAGGCAGGAATGAGCCCGATTTTGCAACACCGTATCTCTACAACTATATCAACAAACAAGCGAAGAGCGTCCAAATGTCCCGTAGCCTGGGACTGCAATAGTAAGCGGGTCGGTATTATTTCAATCCACTCGGCAGCAGCTAACCTTATTGCTTGTAGCTTCAAGGACGCTGCCTACGGAGTGCCCGGAAACAGTGATGCAGGCGCCATGAACTCCTGGCTTGTGTGGCAGATGCTTGGCATCTACCCAGTGGTCACCCAACCGGTCTACCTGATCTCGTCGCCCTGGTTCCCTGACCTGAACATGACAGTCAACGGGAACCAGACGCTGAGGATTAAAGCGACGGGATTAAACCAGGGCTATTATGTGCAAAGCGTCAAGATCAATGGGAAAGAGTGGACAAAGAACTGGTTCGAGCACGACGATCTCATGGTACAGGGCGGGATCATTGAGTTTGAACTAGGGGCTGAGATGAAGGACTGGGAGACGGGTAGTGTGCCACCGTCGCCGGGACATGTCCAGTTGTAAGCTGCCGTGCAATTGCGTGTACGAGCTGCTCCTTAGGGCTGGCTGACATGACCTCGCCTGACCTTTGATAGAGCCAGGAGGGTCCACATTCTTTACCTGTCATTAGACCACCGCTCATAAGTGTTTGATGTAACAGCTTCTTTAGTCTTAAATCTGCTCTGCTATCATTCATCTAACGAAGAAGATGGTTAGGATCAATGGGGGTTCAGTATCGGCGAAGCTTTCTCTCACAGGGCTTCGTATGTTCGCTCTAGATGTGGTCACAATTGTCCAATCATAATCGTGGATCTCCATCTTAGAAGTGAATACACCGCAGCAGAGGGGTTATCTGCTTGATTAGATAATGAAAGCAAAGACAGCCCTGTTGCGTCTGTCGCTAGATCGTATTGTGTGATGGATTGCGTCACTGGCGCTGTGGAATGATTTTAGTGTCCGATCCTTCGAGGGGAGTAGAGTCATCACATGCATCGAAAGTCCAGTCTCGGCATTGGAGAGAGTGAAATCAAAGATCAAAGCAGGTACGCGATCAAGACGTAAGGCTGTGGCAGTAGTTTAATGCACTGCACAACAGACACAACAGACCATTTGACGATATTTTCCCTCCGACTGCGAGTGATAGCAGAATCGACAGGACAGCCGAGAGCCCCTCCATGTGAGAGACGGAAAGACAGAGAGCCAGTCTTCTGCGCCAATTCCAAGCCAAATCGGCGAATACACACGCTCATTGGTAGCCGTAGCCGGAGGATTTCCCAGTTTCAAGATCCGGTGCGGGCTAAA
The DNA here is from genome assembly GCF_001445615.1 of Aspergillus lentulus. Taxonomy (NCBI): domain Eukaryota; kingdom Fungi; phylum Ascomycota; class Eurotiomycetes; order Eurotiales; family Aspergillaceae; genus Aspergillus; species Aspergillus lentulus. Next base: position 1,699,038 of record NW_028322122.1, read on the forward strand.
AGGTACATGGAAGATGGTGATCGCTTCTTTTTCCCGCTTATCCAGGAAGACGTGCGATTGACGTCAGCGCGGGACAGTCGGATATTTGAACGATGGAGTATCATCCATCCCATTCCATCTTATATTCGTCTCATTCCGCGGTTCATTCGACTCTTCCACTCCTTGAGGTGTCTGTCTCTCGTTTCTTTGAGTTGGGAGCCAATCTCAGCTCACTCGATCCAAGATCCTCGGCCTCGGCATCTAGACTATACGGCGCCGTCCCAACGCTTATAGAGGAAAATCTTCGAGTGGATCATTCTCGCCACCATATTTGATATTTGATATCAAAAATATCAACGTTTCCCAACATGGTAAGTTGTTTGCCTCCTCCCCATCTCTGGATCACTCCGCAACGGCCCGAGTTACGGAACCATGGATACAGCCTCGCTGACCCTCACATAGGCACCTGTTCTGTCCAACATCCTCCAACCCCGGCAATCCACCTCCTCATCCGACAGCTGCAATTGTCCCAATAGCATCTCAGGCGGTGGCATTGCAGGTATTGTCATCGGCTCCATCGTCGGCACCCTTCTGCTTATCTGGCTCTTCCGGGTTTGTTCACTGCCTGGAGCTTGGGGAGGTGGGGAACCCGATTATGGATATAGCGGGGGTGGAGGGACGGAGGTGCGCTCGACGCATCGTCGAAGCCGGAGTAGTCCGTCTTATGTGGAATATGTCGATAAGCCGAGCCGTTCGCGGAGATATCGGGAGGACGTTCGGCGGCCGGCCAAGGTATATCTGAATTAGGAGTATGACAGGTGATTGGGCATCTGTTTGCGGCGATCTGGTATGATTGTATGTCTAATGATAATGAGGCATGATCTTGTCACGAGATGATGAGAAGACGGATATGGATTTGATATGGATACGGAATACTGGGACTGGAGTTGGGGGGTTGATATTAATGAACTTGATGTGTCGTAGTACAAGTGTCTAGGCTGGACTCTCTGTCATACTGTGTAAAATGCAATATATATTCAGGATCTTTGTTTGATATTTATTGGCCCATGGTTCTTTACGGCATTCAAGTCAAGGCTTTATGTGGACCGTGGCTATTAAGAAGAGAACTCCTATTGCATATGGAACATGAGATCTATGCTGAACATCTCCTGAACTATTGACAGAATGGATCCCTTCTAAATATATCCCTTGAATTTGTGATAGCCACCATCGTCACATTACACAATCTACATATAAAAAGTATCTAACTTAGGTAGGATTCTAGGAAAATGACTCGAGCGTGGAGCCAGGCACAGACTCAACTCGCATGACCAGGAACGGGGACAGTCCACAGACTATGAGATCAATCAATTTATCCTAGACAGAAATCTCTAGGCATCATCATTAATATTCTGGGCAGTTACCAGTGTTTTTGGAAGGATTATCAAAGTGCTACTCGTACACCACAAACACCATACAGTTAGGTCCTTACCTAGGTGAATGTTAATAACAAACACTCCTCCTGATACTTTTCACCTGCTTGGCAGGGTTTAGCCTGCTCTATCTCCAGGAGTAGCATATCAGCCAATCATCACTCAGGAGATGAGAGAAACCCCCCAATGCGTATTAGATCATGCCGCATTCGGCAAGGCTCAGGAACCATCTGCGGACAACCAAGAAAGCTACTTACCGAACTAGGCTAGCGGCGCAGGGTAACTTGCCTCAAAACGGACTAGATCTTCGTTCGGCCCCACTGTCCAAGAGCAGCTGTTGGTCAATTGGAGTCATGTTTTACCCCTGAAACCAGCTTAAGTACTATTTTTCATAGCATGGACCACACTAGACTAGATAGCTACAGTGCTGGCTGCAGTCTTGAGTCTGCAGAAATGATAGTGCAGATGAGACTCGCCAATTTGCCGGACTTTGCGGCAGGAGAAAAGTGGCTGATGCTAATAAAATTAGTCCCATCCGTTTTTAATATACTAACCGACTAGTCTTCTGGTCATGCCCGTCTCCGGTCTTTTCTCTCCTCTGTTCGTCTCAGATTCCCCTCCGGATCCTGTCGTTCTCTTCCTTTTTGCTCTACCCCGTATAGTGTTCTTCTACTACTTGCGGGTGGGCTGAAGACTCCTCGTGCGACTCGATCGCACGTCCATTCCTTCATCCGGATTCTGTCGCTCTTTACTGTCCTCGGACATCCACATAAATCCCCCCAAGTCTCGTCGAGCTTCAGCTGAGGCATATACATTTGGGCCTGTTTTGGCTGCCTTTCACTTTGCATAGGGATCTACATACTTTTGATCATCACCGACCGATCTACTCCATAGAGAGAGGGATCCTCTCCAACCACCTCATCATGTCGTTCCTTTACCTCGTGGCCCTCTTCGTGGCCAGCATTTGTTCGGTGACCGCCCAGACATGGACATCGTGCAACCCTCTGAAGACGACCTGTCCGCCCGATCAAGCCCTGGGTATGAACACTACATTCACTTTCAACAAGACTCTCGACGATACCATCTGGAACATCACCAATGGAGCCCTGTCGCACACCGACGAAGGAACCCAATTTACCATCACAGGAGAGAACCAATCGCCCACGATGCAGTCAAACTTTTACATCTTCTTCGGTATTGTCGAGTCCCACGTCAAGATGGCCAAGGGCGCCGGTATTATCAGCAGTATCGTGCTGCAGTCGAACGACCTGGATGAGATTGACTGGGAATGGGTGGGTTACAACACCAGCCAGGTCCAGTCTAACTATTTCGGCAAGGGTAACAATGAGACCTTCAATCGTGGCGGTTACCACTATGTCCCCAATGCCGACACCGAATTCCACAACTACACCACTCACTGGACCAAAGAGAAGCTGGAGTGGTGGATTGACGGCAATCTCGTCCGGACCTTGACGTACGAAGACTCCCAGGGGGCCGGCCAGTATTACCCGCAGACTCCTTGCAACCTTCGCTATGGCATCTGGCCTGCCGGTATTGAGGGGAATGCGAAGGGCACGATCGAATGGGCCGGTGGTCTGGTGGACTACTCGAAAGCCCCTTTTACCATGGTCCTCCAGAGCGTCCGGGTGCATGATTTCCACACCGGCAAGGAGTACAGCTACACCGATCACTCTGGCTCCTGGCAGAGCATCGATGTCATCACGTAAGTTTTGCCGCTGTTCTTGACAAATACGTACTAATGGATAACCAGGGGCAACTCCACCGTCGCCAATGCCATCCAAAACCCACCAAAATCCTTGTCCGAGAAGTGGACCGAACTCCCGACGGGGGCCAAGGCCGGTGTATACATCGGAGCTGGATGCGTTGGGGCCGCCATGCTCGGCGGGTTCATCTTCTTCTTCATCGCGCAGCGCAAGAAGGGCCGTCTTGAACACGCACTCGAGGATGCCAAGTGGGCCAATGAACGCACCGAGATGAGCACTTTCCAGAACGATTGGAAGCAGAGCGAGTGGAAACACAAGGGATACCAGCCGGTCAGTTAGCCAGCCGCCGGTCAATTAGCCCTGCGTTGCAACTGTCTCGTCTTTGGTTCCCTAAGCAAGGGACGTCGCCATGTCCCCACCTTAATGCTCTTTTATAGTCGGTGTTTGAGAGACCTACTGTTTACCCCGTGCTGCTTGCTGGTCAGACTGCTCGGTGGTATCATGGGACTCGGGGTTGGGCGTCGTTTGGTAGCAGATGTCTTTTACCTACTCATTGTCTGATCTCCTCATGTCCATATCTCGGTGTCAGACCGCTGAATCTTCTTGTCATTTGATCGTCTCGGCTTTGTTCCCGCTTTGTATTCGTATATACCAACGTGCATGTTATTTGAATTTATTGCTTGACTCAATCTAGCATTCATTGACTGTCTGTCAATCGTGTAGATCTGTTATAGACCCATGAACCAAGCAACATGAGTATCATGGATAGCTTCTCTATAGACGTAGAGTGGAGTAATAGCCACTGGCAGTGGTACATAAATTACAACCACCTCTTCTCATCCGATCCCAAAGGCTTAGGCATAACATCCCACCCCACCTCAACCCCCTCCACCGACGCAGAATGCTTCACAAAGGTCATCTCCCCAAACCCCGTCTGCCTCGTCTCCAGGTAATCCTCTGGCACATCCGCCCGACACATATAATCCCGCCCCTCCTCGAACCCCGTCCTCCCCTCATACTGGCCCAGCGAGCGCAAATACTTCATCACCCCCGCCAACGAAACATCCACCACCCACGAACCCCCTTCGATCGCCTGCCGATACACCGCCGCCTCAACCCCAGCCGCTAGGAAATACCCCGCCGCATGATCCAGCACCTGGCACGGCGCTGCCCGCCCTGCCTCCCCAGCCCCGAAGTGCTCCGCTTCGGAGACGTTCATCCCGGAACACGTCTGAACCAGCGAGTCAAACCCGCGGCGCGGTCGCCATGGACCATCGGGACCGTAAGCGGACAGATTCGCACAGATGATCCCCCTGCCCTGCGTCGCGGCCCGCGCCGCAAGCGTTTCTGGTGAGAATCCACGCGCAGCGAGGGCTCCCGGCCGGAAACCCTGGACGAAGACGTGCGCGTCGTCAAGGAGTCGCCAGAGCTCTGCTTCGCCTTCTGCCGAGTCGAGATCGATCTGGATGGTGCGCTTCCCGCGGCCGAATTCCCGGTCGATCGGGGGTAGGTCTGGGAGGTTGGGAGAGGTCACCCAGAGGACGTCTGCGCCGTGGGCGGCGAGGGTCTTGCCTGAGAGTGGGGTGGCGATCACGCGGGAGAGTTCGAGCACGCGCAGTCCGCGGAGGCATTTGTCTGTGGGTGCGCTGCGCATGGACTGCGGTAGGCCCGCGGGAGCATCGCCGATGCGGCGGAGGAGGATAGGGAGGTCGGCGACGGCGCGGGCTTGCGGGGTGACGTCCCACTGGGCGTAAGATCTCAGGGCGGAGATGACGCAGCCGGCGTCGAAGGCGGCGGTTTCGAGGTCGACGGAGCGCCAGGGGACGATGGCGGCGCTGACGGTGGGACGGTCGGCGGAGGGTGGGCACCTGAGTAAAGTCTTTGCGCCGTTGCTGTGGTTCGGGAAGCCGTCGTGGACGCGGACGTGGCCGTCAGAGGTCGGGTGGAGGCCGCTGAGGGGGCCCCAGAGGTTTTGGGCCGGCTGGCCTGCGAGAGTGTACAGTCTCTCGGACTTGAATTCGATGACGGCGTGCTGGCGGGGCACGGTCACCGCGGGGACGGGTGAGGCAGTGCGGAGGGCGTATATCTGCGCCGCGAGGAGGGTGGAGAGCCCGATGGATGCTTGCGCGAGGTCGGCTATTTTGAAGGATGAAGGGAGGCCCGGTCCGCTGCCCTTTAGGTCGAGAGCCTCTAGCGACTCGGCGGGGAGCCTGAGGTGCTTCCAGATATACTCCACGGTGTCTTTTGCTGTGAAGGATGTCCTGTCTGGGACGGGCTGGCTTTCAGACTGTGCCGGAGCCATGTTGTATGCAGGTGTGTGTAGGCTTTGCAGGCTTCTATATCTATGTGTAACCCCTGGCGCTATTGTTGACAGTCGTCGCTGCGAGAGGTTCAATGTCCGCATGTCCGCATGCCACCTCTACTGCATATATCGTCAACCCTTAATCCAGTTGGTCTAGCAGGTGTCAATATATATATAGTTACCTCCCTCATTGGATGCAACTGACTCACCCGGATAAGATGCCGAACACGAACCCGCTCGGCAGTCGGAACAGAAGGAATTCAGCATCATTTGCTTAGAAGCTTGAGTCCAATACATCTACGGCATAGTTCAAACTTGCCGATCGGGCAAAAAAGCATTCACCATGGTCAGTGGTTAGAGAAAGAAATGGGTGAAGGAGGAAAAACAAAAAAGGATGCGATCCCGGTGCGACTCGAACGCACAACCTTTAGTACCGGAAACTAATGCGCTACCATTGCGCCACGAGACCAGATTCTATTAATCGTTCACGGAAGATTATATGTTATACAGTGACTATTGCAGTGTTGTTGCCCCATCTCGACCAGGACCTCTCTCATCGACATCCTTTAGTCCGTACAAGCAAACAACTTTACCTCTCTGATTCCCGAGTGTTATCCACCCCATCAGTCCCTCCGACCCCCTCGCGAAGAGCCCTTTATCCTTATACTTATTTCTGCCAAAACTCTCGGAGGCAAACCCATGTGATTGACACTTTGCGGGCCCTTGGTCTAGTCCAGCCAGCCCGGATGCCAACCATACTCCACCTTCGCTTCGAAATCATTGTCTAACCGATTCCTAGTTGACCAACATGCAGAACTTGAAATGCATCCTAATTAAATCTTGATTGTTGAAACACTCGCTCGAGACTACTAGATGGAGGCCCGTCGTACGAGATTCCCCGATTGAGGGATATTCACCGAGATTTAGTGCACCCCCGGGGTTACCTACTAGTCGGGTATATCCAGCGACTGCTGAGCTTGATTGCAAGTCTCGCTATCCGGGTAGACCATTGTTATCCGTCCTACCCCTGCATCGGATTGAACGCGTGGCTTGAATGGTCTCTATGTTGTCGTCAGTCGGTGTCCCTGAAACGCATGAAGTCTGCATTCTTGGTGCTCTGCGGAGTAGATGCATGACATGCTGTACTATGCCTCGGGGTACTATGACATTACGGTTCGTGATTAGTCCCTAGCCGAGAGGCCTACTGATCGACAAGATGACGATTGGAGATTACGTAGTCGAACATCGCATTGTCTGGTTAGGCTGTAACATTGATCTATCTGATGCCGCTATCCATGCACGCCGCAGCCGTCAAGAGGTTCTCTCCATGATCAATTACATGTGGAGTCTCGGACGAAGATGCCTTTCTTCACACATTCATCATGCACCCTAGGCCGAGTGGCTCATTGGATGCTTCGGAGCGGAGTCTTCGGACGTGGTATACTATGCTAACAGCTGGGCGTATTTATATTGAAGAAACTCCCGTCAGAACGTCTCTCTCTTGCATTGTCTTCACCATCTCTCCTACCCCTGAGCCGCAGTTGTTCTTCTAAGGACACCATGCCCCTATTCGCTTTCAGGGGCCTCGCAGCAATGGCCCTGGGCGCTGCAGTCGCCCAAGCCCAGCTCTGGGACCAAATCATTCAGACCAACTATGGCCCGGTCCAAGGCTTCAAGTACTTCAACGAGTCTACGCTTGAGAATTTCTTTAGCGTCTCGGAGTCCAATGTGACGGCTTTCTTAGGCATCCCCTTTGCCGCGGATACTGGGTATCAAAACCGCTGGAAGCCGCCCCAGCCACGCGAACCGTGGAATGAAACTTTGAAGGCCACCCAGTTTGGCCCTCGTTGTCCCACCGACGAGTCCAGCTACATCAGCGAGGATTGCCTGAGTCTGAATCTGTGGACCAATGCTGGCTCCGCGGATGCTAAGCTGCCTGTCATGGTCTGGAACCAGGGCTCGGATGAGACCAGCGATAAGTCCTGGTGGTATGGCGGTGGGATGGCCTTGAAAGATGTCATCCTCATTACCTTCAACCGCAGAGATGATGTGTTCGGATACCTGGCCCATCCAGATCTGAATGCAGAGGGTCTGGCAGTCACTGGTCACAATACGTCAGGGAACTACGGAGTACTTGATCAACTTGAGGTGTTGAAATGGGTCAAGCAGAACATCGCCAACTTTGGTGGTGACCCTGACCGGGTGGTAGTGGCCGGTCAGTCCTTTGGCTCTTCCCAGGTTTACCATGCTGTGAACAGCCCACTGTTCAAGGGCTACTTCCATGGTGGCATCTCACAATCTGGTATTCGGTACCCATATGACCCACTGCTGGCTGGTCTCGCCACTTCATATGTCAACATGTCCACGGCTCTTATCCACGGTGCCGACTACATTGCCGCCCATAATGTCTCCAGCATTGCCGAATTGCGGACACTGTCCATGGAGGAGCTGCTGGTCGGCTCGCAGGATCGTGTCAACAGCACTTGGATCTCGTGGGTCACTGCCCTGTCTGCTGGCTATCCCCTGATCTTCAAGCCAGTCCTCGACAACTATGTCCTCCCCTCCAAGTACATCGAGACGCTCCTCAACGGGCCCGCCAACGATGTTCCCGTCATCACCGGCAACACAAAGGACGAGTCTGGCGCATCCCCCTCCACCGACTACACCGTGGAGGAATACGAGAACTACACCTCGCACAAATACGGCGACCTCTACAACCGCTACATCAAGCTGTACCCAGACAACGGCAACCAAAGCACCGCCGACATGTCCTGGAATGCTGCGGCCCGCGACGCCTCCCTTGTCGGTTCGTGGGCCTACGCCACCGAGTGGTACAAGGCTGCCTCCGCGCCATTCTACACCTACTACTGGACCCACGCTCCGCCCGGCCAGAACCAAGGCGCCTTCCACCAGTCGGAGATCATGTATGCCCTGAACGCTCTATACGCCAATGCCGATCAGTATCCTTTCACCGAAGCGGACTACGAGATCCAGGAGAAGATGTCCGCCTACTGGGCCAACTTTGCAAAGACGCTGAATCCGAATAAGGGCGGCTCTTTCACCGGCAATGGGACGTTGCCGCACTGGAGCCCTAACAGCCCGAATGGCACTCAGGTGGTCAAGGAACTGGGCGATGCATTCACTAATGTGCCTATTGCCAAGAGGGAGCAGGTTGAGTTTCTGATGGAGTGGTACCACCGGCAGATTCCATATTAGTGCTACCTGAGGAGCAGGTGTCCTGTTTTCAGGAATGGAAGCGTTAGATGCTGCAGAAGTAGAGTAGTGTATACTAAGATAGAAAATTGAATGGCCTACGACCATCGACTAAAAAATAGTCTCTGGCATCAACGATGATTGACCACATCTAAAAATAAAAATAGACACAGATAAAGCAAAAAAGAAAGTAAAAAGAAACGATCCCGGTGCGATTCGAACGCACAGCCTTTAGTACCGGAAACTAACGCGCTACCATTGCGCCACGAGACCGGTTGATGGCATTTGGGCAGATTTTGCGCTATATAGCCTAACCGTGGAAATCATAAATATTATCCTATGGAGTCCCTAGGCAGACATCTGTTTGAATGAGCCAATCATATGATCCCATTAAAATTAGCCAGACGGCGTCTCCGTCGGTCGGTGAAAGAACCATCCGCCTTGGTTGGTCTTCTAGACTTTTTAAATCTCCTAGTCCCGCTGTACCTTTTCCCTAATATGGGTTTCCATCCGATCTGTGGACCGTGGACATATCCGTATCCATTAATATTATTCCTCTCGCAGTTTTTTGACGAATGCTGGCCACTCAATGCTGAGAATTATACTGCTAATGCGGTCTTTGTGGTCATAACTCGACCCACCAACTCCTGACACAAGTATCTATGACATAACCACATCCAGATGGTGCAGATCTTCCTCGGTACTTCTTTTGTTCTCAGGCATAGGGAGCTGTTTTGCGTTTTAATTCAAAACTCTGGTGCATTTAGATCTCACGTGCAGTCGTCGATCGCCAGCAATACGTGCAGTTGAGAGGGATTTAAATCCTTCGAACCCCTCTTTGCGCCACCATGTCTTGACCTTTTTCCATTTCCAAACCAGCCTGTATAGGAATTTAATCAAATCTGAGACTATCAGTGAAGTTTCAGTTTACTCCCATGATTCCGAAGCGTTTGTGATACCTCACGCACCATGAGCGAGTCGAAGACGGTCCCCATTCCAGGGCCCAGAGGAGTGCCTCTGCTGGGAAACATTTATGATATCGAGCAAGAGGTGCCTCTGAGAAGTATCAATCTGATGGCAGATCAATATGGTACATTGTCCTGCCTTAATATTCTGCGCTTCTCTCCGGCTAACATTCACAAGGCCCTATCTATCGACTGACAACATTTGGCTGGTCCAGAGTATTCGTCAGCACCCACGAACTCGTCGATGAAGTCTGCAACGAGGAGCGGTTCACCAAGGTCGTCACAGCGGGGTTAAATCAGATTCGAAACGGCATTCACGATGGCTTGTTCACGGCCAATTACCCCGGGGAGGAAAACTGGGCGATTGCGCATCGTGTGCTCGTGCCGGCCTTTGGACCTCTGTCCATTCGAGGCATGTTCGACGGTATGGTGCCTACTCAACTGTGACTTGCGCTTCTCTGACATGACAGTCAGAAATGTACGATATCGCGACGCAGCTCGTCATGAAATGGGCGCGACAAGGACAGACCGTTCCGATTATGGTGACCGATGATTTCACCCGATTGACCTTGGACACCATCGCCCTTTGCGCGATGGGAACCCGTTTCAATTCTTTCTACCACGAAGAGATGCATCCTTTTGTCGAGGCCATGGTGGGCCTGTTGCAGGGATCCGGTGACCGGGCTCGTCGACCGGCGCTGCTCAACAATCTGCCCACGAGTGAGAATGCCAAGTATTGGAACGACATCACCTTTCTACGAAACCTAGCGCAGGAGTTGGTCGAAGCGCGGAGGAAGAACCCTGAGGATAAGAAGGATCTTTTGAATGCGCTGATCTTGGGGCGTGATCCCAAGACTGGCAAGGGCTTGACCGATGAGTCCATCATTGACAATATGATCACATTCCTGATTGCTGGTATGTCCTCTACCAGTTGACTTGTAAAACTCAACTGATGATACTAGGTCACGAAACGACGTCCGGCCTGCTCTCCTTCCTGTTCTACTACCTGCTGAAAACTCCCCACGCATACAAGAAAGCGCAAGAAGAGGTGGACTCTGTCATTGGACGGCGGAAGATCACTGTGGAGGATATGTCCAAGTTGCCGTATCTCACCGCTGTGATGCGGGAGACGTTGCGTCTGAGGTCTACAGCCCCTCTAATTGCTGTACATGCACACCCAGAGAAAAACAAGGAGGATCCCGTTACCCTGGGAGGTGGCAAGTATGTATTGAACAAGGATGAGCCAATCGTGATCATCCTGGACAAGCTGCACCGCGACCCCCAGGTCTATGGCCCCGATGCAGAAGAGTTCAAGCCGGAGCGAATGCTCGACGAGAACTTCGAAAAGCTTCCCAAGAACGCCTGGAAGCCGTTCGGCAACGGGATGCGTGCCTGCATCGGCCGCCCTTTCGCCTGGCAGGAAGCCTTGCTGGTGGTGGCCATCCTGCTGCAGAACTTCAACTTCCAGATGGACGATCCCAGCTACGATCTTCACATAAAGCAGACGCTCACCGTCAAACCAAAGGACTTTCATATGAGAGCAACTCTGAGGCACGGACTGGATGCTACCAAACTCGGCATCGCCCTGAGCGGCACCGCGGACAGTGCCCCGCCAGAGAGTTCGGGAGCCGCGAGCAGGGATCGCAAGAAAGTCGCTCCTCCGCCTGGTCAGCTCAAGCCGATGCACATCTTCTTTGGAAGCAACACAGGAACGTGCGAGGCATTTGCGCGCAGATTGGCCGACGATGCCGTAGGATATGGATTTGCTGCCGACGTCCAGTCCCTGGATTCCGCCATGCAGAATGTTCCGAAAGACGAACCGGTGGTGTTCATTACGGCATCATACGAAGGTCAACCGCCCGACAATGCTGCTCACTTTTTTGAATGGCTCAGCGCCTTGAAGGAAAATGAGCTCGAAGGTGTTAATTATGCCGTGTTTGGCTGTGGTCATCGTGAGTTTACCTATCTTCCCCTTCAGGCTATGACCTGAAATATGCAGTTGCTAAGTCTAGTAGACGATTGGCAGGCTACCTTCCACCGCATCCCCAAAGCGGTCAATCAGCTTGTCGCGGAGCATGGAGGAAACCGGTTGTGTGATATTGGACTAGCCGATGCGGCCAACTCAGACATGTTCACCGACTTTGACTCATGGGGCGAGTCCGCCTTCTGGCCCGCAATCACATCCAAGTTTGGAGGTGGAAAGTCCGACGAGCCCAAATCCTCGTCCAGCCTGCAGGTAGAAGTCAGCACGGGAGTGCGCGCCTCGACCCTTGGTCTTCAGCTGCAGGAGGGATTCGTGGTTGATAACCAGTTGCTTTCAGCACCCGACGTCCCGGCTAAGAGGATGATTCGGTTCAAACTCCCTTCGGATATGAGCTACCGATGCGGGGATTACTTGGCTGTGCTGCCCGTGAACCCGAGCAGCGTCGTCCGCCGGGCCATTCGACGTTTCGATCTTCCCTGGGATGCCATGCTCACAATCCGCAAACCGAGCCAGGCCCCCAAGGGGTCCACCTCGATTCCCCTTGACACGCCCATTTCGGCTTTCGAACTCCTCTCCACCTATGTGGAGCTCTCTCAGCCGGCCTCTAAGCGCGACCTGACCGCACTGGCAGACGCCGCCGTCACCGATGCAGACGTGCAGGCTGAACTACGCTATCTTGCGTCCAGCCCCACTCGATTCACCGAGGAAATTGTCAAGAAACGGATGAGTCCGCTGGATTTGCTGATCCGGTACCCGTCAATCAAGCTGCCCGTCGGCGACTTCTTGGCCATGCTCCCACCCATGCGGGTGCGTCAGTACTCCATCTCCTCTTCTCCCCTGGCGGATCCGTCCGAATGCTCCATTACGTTCTCTGTGCTCAACGCGCCGTCTCTGGCCGCGGAATCATTGCCACCCGCCGAGCGAGCGGAAGCCGAGCAGTACATGGGAGTTGCCTCGACCTACTTGTCCGAGCTGAAGCCCGGCGAGCGTGCCCATATCGCCGTGCGGCCCTCTCATTCCGGCTTCAAGCCGCCGATGGATCTGAAGACTCCCATGATTATGGCGTGCGCAGGAAGCGGACTTGCGCCCTTCCGCGGGTTCATCATGGACCGCGCCGAGAAGATCCGGGGCAGACGCAGCTCGGTCGGAGCTGATGGCCAGCTTCCCGAGGTTGAACAGCCCGCCAAGGCGATACTGTACGTGGGCTGCCGGACCAAAGGCAAGGATGACATCCACGCAGCTGAGCTTGCCGAGTGGGCTCAACTGGGCGCTGTGGATGTGAGGTGGGCTTACAGCCGGCCCGAGGACGGGTCCAATGGCCGCCATGTGCAGGATCTGATGCTGGAGGACCGTGAGGAATTGGTCAGTCTGTTTGACCAGGGCGCTCGGATCTATGTGTGTGGCAGCACGGGCGTGGGGAGCGGAGTGCGCCAGGCCTGCAAGGACATTTACCTGGAGAGAAGACGCCAATTGCGACAGGAGGCGCGCGAACGTGGCGAGGAGGTGCCTGCAGAGGATGACGAAGATGCTGCGGCCGAGCAGTTCTTGGATAATCTAAAGACCAAGGAGCGATACGCAACGGATGTGTTTACTTAGCGAGGTACCTCTATATAGCAGTCATACTTCCTGTCAGTTGCCAGACTCGGGAATGATCTTCAGGTCCAGTAGGCCTATTCTCTTATCATCATGAGCATGCCGTAGACTAGGTAATTTGTATTCGCCTCATTAGCGTGCTTGGCTGCAGCTTGGCTCTACAACGTGGGCTTTATCAACGACTGCTACTGGTGAAAAAGACCGGGATGTGTAGATTGCCCTCAGATTAATCTACCTCTCTCCTGACGATAGTCGAGTTTAATTTCTGTATCCAAGACAATTGCCCCGGACTGCGCCGAGGCAATTGACCCCTCACGATTCCGAGTATAAAACATGCGCCAGTCTCGCGTCTCAATCCTCCACAATCTTTCCAAAAGGAGGCCACTCACTCTAGTAAAGTCGGAAAAATGAAGATAAAAGCCTCGCTGTTCCTCTGCGTCTCGGCGCTGGTGTCCTCAACCTCCGCACTGACCATCAGCCAAATCAACGGAAACCAATACCTCTCGCCCTACGCCGGCAAAACCGTCTCCAACATCCAAGGCCTGGTAACAGCCAAAGGCTCTGCAGGCTTTTATTTACGCTCCACATCCCCAGACGACGACGACGCTACCTCGGAATCGATCTACGTCTACGGCAGCACCGCCGTGTCCAAAGTCTCCGTCGGCGACATCATCTCCCTTTCGGGGAAAGTATCCGAGTACCGCTCCTCGGCGTCGTACGTATACCTCACAGAACTCACCTCGCCATCTGCCATCTCCGTCGTCTCGAGCGGCAATGCCGTCGTGCCCGTGGTGGTCGGCAAGGGCGGCCGGGCGCCGCCTACGGAGCAGTTCTCCGCGCTGGACGGCGGGGATGTGCTCGCTGTGCCGAACAATGTGAGCACAATCAGCAAGGCGAATCCGGTGCTAAAGCCGGGGGAGTACGGGATGGACTTTTGGGAGAGTCTGAGCGGGGAGTTGGTGAGGGTGTCGAACGTAAGGGCGATTGCGAAGCCAAATTCGTATGGGGATACGTGGGTGCTTGGGGATTGGGAGGCGAGTGGGGAGAATGAGAGGGGTGGGTTGACGATGCGGGATAAGGGTATGTCTCCAGCATTTATTCTTGTTGCCGGTTCCTGGGCGCAGTAGGCTTGAAGCTGGACGAGGCTGATGAGCATACCTAGATTCGAACCCCGAGGCTGTCATTGTTGGGTCCCCGCTGGATGGTAGTAAGAATCCTACCGATACGAAACTGGGGGATTTGATTGGGGACATCACGGGCGTTATCACCACGGCGTACGGGTACTATGCGCTGCTGCCTCTGACTGCATTGACTGTCACTGGGTCGAACACGACGGCAGCAGCCGCTACGGATCTGGAGTCGACTGGAACCTGCTGCGGTGTGACGGTTGGCTCGTACAATGTCAACAATCTCGCTCCCAACTCGACGACGCTGCCCAAGATCGCGCAGCACATTGCGCAGTACCTGAAGAGTCCGACGCTGGTCTTTCTGCAGGAAATCCAGGATGATGACGGGCCGACTGATGACGGCGGTATGCTTCGTCTCTGACTGACCGTGACTATCAGCTAATGCATGCGCAGTGGTATCCGCCAACAAGACGCTCTCGACCCTCGTGCAGTCCATCGCGGACCAAGGCGGCATCGACTACTCCTTTGTCGATATTGCCCCCGTCAACAAGGAGGACGGCGGCCAGCCAGGCGGAAACATTCGCGTCGCCTACCTGTACGATTCGTCCGTGATCCGCCTGCGCAACGCCAACCCCGGCTCCAACACCGATGCCAATGAGGTCCTCCCCGGCGCTGAACTCAAGTACAACCCCGGGCTGATCGACCCGTCCAACGACGCCTGGGACGACAGTCGCAAGCCGCTAGCCGCAGCCTGGGAAACGCTCGACGGCAATAATAAGTTCTTCACGGTGAATGTGCACTTCACCAGTAAGGGGGGTGGGTCGTCGATCGAGGGCGATGCCCGGCCACCTGTGAACGGGGGGGTTGCTACGCGTGAAGCGCAGGCGAAGCTCGTTGCTGTACGTTCCTCGCTCTTTCTAACCTTGAACGCTACTAACGACAGAAGGAATTTACATCGTCCATCCTGGCCGAAGACTCCAGCGCCAAGATCATTGTTTCCGGCGACTTAAACGAATTCACCTTTGCGCAGCCGATCGAGACCTTCCTGGCTGAATCCGGGCTGGAGGATCTGGACGAGGCTGCCGGCATTGCCGCTACAGAGCGGTACACGTATCTGTACGATATGAACTGCCAACAGCTGGACCACATGTTTGTGAGCCCGGCGCTGGCCAAGGGCGCCCAGATGCATCATCTGCACCTCAACACCTGGGTCTCGTACGACGACCAGGCAAGCGACCATGATCCTACAGTGGCGTTGCTGAATGTGTGTAGCTAGTTTGTTTTACCTTTCACCTGTATAGCAAGAGCACTGTCTCCAGCATGACTAGGAATTATCCAACAGCCTTAAGCAAATCGGGATCAATCTCCGGCAACCGGTTATCAGGCTTATAGCATCCATAAAACAAATTACAGCAGAGACACTCCGCTGTGCAATGCCCATACACACCTCCCTGCTTCCTCTTCCCGTTAGCCAACGGAATAAACAGTTCCCGCAGAGGTTGACTGCAACACCCACACCGCCGCCCACAGCACCCCCCCACCCATCGCACAGGTATACTGATGCTCCTCCCACGCCAGCGTCTGCCCCTTCTCGTTATGCGTGACCCGCAGAAACTCAAACTCATGGGAATCCCCCGCCCTGCCGCCCGTCGGAGGCAGCGCCAGCGTATTCTGCAGTGTCTCGAGGTGCTCGCGGTAGAGGCGCTTCAGCGCGGAAATCATCTCGTCGAGGGTTGTGCTGCTGTACGGCGGTGGATCGACGCTCTCGCTCTTGCCCTTGCTATCTGGTCTGTATGTGCTTGTCTGGTTGGCGTTGAGAGTCTGCAGGGCGTTGATGCGCTGGAGGATTGCAAATCCCTTGCTTTGTTCTTTGTGGTACTTGGCTATCCATTCTTTGTAGATCTTAGTGTCGTTGGGCGCGGCGGTGGCGTCCGCGGTGGCTTTTTCTTTGAGCTCCGCCCGGGTTTTTCGGATTTGGGAGTGTTCGTAGCGCTTTCTGAGGTCGGGGAGGAGTTTGCTGGGTTCCATTGTTTGTGGTTGGAGGATTGTTGTGAGGAGCATCGTGTGGATAGTGTCTGATGAGTATATTGAGTGGTATAGTGTATGCTATGCCTGAGAGACCGGGTGTCATCTACTGAATCTATAGGTATCTACGTCTAAGCCAAGGTACCATGTCAAACTACACTTGCACCTACATCGGGGTTGATCATCAGAAACCAGGTCCATGGCCGTCGGCCTTGGCACACTCTGTCTCCATTTACACTGTTCCTGGAGGCAAAGATTAGATACATAAAGTAGTTACTATCTGTATCTGTTACCAACACAGCAATAATTTATAGAACGACATCCCATGTAAGATTGAGATCAGATTAGATGTGCAGAGTTAACGAGGAACCAATAAGGGTGTTTCATCTTAGATGCTGTGATTGATAAGATTGCCATGTCCTATTGGCTGCATTCTATTACCTGTGCATTATTTTGATGCTACAGTTGATTATGTTACTCTGATAGTGAGTTTTTCATGGGTATATGACTTTTTGATTATTTATATAGTTGCTTACTATACAGAGTAAATCCTGTTGACGATGGAAGGATAGGGTTATAGCGGCCTTGGGATAGATCCATATTTCCATAGGGTAAAAACAGCAGCTAGTTATCTATTAGCAGGACCCAAGAGTATGTGGAAAGGGTCACGACGCCTCACTAGGAGATTGAGAAGCAATAGATGCTAGATGACATAAGTATACCTTCAGACAACATAAAAAGGGATGGCAATGCATGGGAATGATGAGTATATCAATAGCAAAATTGCCTCACTAGTCTCTCGGACATGGAGGAAAGTCAGCATAGTATGCAACAAAGTTGAAGCAGCAATGTAAGGGCCCTCTGTAAGGCAATCTACACTGTGCCGGGAGTCTACTGTTCTGGACTTAAGTGTGTAGAAATCGGCGCAGACCACGGAGTGAGTATTAGGCCATCTGCGAGTGAAGTGCATGGCTGCTTCTTGCATAGGAGTGTCAATGGGAGACGAATATGTGATTCTATGTCATATAGGAGTGACGCATAAATTATTTCTAGCTCGTAAAATGATAGTGCAGCAACATGTATGTTAATCCTCCTAATGTTGGTCCATGAGATTCCCGCCGGAAATTCCTCGGATTTCACTCCGGAAAAGCACCATCTCCATCGGATATTTCCTATATAATCCCCTCCACCATCTAAAAAGGATACAGCTCTATGAGTCGTGGAAAAAGTAAAATGGCTCTACCTGCATCCTACTCTCTAAAAACAGGCCACAGCATTCCAGCCATCGGCCTCGGAACATGGCAGTCCAAGCCCAATGAGGTCAAAGAGGCCGTCTGCACAGCTTTAAAAGCCGGATACCGCCACATTGACGCTGCAGCCGTCTACGGCAACGAGAAGGAAGTCGGAGAGGGGATTAAATTATCTGGTGTTCCCCGAGAAGAGATCTTCGTATGTCGACCGTCACAATTACCCCTGACTACGCTGACTGCAATTGCTAGATCACCAGTAAACTATGGAACACACACCATGAGCCCGAACACGTGGAGGAGGCGCTTGAACAAACACTCCGCGATCTCCAGATTGACTATTTAAATCTCTATCTGATCCATTGGCCCGTTTCATTTCGGTACTCAACGACGACGATCCAGCCAGTGGATGCTGAAACCGGGCTGGTCGATGTCATTGACGTTCCAATCAAGGATACCTGGGCTGCGATGGAGAAGCTGGTAGAGAAGGGGAAGGTGCGGTCCATTGGAGTGAGCAATTTCACTCGGCAGAGGATTGAGGAGCTGATGACTACGTATGTCCTCATCCTTTTTGTGGAGATGAAGGAGCTGATTGCAGAGCGTAGGGCTCGCATCCACCCCGCCGTTAACCAGATCGAAGCGCATCCATATCTCCAGCAGAGGGATTTGCTCGAGTGGTCCAAGCAACAGGTATTGGCATCTTGCAAGCATGGATGTATACATTACTGACGGAGTAGGGGATCGTGATAACCGCTTACTCGCCCCTAGGGAACAACATTTACAATATTCCTCGGTGAGTATCCTACAACCACACAATGCCCATAGCTAACGATCCAGGGCTGTCGATGACCCAACCGTCATTCAGGTCGCCAAAGAGCTAGACAAGACACCCGCGCAGGTGTTGATCAGCTGGGCGATTCAGCGCGGGACGTCGGTCGTGCCCAAGTCAGTCACCGCAGAGAGAATTAAAAGTAATCTCGAGGGTAAGTGTCAACTGAACTATATGAAGGTACACTGCTGACGACGTAGTGTTCGTTTTACCTGAACATGCATTTGAGAGAATCCAGGCGTTGGATCGTCACCAGCGGATGAACTTCCCGGCTAGACTGGGAGTCGATATCTTTGGGGAGGTGGGCGAGGAATCGGCCAGGCAGAGTGCGTTGGAGTGGGCTAGACAGCAGAAGATGCAGGCAAAGTGACTGTAAATAGAATACCTCATAGATGGTGTATATCCAGCGGAAGTAGATACATTTAGCCGATGTTTCACAATTCTTGCCATTAAACATACATCTACAGTAACTGGCTCTGCCTATATTGGACAACCCATACACCTTTTAGCTTACTGGGATATGGTTGGCAAGACTGCTCCAATCCAATATCATAAAAATAAGGCAGTAATAATTTCTCCGAATAACCTCTATTCCTCGAGCTGCGACGATTGCTGCATCTTTTCCGACGGATATGGATGCACGCGGATATCACTTCGGATAACCAATAAAGCACTTCGGATCTCCTTGATATCGTTGTGTACAAGCTTGACAGCACTCGTATAAGTCCTTGGCATCCCCGCATTTCATTGTTCGTCTGTTGACCCCGGATATGCATCTACGGGCCATGTGCCTGCTCTGAATTCCTCGTGGGGATATGCATACCCCAGATCAGCGGGGAGCCAAGACCTGCTTGAACGAAGATATAAAAGCGATCAGGAGATGTCGTGCTCTCTTCCTTATGGGGCATATCGCCGGATATTGACAGCACTCAATCACTACCACCATGAATACCAAAGCCGAAGGGCAGGTCGAGCACATCGATCACTGTGACGAGGTGTTGAAGCCGACTCCTCAGTATGACAAGTTTGGCTCCGCCGCCAAAACAGATCCCAGAGAGATTGCTCTCGTGAAAAAGATTGATCTATACATGATGGTCGGTCCATGTATGCGGTATACTACCTGATCTTGCTGACAGAAGCAGCCCATTCTCTGGCTGATGTACTTTCTCAACTTCCTCGACCGAAACGCCATGGTCAATGGCAAGCTCAACAACCTGTCCAAAGACCTGCATCTTCACGGAACGCAGTACAACACCTGCGTGAGCATCCTCTTTGTCGGGTGGGCATATCTCTCTTAAGAAAGAGGCGAATACTGACGAGTCTAGTTACCTCCTAGGCCAGGTCCCGTCCAACATGCTCCTCAACCGCGTTCGACCGTCGTGGTACATGGCCGGGTTCATGATGGGGTGGGCTATTATCTCTACCCTCACCTGCCTTGTCAAAGACTACCACGGCATGCTCGTATGTCGGCTCTTGCTTGGGATCGTCGAGGCCCCGTTCTACCCGGGGGCGCTCTTCATGATCAGTCTGTTCTATAACCGCAAAGAAGCCACCACCCGCATGGCCGTCCTATATACAGGAAATATGCTGGCTAGTTCATTCTCCGGACTCATCGCCGCGGGCGTCTTTGCCGGACTAGACGGCGTCCACGGCCTGGCCGGCTGGAGATGGCTGTTTCTCATCCAAGGCGTGGTCACGTTCGCCGTGGCCATTGCCGCGTTCTTCCTGCTTCCCAACTCGCCACTCAAGACCCGGTGGCTGAGCCCAGAGGAGCGGCAGATGGCATACGACCGGATCGCCCGCGACACCACGCAGAAAGAGAACCGCACGAGCACATGGAAAGGTCTCCGCGAAGCATGCACCGACTACCGCACCTGGCTGTTTGCCCTCCAGTGCAATCTCCATCTGTCCGCCAACGGCTTCAAGAACTTCATGCCAACCGTCGTCAAAACCCTCGGGTTTAACTCGACCATCACCCTCGTGCTCACCTGTCCCCCGTATCTCGTGGCAACGTTCGCCTCCGTGCTCGTCTCCTGGTCCTCGGGCCACTTCAACGAACGCACCTGGCACATAACCCTCTCCAAGCTGCTAGCGATTATTGGGTTCGCCGTAGCCTGCAGCACCCTCAACATCGCAGCTCGCTACTTCGCTATGATTCTCTTCGTGGGGGCAACCTACGGCGTCAACAATATCAACCTCGCCTGGACCGCAGCGACGCTAGGGCAAACCGACGAGAAGAAGGCGGTGGCGATTGCCATCACCAACACATTGGGGAATTTGGCGAGCGTGTACACGCCGTACCTGTGGCCCGATTCGGATGCGCCGCGCTTCTCCAAGGCCATGTACTGCAGCATTGGGTTCTCGGCGGGAGTGATACTGACTGCTTGGGTGCTGCGGTGGGTTCTCATGCGGGCGAACCGGCGCATCCGGGCTATGGACTCGGAGGCGATTAATTTTTATGCTTATTAGCGGGTAGCACACAGGAGGATAGCAGCTGCTTCAAGTTTATATGACCTGATAATCAGAGGTAAGGGAAGTCATCAAGCTCTTTTCTTGAGAGATCAGATTGTAGGCCAGATGCAAGAGTAATCTAGAGACTAAAGGAGTCTAATACTTCAGTTAACAGTAACTTTGCAGTTATGAAGATTTGTATTCACAGTCGCGTATACCTCCATGTATCATGTGATCAGCTTTGTTTATATCAAAAGTCGAGTCCTCGACTCTTCACTACCCACTTCAACTTTCCAGACCTCACGATGCAAGGGCAACACCAAGCTTATAAGCTTTTCAGTAGACATTTCAGCTCAGTTATAACTTCCATCCAAGCTCGGACTCTCCCAACAAATTTCGCACAGAACAGAAGCGAACCACCACTTCTTTTGCTACACGTCCGGCCGCTGGCTATACAATGAACGGCTCCAATTGGAAAGACGATATGTCAATTCAACATTCCAGCTCTCCAGCAAGCTGCTGGTAAAGTGCTTGGTACTAGATGTGTGCAGATGACCAAGCAACCGGAGGGAATGTACAACAAGGTATTTTCTCTGAAAACGGAGAACGGCGAGGAAGTGCTGCCAAGGATCCCGAATCCAAACGCTGGTGATCCTCGATATTGCGTGGCTAGTGAAGTCGCGAACCCTTGATTTTGTGTGTAGATCTGTTCTTGCAATAGTTCTTGATTGGCTAATGACATGGTAGCTTCGCAATGTTCTTAATATCCCTGTTCCTAGGGTCATGGGCTGGAGCTCTCCATTGCAGCCTAACTCCGTGGGTAGCGAGTATATGCTGATGGAGTGGGTAATAGGACGCCAATTGAGCGGGGTTTAGGATGCCATGTCTGAAGCTCAGCGCTTTGGGCTGGTGAAAAGTGTAGTTGAGATTGAGAGGAAGTTGATGAGCGCACGGTTTACGAGCCATGGCAGTCTATACTACAAGGATGCATATCCGTATGGCAAAGAGCTTACTGGAAAGTTCGTCATTGGCCCAACAACTGAGCTGTCTTTTTGAGAAAACGGAAAGCATGATCTCGATATTGAGCGGGGCCCTTGTAGGTCTTTCTGATATTTCAATTTGATAACGGACCAATGGCTTGTAAGGGGATACCGCGTAAGAATACCTTTCGGCTGTCGCGAACCGTGAGATTGCCTCGATACAAAACCAAGGCTCAAAGACAGCAATTGCAAGAGATAAACATGTCCGGCTTCTGGAACAGTTTCTAACGCTGCTCCCTCACATTTTACCACTGGAGGAGCTTTCTAGTCCTGCCCTGCTGCACCATGACCTTCATTCAGACAATATATTTGTTGACGACGCGGATCCAACAAAAATATCAAGTATAATCGATTGGCAGGCAGTTTATTCCGCCCCATTATTCATGCAAGCAAGGTTTCCTTCGGTCTTCGATTGCGATGACCAGTATCCATGGGGCGCTGTTCACCCTGAATTGCCGGAAGACTTTGATACCCTCTCACAGACGGAAAAAGAGCTGGCTAGAGACAAACTTGCCAGGCTTCGATTGAAGAAATTCTACGAATTAGCTTCAAGGAAATTCGACCCGCTTCTCGTCAAGGCCATGGATGTGATGAGAAATGACGATGACCCTACAACCTTCATTTTCCATACTGTCGGACAGTCCTCCCTCGATGGACCGATCCCGCTCAAAGAACTTCTTATCTAGGTGTATGAGAAATGGTACCAAATAGCGAAGCGGAGAAGTTTGAAGATACCATGCCCAATTCCATTTTCGCAAAAAGAAATCGAAGAAAGTCGTCAGCAGGCGGCTGCATGGGCGGATGCGTATACAGAGCTTGACACTACGAACGCTAGTCATGGGTAAAGATGGCTGGGTCTCACATGAGGAATTTGAAGACGCCATGCGCAGGTGGGAAGAAAACCGAGCAACTTTTGAAAGCCTTCAAGAGCGAGTAGAAGAGTCGGCTTCATAAAGCTTCCATCGCACACTGCAATCGAAGCACACCGTAGAAACAGTGTGTATTGAACGAATGAATAGGATCCGGTGGAATCGTCTTTCAAATTTCTCTCCTAGTCAATTTGGAGTCTACCGACAAAAGCAGTTGAGAAATAGGGTGTGAGAGTCACCCTTGCGATATATTATACCGTCGACACCCCGCAACGATGACCCAGAGAAATGAAGAGACCAGGACACCCTTGCAAACACACAAACACCTATCCCTAGATACCGCTTGCGTCTCCGTCTTACCAAGTCATACATCTGTCTGTCCTCCTGCGTCGGATTATCTAGATATCCTCGTATGGCAGCTACACTATTTCTTGGCCAGGTTTTGAAAGGGCGAAGAGGGCTGTACACTGTCATAAATCAACTGCAGGACTGCGTCTGGCTTGCTAGGTGCGCCATTCTCTCCATATGCTGTCAAGCAATAAGCTCATAACGATTACAGAAACGAGAATCAGGAGAGAGTCGTGGCAAAGAGTGTCAGACGCTTCCGATTACAGAACGAACGAGATATCCTGCTTCGTTTTCAGAACCGAACTCCCTGTATTCGCCCGCTGATCGATGAACTCGAAGATTCGACTATTCCTCCTACCCTCATACTCAGATACCTGGATGATGATGCTCTTCGCGCCTCGAACCATCAGCGGCTTATGCGTCCAGAGGTGAAGTATGTTGCAAAAAAGGTGCTAGAAGGACTGTCAGTTCTGCATGATGAGGGGTTTGTACATACTGGTACGCTCCACTTATCCCAAGTTTCTGCTATGCGAACTTATTGATGAATTTATTGTAGATATCAAGCCCAGTAATGTGTTAGTGAACTATGATCACAGCGACATCCGGTTCGCAGATGTCCAGCTAGCAGATTTTGGAAGCACGGTTCACATGGACTCCCTTCACGCACAACGCGGCGACTCAATTGGCACACCTATCTTCAGAAGCCCTGAAGCACATCTTCAAATGCAGTGGGGCCCTGCAACAGACATTTGGTCTTTTGGTGCAATGGCAAGTTAATCTTCAGGCGAGGAGTCTAGCTCAAGTATTAATGCCCGTCTACCATACAGCTTATCAGTCTTCTCTATGGGAATGGATTCCACATATTCAAGCCGGATGTCCCTGCAGACCATGACGAGTATGACCTCAGGATACTCATGAAGCATCATAGATGCTTCGGGCCATTCCCAGAATCGTACGAAGAGATTGCGGACCAGCAACGACTGGCTGCCCTTGTTTGGGTCATGCAGAACAGCCCTCCTGAGACATTGCGACCATTTCAGCTGACCACTACCAAAGAAATTTGCCAGGAGGACAAGGAATTTGTACTAAGAGCAATGAAGCTTGATCCTCGGGATAGGCCATCAGCACGGCAGCTCTTGGAAGACGGATGGCTTCATCGGTTTTAACCACTTGCAGTGCGCGGTCAAGCCTAGTGCGGACGTCTCGGTTGTAAGACATTGCATTGATATATGATTAGAATAGAAAATCAATCTCGGTTAGTCTAGTGCTCAAATTATCCAGCACAGCACACTCAATCGATGTGAATCTGTTCAACAAACCCAGCAGGGCTGCAATTGGGCTTCGTTTCGAGAGTAGACTGCCTCAGGCATCGACCATTGCTGGCCTGAACGGGCAGTTCTTCTGTTTGCCTCAATTGGAGCAGCGAAGTATCCACGATGATCATCCACAGTAATGCAATCAAACGCATTCCATCAGAGCCGACAATATTTTAGCCCAGGACCAGTGTCCGTGTTTTCTGGGTGATGATCTCTCAAATTATTGACGGCCTCAACTCCGGAACGCAACGCCCAGATTTGTCTCATCGCTCGAGCCAGATACCATATCCGGCGTGTGTGATCATCGCCCTTCCATCAATCTGAGGTGAAAAAGGGCACTCTGGAACAGGGAACCGCATCTTGATCACCCCGAATTATGGCTATCACACTCACTACTGCATCTTTCGCACCTGAATTTCTTTTGCGCGGCACGGACTGAAATTTTGCATTCGTCGCCAACTGGCGATCCTTTGCCATCTTGGACTTGTCACACCAGTGCCGCGAACACGGATGTCGAATAACCGATCAATCCTACGGACACGATCCGAAGAGGTCCTGACTCTGACGAGCTGGCTGACTGTGGCTGACCAGGAAGAATGCCGTCCATCACTCCAGAGTCCAGACGTCCTGCCGATCAGGAGAAAGTCGCTCAGAAGTGATGTGATTGGGCGTCGGCAACCCCTGTGGGCCATGATTCCATGGATTTCAAACGATATTCGTCACATCCGATAAATGGGCATACTTAATAGCAGGGACTAGGCATCGCATACAAGGACAACGACCTGCAAGGCCATCACGTTGACCTTCTTGCGTGGATTACCGGAGCTTCATCATTTTCGGAATCCAGTGGATGATTGTGCCGACGGGATCATCAACGGTTTGCGAGATGGATTCGTCAAGGTGTACAGGCTGATCGTTCTGAATTTTGAGGCCAACGATGATCTTGAGCCTCGAGTCTCGACTCTACTCGCAACTGGTCGACTCGCTAGGGTCCCAGCCATATCCGCCATCCGCAACAGCCCGCGTTTCACAATATGTATCATCGAACCGCCCATTCAGGGCTAATGGTACCTTTCTACCGAGTGATGATGACATATGGAGGTGATACCTGGACCAGCACATTGCCGTGTGGCTTTGTCGCTGACCTCCGTTCTCGTTGTTTCCATCAATGGTGGCTCCACTAGGGAGCACCACAGCAGACCGTCAATCCGTGTCGCCGCGGGCATGGACCCTACATCCGAAGCCCTGACCAGCCTGTTTCTTGTCCTGACTCGAAAACGGACGGATAGACTTTTTCATCCATTTGTTGATCAATTCCTTTAATGGTTTTATGCTAGAAGTTCTCGTCTATAAAAAGACGCATTGTCTCCCTTGTTTTTTTCGACTCCAAGCTCGCTTTGTCTAACGCAAGCTTGACGTTCATTTGAAGACAACTTCTACTTTCATTCTATATTCGAAGACCATCACTTTCCTACATCGAAATGAAGCTCTCCATTGCAGCAACATTGGGCTTTTTGGGCTGTGCCCTCGCCTTGCCCGCACCTGTTGCCAGGGAGGCCGACCTGCCATTCCCTTTCCCAGCTGGTGGCTCTGGTAGCTCTGGCTCTGGGTCTGGTGGTTTTCCATTCCCTATTCCTTCGGGCGCCCCTACCGGCTTTCCATTCCCTATTCCTTCGGGTCTACCTAGCGGCTTTCCAACTGGTTTTCCATTCCCTATTCCGTCCGGCATGCCAACTGGGTTCCCATTCCCTATTCCATCCGGCCTGCCCACTGGATCCGGTTCCAGCGGTTTCCCCGGCTTCCCTGGACTGGGTGGCAGCGGAGACTACGAAAAGCGCGAGGAAGCTCCTCGCCGTCACGACAACCCATTCGGCGACTTCCCCGGATGGCCGTGGCCATGGCCGAAGCCCAGTGGTGGCTTTCCCGGATGGCCAAAGCCGACTGGCCCTCCTTCTTTCCCTCCTGGCGGTAACGGAGGCACCCCTACTGGCGGCTTTCCGGGCTTCCCAAGCATCACACCTACGCCTACTCCCAGCTCGACTCCTACTCCCAGCGCCACTCCTTCCGGCTTCCCTTTCAGGGGCTGAGTGAGCCTCGGCAACTTCGGTCGACAGTGGAAAGTTGAAGCAATTGACGACAATGGGTAGGAGCAAAGGAAACTGCGACACGTTTGGTACACTGCTGGATTGGGTACCTGAGGAATTATGTATATGCAGTCTTTTTCTGTTCTAGAATGGTCTTGTTTGTGTATCTAGAAAGCAATGAAGTTTTGCAATCCACATACAATCCTCCCCACAAACTCGGGAAGCCTAGAAGTCATCGTGACAAGTTTAGAACTCTCTGGTTCGCGCTGGGCCATTAGTTCTCTTTGCTTGAGAAGCAACCGTACAATCAGGGATCATCAGATAGCAAGCAGTGTATTTACGGAGGAGCGAAATGTGGTAGAGGAGGAGTACACTGTGAGCCAAATTCATTTCGATTGAGTTTTGTCAGTGAGATGAGTCTGAAGTGAGCTGGTCACTTTAATGCTTCCAATTCCTCACTCGCCCACCCATCTTAACCTCACTTTGCCCGTGCCATCATTCCTTAACTCGATCCCGCGGTGAATATTGAGTGGGATGAATGTGGAGCTATATACCTTAGTATCGACCTCGAATCGTCCTATAGTATGAATAGGCTATTGTAATGGACCTCCGTACAAGGACACAGGTTAATTAATCATTCACGTTTTGGGATATTGTATTAGCTGAGGAAAGGATCGGTACTGTGGTCACTTGAAGTAGCTGTAGTGAATGTTATTGTCTGCTAGCTGTCTCTCCTGACCTGTCATCCTGCCAGCTGCTCCATATATGCGGCGCTGTCTATTCTCTGCGGATATTCGACGAGCCAGAGAGAGTCCATGCACTGATTGAGTGCAAGGCCAAAGCTCGCAAGGACGCTCTGCTATCGGTGCAATTTCAAGAGGCTGCGCAGATTGTTACTTGGCTGATGCAGAGACATCGCTCAGAGACTGCCAAGGTCGGCGGGTGAGTTTTTATCATTCATCATCTTGCGAGATTACACACTGACATGCAGTCATGCTCTAGCATTTTCATGGTGTCAGAGGACCGGGACGAGATCTTCCTCACCTTTGGCACCCTCGACCGCCATTACCTTCGATATCTGCACAATCCGGACGCACCAAAGAGGTTCCTGGAGCTCCATCTGTGCGAGCCTCGAGCTCGTTAGGCCAAAACCGCGCCCTGCATTGGTAACGGCTGGGCCTGCCTTGGAACCTTGGCGCCTTAGTGGAGCAGTGAAGTATGACAAAGACAACCTATACTCCATGCAATTATCTGCTCCATCTTTGTCTAGAAAAAAACCATATCCTCTTCATCTAACTTCCTCCTGTCTTGTCACTCAAGCTCCATATAGAGCACAATGGGCCCCCACCTCAGATACTAGGAAACACGCGGTGGCGCGAATCCTCGACTGAGTTTCTAAACACAAAGAAGCAATTTTGACCATTTCGCAGTGTCAGCAGATAGGCGTCAACGTACCATTTCAGCAACATTCTGGGCCCTTCTTCGGGTATGCGGTCTGGAGAGACTCGTTGCAATGATACGTGTGGCAAAAGAGAGCCCAGTTCATCCCGCAGTATTGGAAACAGCACATCCATGATAAGACCTCGACGAGAGACTCTGTGTGTCGACACGCAGGTCCACGCAATGTGGAGGGCCGAGTTGTTTGAGATTCGGCCACTTGAATATTACGATGGGATGCGCAAACTGGGCATTGAGGTCTACTGGCAAACGAACCAGGGGGCATACCATCGATGATGACGTTCTGGTCACAATACGACCAATATCATCCATTAAATCTCTAGGGATACACCATAAGCGATGGAAGCCCATCCAACCGCCTTATTATCGAGAACATAACGGTCGAATCTGGCCACAGGCTCACTCTGGAGACCTCACCCACCCACTTCTGAATAGGAACTTGCTAGGGATGCAACAGCATCTTAATCGAGTTGTTGCGCTATCTGGAGTTTCAGAAGCGGCTGGACTTGAGGATGACACGGACGAGGAGGCTGAAGGCCCTATGGCCTGGCCAAAATCTGCGTTCATTGAACACTGGGTTAGTCCATTGGGTCCCTATAGAATCAGTCCGCAATGTTGACCTTGCTTAGCGTCAAGACATCCGCACCGCTGCCCCGATGTCTTACGCAGACACAGGGTGTGCTGCTGGGGCCGGTGAATCCGGGGGTGGGGCCCTGGGGGGAGTGTAACTGGGGTAAGGTTAAGGGTGGGAAGGTAGAGTTTTATGTTAAAGGGATTGATTCCATTCGTTGTTGGAAGTCCATATTACTGTGATGCAACATTCGCAGCTTGAATAAGATTGTTTCCAGTTTGAATGCAGCAGGTGACGAGGGGGAGGTAATTCAACTTATGCGGAGTGCCATGAATATAGACATACAAGTCATGCTGCATACCCACTACCAAAGATTCTCGTCCATTTCCTTACTCCATAGAAGGATGCTCAATCAACCGCCTGCCAATCAGGCACCTATCTATATTATTCCCATGATCTGCATGATGCATCTAGCATACTCCGCCGGATAAATGGCTAAAATGCTAACTCCATCCCCTCATTTTGTCCCGAACATACTCCGATTACCCCTCTCGAGACTGCAACACCACGTAGCCTCAGTTCTACACTTCAACACCACATGTATAATCTATAACCAAGGAACAAGATTGCCTGTCATGGACTCTGTCAAAAACAAAGTCTACGCCGTCACCGGCGTCGCAGGGATCGGCCTAGCCGTCGCGCAACAACTTCACGCCCGCGGCGCGCACCTCTCCCTCGCCGACATCGACGCCAACGCTCTAACCAGCGCATTCGCGAAACTCGGCTCCGACAGCGAGACGGTCCTGACAACAGTCGTGGACGTGGGGTCCTCTTCTTCCGTGGATGCGTGGATCGAGGCCACGGTGCAGAAGTTCGGGCGGCTGGACGGCGCGGCGAACATGGCGGGGACGATTGGGCGCAAGCATGGGGTGGGCAAGCTCGTGGAGCAGGATGATGAGGAGTGGGATTTTTTGCTTAGGGTGAACCTCACGGGGATGATGTATTGTCTGCGGGCGGAGGTGAGGAGTATTGCGGCGACAGCGGGGGAGGGGAGTATCGTCAATGCGGCGAGTATTCAGGGGCTGAGGGGATTTGCGCTGCATGCGGCGTATTCGACGACGAAGCATGGGGTTGTGGGGTTGACGAAGAGTGTGGCGAAAGAGGTTGGGCCGGCTATTAGGGTTAATGCGATTGCTCCGTAAGTTGCTGTCTGGTTGTCTTTTGGGATGTTGCTAATGTGCTGCAGTGGGAGTATCCAGACGCCGTTGCTTGACAAAGCTCGTGATATTCAGGGTACGCTGAATGCTATGCCGACGATTATCCCGCGCATTGGGACGGCAGATGAAGTCGCACAGTCCGTGCTGTTTCTCCTGAGTGATGCCTCGTCTTATACGACTGGCTTGGTTCTGAATGTCGATGGTGGTTGGGATCCTTGAGGTGGATATGAGATATGACCTATGAGATGTAACACATGAGCAATGTATGTCATCATTCATTAAATAGCGAAAGGGTATATATAAGCTTTAAGAGTTGTACAGCCGGACCATTTGTCTATATGCAGGTAGATCGTCACATCAGAACATACGCCACTGTATCTTGTTAGCTTAAAGTGTGCATAGTTTGATAGAACGCATACCAATCAAAGCGGATATACTGAGGATATAGCCCGGACGACTGGCTATTCCGCTGTTCTCTACGGCTCTGCAAGGGTCAGTGATGCCTTCTCCTTGAAGAATAACGCACGTACTTTGCTACTGGCCACCCATCCTTGTACACGAGGTAACTCCAGCCCAAGTGTGCGTCCTGAGCATGTCAGTACTGTCATTGCTTGGTCGTAATCCTACTCACATCATCTTTGAGGCCCATTGTTGTATTCACTGTCGAGTCAGTACAACACACACAAAGTGAAGGAATTGACTCACGGTAGTGATAATACAGAATCTCAGGATGCTTCTCGTTCGCAGGCAACACACCAATTCCTCCAGGCGCATAAACAACACCATGGTTCGAGGCGTAGACAACCGTCCCACCGCCGTCAGTGAGGTTCGTGCCGTCTTTATCCTGAAAAGGCCCATTCACACTGGTCGACCTCCCCACACGGATCTCATACCTATCCAAATCAGCCAGCCTGACATAAAAGCCGCAGAGGCGCAACCCACTCTTGACCCATTGCCGGAAAATCCTTGGCATTCTGCCCGTCCCCAAACCGACAGCATTTCCCATGACTGGCCCACAGATAATAATACGGCTCCCGGAAACTCACCCACGACCCCTCTATCGGCTTGAACTTCTCCGCCGGCTCGTACGCAAGATTGATCGCGCGAGGGTGCTCCGCATCCTCAACCGAGAGCAGATCCCCAGCCAGGGGGACCTGGAAGATCCCGTGCCAGAAACTGCCATAGTTCAAATACGGCTTCCCTGTCGCATTGTCCACAATAAACGACGCGTCGATTGCATTCGACTCGTTGTAGGGGTAGATGTGCGACATGTTCCCGGACCCCGTGTTGATCAGCGCTCCGTGGTCCGTCCATTTCCCGCTGTCGAGGGAATCGGTGGTCGCGACGCCGATGGAGCTGTTGCGGCTGCCGTGGGTGCTGATCGTGTAGTAGCAGTAGAATGAGCCGTTGTGCTGGACCGTCGTCGGCGCCCAGGGTCGAGTCCGGTTCTGTTTCTCGATGATGCTGGGTCCGTCTAGGACTGTTCCGACCCTTGTCCAGGGCCCGTCGAGACTCGAGGCCTTGCTGATGGGGATGTGGACGCCTCCCATAAAGAGGTAGAAACTGTCGTTGTATTCGATGATGTTGGGGTCGTGGGTAATGACATTGCCCTGGTTGGGGAGGGGGTACTTATCCGTATTGGAGAAGAGCGTTGATTTTTCTTTGGACGATAAGGATGGCGATCCGACTACTGCTTGGTGGAAGAGTAAGGAGGCATGTAGCAGGAGCCGTATTCGAAACATTGCGTCGTCACGTTCTCTCTTTTGTCGTGATAAGGATGTGACAAGTTTAAGGGAATTGACCACTAACGATCTCTTGACAATATGAGCAGTCAAAACACAGTGCTCATCGTGATCGAGTTAACGGAATGATACCATGTCACCGACGCCAAGACAGTGATGAGTTCTGATTGCACAAGTCATGAAATGGATGCCTAGAGAGTGTGTGATGATAGTATCTAGACTAGCCTGCAGCTAAGTTCAGAAGAAGAATAATAATACATCATGCTAAGACAGCAGTACTCCACACTAGTCGAGAGGAAACAGTTTAGTGCACGTTTCAGATCAAAAAAGAAGCTTGTTGAAATACAGTATTACTGGTAGGCTGATGCCCAACTGGATCACAGAATAACCCCCCGTGGATGGTGCCATTTTTCCCGATTGAGCTAAGAGCCGGTTCCCCACCGGAGCATCAGGGGCGAGAGCCAATGTTCATTGTGAGAATGGGCCCTGAAAGTAAGGTACCTAAACTCTATGATGTACGCCGTACGGAGCATCCGATTGGAAGGGTGCCTTACAGACATGGCACCTACCTTCAGCATTCAAATACATACATGGTCATAGTCAAACAACATTCTACCTACTATGCTTGTTACTTTGAGTACCTGAGAATATCGAATGTTCCTATTTAGGCCCTGGAAGCCAATACCGCCGACATTGATTACCTACGTTACTTTACATGTGAAGCACTTGTAGATCAGTGGGTGTCCAGGCTCCAGGCTCCAGCAAGCTGGTTAACTAGTTGCCGAGCTCAAGTCGATTTCTTCCCTGCCTTGATCATGCTTCTCCATCCTCGGGGAAATCGCTCCTTTCGTCAGTGATCATGTTATCATGCTACATTATGTACAGGAAAGAGGTGGCCCCGATCGGGATCAACCCCAGTGAGATCAGACACTCGTAGGCCAAGGGTGGACCACATCCCCAAACCCACTATGACGGAGAACGCGATCATATCCCGGCCCGCAAACACTCGTATATCGTATACATAGAAAATTAACAATAATACATCGCGAATCGTTACCGGTTCCAGCCCATATCATTTTGACGTCATTCTCCCAGAGTGATTCCCGTCAAGTCAGCCCAGTCGAAGACCTCCAGGAAGGGGTCGATCTCTCCATAAGGCTAAATTCCACGCCATCAGAGATGCGAGTTAATTGGGATGGGTTCAGGTACTCACCACGATACCGAAGCCTGGCGATTGGAGAGCGCCGTTCGGGTCTGCGGCAAGAGGAGGAGCCATACCAGGGCCAGATGTCAAACTAGGGACCTGCCAGAGAAGGCGTGTGTGTCAGCGGAGTGGACGAAAGCAAGTGGGAGGCGGCCAGTTAATAACCTGGTCTGTTCCGAAGCAGCCCTGCCCTCGATCGCCCAAGTGCGCGCAATTAGCATGCCGCGAAAAGAGGGTTTGCGCAAAATATATCACCCGGTCGACAACCTCTTGTTTATAGACATTCGCCTGTGCCGGCCACAATTTCGCCTTGACCAGTGCCAGGAGCGTCGACATGAAGAAGTACTCCTTTGCGCCCTTGACCACAAGAAGAAGCCGCGTCTCAACAGAAGCTAAAACCATCTCGAGCAACGAGACGAGGGATTCGGGAAGCCCCGGTAGTGTGTGAGGGAGGAAGGTAGGAAAAGATGCTGCGAGTAAATGTTAGTAATGGCGTCGAGCCAACTCCTTGAAATTCGCAAATGACGGGTCACTCACCGTGGGTGCTACTCCCCGCGTGCAATATCTGACATATTGTACAGAATGCCTGCATGGTCCACTCCCCAAAATTACAGAGAGACAATTGTTTCGACGTTTCATGAAGGCGCTTTTGGTTGGAAAGGATGAGGGTGGCAACCTCTAGGCGTGATCGGGCAGAGGGTGCAAAGAGTGGCTCCCGTGGGGCTTCGATTGCGAAGGGGGTATGAACGGAGAGAAGACTGTGAGCGATTTTCGTTTCCAGGAGCGATTTGAGTAGAGTGACTTTGTTCTTGCTCTGATAGTCGTCATTCTCTGCAGTCGGCCAAGCCGGGATCTTCTGAAGATATCTCCCGAGCTCCCAGTCCAGACGTTGAATCTCCTCGTAGCGGCAACTGATCCGAGGAGAATGCATCAGAGCGCACGCTTTGAGGCGCAATGGGAGTGATTGTGTTAGGACTGCTTGGAAGGACGAATCGGTTATTTCATGGAGCGGTCTCTCTCCGGGAAGCTCTGTACTGGTCTCCTGAATTTCATTGTCGTTGATGTTCGAGGCCGGAGCTGTATCATAGTCCGATTCTTGAATCGAGGGGGGCATTCCCCGTTCAAGGGCAACCTGAAGGTCGAGTTCGACAATGGTCGTCCAGATTCGTCTGCGCATCTCCTTATTAAAGACGGAGATCTCGGTGTACCGGCTAGGATCGCGGTGATATCCAGCTATCATGGCCTGTTTAACCAGCGTTCCCGTAGCAAGCCAGGCGTGGCTCCGTTTCATCCCGAAACTATTTTGGGCAATGATCAGGAGGATCTGTATTCGGAGGGCCGTAATCTCTGGCCGTTTGATATGTGCGTTATCCAGCCACTTTTCGACGTGCAGAACCCACTCGACCGGAGTATAGCACTTGAGGTTAGCTTCGTTCTTCAGCTGGAGAGTATCAAAATCTGCTAGATTCCAAGCGCAGGCAAGAACTAGGAGAAGTTGCACGATAAAGCCAGTTGATACCAAATCGGGATTGTCCTTCTGCGCCCAGAACTCGTCCAGCTCCTTGAGAAAGGACGGAACGTGAAGGATGCGATGCGTGGACTCGATACAGGTCAGATACAAGACTACTAGTTCGTCAACTGTTCGACGGGAGGGTAGCATGTCGATGAGCGACTTTGTGTCGGGCACTGGGAACGACTCATTCAGCGGCTTTCTTTTCCACAGACCCCGCTTTACCCTTTCCAGGTCGAAGCGCAGTTGTGTAAGGTTCGGGCTCGACAGTCGCACCTCCTCCGCAAATGATCTGATATCTGGGAACTGCTACAGCATTAACGAGCAAGAAACTCAACGGCATATGGCAGGAACTTACCTGCGCGATCAAGTTGGCAAGTATGCCTGACCCATTGAACCGAGTTTTGGTCTCCTTACCTCGCATCATTATACGCGGCAGGATATCTAGCTGCTGCGAAGGAGATGCAAGCTCGTCGTCATCTTCCAACGGCTGTGGCTGTGCCTCGTGCCGACCCTCAGGAGCATGCCGGGGCCGCTGAAGCACTTCAGTGTTCACATATGGTTCTTGGTTGACACCCGCCTTAGGAGCCCCGAGAACGGTCTCCAGAAAGCTTCGTTTCTCTTCTCCATGACGGCCATGCGGTGTAGATGGCAGCGGTGGTTGAGGCCGAGGCGGCAGACTGCTTATCCCCGAGTCCGGGGTAGTGAGTGCGGGCGCCCGATCGACTCGGGGCATCTGAGCCAGTACTGTGGAACCTCGGTCGGAGAAGACGGGCGATGCAACTGTATTAGGTTGCTGCCACAGAAAGCCATCCTCATAGGTGCATTTGGTAGGGGTTTTGCTCTTCAGACATCGGCCGCATGTGGGATATTCACGATCGCACCGGAGCTTTCTGCTGCGACACTGCGTGCAGGCCATAGTGCGTCTGCGTCTCTTGCGCACGCGTTGCTCTGGTGGTTGGGGCTGCTCCAGGTCTGGAGGCCCCATTTTCTGCTGGATTTCTGTCATGATCGATAATACATTATCGTCATTATTATGTTGAAACCGACGACTTCCAACGATGCTTCATTCTCCTTTGTCATTCTTTTTCCTTTTTTTTCCCTTTCTCGAAACTTACCAGTAAGCGGGCGCAGGCTCGGGGCTTTTCATAGGGAACAAGCGGAAACGGTTCAGCAGCTTACGTGTGTGGCCCACCGGGCTTCTTAACCGAATCGGGCAATCCCCTCCGCAAAGGTCTCACTTGTTTGACGTATTAGGAAAGGAGTGAGGCCTTTTAAGGGTCTCGGGCACCAGATCGTCCTCGGCCGTCTTACTCGATCCGCTCAACTTCGACTCTATCACTGGTGTCACTGGAGGTCTGGAGTCTAGTCTAAGTCTATCTACCTTAGATAAGGGGGGTGCGTCTCTTTTTAAACATCGACAAATAAATAACGCCGGAAATCCACCTTAATCAACCACGGAGCGCTACTGTCTCGCGTTGTCCTTACGGCAATCATACCATACATGGAGCTACCTTAAGTTATTTCAGCCCGTGTATAGCCCTATGTCACTATACTCACTCCAGTAATCTCGTTGCCTAAGGGCCTCATATTCAAACAGGGATGATTTCTAAGCTTAGAGTCAGCAAGGCGTACTCCGTAGTCTGCCGAATTTTGACAACAAGGCTACGATCTACGAGCGAGTCAGATTGCAAGCCTGACAGCAAGCCTTTTCCGCCAGCCCTAGTCCCCCGGGCCTTCCGTGTTGTGATGCGTAGGAACGCCGAAGCTGAAGGATCGCTCGGCCGTGGCTGACGTGAAAGACACCCTGGTTATTTCCTCGTCTGTTATTCCAGTTTTCATTTACATTAGTAAGGCTAAGGGTTCTTAATCACTCTATCATCCAATCACCAACTCGTCAATCCTCGAAGTCGATCAAACCCTCCTCTAAGCTGACTCTCCGGATGTACCACTTTGCCCTGCAAAAGGGTGTATTTCACAATACCCTCGCAATGTTCCGGCCTGACCCGCGCTAACCAGATCATCTGCTGCTCCTTCTTGCGATAGATCATGACATTGGCTGCGAATTTATGACCACCGACATGTGAGACGAAGAATATCCCGACGCCCCCGGGGCGCTCATCATGTGCATCGCGATATAGGTCAAGAGGACGCAGATGTCTTTCAAGCTCTTTCTTGATCAACGGCGCTGTGATTCCACAACGGGCATCTCGCCTCTTATGTGAGCACAAGAGCACGACGTAATCATACTCGCACGGTCGTGACATAAGTGCAGAATCCGACTGTGAGGTTGCAGTGTTCTGCGGTGTGTCGATGTAGCGGTCGACCAGCTCTCGCACATCCTCGGGCTTCACGCAGTCCACAAACGTGAATGAAGGTAGAATCAGCACGGTATTTCCCTTATTGTCCTTCTCGGTCTCTAGATCCTCCGGCGAGCGGAGATTTGACGCAGATATCATCATTCGCTGGATCTGTCAGAAGACCATACGTAAAGCCCTGGGGAGAACGTACACCTTGTCGCGGCTTGACAGAGTCCAATGCTTCCATTAAGCTGCCCTTTTCTTGCGTCACTCTTTCGACCCAGTCTGACTTTCCCGTAGCCACCAGCACGTGTGTATCGAATCGTTTGATGTGTCCGTAGAGCGGCGTCAAGCTTTCGATTTTCACCTTGGAAGGATATTCGACCGTGCAATCGGCGCAATCTTGCTTGCAGTCTGGTCCATCCTCTTTTGGATCAACAATCGGGAAGATGTACTCTGTGTTGCGCTGACCAAATGACAAGAGTGCTCGTAACATCGTGGTCGGGATCTGCGATCGCGACAGGGATCCTCCGTAAATGTTTGTGATCAACGAAATAGCGAGGAGCTTATCTGATGGCCATAAAATAAAGCTGAAGAACACATGCGACAAT
Organism: Aspergillus lentulus; assembly: GCF_001445615.1. NCBI lineage: Eukaryota > Fungi > Ascomycota > Eurotiomycetes > Eurotiales > Aspergillaceae > Aspergillus > Aspergillus lentulus. Next base: position 1,736,180 of record NW_028322122.1, read on the forward strand.
GGTCAAGGACGGTCTGATTACCACTCCTACTATAAATACTTATTCAATGTGTCAACTCCGAACTGCATAAGACCGAGAATCCCGAGCTGGCGTTATCCCCGAACGTTGCTGCCTCAAAAGACCAGTCCGGAGCCCGAATATGCCCATCAGACTGGAGATGCCCAATCGCCTGTCTTACTACTCGTCATGGTGCATTTTGACACCATATAAACTCATGTCGCATGTAGTTCATTGTCTCTGCGGAATACATGGCGATTCGATAGGCTGACTGCGCTGTGACTGAGCAGTTTTCAATACAGCTATCTCTGCTTCATTATTTGCTAATTCACATCTCAGTCTGCACCAGGTATGCAGCCACAAAGGCACAGTCAAATAAAGCAAATCCTTCCCAAATTCTGCTTTACCTCAATTGTGTCCAGAAACGCACGAGGATAACCCTCAAAAACCGCCCTGTGCCCTATAATTTCCCGTTGAGGCTGTCATGTGACTGCTCGGTGGTAGTAACGCGCTACGTCACCCGCGCTGTCAAACCCGCGTTAATTGATTCGCGACCGCGTCAAGGGGCGGTCGATTTGTCGCTAAGAAGGAATATGACTGAATAGCTAATGTCTATCCTAGATATTCATCTCTGCGATAGATCTCAAATCAATTGAGCTCGACATGCAAAATGGCAAGTGCCGCCATCTCTGAGATCGGGACTCAGTCTGCCCATCTGCGCGCGGAACTGAAAGAGTGGGAGAGGGCCTTTGCAGCGCAAAATGGTGGGAGGAAAGCAGGGCGGAATGATATCAAGAAGGTTCCTGAGATCGGTATTTTCACCTTCAGCTAACTAGATTCATTACTCTTGCGCGGAGACCACTGACACTGCACCATCAACAGCCGCCAAATACAAAGAGTACTCTCGACTGAAAGCACTCGAATCGTCCTCGGGAAACCCAGACGACCCAAAGTCTGTCCAGTTAGAAGAACGACCCAAGAAACGCAAACACACATCTAAGGACGGCCCGGATACTGTTCAGAATGCATCTACGCCACGAAAAACCGCTAAGGGTGCTTTCGAGACGCCGTCTAAGAATCGAATCTCGAATTCGCATCCTTCCCAGGTCGATCCCTATATCTCGCCTACGGCATTGCGTAGACTCTTCAGTCCATCAACACACCGTACACCGCTAAAAACAGCCATCGGTCCTACCCCTCAACGCGACGGAAAGGCTCTAGGTCTTTTCGACCTTTTGTCAGAATCTGGCGGAAGCACAGCAACGCCCTCGGCAGATCGCGTGGCAAGCGTGCGCACCGCAAATGTGCAGACCCCGTCGAAGCGAAAAACTATGGACACGATCATGGAAGAAGACGAAGAGGGAGAAGAGGAGAGCCCAAGAGCCGGTCGCACCCCCGCATCGTCCGGGAAGAAGTGGATGCTGTCAGCGCTATTTGCAACCCCGACCACGCTGCGCTATTCCGCAATGGTTGAGGATCACAACCATATTAGCGAAAGAAACCAGGGCTCCCAGACCAATCCCGAGGGCACCACCAACGATGTGAACGGGTCCGAGACACCGTCTTTCCTGCGACGGTCAAACTCAGCGCGATACGCCGCCTCTCACTCCGCCAACCCCAACGGCCTGAGCCCGATCGCCGTGCGCAAACCGCCCCAATTTGTCGGAAAGGGTCTCTCGGCGCTCGTGCAAGGACTACGCGACATGGAAGAGGAACGCCTGGAAGACGAATTGGACGTCCTCCGCGAGATCGAGGCGGAGCAGGCAGCACTGAACGTCGAAGTCGCCGATAGCCAGGCACCCGCTGAGAACATCGGCCGGCCCTGGAAAAAGAAAGGGCAGAAACGTACGACGCGCAGGGTGCGCATGAAACCAGTCATCTCGAAGCCAGCCTCAAAGCCGCAGGGCTCGATGTCGGACGATGAAAGCGAACAGCAGGCTGCTGATGAGGATGCCGGTGAGCTGGCAGCAGTCCCCGAGACACAACACCCGAGGACGCTCGACGCAGCCTTTGGTGAAAATCAAGAGGACGAGTTCGACGATGAAGATGATCAAGTCTCGCTTCACACCATGTCGGAGCCAGACCTTGATTCCGATCCTGACTATGGGGAGGATATCAAACCTGTTACTAAGAGCAAGAGCTTCTCGGAGAAGATGAAAGAAGCTATCGGGTCTGTCCAGCCGCAGTCAGCAGAACGTCCGGCGAAACCCACCCAGCCGGTGGTGGAAGAAGAGGAGACCAAGAAGGTTCGCGCGCGCAAGGTGAACCCCGAGGCGCACGCAAACTACCGCTCTTTGAAGATTCGAAACAAGAACAGTAAAGGACGGGGCGTTGGACGCTTTCGCAGGAGGTAGGCGGGCGGAGAATCGACCGCGCAAGGTCTACATCTACTGTACTCACGAGGAATGACTACAACACATACAGCATTAAAGATACCACATGGCCATATATGCATTAGTCTATATTTTACAGCGTTATTCTATCTGACATGCCTCATTACCGGAACATAAGTGATCTTCGAGCGCTTCCGCTTATTAGTCAGGAATATATCTGTCCCGTGCATATTGTAGCCGTCTCGCTTGCGCCAAGGCATCTCTCGATCTGCCTTGAGGTTGGTACCCCCGGGGACGATGCGGTTTGGATACTCTCCCGCGGAATGACCGTTGTGCGCCTCGGTAGACTGGAGTCGCTGTCCGATCAGAGGCCTCGAATTCTCCCCCAGCTGGCCGAGCCAGAGGGCCACCAGGAGAACTATCCTCGTACTGAACATGGCGATCCCAATCCTCCAGAGACGAGTAAGGGCTCCGCAGCCAGGCCTGCAGCTCATGCAAGAACAATCGCGCATTGTCTCTTCCTAGGAAATCGCGCAAGAGCTCTTCCGCCTGCCCCGCACTGCCCTTGATATCAACAGTGCGGAGAATCGCAATAACGTACTCGAGTAGGAACTCGGCATTATTCCCTCGTCGGCTCTCAAGGCGCTGCTGACCAGGCCTCGCCACCCGACTAGGGCCTGGTTCAGCCTCCCCTTCCGGATTCAAGAAAGTAAACACCCTGAGCTCGCGCCGTATCCATTTCCGTGCCCGAGAGACCAGCTCTTCGTCACGATTGAACGATTCTGGTGATAGTTCGCGGTACTGGGAGAGCCGGTTCGAGCCGACCCTTAGAGAGTAAAGCTGATGACGGTAAACATATTGCCGCCGTATTATGGGATCGTCCGGCTCCCGAGGTCGCGGGCTTTCTGCGGGGCGTCGTCGGTGGCGAGGACCACGGGGTAATCGCCCTCGGTGCTGAGGAGGTATCGAGACGGACGCATTGGCAGCGGATGGAGGAACCGGAGGTAGTTTGTAAAGCTTCGGTCCTTGGGGGTTCTCAAGCTCGTACTTGACAGTGTGAACATCACTCTTGCCTAGGAATGTCAGCTAACGTGAACCGAAATCGAGGGTTGATTGGAGAGGTAGAGAGGCATACATAACGGACAGCTGCGGCGCTGCTCCAGCCAGCTCACGATACATAAAAAATCGAAATTCGCATGTGCGCAAGGCACCGTGACAGCTGGTTCTGTGACTGCTTCCAGGCAGATGACGCATGGGTTAGCCACATCGTCACCATTGTCCTCTTGCGCTACTTCTTGGAGCGTCTTCTGCAGGATCTCCTGTCGCACGTCGACATCTCCAGACATCAGACATCAGACTGATTCTCAAATCAAGGGAATCGATCTGTGGCAGTTTTGGTGAAATGAATGTCATCGGCGAAGAGAGAGAGCCGCTCGGTTGATACTATTACTGCGGGCGGAAGTCACGTTTGTGGCGGGAAAAACCAAAACCTGCGGCGAGTCAACATCCTTGAGATTCACCAACGCAACTCGCAACGCTGGAACCATGGTGAAAAAATGATGAGATCTGCCAAATCTGCCATCGCTGAAAATTACTTTGCTTCTCTTAGCTCTGCCGCAAGTATGGCACGAGGGAAAGCCAATGGAAATGGCTTCTTGAACCATGCGAATGGCAATCAACTTATCTCACGTACCATAACAGGGTTGAAGCGCTGGTCCATCATCAACAGAGATCTACCAGGTGGGAGATTTGTTTTCACATAGACTAAATACTTTAAACTTCTTACTAACTCTCTCCATACGACAGCGGTATCGCAGGTAAGAGCTATTCATGTGTACGACTTCGACAACACCTGTGAGAGCTCCCGTTCGCAGTTGCCTCTGTATCTGGAAGCTCATATTGTGCAGTATTCCTGAGTCCCTTGCCGAATCCGCAACTTTGGAATGGCCCGACGATCGGATTTCTACAAAGTCTTGAAAGCTTCACAAACGGAGGATGGTGGCACGACCCTGCATTGCTCGCAGCTACAGGAGAAGGCATGGAAAAGGAGGAGCCGCGAGCTTGGGACGGCTGGTGGAATGAACAGATTGTGTGACTTGAAATGTCTAGGATGGTTTGGTATGGTTTGCTGACTGGCCGCAGGTACGGCTGGTCAAGCTGAGTATGGAGCAGAAGGACGCCCTCACAGTACTTCTGACGGGCCGAAGTGAGAATGGCTTCGCGGACCTTATTCGACGCATGGTGGACAGCAGAAAGCTGGAGTTTGACCTGATCTGTCTCAAGCCTGAAGTGGGACCGAACAGCGAACGCTTTTCAACCACCATGGAATTCAAGCAGACCTTCCTTCAAGACCTCGTTCTCACTTATGAACAGGCCGACGAGATTCGGGTCTATGAAGATCGAGTGAAACAGTAAGCCTCTCGTCAGACGCCAGTGCCTGACAGATCACTCATTCGTTGCTAGTGTCAAGGGCTTCCGAGACTTCTTCGAGGATTTGAACAGGTCGCTGCAGGTTGTGCCAGCACCGCGGAAGCCGATCAATGCGGAGGTGATTCAGGTCGCGGAAGGATGCACCTTCCTCTCCCCTGTAGTTGAAACTGCCGAGGTACAGCGTATGATCAATTCCCACAATAAGTCAATACGCGAAGCTACATCGAATGCGACCCGGTCGCCATATGGTCGTCTGCGCATCAAGCGCACCATTTTCTACACTGGATATCTCATATCTAACGCAGACTCGAATCGGTTGATCAGCCAACTACTGACCCCGCTTCTGCCCTCTGGGCTTGCTGAATCCAATGATCTGAAGTATATGGCTAACAGTATCCTCATTACCCCGCGCCCTGCCCCTCGATCTATTCTGAACAAGGTCGGCGGCATTGGCAAGAAGCTCACCTGGCAGGTCACTGGGACTGCCGTCTTTGAGAATAAGGTGTGGGCTGCTCGAGTAATCCCTGTTCCCGCGACGGAGAAGTACTACACAGAGAATCCACTGCCCGTGATAGTTCTAGCTGTGCGCAAAGGCGCTCGTCCTATTGATGCAGGCAAGATTCTGAACTGGCATCCTGTACCAGCAGAGAAAGCTTTGACTTTTGAAACTGTCGTCGGTGAGAAAGTTGTTTTGCGTGTGGAAGAAGAGAATCCCCATGAGGGCGAATGGGAGTCTCAGTTCTTGAACAAGAACCGCAAGAGACGCCATCAGCAAGAGCGCGATCAGGATATCCTCTATCCACAATCCAGTCAGAATGATGAGCCGCTATCCCAGACGAAGCCACAGCCATACTATAATTCCCGGTATGGAGGGAACAGCCGCCATCATGATGATGGACCACGTCGTGGTGGCTCTCACCGCGGTGGTCGCGGCCGGGGAGGAGCGAACCGTGGTAAGGGCCACTCAAGTCGAGGAGGCACGCGTGGTCGAGGCCGTGGGCGCGATGGCGGTCCTGCTGCCTATCGATCCTTGGATGACCACGCTGGATATGATGGCGGTTACGAAGACAAGCCTGGACCGGGCGGCGCTGGACCTGTCATGAACTACTAATACTGAGCTGGCGATTAGGGTTTATTTCCTTGGGAATTGCTGCATCTCATTTGTCATTGATAATATCCATTGTTCCTATGGTCTATCTGGGCGTCGGAGTCTTATCTGGGGTGTGAAAGGATGCCTTTCAATTGATTGATTCAGCATGACCGGCTTTTATACTCGCCCTTTTGACATTTATTGAGAATTTTTAGTATCTGGTTTCTGGGTCAAAATGCACCCAGCGGACATTATGTTGCAGATCGCCAGTCATGCCATTTCTCATATTCTCTTGCAATTAGCAACTAGGTATCTGGAAGTGATACAGGTGTAGTCCTGATTCATATGGAACTTCTCTCCCTCTACCTGTTACATCCTACTGTCTCCCATGTTTCCGTCCGTCGGTTCAGCTTGTCAGTGGCAGCCATCCAGAATGATTGAAATACTCAATTGAAGACCGCTGCAGGAGGCAGAATGCAGAAACAACCAAGCGTCAGTCCATCAGATCATCGGATATTTTTGCCTGAACAGTCTAGATGGACAACTTCGTGAAGATCTACCTAGTACCTGTCTGAAAAAGCTAAAACCTCCGAGTCATTTAAGAAGGATCGAAAGGGGATCGAAGCTCCACTACCGTCTCCATGTCTATCCAGACTAATACTCTCCGCCCTCCATTAAGATCTATCTATCTATCCTCTACAACACATTCCTCAGATGGTCAGACCTTCTCAATGCACAAACATCCTCGCGCACATTCGGTCCCTGGAATCTAGACCTTTCCTGTCCGTCCAACCTCAACTCGCTGCAGTTCCCCCCTCTTGCGGATTCCACTATATTAGCGCCATTTGGCTAATTAGACCCCTCTTGGCTGTTAGCCAGACCCAATCTAGGGAAATGAGTTCATCTCGTTAAGCAACGAGTGTAACCGCAAACTTTGGCAAAAATCTCAGGCCGCACTGGCGCCGTACTCGAACTGGTTGATTCTCCATTAGTCGGCTGTACTGCCGAATCGGAATGTCTGGTGACTCCCTTTCGAGGGTCGAGATGAGTTCTCGGCTAAAGTTGGACTCCCACGATGGGTAGGAGGCAAATACGATCTAATTTATCAATGCGCTTGGCTTTAATACAGGGCCTTCGCCTTGGGGGCTTATTCTCGTCGATTTTAGCCCCAGACGGCCTAAGCAGCATGCTTCCGGACCGAAGTCCCTTTTTTTACCGGCTGATCTCCGTCTCAAGGTGACTCCACGGGTTTGTGGGGGATTCCCCTGGTTCTCATTGCAATTATTCAGGATCCGCGGGGACTTCAAATAAAGGCGTCCCCATAACTCTTGCGGAGAGGACTTCTGATGAAGGGTCACTTGTGAGGTGTCACTTCGCTGCCGAGCAATACTTCTTGCGAGCAGGCAGGAACTGTCGATCAGACGCCTTTCCTATTGCTTCGATACAAGGTGATGGTATGAGAATTCATCAGTCAGCATGATAACAATGATGATGCGTTCTTTCATCCTTGGGAGTATTGTCCCTCCTGTGCTCGGACTCGTTGCGCAGCATGTTTCTGTGGCCAACGAGAAGACTTCTCTCACGCTCCTCTATCAGAACGATCTGAATGCATCGGACGCCTCCAACCACATCGGTGCGATCCTACTTGACCCAATGCTCCAGCAAGATGTGCGTGAGGCATGTCAGGAATTCGGAGAGACGCTGGTCTCCCAGACAAGCCTTCAAGACCACAAAGAGGATTTCAAGCATCTCTTTTCATGGCTTGCACACACAGGACAAACAAAACCGGACGCACACTTTTATATTCGTGAAGGCGTGCTTTCTGTTCCTAAAGACTCGGATGATTTCGCTGTCTCCAACTTTCCGCGGCGAAATGCAAGGCTTCCCGTTTTGTGCACCCAGACAGGCAACGATTCCGTGATTGAGGACACAGCCAATCGTCCAAAGCAGCTGCGAGTAATGTCCGAAGGCAACTCGTATATCGGGTTCCGCGATCAAAAGTCGTTTCGCTTCTTAGGTATTCCATATGCCGACCCTCCTCGGCGCTTCAAGCACGCAACACTCTATTCGCACAGAGACAAGACTATCCGCGCGACCAACTACGGTTCCGCATGTGCTCAGGGCAGTGGCGGCAGTGAAGACTGTCTGTACCTAAACATCCAAACTCCATACATACCCAAGAAGGGATCGCGAGAGGGCCTGAAGCCTGTCATGTTCTGGATTCATGGCGGCGGCTTTACTGGAGGAACAGGCGTGGATCCGCTTACAGATGGAGGGAATCTGGCATCACGCGAGGACCTCGTGGTTGTCACATTCAACTATCGGCTGTCAACCCTGGGATTTCTAGCTATTCCTGGCACTGATATTACCGGAAACTATGGCATCTCAGACCAGGTCCTCGCCCTTGAGGTACTATTCCCACTTCTCCCTATAGATGTCCCCAAGACTAACAGTCACAGTGGACAATTAAGAATATCGCGCAATTTGGAGGTGATCCAAAGAAGATTACCATCATCGGTGAATCTGCCGGCGCTGGCTCGGTCAGAGTGCTACTAGGGTCTCCTCCTGCTTCGGGAAAGTTCCAAGGCGCCATTGCCATGTCGAACCTAGGTGGCGGTGCTGGACTCGGACTAGAGAGCGACTATGCAACGACATACAGTTCGTATCTCACAGTTGACGAGTCCTATAAGCTTGCGGGTCCGCAAATCTTCTCCGAAGCAGGCTGCAACAGCGGCAGTTTGGAACATAGGATCTCCTGCCTAAGGCGTGTTCCTGCGTCAACCCTCGTTGGATTGCAGACCGTTGCGCGTTATGTCGTTCAAGACGGCCATTATGTGACGACAAAGGAGCTTGATCTACTTCGGAAAGAGGTCACCACTTCCAATGTGCCGGTCATGTTCGGCATCGTCGCCGACGACGGCGCTTCTTTCAGCACGTACCCTAAAACACCTGTCAGTTCCGAGCTTGAGGGCATCCAAGCAGCCCTAGGTATTAGTAAGAAATACGCCCAGTCCGTCATCGACTCGGGCCTATTCCCATACCACGACACAGGCAATGTGACTCTGGACTCTTTCAACGTCTCTCAACGGGTAGCGACAGACTTGCAATTCCGCTGTATCGATCAGGCAACTGTATTTGCTGGTGTTACCTCTGGAGTGTTTCAACCTTCATACTTCTATCAGATACAGAGGACAACCGGCGGCTACGACCCTAACAATCTCGGCGGCCCTCCCGCAACGCCGGAGTTTCCAAACGGCGACCCGGAGCTGCCCTACTTCCGTCTTCACGGCGCAGATCTGCCCTGGATCTTTGGAACGCTAACCACCCTGCGCGAACCCCTCGATCTATTTTCCATGCAGCTCGTCTCTGCCTACATTGCCGAGTTTGTTCGGTCTGGCCAACCGAATCCTGCGCCGGAGTACCTCCAGGCGCGCGGGTATAAGCAGACGCTAGACGCCGTCAACAATTTCGATCGATGGGAGCCGGTGTCTCATTCGGAGGGCCCATTGCAGCTCCTCGATTATCCTAGTGTGCGGGCTCCTTTCCAGGATTTGGCGCAGTGCGAATTCTTGGGTTACCCGATCACGTATTACTTCCGTTAACTTTGGCCGGTGGCCAAGTAATTTGACCAGATCCATTTGGGACGGTTACCGCTTTAACACACGCTAACAAAGTGACTCCGCCTAAAGTCAACGCAGGGAAAGCAACCGATCTAATACATTGACGGGGTCGGTGTCGACAACGCTTGCAAATGGCCGGACGACGAGGTCATAGCATTTATGCACATGACAAGGTTCCATCATATACATTATGGCACGAACGGTTCACCAGAACTAGATCAGCAGAGGTGCAGAAACTGCAATTCATCTAGGTCGTCACAAACCAGCACCCTGATGGAGATATGACATGGCTTGCCATTCTCTACTCGGGGTTAAGAAGTACTCAGAGATCAAGTACAAAATGAAGCTGATATTTAACACCTCTTTGTTGATACACCCTCAATATCATATCGTCCTTCTCCATGCGGAGTACATTCTGAGCGACAGGCAGCTCTGGTGTCGGACGCTGTATTCCTGGCAGAATTGCATCCTGCTGGGCTGCAAATCAATAATTCATATGTTGTATGTAGTACATGGATCAGGTCAGTTAGTTGTGCGTGGCAGGGTGGATGTGATGTTCCATCCCTTTTGTCTACATGATCCGCAAGACATGCAAATATGTGTATCACTTGGTAGCATAAATTCATCTATCATCTTGATTCATATGGTAATTGTTGAATCATTGTCGAACATTGACATGCAAGCACACAGATCTCCCAACCAGAAGAAGTCATCACCCTGTTATGTCCATTTCCCATCCGTGTCGAGTGATGATTCAAATACCGCACAAGTCAAGAAAGACCTCTTAAAAATCAAAGGGGGGTCATCTTTTATACATGATAAGAAATCAAAAAAAAATCCGTCACAAGTCATCTAACAAAGGCTGAATGTACACCTGCAAGTTCCAAGTGCCTGTGGAAGACAGCCTAATTCGTCCAGTAGACGTAACAGGAAGTCCCCTTCATGAATCTTGAGGTTCCTTTCCATACCCATTTCCCAATCCCAGTTGTCGTATTATTCGTGTGCCTTTCGTGAAAACATGACGATCAATTAAACATAGAACATGCGTCGTAAAAAACATCAACAATGCAAGAGTGCTGCGGATTGTGGCGCTTATTCTTCATCCGTCAACTGCTTTAGCAGTTTGATGCTCAGGATCATCACCAAGAGACCTATCGTTACGACCACTAAAAGGACGAAGCCGAACCAGCCAAGCACCATGGCAGACGTTCCAACTCCTGACTTGACGCTCCCGTTGCCCATGTCCTGCGCTATTGTCGTTGCAGCAACTGATGCTGTATGCTGCCATAGGACCGACACAAGCACAAAGACAGATGCGACGAAGATGAGCGCCAAGGCAGTTTGGGACACGGGACGCGAGGGAAATGGCTTGACCTCTCGTTCTGAGCCGGTGGAATCGATCTCTTCGTGCCAGCCGGGGAATGTGGCCAGGAGGATAAAGCAGAGAAAGGCTAGGATGACCGCAACGATACTGGACGAGTCAGCAATTGCCACACGGACAGACGGGGTTCAAAGGGCTTACAGCAAATAAGGGAACACGACTGCGTCCTTGAAGGTCGATGCCACCCAGATTAGATTCAATGGATCTTGGTCGACGGTTACAATCTCAGCCAATGCCGTGGCGTTTGAGTTGCAAATGTAGGCTCCGCCTTCTGGTTGAACGCAGATACCAAAATATCCCACGCGGACCTCCATTTCGGCACCACCAACAATATTTGCCGTCGCTGTCACCACGCCAGGGTCCACCTGCGCCTTGTCGAAGACTGGACTATAACGCTCATAGTATAAAGATATTAGAAAGATATCTGGTATTTGTGGTGATGATGATGAACATCCAGCCAGTAGTAAGGCTAGGACAAGTTAGCGACATTCCGCACGACATGTGGCAGACAGAGAACTCACAGAGAAGAATGATCGCCACAGCAATGATAATCATGAGCACATGATGATAACCAATCATTGGAATAAACCCTGATGCATAGTCAGTATACTCGAATACTAAGTAACTGGGAAGGGCACCACATACGGGCAAGCCCGGCGCCAAATCTGACAGCCATTGCGAGAGCAGATTCGGATCTCCCGTGCGCCTTTCCTTCACTCTGAGTAACTCACTTCTCGGACTCCCGAGAAGGAGTGCCTATAGCGCCGCTGCTGGTCACTATACGACGAGGACGGCGGTCACAAGACGTTTCTGAACCGGTCGAACTTGGTGGCAGGCAGGCTCACTTCGAGTACAGTCACTACTGTGTGCTGCCTGGTAGAGGATTTTGATCACTGAGATAAGATAAGATGTTCAAAAGAGTTGACAATGCTGTGACAACGTGGTATGGAATGTGGATGTTGTGGATCGAAGCTCGGATGGGTCACTCGAATAGTTCAATGCGATATAGTTGACGAACTTGACGGAGCTTTTCAAAGAATGCGGCTTCTTTCAAGGAATGATACCTGATTATTCATTCAAGATGGTCAGAATCTCAACTCAAGGCACTTTGTGATATCAGATTTGGCGAAGATAGGTATGTGCCGAAAGCAGGCAAGTATGAGAAAGGGTATAGTTAGAAGGAAAAATGGAGGGGAACGAGAGGGAAGGGAGCGTAGCTGGACAAATCCACAATTGCGGCCTAAACCTCCTTCTCTGCTTCTAATTTTTCACAACGAGGGACAGTTACAGCATCAGGGTCCTGACGATGACACAGATGATGATGATGCAGTGCTGTACCTGGTGGCTGGGAGACTGTCCCCATACAATGCAGGAGGCTGGGCCAACGCCTTTTGTTTACGCCGCCCGTTCCCCGGTAACCAGGCCCGACCGCCTGCGCTTTCAGGCAGCCCCGCTAGTGCCCATCCAGTCCAGATTGACCCACTCGCAACACTATGCCTCGATAGGTTTAGCGCCATGGCTTATCAGTAACATCATCGATCCAGCCTCGCGATTTTCAGGTGTCGAGAACTCCACTGCCAACAACAGACAGGCACAATAAGATTAAAATCTATCAAATTGTTCGTTAGAAGACTCCATGATTAAAAAAGAACCAAGGGCGGATCTGCTCTGTATGTATATTACTCCAATCTAACCATGTCTTTTCTCTTGCAATGTCACACACCTCCCAAACCTTGTAGCCCAACAAGAGCGCCCAATTCAGATATGGGTATACCAAAAGTATCAATGCAAAATAGTAGTATGCAAGTCGTCCCAAGTACGCCGTTGTGCCCCGTTGAGTAATATTCACTCGTCCATTCAAACCAACAGAATCTGCTCCAGCAACTGGAGTACCTCTCTGTTATCTGGCATACAAGAACTTCTCCAGATTAACCGGTTCCCGCGGCTTGCTCGAATTATCGCCATCATCTTCATCATCACTGTTGGGAATAATCAAGTCTTCACTGCCCTGAGTAAAGGTTGTCGATGAACGTTCAACCAGGGTGGGAGGGACGAATGCCTTTGTCTGGGGCAGGGCATTCACAGATCGAGAACGAGCAAGAGCAGTTTGACCAAGGCGCTGCAAGGGAGTGAGCCGACGCCGCGAAGAAGGTGCAGACGAGGTTGGCAACATCGAATTGCGGGACGCGCCAGAGTTACTCTCGTTAGACTGGGGCTTGAAAACGTAATTTGATAGCACTGGTTTGCCATCTTTCTCGTCTGACATAGACGATCCGGGCGAATCAACAACTTCCTTGGAGTCGCTGGGACCGTGATCGGGGTCAGGTAGGTGCGTCATTATTTGCTCTGCAAGCTCATCAGAGAAAACTTCCAACGTTGATTTGCGTTTAGTTCGAGTAGCTTTCGGGACACTTGGACTAGAGCTGATGGTGCAAGGCGCGAAGAAACGACTGCGGCAGTCCGCACGCTCCGGTAAGCCTTCTTCCTCCGTGTCGGCGCAAAGGCGTTGCCGTTTGACGGGTTGAAAAGTCGACGCTTTAGCCGCGCGAGCCAAGAAAGAGGTACGCTCCACACTTCTGACAAGGGGACTTGATAATCGGTTGGAGGAATCCAGAGCAGACGCCGACCTCGTAACGCCTGGCCGCGATGGCGCAGGACTACTCTCCCAAGAACTATTGGCATGACGCTCTAGGAGTCGTTGCTGACTCGGAGACGGCGTTAGACTGTTGGGGTCTAGTTCAGCCAACGGCATCCGCTTTGGAGTAAAGAACGCGCTGATGGGCTTCTTTGGCTTTAACTCTGCTGCAGAGCCGAGCGTCTGCCGCCGAGTAATTCCACTTGGCATCCTCCCAGGAGCTGGGGTTTTTAGCACAATTTGCTCTTTCGTCGTTGGATCCAAGTCGCCAAGTGCAACACCGAGCGCGATTTCTGCATCCACATCGCGACCGATGAAAGGCAGCTCCTCCAGGTTCACATCCTTTTCGGGCTGAGTCAGAGGGACGAGCTTGCCGGCCTTAGGACAGAAAACTCTCTGGTATAGGAACGTGAGCTCGGCTTGCTTGAAATTCTCAAGGTAATCAGCGGGAACGTGAAATTGACCATCGAATTGCAGCATACGAAGTGCTTTCTCAACGTTCTTGTACTTTCGTATGCTCCGATAAGCTGTCTTCAGACCCATTCTAGGGATGTTGGGAAGATAATCGCAGCCACTGAGGATACACATTCGTCGGAAGTCAGCATCTGTCCATCCTATCAAGCTAACCTCGCGACAGGCCGTGAAGTCTGCTCGGTTAATCTCAATGCAATCGCCATGTTGGTCGAGTTTAGATAGCAACCTCTTGGCGCCGAAGACAAGCAAATCCGAGTCTTCCGATATAATGCCATTGATGATGCCCTGCCGTTCAAGATATACCAACTGCGCATCCGCCTCGTACGGGGCGACGACGTACTGGACTTCCATCTTCTTCAGTTCCTCGATCAATTGGCGAGCCATATAAGGAGTCACATCCACGGCCTTTTGTAGTTCCTGGTAGGCTTCCGCCGTACGACCCTTCCGTTGAAGCTCCAATCCAAGAGCCTTGCTCGCCTGCCGCTTCTGAAGCCGCTCGGACTCGGTACCGGACTTACTGGGGAGATTGTCTCCATCGAAGACAAGGTACGGGGTTACCCCGAAGTAGAGGAGCATGCGCACGCGATTAAGGACGAAATCGACATGTCTGGAGAAAGATCAGTCATGCCCTCGCGAAGCGTCTTGTGTTGTAATCACATACTTCGTTGTAGGCTTGTCGAGAACGAGATCAACAGCACAGGCAACAGTGCCGCGATGTAGCCAGCCATACGCATCTACCCCGAGGGTTTGCCCTTTGAACTTTTTCACGTGACATGGCTTCTGAATTGATTTGAGAAGGCCATGGAGTCCTGGATAATAAATCAGTTTCTCTGCCATTCATCATGGCGAAGAGGGAAAGCTAACCTTTAATGCCCATGGTGGGCACTCTTGCAAAGGCAAGACACTCCTGCCGTTCACTTAACCGGCCAAGACGGGCATCAGCTCTAATGTTGTGAGGCTGAAGGTTCGAAGAGTTTGAGTGCGTGGGGTGCTGGGATACCGCGTTTCTATAGAAGAGGGATCAACGACCGTAGTCAGCCACCCTGACTAACAGACCAAAGTCAAAATGCTGGGCCCTGACAACGAGGCTGGAATGTTTGTTCCTTCTTGTTCCCCCCATCGACACGCGAACGCGGTATATCGAGAGAGCCGGTGTGATTGGGTCGAGGGAGGCGGTGTCTACCTCCGTCATCACCGCCTGTTGATTCTGCCGTCCGTACCAGAAATTATCAGAAAAGGAAGTTTCGACTTTGCCGATGGTATATTCACAGACTACCCTTCTATCTCTGGCAAGTATAGAAGCTTCTGAATCGACACAATGCCGAAGTCTTTTACGAAAGTACACAAACATATTTCCAAGAAGCGCGGTGTGATTGATGCGCTCCATGAGAACAGCAGAGATGCGAAGAGATTGCGCCGAGCCAACGCAAGGGACGATCGAGTAGCCCGAGTCTCAGCATTGATGGCCCGTGGAAGACAGTCTTATAGTCAGTGTATACTTTAAATTTCTCTGTGGACTTGTTGAGCTGACTCTAATACCCTCTCTCTAGTTGATCGTGTCACGTACTTCCAAGAAACCGTTGCGGAAGAATCTAAACCGTTCTCAGAAGATGATATGAAGGATTTGGTCGTGCGGTATGTCTATGCCGTTACTTTTTCTTGCGAAGTCGCATGCTGACATCTGCTTGGCTAGGTATATTAACCGTAGCGTCCCTGAGATCGAACAATTACAGAGTGAGCGGAGGAAAGGCCGACCTCCAAGCAAGCGTGAGGAAGCCTTACTACAACGGACAGAAGTCGAGAACAAAGAGTTCAGGACTGGATTTTGGATGCCTGATTTAAGTCAAGAAGATGTGATCAAAGGCCTCGCATCGTGGAACGGAGACTGGTCCGGCCTCAGTATGATGAAATTCATCAGAATTACCAAAGACGGTGGAAAACAGCCGTCGGCTTTTCCACCCAAGGGACTTTCATGAGGCTGTTTTTCTGCTATCTTTTCTCTTTGGTCTTCCTTTTATACATAATGAGGCAGATGATCTTCGGCGATGATGCTACATATGACATATTTACAATGACCACTTGTACATGCTGCAGGCACTTTGTCGTGCATCATTAATTTCTATCCGAGATTCCAACTTAGAACCTGACCAAGTTACGCTCTGCACCTTGAGCATGAAGTAATCATACTAAACCGCCGCACTGGAGTCGTAAAGTCGACATAGTCCATATCTTGCCCCAGGTTGCCATAGAGCTTAAATCCAGACGCCGTTCGACCCCCATTGGATAAAAAGCCGATGCAGATGAAGGACAGACATTGTACAAGTAACTGGGAGCGAAGAACAAACTCTTTTTCTTCTTCTGTACAAGTAGGCTCATCCTGTAGATACTCCATAGATAAGTAGTTGGATCAGCGGGAATGCAGAAGCTTCCTAGTCTTGGCGCGCGGGTCGGAAGGTTAACATCATCGGTTCGCCTCACGCCAGCTTCAAAACTTCCTCTCTCAACTTCATACCTTCGGATTACTACCTTATTATCTGCCATTTTTGCGCATCACATTTTCATCAATCTTTAAGATGCTTTCTCTTCGTACATTCGCACGTTCCGTGCCTCGCACACTCTCACGGTCCATCGCTACCACCTCCCGCTCGTCCTTCCTGTCGGTTCCCAAGAATGGCTTTCTGCAAGCTTCGTTGAAGCAGGCTACAAGACCCTCCTACGCTGCTTTCTCTACCTCTAGTGTTTTCAGACAATCTCCTGCTGAAGGTAAAGATTCCTATAAAGCTTTTCCTCCGACTTATCTATGGAGAAAAAGATAGTTCAAATTTTCTCTTTCATATTCATTTATTGATCGGGCGCGAGTCCCGGTGGCCTCGCAAGGCTGGTTTCATTGAGCAAAACATCAAGCTAACATCCAATGTCATTATGTTAGGTGACATCGAACTTGTTGCAAAGCTTGAGGATGAATTGAAACATGAGAAGGCCTCCGGCCTTGAGGATCTTGAGACCTCGGTCCAGAACATCCAGTTTGTTCTTCAGAACAACTCCTGGGAGGTTAGTATACGAACCACAACCATCGTTGATTGCGATACGGACTCACGGATTGTGCATAGGTTAAGGATGTTCCTGGTGAACAGGAGGTCGTGTTGACCAAGAAGTTCGGCAAAGAGGAGTAAGTATCTCTCAAAGAGAACCTCCGGCTCCTCCACTAATACTTCCATCTACGGACAGGATCCGACTCACCTTCACCGTCGCCGACCTTCAGAACCTGAGCGAACAGGAGGATTTCGATGACAGCGCTTTCGCTGATGAGATGGACTTCCAGGGCCACCAGCCCGCTAACCAGGGTCGCGGTGCCCCCGGTGCTGTTGCTCAGCACCCCGAGGATCGCATTGCTCCCGCCGACCGCGAAATGGATGATCTAGACCGTGATATGGAGCCCAGCTTCCCTGCTCGTGTCAACATCACCATCGAAAAGCCCGGCAACGGTTCTCTCCTGATCCAGACCGTTGCCCAGGATGGTCTGTTCCAGATCGAGGAGGTGTCTTACTTCTCCAAGCCTGACCTCGCCCACGCCCAAACTGCCGAGCAAGACTGGGCCAGGCAGAGCCTCTACGCTGGTCCTCCTTTCGAGAATCTTGACGAGGACCTGCAGACCTTCCTTGAGCGCTACCTCGAAGAGAGAGGCATCAACGCCGAGCTCGCCAACATGATTCCCGACTACATCCAGGTTAAGGAGCAGAAGGAATACGTTCGCTGGCTCGAGAGTAAGTTTGATCACTGCCATTTACGTCTTCGCTCGTGTGGCTAACACTGCTGGTCGCAGACGTCAAGAACTTTGTCGCCGCTTAAATACCGAAATCTCCGTGGCGAAGAAGCGCTCTGAAGTCCCTACTAGGTCTTCGCGTATATTGTATTAAAACCCGTTGGGAGACCATAACTACTTATCCGCTATTCCCCCATTTGTGTATCATTAGAAACGAATCCAGGATCATTTGTTGTACGTAGTTACACAACTAATTGAAAATGTTAAACCACCCATTCAAAGCGTCATCAAGCTTATCGCCGAGTTTACCATAGTAGCGTAGAATGACCCAAAATATGAGTTTTGGCATCGGATCCTTGATTCAATTGCATGGCTTATATACAGCCTAACCAACACGTATAAACGCCTTTACTTCGCCAGCATAAACCAATATTTCCGCTAAGACCAGAAACCTGGAAATCCCAGTATCAAGAACCCAACCATGAAACAGAACAAATGCAAACAGTAAATGCCCTTAAAATTCCATGCTTTCCGATTTTACCTCAACCGGATCTTCATTTCTTCGTTTGCCGACGCGTTCTTCCTTGTTCAGAGAAGCGATGAATGAACGGAAGTATTCAATATATGGCTTTAGGCTCGTCTTCTCGTAATCTTGCAATTTGCGGCTTCCTTGGGAGTCGCTAGGTGTGCTGCTTTCACCCTGGACTTCTGCGCCTGCATTACCGCTGGAGTGTTCGGCATCCCAGGCGTCAATCTCCGCGAGTAATTGAGTGACTGTTGGGACGGAGAGAGGATCGAATTCGTCTGCCTTTTTAGCGTCGATGGGAACACAGACACGCCCCGTACCGGGATGGATGACGAAAGGGCTCTTGAGCAAATGGATCATTTTCTTGCTGACTTCAGCGTCGAGTCGCGGGTATGTGTATTCCAGCACGATATCCTGTTTCGCGTCTCTCAGAGTGGTGGGGTTGAGAGTACTACTCTTGCCAGATTTAGCAAGCGCATCGATGTCTGCCCATTTGTTCGTACTGGACCGGTCGGGCGACGAATCCCATTTCTTGCGCAGTGCGTCATTCAGTGTCTTGTCCGGGAGCAATGAGAGGAGGCGCTCCGCTTGTTCTGAGCTTGCGAACGTATCCTGGTCGACAAGTGTAGTTTGGGCGAAGAAGGGTTTGAGAATTTCAAGACTACGGGACATATGTGGATGTAACGGCCGTTTCATATTCACTCGCTTCCCGCTTTGAGACCCTCCTCTCACGACGTCGAGATAGCCGGCAATGGCCCTTCGCCGGTCATCGGGGAGACTGCGAGCACGCGGATCGCACACCCATGCGTGAGCACCACGACGACCTGAGTATACCCAAAGGATGTGCTCGAAGCCAAAGTCTTCACGCAAGGCAGTATCCACCACTTTCATCGCCATAGTCACGAAAGTCCAGCATTTCCGACAGATATTTGCCTTGGTGCAGCAAGACCGAATGTCGTCATAATCCGTCAAATCAATATCGAACACTAGCTCTTTGGAGATTGGTTTCATCTGACCGCCTCGTAGTGTTTTCCGGTCCCGCGGATTTGTGTTATATACGGGACCGATCTCAAATCGCGAAGGGTTCATTTTCAAGATGTCCTTACGGAATCTAAGGGAGCATTTGTCAGGAATCGATAAATTATAGGCCCACAACTTCTGCCACTCACAGGTCTGCAGTCGCGTATGATTGATAACGAAGATATGCGTCATTCTGAAGCGTAAGAGCGAATTCACGGTTCCCAAAATCAGGAGAGGGTATAATCCCATGGTTCAGCCATTGAAAGAGGTAGCGGAACGGAAATAGGCGCTGATAGAAAGCGAGCATTATATCTGTGTCGACTTGTGTCGATTGAGGAGCGGGCCTAAATGTACATCTAACGTCAGTGCCATGCTCAAATGCAAGAACAAACTGCGCTTACTCCGAAGCAGCTTGGGGTGCTGTCCCCTCATTTTGCGGTTCAGGAGCATTCGAAGCTGGAAATTCCTCGTCGTTGTCCTCGTCGCTGAACATATCTTCTAGCCTCACGCCTGTTGCCTGGTTTTCTTGCACGGTTGGCGCTTTATCTTCCGTAATGCTAGAATGCGCATCCGTCGCAGGGGCATCAGGGAGGATCTCATCATCATGATCGTGAGCGGGCGACTCAGAGGAGGAAACTGAGTGAGGCATTATGTATCTGATTGATGGTGAGCAGTGGGATAACTTTAGCGACTCTCTGTCCTACAACATCATTCATGTAGTCCACATCCATCAACGCGATACGCGTCCCGAACGCGTGCCTCTAATTGAATGGGAGTGACCCTTATCAGCCCTAGCCCTTATCCTTATCGATAGAGTAACACGTGATATGCTCACACCTCACGTGACATTGTCTACCCTGATAAGACCACCGACCGCAAACGGTCATTTTCCCTGGAAGTCTCATGCAACCACAACCTCGCCAGGAACGATCTCTTTCCCCTTTCAACTTCCGCTTGCGGTATTATTGTAAGGTCGTTCAACTTGTCGTCAGAGATTTCCTCCTCTCTCTGGCTCGTCTCGAGTGGTATGATGCCTACATCTGCCCTGATTCTCGCAAAGATATCCAATCAAGGGAGATCCTCGTTACATTCAGAAAGGCTCCACCACCTTCGGCTACAAATGTTCCCTGGGGTTCTTTTGCCATCGTACTTGAGTTTAGAAGTTTTCATTGGCTGAAAATGGTAGCAGTGAGCATACCGGAGATCTCGACATGGATCTGATATGCGTCATCGTCGATCAAAGACCTTATGAAGGCGTTTGACAACACTGGCTGGAGGCAGCAGCCAGCATTTAGGCATGGAGGCTCTTCTCTCGGAACGAGCTGAGCAATGCTCTAGCCTCTACTTACATGGGTCTCAAACTATGGAGTTTGGCTAAGCCTGCTGGATTGACTCCAGTACCTTTTGCTCCTTCTTTAAGCTTCGGCAGGTAGCATTGAATGGGCGTACCCATTTCTAACTCCACATTCCAGTGTTGCTTCAGTCGCCCTTCTGCCGTGTGATTCGACCATCTCAGACTGAGGCTCCATGGTGGCGCCGAGCTGTGAGCGGCTTGTTTCTATTTTCGCGTGAGGTGGCTTTTTCGTGACAAGATCTCAGTATCCGTGAGGACTCCATTTGGTAATGCTGGTTCATGTTACCTTTGTCTCACTAGTTGATGTTGGTGACGCCATTACTTCTGGTCCCTGGACTTCCGTGCCTCCTCTTGTTGCCCCGTCTCTTGAGAGGCTGAGAAGGGTATCCTCGGCCATTCATCCGAATGAAACTCCGAGATGTCACATTGATCTCCTGGTCTTGACACACGACAGGCTCCCACATAAGAGTTTTCCCTTGATAGCATTACATCGGTACCTCTATTATCCATGGATCGATGGGGTATTATCAGCCTGCTCAGGTTGGAGGCCAATCAATGTTCGAGTTATCTGGGACCAGATATTGGTCGTCATCCTCGTTGAACGTGGATACGACATGGTACCACTACCATTACGAGTAATCTCATGAAAACGGCATGCGACTCCACCCTCGAGATATAAAGTAGAGCTCCTCCTGCGATCCTAACTGTTTTCCTTTTCAATTCTTTCTTTCACCTTTTCGTTAAAGAAAGTCGCTCGCTCTCAGACTCTTCATTCGTTTTCTTGCTCCCTTCGGGAATTGTCATTTGTTGCTATCCAGAAACTTCTGTCGCAAAAGCAAGAAATTAATTTCCAAAATGGTCAACTCTGGCATTGCACTTTTGGCTCTGGCCGGGCCAGCCTTTGCTGGCATTATGCCGAACAAGGGCAATGACGAGGCACGCGTAGGCCACCCCAGCTTCTCTTACCTTCTGCGTGGCAGACACACTGACATTGCGGTTATAGGGTCATTCTGGTTACCCTGGTCCAACTGCTCCCAGTAAGTGGACTAGTGAGCCTCACTGGTTCACCAGGACGGCAACTTACTTGACCACTTCCTGCCCAAGTATGATGCTCCACCTGACCTTCACAAGCGCACGTGTCTAATACTCTTAACGCAGTTTCCCACACGACAGTCACTTCTGGAACGAAGACTCTGACTGTTCCTATCACTCTGACTAACACAATTACTGTGACTGCCACTACCGTCGTTGACTTGAACACCGAGACCCCAGTGGTCGTGCCCACTGGAACTGCGCCTACCCATCCTCTGGTTCCGACTTCTGTCCCGACTCAGAACGCGACTACTATTGTGCCGCCTCCTCTTGTCCCAACAGGTGTCCCCGGCCAGAACACTACTGTTATCCCACCCCCCCTGCCCGCTCCTTTCACCAACAGCACTGTTCCTCCTCCTGTGCAGCCAACTCCTGTTGCCCCTGGACAGCCCTCGGCTCCTAGCCAGCCCTCTGTTCCTGGTCAGCCCTCTGTTCCTGGTCAGCCTTCTGTTCCCGGCCAGCCCTCTGTCCCCAACCAGCCCTCTGTTCCTGGCCAGCCCTCTGTCCCTGGTCAGCCCTCTGTCCCTGGTCAGCCCTCTGTTCCCAGCCAGCCCTCTGTTCCCGGCCAGCCTTCTGTTCCCGGCCAGCCTTCTGTTCCCAACCAGCCCTCTGTTCCCGGCCAGCCCTCTGTTCCTGAGCAGCCCTCTGTTCCTGGCCAGCCCACTGTTGTCTCGCCGCCGCCAGCTGAGACTTCTCTCACTGGCTCTGCTTCCCAGTTTGAGCCTGCCGCCGGTCTCCTGGCTGGTATCTGGGCTGTCATGCTCATGCTTTAAAGCATCCATCTATGACCTTCCGTATTCAAGGTGACTGGCTGTCATACGGGCGGGAAAGGCACATTTTCAATCATCCTGGATTTTCTCTTCTCGCACGGTTTTGACTTGGTCTCTGTTTGTCATTTGGCAAGCAAATTTCGGCCATCTACTTTGAAAAAGTTGTTCCTTCGCTCATGGTTTATGGACGGAGTTATTGTTTGTCAAATAACCAAGTAATAGTAATATAATACGGGCGTAGCAAATACATTGCATGCTTTATAGAGTCAATCTCATCCCGCTGTCCCTTTTAGTTACGCTTTTCAAATATGATAAATTTCCAGCGTATCCAGGTAGTTAGGCGGTTCTCACCACATCGTGATCACGTTCACGCTATTAGAATGTCGGTTAGATTTCGTACTCCCGATTCTCGTCGACTTATGTAACCCAGTTCGTGGATAGCGACTTGCGCTCTCCTATGCACTAATGAAGAGTCCTCGGATGCATAATTAAAGAATGTCAGCAATAGAAATGCTAATCCAGGAGCCATGTTATTTGACATTGGTTCTATGATCTAGGTATGCTCTATGCAAAAGCAGATTAAAGTAGGGTCCGGAACAGAAATGATGTAAACACATCCATTCCACCAGCCTAAACCTCTAATAAAGATTGAAAAGGAGCAAAATAGAGGAGATATGGAAGATAAATACATCCGGAGAAACAAAAAAGCTTCGTCGAAATAGTTCACTACCTCAAGCCCTGCAGCTCCTGCTCGACTTCGGCCTTGACCACTTCTCGGACACCAACCCATCCGGCGCCGGCGCGGATAGGAGTGACTCTGCTTTCGCGCTGCTCGAGCCCGATGAATTCCTGGGGAAGAACCTCGGTGAAGTCATAGCCGTCTTCGGCGCGCAGGGCCAGGTCGACGGCGCTTGCGAACTTGGCCGGGTGGGCTGTGGAGAGGGAGATGTGCTTGACGCCAGGATTACGCTCGATGGAACGGAGAGCTGCCCGCACACCGACGGCAGAGTGAGGGTCGAGGATGTAGCCGCCAGTCTTGGAGCTCTTGGCGCTGCCGGGGCCGAGGTTGGAGGGGAACGAAGAGGTGTAGGTGGATTTAATCTGGTCAATGGTCTCGTCGTTGCTCACCCGCTCACTCTCGAACTCGACCTTGGCACCCTCGAGGACGGCCTGGGGTACGGTGAAACCGCCCTGTGTCTTGAGCTGATTGAGCCAGTCGCTGACGCTCTCGCAGGCGTGCTTGCGTCTTTCGTCCGCAGAGCTGGCGCCGTCGGCCTGGAAGGCCAGGAACCAGAGGAGACGCTCAAAGTTGCTGCTGACGAGGATGTCCATGGCGGGGCTGTGAGTCTCCTTGACGCCTTCGGCCTGTGTGGTGTTCTTGGTGTACTGGCCACCACTACGGAAGAAGCGGTCCAGGATGTCGTTCTCGTTGGTTGCGATGACAAGCTTCTCAGCGGGAAGGCCCATGCGCTTAGCGAACCATCCGGCGAGGATGTCACCGAAATTTCCTGAAGGCACAACGAAGCGCATCTTCCCGTCTTTGGAGAAGCCGGGGGTCTTAGTGAGAGAGAAGTAGGAGTAGAAGTAGTATGTGATCTGAGCCAGAATACGAGCCCAGTTGATGGAGTTGACAGCGGCAATGTTGTGGGTTGAGTTGAGATCAGGATCGGCAAACAAGGCCTTGACAATGTCCTGGCAATCATCGAAAGAGCCCTCGACTGTCAGGTTGTGGACGTTGGCATCCAAGACTGTCGTCATCTGAGCCTGCTGAATAGGCGACACCCGTCCAGTAGGGAAGAGGATGAAGATGGAGACATCCTTCTTGCCACGGAGACCGTAGATGGCTGCAGATCCAGTATCTCCACTGGTGGCGCCAATAACGGTCAAGTGGTGTCTGTCCTTGCCCTCCTTGCCCTCATTCTTGCGCACCAAGAAATATTCGAAGAGGTTTCCGAGGAACTGTAGCGCTACATCCTTGAAGGCGAATGTTGGTCCGTGGAACAATTCGAGCAAGTAGAGGTTGCGTTTTCCGTCCAATTCAACCAGAGGTGTCCGCTCAGGGTGCCGGAATGTAGCGTATGAGCGTCTAATGATATCTTTGAGGTCTTCCGAGGGAATTTCTCTCGGCGAGATGTACAACGACATGATACGATATGCGAGATCTTCGAAACTCAGGTCGCGCCACTCCGTCTCCCATCCCGCAGGAAGCGAGGGAATCTCTTCGGGGATGAACAGGCCACCATCGGACGCCAATCCTTTAAGGACGACCTCTTCGAAGGACAGCTATACAGCCAGTAGGTCAGCAGAATGATCTTTCGGGATAAGATTGAATAATTCTCGACCGACCCCGTAGGATGCACCCCGCGTGCTGAGATATTTTTGTGAAAGCGTATGAGACATGGCTAGGAAGTAAAGTTTGATGTCGTGGGTATACCAGGTGTCTCAATTGAGATGACGGCTCCGTGTACAAGACAATTGCAATCAGCGACTCAATTGTAAAAGAATGGACGAAGGCGAGTTTGGCGATGATTCATCCCACCTCAGAACTATCTTTCTCAAAACGCCGCGGGGAGGACCATGCCTGTTTGGGGGTTAGCGTCGCCGACAACGGCACACCGGGATCACGTGCATAAATGGTTGGCGATCTGATATCTTGGCATCATGATACAAGAGTACCTGGATCCAGCCAAGCATAGTCAATCAAACGAACAAGCGACAGAGAACAAAGAAAGATAAATTTGGTTAACTATGTAGGTCAATTAATATCCAGCTCGGTGCGAATCGGACAATGGTATGGGATCTATATCAACAACTGTAAATACTACTCCTGACCTTGAGATGGTCACGCCAAATCATCAAATAACCAGAGCATCCCCGCGTTAGAACAGTGACAGAATATCCTCATTGGTCTTTCTTTGCGGATTGCCCCCTGGGGGTGGCGACGTGGTGTTGGCGGACAGATCAAGGCCAGAGAAGCCGTTCATGAGATCCGCAGCGGCACCACCGCCGTTGGGAACAGCGGTGCTGGCTGATGCAGCGGTACTGCCACTATCGCCGAACACACCAAGGAGGTCATCCAGGTTGTTGCTTGAGGTAGGAGCGGGCGCGCCAACAGCAGGAGACTCTACTCGAACGGGAGTACCAGCAAGACCCTCGAGACCAGACATTCCAGTAGCAGGTTCTTTCTGAGTCGAGGCGGGAGCTGCGCCATCGAAATCGATATCCAGGAGGTTCTCAATGTTGTTTTGAGCCTGTGGCGGGGGTGTAGCACCCGTGACTGCGGCAGCCGCTGCCGCTGCAGCCAAGGGGTTTTCACGGGCGTTTTGGATTTGTTCTCTGTTCCATCATATTAGCTGACAGCTCAAGAATGGATTGAGAAGCATGGGAACGAACTCGATAGCAGCCCGTTGCACGGCATCTGCGCCAAATCTGCCCTGACCGACGAATTGCTCTGGTGGTTTGTGGTAGACGGATGCAAGAGTAGAGAGTTCACCGATCAGCTGTTCAAGAAGAGCGGGGGGTAGAGAGTGGATCGTCGTAACAATAGGAGGCTTCTGGGAAAGAACAATGTTCTTCGTAGCATTGGGATCACTTGTGTTGGAGAGAAGACGCCAGTAAACGTAGGCTCGGTCACGGACATCGGGATTATCGTTCTCAGCCGTTGCCGCCTGGAGAACTTTCTGAACCAGTCCTTGAGCCTTCTCAGGCCGCTTCAAGAATAACTTTACGACGGCAGTAAGAATCTGAAGCTGGGTCTGATTAAAGAATTAGCTTTGGCATCCACAAGTCGAGCGCAGCAACCAGACCTGTGAGAATTCCTCATTGAACCCTTCCACAAACCCGGCCAGAATGTCGCCAGCATTGCTAATCTTCTCTGCATATTCTCCCACTATCCAGATGAGCGCGGCACGGGCGTTCGGTTCATCCAACTCGTCAATGCATTTGCAGAGAGTAGGGATGATGCCTTCGTATCCAGGGTATTTTCGGAAAATGTCTTTGATGACAACAATAGCCTCCTGTACAACGTAGTTCACTTTGGTGTTGATCAAATCCAACAATGTGTTTACACATTTCTCGCATGAACTCTCGATCTTGATGGCAACCTGGCCTACGGCTCTCACGGCGCGCCGCACGAAATCCATATCGACTTCCAATGCGTACTCCCGCAGTTCTGCGAGGAGCTGATCGACGTTGCGGTCGTTGGCTATGCGGACCATAATTTCCAGTTTCTGGAACTTGACATAAGGAGGGTCATTGTACTTGCAGAAGAAAACCCGCAGCTCTTTGTTCAGAATATCGGGCTGCTTCTGCAATAACAGATCGATGTTTCGCAATGCGACATATTGTACTTCCGGAGCGGAGGACACCAGAGTCACTATATAGATATCAGCGTGCCATGTTCTCGGGATAACAATTCGGCTCAAGAGGAATACCTAGAGGGGGCGCCATCTTCTTCAAGTAGTTGCTCGACAACTCCTGCTTGATGTTCTTCATGTGCAGGAAAACGACCTTGACCGCTGCCAGTACTACACTTGGATTGGCGTGTTGAAATTGTGGCGCGACTCGCTCGCAAATGTGCTCCGACTCCGTCACATCACTGGTTTTGTATTCTGCCAGAGTTGTCAGGATTGTGACCCTACCCCACTCCGTACATTCATTCAACGCCATCAGCAACTTCCGCAGTACGTTAGATGTCACTTGGAGGGCTCGGGTCTCGGGGGCGGCGTGATGAATTTCCGAAAGCGCGGTCACCGAGTTCGCAACCACCATAGGATTTGGATCGCCAATCATTTCCTGCAGCATCTCAAGAAAACCATTCTCCAAACACAGTGAAGCGTTCAAGTCGAATAGCTTCGCCACGCAGATCGCAGCAGTCTTTCGGACATACGGTGATTCGTCCCGGAGTGTTTTGCGAAGTGGTTCCTCCATGTAGTCGACCATTTTATCGACCCGAATACATCCCATTGTTCTGATAGCCAGTGCCCTAATCAACGGATTGGGGTCTTCGGAGTCTTGTACAAATGTATTCACGGCGAGAATGCAAAGATCCGGGTGAGATTTGGCGTAATTCCTTTTTGAAGCATGGGGGATCAGCGAACGGAGCCGCTACCGAGCAGATTCAAGAACACTCACATGAGATATAGATATACAAGTTTCTTCTGTTCAAGATCACTCGTCGCAATATTCTTGAGGACGTCAGGGAAAAGAGCAGAGACATCCTTTCCCAGTGTCATGGCCATGATGGTCTTCTGGATGGCTTCCTTCCTGGAACAGAGTTAGTATGCACTCACATTCAGCGACGCAGGTAGTAAAGGGTCAAAAGAGCTCCGAGAGAAAACAAAAGTATTCCACATACCGTTCGTACGCATACTGAGATCTATTCTTCCCGTCAGCGACACAGTCCACTCAATGAAACTTACGTAGGGTGGAGGAATTCCGTACACAAGACCAGCTCGCAATTCAAACGTTTCTCCTTTTCTAGGCACTGCAAAAGCGCCGCGGATCCTACTCATCGCCATTTTGAGGGCACGAAAGCTTCAGCGACGACTAGGTCGCGCCTCCGCAAAAAATATTTTTATCGTAGGTGAGAAGTAATGCTTCGTTGCGGACCACTGCGGGGAATTCGGCGGCGAAGCTTCAGGGACCAGTTCGACTCGAGGGGAGGTGACCGTGCAACACTTGAAACGAGAACGGGATCCCGATTCCCAAATTGATCTCAGGTTGATACAGAAAACACAGAAGGGCGAACAGTAGGGAGCAATCCGTCTCCCTCAAGGGTGCTGATGGGGTTAAGGAAATCAAATGGTCTGGTCTGGTCTAGGTCAATTGTCACGGGCCCAACAGTTGTGCACAGAACGCGGCTCATGATTTCCCCAAACCGGAGCCACCACCGAATCCATCCCACTCCGTCTGGTCCACTTCAGTTCCGTAACTCTACCAGGATTCTTTGATTATTGACGCCGTTATAACCAGCACATTTGTTAAGTTGGGATTTGATATCATGGTAGGTCCCGGTTTGTCATGATGAATGTCAATTATTCATTTTCATTGCCAGGCGAACCTCCCTAATCTGCGACGCTTGTTCGTCGAGGCAAGAACAGAGGCTGAAGAGAATGAGTACTCAAGGACGGCTGTATGCTCTCATCTACCATCTTTAGCGCAAGAGTCGATGCTGAAGATTATTGCAGTTCTACAACCTCGTCCTCTTTATCTCCTCGGTCGCCGTCTTCAGCTTAGTAGCACAACGGATGAGTGGCTCGAAGTCGGGAAGATGATGGACGCAATGACGCTTTACTGCTACTCACTTCGCCAATCTAAGAGTGGCGCATTCTACTCCCGGCCAATAACAGAGGGCTCAATAGGCAGACAATCCCGACATTGAGATCAGACGCGAAGTTGGCATTCACAAGAATGGCCATCAAAATGTCAAGAGATTTATCCGATAATCAAGCATTCATTATTATGCTCTCGAAAGACACGATGGCTTGGTGGACTTAGTCGCCTGCCTTTGTCTCCGTTCCTCTGTCGCTTTTACCCAGGGCATACGGGGCTAAGCGGCACCATGTTCGAAGCAAGTGGACGTCCCTATCTACTATGTCTGCCTACCTGATTAGCTCACAAAATTCCACTGAAGCTCCATATTGTGGAAACAGGTGACACCATGCTACGGCTTACTCATTAGCGTCAATCGAAGCAAATGGCTTGAGGCTTGTTTCCGCTCTCAACATGAATGCGCTCTGCCTATCACTTCGCCGCCGCAATGCTTGGCCAAATCTGCTCAATGAACCCCGCCAAGTCCGCCTTCAGGTCCTGGGGTCGCTCAAGCGCCGCAAAATGACCGCCCTGAATGAGAGAGTTAGGGGGTATGGATGTGAATGGAAACCAAGGTTCTCACCTGCTGGTGGTCCTTGAAGAAGATCAAATTTCCTGTTGTGGCCACCCAGGATTTAGGGGCGGCATAAAGTTCCATGGGAAAATAGGAAAAACCAAATGGTTTCTGAATGAACCACCGAGTGCTGAGTTCAGCGGTGAATTTTCTGTGAGGAAAGTCCTGTTTGATCTCTGTATCAGCAT
Source organism: Aspergillus lentulus (assembly GCF_001445615.1). Lineage (NCBI taxonomy): Eukaryota > Fungi > Ascomycota > Eurotiomycetes > Eurotiales > Aspergillaceae > Aspergillus > Aspergillus lentulus. Next base: position 1,765,739 of record NW_028322122.1, read on the forward strand.
CCCTCCCACTTCATAAAATCAAGACCCCGAACCTCGCGGTAAAAGTAGATGGCCCGCGGATATGTCTCGGTAAACCAGTACAGAGAGACGAAATCGAGGATAGTCTCCGAAGGAAGAGGCTCATCCACCCAATCGAGAAATTTCTCTCCAACCCTAGTCACTCAATTTAATGTGATGATTTGCGATTTTGAGCATCGTCATGCTTACCATGCCAGCAGAGCCATGGGATTGGTGGACAGGACAAGACCTATGGTGCTTGGTTTTGTGCCTTGTTCGATTGCATATGCTAGCCCAGTCGTTAGGAAGGCATTCAACCTCTCCACTCCGCGTTTCTCAGAAGCAGACAGGCTGTCATCTGAACAGCCCTCTGGGCGTGGGACAGTACAGAAGTTCACTGTTTCTTGTTGGCACCATCTCAGACAGGCACAGAAGAAATAAACTCACGGTGAGCCGCTGCAGCATCGTCAGTATGCATTACAATCGAAGGCATGAACTTTGAACCGACCTTTACAGCTTTCGAAATCCACTGCAAGCACCCTCGAGATGCGGCTTCCGATATCTCCGCCCTGGGCGATATAGCCGCCTCCGAAACCGAGTCCTTTCATTAACTGGTCCATCACTCGTGCCACGTCATGGCTCTTATACTCTCTGTCCAAGGGTGGGCCAGACGAGAACCCATAACCGGGAAGTGAAGGCACAATCAAGTGATAGGGCAATGTGGTCGGAGTGTATTCGTCCTTAAAAAGTTGAAGCATGGGGAGAAACTCCAGAAAGCTACCTATAGTTTATAAGCACAAACGAAATAAGCGATGGCAAATCAAGCTTTACCAGGCCATCCATGAAGAAGGATCACGGGGACTGCGTCGTTCTTTTCCGAGAACAAAGCTGCAAAGTGCAGCGATATGTCCTCGATCTTGGTCGTGAACTGAGGGAAGCTATTGATACGGCCCTCAGTGGCTCTCCAGTCGTAGTCGTTCAACCATTTCTCTCGCATGGTCGTCAGCCAGTCGGATGTGACGCCATATCGACGGTCCCGTTGCTGGTTCTCGAGTGTAGGAGGAGCTATCTTAGCGAGCTTCACCAGGGTCTTCAGCTCGGCTATCTGCTCATCTGGAAAGGCTACTTGAAAAGGAGTCGGGACAATGGTTGCGGTTGAAGGAAACTGGCTGAATGGGACAGGCATGGTGATAGTTGTTGATGTAGGGAAGGAAGTTATGCTTCATCTGAGACTCTACATTATGATTATGATGACATATATACCCGCGGATCTTCAAGGCAGATGGCCCTCAGGATTAATAATAGACAGAGGGGACGTGAAACCAGGCTGCAATGCGGGGTAAGTCAACCGAAAATTATGGAGATAGCATTCATTGCGAAAAGTAATCGTCTCTTATCCAGTATGGCCGAAGCTGTATAGTTTCCTCGTTAGCAAGAACGAGAGCAAATCCAAAGTTGTTTAGAGAGGTAGAATAGAGACAATCAAGGCAGTATGCTATCAAGATTCTCATATTTTCACCGCCCACACTTTACCCTCATCATCGATCTGTAAACACCATCTCGGTGGGAAAAAGCTGGAAATGCCATATGGCTGTTCTGAAGAAGCAAATTGAGGAAGAGTAAACCATATAATAACTCAAGAGGATGGCATCAATTCCTCAGCACCCCACGTCTGCAGCGACCATCTTCCTCGACCAACCGCCAAGCTGTCTTCAATTCTGCCCTGCAGCACCAAACAACTTTATCATAGGCACCTATTTGCTATCCGAGAACAAAGACAGCGATGGAAACGTGCAGCAGACGAAGACTGGAAGCCTTCAATTATGGAACATCAATCCTCTGAACAATGAACTGTAAGAACTGTACCATCTTCCTCCCAAGTCCCAGGCTAACCGATTGACTATACAACACTCAGCTCTCTGATTCAGAGACTAGCACTGCCATATGCCGTCTTTGATCTTCATTTCCATCCAAGAGACCCTAGCATCCTCGCCATCGCCACAAGCGCCGCATCTGTGGCCCTTTTCAAAGTCTCAACCGACCCGGAACCCACCATCAGCCATCTATGGACCTTACCCGTCCACGAGGATCCCTCAACCCCAGCGTTATTCCTAGCCTGGGCCCCTCAGAACTGGTTTCCACGGCCCGAGCAAGACGGGTTCGCCGTCACATTCTCCGACGGCCGCACGAGCGTCTACGGCACGATCTCCGCCGACAAGACAGAGATAGTACTAACAGAGCAATCCAACATTATCGAACAGGGGACATTCGAAGCCACCCAGCCCATTGAAGTATGGTTCGTGGCTCTGGCGTCACTCCGCGATCCTTCGTCACCTGAGGAACGCAGTATCCCTCACCTCTTCACAGGAAATGACTTCGGCTCCCTGCATACACGCCAATTCAGTGTGCAAGCAGCAGCAGGCGAACAACCTTTAGCGCCCCTCGTCCTCGACTACGACGACCGTGCCCGTCACCATACGGCTGGAGTAACAAGCATCCTCCCTCTGCCTCTTCCGCTTCGTGAAGGCGCGCCCTTGGTGCTTACCGGTAGCTATGATGAACACCTGCGTGTCTACCATGCCACGCGTAGGGGCGAGGTGCTTGCTGAAGAGTGCCTTGGGGGCGGTGTCTGGCGATTACAGCTGTTGAAGACGGAGCAAAAGCCTGCCGCGGAAACGGAAGGCGAAGGGTGGAGGTTTCTGATCCTAGCTAGCTGTATGCATGCAGGAACAAGGGTGGTGGCGGTGACGTGGAAGCCTCAGGGGGCAGATGTCTCGGAGTCCGAGTGGAGTATCGATGTCCTGGCCCAGTTTACGGAGCATGAGAGCATGAATTATGCATCGGATGTGTGGAAAGCAGAGGGAGGATACGACTTGGAAGGCAAGGATATCTCGGAGTTGGTTTGTGTTTCCAGCAGTTTCTACGACCGAAGAGTCTGTATATGGAGAGTAGATCTACGAGAAGGGCCAACCGCTAATTCAGTCAGAGGGGTAAAATAATGGACTTTATTTGTCATGATAAGATAACGCTCGAACAAAATTCATCATGCAAAGCGAGAGGTATACTAATACAACCCCATCCGGAACCCGGAAAAGTCTCAAAAAAGGCAAATGGAAGTCGTCGCATAGATGTGGTGATCAACTAGACAATCGTCTCCAGCTCGCGAGCGTAGCCTATCGTGTTCTCGATGACCGTGCTGCTCGCCACCAGGATGTCCTTCTCAGACCGGGCCGCGGCCTCAGGCTCGACTGGGAAGTATATCCGTCCGTCACGGAGAACCCACCCTCGCTGCTGAGCGAACTCAATAACAGCTCCCTCGGAGTCGAGGAACAAGAGATTCTTGGCGTTGGAAATGGGAAGCGAAGGATACGCTTTCTCGGAACAGTCCGCGATTTCACTTCGGATGGTTCCAACAAGGACCTATTGATCACAGAGTCATTAGCAATTGTTCAACAGCAGGCCAAAAGAGCAGAATTCTATGAGAGAAGGATAGACTCACGTTAGAAAACAGAGCAAAGTCCTCCGAAGGCACTCTCTCCGAGTTGGTCTCCCTCCACACCTTGTCATAACTACCTTCCATCAAGCTCCGCTCCAGATCAACGGGGTATTTGATGTACAGATCGTCCTCCACGCGCTTGCCCTGTAGACTCGCCTCCTCAACCAAGCCTTCCAATACAGTGTGGAAACTAGTGCTATCACCCATGCTCAGCAAAAGCATCAGATACAGACCTGTAATCTTGCTGCGCTGGCTAGACTCAGTATCCACCTTTGCTGAGCCGGTGCTATCCCTCTCAAGGTCGTAAAAAGGTTGCAGCTGCTGGTAATATCTCGTGAAGCCTTGTGCGTCGGTTTGTCGAATGGCGGCAAGGGCTCCTAGTTCCAGAACTTCACGAGCGAGCGGGATGAGGTCAGATGGTGTGGAAGGTGTGGGGATCAGCGCATTCTGAAGGAGGAGGGTTCGCTTTGCTTGGCTGAGGAGGTTGTTGGCAGTATCGAGCTGCTTGCGGTTGAGAGCATTATGGAGCTCTGAAACGAGGGACCGGAGGTCGGCGTTGTGTGCCATGATAGTAACTTCTTCTTGATATTCTCTGTATCAACAGGTGAAGATTCTATTCGAGGTTGTTCAGAGACTGGCGGAAAGAGAAAGAAAGTTTACAGAAGCAGTTTGATGGTATAGAGGGAGGCTGGTTGATGGTGCTGTCAGCTCCCAAGAGCTTCTCCGGCGACAGTATTGTCTTGGCGGGCGGTCAACAACATCACGTGATCTGACGTATCTTTTCTGGACAGTTAGCATTATGGTGAAGGGCATCTTCGTTAAACTTCGACGCCTACGGTAAACCACTACTCCCAGTGCGCAATACCAGTCATCCTTTTGATACCATTGTGATTTTGTGTCTGGTTACTGCAGATATTGTCTGAGAACCCCTGACAGCCTGGATGGCTAAGCAGGGAGGTCCTCAAGGTGCTTACAAGGGCTCTTGGGTGTAGGAAAATACTATACTAGCTTATTAGAATATTAGATTGCCTTCTATTCCTCCTTGTTGATCTCATGGGGTACTTGAAACGCTCGTGGCTAGTTTCACCAGAGTATTATAAAAGGGTGTTCCAAGCCCGGTAACCGGATCCCATCCTGGCGTTGCGTTCCAGCTTGCATTGGGAACCAGTTGTTCGTTGCTGGTGCCAATGTAGCAACCCGATGAGCCACCATCAACAATATCTGTGAATCCTGTCTGGTTGAGGGAATAGAGCCATGGATTTAAGAATCCTAGTCTTGGCAGACCATCCTCAAGTCGGGCAGCATTTAATCGCGAGACGATGGCTGCAAATACAGGTGCAGATGCACTACAACAACGGTTAGCGCGAAGTTTCTAAGAGCGACACTCATTTCAACAACGGACCTTGTGCCGGCGACTCTCAACGTTTGCCCGTGATCAATGACGACAAAATTAGTGGCCTGAGCGGCGACGTCAGGGAAACCTCTCCCGCTCGGGTTGTATAACCCGTTCCATCTGCTTCCAAGCTGCTCTAGGTAGCCTTGAACGCTTGAATCCTGATACGAGGGACGTGGGAAGCGATCTGAGAAGCCTCCGCTAGAGAAGCTGATTGCTTTCTCGGGCTGGACATCGTAGGTACCGCCAACAGCAGTAACAAATGGACAGGACGCTGGGAAGACAGGCAAGAATCGCGTTCTGTTGGTTCCATCGTTTGTTATGCATGTTGAACCAACGCCTGAGTCACCGCTGCTGAAGATGATCGACACACCGCGTGCGCCAAGCTGTGCGAAGAGATTGCAAGTTGCGTTTGAGTATGATTCAGGGACACTCTGCTCATTTTCGCCATACGAGGTTGAAAGAACGGCGGGAAGTTCCTCATCTGGAAGATCAAGAAGGTAATGAAGTTGATCCAAGTAAGGCTCATTGGTCGACACGTTCGTATCCTGACCATCCTCAGGCACAACCGGTCCTCGGCCCCCCGTTGTATAGTAGGTTCCAAGCGCTTTATACGCCAAAGAGTAGGCATATTGGACGTCCAAGCTGGCTTCGGTACTGCTCAGGGACGAGTCCTGCAGATTGAGGCCGTCCTTTATCGAGACCACGGTGAAGTTGACGTCTGTCCTATTGGGTGCATACAACCTCATGAAACTCTCAAAGTCATCATAGCGTGCGTACTGATCTAGGAATCCGGAAACTCCCAATCTGTTGCGGGGGTCGGGTTCGGCTCTGGTATCATAAATCCCGTACAATTCGCGAAGGCAGTTCGGCGTTATGGTTTCGGAGCAATTTGCCGCCAGTTCTTCCAGGCTAGCAACAGTTCCCTGGAAAAGTGGTTGCCGTTCATGCCGGAGGGGTTGTCCAAAGCGGGTCGTTGGTTGGATCATCTGAATATAACGGTGGACGTCATCGGGAACGGAATACGCAAGCGTTCTGACTTGCGTCATACTTGTCTCCGCGTGCTGGAACGCATAGAAGCGCGTTCTTAGCATACGTTCCGCCTGTGAGACCGGGACAGTGAAAGTGACCCAGTTGCCATGACTTTCGATCGAGCCAGCAGGAACATTCTCTGATCTCAGCCAGGAAAGGACTTTTTCTGAAGCCTCCTTGGAAGGACGCAGGAAATCCCTGACATCATCACGCTTCATATGTTGTCCATAGCTCGAGTGACTCGGTGTTGACATGTCAATGACCCTTCGCTCGAATTCAGCGGCTCTTTCCTGGTTCATAGCCAGCCGAAATCTGACCAATTCAGACGCCGGCGCTGCATCGCGCTTTATCCAGCCGTCGGGCACATTTCTGAGCTGCTCAACGACAGTGTACCCGGATTGTGCAGCTGTACCAAATTCAATGCAGAAAATACAGAGGGATAAGATCCCCATCACAAGCCCGAATGGAGCCATGTGAGCTTGCGACACTGGAATCGGGTCTGTAGATGGCAATACAACGATGAGACACACGGCAATAGGCAAACAGCGACCCTTGTTTTATCTGTCACTTATAAGATGGGGGAAAGCCAGTATCCGCGTCTCCTGCGGGTTAGCAGATAAACAATGGCTGCAAGTGACCAATATAAGGGCCGTCCTGGAACCGTGCCAGCCCGGCACATGTACACGCGAGGCGCGAACTCATTTGTACACATAGTACATACTTGTGCTGTACGACTTGGTGAGCTGCCGACGGCCAATCGCTCATTTCAGGGGTCCCAGGGGAAAAAGGCGCATGCCAAAGTCCAGCCATCACGTCACCAATACAGGGATGTGACTACTTGTTGGCCAGTATTCGCAGGAGCAGAATGACTGCAGAAGCGCGATTGTCAGTCTGCGCCTTTCCTGGAGAAGACCCTGCGTTAGTCTGTGACTTAGTTGGATGCGATGACTGATTCTTTGTCCAGGTTACCAGAGACATGAGGAGTAGAATTCTTGAAGGTCGTAGCCTGGAAATGAGCAACGCCATCGTCGGAGCTCGGTTGCTTGACCGCTTGAAACTTGACGCCGTTAAGATCAAGGCATCCATGCCGGGTAGCGGCATAAGCTTCTCATTCTCATCCCTATGGAGCTTTCTATGGGATGACCAAATTGGGCAATTGGGAAGCAAGGGATGACCAGATTCTAGCCAGTCATAGTCCATTAAAAGGATGACCGAGTCACTGAGCCGCGGTTTAAGTGGATTATGCTTTTCTTGTTCCATGACCAAGTGGACCTGTTTATCCCGCTAGGCTCAATTTGGCAGATGATCGCCCACCTATCAAAAGGCACCACCAGCAACAATGTAGGTACCTGATTTAAGTTATCTGAGAAACCAGCCTTCTGGACATTTATTATCTTCTTGGAGAAATGGAGGAGTGACAGGAAGTTGGTATGTCGTTATTGGGTCGTCAGCAAAGGACACAAAAGATCTTCCTCATTACCTTACACCTGTCAACAAGGTTTATGTAGACGCACGAGGCTGAATATAGGCCATAGCAATAGTCTTTGAAAAAGCAGCTTCATATCTCCCCTACGTATACCAGGTGAATAAACCGTACCGCAGTCAATGACTCTGATGCTTAACATATGTCATGGCGACATGATGCGCGTTCATTCAATCGCAGCAGGAATCACTTGATTGGTCAGAAACTACGGACAATTCAGGTTGAATCAAGGCCGAGAGGAATGCAAATCTTTGTCTCAAGAATGTAAGCATATTTTCCGTCTGGATGATCCAACCAAGCGCTTAACCTTAATGTAGAACAGTGAACTATGGTACAGCGCACCTTCGGCTGTATTCAATGAGTGTAACACGGAGAGAATCAAGTGAAGAGGGTTGGATTTGTTGCCGGACGGGTGTTGTAGACTCTATTGAGTAGGTGTTCCAGTATGGCACAGCTCTTCAAATCATGTTGACGGACGTCTACAGTAATACTCATGATAAGCGGGGCTTCGAAGGATAGGTATGTGTATATGTATATTTTCGGCAGGATGAGAATACCTGCAGTAGTGCAATCTGGCTTCCCAAGCGGATTGATTGATATCTGGGTGGTTCTGTAAAACTTCGTGGCGTATTCAGGCGTATTCTTAGACGTCTACAACAACATCAAGCCTTTCTCAACCCCTCATTTGCTGAGCGACTTCGCCTCGTTGGGCTGAGATATGAACCCTACAAGCGTGCTCCATTCTCAGTAAAGTTCAATTCGGATCAGGAATTCCTTTAGCTGTCAATACTGCAACGTCTAGTTTCTTATCTGCATCTCTGTAGACGGTGGATTACTTCTTCCTTCCCTGCCATTTGTGCCACGTCAAACTGAGCGACCTGGAGATTAACCACACATTCGGAGAGGGCGCCGAGGATCATCCGGTAATTGAAGCGAATACTTCTGGTTGGTTGTGATTCGCGATGCAGAAGATTCCCCAAGCGCAAACAGCAGGGATTCTGACTGGCCAGGCAATATCGGCAGTGTAAGACACCAACGCAGCCTCGCATCGGCGGGAAACAAAACGCTTCAGCAAACGCCCCTCCAGACCTTGCACAGGATGACATTGGCCTCTGTTTGCTCTCATCGTCTGTCGAGATGCTAGCAACGGGCATTTTCTCCATCTCCATCTACTCGATAAATTTCCTGGGAGCTCTCCATCAACAATAGGGTTATTATCCTCATCCCAAGTGAGAAAACTGTTGATGAAAGCGCTTTAAATGCGATAAGTCCATCTAGTATTCAAGTCCCGCAGGACTGTTAACCCCGCCTTCTCCATGTCACATCCGCTCGTGGCAGCTGTGTGGGAACAACTCGGTCGTCGTGATGTAGGCAACATTCTACGGGAGATCATCGGCGAACATGCGGCAGAGCTGGCTGTATTCCACATGCAAGATGATGCCTCTCGAATCGAACCGCTTATACGACCTGTGCTTTGGATCAAGGCCATATTCGACTTACAGCGAGCTTATCTGCAAGGCTTGACCAATGTGCACGATTGTCATCCATACTTTTTGCCCTACCTCTTGCCTTCGGAAGCGATTTTCTCGACCCTGATGTACTTGATCCGGGTCAAATCAGACTTATTCCCGTCTAATACCCCGGCGCCTCCCGACCTTGCTCGGCATCGTCATTTCTTTGCGCAAGTTCTACTTGGCGGGATCCGACTGCTCCTGTTGCGTGGTGACGCAATTCCACCCGATCTGAGATTCAACCTGGAGCGGGCGATGAGGGCAGCATGGCACCATCCCGATTTATCCAGTGCAGAAAGCTATCTGGTCATGGACTTACTACCACGAGCGATAGATCAGATTGGTTCTCCAGAGCTGGCGAAGAAGCAGAGTGCTCTGCTGACCTCCAATAATACATCTCTTCCATCTTTCGCGTCAGGACTCGTTAGTGTCAGCCATTCTCATTGTTGGTGATCCTAGGCTAATTTGACGACAGTATCCCTTTTCAATAGCCCCGGAAACTCTTATGACAGATCTGTTGACGGGTATTGTCGCAAACAAGACGGATTATCTAACCTCGTTTTGTACTCTGTTCGATATCATAAGCGCCGCCGAGTTTGCGCTTATCCAGTGTCATGTTGATCGTCGCCGTATTTCACAAGAACAAGGATATTCCAATGCCGCGGCCAGCAAGGTGGAAGAGGCCTTTGCGCAAGCTCAAGAGACGCGAAAAAAACTGGTGAGGACTGTAATGGCGGCATTCGACGATGAATTTTCTGCGCCACCTCTCCAGGTTCTCGCAACTCTCATATTGAGCCATAACGCTGAGGGACAACCGCCGCTACAAACCCGCCGCATCAGGGACAGCTGGACGCGCTTTTTACGCATTAGAGGCGTTCTGGAAGACTCTCTGGGGCTTCTTGTGAGATGGCTCATCAATCGTCGAGTTCAGATGTGGGACTGCAATGGGGAGCTCGAGTCGATTTCCCAGGATTACCAGCGTCATTTGACACAGTGGCTTCAGAATGCTTCGTTGCCGGATCCTGCGGCTCAGCCTCAGAGCCGGGACAAGCGGGCCAGCATTCTGTACGCTGTTGACTGTCCCGCGGTTCACATGGTTCCCAAAGCCCTCCTCGAAGAGCAGTTGACCAGCCGCGACACACTCTATGAGGTATGATATTTCACGTTTCTCAGACGCATTCACACCAGGCTATGCGAATGTGGACTCGCTAAATGAGTGTACTATTTCCTTCCCAATTAACCTTTTGACCAGCATTTGCAGGAGACCCCAGAGTTTCTCACTCTGAATATTTCCTGTCCGTTATGCCCTGGAGATATCCGAATTCAGCACGCTCGCATGATCAATCCGCTAGGCCAAACTGGATTGCAAGATGTATCCGAGTCAAACCGCAGTAGACGGTATTCTATAGCAGATTCTGCTTCCAGAGATACGACATCGCAGTCAAGCTCGGCCAGCCACACTACCAGCTTAGACCCTAGTGAATTTCCCAGAAGTCCTGTTTCGCCCATAACACGCACCCTCGGCTTCTCTGATCTTATGACAAAGCATTCGAATACGTCTGTCACGGAGCTGATTAGTCCGCTTTCATCGCATGCCTCTTCTGATCAATTGCGCGAAAGACAGGGCACCAGGAGTCTTTCTAGGGAGCTCAAAAGCGTGAAGATACCTTTTTCAAGCGGGGCGTTACTATTCAGGAAAGCCTCCGCCAAGCAGAAGTTACCGCGGCAGCCACGGTCCTGCTTTTCCGCGACAGGCCGGACTCTGCTCCTATGGGGAGCGGGTACCAGCTGGGTCATGCGGTTTGAGGTTTCAACCATGGAAGGGCAGAGGAGCAAGGGTCACAGATACGACGTGTCTGGGGTTCAATATGCTGCAGTGGGAGACAGACGTTGCGCTGTGATCGCCGCTGTTGGAGAGGTATTTACGTCTCATTTCTGCCTGTTGATTATGTGTACTCTTTTCCGGTTTGCTAACATGTTTCTAGCACCTCGAGCTGCTAATATTCAACAGCACTGGTACCATCGCTGACGCGTACCTGACGATTGAGTCTGGACTTCAGAATCAGTCCATACCCTCTATATGTATGACCATGTCACGTAACGACAGGTTTGTCGCCTTCACTATCAGGGAAGAGGTCCGAGTGTATGAGATCGGTGCAGGAGCTATACGGAGAGTTCCCTTGGGCGAGCACTTTGATCGATATCCGTTGCTTGGAGCAGAGCCGCCATCCGGAGGGGCAACTCCTTCAAGGGATGAGCAATACGCCAATAACGAAACCAGACCAAAGGCAGTTATTGAGCGAAAGATTCAATTCTCCGTCGATGGAAAGCACTTTGTTGTAGCAACGCACCTGGGTGACCATTGCGCTTATGTTGATGTCTGGGGCTGGAATGCTGGACAATGGATAATCACGCCTGACAAGTCAAGATCGTTCAAACTTCCATCAGTAAGTGATATTACTTGAGCGAAGTCGCTGGTTTGGTGCTAATTTCTGAAGTGGGTGGCAAATGATGGAGACCTCACGTGTGTTTTCTACGACAGCTTCCATTTTGCAGTCATAATGACAGCATTCTTGGGAAGAGAGTCTCCGATGCTAGTCTCTCTTGCTGACCCGAACATCGTCAGCGATCCGCTCAGCATCAGGATCGTCCATGCAGCACAATCGCCTTCAGGAACACGGTTCGTCATGGCAAATGGTGCCGGTGAGATCTATATGTGCGAGTGCAAGGCTAATACTGTCCTCACACCATATGAACTAAAGAAAGCGTCGACCAAGATAAGCCTCGCTGCTTTCAAACCTGGGAATTTGACACTGTCCTTCCCACAGGAAAATGAAATGCTTGTCTTCTGGGTCAAGGACGGTAAATTAACACTCAGAGCAATCAGGTACATTGAGGGTGCCGAGGTAATTAATGATTTTGACCTGCGCCCGGACTTTGACCGTCTAGTTGTGGAACGGGTCCCAGCTGGGAATTTTCCAGCACAGCGAAGACAGAACTCATCGCTTTCAAATCAGTCAGCAGTGGAGATGGATGCAATGGCGCCTATTCGAAGACCTGACATGGCGGAACTGCCAGGGATATAACAGTATGTAAGTTGGGCGGCGCAGTCAAGGCAATGTGGTAGTAGTTTGGAATTAGCCCATAGCTTTATAGGAACATACATTGATGCGAGCCAAAATGTCGTAGAAGTTGACCCCCCACAGCATCAGAATCAATGCTCTTGCAACTAGTTATTGATAGAGCTATCAAAGAACTCTGCTGTATGGAGATGTTGACAGTCGCTCAAAGAGGAAAGTCAGGTGGTGACACACGGAACAACAGATCTAGACTATACCACAAATGGCTATGAGGGGAGTACCTTTCCCGGAGTGCGAAATCCTCCGAATTCCGGAGATTGCTGAGTGCTGATCGACGTCACCACTGAGCATATGATGAGCTACTGTAACTGTGGAGGGTTGCTTATGGACGACGGAGCACTCAACACTTAAGGTCGGAGAGTCCAGAGCTGAAATATTAGCTTGGAATTATAGGTAAGTAAACATATTAAAGAGATTATCTGCGAGTCTGGCCATCGAGTCATCAGCAAAGCATCAGACAATACCTCTCTAGATCAGAGCATGCGACACTCAATTGCCCCTCCCACTTCATTGGTGTAAGTGGGCCTTTGGACTAATTGTTCCTAAGGCATATAGGTGGATGGTACCTTATTGCAATCTCATGTCCCGTCCATTGCTTTCTTAACGGCTGCCAAATCCTACCTGGAGCATTTATTAAGTTGCCGAGTCGTGTGCACGTAAACCGACTTTACGTTGGCATCTCGGTGTCGACGTCATCACTACATCCCCAGCACTCGCACACGATCTTTAGATTTCCGAAAAGCCGACGACACATGATATCTTCGCCACATCACTCTTGCTCTCAATTGTCTTCATCACTCTATCAACAATGTCGCAGCCTGCCTTCGCGTTCGATCCATCACGGCGGCCATCGCAGGCCGAGAACCAGACCGTACTGAAATCCGAGATCCCGTTGAAGGAACGATTCTTCCGTTACTTCCAACATGAGATTACCGGTATGTCTTCGTGGTATTGTCGTTTTGTGTCTGTTAGCAGAGTAATCTGACATCGAGGTACCGCCCCGTAGCTCTTCAAGAAGAGATGGACCGTCTGGCAGACACGTCCCTCATAGGAGGAGAACGGACGGATGCAACCGACCATTGCCTGGCTGGAATTGCAAGGTTGTCTAATGAGGTTAAGGATGCAGCAAGCTATATCCCGACCTATGATCAACGTGTGTATGCAGAGGTAGGTCAATGACCGTCATAGCCTTGGTGTGTACCTGGTTGATGGTGTTGTCTTGTCAGGCCATCAAAGCGCTCCAGGACAAGCTTGCCGAGACACGCTCTGCGTTTGAGCCTCGCCCCAAATTTACCTTCAAGACAAAGAAGAATGCATCGGCTGTCTCGCTATCAGATGCGGCCGAACTAGTTGCCCAAGGCCACGGGGGTCTACCCGGCTACCGCTCCCCAGGAGCATCTTCGGTGGATTCCTCCGCTGTGCAGACGCCGAATTACCCATCCACACCTTTGTACGAACCAGACTTCCTTCAGTCACATCGGCCAGAAATCGCACCGACGTCGGTTCCGGCCTTTTCTGCTGGTATCAGTGAACCTGAATCGAAATCCAAAGGAGACTCCCATAGGGGTAAGGCCTTCGCGGCCACAGCTGTGTCCTCTGTCTCCGTAAACGATCATTATGGTCTCCATATTATGCTTCCTGCATCAGGCTCGACAGCGGCCGTACCTGCATCTATCACATCTTTGAATCATTGCGTCGTTGATATGTCCATACCGACTGCAAACGGCAAGCCTTATGCAAGTCTCACTGTCAAAGATGTCAACGAGAGCTTATTGATCTGTGGCCAAATCGACGGGCCGGCACATATAACCGGAGTTAAAAATAGTGTGATTGTGGTGTCGTGTCGGCAATTCCGCATGCACAACTGTACTGGCGTGGACGTGTACCTGAGCAGCTCCAGCAATCCAATCATTGAAGATTGCACCGATGTCCGGTTTGGCAGAATCCCCAGAGCATATGTAAGTGATCTCTTTCTGCTACAGACCATTTCAATACATATACTCATGTTCACAGGCTCTGGACCACGATCGTCCGGACAATGAAGACCGCTGGAGCCAAGTTGAGGACTTCAAATGGATCAGGCCGGAGCCAAGCCCGAACTGGAGCTTGCTAAGCCCTGAGGAGGCGATTCCAGAAGAAGTGTGGGCTGAGATCGTGCCCGGTGGCCCTGGATGGTCACTCGAAGACATACTACGCGCGATCAAGATTGTGAAAGATTAAATCTGTTCTGCTCTAATATGCACGGTTAACCATGCGATGCAAAGCATTTTTCGAGGGAGCAATCGCCCATTGTTCAGTGTTCCTCAGCCCAATTCTACTTCAAAACCGTGCCCTGGGTTCTTCGTGGTTATCAATGACTATGGTGCTTCAAGTTCTTGACATACTTCGCAATGGAGAATAGGCGTTATTTACTTTGAGTAGTATATGTCAGTCGCAGTTGCAGTCAATTTTGATAATCATTCTATGCAACGCTCGTTCAATCTGCTTGTTTCGAGAAAGTAGCAACATCCTCAGGCATGACATGACCTACAGCGTGCTGATTGTGCCTCTCCACTACAAGGATTGAATGTATCTTACGACTTTGCTTGACTGGATATAAATGTATGGTTCGGCTTAGGGTTAATAAACGGCTATTCCTGCATAGCTATTATTCCCTACTAATCGATGACTGGTAGAAAATAGCATATTTGGGCCTGATTTTCAAGGCATTCAAGATACGTCGACCATAAGATGTAAATGCTGCCCGCTGTCAGCCAATCAGCGCCAGGAGTGGAAGTGGAAATCTGATATTAGTGGAGTCTCGCTCCGCAATCAAGTTGGCTACTTAGCTACTATCAACAACTGGTCGAAGCTCTCCGTGTATCTCACGACCTCAGTTATGTCACGGTCATCCTCTAAGGGTTCTAATTAACCCGTATTCTGCCCATTTCTACCTGGAATTCTATGGATTGTGACTTGAAGATCAATGTCGACTTCTATATGTTGGGATATGAGAAGGACACTCTCCATCCGCGACATTCTCATCCTAGGTCGGCTTAATCCAAAATGCCCGCCAACGAACAAAGAAGTCCGGAGAGTCATGACGAATTCAGCCATTCAAGCTCGACCACCAAACCAAGCAACTCTGCAGCTTCAGAAGACGTGTATGTCGAGGATATCTCTTCTCGCGATTCTGGATATGACGGCGATATTGAGGTGGTGAAACCGTACGCTATTGAGGAACCTGAGGATGAAGCTCCTAGGCGCATCCCTAGACTAGCCATTTCGCCCGCTCCAAATGATGCCGAATCGTGGCAAGGGGAATTAGTGGATTCAATGCAAGATCTGCACTGCGACTCAGACCATCCTGACTTGCGGTGCCGTCCGAGCCACAAGAGAGGAAGGAAGAGGAAAACACCCACCTTCGGCGCAGGAAATTCCGCGCCTGGTCGACGACAAGTCTATGAGGCGGCTCCCGATATCCAGTACGAAGGACCTAGTGCGAGCCCAAAGAGATTACGACGACGAGGCATGCGCCCCAAAGAAGGCCAAAGGACTCATCTCTCACCGCGCAGCTCGACTGAAACCGATTCCCCTGCAAGCCTTAGTCTGAGTCCCCCATCCACGGATGCAAGCGGGGCAAGCCCGAGCAATAAACCTAACGTTAGTGATGAAATGGATATAGATTGATTTACACATAAAATGCATACTATTCTAGAGGACCTTGAATCGGTGTGATGCCATTCAGTCGTATCATTATCACGTGATGATAGACCGTTCTAATCGCACCCTAACTAATCCGGAAGAGGCTGAGGATCATTCTATGACGTCAGGCAGTTCTCATTGCGGTCACTCACTCCGACTGGGGCGACTGATGTCGTAGTCGCTTCTCACCTTTACTCTGCTTGTCGTACGCTTTAATCGCTCGCAAACCTGTCGCATTAATCGTAACATCTCGGATCCGCGCAATTGGCCCAATTCTCCACCGTGAGCGAACACAATTCTCCCACAATGGCCACTAGAACATCGTCGCGCCAGGCCGCTCAGAAAGCAAAGGAGGCCATCACAAGCACCAGCGATATCAAGCCAAAGAAGACTGCCGGTGCAAAGCGCAAGGAACCCACTGAAAAGGGGCCGGAACCAAAGAGGGGAAAGAAAGTCGATCGCGAGCTAGCTCATGAGAAAGAAGAGAAGGAGCAGGAGCAGCAGAAGCAGAAGTACGAAGAGGAGGACCGGCCAGAACAGAAAGAGCAGGTGAAGGAAGAAGCGGTGCCTGGACCTGGTGAAAAGGACGAAAAAGAGGAACAGGAAAAAGCCACAAGACGTATGACCATATTGATGGAATTTCTTATGCCGCATCACACTAACAGCGACCAGGGCTCAGTGAACAGCCTGAAGAGCGAGCAGAGAAGCCAGAACAAGAGCCCAAAGAGGGTGCAAAGGAAGGGGCTGTCCCAGAACCTCGTGATGAAGAGAAAGCCGCCAAAGGTAATGAAATATGTGGAGATATTTGGTCAACGCTAACAGTAACTACATTCAGAACCAGAAGAAAAGCCTGCTGAAGCGCCGGCAAAGGAAAGGGTTGAGGCCGGAGTCAAGAAGTCGGAAGAACGAGAAAAGATTGTACCTTCCAACATTCTCGAAAAGGGAATCATATACTTCTTCTTCCGGCCTCGAGTCAATGTTGAGGATCCACACAGTGTGAAGGATGTTGCCCGAAGTTTCTTTGTTCTACGTCCGACTCCCCTGGGTGCAGTGCTGGACGCCAACCAAGGCACGGTTGCAGCCGATGCACGCTGTCGCTTGATGATTCTGCCAAAGAAGAAGTTTCCTACTTCGGGTAAAGAGAGAGACATGGGATTCGTGGAGAAGGCCGGAATATCAATGAAAGATCTCCACGACAGCTTTATGGTCGGTGAGAAATATGAGACGTCGACTCGAGGAGAACGGGCTGTTCAAGAAGCGCGACCATATGCGGAAGGAGTCTACGCCATAATCTCTGGAAAGCGTGCCTCTCACCTAGCCTACATTCTGACTATTCCGCAAGAAATGGGCTCAATTCAAGACGACTTTGGCCTTCATAGCCAAGGCAGTTTCATTGTCCAGTCGAAGAACCCCAAATATCCTGGCCCGTCCTTCGCACAGCTTCCCAAAGACCCTGAGTATCCTGAAAGGTGAGTGGATGATCGTGCTATGATGGTATATGAACTAAATGCTTTATTGCAGCGTCCGCCAAAAGTTCGGAGACTATAGATGGGTTCCGTTGGAACCTGAGTTCATCGACTACCCCAATGCGCAGTTCCTCATGATCGGGGAGGCGACCGACGAGCTTGGAAAGGCAGCCACAGCAGAGCCTGATAAGAAGGCGGCACACGAAGAGCAGCCAGGCGAAGAGTTGGAAAAGTTGGAGCAAGAAAACGAGGAGAGAATCGAATCTCTAAAAGGTCAGTCCTGCAATGCTCTGCTTCGCTAAGTTGCTAACCCGCACACAGGCGATGAAACTGTTTATGAAGACCTAGGACTGGATGTGAAGAACTATCCCAAGGTGCCAACTACCTGGAGCGCGTAGAACCCTGCAACTGGTGTACAATAGGTGCTTCGAGATGAAGCTTCAGATTATGATTCGGACATAACAAACAAGAAACATTCAATGTAGTAATGCTGAATTTGATGGCATTTGTGCCCTTTATCACAGCAATCAAATGGCCCCGAGATTGTTAAGGGAGTATCCTCTTGCTAATGCCGGGTGGGGGTCGGGTTTCCTGCAGCCAAGATGATCGGGCTTTATACTCCGTATCAGATAGCGAATGGGATTGACGATCTTCACCACGTTCAACGCAAGCTGCCAGGATCTCGATCTTCTCGCAATCATTTCCCTGCTAACACCATGAGGAACGGCTGTCTAGATAGATACCGCTAAGCGATACCGTGAGGATTATTATCGTTCATTCGACAACGATACATAATGCAAGGCACCTTCCGCAGCGTTTACTCTGATTGGGACGCTCCACCGTGCCAAGGTCAACCATGAGGCGTATAAAATCGCCTGCGTTCTCCTCCACAGTCGAGTATGTCCAGAGATAATCTTAAGTTACAGACAGCATCATGAGATTGAATCCATTGGTGAGTGTGCTGCCATTGACAGCCGCCACCACAGCTGGCTCTCTTACTCGGCACAACTCGTCCACTGTCGTGAATCAGACAACCTGTGGCGGCACAAGCTACGAGTATACCGGGCTTGCAGGATACGGTTTCATTCCGTCCAATGCGGTTGACAAGTACGGTGACACGTTAGGAGGCATTGGCAGCGCTATCGCTATCGATCAAGACTCCTGGCGCAGGACGGGCCGTGACTCGTACTCTGGCATCATCTACTGCTTGCCTGATCGTGGCTGGTAAGTTACGCTTTTACCATGGCCATTGAGCTTTGAATTAGAATCTGATCTGCTTCGGTTACAGGAACACAAAGGGGACGCTCAATTCCCAGTCGCGTATCCACAAGTTGGCCATCTCTTTCAAGCTGGTTCCAGGTGCATCTGCCGAGAATCCCTCGAAGCCGAATTTGCAGCTGAAGTACCTCGACACCATTCTCCTGACCGGTCCTGATGGCGAGCCCACCACGGGGCTCGATGCAGACGCCACGGGCTATGCCTCGTACCGCGGCTTCCCCCCTCTCCCCGCAGCCACATACATCGGTGATGGCTTCGGCGGCGCAGGCAAGGGAGGAAAGAGGATCACGATCGACGCCGAGGGTCTCGTCCTTGACAAGGACGGCTATTTCTGGATCTCTGATGAGTACGGTCCCTACGTCTATAAATTCAACAAGCACGGCAAGATGGTGCTAGCACTGCAACCGCCGCAGGCCTATCTCCCTCGTCGCAACGGCACCATCAGCTTCAGCGCCGCCAGTCCGCCCCTCTATGCTCCCAACCAAATGCCTGTCCCTGAGGATCCCAAGACAGGCCGCAATAATAACCAGGGCTTCGAAGCTCTTACAATCTCCCCAGACGGCAAGACGCTGTACACCATGATCCAGTCGGCGCTGAACCAGGAAGGCGGCCCAAAGAAGAAGAACCGCCAACCGGCGCGGCTGCTGGAGTATGACATCTCCTCGGGCACACCGAAATATAAGCACGAGTATGCCGTACTCCTACCCAAGTACAATGATTACACGGAAAAGGATCCATCGGACGCGGCAAAGGTGGCCTCACAGTCGGAGATCCACCAGCTTCCCACCGGAGACTTCCTTGTTCTCTCGCGCGATTCCGGCTTCGGACACGGGCAGTCCGAGTCCCTCTCCGTCTACCGGCATGCGGACGTCGTCTCCATTTCAGAGTCTACCACTGATTTGAAGGGTACATGTGACGCCGCGGACGGATCCATCGCCAGCTCAAAGGGTGTCTTGGACTCAGCCATCACCCCGGCGGAGTACTGCCCTTTCCTGGACTTCAACGTGAATTCGGAACTAGCCAAATTCGGCCTTCACAACGGTGGCGCGCAGGACGCTGGTCTTTTGAATGAGAAGTGGGAGAGTCTGGCTCTTGTGCCGGTTGACCCGCACGGGCACAAGGATAAGCATTCCAAGAAGGCGAGGGAATATTTCCTCTTCAGCTTCAGTGATAATGATTTTATCACACAGGATGGTAGGTGGTTTATATGTTCCTCCTGGAGCACAAATATGCTGACTGCCGCTTGTACAGGACGCATGAATTTTGGCCGGTTCAAGTACGCCGATGAATCTGGCTACAACCTCGATAGTCAGGCTCTGGTTTTCAGAGTGCGGTTTTAGTTGTATATCTGCTGCCTATAGAAATAGTAATTAGTATCTTATCCAGCCTGGTAATTATTGACACAAGGCACCGCGCTTAACCGAAACATGAAAATCAAGGTGCATGTTTCTACGATTGAGGCAGTCAAAGCTGTTGACACTGCAGGTTGAAGAAATAGGTAGCTGGTAACGCATGATGAGCTGGTAACGCATAATGAACATCCATATCTGCTTGCTTCATGAGAAGGCGCTCCGTATATCGATAGAAAAGATATTCAAGGCAAACGCTCAATCCTCAAAAGGAATAGAAACTGGGATATACCTTCACCACTGAGATTTCCTTCCACTCATGGTCTTATCAAGTCCGTCATATTTGGCGTCCATAAGTGTACATATATCCTTTCTGATTAGCCTCACGTATAGATTTCTTCGCCCAATTCAGTGCATATGACCAGCACAGTACACGATTCCTACATTTCATAAATAGGGGCTTGCCGAAATTTTATAGCTAGACGCCATTATCATTACTTCACTCAGACCCGTCAATCAGTCTCTTCCCCTTCGCTTTCCAAGAAGGCCAGAGTCTGTCGACCCCGGTTGAGTCTCCGTCGAGGTCGAGAGCTGTCACTTTCCTCCTCCACGCTCCGCCGGCCCCAGTGCTTTTCACCCTCTTTGATCATGGCAAGGTCGGCTTCAAACTCTCGTTTCTCTTTAATCTGTTTGGCCTTTTCTAGTGAGTAGCGCCCGTCCATTCCCGCATCCTTCAACATGTCCTTGAGATGCTTGATC
Source organism: Aspergillus lentulus (assembly GCF_001445615.1). Classification (NCBI taxonomy): domain Eukaryota; kingdom Fungi; phylum Ascomycota; class Eurotiomycetes; order Eurotiales; family Aspergillaceae; genus Aspergillus; species Aspergillus lentulus. The sequence goes on from NW_028322122.1 coordinate 1,786,327, forward strand.
TTCGCTTTTGGTGTATCATACGGAGCCAGCTCTCGAGACCACACCTTGCGAATACCACATTTGACCAGCCATCCTTGCAACCGCTTGACTTCGGCATCGTTAGGATCAAGACTAGCGTCCTTTGATTTGGCAGGCGCCTTCTTTTTCCCTTTCGCCGACGTGCTCTCTGAGCTTCTCCCTCGTTTGCGGCTGGGTTTGGGCTCTTCATCGAGGACAACTGACATTTCACTCTCCGAATCGACCTTCCCAGTATCGGCGGCTTGCTCAGCTGCATCAGCCGAGTCGGCCCTTTCTGATTCAGTTTCTGACCGTCTTCCGGGAACGTTCTTAACCTCGTCCTCGCTGTCGCTGGACGCGCCGGTTTCCTCGTCGTCCGAGACTTTGGGTTCTGGGGTTTCTGTCTTTCTGCGTTTCCTTGACGTAGGGGTACTTGTAGGTTTTGCGCGTTTGGGGGGTTTCGAGGTCTTCTGCGGAGACAGGGTAATATCTTCTTCATCTTCTTCGGCTTCTTCTTGCTCCTGTGCTGGTTCTTGTGCGAGCCTGTCTTGCACCTCCTATCGAGTATAAGTCGCTTGCCTGAGCATTGGTCCTCTAAAACAGTCAGGCAGGATACCAATGACATACCACTTCGTCCTTGATAACCTGATCACTTTTCGATTTCCACGCGCTATCCCCCTTGAAGAACCCTTCCTCTAATCCAAGTGCCCTCTCTGCCGCCAATCGCACTCTCTTGACAGTCAATTCTTCCATTTTCCCAGACTGGTAGATCTTCGCGACCGAGTCGCGTAAGGCTTTTTCGAGAGCATCATCGGAGGGTCTTGCAGGTGCCGCTAATTGACTCGAGTCGGAATCGTCGTCCGAGTCCGACACGGCATACCGAGGTGCCATTCTGTTTGCCTTCCCGAGTTCCTTTATTTTTGTCTTGAATGAGTTCGTCACAACTTCACCGGGACAGATGATAGCGGATAGCCAGCGGCGGTGCGACGCGATTCCAACGCGACGATGAAATGAATCGGGAGCGCGAACCAGTACGGACGTATAAGGATGACTGCTAGGAGGCCAGACGAATTGAATGGTGTTGAAGCTTTAAGCGCACCTGAAGATCAATAACCATCTATGCACAGCACTAATCAAGCACTAGTGTATACGTCAGAGTATCCCTGCCGGATGTTATCGTCGCGCCGAGCTCTATGTAGATTAGACTATCGGCGCAACTGTGCTGACAAAGCCGATATAGAAATATCCCCGAGCTTCCATCCAGCATTGCAGCTGCTTTCTATCATTACTTTTTGCCTTTGCTTTAACGCTAATCTGCAGATATCCCGCATCTTTCCTTAGCGCTTTACTTGTTGTCCATATCTTCGTTAGCAGGGTGCTCCGGAGCGTACCACTCGTTCGAGGTATCAATTTGCTCCTCCGCCAATCTCCGCATTCTCCAGTGCACCACCGAGACCATACCCATACATCTCACTTGAAGCGACTTAGACGCAGTATACTCCTATCGCCATGTCGGATCCTCGCCCGCAGGAATCAGAATCTCAACCGAAACTCCCCAAGACGCTCTTCCCCCACCAAATCCCCGCCGCCGCAAGTTCCTCCACAGCCCCCAAAGACGACGATGTGCCCGCAGGCATGACCAAACTGCCCAACGGGGTGATCCTAGACAAGGACGGGAAACCGTACGTTGGCTCTACGCCCTCCAACCCGCGCCAAGAAATCTAACAACAAAACAGCTGCCGCCTCTGTACCTCCGCCGCATCCTGGCGCGCATTGACAAAGCAAGCCAAAAGCCAGACTGCAGCTGGGACCGCCCCAGCAGCGACACCCTCCAACGCATCCGCATCTGCTCCTACCCCTTCACCAATGCAAACGCAATGCCCCCCAGACGTCGAGGAACTGGGCCGCTCAACCTGGACGTTCCTGCACTCCCTGACTGCCGCATACCCCGCCAAGGCCTCGCCAGAGCAGCAGAGTGAGATGCGCTCGTTCCTGGGCCTTTTCTCGCGACTGTATCCCTGCTGGGTGTGTGCGGAGGACTTCCGGACGTGGATGGCGGAGCCAAGCGGCCGGAATGCGCCGCGGTTATCTGGACGGGCGGACTTCGGGACCTGGATGTGCGAGGCGCATAATGAGGTGAATCGGAAGCTGGGGAAGAAGGAGTTTGACTGTCGGCTCTGGGAGGAGAGGTGGAGGACTGGCTGGAAGGACGGGAGATGCGATTGATCGGCTCCTTACGGACTGTAATAGATGGATATATGTCTTGGCTGTATATTTGGCATATTGTACTTATAGACGACTCGACTAACAGAAAGATATCTCTACTCAGCGTTCGAGCTAGAGAAGACTAGCTCGTTTGAGCGAAAGGCACACTTTTCTCTATCAACATCATGCAAAGCAGTTAAGTCTGTATCGTCTTGATTCGAAGATACCGCCAAATTGAGATGTAAATAGAAAGATCGCTGAACGAAAGACACAACGGCACCACACATCTAACACAGAAAGACGTCCTCGTTCCCTGACACCCCCGCCACAAACCTCTTCCGGACTATGGAGAATAAAATTTATGGGTGGAATCATCAAAAACAGGGAGATAATACAATTGCGAAAAGTCCATCAATACATTATCTTTACTACTGACCGGGAACGAAAAGACGTAGCCCGCTAGCCGGTGCTCCAATCTCCGTCACTTCAGATATCCGACACACGGTACCCTTGTACTGTTCATGATACTTGGCACCGGTGAAAGGATCCGACACGCTAGGAGAGCCCCCGTAGATAGGAGTGAATGAGGCGGCGCAGATGTCAAACTCGGCGAACTGGTCGAACTCGATATCGATCTTGTCTTGCGGGCTACGCTCGCACTGTACCTTGATTTTCTTGGCCTATAGATTGAATTAGTATTGTATAGAATACAGCGATTTGCAAAAAGCCGAGTGTCTTACCTGATCAAGAAGCTTAGCCGAGCCTCCATTGGCCAACATACGGTTGGCAAAGCTCAGGGCAGATGAGAAGTTCTTGTTGGCAAAAGCTAACTTCATTGCAGCCATCAGTGCAAGCTGACGATGAGCGACCTCCAGCTTGGGAATGGTGAAGTAGGCAGAGAGCTCGAGACTCCTCTTGAGGTTCTCGGGGGTATCCGTTGATAGGGAGCGGCGTTCAAGTTCGATAGACATGGCAAGAATGTATTCCCGAGCGGTTTCGATGATCTTCTTCGCCTGCTCGACCTCGGCTTCGGAAGACACGGTGTTGACAAGAACAGAATGCAAAATTCCCTTGAAAATCTTCACACCATCCTCCAGTTTGTTCGCCCTCATTGCAGCGTAACCCTCCTGGAGGTCGACGTTGGCGATCGTCTCTAGATCCTTGGGAATGATGGGCAGGACTTTGCGGCTGTCAGTCTCCTCAACAGTGCGTCGCACGTAATTAATCAAAGGAGGAAGCCCGGCGGTAGCGGGCAGGTAAGTCCTCGACGCCTTATATATTTCGAGGAAGCGACTCTTGAGAGGAGCGAAGTTGACAGCGCCAACTTGGCGATTGAGAAGCTGCATGGCGGTATCAAAAGAACCAGCAGCGACATGATCAGCCGCCAGAGGAGAGTTGCGAGCCCAAAGGTCGGCCTCTGAGCTGCCTGCGCCGGCCTCTGCGCTGTCAACGTTAACGAAGTCGACATCCTCCTCCACGTTGATCTCTTCACCCATGTCCCAGCCGGCAACATCTTCCTCTTCATCCTCAAGAGTCTCACGGGCCAGAACAGCCTCCTCACCTTCCTCCTCCGGCTCGAGGCCAAGGGCGGCAGCCTCCTCATCTTCCACTCCCACCTCTCCAAGCAACGCCTTCTCGAACGACGAATGAGCTGCAGCCTTAACGGGCCAATTCGACTTGAAAGTAGGGACAATGGGCTGAGGCACCCGCAGAGGCTCCTCGGTTGTGGGAAGCGTGATCTGGTCTTCGGTCAACCCGCAGGCTTCGAGAATGGATTCAGCCTCTTCAGTCAAGCCGTGAGACTTGGCGGTAAGATAGGCAAGAGGGTCTGCTTGAGAGTTAGTTGAGTATAGTCACGTTGATCACAAAATCACTTACACAAATCGACTTCCTTGAACATCTGAATTCTATCTTCAACATCGCCACGGTAGATAGCATTCTGGAACCGAGATGTGAAGTCCCCGCGATGCTCTGCGATCTTGGCCATCCTGGCCAATTTTTCAGAGTCACCGGTGGACAAGTAAAGGAATGAAAGCTTGTCGAAGTTCCTTTGCTTCTGATACGTCATCTCAACGGTTTGATGGTTGCCGTGAGCCAGAGCTTCCATTCCCAGTCTACTCCACAACTTCGGGCGATCCAGCTCCCGCGCCATGTCGATGGCAACTTCCAGGTTACCGCACTCGAGAGCAAGCTCAAACCGAGTCTGAGGATCTTGCACGAACTGCAGGGCAATCTCAGGGTAGCCCTTCTTCTGCAGATACGAAATGATACTTTGCCCGACCAAGCTGGAGGTCTTGATAATCTGCAGCATCTCGTCGTAGTTGCGCTTAACCAGGGCGAGCTTGAAGCGGTACTCGGTAGGGTCGATTTCTAGAACCCTGGGCTTGGCATTACGATCCAGACAGTAAACGCTTCTGCCCTTCACCTTGACGAGGTACACGGTGTGGTCCAAAGTGCGGATTATACCGTTGTCCCTAGGAGTTTGTTAGCATCGGCACCAGGCAGTAAAGGGGAAACCTCTACACATACCCATTTAGAAGGGAGTATTTGACATGGTTCAAGGTCGAGTAAAGAAGGACGCCTGCGTCATCCCACGCCGCGCTCTTGATGCGAATGGTCTCATGCAGGCTGCTCACTTGCTCGAGGGACTTGGTAACGATGGTAACATTATGCTTGCTGAGCAAAGCAGCATAGAGTCCATCATTGGACCAAACGACGTACTTGACACCGCTCACTGCAAGCTCTGCCAGTTGCTTCTTCTGTTGGATGTCAAAGAGAACCACGGAGGTGGGTGTAATGAAGAGTAGAGCTCCGGTTCCACCAAAGTAAATATCGGTTGTTCCAGAAGGTGGCTTAATAGTTTTTGTCGTAGAGTTGCTCAGATCCTTGATGTCCACCTGTTGGTTGGCCTGGCTGAAGACAGCGAAACGATTACGGGCGACGAAGACGGCGGAAGAAGCCTGGCCGCGCTTGACGTCTGTCGGCTCGACCGCGCCAGTGGCATCTCTTGGAAGGTGGATCAGCTCGTACGCACCACCATCAGTGGGAGATGTGACGAGAATGGCGCGCTCAGCAGGGTTGTAAGAAAGAGATCTTGGCGGCACCCAGGGTGATCCGAACTTGCGGAGTGAAAGCATCGGCGGCGACTCAACGTTCTTGGCAAAGTCGTATGATTTAACGTGCTTCTCCTTTGTGATGTAAAACAATTGGTTTTGGTAAACTGCAGACGCGGGTCTTTCTCTCTCCAGCTTGAAAACCATGACACCGGTGTCATGGCCAGCTGCAAAGAGGTTGATTTCGGGGTGGGCAGCAATGACCCAGAACCGATCCACGTCACGTTTGAAAGACTGCACCGAGGTTCTCTTGTTCAAATCCCACACTCGAATCGTCTTGTCTTCGCCGACGGAGAGGATCAAATCCTGGTGGGGGTGGAATAGACAAGCTGAGGCGTTCTGGAAATGACCACGGCATGTATCGACTTCCCAGGCTTTCGTATCTACACTGCAGTGTCAGGAGATCCAGAAATCAATTGAACAAATAACAACAGCATCTTTCCACGTACCACTCATTCTCCAGAGCTTGACCAGGCGATCGTCTCCCGCCGAGACAATCAGAGGTAGAGTTGGGTGGAAAGACACCCAGTTCACACCTCGGTCGTGGCCCTCCAGGACAAATTTCACAACAGCGTCGGTGTTTCCAAACATGTCGGCCTGGCTGGGGTTTGCTCGAGCCATCTGGTCTTCGAAGGTCATGGATGTCGGTGCCGAATGCTTCTTCCGCAGCCCGGAAATATCCCAAATACGAACAGACTGGTCCAGAGACGCGGAAGCGATTAGGTCCTCTGTCGGATGGAACTGTGCACACATCACATAATGATTGTGGCCCGTCATTGTGCAGACTGCAACTCAAGTCAGCCTCGGTTGTCGGGACAAGTGGCCGGAGCCCACTTACTCAACGATCTGTTCTGCCAATTCCATATTCTTATTGTTTGATCGTCGGAGGCAGAGAGGATCCATGGAAGTTCGCGGTGGAAGAATACCGTGCGCACGTAGTCGAGATGCCCGTTCAAGGTGAAAAGACATCTCCGGGTTTGAAGACTCCAGACCTTAATCTTGTAGTCGTCACCTCCGGAGACGAAGAGGGGTTGTGTCGGGTGGAAATCAATGCCGCGAACAGGTCCATCGTGCTCTTCAAAGCGATCAATCAAGGTTCCCATGCGATAATCCCATAATTGAATTGTCGACGAGTGGAGTGAAACAAGGATCCATGGTCTATTCTGGGGTCAGCAGTTTCTCGATTGCAACGCGTTAACCAATCCATCCAGGGCTGACCGTTTAGGATGAAAAGCAATTCCCTTCGCACGAGACGACTTCGACTCGAACTATTCGTAGAGCAATTGTTTAGTTGAGTGTCTTGGTTTGCGCGGGTATAAGGGGTAACAGAGGGGAAGCAACGTACCTTGGTAAGCATGTTTGGGGAGGACTGCATCTTGGAAAGCTGGCCGGAGCCGCACCATTCAGTAGCACGCTCCGCACACTGATATAAAGAAGATCACAGACGTGATCACTTCATCCACTGCCACAGGGTGAATGGGTAGGAACAAAGCGAGAAACGTCTGGACTATGGGGACGGATAGTCTGGACACCTAACGATGGCGGTAACGTGGACTTATTGAGGTCGGGTGTGTTTCCAGGCGGCGAGCCAATAAGCGAGTCCCGCGGTCCAATGATGGGCCCGGCGGTGAGAAGCTGCCAGGTACACCGATTTTGAACCTCTGTACGGAGTATCGCAGAAACGACTTTCATGCTTCCAATTGACAATTAGAGACCTCGATTGGAAGTTGACAACATCTGAAGTCTATGCTATTCAGGATCGAGTACTGGAGAACGGTTGTGTGGCTGCGACACCCTCTGTCGAATGAAATAGTCAACCTCCACAGCTCAGAAAAGCACAACTATGCAGATTATATACTTCCACCCACGATCCTGGAACTAACGAAGAGGATCAAACAACGGCTAGAAGAACGCCTTTTTTCTCTGCTCGTTATCATGCATTCGAACTGACCCAATCCATTCAGCATCTGGCTCAGGGCCGTATCGAGCTATTTACTCTGTAGGAAGGCCAAGGTGTGATGAACACCTAGTCACCTATCAGAGATATGTCCCATGTCGGAAATATACGCGACCTTGACTTAGCAATCACACTTGCAGAATATGTTGGTCTTTTGAGAAGGTCGAATAAGTGCAATTTCGTCAATCTCAAGCTCAAGTGATCGTATTCTACTTGGCCGGCGGGATATACTCTGTTGAGCACTAATTAGACTCTTTGTCCAAGTACTTGACTTCATGCTGGCTGGAGGCTAGGTCTAGTTTAATTGCGAGTGCAAACAAGGATATTTAGCCCAGAACTTCTGGTTTATTCCACATCATCCTCTTCCTGCTATTGTCTCGTTTATAGTGGTGGTATGATGGTATCTGCACCGCAACTCCACCTACGATAAGACTGACGTCGCCTTATCAGCAACCATCGCATTCATCATTCACAACCAAGGTACCCCAGCATCAAAACAAACACAATGCCAAAATCCCGTCAGGTCTTGAATGATGACCTTGATGAGATATTTTCTGATGAGTCCAGTTTCTACGGTACAGATATCTTCGTGGATCTGGCCTTAATGTCGATATATCCTAACTATTGAGAACAATAGGCGATGACGCAGAGAAGTCACGTTTGGAAGAGCTAGCCCAATTCTACGATCCAGTACCGTACTGGACAAGCATCCATCCATATCTGCTATCCACGATTCAGCAAGAATTACGAGCACCAAAGCCCCTCCCTACACCCGCCGATGGCGACCAAACCAAAAGCGAGCCGTCATTAGATGCAGACCTGCTCGCCGAGATCCCTCTCACAACACTGCGCCACAATGCGCGCAGCCCAAAAGAGCCCGTCCACGACTTCCTAGCACGCCTGCCTCCATCTACAACAAAAGAAAAAGACGTCGGGCCATGGATATACGTCACGAACCCGCACCGCAAAATCGATACAGACGAGCAGGCTATCGCCAAACTCGTCCGGGAGGGAACCGAACTACTTCACAGATTCGAGGACCAGAAAACAGAGCTAGAAGCGGAGCATGATCGCTCGAGGTCTAAATCCAAGGCAGCGCTGACGCGCAAACTGAACCCACTGCGGCGAACGTTGGAGCAGGATATCTTCGCGCTGGCGCGGAAGACGGGTGTCGTGTCTGGGAAATGGATGATGTTTATAACCGCCGATCGAGTGGATAAGTATTGGGAGGCGGTCGCGGCTGGGACCGTGTCTGGGAAATTGGGCGATGCGGCCAAGGTTGCGACGGACGATGGCTCGGGGAGGCCGCGGTTGATTGCAATCTACACGAAAGATTATGCGGATAGGCAAGACATGAAACGCGTGCTTGAACGGATGGTGGATTTAGGACTTGTAAAGACAGACGAGAGGCCTATCTACTACAAGTGTGATGCATACACGTACCTGCGCATCCTGAGCGATAACCCATATGGCCTCAAGGCCAGCATGGCCTCCAGTCGGGATGTGTTGGCAGGTAAGGTGTGAATAGTCGAGTACGAAGATATAAAGGTTGGACAAAAATGCTGATGAAAATGATCAGAGAAGGCAGTAAATCCCATTCAAAACTATCTAAATCATCTGAAATCCGACTCAGATGCAAGTATCCTCAAGTTAGACCCAGTAGCTCTACATCATACTGCATCCGCCTTTCTGGCATTGCTCAAGATACGATAGCTCCTCTCCAGAGACTGTTGCGTCGCCAGGCTTGCGTTTGACGCCCTGGATCTTTATGCTATGATCACCCTCGGGATGCCACCAGCGTAAGCGCTGATATTTGACGGAGTGTATCTCTGGATAGTCAATCGTCCACTCTCCAGCGCTGACAGAAACTACAGTGTGAGTGTCTGGGAAGTGAAAGTCAGGGAGATAAATCTCCGTTGCTGCTTCTTGTCCCAGCCCTTTCTTTTCCCCGATTAGTCTCATGCTGAATACACAGTTCTTGAGATCAAAACCGTATTGCAATGTCTGGCCGTTTGTTATGATTGGACTCGGTCGAACCCATGCCTCTGCAGCCCGGAACCCTAGTTTGTCCTGGGATGACTGAGAGATCTCGGATGATATAGAGGGTGATTGAAGAGCCTGCTTCAAATCGCGTGGACCCACTCGGTAGCTCTCGGTGTTGCGTTGGCTCTCAGAGTATGCTGGAGACTGAGGATCGCGTTGGGATTCGTTCTCAAAAGCGAGAAGCTTGCCACTTGGCAGTTCTAGATCGTCCAGAGAGTATATCGACAAGTCTTCCCCGTTCCAGTTGTCGCCCCATTCATGATTATTCTCAAATATTCGTCAGTTGCTAAATCGATGAGAACGCTCGCGAGGTAGCATAGGTATACTTACGGATGTTGTATATAACCATAATGTGAATCCGTTGGCCGTGCTGCCTTCGATTGCGAAATGGTTCGCGTCCATAGCACTGACTTGACCGCTATAGTCTCCTGTCTTGTATGCATGCCTGTCGTCCATATCGAACGGAATGCCGATCTCCGTGAAAATCAAAGGATGAGTCCCCATATATCTCAAACTCTCATCCCTTAGAAACTTGAGCTGATCACGCAGGCAATTGCGAATCGCTGTCTCCCCAATTTTGACGGCGAATGCGGGTGTGAGATATTTCCCACGAAGGACGCCTATGACATCAACGTTGTAAAGGCGATTCCTGAGGCAGTTAGTAGGATAGTCAGACTCAGGCTGTTTCACTCACCAATGCTTCGTCAATAGAGTAATGCCGTCGTAATAATGTACAGCATGGACCATGTTGGGGTCGTCGTCGACTGTTCCCTTTAGATCGGGAGGTATCTCCATGACAGGGGGTTGGCAAAAAATGATGGCTTCCGGCCAGACACTTCTGAGAGCATCTCTATAAGTTCTGTAATGCTCCATAAAATACGTATTGGTGAATTTGTCATAGTTCAAGGGTTCACCGGTTTTAGGCCTTTTGGCGAAATAATCCTTTCGCAGAAGTTGATCTGAGGACGGATCCCAGACGCCATGTTGAGCCCAAAGACATTCTCCAAGCTTCCAGCCAGGATCCCTGACCCAGCCATACTTGGTGTCATCGTAATCAGCCGGAAGCCACGCGGTCTCGCCCTCGGGGTCCACGAGCTCTCTGCCTGTCTGATAGGGACCGAATCCGCCAAAAGCCCAGGTAGACTCTTCGCATGCTCTCCCAGAGCCCGTCAACATGCCCTGAAAAGCAGTAGGCGACGTCCCTAACTGCAGTTGCTGCTCAGGTGGAATCACAGATATATCTTGCACCCCAATCAGCCCTCTATTAGGCTCATTCATGCTTTCCCAACCAATGACTACTTCGTTCTCGATATCCCCGGCCTCGTGAATTTTCTGAGCAAAATATCTGCACGCAGCAATGAAATGACCCTGGAGATAGTCTTGAATGTTCATGCCATCTATGATGGCCTTCGGCGCAAAATCCCTGCCTCCATAGAACAACGTGAACATCGTCTGATTGACAAGTCTTGTGTAGTTAGTGCTCCATATCATCTTCGGGAATTCGGCCGGATCATCGAAAGTGTTTTGGACGAGGGCTGCCTCGGTCTTCTTGAAGCCTCTCGGATTGAAACCTGCAGCGTAGAGTGTCCATGCCGGGGCACCGGAACCACCCGAGAGTCTCGACCACTTCAGGCTGTCAGCTACACAGGGCTCTTTTCTGAGACTAGATCTGATCACAAACATACAACGTCTTGATGCGGATCAAGGAAGACGAAAAATTCATACTGCTTTGCAATCCGAAGAACTTCGATAGTGAATGAGATCCATTCATCGTCATATTTACCCGGGCCCGCATGCTCGATGGCTTCCCAGGTGAAAACATATCTAATGGTGTTGTAGCCCCATTTTCGTAATCTGGAGAAGTGTGTGTGCGCATCGTCAAGAGAAAATGGTCGACCGACGAACGAGACATCATCGGCATCGAAGAAGCCATCCGACACGTAAGAGGGGATATCGGGTTTCTTGGGATATTTGGCCTCGCCGGCTACATTGATGCCTCTCAAAGTAATTTCACGATTGTCAGGGTCTCTGAACGTCTGACCATCGACTCTAAGCCGCAGCACACCCATAGTAGCTATGTGATGGAAGGCCTCGTATGCTGACGGGTGCAGAGAAGGGAGGACAATATAGGCCGACAACCTCCGCAGCAAATCGACGGTGAGTAGTCCTCTAGGCGGGTATAGTTAATAGGGCAGTTCCCAAAAATCTATCGGGTAGAATCTACTTTATGCATAGGAAGGTCAGCAACGACATGCAGAATGTTGGTCGTCATCAAGTGAATGATCAATGAGAGCACTGACCCTCTGATAGCTTGATGAACTGCTGGTTAATGACCGCCTAACTTGATCATCAACAGGTACTAAGGATCAAACAACAAAGAAAACCTGAGGAAACAAAGATTCTAACAAATTTGAAAGGTCATATGTTGTTTCTCATAATCTTTAATGAACATTATAGATCAGCAAGCATCACAGAGGTCACTTAGTTGCGGCCTGGAGAGTACTAAGTACCTCTCTAGGTAGTGATACGAATACGAGATAACGGAGACCACGGGATCGGCCTCTGACGTATCGCCCGCTTGACTTTCCCCACAAATCACACTATTCGTTTGAACAGCCAGCCAGCTGAAAGGCACCCACATCCAAAGCTGCCATTACGGCAGGGCAAAGAAGTAAGCTGCCCAGCATGTCAACAAAATCGGCTCTGAAGGCAGTGCGGATTGCGCTGGACTCCAGGGATTTTGAAGATGCTGCAGAAAAAGCCAAAGCGGTGGTGAAGCAAGAGCCTCAAAACTATCATGCGTATGTGTCGACCATGCTTTGTGATTCGACTTGAGCTAATCTCAATTCTACGTTTAGAAACGTCTTTCTTGGCCTAGCGCTAGATAAATTAAACAAAAATGAAGAATCGGAGCGCGCATATCTCGCAGCAACTCGTGCAAAATCCGACGACAAGACAGCATGGCAGGGATTGATCAATCTCTATGAGAAGCAAGGAGGCTTTAAGCTAGATGCTTATCATGAGGCAGCGCTGAGACTTGGTCAGATATTTGCCGAAGTGTACGTCTTGTATTGGGAGCTGTATATACGAAGAACAAGAGCTAATCTGATCCTAGTGACGACAAGCACCGTTGCCAGGATGTCGTGGACAAATATATCAAGTTCGCAAAGAAACAGGGCACTCGTTCGCAATATAAGAAGGCCCTCGAACTACACCTCCCAACGAGTCCGCTTTACGGCTACCTCGAAGGACGGATACCACATCCTTCCCATACATACCTCCGCCTCATAGAAATGACGGAATCGGAAGAAAAGGAGTTTATTAACAGAGAAATTGGAGAGCGAAGGACCCGACTCGGTGCGAGAATCGATCATGTGACCATGGAGGTGAAAAGAGAGGCTTTCAAACGTGGGGAGCTTGAGCAGCTATACCGTGGGATAGTGGATTGGACCCATGATGACCAAGTTCGACGTACCTACGAAGAAAAGCTTCTCCAGCGAGCCTATGATATACTGATTGTACTCCCGTCAGCCGAGAAGGACGAAAAGCGTGCTGAGGTCTTGCAAGCTGCTCGCGACATGGTCATCATTAAACACCCCTTTGAGCTGGCCTGGAAGATTGTACTTGAGTGGCAAGACATACAGAGCTTCTCGGAGTGGGACCTCAATTTCCTGAAGGACTTCATCGAGTTTTTCCCAGAAGATGGTCTTACGAAGATTCTGAAAGGCTTCTTAGCCAGTGACCTCTCCCCCTTCCCGAAGGAGACGAAGGATACGAAGGAATCTACACCCACTGAGGAAGAGACCGAAAACGGAAACGGCGATAATCACGAGCTGGCTGTACAGGATCGCTTGTTAATGATGGTGGAAGGTCTCGAAGCATGTCGCTCCTCAGTCGTCGCAAATCGCATCATGGGTGAGCTGTATCTCTCGCTGGAAGAATACGATAGCGTTGTGGATGTTGCGCGGAAGGGTCTCTCAAATATCACAGATCTCGGCAGGCTGACAGGGGTAAGCCTGGTCAACACTACTGATTGCCTAAAAACCCTACTGGCGAATTCTTTGATCTACTACCAGATCCCTCGGTATCACCCCGAAGCTAAAGAAATCTTCGAAGAGATTCTGCAGAGAAAACCAACATCCACAGCCTGTCTGCTGGGCATCGGATTGATTCTCAAGGTCGATGAGGATTATGCTGAAGCCGTCAACTTCTTGGAGCGTGCTCTAGAGCGTGATCCGTCTAACCTCAAGATCAGGGGTGAGCTTTCGTGGTGTAAGGCCCTCAATGGGAACCTTGAGACTGGTCTACACGGCCTTCAGGATGTGTTCGCTGAGTTACAAGACATGGAGTCGCCAAATCGCGACTTTAAGAGTGAGATCCTTTACCGTATAGGTTATTGTCAATGGGAGCTCGATCCATCACCAACTGCGCGCAAGGATCGCAATGGTGCTTATGCCAGTTTTCTTGGTTCCATTCAATCCAACATCAACTTTGCCCCTGCATACACCAGCTTGGGTATCTACTATGCGGACTACAAAAAGGACAAAACACGAGCACGCAGGTGCTTCCACAAGGCGTTCGAATTATCCGCCTCCGAAATCGAAGCTGCTGAACGGCTCGCGAGGACCTTCGCAGACCAAAAGGAATGGGATTTGGTTGAAGCCGTGGCTCAGCGCGTCGTTGATTCGGGCAAAGCAAAGCCTTCACCGGGCTCGAAGAGAAGGGGCTATAGCTGGCCATATGCCGCTTTGGGTGCTGTTCAAATGAACAAGCAGCAGTATGCCCAAAGCATTGTCTCGTTCCAAGCCGCTCTGAGAATATCACCAGGCGACTACCATTCGTGGGTTGGCCTTGGAGAAAGCTACCACCACTCTGGAAGATATATTGCCTCTGCGAAAGCTTTCGATCATGCTCAGCAATTAGAATCAGCTCTTTCACCCGATGACAGAGAGCATATTTGGTTCGCAAGATACATGCTCGCAAATGTAAAACGGGAGCTCGGTGAATTTGAAGATGCCATCTCGCGCTATGAGGATGTTTTGAAGTTCCGACCGAATGAGCTTGGGGTGACTATAGCATTGCTTCAAACCCTCATAGAAAGTTCTTGGAAGAGCCTCGAATCAGGCTTGTACAATGACTCTGTCGAACTGGCGCGCAAGGCTATAGTCGTTGCAGCATCGCTTGCGAAGGATCGCGTTGACATTTTCAATCTGTGGAAGGCCGTTGGCGACGCCTGCTCTATGTTCACTTACGTCAAAGGAAAGGCGAGCAAGTTCCCAGTTCAGGAAGTGAAGGCGCTGCTTACAACTCAAGCTGAGCCCTCGGCTTTCGATATATTCGCCGAAATAGACGAGCTTGGCCAAGGTTGTTTGTCGCTTCTTGATGAGGATAGTGACACCATCAGTCCGTCAAGTAAGTGTATATATGCCTCGATTCTAGCATACAAGAGAGCTATTCATGTCTCGGCGCAAGATGTACATGCTCAAGCAGTCGCCTGGTACAATCTGGGTTGGGCAGAATACAGAGCTCTGAGATGTGTCCAGGTGCATTCTGGTAACAAGGGCAAGAAGTCGACACGCCGGTTCCTGAAGACAGCAATGCGCTGCTTCAAGAGAGCGATTGAATTGGAAGCCGGCAATTCGGAGTTTTGGAACGCCCTGGGTGTGGCAACTACAAATATGAGTCCGAAGGTTGCCCAGCATGCTTTTGTGAGAAGCTTGCATCTGAACGAGAGAAGCGCACAAGTTTGGACAAACTTAGGAACGCTTTACCTCATTCACAATGATATCCAACTCGCCAATGAAGCTTTCACGCGCGCGCAATCCACCGATCCGGACTACTCTCTGGCTTGGGTTGGCCAAGGGTTCCTGGCTTTGCTATTTGGGGACCCACATGAAGCAAGAGGTCTTTTTGAGCATGCCTTCGACATCTCCAACTCCTCATCCACATTGCCGAGACGCCAGTACACGCTTACCTTGTTCGACCGCCTCATCTCAGACTCTTCAGCATCGAACGAGATATCGCAGCTCATTCAGCCATTGTTCGCGCTCCTGCAACTTTCCTCTCAAGACCCGTCCAACTTACAGTTTATGCATCTTACCGCTCTCATGGCCGAGAGAATTGGCGAGCTCTCAGATGCGGAGACTAGCTTGCACGTCGTCTGTTCTGGCGTCGAAGCGGAATATGAGGTGTCTGAATCGACCTCTTCGCTCTCTAGATATGCACAGTCGAATGCAGATATGGCTCGTGTTCTCCTTGCACGCCAAGAATTTGAACAAGCAGTAGAGAAAGCGGAAATGGCCCTTACCCTGTCTGGCGAGGAAGACGCAGAGAAATTCGACCCGGAGGCCAACAGAAAACTACGTCTGTCAGCTCATCTCACTGCTGGACTGGCGCATTATTACTTGAAGTCAATGGATAACGCGATTGACATGTTCCGTGACGCCCTGCAAGAGGCAGACAATGCACCGGAGGTGGTATGTCTCCTAGCACAGGTTCTGTGGGCCAAGGGTGGTGACGAGGAGCGGACCGTGGCGCGCCAGCAGCTGTTTGACTGTGTGGAAGAACACCCTGACCATGTTGGAGCGGTGTCACTTTTGGGAACTATCGCGCTACTAGATGAGGACAAGGACGTCATTGAAGCAGTTGCTTCAGATCTTCAGAACATGATCACGAGAGATGATATTGATATCCACGACCGGATTAAGTTGACTAAGCTGTTGACGGGGATCTCTACTTTGGGCTTGATTGAGGATTCCCAACTTTCGGAGGACCTCAGGCGCCTTGGGGAGGCTACGGCTGCCGTCATGAGGTCGCCAGGTCAGCCACAAGGGTGGCAGGAGCTAGCAGCTGCATCCCAGGAACTGTATCCCGCTGAGATGGCTGTTGACAGAGCATTGCGAAGCGTTCCACCACGGAGCAATCTGGATGCTGTCGACCTCTGTGAAGCGTATACACAGACTGGCAAGGCAGGTGATGCCATCAAGGCGATTATGGTCGCACCATGGAAGCAATCTGGCTGGGAAGAGCTCAAGTACGCTGTGTCAGAATTAGTCTAACCCCTTTGACGGCCCGAGGGAATGTTTGTACTGTAGATATTAGACACTTTAGATGTTTAGAAATACGTACCTTGCGTACATGATCAGTCAATGCTATGACCATTCTTTTAGAGTAAAGGAGGCCTCATTTTTGCGGTCAAGGTAGAGTCATAGCAAGCTTAGACTGTCGCCATTCCTGTAGAATTAGCGACACCCTCCCTCGGTTCCAGCAAGACCGCCAATGGACAAAGACATCCACATGGAGGAAAAGCATACAATCTACTCTGATGGACAAAGCCACTGGCACGACCGAGTATTATGATAGGGGCCACCCAGGCCTGCCTTCTTCATAAACGGAACTCGTGCAGAGAAATTCACTAGGTCTCCGGACGTGCCACTTCAGTGCCCGTTGAATATTATGTTTGTGGTCACAACGCCTGCGACCTTTCCATCTCAGTAATCCGAGCCGTTAACTTGGCCTTCCTTCCCTCTTTCCAGGCTTGGTCCAAGGTCTCAATCTTGCCTCCAAGCAGGGTTACGCATTCAGGCGTCAGTAAAATCATACCCCGGGCGACCGTCGCATCACGCAGCAGGAGTTTCGCGCCAATAGGTATCTTACCCAGCCCAATGCCTTCGACGCGTTTCAGCTCGATACCTACAGCTCGAGTCCCTGCCGCATCCTGTAGTATCAATCGATGAGGACCGTTGCTAGTGCTTCCAGCTCCGCTTGCTGCTGAATTTGCGGTCCTGTTATTACCAGCACGTGCTGCGCGCTCCTCACTGTCTTCGTCCACG
This sequence comes from Aspergillus lentulus, assembly GCF_001445615.1. Classification (NCBI taxonomy): domain Eukaryota; kingdom Fungi; phylum Ascomycota; class Eurotiomycetes; order Eurotiales; family Aspergillaceae; genus Aspergillus; species Aspergillus lentulus. The sequence goes on from NW_028322122.1 coordinate 1,803,474, forward strand.
TTGACTGTCCGCACGATCTCGCGCCCTCGAATAGCCTCGCCGCGTTCAATACGCTCAATCGCTTCGACTTGACTCCATAAACTTGTTCCGATGTCTTCTATATCCACGATTTGCAAAGGGATTGGACCTTGTAGACGCCTTTCTTGAACGGAGGTATCGAATATGTCAACGGGGAGTAGGGACGATGGCGTCCTTGTTGACAGCGACTCTCTGAGATCTGAAGCAAGAATACGAAATAGAGCGGTCCGAACTATGGCCGAGAGCGGGACATTGCGCTGAGATGCTGTCGATGAGGAGATGAAGTTATTCAGCCAGGAATGGGAGACGCGGAGGGATTTGCTGTTGAGTAGTTCGGCAGATATCTGCGCTTGAATGTTCGCCATCGTGGGTACAGACTGTACTAAGTCAATCAGCAGATGTAGGCGTATATATAAATCGTGTCATGCTTATATTGATTGCACATATTGCAAGCCGATCAATATCTGAAAGTTGAAGCTATTCTCAGTTTCTGATGGGATTTAGTTTGGGTAAAGCACGGACCACTGCTTAACTCCGTCCCCTATCGTTTATATTTCTCCCCGCGACAGTTATATCATTTCACCATCACTTTGGCCTCTTTCTCCCGCTATCTCATCCTGCCCTGCCTTCATAATGTCGACACTCTCATCTCCCCGTCCGTCGATTGCTTCCTCTCGCGCACACTCACCCACACCAGCGTCATCACGCCGTCCCTCTCTTGACACTTTGAACACGAATGTCGGCGGAGGCCTAAGTGCCTCGTCTACGCCGTCTACAGCCCGAGCCGTCTCTCCATCTCTCCATCCAAGACGCAATCGCACCGCACTTCGGGACTATTACAATTTAAGGCCTTCCGCTGCTGATCCCTCGGGCAATGGAAGCAACTTTCGCTCCCGGAGCATCCCCAGACACACCGATGCCGGGGACATGTCCAGTCCGTCGTCAGTGGTAGCTACAGGAACAGAATTGGATAGTCCGGACTTCGACCCTCAACGTTACGTTACTCATCTGTTGGCTACTTCGTCATTGGCGACTGTGCTAAAGGCGGAAAATACTCTTGTTGGCGATATCAAAACACTTGACAGTGAACGCAAGGCCCTTGTCTATGACAACTACTCGAAGCTGATCCGGGCTGTGGAAACCATTGGCAAGATGCGCCGAAGTATGGACGAGCGTGGCGCTCCTCTGACTATGACGAAGACTCTTGGTCCGGCCATTGCGTTTGTGGCCGAAACTGCCACAAGTCTGATACAGGAAGGCGAAGAGCAGCAGCGGCGCATACGAGAGGCCAAGGCTACAGATGGAACGGGCCGCGGGAAGGCAGAGAAGGAAACGGTACAATGGGTTCTTGGAGCATCAAGTCGGCTAGAGAAGCTTCTGTCCGAGGGCAAGGAGGAGGAGGCCACCAATGATTGGGAGCAGATACGGAACCTGCTTGATAGGTGGGAGGGCGTTAAAGGGGTGGCTGAGATTCGTCAAGCTTGCGAGAAGGTCATGAAACGCGATGAGACCCCTTGAGGAATCGAGAAGAACCGTCTCTCACGGAATGAATTGTGTTGAATGAGATCAAGACCTCTTCTTCCCGCATATGAGCATACATTGTGCCCGTTTACAAATCACGACTCGATCATCTTGCATTGACACCTCTCAATCAATCCTTACATGCACAGGGGCAACTGGGACGTGTGTTTCCATGCTAAGTCAACTCGTGCTTTCTCGATTCACCATCAGGATGCCTTCGGAATCAGGAATCAGCTTCATCCACAAGGACCATGAGGACATTCAGCTGGCGTGATGGCAGCTCAGACGCATTAGTCCCGTGAATATGTACTGCTTATGAACCTATGTGACCGCCGATTGCACACCCTGACGGTAACGCGCGCTGGTCGCTGAGACTAGCAAAGACCAGCCATATAATCCTAACTGAGGGATTGGCCTGTTCGGAGCGAAGCGTTGCACACCATGAAGCTGGGGCATTGTGCGTACAGCCTCAAACAATGCCTTGACCTTGTACTCGAATCTATGCATACTTCATGCAGTCATCTATTGTGGGATCCATGCATTTGTATATGCTTGGCTTATGCACTTATCTATGCTGGCTTAGATGTGGGACCTCATAGACATAGACTGGTCGAGTGCTGAAGTGGGCTGCACCTTTGCAGCAACCTTGAGATTGGTTCATGTCTCATCGCTCGGCCTGCGCACGCAGCATGTTAGGCTTACTATCCAGGCACACGTTGATGTCCGTGAACCCAACACCTTCTGAGATCATGGTATCGCCTACGCTAGTAAAATGCCAACAACAGTGGAGAACTTGTGTACACCTCGCCCACCTCATCCTCTTAAGATCTGCGCACCGCACCTTGAGGTCACAAAGCGAGCCAATAGCTTCTCGCCAGAGATTTCTACATGAGATTGGTTGCATATCACTACCCTAGCGCTAGGCGGGGCGTCCCTGCTAGAAGTTCATGAAAATAGCGTGTTTATTGAGTAGGATGTTATATAATCAAGCCGGCAGTCATCCTGTCAGCATATTCAGTGGTTCTCAATCTTATCACCCCTACCCTTTAGTCACTAGGCTGACTTACATTTCATCTATAGATAATTTGCTTTCAAAGGCAAGCTCGCTATGGCATGAAAGTATTTGTTTGCTGGGGATCTGCCTCGTTAAACAGCCCTTGGTTTTCTACCACTCCATGAATTCTTGTTTCATTTGGTACGCCTGTACATTATTTAGATTGCCTATTCAGGAAGTGCATCCAGCTTCATTTTGTATTCCTTGATTATAGATCACTACACTCAAGTCCCATGGCCATAGTACACTAGGTATATTATTCTACAAATTTTCGTGTAACAACCCAGTATGCTGTATTATCAACCACCGTGTCAATGCCATCGAGGCGTCACGATAGCATTGAGTACACGCTTCTGACGGTCAATCGTATATTGTAAAGTAGCAAGCTGTCGTTGTAAGCGGTGTGATTGTGAAGCTGGCCCCCTCCGAGTCGGTGTGGTGATTGGAGCGGGAGCGCGTGGAATTTTTCTGAAGCTTTCTTTGGCAATTTTGGGTCTTCCCGCTTTCTCCAAGGAATCCATCCAACAACTCCCTCCCGCCTCAAGCACAATATAAGGGTATACGAAGTTAAACGATAAGACCTCGAGGTACCGTCGAGGTGTGAGGGTAACTACGTTCCTCACGTGATCTTGGAGAAAGAGAGAGAAATAAAGGCAGACGCAGATCTCACTCGTCTTTAGGCAGGCATCTGCGGAGGGCAGAATCGGTGAATCGCCGTGGTCATTCTGCCCGCCATACAAACAACATCAAAACCACTCGTTTATTGTTCTTTTTCCGGGAACAATTCTAAAGAAAGGAGAAGACTGCGCAGAAAGCGTGAATGATGCAGGAATTGTTAGTGCAGCCTGAATTGGAAGTGAGCGCTTAAAGAATCCAGTGGGACACTGAGACCTTCCTTCCTTTTCTGAGCCCATCATTATATAGTGACCACCATTGGTCTCTGGACAGGTCGAACGGAATGGCCGCCCAAGATGAGCTCTCAGAAGGCGGCATGGCTGACCTCGTTCGGGCACTGGAGCTCATCCATAGCCCTTCGTCGACAAATGAGCTCCGCAGGCAAGCCCTGACCTTTGTGGAGTCCCAAAAGGAAAGCAAGCTAGCTGCTCGTAATGGGTTCCTTCTGGCTTCACAGGTAGAAAACACTCCCTTGGTCCGCTATTTTGGCTTAACGCTCTTGGATCATGTTCTGCGTCACACGTCTTTCACCTCCGCAGATCAGGTGGCTATCCTTAGAGACTTTGTTCTCAAGCTTGCTGAGTCAATCCGGCCAGAGGACCCGGCCTATTACCGCAACAAGCTCCCGCAGTTATGGGCAGAGATTGCTAAGAGAAGCTGGGGCCTGGACTGGTTGGCAATGGACGAGATTCTTGTGCAGTTTTGGGGAGCCAGTCTTGTACACAAAGAACTTGTTCTGTCTATTCTGGAAACATTGTCAGAAGACATCTTCTACCGCGAAGACACTGTCTCATCCTTGCGAGGAACAGATCTTAACAGAGCCCTAGTGGAGATATGCACACCGCTGTCAGTTTTTGAGGAAATCTATCCAAAGCGCGAGCACCATGTTGAGCTTCGGTGTGGGACCGAGGGCTGGCTCGCAAGGACATGCGAGTTCCTTATCTACTGTGTTGAGAACCTGCGAGCTTCCACGCAGGCCAGAGACGCAGCGCTCAAAGCTCTTGCAACATTGAAGTCCATCTTGGTCTGGGCAATTCCCAAGGCCATCATATCCGCAAATTGTGTCTCGAGTATCGCAAGGTCTCTTACCTGCAGCGATGAGCAGGTGTTGTTGGTAAGGACACCTCGACCTTTTCCCAGCAGCACTACACGAGCGATGCTGAACTATTTATCCAGGCTGCCGTCGAAGCACTGCATGCTCTTTATAGCAGGTCGAATTTCGAAATCGAAGACTTCCAGCCTCTTGTGCACTTGATGTACGAAACAGAGTACTTGACTCTTTTACAGAAATTGTACGAGTGGTCCGTCGTTGAACCCGACGACATCGATGATACTAGGTACACGATTTCGAAGAAACTATCCGAGGTAAGAGCTTCTCGACCCAGATGGCTGCCATGATCTCGTGCTAATCTGCGCGGTAGATGCTCTCGTACCTTGCGGGGTTCCTTGAGGAGAAGGGCTTCTCTTTTGAGACCGCACATGGCATGAACCTCACTTTCTTTTTCCACCTCCTGATCAGCGTCATTCAGAACCAAAGCTTGACCGTGTCGATACCTGTCCTTCACGTATGGTGCAAACTACTTGCCTCCGAGAGGATCGGGAACACCGATCTGGTAACTGGGTTGATTCCCCCTTTGCTTAGCATATGTACTGAACGACTGATCCGCTGGGAATCACTACCGGCGGACTCTGATAATCCTACAGTAGTCTTTCTGAATGAAGACATTGATACAGTCCCAGAACGGCATGCTTTTGTTGGAAACTACAGAAGATATTGCTCGTCGATCATCGAGACTATTGTTCAGAAAAGACCACAAGATGCTATTCCTCATATTCTCGCGGGCGTTGATGCAAACTTGGACAATCTCTACAATGGGGTTGAGCCATTTGACGGTGAGTTGTGGCGGTTTCTGCCGGTGAGTGCCTATGCTAACTTAGACGTCAGTGAAAACGTTCTCCAAGAACTCTCTTCCGTTGATGCGCGCCGACACTCAATTCGCTGTTGTGGAAGCTACACTCAAGGGTTATAACAAATGGGTTTCAGCTCATGGCAAAATGCCTCAACAGGACGTATGTTACTTGCAATGTCGGCACTTTTGCGGTTCTAACACAATGCACAGGAGCAGAAACGAATAGACTTGGAAAGCGCGCTTGAGACATGGGCTTTGAGTCTGATGCAGAGGAACTACGAGGTTCGCCTCTATCTTGTGCTTCATCCTTGACTACTTGACTAACTCTTATTGAAGGACCCTATTTTGAAACAGCGTATCATCAAGCTTATCGTTGACATCTCATCGAGGGCTCTTGACAAGAATCCCAGCTTTTCACTTAAAGTCCTTGAGCATATTCTCATGACTCGTCTTCCTGACTTGGTTGAATACCCGGCTTACTCGGAAGCTGTGAAGGAACTACATGGTCTGGCCAGCCATGAACTCCGACGTCTGGCTATGCGCTATGCTGACTATTTCTCTGTGAGTTGTATTTCAGCGCCTTTGGGATACGTATTTCCTAACAAGAAATTGGAAGACATTCTACGATCTGCTGGAGCCGAAAATCAAGGAAATCACCATGGCCAACCGGGTGGACGACAAACTCCACATGGAGCATACCTCAATCCTCCTGATTATCATGTATGGACACCTCGAATCCTCCTTTCGTCCCTGTAGCTCTGGACTAACTAGTTAGGCAACGTGCCAACAACGTCGATCCATATCTGCGTGAAACCCGGCTGAAGTCCTTTCTGGAACCTATCAGGCAGGCCTGGCAAGAAGAAGAATTTCGGAGCACAAGCTCCTCGTTTGAGGGCTTCTGTGACATGCTTGGGCTGCAAAATGTTGGGCCCTATATGCGAAAGAACCAAGCGCAGAAGCTGGAAGACTGGTCCGCAGTCCCGCTGGATAATGAGGGGAAGCAGATTCAGGAAACTATGACGAGAAAGTTTCAGGTACTGAGTCTATGCCCACATTCAGGACCCAACTTTGACACTAACTCGCACTCCAGCAACTGCCTCTGAGGGGAACCAAGACCATGCTCGCAGTCTCTACGGAGAAATTGAAGAAGACCGATCTTGCTTATGATTTTGCGTGCAATATCTGGCACGACATCATTCCCATCATCTTGCCGGTATTGTTACAGCTTGTCAGGCAAGTACACCGTGCCGTTAGAGTTGCTTAGCTGACATATTTTCGGCAGTAATGCTCATGCCTTCCACAATCCGGCGAACTGGGGTGGCCTGCCTGATGATATGCGAGGGGTCGTCGAACGTATTCTGACCGACCGGTTCTGGCAGGCAGGCATATCTACTGGCAGCCGCGACGAGTTCTATGCGAAGATCACTGCATCGCGGTCTTCGCTCGAAGGGTTCGCTTCCTCCGTTCGAGGTAAGGTTCGGGCTGTCCGGGAATCCTGCTACTCAATGCTGTTCAGCATGAGCAGACTGAGAGAGCATTTCTATGGGTTTGCAGAACTTCCAGGACCTCTCTCGCAAGCTCTCTTTAAGGACTCACCCCATTTATCCTCACACCAATTCTCTGTTCTCCTCAATATTTCCAGGTGCTTGATCGACGATTGCCCTGTCCGTTTCCGAGCACAGTTCCTTCCTCCTATGTTGGCAACGCTCTTTACCAACATTGACAGGAAAGTCACAGCGGAATGGGACCTTATCGAGCAACGCAAAGAGGGACTTGCGGACGGGGATTTGACTGACGAAATGAAGTCAGAAAGTATCCTTCGCCAGCTGACTTATTCTGCGGTGCTCATGGTAGCAAGTCTTTTGGATCCGCAGAGAGGCGGTGCGTGATCTGACATCATGACAATTTGTTGCAGGACATAAGACTGACATCCATTGTAGATCCGGACGAGGAGCCAGCTGAGCCTAGCGCGCCGCAGCCACCTCCAGCACTTTCCGACTCGATTCGGCACTTTGTTCTTTCTTCGCCGGAAATATTCGAACCTGTCATGCTCTTCTGTACACATGCGCTTCGCATGCGGGATACGAGATGCTGTAGCATCATCACTCGTGTTATTCGATCGATCTTGCAGGACTTCGCGCCTCCAAATCACAGCCCAACTATAGTCACGATCCGCGAGTTCATTTCCTCGGAGGTTCTCAAGGCCTGCATTACATCCGTGCATGAGCCTTACTTTGTTGACATGCAGAAAGACTTAGCCCAGCTGATCGCCTCAATTTGGGTTCTCTATGGCTCGAGTAGCCCAACACCACGCTCGGTGATCCTCAGCCTTCCTGGAATGGATGAACAACGGGTGGCAAGTACGGAAGCCGCGCTTCTACGATCAACGGCAGCGCGGCAGCAACGTGCGCTCGTGCTAGACCTTCTTGAAGGCCTCAGGGGCGTGAGTATTGCCGAGCAAGGCAAGATCTTGGGCTCCCGGGAAGAACGCCGCAAGGCACGGAGTGCCTTGCAAGAGAGATATATGAGCAACGAGATGGAAGGCCAACAAATCAGCAAAGTTGACATCAATGACGGACCTGATTTGGGTGGTGTTGCCGACATGTTTGGTTAGAGCCGTCCGCCAGCGACTGGCTCTCTTCTTACATGTTCGGAACTACTCGTCCTGTACAGTACTAGAGGATGGGAGGCTCGATTCGTAATCCCTGCTTGTACTTATTTTTCTCCTATAATTACCCTTTCAATGACATCAAAATGATAGAGCTAAATCGATCGCTTTCTATTCGACTTAAAAGTTTCACATAGCAGCCACAGGCTGACATGACACATCTGTTGGACTCGACGCAAAGGCAAGCGTGTAAGGGCGAAAAGAAACTAAATGCATTGCAAAACTAGGTAAACTCCCCAGAGGCAATATATCTACAGGGCACATTTTTCTTGAAGACTCCCCAGACATCTCTGACTCCCGTGAAACACGGCTAAGACAAGCGGCATTTAATGCACCACTCAATGCCCTCGGAATCGTATAATGGCACCAGAATCATGCATCTGGCGCAGTAGAGAGACGACTGAGCCTGGCACCACAGCTCGTAACAAATATCATTTCATTTATTGAGTGACCTTGGTAGGGGTATAGACGAAAGTAGGACGAACGAAGCTAAGGCAGACGCAAGAGAAACAAGGTCAGAGAAAATGCACAACACCACTTTCAATCCCATGGGTTTCACATACCGATCAGAGTTGTAGACCTTGCTCTCCGTACCCAGGAGTTCCTTCTCACGGGCCTTGTCGGCAAAATGTCTGCGGACCTGGTCTCGATCTTCCTCCGCCTGGAGCAGCGGGACCAGGTGCAGCCGGGACCAGATCTTCTCGCGGGCGAGCTCGTGCTGTTCGCGGATACCGTAGAAGAGCTTGTAGTAGCCGTAGGCCATGAAGAGGTGCATTCCAACGAGGTAGTAGATGGGCCGGAAGCCGCGGGCAGGGAGGTTGCGCTGTGGTTTGGGTTAGTTCGATCGGTGAATTGGGTTTATTGCGCTGGGGGAATTTGCAAATGGGGACTTGCCTTGTACTGTACAGGCGCATAGCCCCCCGATGGGGGCATATCCTGAGGCATTGTGACGACTAGGATTGGAGAGCTTTAGAACGAGCGTATGGAGGATTGGCTGGTGATGCTGGCGGATGAAGTTGGAGTGTAGGTCACGTGAGGGCGATCGGGATTGAGTAATGAGGGCTACGGGTGCTGTGATTGGTTGCGAGAGGGCTTTTTCCGATTTTGGGTTTCCCCTCAAGTGTAGTACATTAGAGCGCGATAGATTATTTTGAGTCTCACTACGACAGAGCTTCGATCACTCGTATTTTGTCTTTCCTGGATTGATCGAAGATGGAGGATGACGAGCGGCCTAGAAAATACCCCAAACTAAACCACGACGAAGCGCAGGAGGAATCAGAGCCCGCCATGACCGGCGCTGTGGGAGCTGTCCGCGACGATGACGCTGAGAGTGCGGATGCCGACAACCATGCCTCACCGTCAAACAATGGGAATGAGAACGATGCAGAGCAAGCTGGAGACGAAGAGGGACAAGAAGCACACGGAAAAGAGGCACCACCCACATTGTCCAAGAATCAATTGAAGAAACTCAAACGAAAAGAGCACTGGGAAGCAATGAGGGAACAGCGGAAAGTGAAACGCAAAGAGAAGCTGGTCGCAAAAAGGGAACGAAGACGAGCCGCTTTGGAACACGCGAAACAAGAGGGCGCAGAGGCTACAGAAGAAACTCGAAAGACATTCGAGCCTACACAAAAGAAGTTCCAACGGTCAACTCTGCTCCCAGTCACACTCGTGCTAGACTGCAGTTACGACGATTTGATGCTGGACAAGGAACGGGTATCCCTCGGTGCGCAGCTTACGCGGTCTTACTCCGATAATAGTAGGGCCCCCTTCCGCTCGCACCTCGTCGTTTCATCATTCAACAAGTTGCTCAAGGAGCGCTTCGATACGGTGCTGGGAAAGACCCACGAGAACTGGAAAGGCGTTCGGTTTTTGCAGGAGGACTTCGCCGAAGCTGCCGAGATGGCAAAGGAGTGGATGCAAGGACCTAAAGGCGGCCAACTGGCAGGCGTTTTCGCTGATAAGGCGGACGCGAAGCCTGAGGACGGAGAGATTGTGTACCTCAGCAGCGACAGTCCCAACATCTTGACAGAATTGAAGCCCTACAGCACATATATCATTGGAGGTTTGGTGGATAAGAACCGCCACAAGGGCATCTGCTATAAATCCGCAGTAGCCAAGGGCATCAAGACCGCCAAGCTACCCATCGGAGAATACATTCAGATGGCTCACCGTCAGGTACTGGCAACGAACCATGTCGTGGAGATTATGATTCGGTGGCTGGAGCTGGGTGACTGGGGGAAAGCATTTATTCAAGTAATTCCTCAAAGGAAAGGGGGCAAGTTGAAATCAGCAGACCACCAGTCTGAAGATCAAACACCACGGGAGAGTGCCGAACCTGTGGAAGCCGGGCCGGATGGAGAAGATGCTGCGGAAGAAGCTGGCGAAGCTGGCAAAGAGTGACCTGTGTTTTTGCACAGGCAACTTAAACCCTGCATATATCCTGTGCTGTTATGCCATGTACACCACTAATGTTTGAATGATCTAACTATCCAAACAATGATGCGTGTTAATGGTAAATGTCCGATCCTTATTCCAATAGTTATGCCTACCATACTCCATATACGGCTAGTCTCATCTGCCAGTTGATAGCACAGCCACAGTACTGCGCCACACTGGTTGCCACAGGAGCCGATCGATGACGGCAGATCAACAGAAAGAAAACATGTGGTGATTTTCCTTTTGCAAGGACGAGCATCACAAAAGCCAGTCGTTCAACACAATTAGTTCTCAGGAAAAGAGATCTGCTGCTGAAATTTCATCATCATTTACTGGTGATGTTGGATCTCTTCTACTAAAAACTCTTTTTCTTTTTGCAGATTTCGATCTGTCCCCTGTGTTTTCCCCCCCTAACATTAATCTCCTTGCCGACTGCGTGCCTCTAAGCACTACGTACTAGTAAGGAATAATCAGCTGCACCTTTTGAGGTAGCAGCCTTCTGAACTCTCCAGCTATGTTCATGCTCCGTAATGGTGAGTTCTCTCAGATCTGTCTCTTGTTTTCAACATCTACCAACTCCGTTCACTCTACCCCGCCATCTACCCCTCCTTACTTTACCTCATATCCATTTTGGGATCATTTCTTGCGCATCGTGACATTCAGCTAACTGACTTCGGTGACATCACAGTGAGCAAGTTCCTATTTGGAGACACCTCTAAAGAATCCATTATCGATATCCCTCAAGGCCAGCTGTATTTGGTTCGCCCTCTTTCTCCAAAGGGCTACTCGGAACTCATCTTCAAGGACGCCGCGGCTACTATTCGTCGCACCGGTCAGGAGTTTCAGTACCAACTCGTCATTCAGCGTGCCTACGAGGAAGGTGAGGAGGAGCTTGCCGATGACGAGGACGAACAAGGCGCCAGCGACCGTCTAGACAAGGACGAAAAGGTATTCCTGCTTGACCAAGGCTTGCACTTCCGTGTTGAAGCCCGCGAAGGGGGTTCGAAAATACTAGCTTGGAACGATTTGAGTGGCGACGCCGGCGATCTTTTCGAGTTTGTCTGCGACCTATCTGTGCCAGCGGACAAAGTCTCCACCTTTGAGTTAGCAGCGTGGCAGTGTCAGTACGAGAGGAAATACAGGAAGAGCGCCCAGAGAGCAACGGAGCAAGAGCTTCAGGAATTCTCCTTCAAGGAAGAGAAGACAATCCCTGCCGCCAGTCCAATTTCCTCGCCAGTCAAATCACGCGCACACTCGGTAGCGTCCGCCGGAGAGTCCGCCGCTGCCATGGCTCGTGATATCGAGTATTCGCGGTCCAAGGGCCTCATAAACCCAGTCGGAGAAGGAGAGGAACGTACAGTGGCCCCGCCCTCGGCAGCGCAGCCAGAGGCTAAGGAGATTCTCGCAAAGGAAAAGGCAGAATTGCACCTTTTCGACTTCCCCAGCGGGACTTTCATCCTTCAGGATCCTGATGTGATTGCCACTGTGTCTGAAGTTGGCACCTGGCAGTATTGGTTGCAGATCAGTGGCGAGGATAAGGAGTGGCTTGGTCAAGCGGTTGTTGCCGACATCAATCCAGTCTTCAATTTTGAATACTTGTCATTCATCTTCAATCATTACGGTCAAGATGGATCCGCTTACTCATGGCTACTCCGGTTCAAGGATCAGGCCACAGAAGAGAGGTTTCAAGAGGGCCTAATGCAGGCTCTTTGGGAACAGCTGAACGAAATGAAATGGACCAAGGTCAAGGAGAATGATCGCGAGTACGTGCTGGATGCCTTCCAGGATCTTACAATGGAGGATCCCGAGACCGAAGAACAGGATGAGGCCGAGGCCGAGGCCGAGGACGAAGAGGAGGAAGAGCAGGACGAGGGCCAACGCAGCGAGCACTACGATTCCGACGAAGAGCAGGAGGATGTCATTACGCGTGACGATGATGGCAATGTCAATTCTCAACTGGCAGTCGGCTACAAGCACGATCGATCATTTGTTGTCCGTGGATCTAAGATTGGGGTTTTCAGGCATACACCAGATAACAACCTTGAGTTTTCGACCAATATTTCTAAGGTCGAGACGCCTAAAGGAAAGCTTTTCAGCCCAAAGAAGGTCATGTTGCATGCTGAGGACCGCAACATGATCCTCCAGAATGGCGATGACCCTCACTCGCTGTACCGTATGGATCTCGAGTACGGCAAGGTCATTGATGAGTGGAAGGTGCATGACGATATCCCGGTGACCACATTTGCACCAGAAAACGTAAGTTTACATTGTCATCGCGTATTCGTTTGACGCCATATATTTAACCAACGTTTTGCAGAAATTCGCCCAGATGACCTCCGCTCAGCCATTCATTGGTGTCTCGCAGAACGCACTGTACCGCATTGATCCTCGATTGGCAGGAGCCAAACTGGTAGATGCGGATCTGAAACAGTACGCTAGCAAGAACGATTTCTCCGCAGTGGCCACAACTGAGAAGGGATACATTGCTGTTGCCTCCAATAAGGGCGATATCCGCATGTTCGACCGCTTGGGTATCAATGCCAAGACGCATATACCTGCCTTGGGAGAGCCCATCATCGGACTGGATGTGTCTGCCGATGGCCGCTGGGTCTTGGCTACCTGCCGAACCTACCTGTTGCTCATCGACTCGCTCCAGAAAGAAGGCAAGAACGAAGGCAAGCTTGGTTTCGAGCGCTCCTTCGCCAAAGACTCGAAACCACAGCCTCGCCGTTTGGGTCTCACTCCTGCGCACGTCGCCCAGTTCCAGCATGAGACTAAGAAGCCCATCTCTTTCACTCCGGCACGTTTCAACACTGGTGTTGAGTCTCAGGAGACATCCATTGTCACCGCCACTGGTCCTTTCATCGTCACTTGGAGCTTGAAGAAGGTCATTGCCGGCCGGAAAGACCCCTACACCATCAAGCGATATGCAGAAGATGTCATGGCGGATAACTTCCGGTTTGGCTCGGACAAGAATGTCATTGTTGCTCTGCCGAACGAAGTCAACATGGTCGCGAAGAGGACTTTCCAGAAGCCTACTCGGGAAAGCATTGCGGGACCTCCTGTGACGCCGAGCCGTCGTAGCACCCGATGGGGCAGTCGGTTGGGAAGAGACGATATTGTCAATTCTCCCTATTAGATGTTTTGCGATGGCACCCTTGGGAACGCCAGGCCGATGAACTTTCACTTATCTGTCATTTTATGATTTCTTTTATGTGTTATTGATCGCATACCCCCTGCTGTTGTCTTTTTGTCCTTACAATTATATCTTTTTCCAAGTTTTATTCACCCATATTTCCTATATTTCCTATTCCTCAATTTAAAAGACCAGTGGTCAATCACCGTAATGATGGTACAACAATGGAGGACGCGAAGGAAGGTTAGTGGGCGGTTCATGCTTGACGTCAGATGTAAGCATGATCTATCTTTACTATAGCTAGCTTAGGTAGCTAGGAACAATATGACTGCAATTGATGGACACGCTACAGCCACATTGGAGCGTGGATTTTGCGCTCAGCTATCTTACTAGCTTTCATCTTCTACTCCCTCAGTTTCTTCAATTAGGATGCAAGATGCAAGATGGAAATAATGCAACCAGGACTATGGCACGATGGAGAGCCAGCACCCATCGCGGCAGGGTATTATACGGAAGAAAATGCGTAAGAGAGATCCGGGACCCGTGAACTCACGCCCCGACATACCACACCTCCACACCGAGGACGTCGAACTTGACGCCTTCGTCGGATAAAGGCTCGTTCCCGAACGTTTGACACGAGGCACTGACGCCTTTTTCCAAGCTCGAGTCTACCCATAGCCCGTAATGACCGTCCCTGTTGCACATTAGCTGCCGAACTTTCATCTCCCAGTGACGCACCAGGTGCGGTTGAGGAAAGAAACTCACCCTCCACCCAAGCTAAGGAAGCCGGTCTCGCAGAACATCATGTAATCGTTTACGCCGCTATAAGGGAAGGCCTTGAACCGGATCCTCTCAGGCGTGCTGGCACCGCTCGCCGCCCCAGCCCCGGCCCCGCCATTGGCCCGCGGCGCCGCAAGACGGCCATCGCCGTGACCTCTCGAGTCACCGCGTAGCGTTGTCGAGCGGCCCGCATGCGTTGTATCCGCACTGGGTGGCAACGGCAGGCCCGCGCGCTCAAGCATTTCCTCGGACTGCGGGCCGTTGATATTCAGGAGGTTCGTCGGCGAGGGCAGGACGCTCGCGCGCCAGAGGAAGCACTCGCCTGTGCCGAAGTAGTGCGAGTCTGGGTGTGGGGGGTCGGTCATGTAGGCGCCGAAGACGGCACCGGCGGGGGAGGAGTCGCGGACGATGAGCACGTAGCCCGCCCGCGAGCTGCGGTGCGAGAACTCGCGGCAATGTTCGTAAAGGGTTGAGAGGGAGGCGCCGTCGCGGTCGAGGCTGTAGGCTAGGCGCCAGGTGTCGACGAGCTGGAGGCGGGCTGGGACCAGCAGGCGGATTTCTTCAGCCAGGGCGCGGGTGAGGAGTTGTTGTTGGGGAATACCGGGGCCGGGGGTGAGGGTTAGCGGGGTGAGGGGTGGTGGTTGGAAGGGTGATGCAGTGCGGATAGGGACGAAGATATCTGGGGACGTTGTGGATGGCACGTGGTTGTTTCTGGCATTCATGTTCCTATTGGGACTGTTGCTGTCTTTGCGCGATGCTTTGGCGATGTTGGGGTCTGTTAAGCGGCGGTAGAGTCCTGAGACGACGTGTGTGACGGGGTAGGAGAAGTAGGAGGCGGCCGATTGATTGAAGGGACTGTTTGCTTTTGGAGTGCGAGACCCTGATGTCGAGCTAGATGAGGATAAGGATGGGGTGGCAGTCGATGAGGGCGAATCTCCCTGCGAGAGGGACGACATGCGGACGGCAATAAAGAGATTCAACAGGTGGGGGTATCTAAAGGAATAGACGAATGGAGAAGAGAACTAAGAGCTCTGTTCAATTGAGATGGAGAAAGCTATGGAGAAGAAATCAAGAGAGGACACAGAAAGATATAGGCAAAAGTGAGAGCTCAAGCGGAGATGGTGATGATGATTATGATGATGGCTTTAATAATAGTAATGTGGGGAGACGACGACGACGCAGTTGTTGATCCCAATTCTTATCGCTTCCATCCACCTTGAGGAATGATGCGCATCTAAGATATGCTGCTATCTTCCTCAGACATTGCTGGATTTAATTCAGATGCTTTTCACTGCCAGTTAAGGACAAACAAACATCCCAAGAAATGGCAAACAAGCAATGCTGATCCCAACACTACCTTTCGTGGACGGCGAGTGGTGGCATGATCACCAAGTTTACGGCCGTCCTCGGTAGAAATTGGTTGACAGACCAAACAATATACAGAAATGCGACTAAAAGTGTTCATGATCATCGGTTGAATGCTATAAACACACAGATTGTGCAGTCGAACTAACTAACTGGACATGAAGGTCTACCTCACAGCTGCAGTGACCGATCTATAGCCACCACACACTTGCCTCTGGTCTCTTCTCCCCATTCCATATTCTCGGGGCCATCAAGGAAGCCATGGTTTAGATACAGATAAAATGCTAAGAGACCACCCGGGTTGTTCCTCCGAAATGAGGCAAACGACGCCATAATGACTTTCGCCCCAGCAACAGCAGCTATATATTGGAGCGGATCTCTCAACATCAAAGCGCACAGCAAGCACTCATCCATAGCATATCAATACCTTTATTGCGAGGAACTGTAACCGTCCCTCGCGCGCTCAGCAACATACCTTTGAACAATCTATCGGACTAAGAACGAGAAGTATCACTATGACCGCTGGTCCGTCAGACAGACAAGCCACACAGCAAACCACTACCGTTCCGGGGAACCGTAGGGGCTCGCGACTCCGGCGAAAGCCCACTCCCGAGCGAACGCGTCAGTATAGTGCAGGTTCTGGCGCACGGCGTCGCTCCCGATCGCGCTCCCGCGCTCCTTCTCGGTCTCGGTCTCGAAGCAGGATTTTGCAGGAATGAGTGGATGAGTCAAAAGCCACCAGCCAGGTTGATTGAGAGATGTATGTAATGTATGATATTGTACAAAGGAAATGAGAGGGCATGCATACATACTTGACTAAAGTTCATGGTAGTAATTGGGACCTGTAATAAGATGGTATAGTAGGTAGTCTAGACCTGTTGCACAGTTTTTCAATTGATTGACTGCCAGTCTATAAGGGATGGCATGGTACAAGCAAGCAGTGACATCTTGTTGTCGTAGAAAATGTAATGTATGCTGGACATAGCAATGATTCTAAAGCGGAGAACAAACAGCAAATCACTGGAGATGGTATCATAATCGCAAGCCATATCATGCATAGTACATCGCAACATCAAACATCAAACTCGGGATTCCTTAGGGCGAAGATCCACGGTCTCGAACTCCAACCCTTTGGCTTCATAGACGTGCCCAGGACGTAGCGCATCGGTGTAAATATTAGCCTCCGCATGGGGATGGAATAACCCGCTCTGCGTACAGTTCAGGACCGTCTTAAGCCCCGGGGGATCAGTGAGTCGGAACACACCCCAATCAGGAGATTTGCTCGGCGCACAAACGATCGCAATGCTCTCAGGTAGCATCACTTGGTATCCACAATGAGTATGGAGGTCCCTTGAACTCATAAAGCAAGTCTGCGTGGGGTGCGTATGGATCCAGCCTAGCACCATCAAATCTTCGGAATCGCAGTAGTCGAAGATTGCAGACTCGTTTACGGTTTCGCATGTGTCTGAAGTAGCCGTTTGTTCCGGAATAAGCAGCCTGGAGACAAACAGTGCGTTTGAAATCAAAGTTCCGCACAGAATGCCGCACGTCTCTAGGTTGCGTCGCGTATTCGGAGCCGCTATAGCCAAGAAATGCGTTCGCAGATCGGGAGACAGCCACATGGTGCGCAACGGCGTCCCGTTTTCTAGATATGCCGACGGCTTGAATGTGAAGCTGGAGGGGTTCAGGTCTGGACGTGAGCTTCCGCCGTCTGTCAACGGCTGTCCTTTCTCTGGAACAGCCAGAGCTGGGGTCGACAAGAGCTTGTCGGGCAGTGGTGGTGGGGGCGCTCCGTCAGTAAATGTCGACTGGCTTGGTTCGAATCGCTCCTTTGGCGGTGGCAATGGAGCTTCTGAGCGCAAGGTGTTTCCATCTCGGGACACGTTTGTCGACGCAGATGGCAAAGGCTCCAGCGGTTTTGTTCGTGGGACGGAAGGATACTTGTAGGTACTAGTGGACGGCTGTGCCGGTTTCATCTGCTGCGGACGAGCATTCGCATGAGTTTGCTGGTCGATGTTGAGCCTCACATCTTGAATCCGGCGGCTCAGGTCATTGTCCATCCCGCGTCCATTTTTATCCACAGCATCTTCCCAATTGTTCCAGACACCTGCCGTACGCCGACTCTGCTCCTCTTCTAGTGACACACCAGCCTGGCGCAAGGCTTTCCTAACAGTCGCCCTCCGGCTAATCTCCGTCCGCGCAAGTTGCACCGCCAAATCTCTGTTCTTCCCTGCCTCTAAAGGTTCGACTACACCCGCCAACGCGGGGTCGTATGGTTGCACCTGCTTCGACGAGGTTGTTTCCTGATGCGAAGTCCGAGCTTGACGTTCGCGCATCAACTGGGCGTAACACTCATATCGTTTATTGATCCGGGGTTTCAGCGCCTCTAATTTCCCGAGGTTAATCCGGACCTCCTTCTCGGCCTCCATAAGAGCCTTTCTGTACTTTTCATCTTTGGCATCGGGGTGCTTTGCTAGGTTCACGAGTACTAGTTGTGCATGTCGAAATAGCAGTAGGTATGTTTGCTCGTCATGGCCTTCCCGTTCGTAGATTCGAGCCTAGGATGGAGCGGAAAGTTAGTGTTGAAAGCTGGGAAGGTTGCTGGGTATCCTACCTCTCTGAGGAGTGTGGACGCGGTCCTCAGCCAGTTTCGTAGCGGTATA
The DNA here is from genome assembly GCF_001445615.1 of Aspergillus lentulus. Taxonomy (NCBI): domain Eukaryota; kingdom Fungi; phylum Ascomycota; class Eurotiomycetes; order Eurotiales; family Aspergillaceae; genus Aspergillus; species Aspergillus lentulus. The sequence continues at coordinate 1,821,703 of NW_028322122.1, forward strand.
AGGGGGTTGTACTCGTAGTCTTGCGCAATCCGTGTGATCTTCTCCACGCTCTGAGGTGGTGACGCTCCCATGCCGAGTGTGGGTGCATGCGAAGCCATGATGTGCCTGAGCAAGTAGACGTTTATAGGTCAGGCTTCTGGAAATTTGGTATCTGATGGTTACAGTCCAGGTGATTCCAGAAACGGAAACAATCAGGTCAAGCGTGATGTGATTCAGTTCTGGTGCAACGACCAGCTGATGTTATGGTGGGGGAGGCCTCATTTAGGCAGCCAGACCTTGGTAGCACGGAAACTCAGGCAGTAGGCACGGGGTTGGTCATCACAACTTTGGAAAAGTACAGTATCAGAGTCAGAGATGGAATGATAGGCGGTACGCATGAAGGTGTTCAGATGAAGACGGGGACTTGATGTTATGGAGGGAGTTGACTACTTCTGATTCCGCCGGCGGAGCTTCAAGTTCAAAGCTCCCCTCCTCCGCTATCACTTCTCCGTCTTTTTACATACTTTAATAATTTTTTTCAGACTGGGAGACTACCCACAAATCAGCATGGAGCTGCTGTGCGGGATTGATCATTTTTACTGTGATATATCTGACTGACTAAATCTTATTGAGTCTCATTGAGCGCGCATCAGCAGAATGAAGCCGAACCGATGGGCGCCACTCGCTCGATTTCCGATAACAGGACTTCTGCAGAAGCAAATTCCCAACCCGTTGAAGAGAAAGAGGCTACACAAACCGGAGATCGTCAGCGAGAGCTTATGTGGTTAGTAATGTGGAATGAGAGGGAAAGATTTTCGTGAACGATGCTGATACGCCTTGTCGCAGATGACATCCTCCAACGCCTCGGGCCGTATCTCCTTCGAAAACCGCCAGTGGATGTCCTTGATCTCAGGCCCGGTGCTGGATTATGGTCGTCCAAAGTGAACGATTTTCTGCGCCCTCGACGCCATGTGCTTGTGGAACCAAATATCAAAGTCTTCGGACCGATGCTCAGAACGCTTGCCGAAAGCAAACCTTGCTACAGTTTAGTTTCTCAAGATATACACGATCTCGATGAGGATTGGCACGGCTTTCTCGCCGAACACCTACCCGAACAGGGGTTCTCCAACTGCGATGCTTCTGGCGCGTTGGCTAAAAACGATGCGCTACTGGTTTTGGCCAATGTGCCTCCAAACGCTTCCAAACTAGATCATTATACACCGGCGCGGTCATGGTCGGCCCTCATGGAGGCCTGTATGCGGCAGTCCGGTCTCCATACATATGGGAGTGTTCGTGTTATTGTCACACTGCCTCTGTTCGAGGCGCAGACAATCCTTTCACGATCAGTGTCCCATCGTAGCCGTCCGGCTTTGGTCACGGAAAATGTCGCATTACACACTTTTGAAGTCGCATCGACCCAGGATCAAAGCACCTGGACTATGGCCAAGGGATGGGACCTAGCAGCTGCCAACGCGGCACGGGTCGCTGAAAGGAGCGCGCAACACAATATTGTAGTTCCTGCAGGACGACAAGCCCCTCTGATTCCCTTGGCTCCAGAGGCTCCTGAGCCAGGGCAGTCCCCTTATCCCTATGTCCCTCGCATCAAAACCGACATGCACGACAGGATCTTGAAAACGATTAAGACTGCGGAGGAATCTCCCAGTGATACCGCCTTGAAGAAAAAGAAACAGAGGGCACTAATCCAATTGAGATATGACAATCGGAACTCATTCCTTCGCAAAGAGCTGGCGGACAAACAGATCAAGATAGACGAGCTCAATCGATCTCTTTCGCGTAAGGCTGCGGATCCCACCGCCGACTTGCAGGCTCTCCAGCCGATCCTGGACCAGATCGCTTCCCTCAAAGCCGACATCGCCAAGCTAAGCTCCGAGGTCCACTTCGAGGTCCTCCACCACGTCCCGAACATGATCGACGACGCCCGCAGCGCGCTCTCCACCGGCTCCTTCGATGACGCAGTCCTCCTCTGGGACCGGCGCCCGTTTGAGCCCCTTCACATTCAGCCCGAGGAACTCTACCCGAGAGAAACCGACATGACCATGATCTACTTCGAGGCCGATGCCAATTCCCCCGTCACGCGCCTTTCCAACCAGGTCGACGAAGCCTCCAGAGCCAACCTGTACCGCATTTACGAGGCCGTCTCCCTCATTTTCGGCAGCCGCGGCGCAATGCCCGTCTCCGAGCTTCTCAATTCTCTCTTCCCCAGCCGGCCCATCAACGACCTCGTCCGCGCCATCCCCAGCCTAGCAACACATGCTGCTAGGACACCCAAGCCGAACTTTGACAGTCTTCCCAAAACCGTCCACGGTCGTCCGGGAGAAGACCCCAGCAAACAACTAGACCCTGTATTTAATTTCCAGGAGAACCTAGACTATGACCTGAGCGACGTGCGGATCCGCTGTCTTTCCCCTATCACACTGTGGGAGATTATCCTGGAGTATCAGAAAGATAACAATACGGAGGTCAACGTGGTGCAGTTGAATCGGTTGCTTGGAGGGACTTTGACCTCTTTCCGAGCTGGTGAATATAGCGTTGAACCTAAGAAGCTTAGGTAGAACTGTCTTATGTACCATACTCTTCTTGTACTATACCTAACCATAATCGACTTGTATCATAACCATCATCAATAGAAACATCATCAACTGGTCGCCTCCAGAGCACCTTACCGTGTTTTTTTAATGTCATGGCCACCAGATAACCACGGCCATACGAAAATCCAATCCTTCCATACATATAGAGATTCTTCAGCTGAAGGTAGCAACCGAGAGGTGTCTGTGATCCGAGTGTCTGCTAGCTAATGTAGCTCATCCCTACCCTTAGACTAGAAATTACTTGCTGTGAGGAAGGACTTTTCATGACCTGATTCTTACCTGGGATCTTTGGGGCTTCAAAGTAAGGACTTTGGTTGCTGACTCGTACTGGATCAAGATTTCACGTGTTATATGGGATAGGTTTCCAATGGCGAAGCGTAGCGGAGGTACCTACCTCACAGCTACCCGTGATCTAAGGAAAGGCGGTTGGCCTGAAGACCAGTAACGTACGTTTTACATGGAACATACTCCCAGCTTTTGAGGGATAGTAATACAACATAGCATTTTTCATCTGCCTTATTGGATACAACACGAGTGCATCTCGTGGCAAGGATACTTATCACACATAGCAGGCTGATAACACGTTCGTACACTATATACCCAGAACCCAACGGATCCACATAACAGCCATAGCAAGCAAAGAAAAGTATATCGCATCAATGTCAAAATGGTCCAGAATCTATGAAATCTAACCGGGTATCCTTTATAGTGTTTTGTTTAAGACAAGAGAAGAAGAGAAGAAGAGAAGAAGAGAAGAAGAGAAGAAGAGAAGAAGAGAAGAAGAGAAGAAGAGAAGAAGAGAAGAAGAGAAGAAGAGAAGAAGAGAAGAAGAGAAGAAGAGAAGAAGAGAAGAAGAGAAGAAGAGAAGAAGAGAAGAAGAGAAGAAGAGAAGAAGAGAAGAAGAGAAGAGAATAGAGACAACGGCGCAGGCCATAGCCATGACAAGGCAAGGAGAGACGAGAGGCAGAAACGTCAGATCATCCAATAGACCGCAGGATTGAAATCCTAGTAAATCAGAGAACGAACGAGGTAAAATTGAGAGATCAAGCCATGGTGTTCACTACCAGACCCAGCCAGTCGGCAGGATCGATGCGCTGGGACGGATCCTTAGCAATGGCAGGCTTGACAATTTGCTCGACTATGCCCTTTCTCGGAATGCGAGCGCCACTCTGGCCTGAGCGTGCAAAGTCGATGACTTGGTGTCCTTCACGGGCCATGGCAAGACGCTGCATGCTGCTTGTGCCCGGGTAGAGTAAGAGATCTCCCGTCGCGGCTGCCAGGAGGGTCACTGCGAGCGAGAAGACGTCTGACGCTGGAGTCGGGACGACGTCGGGGGACTTGAGCGCCGAGATGGACAGGAGTTCGGGGGCGGTGAATGGGGGCGTCAGGGCTGTCAGGGCGGTGCCCTCGGTTGCGGAGGTGCAGTCGCCGATGTGGTGCGCAGAGGAAAAGTCTGCGAAGAGCGGCTCAAAGGGGAACTCGTCGGAATCCGAGTCGTTGGCAATAGGGCGGGGGCGCAATAGGAAGTTGTAAGGTTTAATATCACCATGGACCATTCGAGCGCCGTTATGGAGCCAATCGAGTCCCGCGACAAGCTTCTTCGCGAGACCGTGCCATTCGGCCATGCCTTGAACGGGGTCAAACATCGTGCTGGTGGACATGTGCTTCTTGGCTGCACTAGCCTTTTCTTCAATGTAGGCTGAGAGAGCAAGCGGCACGGCGCCCATGACGATGGCATGGGAATCGGCAATGTAGCCGTGGAATGGTACGATATGGTCCTCGCAACCAGGAACCATGCTCAAACGGGTCAGCGCTAGGGCCTCGGCGTCAAGCACTGGGGGCGCATCGCGTCGCCCAGGCATTTTGACGGCCACCACGCGGCTTCCTGATGCGGGCGAACTTGGAGGGCTCAGTGCAGCTGGGGCGGAAGATGCGCGGGAGGATGCCATGTAAACGACGCTCCAAACGCCACGGCCAAACTCGAACTTGCGGCCCTTGGAGTCATAATGGAACTCCAATTCGTCGGAAAACTTGCGTGGCGAGGTTACAGTCTGAAGGTCAGATGGTAAGATGCCATGCAGCTGTCTTCCTGAAAAGGACACAGGAGATACTGAGCGACTGGGTGTGTTGACTCCGGGCGAACTGCTGTCATGACCGATAGTTGGGGTGATTGGAGGGGTTGGCTGTGACCCTTTGGGAAGCTGGGGGTGCTTGCCGTCTTGGGTGCCAGTGTGGACCGAAAGACGAATCGGTATATTAGGTGCCGCCATGATGAATAGTACTTTTAATGCGCCTGCGGTAGGGTCGGCTTGATTGTGCTGCAGTAGTTGGACAGTACGCGCAAAGCCTGGTCACTCGGTTATGATGAAATGCCACTTGAAGGGCCAAAGAATGCGATAAAACGTCGTCACTGATCTTCAAATATGTCGTGTATATAGCTCACAATGTGAAAAAGTAAATGCTGATATAAGTAGCTGATATGGGGAGGCGATTGGTGATAATGGTGGAAAATGCGTTGGATTACTTCATGTGAACGCTATATGCGACAGGAATTATATAGATGTCTGACGCAATAAGCGAGTAAGTAATAGGCAGACAGGCGGACAACCAAGGCGCATACTCTGGATTAAGCGACGAGACGAACGAACACCATCTATGGATCTATAGAGGCCACGAGTCTGGGGAACGAGTATTTAAAAATGATATGAGTGGCAATGCGTGTGACGCGGGTGACAGAGGAACCGCGTGGTAGGATCCAGGCCCAGACGGAGACGGGTGGTCAGAGGAAACTAGGAGCGGAAGAAGACAAAGTGAGGGAGAGACGAAAGCGACGAAAAACCGAAAACATGATGGAAGATTGCTGCAAGAGGAATAAGTCGAGGGAAGGAAAGGAAGGAAGGACGAGATGAGGGGCGAGTGAAGATAGAAAAGAAAAAAAAAAAAATATAAAGAAAGAAAAAGCAACGGTCTCGACCAGGGAAAATCGAGTCACAAAAAAGTGGGAAAAGTTCGGGGATCGACGAGGAGCTTAATTGACAATGTTAACTCTGAGAGATGGAGGACGATGGATGACACCAAGGAATATACTATTTAGTCCATCACCATCTAGAAGAACGAGGAGGATTCGGAGGAATACGACGACTATTGATATTCATTTACTACTGTTACACTTGGAGTCAGCCACACGGAGTACAGGAAGTAGTTAGATACTTATTCGGTAGTTTTATTGCTTTAGGCAAGGTAGCACTGCCCGGCTATCACAAAGGGTTACAGTGACATGACTCCTGTTTAGTAGACTGAAATTAAATATGATCAGTCCTCTTCATCTTGTTGTTCGCCCAAAGACTTTCAGCTTGAGAACCCTCTCATCCTGTCTATCTATAGAGGCAGACAGTCAGACTATACTGATGCTGGAAATGAGTCCCTGAACGACTACTTTGCCTTTTGCATCTTCGAGATTACCCAATTCGGTTTCCCTCTGTCGTAATGGTATGGTAAGTAATAATTTATCGCGAACAGGGTCTTGCCTGCCTTAGTTTTCGGCGCTTCTGCAGTTCCCAGATACGGCCACTAAACGCAAACAGGTTTAGTCGGGCCCTCAATTGATCCGGTTGACCCAATAGGGCAATCCGGTGGGTATTGGTTCGTCTCCGCTCGGACGCCACGAAATTACCCGGAAGCGCCCAAACGGCTGTCATTTCCGCGTCACAGAAGAGCATTAGTTAGGTAATCTTACAGACAGAGAACGACCTCAGGACAGGGATAGGTCTGATAGAGCATTCGACCCGAGGATAATAATAGTTCTTTTCGGAAACCGATAGTCGTATCCCGATCTTAGTTCACTCTTCATTTCGTGTCCAAGAGGCCCTTGCCTCTTTGTAACTTTGATCTATCCTCGCGACAAGTTCGTAGCCAATCTCCACCCCCACGTGTGAGAGGCTCACTCTCAGCCACGGAAATTTACCGACTATTGAGACTTTTGCAGAGTGAGAGATTCTGTCCTTGACTCCACATTTTACGCAAGTCAGGAGCTGATCCTTGCTCGAGAAAGAATTAAGGACACCCATTAACCCTGCACTAAGCCTCAACAGTCTCCAAAGCCTCCGATTGCCTTCGAATCAAGTTTGAACTGCAGTGCGCAACGTCATCGCCGATATCTTCTGATTCTAGTATGTAACTAAGACGTATTGCGCTTCGGAATTACTCCGGCCTCACTACGGTAGGTTCAGCCTTGTACTTGATAAATTGCGGAGATATTTTTCAACCTCTCAAATTCCGGGCTATGACCATATCTCCAAATGTTAACTGTCATAGATCTGTGATTCGTTGAAATTAACTCATGCAGTCCTCATGGTCGACGCGGGGTAAGAGCCTGCAATAGCAATTTAAATAGCTGTCTAGCCGCTCAGGATTGTTAAATATAGCTCTAGGAGGGTATATGTGTCTTTGATATCGTAAAAATACGAGCCTCAGGAAACCAAGGAGTCATCATATCAGCTTCCCTGAAGTCGATTCCTGTTACGCGAACATCCGCAGGAAAATATGTTTGTTTTCTTGTGCAATGGTTCCACTGCATCACCGTTTAGCCGAGCGGCATCAAGATACCCAAGCAAGTGATAGATCTGGAACAGCTGATGCACGAATTCAACATTCCCCAGTCTCTTGATCATGTCCTGCATGTCAGCCGTCTGAGAACCCCGTCCAACCAGTTTAGATTCCGGAAACCCCGGCTACAACCTGTCGATCACCCTTTGCATCACCTCGCAGTTGTCACGCATTCAATCCTTCATCCCGCATAATCAAGCTCCTGATGACTTCCCCTCAACATACCCTTTCAAATCCCGTACCCAAATCTCAAAGTTCTCCTTCAAGCGACCCCCGAACATCCACCGCACGATATACGCCAAATAACCAACCTGGGCCTCCCAATTGCGAACCGCCGTCCCCCGTCTCATCTGCTCATCTTCTCCTGGAACCTCTACCTCCACAATCTCGTGTACCCTTTCTGCCGTCAGCAGCGACGCAGGAAATCCGCCCTTGGCATCGGGGTCACTGGCCCACACAATCCGCCCGGGTTTCTTGGCGCTGGGATTCGGTGGCTCAAACTCGATGACTGTAAGCTGGGTATCGTTTACCTTTTGCGGTTTAGTCGACGAGGGATACATGTGTACGTGGAAGGTCATTTTGGTTCCCTTCTGTAGGATCGGGGAGAGGGAATCGGGGGAGGCATCGGGGGTGTCTGGTTGTGCGCGGATGGTGACGTGGGGTACGAAGGTGTTCCATGTTGGCCAGGTGGAGGTGTCGATTAGGGCGTTCCAGACATCTTGCGAGGGTGCGTCGATGTGTGTAGCACTGCTGAGGTGGAGGACGGCGTTGGACGCGGAGATGTTGGGGGTCGAGTTGGAGCTGAGGGATGGGGATGTAGTCATAGACGTAGATGTCATGATGATTGATCAAGTAGATGTAGTAGCCTAAATGTGAGTACCAATAGGTTGGTGGTTCGAGCTGTCTTGCTAGAATTGCCCGGGGTGATAGTTGTCGATGTTTATCTAGATCACGATGGCCCACAGTCTCCACATAAGCTTGAGTTTAGCAGGTCAGGTGAATGGTAAGAGCCTGAGGCTGCAAGGCCATCAGCGTTAATCTGCCAACTCCAGATCCCAAGACTCAAAGCAGATCCTATTTGGAAATCTTCATCTCGCAATGATATAACCTCGGCTAGCCAATTAGGTACTGTCAACTATGGAGTAGCCCGTGTCATCCCCAGTCTCCGTCCTAATTCCTCCACCAATGCGATGACATATGACCCCCTACTAAGCATCCATCTTGGCTCTGATCAGCTCTATACGGGTGGAGCTCAAATTTCCGTCCATACAGTTTATTTAACTTTGGAGTTTCTCCGTGCAATAGTACTCCGTAACTCCTGAAGGTCCTGCTCGATGGAGCTATCCTGATAGAAACTATTTAAACTTACCGAGTTGTGCGTCCATGGTATGTGCCCCAGCAACTGCTTTTCTACTCAGTAACTTCAACATGCTGATTACCAACCCAGCTCTTCTGGGCATTCTTGCCTCTCTTGTCCCGCTAGCTTTGGGAGCTTCCAGTCAATCGATACAAGCTCGCTCGAGAAAATGTGTGATTCCTTCAAGCTACGCATCCTCTCAGGGAACCGCCGATGATTCCCCTGCCGTCGCCAGCGCCTTTGCCCAATGCGCAGAGAATTCGGTCATCGTCTTCCAGGAGGGCGTTGACTACAATATCTTCCACCCGATCAAAGCGACCAATCTCAGCAATGTCGAGATTCGAGTGCTGGGGAACCTACATCTTCCCCAGAACATTACCGCCGTACAGAACATCGTCAAATCCGGCCAAAATACCTGGTTCACGTTCCAGGGGCCGCGCGTCGACTGGACGGGAGCCGACGACATCAACAATGGCTGGATAAACTCGTACGGCCAGGCCTGGTGGGACGCAAACCCAGCCAACAGCAGCAGTTTCCCGAACCGGCCGCACCTGATGAGCTACAAGACGAGCCAGGCGTCAATCAAGAACTTCCGCTCGGGCAAGCCCATCGCGTGGAACGTCAAGCTACAAGGCGACGACATCACCGTCACCCACGCCATCGTCGACGCCAAATCGACGGGCGGCTTCCCCTTTAACACCGACGGCTTCGACGTCGAGGGGACCAACATCAGAATCACCGACAGCATCATGTACAACGGCGACGATGCCATCGCCGTCAACTCCCCTTCGCACAACATCGTCTTCGCCCGCAACACCATCGGCTACCAGTCGCACGGCATGAGCATCGGCTCGCTGGGCAAAGACCCCACCGACTTCGCCAACATCACCAACCTCCGCTTCGAGGACGTCACCGTCATCGACGCGCTGTACGCCGCCCGCTTCAAGTCCTGGTCCGGCGGCAAGGGCCTCGTCAAGAACGTCGTCTGGAAGAACATCCGCGTCAAGAACGTCACGTTCCCCATATTCGTCACCCAGAGCTACTGGGACCAGAGCGCCTCGCGGTCGGGCACCATCGACCCCTCCTCATCCGTCATGATGGAGGACTTCACCTGGTCCGATTTCTCGGGCTCCATCAACACCTACCACCCCGGTGATGGATCGTGCGTTACCAATCCGTGCTGGTACAATGCCGGTCTGCCGAACCTGAAGCATACCGAGGCCATTGTGCTCGAGTGCAACACCGAGTCCTCTTGCAAGAACTTCAGGACAGAGAATATCCGGCTTTACCCGCAGAGTAAGGACTCGCCTAGCGTTATTTGCATGAAGGCTACAGCGGAGCTGAATCCCAAACTTGGGTTCGAGTGTAAGAATGGTACCTTTCTGCCTCAGTGATTTGGTCGAGCATTTATGTATGTACCTGAGCATAGACAACATGTACCACGCATCTTTTATATTCTCCAGTATAAATAATTATCCCTCTCGTCCAGTATGGACTTATAACATCTCCACACCAAGTCTATAAACTTTGCAAACCTACAAAGAGATATCTATATAGAGTCCCTTCTTTGAAACCAGTGAGTAAAATCATGCAATCACCCAGCAAACCCCGAATCCCGCCTTTGCTTTTTCGCACTTTCCTTCTCAGTGCTACTCCCGGATCTTCTCTCCGCATGATCCAGATCCCACCTCAACTCCCTAACCACCTGGATCCCATCCGTATCCTGCAACTCGTCCCCATTGACTGAGCAATTCCCCGTGATGCTAGCCGAGTAATTCCCACTCGTCGCAGCGAACGGGTTATTACGGTGGAACGAGTAGACAGAGGGCAGATCCTTTTCGCGTTGACGTTGGCGTTCGCTGTCGCGCGGGCGCGGGCGCGAAGAGAGCAGGCGCGGGCAGATGCGGATGAGGAGGGGTTGGATCGGCGGTAGGCAGGTGCAGATGATGGCGATGTTGGCTTCGATGGAGGACCAGGTTGCTGCTGGGCCGTTGCGCTCTTATGATCTTGTCAGTCTTGTGGCGCATAGATATGGGGGATGCAATGTTACCAGAGAAGTCGTCGCTGTCGCCGCTGACGAGCTGGATGATTCTAACAAGACGGATGATGCTCATTGCGCAGACACTGGAGGCGTTAGTATATGATTAGAAGATGGAGGGGAAGGGAAAGACGTACAAGAATCCCAGGGCGAATACTAGAATCAGGGCGAACTTTTGTCTGGTTGGTAGGCGCAGCCGTGCGAGCGTGGGTATCGGGGTCGTGACGACGACTAAATCCGTTACGATCTGCAGCGCGGCATTGAGACACCAGACTACCGCGAAGGAGCGACATGTGGCTGGAACGGAGTGGTCCCAGAACCCGCGGACTGGGAGGCATATTAAAATAGTGCCGAAGAGGGTCCATAGGCCGACAATGACTATGAAGACGAGAAAGACGATAAGAAGGATTCGGAAGCGTTTGTTCGTGGAAGCGAAGAGACGCATATACAGCAGGATCATGGAGATTTTGGCCAGTGTAAGGGTGAGATTATAAAATGGGATGGACAGCCAGAGGGCCTGCCAGTAGAGTTAGCTATCATGGCCTCACTTCAAGTGTGAAGTACGTACGTACCTTGAGCTGAGTTCGCATAACATGCTCGCTGAGTGTATCTTGTTTCTCTCCCAAGTGGTGTCGAAGTTCTACTCCGGGATAAGTTTCAGCCACGAGCTCTCACAAGCCGGCGACTTACCTATGATCAGACATGCATAGAAGACATAGTTCGTTCCCTAGCTTCGTCAACCAGTCGTGCTCTGGCTTCAATCAAGACCGTTCCAGGAGCTTACCACTGCCGCAACAATCAATGCATCGTCCCAACCTGGTGTTCGAACAATCCCAAACCGAGTGTACAACCGCAGGGCAACCGTCAAGGTCGACAGTACTAAGAGTGCAGTGGTAACGCCCAATATTCGCGCGGTCATGTTCAAGAGTGAAGGGAGTCGCCGTGAAGAGGCGACAGCATCTTCGACAGCACTCAGTCTTCAATTGATGAGAGTAGCTGCTGCTCCATACTCTTAGAACATCTTGCAAACTTATCTGCCTGATGTTACTGAGTTGAATGTGAGATATGTCGATGTGGCCAAGTGCTTATTAAGACCTCATTGGAATGTGACTCTATTGCGTCAGCACAAACTCTGCCCGCATCTGGATCGTTCAATCCTACCACGAAACATTAGCACATGGTGGGCCTTCCACAACGCACGATTTTGACTGGTATAATGAAACTTGCTTTGTCCCAATGCGCTATGGGTGGCGGCTCAAATTCCTGCATCGAATGGCCCCTACATACCAATCCCGAAACATCCCCGGCGTGACCCCAGTATTTCCCAATCAGGCATGAGGGTCCCTTGCTGATCCTCCACTCACTTCTGGAGGGAGTTAGGTGGGTCAAGGAAGTAGAAGCGCTAATCGAACCAATGGGCGCTGGTTTTCGGAAAGTATAATGAGGAGCAATCCGACACGTGAAGAATAATGTCGATTGTCGAGAGACAAGACCCTTACATCTTGCCTCTTTGAGTGGGGCTGCGAGTCTGCGACATTAAGCACAACACAGCATGCCTCACGAAGCTTCAACATCAACAAAAAAGCTGGTCTGCTGCAAGTATTCTCGAACGAGGCAACCGAATCTATCCAAAAATAATTTTTATATTGCGGCTATTCCAGAAAAGCCTTCCATGCTGAAAATGGTATTTTAAGTACAATCAATGCAAATCAGAGAATAGAACAAATCGAATCAGCTAAAACGCTTACAGTCTGGCCTTGAGGTTAGACTTGAGTCTGCGCTCAACAGCAGCCAAGTACTCCTTGGTGGTAACCCAGGCCTCACGCTCCTTGCGGCCGCAGGCCAGAGCCAGGTCCTTGGTCATGATGCCCTCCTCGTTGACGACGTCAATGCAGGCGCGCTCCAGCTCTTCGGCGAAGGCGACGACGTCGGGCGTCTCGTCCAGCTTGCCACGCTGGACCAGACCACGGGTCCAGGCGAAGATAGAGGCAATGGGGTTGGTGGAGGTCTCACGGCCCTTCTGGTGCTCACGGTAGTGACGAGTGACAGTGCCGTGGGCGGCCTCGGACTCGAAGGCGCTACCATCAGGGGTGGTCAGGGTGGAGGTCATTAGGCCAAGGGAGCCGAAACCCTGAGCGACAATATCGGACTGAACATCACCGTCGTAGTCTTCACACGTCAATCAGCAAAAGACATTCATGATGGAAAGACACCAGGGTGAACTCACTCTTCAGAGCCATAACGAAACCACCCTCGCTCTTGATCATCTGAGCAACCATGTCGTCAATGAGACGGTGCTCGTACCAGATGCCCTTGGCGTCAAACTCCTTCTTGTAAGTAGACTCGTAGATCTCCTGGAAGATATCCTTGAAGCGGCCATCGTACTTCTTCAGGATGGTGTTCTTGGTGCTCATGTACAGGGGCAGACCCTTCATCAGGGCCATCTTGAAGCTGGAGTGAGCGAAGCCACGGATGGAATCATCGGTGTTGTACTGGGTCTGGGCAACACCGCCGCCAGTGAACTCGTAGACCTTGATGGCCTGGGGCTCACCGTTCTCGGGGGTGTAGACGAGCTCGAGCTTACCGGGCCCAGGGACGACAATGTCGGTAGCACGATACTGGTCACCGAAGGCGTGACGACCAATGATGATGGGCTTGTTCCAGCCGGGAACAAGACGAGGAATACGGGGAATGACGATGGGTTCACGGAAGACCGTTCCACCGCTACAATGGATTAGCATTTGACTGGAAGGAGTACCAGTAGGTTGCGGACAGCATACAGAATGTTTCTGATGGTACCGTTGGGAGACAGCCACACTTGAGAAAGTAGTTAGAGAATGGTTCAAACGAAGTGAGGCTGCAGGGCTTACTCTTCTTCAGCTTGAACTCCTCGACACGGGCCTCATCGGGGGTGATGGTGGCGCATTTGACACCAACACCATACTTCTTAATGGCCTCAGCAGCCTCGACGGTGACCTTGTCATCGGTCTGGTCACGGTATTCAATACCCTGGAGCGAGTTAGCATGGAGGCCTTCTATTACCGAATATAAGAGTATATCATACCAAGTCGTAGTACTTGAGGTCAATGTCAAGGTAACTAATCCAGAATCTCAGTTCACATCCCGCTGGCAGTCCGCCGAAGACAGTCGACAGGACAGACTTACGGAAGGATCAACTTTAAAGAGACAATAAGTTAGTGACATAAGTCTTAGCTTCACAGGAAGAAAAGGTGACTGATCGCAATGCTTCGGAGAAGAACGGCCCGCATGCAGGTAGAGCTGGCAGCGGCAGCGGGGAGGAAGGGGACGAAGAACTTACTTTTTCTCTAATCTCCTGCCAGATGATACGGGTCATCTAGAATAGTTGAAACACCCATTGTTAGCCCACATATCCATCAAACAAACAACATGTGAATCGAATGAGCATTGTTTGGTATGAGTCAATAATCCTCGGAAGATTGACAGCTTTGTCCAGGTACAACAGGCGCAGTCCGCCGTTTTTCCCCGCGTTCTCGCAGACTATGACGAAAATGCACGTCCGACGCGCTTGTGACAGTGAAACCAGCAAAGGTTATATAAAGAACGGGGAGGCAAGCGATCTAGCTGAAGATCGAATTCGAATTTCAAATCCGATGAGAGAAAACCTACCTCATCACCATCCAGTTCAACGACTGGGTTCTTGACCTTGATCTTGGTACCTTCGGTGGCCATATTGCGCGATTGGGTCAAACGAAACGAGGTTACTCCGGACCGGCGGGAAGAAGCAGAGAGCGAGGACGAAGCAAGAGTACGCTGAGGGCGAGCTACAGCAGCAGAGGTAGAGAAGGAAGAAGAGGAGGACGAGGAGACAGAAGAAGTAGAAGAAAGGGAAGAAAAGCGAACAGCGGAGGAATAGAGAGGGGCAGATCGAGGAGGGGCGCAGGCGTGGAGGGAGCGTCGCGCAAAAGCGGAACTGAGACGGAGGGAGCTCATATCGATCTGGGATTAGGGAAATTGCAATATAACACTCTCGCGCGCCTGTCCTCGCTGGTTCTACGTCTCGGCCCTATTGGAAACGAAGACTGTGGCGTGGATATTGGTCGGCTCAAGGCGGTTCGCAAATCGGTACTTCCGCTTCGCTTCTAAGGGGAAAACCAGGTTGCGTCAGTCAGCCAAGCGTGGACTTTGCAGGCTCACAAGCTCGCAGTACCCGAGGGAATAGCAAGAAGAGGCTCGGCTGGAAGGAGGACAGTGGAGTCGGAAGCAGCCGTCAAGCCGGAGAAGATGGTCAGGGAACAAGCATAACTACTTACTGATTCAAGAGCTCTCACTTGCTAAATTTCTGGGGCAACACGGGGCAGAACGGACCGCCCGGAAAATCGCTTAACGTTGATGATAGTAATAGTATGGAGGGTGGGAGGAAAGATTTGGGGGACGTCCAAGTGAAGAAATCCGGTCCAAAAGGATGAAGGAGAAAGTGTCCTCTTATCCCAGGAGGAAAAGTCTTTGTCCGGTTGCTTTATGACTGATTTCTTTTGCTCCTCACGTCCTTCAAGTGATCTGAATTAGTTGTTTTGTTGACCTTCTTTTCCTTAGCAGGACTTGGAACTCCGCTCAAAGCGCCGAAGCCGGACATTTCGAATGAACCACTGACCATGAACCCACGGACACTACTCCATATCTACCTACACTAATGTTCTTGATCCTGATTTTCTAACTAACACAGAATGATCATGTCATCCAGTTTTAATACTAAGGTGCTCCATATATTGTTTCCAATTAATACTGCTCCCTTTTGTCCCTCTGAAATGACAGGTGTACATCAGAAATAACCTCGGTTTCCCGCGGCAACGGATGCCGTAATATACTACGTACCGCCGGAAAGCGATACACCGAGATCGCCTATATGCGGATCTTTTGGTACAGCATGGAGTGAAATTGGCTTCGGTGAGAGATTCAAGTTATCAAGTGATAATATCGATGATTAATTACCCGAGTCGATTATTATCAGTCTCCCAGATACGGCGCACGTTGGGTGGGAATTTTTGTCTGTCATTTCTATGATATTTACTATCTAGCTCTGTCCCATGTATCGGGGAGGTTATGACCAACTCCGAGTCCCCGCATCTTATTTCTATCCAGTATGTTGAAGACCACCAGCATCTAGACACAACCATCCAATCCAATGTCGTCATGCTCATACATGTTGAATTAAAGTGTACATCAAAATCGATAATATGGTATAAAACCGGAGGAGATAAATATCACTCCGAGAACGAGAAAAGCGCTGAACATCAAGGGACGATCTCATCAGCCTAAAACAGGCCATCAATATCCCCGGTTTCGGTGTCGATATCAACGTTCAGATAACCCGGAGCAGTCGGCAATCCGGGGATAGTCTGAATGTCTGCCGCAAGTGCGTAACTGTGTGGGTTCATCCACTGGTTAGCCGATTGATCCGCTGGAGCCATGTGGTAAAATAAGCACTTACAGATATCCACCTCCAACCGCCAGCCGAACATCACGGATCGGAACTGTAAAGCCCGTTGGGGCGCCCTTGAGCGCGGGATCATGACTCAAGGAGTACTGGGTCTTGGCAATGCAGATCGGAAGATTGGAGAAGCCTTGTGCCGTGTACGTGTCGACCTTCTTCTGCGCTAGCTCGCTGAACTCGACCTTCTCCGCACCGTACATGGCCTTTCCAATGCGCTCAATGCGCTCCTGGATGCTGCCCTCCAAGTCGTACAGGAGCTTGAAGTCCTTGGGCTTGGAGCTAGCTGCCAACACTCCCTTGGCAAGGTCAACGGCTCCGGCACCTCCCTCGGCCCAGTGATTGGCTGGGATGGCATCCTCCGCACCGGCAGCAATAGCCTCCTCGCGGACGATTGCGATTTCGGCTTCCGTGTCGGTCTCAAACCGATTGATGGCGACAACCACCGGCACTCCGTACATCTTGGCGTTCTGGATGTGCTTCTTGAGGTTCACACAGCCCTTGCGGAGAATCTCGGTGTTCTCAGTGCGATAAATCTCGTGGAGCGGCGCTCCAGGGCTGATCTCTGGCCCACCACCGTGAACCTTCAGAGCCCGGACGGTGGCAACAATGACCACACAGTCTGGGGAGAGGCCAGAAGAGCGACACTTGATGTTAAAGAAACGCTCACCTCCCATGGTGAAGTCGAAACCGGCTTCAGTAACCACGAAACCAGTCTTAGCCTCGTGATCCTCATCCGGTTCCGTACCCGCAAGCTTCAGCGCCAATTTATCGGCGATGATAGAGCTGGCACCAATACTGATGTTGGCGAAGGGACCGGCGTGGACCAGCACTGGAGTTCCCTCCAAGCTCTGCATCAGGTTGGGCTTGATAGCATCCTTCATCAGGGCGGCCAAAGCTCCTCCGGCGCCAATATCGTCGCAAGTCACGGGGTCCCCGCTCTTAGAGGTGGCAACGACCATGCGTCCCAATCTCTCGCGCATGTCTTCGAGACTGTTGCTCAACGCAAGGATGGCCATACATTCACTGGCCACGGAGATATCAAAGCCCGTCTCGCGTGACAGACCCTTTTCAGTAGGAGCCTGTCCGACGGTAATGCCTCGGAGATGACGATCATTGACATCCAACACACGGCGCCAGGTGATTGTCTGCGGATCAATGTCAAGACGCGCGAAACGACGGATTTCTTCCTCGGTGAGATCGTCAGGGTTCGTTTTACTGATGCCAAGCTTCTTGAGTCTCCTGAACATGATGGGCTGGAATTCGCGCTTGCCCTTTTTGACAGGGACCAGTCGCTTGTAAAGAGCAGCATCCTTCTGGGTAGCTTCATGGAACATGCGAGTTTCAATGGCGGCAGCCAGAAGGTTGTTGGCAGCAGTGATCGCGTGGATATCACCGGTCAGATGGAGGTTGAACTCGTCCATGGGAATGACCTGGCTGTAGCCTCCACCGGCAGCGCCACCCTTGATACCAAAGGTGGGACCCTGACTCGGTTGGCGGACATTGGCAAATACGATCCGGTTCAGGTGTGCGCCCAGCGCTTGAGTAAGGCCGAGCGTAGTCGTGGACTTGCCCTCTCCAAGAGGCGTAGGAGTAATACCGCACACCAGGACATAACGTCCGTTGCGACGGTGAGCCAAGCGGTCCAGAACACTCAAACTGATCTTAGCCTTGGTGTGGCCGTATGGCTCCAGCTCGTGGGGAGCAATGCCAACCTCCGCGGCGACTTGAGTAATGGGCTTCGGGTACTGAGCACGGGAGATGGCAATGTCCGAAGGAACAGGCTGGACCAGCTTGATGGGAAGCGGCGTAACATGTCTGTCCCGCTGCTTCTCAAAGTATGCCTTGGCCGAAGTAACGACGTTCTTCAGCAGCATCGCAACTGTCATGGGACCGACACCTCCGGGAACCGGAGTGATCTGCGAAGCTACCTCTGCGGCGGACTCGAAGTCGACGTCTCCGACGAGGCGCTGTCCCGACTTCTTCGAAGGATCAGGCTTGTAATTAATGCCGACATCGATAACAACGGCACCAGGCTTCAGCCAGTCGCCCTTGACGAACTCTGCCTTTCCAATGGCTGCAACAACAATGTCGGCGTTCTTCACGATGCGGGGGATGTCCGGCGTCTTTGAGTGGCAGACAGTCACAGTGGCATCTGCATTCTTCAACAGGTAGCTGACAGGGCTACCGACGATGTCACTACGGCCAAGAACCACAGCCTCTTTGCCGGCGGGGTCTACTCCACTTGCCTTGAGGAGGTCCATAACAGCCAGCGGGGTGCAGGGAACGAAGAGGGGATGGCCACCTCGTTTGGCCAATTCTCCAATATTGATTGCGCCGAAACCGTCGACATCTTTTTCGTCCGCAACTGCAGATGTGACTGTATGTTCGGACAGGTGGCTAGGAAGGGGAAGTTGGACGAGGATGCCGTGCACCGAGGGATCGTTGTTAGCTTTTGTGATTTCCTGAAGGATCTCAGGCTGAGAGATCGATTCGGGAAAGTTGACAATCTTGCAGAGAATGTTCGCCTTTACAGACGTAGTGGATCAGTAAGGCTCCAAAGGCGTATAATCGGAGATTGCGAGATATATGTCCATACCTCTTCAGCGGCCTTCAATTTCATGCGCACATATGTGCCTTGAAGCAAATTAGAACAACCCTTATATCTAGGCGTTGAATGTCATCAAACTTACTCGAATCCGATCGATTGCCGACTGGAATTGAAGCAATGTCAGTACCTCCGCTGGGTCGGTTTCATGATGTCCGGCTAAACGTACCCTGGAAGATAACCAAACTCGGCTTGAACCGAGGATTGGACACTTGAATCTTTGCAATCTCGGCTTTCAATCCCTCTCTAATGCTCTTGGCAATGGCCGTGCCATCAATCTTTGTGGCCGCCATGACGGTAGATGTGCTGGAGAATGACCGACGGGAAAGTGATGATTTGGCAAAGGTCTTGGAACCGGAAAAGTCGACCACACGTCCAGCGAAGTAATGACGAGAAGTTCCAAGGACAGGAGAAGTCAAGGATGGGAAGATGTAAGACGAGCAAAGCTGACTGCGAACACGACAGGAGAAGATCTTCGAATTCACAGCACAGCGGGGTAATATCGCCGAACGAGCGGGGGGAAAGGGCATCGACTGCTGCTTGTTGGGGGCTTTAGGTGCAGCCCTCGGACGAGTGACAATAGGAGATTTCCGTCGGGAAAGCTATTGACAACTTAATCTCCACCTTGAAAGGGATTAATGGAGTGAGCCCTATAGATAATTACACAGTAAAAAACATTGAAGAAATCCAACGATAGGCTCATGTATACATTGATTATTGAGTTAAGTCAATGGACTTTCCAAATTTCTCCCATTTCTTGAGGGAAACAAGAAAAATCTCTTCTGAGTTTTGAGTCATTCCATGATATCTACCTTGGGAACTGTCCCGCTAGATCCTCACATGCAAATGCTTGACTCTGCCTTAGTAAAAAGGGTTATGTAAGATGCAGATGTGTTTTAACGCGATCAGGAATAGTAACTGGTACCTTAGGGCTGGTTTAGGTTAGAGGTGATAAGGGCTGACTGGATTGTCGAGAGCCTGAGGCAGACAGTGCTCGACTTCGGAATATCCTCAGTCCGGCAATTGTTTGCCTGAGGGGCAAACAACCTCGAATAGGCAAAGGTCTTGGCGCGCAACGCCTGACTGAACTGTGCGATCAAATTCACTAAGAATAATTAGTCGACGACGCCGACAAGGACAGCCCGCCAGCATTCCCCGCCTCAATAACGCAAGTACTGGACACTCCTGTTGCGGAGGACGTTTATTCAACTCTATTCTTTTTCCTTTACACCCGGACATTGTTTCTTCTGGCCCAAGATGAGGCCTATTCTGCTCTCGGGCCATGTACGTTGTGCCCTCAAATTTCCACCAGGATTTGCTTTGCCGCTTTTGTTGGACTAGCGACTGATATTTCATCTTTCTGCAGGAACGGTCCCTCAACCAGATTAAATTCAACCGCGATGGCGATCTCCTGTTCTCCGTGGCCAAGGATAAGATTGTATGTGCTTGGTGGTCGGCCAACGGCGAGCGACTTGGTACCTACACTGGCCACCAGGGTGCCATCTGGACGGTCGATGTCAGCCCCAACACAGTTCTCCTGGCGACCGGCTCGGCAGACAACACTGTGCGACTCTGGAACGTCAAGACTGGAGAGTGTGTGAAGGTCTGGGATTTCCCTACCGCTGTGAAGCGGGTCGCATTCAACCCCGATGGAAGCAGGCTACTGGCTGTGACAGAAAAGCGTATGGGATTCCTCGGTACGATCGCTGTGCTCGACATCAGTTATGGAGATGGTCAGGGTGGTAGTCTGGAGAACCAAGCCGATGAGCCTAGCTTGAGAATCACCTGCACAGAGAGCAAGGCCACCGTGGCTGGCTGGAGTTACCTGGGCAAGTACATCATTGCTGGACACGAAGACGGCAGTGTCAGCCAATACGATGGAAAGGTGGGCATATTCTGCTCCTGGAATTTGGAAAGCTATGCTAATTTGCGCGCAGACTGGTGAGCAGCTGGAGAACGTCCAGGCGCACGAGTTCGATCACCAGATCAACGACATCCAGTTCTCTCAGGACCGTACTTACTTCATCACTGCCTCCAAAGACAAGTCCGCCAAGGTTTGTTCTTATCTGTCCTGTCTGCCATCTGTTGTCAAAAGCTGACCATCGCTAGCTCATCTCCTCTCGTAACCTCGCCATCCTCAAAACATATGTCGCCGATACTCCCCTGAACAGCGCCACCATCACTCCCAAAAAGGACTACGTTATCCTCGGTGGTGGCCAGGCCGCCATGGATGTCACAACCACGTCCGCCCGGCAGGGTAAATTCGAGGCCCGTTTCTACCACAAGGTCTTCGAGGACGAGATTGGCCGTGTCAGAGGCCACTTCGGTCCCCTCAACACCGTTGACGTCCACCCCAACGGCACAGCATATGCCTCCGGTGGTGAGGACGGTTATGTTCGTGTGCATCACTTTGACAAGCCGTACTTTGATTTCATGTACGAGGTCGAGAGAGAGCAGCTGAGGAAGTGAATCGGATGATATCCACGAGCTCTTTGTTTTTCAAGTCATGCATCATCTGTATGAGTCATGAGACGAACGCTTTTTTGCTCATAAAAGAAGGAAAAGCCAGGCGCGGCGGAAATGGGTAGAAGACCTGGCGGGGTCAATACAGGGCATGATTTTCTCGTTCATCTACGGAGTTGGTACCTCTTTTACAATTATTCTTTCTTGTTCTCCATCATCATCCCACCTCGTCCTCTTGCCATCTTAATCAAAAGAATTGCCCTTTTGCTTCTTCCCGTCAGCTCTCCTTCACTGTCCATATTCACTTGAATTATGTGCCCAGGCGGAGGAAATACCCTCATCAGCAATACTATTGTTGTCCATTATTCGTTAGTGCCGATGGGTGCCTGATCTGGATGGCTTCAATACGTTGGCTTCTTTATGAGAATTGAGCATCTACCGTTCAGAAATATTTAGGATAGACTTTTCAACCGACTCTGGATTCTTCTTATCAACGTTGAAGCTCCTGTATGCCTCTCTATTGTGTAGGTGTGAGTGGCCATTCATATCCTCTAGATATGCCGGTCACACTTTCTGCCAATAAAGAATAGCACAAACAAATTGACTTTCAAGATTTTTCCTGGAGACCCTTGGATTTACTGCACCTTGGCCACATTTACCCTGGTAACGTCGGTTTGCCACCTCTGCTACTCCGGAGCAACCCAGTAACATTCCCAACGCACTGCAGTGCAGTAGAGGCCTTTGCAAGGCCGTGAAGCATTTGCCGTGTCGTTTCAGAAAGGTTGTCATTTTGGCTAACATTCGAATTATATTGTCGAAAGACGCCGCAGAGTAGGCGCCAATTCATCTATCGTTCTATATCCATGAGATATTCCATAGACAACCCGGCAAAGCCAACGCGCAAACTGAAAAGTATCCAACTTTGCAATCTCTAATTCCGTCGATGCCATGAGATCCTTCTTATGACGATGAATGTCCAGAAACGAGGATAAAACGCAAAGGGAATCCGTAGAAGCGCCCGAAAAGCAAGTGGTATTTTTATGCCGCGATATATGAATCGTTTCAATGCCAGCCCAGCGCTCTTCCGACCAGCAGAAAACATAAGGATCATAAAAAGGACATAGGTTCTAACTGAAGAAGAAAGGCGTATCATGACACAAGAAAAAGGACATCAGGAAAAATCAAAAACTTAAGTTTTTCTCATCTTCCCTAAGAAAAAGGCGTGGGCTCACCCCCGTTTTACTTCTTCTTAGGGAACTTCTCCTTCCCGATGTCCGAGCCTCTGAGCTTGACATTGAGCACGCGCTCCATAGCGCTCAGCACCTTCTGGTCGGGCGTGGCCGTACCCCTCTCAAAGTCCTGGATGACTGTGATGGTGGTGTTGCACTTGGTGGCGAGTTCCTTCTGTGTCATCTTGTAGCCCTCCTCGTTTCGGCGCTTCTTGATGGCGTCTGCGACCTGGAGTCCGACGGTCTTGGGCTTGACGATGTCGTCGCTTCGGTCGACCTTTGTCAGGTGCTGACCTTCCATGGAGGCTGTCTTTCCGGCCTTGAGAGAGAAACGTTAGTAGGCGCTCAACATGGAGAGGGGGTGAATGCAGAACATACAGCATTGCCAATTGCGTACTTCTTCTCAGTAGCAACGACGAGACCCTGGCGCTGAGCAGCGTTCAGAGCGCTCTTTCCCCTGACTACTGTCTCTCGGGGAGCGGCACCAGCACGGTGCTTGGTTCCGATGCGTGTGACAGAATCCCATTCACTCATTTTGACAGGTGTGTAGTTCGAAGCGTATGGAGACTTGATGGAGGACGATGGTGGGAATCAGAGAGGTGTCCGAGGTGGTAGGGTAGAGGGTGGCGGAGAGACTGATCGCGTGAGGTTGTGACTGAGAAGGAGAGAGTCCACAGAGCCACCGAATTTATACTGATGACACAGAAGCTTCTCGAGCCCTGAGCGGCGCAGTTTAGAGGGGAGTCATGCACTATTCCTTTATGGGACTAGCGCTGCTGACATCATTACCACTCATTCGGAGTCCCAAAGAGGGTTGGAGATGCTGTGTAGATACTCCGCAGTCCAAGCCGAGTTAACATACATCTCCAAATCTGTAGTCACTAGTGACATGGCCATCATTTGGATATTATTGAAGAGTTTCTCTTCTTAGTTACGGGAGAGAGGGGATTGGGTGCAATCCCATTTAAAGTTTTCCTCTTTGCCTCATCTTGATCATTGATCGTACAATGGCCTTAACGCCACCATAAATAAGGAAAGTGTGTATGAAACGATGGTGAGGATGCAACCAAAACACTTGACGTAGCCCTCGTATTCTGTACACAACCGGGCAAAACTGGAATGGCAGGGAAAAAAGAAATCTAGCCTAACTGCCTCCGGGGAGGATCGAACTCCCGACCTTGAGATGTCCCAGAAGTGCTGCTTCTGATCATATAGGTATGAGACTCACGTGATAACCAACTACACCACAGAGGCGGCTATAGCGTACCCAATGCACCCATTCCATACAAGAGAGGGAACCCGATCAAAGCCTTGCTTAATCTGATAGGTGATTGTCAAGCACAGACAACATGTTTGAGCAGTAATGTCCATCAATGCTGTGCGTCATGATCAACATATTGTTATCAAAACCGATATTTTCATTAAGAATACCTAGAATAGGTGGAGCAAAAAATCCGCCTGAACGCCGTTCCCATGACTCAGGAAGAATCCATTCTCGAAACCCGAAAAAACTCGAAGGATTAACGCTAGAAGATACTATTCACAATGTTGGAGCCGATAGTAGCACCAGCACCAAAGATAGCTAAGACATAGTTAGTGACCGCAAACTCAAATCAATGGAGCCACAATCGACATACCGGCATTGCCCATCTTCTTTCCGAACTTCTTGCCATGCTCCTCGAACTTGCCGCCCGGTCGCTTTCCATCCGGGGCAGCTGCGCCGCTCTGGCTAACCTCAAGAGGTACATTGCCATAGTTGGTAGGAGGGGGAGACGACACTCCCTTCTCTTCTATTACGTTCACATAGCTGCGAGGGAAGATACCCTCAAGGTTGGTCCGCTCATTACGGCCACGCCACCCTATGTTTGTTAGCTTGGATTCCCTGGCGTCGCCTTCAAACCAACGTACAATCAGCGTTCATGTGTTCCAAAACTTGGACACGGTCGTGTGGCTGCAGAGCAAGATCACCAGCATCTGTTGGGGTATAAGCATAGAGTGCTGTAGCGACGGACAACACGGGCGCAGCTTGAGGGTAAGCGGGTGGGGGAACCGAGGGGGTCGAGTATTGTTGTTGCTGCAGAGCCGCCTTTTCGTTCAAAGAGCTATTGGCGAACTGTGATGTGGGAGGAGCGTATGATGCCGAGGGAGGTTGAGATTGAGCGACAACCGGTTGTTGCTGTTGTGGCTGAGGAACTGGTGTAGCGGCTTGTTGAGGGGCCTCATTAGGAAGCTGGGCCAGGATCGATGAGAGTTGCTGACGTGTAATGACCGAAGCATCTGCAAGAAACTCGAGCTCCTGAGATATATTAGCAAGGTGGGCGACAGACGTTGGGAAGATGGAGAAACCAGTACGGCATCATCATACCGATCGGACAGTGCGGAGCGAGCGGTTGCTCATTGCAGTCATGAAGCTGCTTTGGGTAGCCATGACGATGCGGATATTGGATTAAAAATGATAAAAGGAGGTTACGGCGATGAAAAAGATGGATGGAGATGAGATGGCCGCTGGAGCAGATGTCGACTCCAGGAAGGCGTAGTCAATTATCGCTAATAATATATGTTTTCAGGAACTCAGGCACATGGCATTGGACCCGGGAGACGATGGAGCCGAAACAGAGCCACAATTTCTATGTATTTTATGGGGCTTGGCAGGCTATGTTACATTGCCATGTCTCCAGAATGCTACTAAGGTTAGGTAGACTTGGATACTTCCCATCAATAATAGAACACAATATTGATTGAGTGCAGAGTCTCATATACATATTAATAAAACATTTGAGGGCCATACTTCTGGATAAAAGGCTCTGTATTCTGGAACTATTCTATTCCCTAAATTTCATTGTTCATGCTTGATTTACTGGCTAATGCAGGTATAGTACAGGTGTTGTGCTGATGACTCCGCCCATACCGTGAGAGAACGTCTCTCTTATGGGACTGGTGGGATTAATTATCAGAGGGAAATACCTTGCTAAAGGACACAGAAGCTGTAATAAAAACTGTCAAAACATGCAGATAATGCAAATAGCATAGTTATTGTAGAGATAAATTAATCCACTCCTTCCCCAAAATAAGGGTGTGTATCTTGTTGCCTAATTGCCTTTGCTCCATAAGGTACCTAAGGTAGAGACAGGTTGTTCCAAATTGTTTCAAAAGCATGCTAGGTCAATTAGTCGGGGTACCTGCCAGTTCGCCTCTATATACTGCTGAATCTGACTGCGTAGAGAAAGTAAGTATTGGCCAAAGCTGACAAGAAATTGCATTCATTATTATGACCATAAGCCATGAGTTCATACCAGAGTTAGAAACCGACGATCACTTGTATCGTGGGGTTGTGGCTGGGCGGTCCGCATCTACACTTGACTTCGACAGCCCCACCATCGCTGATCTACCGTTGTACACCTTCAGACTTCGGGATGCAAACGAGGGGATCGTTGATATTGCCCATGAATCGATCCACGGTTAATACTGACATAGTACAGGGAGTGAGATGTCTTCAAGATGGGCAACCCTTTGCGCAGTATATGTGGAGCACAAACTCCGCTTGTTCGCAATCGACAATGAGAAGCCTACATCGCCCCGTGTGACCTCTGATTGAAATTTTCTCACGCTTCCTGAGCCGATGCAACGGCGAGAGCCAAGACAACATCGAGACTTTTTTTAATTACGGAGTCTATGATGGAAATCATGGGCGCATGCCTCTCGCGAGTCCAACCCTCAGATTGAGGCTAAGCTTCTCACTGAGTGTGCGCCTCAAGAACCGCGCGTCGCCGTCCTTTAGCATGGAAGAATGAACGTCACAGACGCGCCTCTTCTGGAGGATGAGATGGGAAACAACGGGGGATGCTGCGAGGTGCCTCTAGGGGACCGATATTGGATAGCGTCACCAGAATCTCGGACACTTCACTGGAGAGAGACTGTTACAGCTTGGTTCGAGGATCCTATACTCCACAGCTCATTTTTCAGTTTTTGATATTAGGGTATTCAACAGGCACATAAGGATATGCGTCCTAGCCAAACGAGGAGAGACCCAACTGAGACAGTCAATCAAAAAGAAGCAAGCCAGAGTGAGGGAACGCAATCACGGGAAGCCATGCATGATGGAGTGCTGATGATCGGAACAAGATGAAGAGGGAGAAGTAGCTGCAGGGAAAGAAGAGGAAAACACTATGCTTCATATCTGTACCAGGAGTCTTTTGGCTGCTCGGATCAAGCTAAGACATGCACAATACAATAAGATAAGACATGCTTAAGGAGCTGTGGTGATGGCAGTCAATTAACTTTGATGAAGAATTTTTCTGTAACTGGATATTCTAACCTGGCATTTTTTAGCTAATATATGTGCTAGGTAAACAATGGCCGCTCTTCTTGTTCAATGGATACAGAAAGATGTCGTTTACCATGAATGCAACGGACTTCAACTACTGAATCCATATAGATAGTAGCAATTTCGATTTCTATCTACTTGATGATTTACTTTGATCTCCTTCAGAGAACAGAAGCTACTTTGTAAGCCATAGCGCAACACAATAATACGATAGTCTCTTATTCTCACCTTTTCCTCTACCCCGCTTCATCCCCCTCCCCTCGCCCAGACAGCCCAGAGTGCCCACAGTCTCAGCTTAATGTCTCTTGTCATGGCACAGAGTCTCCCACCATTAAGATTGCCGTAATGAAGGATGAGTGGCCCAATGACAGGAAGATACAGATTGCACATGCCAGAAGGCTGAAGATGGACTAATCCTGCTCGAATGGGATCTTCTGCAAATCCTATCACAACTCTCCCCCACCTAATTCCTCTAAGCGCCGACAGCTTTCAATCCAATCAGAGCAAAAAGATGACAAGATGACAGATGCTCAGCGGCTACTGATGCCACAGCTGCGTGCTCATATATCTCACCAGTCTTCGCAGTTGATTTATTGAATGAAAATATAGCTGTCAACCAGGTTGCGTGGGCCTTGAAGAAGTCCCTCACTCAAGCTGAACTGTGTCAGATTGAGTTCGGAAACGACTGACGAATACGAGGATATCCCATTTTGGTTGTCCTTGGTCCCGTATAAATACTTCTCATTCCCTCTGTTGTCCCGACTGCACCCGTCAGAAAACTACTGAAGAAGAGGAAAACAAAGGAAACCATGGCGAGTCCATACCCACCTCCTCCGACTCAAGAGGGCCATTATCCTCGTACGTATTACTCCAAGGCTGAACCAGACCTGTATATATGCTAATTATCTCCCGTGATTAAGCGCCTCCAAACTCCGGAGGTATGATAACAAACCGTTTCTTTCAATTGAGAATATAGTCTCATTGATGCTCTATATAGCTTTTCCACCACCTCCCCAGCCGTCACCAGGTTTCCCACCTCAGAACTTCAGCTACCCTCCTCCACCTAAGCAACCGACTCCTGCAAGTCCCCCGCCGGGAGATGCACATGCGGCCGCATATGCAACTAATCCATACGGACAGAGCTCTGTATCGCCTCCACCGCAGCCGCAGGGCCACCAGCCGACGCCATCTCAATCTTCGAACATGGCTGTGCAAGCCCAGCGGACATCCGTCGGGCCGTCTCAGTTCGGCCAGTTCGTGACTTCAACTACCCAGGACGATGTTGGGACATTCAATGGCGGAAGCTACAGAATCAGCCACCGGGACTCGAATTCTCTTCTGACGCTGCAGCTGGCGGTAGGGTGTCCGATTGAGTCCAAGCCAGGTGAGTGCCATTTCTTCAGAAACTGAGAAGCCCACGAGGCTCATGATACGGTCAGGAGCAATGATCGCGATGTCGCACACGATCACACTAAAAGGAAGCATCAAATTCTCCCTGAAGAAGATGTTTGCCGGCGGCGAGATGTCATTGTCCACATACACCGGTCCCGGCGAGCTTCTGCTTGCGCCCGCGGCACTGGGTGATATCATTGTGCTGCGCTTATCCGGCTCGGACCCATGGAAGGTCGGAAAAGATGCCTTCCTGGCCTCGACTAGCGGCATCTCAAAGGACTATCAAGCGCAAGGGCTCTCGAAGGGTGTCTTCTCTGGAGAGGGATTGTTCGTGTACAAGCTGTCTGGTGTCGGTCTCGTGTGGCTCCAGAGCTTTGGCGCAATCATCAAGAAGGATGTAAGAGCTCTTCCTCTCGCTTTTTAGCACTCACTCTTGCAACATCCACTCTCTGGAGATTCTCCTGTGACTTGCTGACAATGAACTACCCAGATCGCTGACGGCGAATCCTACTACGTGGATAACGGACATCTCGTCGCATGGAACTGCAAGTACAAGATGGAGCGTGTCGCCTCAGGAGGTATCATTTCCAATATGAGTTCTGGCGAGGGTCTAGCATGCCGCTTCACCGGTCCTGGAACCGTGTACCTGCAGACGAGGAACGTCACTGCCTTTGCCGCGCATATTGGAGCACATACTGCCAGTAACTAGAGTATGGCGCTTGATGGATGAAGAGTAGCAGGCTTCTACACTCTCATTCACTGTAGATTCTCATGTTTGGCGTTGTGATTCCTTGAGCGGGTGCTGTTTTATCTTGACTCATCTCTGGTGGCATTTTTTTTATCTCATTAATCTTACGATAGCCCTTACAGAATGAGATTAAAGTGGTTCCCAGACACGCACTCTTTACTTCTGGTCTTCACGTCGTCTCTATTTTTCCAAATCCTGCATAACTCACGACATCACATTTCGATCCTTTTCCATCATCATCCACAAAGAAGAGGAACATTTATACGAAAATGGGGGAAATAAACAGGAAAAAATAAAATAAAAGTATCTTCCCACAGCTGGCTCCATATAGATCCCCCACCAGCCACAACCTCGTTTAGCCTTGTCTCTTTCTGCGGCCGACCTGTCCACGGAAACCGGTCTTGATGGCGGCAACCGACCGACGAGAACCACAGGAGTTGCAGGTAACGAAGTACAGACGGTTTTCACCCTTGTTGAGTTCGGTGTCGGGGCTGCGGCAGGTTTTGCAGGTAACATATTCGACTGGAGACTGTCAGCTACTGTGTTCAAAATCCAAGAGGAGCGAAAAGCAACATACCGATATATCTTCTCAAGACGTTCTCAATCTGCTTCTGCTGGAAACGACCCTTGATGACCAGACGCCTGCTACCGTCGACACTGCCGCTGGTACCCAATTCGGCGAACAAGAACTGCATGACGTGGTCGTCTGAACGCTTCATACGCTTGCAAATATCGGCGATGTTTGCGAAGATGGTACGACGGTTACCTTCACGCAGACACTGAGGAGGAGGAATCTTATACGACTTGGTGCCGCTGGACAGCAGGTCGGGGTGGTGGCTCTGGATGAGGGAGAAGAATCGGGAGACGAGGAGCGAGTACGGGATGGCCTGGGTCGCATCGTGGGCCCAGATACCGGTGCCGGCTTCGAGGTCGCCCTCGGGCAACTCGCCCTCCTTCTCCTCGGCAGCGGCCTTCTCTGAGATACCAGCTTCGGCGAGCTTGGCCTCGAAGTCACCAGCATCGACCTTCTTGACCTTCTTCTTCTTCTTTTTCAGGGCCGTGGGGTCGAATTCGCCATCGGCGGCGGCAGGGGCGTCGTCGCCTTCACCGGCCTCAGCGTCGTCCTTGGGCTTCTTGGTCTTCTTCTTTTTCGAGAGGCCCTTGAAGAGTTCGGTTACTTCGTCGACTGCGGTGTCTGCTGTGCCTGTTTGGAGTCAGTTTCGCCTGTGGCCGAGGGTTTGAGCGAAAGGAAAAGTGAAAGCATACCAGCTTCATTCTCAGCTGTGGTGATTTGAGGAGCGGGAGCCTCTGTGACTTCGCCGTTTGTGTCCATGATGACTGCACCTTCACTGAAGGCAACGGATTTGCGTTGCTTTTGAGGAGTGGGCTCGACCTGCTAATGGACCCGATGACAGGTTAGCAAGGTGGAAATAAATTAACAAAGACGATATCCCTCAGAAAGAAAGGGTCTGGCGATTGTTCACTGCCTAACACAGCCAAATGTTACAACTGAAGGTGAGGCGGCAACGTAGTGTGATTAGGCCAATGGGGGGTATGAAATGTGAAGATGTTCGCATTAAAGAAAATGTGGGAGGGCAGAATCGGTAAAGGGAAAACAGGGTGTGACGTACAGCATCCGCCATATTGTATATGTCTTTCTTGCAGCAGTAGGCACTTCCAAATATGATAACAGTCAGGAAGAATGTTATCTAGTAGTAAAGACTTGCTTATAAGGAGCCTGACGAGAGGTTGATATATTGGTAGAGCCATATCTTTGGGTTCGCGATGGCAATTCTGTTATCGCGGTACAGGCTCACGTGACTGTGAGTCAAAATGCTGTGCTCTTGTATTACCGTAGGTATTCACGTGACTTGGCTCTCCTGGATTACATCAGGCCTGTCTCTTGATGCCTCTCAAGTATTGGGGTTCGGATCTTGGATATCTCTGTCGGTCGGCAACACTTCATGCTGCAATCCTTGTTCAGGCAGTAGGCAGGCCGCTGCTTGATCTCATTACTGGTGTTTTACTTCGCTCATTGACCCGTCCCGTCTCCCCAACCTAAGTCAATTTCACTATGTCGTACTCTCCACCCTCCGCCTCTAACCCGTCCCTCGCTACGTCTGCCTACATGGTGTCTTCGGTAGACAGGTACACATCCGGTTCAGACGATGAGATTGCGTCCCTTCCATCAGAGTCTACCACCGCTTCAGATCTCGACACACTTTCAGACGACTACTCAGATGCCGAGGAGGAATGGAGAGAAAGCATTGAGCAGTTGGAGTTACTATTGACCATGGTCATCGTCCCGTTCATCGGGAAGTATCTGGGAAGGAGATGCGCTTATTGGGGTACGCCCGTTGACTTCTACAGCCTGCAAACAAGACTGACGTGAGTGATGTAGGCTGGACTCGTTTTATGGAATGGAAATATCCCGTCGAAGTCGTCATGACCAACAAGGCAGCCTTCAGGGGAGCCGGTGTCGTTGAGGCTTTATCTCCACTGTGAGCGACTTGACAAACTCTAGTCATCATAAGAATTCGATCTGCGGTTGCGGTCGTGCCATGGACCGAGACGCACTGTCGTGATACCCGCAGTCCTCGGGGAGCTCCGCGAAGAGCAGCAGCAGCTTCCGTCTCTGGAGGTCGTTGCATCATTCCGCGATTGCGGCTCTCTGGTTACATTCAAAACGAGAAAGCTTTACCTCGCAGCGTAGGAGGAGTTAGGGAACTTGTCCGATGAGCTGCTTCTGGATTCGAGTACAGTATTTATGTAAATACAGTCAAGAGGCACACTACCAAGTTTCATTTTATACCCAATCAAACCATTTGCCTATGTGCCGAGCTCGCGAGGTTCAGAGAGTGGACTATACTCCGCGGTCGTATGAGCGTTGCGAACTGTCGGACCGACAGCCATATGGTCGAATACCCATGACTGCTTCCATCAAGACTGGAACACCGCCAATACGTCAATGAAGTCTAAGAGGAGTGCTTGAGTATTGAGTGTTTAGTCTAAAAGGAAACTTAAGAAGAAAGAAAAACGGTGGGCAAGTATGTCGCCATGCAACGGCCGTCAACCAATCTTAATTATCTCGATAGGCGAGATGAAGACGAAACTGAGAGACAAGCAAAAAGCACTAATAAATTCCATCATCATGAACTTGAGCGTCATTCACGCTCAAGAAATGCGATAAAGAGCCCGGCATGATCATTTTCATAATCGTATCTCATAACTTATCTGGCGAAAAAGGTACGGAGAGAAACGAGCTAGGTATTTTCGACTGAGGCATTTAAGCAGCGTTATTCGAGGGACGCCACTCTGGAGGGAAATTAGTGATTTTTCGGAAGGACAGCGATCGGTTCTACTCACCGCCGTAACCCCGGCCACCTCCATAACGTTGGCCACCTTTAGGACTTGTCAGAACTTAGATTCGTTGAACAGTTTGATGTGAGCACATACCGTTTCCGGGAGCACCCTCGGACTGGTTGTAGCCACCACGGCCGTGGAAGCCACCGTTGTTACGGGCAGGGCGCTCGGAGGCCTTGTCAACACGAATGGTGCGTCCATCGAACCTAAATGCGTCATATGTTAGTGCTTCTGCGATGAGAGATACGGTTCAAACGAGTACAGTTTGGGCACTCAGGTACAATCTAGGGTCTGAAGATATTTGGGAAAGCTTACTCCTGGTTGTTCATAGCGTCCATGGCAGCATCAGCCTCGGAGTCGCTGCTGAAACGGACGAAACCGAAACCACGGCTGCGGTTGGTGTCACGATCCTTGACAACGATCTACGTGTCGTGGAAGAGTCATTAGTATGGTATGCTAAGGTAGTAACAATCAAAAAGACGGTGTGATAATGAGAGGAGAAGGGTACTACTAACAGCTTCTTCAACCACGCCGTACGGCGAGAAACCCTGACGAAGGGCGTCATCAGTGGTGTGCCATGCGAGGCCGCTATTGAACCGTTACTTGAGAAAATGCGTTGGAGTTTTGAAATAAAATGAAAACACACCCGATGAAAAGCTTAGACATGTCGAAGGTTGAAATGAAACTGTTTAGTTGAATTAGTACTGAGATACAGTGATAGTTTCCCGAAGATCAAGTTGATCGAAATAGGTAGATGAAAGGAAGAAGAGGGGAAGAAATCAGGAGTAAAAAATTTCTCCCTTTTCTGAAAGAAATTTTTTCACAGGCAATCTCACTGCGGCTGTGCCTGAGGACGTCGCTTGGTCTGTGAAACAAACAGATCATACAGCAAGACAAGGGACACTCACAGTAGAAACTTTTGTTGCTGAAAGACGACGAGTGTTAATATCACAGCTGAGTTAGATGGAGAAGAAAGGTATTCTCACAGTTTGATAAGACAAGGAGAGCAGTGGATTAGCCGTGCAGAACCTGCGAAGTGGGAGAATGAAAGGGAGGACTGGAGGAGGTGTAGCAAAGATGCAAAGCGGGGGTTACTGATTACTACTCCTACGGGCTACTATGGTACTCGGCAGTATTATTATTTTTCCTTCATAACATTTATAAATTGATAAGCGGGAGCCATTATATTACCATTATTCTATTGATACATGACAAGCGCACAAAGGCAGCAGTCTAAGGACACTAGAGTATGGTCACCACTGACCTGAGAGCTGATGCGCACCTCCGCTCCCCTCATTGGGAAGTCTGCAGCCCATCTGCAGCCTTTGCGCAGTAGCAGGTGGGAACTTGAAAGGCCAGATCAAGCAGAAGCCTGAATCTTACTTTAGAGAGTCAAGAAATCCGTGCTCAAAAGAGTCGGTGACTCGAACGGCTGGGGATAGGAGAGTTTCGATTTGGGAGAAGATGCTTTTTAGTCCCTCATTTGTCGTACCATGGGTGGTATCGCACCCTGTACCTCGCATATGATCCTACATTAGCCGGAGTTTGTCCATCCTTGTCTGTACACTTTTCTGCAGAAGGTAGCATCTCCTAGGATTGTGCTCTTTCTCATCTCAGAACGTGATGCTGTATGGTACAGTATGGTGTAGTCCGTCCCGTATCTTCTAAGGCCCAGTGGATTTTTTGTTGAATTGTGGAGGTCTTTGATGAAATTGGTGAAACTCTGCCTCCCCGTTGGGAAAAAAAAAAAAAAAAAAAGGTAAAAGAAAAGAAAAAAGAGAGAGAAAGAAAGAAAATGGGTGGGAGGGTCCACAAATTTTTTTTTTTTTTGAAAATTTTGGACAAGATCTCCATTGCTTGATTGTTTTTCTGAAAAGCTACGGCCTAGTCTATGTGTGGCAATAATAATAATGAGTACGCAAGATTGTCAGTCACATCTCACAATCACTGTGAGCCGGTAGATTGTCGTTTTGGTTGGTCAGCTTGCAGTTGACACGGGTGCCAAGAAGAGCCAAATACTCCTATTAGGGCAAGTGATCTGATAAATTACTGCTCCCTTTTGCCCCCTCCTCACACTAGTATTGCAACTGATCTTCGATCCGACCGCTTTATATCACTTAGATAGGAAGAGGCCAAACAACGAAAGTTTGGAGAGGAGGGGCAGAATTGATAGTGGTGGAGAATTGATCCACATGTGCCTGGTTATCGACTTATCTAGGCTCATGCCTGGATAGGAAATATAAGCGAGACGCTTGGAACCCACCTTGGCTTAGTACTCTGTACTGAGTAGATATACTAGCTTTATCGGACTATGTACCTCTCTAGGTGCATAAGAAGTATTATGTCTTGTCTGAATCTCAATGTGCTGAGGTCAATATGTTGATATCTTTGCCATGACTAAAACTCACAGATGCTTCTTTGATACCTGGATGGCCCAAGACAGCTGGCGAGGAAGCTGCTGCCTGAGTCATGATTTCCCGTTATGGAACAGATGCATAGGCAATCATTCATCAATGATGTTGTCAACTCCAGAAAGAAAGGCTTGCGAGCCGATATGATCTACTGGCAACAAGCTCAGCGCAACGAGCAGCCTCAATCTGAGCACAGCTATATACATGCATCAATCCTCGCGAAGACATCGTCACCTGGCACCTGATGCCAAGGAATTGATTCTCAAATGGCTCCTTGAACGGGAGAACTCGCCGACGACTTATACAAACCATCATGCGTCGGGTCCTGCAGAAGGTGAGTTTTTATCCATCTCACCCAGAAGCATTTCCCTAGGGGCCATTTTTCGCTGACGGATTCCTGTTTATCATTGACCAAGTGACTCGGACGAAGAGCCAGCAATGCCGCAGCAGTGGGCTTCCTATCACGCAGTCTGCATCAACTCCTTCGAGAAGTGCCCTGCGCGAAGGAAGCTCCTTTGCTCAACATTCCCCTCCTTTGAACCGTATCAGATGGCCACCCTATGCTGGAAGGCATCGTATTGGAAAAGGGACAATTACCGAAAAGGGAAGCAAAGGTGGATACGAACGCAAACCACGAAATAAGACCAAAGAAGACCGTTACGAGTACAAGGGCTCAACCTCGCGAATACAACGAAAGCAATCGCCGACAAAAGTGAAAAAGTCATCAAAGCAGGCTAGGAGACATACAATCAACGACAACTTCCATGCTTCCAATGTCCCACGAGATCGATTAACAGTATGCATTGTACTTCAGTAGTCAAGGGATCCATTGCTGACGGTTTGAACAGCTACATTCGCACCTAGATCTGGGTATTTTCAGAAGAGGGAAAACCTCGTCGCCAGTGAAAGCCGGCGAGCTTCGACATTTTCCCCATTTCTCGGGGATTCGCAAGCTGGTAAACCGAGGTCGAGTGCCTGAGAAGGGGTTTTCAGAGACAAGATTCTTGAGCAAGAAATTACGAAGCGATAGCGAGAGATACACAAGCCATCAGAGTCCGCACAACAAGAGGAAGGCTCGAGCAAATCCTGGGGATTCTCAGCTACTCATTTCGAGCTACTTCCCACTTGGCTCACTCGAGGATGAGGCTCGTATACAGGATTTCGAGATGGAGACAAGCGGTACCTCGTTGCATTCATCTCCGAACTTACAACAATACCCGGCAGACTGCAGCGTGCGCGACATAGCAGCGAAGAGGCATGCCGCTGTTGCCGTTCAATCTCCAGCTGATCAGCCTAAGCATTCCGGGGCATGCCATCCTGATGCTCAAGGGTGCGAACTCTCTCTGTCATCAATACCTACCAGTATTTCATGCAATGAACATGCCGCATTCTTGTCCGAAAGCTGGACAAAGTTTTACATGAGACAGCTTCTGCATTTTGATTTGGGCTCACAGGACAAGGGCAAAGATGAGTCTACCCATTCAGACAGAAACTACTGGAGCTTGGAGGACCTGAAGCTCCTGCTACAGGAGCGAGAGAAGTTTCGGCAACAAGAGACGTGGCCCAAAGTTGTATCAGAGATCTCACTCTCAGGCAGCAGACGCAACAGTCGCAGAGCAAGCTCTATCTATGAAGTGGAGGACGCTGATGAAAATCATTTAAAGCAACGGAAACAAATGGTGTTAGTGGAAGAGATGGGAAATAGTTTTGTTGAGGATAACTCAAGCCTAGATACGAAATTTATTTTTCCAGCACCTCTTGATAAGGGTCTCAACAACGAGCCAGATTTTCAGCACACATCTAATGCACCTCTAGCGAGATCCAGGAAGACGATACTGGCTAATATGAGCAGTGCTGGCCCGAAGGAAGACTTTGACTCTGGCTCCGATACATGGAAATGCCCCGAGCATCCTACCAAAGCCCAAGATGAGCGCTTCTCCTCCTCGGTATTCCAAGCCGGATCCTTTGAACAAGAGGCCGACCTCCAGCTCACTTCAGGAGCAGGAAGGGACAAAGTTAATGACAACATGGTCGTGTTCTTTGCTGAGGAAGCTCAACTTCAGGATGATATTGATGATTGCTTTGCCACGCAGGCGCTCAATGCGGCAGCACATGACGCGATCATGCATCCAGGAGAAGATACTTTGGAATGTGTGTGGGACTATGCAATGCGGATTCCTCTGAGTGCTGACAGTTCCGAAAACAACTCAGTCTCTCAAAACGCCCTTCAAAATCGTGTCCTGGTGGATAAAGCATCGCTACATTGTCCATGGGAGGCTGTAGCATATCCAACGCATGGTGTTCTATCCTCACATGGAAAGGAACAAGGGTTGCTTTGTATTCCCAGGAATTTCTGGCGGCAGAACAGGTTATATTGATTGTGGCTCGGTACCGGTTCACATCAGCTTGCTTGGGAGAAATAATCATTGGTACCGATTGGTAACTGCGCATCACCGCTGATTTCGATATATATATGTAATACTGAGCGTTATGATAGCATTTGAATTCTTTATGCTTCCGAATCTTGTTCCTTCTCTTTCTTCTTCTTTGCCTACTTGCAATTCTACTTCTCGGTGACGAGGATATTTCATTCAGGAGAAGGGCCCAAATTCTAACCGAAGGTGGTCGAGTGTAGGGTCCAACAAGCCTTCAGTAGGGTATGGGTACATGTATATATCCAATGTATACCGTCTATTCTGTCTAATCATCATGTATAGCCGTCATCTGTACATAAGCCTGCACACTATTCAATCTGCGAGGGATCCCTATGCGCCTCGGCCCACGACGCTTCGAGGGATTCCTTCACGTCTCTCTCCGCAGCCGCTTGTTCGGCTGTCGCTTCCTCCGTGCTCTCAATCGTCTTGACCCGTCGCACCAGGTCAGTGACATGCATATCAGCACTCCCGAGCCCTAGCCCCTCTAACGCTTTCTCGAGCAGGTACAGATACTCGGTGTTCTTCCCACTCTGGCCACGCCCGCGGCTAATCACCTCCGCGACATCCTGCGGCTCGCGGCGAGCCGGATCGCGCAGGAATTGCGGATTGCTAGGCTGCCCGATATACACCATGCAAGTGATTGGTGCGGCGTGCGCCTGCGATGGCGACTGCGTCTCCGGCACTGTCCCCGTCTCCGGGGCTCTGGAGACGGTGGATACGGAGACGGCAGATATGGGATGAAAGGGGGTGTAGTGGACGGTGTAGCCGTCTATTTCCCGTTCGTCGAGGTAGTCGTGGACTTCCTCGGCATGGGAGGCGGGGATGTGGTATGCTGCGCCCCAGACGCGAGCTGTTGAGGATTCAAGATGTCCGTGCTGGTCGGTCAGACGCTGAGGTGAGATGAGTCGTGAGGAAGCTTACCGGGTCGTCTAGGGTTTCCCAGAAACCCCGTTCGATGACTGTTACCACCCGACCTGGCGCTTCTGGGGTGCCGCGATGGTCGGTACTACGGTTGATCAGCTATATCTCGGCAATATATGCATTTTGGGACTGTGTACCTGGCCTAGTGAATGTCAGAGACAACTAGAGAACGAACGGGTGCATCTGGTGAAGTACAAACCTGCCAGAAGCGTCGGACATAGCCATCGATATAGCCTGGAACTCGCTGGTCTGTACCAGCATTAGAGACAGAGGCCAATGTATGGTTAGACAGATGATACACACCATAGTGTGGTGGTGGCTTCCAAATGAGACTCCTTTACGACGAGTCAGCCTTAATTGCAGTTGGATTGAACCGGCAGGAGCATGACTTACCCATAACCAAACACCCAAAGGTCACCGTCGGGAAAGTAGTTGCGCCATGTTCGGCCAGCTGGCGTACTTTGAGTCGTTTCTGGAGTGGTCATATCTGCTGAAGCCCCAGAGCAGCTCGAACCATGTCCAACACACTTCTATAGATGAAGCTCGGGAAAAGGATGGTATCAAGCCGATGACCCCTGCCTCCGATCACGCACGACACAGAAGATCTAGCGAGCGATTAAACTGTATTTAAGGCAATTTTTTTTTCAGATGATCTCAGTAACGTATCAAGTATTCCCAAGAAAAAAGAGGGTATGTTGGACTAAGATGTCGATAGAATGGCGACAGTTTAATGCCAGATAATACAAGACGCGCTCAGTGTTTGCAATGTTTGTCTCCTCAAGCTCTACAGTCTGTCAGAGTCGATAATCAACCAGAAAACCTCCAGATAGAACTGCTCTGGGAGCCACTACTACCGGTCTTTCCAGGGAGCGCTTTTGCATCACTCCGCGGCCCTTTTTGTGTAGATGGCTAGTGGTATGCCAGCCCCGAGTTGAATGGAAATCACATCCATGGCAGAAACCGATCCAGCCGCTCCCCGCCACATCGTTCATTGATTCAACATCATTCCTCAAGTCGCCGACATCCCTCAATCCGGAGTGGTTCTTCCTGCTAGCCATATTATCTCAAGGTACTCAGGAAGAAGTGACGGACTAACGCGGTCTATCTCGTAACTTTCTAAGTGGGCTGCCGAGACGCCGCGGCAAGCCTAAGCAATGGACTAATTATTGGCTTCTCCTGTCTTGTACACAGATTTATGAGGTTACAGACTGCTCTATCTCTTATACCAGGTAAGTTCAAAATGTTATTATAATTAAGTGGCTCTTTCTATGTTAAATTTTGGTTGATATTCTACCTTCCTGCTTACTATAACAAGTTTGAGCGTTGAACTGATAATATAGGTCAAAATCTGCTCGCTGAAGCGCTTTGTTGTCAGCAGCTTGCCAAATTTACCTGCTGTATAAGGTCATGTAGCTCAAAGTTGCTTTTCTAACCCAGAGCAATATATATCATTCTGATACGCCGACATCAGCAACATATCCTTATTTTCTTCCCATTGCTATCATCATTAAGGCTGGCCTTTTCGCCTTCTGCAAATGTCGTCTCCAGAAAGCCGGACCGGATTTTCCTTTGCAGGCAAAACGGTGGTCCTGACTGGGGCAACCTCTGGGCTCGGATTCGAGGCTGCCATCAAACTGCTCAATCTCGGTGTGGACTCCCTTGTTATTGGCAGTCGCAACCTGGAGCGAGGAGAAGCGACAAAAGCCGACCTGGAGCTGCGCACCAACAGACCAGGGGTAATCCATGTCTGGGAATTGGACATGAGCAGTTTTCAAAGCGTGAAGAATTTCGCAGCTCGCGTCAACGCAGAGATCGAGCGGCTGGACATTGTATTGCTCAATGCGGGATTGTGGAATCGAAGTTACACAGCGTCTCCTGATGGATGGGAGGAGACGTTGCAGGTCAACACACTGTCCACTTCGTTGCTGGCGATTCTGCTTCTTCCTAAACTCCGGAGTAGCTCGTCTCCTGGAAGACCCAGTCACTTGAGTGTGGTATCAAGCAAATTGTTTACCAGAGTAAAAGTGGACGGTCTCCGGGCTGAAGGCTCACTGCTGGAAGATCTCAATGACCCCCAGCGCTTTACTGGGCCCCAGCAATACCGGATCTCGAAGCTCCTGATGGAGTTTGTTCTCAAGACGGTGGCGCTACACGCGCGTGAGGAGAATGGTTCAGTCCCAGTGATCATCAACACTGTCAGTCCTGGGTTCTGTGCGTCTTCTCTGGGACGGCAGTACGACCGATTCTACGAGCGATGGATGATGTGGTTAGTATATAAGCTCTTTGCTCGCACGGCGGAACAGGGGAGCCGGTCTCTGGTCTGTGCAACTTATCAAGGAGTCGAGTCACATGGGAAGTGCTGGAGCAATGATGGTTATGTGGAGTAAGCATATGGCCAATCTTTGTCCATTTGTGCTATGCTAATAGATATACAGTGAATCGGCTGCTTTGACCACGAAGGAAGAGGGCAAACAATTTCAAGCCAAAGCGTTTGAGGAAATATTCCAAGTTCTTAGGCATTCAGCTCCAGAGGTTGAAGAATTGATCAAGAAATCGTGATGGAGGTGTCAATATATGGCCTGCAAATAGAGGATCCACCCTGATATCAGCAAAAGTTACATATAACTGGTGGGCTGTTACCGTCACCAGGACTGGTAGGGCTGAACGTCATCTTGCCGTATAAAGAGGAAAAACAACGCTTGGTGGTTTGTCATTTGCTACAGAATTACATTGGAAGCTCGGGAAGAATTTAGATAACATACTTTCAGAGGTCATCTTCTGGATCCCAATGATAAAATCCCGTAGATCTATTGATTTGCTTATATCTTGGCAATCAACGGACTCAAAGATTGCCCCACGGCACCGCTTTCGCTTTTGCTGTACGAGTACGACGAAAGAGCTAAAAGATGGCCCAAGTCGCACCTGAACTTACTCCGAACTCCTGAATCACCTTCCATCTATCTACTTCATCTTCCCCATTTATCTTCTCTATGAAGACGTGGATGTCTTGAATTCTCCCCGTCTTTTTTAATAGGAGCGCTCTCCTCCGTGTCCCTCACTGTTCCCGCCCTCTGTTACGCCAGGCTACCATGGCTTACAACAAGTCATACAACCCCGATGCGCTGCCAGCGTAAGTGATTGTGAATGATGAGGTGACTCTGTGTCTGACTGACCGAGGAGGGCAGGCATGCTGAACCGGAACAAGTACGAACAAACTGCCGTCAGACAGATGTCCCACCCCCGCGACTGACTACCAGCAGGTCGCCCAGTTGATCGGCTCGATGCAAGTATCCTCACAACCGCAGGCTCAACGACCTCCTCGAACATCGTCTCATGCTCCGCCCGGCGGCCACCCTCAGCGAGTTCCCGCCACGAACGCTCAGATCAACAAGCCCCTACCTGCGACTGGGCCGCCACCCGCAAACCATGCGCGTCCGCATCCCCTCCACCCCTCGCCTCCACCCCAAAACTACGGCTTCGGGCCCCCTCCTTCGCAGCCCGTACGCAATCGTCCTTCCCCAGTGTCGCGTCCACCTCAATCCCCCCATCCGCCTCCTCTGTCCGCGCCGCACGATGACCCGCAGCAGCTCTTCCCACTCTTCCGCGCGGCCAATGCCTCGCACTCGGGCGCTTTGACCGAGATGGAGCTCGGATCCGCCCTCGTAAACGGCGACTATACCTCTTTCCATCCCAAGACCGTCAAGATGATGATCCGCATGTTCGACAGGAACAGCAGCGGGACCATCTCGTTCGACGAGTTCGTAGCGCTATGGCGGTTTCTCGCTGCGTGGCGGGAGCTCTTTGACCGGTTTGACGAGGATCGCAGTGGGCGCATCAGTCTGCAGGAGTTTGAGAAAGCGCTGGTTGCGTTCGGGTATAGGCTCAGCCAGTCATTTGTCACGGTGCTCTTTACCACGTTTGAGAGCAAAAAACAACAAATAAACGGCGGGCATGGGCTGGCCAAGGATGGGATGAGCTTCGATCTGTTTGTGCAGGCGTGTATCAGTCTCAGACGGATGACGGACGTGTTCAAGCGGTATGACGAGGACCGGGACGGGTATATCACACTGAGCTTTGAGGAGTTTTTGACTGGTAAGTGGCTCTTCGAGGCAGTCTGGTCTGATTGATTGACTGACAGATGACCCGATGTCGTGTAGAGATCTTACAGTTACAGGACTAGAGAGGGATGGGTGGATTGTGCATTGTGTGTACATGATTATTCTGTGTTTTGAAAGTGTGTTTGACTTCTTGTACTTTTTATGCGTCTTTTTTCCCCCCTACATACATTATACCCCTGAATAAATCATTGAAGCCATAACACAGCTCGTCACAACCTCAATGGTTGTCTCACCGATGCTGTACTCCCGTGCCAAGGAATGCTTGATATTAGACAATGCATATGACGCTTGAGAAAAATAAAAAGAAAAGAGCTCGGAGGATAAAATATTCTAAATTGTTCTCTCAAATCACACCTTCACCTGCTTTAAAGGCTTCTGCCTAGTTCTATTGCGAAAAGCATCAATTGTTAACAGACATGTGAATAATATCCTAAATTCCATGTAGTATGGATATCCACATTCTTTCCACCAACAATTATTCTCTCACTGTTTGTATCATCAAACAGATCGTATTCGGACACGCGAGTGTGACTCAATGACCATCATGAAGGAGAAAATATCCTAGCATGTTATCGGCCTTCGCGTCGGAGTCGGAGTCGCATAAGGTCGTTAACGCCGACAGTCTACCTCTCTACACTAGCGGTTGGCTTCTTTTAAGGGTTCAAGGCTCGAGGCTCCAGGAACTTAAGATTGCGAGTGATTCTGGTTTTTTCTTTCTTCACCTTGATCTAAATCACTGAACTTGTCTTCAAGTGAAGTTATACCCATTGGCAGTCCGTCATTGTGTCGATTGACCATCAACTAAATCTTCTCTTCTGTATTTTCTTTTTAAGCTCGGCTTTACCCGAAACTTTTTGCAACTGACTCGTATTCTCTTGCTACTTCCCCGCTGCCAAGTCGAGGCGACTGGAGTAGATAATCGTCAGATTTCTTTTTCTCTACCCGTTCTATTCTGCTCAGATCATGACAGTAGACAGGGAGAAAGATCATGACTACGAGAACGATAACAACAGCAGTTTAACCATGTCGGACAAAATTTCTCGCTCTGGGGAGGACAGCTTGGAAAAGTCCGCCACTATGACGCCTCCGTCAATTGGGGATGATCAACTGCCTGTCAACAACTCAGATCATCCGTCCCATGAGAAATCTGACGGGAAAGATGTTGAGAAAGATGGCGCGCCGTTGGACCGGACGCACTCTCAGGCGCAGAAGTTGGGGAAGAAGAAGATTCTGATTATCATGCCTGCGCTCTGTGTATGCTTCCTCCATAGATATTGACATAGCACTGTACTGATGATTTCTAGTTGGTGTTGTTTCTGGCCGCTTTGGATATGGTACGAGCCTTTAACTCTTATTGATTATTCACAGACGAGACTGACTTGTCTAGACGATCGTCTCGACGGCCCTTCCAACCATGGCTGCCCAGTTTCACGCCTCGGAAAGTGGTTATTCATGGATGGCTTCCTCGTATCTGCTCGCCAATGCGGCCTGCATCACCCTCTGGGGCAAGATCAGTGACATCTGGGGCCGTAAGCCGATACTGCTTATGGCCAACGTTGTGTTCCTTGTCGGCAGTCTGATTTGCGCTCTTGCAACCAGCATGACCATGATGCTGATTGGACGAGCGATCCAGGGTGCAGGAGGTGGTGGTATCATTGTCTTGGCCAATATCTGTGTTACTGATTTGTTCAGCGTCCGGTAAGCTGAACCTCTTTCTTTGCTTTCGACTACTCAGTGCTGACTCTTCAAGGGAACGGCCGATGTACTATGGCCTTTTCGGTATGACGTGGGCCATCGCGGGTGCTCTAGGCCCCATTATCGGAGGCGCCTTTACGACTGCTGTGACCTGGAGGTGGTGTTTCTACCTGAACTGTACGTATTACTTCGTTTGCCTGTGGTGAAACCAAGCTGATTTGCTTCAGTACCCGTCGGTGGCGTCTCGTTGGCAATCCTGGTCTTCTTCCTCAAGCTCGAGTCCGGTGGCACGCCGCTGTTCGAAGGCCTCCGGTCTATCGATTGGTCCGGCACTGTCCTCATCATCGGAGGCACGCTCATGTTCCTCTTCGGGCTGGAGTTTGGCGGCGTCGACTACCCCTGGGCCTCGGCCACAGTCATCTGTCTGATCATCTTCGGCGTGGTGGTCTGGGTCCTAGCGATGCTCAACGAGTGGAAAGTCGCCAAGTATCCTCTGATCCCTGTGCGACTTTTC
Source organism: Aspergillus lentulus (assembly GCF_001445615.1). Lineage (NCBI taxonomy): Eukaryota > Fungi > Ascomycota > Eurotiomycetes > Eurotiales > Aspergillaceae > Aspergillus > Aspergillus lentulus. The sequence goes on from NW_028322122.1 coordinate 1,865,982, forward strand.
AAAAACTGGCACAACCGTCTCGTCCTCATCGTCTGCTTCTGCCATGCCTTCGTCTTCATCGCCGGCTCCTACTACCTCCCGCTCTACTTCCAGACCGTGCTGCAGGCCTCCCCGATCCTCAGCGGCGTCTACGTCCTACCCCTGGTTCTCAGCCTGTCCGTCGTCTCCGCAGGCACAGGCATCATCATCAAAAAGACAGGCCGCTACCGCGAGCTGATCGTCGGCGGCCTGGGCCTCATGACCCTTGGCTTCGGCCTTCTCATCGACCTCAAATACTACGCCTCCTGGCCCCGCATCATCATGTACCAAATCATCGCTGGCGTAGGTGTCGGCCCTCTCTTCCAGGCCCCCCTCGTCGCCTTCCAGGCCAACATCCACCGTTCCGACATGGCAACCGCCACCGCAACCTTCGCCTTTCTCCGCCAGGCCTCCTCCGCCATTGCCGTCGTCCTGGGCACAGTCGTCTACCAGAACGTCCTCGCGCGCCAACTGCCCGCCATCGAGGCCGTCACAAGCCCCGAAACGGCAGCCACAATCGCCGGCTCCTTCGCCGGCTCCACCAGCTCGCTCGTCAAAACTCTCCCCGAGTCTGCCCGCATCGTCGTCCTCAAGGCCTTCACGCACAGCCTGAGCAGGCTGTGGATCTTTTACACGGCTGTCGGCGGCTTCGGCTTCGTCATCAGTCTCTTCATCCGGCCCGTCGAGCTGAGCAAGGCGCACACCTTTACGAAAACCGGTTTGGCGGAGCAGGAGCGCGCCCGGAAGGAGATCCTTGCAGAGCAGAAGGCAGAGGCGGCCGCCAAGCGGACAGATCCGTCGCCAAAGGCGGAGGTATAACCCGCCCCCATAGCTCTCTTCATTGTTTCTTTCTCGCATGTGTAGACTTAGATTTAATGTACATAGTCGGTAATTAGGATTGTGTGTGGGATACTTTGATTTGCGTTGCATGATTGGTGCGTACATAGTGCTTTTGCATTACACTCTCCAAAAGTCAGGCGCCCTTAAAGCGTACCTTCATACATACTCATTCTCTGCTTTTCAGTAGGACGGCTATGATTACTAGCTGTAAAAGTCTGAGGCGAGTGCTACGTACTGAAGAGATTCACAGAGGAGCCTCGCAGCTCAAACAATTCTTTTACCTAATTAGTACAAGCAAATACGAATCACATTCCCAAGTTCTTCCAGAAAACGCACTGGAGCCGTATCAACAGCAAGAGCACCAGAAAAAAAGGAAAGGGGTATAAGCTACCAACAAATCCAAACTGACAAATGAGAGGTGACAGCCAAAAAATGAACGATGAGCCCGTGAAGCCATCGCAATATTCAAGAAAGTAGAGAAAAGAAGCCCCAACGCCCTAAAATGCCTTAGGTGAAACACGATTTTAAGACAAATCAAATTGCAAGTCCAGTCCAATGAGCAATCATGTCTTAGATTTCTTCGCTGTTCCCTCGATGCTAGGACCGCTGTCGGGACTTTTGCGCTTCTTCTCCTGTTCATCTTCGCGCGTGAACCCTGGACCGGTCTGAACAGCTGGAGTGGGAAAGGTCAGAGGACTAGGCAGCATGTTCGTATCGGGACCGGACCTGCCGAACCCCCATTCCGGGAAGAAACTCGACGGCGATGGAAGAAGAGCATCAGACACGAATCGACTGGGTAGAGCAGAGATCGGCGTCTCAATGTTGTTATTGCTGTTGTACGCGTTGCTGTTCTGGCTTGCGGTTCCCGGCGGCGGTGGCCGAGCGAAGGGATTTGGGGGCCCTGTGGCGCCTGCGCTCAGGATTGCACCGGCAGATGGCGATGGTGGAGGGAGAACAACGCCGGAGTGATTGGTATCGGGATTAGCCTTAGCAGGAGTCACGGTCTTGTTTCCGGTGGACGCCGAAGAATCTGCTGTAGCGCTCCCCCGGTCAGAATTCTCGCTTGGTATCTGCACCTTGAGCTGTGGCCGCTTCGAGGGCAGTTGACCACTATTCGTCCGTGGCGGTGGCTTAATATCAGGAGCTGACCGAGACCGCGTCGCGTCGGTTGCGGTCCTAGGTGGGGGTGGGGGCGCAACAGATTGAGCGGGTGGCTTGATTTCTTTCAAGTCATTCTGTTTTGATTCTGCCTTGACGTCTGTACTCTCGGTGCGTGGAGACTCGCATGTAGGCGGGCCAAGTCCGAAGTGACGGGCCAGAACGGAGCCGCGATCATCGATCGGCGTGAAGATACTGCGCGATTTCGAGGACAACGATCGCTGGTGCGGGGGAGAGGGACTTGTTTCCACCTTCAAAGGACCAACCATCTGATCTGCCGAGGAAGCATCGGGTAAGGACACCGGCCGAGGTGGTTGCGACTGTTCTGTCGGAAACGCCGGGGGCATCGAGTTTCTCCCTTGTTCGGGCAAGAAAGGCTGCGCGACCTGTGGCATTGACGCATGAGGCGCTTGCGAGAGTCCCATCGCAGGTGTCTGCTGAGCAAGCGGATGTGGATGCTGGGAGAGATGCTGCGGGGGTTGATGGTGCGGCGGGACTGGTTGAGGCATGGTATGTGGAGGAATAGCGTGCGGCGGTAGTGGCGGTTGCGGTCCATAGTGTGCGAATTGGGGTGGCCGCGGTTGTTGGGCCATGTTGGGGTTTGCATTGGGATGATACATCGAGGGATTGGGAATATATGCGAACCCATTCTGTGGAGGAGGCGGTGGAGTTCCATGATGTTGCTGCGGGCCGAGATTCGAACTCACGCGTCGAAGATGGTTTCTTGAGGATGGCCTCGAAGCGCCTTGAGGTTGCGGAGTGCCATGTCGCGGGTCAAAGGGTATTCCATTAGAAATGGGCGGGGAGGCAGACGGTGCGTGATTGACGTGCTGAAAACCGGGATGGCTAGGGATGTGAGCGGGAACGACAGCAGGTGGGTTCTGGGTTGTAGGTTGCATCTCTTCCGGAGCAGGAGTGGTTTCATCCTCGTCATCATCATCGTCCCTTTTCCCATTGAAGTCCTCAGGGCCTTTATGTTCGTGCGGCGGGCCGTACTGATATTCATGTCAACGTACTTGAAATAATGCGGATAATGGATGGAACGCACGTATTGATATCGACCCAATGTCTCTCGCATATCACATGATGAGAATTCATAGAGCTTCTTGTTGTGACCAAAAATGATGACCGCGACATCTACCGAACATAATACCGCGAGTTCATGCGCCTTCTTGAAAAGACCGCCCTTTCGTTTCAAAAAGGTACTAGAAGCAGTTGACAATGTGAGTCAGTGTCGCATTCAAGACCCTACTGGGTGATGGATGCAGGACGACTTACACTGATCGGTTGCGATCATCCTTGATCGCCTTGATCTCGATCTTTCTTCGACCCATGGGTGATGCTTATGTGATAAGCAGTAAACAAGGAAGACCACGCGTCAGACAGTTACAGAGGTTGTTGAAACACACAGCAGGACAACCAGAGGACGATGTGGAGATGAGTTTGTTCGTAATAAATGGCGCGGCGCGAGTTGAAACTCAAGAAGCGCCGCTTGAAGGGGGGATAGATAGATAGCGGAGCGCGATGGGTAAGGATAAAAGCCTGTGCTGCGGGCGCTAGATTGCAGTCTCTCCCAGCTGCTTTTGGTCTCCTATTTTCTTATTCCTACTGATCGTAGAATACTATCGTTTGCAGACGGCCTTCTCCACATCAGATGGGATGAGATGGCAAAAAAATAACGAACGGAAGGATCAGGGGAGTTAAAGAGCGCTAGAGGGAATATGATGGATGATGCCCTTACGGAGGGGAGGGATAAACCCGCGGGCGCGACGACAATCAGGGCGTTTGACCCGTCGGGAAGAACACACAACACAATTTGGCGACAAGGATAAGAAGCCTCTAGACTCCTCGGGCCACCGAGTGAGAAGAAAAGTCAATCAGGGGAGGAATAAAAATGGTAAGATGAATGGATGCGAAAGCTCGATGAAGATAGGATGGAACGACAAGAGTCGATGGACAGCGACACGCGGGTGATGCAGAAGATTCTAAAGATAGAATAGAATTGATGGAAGGGAAAAAAGTGGGATGGTGACTTTTATGGCATCGTTCCGAGTTCTCCATATGTGTGGCTGGTGCTGGCACATGATTCGTCCATAGCTCGCTATAGACAGCCGCCGTTGCCGACCCTTAGGCGCCGACTATTTTTAGCCAGTTCGAGTCGATATCTTATAAACCGTGCTTTCTTGTGAATCGCTACTGGCACAGTCAATATAAGACGTTGAATCACACTGAGATAGCATCCCAGTAGATATTGCACGTATTTTCATATCATCAGCATCATTGAGTAGGTGGCCTGGTCAGGCTGGCAGCCACACGAGCCTGGACCTGCACAGCCACATCCGGACCAGAGCTCCAAGCTTCGATAATCAAATATGGTCAGTGCCGTGCTCAAGCGTCATTGATTCGATATTGATTGGTTCTTTGGGCTCATCGTTGATGCTTTTCATGAATCATTAGCTATGGTTGATGGGCCATTATAGATCGACTGTGTCTGCTTACCGTGGTTAACAGATTAGGGCTGTGAAGCAGTATATGGAAGCTACATATATTCCACAGCATGGACCCTTGAACGTGTTTCCCTGATAGAATAATATCCCATTGACAATTGTGCAGATTGTGGATCGTTTATCAGTGCGCTAAATCTTGATATCATCTCCTGATGAATAAATATGAGATCCTTGGAAGTTCCTCGCAACCTGTCCAGGGCTATTCCCAAGAGTTCGACAATTGCAATGCGTAACTGTCGGGTCAGAGTTGTAAATCAATAACTCAAGCAGTGCCCAAATTTCCTGCAAGTCTCCATCCAGATATTGATCATACTAAGCTGCAAGCTGGTCACTTGACATGCAGGCGTACAGACGTACAGGTTTGGTTCCATTCTAGTCTGTTATGCTTATTTATGCGTGCTGCGATCAACCGGCCTTGATCATGGACGACGAGGGTTGGGCATATCACAGCCAGACCAGGCGTAATTTGCATTGCATAGCTGCCAGATGCGCCTATACCCTTCTGATTTGTCGCTCGTCACAATTTGAGCTGCGGAAACTGGGGGTTGATAAAGAGAGGTTATCCTACCAACAACCTGAGCTAGCAATCGGCTCCGTCCTTCATGGCTTATGCTCTCGGTGAAGACGGGTCGAAATGTCGGCTTCCTGTCTGTAATAGGCAAATATGGGGGAGAGGTAATACTTGACTGTACTCTGATGACTTTAGGAGTTTATAGAAGAAGGATCAGACGCATGCTACATTATTTCTATCAAGGCAAGATAGCTCGGTGCTCCGTATTTCTTTGATTATTGTGACAGGGACTTCACCGCTCATTGTCCATATATGATGAATAGCAACAAGCAGAAAAGCTAGGAGCCTGAGAGGTATATGTCCAAGGACCTTTAGATCCATCCAATAATTCAGTCCTCTAGCAATCCAAACTTAAGTATTTGAGTCACGCTAAACTGCGCAAAACCAGTTTGATCTTTGTAACAGCTTCAAAATGGATGGTACTGACCTTTCCTAATTAGGTGTAGTGTGTTTTATAGTTGATTTTATAGTTATGGGGATTAAGTCTGGACTTTCTAGGTACAGAGTAGACTAGATAGATATATTCACACAAAATGCTCTTAGCGGTCCACAGGACACTATGACAGACTTTATCAATAAAGATATGCCCAATTCCATTTGTAAAGACAATTGCTCATTCTTTTTGATGCCGTATTGTTGTTTACTCGATGGGCGTCAACTATAGCTGAATCGTCTCCCCGCTGTACCTATCTAGTCAGGGCCACTGAACCATGGCATGGCACCTTTTTGGGCGTAAGTAATTGAATTTCAGCCCCTGAAACGGGCAACACAGTATAGCTAAGGCAGATCCTCATCATCACCAACTCTTTATTTCACTTCCTAGTTTTCTACCTTCATCGTTCCTCCTTTCTTCTCATTTTCTGTGTTTTGGGGTCTTTTTCTGTGTGCTTCCTCATTCCCCATGGTCTCTCCTTTCTGTCTTGTCTAACTCTTTCCACTTGTCCCACCCACGATCTTCATGTGGTTGTCCACTCTCGTTATACCAGATCCAATCAATCCACTTTCATACATACATCACATAGTATTCGCTACACGCTAGGTAGACGTGCTGCCCCATTCAGGGCTGCAGTTGTGCCAGTTGATCCCTTGGACACCTGGACGTCGGCCTAGTTGTCTGTCCGTCTGCTGTGTGGCATCCAGCTTTGGCAATCGTTAGACTCAATTATTGACTGCCTTATAACTGTTTCTTCTTTCCTTCTTCCCGCCTGGCCCTGCCTGATTCCTTGGTGATCTCCTGTCTATTCTGTAGTCTTATTTTTCTTTTCTTTTCTTTTTTTCCCCCCCCTGCTCTATCCCGCCAGTTTGACCCTTGCATTTTCGCACGGTGCATTGCGAAAATCGCAGAAATTGGTCTGTCAATCCCTTGATCTGTTTGCTATCTATACCCATCGGTTTGATCCGCATTTTCGGGACGCGACTTTTGTACTCCGCCCCTGAGTATTTTTCCTGATTAGCCAAGCAACATAGCAGCGGCTTTCTATCCAGTGGAGCCGACATCCGTGGAAGAAAGATGCCCTTTTTCACTCGTGTCTTTCGGAGCAAGGACTCCAATGCTGCAAAGAAATCAACCAAGAACCCCGTTGTCGAAAACACGGGTCCCGCAAAGCCCACATGGACCGACGCGTGGCAGCGAACGGAAGTCGCTCCTGAAGAAGTTCAGGAGCTCCTCCGTGGATGCACTCAAGAATTGAAGGCTCGAGGTATGTCTGATTGTTTTGCTATCATGGATTTCCAGTATCGGATTGTCAATTACTGGCGCCCACTCCACTGTCAAATCTTGAGACATCCACATTCTTCAGATCGCTGATCCTTGCTTCGTTTTGTCCCGTTTGACAGCTCTCCAAACACCGTTTCTACTATTACCGTTCCGCCCGACCACCGAGTCCTCCGATGCACGTTATTTCATCCGTAACTACTTTAATAAGTCTGTCGAGAAGGGCGCGCCTTGGAGTGGAGATGTATTGTCGCAAGAGCTCCGACTTACTGACCCGACGGTGAGCCCATAGCAACAAATCGCCCACATGTCGGAGCATAACATGGCTGACCGGTTCGATGGACAATCATAGGTCCTCTGCAGTGTCTTGAAATGGTGCTGGAGCAGACTCCCCGGAGGAGTTGTCACCTGGGACGCGTATGAACTCTTCAAAGTTGGCGAACAAGGTATGGGCTTGCACTACATAACGGCCGGCGGCAGGTTGCACAAGGCTGATCGGATCGCAGATTCTCAACTCGCCCGCGACGCGTTCTCAACGTTCATACCAATCAGTGTCGACTCGGATGCTCGAACCAAGATCATTTTTGACTTTTTCGACCTGCTAGCTGCCGTTGCAGCGCACGGCAAGTCCAACGGTCTCGGAGGCCGGAAGCTCTCGAGGTATGCTGGGTGGTGGGCCTTTGAGCATTCGGATACGGGCAATGGCTTTGAAGCTGCCTACAAAAACTGGGCCGCGTATGTTTTCTTCCAATCGAATCTATCAGGACTGAAATAGAAGGGACTGACCATTTGTTTCAGCGCTGCTGATGCCACGAGCCATTTGTTCTTCGCCTATCTCCGCTCGATATCTCCCGACTCTCCCCGTGGTATAAGCGGTATCTCGACCTTGCCCATCGCTCTCCAATCCCTGGTCCAAGCAACGGAGTACCCCCCTGAAACGCCGACCCTTCTGCAGGTCTCGACCACAAAAGTCGTCATGATCGTTGATACCGTCTCACCGACTCCGTTCGCCCTGTTGCGACGTGCGAAGAACTTCGAATACCGGGACAGTGACCGGCATTTGCAGGAGTTCGCCAGCTTTGACGATCCCGTCAAGGCCCTTACCGACGAGTGTTTGCGTGTCTTGAAATGCATCTCGTCAACGAATCAGTCCAGTACCTCCGACCCGACGACATCGGTGCCAGAAGCGTCCTGGTCGCGGTTTGAGGATCTGGGATTTTCCGCCGCCGACTTGGACAACGATGCGGATGCGACTTCGTTAGCAAGGAACGAGTTTGCGGGCGGTCTTCGGTCCGCTCCTCATTCCGTTGCGGGGGATTTTGGTCGCCCTACGACTCCATCTTGGGCAGATTTCATGTCCTCTGGCTTCAATGACGGCAACGGCTTCAAGCCTCAAGTTGCTCCTTTGCTCCTTCCGCCCGACAAGGTCCTGCCTCCAATTGCTACGGTGCGAGGTCAAAGCTCTCAGTCTCACAAGCGTACTTTGGACTCAGAGCTTCCGGCCGAACCCGCCGAGCTTGCCAGCATCACCACACTGGATCTGGACGACTCTTTCTGGTGGGTCTGGATCAGCAGTTTGGCAGTAGAGGAGCCTGCTTCGCGGAAGGCCGTATTTGGTAGGTGCGCATTGATCGAAACGATCATCAAGGACACAAAGTGGTTAGTTCTTGAGGAGCAGGTTAAAGGCGCTGCGCCGGAGCCTGAACCAGGTGCGTACATTGTCGAGAAAAAGAGGTTTTTTACCTTCTCAACTCGCAAGGGAAAGATCGGTCGGCGCAAGTCGTCGGCCAAGAAAGTGTCTGCCGTTGAAGAGTCTTATAAGCGCGCCAACAATCTCGCTCCTCACAGTAAGTCTAGCATTGCACCTGATCAGCATGCTCGCATTCAGGCTGCTGCTGCGGCTTTGCAGAAGAAGCATCGGGAACAGGAGGAGGAGGCTGTTAACAGATCGAAGGCTAGCGTGCCGAAGGACTCGCGGTACTCGAAGGCAAACTCCATTATGTCTTTGCAACCGGGAATCATGAGTGAGGCTTCGCAAGCGATGAAGTGGGCCAGCAATTATGACAAGAATGCCTATCGCGCCGCCTACCTCAAGGACACCCGGGCCGGGACAGGCACACTGGCCGAGGAAAATGGGGCGGCCGTGAACGACAAGATGCCAGAGCCGCCAGCTTCTCCGGCACTGAGTTCGTCAACCCGCCAGGCGCCACCTCCGGTGCCCAAGGACAGCGTGCCAAGCTCTCCCACACCGGTTGCGCATCAGCAAAGGGGCAGTGTGGACGGAAGTGCCACCACCAGACAGGACAGTATCAGTGCTGCTGCTGAACCTTTGCCCAAGCAGTCAACTGACACGGCAGATGATTCGAGAGCCAGACTGAAGAAGAAGCCCGGTAACACGGGCTTCAAGAGTATGTTCGGGACCAAGAAGAAGGACGTGGAGTCGAAACCGCCAATGAAACCTACTGGGGCTCAGCCGTCCGCTGTTGCTGCTGCTCGTGCGGCTTTGGAAGGCAAGGCCAAGGAATCCCAGGAGACAGTTCGCCCCAATGGCGCCTCGACTTTGAGGAAACCCGTTCCAGCTCCGGCGGCGGCTCCCTCCGCTGCTCCGGCGAAAGTCGCAAGCCCACCGGCAGACGTGGAGAAACCAGTCCCTGAGCCGCAGACCGTCACTGCCGACGAACAGCATGATGGCCCCCCCAAGACCCGTCGTGATGCTGAATATGATGCACTTTCCCGCGTAGACACCAATGAGCGAACGGCGGCCGATCGCGAATTCTCTCGATTTGATCAGGGCCCTTTGGTGGATCAGCCAGCATTCGCTCCTGAGGATTCTCCTATCTCTGAGACATTCCCTGGCAAGTCCGCGCCTGCTGCCGCTGTTGACGAAACCCCCGACAGGACCGGAGTTTCCGAACGCGCAACGAGCCCTACGGCAGCCCCGGCCACTTCATCCTATGACCGCTGGGCACAGATTCGCAAAAATGCCGCGGAAAGGGCCGCTAAGCTTGAGCAGTCCGGTTCCTACCGATATAGCCAAGATGAAGGTAACACGAGCGAAGAAGAGAGTAAGTGGAGCCGGTTCCCTTGAACTGGCAATAACAATGCTGACTCTGACCAGGCTTCGAGTCTCGTGCTGCTCGTATCAAGGCGAGAGTGGCCGAATTGACTGGAAATATGCAGGCCGCAAGCTAAAAGACGTCTAATTTCGGCTTGGCCTCTCCCATTCAAGACCATTCCACTTCCATAAGTCCTTCGTTGCTTTACTTTTGCCTCATTGCCTGGTCCAGTGCCCGGCTGCCTTCGATCGGTAGACTTTATACGCCCGATGTTTTTGATACTCCTTCCATGGCTAGGTCTCATCTTTGACAGCGAAAGGACAACAAAATCACGCCATTATGCCGCTTGTTTTCTCGCCAGTTTGCATTCGACATTGTTGTAATATTCTGGTCGATTCCTCTATCTTCTTTCGATGACCGGATGTGATTCTATTTTTCTATCTCCTGTCGCTTCAATTCGTGATTTCACTTGATTCCCCTCTTGTTGTATGTTTTCTGCGTGTTCTTGTTCCATATACCTTGGCAGACTTTGTGAATCCAAACAATTCTGCTTCTCGTCTATTGACGCACTCCTTCTGACACTCGGCCCAATGTGACCCTGAACTATGGTATACTCGGGCCAACGAGATCATTCGCACCCCAATACCCTCAGAATCTCCCTAGCCACGCCGGCCGCACTGGCCGGATTCTGCCCTGTAATCAGCGGCGAGTGCAACCCGGCCGTCGTAGATACAACCACCTTCTCCGTCCCAGCTCGGTCCGCCTTGACATATCCTCCCCCAGATACCCGCTCCAGCTCTGTCTCCAATTGAAACGGCATAGCAGCCGCCATCCCCGCCGCGTCCTCCTCCTCCCTCGAGAACCCCGTCACCCGCGCTCCAGCAAGCAAAGGTGCCCCCGACGGCGCGGTCGCATTCAGCAGCGCCGCAGGCCCATGGCTGACCGCCGCGATGGGCTTCCCCGCCGCTGCGACATTCTGTATCAGGGCAAGCGAGGCCGCGTCCCTTACGAGGTCAAACATCGCTACACAATCACCATGCACCATCAACATCATGCAACGTAACCTCAGGTGTAGATCGTAGACATACCCCCGCGCCCACCAACATAGAAGACCGCATCGAAATCCCCCGCTCCCGCCCGGGCAACCATCTCCCTAATCTTATACGTGTGCGTCCAGGCCTCCCAGTGCCGCGCTAGAGCGGTCATGTCGGTTGTATCGGATTCTGGTCTAGCCGAGGCAGAGGCTGAGGCTGGATCGAGGGGTGCTTCGCCGCCTTGGGGGGAGGCCATGGTGAGGGCGACTTTGGGTTCGAGGATGGAGTAGGGGTGCGCGAGTTCGGACTGGATGGTCCGATTATTTCATTGTGAGTGGTTGAATGTTTGGGAGGAAGTGGACGTAACGTACCAGGTGCCAGCCTGTTTGTTGGCGGGTGGCGGGGATTAAGCCCTGCGAGGTGAGGATTATGAGGACGTGGGGCATTTTCAAGGCTGCTCAATTGATGGATGATACTGTTTGTGGTCGGAGTGTATAGATATGCTGTCTGTTTGGGAGATGTATGCTGACTGACTGACTGGCTTGATTTGACTATATCAGTATATCGTCATCTCCTACGTCAGTCAATTGCTACTTAGTCTGGAGACAGGTGAAAGCTTATGTTGAAGATTATGTATTATCATTAGTTCACTATATACCAATCATTGGCACGGATGGTCGCCGGCAGATCTAAGAAAGGATATATCCAGAATGTATATACAGTCGACGATCTGGGTATCAACGGATATGAATAAGGGGAGCCAAACGATGCAAGACAAGAAATTGAGCAGGAAACGAGACTCGCTGATCGTACATCGTCAGGGGAATATATGGAGATTCAGTTAAGCACTCAGAGCTGTCAGCGAGCATAACGAAGTCGTCGAGTAGCTTCGGCCGCTACAAGTGCACACAAGGCACCCACAAACAGGCAGATGGATATAGCATTAGGACCCTCTTTATCTCGGCGTATCCATTGCGAGTCCTGCGCAGAGTCGTCCCGTTTCGTACTGCCGGGTTCGAGGAGGCTGAAGACGATCCAACTGATGAATGTGCCGACAAATTGCGGTAGCGTAGTGTATACATTCAACACGCCGAGGTAGATACCAGCCAGTTCGCCAGTGGAAGGAATATTTGCGTCATCATCGGAATCACTGTCGCTATCCGTATCATGGTGATTGAGTCGCAGGACGTCCATCTCCGTGTCCGTGTCATGAATGCCGGAACGGATAGTAGAAGAAGTAATCATTGTCACGCCAGAAGAGCGCGCTGCAGCTGCAGGTCCCATCGCCAGCTTGTTGATTTCCACTCCCATGAATGCAAAAGGAGCCCAGCTGCTGATCGCCCACGGAATACCACATAGGGCGACGAGGCATGTTGCAAATGCGCGAGACTGGGCCAGAGGTGCAAAAATCATGGTCGCAGCGAACATCACATGAGATATCAGCCATGATGTCTGCAGGTCTGGTCGTACCGCAGTGATCTTCTTAAGAAGTGCAGCTATACCAGGTGGTGGGCGCGGTGTGAATCTGGACCGTTTGCTGTCCGGAGGTTGCACACAGAACGGTAGAAGCACAGAGCTGATGAAAGTGATGGAAGAGAAAACCACCAGAGACAGACTGCCGACCCGTCCAATTTCGCCGAGAAAGTCGCTTGACTGAGGAGCGTCTTTCGGGACTTCGTACCGGAAGTAGGTCTCACCGACCCACGTAGTACTATAGAAAAGGAAGGGGAACCAGCCTAAAGCGAGTCAGCAACAACTTCTAAATCTTCTCGAAAGATGCTATACCAATCCACGCCCAAAACTGCGCCCAACAGATTGCCTGGATCCGAGGAGGAAGGTCCATTGTCGTCTTGAAAAGCTGAGAAATGACTTGGACCGCTCCCGCTTTTCCATCGGAGTCCCTGGATAATCAAAATTAGTACTAATATAGACAAGCTGATTCCGATTATGGTCACCTGGCAGTAATCAGTATCCTCTCCTCCACTGAATAACAGGTGACGGAAACAGCCCCAATCAGCGAGAGTGCAGCAATGACTGTCATCTGTTTAAACTGCGTATCACCGATAATGGCACCGAAGAGGCTGACCGTATCGATTGAACCAATAACATAACTAATCAGCTGACCAATTGCGGACATTCTGGTAGCTGAACGTTGTTAGCTTTTGGCCTCGTGGACAGAGGTAGGATCATACCCCATGCTGAACCAGCTTGTTGCAATGGAATCGGCAATGTGTCGACGATCAAGCTGCGACAACAAGCTTGGACTGAAGGATGTCAGCGTAGTCCAGATGAATGCGTCAATATGCTCACCGATATTAATCGCAAAGTCGACTGCATAGATACTGAGGACGGCAAGGGCTATGGTGACATTTTTTGACTGATTGAAGTGAGCACTGAGTCGCAACAGATGCCAAAACCCGGCCCAAATAGAATAGACACACCTTCTCTGCATCTTTCACAAATAGGCTGACAATTTCTGTCGTCCATCCCAGCACTAGCAAACACAATGCCACAATAGCCGAGCCAACGACCATAAATGGCCTGCGCCTTCCCCATTTCGAGCGTGAACGATCCGCAATGACACCGATCAAAGGCTGAATGATCAACCCAGACAAGGGGCCAGCAATCCACACAAGTGAAGTCCGTGACTTTGTAAGACCCAGCTGGAGCAGGTACGGCGTGCAATCTATCTCGAGGACGGGAATGGGTCAAATCGCAAGAAGCGGTGGCTCCGGTGGAAGGAAAGGCTTACAGGTCATTTCAATGCCCCATGTAAATCTGCAACAGGAAAATAATCAGTAATCTGGTTGTTGAGCAAGATCAAAAACATCGGCAGTGGTAAACGAAAGTACATACTGTAACCCCAACAAGCTGAATGTCAACAGTGCCATTCGCATCGACTCCGACTTTCCCTTGATGGAGGGAGAACCCACCCATCTTGCAGCCTGTGGCATCCTTACGATGCCTGCATCCACTTAAATGAATCCAACAGTATCCTCAGTTTGCCATGCACAGGAGTGATATTTGTAGTCTCGTGCTGTTGGTCAAGCCGAGTCGCAACAACCTGGTCGCAATGAACCCGCAATCGCAAATAAAGAAACGATCCTCGTACGTAGGTAATTTCTAGGAGCGGAGCGTCACGAATAGCGAATCAATTCTTAATCTGTGGTCGAATGTGTAGTATGCTCTTCGCACTGTCCAAATCGATAAAATGACCGGAGTTGGAATTGTTGATTACTAGCTTCGTAGGGTCCCGGATGCGACGAAATTGTATGTTGGTCAATGGAAGCCGAGAAGCCGATTTTTCCCACGAATCACATCAAAGTAGGATAGGAAGGATTCGATGCGGAAATCAAGAAAGGAAAGAAATCAGGGGAAATAGGAAGAAGATCCTGAAGGATTTGAGGTGAGGCCGAATGCCAAAGATGCGCAGCGCTCAACTGCCAGAAAAGTGCAAATCAACGCATGCGGGCCCCCGGGCCGTACATGCACTGCGGTTTAGGTCTAATCCGCATCGGTTGGCACTCTTAATTTCCTGTGACCCACCAGCCATGAGGTAGTTGTTATTAATAGCCAGAGAAAGAATGATGATGGCCGTTCTTTAGGATCCAGTTTATCTAGAGTTGGCTTGACAATCCCAGCTACCTGGGCGAGGCATGTGTCTAGGGACCATCTACAAATTTCCCAGATATGTGCACCGCCCCCTAATTTCCGGTAAGACAACAAGATGTGTTGAAACATAGGGATTGACTCGAAGATTTTACCTTAAGCTTACATTACTCACAAAGCCGAGAATGGCTATCCTTTTGGCTATATGATTACCCTCATTCTTGATAAAGGCTAAGATGAATGGTAGGCTGCCTAACGAGGCGCGACCTCGAGGCCGTTATATGTACCTAAGGCAGCGTAGTGAATACACCTGACGCTCATCAGTATAAAGACGACATCCTTCCAATCAGGCGATACGGCTTGCATGTTACATACCCACACATCTGTTATACCGGCGTCATGGTCCGATCTTGTTCATAAGCTTCTTCATTTCTAATAACATATCAAAGCATATCCGGCTGATCAAGCACTAAAGAAAAACCTGCCATAACGGCCCAGACATCATGAAATCAACGAAATTCGTACATTAATGCTTTTTCTTATTTCATAGTCATGCAATATCCCATCCCTCTACAAACGGTTGGGGGTAGTGCTGGTCATGGGCCACTGGTAACCAGCAGCATCACTGAACTTGTAGCCGAACGAAGCAGTGAAGTCATCAAGAACAGCGGGTCCTCGGGAGCCTTTCGACAGGATTAGTAATGATATCAATCACCAGAGTACATTATGGCACATACCGTAGGGGTATTCCATGGGGATGATCTCCTTATTGTCGTCAAGGTAGTGCAGGAGAGGCGTGAAAATCTTCCAGCTTGCGTCGAGTTCATCGTCACGCACAAAGTTAGAGTGGTCACCCTTCAGAGCGTCCAGGATGAGCGATTCGTAGGCTTCGGGAATCTTCAAGTCAGAGAAACGGCGGCGATAGGTGAGATCCAGCTCAGTCATGACGGTCTGCATGGACAAGCCAGGCAACTTGGAGTTCATCTTGATGTACACCGACTCGTTGGGCTGCACTCGGATAACCAACTCGTTACGAGGGATATCCTTGAAAATACCAGATGTGACATCGCGGAATTGAATACGGATTTCGGTCTTCTGCTCATTCAGGGCTGTGTGAAAGGTAAGTATCGCGACTCTAGCGGTCTGAAAAGTAAACCATGCTTACCCTTTCCAGCCTTCAGAATGAAGGGAACACCATCCCACCTCTCGTTCTTGATGTATGCAACCATAGCGCAGAATGTCGGGCACCGGGAATCCTTAGGGACAGTGTCGTCCTCCTTGTACGCGGGCTTGCTTCCATCCAGAGACTTCCCATATTGGCCGATGATGACGTTCTTGGGTTCGATGGGATCCATGGCACGCAAGACACGAACCTGGGATGAATTAGTTTCGCTCGTCGCTCTCTGGTCAAATAGCTGAGTGGCCTACCTTCTCGTCACGGATATCTTCAGAGGAGAAGGAGATGGGACGCTCCATGGCCAGCAATGTCAGGACCTGCAGCAAGTCTGAAGAGACGAACATCAGCACCGCTCATTCACGCAAGTAGATGGCAGAAGCATACGGTTTTGCATGACATCACGGATAATACCGAATTCATCGAAATAACCACCACGACCCTCTGTACCAAAAGGCTCCTTAAATGTGATCTGCGGCAGGAGCGAATCTGTCAGCAAGTTGCACTCAATTCGGAGTATCTCAAGCATCCCATACCTGTACATTGTCGATGTGGTGACGGTTCCAGGTGGCGTTGAAGAATTCGTTGCCGAAGCGCATGATCAGGATGTTCTTGACCATCTCCTTACCCAGATAGTGGTCAATCCGGAAGATCTCCTCTTCCTTCCAGTTGGGGTCAAGGGCTTTCTGGAGGTCACGCGAGCTCTGAAGATCTTTACCGAAGGGCTTCTCAACCTGTATATGACGAAAACATGCGCATCAGTTGTTGCTCTCCTTTTCAGATTGACTTGGAAACTCACGATGATCCGAGCAATGCCGTTCTTGGGATAGCAGTTCCTCTTGAGTTGCTCTGACACAGTGGTGAAGACGCTGGGAGGCAGCGCCATATAGAAGACTCTGTTTTGCTCCTTGTGGCCCTTCTCAACCTCCTCGAGGTGCTTTCTCAGGTTAATGAAAGAATCGTCCTGGTCATATTGACCGGGGATGTAGGTGCAGAGACTGCAGAAGCTGTCCAGCTGCTCCTCGATTTCTTTGGTGGGAACCTTAATGTATGATCGCACGCGCTTCAGGAATTCTTCGTGGTCCATCTTTGTCCGCGCATATCCGACGATCTTGATATCCTTGGGAAGGAACTTGTTGCGGAACTGTGCATACGGTCAATATAGGAGTTTAGACCCTCGTCAATAGAGGTGGAACGTACGAGTCCGAAAAGAGCAGGGAACTATTGAGATGTTAGCTTAAAAAGCTGTCTAGAGTAGATATCCGTGGGACAACGAACAGTCTTCTTCTTAGCAAGATCTCCCGAGGCACCTAGTACTACGATGACGGTGTCATCTTTAAGTTCGAGTGTGCTGAGCGCATAATCCATGTTAGCAACCGATTTGGACTGATGTTATTCGAGGCGAGAAATAATTATCTAGGTCGATCAGGGTTCGGTGTGTGACTTGATGGACACAGGGGGGAAAGAGACAAAATGAGTGTGAAAATCGATGGAGAGCGACAAAAAGGCAATAATGGACAAATAGTCAACTCCGTAAGTTGCAGCAGGAGCGTGACTGAACCGAATTGAGCCAAAAGACAAAGGGAAAAATAAGGTGCTGGTCGAAGGTAGCTGACAGGTTGCACGTCGGTGACCAGTACGGAGCAGTCGCAAGCGGTGGTAGGGACTGAGGTAACGGGAGTGTTTCCGCCGTTGGAGGGGGAGGGGTGTGATGTCAGAGAGGCAGAACTATGGGAGAGACGTACCCAGCATTCTGCTGTTCGTCCGATCGGGCTATTGTGCTGGACATTTTTTCGCACGAAATGTTTGAGACTGACGCTTCGATCTCTGGGACAGAGGTGATCTTAGGAGTGAAATAAGAGACGAGAAGAGAGAGAAAGAATGAAGAGGGATTGTTGGAAAAATACCCAACAGTTCCGGCGGAGCAGGTACTTTTTATTTAACACGGAGGGCTCTCAAGCTGACTGCTGTAGTAATGCAAGGTGGGTTTTGGTGGGGCTGGCTTGGATTCTTCCACTACGTCGATGCTGCCGCGCGACCCCGTGTACATTATGGGAGGTGGTATTGGGGATAGTCGAATGGGATTACAGGGAGGAGCTTTAATATATGATTACTGATTATTATTAGATAGCCTAATTGTTATGCTACAGCGCCTAGCATAGGCCAGATCATGCTCTGGTGTAGGCATACAGGGCAGCCCATCGATAGATAGAAACGAATGTCATCACTTTCACTATTACATCCTCCGTGGCAAACTTCTTTTCCCTTCTTTATATCATCAGGGCTCGTGGATGTTATCTCCTTACGAATTCGATCATATAATCGAACTTCTAGTTTTATCCCGGTTAATTAAGAAAGACATACGGAGTACATATGGGACTTTCTAACGCAGTCAGCTCCACTGTGACCCAACGGATGATTTTCATTTAAAGATACGGACTGATTTGATGCTGACTTGCTGACCCCGCGTAAACCAACCTAGCCGTATCACACTTGTTTGCGCCTTGGATGAGGGGAAAGGTTTACAAGGACAAACTTCTGACTCCTGCGTGAAGTCCCGCGCAGCTTATATAGTAGGCCACCTGTCTCGGTGCTGCATGCCCAGGAACCTAATATCTCATAGAGGTGGAGTTTCCCTTCCCTCCTGATCGCGTAAGCAGATTCGTGCTCATCAAATCTCAATTGATGTTTGCGTCGATGGCTACGTATCTGTTGATGTCCGTGTTGTCTACAAAAAGGTACATCCTGGCAAGTGCCTATTTAGGATAGATCTGGCTTATATTTCGGTAGCGTAAACCTTGGGAGGAATAAATACTTCGAGAAACATGCCTTTCCTTCTTCCTACCTAAGATTATCCTGCAGCCCATGATGCAGCGACTTCGGACTCCACTATCTACTGGCTGGTCGCAGAGACTGCGCCAGAGCTACGGAGTTGGCACAGTGGAAACTGGAAGCTAGAGGCCCTAGTCTTGTAGGTTGCAGGCTAGGGAGGAAAGCCAGAAGAAGCTCTCCCGGTGACCTAAACCATAGAGATGGATCGGCGGATTTGTCATGGAACAGTTGGAAGTAACTGATCACTACGGATTCTACGGAGTCTAAATTCCGGAGAGCAAAGAAGTGTAGGAGAGGTACGGAGTACGAATAACGCCCGGACTTTCTTTGCTGAGCCATATGACGATGATGGGATATCTTACGAGAGCTCGGGGTTAACTGGCGCAACTCCGTAACCTGGAGATATCAGACTACTGCCCTTGATCTCAGATCTGCAAAGACACACCGGTAGCTATTCACCCTATTTGAACTGTGAAGATAAGAGAAAAAAGTATAAGCTGACCCTCGGCATGTATTCGACGATTGCGTGCTCATCAACAGAACCGAGTCCCTTCTCCTCAACGATTGCTGATAAACCAGCAAATGTCAGGTCTATTGCCGATTTCCTTGCTAGTGGGGCAGCGGACTCGCTTTATTTCCAAATATGTGCTCTCGGTCTGCTGGACCGTTCGGAGTATACACTGATTTGCCGGGAGGACCCTAAGAGTAGTATCAACAAGTATCAACAAATTACTGTCTATATACACTACTATAGTCCTACAGCACGAACGTAGTTATCGCGACAATGAGAATAGTCATAAAAACAGACTGCGTCCTCTCGGATAGACTTCTAATGAGTCCCCGCGGAAATGGAAATGGTATCATAAAGGATACCTGACTGGCTGAGCTTATCACCAAACGAAACCCTTGCGTCACTACCTCATTAGAGAGGGGAAAGCAAAATAAGCATCGTTTGTCAGCGCTTGACGCTCTAGACAATTGCTCACGTCCACCGGAGAAGCAGGGGAAAAGCAGAGTCAGAGGTATATCCGATGTCCAATGAATTGGGAAGCCGTCGAACCGTCTTCGGACCACTGTAGCCCGACGGCAAAATAATGTCGAATGAATAGTGGAAGCAGTGGGGTTGTCCTGGCTCAAAAGTCTCCTGTCTTGGCGGGAAGATTGTTATCATCCTTATCAGCTTATCTCGGACGCTGGAGAATACAATCTTCCAGGGACAACCCCAAAACGGCTTAGGGCTTTTTTCCAATTCTCCATCACGGGACTTCGCTTAACCCTGGGGTGGTACAGCTCGCTAAGATCCCGTTTTGGGTTAGGGCGAGCGGCCCCGAACGCACCTTGCAAATTGATCATTGTGCGGTCGGCTGCTCGTCTCAGACTATCGAAGCGACGACAATCACGACAACCCGGACGACTTTTTGCGGGTCATCTTTGCCTTCCTTCGACTTGTTTGCGTTGCCCGCTGTTGCTCAGATAAACCGTCATAATGCCTTCGGAACACGGTCACAGACGTGAGTGATCCCTCTCCGTTTAGCTGGATATCGATGTGTGCGCACAGGTTGGAGAATGGGTTTCGGGGATGGATGCGGTGCGATTATGGATTTTATAAAGGATCTTGCTAACGGGCTATTTTCTACTTGCACAGTCTACGTCAAGTAAGTTATCACGATTTTCTCATCGATTATCCGTCGGGTCGCGATCATTCGGAATGCGATATACGAATGTCAAATGTCAAATGTCGCACTGTGGGATCGGGCTAGGGGGCCAAGTCGAAACGAAATTATATGGACAGATGGGTTAATACGAATTCTCTCTATACAGGGGTCGCCACCTGAGCTACCAGCGCTCCAAGCGCGCGGTCAACCCCAACACCAGGTAGCTATCCACTGAAGATGGACGTCAAGGGATATGGGAGGCTGACACCTCGTATAGTCTGATCAAGATCGACGGTGTTGACAGCACTGAGGCCGCAAAGTGAGTATACACCGGTTGAAAGAATCACGAAACAAGGAAGAGAACATGCAGCTAAGACGGTTGTTTTACAGCTTCTACCTCGGCAAGAAGGTTGCTTTCGTTTACCGGGCGAAGCGTGAGGTTCGGGGTTCCAACATCCGGGTCATCTGGGGCAAGGTTACCCGGCCACACGGTACGTGAATTCAATACGATGGATCGG
Organism: Aspergillus lentulus; assembly: GCF_001445615.1. Classification (NCBI taxonomy): domain Eukaryota; kingdom Fungi; phylum Ascomycota; class Eurotiomycetes; order Eurotiales; family Aspergillaceae; genus Aspergillus; species Aspergillus lentulus. Next base: position 1,886,668 of record NW_028322122.1, read on the forward strand.
TGATATCGGCATTGCGGCCCTGTTGGACGATGGCTACTAGAGGAGCGAACAACTGACAATATCAACTTGACAGGCAACTCCGGCGTTGTCCGTGCTCAGTTCCGCCACAACCTCCCCCCCAAGTCCTTCGGTGCTACCGTCCGCGTCATGCTCTACCCCTCCAACATCTAAATGACCCGTGTTTATTACCTGTTAGTTGGGCAATCCGGAAACTTCGCACAGACAGTCGGGCAAGGAGTCGACGGTATGAGCCGATGTTGAGATGATGGAGTTGGCGGGTTGATAATGTTCGTGGGAGAGGCAGGGCCGACCAGCCCTACGAATTAAAATCAAAAGAACTTTTGTTGTTTTCTTCAGACTCTACCAGCGTGGTGACATTGTCGGCCTCCAGCCTTCTAGAAGGGCTTGTCGTGTTTTCTACATTGGCGAGCATGACGTGCCTTGTCTGACAACATGGCTTCTTTCCCAGTGTATCTGACACTATAAACAACCAAATCCATACATTTCAACAAACAGCACGTTGCATTAGGATCGGGCGTATGGTAGCAGAACTACGGGATGATCCAATGATAGTTGGGTCAGGGGTTTCTATTCAGTTCGCTGTTCTGCCATTCAGGCCAGGCAGCTCGACTTGGATGACCTCCTATTGTCTCCCAACGCCCAACGCAATATGGCCAGTGCACGTGCAAAATGGTCTTCTGGAATCCTGTGACACGACTCATCTGCCAGGCTCATTTCAGTAGCCCCATCGTACAGTTATACCTGGGCTTCCCATAAATTGCGGCTGCTTTATGCCCAATAATTCCGGCTAATCGTTCACCAGAAGTGATTCCCTGGCAGTAACCATATAGAACAGCAGATCACCCACGTCGTAGCTGGACCAGGCAGTCTATGGCAGGTGTATTAGGAATGAGTAGTTATAGACTTCTCTGCACCTGTAAAATCATACACGTATAGGAACCTGATGCCATATTCCGATTGTAACGTTGACGGTCACAGCTCCGTTGATATGCCGCAAGACTCGATATACCAACCAGGTGTTAACTCTTTCTCCGTTCAGTATGAGAGATATACCATCACATGATGTTCGCTTATTACAGTAGCTATCGAGGTAAAGCCCGGGCAGATAGGGCTCTGCTCGACGGGATACAAAACATGCAGGTCCGAGAACTATGTACGAAATTAACAGCATTGCGTGCATTCACGTCAAAGAGTATTCAGGAGATAGCCACAGCTGACTGGTCTGTAGAACCATCGCGCTGGCTTGGTAATGGAGCGAGTAATATGATGCTTCTGCTGTCACAGTATATGTTTTTGCGATCTGTTGGTCTGCAATTTTTACGACAGGCATCCGGTTCCGTGATGGAACTGGAGTGCTCGAGTCCATTTCGACCCACGGCTCGTCATGCAGATTGTTGAAGTCGGATTAAGAATGACTGGCTTGTCTGTGTGAGGGTTCAAGTGTCGATCAACTGAAAAGCACTTGTATTTTCATATACTAGATAGAATTGATTCTACTTACTAACTAGTGCAGACAGAGGAACTGATGTACATATATCTAAGCAACCTGCTCTTGCCCACTGGAAACTATCCATCAGCTTTTTCTATCTTGCGTCCTTTCAGCGTGAACATCCGTAGAGTGTTATTCTTCCTGGATACAAATATGCCATCGGCCAAGCGACTGTGACATCAGAACACGGAGCAAAGATATCAAGGTTAGCGGAGTCGTGAACCCCTTGCCTCAATTCCTCAGCAGATCTGAGACGACCGCGAGCCAAAATCATCTTAATGCTCGTTCGTTAGGACTCTCTGTGGAGTGATAATTAAAGTAATGCGCCATCCCGCACCACAGAGACCCACCAGATCATGCTGAAGATCCTCACCAACTCGTGTGTCGTGACGACTCGCAAGCCTCAGATCCCCATTCAAAGCAGTGATCAAAGCTTCGGTGCATATTAGGAATCTCGTTAGAGCAAGGGACCAGAGTGACTTTTCTTTTGACTCAACAAATCTCGACTCCAAAAGTTCAGGTATATTTACCAGTAATGTCTAGGCTATGATATTGTCCAATGCTCACTACACGTGATAACATATTGGTAAAGACTGTGTATTAGTTCTTTGTAGTTCGTGCAGTGTCGCATAGGGCAACGTAACCCCGCGGTGATATGACCCCGAACTAAATTATTGGGTTGTATCCTTTCAAGTGTCCTAGCTGTTGGCACGGGAGAGGAACCAATAGGAGGGACACGGATACAGATGGATTCAAAAGGTTCAGGATTATTATTGTTTGTCTTTGAACAGGGGGTGGTTGGGCTTTTCAGCAGCTACATGATTAGATTCTTACCTAGGTACACTTCTAAGGTCCAAATAATAATAATAATGCAACAATCGGCTGCTGTATCCGCACTCTGAGAACAAAGCACGACGAGTCCTGTCTAAACCTAATCAGTCTTAGAGTTAACCTAAAAATAAGAATAACCTGTTCATCATGATTAAGTAATCATGATGTAGTTGGTGTTTCCAAATGCTTCACTATAACAATCAGTAAGAATATTCTTGTCTTTCAAACAAACTATTGATTAAAATAATTGTTTTGTATTTAAAAATGGTCCTATGTTCTTATTTTTCAAACAACTGCATTCTGTCAAGCACACCACTCCATGACTCTCTCTTCCGATCACATCCAAGGAACTGTTGACTCAAGAACAGGATGGACCCAGTTCCTGGACTTATCCCGGCCAACGAGATGACCCGCTGACAGTGGCTGGGGTCCCCCGGTAGCCGATTGGTTTCTTGCCTGGCGGCCACCAGCCAGTGGGACGCTCAGAGCCCGTTTTGTCTTGGACATTGGAGTGGTCGTATTAATTCCTTTGGATTCTGATTGAGTTAATTGACTTTTGGGCCTAGCGGTATTTTACCTTTCTGAATTTTCCTGCATTTTATTGCCGGCTGCCTAGATCGTGGTCTTGCAATTCTATGAAGATGGAAGGAGATGCTTTGTCGCACTTGGGCACAGGGACAGATTCAGGGCTCAAGGAATTGCTGTTATAATTGCTAAGATATGGGCTTCCTTTGTCCACTGGAAGAGTACATAGGGCAATCTACAAGAAAGGTAGTCGATACCAATATCCTACTAACCTAGGTACCAGAATAGATAGACCTAACCAGAGCCTTCTACGTACTCGGCAGTCAGGTGGTTTCAATAATAATATAACGCCATCATCCGACTCGTGGGAGTCAGTTCAGACAAGCAGCACAGCATGGCACAGTAGCACTTGCTTTGGGCTTTTTTTTTTTTTTTTTGGTTAAGGTTCCCCTCTCTTCAAAATAATATTGCGTGGCGTCTGTCGTCGACGCACTTTGAACTCTGTGTTCCTCAATTACTACCTACCACTATAACTGTCGACTATCTGCCTTCCTTTTCTTTGGTCTCTAGCTAGTTGAATATTATTATTCTGGCACTTCTTCTCGCTGACCTTCGTTTGGAGAGCATCCTAATTCTTGTGACACTTTGCCGTCCGTCCAACTAACGTCTAACGACTTCCATCACCATTACTGTCGATCTTTGCGGCACAGATCCAATTATCTACGGAAAACGCTTGAACTATCTATTTTCTGCCGATCCAGCTGTCTTTCAGCTGCCAGTTGCTCTCGGGTTTATTTCCTGCCTGCTCGCTCGATACATCGCAACTCCGCACGGTCTTGTTTGCGCAAACTTACAAAGTACTCCGTGCACTCTCTCGCTTCCATTCTGCAGTGACGACATTCAGAAGTGCTTTCTTTTACTTTTTTCCGACCTGCTGCCTGCTTAAGACAATACCAACAACCGTAAGAAAAAGATACCTGTCAGTTCAAATCAATCAAGCAGCGACTTCACTGCAGCCTTGTATAGTACCAGCGTCGTCACAGCATAGACACTGCATTTTTCAGAAGCGTTTCAAAGCTCAAGCTGCCGCTTCCACTCGTTCATCACCATCCACCGTTCGCTGCGTTCAAGACTCTTATCTACCTTAGTTACGGAGCGTTTGTTAGAACCAATCCAAAGCAACACAGCGCAGTTGTGTTCATTCATACAATTCTTGGCAGTGTCCACCTGTTGCGCTCCACTACGGCCGCCAACCTGCCATAGTTCAGGCAGATCACGACGGAGCTACTCCTATCGTCAGTGGAGCTCTCTGTTGACAAACTTGTTTATCGGCCGCTAACTGACTTAGTTGAAGCAAAAAAAAAACGGGCTTTGACATAAAATAAAGATGGCCCCCTCCCAGACGGTCGCGTCGCCGAGACCCAGTCGTGGTTTCAGTTTCGGTGGCAGGTCCGATAAATCTCGCCGGTCGAGCAACGCTGCCAGCAATAAAATCTCTCTGAGGGAGTCTTCTGAGGAAAAGCACAGGCGCAGTTTACATACCAAAGCCGATCCAACGCTTGCTATGAGCGAAGCGCAACCAGGTATGTTGGTCCCATATCTAACTCTCCTTCAGTCGCTCAATATTCTGCGATATCGTCCACGATTTGGACTCCATACCTATGCTTCATTCCTCCCATTTTTCTTTCTGTTAGCTCTGCATGCGCATAGTAACTGACCTTTGATCAATCAGTGGCTGTTGCCCTCGAACAGTCGACGCTGGGCTCTTTAAGAGCTATGCAGCACAAAGACAGATTTGGGCAGATCATCAGTACGTAGTGAGAACTTGTACAATCTGCTGCGACTTTCCACTGACAGTTTTTGTGATCAAAGCTGAACCCGATCTCTCCAATCCCACTCGTCCTCGATTCGAACGTCCATTAGAGACCATCCGAGCTTTTGAAGCTGCTTTTGAAGGGACGTACAGTAGTAGACCCGTTTCCTGGGCGAGAACAGGTTAGTTTGAATCTTTATCTGTCATACGCATTCAGATTGTTAACAAGCGTATCTACAGAGTCACCTAACGGTGGAGAGCACAACAAACGTGGCAGCTACTATGGAGGTAAATACGCGCATTAAAACCTCTCACCTCAGAAGACAATATGTCATCGGTTTAGACTGTCACTTTGTGATACAGTATGCTAATAACAGTGGTTTCATGCAGAGTCCAGCCGTGGAAACGGGTACTATCCAAACAGAGGATACAGTGATCAGAGTGGACACTTCAATCAACGGGGAACCTACTCGCGACCAGAGAGTTATGTCGATACTTACAATGGCCAGCCTCAAGATAATGGCTACTACCCGTACAACCAAGGAGGCGGCGGCCGTCGACCACGACCCAACCCGCGGATGTATACCGATCAGACAGGACACAGCAATGGCTCGAATGGATTCGCACAGCATTCATACCAGAAATCCGTCGATAATATCACTGCAGCCTCTGGGTCGGGTGGAAGCCACACTGATGCCTGGGGCAATTCGACCGACCCCAGTTCCGTGAACAGTTCGATCGACCAATTGTCCCAGCAGCTACAATTTGGACAGCAAGGGTTCAATTCCCAGCCCAATCTCAATGGCTATGCACCGGGACCTCCAAAACCTCCCGTACATAGCTTCAACCAAGCACCAGCCTTCGATCCTAACGCTGGGGGCCCTGTCGGCGGCACCCCAGCCGCCGGGTCAGCGCCCAACCGTCGTCAACTGCGGAAATCGGTGAACATGTCCGATACAGGGGACAAGCGAAAGAGCTGGTTCAAGCGCAAGTTTAGCAAGGATTAAGGGATACATAGGTGGTTATCTGGGTCTCATTCGCTATTCGTCTAACGTATGTAATGATTGTTCTTAGTGGGCGTTTTCTCGAGTTCAGACATGGGAAAACAGGGAAATTGCGTTCTTTGCTTTTTTGTTAATGTTAATTCTCCTAATTGTTTTCATCGGGCTGTCTTACAGTTTGATACGTTTATGCTTGACGATGTCACGATACATGGATGCCCGAGCGAATCATCAATTGATTAATGTGCCGTTCTCGTGTTTGCCTGATATTTCGAGTACATATTCCGCGCCCTGTTCTGATTACGCCAAAGGGATCAACAGGCGGTGTATGTTGATATCACACCTGAGTTTTGCATGTTCAAAAGGCTTATGCAGGATGACGACAGACCAATGAGACTGCACCTGTTTGATCAAGAGATGTTTACAACTTTACATGACGAGATCTAGACTCGGTTGTGCATATCACTTTATTCTACAGGCTGACCAGGCAATCCATCCTCGGTAGACACCACAGAGACAAACAAATGATGGACGTACTAACTATCAAAAGCAAACAGGGAATCATAAAATTATCCTAAAAATAGTACTGCAGTACCAGCAATCTACCTTTCCCCGGCTAACGTACCAACTAAGCCCTCCCAAAAAGCTTATGCTTGAGCTTATCCGCCAACCCCTCAGGATGATGCTGATGATGCTGGCGCTTCTTCTCCTCCTTCTCCTTACGGGTTTCCTCGTCCAGGTGGACGTTCCCCTGGCCGCCGCGCTGGATATATCAGGCATAGTTAGTTCCAGCACATAACAACGCTCCAACCCGCTTGCACTGAAAGAAAAAATGAGACGGGATGGGAGTAAAGCCATGAACATGAACAATGACATACACCAACATGATAGGTCTCATCCGTCGACTTGCGGATCGCCAGCTCGGGGATGATTTCCGCATCGTGGGGCACCCGCGACGTGGGCCGCACATTGGGGGAGCCGATGTTGCCGGCTCCGCCGCGCTGTCATTGCATCCTCTCAGCATCTGTTCACTTGTCCTGCAACTTGCTTGATTGGCGTGGGACAGGGCGGTACTTACACCGGCTGAGTAGGCGCCGTCGCCTTGGTCGCCATAGGGGCCTTCACGGACAATGCCGGCATCGACGTATCTGGGGTTAGGTTAGAGGGTGGGTTGGGTTGGGTGGTTCCGGGTGCGGGGGTCGAGCGTACTGTGTGGAGTCTGCGCCGATGTTGCCCTGGCCTGGTTTGCGATGGGTGTTAGAGGGGGTTGGTGAACGTTATGTGGACTATGTATGTATGGTATGCGTACCTCCGCGGCCGTGTGAGACGATTGGTTCGTTTTCGCCCATGGTGACGGGTTGTTTTGTTGTTTAGAGGGTGTCTGCTAGGTATGCACTCTGCAGAAGCGAGGGGATACTGGGATGAAGAGTCAGAAGTGTGGGTCAGTTGGTGCTACGGATACTATGACTTACCTGATATTGAACAATATGCTGAGGGGAGGGGCCGTAAGCAAATGCGGGATGTGAGGGAGGGATATATAAAGATAAGGACTGGAGATGGGGCAACTTCGCTAATAAGTTAGACTACAAAACAGGAAAAATTGCACCATTCATTCAACCCCTGAAAGGACCGTAAGTATTGTTAGGAAACCAAGGTCATCGTTATAATGATGAACCAGTCGTCAAGCACGCATCGAGCCTCGTGGTCTCGGAGACTGGAGAGAGTCCCTGTGACGTCGCGGCGCAGTGGGCTGATAAGATACTGTCGACAGTGTTTACTGATTGGTCCGAGCTGTGACTAAAGTGGTTACTGATAAGAGATGTCTTGGCGATAACGATACCTATCAGGCAGATCATTTGAGTGAGCAATGGGAATTATCATAAGTCGAAGAGTCGATGAACAAACTTTATTCAATATTTGAGTTATGACTACATTTAACATACTGCATGAAAAAGACCGTCCTCCAGATCTCACTGTAACTGATAAAGCACAAAGATATTATCACAATACCCTACCCTTAATTTTTCTAGAAGCCGGCGGTCTTTGTTTCCTTCTTCTCGGCGGGAGGTCCACCGCCGGTGGTTGGAAGACCCATGAAGATCTTGAACGAGTCGTAGCTGAAAAAACAAAAAATCAGTATGTCTGCCATTGTTTATCGTACTTGAAGGGTGAAACTCACATCATCCATTGCAATCCAGTCTGTACAAAGAGTTGTTAGCTCATCACCGCAAACACATGCGAAGAGAAGACTCACCAGAGTTCCGATCATAACGATTCTGACGGGGAGACCGTTCCAAAGACCCGTGAAGCCAATATCCTTGTAGATACGGCCCATTGCAGCACCAAATGCCTCGCCAGGCAGTCGGGTAGCATTCAGCTTACTCACCATAACATCAGCGGGATGAGACACAACGGCGCAAAGGATACCGGCCAAGTAACCACCAGTAAAGGCGACTGCAGTCTGCGCGCCCTTGCCGTACTCTTCCTTCTTTCGGGGCAGCCTCTTGTAGATGGCTTCGACAATGGTTTCGAAAGACGCGAATTTCATCATGGTGTATGGGATTTGCCGACCCCAGAGTGGATACAAACCTTTGTAGAGCCTATGTTGCGATCAGTGGTGAGAGATTTAGGGAGTAGATTCTGAAGCGACATGAACTTACCCAGCCACTCCTTCCTTGCCGACAACTTGAGAAATTCCAGAGAAAGTCCCCTTGAACTCAGGAGGAATAGTTGTCTGCGTGCGCACCTTGACAGCTTCGAATGGGCATAGGGCGACATCAGCGATGAATTCCGCCGAAGCACTGGCGGCCAGATACACGGAGGTCTTCCATTTATGGGCACGCTCCGGTCCCACGAGATCAGAATAGAACTTCTTGAAAAATTCGTAACCGCCATATTTGAATGCTCCTTGAGCCTTTGCCCCCTGTCAGTCAGTTCTGCTCAAAACCGCGCCATAAACCGTCAGCTTACGCTGTATCCGAAAAAAGTCGGACTCCAACCAGTGAACACGCCTCTCATGCCTTCTGCACTGCGAATCACGCGGAACGCCTCCATGTTGCTCTTGTACAGCTGCGAATCAACTTGTCGGCGGCATTTGACCAAATCCAATGGCGTCACTGCTGTGTGGGTGAGACCCTGTTAATCGGTTAAATATAGATCAAAATAGACGAGATTAACTCCTGAGACCTACACAAGCCAGCAGACCTCCGACGGTGCAAGCTGCATAGTATTTGGGGGTCCATGGCTCAATCTTGCCTGTTTTGGCTTGAGCCTTTTGACTGACGACATCGAATTCTCGAGCCGCCTCTTTAGTGAAAGCATCGGCTTTCTTCTTGGACTCATCAATTACACTCCACGCCGGGAAAGGCTCCCGTCTGATCGAAGCCGCAGATCCCGCTTGCTTGGGCTCTTGGGGACGGTTCAGAGGGTTCTGAGCGTTGAAGGCGTCGAGGATCACACTGTCAGAGGGGAACATGGTTGTCAATTTGGTATTGATTCGCAGTTATCTAGAACACTATTGATTGACGACGTCTGGTCAATTGATCTGATGAGCCGGTACGAACGATCCTCGATACCAGGTGGTTGGCTCCACTCGTAGGGCTGGTGAGCGGAATAGCCGGTTGGAGGATGGTAAGTAGATGAGTACGAATGCAGATCTTATCTCAAACTTTGCACTGCAAAGAAACGCCACGGGCACAGATAATCCCAAGCGAAATTATTGAAGATTACATCGAGACGAGGAAGTGGGAAGAGGACGAAGAGGTCTGACAAGGGCCGGAAGGACGATGACGTCGGATTTGTACTTTGGCATTCTGATTAGCTAAACACCCGTTCTCCGCTCACTGCTGTCACAATGGCGCTCATTTTTCCCCTCCGCGCCGATCCCGATCCGTCCAAGTTAGTGGGCCGCAGTCGATAAAATTAACCTTGACTCAGGCTCGATTGCTTATACAGTCAATAGCGCGTCGAATAATTCTTTACACGCTTCTTGTGACTTAGCATTGCAGCAAGAGTGCTATTGATTGATGGTCCGAAGTCGACTCACTGCTGAACGCCATTCTGCCCCTCATCCTAATCCACCCCTCCTGAATCTGTGACACTATCTTCCGAGAATGGCCTCTTATATGACCGCCAGCGAGGCATTCGCTCGCGAGAAACTCGCCCCAAATGTGGAGGTATCCACAAGTCAGACTGCCTGGGCTGACAAGTATAGAGGGGTTCGTCTTCCCTCCATGGCAATCAGAATGCCACAAGAAGCACCCCGATGTGACTAACTCTGTTGTAGGCTACTGTCGAAGATCTGGACCCTCCTCCTGCACTCTCCGTCTCTCCCAGCGATTCCATTGCCTCCGCCATGCTCGCAGCATATGAGCGCGATTATACCCACCTGACAGTCATCTCATCGAACCGGTCTTTACTCGGATACCTCAGCATACCGCGACTCAAGGAGTTGCTCAAACAAGGCACCGTCAAGGAAACGGACACTGTTTCAACTGCCATGCAGCGCTTCAACCGCAAGCGTGGCACATATCATGTCATCACAATGGAGACGCCATTAGAGGAGCTGGAGCAGTTCTTCGAGAGTGAAACGGGACCCAACGGGGAAAGGAGAGAAAAGCAGCAGTTTGCCGTGGTCACTGATGCCTCCCGGAAGTTTGTACTTGGGGTCGCAACTAAGGCTGATTTGGAGGAATTCGTCAAAAGAAGACCGGCATAGATACCAACAGTTATTTAATTTGCGTTTCTTTGAACACTACTTCTTGACTTTACCACATACCACGAGTTGTTCGTGCATCTGCAGGCGTCAGTGGCCATTTGCTTTGAGTCTTGGACATCTTGTGAGGACGTCAAAGTGCATGCGACACACATAGTGGGTGGCGATCGTCGCATGCTTGACCATGAGACATAATGGATCAAACGGTGCTATTCAACAAATATCGGAACAGAATTGCTTCGGAGCTTTTCAACACACAGCGTCCACTACTTTGACAGTCGAACTCATAACATATCAATACACATATAGGTATATCGAGAAACGGAATAAAGCGTCTGGAACTAATCTGCCGGCGAAATAGACCCAATCTACTGGGCCTTTTTCTCTTTCTTCTTTGATGCTGCTTCTCTCTCTTCTCGATCATCCAGCCACGCCACGTAGATATAACCGAATAAGACCAGATTCGCAGTGATGGCGGCGGTAATACCAGCCACAGTTGAACTCGCTATCCAAGGTCAGCATCAATCTTGAATGAAGCGAAAAGACTAATCGGATGGAAGAAAGACATACCACCGGAGTTTACTGTGACAAAGTACATGCCGATAGGACCAACAACCATGGCGGCCGTGAATCCCAGCAGCTTGTAGATGACATCTCTATATAATCATAAGCCTAAGTCAATCTAATATATGGACCAATCCATATACTCGGACTGCGGACGGTATAGTGAGTGACAGGTATTGGAAACTACTTACGCAGGAACTGCAGGGGTAACGTCAGAACTGGCTGATTCCTTTGGCGGCGGTGCGGCAGCCGCCTCTGCATAGGATTTTTCTTGAGAGCGACGGCTAGCCATTGCGAATGGAATCAAGGAAAGAGAAACACCTGTTGCCTCGCTGTTGTAAATGTGGTGTCAAAAGACGGAGGAAAAGGTTCAATATGTAATTGTCGACAAGCCGAGAATGGTGATGAACAGATGACAGTCCTTTTTCTTTCTTCAAATAAAATCGTTCAGTTGCTGTCAATGAAAAATATGGCTAGATGGAAGGTTGAGCTATTGAGGACTTGATATGCATCTACTCGTCGAAGTGTTACTTCATAGTAAGGTCGGTAGCTTACCTAGCTTAAGCTACCTAGGTACTGACCTACCTAGGTAATGGATGGTACAGCCTGTATTCACGAGCGCATTGAGCGGAGCTGATGGAACGGAAAAGCCATTCCTCAGCGGCATGTGATTGGCCAGACTTGTTCAATGTTGTAATGGTGTGAATACTGACGGGTGATTTCGAGGTAGATGAGTATGTACAGTCATAGGAATAATCAATGTTGTCGTCTGACAATAAGAATATAGCGTATCGTCTATTCTTACATCCTGATTGACTTGCCCATAGATGCTGCATTATTCACAGGGCTATGTGTTCTTTGTTTCCCAGTTGGTCTTAATTGAGGCGCCAACTCACGTGACCCAGGCGCGTCCGCCGCGTTTGTTGGAGGGAAAAAAGACTGATGAATGAATTCTGGAGAAGCAGGCGAGCTCTCTTTTGGCGCTCCGTTGGGGTTTTGCTCCTGTTTCATTGCTGTCTGATTTGGCCATCTTTAATTCGATCTTTATTACTTGATAGTCTGTTGTCGATTGACAACATGGACGATTCCGTCCCTGATACCCCCGTCAGCGACAGGAAGATTGTCCGCAGTACTCCTCCGACCGGCGTCAAGGATGATACTGAATATGAGACTATCGCCACTCTTCCGCTGGCCGCTCAACCCTTCCAATCACTTGCAACACAATCATTGACCCCTGCTTCTCAGCGACTTACTCAACCGACACAGATCGTTGAAGTCCCTCATTCAGCCAAAAGCACAGTCCAAGTTGCCGCATCTTCTCCCCCAGGTCCGGCGTCCTCGCCTTCCCGTCCTGCCTCGCTGGGAGGTCGCCTTTCCAATTCCATGGCACCTCCTGGAACGCGCTTCTGCCCTCCTGCCTCTGCAGGACCTGCGAAACGTACCCCCGTCATAAATCTCGACGACGACGGCCCAACATATGTCGGTGGATCTTCCGACGAAGATACCCAGCTGAAAAGAAGCACGGATATCAAACCATCTATGTTCACCAAGACATCGCGGAGTCCCGAAAAAGTCATGGATTCCCCGGTGAGCGCCAATTCTTCGTCTTCTTTTGATCGGTTCAAGGAGATCACCTCCTCCGCGGTCTACAACCCGAGCGTCAAACGCGCTGCTTCCCAGATGGACCCGACCCCCAAAGGAATCCCCATAAAAAAGCCCAGACAGAGTGGCCCTTCCCGTGCGCAACCAGTGGAGGTGTCCGTTATGTCATTACAGGATATTCAAGACTACCAGATGAGGGTCAAAGTGGAGAGAATGTTGAAAGTGATGCCGCAGAAATCGGTCCAAGCTTGCATGCAAGCTCTTGTGTTCAAGCGGGGCAATTATGAGGACGCATTAGATCACCTGGCAAATACAGAGGAACGGGATGCACTTGGTTCATCTGACGATGAATTGATTACAGCTCAACAAGCCGAGCAGATCGCACCAGCGAAGCAAAACATTAAAGCTCGAGGGACAATCCAGGATAAGTGGTCGGCCATGAACCTGCAGAAGAACTTGGCAAGCCAGAGAGCCCAATCGCAGTCGCAATCACAATCGCTGGACGAGGAAGAGGCGAAGCCACGGAGACGCTTGATGAGAGGGCCAAAGAATCGTGTCGTTTCCCCAAGTCCTACTCGTTCCGAGACTCCTCCCAAGAAAAAGACTGGACGACTGGTACAGGGACGGAAGCAACCTTCGCCCGCACGTTCGGAATCACCTGAAGCACCTTTGATCATAACGGACGACTCTGATTCTGGTATTGGCGATGCATTGGAAAATGCCGAATCCGAAGTCAAGGTTTTGAGGTTCATCAACACGTGCCAGGCTGTAGAGCTTGCAGATCTGGCTGCAACGACGGAGGATGTTGCCCAAGTCATCATCTCCCACCGTCCATTCAGGTCCCTAGACGAGGCCCGAGCTGTACCCGCCCCATCAACGGAGCAAAGCACAAAGCCAAAGGGCGCTAGGGGCCGGAAGACCCCGAAGCCGATTGGCGACAAGATCGTGGACAAATGTCTCGACATGTGGGTGGGTTATGAAGCGGTGGATTCATTAGTCGCCAAATGCGAAGCGCTTGGACGCCCGGTTGCAGCAGAAATGAAGAAATGGGGCGTTGATATCTTTGGGAAGCGGGACGGTGAATTGGAGCTGGTATCGATTGACCGAGAGTCGCACGATTCTGGCATTGGGACACCTGTTAGCCAGCGTACTGACGAGGATAGCGATGGCCCTGCGTCAGGTTCTCGCAAGTCTCGTTTCATTTCTCAACCCGGTATCATGAGTGACGACCTGAAGATGAAAGATTATCAAATCGTGGGGATTAACTGGTTGTCCTTGCTGTTTGAGAAGCAGTTGAGTTGCATTTTGGCCGATGACATGGGACTTGGAAAGACATGCCAGGTCATTGCATTTTTAGCGCATCTGTATGAAAAGGGCATAAAAGGACCGCACTTGGTGGTTGTGCCGTCGTCAACAATCGAGAATTGGCTTCGGGAGTTTCAGAAATTCTGCCCGACGTTGTCCGTCATGCCCTACTACGCAGGGCAAGCAGAACGCGCCGTGATCCGCCAGACCATCGAAGATAACCGTGATGACATCAATGTGATTATCACCACCTACACTGTCGCAAAGGCGAAGGTTGACGCCCACTTCTTGCGCAACATGGACTTCTGTGTCTGTGTCTATGATGAAGGCCATATGCTGAAGAGCAGTACATCAGTGTTGTATGAGAAGCTGATACGGATTCCAGCCCGTTTTCGACTTCTCTTGACCGGTACGCCGTTGCAGAACAATCTCCAAGAACTGGCCTCACTACTGGGCTTCATCCTTCCAAAGGTCTTCCAAGAGCGCAAGGAAGATCTTCAGTATATCTTTGCAAACAAGGCAAAGACAGTGGATGAGTCCCACTCCACACTTCTCTCGGCGCAGCGCATTGAACGGGCCAAATCCATGCTCAAGCCGTTTGTATTAAGGCGAAAGAAGCATCAGGTCATCGACCTGCCCCGTAAGACCTCTCACGTTGAGTATTGCGAGTTGAATAGCGCCCAGAGGGAGATTTATGAGCATGAAAAGGAAGAAGTTCGTCAGCTTCTCGCTGACCGCGCTGCTGGAAAGAAGACTGGTAACAGGTCCGCCAACATTTTGATGAAACTTCGACAGGCTGCTATACATCCATTGTTATACCGGCGTCACTACACCGATACCATCCTCAGCCGTATGGCCAAGGCCTGCTTGAAGGAGGAGCAATGGTCTCAATCCAACCCAGACATCATCTTCGAAGAGCTGCAGGCTTATAATGATTTTGAATGTCATCAGTTGTGTCTCAATCACCCTCAATCCCTCGGGAAATTTGCCCTCAAAAACGACGAGTGGATGAACTCCGGAAAAGTCGATAAGCTCTGCGACTTGCTCAAACGGTTCCAAGAGAACGGGGATCGGACACTGGTATTCTCCCAGTTTACTCTGGTCATGGATATTCTCGAGCATGTCCTTGAGACTCTCCATCTTGGGTTCGTTCGGTTGGATGGTCGGACGAATGTAGAGGATCGTCAGTCCATTCTAGACGCTTTCCATGAGCGAACCGACATTCCTGTATTCCTTCTTTCGACGAAGGCCGGTGGTGCGGGAATCAACCTGGCCTGTGCAAACAAAGTCGTCATCTTCGATTCCAGCTTCAACCCGCAGGAGGATGTGCAGGCGGAGAACCGAGCACATCGTGTTGGGCAGACCAGGGAGGTAGAAGTCATCCGTCTTGTCACCAAGGACACGATCGAAGAGCAGATATACGCTCTTGGTCAAACCAAGTTGGCTCTCGACCAAGCCGTTGCAGGCGACGAAAGCGAGAGCAAGAAGGGTGAAGAAGCCGGAATGAAAGTCGTGGAGGATATGCTTCTTGCAAAGCAAGAGGAGGTGAAGACAGATAGCACGAACTCCTGATCTTCTTTCAGTCCTAGAGTCATCGGTTACAGCTGAGCTGGAAATATTTTCTTGACTTGGATTTCTGTCTAGAACGCGTTTTCTGCTGGAAGCGAGTCGACCTGCATATCATCATATTATCGGATTGTTCAGGGACACATGTGCATGCTACTGTTGTCGGATCTGGCAGGGATTCAATGGTTCCCGGCATTGGTCTTTCTTTTTAGGGGTTCTATAGCATCCATAGCATTCACCAACGCCTGTGGCGGTTGGTGACATTCTTAGAGTAATAGGAGCATTATTAGGTTAAACAGAGATTGTTGGTCCTCCATATCCCTCTATATCTTTGACAGAATAGTTGCTTTACCTTTACTATAGCACAAGTCCAGTGCAAAGAACAAAATGTCCGTAGCTGGTCATGCGACAGTACGTAAGACATACCTCTAGGCCTCAATATACTTTTAAACCAGGTGAGTATCACTGGCCTCTATGTAACTCTTGGTCTTTGATTTAGCAGCTCTCAATGATGGCTCTAGCAGCATGCTGGTGAGCTCGCGTCTCTGTTGATGATAGTCTCATCTAGACAATCGAGATGGATGATTCCTGGACCTTGCTATTGATTTATGTGCGGTTGCTGATTACTACACGCCTTTGTTGGACCTAATCAATGCTGTGCTACAAACTGCGACATACAGACGTGTTACGATTATTCTCCGCCATGGGAATATGTAGAGACTGCCGTATTATTCTTATAGAATATGCTCTGCTTTAAACCAAGAAGAAAGAATATATTCAGTGAAAAAAAGATGGGAATCTATAAACAGGTTTCTAACACAGACTCCGGACAAAGAAAACCCAGTTTAGGTCATCCATACATACACCATAACATGCAGAATTAGAACCGAGCTATGCAGTACTATCAACAAATAGCAAGAAAGAGGAGTGAGAATGGAAAGTCCTCGGACGGGAATAGAGGTGGAAGATGATGTTATACTCATGCAGCAAGCTCCTGCTTTTGAAGCATCTCTGTAGCTGGGACTGTGATATCGATAGGTTGATCTTCCGGCTTCGACCTGACCGGGGCCGGGATGGAGCTGGTGCGAATGGGGCCTCCTCCGCTCACAACTGGCGACGCTGCTTTGGGCCTGGGCGCACCGCTTGCCGCACGAGCCGTCTCGTTATTCTCTAGGGCGTTTTTGACGGCAGTATCGCGAGCAGAATCCTCCGATTCGTCGTTCTTGTAGACGGACTTGTCGGTGAGATTGAGGATCTTGTCCACTTGGGCGGCTCCGGGAAGTAGGTCATCGAATTTGAGGAAGTGGCAGTAGTCGGAGTAAGACTTTGCTGTCTTTGCATCTTTGAATTCCCTGTTCTTCCCGGGGATGAGTATGTTCAGGAGGAATTTGGTGTTGCCGAAGCGGTTCTCGCACTCGATAGCGGCTTGAAGATAGTCGTGGACCACCTCCCTCCAGGGGAGTAGACCACCCTCTGCTTCGGAGCGGAAGCATGACGGGTTTGCCTCGGCCGCTGTCGCTATCATGGCTCCGTCCACGCCGAACTCCTTCATAAGCGCAAACGCTTCGTCCCGAGAGGTGACATCGCCATTCATGACGCATGCAACACCAGCCTCGCGACAAATTCGCGCAATCATCGGCAACTGGTCACGGATGGCGCGTTCGCGAGGTCGCATTGGTGTCGTGCGGCAATGGACAGTCAAACCTGTGATACCTGTGGCAACGAGTCTCTTGACAAGGCTTTCCGTCTTCTCCGGTGTCTCCAGGATACGGATTTTGACCGAGATGCCGATCTGATAAGGATTTCCGACTTCCCGCACAAGCGATTCAAGGATAGAAACGAGCTTGTCGGGGGTCCGTAGGAGTGCTGCTCCCATCCCACCACTTGTACTGAAAGGTTTGGGACACCCGGAGTTCAAATCGATCCCCGCAACGTCGCCTGCGACCAATTTTGCTGCTTCGACGGCCAGCTCCGGGTTTGCAGAACCAATCTGAAACACCAATTTACCCTTCTCGCTCACGGGGTCAATCCGGTACAGAATGGACTCCTGAGCAGGTTTGTCTGCGCGGCCACCGTTCGAGGGGAATCTGATATATTCGATGCATCCGTTGCGAGGGTTCACTCGGCGGGTGGCTCCAATGAGCGAGCGGTCTATCGTTTCAGGGCCCCAAACAAGATCCGCACCGTATTTGAGAGCGACAAGACGAGAAGGCAGCTCTCCCGAACGCACCATCGGTGCCAGGACTACTTTGCCACGGTAGTCGACACCATTGGCGGGGATAGGAACGCGGGGTGTCGTGAGCGAAGTCATTGCGGATCGGAGGAATCTTAGCATAGCATTATTGACTTTTGTGACGCGAGACAAAGTGCAAGTGAATGACAGAGAACGTGGTTTATGAAATAAAGTTGTCCTGCAGAAGGGTAAATCGACGAACTACAAAGTGGATGGCGACGGACTGAAAAAGCGGAGATGAAAAAGTGGAAGTCACGTGAAGATAATCTGATAAGCTTCGTTCGACTTCCATGGCTCTTCGGAGTCCTCCGTTCACCAGACGGATATCGGTTGGAGAAATCTTTGAAGGTTAAGGGTGAGATATGTTGGTATTCTGTCATCATCTTTCTTATATTGAGAACCGATTTCTCTCTCCGATTCAGACAAGATATTGCTTCACATGTTGCAGCTTCCGGCCTGCCGAGCAGTACATAGGTAGTCTTCAATACGGAGTACTCCGAAGCACATACCGTAAACCAAGGTACCATCATCATAATATGGCGGACTAAGAGGCCAGGTGAAAATAAGGTTATTTCAGTCAGGCGCCGGGATCCCTGTAAGCTGAATGTAGGGCCCCAGATATCGAGGGATCTGACCTGAACAGTTAAAGCTATTGTTCTTCTCACCAATAATGGCCTTGTGAGCTGGTCATTGTTCAAGAGTATGGGTCTCAATACCCGCACACGTCGAGTACCTGGGAGCACCTTACGGAGTACTACAGAGTACCATGATTCTACCCCGAGGTAGATATCACTATTACCTCAAATAATGACAGACTAGCATCACAGCAGCAGAATAGCATTAATATAAATTGCGGAGCCCCGCCCATCATTGTCCCATGCGCCGAGGACCTTTGTCGTGCCGACTACCTCTGGTAGCTTCCGGGTATATTTGGAATGTCCGATAAACAGTGGTGGACGGCCATATTTGAGCACTGTTTCCTACAATGATTGCAAAAGCAAATTGACAACAACTGGCGGCAAAAAAGAAAATCAATAATCAATAAGTGTGGGGAGGGAGAGTGTCTTGTACCTAGGTATCTTTTGTATAGCAGTGGCTCTATAGATGGGCCTCGGACACCTGTCACCAGAACTCCCGACGCCGATTTTCCATCCCGATAATTTCCAGCAATTTTTGTCTTCGATCCCCTTCGCTGGACCAGCTGCTATAAACGGCGTAAAGCCGATCCAAGGTCACGATCACAAGCTTAAAATCAATCTAGATCCTGTCAATTGAGGAACTCTGCCCGAATTCCATCCTATTAATATACAATCAATGTCCCCGGTGGCTCTGCGCATGAGCAGCAGAACACTACTGCCCCTGTCTCCATTGCTCCGACTGTCCACCGCCTCACCGGCCCTCGCCCGCTCTCGTTCGCCCATTCCACGCACATCAGCAACGCTGGCTCCCCCCACTCGACAAGCCCCTCCTCCCTCCTCCCTCTCGTCCTCCTCCTTCTCTTCTTCCTCCTCCCCTCAACAAGCAAAATTGTCTTCGTCATCATCGTCAAGAGTTCGTTCGTCGGTCAGCTCCGCGTCAACTCGTGCTGCTCTTCTTTCTAGACATTTTTCTTCGTATACCCCGCCGCAATCCCCCAACATGTCTTACACCGTTCGCAAGATCGGCCAGGCCAACACCCTGGAGCACCGTGTCTACATTGAGAAGGATGGCGTCCCAGTCTCCCCCTTCCACGACATTCCCCTCTACGCCAACCCTGAGCAGACAATCCTCAACATGGTTGTTGAGATTCCCCGCTGGACCAACGCCAAGCAGGAGGTACGCAATCCGGACCCGCGAGGCGCTACACTGTTACTATTCTCGTTACGGAGCATTCGCTGATTCGGTTTGGATATTTAGATCTCCAAGGAGGAGTTCCTGAACCCCATTAAGCAGGACGTCAAGAAGGGCAAGCTCCGTTTCGTCCGTAACTGCTTCCCCCACAAGGGTTACCTCTGGAACTACGGTGCCTTCCCCCAGGTAAGCCAAATTCATGGACATGGTGCACGTCCAGGCCAATCAATGCTAACCGGAGACTTTTCGATCGATTAGACTTGGGAAGACCCCAACGTTGTTCACCCCGAGACCAAGGCCAAGGGTGACAACGACCCGCTCGATGTTTGCGAGATCGGTGAGCTTGTTGGCTACCCCGGTCAGGTCAAGCAGGTCAAGGTTCTTGGTGTGATGGCTCTGCTCGACGAGGAGGAGACCGACTGGAAGGTCATTGTCATTGATATCAACGACCCTCTTGCCCCTAAGCTCAACGACATTGAGGATGTTGAGCGTCACCTTCCTGGCCTTCTCCGTGCTACCAACGAATGGTTCCGTATCTACAAGATCCCCGACGGAAAGCCCGAGAACCAGTTTGCCTTCTCTGGCGAGTGCAAGAACAAGAAGTGGGTTCCTTCTTACTCCGTCTGGTGTCATCTCCCCGGGACTAACTTTTTTCTCTCCCCCTAGGTACGCTCTCGATGTTATTCGCGAGTGCGCTGACGCTTGGGAGAAGCTCATCACCGGCAAGAGCCCTCGTGGCGATATCAGCCTGTAAGTACTTCATTAACCGTAGTTACGCCCGCGAGGCAAGGATGCAACTGACTTTGACAGTGCCAACACTTCTGTTGAGAACTCCCCTGACCGCGCCGACCCCTCCCAGCTGGCCAGCATCCCCAAGGGCGAGAACCTCCCTCCTGCCCCCATTGACGGCAGCATTGACAAGTGGTTCTTCATCTCTGGTGCTGCTGTTTAAATTTATATTGAACAAAAGTTCTAGAAATTAAAATCCTTTCCATTCGTCCTCAGGGCGAATACTTAGTACTTTGCATATTCCCGGATTTCTAGAAAAGTGCTGGGAACTGATTTCGTAGAAACCGGCGGTTCTAATGAATTAATGCAAGTAGCATGAAACTCTCTTTCCCTGGAGCTTACATATTACTGTGAAGACTCACAGGAAAACAGGTCCGGCGGGGTGAAAAGTGGAAATATCTTGTTCAATGCTAATATATACAAAGGTCGTCAACTCAGGTTATAGCTCGTCAACGTCTTTCCAAATCTCACACACAGCAATCATTGCTCGCCCTTCCCCTTCTATAGTACAAATGCACAATGAGAAAAATCGAACCCGATGTCCTCGGCGCCGTAGCGTAAAACCCGCAATGATACTTAGAAAACCATGAAGAACAATATACAGACCCGAAAATCAACCCTTGAGAGTCTCTTCTCGCTCGATACTCCGTCCCACACGCGCAAGTTCTTCGATCACATCGCCGATCTTCATCTGGTTCTTGCCCACCTCGATCTTGACCTCCTTGCCTCCTCTGAATCCTACCGTCATCTCGGGGAGCTGTGTCGAGTGACGCGGCAGCTGAGTAACTTGGATGTCGATATGCGTCGGACTCGAGGCGGGTGTGGTGGAAGGGTTGCGGAGGAGAGAGAGGAGCAAGCGGCAGGGACGAGCGGACCGGGAGAACGGATTGAAGGTCGCCCGGAAGGAGGTGATTGTGTGCAGGGGGATGGTCATTTTGGTGGGGTTTCCTTTTGATGGACGTTCGGATAGGAAGATGGAATGGTCAATTGGAGATCCGCTGCTCAAAGACTTAGTTTAAGCGCGCAGGAGTGGTTTGCTGAAGGTGATGGGACAAATATACAAGGTCTTATGGTTACCGCGAGTCGGATGCCGGTTAAGTGAGCTTTCCGCGCTTGAGCCGGTCAATCGAGTGAGTCCGTTTGGTTTTTGGGGAGAACAGCGACGAGCGTACTCAGACCCTCGTAATTGAGGATGGTGGCTCTGGGATACGGAAGCCAATTGTATAGCGATGAGGCCGTTGCCTATTCGTGATCTACCTAGAAAATTACCTCGCAGTCGGCCGCCGGAGAGCCATGTTTGCTAAATATGCAAACAATTTGTGGCCTCAGGAACCGATGACGCTGTTTGATTGTGGACACGAGTGGTTTTCCGCAAAGCAATCGCATTGGACAGCAAGGGAATCGACTTTCTTAAAGCGAAGCTCTAAGGACGACAAATTTGGGTTGCCATGGTGCATTCCTGACCACTCTATATTCAATATCTTGGACATATCTCACGACCTGCGCACATACTACCGAACAATCTTGATATACTCTAAATACACACTGCCAGGATGGCTTCAACAGCTGCTCTCCAAGCTCGCCTCAAAGACCTCTCAATAGCTCTGGCTCAGATACACCCACTCATTGATCGCCTAAGGAATTTCACAGTGGCTATTGGCCAAGGTGACGAGGCCCGCCTGGAGTTAGGACAGGAAATACATGGTTCATTGAAAGAGGCGGAAGAGCAAATGGAGATTCTGAAGGTTGAGGTTGATTCTCTTGAAACTGGCAATGAAAGTGGACGGAGAGGTGTGGACAATGCGAAAGAGCTGGAAAAAGAGCGGATCGTTTCGTTGGCGGGGAGGTTGGCCGATGAGATCAAGAGGTGAAGTGCCTCTCCAGGAAACATTTATCCTGCTAACATACTTGCCTAGGACGAGAGTGGAATTTCGCAACGCTCAACTCCAGGCGAAACGAAACGCGGAGGCTGCAAAACGCAAGGAGAGGGAGCTACTGTTTTCGAGGTCACAGAGCGCCGAGCGCCGAAGTCAATCTACCGAGAAGCTGTCGCATGGTGATATTGTCAAGAACGCCTCAAGCGATGTTACTGCCGCACTGCGCAGGACGCACCAGCTGATGCAGGCGGAATTATCTCGAAGTCAATTCGCCCACCAAACTCTAGGTTGGTTATTCCTGCATTGGGAGACGTCTTCAGTCTGCTAAGCCTATAATCACAGAACAATCGACCGCTGCCCTATCCTCATTGTCCGAGTCTTACACCGATCTCGACTCTCTCCTCTCATCCTCCCGCAATCTCATCGGTTCTCTCCTCCGGTCTCAAAAGTCTGACACTTGGTACCTGGAAACAGCATTCTACATTCTTGTTGGAACAATATCTTGGCTCATATTCCGTCGCATATTATATGGACCGCTCTGGTGGCTTGTATGGCTGCCGATTAAGTTGATAGCGAGGTCCGCGTTCGCTATCCTTGGAACAGTCGGGATCACTAGCACGGCCGTTCAATCACAATCTCCAGCATCACTTACCCAAAGCATGCCTCAGGGAGCACCAACATTGGGACAAACAGCAGTCATGCCTAGCGCTTCCATCAGCGCTTCTTGGGACCAAGCACAGGCCTCTGAAGAGCAACCCGAAACTGATCGGCTGATTGATCAGATTGGCGATATGGTAGAAAAGAACAGCAAATTGGAGGAAGAAACCAACATCGACGACGTGTCGCCAGAAGAAAGGCAACGACAGCAAGAGATACCGCGAAATTCAAAGAAACGCATGTACGAAGCTACGGAAGTCGAACAAAACCAGAGAGATGAGTTATAGATGTAGATGGGCCTATTTATCAATACAGACCATGTTCACGATCAATCCGCTGCATCACTTACGAGAACGAATAAAAATGAACTTAATTTTCGGAGAGGATAGCAACCCAACTTAAAAAGTAAGAAAAGGAAAAAATAGGAGAAGTAATGACGATAAAAAGTAAAAAGAAAGAAGATCTGACAAGAGTGGGATTCGAACCCACGCCATCATACGATGATGAGGAAACTCTAAGAGCTTGGTATTAAGGTGTACCTTAACCTCACGCCTTGGACCAACTCGGCCATCTTGCCATTAGATGTTTATTTTTTGTTATTTTAAATAAATGAACCAAGCTTGTCCTCAGTCGTGTTGAACTAGTGAAGGATGATTTGACGTCACATGATGACCTGATGGATAGGGCGAGGAGAGCGTTACCGAACGGGCTGTCAGCTCATTTGCATATACACTGACATTCCGCATATAGCAGACCTTCGTCACCAATCTGGCGTCTGCTTTCCCCTCTTTTTCCAAACTCGCCTTTCATGCCCTCATGAACCTCTATGACAACCCCGGATGCCTTTCGAGATGCGGAGTACATCGCTGACGTGTCCGGCATATCTTATGGAAGCGTCGCGAACCTCACCGAGCAAGATGCTAATGTGTTGACTCGCGAGAATGAGCGCATGAGAAAGCTGCAGTCGGCTGCCAAGGTCGCGTTCATTGATCGTTTACTTCGCGACCTTGATATCCTGATTTACTGCGAGCTATCTGCGCTCTATTACATGGAGTGAGCTGCCTCAATTTCATCGTGACTGTTTTCTGGAATTGCTCTGAAGAGCACGTCGTCTGAGTGTGGCTTGCGCTTTTACTAACAGGACTCTCATTGCTTTGCTCCAGTTGCTCAGTCATACTTTTCGCAATCCGTGCTATAGTGCAGTTGATATTCTTCACCCCCAAAGCCCCTCCTTTTGATCCGACGCGGAATCAACCCTTCATCGGAGCCATCTTCGTCAGTAACATCTTTTGTATGATCTTTCACAACGTCTTCAGTCGTCCTGAGGCCGGAGAGGCTACTAGAGGGTATCTTCATGGAGGGTTGTTGATTGATTTCATCGGACAAAAAGCCCCCATTTCGCTATTTCGGCTGCTGTCCCTCGATTTTCTTGTCCTACTTCTCGATCTCGTCATGCTGGGTCTCATAGTCGAAAGAGTGAAAATAACAGGGCAAACAACCCCTACTTCTGCAGAAACGCCCAGAGTACAAGACCATGACTCGGAGGAAAGGGGCGTCCATAGGACTCGACCCGAATCGGGGTCTTCCGGTGATGGTGCTGAGCTTGACGTGGCCAGCGCCCATGTTACCGATGCACATGCCAGTGTAGATGAGCAGGCGGAACATACACAATTATTGGCAGACCTTTCAGAGGATGGTCATACGCCTGGTGCGAAGAATAGCCACCCTCTGGACACTTTCTCCTCAGGAGAGTCTGTGATCATGAACCTTGGCTTCTTTGATGTCATACGTGATCAGTGGAAATATAGTACGACTATTCCGCCGGCACGAACATCTTCGTACATACCGTCAGACCAGACGGCGGCTTTCCTACGAGCAAGGTTTGGGCTGCAGGTCGGGCCAGATGGACGTGTTCAGCGGATAGAATCCTGACTCTTCCTGCCGTTGTTCACGAATTGGTTACCAATAGCTTCTTCTGTAAATATGTTTTCGTTAATACATATCTAGATCATGCCAATGCATGCTCATCAAGTGATGGAACCAGCTAAGGTATATGGCTAGCTGATACAGGGTAGATACGCTAGTAAGTCGTACCGTGGCAGAGCGAACTGGCAGGAAGAGGTGCTTGGTGTGTTGGACGCAAAATTACACTACTATACACTACTATTTTCTAGCACATTAGAAATGGTTGTCTAGACGCCTTTTCTAGTCGTGGGTTATGGTTGACATCTCCGCTCTCCACTCTCGGCTCTCCGATGGTCCTACTCCAAATCCTTGACCAGCACGGCAGTACCTTGCTGCTCGATCAAGATTTCAAACAACAAATCCACCGCTCACGTCATTAACGAGACCACTGCATCTTGATTACCATTCACTCGCTCATTTACTGGTCATGAACTCAAGCATCTTCTTGAAAAGGCTGGGTCGCACCGCCCTACAGCCTGTATTGTCGCGAAGCTTCACCAGCACCATCCCCGCATTGTCCAGCGCAATCCCTCCGAGAGGGTGGACCCCAACACCATTTGTGACTGAAACAGTGGTGAGTCCCAATTTTTGGATATTTGAGTACTGGATAGATTGACTCACTGCTATAGGGAGGCGGTTGGCACACATGTACGTTTGTTGGCCATGTACCAATCGGCGGAGCCAAGGCCAAGCTAACAACGGGTTTTATAAGACGATATCTTTTCTAGATTGTTAAAGGTATAGCAGATTTTCTATAAGTGAACTCGTGAAATGTGGATTGTCCTTACTTACCTTTCTCTCTTCAGGAGCGCATAATCTGCCTCAATGGCGAAGTAGACGAAACCATGTCCGCGTCGATAGTCGCCCAGCTCCTCTTCCTCGAAGCCGACAACCCTCAGAAACCTATCCACCTATACATTAACTCCCCTGGTGGCTCAGTGACAGCTGGTAAATCTAGCACACCCGATATTTCGGTCGTTCGCATACACGGGCTAATCTAACCTACCTATACCTAGGTCTCGCCATCTACGATACAATGACCTACATCGCATCACCCGTCAGCACAATCTGCGTTGGACAGGCAGCCTCCATGGGATCGCTACTGCTTTGCGGAGGCAACCCGGGGAAACGATATTGTCTCCCGCATTCGTCTATCATGATACACCAGCCCTCGGGCGGGTACTTCGGACAAGCGAGCGATATCGCCATCCACGCCAAGGAGATTCTCCGTATTCGCAGCCAATTGAACAAGATCTACCAGCGGCACTTGACGGGGAAGAAAGTGCTGTCTCTCGAGGAGATAGAGAAGTTAATGGAACGTGATTACTTCATGGGGGCGCAGGAGGCTCTGGAGATGGGTATCGTCGACGAGATTCTGGACCGCAGGGTAAAGCCGCAGAATGAAGGAGGAGAAGGCGAAGGGAAGCCGCCGGTGCCTTGAACGGAGCATTTCGTACCTACTTCTTTAATACAGAAACACAAAACATAAGTCCAGGCATAGAACCTCCAGAGTGCAGACCACAATCAACTTTAGTTGAAATATCAGTGCGGCCACCATAAAAATGAGAGTTGATCAGTCTAACCAGGCACCACCTTAGTCCAGGTTGCACGAGACAAAGGCAGGATACTGCAGCTACTGCCCGCTACCTATAGTTATAGGGTAAGGGACTGGCCAAGATTTGGAGTAAGAGCATCGGAGAGCGGAGAGCGGAGAGCGGAGAGCTCAATCACTGATTTCTCCGCTTACTGGCGGATTTCTTCACCTTGTGTTTTCATGTCCAACCACAACAGCTGCAGAGCATGGAGTGCTGTCGACAACGCGCTTCATACGCGTCATGGCGAATAGCTACGTTTCGGCAACTTTTTCTCACATCTGCAATTCCTGTATCGTCCAATCGCATCCTTCGGCGTGGAATCTCAAGCTCCATCGACCAGGACGAGTCGCGAAGCCCACCCCGAAAATCTCAGAATGAAGCCGACGCTCAGGAGCTAGATCGAGACAATGTGAGGGGAAACGGGGAAGCACCGTCTCAAACAGCTCAACCTGTCCGTCCTTCGCAGCTACTGCCTCAATCGCCCTTACTCACAAAAGCACTCCCCGGAGTCGAGAAGAAGCGCAAGAAACGGCCAACGCAGAGTGATGCAGATCGATTACGTTTCAATCCCTGGGCAGTAGCGCTGGCATCGCCTCTACGTATGTGTACAGTTACCGGAACTCGTTTGCCACGGGAGTTTTTTACGGATTGGGGTCTGGTCCAACGCCCAGACGACGAGGGGCTCTGGTTCATGCCTGTTGGTCTCTTACGGGACGAATTATCGTCCACGAAAGTCACGCAAGCCGATCAACATAATCAAGCCGAACAATTATCCCCAAAGAACAAGTCTCTCCGCTCCCTCACTCTACGAATTATCGACCGTCTTCCCCTGCTGAAGGACTTGACCATACCGCTTGCGCGAAACAAGAGTGGGAGAAGACCCTTGATTACAAAAATGGTGCCCTTTCGATGGAAGCACCCGCTGGGCCCTCTTACAGCTCGAGAGGAGAAACGGTTGATTTGGCGGGAGGACATACCTGAGTTCGTTCTTGAGAGAATGCGGAAGCATGTCCTAAAGAAGCTCAAAGACATATACGGTGCGCAGAAGCGGTCGAAATCAAGGCTTGGGACTTTAAGGGTCATTGAGGTCAAAGACACTTCTTACGATGCTCTTCTGGAAGGCTTAGGACGCTTGGAGAAGATCGAGCGCATGGAATGCGGCGGGGTGCTTGTCATGGGCCGTCAATTGGAACAACGCCAGGATGGAGGTTCTTCAACCGCTCAAGAGCAGGTTCACAACCACGAATCAGCAAAGTCTCCGTATCCGGACTTTGTGACCCTTCCACAGTCCCATTCGAAAGTACCCGTCTTTGACCTGACTGAGCTATTGTCCCAAGCCGATCTAGCAGAAGTCAGGGACTATGGTCCACTCTTCGGGAACACTGCTCTGACCCTGAGCCCAGACAACCCGGCGGCCGTTCAAGCTCTTCTGGCGCTGTGGAAACTCAAGGCATTCCTCAGACCCCAGGAAGCATGACCTGCTTGACAACTCCGGATGCCTGTTGAGCCGTCAAGGGTGTCTAGTGTTACTTGCGTGTGGATGCAATTCCTTTTGATGACCAGTATATATGTCAAATTATATAAGAACTCTATGGGATATCTTGATGAGATCTATCGACGGTGAATCTCGCCTCGAAGTGGCCGTACCGGGGGCCGATGCTTGAAAGTCAGCAATAAAGAGACGTGCTCGGCGATGCCACTTCACTTCGCTTCTAAAAGGTCGGAAAGTTTGTCTAGGTACACTGAAGGCCTAATAGGCCCAGTCAAGAAGTCTTCCTTTGAGCTGACTCCAGTGAGGACACCCAAAGTGCCTCCGAGCTTGCCTTCTAATCCAAACCGGATGTCGGTGTTGGCACGATCCCCCACCATACACGTCCGAGATCTGTCGAACTTGAATTTTCCCTCGATCGCGTCCATCATTGCCTGGTTGGGCTTGCCTAGCGAGACAGGCTCTTCGCCCAGCATCATGATCAGCGGCGCACTCATGGAACCCGCGCCGGGGAACAGCGTTCCTGAGTTCGGAAGTGTGGAATCGATATTGGTCGCAAGGAAAACCGCACCACGTTTGATGTAGTGATATGCGAGAGCCAACTTCAGGTAGTTCAGATGGAAGTCCAGTCCTACGAGAACGACTCCGACCTCGGGGTCAAGTAACGATGGGTCCCCAGCTGCAATAAGCTTGTAGTCGTCAGGTCTCACTTCGCGACGATACGCGGGATCTGTGCCTCCAATAAATGGAACGTTCTCCGTTTGAAGCTCTTGCTCAATGCCCGTCTCTCCGATGACGAAAACCTTTCGCTTATTCTCTGGCAGTTTGAGGATACGGGAAATATAAATGGATGCGCTGTACGAGGAGGAAAAGATTTCTTCCTGTGTTCTTCTGTCAGCCTAGCCCGATGTACACAACCTTCTACTCCGGCCCAGCCTCCGCAAGCTTTCCCTTGAAGACGTACCGTTGTGCTAGGGATCCCCAGCTTCTCCAGCTTCTTTTTGTAATCGGCCCGTGACTTTGTGCTGTTGTTCGTGACAAAAACGACCTGCTTGCCTGGTGGATATGAGTCTCTAGCTCACGGCTTCTCCCCGGCAGGTGCGCGCGTACCGTTGCTCCTCAACATTTCCAGCGTCTCGACGGTTCCAGGGAAGAGGTGGTCGCCGGACCAAAGGACTCCTATATCAGATGTTCTGTTCAGCAATCGCCTCAATCAATTGGATCGGGTATTGGCGGAATCATCATGCACATTGCACGGAGTATGAGCGCGCGAAGAAGGGCAGCACGAACCATCGCAATCGAACAGAAATACCTGATAAATACTATCAGCCTCTTGACCAGGATAAGACGCACAAAGTGCATGCCATTGGAACGTGTTGTACTGGTTATTGTACTGGTTAGACTCACATCAAATTTATCCAAGAACTCCTTGATCTCCTCCTTCTTGCCCGTTAGATAGCGGGGTACGGTCGTCATCGCGGGGTACGGTTGAGGACTCTCCGGAGGGGCCATTCTGGTCTTTCTGTACTTGGTCCTGATACTTCGGAGCCAGGAGGTCTATTCGTAGATATATAAAAGAGAAGGTCTTTCAGGGAACTTGGCTGGCAGACCCAAACCCCAAATCCAAGTAGTGACTGTTAAGCTGCGATGTCGGTCAGCTTACCTGCACGCTGACTCTTCGGACATATGCGCGAGCGGGGCCCACACGTGGTTGTGGGGCATCGCCAGAGGATCAGAGATGCTCATATAGTCATACTTCATAAGTAGGAAGATGGGTAGAGGAGTAATAGCAGTGATATTGATGATTGTAGCATGATTCCCATGCCTTCCGTCTTATTTTGATAATGTGCACACCTCTACCATTTCGGAATTGCCTTACCATGAACAAAGTCTCATTAAGCGGCGTATGAGCACGCAGGGTTCTAGTAGTTCCTCCCATGCTTCAATGCTTCAATACATTCTTTACATTGAGCTATGGTCATGGCCCTCATGAGCGAAAAAGTGGCTAAAATCCTTTGATTATGTATAGATCAATAAATCATGAGCCGCCTAGGATGCCTGATATCCGGAGAGTAAGATCTAGTATCGATAAATGTTCGTCTGCCCCGTCGACCAGACGTTTGTCCATCTCAGAGAAAGCGATTACAATCTTGTTCTTTTGTATGTCTGGAATAGCATCGTTGTAGACAATCCGTCGGTACAGCTGCCGATAGTTAGCATCTTTGACAACGTGCAGGATGAAATCTCGCGATATGTGCAATTGAACGGTGCCTTGTGCAAGGGAATGGCAGAAGAGCTTACCTGTAAGACAAGCTGACCCGCGCTCCACCCATCCGCAACAATGTCCGTGACGACGGCAGACACAGACTCATAGGAAGACCCCAATTTCTTCGGCTGCATGGCCTCAACAAGTCGATCTATAACACTTTCAGGCACGACACCAGCAATCTCTTCAATCATTCGCACAGTGATAGGTTCCGAGCTGGCGTCTGTCATCTCAGAGTCCTCGTCCCCATCTTTCTGACCCGTCGGACGACCAGCGCCTACCAACCGGGCCGCGCTCTGCATGTACGTGATGGCACGCCGTAAATCACCTTCGCCGCAGCTGATCAGCTTATCAATGACGCCTTCATCAAGCTTCAAATTCTCCAATCTGGCAATATGTGCCAAGCGTTCCGCTGCGGCCGAATTATCCAGCGGCTTGAAGCGGAACTTGCTGCATCGACTGGCAAGCGGCTCGATGATCCGTGTGACGTAGTTGCAGACGAGACAGAATCGGGTGATTCGGCTGTATTGTTCCATCGTGCGTCTGAGTGCAGACTGTGCATCTTGAGTCATGCTATCCGCCTCATCCAGGATGATGATCTTGAACGGTGGGCAAGGGTATTGTTCAAAATATGATGAATCCAATCCGGTGGGTTGACTGAGTTGCGTGCGGGCGAAGCCCTTGACCTTTTCGCGGACAATGCCAATACCACGTTCGTCTGAGGCGTTCAGTTCGAGGATACGTGACCGATAAAGAGCAGGGCCGAATAGCGATTTTGCAAGGGCGAGGATGGTTGAGGTCTTTCCTGTACCTGGGGGACCATAGAAAAGCATGTGAGGGAGCTAATTCTGTCAGTCGTGTTCACCTGTGAATTTAGTTTTGTAAGAAGTCTTGTATGTCGTACATTTGAAGCTTGTAATGTCCGTTGAAGGACTTTCGTGGTGTGGTCTTGCGCGGCTACATCATCGAGGGTCTTGGGACGGCTATTGATCTCAGTTAGAACGGCCATTGCGTAGAATAATGGATGGACTAGAGATCACATACTATTTCTCAACCCATGGTTGCAGCCGTGTCTGCTCCTCCTTTCCATCTGTTGGCTTTTGCTTCGAAGTGGTGGATGCTGCGGCAGCTGCAGCAGCAGCTCGGGCCTTGTTGTTAAAGAAATTGGCAGCCATGAGTAGCTACTCAAACATGTGAAGCCGCTTTGAGATTGTGTAATTCAGAATCTTCAATAAAATGCTCTCATTGAAATTAAGATGGCTCCAAAATGCTGTTTTGAGGACAGGTACCCAGGAAACGTGTCTGAGAGACGCGTCTACACGTGATACGCGATAGGCCTTAATATTGGGAAGACCGCCTGCCCTTTAAAGCAAAAATACGGTCAGTAACAGATGTGCTCTACGCAAATGCGAGAAACAAAGGTAAAGGAATCTATTGTTCTAGGTCAAGAGCTTGCTGTTGATGACTCTCAAATTTAGCTGACATAGTCGCGACTTCATCTAATGAGCACTCTATATCGTTGCCCTTAGGTTTTCCCTCGTCGGTGAGAAGCACCTTCACAGCGTGAGAGTGAGTAATGCTTGGTGAGGCTGGTAGACATCGATACCAAATTTTTATATCTAGTTGATTCAAGTATGAGGGAGGCTAATCCTGCGCCTCTGCATGCTGAATGATAAGATGTAATTGCGCTAACAGGTAGTCTAGATCGAAACCTCAATCGACCAGAATCTGTTTAGAAACGCTCGAGTAGTGTTTGAAGAAGCTGGTAAACAGGCGGATCGAGTGTCCCACATCGTAGGTACCGCCAGTCTCACGGATACTGTGCATGCTCAATTGTGGGTTACCCAGATCAAGGGTTCGAGCACCTAGTGCAGCAGACAGCATAGGCCCAATAGTGCTACCACAGCTGGAATCGTTGCGAACAACGAAGAGCTGCAGAGGGACACCCTCGCCCCCGTTTTCCGCCGCCTTTTGGGCAACTTCCTGAAGAAGAACAATGCCAGGCGAGTTTGTAGCGTAGCGAGCATTGGCGTTGATTTTGATGACAGGGCCCTTGTTGATCTCTGGACGGTGATCGGATTCGTACTTCGCAGCGTAATTTGGGTGTACTGCGTGAGCCATATCGGCGGATAGGAGGAAGGAGGTAGACAAAGTCTGCTCGTAGGCTGTAGATACATCGTCTTGGTCGGACGAAGACGAAGGGAGAACCGACAAGCGATGAATGACGGCGGGAAGGAGGTTTGAGTCAGCTCCCTGAGCAGTACGGCTTCCAATTTCCTCATGGTCGAACAATGAAATGAGTCGGATAGACGTCTCATCATCCAGTGCCGAGGAATCAGCAACGGACTCGATCAAGCCAACAGTGGCACAGAAAGAGCTGTTGAGATTATCCAGTCTAGGTGAGAAAATGAACTCCTCGTGCATGCCACCAAGGCAAGATCTTTGGGTGTCAAACAGAATCATTTCGAAGTCAAGAATGTCGACAGGCTTGACACC
Source organism: Aspergillus lentulus (assembly GCF_001445615.1). NCBI lineage: Eukaryota > Fungi > Ascomycota > Eurotiomycetes > Eurotiales > Aspergillaceae > Aspergillus > Aspergillus lentulus. The sequence continues at coordinate 1,919,296 of NW_028322122.1, forward strand.
TGCCTCAGCAGCCAAGAGCTCGACAAAGTAGGGATGATGACGCTCAGTTATCGCCTTCAGAGGAGAAAATTCGCCCTTACCCTCCTCCTTGGCTTCAGGGTCTTTGGATTCGCCGGTACGGTTGAGCTCGGCTGCCACAAGGCCAGCAATAGGGAACAGCTGCGTCTCTTTGTTGAACGAGAAAGTCTCCTGGCGGTCAAGATGAATGGCCAAGGTGGGAATGCGAAGGACTGCAATTGAGATCAGCTGTCACTTCCTTCGCACAAGATTCACATCGGGGAGTGTTACTTGGACGGTCAATCTTGATCAATTTCTGCACAATGGAGCCATCGCTGGTCTTAACCATAGCGCGACCCGCAACTCCCAGGTCACGGTCAAACCCTGACGACCATTAGTTTTGAGTGAGTGTGTAGGGATAGAGTTCAGTAAACGTACATGTGTGCCAGATGCCTCCACCATACGTCTCAACACCAACTTGCATATAACCCTCTCCGCGCTTGTTGCTAACAGGCTTGACTCTCAGAACAGGGGAGTCTGTGTGCGCACCAATCATGGAGATGGCGTTGCCAGGCTACAATAGGCCAACACTTTTTAGCTTTTTTGACCGAGGAAGCTGTATGTTGTGTCACCTGGTGTCGTGCAAACATACCTTCCATTTCTTGCCTACTGCAAAAGCTACGATGGTTGAGCTATTGCGGGTCAGATAATACTTTCCACCAGGTCGGCATGTCGAAGCCCAAGAGTCTTTTTCCTATGGGGAAATAGTGAGAAGATTGATATTGACATGATCTGCGCCCCTAGATATATATCATACCTTGATTTCCTGGAATCCTGCTTTAATGAGGAGTTCTTTTGCAGACTGAACAGCATGGAAGGCTAAGAATTCGCGCCGGTGTCAGTCCCAGTCTCTAGATAAGAAGCAGCGTTCAACCATAAGGACGGTGTATTTACGAGTTGGAGAGGCATTGACAAAGGACAAAAAGTCCAAGGCGGGTTGCTTCAAGTTTTGCGCGAGCTTAGAGGTCATCTTGAAAGAGTACCTTGTTGGCTATGAGGTAGCTTATGGTGAAGTCTGGAGTAAGTGGAGAGGAGGGACTATCTATTTGTTGGCATGAGATCGGATCATAGATACACTCCAACAATCTTGGCGGTCAGGCTGATACTAACCACGTTCGGTAGTCTATAGCAGTGAAGACATGCAGCTACAAAGAACTTGATACATAGTTATGATAACTTAGTCTGTATACTCATTATTGTATTGAAAATATGACAAGACCTGATGAGTCCTATTTTTAGTAGGGTCCATTTGTTTGTCGTACAGAAATATCCCACTCACGTGGTTTCTTTGTTGATCTGATCTTCACTGTCAAGCACAAGAGCTGACTATGAACAAAGGCTGGAATGATTGATCTAACATCAGACAAAGAGGGTAAAAGAACGGTGGAGTCAATTGTCCAGAAACTCAGATTTAAACCTAGTCAATATATAGATTGTTCTATTGTAGTGCAGTACGGAGTAGCCATGTTGAGGGAGTCCGAAGTGTCACGGTGGTGTAGATGAAGAAATGCGGAAGAGATAAGGTATGATTTCATCATCAGATCAGTAGATATTCACGGGCGAATTTTTGCTGTAGACACCCGCTCAGCTGGTAGGAGGATCGACAAAGGTGGATAATCAAAGAAAGAGTTTCTTTGGCTGCAGAGGTGAAAAATAAACTCTCCCTTTCCCCATGCTTTGGCCCGAGCTCTCAGTCGCGTCGAGGGCGCGTGGAACGACAGGCGGTCGCGAAACTGACAGGAAGGTTAGTGCGCCTGATTGATAGGGCACAACAATCAACGACAGGCTGAGCACGCCCTTCTGGTTAGGTATATTGGCGCTTCGCGTTAATGAAGGGGTTTTGTTATTGTTTTCAGAAGACACCAACGTAGGCAGACATATTGATTTCAGTCATCAGATGCAATTATTCCTATATTTGGTATGGGACTGCATTATTGTAACCAGTGTTACTGTGGGCGCAGATATCTACAACTGAGTGATCTGTGTGTTCACCGCATGGTTAGCCAACGCAACGACAACAGTAAACTACATCAGAACCAAGTCAGATTAACTAAGCTCATTGACATAGTTTCAGCAGTAGTTCCTCATCCTGCGACAAATCTTAGACTTAGGATAAATGGCAATATCAACAAAGATAATCGCAACACGTTGATCCATCAGCCAACCTCCTCTATCCCAGATAGGCTTAGTGCTCCCGACGCGTGACTGGGAGGGATGGAATCCCCTTCGAAACTCCGTCACCCCCCAAAAGAGAGAGAGCCCGTAGCCCGCCCTTGGATTGCTTTCGCTACTTCTCAGTCTCTCATAGCTCACCAGACGGTGGTCAGGTCGCTTTCAAATGACCTCCACAAGTTACCAGATTCCGTCAAATCAGCCTTGGGTCTGGTGAGAGAAGTGAATGGTACCCTGCTCGCCATTTGTCGCTCCCTCAGTCGCCTGCCTTCAGTTATTTATCGTTCGGAGCGGAGCAGAAGGACTTGGCCGTTGCTACCAACAACCTTATTTATTCTACGAACCACCAACTTTCAGGACAAACTGCGATCCAATTAGCAATACGGTCCGTCGCACGTCGACTTGAAAGCGCATCATCATACGGTTTCTATATATCTCTCCACATCGTCACTGGACACCTGGAACCTGTCGCATCGCCTCGCTGGTCCCTCCTACAGTCGATACCAACCTCGAGCGCTTGCACTCCGAATAGAATCTACGCTTATGAGTATGGGCGACAACAACAAAGATCCGGATTCTCTGGCCGCTGCTGGCGCAATGGCGGCGAAATCCACTATGAGATCGTCGGAGAGAGTCCCCAATGCCTTGAATATCGCATCCCCGCCCGGATCAAGGACGCCTCCCAGCATGCCATCGAAGAAGACGATTTTCTACCCCGCTACATCGGCAAGAAGACAGAAAAGCCACAGCAGTTCCGAACCCGTTGATCCCAACTTGCTTGCGAAGGCTCTGAAGGAGTACGAAGACGCAGGACGTCCTCGGGAAAGAACCCCTGGAACTAGCCCCAGTAGGAAAAGACAGCGAGTATATGGCGATCGGTGAGCATCATGATACATCGTATTGTCTCTTTGATGGGCGATGACTGACCGCAGGTGCCCGCAGGTTTATACCAAATCGCGAGGGGCAAGATCTACAAGCAACTTATAGCTTGCTTCATGAAGACGGATGTCCCTCTACTCCTTCCAAAACGAAAAAGCGCGCCCCTCACTCGGAGCTTCACTTCCAAAAAAGTATGTGTGCCTCGGGACCTTGATCGACGTACCTGTAACTGACCTTGCCTGTAGCGGAAGAAGCAAATAGAATGTACTCGCGCGTACTCAGAAGTGAGCTTTTTGGAAACACCGTCCCACAGGCCGATCTGGATTCACTGTCTCCTGATCCGTTACTGGGGATTCCCAACGGTATTAATGAGAAGACACGCTCTCACACCCCCCCTTCACACGCCATCTCGAACCTACCGCCCGCCAGTATCACGCCATCGACGCCTCACAAAAATCTCTTCACTTACGCTTCTCCGAGAATTGGCTCTGGTCAACCAACACCATCCAAGACGCCCCGAAGTCAACATGGTCCCAACTTAAATGTGCGATCAGAACTTTACAGTCTATCGCCGATCAGATACGACAGTCAACGTATCCTTGAGACTCCTCGCAAGCAGCCTCGCTACGTCAATAAAGTACCCTACAAGGTTCTCGATGCACCCGACTTGCAAGATGACTTCTACTTGAATCTGGTGGACTGGGGCAGTAGTAATGTGCTAGGTGTTGGCCTAGGCAATTCGGTGTACATGTGGAATTCGAATACCGGCCGGGTGACGAAACTATGCGAGCTAAGAGATGATACTGTCACGAGCGTCAGCTGGATTCAGAGGGTAATGAAATCTCTCATACATAATCTTTGTGTTTCAGAGCTGACATTGGACAGGGCACACATCTTTCGATAGGAACTGGCAAAGGTTTTGTACAGATATGGGATGCAGAGCACTGTCGCCGTCTTCGGACAATGATTGGGCATACCAATCGTGTAGGGGCTCTTGCTTGGAACGATCATATCCTTACCTCAGGCTCTCGGGATCGACTCATCTTTCACCGTGATGTTCGCTCCCCAGATCAGTATTTACGTCGACTATCCGGCCATAAACAGGAAGTCTGCGGTCTCCGATGGAACACCGAAGATGGCCAACTAGCTTCAGGCGGAAACGACAACAAACTTATGGTGTGGGACAAGCTGAATGAGACACCACTCTATCGCTTCTCGGACCATACCGCCGCCGTAAAGGCCATCGCCTGGTCACCCCATCAACACCATCTCCTCGCCTCAGGTGGAGGTACGGCAGATCGGACCATTAAATTCTGGAACACCGCTACTGGTTCAATGATTAAGGAAGTTGATACGGGTAGCCAGGTTTGTAACCTGGCATGGTCGAAGAACTCGGACGAAATCATCAGTACACACGGCTACAGTCAGAACCAGATTGTAATCTGGAAATACCCGCGCATGGAGCAGATTGTATCGCTAACCGGCCACACTTTCCGTGTTCTCTACCTTGCAATGAGCCCCGATGGACAGACGGTCGTTACCGGAGCTGGTGACGAAACGTTGAGATTCTGGAAGATTTTCAATAAGAGATCAGGAAGAGAACATGGACGGGAGGGCGGCAAGCTAGCGGAATGGGGTACGATTCGGTAGTACCGGCGTTAGGACGAGAGGTTATCATGACCCTGCAGCATCTTTCACATCCCCGCATGGTTTTCACATATGCATTAGACATGGCGTTCCAGGACATTGGCGTTGCAGCAATCCTGGGGGTACTTTTGGTCTGTTTAAGGGAGGAGTTTTCGCTTCTTTGGCATCTTTTCGCATTTTGATCGTGGGTCTACGGCATTTTCATCGTGGGGACCAGGTGCTTCTCTTTTTTCTCTCCATCTCATCACATCTTTCTGGCGTGTACCTTCGTCGACTTTGCTCCTCTGCACTTCTTTTTTTCCCACGCTCTGCTTCCCGTCTCAGGCCATGTTTTCTATGCATCTGGCCTCGAGCAGGATATTCTTAACTCTTTCTGAAATGGTATAAGCGGTGGCGCTCATGGTGTTCAGACAGGTGGGAGGGACTGGTGTTGCTCATGGGACGGATGGGCTTCAACGGCCCCAGAATGAACTCTTTTCGCTCATATCTGCATGGTGATACAGTCAAGCTCGAAATTGCCTTCCACATCCAGCATGAGCAGTTTGTTTCTGAACTATAGATGCCAAGACGCTAGTGTGGAACCTTGTCCAGTACCTAGGTACCTTAACGGTTAGCCTGTAATTATCAAGATGGTAAGGTATGAAGTTGAATGGTGCCGTATATTATGAAACGTATACATTACTGAACTTGTTGTTTTATGAGTGTACCAAGGTATTATAGGCCATGTTGGCTTTTATGTTAAAGCACTCAGAATATGCTACTTGCCTTGTTCTGCAGGCAGACTAACTCGCTGAAATAGCATACAACCTTCAGCCATGGAAGCGTGAATTCATCTGTCGCATATTTTACATTAAGTTATTAACTACAGCACAGATGGCCGAGGCTGTCAGATGTAGTGAGTGTACCTTACTGTTATGCATATCCGCAAAAAACCTACAGCTGTTTGGCAGTGCCAGCCCGCCTCTAGTTTATGCTGGCCTGGTTGGCCTAGAAGTATTACATCTCCGATACTTGACGCTCTCTGTGATCATCCCACCTTAGGTCACCAGCAACCACGCTGTATTTATTTGATTACGACGACATGCTTTAAATACCTTCATGATGCAGCATGGCATCCACGCACCCATACGCAAGAAACCGTAACTTCCCCGGAAACCCGTCTATACCCCCACCCGCTTCTATTTCCTTCCACTGTCCGTCGTCTGTCGAAGTCAGCAGGTGATAAAAACACTTACATGTGAATAACTCATACCTGCATTGACCCATAACTCATGCAAAATTCGAGCATAGTCCAGGGCAACTCGATACTGCCCAACTTGCGCCGCATAGTCCCCCTCATCCCATCGGTCGCTGATTATGCGACCCCCATCTGTGCAAATATAATAATACCGAGCAAGATCGCGGCTCAGCGGCGTCAGCGAGCTCCCAGCATACCGTACACTTTTCAACCAGCGTCCGGTAGGCGACAAGCAACCACAGATCAGGATAAGAATCACGAGCCCATACAGGACAGTCGGCCAGTGTCTGGGATCTCGGGAGTCGAGAAGCCGGAACAGACACTCCGAAATATGGGTTAACGTGGCATCGAGGCCACTCTCGATGTGGTAGCCCGGCTTCGAAACATTAACGGCCTCTGTATTTGGTGATGCCCAGGGCAAAGGCGTTGGAGATTCTCGAAGAGCCTGTTCTCGCCAGATGGCTCGGTAGACTTCTACAATGGGGAGAAGCCTGTTGGCGTCATAACTCGGTTCTTGAATGACGACAGGGGAGCCATGGGCGAATAATTCTTCTTCTGTGAGATCCAAAATTTCGGTGTCCACATAATCAAAGTCTCGAACAAGGAGAAGGCAATGAAGAGCTAGCGCGATGACCGTATTTTCACCGGATAGATCGGTGAGGTTGGGCGACTCACGTAACAAGTCGGCTTGCAGCTGGGCGGCGCTTGAGAGCAGACTTTCAGTGCTCCTTTCATACCACTGCCCCCAGCGCGAGTTGATGTCTTGAAACTGAGAAAGGAATTCCTGGAGTAATTCTGGAAACCGCATGGTCTTATTCCGGCGCTGGATGGCTGATAGGTCCCACATTGAGGATGCACCCATTTCGTCAGAAACCTCACCGTAGTCGAAGTATATCAGCATGTACGAGCGCGGGGTAGCGCCCTGGATTCGCCATCCTATGGGTGGTATTCGAGTGACAACTGCCTCTCTTGAGTTAGTTGCTTAGGGCTTCACTCATCGTGTTCCAATGGGAGCTGTATCACCAGAGAAGGCCTTGTCCAGGCCATAGCTGGGTTGCTGCGGGATAGCGGCAGCTGACTGAAGAATATTGACTTTATTTCTGCGATCACTGAACAGTGTGTAAAGCTGATGACATGATTGAGCTAGATGGGAAGCATCTTTGATCCGGGTGAGCTGACGGAAGATCAGCAATAGGACCTCGTTTGGCAGGTGTAGTAAATAGGAAGCTGTCTCTTCTCCGTCCAGCGGGCGCAGGAGGGTCAGCTGTAACGATGTGTGTTTTTCTCTGGATGCAGCCATTCCCACGTGAAAAATGGAAGGATGAGGTGTTGTCCCTGCAGAGTTAAATACGAGCCTCTACAAAGCACATCACGTGCCTATGCCCGTTGTGACGCCTGGAGGAAGGATACCCTGGTGGAGGTGCAAGTTACTCATAATCGACCACTACGTCGCTCAGCCACCTCCCACTGAGACCTCTGCGAGGAAGTGATGATCCAGGGGGATTAGTGAGCTCTCTTACCCTTTTGGGATAGAGATGAAGCTGTACAATAGCTATAAAACCGCTAGATACAGAGTAGACTGTAGTGGGGGTTTAACACCTTCAATATCTTTAATTTAGAACAACGCTTGACTGGAGTCACCTGACCATAATTCCACGCTAACCCACACCTCCGTACCTTTGAGAATTTTGCCGCTGCACTAAAAAGGGTCAACTCTTCTTAGTAAGAAGCTAATTCTGATGAATATTCTGGTTATCACACCCCCTCAGTGTGGAGGGACTTTGTTTCGAGATGCTGGACTATGTTCTTGCCTTATATAGGGCATTCTAGGCTTGTCTATATTTTCTTGCTAGATATTCTGCATGTTTTGTGTGTGATTTCATGGCCATCGTGACTGTTGTAGGCTTATTTCTGTAAAGGAATATTCGGTTGGCGGAGTACCGCCAAAGTTACCCGGAGTGGGGCCATAGTTGGAACGTTTGTCCCATGGAACGGTCGTGTGAGGCTGAGAGGTATTATCAACACTGAAGAGGCTATATTCATCATCATCCGCAGGATGGAGTGGCACGGAGAAACCTAACATTAGTGCTGTGTATTGTTAGCCTATAACTTGGGATGCCTGATAGGCATTTGAGCAACATGATAGCTAAGCATAACAGCACGCACGGATGGAGTTTGTAGGACTTAGACAAGTACTGTGTGACCTTGTCCATCCTGCTTGCCTCTGAATAGCCTCAGGAAAGTTCTTCCTCCAATGAATGCTCACTTCCAGGAAAGCACACAGCTAGATGTCTAAGAAAGTGTACAGCATTTGTTGGCATATTGCCAGATCCCACTAATGCTTTGTTTATCGTGGTTGCAATGAATCTTCTAAGCTCAAGCCTAGAAGTTCCAGGCTTCTAGCAGGCCCAGTACCATTATACAGGTTTCTAAAGAGCTCATACATTTACCTGTCTATTACAGTATGGTTTATTTTCAGACAATATATGGACTAGCCTAATTTGGTTAAGTGCTTGACCTTACTACAGAAATTCGCTGTGCTGGATATGGAATGCAATTTCGAGCTCAACTGTAGCCGTATCTTCATCTCTGCTAAAATGATGATAACATGATACCTACAATTGCTTAAACAGCTCCTTGCTAGTGCTTTCTTGCTCTTGGCAGATAGATGGGTTGCATACGGCTTTGAGGTTGGAGAGAAGGTTAAAGGAGTTTGTGATGCCATGAAGAACTAACTAATGTGGTGTCAAAGTGTACGTTCAAAATGTTCTCAGTTAGTGTGTAACGGTTGTTTTTGCAAAAGTTGAAATGCTAATGTTACGGTACATGGATGAATTGTATATTTATCTCATTAGTGCTACACTGAAAGACAATTAGTCATGTTATACAAAACCGCTGATCATTCTTGACTACTTACTTTGAACAGGTATATGAATTAGGGATCTATAGCACAAGCCTTCCAGGCTCAACTGTCAACAGGGTCTTCACCCGGTCCAAGAAAACCCTAGCCCTCGTCTCATCACCAACAGGAACGGTCAAACTAAACACATTTGCGGCAGAGCCGGCGGGATATTCCTCCATGTATGGCTGACGGGCGGCCTTCTTCGGAGCCTTGCCGCTGAGTACATCGATGATGTCTTCCTTGACGGGCTGAGCGGGCTGATATTCAGCTGCCTCCAGGGCATTCAGCTCGGGAACGTAATCGCCCCGGGATGTTTTGATAGGCTCAGCGCCGAGAATCTCATCAAAGAGCTCGTCTGCTGAGGGCTTGCTGCGGGGGGAACGGGGAAGGTCGTCGTTCGCCAGGTCGGTGGCACGGGCAAGGAAAGTCGATAGCGGCACGGTGACGCCGATCGTTTCCTTGATCTTCTTCTGGACGGAGAGCACAGTAGCCAGGGAGATGGAGACGGCTACTGAGACTGTGGGTGGGGGTCTGGCGATGGGTTCCTCGACAACTGGGGCCTTTGTCTCGGCGGGTTGTGGAGCTGCGATCTTGATGTTGCTTAGGTCGAGGTGGGACAGCTTTTCGAGACGGGAGGCTTGGCTGGATGGGTAGTCGGTGGGAATTGCGCCAATATAGGCGAGGACATCGCCCTTGAGGAGCCGGCCCTTCGGACCGGAGGCGGGAATCTTGGAGATTTCGGATTCTGGAATGCCCTTTTCATGGAGAAGCACTTGGACGGAGGGATAGAGGGGATAGGCGGGGTTTTGCGTCTGGACTGAAGAGGAAGAGTTGAGGCCTACCGATTTCGCAGTTAGCACCTGTAGATTGCATGCTAGTATACTTGGGACGTATCGCGTATTGGACTATTTCCAGGTCGCACCCGCTTAAATTGCGTTTGAGGGCGCTGGGTGACTTACGTCTGGTGGTGCTGATTACCCGGGGTTGCCGTCTGGAAACCAATGCTGACAAACGGCGCACGGGGAAGCTGGAAGCCATCTTGCTCGATCTTGCGGCTTGATATGGCTCAAATGTACCGTTCTGATCGAAATGTATCTCCGAGAGCGCTTGGCGCTGAAGCTGGATCGGAAGGCTTGAGACGAACGAGAGGTTTTACTCCGTCGATTAAGCCGCACAGAACCCTTAATGAACCTTGCTGCTGCAAATATTAGACCGCGTTTTGATGTTACACGTAGAGATCCATCAAGGCAGGATCAACCGCGATAAGATCTGTTTATTCTTGCTTTAGATGTTGAGGTCGTTGGGAGCTCACCGGCGGCCCGGACGGGAACATTTTTCTGCCGCGGAGAACGACCGGAGTATTGCGATGCGAGCGGAAATTGACGACGGGGAGAGCAACGGAAGTTTGAACTTGATCTCAAGGTTAGTCGTTCAATCTCTGCCGATTGGTCTTCTCGAAGATGCTCTCATCGCGTTGCTGATAGCGTCTCTCTAATTACTTAATTCTCCTTACAGGAGCTCTCAGCTAACGTGATGTGATTGTTTTCAGTTTATAGGCACTACAATGATTCCCAGGTCATTTGCCTTTCGGACATTCGCACAACAATGTCCTAGAACACCAATATTACTAGGCTCGCGGTCGTTACCGACATGGAGATACTTCTCTTCATGTGCTCCTCGGGCCAAGGCTGTTGTCAAGCCCACGGCACCCCGTAATCCTTCAAAACCCTCGCAAGAAACGCTCAAATTTGCGGGGAGAAGACCAGAAGGATTCGGTAAACTAGAAAGAAAGGTTGCGAAAGAGGGCGACTTACTCCTTTTTAAAGCACCATCACATCGCTTCTATGTGTTGGGTGCTTACGGTATCGCAACATTCTGCTTGGCTTACTCTGTCTACAACTCGAGCATCGTGTTCGGAGACCCAGTTGTAGCTCTGCCGATGTGGCAGAAGAGTCTATTTGGTGGCATTTGTGTCATGATGAGTGTCATGGGAACAGTCTTCATTGTCAAGACTGCGCGGTTGATCAAAGCCGTCAATGCCATTCACTTGAATGGCAAGACATACCTTCGCTTCACTGTTCGAAGAATGATTCCTTTCCGAAAGCCATACCAGTTTGATGCCCTGCCTCGCCAAATAGCCTTCTCTCGGCGTCTGGTCGTCTCCCCTGAATCGCTCAACCCACAGACGACTCCAAACGCTCAACCGGGTAGGGTGAGCATTTACAAAGCGCCTTTGACGAAGATCAGCCAGGTCTTCTGGAAGGGTTTCCGGTCCGTCCGACAGCTCTTTACACAGGAGGATATCATCCTCTTGGAAGTCGAGGGTCAAAAGGGTGTTTTCCGAATGGATTCGGCCGGGTACATCTCCGAGGATTTTCTGGTGATTGGGAACCCGGTGAGCATCAGAAGCTATTAGCATATTTCCCGCGTGACGGGGAAAGGCGTTCTCAGAGTTATCTTTCTTCTCAAATGTTTTAACTACAAAGCTTCTCACTTTCTGCTTTCAAGCCTTGGATACCGCGTCGAGGTGCTTTCTTGGCCTTCTGCCATCACGAATGCTTGCGCCAAGATCCTATGTACATAGATGTAAATTAGATTTCGAATGAGATGTTAAATGAGAACAAAGAAAGAGGTGAATCTCTCATTTCTTGGTGGTTGGGACGTCGTGAAGCACGTGATCTGTCGCCGTGCAGCGGCAGCGCGTCCTTAGGCTCCGAGACGCGACTCAATGATAGTCAACTATCGCGCGGGGTCATCCAAACATTGCTGCCAGTCGTCGCTCCATCGCTGCAGCTATATTGCTGAGTGAATCGGCGCGGGCGTCTTCATTCCCATTTTGAGACTTCAATTTTGCCTCTGCAGTCGCGAGACAGCGGCTGCCTTATCGCAAGATGGGCAAACTTATTCGCCTTGAGCTTTTCAGTACGGGATAATACAATCACTCGTCCGTGAACAGTGCTAACCATTCCTTAGATTTCAAATCCTACAAGGGTCATCATGTCTTGCTGTTTGGAGATGCCTACTTCACATCCATTATCGGACCTAATGGGTCTGGCAAGTCCAACTCGTGCGTATCACATAACCATTCGCCACAGGGTCATTACCTCGCTGACGAGATTTAGGATGGATGCAATTTCTTTCGTCTTGGGAATAAAATCCTCACATCTGCGATCTACGAACCTACGCGATCTCGTCTACCGTGGCCGTGTCCTGCGCACATCGAAAGTCGACGCGGACGGCAACGCTACCGATGCGGTACCGAACGGAGAAGAGCAAAACGAAAACGAAATCGACGGGGAGGAATCGCAGGATCCCAGTGGAGCGAACGAACCAAAGACCGCATGGGTCATGGCCGTGTACGAGGATGATGCGGGCGAGGAGCAGCAATGGCGACGGTCGATCACAAGCTCCGGCGTCAGCGAATACCGAATCAATAATCGCATCGTGACGGCGCAGCAGTACAACGAGGCTCTCGAGGCGGAAAATATTCTGATCAAAGCGCGCAATTTCCTCGTCTTCCAGGGTGACGTCGAGGCCATTGCTTCGCAGTCCCCCAAGGACTTGACGCGGTTGATTGAGCAGATTTCAGGAAGTCTTGAATACAAAGCTGAATATGAACGTCTCAAGGCGGAAGCTGAGGAGGCCGCGGAGCAGCAGACTATCCAGCTCAACCGACGGAGAGGTATCAATTCTGAAATCAAGCAATACCAGGAGCAGAAGCGTGAGGCCGAAAACTATGCTAGGAAGGCAGAGGAACGCGATCAGGCCGAGATCACTCACATTCTCTGGAAGCTTTTCCATTTCCAGCGGTTGATTGACGCGTCCAGCGCGGATATCCAGAAGTACCAAGAGGAACTCAAGGAATATCGTCGCGGAGTTGAGAAGTACGAGAAAAATGTCGAGAACGCCAAGGTAGAGCATGCAAAGGTCGGCAGAGATGTGGCCAAGGCAGAGAGGAATATTACGAAGAAGGAGAAAGACATCGAAGAGGCGACCAATGCCTTGGTCCCTGTGGACGAGAAGGTTGATATCACCAGGAAAAAGGTAGAGAGATTTGCCTCCCGGATTGCCGAAATTGGCAAGGAACGGGATTCTCAGGCAGCCAATGTGAAACAACTGGAGAAGGACCTCAAAGTCGTTGAAAAAGCTCAGGCTCAATGGGAGGCTGAGTGGCATAAGACAATGAGTAAAAAGGGCGGTCAACTGAGCGAATCTGATCAGCAGGAGTACAAGATGCTCAAAGAGGAAGTCAGCAAGCGGTCCTCTGCGGAGCAAATCAATCTCGACAATCTAAGGCGCCAGAGAAAGACGGAAGCCGATGCCTACAACAGTTTGAAGAGCAAGTTTGACTCAATGGAGTGGCAACTCAAGAGCTTAGAAACTGATACGCAGACCTTGACGGAGCGCAAGTCAGCTTTGAACGACACGGTCAAGAAGACTTCTAAGGAGATTGACCGCAAGAAGAAGGAATTGAATGCACTTACCTCCGAGCGCCTGCGCATTTCTCAGATGAGGACAGAACTTGAGGAGAAAGTTCAGGTGGTCTTGAAAAAGCTCCTTGAGGCCGACGATGGCAAGAAGCAAACAGAGAGGGAACTAAGAGCTAAGGAGCTGATCTCGACCTTGAAGCGCATCTTCCCTGGTGTGAAGGGCCGTGTCAGTGATCTTTGCAGACCTAAGCAGAAGAAGTATGCCGAAGCTGTCAGCACGGTGTTGGGTCGTCACTTCGATGCCATCGTCGTCGATAACGAGAAGACCGCCAAGGAGTGCATCCAGCACCTCCGAGACCAGAGAGCCGGCCAGGCAACCTTTATCCCTCTTGAGACCATCCAAGTCAAAGCCTTCAACTCGAATCTGAAAGGCATTCACCGAGGAATGCGACCAGCCATTGAAACGGTGGACTATGATGACTCCGTTGCAAGGGCCATCAGCTATGCCTGTGGAAACGCCATTGTCTGTGATGATTTGGCGACAGCCAAGTACCTTTGCTATGAGAGAAACGTAGACGCAAAAGCCGTCACTCTCGATGGAACTGTTATCCACAAGGGAGGTCTGATGACTGGTGGTAGAGGTCCTCAACAAAATTCAAAAAGATGGGAGGACTCCGAGGTTGAGAATCTTCACAAGCTCAAGGACAAGTTGATGGCCGACCTCGCCAATCTGCCCAAGGGCCATCGCAGAGGCACTGAAGAAGAGACTTTGCAAGGTGAATTGGTGGGTCTGGAGCAGCGCCTAGCCTACGCGCAAGAGGAGCTCAAGGCTCTCGACAGAAACCTCAAGAGCAAGCGCACGGAATTAGATTTCGTGAAGCGCCAGCTCGAAGACTTACGGCCTAAATACATGGAGCGCCAGGAAGCTCTGGAGGAACTCGACCAGACCATCGCGCAATCGCAAGAGTCTGTCAGCAGCATTGAAGACGAAATATACCGCAAATTTTGCAAGCGGCTTGGTTACGCCAATATTCGTGAATACGAGGTCCAACAAGGCTCTTTGCAAGAGGAGGCCGCTCAGAAAAAGCTCGAGTTCACGACGCAGAAGAGTAGGATTGAGAATCAACTCAGCTTCGAGAGGCAACGACTTCAGGCCACGAACGATAGAATTGCTAGCCTTCAGGCACAGCATGAGCGGGATGAGAGTCTAATCGAGGAACTCAAAGCCGAGCAAGAGCAAATCCGGAATCAGCTGGATGAATACAATGCCGAGCTGGATGTCCTTGGGGAGCGACTGCAGGAGCAGAAGGAGGCCTATGCGCAATCAGCAGAGAACCTCGCACGGCAGCGGCGAGAACTTCAGAAACGCAGCAAGGACGTTGAAGGCATCCTAAAGAATGTTAGCGCCTTGGAGGCCGAGATCCAACGCAACTCGTCCAGCCGATATGCTGTTCTAAGACGCTGCAAACTCGAGGATATCAACATACCTCTCACGGAAAACTCTAAATCGCTTGACCAACTGCCTATCGATGACATTGTCCAGACAGCCGACCCTGATGCAATGGACGTTGATGAGGAGGCCCATGACGGAAGTGGTATAGTGCAAGACTATGGTATTGAAGTCGATTTTGACTCGCTAGGGGAGTCTCTCAAGGAGGTAAGTACTATCGCACCGGCTCACATCGAACAAGAGCTTATTAGAAACAGGAGGGCGACGAAAAGGTTGAAGAGGAACTGCTCGACAGAATCAAAACTCTCAACAGCGAGTTGGACAAGATGGCGCCGAATACACGCGCCATGGAGCGTCTAGAAAGCGTTGAAAACAAACTGCGAAGCACTGAGAAGGACTTCGATGAAGCACGCAAACGGGCTCGAAAGGCCAAAGAAGATTTTGAAGAAGTGATGCGAAAGCGATCAGATCTCTTCAACAAGGCGTTCTCCCACATCTCAGAGCAAATTGGCCCCATCTACCGGGAGCTGACTCGCAGTGCCAATTATCCATTGGGAGGGCAGGCGTAAGTTTTTGTTCTGCAGATACGATTTTTGTTGCACCTAGCTAAATTTTGAACCACAGATACTTGGACATCGAGGACTCTGACGAGCCATACCTTGATGGTATCAAATATCACGCTATGCCTCCTCTCAAGCGTTTCCGGGACATGGAGCATCTATCCGGTGGTGAGAAGACTATGGCTGCGCTGGCTCTGCTCTTCGCTATCCATTCCTACCAGCCATCGCCCTTCTTTGTGCTGGACGAGGTTGACGCTGCCCTTGACAATACCAATGTGGCTCGCATCGCCAACTATATCCACGACCACGCGGCTCCTGGCATGCAATTCATCGTCATCAGCTTGAAGACTGGACTGTTCCAGAACAGTGAAGCATTGGTTGGTATCTACCGCGACCAGGTCGAAAACAGCAGTAAATCCTTGACGCTTGATGTGAGTTTGCCTTCATTCTTCCAGCAGCCGATTTGAGTACTGACCTCTACCGCAGCTCCGGAAATATAACTAGGTTGATTTCTATACCTCTATTAAGCCTGCCTCGCAGGAGTATGATCCGATTACTTCCTGTGGCATTGTAGAATAGTACTTCTCCTTCTCCTTCTATCTGCTTTGTTATATCCCTTGATGGCTATGAGTTTTTTTCTTTTCCAAACGGTCGCGATGGATGGCGGGAAGGTTAATGACGAAGACATGGTAACCAATGGAATCAACGTCGCCTTTGAACTCTACGTTTCTCTTGTAAGTTGGCGAAAGAGGGGCCATTACTCCAGAGGCACCGTAGATTATTCTGCTCAACCTACCTCTCGTACTGCACATAATATAAACTCCACCACATAGACTATTTCGTAGTACTTTTGTAAGAGCCACACGAGTGCGCAGATAATTATCGCATCCACCTCCGCTGTAGTCCGTTACTAAAAAGTATGACTTGAACGCAGTATGACATGAGGTCAAGCCGGATACGTATAAGGAAACTGCGCGGCAACTTAGCACAAGCATATCGACTATTCATTCAGGAGAATTGCCTGCAGCGTTGTCACAAGGGGTTGGCGCAAGCTTCTGATATATCAGGAGGCATTAGGGGGTTTACACTTATAATTACAAGGGGGAACGCCACATCGTCTGCTGTGACACGAAGAAGAATCAATGAGTTTAAGAATAATGGGACGTCTGTCAACGAAGATTGGGAGGACCGTTCCCCCTGAATCTACTTACAATATAGCTATGGCTAGGCAAGTGCTGAAACGGAAGCTAAGAGCTTCTCAATTTCTTTTGAAGCTGCTTCTTGGGAGAAGCTGTTTGATGCTTGGTAGCGGCAGTGCAGCAGTAGGCGTACAGGGAGCTCAGTTGTCGGTCCGTTCCGTGCCATTGGGATGGACAAGACCCCTTGCTACGGAATGGTGGGAGTCTATGATACAAGCGATCATTTCCGGTCACCTGTCATTCCAAGGAAGATTGCCTCCCTGGGCCGTGGGTGCAGCGCTAGGTGACGGAAGAGGGTCAGATTTGCGGGATCACCTGGAAAGGTTGGCCGTGCTTTACGAGCTGAAGAGGTTTGCCGGCGATCCGGGATGTACTAACGAGCTTGTCGAGCTGGGTGATAATGGATTTGCGGAGTTTGCATTGTCGCCTTCGAGAGCTGTTGGCTTGTACTGTATCCATGGTGACCCGGCCTCCCGGCAGAGGCATGACTGCAGGAAGTTATTTCGAGGCAATCTATGCATGACCCATCGGCTGCCATAGCTCTAAACCTTAAGGAAGAGCTCTTTCAAGTCACGAGACTATGAATGTCGATACGTAGCTACGAAGTACGGTTTGAGACTATCCCTTCCCACCAGTAATGGTCTGAAAACTTTTGAGACCGAGATGAATATGGAGTCATTGTCCAAGAGATTATCAAGAGATCATCACCTCTGCTATAGTATAGGAGTAGGTAACTTGATTCGAAGACCCATATCTGGGCCACTAAACGATGCTTGATGGCTCCGTGAAGTGGCAGATGAATCTTTCGATCTGAGTCTTTGTATTTCCTCGTCCGATCCCTTGTGGCGCAGTCCAAAAGTTCAAGGCCATTGAGCATCCGTAGCCCCGCGCTGCTTTTGAGTCCCAGAGAGAACTCGATTTCTTACAGACACCGTCAGTTATCGCCCAAAAAAGTCTATCACTCGAGGCAGTAGCCAAGGTCTAGTGAACTGTTTGTGTTACCCATCCTCCAACTACGTACAAAAAATGAAGCACTATTGGCTTCGTACTCCATAGGAGGTGAAGTGATTGGGCGCACGGAGAAAAATAAGTCGCATGGATGAATGTGTGGCATCCGTGGTATGCGCATACCGAGAAGCCAGTCCCCACGCCTCAGAAGACTATTCTCAACCTCAATGGCGAGCGTCATCAATGCGGCAAATTATCGATAGTTGACGGATAGCGGATGTGCGCCATGAAAAACCCGAATGCTGACCATGATTAGCATTGAATTGTCGGTGAGAGACAGATAGATAGTCGATCATCAGATGGACCATTGTATCTGCCCCATACCCGGGCGGATCGGTGCAATATGTGGTCTTCAACAATAGCAAAACGATACCGTGTGAAGATTGGCATCATTCTCATCCAACCAACATGCAGGCCAGATAATATCTTGGTTGCTGCAAGTGATCAGACATCCATGCAGTGAATTAGAGACCTCTTGCAGGGGCATCATGACTGGAGACCCCGTGAGAAGGATCATTTCGCTCGCATAATAGCCAACGACAGCATATCAGGTTAACTTGGGTATCAGTTGGCGGAAAAAATCTCACCGCTTGCAGGGCGATTGCCCTTCGCTCCAAGCGCAAAAGGACCTGGACTTGACAGAGAGACTTGAAGTCGTCGAGCAAAGTCCAGACAGCAGCCACAAGTCACAACATGCAGGTGTTCCAGAAATCGATACGGCTAATATTGCATGGACAGTCCCAGCACAGGAAGGTTTCTGACAGCAGCCACAAGTAAACTCTGTATGTTACCTGGCAGAAAGTTGATGGATAGAGGCATTGTTTCCACTGTGATGTTGACTAGTAGACGAGCGCGAAGAAACGCATTGAGTAAAAGAAAAAGAGTCCACTTTCCCCCGCAACGAAGCAAGGGAGCCATGGCTGTTTTTCTCTCCTTTCTTTTTTTTTCCCCCAGATTGATAGGTACGTTTTTATCTCTCCTCCTCTTCTTGCCAGTGGCGAGAGCTGCATAACAAGACCATCAGTGACGATGTGACGTGTCACATCGCCTCGCATATAGAGAGGCCTGTCCGCACTCCGCAGTTTGCACTCTCCCAAGTGTCAGAACTGCGCTTGCTTTTGTTTGTTTCTGTTCAAGGCAATCGTCCATGCAGACAGTTTCTGAACTTCCGCGGATTTGGTCCCGACTTCATAGCTGAGAACATGAAGCCATATCCAATGGTGGTTGGTGGATGTAATATCCGCCGTAACGAAGCAATCCTTGTTAAGAACTCTCCTTATCAAGAGGCAAGGTAAAGCTTCTGCCTACCATAGAACCGGGTATGGGTTTGCGAATATCAATTGAAGTGTAGTTGGCTCAGGGTTCGGATATGGTTCTCCTGAATGCCATCGATAGATGGATACCACTTGCAAGAACCAGGCACAAACCTCCTTCAGCAATGAAAGTCTAATTCCGAAACATCTGCTCATGGCTCAGTAAGGGCTGGAGGATCAGCGGTCGGTCAATTACTGTACTATCCTTAAGTTAGTACAAATGTTAGAATGTCAGCTCCAACTGCATTCAGCAAGTGTTCGACTCTAGTGAGCACTGTTTCGAGAAGCGTAAAGCGATGCTGATTCGATAACAGAATAGCCCCCACTGTCGGAACAGCTGCCGGGTTACCTCCCTGTACGTCCTAGGAGCGCTTGGCTGCTGTTCCAGGAAGCCAAAGGGTATCCAGTCATTCCACGCAGCTTACCAAATACCAAGATCCCGAAGAATATTTTGTGGATACCTTGTGGAAGGAGCTAAAGCCTTTGAGGAAAAGTGGGCTGATGCACTATGCTTCGGACTGTCCGTGCTTCAAGCCCAACCTTTCCCGGACTCGAAAGTTGTCACCGCACGGTACCAAAGTGATAACTCTTCAGCCAGCTATTCTGCCTTGATAAAGGAAAGCCCAGAGTGTCGCTATTGCTCAACAGGCTGGAAGGTATTGAGCAAAGCCAGCGGATAACTGTCGAATGCGTGAGCATTGACCAATGGCTGAGGGCCTACGTTAGACAACAACCTCCATGTAGCTGCACTGACGCACATGCTCTGGACAGCGAACAAAGGAAACCTGCTAGGTTGAGTCCGCTCTTTGGTTCGGTGGAACCTATCTGTAATTGATGGCGCTGGACGGCTGTCTCCACAGGCTATCTAGTTGGCGCAGATACGCCAGGCTCCGTTGACGGACATTGATTGCCACCGAAGCCCAAGCCTGAAGGGCGGTATGTCACTGCTGTGGTCCTAAAGACTGGGTGCACATCGGGACATGGCCCTGAGTGACCCTCTTACACTTGTGTTCTCAGAGGCGTCCTGAGCGTCAGCGCCATGTCAAAAGGACGAGCCTTGACGATAAAGGTGGTCAACCGATTCGATTATACGGGAAAAGGACCCAATCCTCGGACAAGGTTCAGATCAAAGCGACAGAAAAGGGAATCGCTACTCCCTGCTAAAATGTGCCCTGACTCTTCCGGCCGCAGGCCAACTCTAAGCTAGCTTCCCCGGTCTTAAACCTAGCCTAGATCGTTAGTTGATATTGCTTTTTTGGTACATTGACGCCCTCGGTAGCACCATTGACGGAGCTTCCGTCTGGCTGGAAAGGCGCTGTACGGTCACAGGTAATTCTTGGATGATCTTCATGCTCAGGGGGCGACTTGTTGATTCCCCGATGGAGACAGTCTCGTAAACAGCTAGCATCCTCTCGTCCTCATTCGGTGATTGGCATCTCTAGAGCCGCGTACCAGAAGGTATGTATCAATGCCCCATCGGCCTAAAAATAATGGCGGCCATGCATCAATGGGACCTTTCCGTATAGTCCATAGTGTCACTTCTGCATGTATCTGTCTGTATTACATTAGGCTCCGTGTTGAATCCCGCCACCCAAGCCGTCAGTGATGTTAGTGAAATTCTAAAGAGCTCACATGGGATGATTCGTTGACCAATACTCCAATAGGTGTACTTTTTCCACACTGCAATTGGCCGTCCGGTTATATAAAGTAGCCCAAGCCCATTGTCCGGCAGATTCTTTGGAGTTGTCACAAACTATCAATCTCAGATCACATATATCCTTTCGTGGAGGACTCACTATCTGGCCTCCGACGGCACATTCTTCAACCGACATTGGTACTTTAATATATCTTTCGTACCTCAAAGTCGACTTGCGCAATGGATCCAACAGCTCAGCCAGGGGCCCAGGAGCATCATCAGATGTTGCCCTATGATAGCATGACGGGCCAGCAAGGGTCAGCGGTATGCATGACGCTTTGTCGCAACAGTGGGACAATCCACTAACGTGATATTCCAAAGGAGAACCACTGCCCAATGCCACGGGCATCCAACTGCCCTTTCCCCCACTTTGCCATGATCTATATAGACAACAATGGCGAGCTTGGTGTGGATGTCTCTACATCCCTTGCAGGCTGTGAAAGGGCCATTTTTACCGAAGATCTCAAGCAGAGCTTTGTCAGAGCTGTGACCACCGATTGGCAGCCAAGCATGCAAAATTTTCCCTCCGGTGAGAACGGATCATGTGGAACACCTAAAAATATAATCACTGACTATCCGTGTGTATCACAAGCCGGGGCAATTGGAGCAGCACATGGCGAACTAGCCGAAAGGCAGTCCTTCATGTTTAACGCCGGACTGGATCTACAATCCAGCCCAGCCTGGTTCCAGCATGGCCTACCAAGGCATCCCAGGCTCATCCCTTGCGAATTCCAGACATTGCAGAATAAGCGCCCTAGGAGGAATAGGAAGCGCACAAGCTCGGAAATGGGTGGTGATTCAGATTCAGATTCGCCTGACGGGGCAGCCAAACGGACACCGATTCGAGTAGGACAAACCGACGTGCTGCGGCAGTTCTACGAAAAAGCATTTGAAAATCTTCAACAGCTCAACTGCAGGGTAATTGCAAAGGCGTTTGTCAAGTTGGTAGAACCGCGGAAGCAAGTCAATCACCCGTACAATGGGCGCAGGACAGTGATGGGAGGACCTTGCCAGAAGTTGGATCCTGAATTGACTAAGCCCAAATGGTGGCCTACAGGCGTTCAACACAAGGAGCCAGATCACCTCCTCAAGCATGGTGTGTCAATCGCGTTCTTCCCTCGCTAGATATTTTGCAAATTCGGTTGAGTCAGGCGTCGCTGACTCTCCGTCTCTTCTAGAGAGAATTCGACTTCTTATGCACATTCTCTGCGAACTGCGAGAAAGCCATGCCATCACCGCGCAAAAGCTCAGAGAGGCTGGGCAGGATGTGCACCGCCAAATTGCACCGCCTCAGCGCCTGTTCATCTTAGATGAGATTTATGATGTCCGGGAAATAGAGGAACTCTATTTGAGCGGAAAGATCAGTATGTTTGGACTCTACCGGATCGCTCAGTGGTATCAGGCTGATCGTTAATGACCCAACAGGCGGTGATACCGTTATCTATGTCTCCTCAAAGCATCTGCCAGAAGGCATTGAGCCGGCAGTAGTGAACATGAATGAAAAGCAAATCGCTGACGCGGATTACTTGCCCTTGTCCCCAGTGTCCATCAGCCGCAAAAGCTCAGTTGAGAGCGGACTATCATCTCTCTCAAAGGGTATGGATCCATCCATCAATTCTAGTGAGCAAACGCAGGCGTTGCATGCCCATGCAGAGGTTCCTTCGACGAGTTCCAATTCTTTGCCGGGTTTCTATGCTCAGCATTCGATGATGTGGAGCCATGGAACCCCTGGGACGAATGTGCCATTTAATATGTCGTCAAACTGACTGGAACTTGTTATAGGAAGGTCCGTTCCCGTGAAATCTCGGCTGTAGCCTGAATCTGAGCCCGTCTCTGACCTCCTCAACAGCTTTTCCCTGCGACTTGCCTTATCGCTGGCCGTCCTCTTGGTTTTCACTTTTGGTCATCTATCGTCCCTCTTCATGTGGAGACAAATTGCAAAACACGATGCTCTGGAATCCCGTTTTCAGCAAACGTAGATAATGTGGAGGGTTTTCGGCTTGTGTCTTGTTAAGAACCGCGTGGGCATATCTTTCATTTGTGTTATCTCCTTTGTCGATTCTTCCCTGTTGCATATCAATTAGCTCATAGCGTTCTGAGCAAATGAGCCGTTCTTAGCCAATGGCTGTGTTCTGGTGAAATAATGTATACTGTCCCATTCAGAAAACTGGCTCATTGTCAGGAAAGCGGAAAGTCCTTACTCCATGTATCCCTGCCAGACCAGCTGCGAGTGCCCTGACTCAGTGTACAGTAGACCCCTCAACGGCCAGACCGCGAGGGCCAGCATTCACCGTTCGTCGGACGACAAATAGTCAGATGCAGAACCAGCAAATCTATCAAGTCCATAGAGAAGCAAGCGCTCGGGGTCTCAGACCTTCTCTTGCAATATGGACTTAGATCGGAAAGTCTGGATTCAGGAGGGTCCCTATTTCACGGAACACTATTCTCAAGCCCTTTCCTCTTTTAAGGATGCAATGAAGACAGAGTCAAGTCACGCGATCGTGCCAACACCATTTCGCCTCCTCGACCTCCCCTTCGAGATTCGCAGCGAAATTCTCTGCAGGGCTATTTCGAGCACCGATAATTACTGGCTTGACCGTGAAGTCATCACTTTTGGAGAATCGTTGAAATCAATATACTATATCCGTGGCCGCACCGTCTGGCGAGACTCAAATGGGGTGTACATGAATCTTTTAACCACGAGCAAGCAGATCTATGACGAGGTGCAGCAAATCCTTTTCAGCCGTTTTGCATTCGACGCCCTTGGATGGGGCTACACTATGAGATACTCGGATCCTTCAAAAACTCCCAACCATCTCCCCAAGCACCGCATCATGCACATCGCCTATACTCCGTACTTCACTGAATACATGCGCGAGCATCGCCAGAGCGTCGACCTTATTCTCTCCGGGCTTCCTTTGCTTAGCTCAGTTCGTATCCTGATATCTTGGGCCTGCGCACAACGTTTGGTCATATGTGGCGACCCTCGAGCTGGCTCTCTACATATAGTGGCGGTGGCACGTCTGTTTCGGCAAATTGGAAAGGTTGCGGTTGTCGGCCAGTCCTTGATGGGTGAGCTGCAGAAGCAGTTGGTGATGGAGGCAAGAAAAGAGCTGGAGGATGAACTGTGGTATTGGGAGCTTGACCTGGATTATCATCTTTTCACGCCTTTTCTCACCAGTAGCGTTGAAGAACATCTCTGAGCCGACGTCTGGTGGCACAAGGGAAGGGTGATTTCATGATGGACCCGAACATTTCGGGGGTGCTAATACCGCATCATCAAAAATCCGCAGTTGCATTTGGACCATGATGTAAATTGGAGAGTTATTGATCCTAGTAGTGTATGGCCGCTGTCATGTCTCCTTCTAAGCACGGCTCAGTAGCTTCGTAGACATTTTCTTTCCCCAAAGAAGATCCATCCCGGCGTTTTATAGCGGATAGTTGATGAACAGTGTGACCGGGTTGCAAATATATATCAGTACTTCTTCGTTTTTTGCTTTATTATGGATCTACTGCACGCAGATTTCCTTCGAGCGAGACTGTTTATTCTCTCCAAGTGGTCGTAATTCTCTAATGGTAATGTTGTGTCTTATTTGTCCTATCAAAATGAAGTAATAACCTGCATATTAGATAGGTAGGTAGCAATGGACACTCAGCACAGTGCAGGGAGTCGATGAAATAGTCACACCTCAGGCAGCAAATCATCAGAAGTGGCAAGGGGGATCCTGTGGCTGAAGCTTATTGGCTGGCTGAGCAGATCATGCCCCGGATCCCAGGGACCATAATAAGCCAGACCTTGGGATTAGCAAATCAGCCGCAGCCAACCAGAGACGTCACTTCAAGCACACGTCGAGCTTCATCTTCCCAACGGGCCTTTTCTCAACACCACGGTCCTCCCGAATCGAACTTTTCACTTTTCTTCTCCGCACGTTGTCGCGTTCGGCAGTGCAGTTGACGCTTGCATAGTATCACGCGCCTTGGGTTTTGAAGGAGACTGGCGCATTTGACCATTGGATAACAGTCCCAATCTTCATTGGACGAAGATTCGTTGTTTTTGCCTTGTGAGTCCTCAGCCTACCAAAGGTAGTTATATCAGCCCCTCCTATCGATAAGACTTCCAGACTCTTGTTGCTTCCTGCATCGCAGAAGTCACTTTGTTTGATTTAAGCCTACGTATTCGAGCTCTCTCATACCTTGTTGGGGGACGGCATCTGGGTTCGAAGCAACATGGTGATGCTAACTTTCGGCCGCTTTCTTAGTCGTCCCTACCCTCACAGCCGGGAAGGCCCCACAATCTTCTCATTTCAACAGAAACTCATCATGGAGGGCACCGGACTTGATGGTGACCAAGACGGAAAGGCGAACCAGATGACGGGCGTGCATGACTCACCTGTATTGCAACCCGCGTCGATGGAAGATATGGATGCCTTCTATGACACGGATGAATATGCGAACTCCTCCAATCGCTCGTATTCGCCACCAGCCTCTCCTCCTAGGCTGTCGCGAAACCATTCCTTTTCATATCAGGATGATTGGGAGACGTTTCCGCCGCTAGATAAACTCACCGTGTTTGACTTGCTTGACAACCTTTCGCTCTCTCAGAAACTCGAGAAATGGCAACAGGCAATCAATGTGCAGAGAGAGAAGGTCAGAAAGCAGCGCGAAAAGCTGAAGTCTACTTCAATGAACGCAAAGGATCGAGTGGTCGGAGAATGGAAGCGGCGGGTTCCCACAGCCGATGAGCAGTTGGCCAAATATCGCCGTCGGATGAGCGACAGTGTCAAGCGGCTGGAGAAGCAGTGGAATGCCACGGCCACGGTGACACTACGCGAGAAAGTTTCATTCATCGCGGGTGTTCTCAATATCTTCGTCAGCGGCTACCTCATCGGAGCCTACCCGGAATACTTCTATATCTGGTTCAGCGCGCAGTTGGCCTATTTTATGCCGATCCGATACTATGGATACCACAAAAAGGGATATCATTATTTCCTTGCCGATCTTTGCTACTTTGTCAACGTGCTTTGCATGCTCAGTATCTGGGTTTTCCCGAGGTCCAAGAGACTATTTATCAGCACCTTCTGCCTCACTTTTGGAAACAACGCCGTCGCTATTGCAATGTGGCGAAACTCCATGGTCTTCCACAGCATGGATAAGGTCGTCAGGTAAGTGACGTTGCGAAATTCCCCAGCAGAGGAGCCGGCGCTGACGCGTATCATGTGCAGTCTCTTCATTCACATCATGCCACCGGTTACCTTACACTGCCTCGTCCATCTCACTCCAGCGAAAATGCTGCGAGAGAGATTTCCGGCCGTCTACGACATCAAGTTTAGCAAACCTGGCTCTCCCAACCACTATTCTCTCCTTTCCATGATGCTGTGGGCAACCGTGCCTTACATGATCTGGCAGCTGACCTATCATTTTTTCATTACTGTGCGTCGTGCCGAGAAGATCGCCGCTGGGCGTCCTACCAGCTTCACGTGGCTTCGCAAATCCTATGCAAAGACCTGGATTGGGAAGTTTGTGATCAGTCTTCCGGAATCATTGCAAGCACCCGCCTTTATGATGATTCAGTACATTTATGCGCTTCTGACCATGATTCCTTGCCCCCTCTGGTTCCGGTTCCGATGGGCCAGCGGTGTTTTTTTGACAGCCCTATTCGTTTGGAGTATCCACAATGGCGCCACTTACTACATTGACATCTTTGGCAAACGCTTCCAGAAGGAGCTGGAGGAGCTGAAGAAAGATGTTGCCCGCTGGCAGGCCTCTCCGGCTGGCATGACCAGCCCAACGCTACCGATCTTGAACAACACTTCTTCTGCTGGGGCTGGCATCCTGGATGACTCACCGTCTGCGCAAAAGGACTGCGACAAGTCAAGTCTCGATCAGATCCCTCCACTTGACGCCAGTGCGGTGTCGACTGCCGTAGATGGCTCCAATTTCGCGGGCGCTGCGATCACGCGCGACAGAAAGTAGAGTCCGTATCGCCTACCCGATTTTACAAACGCTCTTTTATCTCCTTGAGTCTGTCTACTGAGTCTGTCTATTGAGTTTGTCTATGCTCTAGCAATGCTTTTGGATCGGACATCGGTTGGTTTTGTGTTGCTCTTGATGATACCCTGCCTTAGTCATTCTTTTGTCTCTGCCGCTTGCCTATATTCATACACTTTATGCCTATATGATCTAGACTGTCGATGATTGCGATTGATTTACATTCCACGAAGTACACGAATTTCCCTTTCAGCTGGACATCTTTCTGTGATTTCAGTGGCGCATGTATCGCGTTGATTATGTCTGATATGAACAGCATGGTCCACTTGTTACTAATTTCAGAATATGGGGCAACTTGAGATTAATACGTAATAATGATCCACCAGAAGAGCGGCCGATGCCAGTAGAGTAGTCTAGAGAGCTTGTTTCCAAGAGTCTTAATGGGACTTGATAAACTCCGACGCCAGCGAAAACCCCGAAATCCGCTGAGATCACGTGAAGAAACCACATCTTCTTGCATGGTCTCTGGAGAGTTCTCAACGACATCATTACTTCAAACTTTGAGTGTCATACTTACTTTTCCTTCTGCACGGTTGAGTCCATTAAGAGATCAGGATTACAACTCTCTCTGAGATTGCTACGCTCATCTGCTATACTCGCTCGTCACTCCGAGCATTTCATGCCCCTAGACTTCCGCAATGTCCGTCACAATGAGATCGGCCAGGCTTATGCGCACCAATTCTGTGCGCCCCAGTCTGATCGGTAAGTCAACTTTTTATGCTCATTTTAGCTGCCTTGTACTTGGAGGATATTTATCGTGTCTAATAATGATCGGTACCCACAGGCCGACCACGGTATAACGGCGCCCTGGGCGCTGCATCGGCCGCAAATCTCCGGTTCAACGGACGAGGGTTCCCGACGCACATACAGGCTATTGCGATCTTGGTCTCCCATCAGCGCGGCTATGCCACAGAAACTTCTACCTCGACATCTTCGCCCTCCAACCCATTGCCGCCTCCGGGCTTTAACGCCGAACAGGCCAAGAAGCCCATTCTCAAGGAAGATGCGTCGCGACTTGCGGCTGACAACGGGAGCACCCAGGTCGCTCCCAAGCCAGAGACGCCTCTTGCGTCGGAGAACAGCGTAGATTCACAGAAACGCGCTGAGCTGGAAGCGGCGAAGAAGGGGCTGGCGGACGATGACAAGAAAGTGACTGAGGCGAAGAAGGAGCAGAAGAAGTTGACGATTGGGCAAAAGATTAAGAAGGAAGTTCAGCACTACTGGGATGGTACGAAGCTTCTTGCTACGGAAGTCAGGATCAGTTCACGACTGGCGTTGAAGATGGCTGCTGGATATGAGCTAAGCCGAAGAGAGTACCGACAGGTAGGTCTTTTGCTACCCTTGCGATGGCATTAATGGACTCAACTCACTCATTATTGAACAATTAGCTTCAACGAACGGTGAAAGATCTTGGCCGATTGATCCCATTCTCGATGTTCATCATTATCCCCTTCGCCGAACTGCTACTTCCCGTCGCCTTGAAGCTGTTCCCCAACCTGCTGCCTAGCACCTACGAGGGCCAGAAAGCGCGCGAGAAAAAGGCTCTTAGCTTGAGTTCAACCCGGCAAGAGGTTTCGACCTTTCTGAAGAATACTCTTAGAGAGAGTGGTCTCCCCGTGACTCCCGCCGCTGTGAGGAACGAGGAATTCGCAGAATTCTTCAAGAAGATTAGAACCACTGGGGAGACCCCCTCGACCGAGGACGTGATCAAGGTTTGCAAGATCTTTAAGGATGACTTGACCCTGGACAATCTGTCCCGCCCTCAGCTTGTCGCCATTTGCAAATACATGAACCTGAATTCGTTCGGTACGGACGCCATGCTCCGGTACAACATTCGACACCGTATGCGTCAGATTAAGCGTGATGACCGCGCGATTTTCTACGAGGGGGTGGACTCGCTCTCTGTTCCGGAACTGCAGATGGCTTGTGCCTCACGTGGCATTCGTACGCATGGTATTTCTCCCGCTCGCCTGCGGGAAGACCTGGCGATGTGGCTGGATCTGCGCCTCAAGCAAGGCGTTCCTTCCACGCTTCTAGTGCTGAGCAATGCGTTCGCATATGCGCAGGGCGGCAAGGAGGCAGAGATGGCGTCTCAGATTGAAGCGCTCAAGTCTGTGCTGTCTAGCATCCCTGAAGAGTTGTTCCACGAAATTGAGCTCGAGGTCCATAATGCCGAGGGCGCTGCCACCAACAAGCAGCGTCTTGAGGTTATCAAGGAGCAGCAAGAGCTCATCGAGGAGGAAAACGAGCAGAACAGCCAACACGAAGAGAAGGGCGTTACGACCCCCAAGGACATTGAGGATATCGACGAAACAGAGGACGCGAAGTTTGAGGCGTCGAACAGCCAAGAAAAACAATCCAACGAGGCTGCTGAGGCTGAGAAAGAAGGCGACAAGGCCGAGCAGACACAGTCAGAAGACCTGGCAGCCAAGGAGAAGGATGAGAAGAAGGGAGGTTCCTCACAATAGTGTGTCGTCGGCAGTTGGTTCTCCTTCTATCTCCCCTCGCCTCGCCTTCTGCCTGGGATGATAAATCCCCCAAACGAATAGACTTGCATTTTCGTCTGATTTTCCACGGGCGCTCTCTACCACTTCCACTTTGTTTTACTTTCCACTCTTGATAGACTTCTTCTTGTTCAGTGCGTCTGATGTCCATTCTCTTTCGTCGAAGCACTCTCCTCCGCTTACCATCTTTTTCTATTTATGTGATTTTGATTATTGATGATGTATTGTCTCGATAGATATCAGGAAGTTTGATGGAGGTTTGGCATCGGGAGAGGGCTTTCGCATTGGCCCACTGGGCTGTTCTACATTACGATCATATTAATGGCCCCCTCTCTACCTTTTTTTCTTGTTCATTACATTCGTTGACTTCTTGAAAATGATGTAAGACTAGATGGATGCATGCCAAAGTCGAGTTCAACACAATTATGATGCGCATCTCGCACCTAACTGCAACTGTCTACCAGCTGAGTCAAGCAGGGGACGTAATAAAATGCATCTCAGCTTACAGTTATTGAAATAGGATACTTAGTGTTTTTCACTTAACCCAGTTGTCAGGCTCAGTAGTGCCGGTCCTAATTGAGCTCAAGGCTGGTTCTACCCCAGAACCCACGACCTTAACCAGACCAGGGACCCCAGACGATCCACTAACCTCGGCAACGGCAATGGAGCACCACCCATCCCCACGCCAACATCAACAACTAGATCCATAGTTGCCATGAAGATATAAAATAAATCAAAGCGCCCTAGTCGCTCATATCCCTGCATACTATGCTAAGAAGAGCACTCCTCCAATTGACCGCGATAACCCGTGGCTTCAGCACCAGCACCAGCAGGCGACTTGCGTCACAGCCCGCACCCGCAAGGGAGAAGATGCCTCGCCTGAATCCGGCTTCACAGGTACGTGCCGTTTAATTGTGAAACTCGGAGGCCAAGTTTGATTCCAATCACGCGTTACTGCAACCGTCTTCCCATTCTGGAACTTTTCAGCGGGCTGCATAAGGGATAATCATGGGTTTGTGGGTGTTTCAGAGTGCTATATAATGATCTCATTTCATTCCGAGGTTTGCGGCTGTCGCCGCCCTTGTTTTGTTTCTGAACTATCTCTACCCTGTCAATTGCCAGTGTGAAATCGATGATGACGGTGATGACGACGACGACATCGATGATGCATCTTGGCTAACCAGCACCGCTACTACGATTGCGTTGAATAGAGAGCGATTGATCGACTAAGAGAGTATCGGCCTCCACCGACGAATTATGAACTTGTGCCATTGTCGCGTCGAGCGGCAGTTCTAGTGCTACTCTATGCGGATGCCAAGGGGGATCTGAGGGTTGTGTTGACGATTCGGGCGAAGACGCTCAGTTCATGTGAGTACTCTCATAAGCTTCCAGGGAATGAATGGCGAGGAGGTGTCGATGAACATATCTTGACAAGATGATGAGGACGATCTACTCATACCGCTATTTCTACAGACGCTGGCCAAGCGGCTTTACCTGGAGGTGAGTGGAGCGCTCCAATTTGCGGTCAAGCAAAAATCCGAGATTCGAAGGAATGAAGATATCCCAATGCATATGATATATCATCTATCATCGCTTGCGCATTCAAGAGTCAAGAATGCAATTGTGAAAATCAAAACCCAAAAGTCAAAGACAAAAAATAAGTCAAGCACTCACACCACGCTTCCCAGGACGGGCGGATACGCTGGAAGAGACCGCATTCCAGACGGCACGCCGCGAGGCACGTGAAGAGATAGGATTGCCTGATCTGAACCAGTCATTTCCCCGGCCGTTCAGCGTTGAGCATCTCTGCGAGTTCCCGGCTAATCTTGCTCGAACGGAGGTGGTTGTCCGCCCTTGCGTGGCGCTGCTCCATTCGTATGACGAGGAGACGGGCGAGAATGCCGACCCAGAGGTGTCGCTGATTCCCAGGCTGGATGCCAGAGAGGTGGCGGCCGTCTTTACGGCGCCATTTCACAACTTTCTACGCATGAGTGATGCGGATGATTGGGGCACCGAGGACCCAACAGAGTGGTATCAAGGCTCCTGGACCGGATGGCACCAGTCCAATTGGAGAAGTAAGTGGCACTGTCCTCCGTTTGCACGGTTGCACCTAGGTACCATCGCTGTACCTTACTCCTGTACTCCGTAGAGTACATTTGTTTGACAGGCGGTGTACCGTCGGTTGAATCGGGTTGAATTGCAATGAAAAAAATAAAAAGTCAAAAGAAAGAAATCAGGCCGAAGGAAAATGACAAAGAGAAGAAAAAAAAGAAAATAAGATCGTCGGTTGATTGGTTTTTGCTTTTTCGTCGGCGTATGTCTACATAGTTCTTGACTGTCACTGACCCACTCGCAGTGCATCAGTTCTTTGTCCCCATCAACAGCCGGTCGGTCGTCAAACCGCGCAGCAGCAGCCGGATGCAGAAACAGGCTGCAGACGAGCTAGAAGAGAAAGAAAAATCAGGCGAGGTAACTCGCTATCGGGTGTTTGGCATGACGGCCCGCATTCTGGTGGATGTCGCGCGAGTGGCATATGGCGAGGACCCGGAATTCGAACACAACAGCCACTTTGGCGATGAAGCGATGATCGCCAATCTCCGAAAGATGGGCCGACTAAATGCCGTTCGTAAACCCACGGACGAACTCACGCCAGAGACGATGCAGAAGGCAGCCAAACTTAGTTAGGTTTAGAGAATTATACGTGTCGATTCCTTATCGATTCCTCCAGGTAGCTTTCCAGGTACCTGATTAGTTGTTCACGAGGTTGGGCACTGGGGATCTAGGTACTCCGTACATAATGTAGATACTTAGTGCACAATACTATCGGCCGTACCTGAGCTTAATCAAGCAACTCCTCCCTTAGGTACATAGTACCTTACCTAGTCTAGTATCTAGTGGTACGGAGCAGTTTGTACCCAGTCCGCATTGAGCGTCTTTATGGTGTCCATCATCAGTACTGTACTACCTACCTTACTCATAGATATTTCACTCTCAACCTAAGATACTATTCTTATCTTTCACCCGTCTAAGTTACCTAAACATGTCATGATGGTGAAAGACAGTAAGGCAGTGCAGAGGGTCAGAGGCAGGCCGGACACAACAGTAATCTAGGCATCCCTTGCGTTGGCATGTCACCCCTCGCGACGGTCCATGAGGCTGTTTGCTGGCCATGATGCTCCGATGCTGACTATCCTGCAGGACAACTTGCAAACTGCGCCGCTGCATGGTTGACCTTGCTTTATGATTTGCTGACCCTTTTCTTTTCTGCATTATCTCGTCTGTTTCCATACTATTATTATTGTGGCTTTTCTTTTCTCTTCTCATCATTTTCTATCTAGGGGGGAGGCCTGATTACCCTCCACCTGAATAATCACTCGTTTGGCTGCATCTTTCTATCCCTTTACTTCGCATTGTCCTTTTTTCATTTTTTATTTTTACTCCTCTTTCTTTTCCCTCGCAGCTCTGTTGCTTTATTCTTCCCGGTTCTCCCCCTCCTTTTTCTTCTCTCTCTCTCTCCCTCCCCCTCTTTTCTTCTTCTCTTCTTTTCTTTTTCTTTCCCGAAAATGCTTGTTCGTATATCTCCCGCTGTATCCTTTCTGTGCATTCCCACTTCGAGGCTCGAGCGACAGGCTGACTTGCGGGGAAAGGGTCTTGTGATCAGCCATCCCGGACACCCTAGTGGTGTTGAGTGTTGACACGCAGATTGAACCCATTCCTTGGCGGTTTGGGTTTCTTTGTTCTTGAGATATTACTGAACCTCATCTGTCTACTCCGTAACTCAAACTGATCCATTCGCCATACCTAAATCCAAAATCCACCGACTTCTGTTGGTGGTTGTCTTGACGAAACACTTGTTTCTTCCCCACTTTCCAAGCGGAATCCCTCGTGGAGGGAGAAACAATATACCTAAGGTGTCTGCTTGACGGTCGAGGATAAAGTTGGGATCATGTTGTCTCCCACCTCTCTCGCTTACTCCCGTCAGGCTCCTCCAGTGAGACCATCGCGATCTCTAGAGGGACTGGAGCAGGTCATCCCGCCTAGAGTTCCTCAACCTCCAGCTCGTCCTACCCTGCAGCTGGACAAACCTCTTCCCGACCTTCCCTCACAAGTACAGTCGCTCCCAGATGCCTCAGAGATGAGGGGTTCGACAGCATGGAGCGATGACAGCAGTACCATTAGTAGTGTGGATAGTGACGGCAGTCGAGACCGCGAATCCACCCACTCGACGGAAAGCTATCCCGTTTTTGTCCGTTCGGCGTCGGATGACCTGGCCGGGCTTGTCGATCATCCTCCGGTGTCGTCCTTCGATCGCGCCGAGCCAATAGTGGACCCCTGTGCGAAGCCATCAACAATAGCTTCCTATTCTCCAAGCCTTTCGCTTTCCCAACATGCTCTATCAGTATCAAAAGACGACCGGTATGGAAGCCCGCCAGAATGGGCCCAGAAACGGGCCGGTCCGAACCACTATTTTCGGGAGAAGAAATGGGATTTCTTCCCCGAATTAGCGACCCCGTCTGCCCTGGGTGTTGGAGCAGCCGGACGGTTTCCTCCCGCCAGCTCGCAATCGCGGATGAGAAACGGGGGCAGATTGAATTTATCCACGTTTGACTTTGGAAGGAATCGCAGGCGTTCGAATACGTCCGACCGGGGGACTCTGACACTCGCCCATGAAGTTCGGGACTCGATCCGTTCCTACGTCCATCGCACATTGTCGAAGCGTTCTGCTGCGAAAGACAAGCCGAAACGACGAGGACGCCCCGCCACTGCGCCCTCCTTCTACCCGCCCAAGTATGCGTCTTCACAGGGGACCACCACCTCGAGCGACTACCCTCATCACGGAACATCTATAGAAGAATCGAGCCCGGTTGATATAGATATCCGGATGAGAACCCTATCAATCTCAACTGATTCGACTATGAGCGAACGATGGGCAGAAAGCCCCAAGCCAATTCCTGTTAACCGGACAAAGCAGCTTGCTGTCCCCATCACTCCTTACCAGAAGTATGGTGCGGCCATCTGGGACAAATCCGGCGGCACAAAGAGGGTTAACTATCGGCCAAATCACCAGGTGAAATTTCCAAAGCACCAAAGGAACATTTACCCATCTTCCGCGCAAAAGTCGAAATCAAGTACGGACTTCACATTTGCCAATCCCACTGCGCCCTTGTCGCCGCCGGTACGTTCCGTGATCCAGCAGAACACTCGAGAAGCCATTCGAGTGTTACAGGATGGAACCACTCAAGTGCTAGATGTGCTTGATGAGGCGAAGAAGAAAGTGATCAAGTCGAGCGTTGACCGTCGACGAATGCAGCTCAAATCGCAGATTAAATTGATAGGACCGGTCAACCCATATACTACCTATGGACGCGTCGATTCTTGGATATGATTCTATCTTTACTTTTTCTCTTCTACTGTTTCTGCATTCTGTCTCGGCCGAGCTCATGGACTTTTCCCGTTAAATTTTTTGCACCTCTGATGATTTCATTTCTTCCTTGTTTATTTTTGATACCTCTGGAAAGGCCTAAGGCTTATGTTTGGCGTCTCGGCACTGGATTGGATGATTGATAGAAGCGACTTTTTATGCCACCTATATGGGTTATGCACTCCTTGTAATTGAGAATATTCTGCAATAGATGAGATCTCCGCCTATTCATCTCACCATACGCGTACAATTCTCGTTCAATGCAAGGGTATTAACCCTGTACTTTGTAGTGATTGTCTGGGGTAATACGAATAGGTGATCTATGGATAACCTGAAGCGTATCTCGGTCCAGGTGATGCTGTCATGGTACAAGTCCTACAAGGATATTTGCAATAACCCTGTCGATATTTAGCTTCTCAAGATCAATTCAGACAGCCGAGAGGAGACATAGACTAATTCCTGGATCATGCAACATCTCATGACCCTCGTTGATGTCTCACATTCCATCTCATCCGCCCCGTTTCCCCGCCATCGCCCGCTGTTGACTTCTCCGCACTTAAACGTCATCCCTGTTCCTGGCGAATATCCGGCTGGGCTCTTTTCCTGACCTTCCCCTTCTCCTCTTTTCTTCTTTCTTCATCTCTACGGAGACTAAAGACGCTGAATCTAGAGTTTTCACCAACATCACCAAATAGTTCTTAACTAAACCGCTAAGGTGTATCCCTCAACATATCTACATCAACGGTCTTGGCCCGCCGAGATGGGTGGAGACGCCCCATTGAGAGCTCCAAGCTCACTCCCTCGAGCCCCAGAACATCCCGTCGGCCAACGCATCAAGAGTATTTACACGGATCGACTGCGCCAGTTCACAGACTCAGGCCAGTACCGTGAGCAAAGCCTCATCTCGTACGTCTATCCATTCAACAGAAGAGTCGCCCAGAGTCCCCGCTAACTCACACCCACAGCAAGCTCTACGAAGCTACCACCTCCGACCAAGACCATGTCAAGCTATCCGTCTACTCTCCGCCAGACCTGCAGCGTCCAACGTTTGAAGAGGCGACATCGCACGAGTTCAAGCCCACGCATATCGGCGCCTCGTTCGGCCCTAGTTGGTCGACTCACTGGTTCCGGATTCGGCTGACGGTCCCGCGGGATATGCTCGACAAGGAACGATTGGAGTTCCATTGGGATGCGAATAATGAGGGCTTGGTGTGGATGGAGGATGGTCGGCCGGTGCAGGGGTTGACTGGGGGCGGGGAGCGGATCGAATGGGTTATTCCTGATGCGTGGCGCGACGGCAAGGAACATACGTTTTATATTGAAATGGCGTGCAATGCTATGTTTGGGAATGCGCCTGGCGGCGATTCCATCCAGCCGCCTGCGCCGGATAAGTACTATACGCTGCATACGGCGCGGATTACTGCCGTCAATGTGGAGGCGCGGGCGTTGTTTTATGATTTCTGGATTATTGGCGGTGCGTATATGGTTGCTCCTGATGAAGAAAGGTGTCTATTAGTGGCTAACTTTTGCAGACGCGGCGAGGGAGTTCCCTGGTGACTCCTGGGAGGCTCATGAAGCGAATGTGGTTGCCAATGCCATCATGGACGCTTTCATAGCGGGTGACGGAAGCCAGGAGTCGATCAAGGAAGCGCGCAAAATCGCTCAGAAGTATCTTGGGGACAAGGTCGACTCGTCCCAGGTTTATGAGACAGATACCCAGCCCATTGTCTACGCCATCGGGCACTGTCATATCGACACCTGCTGGCTCTGGCCTTGGGCGGAGACAAAGCGCAAGGTTGCTCGCTCATGGTCTAACCAGTGCGACCTGATGGACCGGTACCCGGAGCACCGATTCGCTTGCTCCCAGGCGCAACAGTTCAAGTGGCTCGAGCAATATTACCCTTCGGTCTTTGACCGCGTCAAACGATGGGTGAAGAAGGGCCATTTCCAGCCGATTGGGGGCAGCTGGGTCGAACACGATACCAACTTGCCCAGTGGCGAGTCACTGGTGCGACAATTCATTTACGGGCAAAGGTTCTTTGAGAGCCGATTTGGCGAGCGTTGCAGCACTTTCTGGTTGCCGGATACCTTTGGCTACTCCAGTCAAATCCCTCAGATATGTCGGCTGGCGGGTATGAGCCGATTCTTTACCCAGAAACTCAGCTGGAACAATATCAACAACTTTCCGCACACTACATTCAAGTGGGTTGCGCTTGATGGTAGCCAGGTAATGTGCCACATGGCTCCGTCCGAGACGTACACCGCGGATGCGCATTTTGGCGATGTCAAACGCAGCGTCACCCAGCACAAATCGATGGACCATGACAACACTTCGCTTCTAGTATTCGGAAAAGGAGATGGTGGCGGTGGCCCTACCTTTGAACATCTGGAGAAGCTGCGTCGCTGCCGGGGTCTCAGTGACAAGGTTGGCTTGCTTCCGCGTGTGAAGATGGGCGACTCGGTTGATGATTTCTTCGGGAGACTTGAGCAAAAGGTTGCAAATGGAACAGAGTTTGTCACCTGGTATGGCGAGCTCTACTTTGAACTGCACCGGGGCACATACACTACGCAGGCGAACAATAAGCGGAACAACCGCAAGTCTGAATTCCTGCTGCGTGATCTAGAGTATCTGGCGACCCTTGCATCCCTTACCAAGACGAGTGGCAACTACAAATATCCAAAGAAAGATATTGATGACATGTGGGAAGGTGTGCTTCTATGCCAGTTCCACGATTGCCTACCCGGAAGCTCCATCGAGATGTGCTACGACGATTCGGACAAGCTATATGCACAGATTTTTGAGACGGGTGAGCGAGCCAGACAACATGCTCTCGAGGCGCTTGGATTTTCCGAGAAGAGTGCCGGCAAGAGTCTCGTTGCCATCAACACGTTGCCTTGGTCTCGCTCGGAGATTGTCAAAATCCCGGATGAGTTTGTCGCCTTGACAGGCTCCCGGTATGCTCTAGTAAGCGGAGACTCTGGCCTCATCCAATGCCAGACCCTAGACGCCAAACATACCCCCGCAGTGGCTGTGACAGAGGTCCGACCGGGTGTTTTCCGTCTTGACAATGGCAAGTTGAGGGTCGACGTCCAGGATGGCGTCATTACTTCTTTGTACGACCTCGAAGCCAAGCGAGAAGTCATCGCCAAGGGAGGTAAGGCGGGCCAGCTCGTCATCTTTGATGACAAGCCGCTCTACTGGCAAGCCTGGGATGTGGAAGTCTACCATCTCGAATCAAGAAAAGAGCTGCAGTCGAGAGAGACCTCGATCGCAGAGGAAGGCCCGCACCGTGTCAGCGTGGTCACCAAAGTCCAAATTAGCGACAAGAGCTGGGTCAAGACGACCATCAGCCTGGCTGCGGCGGTGAATGAGCAGCCCTCATACGTTGAATTTGAGAGCGAAGTCGAGTGGCAGGAGACCATGAAGTTCCTCAAGGTCGAATTCCCTGTGGACGTCACAAACACAGAGGCATCGTACGAGACTCAATACGGAATCACCAGACGACCGACGCATTACAACACAAGGTATGTCGAACTAGTCTTATGAGTAATACTTTCTAACCAAATCAGCTGGGACATGGCCAAGTTCGAGGTCTGCTGCCACAAATGGGCCGACCTGTCCGAGTACGGCTACGGCGTCTCGATCCTCAACGACTCCAAATACGGCTTCGCAACATGCGGTAACTTGATGCGTCTCTCGCTTCTGCGTGCCCCCAAGGCGCCCGACGCCCACGCCGACATGGGCCGCCATCACATCCGCTACGCCATTCTCCCGCACGCTGGTCCTCTAGACGCCCGCACCGTCCGCGCGGGATATAATTTCAACAGTCCCCTTATCCTGCGCCGTTCGTCCGGCATGCAAGCCGCTAACGTGTTCAAATCCATCGCTGTCACGGGCTCACAGTCTCTCATTCTCGACGTGGTTAAGCGCGGAGAGGACGACGAGGACGTTTCTCGGGGAGAGTTGCCCAAGCGATCCGGGAAGAGCATCATCCTTCGTATCTATGAGTCGCTGGGCGGTAGATCGAGGGGTACAATCCACACCAAGTTCCCGGTCAAGGAGGCTTGGAAGTGCAATGTGCTCGAAGACAATGAGGAGCGGTTGGAGGTTTGCAAGGGCGACGATGGCGTCGCAGTCAAGATTGAGCTGCGGGCTTTTGAGGTGGCCACCTACCGCTTGCAGCTGTAATTGCTCATGATGTCGATACTGAGTGCGATGGATGTGTCTATACGATTAACAGTAGCATAGTCAATGTCATTATTTGCCTTGAGTCTAATACAGCCTTCATACAAGTGGATATCAACAGAAAGAGTAAGACAACCGTAAATGCTCACATGTGCCAGTCCCAAAAGAGAACCACCTTGCGCCTAAGCTCCATTTTCCCACCCCTCAATTGATGCGTAGAACAAAAAGCCCACAACACAAACTCCTCGAAACCAGTAGAGTCCAGCAAACTTAATCCCTCCCATAAGTAATCTTCAACCGCTTCGCAGGCGGCTTATCCCCTCCCTCATCGCCCTCATCATCCTTGTCCTTATCCTTGTTACCGCCATTCGCGCCCCCAGACTTCTTCTTATTCTTCGACGACGACGAAGATGAAGACCCCTTCACACTCGCCGCAGCAGACGACGTGCCCTCGCCGTTCAGCTTCCCGTTCGACCCGTTATACGCCGACGTCGGCGTCGGCGCAAGCGAAGGCGTAGTCTGCACGGATGATGGAGCAGGGGAATCCTATAACTGGTCAGTCTATAGCTCCCTCCCATCCCAGGGCTATGATTGTGAAGTTGGGAAGTAAAGGCTGACGCACCCGCATGAAACTCGCCGAACTCCTCGAAAACACCCTATCCGCGTCAGTCACCTGCGCCTTGCGACGCGCTGCGCCGCCCATGCCCCCCGCCAGCGCTATCCCGCTTGCACCGAGCCCCGTGCTCGACCCGGACCCCTTGATGTAGTTGTCGAAGCCTTTGATGATGTTTCCGGCGGTGGTTTCTTCGAGGTAGGATTGCTCGAAGCGGAAGATTTGGTCTTCGAGTTGGGCCTGATGGTAGAGTAATTAGTTTGCGGGGGTACCCGGAGGGTAGACGAAAAGGGGAACGTACCATGCTTTTGTCCATGAGGCGTTTCTTCTGCAGGGCGTCGCGGAGGTCCCGGCGGAGTTTTTCGTAGTAGGGGAGGCCGCGGTTGCCGCCGTTTGGGTCTGTGGTGGTTGTGGAAGTGTTAGTGTTGGCGTTGCCGGTGGTTGCGTTGTTGGTGCTGGGGGCCTGTGTGCTTGTTGTTGTGCCTGATGCGCCTGTTGTTGCTGGTGCTGTGGCTGTTGTTGCACCTGTTGATGTGCCCGTTGCGGCCGGACCTTGTGCTGGGACCGTGTCTGCCATTTTGTGTCGCGCAGCAACGGCTGACAGATGTTGAATTGCTCAATCAATATGCTATTGATTCGTTGATAACAGGTTGAGCAGGCGCCTGTCGGTCGTGATGCTTGGGTTACCCTTTGAGGCAGGGCGGTAAGTTTGAAACCGGTTGGAGGACTGGACTCCCGTATTTAGTAAGTGTGAAGCCAAAGGGAGGATCTTATCGACTCTGTTTGACTTGTTTGCATTGGCATGCGTTTCGTCCTTGATGAATGCATCAACTGTCAGCATCGATCTGTCTCTGTTTCGTCAGTTTCAGATCCTTGCATTTGCATTATATATCGCGTGTTCTTTTGAACCAATATACTATTTACAACTGGAACGATGGACCACAGCGCGATGCACCATTCCGGCATGGATATGGACCATGGACATGGGGACATGGATATGGGCGGGCAGTGCAATATGAACGTGAGATATCCTAGCTCTATCTATAGTTACAAGCTTGTACACTGACACAATCAGATGTTATTCACTTGGTCTACCAAGGACCTCTGCATCGTCTTCAGCCAGTGGCATATCACTGGCCCCTTCTCCCTCCTCATGTCCCTGATTGTCATAGTGCTTTTGACAGCGGGCTACGAGGGCGTCCGGCAGGCCACTCGGAAATATGAAGCTGCCCATGCGCAGCGTCTGAACGCTTTCTCGACAACAACAGCTACAATCGGTAAGTACTTCGGTCTGTTCTAGCTATTGGACGTATATCTACGAAGGCATGGTGCGTTGGACTCTGCCGCGCAAGCATTTGTTTCATTGAAATGTACTTCCGCTTTCTATGTCTGCTTTGGTCATAACTGGACTGAAGCCCTCATTGACGAACGGTGTGCAAGGCAATGAGTTCGCCGACGAGTCCGCCACCGCCAACGTTCCCTCTAGTCAACCCCCAAACGAGAGCTCACCGCTAGTTGCAGGTAGGGATAACAGACGGGCCGTGGAGCAAAGAGGCAAGATCACCCTTGCAGCCTTGTATGCCGTGCAAGTTTTCTATAGCTTCTTCATCATGTAAGTTTTCTCTTCTGCCTTTTGTTTCATCAGTCTAGATGCTCAAACGTGTATAGGCTGCTGTTCATGACGTATAACGGGTTTGTCATGCTTGCAGTTGCCGTTGGTGCTTTCGTCGGATATCTGGTGTTTGGAGATAACCAGTCAGCGGCTAAAACGGTTGCTTGTCATTGATCCCAGATGATGGTCGGGTCTTCCAGTGTGTATAGGCAACCTGGCGCACTTTGCGCCTACGAGGAATACATATGATTTAGACCGTCTTGTGACAAACTCCAAGTCGGGTGAAAGTGGCTCAAGGAACTTCCACGTCACTTCCATCATCCCCAAAGCCGAAACTGAATCCGCCTGCTTCAGAGGAGTCTCCGGCGTCCTCTTGGGCCGCCCTCCCGTGGACCAGCTCATCCCATTTGCGCTTCCTGCCATCTGACTTTTTCTTCAACTCGTCGAGTGCTTGTTGAAGTAATTCGGGATGAGTCTTGCGCATGTTTTCCACAAACCGCTCGTAGGGGTTATGCACATCTTTCCTGAACCCAGAAACCTGATCGGCCTTGTTAGACAAGAAGTCAAGGGTAGCAGTCAAATGCGCACGCGGGGTGAAATTCTGCGTAATAGCAATGGAGGGCTCGAGATTTACAACCAAATGCCACCATCCTGAGGGCACATGAA
This sequence comes from Aspergillus lentulus, assembly GCF_001445615.1. Classification (NCBI taxonomy): domain Eukaryota; kingdom Fungi; phylum Ascomycota; class Eurotiomycetes; order Eurotiales; family Aspergillaceae; genus Aspergillus; species Aspergillus lentulus. Next base: position 1,960,897 of record NW_028322122.1, read on the forward strand.
GAATTTCCCCTTCGCCACAGATACCTTCAATGCAGCCAGGTGTGCGTCGTGCCTCGGCATGAAAGCCAAGCAGCCATTCTGCAATGCTCAGAGGTGATGTGACTTCGCTCTGATCGTCCGAAACAAAAACACCAGGAGGGGGTGGCAGTTTCGACGAGGAGGGAAACATGATCCAGTACTTGGAGCCGCGAACGACTGCGTTCCACGCGCTGGTCGCATTGGGATCCTTGTGGAACGTACTGCCTGATCGCTCAGGGCCAATGATAAGCCATTGCCTATCCGGCCGGTCATTCCCCAGCACGGAGAAGAAGTCTTCTCCGAAGCAGGGAGGAGGCCAGTAGGTCGCCTCAGGTTCCTCCTCCGGCGGACCAATCTTGAGCCCCATTTTTGACACAAAGGCCCGGTCAAACAGATACAAAGGACTCTCGTCTGCGTTGTTTCTCATGTAGTCCACATAGGTGCTCAATTTCCAATCCACAGCCTCCGCCCGAAAGACCATGTCTCCGTATTTGGCAAGCAGTGAGTCTACGGACCAGTGCTTGTAAGCCGGCCACTGCTTCACCGGCTGCGTCAAAATAAACGGCTTGTCCGACCATTCTGCTTGGAAATCCTCCGGAGAAAGGTCTGGAAGACGCGTGATCTGATTTCTCGAGGGAATATTCTTCACATAAGTGTCCAAGGAGATGTGTGCGCAATAGAATGGACGATGAAGAGCATCAGAAAACAGACTTGAGCAGTCCAATATGGCAATTTTGGACGGCGGCAAGTTGAGGTAGGTTGAACGCCATGTTCCTCTCCACGTAAACGACGAAGGGGGTGACCTGAAGATTGTATCTTAGTGAAAGGTCTCAAGCCTACTAGATTCTAAGGTCTAGTGATCATGTCTAAATATACGAAGATCTATGTATCCTTACCAAATGAAAAGAGCCTTCCACAGTTCCTCCGCTCTTGTAAATGCATAAAAAGCCTTACAGGTCCTCCCGAACCGTAATAGGCTTGGACCATCCAGAGACTCTAGTAGCATTAAAATCAACTCATCCGGCAGAAGATTGAATGCCCCAATCGCATGACGGAGATTCTCATTGGCAAGTAGAGCGTTGCCACTCGGCTTTACACCTAGCGGATGACAGGGGATTGCATCATGACCAGTTATATCCTGAAGGCTGTCATCCGGTGAGAAAGAGGAAGAATCAGTCTTCCCCAGTGGGTGACTCTGCAAAGATGTAATATCAGGCATTTGACTCTCTGGTGGCCAGGGCCGCAGTAATCGAATCCGGCACTAAGAATGGGAGGAATTGTATGGTGAGGACAAAGTACGGGGTACTCCGAATATACGGGGTACCTGGTTCTGAGAGGTTCCGGAAGCTCTATATCAGAGAACAAACAGAACAAAAGGCATGATAAGAAGAATAATTATTGCATCCTGCACGAGAACCTTCTGTGCCTCCATCAAGTATCAGCATCACCACCACTCACAAATCACCAACGGCAAAAAAAATCCCACGAGGCAAACCATGAAGCCTCAAACAGCAGGCGGTGGATGTGGGTTGGGCAGAATTGGCGCTAAACAGGAAAAAATCAAAAATTTCGCGGCTTCACCAAAAAGAGACAAGGAAAATCTTTTTCTCCCTCTTCTTCTCCAGCCCACATCACTACTACCCGGTGAATCCATCTTCAATATCTTACTATCTCAACTACTACCATCTCTACTTTACTAGTTCCTAAGAAATCTCTCTCGTGAGAGTCGTGGTTCTAGTCTCTAAAAGTATCTATTAGGGACTTTCATTACTCTCAGATCTCTGCGACTACAAACCCCACTGGGACCTGTTGTCGCTAAGAAAACTTCCAAGTTCACAACCAACACCCCACTGTTTCATCGATCACAGCTTTTCGCCTGTGATCACCACCTACTACAGTCGCAATCATGGCTTCTAACGACAAGGGTTTGGAGGAGATCCCTGAGGGTAAGTTTCAACGACATTTTCTTTCTGTTCTTGTTGGGGTGGTGTTACACTGTCAACTGCAAACATTTCTGTGGCGTCGCTTGCAACCGAAAAATTCAGCCAAAGATTCAAGACTGACAATACTTCCCACTTTTAGGACAGATCGAGTCTAACTACGATGAGATCACCGACTCCTTCGACTCCATGGAGCTGAAGGCCGAGCTGCTTCGCGGTATGTTTCACTCGTCTCAACTCGACGATATGGCGGGGTATGTGTGTAGCAAGTATTGACGACGTCTTCTTCAGGTATCTACGCCTATGGTTTCGAGCGTCCCTCTGCTATCCAGCAGCGTGCCATCATGCCCATCATCAAGGGTACGTTTTTCCTGTTACGGCCTCTGAAAGCATTGTCATTAATCTGGAAATCACAGGTAGCGATGTCATCGCCCAGGCCCAGTCCGGTACTGGAAAGACTGCCACTTTCTCCATCTCCGCTCTGCAGAAGCTCGACCCCAACGTCAAGGGATGCCAGGCCCTCATCCTTGCTCCCACCCGTGAGTTGGCTCAGCAGATCCAGAAGGTCGTTGTCGCCATCGGTGACTTCATGAACATTGAGTGCCATGCCTGCATTGGTGGTACCAATGTTCGTGAGGACATGAAGGCTCTTCAGGAGGGTCCCCAGGTCGTTGTCGGTACCCCCGGCCGTGTCCACGACATGATCCAGCGCCGTGTCCTTCGCACCGACAACCTGAAGATGTTCATCCTCGATGAGGCCGATGAGATGCTTTCTGTAAGTTGGCCTTGGTTTGCGCATATTTCGCTCCAACATCTGGTCTAACATGGCTACAGCGTGGTTTCACCGAGCAAATCTACGACATCTTCCAGCTCCTTCCTCAGTCCACCCAGGTCGTCCTGCTGTCTGCTACCATGCCCCAGGATGTCCTTGAGGTTACCACCAAGTTCATGCGCGACCCCGTCCGTATCCTGGTGAAGAAGCAGGAACTCACCCTGGAAGGTATCAAGCAGTTCTACATCGCCGTCGAGAAGGAAGAATGGAAGCTCGACACCTTGTCCGATCTCTACGAGACCGTCACCATCACCCAGGCTGTCATCTTCTGCAACACCCGCCGCAAGGTCGACTGGCTCACTGACAAGCTGACTGCTCGTGACTTTACTGTCTCCGCCATGCACGGTGATATGGAGCAGGCCCAGCGTGACGTTATCATGAAGGAGTTCCGCTCTGGTTCTTCCCGTGTCCTGATCGCCACCGATCTTCTGGCTCGTGGTATCGACGTCCAGCAGGTCTCCCTGGTCATCAACTACGACTTGCCCGCCAACCGTGAGAACTACATTCACCGTATCGGTCGTGGTGGTCGTTTCGGTCGTAAGGGTGTTGCCATCAACTTCGTCACTGCTGACGATGTCCGCATGATGCGTGAGATCGAGCAGTTCTACAGCACCCAGATCGAGGAGATGCCCATGAACGTTGCTGGTAAGTCCAACTTGTGGAGTCTGGCCTTGATTGAATGTAAGCTAACATGCTGTCAGACCTTATCTAAACGCCTCAACCTCGAGTTACCACCCGCATTCTTTTATAATGCGGTTCACGATCGCAGTATGCCAATAACGTGCCAAGGGTAAGCTGCGGTGGAAAAAGGCGTTTTCTAACATCGTTGCTTGTCTTTTGGCGAAGGAGAATCCTTTAAAAGTGGCTTTCTGTGTCTCCAGCTCTTCTTCTGCTGGCAGTGGATTGCGGAGGGTGCAGTAGAAGCAGCTACTGCACATCTTCGGAAGCTGCTGTTCATGGTTTCCTTTTGTTTTCTAATGGAGATGCGACATGTTCTGTGCTTTTTAACGCTGTAATTCATGGTTTCTCTTTTCCTGCATCACTTCGAGTTTGCCGTCTTTTTTCCCTTACCATTTTGTGCTTGGCTGGCCTTGGTTGGTTAAGGATGCTGCTATCATACTTAACCAGTCGGTTGAGTGGAAAATGCTATTTGTTCATTCAGTTGCTTTTTCTTTCTGCTTCATGAACAGACAAGGCACTTTGGGTGGATGAATACATGATCATGACATGGAGGTGGTTTCATACCTGCAGTACAATAGATAGAGGTAAATGCCATTCCAATTGTTAAACCGAGCTTATATTTGTTCCCCTTGAATTTCTCAACAACTACTCGTTCAACTTAACTTCATGCAACGTTCATCATCAACTGCTATCAAACAATCCTATTCCACCTCTATTCAGCCATCAAAATACAGATTCCATGATACTCACCCATCATCCCTTATCCAGAACATCTCTCATCAAACACCACTCCCATGGACAAGACGACGGTACGGCCATGGGACCCATCAGCCCCCTCCCTCCTCTGGGCTCACCAGATCCGCCGCGAGAACATCCACCTGGTCAACCAGCTCGACAGCACACGAGCCGATCTCGCCGGCGCCATCTCAGCCATCAACGAACTGAAGCAGCAACTGAATGAAGTACGAGAACACGCACAGACAGCCAACACCTGCCATGATGCATGCGACCGGAAATTGAAGGACATTACGGAGAGGATTGAGACTAGGTTGAAGGGTATCTTTCGTAGGATTGATGCCGTTGAGCGCGAGAATGGTCGTCTGAAAGAGAGGCTCGATAGCATCGAACCGGAATGCAGCGAGCAGAACGGGCGGGATGAATCGAGGGAGTCAATACGGAGGCAGGTTCTGGATGAGGTTCGGGCTTGGTTTACGAGACAGGAGGTTCGACAAGGTAGATTGGGAGGTCCAGAGGGTGGTGGTATGTCTTGTCTGATTCCCCTCCGAGGTTTCATTTGTAAGTGTTGTTGCTGATCAAGGACAGACTTTACGGGGTTCAAGCAGGCGTCTCCAGAACCGGACATAGTCCCAGATTCAATGCGCCTGGATGAGTCTGCTCCATTCGCTCGAAAGGACTCCTTGCGAACTCTCACCGAGACTACGTGGGGATCTTCGAGCCACCCGCAACAATCTTCGGGCCAGGCTGATCACTATGGGGAGAAGGAACGCACTGCCGAACCCGATTCAACTACGCTTCCGCAGATTCGCCAAGGCGGGAGAGATCTCGGGGAGTATCTGGCGTCCGCTGAGGACATGTGCGCGCAGCTGCCTCCGCGGAAGAGAGAGGGTGAGATAGTTGAGTCTTTTGTGCGGGGACTTGATGATGCGGGGACGAGAGGTCGAGTGGAAGGCGAGATGGATAGAGCCGGGTGGTCGTGGGATACGCTGGCGAAAATCGTGCGCAATGAGATGGAAAGGCAGCAGAGGCAGGCCGTGGAGCCGAAGCGAGCTGTCAAGGGGGATGTTGAAGAGCGCGTGGAAGTCATACAAGGTCCGGGTGAAGTCCGCATGTCCAGACAACGTAAGAAGCAAAGGAGGTTCATACCGATTGTGCCAGCAGATGAAGATGATATGATAGTGTAGAATGTTCCTGGACTTGAGATGATCCGCAATGCGAATTGTGTTTGCAAGGCATGTGTATATACAGCAGCTAGCCCAATGTACAGTGTCCAGTTGATACACGATATCACGTCTCACTGTACACATATCTGCCCTCGCGATCCTTCACCTCCACCTCAATTCTACCCTCCTCGATCTCCTTCCCGTCCACCTCGATGGACGCCTTCATTACATCGCCGGCCTTGACCTCTCCCACTCCCTTGGGCGTACCAGTCAGAACAAGATCGCCCTTCTCCAGCGTCATGACGCGCGAGATCTCTGCCAGCTGCCTGGGGATCCGGTAGAGCATGAGGCCGGTGGAATCTGCCTGGCGGAGCTGGGAGCCAACGCTGAGGCGCAAGAAGGCATTGTGGGGATCAGGAATGCGCGCCTTGGGGATCTCTTCCGAAATGGGCAGGAAGGTGTCAAAGCCCTTGGCGATGGACCAGGGGAGGCCCTTCTTCTTTGCCTCGTCTTGGACGTTCCGGCCGGTCATGTCAATGGCGAGGAGGTAGCCTGACACGAGGATTATATGTCAGTCTTTCGAAGCGGAGAATACAGGAGAAATATCTAAGGTACTGACTGCGAATGGCATCCAGGGCGCCCTTCTCATCGTTCGGGTCCAGATCCCGAACTGTCTTGCCCATCACTAGCGCCAATTCCACCTCATAGTGCAGGCTGACTCCCTTGGGACGCAGAACGGGACCCTCGCGCGGCAGAAGAATAGAGGACGGCGGCTTCAGAAAGAAGAAAGGCTGCTTCGGCTTGGCGTTGTTGAGTTCTGTAATGTGGTCGCTGCGGGGGAGCGTTCGTCAGTGGTGATAATGGCTGTTTAGGGCCATTCGAGTACTCACGCGTAGTTTCGACCGATGCAAATCACCTTTCTGCAATTGGCTCTTATTGAGGCTGCCATTGCGAGGAAGTCTGGTTGGAAGGGAGATAGTCTTGCTTAGAGGGACATTCGCTGTCAAGCGTCAGTAAATATTGTAGTCAAATCCCCGTCTTGACATCAGCCGGTCCATCTCCGCAATCCGCGGAGAGCACCCCGAATCTCCGACCTCGGCACTTCATGTCCGGATACAGCCATCTCAATGCTGTCTAGGAATTTATAGTTATTCTTGTCGATAGAAGAGTGAATGATGCCATGATAGCGAACAACAGGGACTCAGATTGAGTTCTAGAGTGTGAGGCTAATGAAATTACCTGATCACCATGCATGATCCTGCCAAGACATCGTCATCTTCCTGACGGAGATACCCAGAAGAAGAAACGTTCTCACCCCCGACTTCAACCTATCATACTCATCCACCATGCAGGTAGCAGAGATCCTCTCTGATCTCGCCTCGCTACGGGTCTGCGTACGTTCGATTTTTCGAAGACATCAGCCTAATAGGTACACCTTCTGAACTGAGACAGGATTTTAATGACGCCCTTGCCCTAGTCACCGTCAATGAAAGGCTCAACGAGGCACGAGTATCACCAGATGACAAGAGCAAAGCCGCTGCGAGCAAGCGACAGCAGGAACAGCAGAATGATGATCTCCGACGGGCAAAGGAGCTTGTTGATCTGCACTATGAGATGAAGACGAAATATGCGCTGGGCACGGTTGATGAGGAGCTTACTCGTGCTCGGGAGGAGGTGAACCGGGTCCTAAGGGAACTGGAAGCTTGAGACTGTGTTCAGGGACACTTATTTCAGTCTAAATGTTAACACTGTTACTGTTATGATGCCATGATTTGTTCTTACAGATGGCTGCCGTTGATCGGGTCACGGTCACATGTCTAGTTGATTTCCATTGCTTCAGGGCCTGGCGTCGGCTCGTACTTCGCTCAAACACACCTACCCAGTGCAATGGAGCACTATAGAATTAAGCATTATTCTCTACTCCGTACTTCTTCAGGACCTAGACTTGTCATTCACTTAGTGGGAAAGCTGCTGTAGACGGCCCGACATGACCTCCGAAGTACGGGCACCTTTGCGGCCACAAACGCAATTTGGAGCATCACCGTCGCAATTACACGCGTTCTTCCTTTTTGCTCAATCGCGCTTTTGGCGGTACCACGAATCGTCATAGGTTCCAGCAAATATGGCGTCAAGCATAGATGCCAAATTGCTCAGACAGACCAAGTTCCCTCCCGAGTTCAATCGGAAGGTGGACATGAAGAAGGTCAATATTGAGGTTATGAAGAAGTGAGAATCGACCCTTGAACCCAAATATTCGGAAAGAGCGTGTCCTAACGAAGGCCTGGTTGTAGATGGATTGCTGGAAAGATCTCTGAGATACTTGGAAACGAAGACGACGTCGTTATCGAGCTCTGTTTTAACTTACTAGAAGGCTCGCGATTCGTATGTTTCCTTCGGCGCATGTTCTGGGTCCGGAGCAGTTCACTGACCGATTACTTTACGATTTATAGCCGGATATCAAATCTCTACAAATTCAGCTTACGGGCTTTCTGGATAAGGATACCGCCAAGTTCTGTAAAGACCTCTGGTCACTATGTCTCAGCGCTCAAGAGAACCCCCAAGGCGTCCCGAAGGAGCTCCTGGAAGCCAAGAAACTTGAACTCATACAAGAAAAGGTAAAGCCACTAGATTGTTGGAACTGTTTTCCCACAGGATGCTGATAATTTTCCACTAGATCGAGGCCGAGAAAGCAGCGGAAGAAGCTCGCCGCAAGAAGGAGCAGGAGCTAGCGCGCGAAAGGGAGCTGGAAGAAATCCGGCGAAGAGAACGCTTCGATCGCAATCGGGGCAGACGAGGCGGCGGTCGTGGAGGTCGAGACTTTGATAGACGGCCATACAGGGACAACCGATCGCCACCCAGGCGACGAAGCCGCGAGCGATTTCGTGATCCACCCTCAAGACGAGAATTTGATTCTTACGTTCCCCCAGGTTCGCGCCGGGGCCGTCGGCCTTCAAGATCGCCCAGCGCCTCTCGCTCCCGCTCTCGTTCCGTTTCCTCATCTCGATCGCCACCTCGTCGACGCCTACCAAGCAGAGACAGATATCGGGATAAACGTCGCCGCTCCGCGAGTGGCTCTGTTTCTCCAGTAAGAGGAGACCACAGGAGACCGAGAAGACGCAGCCCAGACTACGGTGATCGAGCTAGATCCATTTCCCGCAGTGATTCATCTCGCTCACGTACTCCCAGAAGAGACCAAAGGAGACGAAGATCTGTCTCTTCCCGCAGTTCATCCCGTTCGCCGGCTCCCCGAGACCGGCGCAGAGGGGAAGACCGATCCCGCTCCAGGTCAAGGTCTAGGTCGCGAGGGCCGGATGAGAAGGGCAGCAGACGGAGGGGATCCTCACCTGACACCTCAAAAGCTGACAAGAATGAACCAACCGCTGATTCTGCAAAGGCCCGCAAGTCCCGTGATGATCGCCGTTTGAGTCGCAGCAGAGATCGCGATGATGAGCGCAGACGTCGGCGCTCAACCAGGAGTGTCAGCCGCAGCCGCAGTCGAGGCCGTTCTCGCACTGGCAGCGTCAGTCCGAGGCGTGCTTCTCGCAGCCGCAGCCGCAGTCATGGGAGAGAAAGGAAGAGACGTCGCTCTATTGAGAGATATGCCCCTGCTGCCCGAAGACGGCGCAACACCTCTTCTGTATCTACACATACTGAGAAACGACAGAGGATGGCTGATCCAGCCGAGGGATCCGCAAAGCGGTCGTCTCCACCGCCTGAGCAGCCGAGCTCGACAGATCACGAGACGAAGGATACTGAAGAGGTGGGTAACTGATCTCAGATGGATATTATACCCGATGAGTAACTGGATTGTTGATGTTCGTTCCTATGTCTCTTATCCGATTTCCGGTCCCAGAGAACTATTCAGACTGACGAACTCGACAGACTATCCACTCAAAACCCAATCGGCCGCGCATATCGAGCACGGAGCTGCGCGAGAAGCTTCTCCGAGAAAAGCTAGTAGCAATGCGCCGTACTGCCTCTCATGATAAGGTAGGTGGTAATACGACAGCGTCCAAGCAGCATACCGATGGAACATGAAGCTGGGTGATCAATAGACGCCTTGACAAGTGGGGTGCGGCTTACTAGTGATCTAGAGAAAGATAACTATGTACCTTTTTAGGACTTCTTGATTCTAGAGATCTTCTCTTTTCTTCTCACTTATGGTTGTAATTCTGAATACGTGGATATGGACTCCACGTGGAAGCTGATCAGCAATAGTGTCAACCATGTGGGAGACCTTGGTTCGTGATCTGCACTATTTATTAATTCGAGTGATATAAGCCAAAGTCAAATAAAGTCAAAGTCAAACACTTAGACCCCATCCCCCCAATCTGTAGCGGTCACTGGTCAGGATGATCATCTGTCCAGAAGTGTCAATAATAACGATCATCGCCTTGCAGGGCCTCCCGTAACCCCGTTGCACTCTTCGGGGTATCTACGAAGGAGTATACCCCTCATTTCATGCTGCCGGATAGATACTCGAGTCTAGTCCCAACATTCCTGTTTCTATTACTTCTGTACAGCGTAGGCTACGGAGTATTCGGACCCACTATCAACGTGCATGCCGACTGTCAAACCGTCGATCAAACACATACTACCCCGTACTGCAATTGATCAACGGCGGTTAGCACTGCACTGAGTGCACTCACACTCGCAAATAATCGGCAATCAGCCATCAATCAACAAACTTAACTGACTGCATTCGTGCATACGTCTCAGCCTCTCATGCCGCGTCATGCAGACGAGATTGCCGCTCAGCGCAGCCCAGCGTACGGAGTCCTTCTCTGTTTGCTTCCGGTTCTAATTACAATCACCGGTGATGAGCATGGCCGTGCTGATCGAAATGTCCTCTACGCTAGTGGCCCGCTCTCGGCCTTCTTTCTTGGATCCTTGCCCTAGACTAGGCCAAGGGAGTGATGGGCGGTATGGAGTAACAGAGGTAAGGTAGTGAAGTGATGGCAAAGACATACGTGACTCTAGGCTACACAGTGTATATTCACTGTCCCTTGACAATCAATTTGATATAGCGAAGCTTAAATACTTGATCTATCCACGTGAGGAATGTACTTCACGTAGTTGGGAATCAAGGCGAATGAAAAAGAATAAGGGTGGTAATGCCACGACGTCCGGCTCAACTGAACTTCACCATCCTGATGATACAGCTCCAGAATACGGAACAGCAGAATTATAATTAAAATTAGTTATATACAAGACTATTGCACCATTTCTCCCATTTCCATCGTTTCATAAGTTGTAAGTGGTCTTGACGAGCCAACAATCAAATCTAGTAGTCGCAGGCGGAAACGATGACGGTCGTGGTGATGGTGACCACCTTGGGACCCTTAGAAGGCACCGCGGTAGGGGCAGCGGTGATGGCCGCAGCACCGCTAGAGACGGACCCGGTCTTGGTAGCAATGGGGACAACAGTCTCAGAAACCAACGTCTCGCAAGGGGTCTCGGCGGCCTCAGGGCCAGCAGGAGAACCACCGGAGGAAGCAGAGCCACCAGAGGAAGCAGAGCCACCGGAGGAAGCAGAGCCACCAGAGGAAGCAGAGCCGCCGGAGGAAGCAGAGCCACCAGAGGAAGCAGAGCCGCCGGAGGAAGCAGAGCCAGAGGAAGCAGAGCCGCTGGAGGAAGCAGAGCCACCAGAGGAAGCAGAGCCGCTGGAGGAAGCGGAGCCGGAGGAAGCAGAGCCACCGGAGGAAGCAGAGCCACCGGAGGAAGCAGAGCCGCCGGAGGAAGCAGAGCCAGAGGAAGCAGAGCCGCTGGAGGAAGCAGAGCCACCAGAGGAAGCGGAGCCAGAGGAAGCGGAGCCGGAGGAAGCGGAGCCGGAGGAAGCGGAGCCGGAGGAAGCAGAGCCACCAGAGGAAGCGGAGCCGGAGGAAGCAGAGCCACCGGAGGAAGCAGAGCCGCCGGAGGAAGCGGAATCACCGGCAGAGCCAGTGGGAGCAGCACCGGAGGGAACAGAGACAGCCTCGGGAGCGGTGGGAACGTTGCCGTTGGGAGTTCCGTTAGGGGAGGCACCAGAGGGAACAGAGCCGCTGGGGACGCTGGAGACGGAGTCGCTGGGAATGCCGGAAGGAGTGGGCACAGCAGAGACAGAAGGAACACCGGTAACAGAGCCGGCGGGAGTTGAAGGAAGGGTGGGGACACCATTCTTGGTAAAGCTGGAGCCGCTGGGGAGGTGGCCACAGCCAGTAAGCCATCCGATGAGGATAATTTCAATGCTGGAGTCGATTTCGATGCCGGCGGCACCACCAAGGATAGCAGCCAGCTGAGCACGAGCGTCAAGAGACAGGGAGGCCATGCTCTCGCCGGAGACCAGGATAGAAATAACGCCGCGGAAAACAGCGCCAAGAGTAGCCTCGATAGTACCAGTAATGAATGAAGTAAGCTCGCCAAGGAGACCTGTGGACACGCTGACGGAGACATCGGCCTCGAGAGCGAACGAAAGCCAGAACAGAACAACAGCCTTGAGCTCAGCGCCGAGCGAGCAGCTGGAGCTGGTGAGCCAGGCGACGAGAGCGGTACGAACTTCAACATCAACGGAGACGGCGGCACCGCCCTTGGCGCAAGCCTCGAGGGCGGCCTGAACGTGGGCATCAAGACCGGCGGAAATGTCGGCTTCGAGGAAGGCGGCGAGAGAAGCCTGGGCGCTGGCGGAGAGGATGCCCGTCTCCTCGACAAGGGCGACGACGGAAGCACCGGCAGAGATCGTTGCCAGACCACTGCCGGGCAGAGAGCCAATGGCAATGACGTCGGCACCAACCTTACCCTCCAACCAAGCCAAAACGGCAACCTTCAGAGAAGCGGACAGGGTGCATTCGGAACCGGCGAGCCAGGCCTTCAGGGCGGCCTGAACATCGGCGGCGAGGTCGACAAAGACACCGCCGCCAGCACAAAGGCTGAGACCAGCCCTAACCTTGGCATCGAGAGCAGCATCAACAGACGCAGAGAGGAATGCGGACAGAGAAGCCTGGGCGGAAGCGCTCAGGACAACATTTGCGGCGACCTCGGCGGAGGAGAAGATACCCTCAAGGGTGACAAAGAGGTCGCCCTTGGCGGCGATGTCAGCGCAAGTGGGGATCAGCACTGACAGTCCGGCGCAGACATCCACGGAAAGGGTCACGGAGGCGTCACCTTCACACCACTCGAGAAGGGATGCCTTGACGGATGCATCCAGGAAGGCGGCGGCCTCAGCACGGAGCCAGGCGGCCAGTTCAGCCCTGGCGGCGGCATGGATCGCACCGGCCTTGCAACCAAGAGCACCTCCCTGCAGGGCAGCGGCTGCCTGAGCACTCAGACCAGCAAGGAGAGTCGTGGTGCTTGCGTGTCCACCAAGGATAGCGCTGATGAGCGCGCTCAAATCGAGACCACCATCGATCGAAATCCCCGCGCCAATGGAGAGATCACCGATATCGACGTCAGCGCCCAGCTTCAGGTGACGGGTCTCCACGTCGGTGGGAAGAGCGAGGACGTAGGTCGCCAGACTGGCGAGCAGGAAAAGGTTGTTAGAACGCATTGTGTGAGCGTAATAGAGATGCTAACGAGTGTCTTGCTAGGTAATAGAATGAATGTATCCTAAGAGAATGACGAGGCTACGAATAGCCGAATCGGATAATGACAGACTGTTCAAAAAATGTGACAATCAGAAGAAAGACTGACAAAAACAAAAAAAGAGCGGAAAGAAATGAAGCGATTGAGGAGGAGTTGATGATCAATCAGAAAGGTGATCATCATCCAGGTATATATACTACCCCTGGGGGCCTTGCAGTATGGCCGGTCATGATGTAAAGACTAGAAAGCACTCCCCGGTCTCTGCACGATTGGCGGACCACCAGTAGCGCCACCCTTGTCTAGCATTGGTGCCAAACTAGCCAAGATGCACAACAGGGCAGTGAGGGAGGGGGCCCAAAGAACTAGGAGTATTAGGAGTATTAGGAAGGAGGAGTCGTTTAGCACTAGCGGAGCCTGTGTTGTTGACTCTTTGGGATCGCGGACCCGGATCTTCAAGGTGCTCGTTAACCGAAGTGGATCGTTGACTGCCAGTGAATGGCGAATGGATCACACTATCTTCGAATTGTGGAAACATCCGAAACGAGCGAGTGAGAATACTATTTCAGGTAACTCTGGTATCTAAGCCGGCGTGCCCTCCAACGGCACATGAAGAATCGGAAAAATCGATAGCCAGATAGCCGAAGATTGGGCGAACCGTCGTTGTGTCGTGCCAGGGGCTCGCAGAGCACATGAGCGAATTACGAAATTCAAACTATCATGTGTTCTTGCCGGGGAAAGCATAAATCCGATGGCATGGATACTTAAAGCTGTAGTGAGAAGCTCCATTTGTAGGGAGAAACTCAACATAGTCAAAGCCACCAAACGCATAGTACGGAGAACCGTCAACAATGCCAAGGGAGACCACATAGGCCTAGGACTGAGAGGAAGCTAATAATGTCACCTCAAGAACGGGGAATTTTCTTTCAAGCGCGTGCCTTCGACATTCGAGGAAGTCGGTCTGAAAGCAGTTATCCCGTGATCGACGACAGTCAAGTTGTAAACAGCAATGATCGCGATTGACACTGCGAATCAGGTGGTTTGTTGATTGATTTTTGCGGAGCCGTTAAACCTAGGGTAGGCTGCCAACCATGCTTCCGTTTAAGGACGCAGCCCGAGCCAATTGCGAGTCGGCAGGGACTTATTTCGACCGGTGGTAAACCAGCAGATCAATAGATTAGTACTAGTAGACTGTTAACCTCGGGACCGCGTTCGTTGCCGACTCCAACCATGGGCGATCAACAAGTCACGACAACCGGTGTTTTGGCCCAAGCTGCTAGCGGCTTTTCATGAGAAATCCATAATATCGTAAACTATGAAATTAGTACGTCGTTAGTATCAGGAGTGGATGTATCTTAAAACCATCCTGTGCGGAAAAAGCTTAAGCCTCCTTCCCTTTTTTTTTTCGTTTGGGGAGAGATGATAAACAGGGGGAGAAAAAAAAAAAAAAAAAAAGAGGTCTAAAAGTCATTGCTTGGGACAGTGTACGAAGAACCTCCCCGAAGATAGTGTAGTTCGACAACATAAAGTGAGACCCTCTTTTTTTTGGAATTCATTGTTGACGGATCAATTTTTGGGACCATCGGGCCAGCGGGCCTAGGATGCTCATAGGAATCCTTTCCGACGGGCAGGAATCTGGATGCATTACGGATACTGGCGATGGCTAAGGGTTGAAGATGGCAAAGTTCTTCGTGTTCACTGTTCAGACTGCCTTGAGGCGGTTTCGCCGACCGAAAATATTGAAGACAGGCACTAGGTAGCAACGTAGTACCACACAAACTGAAATTGTTTGGACTATCATCTCTGTGCTATGGTTGTGGTTGTTTAGAGTCTGCTGTGGTCGCAGCAGGCTCTGAACCTGTGGCTGATGGCCTGACAAGTTTGATAACCCAGCCAAGGGGAAATCTAGACTCTCGGAAGCTCGGAGAAATGAAGGATGCCTAGTGCATGGTGCAGGTCAGCGCAGTTTGTCAGGCTGGATGCAGGTGAAGGTATCACAAAGTGACAAAAAAGAACTCGAAATATGGAAAGTGTCCACGAACTTGGCAACCCCTGGCGATTGCGGGTAACGATGTAGTATTCAGTTAGTCAGGGACAAAGAGTTGAGATGCATCCGCTAGCCACTTTTGGGCACTTAGCTGAGACACAATCCCTCCTGAGCTTGGAACCAGCATCGACTGACAAATAGTACTTCGTAGTCAACAGCTCGTACGAAGTATGCGCCTTGTTAGGTTTGTCCGTCATATTCTCAACTACTATGGGTGATGGAACCAAACACAACGCTCGAGAGCAGCTGGCTAAGAGAGCCTCAAAATGAGAACTCACTAGATAAATGGTCAAAGTTAGATTTTATCCACTGTGAATGTAACTCAGTAGACTGAAGATGGGTCAAGAATAGTATTCTTGGACGATACCATGTTTGAGATTCTTGGGAACCGTTCCTGAACCAAAGTTCGTGTATCCTTGGTTCCTGAGGCCACCCAGGAGTCCACCGGTAGTGGTCCATTCGCGGTTGGAGCCGAACTGTGAGGATGGAGCCACCAGGGGAAGTTTGACCCGTAAATTCCCTCCTCCAGCAATAGGGTCATCAGATAAAAATAGCTGATGCATTGGAGAGAGAAAGTGATATCACTTGGTCAAACAGGGAAACCGACATCAGAATTTGTCCTTCTGAAACGCCCACAAAAGCTTGAGATCGCATCAACGTTTCATCATCCCTGGCAGTGTCTTTGGATGAAACTTGGGGTTTTTCGAGTTTGCGCTTTGGAGAACCAGGGGCAGAGTCGGATAGTTCGGCGATAATGCTCCTCGCTAGCGAATTCGGGCATCAACTGCCTGCGTGTGAAGATGGCTGAGGGAAAGGAAAAGCGAGAGTGGACTCCCTGGGGACAGGTTGGCCGTTGTCAGGTGACTAGTAGGAGAGCAAATGCCAGTTGAGCTCTGAATACGGTATCATTTAGCTAAGGTACATTGCTAGCAGAGTCTACTTGTCTTAGTGTTCCAATCGCAGGAACAAACGAGAAGAGTCATCTGAATAGTGATGCCTCTTCTCTGCTGCTGTACGAATAGTGGCTGGCTTGAGAGTATATATCATCGATAGTGAATCCTTCCAGCGATCGCCATGACGATACGCTCGACACATCTTAAGGTGGAATACAGTTGAAAGTGAATCGTGACTCTGAACAGATGCAAGTCAGGTTTATCTAGTATTGAGAACATGTTTCAGAGCATAATTCTTCGTCATGTCTGAAGGGGTTACCTTGGTGAGCATCCGATGACTCTTCTCGGCAACAGATTTGTATACTTGGTTGAGCATGCAATCGCCGGCAATAAGCTGGCAACGACATCCTACAGCTGAGTCAGGCATTTGCAGACCAGATTGCACATTATTGCTTTTTCAACTGATTTGATAGATACTCTGACTTGTACGTAGTTTATCCATTTCACGATCAATGTTGATGTTCTCTGATCGCCCCGGCAACGCTATGTTATCAGGTGACTTCGACCGAGTCCCCAGCCACCCGCGATGTTTGTCATGATCCGAGAACCAGAAACAACAGCATCAACTCCGACAAGCGACACAACAAACACGATACGACACGCCCCCGCCATTGGGGCATCCGATGATTTTTTGGGAATTTTGGGACGGGCGCATTGGTTGACACGTCCATGTAGGATTTATTGATTGAGCTGAGAAATGTTATGATGGCCTCTCCGAATTCTCTTTCCTCCGCATACACTAGTGGCTTGCATCGACAACCATCGCTGCGGCAAATGTCTCGTTCTACACTTTCGCGCTCAAATTCTAGACGCTCTTCAACGGCTCTCGACTATCATACAACGTCGCGGAATGAGGGAGTATCGATTTCCAGGCAGTATTCAGCCGGTGACAGCTCCGATGATGAGGTTCCGGAGCCCAAGTTCAGCGCTTCCGTCAAGGCTCTCCTCGACGAGGACGGACTAGGCTCTTCCCCTCATCTCAAGTATAGCAGCAACGAGCGTCTCTCTTCAACTGAACGCGCAACGTCGGCTGCGACAAGTCAATCGAGGCAGTCCCGCACATCGTCACCCCTTGATCGATCAACCGGAAGCCCCGCTCCTCGGGTAGTGCGCATAGCTCCAGCTCTCGCCAACAGCAACAGGCATGCGCGAGAAGGCTCCCCTCTTTCACAGAGTGAGAGCGCCGGCGCTAGCGCCAATTATAACTCAAAAGATCTCATCACGCCGGCCCCCAGACCGCGCAGTGTTCGCATCACTGGGTCCCGCAGTCATACACGGTCGCCCACTTCAGTGTCCCCCTCCCAAAAGCGGTCTGCTGATAGGGGCTCCATTAACGAACATTCGAGCGCAGAGCGCTCGGAAAATGGGGGGACGATGAATTACGAGGACGACTATGCCCCTCGATTTGGCACTGCATCTGTGCTCCGCTCGCGCCATGGGGAGGATGTGGGCATGCAGAGTTCCCTTCGCGTGAAAAGAGTCGGAAGGCTCACAGGGACATTTCTGAATGGACCTGCGAGAAGGGGTGTTCTGCGGCGGCAGAGCGAGGAGAACAACGACCCTCATAGCTATTCCGCCGAACGACATAGAGAATCGAGTCTCGACCCGAACGACGACAACGCTGAATATCGCTACAAAGCTAAATCACGAACCTCCTCATCGCCCAAGGTAACTTGGGCAGACCCCAGCCCGCCACAGGAAGCCGAGCGACCTCGAGCATATGATCCCGCTAGTGCTTCCTCTGGGGAGGGCCCATTCTCCAGGTCTTCCTCGCCGAGATCCTCCGGATCACACTCCAAATCGACACCTGGTTCCGCCTCGGAAATGTCCTCGAAGCCTTCAAGTGCTCATGAGGAGCCTGTTTTCAAGGTCCCACCGCTTCCTCAACTCCCGGCAACCCGAGACCAAGAGAATGAGCCTCCACCAACCTTCAAACGCGATAAGCCCCAGGGTCTTAATATCCTAAGCAAACCGGAAAAGCTCTCTGTAGTCTACGGGGACGACAAGAAAGACAATGAAGAGACGCCAGCTGGAAATTCCCCTCGCAAGATTCTTGCAACACGGAGTAGCAATACCCCTCACCGGCCAGCGCCCCCTCCTCCGAAGATGTCGATGCTTGAGACCGCCACGGCGACGGGAGGAGCGGCTACGGCATCGCAATCTCGCAAAAAACGAAGCCAAGTCTCGGTCAATCATAAGCCATTCACGCGGCTGGATTGCATCGGACGTGGGGGAAGTTCTCGTGTCTACCGCGTTATGGCCGAAAATTATAAAATCTTTGCTCTGAAAAGAGTGAATCTCGAAGATGTTGACCCTGTGACTCTAGCTGGCTACAAGGGCGAGATCGACCTTTTGAAGAAGCTGGAAAACATTGATCGGGTCGTCCGTTTATTTGACTGGGAACTCAATTCGGACAAGCACACCCTCAGCGTTCTGATGGAAATCGGAGAGTCTGATTTGGAGAAGATCCTGACATACCGGTTGAATGCCGAGGATGCTGTCTTTGATATCAACTTCACGCGGTATTACTGGAAGGAGATGCTTGAGTGTGTTCAGGCGGTCCACAATTGCAACATCGTGCATTCCGATCTGAAGCCCGCCAACTTCCTGCTCGTTCAGGGAAGGCTGAAGCTGATCGATTTTGGAATCGCCAACGCTATCCAGGATAACACGGTCAACGTGCATCGGGAGCAGCAAGTCGGCACACCCAATTACATGTCACCAGAAGCTTTGATCGACTCTAATGCCTCGCTTGGACTGCCAGCCAGTGTTGGAAAGATGATGAAGCTCGGCAAGCCCAGTGATGTCTGGAGTCTGGGCTGTATCCTTTATAAAATGGTATATGGCCAACCGCCGTTCGCCAAAATCGCCAAATATTACGAGCGCATCATGGCCATCCCCAATCCTAAGGTCCAGATTGACTTCCCTGCTTTTGGTGTTGGAGGAGTTGCAATACCGCCCGGCCTGATCCGTACCCTGAAACGCTGCCTGCAACGAGATCAGACTTTGCGACCGACAGTGGAAGAACTTCTCAGCCAGAGAGATCCATTCTTGTACCCTGACGCACAATTGGAAGGCACTGTTCCAGTCAATCAGGACATGCTGGGCAGGATCCTGATGAATGTGGTCCACCACTGCCGGACTCGGGGCATACCCAAGGACGAAGAAATAGCCGCCTGGCCGGCTGGATTCTACGCGAAAATCAAGGCGGCACTAGAAGAAAATACTTGATCACACTTGACTCGCTACGATTTCCTTTGTCTTTTGCTTTGGTTGAAAATCCCGTTTCATGATATCCTGGATGATCCGATGACACGGCGTCCAAGTTCAGCTCTGCTCTACTGGAATAGTTTCCTTTGTTGCTCATTAACTTCTTGTACATATTCTTTTGGGAGCCATTTCTTCCCTTTTTGGTATGGGGAGTTGGCTGTTTCTGGAATGCGCTTCAGCCTTGCATGTGTATGCCGTGACTTGTTGCATTGGGAAACTGTTGGGTCAGCATGGTCTTTGGAGTTTCAGTATATGGAATATATTAGTTTATTATCCATCGAGGCGGTTTGCCTATACTTATTGTCTAGGCTTTTTCTTCTATCGTTTTGGTTGGTCTTCGTGGTGTTCGTCTATATATATACCCGCTGCAGACTTGATTTATCTACTGCTACCGGATGCATAGCACAAAGGTGAATTAAGAGCTCTCCATTGAATCCGACAAGAGTAATATACAAGAGATTTGACTAAGATGAAAGGGTACTCGTGACTGCTACAGTAGACTCGAACCAGTTCACCGAGACGACGTCCTGAAGCTAATCTACGGCCGATGCAGAGATCTGCTCATCACACTCATGACGTATCTATTTCTACTGATTTGCAAATCGGATCGATAAACAAGGATACTTTTCATAGTTGGAATCACAGTGCGCGCCTTGAACGCCCCCCAGGAATATAGACTGCTGAACTGAAGAAAATGCCAATGAGAATGCGCATTTCTGCAACGGAACTGGTATCAAGATGCGGTGGGCCGCTTAAGGACAAGATTAGACCAGGAGGACTCTGTAAACGAAGATTAGCATGACACTGTCGGGGAGATGAATTGGTGAAAGGTCACATACGCATTGACTGTGCCGTCGTTTTCGGGAGTATTGGTGATCTGCGCATATTTACCCCATACGACCTTTCCGCTTGTCGTGACGAGACCCAATTCGGAGACGTTGACTTCGATAATGGTTCCCTTGGTTAGGACACCCAGTTGGGTGTAGAGAGGGTTCTGCGGGTTCTTCTTGACGCCCAGGATGGGCAGTTGCACGGTGACGCCGAGCTCCGGGCTGATAGATTGTCAGTCGAGATGAAATGCAAGAGACAGAGGGAAGGGAGAGCATACTGTGTGACATTGGCCTTCTTGTAACGCAGACCCATCGGCCGGATAAAACGCTCGTACTTGACCGGTCGCCGGGTGAAGTCGCTACCGACAAACGTGGGCTTGGTGATCATCCGCTTCCACGACTTCTGGTGCGTCTTCTTGCCCGTGTTGACAACCTTGAACATCTCCTCCTCACTGATACCCTTCACCTTGGGCAGGGGCACCGCAAACTTGGCCGCCTTCTCAGCTCGCTTATCCTTGATAGCACTGGACAAGGCCTTGGCGTTGGTCGCCTGCGAACGGTCGAGCAGGTACTGGGGCAGAGGGGTCTTGGACGGCTCGTCGGGAGCAGAGGACTTGACGTTCTTCTCTTCCTGTGCCTTGATGCGCTTGCGCATCTGGATCTTCTCGGCATGGCGCTTCTGCTGGTACAGCTTGGCCCGCAGGCCGCGCAGGTTCTGGGCATCCTGCGACTGTTTGTGCGATTCACGGGCCTGGCGCTTGCGGACGCGCTCGTCGTGGTCGAGCCGCTTACCGTGCTGCTTTTGCCAGCGCTCGATATACCTAAGATTCGGTTAGATTGTGGTTTGACCACAGCTGAGGCGAGAGGGGTAGACGAACTCGTTCTGAGGCTGTATTCAGAAGCAGTTAGCACCGGTTCAGTAATTTTTCACGCTTGAGAACTTTGCATGTAGCCTCCATGGAGCAGCCGATGCATTAGTCCAGGGTTTGTAAACAGGATAACATACCATGATGAATGTATAACAAGCAGAACGTTACTGACAAGTGATGTTGATGGTCTCCTCCTGGCCGAGACTTGAGACAAAAAAGTTGTTCTGCGGGCGACGCAGGTTCGATATCGATAAGTCACGTGATACCATTATCGTGCTGAAATTTTGTTGACTCTGACTACAAATCCTTCCCACAATCACAATAACTTTAATTAAACTGATTGGCGCATTGATATAAACACTGAGTAAGAGATCTCAAACAGACAGCCCTAGATTGACTGAGTTATGAACCTGATGTCGTAGTTGCGTCGAGTCGATAATATCACGTGCCACTACGGAACGCGAGGCGGCCACATCCGCCATTCGCTGGAATTTCTTCGATTCAAGTCCGCCGACAACGACGCCCATCAACAACCAGTCCAGCCCAGCATCAAGCCTCCATTGCGTCTCGTCCTCGCTTGGGAGGAACGCAGACAGCTACAAGATTCAATTTGCCTTCAATTGAAGCAAACAACCAATAACCCGCTTCACCATGTTCTCCCGAACAACGCTCGCAAGAGCCTTCGCCCTACCCTGGGAGCAGCACAACGCATTCCTGCGTCCCAGCTTCCGCGCCTGCCTTCACCAAGCCACGAACACAAGCAGCAGCAGCAGCACATCACACCCCGAGAGCCCACTCAGCGCAACACCACGGGCCCAATCGTCGACACCCACAGTCCAAACTCCATCCCAACCCTCAGCCGACCAAGCATCACCCGTACGCCTCACCAAATCCCTCCTCGAGAAACTCCCCTACCTCACCTCTCAAAAACCGCACTACATCACCGCGCACCTCCACGCAAAACCCTACCTCCTGACCGCAGGCGACCACCTCCGCCTGCCGTTCCTCATGCGGGGCGTGAAACCAGGCGATATCCTCCGCTTCAACCGGGCGTCTGTGCTCGGTTCGCGCGACTTCACGCTCAAGGGGGCGCCGTATATCGATGAGCGGCTGTTTGAGTGCCGGGTGAGGGTTATGGGCGTGGATGCGGAGCCGTTGCGGGTGAAGGAGAAGACGAAGCGGAGACAGCGGCATGTGCGGAAGGTCAAGAGCAAGCATAAGTATACGCTTTTGCGGGTGATGGATGTCAAGGTTAAGACGGCGGAGGAGCTACTTGAACAAGGGGCGGTGGTTGTTGAGGGGGAGGATGTGCCGAAGCTGGAGGCTAATGCTTAAGCATTTTTCTGGATAAGCAAAAGGAAAAGCTGTTTGGCCTATGGGACTGTCTAAGGGTATGCTGGTTGTATTGTTATGCCTATATCTATAATGGGCATGCTATGTACAGATAGATCTGACTGCACATGGACTCGTGCATTGTATTCTATATTGCAACTGATGTGAATGCTTCTTCTACAGAGGGTTACTCTGACAGGTCGGCACATTGACTTGACCTTGAAACGGAAGTGATGTAACCAAGGCTATCTCCCAGCTCGTATATCGTCTGCAATCTTCTCCGCAAGAGCATACGCCACCGCCTGCGGATGTCCTGGCGTTATAAACGGAAAACTACTGGCGTCAACAACACGCAGGTTCTGTACTCCGAAGACCCGAGCCGTATTATCCAAAACCGCTAGCGGGTCATCTTCTCGTCCCATCTTACAGCTGCCAGCCACATGAAACACAGGTATCGCACTTTTAGCCAGGTATTCGCGGATCTGCGAGTCCGTCTGAACATGCTCTCCGGGATACGCTTCGCGCGCATCAGCAACACCCATTTTCACGAGCACCTCCCAGACCTGACGCTGGCGTTTGAAAGACTGAATCGCCACGTCGATGTCCGTGGGATCAACAAGCCATTGCGGGTCGATGACAGGCGGCGTATTCATGCTCGCATCAGCCAGCGTCACGGTTCCCCGGGAGAACGGCGCAACGAGCGCCGTAGCGATGGTGGCGTAGTTGTGGCCATCGCGCGGATCACCCGTAATGAAGTTAGACCCATCTCCGAACCAGGAATTCAGCGGCAGCCATTCGATCTCTGGCCAGTCGCTTGGGACACCTGACAATGCGCTGACGGAGGTCTCGGAGAGCTGCGAGCGGTACGGTTCGGGGAGCTTCTCGAAGCCATAGTATCCGGCGCCGAAGATGGAGAGCGGGCCGGTGGCGTTTGCAAGGTATTGCTCTACCTGCCTCGCAGCCAGGGCTGGGTCGTTGGCCGATGCAGACGCTGTGATGACGTTGACTCGATGTGCGGAGCTAAAGAAGGCGTGGTCTTGCAGGTTCTGGCCTACGCCGGGCAGGTCGTGGATGCAGTCGATGCCGAGTTTGGAGATCTCGCTGCAAGGTCCAACGCCTGAGACCATGAGCAGCTGGGGAGATTGGAACGCGCCGGCGGATACGATGACCTCCTTGCGAGCGGTCAAAGTGTAGTTAACCGGTGGCGTGCCGAATGTCCCTGCGGTTGAGACCTGGACACCAGTTGCGACCTTGTTCTCGTCAAACAGGATCCTCTGCGCCATGGCATTGATGTAAAGTGTGGGAGGCGAGCCTTTGGCTATGGCGTCTTGGAGAAAACTCGCCTCGGACGAGGAACGCTGTGCATTCTTGGGGTTGATCGTAGATGTTCCGTATGCAGCGCCTAGCAGCCTGCCGCTGTTCAGGCCATCGATCTCCTCCAAGCCCACGGCAGTGAAGGCCCTCTGGGCCCAAGTGCCAAACGCGTCAACGCTATTCCCAAAAGAAACCTGCAGAGGACCGCCAGCAGGATCAAACGCCTCCGGCGTCTGCGTATTAGTAGCATTGACATACAGACTCAAGTCCGGAGGCGTATAGTGGCACGACTTCTTAAAGTACGGAAGCATCCTGTCGAACGTATAGCTCTCGTCACCCACCTCATCCGCCCATCTCTGCATGCTGCCTGCCGTGGGCCGATGATAGAGCATGAAATTCCGCGCAGAGCTCCCTCCCAGCGTCTTACCCCGGGGATAATGCGCGGTGCGATTGCCTACACCAGGCTGGGGGGTTGTTACGAATCCCCAGTCGATCAGTGGCTGGTAGTCCTCTGGGTCTACCCCGGCAAAGTACGCCGCGTAGCCAGGAACGATCGATTTATTCCCATTGTCGATCTCGTAGAAGCTCCCGGCTTCGACGACCGCGACGCTCACTGATCTGTCCTGGGCGAGTCTGCTGGCGACGGCCAAGCCTGCATTCCCACCGCCGACGATCACATAGTCGAAAGTTGCGTCGGTACCTGGAGTCCCAAAGAAGCTTCCTAGCAGAGGGACTTTTTGTCCATATGAGAGGAGGTTAGGCTTCGAGGGTCGATCTGTTGCTGCAACAAGGCCGAGGAAGAGCAGGTAAAGAGCACGCATATTTGCGGTACCGGTTTGCTGACTGGAAGGCGTCTCTATTGAGGAGCAAACCAATTCAAGCTTTAGCACGGAATATGTATGCTTTTATGTTGTTCAGAAAGAATGTGAGAAAGCACTGAGTAGGGCTAAGAGCGTCATTCTGTAGACGTGACCCACGCTCTTTTGTTTATAGAGTCAGAGGACCAAAAACCCGCCATTGAGAGTAGTCTTGTAGTAAAATGTCAGTAAATCAAAGCTCCCTGCATCCTGATGAATGGACTGCAGATGCGTTGAGGAGAATTGCTGGATGAGCGTGTCATTATGCTTGAGCAGTCAGAAGCGAAAGAGCCTGGCTGCATCTAAAGCGCGATATCACACCAGCTCAATGCAGCAAGGATTGCAATTTTGGAAGGATGATCATCTCGAGCAAGATGCTGATAGGAGTTGATCGCAGTTATTGGTCTCTGTGACACAGAAATGACTGTCTTTGAAAAAATGTACACAGAAAAATGGCAGATGCCCTGTCTGGAGAATGCAGAATAGAACAGTGGTGGAGAAGTCCGAGAATATCACAATGCATCTCAGCTTAGAGAATATCGTCTGATGAACTGATGATATGTCCTGCATACTTTGACAGATATATATTTACAATGAGGTGCTATAGCCCTCTAGCACTCCCCAAACCAAGGCACCTGGCACGGAGGGATTCTCCCTGGATTGTACGCGAGACATAAGCATTGGAATGGCAGCACTCCGCTTCTCGTCTGCGGAGACAACATGCTTCACTGGCAAGATTTCCGTGAAAGGTAAATAATACCTCTCTTACCCCTGCCGGATAGAACCGTTATTGACGAGATAGTTCCTCATTTCTGTGGAACATGCCAGTTAGCTCCAATGTAAGGGAAGATACGCCTGGAAATGCGACCTCACCTCGCTTATCTCTATACGCTCCTGGACTGTCATGAGGGGAGCTTATACAAGATACGCTCGAGTGATAATTGGGCTGGGACAAGCCGATCTCCAAGGGAAGTCACCATGGTTCTAGATACATTGCCTTATAACATTTGAGCATCAGTCACTAAGAAAATGAAGACATAGGATCCTACTCCGATGGATGAATAATTCGCTAATAACGTGCAAACGCCAAATCACGGTCAGTCAATTGATTCAACTCCCAACTGCTGGCGACAACTCTCCAAACTCTCCTGCTGGATCTGTTCGTACAAACAAAACTCGTCCAAGACAGGAGCCCCCAGCATCCGTTGAAATCCATCCAGATCAGTGTCAGCCTCCATGATCAGCTGCTTAGACTGTGACATGTTGGCCAGGTTCGAGTTGAAGATACCCCTGGCGGATAAAGGGAGAAAGTCCTCGTACGTGATGGGCTCGTAGTCGAGGACCTTGTCCTTCAACAACTGCGCCAGCGAAACAGATTTTACGCCCTGATAATCCCCCTTCGAGGCATGCGGCGTCACCCGATAACAGAAGAAAGCCAGTTTCTCCGCCTGAAGCTGTTCCAGATCATCAGGGAACTCCTCGAAGCATTTCCTCAAGATCCTCTCATACTCCGCCGGCTCCGAGCCAGCCGCATCGCGATTCACTCGCGCAAGGATCTGATCGTACAGCTGGCGCCCCTTCCGCGTCAGCGCATACCCCCGCTGTTCAACCTCGCCAAACCTTGCCGTGTGCGAGCCCCTCACGTACTCACCCCCGCCATCACGGAAGTACACCGTCTCCTCTAGCGCCTTGAAGCTCGTCTGACGCAGGAGAATGGGGTTCACACGGCGCGGCGGGCCCTCGATGCGCTCCTTAGCCGGCATCCCACTCTCGCGCATCATTCTCTGCACAAGGTCGATATCGATCGTCCGCGGCGTCAGATGGTTGATGTGGCAGCTGGGGAAGGAGACGATATCCGCCACGAGGGAATGCTCCGCTTTGAGGACGCGGTACTCCTCCAGCGTGACCGTCGCCCGCGAGTGCCACCGGAAGGTCTCTAGCCCCTCGGTGATGAACTCCTCGCACTCATCGCAGCTTAGCGTCCCCTTTTGCTCGGACAGATCGAGTAGCTCCAGTAACCGTGGAGTGAAGATATCCCGCTGCGCGAGCGCCCGCTCTGCCAGCGCCCTCGTCCGCTCACTTAGCAACTCCATCCGCAGCACGGTCGTGAATACCCGGAATGGCTGCCGGGCGAGTGCCTCGCGCGTGCGCGGCCGGAAGGCAGTCGCGTGCATGGGCAATCCGGCGACGCTCAGATCGTAGTATCCCACTGGGCTCATGCCCATGACGGCGAACAGGCGGCGGATGGTGGAGAGTTCGCGGGTGGTGCCGAGGCGGATGGCGCCGTGTCGTTCGACGCGGTTCCGGGCGGGGAGGATCTCGTCCGGGTTGATTGTGGTCGTGGTCGTGGTGTTGCCGTGCTGCTGCTGGCTGGTCTGGAGGGCCTCTGCGTCGGCTTGCCAGACGAGGTCGACGAGGTCCCCGTATAGGGGCACTTCGGCTTTGTACATTTCCGAGAGGGCATGACAGAAGCGTGCGCGAAGGTTGTCTTGATCCAATGTCATTTTGCTTTGTCTGTATCAGCTGTTGAACATGGGAGAACGAGGATGGTGTTGAGGACGGTCTTATACTATCCTGGCTGCTACAGTGTGCAGGGAGATTACCACGTTAAGTCTACCGATAACACCTCGAAGACGTAGACTATATACAAGGCACAACTCCGTCGTTGACAAGCTCACGACTACATCTCTTCTCCTCGCTGTCAACAACCACCTCATAACCGTGCATATCCGTCCCGGATCCTATCCGACGGATCGCGGATATCACCCGATCAGCAAGAGATCAGTTGTCGTCTATCCTCGGTTTAGGTAACAGGAACACAGATTAAGTTGGAGCAAGCGGGGAAATGCGGAGAATATCACATTTACGACATGTTGGATCGAACTATGACTCCTGTATGGAGTATGGTAGGATGGAGAGCTAGCGCTTCATCTCCTTAGGGCTGAGCTCTGTCGGAATGGGTCGACTGCGGAGAAGTTCACCCATCGTCGGATTCGCTAGGGTCCTGCACAGCTGAGTCGAGTTTACCTTTCTGATCGGATGTCCGGCATTGCATAACCTTCTGAGTCTACTCGTGATTGATCGAGAAAGCTGCAGTGATGTAATACCATTAATTCGTGATCTATCCCAATCGCCGATCCAGTCTATATCCGGGTTCATCATGAGCTAGCATACAGAGAAAATCATCATCAAACAAGTATAATCGAACCAGGTAATTGAATCATCCAGTCGTCCATCCGGGGAATCATTCGTAAATCCAGATCCAGTGAGAAAGCCAGGCGGTAGGGTTGAGTCCGCCGCCTGGCAGAAAGGGTTAAAGGGTCATAAGGCATAATGTGAAGTATGTAGATGATATGTGCAGAAAGAATGTGAAGAAAGTTACAACGGAGGAACGGAAGCCTCCTGGACACTTTCGTCGCTGACAGAGGTAGCCGGAGAGGCCAGTCCTGATATGACAGACGAGGTGCCGCCGCGGGTGCTGTCCTGCGCGTGGTCCATTTCGAGCATCGACTCGTCCAGCTGCGAAGCAGAGGGCAGATGGGGGTTATTGATGGTCGGCCTGGCCGCGCTGGTCATCAGCTCGTCGATGCCCGGTTTGCCCGGGACGTGGCGGTCGAGGTTGGAGGCGTTGTCGAGGCTGTCGAGGGCGAAATCGAGGAACTCGGCGTGCTTGCGGCTGACGCTCAGCGTCCAGCGGTACTCACAGAGGCGGAGGCGGTAGAACTCGGCCTCCTCCTTGGTGGGTGCGGTGATGCGTAGGAGGATGCCGAAGGAGCCGATGAGGGAGAAATTGGTGCGGGAGGCGGCGGGCCAGAATGAGCGGAGGTGGGACTGGCGGAGCCGGTTGACAAAGTCCATGGCGGAGATGAGGCGTGTCTTTGCGGCAGAGCGACAGATGTGGGAGAGGTAGGCGTCGGCCGTGTCCGGGGAGAGGGACCGGATGATGCACCGGTGGAGGGTGATTTCGGTTGCAAAGTAGGAGAGGTGGAGAGGCCCGTTGCGGGCGGTGTCTTCGGTGACGGTGTCGAAGAGGTCGATGCTCGAGTCCATCTTCAGTTGCGGCGGCAGCGATGCAAACCATTCCTTCAGTCGGATCTGAGCAGGTTTGGCGCGCTCCAGGATCATGCGTGTCCGGTTGGCGCCAGCTGCTTTGAACTCCTCGATCGCTTGAAGAGTATAGAATCGGTCGAGGATGTCGGACAGGATGGTGGTCAGTGCCACCATGTGACAGAAAAAGAGCGGACCGTGGCCGACGTCTGCATCGTCCTGCTGCGTGTTGTCCGTGTGGAAGGCCTCGGTGAAATCCTGTTCTACCAAGTCCTTGACGGTCCAGTTGAAGGCGAAGATGTGGGACGGCCGCCCATGAATTAGCGCCGACCATTTGTCCTGCATATACAGTGCCCACGCCAGTCGTTTCCGCAACCCCTTTTCCCAGGTCTCCATGTTCCAGCCACTGCAGTCCTGGTGCAGCCCAAGCTCGAAGCCAGCGGTGACCAGCTGGGCATTCAGTGCATGGGTCGCAATCGTGGACTTCTCCATGAGAAGCAGTCCGGCCTGGATCGTCGAGATAGTTGCATGGGGCAAGGACTCGATCAGAAGTTTGAGCGCGGTGCTCTCGAGACGGCCAGCATCCGGACGTCGCACCGACTGCGAGGCAGGGCCAATATCTACAAACTTCAAAGCGCAAACATAGACAGCGGAGAGCAAGAGCGGTGAAAGCCCTTGTCTGGTCCGATACGACTGACGAAAGGCATCTTCCATCAGGATGGGAAACACTGGGTGGATGCTCTCAAAGTACTTCTCCACCAAGGTGGATCCATAGGGAGCAACCAGGCTCTCAATAGCATCGAGCGAGACGGACGGAGAGTCCGCCTGGGACGGGGGGTCGACAACACGCATAAAGGTACCGTCGTTACCGATCTTACGTACTCGAGCTGATGCAACGACTCCTTCGTCGTTCTGGTCAAGAGGAAGATGTTCAAGTAGGGCCGGCTCTAACTCAGTGGTCATGCCAATATACTTGGCGGACTGGGACCAATACCCCGACGGGATCAGGAGGTTGTGGCCATTCACTGGTGAGCGGGAGACATCTGTTTTGGAAACTGGTGAGAGGGCTGCAGCTGCTGGTTGTTGTTGTTGTTGTTGTTGTTGTTGCCTGCCAAGGAGAGAAAGCAAGAAAGATTAGTGTTTATCTTGCAACGTGCATAAGCATAACTTGACAGGACGTCCGAAATCGGCATGGGGTAAGATTCCCCACGAGGAAGAAAAACATCATCGTCATACCTCTTAGTAGTGTCCACATCCTCGGGGGCGAGATCTTCTAGTTTTCGCTTTTTAGATTGTGCGTCCGCCGTACCGGGACGGCTGAGAGTGAAGGTGCACTCCTGGCGATGAAAGTCGCACGAGTAGCATTTATTGACCATTTCGTTCATGGCGCACCGGCTCTTTCTACGCAAACAGGCGTCACAACTTGACCCATCCCGACCAGGTGCCGGCAGACGGGGCAATGATCCAATGGAGGCAGAGGAGGGCGAGATAGGCGCAGGAGTCGAGCTAGCCTGCTGCTGGTGCGAACGGGCTCGAAGAAGGTGGTGGTCTGAGGGGTGAGGCTGTTGAAAGGGAGCTGCAGACGTAGCTGCAGGGCCAGCCGTCGTGGACGACTGGAGAGTGATAACGGCAGCCATTCACTGTGGAGAGATTCTCAAGCACAGTAGGGGAGAAAGACGAGAAGGAGAAGAGACGATCCCCGATAGGGAAGACGTAGATAGAAAATGGAGATAGCAGATAGCTAGGTAGATAGATAAGAGATATTTGTGCAGGGATTATGCACCCACACAGCCTGACAGATAATTCGATTGGATTTGCTCTCGTAAACCGGGATATCCGGAGATGCCAGGATGATGCTCCGCAACAAGCTAGAGACTACTCCTTGACAAGGGTTCCGGAGAGAGCTGTGTCAGGTTGGGTGATCTGTCGGTAGATACGGATAGCTTCAATTGCAGTCCACCAACCAATCAATGACTGGGGATGCAGCCCAAATCGACGGGGTTGAGAGCAACGTACGAACCGCGGAGGAGAAGCTTATCGGTAGACACTAGACAGGTGAACGACGAGTCTAGATAGAAGTAGATAGACTAGACTCGACACAATGCCAGGTAGAAGAAAGTGTAGTCCGGAGATAGTAGTAGTCAACTGTAAAAGGCGATATCGACCGGGGGGAGCGGAGAGAGCGGAACCGGAGCGAGCAAATATCGATAACACTGGAACCAGTTGGCCGTCTCAGGAACTGATTGATCTAACACGTAACAACGATGATGTGGATGAGATGTAGATAATAATCGAGATCTTTCTGTGTTGATGAAATGATAATAATAGAAGATATGACGATCAGACAAAGTAATGATATGATTGTATATTGGTGTTATCTTCACTTCAACAATAGTAATGAGCCTTCGCGAGCGACTGCAGCAGTATCAAATGCTTGATAGTCCGCTCTGTCATTCCGCGGAGGATGAAACCGTTTCACTCTATGACTTATGGATGATCGATTATCGATAGATAGATAGGATGTTAACGATACAGATCGAGTAGAGGAAAGCTATCTCTCAGGATCCAGGATGGTTGACTCTAGGTATACGGTAGTATATACATGTTGTCTCTGGATGCCTCGCAGTCATACACCTTTCCACCCGGACTTTCTGCCTTCCCTCCGGTTCAGTTAAGATTGGATAACAGAAACATCAACATTCCAACGAGATCCCGACTCTCTCCATGCGATCAGCTCGGAAACGACGTTTCCCACACGTAACAGATTGCCTCTGCGCCGCTGCCGTTTCCCCAATGATGACAATTGCCATTATATGATTGTTCCTGGGCCGTCGCATCTCTGCTGCTTTGGAAGTTGCCTCCCAAGATAAGACATCTGCGCCTGATTGGACCGGGGGCGAGGAACCTCCTTTAGATTACGTACTGGCAATTCCTCCTGCGTTAGTCAGCATGCGATCATAACTACATAGCTTACCTACATACAACCACCGAGGACAGAGGACAGCACATGAGGAACTTTAAGGGACTTAGGAAAATCACATCTCAGCTTTGATGCAAGAATACTTTTAAGTGCTTAGACCATGCCACTAGGTTCTTCTCAGAAGCGAGACATCAAGCAGAATCAATGAGGTGTACTCGCCCGAGAGAGATAGATAGAGCTACTATCATCCAATCAGCAGCCTCTGATAACAGCCTTTCCCTCTCCAATCACGCACGCCCTTTGCAGCCCAATCGGGCCTGGTGCAACACCGGCAAACGGGGATCGGCCTGCAGCTGCCCTTTTCTCCACATCCGACTACTCCCTTTCCGGGCTAGGACAGAGCTACACATCCAATGCAAAGCAACAGTGGGGACCTGGCCAGGGCCTTGGTGTTGATATTAGCCGGGGTGCCATTGGTCTGGTTCTGATCTCGGGCATCACTGCTGATGATTGATGAAAGCTCTGCGGCTTAGACTAGTAGAACTAGCATTTCAGGAAATGAATCATCTGAAAAATGAGAGAGGAGGCTTGCATCCTGAAGTTTATACCCCTCGGTAGTTCTAATGCACTTCGCCTCCCGTCTCTTCTTTTCTTCACTTATCTGTGGCGTAGTTGCGTACAATAGGCTCTCCGGAGTACTCCCTCCCGGCTTGCTTTATTATTAAGTAACATGTGGTTCTCCAGTCTACACATCCTTGGCGCGGTCGAAAGTCGGCACATTAGTAACAGAATCGTCTGCATTGGGGATGGATTCTCGTCTTCGTCTCGATCTGTAAAGCAACCATCGGGCCATGACTGATATATCCGTGACTTAAATGGAAACTATGCTTGTGAGTTTGATTATTGGATCAGTTGCAGCCGTTTGAGTTGATTCTGTCTGTCCATTGTCCTTGTAAATATGTACTCAGCTATCGCTCCATGAGCATCCTGCATATGAAAGGATTGCCCATATCTAGAGCAATTTAATTTATTTATTTCATTTCTCCAGACCCCAGTCCTCCACATCAACATTAGCTTCTGTCTACTCTACACCGGTTACCTTGAACGACTGATGTGGCTGAGTGTTGACAACTCAAAATAACTCGGATAAAATTGTAGTCTGCGCAGATAACAATCCTTTAAAAGTGTAATTACAGTTCTCCATGACGTCCGGGCTGCACTCCAGATGTATCTATCTTCCCCACGGGCGTGATCAACTCCAGACTATGGCATGTGAACGACGCCCCACGTGACAAAGCTTTCTTGAGACTCTTGACATGTGAGAGCATCTGAAGTGGTCATCAGTGATATAGACCAAGTCGATATCAG
Organism: Aspergillus lentulus; assembly: GCF_001445615.1. Lineage (NCBI taxonomy): Eukaryota > Fungi > Ascomycota > Eurotiomycetes > Eurotiales > Aspergillaceae > Aspergillus > Aspergillus lentulus. The sequence goes on from NW_028322122.1 coordinate 1,993,630, forward strand.
CCATGCGCGAGTGTCCGCCATCGGCCAAGAATTTGAGTATGCTTGGATCCAATTCATATGCACTGTTCGCTCAATATGCGTGCCGAAAACCACTCTACAAAAGTACATGTAGAACAACATCCCAAACGCCCAAAACTCCATGCTCTTCTTATAATCCAACCCAACCTGTCAAGAGGTACACATATTCACTCCGTGAAATTCCTCAGCTTCGTCAACTCATCCAACAACTCCTGCAAATCCCCATCCGAGATCTTATGCTGCAGACTCGGAATAAGCGACTTGGCCTCCTCGGCATTATCGCAGCACAAGCTCCCTTTTCATTATCAGCCAACAGCCACACACAATAACTCAAAAGCAAGACATACCCAGCTGCGACCGCTCGAACATCTCCAGCTCAGTATGCGAGTTCAGCAACCGCTCCACAGCCTTGATGTTCTCCTCGTCCTTGAACCGCGCAAATACCTCGAGGTAATCCAGCGTCTTGGTAAGATTCCTATTCATTGCCACCCGTTAGCCCTCTGTTTGTATGGACGCACCGTCACTGTGGAAAGGGTGACGGGTAAGCAACGCAACATACTCCGGTTCCTCGTATTTCTTCCCCCCGCGGCGCTTATTCTCCAGCACCTTGTTAATGACGAGCCGTGCTTCGGACAGCGAGAGGGTATGTGTGTTTTGATCGGCGCCGAGTTTGAGAGTTGAGGCTGCTTCGAGTTCGCCCTGGGGGAGGGCGCGCTTGCGATGTGTCGCTGGGGGAAGTTGGACGCTCATGATGAGTTTGATGCCTGATAAACTTGGTTTCCTTATTGGAAAAGCTCCGGCGTGTACTCCGTAGACAGTAGAAGGTTGACAGACCAGGGATGCGGAGCTTGAACGTTGCCGGAGCGGGAAAACTTCGAGGTGGAGGGCGCAAGGCAGTTTGAGGCGGTGACATGTTCACCGCCTTCCATTTACGATTTTCTATAGTGTAGATGCCAATGATTGCGAGCTCATAATAGGGTATCAGGTTTGTTTTATGTACAGAATACCAAGCTAACGCCTCATGCTATGCGAGGATTGTCTATAACAAAATCCCCTAATGTAGAATTTATACCTTTTTGAACGCAACCTCCGCAGGCAGACGGAAGCTAGCACAGAACATCTGCTTCTTCGGACTGACTAGTCTCACATTGTGGATCGAGAGCTCAATGCTCTGATTCCCGCTGCCTCCGATCCGATCCTCGGGCGTGATAGTGTACCCGATACGCTCGGATATCCGCTCGCAGATGTCAATGTGGTCTTCCAGCTCGTTCTCGGAATGGCCCGAGAAGCAATACACGTGGACCATTGGTAGACGTTGGGAGGTGTGCGGAGCGAACAGGGACTCCCTGCCGGCGTAGACGCCGGGGAACGCGTCGAGGAACTCGATTGCCGTGGCGGGGAGGTTCATTACGTAGTGGTCGAAGAACACTGGACGGTGATACTCCTCCGGATGAGGCAGAGGAGCCTGCTCGACCTTATTGTTCGATTTTCTGTCCCGCCGCACCTTGGGATGAATGGTGACGGTCACCGGCTCGGCCTCCAGGAGCTCTTTGGCAGACCAGCGGATAAATTCGCGACCATCCATGTTGAACGGTGTGACGAAACCCTCCACCTTGTTCCTCTTGATTGCATCCTGCATCACTTCGTACCCGTGTGGGTTAAGGTCGTTGGCCCATACGAAAATCTTCTTCTTGCCCGCAGGCACAGCAAACGGTCCGACGCCAGCCATCACATCGCACACCATCTCACCCTTGTTGAATTTCTCCACGAGTCGACGATGCTCCGTCTCCAGACGACTGTTCCAGTAGACGCGGGAATAGTCAAAGCGGAACTCGCAGTCCTGCTCGTGCTGGACAACATTCAAATCATTATCACCCGCCAGCAGCTCAAAGGGAAATGTGCGGAACTCGCTATGCGATCCAACGTCCTCGGTTTTGTTAATCACCGTCCTAATCGCCTTGTTCTTGTCCTTCAGAATCTCCGCAATGAGATACTTGTATGGGAGGTATTGCTCGCGAAGATTCAAATGCAGCACATGGCCCACTTGAGTAAACCCCTGCGGAATCTCTTGTAGCTCGTCCTCGGGCAGAATCGAGGAGATGATATCGGCGTACGTCCAAAAATCATAGTCCAGCGTCAAGTCGTACGGCCGCATTGCAATCCGTCCCTTCTCAACCAGCTCACTTATCTTCGGCGACCACGTTTCCTTATCGTCATGCTTGACAGTTTCGCGCAGTAGCAAACCTTTCTTTATCTGCCCGTCCTGGTCTGTCACGTCCCGGATACAGTTGAGCCGAGGCACAGCGAGCAGGTCCCGGCTCTTGTGTAGCTCCGCTCGCACCTTTGAGATATCTGAGTTTTGGAAGACTGCAGCAGCGGACAGAGGAACCGTCTTGCGAAAGAACGAGCGGTCCAAGACACGCATTGCGCGGTTCACGGGTGGTCGAAACATTTCCGGAAGGTCGCTGCTGCGGAGCGAATTGGAGGAGTCGGTCATGGAGTCCATGGACAGGTGTCTGCCAGGGGTGTATGCTAAGCGGTCTGTTGTCTAATTATATGATATGAGGCATCGATATCTTGCGATTGAGGTCTGTTGACGTTAGTGGGGATGTGATTCATACTTTTTAATTTTATCTTCTGCATCTTATCAGTCACGTGATTGACATAGGTCTATACCTGACGCCTGCTTAATGGCATTTTCGATTCACGTCCAGCATGATATACTGATGATCATGCTAAATCCTCATAGAGCAGAAATGATATTGGCGTATTTAACAAATGAGATATAGTATACTTGATGTGCAGACATGTTCTGTGGTGATAATATATGATTTCACGGCATCGACTTCGACCCCCGAGATATTAAGAGAATAAAATGAAAATATATGAAAATCGGACTTACATTACCGGCCAGGGTATCATGAATGCAATTTCCCTCTTCCTTCCAACACTCCATTCGAATGTGATCTGGTCACCGTCCCCTCAACCCATCGATGATAGCTCGATCCATTTCCCTCTGCGACTCCAGGCTCGCAATCCTCTCATTCAACTTCATAATGGTCTCATCCTTTTTCTTCAGCGCGATTCGTGAGATGTCCCGCCCGCGGATAATCCCCTTAGTCTTCAGATCATGCTTGTTTAGCAGCGCCAACAATTCGTCCTGCGCCTCTTTCGGCACGACCACCTTGTGACTTTCCAGGACCTCCAAAGCCTGAAGACCTAGATCAGACGAATCGTCACGCGCATCTGTAGACAGCACATTTCTATACCTGCCCGGTGTAGGCGTCATTGAGACCTCCGCCGAAGCGGGCGGCAATCGGGTCTGCGTGCGGGCCGAGAAGATAGATGTGGGCGTAAGCGTGGTCGTACTCTCACTTTCCTCATATTCCATGTCCGACAGTTTTCGCTTGCCGGGGGACGTGGAGGTCTCAGTCCGCGGCGCTTTGCGAGGCTCATCCTGTCCGAAATCCGGCTGACGAGGCGGCTCAAGCAACTTGGTCAGCTCCTCCGCGCCTGATGAATCATCCCAGCTAAATTCGTCCGTATCCTCCGTCATCATTCTGGCCTTTCCGCTCTTCGACGGCGTGGGCGTGCGGTTGGCGCTCATCCCGCGGACATCCTGTACCTTCGTGTCTGTCAGTGGCGTGAGAAGGCCGCTTCCCTGCACTGATAGTTTCGTAGGTGTATTATTCGCCGAGCGCGGCTCAGTCCGTGAACTCGAAAGCACGGCTAGTTTCTCCCGCGCTTCTGCGTCGCTTTGCCAGAGGAAGAAGTTGCAGCGCTTATGTTGGGGTTTCTGGCAGGTGTAGACTGTATCACTTCAACAATGATTCCGTATTAGGCTAGTCAAACCCACGAGAATAATACTTACACCATCTCCCATGGTTGACTCCGTGGTTCTTTGTTTGCAGCCTGACGGCTGGTGGGCGTTCGGGACAGTTGCACCTCCACACGCCCTCGAGAAAGAGTCCCCGCAATGGGACGGCCGTGCGAGGCGACAGCCCTCCGATCGCAGGTTTATGAGGAGAAATCATGGATGTAGCAATAGAGCCGTATCTCCCGTCACATGGTGAGGGCAGATACAGTATCTGAGTAACTTTTTACTGTTGTGTGGTCGTTATGACGCAACGAGTGGAAGCAAACGCCTTGCTTGTCGCTATGGAAACTGATATGCCAAACGTTGCAAAATAGAATGTGGGGATCGTTCAGAGCATTGTAGTATCCCACAAAATCATCCGAAGCAGTATGTATACACCTGGTCGTCTTCTGATGACATGATAGATATTTTTCTTATCATGAGATGGAAGATTACAAGCGCGAGCGTATACCAATAGTAGTTAAGTAGGTCGTGTCCTGCGGGGAAAGGAAAATAGGAGAGCACACCACTGAAGAAAGCAACATATGTACTACTATGACACTGCCTTTCATTGTATCTGAATTTGGAATCTAAAGAGCTATCCAAAATTTCTATGCTCCGATCTAGAGTATGCAAAGTGCAAGCAAGCAGACAAGCAAGCGTACTCAAAGTTGACTAATTGCAGGGGTATCATCGCGACGAGTCGGACTTATTCGGCAAGGACCTGCCTTAACATAGCATTAAAAGGCTCCGAAAGCTTGAGAATCTCCTGAACCTCCGGTTTGACCGGTTCTCCTGCGGTGCGGCGAAGCTGATCCTGTTTCTTGACACGGCGTCTCCTCTCAGCGATGATCGGATCAAGGTCGTCCTCTTCCATTTCCTCGGACTGTTCGGATTCCGCATCGGAAATGGCGAGATCTTGAAGGTCCGCCTGGGAGTTGGTTAGACATGAAGATAAAAGCCCTTTGCATTACACATACCTCATCCAGGCCAAAATCACTGCCGCGGAACGTCGCGTTCCCGGGGAAAGACTCGCCACCAGTGCCTTCCGCCGCCATCTTCTGTCGCGTCTTATTCAAGTGCCACCGTTTGCGATCCTCGTGCCACTTGATCAAAGCATTAATCTCCTCAACGGCCTTGGCCTCGTCGATCTGCCCGACATCCTTGGCTCCATGGAACAGAGCATTCATGTCAAGCTTACCCCCATGAGGACCGTGGCGCAGGAATTCAAGGATATCTTCGATCCAACCCATGAGGGAGGTAAACAAGCCATTATCGTGAAGGTGCACTTCGTGAATGAACTTGTAGAAGTTGTCTTGGTGCCGCTCGCACAGATCGATGAAGGCCTGGACGGTTTGGTTAGGGTCGGCAGAAACATCCTGCCTGTGACATTTCTCAATCACAGCGATGGCGTCGTCGGCAAATTGTGCAAAGTCGGTAATGCTACTGTATACATTCGCCGATTTGTAGACGCGCACTAGCGGCTCGTAGAAAATCGTGAAGAGATCGCGGAATAACTGAAGGGTGACAGGCTCCTCGATGATGCTGAGAATCATTGCCTTGTCGCGCTGTCGGGTGTAGAGCTTGAGCAGTTGCTTCATGTTCGCAAACCACTGGGCCCCTTCCTGCATCTCAAGATCCACGTTGTCCACCGCATGATTCCAGGCCACATAAGCATTGAACACCTTTCCAACCTGCTCTGGAGTGAGCTCAGGTGATATGAGCTCCGACCGAAGAATAGCAACGATCAAATCCACATCTTCTGTCGCAGCCTCTGTCCGAATTTCATTCTTGATATTCTCATCTGCATGCGCGAAGTCTTTTAACTTTCCAGTGAGGACGGGATCGCCAATTTTGGCTGCCAGCGAGTCAATGGACTTTTGAAATTGTTTAATGCCGTCGTTTAGAGCCATTGAAAAGATGCGCTGTAGCAGAGACCGCGACCCAAATGGCTGAGCGAGGAAAAGATCTAGGACACCACTCATCACAGCCGCTGGGTTGGCGATGCGGATGACATTCTTTAGCAAGGTATACGGGACAAGAGAATGTATTCGCTTGAACTGCGCAAACATCTCGGGAGAGTTGTCCTCAGCCAGGAATACGTGATAGAGAGTTGCCGCAACCCTAGTAATAGTCAGTCGAGGAGGACAATTTCTCGAGATCAAGGCATTCCAACGCACTCAATTCGAAGCCATTCAGCGAATTTCTGGTATTGGGGACTAAGGTCCGCTATCGTGTTCTTTTCACGAATCTCGGAGAATAATTTCGTTAGACCATCTGAGTTCAAAACGTCAGTAAGCCGGTCCCTGGGTCATTGCGACTTGTTCCTTACTGCTCTCCACGATATCCCGGCGGAACTGCTCCATATAGACATCCAATTCCGCCGCACGCTGCCTTGCGATTTCGTAGAACCGCTTCTGCTCCTCAATTCTGATGGCGTCTGCTGCTTTTCTTCTTTCTACATCGGTCAATTCCTCTTCATTCAAGGTGACGGGATTTGCTGTGAGAAACTCCTCCATCGCCTTTGACTCGGAAACTCGCTTGTTCTGCAGCAAAGTGCGTAGAAATGCTCGGAGAGAGACGCGCTGCTCCTCCCTGTAAAGCACCGTGTCTCTCGGGCTCTCACTTGAAAGTCCCCCAGACTTTGATGATCTCATGGAGGATCGTGACAATGAACGACTGTGATGAGGTCCCGGAGCCAGCGTTCGACCGGCGTACCCCTCGCTAGTATCTTGAGTTGACACGGAAGAAATAGAGGACGCCTCATCGTCAGCCGAGCCGAAAAAGCTAGCACTTGTTGATGACTTATTCTTCCGCGGAAGAGGAGCTAATGTTCGGCCCGGGAACTCTGTACGCAGTCTCTTATGAAGTTTTGAGAATTCTCCGTATCGCCTGGCCACAAAGATGTCAGGCTTGCCTTCCCGCCGCACACGGAGGATGAATTCCTAGTGGAGTGTCAGTTAACCTGGTTACCATCTGTCCGTACTTATCCCTATCACTGACCGCATGTTTATGGTATCGCACTGTCCGTTTGACCGAGGTAACTCGTACCGCCGCGACATTGACATCCCAGCCATGTATCGCATGCCCCTCCGGCATATTCACAAGAAGGCCCTTCTCGTTCGCGCCGCGATCGACCACCTCCATCTCCGAGAATGATATCCGCTCTTCATACCCCGACGCTGTGGGGATCCCCGACACCATCATCAGCTCGACGAGCTTTTCGGCTTTCCGTGCCAGCTTCCTGCGCTTGGTCTCCTCCAACCGGTCTTCCGAGGACGATACATGCTTGTTAGCGAATGACTCGAGGAACTGCACCAGGAACGCCATTAGTTAGTCACACTGAGTCTCCGGCTACCACAGATAACCCAAATTGGTGCAGTCACATACCACCTGCAACTTATCCTGCCAAAACTCCTTCTCACGCGCCTGATCGAGGAAAGGGAACTTGCGCACATGATGCACAAAGATGTATCGCAGAATCGGCAGCTCAGAATCAACAGGGGCAACTTCCCCGAACTCAGATTTGAATGGAGCGCCGAAGCGGTGGAGGGCCGTGGGGGAGTTCAGCTCTGTGATTTCGTTGCGCACTTGACGGCCGATCAGCTCGCGCTTCAGATCTGTACCGGTTAGCGATAAGTCCCCTTCGGTCAGAATTTAACCAGAAGGAGACAATTCTCACAGTGCTCTTGCTTTCCCGTCAGAATTTGCCCTGGTGGTACATGAGTTGACAGCGGCCGACCGTCTGACTGCAGACGGTCGGCATCATGGGAGGCGGGGTTTGCATCAAGCATGTCGAGCCAGGGGGAACTATCACTCCGATCCGTTCGTTCAATCGACACGTTGAGAGACCATTCAACTCGCAAGGAAGAGTATTGTGCTTCACTCGGCGCAAGTAATGGTCAGAATCCGTCTGCCTAACGTAGGACAGGACGTTGTTTTGGGGTAAGCTAGATGACGTCTCCGCTTTCAGTGCCAAGCTTCCAGGACAAAAGTCCTTGTCGGGTGACCGAATACAAGAAAAGGTAGAAGGAAAATAATAAATTGAATAGAAACCCAAGAAACTGTATGAAGGCTGGGAATTAAATTATTCACACGACCTATTAGAGAGTTTGGAAAAGAAAGAAGGTACTTCCTAGAGAGAATAGAAGAGGGTGAGTCTATGCCACAGTGTCGTCACAATCGTTCCAGGTCCAATTTGTACCACCGTTACGAATTACCTAGGTACCAATGAGGGGCACTTCGAACTCTCTTTTCTTCTCTTATTAGGCTGAGGTGAAATTCCTCATTTTCCTGCTGCCACTGACGCGTCCTGCACTCTAGCTGAGGGGCCTCAGCCTTGTAGTCCCCGCTATTGTAATGAGGTGCTAATTTTGATGGTAATGGATCGTCGATGCCTAGAGCGGGATCGACGTCGAGTGCCAGTGGAGTGGTATCCATACAGCTACCGTAAAAGGCAAAAACATGACATTCAGCTAAGCGGAACAAAAAAAAGGGGACAAAGTTACTACTTTGTATTAGAATGGCAACTAGACGATGTTGTTGCTTTTCGGACACCTTGACCAGCTCGGTAGCCAGGAAACACAACCACATGCTGAAATTTCATGCTCGCATCTATCTATGGATTGACGGGCACATGATCCAATAGCTGGTAGACTATCAACATGGGTTCCTGATGAACTGAATAAAGCTAAATGCTCTTCTAGTATAGTCAATTGGTATACCATAGTACGGACGGGATCAAGGATGCTACCGTGGAGTCATTTCGCGTGTGCGGCGCTTACCAAGGATCTGATGGTCGAATCGCTCGCGCCAACAAGATTTACATCTCCAGGCAGGCTACTTATTTCTTTAGGGTACCGTGTGATGACCACAGACAAAAGTGCTCTTCATACATAAGTACGCAATGACATTTGAAAGGAACATTTGCGCTTCTAGATAAGGAATGATCCTTGACAAATCATTCAGCACAGAGTATTGCTTGGTGGAATAGATAGTCATGCATGCGGTGATTACACAATCCAAGTTACAGATCAACGTCAACTCGGGCCAGGAATGACCGTAGGGAGTGACTGGTAAGAAAGGTCAAGCCGGTAACAGAACACGCCGCACTCGTAGATGGTTGACAAATGTTGTCAGTAGTGGTGATTCCAGTAATAACCATAACTCGCTTTCAAAGGGAAAAAAATAAACACAAGGCCCTTCCGATGGTCCCAGACTCCAGAAGTAGCAAATTAAAGAATAAAGGCAAGAAGATCGGGTATGGCCGTCGAAATTAGAAATGTTCCATCTCCATATCTTGAGGCCACCCTTGGGTCATATAATTGAGATCCTGGGTATTGAGAGAGGGGAACATCTGATTCGCGTTGTGAAGCGCGGAGAGATGACAAGTACTCGACATATCGACAGAGCCAGCCCCAAAGTTGGCATTCTGGTCGAAAAGCATAAAATCTGCCTTATTCTGGTAGCTGGGATCGAAAACATCCGAGACGCCTTCATCGACATGGCAAGAGTCGGGCGTGTAGAGCGGATTCTCTCGTTTCTGGACCGGGAGCGGAGAGGGGTTCGAGATGGAGGGGTCTCGAGAAAAGGAGTTCAAGGCACTCATCGGGACCGAGTGCTCTGGCGTGAGCATCTGCATGGTCAGAGTCGTAAACTCTTCCTCGACATTCTGAGCGTCAAGCTGACTCCATGCCAGGTCGAAGTTCAGGCTGCTGCTGTCGGTGGATGCAATTGGCGACGTATCGAATCCCATAGTTCCATTGATCAAGTCCGGCACTGGAGACGCGGAGTCGAATGATTGACGATCGAAAGTCAGAGGAATGAGGCCATTAGGGTCAGCCCCCTCGAGCTGGGATTGAAACGCTTGGAAGTCCAACGAGGTCGTTGGCAGCGGGCTGAAACCATTTACACCAGCGGCGAAATCCTCAAATGGGCTATTGGTAGTGAAAAGCGGGAAATCGCCGCTACCTGTTTGGGTAGGGGGATCCGCGAATGAAAACGGTGGGTTCGGAGGGTAAGCAGTGACGGGTTCGAACGGCGAGGGTTCGGAACCGGTAAGGGGTGTTGCAATGTCCTGAGCCTTCGAGCTAGGGGTAGAAATGCTGGGAGTCTGGGGCGTGGCTCCGTTGGACGCCTTCTTGCTGCTCCTGCCATTATGCTTTGAGCGAACGTAATCCCAGCCGTGAGCCTTCTCCATGTGCTGCTTGCAGTTACTTTCTCTCTTTGATGAGTAGGTACATGGCGCGAATTTGCACTTGTACAAAGCGGGGGCTCTGGAGTGCTTGTCGTTAATGTGGCGGTCTCGCTCTTTCTCCGTTGGCCATCCAATTTCGTGATATTTGCAGGAAGGTTCGGTGCACTTCCAGGGACGAGAGTGCGTCTTCTCGTGTTTCCTGGAATCGGTCAGCAAGGTGCTTCGAATGAATTGTAGGTCGGGGGAGCAAAGCGAATTCAGTAACAGTACTTACGTAAGATCACAAGGTCTTTTGAAAACCTTGTCACAGTCTTTGCACTTCTGGTTAATGTCCATGGGAGGTGCATTCTTCTTGCGACGAGCCATGGAACGCTCAACACCCTCATCGACGGAGCGAAGGCTGAGAGAACGCTTCATCGCAGGAACGGCATTCTCCTCGTAGGGCTTGCCCGTACGCAGCGAGATCATCTCGCCATCCTTGTGAACCACGAGTTCAGCTGGTCTTCCGGTCTTGGATAAACCACCCTCCAGGGTAACACGTTCACTGCGGACAATATTAAACCTTGCAAAGCATCCAGAGGACGTGGGGAGAACATACTTTGGAGCACTAGCCTTTGCACTGGCCTGTGCCGGTTCTCCATTTGAAGGCATGCTGCTTCGGGACTCATTAATCATAGCTGCATATCGGCGAATCTGTGCGACGAGATCAAGGAAGTAGCCGTTAGTGTAAGGCCTGTCTGCTGGCAGCCGTTGATCGCGTTCGTTGAGATGATAGACCGACGTATGAAGACACTGAATCGTAAATTCGCAGAAACGGAGGTACGAAGCTCTGGAAGCCGCGTAGTTCTTCAAGAAAGGAGAAAATAAATGAGCAATGCACCTAACGCCATTCCCTTTTTGAAAATCACTTACCGGTGCCAACCACAAGAGTGTCTTTTCGAGGTCACGGAGACAGCCGATTTCTCTATCTACAATTCGCTGAGGGATACTTTGAACGAGAGGATGGAACGGCTTCAATCTCTCTTCCTTGAGGATGGGCTTGATGACAAGGCGTTCAATATGCTTGCATGCAGGCAATCCCAGTTGACGCTTCTGAGATACCTTAGCATCAAACGCCGAGATAGAGCTGGTGATGGCCGATTGAGTCATTCGAGTAGCAGCTTTGGCAGACGACTGAGATTCGAATGATAACTGTCCAGCTTTCACTATAACAAGCATGTTAGTAAAAGGAAATGCGGCTGCAGGCTTTATATAATAAAAAAAGAAAAAAAAGATCTAAGAAAAAAGAAAATACCTTTACTTTTATCCGAGGCCGACATGTTCTCACTACTCAGGGAAGTGCCCAGTCCGCTGTCCGAGGCATGGCAATGGGTCTTGCGGACCTTGGAAGGAGTGTGTAGCTGAGAGGATTGAGCAGGTTTGCTGACTCGGTCCGCCATTGACTGAGAATCGATATGGGCTTGAAGGATGGCTCGAGGAACAGGAAGGTCGTCTCCGTTGTCCTTGTCAGAAAGAGGAGAAGACGGTTCCAAGGAGTTGAGGTTAAGGTTGCTCAGGTAATCGACCATGCGCTGCTCTCGGACGGCGATGGCCTCTAGGCTTCTGGGGCATGTAGGTGAGCGCTGGGGCAGAGACCTAAAGCTAAGCACCGGGTCAAGATCGTCTGAGGGTGGTGGGGAAGGTGAATGGAACGTTTCCCCTTTCCTCAAACTCAAACTTGGTGACGACGATGACGAGTCCGCGACATAGCTTTCCAGCGATGTCGAAGCAGAAAGGGAGGGGGGTGCTGTCTTTAAGGGACGCCGACGCGGGTGAACCCGGGTATGCTCAGCCTGGGAGGTCGACATGGCTGAAATGGCAAGCACGAGTCACAGTGCAGGGCAGACTTAGCAAGTCAGCGGAAGAGAACAGATTGGCCCAAATGATAGGGTGCCGGCTAGACCACCGTGACTGTGACTCACCAGGTGCGATGTAATATACGTATTCAGGAAGATGACTTTCCTGGTGATTCAAATGACGTACATGCGAGTCAATCGCTCGGTCTCCAGCGAGAATTAGCTATATAAACCGAGAAAAGCGACGAGAGTGAAGCAGCAGAGGAAGAAATAAAATCTAAACTGAAGGTGCAATTACTTACCGTAATGACAGTTGGCTGCTGGAGTGGACGACTGAGTTGGTTGATGATCCCTTGAAAGCAGCGCAATACTCTCTATGATGGCCGTATTTCCACACGTGGAGAGTTGGGTGAAATGCAAGGACTCCAGCAATGTTAAATAGGACTACGACTCCGAGTGACAAAGAAGTAGGCGACAGGCGTTGGTGTGAATATGCGAATGAAAAGTAGAACCACTGTTGTAGATAACAAAGTCTGGAGATAATCTCGCTCGAAAGTCTTATGAGAAATGGACAATGTCTATATCGAGGTAAATGGCGGCCTTCAATGTCCAAATTCTCTCTTTTTTGACGTTAAGAACCACGACAAAAAGTGACTATCGAGAATAGGAGGAAGGGCAAAGTTGAGCGCACAGGTAAGGCGATGAAAGTGTGATGATAAGAATAATGATCGTGATGACGGATTCGAGGGAGGATGACAGTCTATGTCTGGGACGACAGGCTGACATCCCCAATGATGGAGGCTGTTCGTCCGGCGCGGATCTGCTGGTCCGCAAGCTGAGGTGGTTTCGATGTCTGCCTGATAGACGAGCGCCCTAATCCCAGAAAGGGAAAGATTGAGAAAAAAATCAGAGCGCTGGTTGGATTGTTATTCATAGCCTTGTTGCGAGGGCCCCACTGTCGTGGCGCTTGCCTCGATCAGCAATCGGCGCAGTCGGCCGAGGTACCTAGTGTACCATACGTTTCTGGGGCTGTGATCCTGGGTTGTATTTTACAACTCTATTACCGATTGAAAGGGCAATTTCCGGCTGGAATAACAGAGATATCAGGGGTATCGTACCAGGGAATTACGACAACAACAATCGCCCTTTGGCTCCATTTTCACCCTCTTTGGCTCTTAAGGGGGTTCTTTTCACTTTTGAGAGTCCTTTGATTCAGTTATGGATTATCGGCTAACCAGTTTTGGAGCATACAGGTATGATGAAAGTTGGGAACCCTGAATGTGAAGGAGTCGGACAGTCCGACAATCCGAAAATGAGGACCAACGGAGTCGGACACTTGGGGACCCCGAGTGAGCCTCAATCAATTGGAAGACAAAGGGGCACCAACGGCTCGTACTTTTGGTTTTTTTTACTAAGAATTGTGCTTACGAGCACAATACGGGTATCTAGGTATCTTTACTCATCCGTAGCGCTTCGAAAGTAGCCAAAATGACCTTAAAACAGAACATATGGAACAACTACTATGTTCGCAGTATGTAAAGGGATTTTTGAAAGTCATATTTAGGACTTGTTTATCATAACTGTCCTTAAAGCGAAGTCGAAAACATTTCCCTTTCATGATCGGACGTTGATCAATAAACGGGCGGTCATGGCTGTCACGGTCGTTACAGTCGTTACTGTGGTCATGTCTCAGAAATGACGGTGTCTCTTTTAGGACAACTGGTTTCTCATCCTGGCTCAAACATGACAGGGATCCTGGACTCGCTCACATGGTGATATGATTTGACAATCTCTCCTTATTCCATGGATGACGATTCAACTTCTCCTAATAATCATCTTTAGCATCTCAACACACTCTCCCGTCCAGTAAGTGAGGGCCTCGTAGCCAGAACTTACTCCGGAGTACGCAGCGACTCGGTTATCCAACAGTGCGTACCTACCTTAGGCAGCTCAGTTTCAAGTGGTTACGTACTCGGCTGCACCCACCCATGTCAAGTATGTGGCTATGTGCGGAGGCTTTTGAGCCTCATCCCTCTTTCACAGGGTCTGGCCACTCTCGGAGAAAGCCTTTGACATATGGAAGGGAGCAGTGTCGTTCCAGCTCGACCGCTCAAATTGGGCCTTGATCCAATCAAAATCCCCAGATTATCACCAGATGTCGGTGACGGTTCTGGGGGCCTTCGTTTCCCTAGTCTGAGACTTGAAGTGAACAACTGGCATCATCTGATACCTTCTGCTGATCGGCTCACGGTTGGGGCTTCAGGTTCCCATCCCTCTGGTTTGCATTCACAGAGCATCTGTGCACACATCGGATGCTCAGGCAGTTGAACTGGAAGCTCAAGTGTTAGGCATGAGAGGTATTTTTATTATTATTCCCATTCCCATGGCTTGATTGACTCCGCCACGCTTGGCGAAGCTAAGGAACAGACCCTGACATAACAAGGTATGGTATACGTTACTTGTGTCACGTAGTTGTGGACTTTGGCTATCCCGAGCTGTCATACTCTTAATTGTTCCTTTGCTCTGTATGTGCTCGCGGGCCCCATTGAGGATGGACTATCTAGAGCTTTGTATGGACGCGATCTGCTATAGATATTCACACTCCAGAAACACTGCCGCTTCCGCACTCAGCATAATATTGAACCCTCCCTGTGGTTGTCTTGCCCAATTGATCAATACCTTGCCGCTGGATAGGACTCAGTTTTGCGCCAAACGAACCAAACTAGGATGTTACAGGCTCGCATCCGACGTGGAACTGGCTTTCTACAGCGCCTGCCTCTGTAGACTACCAGGCATTGGTTATCTACAAGGCCACGTAGTACGAGGGACCAAGTAGAACGCATCGGTTATGGTTGTTGTAAAGAGCCCCGCCAGTATTGAGACTATCCCTAGCAAGACTGAGGTCCTATTTCTCATCTTCTCCAAGCTCCCTGAATCTCGAAAGTCACCTGCCTATCATCCATGAAGACCAAAAGCTACGGGAACATGCTCTGACACCGACCACGCTCCTTTGGCATATTTTATTCAAACATCTTCAGACTGGAATTATTTTACATGACTTGAGATCTCCCAGTGATCTTCTTTCTCTACGAAACTTGGTGCACGATCTGGAACTTGCCTTGCAGTATCCAACAATCACAATGGAGCTGCAGTCGCAAAGCAGATCGTCCAAGAGGTGCTGGCCTTCATCCGGATACATGCGGTCATCCGCTCGTCGGCATATCTTCGTCAGGACTATGTAGGTGTCTTCGCAATACTCCAGATACGCAATAGCAAGGACTTTTCTGCCGTGCCCGTGCCGCCAGATACTATTCCATCATTGTCACTAGGCATTCTTCTTAGTTTCCATTTAAAAGCTGCAACTCCTGACCAATCTTGTCTTCGACACTTAATTTCTCATATCCTAACGTTATGGTTTGGCGAAGGACGTCCCTAGGGCAAAACAGATCGAGGGCTATCTAGCTTAACCCAACGGACGCAACGCAACGCAACAAGTCATGGAAACCCTCGCGCATGACTCTGGGAAACAAACGTACCTAGGCTACGAGCGAGTCAGGACAATAAATTTTAGAAGAGTTTCTTGCTGATATATGTACCCAACCAGTGTTGTTTGCGCTGAGCTCAGATACGCCTATCACAGCCTCGGCTTTCCCTTATACTTCCGGCGGGGATATGGAATGGGATGATATTTGATCAGTCTAATATGAGAGGTCCCTGACGCCCCCGGGCCGGAGGTTCAAGATGTGTAGTCCGTACAGAATATGTAGAGAGTGTGCGATGCATACCTCCTATAAGGTCCACGATTATCTCCTTCAAAACTTGGAAACAGCTGCAAGTATGAAGAATATTCAATCAGCATTTCTTTTGTCCCCGTTTCATTTGCCAAGCGAAGTCGCTGTTTACTGCTTGTCACAATGGTGATCTTGAGCCTGGGAAACTGAGGAGCGGGGAATGGCAAGTACTAGGAGCACTATGAGCGAGGAATATCTATGTAGGCGTCGTATTTGAAAGGACTGCATGCTGCCACATCTTGAATCATTTTATCATCAAACAACAGATATGCAGATACGCTCTTGAGAAAAAGAAAGTTGACCTACGGGTCTTTTTAATGCAGCATTGAGTCCTATATGACAATCCACTTAATCACCGCATCTTGTGAAGCAGAGCAGCTGGACCTCGGCTCGGGAAGTGGCAGAACACTCGGGCGGTGCCGAGCAGTCACTCGCTCCCCCGGACTTTCTCCATCCACTGTTCTTCTGCCCGCACTTGAGCTAGGAATTATCCTCTACAACATCTGCGGTCATTGTCTGTTGCTTGGTCTCTCGTGTTCTGTCACTACCGATCGATTAGCATGGCTTGTTGACTTGATAAATACACCCTCCCACAATCAATAGACCAGACCCAGCATCGTCCGCGCCCCTCGGCGATTACCCCGGACACGACACCGCGCTGTGATTCACCATGGACTTTCCGCACGATGACCGTGCTTCTGAACAACCGAGACGACGCAGACGAAATATTGTCAAACGGCGATTACGCAATAGGGCGCCTATATCTGCGCGGCTAGCTCTGGACAGCCAGCTGCGTGGGAGCGTCGGGATTGTGTCTGATGACCTGGCGAACGACCTCTTTCAGCCGCCCTCTGTAACAGGTGAGTGAGCCGAAACGGCTTTACAAAGCCCGTGGCAAAAGCTACTGCTAGCGTCGTATGTTTGCATGCTAAGTCGCGGATTGCATTACAGATGATGATGGCATTCGCTATCTTGCCATATCGCCCTATACTCCGGGTTCTAGCGCGGTAGATGATCTGGCGTGGACGATTGTTCCTGTCCGGTTGGAGTCTCTAGATCGTTCCCGTCCCTCGCCGCTCCCGCACTCGACGGTCCTTTTTCCGGATTCTGCAGACTCCCTCCAGCCGTTTATACAGACTCTGACCAAACTCGATCCTACGCGCCACTCCCTGCAAGCGCAGCGTATTGTGGAGATCCGAGCTCTGGACGTCATTCCTTTGCACTTGGATACTGTTTATGTAACGGTAGAGCGGGACTTGCTTCGGAACCATGATGATGTGCAGAGCAGGTTCGGTGGCGGGTTTACCACGAATATGCACGGACCGAACGGGCTGTGGGCAAAGGCGGGGAAGGGCTTGGAGCCAAAGAGATTCACGAAGAAAGCGGCAGCTGAGGTGGAGGAAAGACTTACGGCTGCCGTCAGAGAAGCTCTAGGGACACAGAAGGTGGTGCATACCGGCGACGTACTACCGCTCCCGCTCCCACCGCATCCAATCACATACGCTCCGGCCCCTCCTGCTCACATTTCGTTCTGCGAGCCCGTGTCTCAAGGCTTGCTTACATCTACGACCAAGATTGTTCTCATTCAAGCGCGCCCACAGGGCCACAGGGCGCAAAGGAGTCTACGGTCAAGGCCGGGGCTGCTCAAGCAGGTTGCGGAAGATGAGGCAGACGATACATCAAACGAGCAATTTTACTCGGCTGCCGAAGACAAGCCCAGTGAGAGCGGGACCGAAATGGAGAGCACAACCCCGCCAGATGATTCGGAAACCGAGGGTTCGGTAGGCAATGCGAGTGACACCTCAGATGACTCGTTGGAGGATATGATCTCGCTGACAGCTCCGGAACTTCCGCAACCACCTTCCGGTGTTTTGTCTTCAATTACTTCCGCTACACCCCGTGCTGGTGGTCGGAGACTTGACGGCATTCACACCCCTGGGTCCGTGGCATCTAACTTCACCTCGGCGACTCTGCGCCCGGGGAGGGGACTTGGGAAAGTTTTCAAGGCGGAAGGTTTACTTCGTGGAATTCCAACCGAACTCCTACACCCCAGGCCTCGGGAAGACGATGACCCGGAGTCATTCATCTATGTGGACATCAGCACTCTTGCGAAAATCGGCTGTTTTTCCGGGGACTGGGTGAGGATCGAGGCCACAGAGGAACCCCAGGCGAATATATTTTCGTCGATCCAGCTCGGAAGCTTCAACGAGCATGACGAAGAGCATGGTAATTGGCGGCCAGTAAAAATCTACGGCTTGCCAGGCCTTCCGTCTGCCAAGCCTAGGTATTCGATCAATCAATCCTCTGACAGGCGCCCTAGCATCTCTCAACGCCCTCCCCAGCGGCTCACTCCGTCGGTCTATGCTTCTCCATTGCTCTTGAACAACCTTGAGAACACGAAATATGTGCGCATCTCGCCGATGGCATTTGCCTCTGGTAACGGCCCTTCGAAGTCCACTGTTCTGCATCAAGTCAAGGCCAGCTCCGCCAGACAGCCACCTTTGGCCAAGGAAGTGAACCTTTTGAAGGTTTCCACGCCGCTCTCCATGGATCGTGTCCTCCAGCCGGCCCTGTTCGCAGGACTCAAGCAGTATTTCGAATCGAAGAGGCGGATCTTGAAAAGCGGTGATCTTGTTGGCATCAGCGTTGATGAGGGGCTTGGCAGAGCTGTTTTCTCCGGCGCCGCCACCACGGATGCGAGCACTCCAGACGAAGATTTGACAATACGTTTCAATCAGGCCAATGAGTCTGCGCAGGGTGCGAAGAAGGTTGGCGTGGCGTGGTTCCGCGTCGCTCACGTGGTTCCCGGCAAGTCCGAGGATCAGGATGAAGATGATCAATGGGGAGGGGTAGCCGTTATCGACTCTGCGACCACTAGGATGGTGCAGGCTGGAAGCGACGTTAGGCGGTTTCCGGGCATCTTGGAGAATGGTTGGGAGTACTGGCTTGGGGTGAAATCCGTACCAAAGTCCGTTAGCAATGTGTCGGGCCCCCATGGTCTGGTTACTGAGCCACCGCAGCTGTTCGTACCGCCATTGCAAAAACGGATTCGCGAGCTGATGGCAGTGGCAACGAGTCCTCGCGCTATTCAGCTGGGAATGAAACCTGTTGTGATTCTTTTGAAGTCGCAGCAAAGACATATCGGAAAGACTACGGTGGCAACGCGCGCGTGTGCAGACATTGGCCTCCATACCTTTCCCATTGATGCCTACGACATCCTGACTGAGGGCGGCGCCAATGGCGGCGATGTGAAAACAGAAGCCTACCTTAAAGCGAGAGCCGAGCGCGCGTTTCACTGTGGATCGCACTGCACAGCGCTTCTCATCAAGCACATTGACGTGTTGACTGCCGATAGAATAGTGTCAGCGATGGCAGAAATCCTTGCAGATGCCAGAGTTGTTATTGCCACAACCACGGATGTGGAGCAGATCCCAGAAGGGATCCGCAGCATGTTCACTCACGAATTCGAGATGACTGCGCCAGAGGAGAAGGAGCGGGAGGGCATTCTCCGAAATGCTGTCGCTGAACGAAGCATCAGACTGTCACCCGATGTCGACTTGGGATCGGTGGCTCTGAAGACGGCCGCTTTGGTCGCTGGTGATCTAGTGGATGTCGTCGAAAGGGCGTCAGCCATCAGAACCGCCCGCCTAGAAAGACTAGCGGAAACGGCAAGCAAAGTTGCGCCAGAATCCAGAGTCAGTGTCAGGGACGTGCTTGTCTCCGGCGGCGATGCGGCACGAGGTGTCACCAAGGCCGATTTCGACGCCGCTGTTGAAGCTGCAAGGAAGAACTTTGCCGACTCCATTGGGGCCCCCAAGATTCCAAACGTCAGCTGGGAGGACGTGGGTGGACTGACCAATGTCAAGGATGCCTTGGTCGAAACTATTCAGCTGCCTCTTGAAAGACCTGAGCTCTTTGCCAAGGGCATGAAGAAGCGCAGTGGTATTCTGTTCTATGGTCCTCCCGGCACTGGAAAGACCTTGCTTGCCAAGGCTATTGCCACCGAATTCTCTCTCAACTTCTTCTCCGTCAAGGGTCCCGAGCTGCTTAATATGTACATTGGTGAATCCGAGGCGAACGTGCGGCGAGTGTTCCAACGCGCTCGGGATGCTCGGCCTTGTGTTGTTTTCTTTGATGAGCTGGACTCGGTCGCGCCGAAGCGTGGAAACCAAGGCGACAGTGGCGGTGTGATGGACCGCATCGTCAGTCAGTTGCTTGCTGAGCTAGATGGCATGAATGGG
This sequence comes from Aspergillus lentulus, assembly GCF_001445615.1. Lineage (NCBI taxonomy): Eukaryota > Fungi > Ascomycota > Eurotiomycetes > Eurotiales > Aspergillaceae > Aspergillus > Aspergillus lentulus. Next base: position 2,013,567 of record NW_028322122.1, read on the forward strand.
GGCGAAGAGAACAGCGGGGGCGTGTTTGTTATCGGCGCTACCAATCGTCCCGACCTGCTGGATACGGCCCTTTTGCGTCCGGGGCGTTTCGACAAGATGCTCTACCTCGGTGTTTCGGATACACATGAGAAACAAGCTACTATCCTTGAGGCTTTGACGAGAAAGTTCGCACTCGACCCCGAAGTGTCGCTCCGCCGGGTCGCCGACCGGCTTCCCCTTACTTATACGGGTGCCGATCTGTATGCTTTGTGCTCGGACGCTATGCTCAAGGCTATTACGCGCAAGGCGACGGCGGTGGACGAGAAAATCAAGCAGCTACCGGGCGGGCCAGTTAGTACTGCATACTACTTTGACCATCTCGCGACGCCGGACGACGTGGCTGTCATGGTGACGGAAGAAGATTTCACCCGGGCTCAGAGCGAGATGGTTCCCAGCGTCAGGTACGTTACTAGTAGTCGATACCTGATAAGACTATTGAAAGACTTTGCTAATAACCCTGCAGTGCCAAGGAACTGGAACATTTCGAGCGGATTCGGCGACAATTCGAATCCGATGACAAGAAGCAGGAGCCGCAGAGCACAGGGCCAGGACCCAAGGCCCCGCAGACCATCGGCGACGCTCTTGAAGCGCTCAGGCTGGGAGGCCAGCTTGATGGATTCATCGATGGACCAGTTACGAATGGAGACCATCCTTCTCCTGGCGGTGGCAAAGGTAAAGGGAAGGCCGGGTCAGCCATGATGCGAAGCGTCAGCGGCCAATCTACAAGCAGCAAGGGCAAGGGCAAATGGAAGAATAAGACTGTCGCAGGTGGAGGCGGAGAGTCTGATTCTTCGCCCGATGTTGCCAATGGGGATGACGACTACATTGTCCGGACGGATCACTTGATGAATTCTACGGACGGAGCGAAGTAGGCGGCGGGCTTTGTTGCAACGGAATGAGACGAAGGATGAGCATAGCGTAGATTTGGAGGTTAATATTCTCCATGTTGCATTGTATATATTATGTTTGCATCAGATGCTGTATCGATACCATGTGTCATTGTTCCGCCGTGGATCGGAGTTGACCGTGTTTATACCTCTATCCATATGTCGATGAATGTTGAAGAGATGAATGGATTCGTCATAAGAGTGACTGCATGGAGTTGTCTGGCCGTTCGATAATAACGGTTCCAACCAAGCCATGTGCTCACGTGGGAGACATCCACAAGAATACTCCACTTTTTTCCCTCCTACTCGGCACGGAGGACCTACCCAGGAATGAAGGCTTATCGGGATCCGTGTGTGTCAATTCGGTCGATAATCACCAAATCGCCCCGGTGAGACATCAACCAAACTGCAACTGGTCCACCGAACTCCATCACCCCATATATATATATATATCGTCTCAAGCAGATCTACTACCGTGACTCATTATCTATCTCTACTTTGAATATGAATCATCGATATCTGATTGCTGAATGATATCTCGGAAGTGCTCCGTCGCCAAGTGATGATACCTTTTCAATCTCAGTCTGCATAAGCTTTCTAGAACCAGCCAAATCCCCGACCAAGCGTCCAAGACGCTGTGGCTCCGACCCTCCCAGACGCTAAGAAACGACTTCCCGCAGATCGTCCTCTTCACTTTTTGCCTCCTTTCATCTGACTGGTCATCGGCGCCGTGTCTTCGGCGACTTGGGCGAATTATCGTCTGCTACAGTCCCTATCTGTCACTGCATGCACAAGATGTCCTGCTTGGTTGACCGAAAAGGTACCCTCTCTACGGAGTATGTACTACGACGTGATGGAGTAGACCCAGGTCCTATCAGTTTATCATCTGGGTCGCAGTCCCTTAGACGCGGTGATGCTGTAATGCTGTTGTGATTACCCCATATCCATTAGGTAACAGTTGAATTCCCCCGCGATCAGTTGGTGGGCCTTTGTGAGGAACAATTGGAGATGATGGCGCACTCCGTAATCTACCATTCCCAGGAATCCAGCTTCCGACGATGGCAAATAGCATAACGAGTAGATAGAGAACTGAAAGGGTCGGGTTGACGAAGGTTTCAACTTAACTTTTGAGGCTTCCCTAGCAAGTACCGGTCTACCTTGTACCACTAGACTCTACCTAAGGCTGCCAGAATTGAGTTTCCCCGGCTGGGGTAAATCCTACACTACCACGCCAACTTACTTATAACCTGCCAGTATTGCTGCTCTGCTCTTCACTTTTGCTTTTCAGGTTACTTGACTCTTGTCGCATCCGAACACTTGATTTACTGTAATATCTGCAACATGTCTTCGATAGAGAAGCACAAAGGCCAGGTCGATGATGACGCCCAACTTGCGGCCATGGGCCACAAGGCTGAGTTGGATCGCAATTTCTCCATGCTGTATGCTTTTTCTTTTATCATATACAGACCAAATTCTTTGAGCGATTACTGATGAATGATGAATTTAGGTCGATGTTAGGATTGGCATTTGCGATTCTGAACGTATGATTGTCCTGTTTTATGATTCCACCGCATCTGCGATATCGGATACTAATGACCATATCGTGCTAGTCGTGGACGGCCCTTTCAGCAAGTTTGTCGCTGAGTCTTCCCTCGGGAGGAAGCGTGAGCGTTATTTGGGGTAGGTTTTTTTTTGTCTCTTGGGTGCGCCGTCGGTCTCGGTGCTGACTTCGGGTACAGGGTTGATCACTGCGGGGATCTGTAACCTCTGCATTGCGGCTTCGCTGGCTGAGTTTCTGTCTGCGTATCCTACGTTAGTATTTTTTTTGTCTTTGGTTGCTGTGATTCGGGCTGTTGACGGCGTATAGGGCTGGTGGACAGTATCATTGGGTTGCAGGTGAGTTATTATATTCTTCGTGAACGTGGAAGAGGATGATGCTAACTTTTCTTCGTGTTGTAGTTAGTAAGTTATCCTGTGTTATTGCACCTACGGACAGCGCTAACGGCTGGAAGTCTCCTGGGAGAGATGGATGCCGATTCTTTCTTGGATTACTGGCTGGGTGAACGTGTCTGGCTGGGTATGATGACCCGTCTCGGAGCTTTTTGTGCGCTGCTGATGAAATAGGTCGCTCTTGTGGCTACTGGTGGACTCTTGGGCAGTCAGCTGGTACTGGGTGTCATTTCCTTGATGAATCCGGTAGGTGTGTTGACGAACTTAACTGTTATGGTTGACTGACACTTTGCAGGAATATGAGGCGCAGCGGTGGCATCAGTTCCTCATCTACATTGCTTATAATATTGCTGCGTTCATCATCAATGCCTTGATGAACTCTGTTCTCCCTTATGTTACTAAGGGTGCCTGTAAGTCTCTTCCCAACGGTTCCGTGAAGTATACTGATGGTATCAAGTCATCTGGTCCCTCACTGGGTTTACTGTCATCTGCATTACGGTGCTGGCATGCGCGTCGCCAAACTACAGCTCGGCAAAGTGAGGACTCCTCTGGTTTTACGGAATAAGGGACCTGCTGACAGAGTCAGATTCGTGTTTACGGATTTCATCAATGAGACAGGCTGTATGTGTTGACCCCTACGTTTAATGAACTGATACTGACAAACGCAGGGCCTGATGGTGTTGCCTGGTTGCTCGGAGTACGTAATTCGCCACGTCAATACATGCATGATTCTGACAGCGATGCAGTTGCTTCAAGGTGGACTCGGTGTTACTGGATTTGTAAGTCTCCATGCCTGCAGACGTCTGTACTCGTCCTGGAAAGCTAATGTCAAAAGGACGGCGTTGCACATATGATTGAAGGTAATTCGTTCTTAATACAATGTGGCGACAAGAGCTTACGTCCAAAGAAATCCCTCGTGCTTCGGTTGTCGGCCCCAAGATCATGATCGGTTGCGTCTGTATCGGAACTGTGACCGGTACCATCTTTCTGATTGTGCTGCTCTTTGTTGCTGGCAACATCGACGATGTGATCAGTTCGGCGGCCGGGCCTCTCCTACAGATCCTCAAGAACGCAACCAACAGCAATGCCGGAGCCATCTGCCTGCTCATGTAGGGTCTTTCCAAAAAGCCTCGCAGTTCATTTCTAATGATCTCTAGGTTCCCTCTGGTCTGCATGCTTTTCGCAACCATCTCCATCATGACCACCAGCAGCCGTATGATCTTCGCTTTTGCAAGGTGATTATCTATCAGATCATAGGACTCTTGAGTTGTGCTGACAAGCCTGGCAGAGATGGAGGTCTTCCGGCTTCTCGCTTCTTCAGCAAAGTGCACCCCAAGCTGAAGGTTCCTCTGAACTCTTTGTATCTGAATCTGGCACTGGTTGTCATCTTTGGATGCATCTTCCTTGGCTCTACCAGGTCGGTTGTGTGGTGAGGGTATGATAGTACCATGGCTAACATCTACTCAGTGCGTTCAACGCCATTGTCTCCGCGTCTGTGGTATTGCTTGATCTTGCGTATGGTATCCCAATTGCAGTCAACTGCCTGCGCGGACGCAACATGCTCCCCGAGCGTCCGTTTGTGCTTCCCAATCTTGTTGGCTGGATCGCCAATGCGGTAAGTTCTTCTTACGGTCCGTCTCGAAGCGAGAACTCATATGTTGCTTTAGATCTCCCTTGTCTACATTTCAGTCACCACTGTGCTCTTCCTGTTCCCGCCAGAGCTCCCCGTGTCGGGCAGCAGCATGAGTAAGTTTCAATGCGCAATGCAGAATTGGGCAGCTACTGATACCGTTGCGTCTAGACTACTGCGTTGCTGCCTTTGGCATCATCATCGTTATCTCGGCTATTCAGTGGTTTGTTGACGGTCGGAAGAACTTCACTGGACCACGAACCGATATGGACATCTTGACAGGACAACTCCCCGCTGGCCATTACCCTGTTGACAGTAATGTTGCGCATGTAGTACCTCAGGAAAAGTAGCCTCAGGAAGGCGCTTGTTGTATAGTACACAGAGAGTGAGAATGTACTACCTCTATGCTATTTCAATATATTCGAGCAATATTGAATAAGTTTAGTAGTAGCTGTACATAAGTAGAACTAAAATACACAGGCTGACATTGTCCATTCCACATCTCTTTTCTGCAGTGTTCTCCACCATACATGTAACTTTAACATGACTCCCGAGTATGTCAACATAAGGAATATAACTCTGGCACATCACGACTTCATATGGAGATATATTGACGTGTTCTATAAGAGGGGCTTCTCGCCTCAGTTTGTCCAGGATTGAGAGGCAATTTGGGCGCAGCTCTGAGATGACTCGAGACTCTCGACAAACATAAGGGCATGTTAAGCCCTCTGCTAGTGGAAATCACTGGTGCCATGGCCAACTTGATACACTCTTCTTGAGTCCAATTTTTTTTGATTTTTCCACACCAATTACCACACCATAGCTTGTGGTCCTTGGCCCTCGTTTGCCGCGCTTCCGGTCCCCGCGCTGCAGAAGTCCTCCAGCACATCTTACATGTTACAGTCCAGGACCCCATATGCATTATTAGGCGTGTAGCGCAGGGACTTTTCACCGGCAATACCGGGCAGAGCGATGAGGGAGTACACCGCGGAAGACAGTACAGGCCAACGGACCTCAGCCTTTCCACAACGACATCTGTCCACCTGAACGGATCAGCCTTTCACATACTTTGAGACAGGCATTTTCCGATTTGCAGCATGTGTTGGAGTCGTTGCTGCGAGGATTGAAGCTGATCTGTCACACATTGCATGCAAGGTACATGCATTATGCGGAAATTCATGGTACTATGGGGCATTTCGTTCGTAGCGGGAAAAGCTCCATCGCCTCTCGTTGGCTGCAGACGGCACCTGCCCCGGTCACCCACTAGCGGGCATATCGCGTACGGCACCGCTCGGTGAAAGGGAGCGGGAGGCATCCGGCATCCATCTGAGGTTCACGCATCGCGAGAGTGCGTTCAGCACAATCAACAGCTTCTAATGTACAGCCCACTGGCTTCTGTCAGACAGGGACGTTGTAGACCCCCTAACGGGGCGTTCTTGAATTAGAGCTCCTGCAGTCATGAACAGCATCAGTCGGCCGGAAGCCTTCAGTGGGAGCCCCCGGAGCGCTAGAGCGCGGTAACCGAGGAATAGGACGCAAAGAGCGGCTGCAATAGACTTCACGACCAAGAAATCAGAGCCTGCTGGTGATATTGCTCCATCGAACATTACCGGTAGAGCACTGCCAATGGCTCTGCCCACAAGTTCCATAGACTGCCGTTGAGGATCCCTGCCGAAACGCCTTACTGCTAAGCGAGGATGAAGTTGAAAATACCTCAGCAGGACGGCAACATCCCCATGAACCTAATGGGATGGCATCTGGTGCCTTTTTGGCGGTAGCTGCGGCCGAAAATGGTAGCCTTCCAGCAATTTCCCTTCCATAGACTCCCGTGCTCTTCGTCTACGCACCATAAAGTCATCACTTCTACTTGAGGCTGTCTTGTAATGTATGTTTTCATCTGGGGCTGGCCGGGGTTGGCTGAGGGCTCAGCCTCCGCTTCATTGTGTAATTCATAAGGGTGCTGAAAATTGCGACTTCAGCGTCGCACCGGCTAATGTCTGGTCAGTACCTGACCAACTGACTAAAGACCAGCCGTGCGTGCCTTCGCCTATCCTCCTTTATCTTATTTTGTTAACACTCATCTCTTCAAGAGCTCGACTTTGTCACTATCGCTCGTTGTGCTGAGCTGATCATCACTCTTTGAGAGTTTTACTTTCCTGATTCTATACCGTGCGGCCGCCTGCCATGTTTGACCATTCGTCAGCAGAGAGAATCCAGTGCCAGCTCCCACGCTGCTGCTTGTGAATTATTCACAACATCCCCTGAACATGCCGATGACGGAAATTCCTTTAAAATCAACCTTGAGGGAAATTTAACGGAGTCCATGGCCCCATCTCCACCTCAAGCGAAAGAAGAAGTGCGACAGAGCTGGTTGAACCGACTGGGCAAGAGTTTACAAGCAGCAAGTGACGAAAAAGCGCTTTGCTGGGTTAGATTCAAAGCTAGGAGTATGACAGTTTCGCTAGAAACCTACACGAGTTCACCAGTCTGGACATCATTCGTGTAGTAATAGTGTTCGCCATCCCGCTACCAGGATCTCATGTGTTCCTTCCGGCCGATTTATGGGCTGTATACTGATGTGGTAACAAAGAATTAGGTCGCGGATTCGGAGGCGAATATGTGTCTTCATGAATCTGTTATGATTGCCAGAAACCAACCAAAAGGCGCGAAGGCCCTACTTCTCCCAGCCCCGAAGCCTTACTTACGTCGCCGTTCGTGTTGCAGCAGTGTCCTGCTCTGCTCCTATATTTTCTAGCTTTCCTAATAGGCGGAAACGGTGTCCTCATTTCGTCAAATCTCCCTCAGACTTGGCTAGAAAGAATTCATAGCTGTCGGTGCGTTAAGGGGACATTGAGAATGATATACAGACAGATTGATTTTCATTCAATGTAATTCAATACGGATTAAATTCCGTATGCGAAACTCGATTGTCTACTTGATCGAGCCGTGATACAACAATCCTCATATATGCGGGTGTGTCCATACGGTACGGAGCACTCCACTGCCAACAGACTCCGGCAGGCGCGTCGTCGGCTTACCGAGCAAGAAAAACGTCTATGTTGGACCTGAGCGAGCTGATTCGACGGCCGGGATCGGATGCTTGAAAAGACCATAGAGGAGCGGACTTCATTTGGCGCTAGTGATAATGGCCTCTTCCATGCCGGCTCTACCATCTCACAAACCTCCCATCATCGATCCAATGGATTTGGATGCTGTCTACCGCTACGAGTCCAGTGCTGCTCCCTTCCTCTCAGTGCTTGACCAAAACGTGCCCAGCCAATGCGTGAGCTTGTGACTGAAATATTGGAACTTATTGCAATGCATCCCCAGGCCTTAGAGGAACCTGAATATACTTCCCCGGAGAGCAAACAAGGGGAATTGGACACATTGGAAGACCGAGAAATAACCATCGCCCAACTACTGGACCCAGATCCCTCGAGTCTGCAAGGAAGATCTTCGGGGAGTCAATGATGTAAGCTCTTCGTGTCTGTTAACGCTTGGCCTACAGGGAAAAGCTGATCAAAGTAAGGTTCTCTATTCTGGAAAGTTCGTGATCAACGAAGTTCAAGGACAGGCTGGAAGCTGGCATATGCGACAGGTGAGGGTTCATTGCGGTTCATAAATGTTGGTTTTCTCCTCAGTGAATAGCGATAACACCGCGTCCAGTCGCTCATGTATGAAGCTGACAGTGAAGTGGTGACCGGCAGACTGGTTTCTGCTCAATGCCTATCGTGCATGTCTTTGGAAAGTTTCGACGAGAGAATGTCCAATGTCCGAAAACAATGTAGACCGGTCAGGCGGACTGGCTATGTGCAGCATCGACGATAGACCTGGGATCGCGAGCCAGCGTCGGCAGCATGATCAACCATTTCTTGGTCCGCGGTTTCCAGCTTCATTAGAAGCAGCAGAAGCATTCGCGGAGCACTCAATCTGGTCGTTCACATTTGCAGCACACAAATAGCCAAAAAATGCATGGAACTGCGATCGTCACACAAACTCTGCCATGATATGTCGGGCATCCCAAGGCTTCCCTAGCCTATCTTGGGCCAGGGCAAGGCGATCCTCATCCACAGTATCAACAAAGGGTATCCCACAACATCCATGCACAGGATCATCCTGGTTGGTGTTTTCCATGTCCTCACACGCCTGCGGTGTTGGGAGGGATGCCACACAGCTTAAGCCCAGCAACAGTACGAACCATGAAACCCTGCTGGTCAGTAAGCCAAAGAAAAATAATAACACAGCCCCTGTCAGGCCACTAACACTAACTCAGTCAGAGCAGCAATTGAGCCATGCAGACACCCAGCTTTATGTCACTGACGGCATTAGGCTGCTGCCATCTGTAACCCATACTAGCAGCTAAACAGCCAGAGATCATGCAGTCCCTGCTGTATTCGCTGCTTTCTGCTCCTAACAACATAGTCCCAGCCATCAGATCTTATCCCCTAGTTCCTCATCAATGGTGACCTTGTTCTTCAACTCCCACAGCTCCAACAGCTGAACCAGTATCTGCATCACCTGCATCACCTTGCTGGCAACACCTAAGAACCAGATATCATGGAAACAGGTCCCTAGGGTCAGAATAGGTGGGTTAATCAGCTACAGTCCCATCCATATAGCAGCCCAAGTCTCAACATCTTTAATTATGAGAAATAGAGTCTGGTTTTCAACCATCTTTTATTTCAGAAATCCCAAGCCCCCGCCTGGCACCTTTAGAACCCAAGACTCCAAAGCCTCAGCAGTCTTAGCATTAGTATGGATGGCAAGGGTGACTGTTTCCACTAGATATACATTCAACCCCTATGTACTAAATCCAATAAAGATAGAATAAAATCAGCTACAGAGTGATTTACAACTATGAGAAGGCCTCTTTTTTTTATAGTTGCTCTGAGTTACATACCTTACAACACTGTAACCCAGTCAGGCTATGGAGCACCCCTATTTGCATCATGTCCGGAGCCCTAGGATAGGCAGAAGTGCATCAAAGGCTGGGAGGAAAAAGCTTCCACATCAGAACGGGCCTTGAGGTATTTATGCGTCTTACTCATTGGGTTATACAACAGGATGGCCCACCACAGAGTGGCCGCAGCATAGTCAGGGGGCGTACCCAGCTGGCCTTCATAGAACCAAAGTCTCTTATAATCAGTCCATCAGGGGGCCAGTACTAATTTAGAAATGCACCCAGAGAGAGCAAACAAGGCGAGCATGGCAGGCATTTGCATCTTTGACGGGCCAGGAGAAGCCTTGCCACTACAGCTGGGAACGCCAATGAGCCAGACCCCAATACATTTCAAAAGAGAAGGGGACCAAGGGGCACTCACTGCGACCCTCCACATAAAGCATTTTTCGTGCTGCAGTAATGATCTGTGCCGCCCAGAAAACTCGCGCAGAGCGCTCTTCCGGCGCTATTTCTGTCTGTCTTTGTAAATGCTCCATGGATTGGTACTTAGAGTGGGTCTTGCTTAATCGACGGGCTTGCTGAATCGATGGACTGTTACAAGATATTCCTCCTGTAAGCTGCTGGCGGGGTAAAGCTAGTATTTCGATCATCGGTGTTAGTGGTTGTTGTGGACTAGCAGCGAATACTGGATGTCATTCGAAGAGTGGACGAAGAACACCACATACCAGCTTGCAGACTCTCAATCCCGAAACATACAGGATTAACTGAAATGTCAAGAACCGGGGCCTCAGCTTAGCAGACTAATTCTTCGATCCGTGTACAGAGTCACGGAGTAGATGCTCCATAGACTCCGCACAGACATAGCGATGGCCTGATTCTTCTACAGATAGTGGTGATCGCAGGCGGAGCAACGAAACACAATGTAAAAATACAATTGCTCTGCACTAGCCTCTGCCAATCCCGTTATTCCCGTCAATCCACTTATTCCTGTTTCGTGCATCCCTGTCTGGATAGCGCGCCACCTAGGTAGTTGGCCAGAGCCACTTCAACCTTGGCTTTTGTCATCGAAACTCCTCCATCCGCCTGCAAATAAGTATAGGCGCTGACTGTAGGACAGACAGAATTCACCACAGACAAGTTTCTTTCCATCCAGCCCCTCTCAACTCTCAGACGAACACCATGTGGACTCAACTACCCACCCTCACAAACGAAGGCAGTGACTATGATCTTGAACCCCACCTCGCAGTTTTGCACGATTACTTCGAAGGCAAAATTTACTCCCCAGAAGCAGCCGCCAAACTAGCATCTGCCGCTTTAGCGCTCGACGCCTCCCTTGAAGCCCAACTAGGCCAGCTCTGGCATCTGTTGCTTCAGATTGCATGCAAGGACCCAGAACACCAGGATAAACTGGTTGATATTCTCGTGGATATGTCCTATCTCCCAGACGTTACAAGACCAGGTGACCATGGACAGGATGAGCCGTTGATCCTCCACAGGAAGCAAGTGTGGAAGGACCTGCCAATGCTGGACTGGGAGATTCGGCGTCCCTGGGATTACTCGGTTCCGGCCCCAGGTACCAAGGATCCAGAGGAGAGAGAAGCCGCAATTTCAAGGACGGTGAATGTGAATCACTTTCTCGCCCTTCTCGTTGCAACTGACGAGCCTATTTTCGAGTGGGGTTCGTTGTTTGCGCTCATGACGCTCCGGATAGCGCTTGAGACGCCATGGGAGCAGATGGCACCGGAGGATCCCTTAGTGGCGTGGATTCCTGCTGCGGCATCGTGGATTGAGGTTCTAGGTGCGGAGATCTACGAATGGGACGAGGAATATGAGTCCGGGCCCCTTGTTGGTGCTCCAGGGAGTGGAGGGCCGTTGTGGAAAGGGAAGCACGGCTTTTGTAAGGAGAGGTGGAAGCTTTGGAGGGATAGATTTGGCGAGGCTGCAAGGAAGGAAGATGAATCTGAGCAAGTTAGGAGGGTTGCCGGGGAGGCAGAGCTGATGATGAAGGAGATTGAAACCGGGCTTGTGGAGTAGATAATATAGGTGGGCAATTTCTACCGGCTATACAATAAGTTGAGTTGATACATTGCCATTAAACTACTCTAGTCGAGTCCATCATATATCCTTGCAAAGAACAAACTGGTTCTCTGACGCCCCGAGATGCGTCATGACACCACAGAACGCAAAGTTATCCGGGAACCCCGTAACTGGGCTATGGCTGGTGATTTTATAAACGATACGATCGGTCAGTGGATCGTCATTTCCAACAGACCGAAAAATACGCCCATTGGCGAGGATAGGAAACTCCTGGTATGGGGCTGGTACTCCAGCGCAGTCGGGGAAGTTGAGATTCTCAGACGTGTTCCTAAACTCGTGGGGATATTCGGCACGTATTACCAAAAAAAAAGACAAAATCGTCGGAACAATGAGTCGCAGGGCAATAGTATGCAACTCGAACTCACCGTTTCTACCTATAACGCCGCCGCCTCCTGTTAGGTCGTAGCTCTGAGCAGCTTAGAAGACTCTTGCTTGCTGGGACGAGCTGTAGGCATTTACATCTGTCGACACCCTATGAGCTTTTGCTTGATTTTTTCCAAGTATAGAAAAGTTAGAACCACGCGTACCTCCACAGATACGGTCTGCGCTCTGACGCTTAAGGAAACTATCAAGGTCCGTAGTAGAGGACCCGTTTGTTGAAGGCAGAGGAGTGGCATAGACACTGAGATCACCAAGAGCCGCGGAGGCCAGGATAGCAGTTGAGAAGTACATGACTTGTAAGACTTGAACGGGGATCGGAAAGCAGATTGTTCGCGGTCTGGTATATCGCTTCGTGCCCTCGACAACCCCCCAGATTTAGACACCCCCAGAAAGCTTCACGTCCTCTGATCGTGTCCTGAGAGTCAATTGAACTTGTTAGATTGACCGGGCAAACAATATATGCAGGCACAGGGGGTGATTCCCCGAAAACAAGGACGAGCCTGAACTGCCTTGGAAGTGCAAGGAGATCCATCCACCCCCAGCATTAACAATGCGCCCTACGCTCCTATCGTTCGATCCGTGGACATCATGTTGAGCGGCGACCAACACTATCCAGGCTACCAATTGGTTGCCCGTGTCGGGCGATCCGGGGCGACACAGTTGACCTGCATTCCAATCCATGCTTGCCAAGAGCTGGAACACAAGGTAGTTGAAAAGCACCATTGCTAGCAGTCTGCGAGAACAAATCATACGATGGCACCTGCTATTACAGCGGTCTGTTGAACAAGCTCGTCGAAACACTGTATCTCCGCAGAAGTGGGGTTGCGGTCTTGACCATTCTGAGATGCCAGCCAAGAGACCAGCGTCGAATGGAATCAGCGAAAAGCCTGTTGAGACAAAAGTCTCCCCACTTATCGCAACGCGTCAATCACTAGCTCCTCCTGTGTGCGGCCTAGAGAAAAGGAACCGAGACAAACCGGATGAAGCAAACCGAGATTTCGCCCAACTTGGCTATCGACAACTGCGTACAATTATCAGAGGCCGTGTTATGTTATGGAATCAACCGGTCACACTGAACGAGGCAGAGACAGATTGTGTGTGATTTTCATCTTCCCTGACGCTTGACAGACGTAAGCGTTCCTTGTCGCAGATCCACCGATTTTGAGGTAAAGAAATATAGGTAAAGAAAGATTAGGATGAAACCGCGGGACGATCCTGGCCCCACCAGGCCCACTGTACCGTTGATTGGTAGCTCGCAGTTCGGCAAGTTCCGACTGTTGGTAGAGATGCGCAATCTCATTGGATACCATTCTGTCGGGACAGCTCTCCACTATTTACTACCACTCTGGCAGGGTCCCCTACATCCTTCTAGCACGACGTAACTCCAGGCAAGGATTATTGCCTATGTATCTGTACTCTTGAACAGGGCTGTCAAGTCGGTCATCTTTCCTCGGACGAACCGGAGATTGATCCTCTAATGGGAAGGCCCTGTTTTCACTAGGATACTGTCCAGTTACAGCCATTGGCTAATCGCCGGTAGACAAATGTGAGCTTGTCACATATTACTCCTTCGTCTCCAACTGCCCTTCTGTTCAATTATAGCACCCTATTGGACATTGAGCGGGGTCCAGGACTCTTTAGACTCGACAGCGCTAGCCCAGTATTTGTTGTACCATATATTTAGTGACTTGATGTGTAATAACTGGTCGTGTACATTGGGATGTAGTGTACTCCTTGACCGCAGGTACTTTCGGGTTACCAAGCATGTCTTGGGTATTACAAAAGACTTTTTCCAGAAAAGAGTAACCGAGGGGTATCGAGCTCGATTGATGGGGTAATGCGATCCTCACCAAAAGTACTAGACTGCGCCGCAATATGCCCCTTAGCTTCCACCACAAACGGCCTGGGAGGCGATTGGACGTTCATCCTGGTTCTGGATTAATGAATTTGACGCCACCGACGAAATATGTGCATCCGTAACGTCAGTTCTGGAGAGATGTCCTCGTCTTTTCCATGTCCTAGCTGGACCAACAGTATGACTATCTCCAAGAACACAAGTCAGCCAACAAAGATAAATCACTGTGTGGATCAAAGCTACGGTTAACCGCCGTTTGCGATTGTAGGTTGCTGGGTCGCCTCAGACATTGAGGCATTGTTCATCGCTACCAGCCATCGTCAAGTGGGTTGCCACTTCTCAGGGCTCTGGTTTAACCAATCTGGACGCAAGGCTGCTGCTTTTATTCAATATATCGATTATTGAAAAGGTCTAATTTCGTCTATACATAGCATATGCTAGTGAGATTGACAGGTGATCATTTCAGTTACTGGCGCAAGATGGTCCAACACCTTCTTATTAGCGCGTGAACTCTTGGAGAGCCCATTAAACGACTTATTAACCACATCTCTTACAATCCTGAAAGAGTATCTCCCGAGCAGCTCAAGAATTAGGTGCTACAAACTAGCCCGTGTTGGAAGCATATGACTGAATGTAGCCACCGACTCCAGGCTGAGATGTCAGACATATCTGATTCCTCCGCAGTTAAGCGTAGGCAAATCGCCTATAGACTTCAGCCGCATCGCCCCAGGCAGCGGTGTGGGTTTTGTGTAACTAATTTAGTGTAGTTCCTGCGTGTCCGGATGACGGACTCTAACAGGAAGTCCCCCTTTGTGACGCTGATCAACACCATTGAACAGTCTTTACGCGACTGACAGCACAACCTCATGTGCCAGATATAGATAGTCCCCCGGTCGCGCACGCCCCTGTGGATCCGTAAATCAATCTACTAACATTAGGTTGACCAGTGAGGGGTTACTCCTGTTCAGTAATATCGTTCAGCTACCGAGGTAAATGGATGCTTTGTCACACTAGGCGAATATCGCACTTTATGGATGAATATAGCTAACAGCGTTTGGGTCGATCACGGGGATGCCATGGTTATTGTTATATAGGTCGGAAGCTGTCAGTTGTACGGCGCTACTAATTAGCGTCTACCATTATTGATGCGAGGGCCTTACTGAGACGTGGTCAACTTGCTTCTTCCCTGGCTCAAGGCTAATGTCTCGTATGTTTCCAGATGCGGTAGATAAAACTTGTGGCTGATATTAAGCGGCCGAAGCTTTATTAATACTGGGAATAGAACAGGGAATTTCCTTGACTAGTGTTATGCGCAAAGAATGAGCCCGTGGAGCCTCTTTCCAAACTCATTATTTTAAATCGACTGAAGTCATGGGCTAATGCATCCTGCTCGAGCTCAGTAAATTCTGTACCCAATCAGGCCTGTAATGCCCTGTTGGATCAGCGTATTGCGTAGGTATGTATGTATCCTGAGATGAGGGGTCTCCTCTGGACGACTATCACCAATGCGGCTATCGTCAAGACCGGGGATTTATGCATCTGAAATTCCCGGACAGATGATAAAAGGGGGAGAATGGAAGGGAGATGAGGAGGAGGCGGATTAAAGAACTAGAACTAATGAAGAATCATGACTTCTAAGCGAGAACAGCGCTCTAGTTCAATCAAGCGATGCGGTCTTCAAGATTTCCTGACCTGCCAAAGTCCGGCCGTTCGCAGGCGACAACGGCTAAAGGTAGTTACTTCTTGTCCAAGGAGGATCAGTGACGGGCACGGAATAGGCTGGCACTGCGCAATCACCGTAAGTTTTCTCATGTCTCTCTTGCCTTCTGCAGAATATGAGATTGCTAATCGTTCCGAGATCCCAGGGCTATCGGTCAAGCAGCGTCTTGAAGAGTATGAGCGATTGCAAAAGAGCCTGGAGATCTCCGACATACCCTCAGATTCTGGCAATGGACGGAGGAAACCGTCAGCCAGCCAAAGCCAGAAATCATCCCTGCCTTCTTCGACAAGCGCTACGGATACATCTCCCTGCTGGTCCCTGATTTCGAGCCAGGTCGGCGAGTATGGTCTAGGAAGCCGACAGATGTCAATTCTTGGGAGTCCCACGACCCCGGCAACAGGAATGCTACTGTTTCTGCGTCGATATCATCCTTGCCTGTCACTACTGACATGTTTAATATCTCCGCGGAGATGACCAAGGGGCCCTGCTCCTCAGGGATCCCTCCAACAGGCTCTCTCTTCAATAGGGTAAGAAGCCTCCCCTCTAAACTAATCCCAATAATAAGCGCTGACAGCTTCAAAAGGCGATTGAAAGTCCGAGTCATCAGGTTCCTCTTTGTAGTGATGATGACTTCAACTTCGTGCCCTCCGAGCTTGCAGACGTTATTAACAGTACAGAATACCGTCCATCTAATAGACGTACAATTCTGCACCAGTGCCTCATCATTAACAACGAGGAAATGATTTCTGTGCTGTGACACTGACGGTGGGCTTACCATTAAAGTTAGCACGCTCGTGAATTTTGGAGTCCGAGAACCAAATCTAGGGTCATACGTTGGTGATGCGGCTGTAAATATTGCTGAACTCGGTGAGGTTCAACAAGCGGACTCCATGCTGGGAATTGCTGAGCGCAAAGGCCTGCATAATTTTACGATTAGGGACTGTGCAGCTCGCTGGCGAGGAAGATCATACCGCGGAGGTGTAGATGGGAACTTCACAGCTGTTCAAGCTGTCAGGGAATTTGATGTAGCAAAAATTAGACCTGCGCTGCTAACTAGGTTAAAAAGAGCTCCTGACCCAGCATAAAGTTGCAACGTTTCAAACCGCTGGGGTGCTGCTGTAGAAGATTCTTTCTTCATGGTTGGTCTGGAGTGTGCGAAGTTGTTCCCTTGCTCGATATTTGCGCTGCACAAAATGGACGTCAAGCATATTTTCGAGGCCACTGGGTGGCAAGTATATGAAGATTCCTCATTTTTGAGCTCAATGGATGACTGTGCATGCACGAGTTTGTCACATATCAATGATGTGACTGTGTACTGTTCCTTATATATCATTATTATTGGCTTATGTTTTGACTCCGATACTCCAGTCAACTCCGAGACAAGTCCGAAAAACTGACCAAGAAAACAGTCAGCACCAATTCTTTTTCCCACAGCAACATCTTCTCCAATCCTGACTGATATCAGATAACATACTACGTGCCATGACATTGAACGTCCGCCAATTCCTCCAAGCCCTTTCACAGGGACTGGGATGGACCTATTTCCTGCTCTGGTCGGTGTCTTTCTACCCACAGCTCATCCACAACCAACGCCGACGCGCAACAAGCGGCTTCTCTCTTGATTTCGCTCTTCTTAATGTGCTCGGCCTATCCGCTTACACCGTCTTCAATGGCGGCCTATTATTCTCCCCAGTGATTCGCACCCAATACGCGCAGCGGCACCCCCAGAGCCCCGAACCACCCGTGCATCTTAACGATTTCTTTTATGCCTTACATGGGACCATCATCTGCTTGCTTATCTACAGCCAGTTCCAGTGGCCTGTTCTATGGAAGTTTGATTCTCAAAAACAAACACAGCGGAAGCCAAGCAGATTGACGGTGGTCCTGCTCTCAGGATGTTTCGGTCTGGTCGCAGTCGAAGTCACGGGGCTGTTGTATTTCCCACAACTTCATTCACAACAGTGGCTTGATGTTGTGAGTTTCATTATGCTGGGAAGATGGGCAAATGTTGGCCTTGTCTCTGATATCCTTTTTATCTCTAGTTATACACAATTGGAAACATCAAAGTGTTCCTCACCGCGATTAAATACACCCCGCAGGCATGGATGAACTACTGCCACCGGTCGACAAAAGGCTTCTGTATGATTGCAGTCCTGATGGATTTCACAGGGGGCATGCTCTCTCTGATACAACTAATTATCGACACTTCCTTACAAGCAGACTGGTCGGGCGCACAGGGAAATGCTACCAAGCTTGTGCTTGGGAATCTTACCATCTTTTTCGACATCATTCTCATGGTCCAGCATTACTGTCTGTATTCGCGCAAGTCAAGGAGCGCCATAGTGCAGCCGTCTGAGCACGATCCGCTTTTGAGAACAGAGGACGATATCTAGATATCTACATATCCTTCATCTATTCTTCATGCTACTATCTCCGCTGGCGTAAAACCAACATCTAAAAGTTCCTGAAGGCGACCCGAAAAGCGCAGGCCGTCACAAACATCATCGCAGCCGTCACAAACCAGAGCACCACAAGTAAAGGATCCTTAGCCAGAGGCGACAGAGCCATTCCCAATAGATACCCCACTCCGGCGGTACTGATGTAGCATGCCTGCAGAACTGACTTCATGCTCTTTGGGGCATGCGAGTATGTGTATTCTGATCCAGTCGGCCAGCAAAATACCTCAGCCAGGGCGATTATTATAAACGTTGGCAGCTGAAGCAGGACATGCACATGGTTAGGGGTGCGGCCCCCAGAAGACGCAGGGCATGACAATGGATGGGAGTAACATGGGCCGGAGCGATAGATGATTACCTGCACGACTGCAGAGTATGCCATGGCCACTGACATAATGAATAATCCCAGACTAATACGGTTGATGGGGCTGAAGGAGATCTTGCGTCGTTGGAGGAAAGGGTACAGCTTTTTCTGGACAAGCACACCGATGATGACATAGGCGAGTGGATTTGATGACTTGATCAGGTCATTAGGAATCCCATGGGTTTCCATTTGTCCAGCCTGTGAGATTGAGACTTGAGCACCCTGCCCCATGCATACCCAGAAAATAGGCCACCCAATGCTGCTGCCCTGTTAGAAGCTACATCAAATAATAGGAATCGCTATAGGGGAAATACCAGATCTTGAATGCAGACAGAGCACCCCGAAGCTCAGAAATGAATTCCTTGTCCCATGGCACTACTCGCTGATGGTTCTCTAACTGGTACTCTGGCCTTGCAGCGTCCAGGTTGAAACCACCCTGAGCAGCATACCATAGGCAGCGAGCGGCACGGGGGAGGACAGACCCTTGCGTGACAGGATGGACTGTCAAATCCCTTAGGATCAGTAATTGTTGATAATAACAGAGAATATGATGATGTATCATACCAAACTTTGGTTTCGCCAAATGGACAACTATAACTGCAAGTACTACAGCACATAGATCCAGCAGATATGCAGACCAGAAGCCAATGTACTTCTCCATCAATGTGGTAGCAATGCTTCCCAGTGAACCGATATTCACCATCCTAGAATGATGATCCATGTCAGTCAGTCAAGAGTCATCTGCCTTTTTTAAGGGATTGTTGGCTCTTCATACCAATAGTATACATTGTAAATATACTGGATAGTCACTTCGCGACTTTCTACCACTTCTTTACCGTCCTTCCTGATCCTTATCCGCATGCTTTGCTCTGTATATTGGTCCGCTAAGCAAGCAGTGAGTATGGTCTTCTTTGAAGTGGGCAAACACAAGGCTGGGACATCCTACCAATAAAAGGCTGCACTGAAGCTTGAACACCTCCAAGTCCCACTGCGATTAAAACACTTCCCAAAATGAAGCCTATAAGAGCAACACCACTCCTCATCTCTGAGGGGAATGAGGTGCCAAACAGAATTGCAGACCCTAGAGCATACATTCTGCAAGCCAAGTGATTAGAACACATCCAGAGAAAGTATGCTAGAACTGAACCCAACAATACCCAGTGAAGATCTGCAAAGCCTTATATCTCCCTAGATGTCCATCAACCAGGACTGACGCTGGTAATGGCAACAGGTTGACTGCAACAGTAAAAGCCAAATTGATAGTGGTAGCACGAGACTTTCCTAATCCCATTGCGCCGGGTATAAGATCGTCTGGACTGTTCTGGAGATAGTTCTCTATAAAATCCAAGTACCAGCGTCAGGTCTTTGCGCAACTTTAAAATTGCAACAGCTTCTGCCACTTACGGAAGAGAGTCTGCGTGCCATAGTATGCAAACCGCTCCGCCATTCCAATCGTTGCGGCAAGCCAGACCCGTGCTGGCAGTTTGGCTGCAACATGTTCCAGTTCCTGGATCTTGTCTCCAGTCGTTACTTCGATGTCTGACGCCGTTGATAATTGAGCGATGTGTGATGCTCGTCCTCTTTCAGCTTTATCCTCATCTGCTGAAGTGTCCATCCTCACAGATCCGGGTTCGTAGAGTTGAGGGTAACCAGGTTGTCAAGAAGGACGATATGTATGATATTTCTGAGTTTTTCTTTTGCTGCTATGTCCATTTAAATGAGTTCTATCAGGCCCAAAAAAAGACCGGAATTCAACGGCGTTCAACCGGAGTTCGGCATAGTGTTCGCTGGTCGGTGGCCAACAAGTCTGTCGGTGACTGACTAGGCAATGCTACATAAGCGAGCTTGGGATTTGTCCAAATTCCGGGAAGAGACTGGAGAAAACTAGCTTGCACGGAAAGGAGATGCCTTCCATAGATTTCGTCATTCTTGATCGCGAGAGAAATGGTACAGCCTCTTGGTCCTCTAAGCCTGCGTGAATATACCCGCTTTGTGGACTGACATATTGATCTAGTCCAAGTCCGATTTCAACGTACAGCCTTGGAGACAAAATGCGACCCATCAGCATCGTACAGCGTCATAGATGGGATTTTGCAAAGAACCGATGGAGAACTCGCCGCATGTGCTATCGAATCGGTCGAAGCAGCTGATGCACCCCTTTTGGTCAAATGGACCCTACCAGTACCGAAGGTCGAACATATTCCACGAGCAGATATCCAAAAATTGGATTATTTAGCCAATTTTCTTGAGGTATCATCCAGTGGTCTTCATCAAGGAGTCAAGCTGCTTGTGCCCAACAACAAGGGCTACATCATGAGCAGCCATATCTTCGAGGAGAGACTCCGAGGAGCACCGTATATCCGAAAAGTAGAGGAGTATGTCTATCCCAGACAGTTGGTCGGGCCTCCGGTCCTCTCAGACTCAAGCCTAGCTGCCCTAATTCAATCTGTGGTTTGCTGCATCACGGTCGATGGCGTCAACCCAGAAAGCGTTGCCCAGTCTCTTGATGCTGTGCAATCGCAGCTGAGCAATCGATTGCCACTGCGCTAGCTGTCTCCTACGCAAATTCCACAGCGTCGGCTTGCTGTCATAGGAGAGTTGCGTCCCTACTCCATGTCCTGGAGATGTTTCCAGGCCGCGCGAGCATTAGGTGTTTCCGTGGTCGCATATGGACCTCCTGGGCATTGGCTAGAGGCCGAGTCTCAAGGTTCTCAATTTCGAGAAGCGTTCATCCCACTCGACCTCACAGGTGATGCAGGGCTGCCGTCCCGTATTGTAAATGCCGTCAAAGACTATCCGGAACCGATTGACGGAATCACCACGGTCACTGAATTTCTGCTCGTGGCGGCGGCTCAGGCAGCCGAGCAGTTGAACCTATCTACCTCACCATCACAAGCGTACTCCAAATCAGTGAACAAGTACCAATGTCGGCTCAAAGACGGCTCGAACTCCTGTCTGCTTGTTCGCAGCACAGCGGAGCTTCACGACTTGGTCGCGACCAATGAAGAAACCGTGCCTGTACCAGGGCCCCCCTGGATAGTTAAACCGTGCAATGGCTGGCACAGTTTGAATGTTGTGAAGGCCTCCAACTACGAAGCTCTCCTGGAAGCCGTGCAGAAGGTCTCCAGCCATGCCGCATATACCCGGGCTGCACCAGCAAAGGGAGATCCGCGATGGCAAACGGATGCACTCGTTGAAGAATACTGTGATGGGCCAGAAGTCGACTGCAACTTTGTGCTCTGGACAGGCCAGGTTCTATTTTTCGAAGTAATTGATAACTTTCCCTGCTCCGGGGATGCGGGTGATGGCTCCCGAACTTCAAGGAGATGCAGCTACTGTTTCCTTCCGCGTTGCCGCGTGCCGAACAAAACGCACTGCGCGACTCACTGCTCCAATCGATCCTCCGTCTAGGTTTTAATTCGGGAGTTTCCCATGTCGAGGCGCGAGTCCGCCACTCCAATCACGAATATCGAGAGACTGACGGACAAACGATGGATTTGCACCCGAGACCGAATCCACCAGCATCAGATCCAGGTATCTTCCTGATCGAGATAAATGCTCGTCCTCCTGGATATGTGGACACATGTTCAAGTGCTTTTGCGAACGGGGTGGACCTCTTCGCGCTACAGATTCTTATCGCTCGTGGTGATGAAGAGCGTGTCCACGCCCTTTCACAACCGTTTCAGGTACCACCTCATGTAGCCATCGCAGCTATCCAAGCAGAGCGGTCCGGAACTGTAGTATCAGACGATCCTTGGGGGGATTTGAGGAACAGAGATCCAGCCCTAATGGACCATGTCGTCCAGCACGTTATGAATTTCGAGAAAGGCGAGCATGTAGAGGATCCTAGCCTCGATACAACACCATGGCTTTCGGCTTTCATGGCATATTCGACTGCCAGCCGTGCAGATCTCTTGAAGCTATGCGCAGATGTCAAGGCACGATTTGTTTGCCGCATTGAGTGACCAATATAGTGTGCTTCCGGCTGCATACGTATGAATTGCGGTTGCCAGATATTCTGTCCATGCCGTATATGGCTCTTCCACACGTTCAACTCATACACACGATTTTCCGAAAAGTGATACAAGACAAGCTTAAGAGAAGATCTGGACTGTCCTCGCACATGCCATATTAGCGCTGACGCCCAACACATTACGTTGCTCAGTTGAGTCTGGAGGTATTTCTCGGTAAAATACGATGACCAAACAATATTATTACTTGGCACTCCAAAAATACTAGTTCAATATCTATTGGGTTGGATGAGTAGTGGCTAATAATCATTCTTAGACTATAGTGTTTGTAGGAGGTTGAACCACCACTTCTATACCAACTCATCACAAAAATGATTATTCCCTTATACCTCACCAACCACTAGGTATTTTGAATTGATATTTATATATGTAGATAGCCTAGATCTACTCCAGTCCACTTCATCACAGGCTCCGGATAGACAATCATAATTCTCAGGCTCTCGGACCCCCTTGCATGTCCACACGTGGCAATGAATGCGAGGATTGTCGATCAGTGTAGTGAAGGAGCAACTCCGAAAGGAATAGGATTGTCGGCATTTGCAATATCCTGTGTGGGACAGTCGGTAACTCCGTGTCTTCTCGGTTCCATGCTATCTCAACACCTTTGAAACAATACCAACGATCGTTGTGGCCGGGTTGTTCGTCTGCTCAACTGCCTCACAGTTGCCCTTCCATGTTGCAAAAGACGCCCCATAAGAGGCGATCGGATAGGTATTATCACATTCTATACACAGTATATGTAGCGACAGGCAAAACAATCGTGGATCGATTGGCGATGTGACACAACAATTTTCATAAGCAACCGGAACGCTAACTTCAAGATCTATGCCGCAAGGCCAAGGAGAAAGTTGCTGAAATCGAGGGAGCATGTAGTAGAATCTGAAGAAGTGTAAGCATCAAGACCCCATTCCTTCTTCAGCTGAACCCGCCAGGTCTCGAAGTCCATTTCCTCGCCATCGACCAGCATCTTGCCGCTGCGGATCTCTTTCAATCGCGGGGGGATGAAGATAAAGTACTGGACGTGCTTCGAATTACATCTCTTCTTGGGCACCGCGTCCTCCCCCTCCACCAGTTTAACGCAGTCCGGACAAAACTTCCCCTCCTCCAAGCAAATGGGGCACATAGAAAACCCATCCCGTGTAGGCGCTCTCCGACGGCATGAGCCGCAACATATATACCAGGGGTCGCTGTTGTTCTGTTCCAACCGGTGGGCGATTGCAACTGCATTTTTCAAGTCGCCCGCCCTCATCAGAGTATATTGCAGGTCAGAAAGGTTCGACTCGTCGTCCGCGCCGTAGTCATCGCTGAGGCTTTGAATGCTTCGTTGCACGCAAGGTCGGAAGAGAGCCCGCGCCCGCTCCTCTTGCCCTCGGAGGCGGCAGTAGAGGCCCGAGTACATAGCTGGCGCGAAGGCGACACTCCCAGCGAGGAAGGACTGGCTTTGCTGCGCGAGCCTCTCAAGTTTGGCCACAGATTCTTCCGCCTCTGGAGTCCCAACTCCGGCCTCGACTGCGTTATAGAGAAACTCCTGAGCCAGGTTAGAGGAGGCGAGCTGTCTGATAGTCCCTATCAAGGTGCCACCGGAGGAGGAGGAATATGTATCCATGATTTTCTCCCAACACCTGATTGCCTTTCCTTGGTCCCGAAGAACCTCGTTATAGATTCGAGCGACGGCCATATCCACCTCCGCGGCAATCAACGTCCGCGACCCCTGTCGAGCCACCCGGGCCGCCGTTTGCAAGCTCTCCAACACGAAGTCAAGGTCATTGGTAGCCAATGCGGCATCGGCAGCAAGCCTTGACTTGACGTCTACATCAAATACGTTGATCAGGAGGAATCGAGTCAACTCTGAGAAATCTCCTTCAGGTGCTGGAGTATCGGCTAATTTCTTCAGCAAGTCCATGGTCGCTTCGTGAGCGTGGGTGTCGTTGTAGTGTTGCAGAAGCGCGTAGATACATGTCCCGCAAGAGGGCGCGTACTGAAATGCCTCTTGAAACGCCTCGAACCGTTTCTCCCCTTCCCCCAGCTCCCCATAGATCTCGCCCATATGTTCCAGGCACTTGTGGAGATGTGCGTTCAATGACCTGTCCTCTGGCGACGACTCCGCAATCATCTTCGACAAATTTAGTCGAGTGCTTTCCCAGAGCTCAATAGCTTTCTGCCAGTCATCTTGCTCCTGGTATGTTTCTGCTATCTCACGCAGTGTCCGCCAATCATCCGGATCGAGTTCCATCGCCTTTTGGCAATACTGGAGGGCTTCATCAGGGTACCCTGTTTGGCGCAGGGCGACCGCACATTGTCGAAACCACCGACTGGTCTTTTCAAAGCCACCAAATTCGGCAGCCTCAACTACTTCTTCCGCCGTCATGTGTCTGTCGTGATTGTGGAACTCCTCGCCCTTGATTAGCATCTGATAGCGCCATACAACAGAGGCCATGGGAACGGGATTAGGCAGGTCTTCCCACAGCCATCTCCTGATGCAGAACATTGCCATTGGTTTAAATAAGTTGACTGGCTCATCTTCTGTCGTCGAGATAAACTCCTTCTCTTCCGGGGATAGAAACTCGAGGACGTCTTGCTCTTGCCACCATTGTCGGACAGCATTGATGGTCGCCGTAGGAAGAGCCCAATCGTTTTCCCCAAGCCAGTTCGACATTGATTCTTCCGACCGAAATGCTGTCAACAGCGACTTCGCGATCTCTCTTTTATCCTCTAATGAGCACTCGGACGGGGAAATGGTGAGCAGCTGACGACCCCAGTTCCGCGCAGCATATCGAAGCAGGTGCCCCGAGTCATTGGCCTTTGTTGCAAATTCAGGATCGGTCATTAGTCTTAAGTAAGTCTTTAGGATATGAACTTTGGCTTCGTGGCAATTCACCCCAACGGCAATGTGGCCCTCCTTAGCCGACACCTTGCCCTCCGACTCTTCCCGGAAGAAGTCGCCAATGGACGCATGGCAGAAGGTGACGGTAGTTGTATCCTTTTTTGAGCTGAAGTCCATGAAGAAATCCATGTCGTCAGAAGTCACAGCGTCGGCAACACCTTGTTTCTCCTCCTCGGCGGACCAGTCGAGCGCGTTTAGGTTGATGGGTCCATTCTCTAGCTCGGCCGTCGTAAGCCCATCTTCTCGGTGTAAGGTGAAGAATGACGCCCACTGGCGCCGTAGGGCCCCTTCAAGGTCTATCATGCCGTCCCCTTCAGGTGATTTCAGTCTGAGGATCGCCTCTATGTCTGCCAAGCTCCATGGCTGATCCGCGTAGGTGACCCAGAGCAACGATTCATTGAGATACTCGAGCTCCTCCTCGTCGGAGCTTTCAGAGAGATTGGCTAGTACGTGTTGGAGCATCTGCTTAAGGCCCCGGGGAGCCTGCTTCAGTGCTTGCCGCATGCTAGACTCATTCCGCTTCTTAACTAACTCCTGCAGCATAAGATTTACCCAAAGGAACATGCCTTCCGCCCCAACTGTTAGCCTATCAATGATCTCAGCCCGCAAGTTAGCCGACACCCTTCGCAGAACCAGGGACTTTTTGATGCTGGCGTGGATATACTCGCAGATATCGCCCGAATTCTTCTGCTTGGTGACATGAAGGGTTGGGACCTTAACCTCCAGGCCTTCGAGCAGTTGGTCACTAATATAAGGTCGGCCAACAATGGCTAGCTGCAAGCGCGACTTATTGCTATACAAGTCCCTTGCCAGGCTGAGGAAGGTCCTCCGCTCTTCATCCGGGGTTTCATCCAATGCATCCAGCAGGATATACGCGGTGCTCTTGCTGTCAATATTGGGTTCGTTAAGAAAATATTCAACGAATAGGAGACGCCACGCACTCTCGAGGGTGCTGATCCGTTCATATTCCTCGATAGTCCCGAGATACTTCAGGTATACTGGGTCACTCTTGCAGATCTGAAAGGCCAGGTCTCGCAAAGCCTGATGAACGGACCTTGTCTGGGGATTGTCCCCTTTGAAGAAGAAGTATGCGATAGAAACCAGCGACCTACTCTGAGAGCCTGAAGGAAACTGCTCACGAAGGAAACTGATAATATTTGTCGCTAGAAATGACTTCCCCGCACCCGGATTCCCAGACACAAAAATGATCGGTGTTTCCTTATTAATCCAGGATTGGAAAACATCTTCCCTGCGGACCCAGTCTCCTGTGCCTGGTACATGGGCCTTGTGGATCTTGTCGAACCATTCCCGGGCTGAATCAATCTTGGATGGCCTGAGGACCTGGTTGACGAGTCTCTGCAGGGCCTCTTGATCCACAGCGGCCGCCTGCTTTTGCTCATTCGCGGAGACAATCAGCTTCCCTAGCAGCTCTTGCACTTCCTGTACCTGCGCGCCCATCTGGTTCACTGTCATCCCGGTCTCCAGGACAGTCGCGCTGATGGTGTTAACGGACACAGAAATACCATCAACTACACGGCCAGTTCTCTTCGACTCAGTCAAGGTCTCAGCTCCAACTAGGTTAGCTTCAACCCGGGTGAGCTTGTCAAGTCTCTCCATCGCCGCTAGGATGGCGTCGTCATTACCGAGGAAGATATTCCGTGTGAACTTGAGTAGTCGGCCACGTCGGATGGTCTTCAATGACAGTGCAAAGATCTCAATAAGCGTAACGATGATATCGCTGAGTTTGTCGCTCAGGGCTTCGGAGATGGCTTCTTGTGTATATGCTCTTAGCCGGATCGTGTAGTCCTAGACTTGTTCAGAAACTCCATCTATCCTTTTACTGGTCTTGGTCCCCTGGATCATACCTGCAGCATCTGCATTAGATCCTGAATCGCCTCATACGAGGCCGATACCCCCTTTGCAGCGCCCATCAAATGCAGCACAGCCCCAAAGACCAGACTGCTGGGGGGAATCATCATCGAAGCGGCCCCAGCCGCGAGGTTGCCGAACAGTTGCACGGGGATCATGGCTGACTCGAGAACATCGAACATAACACCTCGCTTTTCACGGAACTCGCGAAAGGCCCTATTCCTCTCATCGATTTCTTTCATGAGATCCTCAACATTGCGAATCTTGCAGAGGAAGTCGACCTCAAGAGTCTCCGCTGTGATTTCGCGGTACTTTTGGATCGCCTTCTCATAAATGGCAGGGAACTGGTCCGTGAGAGCGCCCATGTTTTATGCTAAAAATCGATGCAATTCTCGCAACCCTGACGATCAGGTGGAGCTGGGTTGGAATTGGGTGAGATTATCCTCATTTATGAGCTACTGCATGTAGAGAGAAGTGCGGGGTACTGTCATCTTACTACAGTGAATTACATCCACTTTCTTGCCATGCTTACATACCACATATCTCCCAGCTCATATGTTATCCCTTCAATACTTCTTATATATTGGCTGCCGATATCAATTAGCCCCAGACCAAAACTGGTACATACGACCATAGGGTGTGGAAAACAGGGCTTCCCGTCCGCTCAGCCGTACTTAAGCCACACGCCGGCCGGTTAGTAGTTGGGTGGGTGACCACCAGCGAATCCCGGCTGTTGTATGTTTTTGCTCACCTATTTTTGCTTCAGTATATGCCATTGTTGCCTTTTCTCTACCCTCTTCACTCAGTTCCCTGAACTCACCTGAGTCGCCTGAACCTCAATATTGCTTGCCCATTGACCCTGCTTAACCCTACTTAACCCCTAAGATAGTAGACTGACTGCTTCTGGTAAATATAGATCTTAAAGTATCAGATCCCACAATTCACCAGTGCACAGGTTACCGATGCCTGGAACGGTCACTACAAGCTCAACACATTTGATGATAATGTTATCATTAGCCCTCTTACTGAGGTCAGTTTTCTGCGTGGGCTTTTCTGGCCACGGGAGCCAACAAACTCTAGCCTGCAGGCGCAGTGTTGCCGAGTTAGCCGTGCATGGAGAATATCAAACGCTTGACCTGAGCGAGATTCGGTATGAGAGGATCGCAGAGAACCGTCCTCCGGATGAGCGGTGATCTGAAACATAAGCAATCCTTGTATGTAATTTTCCCCGGTTGTATTAGTTCAAATAAGCAGTATTTGCTGGTCTTAGACCAATATTTGAGCAAAAGCAGCGCCTTGTGCAATTAAAGGAGGAAGGGTATACTTTGCGGCGTCCGTAGGTCGTGATATGATTGATTTCGAGTTGACATCTCGAAGGGAGTGTGCACCGGTACAGCTGGGTACATTGCTGACGCCGAGATTGCCGAGATCCTGAACGAGCCTGGCCGAGTCGCCCAGCACTTTGTCGACTCCAGCAGCAACAGTGACATTCTTGTCTATGATGACACGGAATGGGTCGGCTACATGCTGGGGTCTGGGAGGGACCACGGACTGGGTCACCGATTTGCAGAAATACCACAAGGTGCCTGCGCCCGCACAGAGCTGGGCCATGTTCATAGAACTCATCTACTCCGGCGAAGATCCCAAGGCAGACCACACGCGGAACAGTAACTGGACAGATATGGATTGCACCCGTCGTATAGCGCGGATATATGGAACCTGGGCACCATGGTATGACCTCGAGAATATAGTTGCACAAGTCACTAACAGTTCACTTCTGTAAAGCTATGGGAGCTTCTTGCAGATGATATTCTTTTCGATGGACTGGACTCTGGGAGCAGCACGTACTCTCGAGCAAAACACATAGCACAAATGATACGGCTGCTTGGTCTGCCTCCACTGCAGTTACTAGAACGGGCAGACAAAGGCATTTGCTCTGAACTCTTCTCCAGCAACGGTATGATTTCTCTGCTTCTATATCTCTGGCGAGGACTAACTCTTGAGCCAGGAGAGTTCAAATTGCCAGGTCTAATCCCTTCCGAGGAGTTTAATTTTTCAAATCTTACACCATTTCTCCACGGGGAAGACAAAAGACTTTTCCTTGGATTTGTGAGTAAAATGCTGCGCTGGGAGCCAGAAGGACGGACAACAATGACCCCTGGCTGAACTTCGCGCCTTAACCTGCTGAAGTTTCGTGGATCATGAAAAGATTCACAACAAGTGCTCGGAGGAGAGTCGGCATTCCCCACATGATTTTCCTCCCAAGGCAGAACATTTAGATAATAGTGGGAAAGATTTTGGACAGAGACTCCTGTCTCATCAAGGCAGCTAAGGATGGGACGCCACTATAGCACTGTCAGGGTATTTTTACGGGCTTTATGATGTGGATTCCACGTTCAACGCCCTGGTATCCTTGTGAGGTTGAATCCGGTGCCTACTCTATTATCTATATATATCAAGCTGAGCTGTAGACTTTTCTATTATCTTTAACTTCACCTGGATGAAATAGTTGTGAAGACAAGTGTTATGCTCATTTCTTTATCTACGCGCTAAGTTATTTTAATGACCAGAAGATGGAGGATCCATTCATATATGCTATAATCCAAAACAGTTATTAATGCCTGTCAAAGAAACACAACTCTAAGTTGCAATGGGGCTTTCATACCATTATTAAATCTGTGCAGAATTTGCTAACTTATCATCTGCTAATTGAACATGGTAGTGGATTAGTGGGTGGAAATAGTGGGTCTTCAGTCCTCATGTCAATTGGTTACAGTTGTTCAATGTGGACACTTCATTTTTTGAGAAGATACGTTGGGAGGATATACGAACTCTGCCTATCGAGTTCGGTGAGACAGATCTCCAGGATTTCCATATTGCGCAGAAATATCGGGTTTAGAGCATTATGGTTGGATAGATATATGTAATCAAGCTCGCGTCATCTCCATCAATGCATATCATGGAAGTGTGTTCATAAGTAAATATGTCTTTGAAAGATAAAGCTTAAAGAATCAAGGCTAGCTACAGAGGACCAGCACAACATAAAATAGAAGGATAATATCACTGATATGTCTCTTGTTCAGCTCTTTCTTAAATTAGTGATATAACCTCATAATGGGGGAGACATATTGCCAAATGAAGTAAATTAGGAGTTAGAGTTTTCTTAATACATAAATATCAATCCTTAAATCCTTAAATATAGGGTTAAATCGTCACATAGAAGAAGGCAAATAATCTTAGAATTCAAAGTTACTTTGGCATTGGCATAGAGAGGGTTAAAGATGAGATATCATATCCCAGTAAGTCAAATTAATGAGTCAACAACAACCTGCTAATCTATGCAAGTCAAATAACTTAGCACTTGATAAGGACAGAAAATTTTATAATTATGCAATCAACTCAGTCAGTCAGGGATAGTACTAGACTTGATCCCTAGCTTAACAATGGCAGAATATCTCAAAGTGTAAGAAAAACTTGAGGATATTACCAAAGATCTAAGTGCAAGACAGTTGCGGGGTCTATTCAATGTTAATAGGTTTGATCTATTCATTGATGTTGCACATGTCTT
Organism: Aspergillus lentulus; assembly: GCF_001445615.1. Classification (NCBI taxonomy): domain Eukaryota; kingdom Fungi; phylum Ascomycota; class Eurotiomycetes; order Eurotiales; family Aspergillaceae; genus Aspergillus; species Aspergillus lentulus. Next base: position 2,044,198 of record NW_028322122.1, read on the forward strand.
CTGAGATGGGTGGAGCAGTCACTATACTTTACAGGCCAGACCAAAGTACCTACTAACATGATACACAGTCAATATATTTGATTCGCTGAAAGGTTAAGATCTCAGGGCACTAAGGTGGTACTTTTTACTGTCCAATGAAATTAATCTTTCCCTGTTCACAGCCTCATCACCTTTAGTGTCAGGATTCAGGGGAAATAGACAGGGTCTTTTAATACAACCAGGCCATCATTGTCCCTCGCGTCAACTTTCCTCTGAGTCACCTGCTGAAGGTGTCGACGAGGCTCATACCAATCTTTTAGTTCTCAACATTGGTCGCCTCTTTTATATGTACCTTCGAACAAAAGCACAAAATGATCTCAAGTTTGGCTAAGCTTGTCGCGTGGCAGGATGCTCAGAGGTTGACCCCGCATGAGCGAGCTAATACAGGTATGGAGCCTGGAATTGATATTATTGCGCCGGTATACTCCGCTGACACGCGTCTTGATATAGCAACGGAAGAAAACCGGGGCGTATACAAGCTTAAAAGTCGGCTTTCTGATGTGGAACTGGTCCCCTTCTATACGGGACGGTGCGATGAAAATGCCCAGATACAGCAGCTTTTCCAGCAGGGTCGGTCAAGAATAACGGTTGTTCTGAGTGGGTTAGGGGGCATCGGAAAGACACAAATTGCGCTGAAATACGCAGCGGTTCACGAAAGCGAGTATGATGCTATTTACTGGGTGAATTACCGAAGCATGGACACTGTTAAGCAGAGTCTTTTCGCAGTTGCAGAGCGAATTCACCACCAGAACCCTTCCTTGCCGGGCTGGAAAGAGGTTTTAGAATTGCAAGATATTGAAAAGACATCATTAGCCGTGATTAACTGGCTAAGCCAGACTCACAATGACAGATGGCTCGTCATTTGCGATGGTTATGGCCAGGGTCCGATGGATGATTCCAGCCTTGAGAACTGGAATCTGCATAAAATGATTCGAACCAATCATGGACACATACTCATCACATCTAGATGGCCACAATCAGACGGGGTTCATCATATTTCAGTTGAGAAGTTTACGGACATGAGCCTTGGCGTGGATTTACTTCTGAAGTGTTCCAAAAAGCCAGCCCTGTGGGATGGTAAGTAGGTCTATCATCTTTGCATTGGCTCAAGTATTGACATGGCTTCAGATCCGGATATACAACGACTGGCTCAAACATTAGATGGCCTTCCTCTTGCTCTAGTGGCAGCGGGTACATATCTACGCCACTATCCATACAGCTGTGCAGAATATCTGGATGCATACAACCAATCGTGGCTCCGGCTGCTGAAGAAGACACCAACATCTGAACAATATGATCTTACTCTCTATTCAACTTGGGATCTTACTTTAGATCGAATTAGCAAAGTCAATAGACTTGCTGCTATACTCTTACATTTCTGTGCTTATTTTGACAATAACGATCTCTGGTTTGAGCTCTTCCAGATGAAGAATGAGCTAGAGAAGCCGGAATGGCTCCAAACGCTCACAGCAGATAAGCTTGAATTTGGTGACGCTGTGCGAATTCTCCATGAGCACGCCATGATCGAGCTCCATGGTGGAGTGACAGATAATAGGAGTGGTTCAATTGGCTTCAGGATACATAACTGTGTGCATTCCTGGACCATCCATGTCCTCAATAAAAATTGGGACTATGGGATCTCTTCGCTGGCTTTGGGCTGTATTGCCAGCACAGTTCCACACGACGGCACTTCATACTGGCATATATCGCAGAGGCTGCTAGCTCATGCGAACCGCGTTATCGATCTCTTTCATCAAGAGAAGCTCACCAAGGGCTATACAGTAGGCCAGGTTGAGCAAATACAGACGATCATTAACTTCTTCCTTACGCTAGGCAGACCAGAAACGGTCAGGGAGATGTGTATAAGCCTATATGAGCAGCTGGAAGAGTCCATTGGTGATATAAATACATACCGTCATCCAACAACACTTATGCTCGCGTGGGACATGATTCAGACTCTTTCAAGTCTCGGAAATTATGACCAGGCGGAAATCTGGTGCAATCGTGCCCTGAGCCGGTTAAGCGACATTCCCAATGGAAGGCGATTGAAACGGCTTTTTATTTATTTGATGGCACGGAATAATATGTCTAGAGGACAGACGGAAAAGGGCACGCAGCTATTGATCGCAGGCTTAGATGAGTGCCAAGATGAGGGCATTTCCGCTTTTCCATCGGAAGAGTATCTGATGCCTGCAATATGGGTGCCATATCTCTTCAAGGAAATGCCGACGGACTTGCAAACATGGCTTGGAAACTACATGAATCAGCAAGGGACGGTCACGATGGACAATCGTCAACCATCCTTCAAATACCTTTGCACTCAGATCTATCTTTTTCTTTCCCGGCATGATAATGGCACGGCCAAGGCTCTGCTCGCCGAAGCTCGGGAAATATTTGACCGAGTAGACTCTGCCGACTATGCGAAAGCCTGCATGTTCCCTACCCTTATGGCTCTATATATCAAACTGGAAGATCAGAGGGAAATACAGAGTTTGTGTGAGGCAGCATTCACTGGGGACTGGGAGACACTGTGGCAGAGTGATTCCGAACACTCCTTCCTTATGGCTTTCACGAGGATCTACGCACATGTGACATGCTGCCAGTTTGATAAAGCTGTAATTGCGTGTCAGAAGACTCTGGACAAGCTAAAAGAGTCTCAAGTGCCATGTCCAGTACATAGATTTGACGTGCTGTTTATGCTGGGATCAGTCTTCATAGCCCAGGGAAGGGTTTTTGATGCAGAGGAACACCTGACTGCAGCAATTGACTTGACTGCAGCAATTATAGGACAAGCAGAGAACACGTCATACCGCTTCAAACGTCTTACCGACATGATGGATTATGTCAGAGAATGTTATGAACAGCAGGGCGATCAAGCAGGTGCTCAAAGGTGTCTGAAATTGGTACAAGGATGTCGCTCCGAGCGACTAGGGACAGATACTTAGATTTTTGAGCTCCTTTAAGCCAACGAGCTGTCGCATGATAGTGACAGCATATTCAAAAGGGCCAAAATCCCGGCTTCAACAGATCTCGGTCCGTGGACCCAGCACGAATGTTCATCCAGCATGGGATTGTCCACAGCTGTAATGTCCGCTGCATAGCCCAGCTCCACACGGTATGAACGCACCGCCCGGCCAAATGCATCAAACCAGACAATACGGACCTTGCCGGCATTCCGGCCTTCACTGGCCAGCGTCGTCTTATCCACGATATGGATCCGTCCAACTACAAGAGCCCAGTAGTAGTAGAGGTAGTCACCCTCATCCCCCCATGTGATATTGTCCTCCCGTTCTTCATCGAAGTCGGACTCTGCTCGCAGCGCCTCCTGCAGGCGCTCATGGTATCCTTCTGCAGAGTCCCAGTACTCCAGGAGCTGTGGGATGCGCAGGAAGATTTTGTACCAGTCGGGCCCAAAGTTGTATAATGCGTGATTATTCAGAATGATTATTTGACCGCCAAACTGGGACTCCAACCTGTCTACTATCCTGGAGAATGCAGCCTCCGTTGAGGGCTCATAACACGTGCGGAGCCAGGGCGTCCACTCACGGATACGTTCCGGTACCGGCTGGCGCACACGCTCCAGTATCCCTCGCTCCTCGGGCATCAAAACCGACCACCGAAAACCACGCTGTTCTTGTTGGTCTTTGTATGACTATATCCTCGGCGGTGATCTGTTAGTGCGTCGGAGTCCGTCTAGCTGCCTAGAGGATGGGAAGAGGGTTGTAAGTGGAGGAAAAGAAGAATGAGCCAGTACCTGCTGCCCGTCGACGCCGAGGGTCGTGAATTCACCAAAAATCTGTTCCCGCTGGGCGTCGGGGGGGAGGGGAGAATCCTCCTGCCATCGTTCCCAAGGGACGTGAGTTGAGTTCACGGTTCGCTAGACAATTCCTTTGTAACTCACCAGTAGGAACAGGTCTGCAGCCGACAAGATTGGATCCTCCATGTTAGACATTCGATGCTAATTGATGGGATGTTGGATGTTGGCAAACGGGGGTCACTGATGGGGGTTAAATAGATTTCTGCTGGTTCAGGCACCACACAGACGCGATTGTTTCTGGTGGGTTTGTCTAGCTGTTCCTGGCATATCTAAGCACTGCCCCAGTTGCTTAGTCGGTTGAAACTCTACGGCTCGTCCTTAGCTGGCTAAAATAATGCGGGGACTCTTTTGTTGGTGGCTTTCGGACTTGAGCAGGACCTCCGCTGGCGGCACTAATGAAGAGGATGATTGTTCTCCTAGCATATGCGGCATTAACGCTGGCAGTCTGGGACTAGAGGATGGGTACAGGAGCAAAGGTATGGATCCTCCTAATTGCCCATCATATGCTAGTGGTCGAGGGGAAAAGGTGGGGAAATCAATAGTTGTGGGATGCTGGAGGGGACGGATGGGACTTGAATAGATTGCCGGTTCAGGTACAACAAGGTCGAATAATCGTCCAAATCTGTCAAACGCACTCTACCTACTCAGCGAAAAGGGTGTCTAGACAACCCTTTCTAAGGAGTAGATGTTCAACTAAATAGACAGCTGCTAATATTAAAGGGACCCCATAATCGCCAGTTAGCAGATCTTCCACTCCTTCAAGCAACCAGGTTTCCTTGTAATTCAACTATAAGACCAGGAGGAAACAGAGAGCGAGAAGATTCGAGGAAAAGACTGGAAATCATATATTTAAGGTCTCCTTCTGCATGAGAACCTCACGGGTACATCATCTAGGTCAACCAGATTCCCGTACCCGTACGACAACCTGTCCTTCAAGCTTAGCATTAATAGAGCAGTCTCATTTTGTCAGGTCTAATAGTTCTCTATCAAATTGAATCCCAGGAATGTAAGATGATTCGGTATGCATGTCTTCGTCCACTCACCGTTCGTCCATCCAGTTCGTGGTTTAGATGTGCCCGACTGATGTCAACCACACACGACACGCAAAAAGGTACTGGAGACAAAGAGGACAATCAACACTTTTTTCGTCACACTCGCGATCAGTTTCTATGGGATGAGCCTCATCAGCTCTCACGGAGATATATTTAGTTCAATATAAATGAACTCGCCAGTTAAGCCGTCCGTGCGGCCGAAGCTGTCGGTAACGGGCCTCGAACATGTGTGGACATTGAAAAATTGCCCGATGGGATGCACAGTAAGGCTGTACGCTTTACAATGGACGATGGCTTCCAGGCAGTCGGTGAACTACCTAATCCGAATGCCGGTTCACCGCATTTCACAACTGCCTCCGATGTCGCTACGATGGATTTCGTAAGGCTTCTTCGCCCCTGGTATTGATCCTTCGGGAGTATTACTGAGCCTATCTAGATGCGAAACGTACTAGGGACACCGGTATCAAAAGTCTTCTCTTGGAGTTCTATGGCAGACAATGCTGTCGGGGCGGAGTATATCCTGATGGAGAATGTCCGCGGCGTGCAACAGAGTCAGATATGGAATTGGCTTGATGTCAAACTGCAGTTCGAGATAGTGAGGACATTTGCCCTATACCAAGACAGCTGGGCACAGACTCATTTGCTAGAGCTATTTTTAAAGTCCTAGCAGAAATTCTTAATAGTTTCTGGTGTAGGTTTTTCCTTAATTCAACCTAGTATAATTCTTATATAGATTTCTAAAAACCCTTTATAGGTTTTAATATCCAGGGGAGAGCAGGCAGCAGGGTGTAGCTTGAGGAATCTAAGAGGATAAGATCTAAGCCTCTATAGATTTAAAAGACTTACTTATTTAGAATCTTCAGACTTTGCTTATACTTCTTGGCCGTTCATGAAAGAATGGCTTGTTTAATGTCTTTATTATTATAATTATTAAAATTGATCACATATATAAAAGTTGCTACTAGCTTCTGTGGCATACTGTCTAATCAGTTTTCAGAGGGATAAAGAAGTAGAAGTAAGACAGACACATCCTGGGTTTAAACAAGTTATCTCCCTTATATGGGCGCTATTGTGTGCTTTTATCAAAATGCAGCTTCTTCATAGTTAAGTACAAAATATTTAGGTGCCTGAATATTCACCTGAAGGCTGCCAGAACGTGGGCGGCAGAGCAGCAAGGGAACAGACACTAGGGAAGGTGAGCACTAAGCCACTAACATATACATGCTGTTGTATGTTTTTGCTCACCTATCTTTGCTTCAGTATATGCCATTGTTGCCTTTTCTTCACCCTCTTCACTCAGTTCCCTGAACTCACCTGAGTCGCCTGAACCTCAATATTGCTCACCCAGTGACCCTACTGCTGACGTGTCCTTTCCAGCACTCTCGGGTGTAAGTGTGAAATCAATCCGGCCCAGGTACATTAGTAACCCCTCCAGGGTCAGTTGGCTGGAAGAGTTGAGATGCCAACCATTATTGGCAGCAGGCAGACATGCCTTTAGCAAGAGTAATTTCACATATGTCAACAGGAGCAGGGAATTGATACAATGACGTTCCGGACACTGGGAAATGATGCCAAGTTGCACTTTGCTGGCAGTGTTATTATGGCCGACCAAGCGGGCAGGTTTAGAGTATATACTACTGGACTATTCATGATCGATCAGAAACGTAGCTAGCCGCGGTCCCCACGAAGTATGGATGAAGCCTTAAATGGGCGCTGAGTGCCTCCTATGAGCATCATTCAGCGTCTAATGTACCAGGTCATAACACTGCAACATCCATTACTGCTAAGGTAGCATCTGCATTCGTATTAGTGATTAGCTTCTACAGGCTTCAGGTTGGCCGTTGTAAGTTGTTGTCATAGCTCAGTGTACGGCGTAAACTTAGTATAGACTGTTGAAAGGAGGCGTTACGTCATGTCAACCTCAGGCCGCCAATCCTTCCCCAACGATCAACAGCTGGATCCCCACAGCTTCGAAGATCACCACCAAAAATACTCCCAGCACTATCTACCCGACCGCTGCCATCTCATCTATATCAAGAAGTGTTCACAAACTTTCAACCGGATTTGATTTCCTAGTTTGATCAAATCAGGGTGCAGAAGTCCACCTATCCATCGACTCACTGAGTCAACCCCGTATACTGGAGCTGCAACCTCAACATAAAGCCCCACATCTATACTAGCTACCCACCGCAATAATAAACATGCTCTCATTCTCATTACCCTCCTTCGGTTTCCTACCATCTTGGAAACGCCAGACAGTCTTCGATATTCCACCAGTGAAGGTCCATGAGGTCGATACAGCCCACGAAAAGCCCGCCAGGGCCTTGAAGCACCTGCTCAAACTGAACCACGCGAATCACGCCATCCTGTACAACGAGCGGAAATTCCACAACCATGCCCCTCATGTCTGTTTTCTGCCCCTGTTCTGGACATCAAGTTGCTGATGTTAAGTAGATTCTGAGTTCAGCGTTTCTGCAAGGCGCAGACGCGGATGATCTGAACCGAGTATATGAGGCTGAGTCGAAGACGCTTGAGCCGTGGGTTGATTCTCCAGGGGAGATTAGCACGTATGACTGGCGGGATTATCTCGGACGGCGGGAGTATGTACCTCTGCTTGTTTTGTGGGATGAGTTGCGGAGTGTGGCTGATGTGGCATAGGTACCAGCGGGCGTTTGTGGATTTCTTTGAGGATGAGCTTGTCCGGCATGGGTATGACTGGAAGAAGGTCGTAGCGGATTATCTGTTCTCCGGCAAGGAGCCACTGTTTAGTTCGCTTGTTGCTGACCGTGAGTGGTTGAGATGGTTGCTTGAGGGGGGATATGCTGACGTTGTGCGTTTAGTTGGGCATCCGTTGATTCATCTGGGGTATGCCTTTGAGATGTCGAGTCGGGAGGTCGCCATGGAAGCGTTGGGTCTTGCGGCAACTTGCTACAACGACATACACAAGTACATTGATGATTCGTCCTATTCCAAGGCGGAATCGTCGTACCATTCTACTTCGCTTTTTGAGATCCTAGCCAGGGTCCGTGCTGACAAGCGCTTTAAAGGGCTGTTCGCAACCCCAGGGGACCATAACTTGGAGACTCTCTTCCGGCACCACGAGGCTGCCCTACTGGACCATTGGAACGCTTGGAAGATTGAGGATCCTGTGCCTCAGTTCCGCGAGAGCCAGCAACTCGCCGCCGCTGTGCTTACTGCTACACAAACAGATCCCACCGAGAAATACGACTTCTTCCTCGTGCATATCCTTACCACCAGCCATGCTGTCCGGATCCTCCTGCCGTTGATTCCTGCGCGGTTTCAAGTCCCACTCGTCAGGCAGTGGTGGCTGATGACGCTGGCTGTGTACATCGCCCAGCTCAGACCCGAGATCGACCTTGACCGAATTCGAAATTACGACCTGCAAGGAAGAGACTGGAAATGGACCGCCAAGCAAGCGGTCAAGAGCAAGCATTCTACGGATGCACATTATGTCAAAGCTCTGCGTGCTATGCGGGAGGCAGCAGCAACATGGGGAGACTCAGATGAGCTTTATCTGAAGGCAGCTGTGAAGTTTGCAGAGCAGTTCAACGGTTGGGGAGGGTTTGTATGATGGGTTGTTTCGTTTGACTTTCTTCAGCGGTTGTATTACTATGAATTTTCAAGCTGGGTATTTGTTGTCTACGATGATCTAAAATCTTAATCTCATCAGTTATGGAATCACTCGTTGATGTTGGTAAAGTCCATTATTTCTTCACTTTAAGCAATGCCTGATCACGTGAGGTGTATGGACTTGAAGTAACGAATCACGTGATTTTGGCGGATCTGTTTGCAATGTTTGCAATCAAATCCATATCAACACAACCACCGTCGGCGCATTCAAGAATAATAATCATACCATTTCTTGCGCAATTTGTTCTATCTCAATCTTGATACTTACCTTGACAGCTTGTGCTCCTGATATGTGAGGATCACAAACTGTCATGCCTGCTCCCCCCGAGAACCCCGAGACAGGTGTTGACACATCCTTGTATCTCCACGCCGAACTCCTCCCAAACATCCGTCACATCACACTGTACATCTCAATACCGGCCAATCTAGGTAGCCAGAACATCCAGCCGCTGATAACCCTCTCAGAATCCCGTCAGTCTGTCTCGGTATCCCTACCGAAACCCTTCGACCATGTAACGGATACCATCAAGCTGCCCGCGCGGGTTAATGAAGCCTCGCGGCGCGTTCTAGCCACCGGTAGACAGGGCGCTGCGACTACCGCAGATAGCAGACGACGCGAATTCTCTTTTCGAATGCAGATTGATGAGTCGGATGATTCGCTTCCGCGCCAGGATGCGCTCATCGATGATTTCGTGCCCTGGACTGCTGCGGATATGTCTCCGTCGACGAAACTGCGTTGTCGGGGGTGTGAGAATGTCGTTCTGGATACGCCTCGATGCGCCGACGGGTCTGAGAATACCGGTCCAGCAGGCTGGACGTGGAAGGACCTGCCGAGCGGGAACTGGGCCGAAATGATGGACTTCTGGCATTGTCATAAACCGGACCCTCCCGAAGGCCACGGCCATGGGGAAGACCCCAATGCTCAAACGAAGGGGTACGGAGCGGCGAACCAGGTGGTGGCGACGGCCGGCACGGTGCTCGTGGATGTGGCGACGTTTCTGGTCTCGGAGGCGGATTGCAGGGGATTAAAGAAGGTAAGGCTTGTCAGTGCTTTGGTTTCTGCTATTCTTTCTTTTTTACCGTGGGCAAAAAGAAGGAGGCCTTTTTCGTTTCCATGGACGGGTCTTCGATACAATTGCCCTATATTGATTTAAGCTCCTCTGAGTGGGGCGGACTGACGTGTAGTCGTGATGGCAAGATGGCCTGGCTCTTGGGGTGCAGTTATCCTCCTTATGAGATGGATTTCGCGCTTCATCTGCTTAGGCCATTTTGTCGTTGCGGCCCACGGAGGCCCGTCTGATGCTCCGAGGTTAAGGCTGCCTGGCTCGTTTCTTCGTCGATTTCCGTCTATGGGGCTTCCCAGAGGTATGGGATCGACGCGATTAGGCAAGGTACATACAAGCTGTAGGGGTAATGCCTAGCAGTCTGTAGGTTAGATAGAGCTGTATTCTGAATACAAGTTGTCATCTTCGCGCATTGCTAGTATCAGCTCGCTGATTCCGACTTTTACCATAGGTACAACCTTCACCTGAAGAGTCCGCCCAAAAGAAAGAAATATCCTTGAACTGCGCAAGATGCAATGCCACGATAGGTATTGAAGACGCCGTAGCGCAGGGCTGGCGACTCTTCAAAACAAGCCTATCCGCCAGTATCCAAGACCCAACAACATTGGAAACCCACCCCATCGAAACCATCGTCGCGGCTCAACTCCTGGAGCTCATCGAGCGGGAAAGCGCCCGTCGCTTCGTCATCCACTGTAGCAGGCCAAATGGTCTCCTAGTACGTCCCTTGCCCCTCACAAGAGTTTATCAAGGTAACTAACAGCATGAAGCTATGGGTCTTCAACCCCGACTTTCGCTACTCCAGCTCCAGCGCAGAATATACTGTCTCCTCTCAGCGGGCGATGAAGGTCCTCTTCCAGGAGGCCGGGGACGTAGACAGCATTCTGAACCCTGATCGGGGTTCGTCGCTTTCGCTGGAGGAGGTGAGGCTTCCGGAGTATGTGTACGAGGCTGTTGAACGGGATCTGAAGGCCAGGAATGAGATGCTGCCGGCTTCTGCGAGGGAGTTTCGGGAGTGGAGGGTTGGGGCTTTGCATCGGTTTGAGAGAGTGTGAATATGGTGTGTGTAGTGCATTAGTAGAGTAAGAGTGAATGGGATACGTTTCCCTGTTTACTGGGGTGAGATTGATATTCACTGGTCTGCATCTACTACCTCGCGTATAAAATATCGCGAGATCACGCCTCTCAACTCATAACTATCACTATACTTCCATCTACCCTACTCCAAGTCAAATCAAAGCTTTGCTATCTACTTATCTGTGAGTAACTCCTACTTATAGAAGTCTACTAATGAAATACTAACATCCAAAGCCCACTCACATCCAACCAACCAACCTCATCATGCCACCCAGCAATAACAATAACAACACCCCCGGATCCTGGGGAAGCCAATGTGCCTGTGTTAGTCTAGACAGCACCGGCCAGGGAAAATTCATCCAAGGCTTCGCATTCATGGAAAGTGACGACGAGGAGGGTCTGGCCTGGCAGCATGTCGAGGATATATCTATCTTGGCGCCTGAGGAGGAGGATTTTTCGACTGGGGCTACGGGCCGGAATCGTGATAATGGTTTTAAGAATGGTAGCTCTGCCTCTGGCTCTGCTGAGGCGAGCGGTTTGAAGAAGGGGTCCTTTGGGTCTGCGACGGGGAGTGGTTCTAAGAAGGGTTTCTTTGGCTTTGGTGCGAAGGGTAAGGGTAAAGATCCTGCCGGGAAGAAATGAGTAAGTAGTTCATCCTGCACGCCTTTTCCTTCTGTGTGAAAGAGAGAGAGGGCTGATGTGAATGTTGGCAGGCATGTTGCAGGGACATCGGATGACCAAGCGAGAAATGGGTATGTTGTTGAAGGGTCGGACTGCTTAAGAGGAGTGGACTATATACGAAGTGCTGGGATATGTGGACATTGCTTTGTTGTCTCTGCTGAGCTACATGGTGTCCCCATTTCATGAGATACTACAAATAGGTCACTAACGGATGGATGTTCATGATCATTGTTATTTCTCAATAGCACTCAATACGAATGAACGCTTCGTGGGACTTCGTCTATTGACTACCCTCGAATGGTGTTTCAAAAGGTGGCTCTGCTTGAGGAGTGATCCTCGCCAGATGGCGCCTCTGCCCATCTTCCCAGTCGAAGAGAGCTGAGTGTGCGACAACACGGTTCTATTGTCATTAGTACTGTCCAAAATGCAGGATAAGTATACTCACATCCCAAACGACCACTGTTCCAGGGAGCCATCGAACGCGGGTCTGTAGATCCTGCGAGAGAGCAATGTGATCATACAAGAACTTGAGAAGCCAGTCCGACTCTTCCTTCTTGTATCCCACAATGTAACGGGTAACTGCACAGTTAGAAGTTTCTCCATCTTTACTCAAGAGAACACTCACATTGTGGATTGACGAACAGGGCTTTCTCTCCAGTGACCTAAACGATATCAGTCACGTATCACCACCTGCTGAAGGTCGGCAACTTACAGGATGAGTCCTGACAATCGGATGCTCCGACGTTATCCCCTCCCGTCGAGCAATTCCCCCTCGGTTCAGACTATTGTTGATCTGCTCAATACCAGAGTGTACCGCCTTCAAACCGTGCAGCCGCTTACGGAATTCAGGCGACAACCGTCTGTATGCCTGCGCCATGTCGGCGAAAAGAGTATCGCCTCCGCTGGTCGGTCCGTCGAGAAGGTACAAGAAAGTCGTGCCAGGCGGCTGCTTCTCAAAGGTCACGTCCGAATGCCAGGTTACGGTGTTTGTGCGTGTAGCCAGAAATTCGGCACCACTCCGGTCGTCTGCCCCCCGGTGCACGAGGTGGATCTCCGGAAAGCCTTTGGGGGCTCCGGAGGTTTGATGGATATGGTGTCGGCCGAAGTAGCCACCAAATTCCAGGGCTTTCTCAATGGGAAGATGGGCAAAGTCCTGGTCACGGAAGGCTGGGGGCAAGATCAGCAGTGATCAATGAGGCTGGCGTCTGTAACGTACCGACGACTTTTCTTTGAGCTACAAAGAGGGCCAGCTGGTCCTTCCCTTCTTTCGTCAACTGGCTCAGCTGGACGCCGCGGACTTCACTGCCGATGGTCGGTGTGAGATTGTCCACCTGGACTTTACCCTGAGGCAGAAGGTCAGGAAAGGATGGATCGGCGTCTTTGCCGTGGTCATAGTGCTCAAACGGCGTCAGTGGTGGATATCTAATGATATCAGCGGATATGACCTGAGACTCAGAAGTTGAAGAATGATGTCCACTTACCTCTCCGTTTCGTTGTCCCACACGGGGAGATAGTGAGGAAACGAGGCAGGAGGCTGCTTCTCTGTGCCCTTCACCTCGTTCTCATGGCTGTAGACCTCGCCATACCCGATCACATTCTCCTTGTTGAACCCAGCGTCAGTCTTGAGCTTGGTGACTGGCGCGGTGCGAAGAGCAACGTTCTCAACCAGTGATGGGGCCATTTTGTATGCCTTGACTCAAGCAATCCTTGATTTCAATCTTGGTCTAACAGACATGCAAGCGAGAATACCACTCCAGATATACCCATTTCCCCTGCCGAATACCCGATCTGTGCTCGCGCAATCACTGCGGGGAATGCTCTGATATGTCGTACCTACCGTACGATTCGACCATGGTCTTGCTCCATGCGGGGTGGATTAGAGGTCAGCATTTTAGAGGTCAACGCCTTGCGACCCAGGCTTGGACCGCTCAAGGTCAGGATAGTCATGGTGAGGGCTGTTTCCACCCAGATTGGATAACTGCCCTGTCGAATACAATTCGGCGTATTTCTTCACGAGTATGGTGAGTGCTCGAGTCAGTCAATCCTCCAAATTAAGTTGCAATGCCGATAAGGAAAGTTCTGTTGGACTCTGTTACTGTTCGTAGCCAAATATGACGTGATTGCGGTGTTGAGTCGCGCAACGCGTATACAACGTAAAACTTCGCTAGAGAAGATTTCCCCTCCTTGTTTCAGAGCTGGGAGATTTCGATAAGGCCACATCTCGGATCGCTGCTTCTAGTACGATTGGCTGGAAATATGCCTTGCTCGTCCTGGTGAATCTCATCGGAAGGGTTTCAAAGTCGGACCAACAGTTGCAAAAAAGGTGACTCGCCAAAGGGCAGACTCCTGTTTGACGACGAATCTAGTGATCGTCAGATGAAGTCTAGACGATGATGACCACAATGGCGATTGGCGTATGATAGCACCATCGTCTATCACTATTGCAGGGCAACTCTAACTCATTCGCCATCAGCCTTACTGGGTGCAAGAATTGCGTGAATCAAGTCAATGCCGTGGGAGTCTCCACCAGAAAGCTCCATTTTCGACACTACTCGATATCCCCGCACGTCTTGGATGACATGACTCGTCTTCTATAACGTCAATCTTATTTGCTTTGCGTGATGTGAACTAGACCATACTACCGAGTGCGACTACAGCCCTTGACAGGTCTGCTGGGCTTTTTGCCGGGGCTTGCACTCACTTGTAGCCTTGAACCCACTTGAATGCGACCTTCATCTTTGCCTCTTGGGGCAGGTGGATTCTTCTTATCTCGGGTATTTTCATTCTTCATATAGATATCTTTCTTTGTCGGGAGTGGCACCGCTTGGATCCATACTGACCTATTCAAAGCGGTAGATTGCGTGATGGATCTTCAGATGCTATCAGTATATGGCAAAATGGCCGTTTATATCGCCCATCTCCGGCTGTTATCTTACAGAATAACACATAAGCTGCGCAATCCATCCGAGAAGCTGCCTGTACAGTTGCAAAATGGCCGCGGATGAGGTAAAAGGAGCGTCTGCTCCGGAGAGATATGACACCAAGGCGTTCCCGAAATCCATCACAGCAGAGGCGTCTACCTCTTCGTTGTCAAGTGATGAGCCTCGACGATACAAGGATGCAGATGCTGCATTTGATACCTCTGAAGATCCACAGTATTACAAACCAATTCCGACTTACGAGGGTATACATCGTTGGGATCCAGACTTCGAGTGGACAGAGAAAGAGGAGAAACGACTGATAACAAAGGTACTCGGACCCCATTTTTGTCTTTACAGAAAAATACTGAATAGACAGATTGACCTGCGAGTCTGCACATTCGCATGTGTAACGTTCTTCGCGCTCCAGCTGGATCGAGGCAATATCGTCCAGGCACTGTCGGACAACATGCTGGGCGACCTTGGTATGAACACGAACGACTACAACACCGGACAAACGATCTTCTTCCTCTGTTTCCTCTTCGCGGAGCTGCCCTCGCAGCTCATCTCCAAGGCACTCGGGCCGGATCGCTGGATCCCCATTCAGATGGTCTGTTGGAGTTTGATCGCCGCTTTCCAGTCTTTCATCAAGGGCAAAAGCGGGTATTTCGCTTGCCGAGCGCTTCTCGGATTATTCGAGGGCGGATTGTAAGTCGAGCTCTAAGTCACTGGTCCCATAGATTTGACGTTGACCCTCGCAGCATCCCCGACACGATTCTCTTCCTCTCCTTCTGGTACAAGTCCAAGGAACTGCCCATCCGCCTCAGCTACTTCTGGGTTTCGTACCAAGCAACCGCCATCGTCGGTGCATTCCTCGCCTTCGGCTTCCTCCACATCCACGACGGCGACGGCAAAGGCGGCTGGCGCTACCTCTTCGCCTTCGAAGGCCTCATCACAGGCATTATCGGCATCATCGCCGCATTCTGGATGCCAGCCTCCCCCACGCAGACGAAAGGCGGCTTCCGCGGAAAGAACGGGTGGTTCAACGAGCACGAGGAAAAGATTCTCGTGAACAGAGTCCTCCGCGACGACCCCAGCAAAGGCGGCATGCATAACCGGCAAGCCGTCACCCCCAAGATGCTCTGGCAGGCGCTCGGCGATTATGACATGTGGATCATCTACCTGCTCGGTCTGACGTGGCTGATCCCCAACACACCGGCGACGAGCTATATCACGCTGCAGCTCAAGTCACTGGGATTCAAGACCTTCCAGACCAATCTCCTAACTATCCCCGCGTACGCGATCTTCATCGTCAACCTGCTCTTCTGGACTTGGATCTCGGAGCGGTTCAATGTGCGGTTCCTCTTGGGGGTCGTGGCGGAAGTCTGGTGTCTGGTTCTGCTGATTGCCCTGGAGGTGCTGCCCGCAGAGGCCAGTCCCTGGGCCCGGTGGGTCATTTTGATACTTCTTCTTGGGGCACCGTACATCCACGCGATCATTGTGGCCATGACATCGAGGAACGCAGGCACAGTGCGGACACGGACGGTTGCCAGCGCGCTGTATAACATGACGGTGCAGACCTCGAATATCATTGCCAATAACGTAGGTGTTCGACCGGGGCAGACACGCGTATCTATATCCTATTAACAATGCTCAGATCTATCGTGAAAATGATAAACCGTACTACCGCACCGGTAACAAGGTTCTCATTGCTCTGTCGGTATACAGCATGGTTCTCTTCATCGTGGCCCGGTTCTACTATGAATGGCGGAACAAGTACGTTTCCTTCCCAGGTTCATCTGATCGCTTGAGATACTAATTGCGTCAATAGAACAAAAGCAGAAAAGTGGAACGCCATGTCTAGCGCGGAAAGGGAGGAGTATCTTTCTGCGAATAAGGACCTGGGGAATAAAAGGTTTGTCTGATACAGGACATTGATTTCCCGACTGAGCTGACATTTCGATAGACTCGACTTTAGATTTGTGTACTAGGTGCTGGGAACGAAAGAGGTCCTGCTGGCTTGTGTTGGAGTGCTGTGGCTTCTTGGATAGGCCTTTGACCCTCCATAATAGCTAGCAACAGCTCGGTAGCACCTCAATAGAGAATTCCATGCCCACATGAAGTCTGATGTAATTCTTGACGATCATGTAGAGACCCCAGCAAAGGCTGATTCAGGTCTACTCCCCGATAACATATTCGCAGCCATCGTCTCCAATCCATACCTCATGTAACTTACCAGCGGGCACATCGATTCTAGCTCCCGCTCCAAATGTCTCTTTCTTGACTTCTCCATTGTGCAATTTGGAGTTATCGTCCGGATATGTGATTGTAAGAGTGCCCCGTCGGATGAGATGCGTCGTCAAGCCGCTATGACTATGTGGGGGGTAGTAAGCGTTGCTATTCAAAGAATCAGTAAATGACTTTGGAGATATTGACATCTCAATTCCAAAATGAAAATGCAAAGCTATAAGCTGGTATACCTTCCATCAGTCCAGGTAAAGACATGTTTGAAGCCCCACTCGCGGACTAGACGTTCGTCGTCGCTGCGACTTTTGATGGGGTATGTTTGTGTCATGATCTGTGGAGATTCCCTCTGCAGCAAAGCAATCAGATGTTGGCGAGAAGGACTAGTTTGTTCTCCAGGGATTATAGATTGAGCGTGCAATACGATGGCGGGGAATGTTTGTTGATGACGTCGATGGAGGATGGCCAAACAGATTGAAGATCGTTTTTGCTCCAACGATATCTCTTGCATTCACGTGCCCCTGTATCATAACACGGTGAATTGGACGCTTGACACAAGACCCCCCAGCAGAGACTCCATATGTCTGAGGGTCAAATCTATGCTCTTTTTATTTGATCTGTCGTCTCCACCCGTAGATACCTGTAGGCCTGCAGTTTGTCTTCGGCACCAGACATATCAGCAATCATTTCAAACAAATATATTCCTGTAGCGTCTTTCAATCGTGGACCAAACGTAAGCCAATATCCTAGGTCAAGTCAAGTAGGATACAGCAGGAAACCACTCGTGAATCATATATTTTGAAATTTCCGAAAGATGAAGTAGACGAAGGATGGTTGAAGAGGGAAATCGAGAAAAGGGGTGCAAGAGAGAAATAGTGCCTTGATTTCAAGGCAGCGAGCAAGCAAGCATACACCAGAAGAGGCAGGTGCTGTTGTCCTCAACCTCTGGTTTCATTTGTGTGAGGTTTCGTGATTAGTATTCATCATTCTATCGTACAAGAAGTCCCTTTTTAATGCCCTCTTCATCCCTCGCCGTCCAGGATTTTCTCAAAATCGTACAATACAGCCCGTCAAACATCCCCCAATTGCTTTGGTCGACAGTTGGCCCAAGCCTGGAGATCATGTCTCTTGCTTTCCCGGCGTCTGCCTCAGATACCTGCCGTCCTACATTTCTCGCGGACAGCCAGAAAGTCGAGGCTCACCGAGGGACCTTCTATAATTTGTTTTTGAAGGTGGGGATTTCCTCCTTTTCCCAGAGATTTTCTGAATCTCCTGGAGTTTGGTGGAAAAGTCTTCATGAAGAATCTAACACAGCGTTAGCTTTAGCGAATTCTTTTCATCCTTTCAAAAAGAGTCATGCTCTCACCGACGTCGATCAACATGGTGTGCCACAGACATGACAGTTCTTTCCTGGTATTACCCAAGTCTCTTTTCCCTGTCCCTGGCAAGATGGACAGCGAACACCAGGCATCTGGACAAGTAACGACAATCAGCAATTGCAACAAGAATCTATAGCCCGCCACTCAATTCATACCGTCATTGTGGCTAGATTTGATCAGGCGCTTGCTAACAAAGTGTGTCGTGACTCTCGGGAAACGTGTGATCTTGCAACCTTGGGAATGGGTTGAGAGTTTCCACTTTAAAGTTTTGATCCTCAAAGAAACTTTCCAGTGGATATGGATAAGAAAGGGCTTGTGGTTGAATGAACCGGACCTGAAAACTACGTCGATCCTCTTTATATAGCCTGGCGAGCGAGTGACTGACCAGAACCCGTAAGAGGCTGCGGATTCGAAATCTCCATCGGGAGATCTCCAGTCTAGATTGGACCGATTTAACACTAGACACAGGTGAATTTTCAATGCATCCAAAGAGGAGAATGATCCTCGCATGGACGCAAACACCACTTCTTGTCGAGAATCAAGCTTATGCTCTGGAAAGCTCGGGTGATCCCGTCTATGACAAGCGTCGTGCATTCAACAAATGAAATATGATTATTTGCTAGCGTCCAGCTTTACATGCTGCCTGCAAGATACGTGTGCAGAGACTCCAAAAATGACTTGAACTCACCCGAACTTCTGGATCCGCTAAAAGAATGGAGATCAAGCAGAATGATACCCATGCAATGGGTCACAGGCCGTTTATGCAACATGCAGTTTGCATTATCTATCCAGGATTCTCCATACATACTTCACCGCATATTGCACATTCACTATGACTTTATTATGTGACTCGTTGCAAATGACATTGCTAAGAGCAATCAATCCAAAGTAGGTATTCAACGGAGAAACCGGGGCTACCTTGAACGCGATATCCACAACATCGGGTGACAGATACGGTCCCAATGTCCCGACTCTTGGAACTCACGGCAAGTAGTTTATATGGGTCCTGCGTGATATTACTGGACCATGCGAATTGTCATCATCAAGCCCCTCGTTGGCGCCCGGCTGATGGATAGCATATCAGATATGCAATTTGCATTCGATTATACATCGAACATTCGTTACCAATTTCTTCCATCAATCCTATCCAATTGGTTCTTACAGAGTACTCCAAGTACCGAGCCCGATTTCTCAACATGGATACTGTGGATCTACAGGGGTAAGTGGTAAGTGCTGTGATCTGGAAACCAGCTTCGCTAGGCATGTTCAGTTGTGATGGATATGACTTGAAATTTGATCAGTGACATCCTTTCCCCATCAAGCGCCTGTTCGCCGGCAGCCAGACCCACTTGTCCACCGACTCGAGGACGCAGCCTATGATGTCCGCCAAAGCTACTCCGACAACTCCGTAGCAATCAACTGACAGCTGGCCCCAGCTTGGTGCCACTGCGTGCGCCATACATTGGTAGCGCACGTTAATGATCCCGTTGGTGTGTCCGGTGACTCCTGTCATCCATCACTATGCGAGTGGCTATAAAATTGAAGCAGCTATATGATTAATAGACCTGCACATCGGCTGCTTGAGACCAAGACCATCGGATGATAAATGATCGATTTCGACGTGAGAAATGTGTTGGCATCCAACAGTGTTGATCAACTGTCAGTCGACCGACTGGAGACCCTGAAAGGCGCATCATCTATCACTACCACTACCCCTGAGTTTCAGGATTCCGCGAGTAAGAGTGAAGAGACTCGGTTCTCGCAGGCTGCGAACCCCCCTTTTTCTGGGACCAATACTGTGGACAAGCCATCACAGGCTGCGGTAGCCAGCATTGAGTTTGTTGCTAATCAACCCAAACCATTTAGACTGGTCATTAGCGTTGATAGTGAATCTTATCAAGGCCTGGGGATTTATCCATCACTTTTGCTGCGTTGATGCCCCACATCTGCAGTTGATCAGTCAAGTCTCCCTTTCTCCAGCCATCCTTGGGTGTTCCAATCCAGAATGTTGTGCGACTGTGAATTGTGGAGGCTTGCCGAAAACTTGAACTGACCCGTTTGTCTCCAACTGCGCATATGAGTCGTTTGGGAGATTGACACTGGTAATGATCTTCTTGTTTTTGGCCCATTTCTTTTTAGTGATTTACCTGCCATACTTGACGAGTTTTGCATGCAGGAATCCCCCTGAGGCAATCCCTCAGCAACAGGCCATGCGTGTATGACTGTACTCCGTCCTGACTGCTGACTACAAAGAGTGTGGCTCTCGGAGGCTTTCCCCTAATCCTTAGTCACTCCACACCACCTTAGCGCTCATCCAGTCAAGGATCCATCCACATAACGGCATTCCTGCTCGTTGACAGGTCACTTTTCTACCCCCCTGCCAGATCAAATATAGCAGCAATGAATATACTTTGTGTGACAGTTCCAGCAACCTCCTTCCTCCCCCTCCGTTCCTTGCCCCAACTCTCTCCAGAGGGGGTTGAGCAATGACAGTCTCTGCAGGCTGAGGATCATGCTCATATTCACCCACACCGCCAGACTATCGCGGTGTAATGAAACTTTCTAAGCCCCTGACACTTGATAGATCATTCACGCGTGATCAAGTCCTATGAGTGAGAACTCCCCGGATAGTCTATTTCGCTAATCATTGCTATGTTTATCATGGCGAATCCATGCGCTCTGCTGAATAGTGACTCGGCAAGGCTCTACGAGTACAATGTGTTTGTCCATCTACCTGCTTGCTGGCAGCAGATTCAATTCGGACAAACACGCTCGAATTCAAGAACGGAATCAATAATGAAGTATCAAAAGTCAAGGATAGTTGCAGTCAAACGCAAGTAGCTGCAGCTAATCGTCAACGACGCTGGAATGGTCTAATCAGGTCATATGCGCCAGGGCTGATTCACATGCATGACATGAGCATGAGCCTTCAGACTGATTTATCCAAAGTGCTCTGACTGCACGCAAA
The DNA here is from genome assembly GCF_001445615.1 of Aspergillus lentulus. Taxonomy (NCBI): domain Eukaryota; kingdom Fungi; phylum Ascomycota; class Eurotiomycetes; order Eurotiales; family Aspergillaceae; genus Aspergillus; species Aspergillus lentulus. The sequence goes on from NW_028322122.1 coordinate 2,065,085, forward strand.
CAACTTGCATATTCCCTTTTCGTAGATGGAGGGGTGGGGGTGTTCAAAATGCTGCTCTCTTGTCTTTCTAGATGAAGCGTCGAACAAGGTAGAACCCTGCATGGAGCTTGCGTGACAGGTTAATTACTGGGACCGATTGCCGAGGACCCCATGTGTAGCATGTGCAATAGCGGGCCGAATGGGTCTGAATTGAGGATCTGAATTCATCTGTCTGGTTGAGAAGACTGAAACTTCCAAATCCCAGTCCAGTCCCACTCCAAGGGTGATGCATATGCATATGGATACATCGTCATTTTTGCTACTACTCACAACTTAACTATGGATCCTTGTTCTGGCCAATCGGCAATTGGCGGATGGCTAGCCACTCATGAGAGAACCTTGGTGATCCGTACCAAGAGGACAGCACCGGCTTCTTGCCCAGAGCAGTCATGGAGATGGATCAGTCGATAGCCTTGCTGCAGACGGCTGAGTTTGAGACATGCCCAGGCGGCGAGGGAGTCTCGGCCGAGCTCGTCGTCTTTGACTTTGAATCTGTATCTGCATTAGACTTGTGTGAGACTTGTAGAGGTGGATGGGATTGTACCTAACAAAAGTCAAGTCCTCAATGACACCCTGCAAAGTCGGGAACTGGATCATCTGCGCGCCGAAATCCGGGTTCGTGCCTGTCGCGCTCTTGATGCTGCGCTTGTAGCTCGTCTTGTCCGAGTCGGTGGTGTTGTCGCCGCCCGGCGGGAAGCCGTTCTCCTCGTCTGGACACTCCACGTGCAGGTAGCAGCTGACGTAGGGCCGGAAGCCGGATTCCTTGGTATCCCCCGGGGGCAAGGGGAGGTTCTGCCCGGCCAGAATCTCAATGGAGAGGTCGAGCTGTTGGCGCTTCACCGGGGTGGAGGGGGGATCGGAGCTGCGGTAGCCCTGGGGCTTGAGAACCCAGCCGGGCTCGCCGGTGAACATGCCGCGGTTGAGCATCATGCCCTTGTCGAGGTTTTGCCAGTTCAGGGCGACGATCTGGGCGCCGCAGCGCCAGAAGAAGGTTGGGTCTGGGTTGGAGGAGTTGACGCGCAGTCCGTAAGGGTAGACTCGCATGAAGAAGTGGCGGTTGTGCTCCAGGAGGGCGTTGCGGTCTTTGGCGTAGGCCTCTCGTGCGGCGTTTTCGGAGAGGGAGAATACATGTCCGGGTACTTTGGCCTCTGGTTCGTCAGGTCAGACTAGTTACTGTGTACCCACGCTGATACTGTAGCAGCCAGTTCTATGGTGCAATGACTTACCTGGCTGGGTGAACTGGCGGAAGGAGAACCCTTTGGTAAAAACTGCTAGCCTGCTCAGTGAGTGCAGGACCTTGGACGGTTTGGCTGGTGCAGGTTGGCCGTCCTGATTTCCGGAGGGAGGTGCATCGAGCGTGTCGGTCTGATCGTCCTTCTGCGCCTCCGCTTGGCCGTCGCCTGTAGCTGGGACCCATTTGACCTTGATGAGAATCTTGCGTTTCAGGGTCTCCAGAGGAGGCGGGGCCTGAGTGGCTTCAAGCTCTGGGGTGACTTCGATCAACATTCCCTTGAACGCCTCCTCCATGATTTCCACCATCGTCGCCTGCTGTTCGATGCATGTGTGCACCTCCAAACTGACAATGACCGGCAGATCACTTGCCACAAAGGCGCTGTCGCGAATCGCATAGCAAACATCGCGGAACTTGGTTCCTTTGGTCAGCGTGTGACCATGGAGCACCCGGGGCTCCGGACGGGGTAGGATTTGCGCGGCAGTGTCTACAGCAGCAGCGGTAGCAGTTGATGCAGGTTCATCAGTGGCTCCCTTAGGAGGCGATGATTTGCGTCCCAGCAGGCTTCCGATTTTGGACGAGAGGCCCTTGCGCCGCGATGTTGCCTTAGCTGTCTTTGTGCTACCATCCGTCTTTGGTACGTCCTGCTTCTTACAGCGACTTGGCTTTTCTTCGTCAGAGCTCGACTCGCTACTGCTGCTGCTTGTGTCGTCAGCCGAGACGCTGTCAGTATCCGCATCTCCGTCCCAAACATCGATTTCAACACATCGACAGCCACTCAGAAGTACCTAGTAAACGTCAGTGAAGGTGACAACCATTATTCAGGCGTGCCCAGGTGGAGAGGGGAAGTATTCGGCAGTGCATTACATCAGCCCGCATGAAGAAGCCCCTAAGCACCAATGCAGCATCTCCCCCTCAGGCCGACAATTCGGCAAGGAATGATCAGGTGGACATACGTTGGTATATGCAGTCGCTGCAGCATCGCTGTACAACTGATTCCCCGTCAAATAGGTGTTGTGACTGGACGAGATGTAGTAATCTGTTATCGGTGCCGACAAATCCTGACCTTTGGCCGGACGCAGTGCATCAGACGCCGGGCTGGACATGTACGCACGGAATGCTGCCAAGGAGGCGAGGGGATTTGCGGCCTCAATGCTACCGGCGATCTCTTCGTGCTGTACATCCTTGACAAAATCAGCAGTCGAGGTGGAAGTCAAGGATGCATAGATCTTGTCCAGGTGCGAGGACACAGCGCCGGGCTGCACTTGGATTGACCGAGCGGGTTTTGCTGACTCGAGAGAAATGCTAGCAGCATGACCCGTGAGCTCGTCCATTGATCCCATCCTTGTCTATGTATTGAGCGACTCGACGATGCAACTCCGTGGCGTGCAGATTCGACCCGCCGCTGCCTTGCTTGCTGGTACGATTGCCTGGTGATCAATGTGCGCTGGGTGGAATGTGATACAGCAGCTGAAAAGGACACTCGCAAACCGTTCCAGTCGGCTACAGCGATCGGGACGCAGGGGATGGCAGAGATCACCACAAGAAACAAAAGTTCAAATCACGACGTCGAAAGAGAAAAACGGGAAGATGGTGCTGAGTTGGCTCGTTTCGACGCTGTCTGTTTGCTCCACTCGGCGTGGACTTGGCTGTTCTGGGCTGAGCCACCGTGAAGATTGACTGGACCGAGTCTATCCATTATGGTGATGATCAACTCTTGGACCTTGAAATAGATTAGGAAAGATACAGAGTGTATGGTTGATTGCAGATACCTAAAATGAGTTGAGTTGATGTTTATCGACGACGCGGGGTAATTCTGCAATCATTCAGAGTCCGATAAGCAACGGCGATCGCTACAACATTTTCTTCGCTGAGAGTCTAGAGAGATACTGCTACTTGAATTGATTGAGTCCTCTAAGGACAACAAGACGTTCAACTCTTTTGTCTTCATACCATGTCTTTGCTAGATCCAATCTCCCTCATACTAATGACTCCCCCTGTCATATGATCATCGTCTCCAGTTCTCCAGTCGAAGTGGGGAGCAGGCTGAGCAGCGGTGAGCCCAGAGAGCTCTGTGTTTCTATTTCTTTCTCATAGCCAGTGGAGATTGACAGTGATTATAACAAAGAATATATACTCTCGATGATACTGCTGAGAGTTGATGTATCTGTACAACTACGCCTTTCAAAATGACATGAGGTAGTCAAAGCCAGGGCCTCAGAGCTGGAAGCTGGTCATCTCTGCACTGAGGAGTTATAGTCCACCAAGTACAGCGGTTGTCACAAAAGCCTCAAATCCACCCACGGTAGAGTATTTCAGGACACTGGCCTATCATCCGCGTGGTAAGCAAAACATCAGGTACCGGAAACTACTATGGACAATGGACCAAGGATACCTTGGAGACTCTCCGCACCAACTGCTGATAAATCAAGTCTCCGGGCCCCCGCTCCCGCCGTAAGACTCAAGACTCATAAGCAACAATGAAGCCTCCCAGAGCGCTGAACCTACTACGAAATATCTCAAGCACGCAAGTACGACTTTATAACACAATGGCAAGCGACTCACCAGTCCATTTCTTCGACATCACGTCGACCCTGCCTGGTACGAACATCCAAACCCTTGTACACCCTTTTCATGTGTTAACCCAATCTACAGGTTCCTCAAAATCATGGTCCCCAAACACCATCAAAACCCGAATGGTCCTGAACTACAAGGGCATCCCCTACACCCAAAGCTGGGTCTCCTACCCTGACATCGCGCCCCTCCTGTCCTCCCTCGCCGTCCCCGCCAACCCAGAAGGAATGGCCTACACCCTCCCCGCAATCAACCATAAGCCGACCGTCACGTCCAACCCGACCGGCACGCTCATGGACTCCTTCGCCATCGCCTGCCATTTGGACCAGCACTATCCGACCCCGTCGCTCTTCCCCTCCGGCGACGCAAGCTACGCCCTCACCATCGCAGTCGGCAAGCTCACAACCAGCGCGGTCAACAAGGCCCGCCCGCTCATCGTCCCCAATGTCGCCCACTTCCTTGACGACAAGGGGAGAGAGTACTTCATCAAGACGCGGTCTGCGTTGTTCGGCAAGCCGCTGTCCGAGGTGCGGCCGAAGGATCCCCAGGCAGTAAAGCAGGTGACGGACGAGATCAAGAAGGAGATGGAGGGGCTGGTGCAGATGCTGCGGGGCAGGCTGGGGAAGACGGGGCCCTTTTTCGAAGGGGAGAAGCCCGGGTATGCGGATTTCATTGTGGTTTCGTTCCTGGCGTGGTTGGAGAGGGCCGATAAGGAGCTTTGGCTGGCGTTGCTGGAGGTCGGTCAGGGGGAGTTGAAGGCTTTGTGGGAGGCTTGTGTCCCGTGGGTGGAGGGACAGGGTGAGGAGAAGGACTGGCCGGTTGCCAAGTAGACGTCTAGCTGTACTGTATATAGGAGGGCTGCATCGACATGATATACCCATTAGCGTAGAAAGTGCACTTGCAGCAGTAACAATGTCCCATTCAGCTCGTATCACGGGATGAACAGTAAGATAAAAATACACTTAGCACGTTGCCAAACCAGACACTCTATACCATCCGCAAGCAACGCATCGTACACGGCCTCTAAATCACCATGGCATAACCTGCCCCGACAACCAGCCGAAACCACTCACAGCCCGCGCAGGAAGTTCGCCTCTCTAATCGCCTTCCTCCGAGCATCTCTCGCGCTCTTCGTAATCTCCGTCCGCTTCTCAATGCTCTCAGCCGCCAATGCAAGAACATCTTCCGCCCGTCCACCGTTATACTCCGCAGGCGTGATATCCGTAGCATGATGATGGACCGGGATCTGAGGCGGCAGCGTCGCCGCCCTCGCCGCCATTTTCTTCTCGTAGCGTTTCCGCTGTTTCTTATTCAGAGCTGGGAAGTGTCAGCATTAGCACACCCTCATCTAACCATTCCCAAAAGCAACGGGGGAAGAAAAACAGGATGTAACGTACTACTAGGATCCACCCCTCCCTCCTTCTTCGCTTTCTTTCCATCCTCCAACAACCCCCACAACCAATCGGGATACTCCGAGTCCTCCAACGCAAACACATCGGGCTTGTTCTTGAAGTAATTCAGCCCGTTCAGCTTCGTCCCCGCAGGCGCAATGCTAGGCGTCCGCTCAGCGGTTGCCTTCACGGTCGCCGGCGCAGGCTTCTCGGGGTTGACGTCCACGTGGACGCTTTCTTCGGGGGTGCTCAGCGGCTGCGACACGCCGGGGGTTGCGGACGAGATGGCCGAGGGGATGGTGATGTCGGCGCCGACGGGCTGGCGGGGAGTGGGCGGGGGAGGTGAGGCGAATACGGTGGGCTTGCCGTCACTGTAGGATCGGAATTGGCTGCGGTGGATGGGGAGCTGGCGCGTGCATGATGATGCTGAAGCGGTCCAAGACACTGTGGGTTGGGGTTGGAGTTGGGAGAGGATGCTGGTTCGGCACCGGCGGCAGATCATTTTGTTGGTTGTCAGGATTGGTCAAGGGATTTCCAGGTGTATCCCTTGTCACGAACTCACGGCCTTGTAAGATGCCGTGGATCTGAATAATACGTATTGAGGTGGATTGATATGAAGCCGTATCTGAAAACTGCGGAATGAATTTGATGCCAAGCCGGAGGTTTATGGTCACGTGCTTTGAGATACAGGAGACTACGTTCATGCCTTAATGCCTTAGGTTTCCGCTCCTCCCAAGATTAAACTACCTGATAAGCAATTTCAACTTCTGAAATACGTGGCACATGAGCACTGTACGATATCCAGATAGTTGTGCTTTTCAGTGGAGACTGGAGGACTCTTGACTCAGCAGCTTAGTGGCCTGGAGTCATAAAAGTCGGAATTCAAAGATGTTTAATATGCTGTGCACGCTGTAGAGGTTCGCGACTGGGTGGATTCTCTATCATGAGGCGCTTTCAGTTATTTTCACTCTAATAACAAAGCTAATCCCTTTTCTCTATTCTATTTCTATATAATAGAACCCTTTTCAAATAAACAGCAGATGCAATCAATGTACATACTTCAACTGCGTCAAGTTCTTTTCGATGTCCTGCTAACCTATCTCAGACTGATCATGGTCCACCGGCACGGCCACTCTTATCCCAGTAATTCTCTCCCCGGCTCCGGCAAGTACCAACAACACAATAGTAGTGACCGCCCTTATTGTCGACATTGGAAGAGAATATGACGTAGTCAGGTCCACGGTTGTCAAGCATAGCCCGTACATCTGTTCCACATGGTGTTCCGGACACTATAAGTGGTATGAGCTGTATTGTACTAGACACAGATAGTCTCATGAGGGCCGCCATTCACGAGTACGTATTGTATTGCCCGTCGTCCAGCTCTGTCACGGAGAATCCGCCGGGAATCCACTTGGCCGCGGACGCACTCGCTGTCCATCCAATCGTGTACGATTTGGATTGCTGGCTTCCTACTGAACAGGATTGTGCGCTTCCGCAGTTCATGTTCTCCTGGGTAAGTGTCAGTCATTGACTCCTTGGTAGTGGAAAAACATGTCGCAACTTACGCTGAGCTGCTTGCGCCGGTAGTCTGGCCAGGGTTTCCGTCGCCGACCTTCATGGACTTCTCCTGCCACTGGGATCAGCGGCCGAACTGCCGTTCCTCCAGTGAAGTGAGATTCCCAGCACCGCTGGGATCAAGGTCTGCAGTGACAGAGAGGTCTGCGAACAGACTGGATGAAAGGGACTTAAAGCATGCCTACCCAAACAGCGCAGATGTGGCCTGGTCTTTGACCATAATCTCCATCAAGGAAGTGTGCTTCTGATGCTGCACTGTGAGCCGCGCCTGTCTAACATGCTCGCGGACGTGAGGAGAAGGCACTGCAAGGGCAACTGCAACTAGTGCTGATATGGTTGCGAGAGATTCCACCGTGTTTCCATGGATTGAAGCTTGTGAGTAGATGGATGATGAGCTTCGGGCGTTCCTGTCACCCTGTTTATACCCTCCCGCTCCAATATCCAATCTTCTCGCCCTGTAAGCCCCTAATAGTAGAAAATGAACAGATGACGGACATCTCTGCTGTCTGTTGTTAGGTTACATTTCCGGTCGTATTCAGACCCAGAACTCATGCAATGGTTGACCGAGGGTGTTGACGCTGTATGATCCACTGGCCTAATAAAAGCGAAGCTCTCCTCTTGCCTCCGGCAGCTATGAACATTCACTCAGTACAGGCTGTATGTCCCTCATCTGTATGTAAACTGTGAGTCGAGGTGGACATTTACTATAGTGGTTCGAGCCATTGCCTAGCACTGGAGATCCATGCAGCCGATGCACTAGGACCCGAGATATGACAGGGATTCATCTAGCTTCTATCATCAATGCAGTAGGTCAATTAATCTCCACAAATAAGCAGCTTAGCAGCACAGGATATTGAAACAAGATGCCCTGTATACTGTCTTAATAGTATAATGGGATTCTTGTGACTTGGGCGCAAGAACGCATTAGCTTGCTCCGTGCCGTACAGATATAAAGCAGGGCTTTCTGCCTAGGTCAATGGGGTTTGCTTAAGCGGTTCAATCTTGTATAACACTGCTTAACCCTCAAAGGATAGCATGATGGGAAACACTGCGTAGGTAAGACTGTAAGTGAACTTGAGTTAGACTGTACGATCAGTTTCAGAAGCTTATGGCGATCAAATATGACGCACTATACTTCATGAACCACCTCAGGGTCCTCCACCAGCGTCTACTTACATCCCAGCTAATTAGCTAGCTGAAAGAAGTAAATGAAGAAATATGATCCCAAGATCTGCCATATCAGGTCATATTAGCGTGGGGGATACCAGAAGCATGAATAGCGCTGGACAGGTTGGATAATGCCAAAGTAGTAGGTAGGACGAAGTAAACATGTTCATGCAAAGGAGCTATCTTATAAATGCCAAGGGTCCCATACCCTTTTATCCTTTCGGCTAAGCAGCCAAGCCCGCCTACGCTGAAGTGTTAGATAACAGGATTCAAGCTTAATATTATCACTATCAGGCTGCAGAGTTACTCAGGAGGCTAGTTTATAACATATATATTGATAAACATGTGATTCTGATCAAGGTCTGGGTAGATTGGGAGGTATAGGATATAATTACCATGTATGCTGGTGTCTCTCAGCTCAATAAGCCTATAGATAAAAGAAGGCTTGAAATAGCCACCTCTGTTGAATCCGCTGACCATCCAGTTCTACGATCTATCAAACATACTGCTGATAAGATCATAATTGAGATCAAACTTGAACTCCAACTAACCAAGTGCTAGACAGTGGGTACAGCCACCCGCGCAGCCATCCGCATAACTAACTAGTAACTACTACCACTAACTCCATCAGGCAAGACAAGACAAGTCAGCAACATGGGAAGACGATCTCTAGTGATTAAGTTTATGGAACGATGTAACCTCATTGATCATGTTCCCCAGGTTTGACCTCTGTCAGATTTCTTCTTATTTCCTTCTGCTATAGACAAGTTAACCACTTGACAGTTCTCCTTAACTCAAACATTGATCCTGCACTTTAACCGACTATCGGTAAGCTCTTCTCCCACTAGATACATCCATCTACTTACATTCAATAGAAGACAAAATAACACCCACACTGCAGACATCAACAAACCACAACAATGGCATCAATCGGCCCCGCCCGCTGCGCAAACCTCACCGGCCTCCCAGAACTCACCTACCCCAACACCTGCGGCGTCCCGATCTACCAGCGCTGGAACGCCACACAAGACCCCTCCACGACCTTGGGAGACTGCTGCCAGGAGGTAAACGGGACGATAGGCTACTTTGGGCAGGAGAGCTGTGCCGCATATTGCAATGCTACGGAGAGTACCAAGGCGCAATTACATGATTGCCTGGCGCAGTCGCGGGAGATTAATCAGTTTGGGTGCTCTGGGGCGGCGGCGACGAGGGGGAGTTTGTGGAATGCGGTGGTGCTGGTGGGGTTGACTTGGTTGGTTTTTATATGTTGAATCTTACCTTGGTCTACGGGGGTCGCTTGATTTGGGTTATGATGATGCTGTCGTCTTGTTTTTGAGATACCGCCTGGTATAAGTGGGTTTTATGCTTTATGTGAGCTGATGATGCAGTATACGGCCTTATGATTTACTTTTAATGTCAGAATTAAGCTGAGAAGCTTTGTCAACCTTACTTGTCAGGTAGTGGTGCTTGGGTTGACGTTCTAGTGCCCATGGGAGTGATATGGTCTGGATCCTTACTGATGCCTGCAAGGATGCAAGAATGTGCATCAGTAGCATCAAAGACTAGATCTAGAGAATCTCATTGGGATTGTAGGAGGTACTCCTCTGGTGACTCTGTCAAGTACTCAGATCAACCAAATGCAACCTAAACCCATCAATTATTATGCATTCTGATAGGCAGAAAACAATGCTCTTGTGCATTCAAGTACAGTGCTGCATGCGACACTGCAGCCTGAACAAGCACTTATCGGTAATTGCGTGTAGGCAGAAGACGAGAAGAACTGTTGTATCAAGGTTGTTGCGCCATCAGAAAAGACGTCGAGAGGCATATGGGTGGATGCATTACCTAGATGATAAATAAATGCTTGTTCCAGTTGTAGATGATATATGCAGTCGCATGCGCTGTTTTAGAATGTGTACTCTCCTCCAACTGAACAAGATCACTTCAACCTTGGAGAGGCCTAACAAGAAGTCCACGTTCAAGGTCCATTATATATATTTGGATTGGTCAAGCTGTAGTTGTATAGTCTTCGTTGCCAACTGGCCGAACGCATTGAAGATGTTAGGGGTCACTACCAAGATAAGCATAGCACATGCGCAGTGCGTACTGCAACTACTAAATATCATGGAAGAAAAGGCATGGTCCCTGAGTTGTGCTCATTGCTTAAAATTCATGCTTATAGAAGCTGAACAAGAAACTCATGATCTTCGTCTATCCAACCAATCATAGTGGGCGCATGGATAACCACGCTGGGGCCAGGTGAGGGGATACTAAGAGCTAGTCTACAGAGTGCTTATTTCTCTCCTGAACAAAACAACAATCACCAGAATTCTTCGGTAATGACACCTAACTAACAAAGCCGAACTGTGGCAACTTGCGTTATTATGTTGGTGTCCAAGTCCAACAAGGCCGCTCAATATTATGACCTGAGAATGCTTTTCTAATGATGCAAACCAAACAACAGGACATGCAGATTTTCAAAGCCCGCAATGCTCGAATGAGGACAACACAGAAATGACTAAGGATATATAGAAAGTCCACCAACGCCATACCAAAAGAAACAGAAAAAGAAAAAGAAAAAGCGACATGACAGCGAACATAACTAAGTAGACAACCCACTAACTTCCAGGAAATTGCACAAGCTCACACAAGCATCCTTGAGTGACTTTTCCGTCTTCCAGTGGAGCTCCTGCTGCGACCTTGAGGCCACGGCGACACACGAGCCCACATCACCCGCGCGGCGATCGGCCGCCCTGCGCGGGATGTGCTTGGAGGCGACATCCTCCATGGTCTCGACGACTTCCTTGACGGAGTGTCCGCGACCGGTTCCCAGGTTGAACGTGCGGAAGTTCTCGGCCAGTTTGCCTTCGTTGGCTGCACTGAGGGCGGCGATGTGGCCGCGCGCAAGGTCGGTGACGTGGATGAAGTCCCGGACGGCGGTACCGTCCTCGGTGTCCCAGTCAGTGCCGAACATCTGCAACTCCTTGTACTCGCCTGTCATGACTTTGACGACGACAGGAAGTAAGTTTGTGGGCGTCTGTCTGGGGTCTTCTCCGAGGAGGCCGGACTCGTCACAGCCGATGGGGTTGAAGTACCGCAGAGCTACGATGGTCCATTCTGGGTCGGAGGCGGCGAGGTCCGCCAGGATGGCCTCGCAGATCCATTTGGTACGGCCATAGGGGTTGGTGATGCCGGTGCAGCCGGGCTGGACAATGCGTTCACTCCCGTCATGGTCGGTATAGATCTCCTCCTTGTGAGTGCAGAGCTCCTCCTTCAGGGGGAGACCGGAAGTTGCCAAGGTGCCGTACACAGTGGCCGACGAGGAGAAAATAAAGGTCTTGATGCCATAGTCACCCAGCGTCGTGGCAAAGTCGATGAGGCCGCTGACGTTGTTGGAATAGTACTTGAGTGGGTTACGGATGCTCTCCTCCACTGCTTTGTAGGCAGCAAAGTGGATGACACCGGAGATCTTAGACTTGGTCGTACCCCATCGGGTCTGAGTCTGGTGTTGTTCTAAAAGGTCCCGGAGAGCAGCAGTGTCACGATAGTCGTGCGCATGCAGGTGCAGCGACGGCATCGTGGTTCCCTGCTGCTCATGGTACTTGGACGCTAACAGCTTGATGCGGTCGAAGACGATCTGAAAGGAGTTGCTGAGGTTGTCGATCACAATGACATTATAATTGGCCTTGAGCAGTTCCAATGTTGTGTGACTGCCAATGAAGCCGAGGCCGCCAGTGACAAGGATGTACTGGTCGAGAGGGAAGTGGCGCAGAAGATCTTCCAGATGACCATCAAACAAGACGGACGATTGCGTTGCGGGCGTGTCCACGCAGCCTGGGGAGCAAGGCTCCACCGGAGTGCTTGCGTCGGATTGCTGGTAGCTGTCCATTGATATGTTGATCAAGTTGATCAAGTTGATCGCCAAATTGAAGATCACGCCGAGAAATGATATGCTAAGCAATAGGATATCCGAGGAGAAGGTCGATCACACTTGGAAAAGAAAGGTTGCTCGGGATTTGCTCAACGAACGTGGATGAACTGGATAAATTCGGACAGATCGAGAAACGCAGGAAGAGTTTTATACTCCAGAGGCAAAACAAGCACCGCCTGGCAGCGGTCCGCTCTATCCAGCTGGGTCAGGCAAAGACGGTACGTTGACTCGCTTGATCTACACGGTGAAGGTAACTATTGAAGCGATTGGATGCAGATGATACAAGAGGGCCAGACGGACTAGATCTCGTCAGAACAAGGGTGCAAAAGAAAAAAAGAAAAATCAATCAAGTGGAAACAAGAAGAATCGGCCTCAGCCTCAGGAAAAGAAGCCGACTAGCCAAGGATGAAAAGACGGAAACGAGCGGACAGAGAAAAACGAACGGGGGAAAAAAGCGAGAGGGCAGGGCTGTCGTCGGAGGAAGGCCTAGACTAGATGTTTGATGCTTCAGAATGAATCGTCTCTCTTTTGCCTCTCATTCTGGAACGATGTCAGAATCATCGACGAGCCAGCCCTTGAGCGCCTCCACCAAAGGTACTACCTCCGTGGGCAGGATCTTTGGAACCCAGGACTTGGACCACATGAGGTCAGGAAGCGACACAGCCTGTCTGCGAACTTTAGCCTAACTACTGAGACTAGACTAGAGGGTCTGGTCTGGTTTGCTTTTTACTGCATGGCATGGTCGAGATCCGCCCCGCTCGTCTATTTTGGGCGCGATTGTGTTCGATGCCCGGACCAGATCATATCATATCACACTATTAGTTTTATGCCTGTGGATCATATTATCCATGGGTACTGTTTGATTTTTTTTTTTTTTTCTTTTTTTCTTAAGATGCGACCCATCCACTAGAAACAGTAAACCTTGGAGAGCATGTATCTAGGGCTGACTTGGACTAGCCAACTACTTATTTCGTAGGCTTCCGGCGCCATGTCCGTCCGAGGGAAATCCACTTGATGCGTTTCTTCTTGAACCTCTGTGACACTCGGTGATTAGGTTTGTTAAATCCTTCTGATTATTATTTTTATTACATACAATGGAAAAACACGTGAGCAATAGACGCTGCCTGCAAAGCCGGCGCTCTCGAATCCTCTTGGCTGTCTTCGTTTTTATTGCTATTCTGGCTGTCGTGATCCCTCCGGCGGTTGTGGTGACGCTGCACAAGAAGAACGACATGGGGCCTAAATCCAAGGTCTTTGTGCCTCTCTATGTGTACCCTGCACCGGGAGCCTGGACTCCACTTGAAGATGTGTATGTTCTATGTTCCACGTTTCCCCCTTGATCATCCTCTGGCCAGTTGAATCATCACAAACCAACTAGGGCAAGTGGTAAGCAATTGCAACCAGACAAACAGCTAAACGCCAGCTACAGGATCGCCAAACACCCAGACGTGAACTTCACCGTTGTGATCAATCCAGGGAGCGGACCGGGACCCAACGCCCTGCCTGATGCCAACTACACGCGCGAGATCCCCAAGCTGGGCGCATACGAGAATGTGCGGCTGCTAGGCTATGTGGCGACAACCTATGCGAAGCGCAATATCTCGCTGGTGCGCAGGGACATCGAGACGTATGCGGCGTGGCCAACGAACTCTTCCAACCCGGCTCTAGCTGTTCGGGGGATCTTTTTCGACGAGACCCCTCAGCAGTATGATGAGGATGCCTTGGCGTATCTGCAGGAGTTGACCGATGTTGTGAAAAATACCCCTGGTTTGGGACCGGATCATTACGTACGTTTTCCCTGGGTAATTACCACCGCAAGTGGTAATAGTACTTTTCCTCGCTTACCACCTTCCCATTTGTATTATCTATCAACCTTGCTTTTTCACAGTGCCTGAACCTGTCCAGTTGCTAATGCTAAAGTGTTAAATAATTGCAGGTCGTTCACAATCCCGGCGCAATCCCCGACTCTCGCTACCTGTCGACAGCAGACTCGACCGTCGTGTTCGAAGCAACGTACGACACCTTTCAGGAACGCCATGGGGCCAACCTGTTCGAGGCGATCCCGGAGAGCAACCGCAGCCAGCTCTGTGCGGTGATCCACTCAGTCCCAGAAAGCGTCGAAGGGTCTGCGCTCCGGGGTTTGGTGAAGCAGGTTCGCAAGGTTGCCGAGGAGATTTTCATCACCCACTTGGATACGGATTACTATGCTAGTTTCGGGCGGCAGTGGCCTGAGTTTGTGGATCTGATGGGAAAATAGGCGGATACTTACCCTGTCCCTGCGCCTTAATGCACTTGGATGACATGATGACATGATTATGATAGATGATGTTGTTGCTGTTGTTGATCGGTATAGTACAGGTACATCACTGACCTTACGTAACTACCAGGTTGTATTTAAAAGCTGTGAATTTCAGCAATACTTCCAATACTTACCAAATTATGGTTAAATGCATCCATCCCGCGTAATCACTTAAAATCCTCAACCAAGTAACAAGTACTTATTCCTCTAGGGTGTAGCGACCCAAATAATATCGGAGTGAGTGAAACTCCTCCATACAGGTACCCACTTCTTCGTTTTCCATACGAAGTACCGCTAGGTGGATGTAGATGTACCTGTACCTCGCCTCGTACAAGGTACCCGTTGGTCCCACCCCCAAGACTGACTACTGCATATGATGCAGGGGTATTTGCATCCATCATTGGCAAGGCCCGCCAGACTAAAACATACACAATCAGCGGACGGGGAACAACTGGCCGGCAGGTGGCGCTGATGGGATGGCGCTGCTTGGCATTGGGTGCGTTGGTATTCTTCCCTACCGGGACTCGCCAGTGTATCCTCATCTGGAAGGTAGATATTTCTCTGGGTCAGTTGTTGGGCTGTTGACTAAGACATACATATGTACAGAGTCTCGCTGTCCTGTCCATGGTACTCAATTGCCATGCCAGTTGGCTGAATCTTGATATTTATAGAAGATGTTTCGAATTGGGACTTTGGGTTGGAGGCTGAGGCAACCAGGGGGAGGGTACGGAGTACGAAGTACACATTGCAGGAGATAGATCGAATAGATACATAGTACGGAGTACATAGTACAAGTGCGGTGTGCTTTCCCCCGATGATGATGGATGATGTGATCTGACTCGTATATTATTATTATATCATCTCGATTTTCTGTGACATCAATATTTGGAACCATGGTATGCCAATACCGCGGCTCGTTTCATGAGTTTCGCGCCTTTGTTTCGGAGCAGAACAGGCCCGCTCTTTTTTCGTATCTTCCGTGTTGGCACTCGGCCTACTCGATTCGGAATTGTACGGAGTATTTGTATGATATAATCGTCCTACTGAGTAGTAGTTAGTCTGAAGAAGATCCACTGAAATATCAGCTTGAATTCTTGCAACCTAGCTCCCGAGAAAACCCACCCATAAATTAATTACTCAGTGGTCTGGTCTGTTCCTGAGGACCCAGACCCAAACCCAGACCAAAACAAAACAAACCGAACCAAAGAACGACGGCACCATGACAAACTCTATCGACGACCTTGTATTTAGGATTACCGCACCTCATTATTGATCTATCCGATGGCCCACATTATGGTCGGTGGATCGCGGCTGGCGCCAAGTGAACTTTTCCAAACCAGGTTACAGGTTTTTTTTTAGGGCAGGAGTTTGCAGCCGAGCATCAGACTAGCAAACTCAATCATCGTCAATCAGTCAATTCTAGAGTTCTAGAGAAAACTCTGTTGGCTGTTTGGCTTTGCCGCTGACTGATCCACTGCTATCCGCTTGGATGGAAAAATGGACTAGAGGAGGTATTCCGTGGCTAGTGTTTCATTCGAGGATAGTCTTCGATCTACGAATCGCGCGGTTGAGCCACCAGAATCAGTTCGCAGCAGGCGTGGTTCGCACTGGGCTGTATTCTCCGCTTGTTCATGCAACGGACTGTGAACGGCGGCTATTACTTGATACGGATACGGAGTCGCCAAGATTCAATGCTAGTAGTGGAGCGCTATGTTGAGGGCTTGAGGCCAAGATGCGTGAGAGAGATGTTTACATCCCGTGTATCATGTTGATCGCGTGTATGAAACCGAGACATCGTGATGCAGATGCAGATGCAGATATAATTAGATACTCATGTGGATAGAAACAGATTGAATGTCAACAACTCCGCCCATGCACTCCATATTCATGCTCATCTCTAGGCCAGACCACTGCTAAGGAGTCGAGGCTAACAATATTCAACCCAATCATTCAGATTCATATTCTTAATGACAGTCGAAAAATTGGCCGAGCCCGCAAACTCACAGGCCGCGGCCTTCTGGTTGGTCGTCACAGCCAGATCATTGTTGGTTTTGTCCCCCTTGGGATACTCGATGTGAAACACCGGCTTGCCATTCTGCGGAAACACCGCGTAGGTGTCGCACTCTTTGTACTGCGCACACTGCTCGTTGACACTCCACTGCATGTTTTTGATCACCGACGGGATGATATCCCCCGCGTTCTTCAACCCGACCGACATGTTCCGCGCGTGCGCCGCATTCGCCAGGAAATTCACAAAGCTGATCGAGTCCGCCTGCGTCAGGTCCAGCCCGTTGTCATTGTCGTACCCGTCGACATTGTCCGGGTCCACCCCGTCGCAGCCCTTGTCGCGCGCCATATCCAGCCGGTCAAGCATGATCTGCCGCACGTTTGCCGAGCTGATGTTCAGCCATTTCTCCCCCGGCCAGTCTGCCAGGTCGTTGCCCAGATCCGAGTCCTTGAACTTGTCCTTGTCCGGTCGCCAGTTCTCGTAGCTGCCTGCGGAGAAGTAGCAGATGACTTTGCGGCCGGCTTGTTGTAGTCCTGCGATGGTGGATTGGTTGTTGGTGAACAGGTCGATGTCGTATATCTCTGCGTCGACGGAGGTGTCGTTCAACTGGTGTAGCAGCTCGATCTGCCATTTTGTTCCCACGGCTGGCTGCCACTTCGCCGTCGTGTAGTTGCCTTCTGGCGGTGTGGTGGTCTCCCCGCCTGAGCCTTCTTCACCTTCGCCGCCGCCGCCGCCCAATCCGATGCCGAGTCCGACGCCGAGACCGACTCCCAGGGCGATGATGATGAGGAGCACCAGCGAGAGGACGAACAGCTTCTTCCTGGTTGTCCATGATTTCCAGCCGCCGGCCGACTGGCCTTTTCCAACGGGACTCATCGCCATCGGTGTAGATCAGTATCGCAGATCGTAGATTGTAGATCGGGTACGTAGATAAGTGAAGTGTATGAGATAAGATAGTGGGCGCAACTGTCAATATATGTGCTGTACGGAGTAGGCTGTAGCCTTCGACAGCCGTCAGCCACGTTGATTTGGAATCTCAATCGAGTAAAAGTTACACAGCATCAGAAGAAGCGCTCAACAAGACTCTACAGACTCTTGTCTAGACTTGAGAAAGTCAGCCACAGGGCGATCACAAAGAGTCAACGCCTTGGGCTGTGCCGCTGTGGTGATATGAACAAAGAGACTGAATAATGCGGCAGCCTACGGGAGGCAGGACTAGCCAGATTGGGTGATGGCTGACAGCGTCTAGTACTTCTATTGTTTGACGCTGGCTATTTGTGTTACCAGTAACTCCCAGGTGATCTATCACTACCTAGACCATATTGATTAGTTAATATGACTCTGGAATAACTATCATTCACCTGATCAGATCATCAGATCTGAGTCTATCACCTTTTAACTTTTGAAGCACTTTCCACTCAGCACTCTATAAATATCTACTGTAGCAGTGCAGCAGAGGATCTGCCTTCATTGCAACATTGCCAACTGTCCGACAAGTGAAAGCAAATCAATTCCAGGCCAAGCTGCAAGTCTCAGTCCCAAAACCCCGTGTCAAGAAAGACTTTTCCGCCTATGGAACATGTCCAATCATGCACGGCCAGATAAATCTCAAATATGGGGCGCTTAGCGCCGGACGCTAAAGCTTAGCGTGTAGGATCGTAGTACCTGTAACCGGTTTTTACTTTGCAAATTCAACCGGTATTATAATACGCAATCTATAATACTGTATTGTATACAGTTCGAGCTCCTGGTAAGGTACTAGTGAGTATGTCTGACTCGCACCATGGATAGTCACTGGCCCAAGCAGAAGGCAAGATACCCACGCAATGCCACGTTGTTGACACTGACAGTTGACTAGCGACTCGGATAGGGTCAATGCCATTCAATAGTAGGAAAGTAACGCAAACACTCTTCCCCATTTGTCCGACGAGAGTCATGAATCATGATGTAAGGTATGCTGACCATGCTCAAGTCAACACCAACACACATCCAAACCCAAACAAAAGTCAAGAAAGTCGCAAAGTCAAAGTCGATTACCACTACACTCACTCAACACGGACAAGTACAAGTACTTGTAGGATAGGATGACCAGTCACATCCCGCCAGCTCACCCACGGTCCATCTGCCCTGCCCTGGCATCCATCCGCCTCCGCATGATGGGCTTGAGCTTGAGCTTAGCGTACCTTACCTCGAGTATCCTCTCCTACCGACACCGCATAGGACAGAGGACAGCATGGTGCAGGGGTACACCGTGTACCGCACTCTAAGCCGATTGTTCAGTGGAGGAGGCTGGGCCACGCCGAAGAAGCAAACAATGTTGCTTGCATGCAGCGTCACTGACTTGACTTGGCTACAGTACAGCCTCACCCACTTTGCACTTTGCAGTCAGCAGTCAGCACTTAGCAGTCTAAGGGTTAGGATGTGATGAGAGGACATTAGATGACATTAGCGAGGACAGCGCATAGTTTGTAGCTTGCACTGCAATGCAGTTTGTAGGTAGTGCGCGGAGAAGACCGATGCTCTGCCTGACTCCGTAGGGGGAGTCTGGCTGACGCTTACATTCTGAATAGTAAAGTCAGGTCAAAGTCTACGAGTAAGTGTAGACTCGGCTAGATTCAACCAGACGAATATCAAATCAGGCCATTTCACCCGAGCACTCCTTGTCCTTGTCTTTGTCCTCCTCCAAGTAAGGGGTAGATACTTGGCAATCCAATTCTCCGGCCGAGACATGTCACCCCGTCGGGATACATGAACCGTTGAGCTCGGAATAAGGGATAGACTAGTGAATATTGACTTCGCTTTATTCGCCACAGGCATGCGGCCTAGTTGCCTCTCCTCGTCGGCTTTAGATAGGAGACAGGAGTGAGCAAACAGGCGGATAATATAAAATAACATAATACGATGAGTCAATTATGGAGTAGCTGTCACCGACGCCAACGCCGGGTATAGTAAGTCGCCAAGATAGCCATTGTGGATTCTACGATTCAGGGCCAGGAGTCAGGTCCAAGGGACCAGGGGCAAGTCTTGGATTCGCGTGGTGTGACAGCTGCATGGATACATGGGCTGATATCGCCCCCGTTAGTGGATATATTTAGTTAGAGTTGATTCAGAAGTCCCATGTCCCATGGCCGGTGGATCCTGACCGTGGACGTTAGAGAATGATTCAGTTGGGCTTGTCCTGGTCTTGGTCTGGCGGATGATTGGGAATGTCTTACTTTGATTCTTGACATGCTACACAGCTACAGTACAGGTCTTGTTGGGGACAACGGATTCAATTGACTAACTATGCACTATCATTACGGCATGTAATAAGTATGAGTATAAGTAATGAGTGATGTAGGGAGTGACGCTACACAGCAATAGGAGTGGAAAGGGTAAAGGTAACAGGGGATCCCGACAGCTGCACCCACACGGTCAGGGGGTCGCTTCCCAACTGCTCGGTGACATAGCCCTGAGTGCTGGTAGGAGCCACAGGGAAGGTCACTGGAATGGGACGGCTGCAGGTATTGCCCTTGGCCGTCAAGGTCACGGCGGTGATCTTCTTGTTGGAAACGGCATACGACATGGCATAGCCGCACTGGTCGCGCTGGTACCGCGCAAGGAAGCCGTCGGACATCTATTATAGTTAGTCATGTATAGAGAAAATATAGAGAAATTGAGACAAGGACATACCTCCTGGTGGGTGAGGGTGACCAAAGGCCAGTCGACCAGACGGACGAATTCCTGCACAATAGTTTCAACCCACGCCTGGAAGATGGAGTACTTGGCCGACACGCCGTTGATCGTAATCGGGTCCACGTTCGAGTTGCGCAGATTGGCCTGGTGGAACATGTATCCATCATGCCACAGGCCAAAGAGATGGCGCATGGTGTCGGCTTTCTCAACAGCCAGCAGGTCGTCAAAGGTGCCGGCGCCGGCGGAGGTATCGATCCACTCCTGCACCGTGCAGGCCGGAGTGTCGCAGTTGTAGTAAATGCGAGTAGCCCAGCGGCCGTTGATCTGCATGCCGGCGAACCCGTCCGACTCAACAGTAGTGAAGTAAGGCCACATGGGGTTCTGCTGGTTCATCAGCACCGGGCGGGTGTTGTCTCCAACACAGTTGCGGATGCCGTTGTCCCACCAAGCCCGCAGAGCATCGCCGTTGTGCAGACCGGTGATGGCAGGGGGAATGATGCCGTTGGACGTAAACCACTTGGCCTGGTCCAGGCCGACCTGTTTCAACCAGGCCTGGTTGAAGGAAATCTCCTTGAAGATGTCCGAGTAGGTCGAGTTGTTCTGCTCCTCGTGGGTGAAGGTGTGCGAGATATGCCCAAAAGCGTCGCGGTTGGCCGGCGTGGTCCACCATTTCAGCAGGTCATCCAGCTGGGTGCAGGCAGCCGTCCAGTCGTAGACAGTCGGCTTCGCGGGCCAGAGGTTGGTACCGGTTCCCAAGGGCTTCTTGAATTCCAAAGGAGTGTCAGGGGGAGAGTCGTACTCGATCCCGCCTCCGTTGCAAGCGGCAGCACCCGCGTCGGTGGAAGACGACTGCTCAATGTTGCCGTTGCCGTTGTGGCCAACCTCAACAAAGTACGAGCTGCCGGGGTTCATCTTGGCGTTGATGGTCGGGACCCAAGCCGAGATGCCTTTCATGTCATCAACGGTGATGCGGAAGGTGGTTCCATTCGGGTGGTAGATGTCGGTTTCGAGGAACATGTCGTCAATCTGGGTGTTCAGGTTGACCCGGCGGTGTCCAGCGTACAGACCGCGGGTGATCCAGGTGATCCATGCGTGCTGCAGGTAGTTGGAGGTAGCACTCCAGTCCGTGGCAAAGCCAATGAAGAACGCCATCTGCTCGCGGCCGTCAAAGTTGTTGATGACGGCAGCAGTGGTCTTGGTCGAGGTGACCGAGTTGGCAGCGAACTGGGCAATCTCTTTGGTGGAGCTGGTGTTGCTGATCGTGGCCGGGTAGTGCCAGAGACCCTCGGTGCTGACAGTGGCGCCAGTCCTCAATCCCGCGGTGGGGAAGTCACTGGTGTCGGTAAACGAGATCAACTGTTCCACGCCGGCGTTGCAGCAACCGCCGTTCACAGCACTAGCACCAAACTTGGGACCGGGATAGACATCCCACTGCACCATCCGCACGCCATACTCGAGCTGGTAGGCATACAGCTGGTTCCATTGGTCGGTGGTCAAGGCGCTCTGGTAGCCGGAAGTGCCACCGTAGTCGTAGCTCACCTCGGCAGCCACGACGATACCGCCGTAGTTGCCGACATTGCTGGAGTTGAGAGCCGGCAGGGCAACACCCGCCTGGGGCACCAGCAACGTGGTGTACGGGATGCCGTACGCATTGAGCCCCGAGGTGGCCGAACTGGCCGCCGAAGAGTCCTTGGCGATCACAAGGATGTTCGACAAGACCGAGCCATGGCTAATGGGAGTAGCCGAGGGGGTGACCGAGGGGATGATACTCGAACTGAGGCTGAGAGACATGGTGGAGGACCGGCCAACAGAAGAAGAAACGAGAGTAGTTCCGGTGGGTGTCACCGGGGTAGAGGTTAACGAGAGTACAGCAGACGAGGTCGTCAGCCCAACAGTAGATGCTACACTACTGCTCGTTACACTGGTCTGTGATGGAGGAACAGATGTAACGACTGTGGGATTCGAAGTCCAGACACCTGGGGGAGTACTACAGGTTATAAAGCCAAAGTAGCAACCGGCCTGAATCACCCACGAGAAGACCATTGCAGTGGTCAGAGGAACGAAGTGGATGACAGGATGACACGGCAACCAAAGTCAAGCAAATGCAGTTGATCAATTAGAAAATGAACGAGAGACTGGGTGGAGATGATCCTTTAGATTGGACTCGAAGGATCATCGACAAGAGACAAGAGAGACAGAAAGACAGAAAGACAGAAAGACGGAGACACAGAGAGTTCGAGTGAAGACGAATCATGTGTGACGATCAAATGCTTTTATGTATGCATGCATGCGACAAGCACAAGCACACACACACACACACACATACACCGGCAGCAGGCTGAAAAAATCTCCTTTCTTGGTCTGTCAGGGCCATAGCTCCAGCTGACGCAACCGGGGCATGGCATCGTACTTTCTACTCCGTATCTACTCCACCGCAATTGACTACGAGATCTTGGGCGACGGCCGTCGACGACTAGCCGGAAAAGGTCAAGAGAACCGAGCACAAAGTCACTGCTTTTTTGTACAAGTATCCTATCGTGAGTGACTACGAGGCTATGATGTTGGAGCCATGCAACTGTCATTGATGCATCACGTCTCTAACGCAGCGGAAAGTAAGTATCTACCGTGAGTTTTCCAGGTCAGAAAAAGCGAGGAATGGACCCGGACCATTAGCCTAGCGTCCGACAGTGCTGACGAGTGGCAACCGATTGAAGAAGTTTTACACTAGTTCCTTAGCGATGGATCAGTCCAAATATCCCTCTGAGCCCACCCCGGGGTCCAGATGAGCCGCTGGGGGAAATTGGAGGGCCATTGTGCATCTCCACGAGACTAGCGGGAACTGTACGACTCAGATCGCAGCCGAAGGAGGATTATTATTAGCATACCAAGACTAAACCAAGACCAAAAAGAGGGGCTTTGGGTCTTTCATGTCTTTGAGACTTGAGACTTGAGACTCACAGTGTAGGTACAGGTACTTGTGCTAGACGGGTCGTATTGATGTTACATACGGTAATGCACCGCGTAATCGTGTATTGCAGAAATTTCATTTCAAAATACAACGATACCGAACAATACACGCATACAGACCATACTCCACTTGACCAACTTAGCGTCTTGACCTTGTTTCGCACTTCTGCATCTCATGGATATGAGGAATCCACCTGGGCACTCTCAGTTCCTCAGCCCAGATGACATGGAAGAAAAGGCAAACCAAGGATCGGGCCAATGGACTATTCCAATCAGAAACCCCGATGGTTTCTAGCTCCTTTTCAATCATGGAGTCATAGGGACGGACTATGGAGTATCTTGGATGTCCTGGAACGCTCGTCGCTTCGGCCTTTAGCCTACATAACAATAATGAAAATGACCAACAGGAGAGACAGTCAGCATGCATGGCCCTGCTGTAAATCCACTCTGCCAAGCTCGGAACAAATTGATCCAAGACGGAGGAGACGAAGCTGATGTTTGCTCTTTAAGGAAATCCAGGCTTTTCCGAGATGGCTGCCACGCTGTTGACACCTTCGTTCTGGTCAAACTTCTGTTCCACTCCAGCAGGATTGAAGGATTAGACCCTTAGCCAGTGTGCGTCCCAACCGGGAGTAATATTGTCTATTGTAGTGACTCTAGTGGCCTACAGAGGCTGTTTCATACGTCGGGCCAGAAACCACACACACTCTTCTTAGCGCCATCTTAGCGCAGACAGACAACATCGACGCTATTTTTGTCTTCATCGTTGTGGTCTGCCGAGACAGACGGGCCATGAACTAAGTATCCATTTGGTCTCGTCTAGAAACTTCACTGATTGACTTTGCCGAAAATCCCAAAAAAGTACATTACTTGCTGCGAACTAACTAGATCCTCCGAGGGGAGCCTTATGATCACCCCTCGCCACTGGCTCTGGTTCTGAACTGCCAAATGTTGGGCCATCACCGCTCTTTTGCTTTATGAAGGCACAGTCAAGTGGTAGAGGCTGGTAGATACATGCTGGGTTTGCTTTGACATTTCGCTTGCCAGCTCTTTGACCGCGTGTTGGTCTGGTCGATCGACCGTCCTATCGTTTCTTTTGCCCCCGTTCGTTCCATCTATACTCCGCTCGTTTTATGCGAATACTCATCTCGGGTCGATCGATCACTCACGGTGATGGTCTTTTAGAGAGGTTGTATCTCTGTTGGTGTACATTTTTGGGCTCTCAGAGTCTTCTTGTCTCTCGCTGTTCTACCTTCCTCGTTTCCATGTCCGTCTATACTCCTAACTCTAATCTCTAATTGTATCATCATGGATTATATCGTCTGGAATGATCATAATGAGAAGCCTCGTCCCGTGGGATGGAAGCACATGACAGATAACTGGTGGCAATTTGTATGTCTTGTCTCGTTTAGCCTCCTGGTTTACTAACCTAGTATAGGTCCTCATCGGCTTGCTACTGGGTAGCGTAGTACTTGGATGTTCATACCTCCTCTACGCAGGTCTGTCAAGAGCTCGCAAATGGTACAAGGTAAGTATTCTGCCTATTCTTCCAAAGGGCATTGTTGACATTCCCAGTCGCGAGCACAATCAGCAGTTGTGCCCAAAAATGTCTCTGATAGGCTGGACCAACTATCAAGGCAGCAACTGTCCTTGCCCAATGTCCAGTTGGCAAAGAAGCCGTCGTCTTTCGGCGTCTACTTGGGCTCTTTCGATGCATCCCCAACCAGGGATCAGTTAAGGCTGCTGAGTCAATGGGATCTGTTGATCGTTGACCCCTCGCAGTCCGGTGTAGTCGAGGCCATCTCGCTGGTCGAGAGGAAGCAGTTTCTGGGCCGAGTAGACCTCGGTTCTGGCTCAGTGTCGACCCTGGCGGCCGTCGACCGACTCGAGAGCGCATTGAACAGGTTCAATGGCGCCTCGTTCAGCG
Source organism: Aspergillus lentulus (assembly GCF_001445615.1). Lineage (NCBI taxonomy): Eukaryota > Fungi > Ascomycota > Eurotiomycetes > Eurotiales > Aspergillaceae > Aspergillus > Aspergillus lentulus. Next base: position 2,089,869 of record NW_028322122.1, read on the forward strand.
GCATCTTACTCGCCAACTGGGAAAGCAGCTTCAACTCAGCCGCCATCAGGAAACTGGCGGAGGCTCTCCGTGCCGCCGGCCTGCCTGTGTACCTGGAGACCGCTCCTCCAGACTTCCTCAAGGACCACAAGACTCTGCAGACCGACGCAATCTCCGGTCTGGTCATCCGCAATGCCTCCATCATGCCTGAAGGCGAGAAGCGCGACTACTTTCAGATGATCAAGATGCAGCCCACTATCAAAGCGTTTGTGTCGGAAGCCTGCATGCGCGACTTTGTGGTCATGGCCTGGGAGACTGTTGATGACAACGCTCAGTTGTCCAATGCGGTCATTCAGCGGTCTCTCCAGTGGTGCAACTTCTACAGCGCTATCACCTGGATCGGTCGACAAGCTGCTTTGCAGGATGCTTCTCTGAACGTCAAGATTCCCGAACCCCTGTCTGCCTTTAGTTGGTTGAAGGAGGCCGAGATCATGAAAGTTCACGACATCTGGCGCGCCAATTTGAACATCCAAGAGAATGTCGTGGACAGAGACGCATGGAACACTCTGCTGCAATACTTTCCCACTCTGGAGAGCGTGCTCACCTCGTCCGAAAACAAGCCACAGCGCTCGGACAGCTCGACGATCTCGGTTCGTGATCCACCAGAATGGGTCGCTCAAGTCAGGTCGCAGGGCAGCCCGCTGTCCATCTCAATGGCAGGCGTGGAGTACAAGGAGTTTGGCTGCTTCCCTTTGGGATCTGAAGCCACCGCCGTTGCCTTTGTCGAGATCCTCAAGTCCCAACAGCGGCTCAAGTCTCTTGGACTGCTTCACCCAGTTCCTTCTGACAAAATCCAAAAACTCGGTGGCCTCCTACGAAGATTCCACGATAAATTCGCACAGTCTCACTGGTCCGACATGCCCAATCTACCCGCTACCATCAAGGAACTCGCCAATTTTGCATCCCATGACTCCTTGCGTATTCACCTAGGTCTCGATTCCGGTCTGCGCAAGAGCGCTGATGTCCGCTTCTGGGCCGTCTACCAGACCGACGCGGACGGCTTCGAAGTGTTTGCCTCGAAAAACGCTCAAGGGCTAGCAGGTACCGTGCTGCACACGTTCCTCTCCGCGAGGGGATTCCCCCGTCATGTCTGCTTCGAAGCGGAAGCCGCTTTGGCTGAATGGTCCAAGGACGTAAACGAAGACATCGGACTGCCCCGCCGTCTCATCCAGGATGTGGATGCCTTGAGTCCCGAGGAGCGATTGCTCCTGCTGCAGCACCTTTCGCTGACGGACGCACAGAGTGAGCTTTCAAAGGCTATCTGCAGGTACATCCGCAGGCAACTCATCGATGCACCGTCCCTGGCGCAGCTCAAGGAACTCAACACCGTCTCGTATCTCGACGGATCCCTTCCGCCAGAGGCCTTGATCAAGACCCGCGTCAACTGGTACCGCGACCAGGGCTGCCGCTATCCTTCAACAGCGGCATGTCTTGCCTTGTTCCTGGAGACGGATGCTATCTTCACTCGCATCCTCCGCGAACGCCGCGAGAGTGACCTGGCTCAAATCACAAACGCCCTGTGTCAGCTTGTCCAAAAAGACCAGATCGACGTGTATGCCGATATCATGACGCTCTCCCTCTTTTGCGCAGCCAGAAAAGGTGCCTTTGACGAGATCTACATGGAAGTCACGGATCGCAACCCCCTATTCAACGACCAGTCCGATCAAGCGGCCGCGTTCGCCGAGTCGTTTGCTCTTGGGTCGCGCTGCGAAGCCTATTTTGACCTCTCGCCCAGCGCCTTCGGAAAGTTGCTCTCGGGTCGATTCAGACGATACTACAAGGACCGGGAACTGCCCGACTGGATCAACGGCGCGCCGCAGATGGCGACCTCTTATGCCGGTGCGCAGATCGATGTCAACCCGGACGACAAGCTCAAACCCATGCGTGGGTACCAGCGCTTCACCTTCCTCAGTGTCTTTGCTGTTCCCGCCCTGATCGACATTCTCCTGCTGACCCTGTATGGCCGCGGCTTGTACCTCTCCGGCAAGATGCCCCAAGAGGTCATGAACAGTGCTTCTATCGCGCTGATGATCTCCCTTCTCCTGTCCGGCGCGGCTGGCACCTGGATCGCATGCGGTGGATCCTACTACCTTATTTCCATGGCTTTTTCGGCAACCAACATGTTTGTCTTTATCAGACTGATCGCCTGTTTCGCCTTCACGATCGCGGTCGGACTGGTCGGCTTCGTCATCATGTCTGCCGTCAAAGGCCCAGGTCCTGGCATCGTCTTTTACCTCTACCTCATCGCCTTGACTCTCTACTTCACTATATTTGCCTGCCTCGCCTGTTTCAGCTACCCCGGCTCCAGGTTCCTTTCTGGACGCAAGGCCATCTTCGCCTGCATCCCCGTCCTTTTCATCTCTCCGATCGTGACGAACTGGAGTCATCACGATGTGGTCATTTACCTCATTGTGCTCTACATCTTCATTGGGCTGCTGCTGCTCAGTTTGCGGTCTGTCGCCTCCAAATGGGTCACCTGGTACCAGAACATCCGACGCACAGACGACACCGAGATCCGCAAGTGGTATGTGTCCAAGTATGGCAACAACGACGAAAAGTGCTTCGGCGGCCTGAGCGATCCGGCCGTGCTGAAGCTGTCGAGAGAAGCTCTGTATCGCGATGTGATGGCCGACGTGTCCCGCGGGATCTTCTCCAAGCCGACAAAGGATCAGCTCGTCCTGGAACTGGCCCGAGACTGGGAAGCGACCAACTTTCTTCTCAACTGGTACTGCCGGTATGCCGACGTGCCGCGGCCCATCCCCTTCAGCTCGGGCTGGAACATCCAGACCAAGGTCGGGTTGGATGTGCTCCGCAATTCGCAAAAGGGCCAACGCTTGCACAATGCGTTTATGCACTGGCGCCAGTCAAGCCGGGAGATCGGATGTGGAGTGCTCTACTTTGTCTTGGCTCTGCTCGATAAATGGGTCGAACTCATTACCGGTAGCCCGATGGCTGGTTTGCTACAAATTCCCGATGATGACACGCGGTTTGCTGTCGGTTTCGGCCTCGCGTATTACCTGATCGGCGCCGTCCTCATCGACACCAAGGCTCAAGAGCTTCATGATCTGATCGGTGGCCAGGCCAATCAGGCCGTGGGCACGTCCAAGGATATTCGTCCCTCGCAGAAGCGCGCCGTGAGGTTCAAGAGAAAGGTGTACTGGAGGACATTCTTCAAGTATCTCATGTGGCAGGTATGGAGTCTTGCCTTGTCAACTGCCTTGCTCTGGACGTTCCGGGCATCAGTTGATGCGATGGCGATGTTCTGCGCCTACGTGCTGTCGTACACCGGCCTGCTGTGGTATCAATACACGAAGATCTTCGCTGGTCCCCATGCCCTCAAACCATTGCTTGTCGGTATCGTCGTTGGTCTGCCCGTTGGTATCGTCCTTAAGACCTGTGTGCAGGGTTATTTCAAGAATTACGGGCAGGTCATTGGACTGGGAATAGCCACCTGGACTACCGCTATCCTCACTCTGCTCACTGCGAAAATGGGAATGCCGAAGAAGGTGGACTCGCCAGTCGACCTAGGCAAGACGTTCCACGCCTACACTACCCCGTGGGCGGATCCCGAATGGTCTCAGCAGGAACTGCAAACCTTCTTCGAGAGAATCTCTCTTGTGCCGTCGGACTCGCGACTAAAGCTGGAGCCGGGTATTCATCCTGGAATCGAAGTCAAGTCTCTGCTGCTGTCGCGCAGAGAAGAACCGCGAATCGAGGAGGCTTTCCCAAAGGCCCAAGAACTGATTAACCTAGCGCTCGAAGATTGGGCCAAGGGGGTGATTTCGATCGAGCTCGTTCCCTTGGGCGCCCTTGGTCCCGGAATCCGCGCTTTGAGCTGCCATACCAAGGACCAGCTGAAATTGGTCATTGCTGTCGGACGCGGACTGGACCAGCGCATCGACGTTAGCAGTAACTGCCAGGTCATTGCCGAGACTCTGCTTCATGCAGTATCCGAATCTATGCTGCGGATGCCTCACGAGTACGCGGTGCTTGCCGAGTCGCTCGTCACCGCGGGCGTGACCGAGACCATGGCCCGGCAGCTGCGCGAAGAAGCCAACACGCCCGTCGTCGTACGGTGGGCCAAGAAGGAGCTCCTCCGGCAGCTGTGTCTGGGTTTCGAATGTGACACGCACTGGGAGAAACTGCCCAAGACCATCCGGAAGGCGTTGCTGGATCGTTGTGTCGGCAAGCTTTCGCACTTCTCGGACCGCGACAGGCAATGGCTTCAGGAACATCTCTGCCGCTTTGACACCAGTGATCTCGATGTCCATGTTGCCCGATGCAACCTGGGAGCCGCCACCGCCGTCAGTATTCTTGATTACGCCCACTACGGCACCGGCGAAGAGGCCCTGGGCAAGGATTCCGAGACGCCGCTGTTCATTCCGTACGTGTCCAACAGGCTGCCTGCGGCTCTGGCGTTTATCAGGGATCCTCTCCACAACTTCTGGTACTCGGTTGCGTCCGCCATCAAGTTCATCATCATTGCCTTGATCGCCGATCCGGAATTCCAGAGAGAATTCGACCATGTGATGAAACAACGCGCCCCAATCATCCGGGTGCCGTGCGTGTTTATCCTCAACATGATCTGGTCGTACTCGAAGATCGTGCAGGATGTCGTTCTGTCATTCTTCCTCTTCCACGGTCGTGACAACGTCAAGCGTCTGTGGGACGAGACCAAGGGTATGACCATCAGCATCAAGAAAAGCAGGTTCATGGTCCAGAGTCTCGACGGCACCTTTACCGCCTTCAAGCACGATGATGAAGACGGAGGTTTCAAGGTTTATTACTACAGCGGCGAGCACAAGACCGAACCCGAGGGCACCAAGTCGCTCAAATACGTCAGCACGTACTCTAAGGACATGCTTCTTCTCATCCGGCAAGAGTTCAAGGACGGCAAAGCCATCAACGAGTTCCACTATGACTACCGCGCCCCGAACAAGAAGAGTCTCAAGTTAACCCGCGCCTCCGATACCAGAATCCCCCTGGGCCGGCGTTGCATCCGCGGTGACAGCCATCTACAGAGCGTCCAGTATAACCGCAAGGGTCTCATCGAGGCGGGCTCCTACATGAAAGACGGCAACCTGATCCGGTTCAAGTATCACTACCGGAAGAATCCCCGGTTCGGCGATGAACTACTTCGCGCAGAGTTTGTGCTCTCGCACATCACCTGCACCGTCTCCTGGTGTGCGCCTCCCGTGCGGCATCCCGAGAAGGTCGAGCGCTGGATCCCTCACTCCAAGGTCACCGAGGCGACGTTTGTCCAGGGCGCCGATGTCTACGAGGCTCGCTGGCTGTACGACCACAAGTTCCACCCTACCATCTTCACGACGCTCAACGGGCAGAAGATCCAGACGCCGCCCATGATCGAGCATGACTTTCTCGGCGTCCTGGCCAAACCCAAGTACACCAGCTTTGTGCATGACAACCCTCTCTTCTACTGCGACAGTCTCAGCTCGAACACCATCACCCGCTTCCTGGGCCTCTCCACCAAACGGTTCCCCGTCTCGACCTCGCGGGCCCGCTCTCTGGTCTGGAAGGCGTGGAAGGACCGCGTCGACTTTGACGGCATCATCGTCCGTTGGATGGATGAGCGGCTGCTGCGCAGAGACAAGACGCTGGCCCCGTACTGGCGCAGCCGGGACCGGGGCGACCTGGCTTCGGCGAAGAAGTACCTGGATCTGCGCGCGGACACGGTCATGGCGAGTGCGGACCTCGACGACAACATCTCCAGCTGGACGCCCATGGCGATCAAAGTCAGCGATCTGCTGAACTTTGGTCCTGGCGGAGATGCGGTCGTCAACACCCGGTCCAAGGATTTCGGGTCTGACACGGACAAGTCGCTGCACGTCATGGCGGCGGATACGGGCACCTGGCCGAACGAGGGAGGTGGTGTGTCTGCCTGTCGGCGTGATATGATCAACTCCCTGCGGACGATCAAGTGGCACATGATCTGCGAGTCGGCCAACGACTTTGGCATTCCCAAGCATCAGACGGAGCAGAACGTGCTCTCGTTGAAGATGATTCCCCTCTGGGGGTTGGACTTTTTGACGCCGACGCATGGTCTCTTTAAGAACAAGCTCGACTCGGAGGTGGAGAACGTCACGTCGGCCAACGATATGGATATCAAGATGAACTTTATTCCGATCCTGACGGCGTTGGTCAAGGGTGCTCGCGCCATCGAGCTGTCCAAGGCTGATATCCACCAGGCCACGCGGGCACTGGTCAACCTCAACACGTACTTCCAGGACTCGAGGCACTGGACCCAGGTGTGGAATAGCGATATCGTCAAGGAGAGCTGGCGGGATCTCTGGCTCACGCAGGAGATGCCCAACACGATCCCTTCGGCACAGTGGTTCCACACGGAGCTTCCCACCCTGGGGACGCTCGACGTCGCGCTGGAACTGTGGTACCGCTACCTGTTCATCTTCTCGATTCCGATTCCCGAACAGATCCCCAGCGTGTTCCAGGCCTCGCATCATAGTGTCAGTGCGTCGTACGGCGTCGTCTGCAAGATCAAGCGAAACTGCACCCTGCAGATCTGGGACCACGCGATCAGCTGGCGCGAAACCAACCTCTGCCTCTCGTCTGCCCTGTGCAAGCTGTCGCCGTTTGTTCGAAACGCCCTCCTGGGCTTGATGCGGATCACCTCCGTCATTACCCTCCACCATGCCGACATCATCTCGCCGTGTGCCGATTTCTTCAACCCCGGATGGGAGGTCGAAATCGGTACCTGCCAGGGCACGATCGAGCACCGTAACATCTTCCGCCGCAAGGTCGACCCCGTCGTCAACGGTATCACAGACATGCAGAAGTTCGCTCCCGTCAAGGAGATCAAGTCGCAGCGCCCGACCGTCACCATGCTGTCGCACGTGTGGTACGCCAAAGACATCAAGACCGCCCTCCTGGCCGCCGACATCATCATCAACCAGTGGAAATTCGACGACTACCATCTCGACATCTACGGCGCCATAGACAAGGCCCCGACGTACTCCACCGAGTGCCAGGAGATCATCGCCTCCAAGGGCCTCCGAGGCCGCGTCACCCTCCGCGGCAGCGCCGACCCCATGAAAGTCCTCGAAAACACCTGGCTCTTCCTCAACTCCTCTCTCTCCGAAGGTCTCCCCCTCGCCCTCGGCGAAGCCGCCCTCACCGGCGCGCCCGTCGTCTGCACCGACGTCGGCGCCTCCCTCCGTGTCCTCAGCGACCCAGACGACTTCTCCCGCTTCAGCGCGGTCGTCGCCCCCAACGACGCGCTGGCCCTCGCCCGCGCTCAAATCACCATGCTCGCCCTCCTCGGCGAATGGTCCCAATACGCAGACGACACCGAGCCCGCCCCCGTCCTCACCTCCTCGCCTACCCCCGAAGACGTCGCAAAGATCACCCGCCGCATGTACGAGAAGTCCGAACACCGCCGCAAACTAGGCATGATGACCCGCAACATCGTCCAGAAGTCCTTCTCCGGCGACCGCTACCTCCGCGAACACGAGCAGATGCTCTGGATCGGCAAGGCCGTCAAGACAATGGCTGTTCGCGCCGCTGCTGGTGCCCCCGGCAATGCCCTAGCCGATCCTATCGATATCACCGAAGCGCTCCAGACTGCAGACCCCATCGAGGAAGAAGTCATCACCATTCCGCAGTCCGCCGTGCACTCCTGGCGCTCGTCTGCGGCGTCAGGGATGTCAACCCTCTACTCCACTGTCTCGGGCTACCCCATGCTCCCGCTCACCCGCCCAGCCTCTATCCGCTCGTCGTTCAGTAACTTCTCCGCAGCCACAGACTCAGACTCCTTCATGGGCCTGCCTGGCAACGCATCCCTCCCCGTCTTTGCCCCGCGGCAGACCCTCTCCTTCGACGCTGGAGGAGCAGTTACTCCCACGGGACGGCTCTCGCCATCAGGCCGTCTCTCCCCGGCGTTTAGTCGGCACAGACACTCGCATGCGCGGTCGATCTCCACGCTTGGCCGCGAGCAACTGCGTGGTCTGCAGCGCGAGGAACCGCATCCGTACCGTAATTCGGATGTTAGTTTGCATATGCGGGAGGAGTTTTTGCAGTCCAGTATTTTCAAGTCGTTGGACGGAAATGGCAATGGCAATGGCGGTAAAGTCTGACCTGCCTCACTACACCACTCCTGTGGCTGCAAGCTGCACCACATCTGCATATATCATACCAGTCTAGGCTGTTTATGATGGACTGATTGTATATACATGCATGCATGTTTCCTTCCTTACCTTGTTTATCATGTACTGCATGCATTGCATATATTAATGTTTAAAGGCGAGGCTGGTTTGCATTTGCATTATGCATGAAAAGAGTTGTTGTTGCATTGTGTTTATAGTTTGCATAGCGTGTTGAATATACATTTTCTTCATTTAATTACTTGCAGACATAAGGATATAGAAATTGTATATACTGGTCTAAGAATACAGCAACGGCAGGGACCGCTTCATACGCTCCCACATGGACTCGTCCGGCACGGGCTTTGCTATCCGGTGCCATTCACCATTGAACGCGTTGACGAGCCAGTCGGAAAGACCTAGTCCAATTAGTATCTGTCACAAAAGAAAGGCGGGGGAGACATACGGTCGTAGACCATAGTATGCGCGTTATGGAAGTAAATACTATGATCCGAGTCCGGGTAGAACTGCAGATCGTAGTTCTCGACGTTCGACAAGTCCAGCTTGTCGACTAACACCAGAGTATTCTGGAGATGGACGTTGTCGTCCGACGCGCCGTGTATGACGAGGAAGCGGACGCTCTCGGACAGGGCAGCCATGTCGGTTATACTCGAGTTGTCATACCCACTCGGATTATGCTGCGGGGTGTGCATGTATCGTTCTGTGTAGATTGAGTCTGAGTCAATTAGTATGGTATCAACGAGTAAAGAAGGCGCGGAGGGGAAGAATACCGTAGAACCGCCAGTCCGTGACGGGTGCAACGGCCATTCCGTACTGGAAGGTCTGCCCAGCGTCTTGTTCAAGAGTCTTCAACGTCATGAATCCGCCGAAGCTCCATCCCCAGATCGCCATGCGGGTTTTGTCGACGTATGATTTTGCCGCCCACATCTTTGCAGTGGCGATTTGGTCGTGCGCCTCGTAAAAGCCTAGGTTACCACGGACGATGCTCCGGGCCTTGCGGCCGATGAAGCCTGTGCCGCGACCGTCGACGGTCACGACGATATAGCCCAGGCTGGAGGCGACGTAGGACTGGAAGTCAACGGTGAACTTGCGGTCCACGGTCTGCGAGCCCGGTCCGCCATACAGATAAAACAGGACGGGGTACTTCTTGGCCGGGTTGAAGTGTGGAGGGCGGCGCTCAACAAGCTGCAGCGTGTAGCCGTCGACGGTGACGTTTTGGTAGATCTCACTCGGCAGCGCGTACGCCTCTACCATCTTGGCGAGCTGTGGGTTCTCTTCGATTCGGTCTTCGTACGTGATTCCGTCGCCTTGCGTGTTGATGATTGCCTGCCAGGGGATAGAGGGCCCTTTGTACGTGAGAAGCGCGTAGCCTGTGCCGTGCGAAAAGGAGACGTCATAGTAGCCTGGTTTGGAGGTGTCGGTCAAAGGCTTAAGATTCGACCCATCCAGCTGCACACGGTAGACATGACGCTGGGTGGGTGCTTCCCTCGTGGCGACAAAGTACACCAGCCCCCGTTGCAGGTCTACGGCAGCCGGTGCGTCCACCACTTCCCACTCGCCCGATGTGAGCATCACGGCGTTGGGGTTGTCGAGTGGCGCGAAGTATGCAAGGTGGTCGTATCCATTGTACGGCACGGTGTCAATGTACCCGTCGTGCGGTCGTCCATTGTCGGGGTCCGCCGGGATGAAGCGTGTGGATTGCGAAGGCTCGACCCAACCACCGTCAAGACCGGCAACGTCTTCGGATCTGACCAGTTTGCCTGTCCTTGACTTGGTGTCAATCAGATACACCTTGAGAATGTCGCTTTCGCGGTTGGTCGATCTCACGAGGACTTTGCCCTCGGAGGCCCACAAGATCTGGATGATGATGCGGTCATCGTCGGCAAAGTCGTCTGCTACTTCGACCGAGAAGACCTCGTTCTTCTCGACATCGTAGAACTGCAAGTGGACCACTGGGTTCGGGGCACCAGGCTTGGGATATTTGATTTCCCTCACGTCGGGGTAATTCTCCAAACCTGGGAGAGGCTTCTTCCCAGACGGTCGCGAGATGTAGTACTGCACCGGAAACTCAGGCACACTCGTCTCATTTGTTCGGAAGAAAGCAATATACTTGGCGTCATTCGACCACCACGTGGCGCTGTTCCCCGATATCACTTCCTCCTCACACACCCAATCGGGAACACCATAGAAAAGGTTCTCCCCGCCATCCTTGGTAATCGTGACAACTCTGTCCGACGACAGTCTCCGCAGGTACAAATTATTGTCCCGAATAAAGACGACCGCATCAGAGGCAGGAGACCAAAGCGCGAGCTGCACTCGACCGTCCGGAGCGCTGGGATCCAGCGGTTGCGCTGTCTGAGAATCCACGTCCAACACCCAATACTTCCCGGTAAACGAGTGTCTCCAGTTCTTCTGCTGCTCGGATATCAACAGCACTTTCTTCAAGTCCGGACTCGGCCAGACGTCGCTGGGAAGAATCGCCTTCCCGTCCACGTGCACGATGGGCTTCCTCATCAGCACCTTGCTCTCCCGACCCGTGTCATTGCCCTTTCGACTCCGGATATCGTCCACCCGGAGATACCCCTGCTTCTCATCCCCGCCCTTCTCAACTAACAGACCGTCTTCATTGTTCGGCCCGGCAACCCACGCGATCGCATGGTATCGAGGATTCCATTGCCCCGTGAGCACCTGCTGCAACGTGACAGGCTTGCCGGAGCTTGTGCTCGTGCCACCCGACGCCGAGTCGGCTCCGTGCGCCTGTAACGCATCCGAAGCAGTCTGGTAGTTCGCTCGCCCCCCTGTTAAAAACAGCACGAAGGCAAGTAGCCAGCCTCCAAGGCAGAGAAGAACTAGGATCCAGAATATCCGCCGTGCGCGACCGCCTCCACTGGCTGCTTTCTTGGACGACGCGAGGAACGGTTCCGATTGTTCGACCTCGCCGTCCTCAAGGTCGCGGTATGGATCTTCGCCGGCTAGTGCCATTGTCCCGTTGGCGTTGGGGAATGGTTTCTGCTCTCCCGGGAAGAGGGATTCGGTGGATAAACTCGAGTCGGTGGAGGTCTGAGATGCAGCGGATACGGATCGGGAGCGAGTCATGGGAGGGACTTCAGAGGTTTCTTCATGGTCGTCGGATGGCCTCATTGTCACGGTGGTTGTAGGACAGTGGCTGCAGTGATTGAGTTATGGTACATGTGACGGGTCACAGCAGATCGACGATAAGCAAGGCTCCTTTAACAAGGTTGTGGTACTCAATGTAAGCCGTCTATAAGAATATCATCAAACCAACAGGTAATTCATCGTCAAGACATGGTCAATTCTTCGTCAGTAGACAAAGAAAGTCAAGGAATGGCAGTAAAGCGGAAATAGTGATGACTGATGGAGTCTGGGGTAAGCTGTTGTTGATGGCGGCAATGCAGATAGAGCCTCTTGGCAGCGCGATCACATCTTATTCACCTTATTGACCTCCTTTTCGGGTATCTCGATCTATTCACGACTTCATGAATACCAACCAAGTTAATTCATCTATCTATTGCTAGAGCTGATTGTGATGTATAGGAACTGCACAAACAGAGTGATTCTAATTAGCAATTTGTTGTATCTCAAATGAAGTCGACTATATTCTACTTGGGCTTCAAGGATCGAGGACATAGGACCTGACGAGAAAAGGACTACGACAAAGACTTCATTAGAGACCAATGGTCTTTAGTTAACGTGCATGGATGCCTGCTTTAAGCGAGAGAATACAGAACGATCAATATCAACCAGTCCAGCCATCCACCTTTAAATAGCAATAAACTCCAAACTCCGTAATACATCTTCCTGAGTATCTGCAAAAACAACATACAAAGTCTGTTCAAATACAAGTCATCCTATTCACCCGAATGAGCAACTTAGCGGTGGATGGATTTAAAGCGAAACTCAGCCGTATCGATGGCCAGCTTGTAGGCCTGACCCTTGATGACGGCCCACGAATCCTCATCGAACATGGGCTGCTCTCTGAGCGTCTCCATAATGCGGCCCACACAGTCGTGGAACCGCCTCATCTCAACATAAGTGAACATACACTGCAATGCAGCCCGTTCCTCGACCGTCGCAAGCTGGTAATCATCCAGCAAAAGAGGCTGCTGGTCCTTGCCCTGGTACGTCCGGACCAGGTGCTGATAGAACGCCCGGCATCTCTGCAGGATCGTTCGGCAGAGGAGATAGAGGAAGGTTCGGACGTAGTCCTTCCCCAAGCACCGCGTGCAGGTGCTCATGGGCTCGAGGGCGTCGAGGGCGCGCCTGATGTAGTCCAGGCCGCACTCCTTGCTCTTCAGCGAGCTGAGCTGTGGTGTGCTGAGGTAGGCGACATCCAGGGAGTTTATGCCCTGTAGAGTGCAGTCGCATGGGAAGAGCTCATCGTCTCCCAGGTCGAGATCGATGGTTGGTGGGGGAGTGGCAGCTCGCTTAATTGCCTTCTTCTGGCAGGAACTCTGAGGAAGTGTCTCCATCTGGGTGAGGATGACCTTCAGACCCCTCATGAAAGCGGTGATGGATTGGCCTTTCATGTTGTTAAGTTGCTGGGACAAGCGAAAGTTTGTGGTTGGTTGTGAAGCGAGTGAAAGTGTTGACTGTTGCGAGTAAAGCGAGCGACTGTGGATTGTCAGAGAGAGTTGAGAGTGAGCAGAAGAGACGAAAGAGTGTTCTCTGCGAGAGCAGCTATATTTAGGAACTATGACTCGTACCAGGAGTGAACCAAGGTAGAGCAGCCGTGTCTGGCTTCAACGAGTCAAAGTGACGACATTCGCAGAGTTCCTGATGATTGCAGCCTGAAGGTTCGGGCAGTATTCAAAGCAAGTACTGGGAGAAGGTCAACTTGTGAGCACAGTCAGAAAGACTATAGCACAAGACAAGTGTCAAGTGTAAATTGTACGCAGCATCACAGTTATATGCATTGGATCGTCTATATTCTGAATCATTTGATTTTTGGGTAAATTACTTATCATAATACACCGCATCTGATTCCATCTGATTTATGCGCCTCCGATCATCTCGATAGAGCGATATCATCAATTCTCATAATCATCTTAACCGTCTCCGCCGCAAGTTCGATGGCGCTGGTGCTCACCAAGAGTGGCTGCAATATGTTCTCCTCCGTAATGTCGTCCCGCACACCGCCGCTACGGATGCTGACACCAGCATTGTGCTGGCCTTGAGCGTGGCGGTGACGCAGCTCCGTGACGACCTTGATCGAATTTAGACCAGCGTTCTCAGCCAATGTGGTTGGAATAACCTCCATGGCATCCGCAAACGCCTTCCAGCATATAGCCTCGGTGCCTGCGAGCTCACGGGCACGCATTGCCAAAGAGTGGGCGACCTCAATTTCAGGTGCACCACCACCGGCAATAAGGGCGCGTTTCTTGACCAAGCAGCGAATGACACAGAGAGCATCGTGCAGAGACCGCTCGGCCTCATCCAGGATCAGGTTGTTGGCACCGCGAGCGACGATAGATACGGTCTGATTGGCAGCGGTGGCGGGTGTCTTGATGCCGGTGATCTTGACGTACCGAGCACCAGAAGCCTGAACCTCCTCGACAAGATCAGCAGTACCCAGTTTGTCCTCAGTGAAGGAGTCAATGTTGGCGACAGGCTTGCAGCCAAGACTCTTGCACAGGAACTCAACCTCATCCCGCTCAATGTCCTTGATGGCAAGAATCTTAAGTCGTGAAAGGAAGTGAAGGGAGAGGTCGTTAACGGCGTCACGGAGGATCGATTTTTGGATGAGAAGGACGTTGCACTTGGTCTTCTGGATCTTCTTGACCATGTTGAGGAGGTACTGGCGTTCTTCCTTGAGGATCTTGTCCATCTGACGGTAGTCGTTGACAACGATCTGGTTTTCCATCTGCAGTTATCCATACGTTAGCAACTTGTATCGTGGTTTGGGGTAGATACGCGTACATCAGGCTTGGGAGGGCTGAGCTGGAACTGAATCAAGCCTATCCGGGCCTTCTCGATTCTTGTAGGCCCGCCGCTGCTCTTGATGACGGGCTGGTTCAACACGAGACCATCAACCATCTCACTGTCCTCAATTGTACCGCCGACCTTCTTCACGATTCGAATGTTTCTCAGATCCACGTTCTCTGCTGTCTTAGGATCGATGACCTTGAGCACCGAATCCACGGCCATAGGGCCAAGAAGGCCAGAGTGCTGCGATACGATCTTGGAGGATAGCGATGTAGAAGCGGCTTGCAGGAGAGTAGCACGGTCCATCAGGTTGATCGGGCGAGACATGTTCTGGAGGATTTCCACCGCAGCAGCAGCGGCTCGCTGGAAAGATTCGGAGATGATGGTGGGATGAATACCCTTGCCCAACAGGCGCTCGGCGGCTCCGAGCAAGCTACCAGCGATCACGACCACGGAGGTTGTTCCATCACCAGCCTCGACATCCTGAGCAGCACTCAGATCGACAAGCATTCTGGCCGCAGGGTGCATCACGCTCATGTCTCTCAGCATCGTGTTTCCGTCGTTGGTCTATGGAGGGGTTAGCGCCGAGCTGCATACTTCGGGGCTGAAATTCGTACGATAATCGTGTTTCCTTTGGGTGTTTGAATCTAATGACAGTTAGCATCGGTCGAGATACATCTTGGGACATGAACATACCATCTTATCCATTCCTCTGGGCCCCAGAGACTGTAAAGCAGTTAGCCCCTCACCCCCGACATATATGGGTCTCGAAAGTGCATACCGTTCTGATGGCATCGGCGACAGCTAGAATCACGTCAGCTATCATGGAATGCAGGTATTAAAGCAATAGTAAATACCTCTAGCAGCCAGAATGTTGGCTGTCCGAACCGCCATAGGCTTCTCCTTATCCTGCGCGAGTATCAGAAAACGGCCCACAAGCAGTATTTGCTCCGTAAAAACCACCCACCTTGAAGGTAGTGCCAGGGACCCCCTGGGAGACTGCGGTCGCCATTTTGAATATGTCCGCGGATAGAGGCACAAAAATAAACTAGAAATTCAACAGGGACACGGGTCGTGATGAGGGGAGGAGATCCAGTGTCTGGAAGCGGCTCTGGGAATTTCTTCGAAGGTGCTTTGGCGGTGGTGATGCTTGGCGGCCACTAGCGTCAGCAGCTGGAACCCGTCGGTGACAGCACCTCAAGCTTGAGAGCTCGATCACATCACGTTCCCAAACAAGCTTCACCTCACACATCCATCTCGTCAGACTCTTTCGACCTCGTCCTTTCATCATAATCCCTATTCCGCTACGACTGTATTGACTTCTTTATTTTTCTCGCCTTCCTTGTCGTCCGGTTCCGCAGTCCAGTCTCACCATGCCTAGCGCCACGGGAGCGAACTGGGAGAAGTACAGGAAGAACTTCGCTGACGACGAAGAGCCGGAGAAGAAGATCACACCTCTCACAGACGAGTATGTTGCGGCTCGAGCAAGCTGGGCTCTGAATGAAATCTATGGGGTATCGGCTGATTATGAGACAGTGACATCCAAGTACTCAAGACATACGGCGCCGCTCCCTACGCGACCGCCCTAAAGAAACTCGAGAAACAGATCAAGGACAAACAAGCGAGCGTAAACGAGAAGATCGGTGTCAAGGTTTGTTAAAAAGAAGGTGCTTCTTTTACCGGATCGTGGCTGACCTTGGACAGGAATCTGACACCGGTCTTGCACCTCCACACCTTTGGGATGTTGCTGCAGATAGGCAACGCATGGCAGAGGAGCAGCCATTGCAGGTGGCTCGCTGTACAAAGATCATTTCCGATGAGAAGGATCCCGATAAGAGCAAATATGTCATCAACGTCAAGCAGATCGCCAAATTTGTCGTGAATCTAGGGGAGAGAGTGAGCCCTACAGATATCGAAGAAGGCATGAGGGTCGGGTAAGTGGCCACGGTTTCTTGCATTTCGGCAATTCTGATTATTTTATAGCGTCGACCGGAATAAGTACCAGATCATGTTACCCCTTCCTCCTAAGATCGACCCTAGCGTGACGATGATGACGGTCGAAGACAAACCCGACGTGACGTACGGCGATGTTGGTGGATGCAAGGAGCAGATTGAGAAGTTGAGAGAAGTCGTCGAAATGCCTTTGCTGTCACCAGAACGATTCGTCAACCTCGGTATCGATCCGCCCAAGGGTGCGCTGCTGTACGGTCCTCCCGGTACCGGCAAGACCCTCTGCGCTCGAGCAGTCGCTAACCGGACGGACGCCACATTCATTCGTGTTATCGGTAGCGAGTTGGTTCAGAAGTACGTTGGTGAAGGTGCACGAATGGTTCGAGAGCTCTTCGAGATGGCCCGGACCAAGAAGGCCTGTATCATCTTCTTTGACGAAATTGACGCGGTCGGTGGTGCTCGTTTTGACGACGGAGCTGGTGGTGACAACGAGGTTCAACGTACTATGCTTGAGTTGATTACACAGCTGGATGGTTTCGATGCCCGTGGTAACATCAAGGTCATGTTTGCAACCAACCGACCGTCGACCTTGGACCCTGCCCTGATGCGTCCTGGTCGTATTGACCGCAAGATCGAATTCTCGCTTCCCGACGTTGAAGGTCGCGCTAACATCCTCCGCATTCATGCCAAGAGTATGTCGGTCGAGAGGGACATTCGGTGGGAGCTGATCTCCCGACTGTGCCCTAATGCTACCGGTGCGGAACTGCGGAGTGTTGCCACAGAAGCTGGCATGTTTGCGATCCGGGCGCGGCGGAAGGTCGCTACAGAGAAGGACTTCTTGGCCGCTGTGGACAAGGTCATCAAGGGCAACCTCAAGTTCAACTCGACGGCGACATACATGCAGTACAATTAGATGACGTCTTCTTTATGCATCTTGGGTTACATTGCATGGCTGGACGGATGTATGATCAGATTTAGCTCGGTGATTCGGTCTATGATGCTCCTTAATATGATCTACTGTGCATAATCGGATGCCAACATACTCACGGCGTACTAGTTGTGTCCTACTAATTCGTCGATTGATTGATATATAGTCACGTGATTTCAATCCGAGGCACAGCCGATTTCCACCCATACTGGGCTGCGAATTCGTTCAACTTTTCAATTTTGTGTAGAGGATAAATTGTATCAGCTCATTGAATACTTGAAGCTCATCTATAACTCACCTCGTCTCATCGTCGTCGTCGGCCACTGACCCCGGAATTCTTCGCTGCTGCCGGCTTAATAGAAGACCGGCCACGTGCCTTGCCCTTTTTGGCCAATGAGAAGCTCCCGGCTGCCCGAGGTGATTACTACTACGCACCATCTGATTGGCTGTCTCGGCCCCGGTCCTCCCCGTCGGCAAGTGAGGGAAGATTATGTCAGCCAACTCTTCCTGTTCTTCTGAGAACCGACGATCCAAAAGTGCAGCTCGTGAATACTACCACCGGCTTCCGACCTTGTCTTGCCTGCTCTCCCCTCCTCCTACCACTACAGCTGCCTTGGTGCTGTTGGTTGTCGTCATCTAATAGCTTCCTTTCAGAGTCATATACAATAGTGTCTTTTTTTCTTTTGATCCGCCCACAATGAGCTCCCTGAGCTTGCGGAGCCTAGCTCCCGCTTCGAAGGTCGGTTACCCGAGGGTCTTTCGACGACCCTTTATTCTATGTCGACGCCGTGCTGACTCGCAACTTGTGCAGATTTCCCGTGCTTTGAGGGACCAGAGACGTTTTTTCTCCTCGACAAGGCCAGCAGGTACGCATTGAGTCCCGCGAGTTTGACCACCCCCGCTGTTCACTAACTCCCCGTTCTTCCAGCCCGCATATTCGCCAACGGTCCTTTGCGCGCTAAGGAGGCTACTGGTTACATTTCGTCGAAGTATCCTGTTATTGTAAGTGACTGTCGCATTAGAATGGCAACGAGCGGGTCTAATTGACGGTAGGACCACGAATACGATGCTGTTGTTGTCGGTGCTGGTGGTGCCGGTCTGCGTGCGGCCTTCGGTCTGGCGGAAGCCGGGTTCAACACTGCCTGTGTCTCGAAGCTCTTCCCTACAAGATCTCACACTGTTGCCGCTCAGGGTGGTATCAACGCTGCTCTGGGAAAGTATGTCAATGAAATGATGGAGTCTTATCTTGGATGATTGCGCTAATCTCAATGTGCAGCATGCACCCTGACGACTGGAGATGGCACATGTACGATACTGTGAAGGGTTCCGATTGGCTTGGTGACCAGGACGCCATCCACTACATGACCAGAGAGGCTCCCGCTAGTGTTCGTGAGCTTGAGGGCTATGGATGCCCCTTCTCCCGTACCGAAGATGGCCTTATCTACCAGCGTGCGTTCGGTGGTCAGTCCAAGGAATTCGGCAAGGGTGGACAGGCCTACCGTTGCTGCGCCGTCGCTGATCGTACCGGTCACGCTCTTCTCCACACTCTCTACGGACAGTCTCTGCGCCACAACACTAACTACTTCATCGAGTACTTCGCTCTGGATCTGCTGATGGAGGATGGTGAGTGCCGCGGTATCATCGCCTACAACCAGGAGGACGGTACCCTGCACCGCTTCAAGGCCCACCACACTGTTCTAGCCACTGGTGGATACGGACGTGCCTACTTCAGCTGCACATCTGCCCACACTTGCACTGGTGACGGTATGGCCATGGTCGCCCGTGCTGGTTTGCCCAACCAGGATCTTGAGTTCGTTCAGTTCCACCCAACTGGTATCTATGGTGCTGGTTGCCTGATCACCGAGGGTGCTCGTGGTGAGGGTGGTTATCTGCTCAACTCCGAGGGTGAGCGTTTCATGGAGCGTTACGCCCCCACCGCCAAGGATCTGGCATCTCGTGATGTTGTCTCCCGTTCCATGACCCTTGAAATTCGCGAGGGCCGTGGTGTTGGTCCCGAGAAGGACCACATCTACCTGCAGCTGAGCCACCTGCCCGCTGAGCTTCTGCACGAGCGTCTGCCCGGTATCTCGGAAACTGCCTCCATCTTCGCTGGTGTCGACGTCACCAAGCAGCCCATCCCCGTCCTGCCCACCGTCCACTACAACATGGGTGGTATCCCCACCAAGTACACTGGTGAGGTCTTGACTGTGGATGAGCAGGGTAACGACAAGGTTGTCCCCGGTCTGTACGCCTGTGGTGAGGCCGCCTGTGTCTCCGTCCACGGTGCCAACCGTCTGGGTGCCAACTCTCTCCTCGATCTCGTCGTCTTCGGCCGTGCCGTTTCTCACCGTGTCCGTGACATCGCCACCCCTGGCAAGGCTCATCGTGAGCTGAGCCCCGACGCTGGTGCCGAGTCCATCAAGGACCTCGACTTTGTCCGCAACGCCGATGGCCCCAAGTCGACTCACGAGATCCGTAACGCCATGCAGAAGACCATGCAGTCTGATGTCAGCGTCTTCCGTACCCAGGAGAGTTTGGATGAGGGTGTTGAGAAGATCACCGCCATCGACAAGTTGTTCGACCAAGTCGGTACCAAGGACCGCAGCATGATCTGGAACTCTGACCTTGTCGAGACTCTGGAACTTCGTAACCTGCTCACTTGCGCGTATGTACCCTTTCAGCTCTCGAGTTTTCAGATAGATGCTAACAAAATATCCTCTAGTACTCAAACCGCTGTCGCCGCGGCCAACCGCAAGGAGTCTCGTGGTGCCCACGCCCGTGAGGACTACCCCGAGCGTGATGATGAGCACTGGATGAAGCACACTCTCACCTGGCAGAAGAAGCCTCACGGTAAGATCGACCTGAGCTACCGCGCTGTCGAGCACAAGACCCTCGACGAGAACGAGTGCAAGAGCGTGCCTCCCTTCAAGCGTGTCTACTAGATACATTCCTCTGCACTTGATGTGAGGTGTAATCTCGGCATTCACATATCTTCAATGAGGCTGGATTGGCCACAGGATCCGGGTCAACCTCAAGATAGGAACCACAGGCTTTTCGACCCATCAGCCCTTAATTGCTTTGCTGAACTGTGGAGGATGGATTGATAAAAGAGCGTCATGAAAATTCTGCATTTCCCTGTGTTATATCTGTATATCCATGTTTTCCCTTTTAGGCGATGAGTTAGGTGTACTCACGTTATTTGTCTTCATAGCAGTTTCTCATCTACAATTGGAGTTTCTTTTGCGTCAGGATAGGGCTATCCAATCCAACTTAGAATTCTTCAATATAACCGCTATCGACGGTCCGGAGACTACACTCTTAATCCCTGCTGCCATGGTACTTGACCTCGAGTTTTCTTTGGCTCTGATTTTGGTGGGAAATGGCCTAATCCGGTAGTGCTGAGTGCCATCCCGGCCTTTTTCTTTGTTTGCCAGTCCCTCCTCTTAGAACAAAGAAATCACTCCAACAGCCCGTCGAATGCCTACGATACTGGTAGACAAACAACATCAGCAAGTCAGTGCGATTTTATCTTTCAATGGACTTGGATTCAGTTATGTCTAGCAGCTCAATCCTGAATAGGTAATGATGTAGATCTCTGATCCTTCGACTATATATGAACGTCACTATTGTAACCATAGCTTTCTCTTCTCTCTTTCCTGTCTACAGTGAAGAATGAAGCTATCGCCTGTCCTCACTACAAATCCTGAGCTGGTAAATCTTGTGGTGGCTGGTGTCGGCTCATAGATTGAATGAAGTGCATCGAGTACCTCGCCCCGACCAATATTTCTGGCAGACAAAGAACTCGAGTCATTAAATCATCGCCACTTCGTATGGCTCATTCGTTTTGGCGTGGAGATGTTTCAGAAGGACTTGCATAGCCATGCTTTCCCAGGAAAATAAACAATGCTCATTGCACCTCTACTTTCTTTTAGCTTTCTTGGACTTAGACGACCACAGGGCGCTCGACTCCATGGTAACCACTGTTGCGGTGAGCTCTGGAGACCTCGCTCTTCAAGCGTTCGTTGTCGCTATCTTCATTCTTGGTTTAAGTTATTGCTTCTGTCTTCTGCGAGTGCAAGTGCAATCGTATAGTGACCTAGTTGACGTCTGTCGTCCGAGAGATGACTCTCCGTCTCGCCCGTCAAGACAACACTTGCACCGGCAGCAAGCAATGGTATGTTTGCTCCAAGGGCAACTTCCGTGGCTGTTGCTCAGTCGATCCGTGCAATACCGGGATATGCCCGGATCAAGCAGATCAAACAACGTTGTCGACGTCGACTACTTCAACCACCTCGAAAACGGCCTCGAATACAACGGCGACCTCGCCAACGGCAGCTATCACTACTGCACCGTCTACAAGCTCGCTGGGAGACATCCCAGGCATCATTCCGACTCGGACTGTGACTCAGGCTGTGGCACCGGCGACAGATACTGATGCTGCCAATGCGAGTCATGGAAGTGACCACGGCGCATTGATTGGGGGTGTTGTGGGGGGTGTATTGGCCTTGATACTGCTAGCCGGGCTGTTATTCCTGGTCTATCTGTCTCGCAAGAAGCGTGGTAAACGGTTCGTTTTGCTGCGCTGGCGTGTCACTCGTGCCGAGAGTGATGAGAAAGGGTCCACGGTTGCAAGTGGTAGGGGGATTGTGTCAGGGAACGAGGGGCGATTACTTGATGGTGAGATACACCTCCCTACATG
This sequence comes from Aspergillus lentulus, assembly GCF_001445615.1. Lineage (NCBI taxonomy): Eukaryota > Fungi > Ascomycota > Eurotiomycetes > Eurotiales > Aspergillaceae > Aspergillus > Aspergillus lentulus. Next base: position 2,111,563 of record NW_028322122.1, read on the forward strand.
AGTTTGGCTGGCATAATAAACTGACGTTCGTCGTGCTTAGTACCAAACAGCAACACGCCGTCCCCCACAGTCGTCAACCAAGCCTTAACGGTCCCCGGCTCAGAACGAACTTCTGCAATCTCAAACACCATAAGCCAACCGTCTTGCGCAATCACAAACTCAAACACAAGTAAAATCCCAGCACCGGCTGAGACAACTCACCATAGCTCCGTATCCTCTTTACCACCAGCATCATCCACAACGAGCCACCCCTCCCCAGGTCTTAACCTCAACCTCAACCTTAGCACAAGCACAAGTCCAGCACCACCCCCAGACCGAGCAGACACCACTCCTGAACTCTTCGACACAGGCTTCTACCGCCAACGCGCCGAGCTAGCAGCCTACTCCCAAAGCGAACTAATCAACATCCCTCCCGAGCGCCGGCAGATTCAGGTGCCCCCCGCGCAGCATACCAATTCCGAGATAGACCTGCCGGCTCAGCCACAGCTTCCGTCAATCATCACGCCGGACGGGGTGATCCTGGGCGCAAACTTTGATTATAGGGTTCCGCGGGATGATCAGTATCCTGGTTCTGGGGAGGGGATCGGCCATGTGCTTAGTTTTATGCGGTTTGAGGAGGGAGAGGGGTCAGAGCGGAGGGAGGAGTGGAGGAAGAGTTTTGAGAGTGGGACGGGGGTGTGAGTTTTACTATGTTTGGTACTGTTCGGGGGCTGTTCTGTGCTGCCTTGGTGATTGTATACCCTATTTCTATTGTTGTTGGTGCTATGGTTTATTTGATTTGATGCCGTGTCTTTCGTCTTGTATACTGTCGCTGGTAATGTTATATAGATTAATTGTTGACTGGGAGCGAACCGAAATATATTCTATATACCTACTAAAACATATAACCCGAAAGACCTAGCTTTTCATTCCCTAGACACAATATTAAACAGATCATATTCTTACAAGAGACCCCTGAGGACGGCAGTCTGCTCCAGCACGGCACGGCGGCTGGTGCCGCCGACTGCATCCTTCAGCTCAACGGCACGCTCGTAGTCCAGGCAAGCCTGGACATCTTCGTCGAAGCGTGCATCAATCGTTTTCAACTGCTCGAGCGATAGCGTGTCCATGGGGACGTTGTTCTTCTCAGCCAGGGCGACGACCCGGCCGGAGATGTGGTGGCCCTCGCGGAAGGGGACGCCCTTGCGGACGAGGTAGTCGGCGATTTCGGTGGCCAGCATCTCGGGCGCCAGGGCGGCGGTCATCTTCTCCGGGAGGACGGTGAGGGTCGATAGGACGCCGGTGGCGATCTGGATGCTGTCGCTGACGGTCTTGATGTGGTCCAGCAGGGGCTCGACGCTCTCCTGCAGGTCCTTGTTGTAGGTGGTGGGGAGACCCTTGATGGTCATCATCAGGCCGGCCATGTGGCCAAAGGCGCGACCGGCCTTGCCACGCAGAAGCTCCAGGCTGTCTGGTCTCGTTAGTGAAGTCAGGAAAGACAGTAAAAAAAAGGAACTCACCTGCGTTCTTCTTCTGAGGCATCAACGACGAGCCGGTTGAGTACGCGTCAGACAACCGGACGAAACCAAACTCCAGACTGCTGTAGATGATCAGATCCTCGGCCCAGCGAGAGATCTTGAGCATGAACGAGCTTCCCCACTGCATGGTCTCCATGGCAAAGTCGCGGTCGGCCACCGCGTTCATCGAGTTGTACAGCAGACCCTCGAAGCCCAGCTCCGCGGCCATTGCCTCCCGATCGATCTGGAAGGGGTTTCCGGCCAGAGCGCCGGTGCCCAAGGGGCTGCGGTTGACACGCCGGGTGACCTCCCGCAGACGCTGCAGCTCACTGGCGAAGGCAGTAGCATGCGACAGCAGCCAGTGACTCCACCGGACAGGTTGGGCCTTCTGCAAGTGGGTGTAACCGGGCATGATGAAGTCGAGCTCGTTCTCGGCGCGCGCGATGGACACCCTGACGAGGTCACACAGGACGGCGTCCAGCTTGCGCAGCTCATCCCGCAGCCACAGGCGCATGTCGGTTGCGATCTGCTCGTTGCGGGACCGGCCGGTGTGCAGCTTGCCTCCAATCTCCTTGCCAATGATCTCCGATAGTCGGCGCTCGTTGGCTGTGTGGATGTCCTCGTCGTTCTCCTTGACGACAAAGGTGTTTGTGCTCCATTCTTCGGCGATCTGCTTGAACCCGCGCTCGATCTCGGAGAACTCGTGCTGGGTCAGGATGCCGCTCTTGGTGTTGGCTCGGGCGAAGGCAATGGAGCCGGCAATATCCTGCTTCCAGAAGATACGATCGTAGGGGAGGGATTGGTTGTACTGAACCATCAGGGGGTCGAGGCCCTCTATGAGTCAAAACATAAGTAGGTTAGTTGTATTCGGAGGAATTGAATCTGCAGTAGGGGGTACACACGGGTGAATCGACCACCCCAGAGCATGTTCTCTGCGACAGCTTTGGGAGCACTCATTGTGGAAGCTGTAGACGAAAGAATTGATGAATTGGAAAGAAGAATGTTGCGAGAAAGAGGTGATGGACAGGTCAGGATCCAAATAATTATTCGGTGATTCACGCAGGGAGCGACATCGGCGCTAACCGGATGGGGCCGACTCCTATCAACAATGACTCACAACTTACTCTAATTCGACTCGATGCTATAGCCATAGTGTTGGTTTCCTCCTCATGCGCTTGATAAATTTTGATATTCTGGTAGTATGAGTTTCTCATGTTGCCTGACGAGCGTTGCAATGGACCTCTGTCGAAGTACAGTTGGAAACAAGTTCAACCGCCATGCTAATCAATCAATCTCCATCAATTGGCCACCAGGCACAGCAGTCAAATGACACAACACAATACAAGACATGTGCATGATGGTACAGGGTCAAACTGCTATTGCTGTCGCAAGACAATCGCCTGAAGATGTGCGAGAGGACTCCTATATACAGCTCTCGGGACCAATCAGGTAGCCCCGAGGATCGGAGACAGAAAGTGGTCAACTGAATTCATGGACTAGATCAGATCTCAACTACTTCTGCCGCTGGAGAAGGGTAACAACATCATGACACCGTCAATGAGCTTGTTAAGCTCTGGTTCGCTAAAGGATACGATGTCAAGAAACTGATCTACCACGCATCGGAGGGCGTATTGATTCTCCAGGCTAGCGGGATCCCAGCCCGATGCACGCCAGCCATAGACGATCCTGATGATGAGCATACAAAGTGGAGAGGAATTTAAGGCCTTTAGCTGCGCTTGGATATCAAATGTCCCACCACCTGCCTCTTATTCCACTACATGTGATGTGAGAAGATTGCTGGAATCCCAGAGAATCCCTTAGCAGTGCAACTAGCCAAAGAACTGCAGTGTACAGGAGCACAGCCACAGTTGCAACAGTTTCTGTGATAAGGACAAAGGTCGGCTCCTCATATGCAATGGTTGATTTTCTCTTAATAATGCGGTGTATCTACCCATTGCTTGTGGTGGCAACTCTGATATTCTTTAAAGGAAGGAATCAAACAGATCTCCAGCCGATGGTTCCAATCACTTTTGCTCACATGGAGATGCAGTGTACATACTGGCTTTGTATCATGCAGAGGCGTACGGATGGGAAATAGTGACAGTCAAAGAACAAGAGACTAGGTCCTTCATACATGTTTGCTACCTAGCAAAGACCACTATTTAGCAAACAAATGTAGATTCCTGAAAGAGTCTGGCAGCATGTTTTTGTTCAACGCATGCGTCTTTGATTCTCTGCCATGGTTGAGCTGCTATCCAATCCAACATGAGGCTCAGCGAGCTCTGCCTCTGCGGATATATATATGTGATACTTCTCTCAGACTAGCCATCTCCTCACTAAATCTGCCTCAGACACAGCTTTCCATCTTTAGAAGTTTGATATATCTATTCCACTCTATATTCCGCCTTTTTTACAGGATATACTTCGTGCCTTCCTCTTCTTCGCTTCATGCTTAGCGTCGATTCTGAAGCTTCATGTTCTCCTGCCCGGGTCGGGTGTAATACTATACACCTCAACCTCAAGTTGTACAAAGTATCGAAACCCCCACACTTATATGTTCCCTCCGCTCATTACTCTCATCTTTTTACTACAAGTTGCATCTAGCACCAGGCCATTCCTTCGGCATGCCTTCGCTTTTAGCAGCACTCATGCCCGACTGCAAACCGGCGCTTTGGCTTGAAATCTGTGGATTGCCTTTGGTCTTTCGCAGACATGATCTTCCCCCCCTGGGTCTCTCAACGGCCTACCGTCACTTCATTTTATCGCGGTAGATGGATTGCTTCAACGGTCGACTGCCTTCAGTCTTTTTTATACCCCAAACGACGCCCCGGACCATGTAGGCAATACGTGGCATGCTTTAGCTCGGCTCAGTAACAGTTTAAGCATCGTGTACAGAGCTTCGCTGTCAGTCAATCAAGTACGTATGGCACGGCAAACCACCTGGAAGAGCGGCTGTCATTGAAACGAAGAAACAGCGCCAACAACGGATGCTGTGCTGCCGCTTCGAGACAGTACCTGAGGCGGATTGAACTTCGTGAGGAAGTATCCCATTGGCTGTGTGCGACTCTGAATCTCGCATCAGATGCCAGTGTGCTTCTGTTGGCTCTTCCAACATCTACGTATACTTCTTGTCGAGTTTCATCGGGATTATGAGTGTTACGACACTGTGGTGCTTCGCTCTGTGAACACCCCATACATGGGACTGAACGGCGTAACGGACCATTTGGATAGGTTAAGACCAGAGAGAACGTGACTATTAATGGGTAGACTGGGACATCAGAAAGTTGAAGATTGACAACATCCATTGAGTTTTCCGTGGGGTGATTTGAGTGATTTTGCTATATGTTTCTTTTTCGATGGTCCATGCAAGCACATATTACAGAATACGTGGTATCGCAATCAATCAGGTTGAAGAGAGCGAAGAAGTCAGGAAATCAATTCAATTGTACACTCTACTCTGTACTTACTCCCGCTTCTATGTAAAGCTTGGAATAAATCCTCAGCGTGTTGCTCTTTCTTCTGAATTTAAAGATTTGCAGCTGAAGAAGGAGAAAGTTGATGCAATGAGAAACTAGAGCCAGCTATTCATTTATACTTCTATCAGAAATTTTACATATACGTACGTCGATGATTGAGGGCTCCATATACTAGTGCACTCGACTGTGGTATCAGGATGGTGTGTCGTATCTCTACGCATGATTCTGATTTCATTGAATCTAACTGGTGCGTGTTCGCGCCAGTGATTTGTTTGGCATAACCCCCTGCTCAGCCTAGCGGCGTCTGACGACTCTGTTGGTGGGCCAGTCTCCTGCAGCATGCATTTATTGGGCACTGGATCAGCTTGCAATTTGACTGGGCTCACTGGGGTAAAACACAGCCTTGCTGTCAGCCTCATGGAGCTGATTGCCTCTCCCACGCCAGATCACCTGCAACGGAACGTACCGACAACGTCCACCGATGATGGAGAGACAGCGAGTGTTGTATATTGTTGTGCTATATCCTCAGTAACTCGTGAGAATGGCCCCCCGAATACTATCACACAGCGACTACACGGTGGCATGGATCTGCGCTTTGCCGCTGGAAACGGCAGCGGCGAAAGTCATGTTAGATGAGGTTCATGCTTCTCTGTCCCAACCAAAAACCGATCACAATGTCTACACCCTCGGAAATGTCGGCGGCCACAATGTGGTGGTGGCCTGCTTACCAATTGGTGTATACGGAACGGTATCTGCTTCGACTGTGGTGTCACACATGGTTTCTACGTACCCAAACATCCAATTTGGATTGATGGTCGGCATTGGAGGCGGAGTGCCCAGCAAAAGTGCTGATATTCGCCTTGGTGATGTTGTGGTTAGCAAGCCAACTGCTACCTCTGGTGGCGTTATCCAGTATGACTACGGCAAAACACTCAGGGGAGGACATTTTCAGCGCACTGGATCCCTCAACAAACCTCCTCCAATCTTGTTGAAGGGGGTGGCTCAGTTGGAGAGCGACCATATGACTGGAAAGAACCTAGTCAGCAGAATCATAGGTGATGCACTGCAGAAAGAAGAAATTAGAAGGAAGTTCTCCCGACCAGAATGCGACTGGCTGTTCCAACCGACATACGACCATGAGGGGAAGGAAGCAAACTGTTCGGCATGTGATCAGGAACAGCTAGTAGCTCGGCCTCCACGAACAACTGCTGAGCCTTATATTCATTATGGCTTGATCGCTTCTGGAGATCAGGTCATAAAAGATGCGGGGACTCGAGATTTCATTGCCCGAAAGGAAGACATTCTCTGCTTTGAAATGGAAGCTGCCGGTCTCATGGATGAACTTCCATCCCTTGTCATTCGAGGCATCTGCGACTACTGTGATTCCCACAAAAATAAACAGTGGCAAGAATATGCAGCCCTTGTGGCAGTCGCCTACGCGAAGGCCCTCCTGTCACAGGTGCCCACTTCCTACCCCGGGAACGAGTTAGGTGCATCAAAGAAACCAGTTTGGATGGTTCCCTTTAGAAAAAACTCGCGATTCGTGGGCCGGGAAGAAGAAATCGGCAAAATTGAAGGATTGATCATGCAACAGGACAGTCCTGGCAGAATCGCTATCTGCGGACTAGGCGGAGTTGGAAAGACCCAAATCGCTTTGGAGTTGGCATACCGCATGCGAAATCGAGACCCTGAATGCTCGGTTTTGTGGATTTCATGTACCAGCTACGAGAGCGTGGAACAGGCCTATATGAGCATCGCATTAAAGCTTGGAATCACAGACCCAAAGCCGGCAGAGGTCAAACAACAGGTCAAGGTTCATCTTAGCCAGGGAAGCACAGCGAGATGGCTCCTCATTTTTGATAACGCAGATGATATGGAGATGTGGAAAATGGCAGATTTTCTGCCTGAGAGCGAGCGAGGCCACATTCTCTTCACCACCCGAACCCGGCAGGTAGCCGTGAGACTGGCGTCGTCTCATGTGATAATGATCTCTGAACCGGACGCAGAGACAGCTGTTGAAATCTTACGCAGGTCGCTGATTACGAGAGACTTGCTCAATGATCGTGAGGCAGCCATTGCTCTCCTTAAAGAGCTTGCTTGCCTTCCCCTGGCAATCGCCCAGGCGGCAGCCTATATTAATGAAAACGATATCAGGCTTTCTGCATACACAACACTCTTACATGAGAGTGAGCCGGACGTGATTGAGTTGCTGAGTGAAGACTTTGGGGACGAAGGGCGGTACAAAGATATCCAAAATCCTGTTGCAACAACTTGGTGGATTTCATTCCAACAGATTCAGCAACTTAATCCAACAGCAATCGACTATCTATTATTCATGGCCTGTATCAACCATCGCCATATTCCGCAGTCTTTGCTCCCCCAGACGACATCGTCAAAGAAAAGGACTGATGCCATAGGTCTTCTTAAGGCCTTTTCATTTGTGAATGAGGAGGGCAAAGCCTGTTCTCTGAATATTCACCGACTCGTCCATCTTGCGACCCGGAACTGGATGAGGAAGAACCAGCTGTTCAGCCAGCAAATCCTAAAAACAGCCGATCGACTAAGCGAAGCCTTTCCAAACAATTACCATACCAATCGGGAGCTGTGGCGCGAATACCTACCCCATGTTCTTTCCTTGACTGAAGAAGCCGAATTTCAAGAGGAGGAGGAGAAATATGTTGATATGATTGATAAGATTGGCGATTGCCTTCGGAGTGATGGAAGATCTAAGGAAGCAGCAGATCAGATTTTACAGGTACTAAAGATCCGGAAACAGGTGCTCGGGCCAGAGCATCCTAAGACACTGACTAGCATGGCTGACATGGTATCAACATACTTGAGTCAGGGACGATGGACGGAAGCAGAGAAGCTAGCTGTGGAAGTGTTAAGTATCCGGGAACGCGTGCTGGGGTCAGAGCATCCTGACACTCTGGGCAGCATGTCTGGCTTAGCAGCAACATACTTGCATCAGGGACGATGGAAGGATGCAGAGAAACTGCAGGAACAAGTAATGGAGATATGCAAACAGGTACTGGGGCTAGAGGATCCGCGCACTCTGACCAGCATAGTCAACTTAGCGTCATCATACCAGATCCAGGGACGATGGAAGGAAGCAGAGGTTCTAAAGCTGGAGGTGGTGGAGAGACGCAAACAGGCACTGGGACCAGAGCACCCAGAAACTCTGAACAGTATGAGCCACCTAGCAACGACATATTTGTGTCAGAGACGATGGAAGGAAGCAGAGGAGCTAAACGTGGAAGTGACGAGGATCCAGAAACAAGTGCTAGGGCCAGAGCACCCAGACACTCTGTTTAGCATGGGCAACTTGGCATCCATATGCTGGAAGCAGGGACGATGGAAGGAAGCAGAGGTGCTAGAGATGCAGGTGATGGAGAGACGCAAACAGGTCCTGGGGCCAGAGCATCCAGACACTCTGTTTAGCATGGCCAACTTGGCTTCCTTCTGGAAATCCCAAGGCAAGACTCAAGCCGCATCGGCTCTTCTAAAACAATGTCTTGCGCTCCAGATGAAAGTCCTGGGACCAGACCATCCAGATACCTTGTCTGCCTCTCGCCTTTTCGGGAAGTGGACAAAAGAGGACCGGCCTTGTTGAATGACCACCCGTCGCAGTCTGGTCAAGCTGAAAGTGATCACATCCCGAGGCAATTTCGGCCGCTGTGGTGGTCACTTACCCAGATAATGAAGAGCATATCGAGCGTATGGAACGGCACCAAAAGTGAATAGGATTAGCAATAGTCACCTGCAAGCCGGCTCCTGAAAAACGAAAAAAGGAAAAACATTCTCTCCTCATAAATTCCAGAAGCATTTCCCCCCATAACTGGGAAGACGTGGGTTGAGTATATTGGACCTTGCGATATGTTGCATCGAGGGACGTGTCCTTTTCTTGTACAATCATGAGGAACCGTGCCCAGGGTGGAAAGAGGAGATAGCTTCGATGATTTATTCACTTGGAATCAACGAAAAGACAACGGCAGGGGCATCCTTCCAAGCTTACTGAGTATTGCTGGGACTTTCTTCCATCATGTATGTGCATCTGTGCGGCTGATGACTGGAGTAAAGTGCTAACTGTTGCATACTAGTCAATGCTTCATCTGTGAAGACACGACAGCTGATCCTACATCGTTGTCCTCTATACAGGCAACAGCACGTGTCTTTTTTTGCGTCAGAGTTGCCTTATAGGAGACCACCACCGAAGTATAGTGTCCTAAAAGTTTGGTAGAAGTGAAATCAAGAATTGTTTGAGCAGGATGATGATGACAGAAACCCATGAACACTGCGTCAAGTGATCACCTCAATATCTCGAAGTTGTCCACATCCTACCGCGCTGTCTGAACGGCGGCATTGGTACGCCATCATAGGATTTTTGCTTCTGCTCTATTGTTTGCTCATATGGCGCTCCAGCGATCCAGCGATTCAAAGAAACTGTGCTCCAAATTCCCGACATGTTCGGTCCTGGATTTGGCCATCTCATTGACGGTCCGACAATTGACGGTCCTATGATTGCCTTTCTCGGACAATTCCCTGGCGGTAGTTTGTTTGACAAGCATAAGGCATCATGTCAAAGTTCGGGCATTTTGATTAGACCAATCAGATCAATGATTCCTTACATCATTCAACCCGGTTAGCGCAGGCTGAACGGAGTATGTCATCACGGTCTGCTTTAAGGTTCACTTGGGGACTCGCAAACTGCATCTCTCCACCTCATTACATCTTCCCATTGACGCCTTGTTTCTATTGCAGGCTTTGTTGGGATCTGTTTCTTTTGGCCTAGTTCATTACGCATCGACATGATGTCTTGTACGACAGGTATTTCAGGTCTCGCAGTCTCAATGGTCTATATGGACAGAGACCGTGCCGAAAGCCTGACTGACTGGCCCTCCTACTATTTTCTCGGACGCTGACGACGACGATGAGGACTTCGATTCGCATGAGTGATTTGCTCGAATGAGACTTGATAGTTCCTTCATCACACCAGACTCTGAGTCGGATAGTGACTTTATGTACTATAACAACCGACCCCTCTACACCACCGAGTCGTCTCAAGGAACAAATAGGGGCAGGGAGGACGACGTTGACCGGAACGACTGGGCCCGTTACTATTTCGCGGACGCGGACTCGGACTCGGACGCTAACTTGACGTACTGTAATAACAACCACCGTATCTCCGTCCGCGAGGAGGTCGAAGAAGCGGAGAGGCGCAGGGACGACGATGACCACTTCCCAGGCACCATAACCATCCGACCTGGCGAATACAACTCAGGCACGGGATTGGTCATCCCCGAAAAGTTCACCCTGCTCAATCCCTCCATCAGACCACAGGACCTCTTCCCGCCGGGTCGACGAGTTGATACCTCCCCGCCCGTCCGCCGGTTCATCTCGCGGTTGAACCCGAATGAGATGCTCATCTATACGGACGGCGCCTGCCTGGGCAACGGCGAGGCGAATCCCAGGGCAGGCTGCGGCGTGGTCTTCAGAGAAGAGCGGTCGGGACGAGTGGGCCATTTTGCGTTCCCGCTTGAGCTGGGCATCCCCGTCCACAGACGAGCAACCGGGCCGAGTTGCGGGCTGTGATTGCCGCGCTGCAGTTCCGCTTTTGGGCCGGCGAGGGGTGGACGAAGGTTGTTATCGCGACGGATTCGGAGTATGTGGTTGAGGGGGCCACTTCGTGGAGTAAGGGCTGGATACGGAACGGATGGCGAACTAGTACTGGGAGGCCGGTCAAGAATAAGGATCTGTGGAAGTGCTTGTTGGGATGGTGTGAGGATGCGGCTACGACTCGGGCGAAGACGAAGCTTGAGTTCTGCGGATCCCGCGCGAGTGGAATGCCGAAGCAGATGGATGGGCTAAACTTGCTGCTGATAAGGATGTGAGGCCGACGAGCTTTATGAAGCCAACGGGTTATTTGATTTAGATTGCTTCACTATCCCGTTGTCTGCCATCGTCGAGTATGTTGTCTTGGAGGCTGAAGGGCAGTATAGCTGGAAGTCATCTGTTTCTGCATGATTCTATCAACTGTCCAACTCGACCACCGTCCACGTATTCGTCCATCCAACCTCTCCTCCCAGCTTCTCCAGCACCCGCCGACTGGCCCCGTTCGTCGCAAGCACATTCGCATGAACCCACACCTCGCCTTCTTCGCCAACCTCCCGCCAGATCCCTCCTTCCGCGATCCCACGCCGCATCACCTCGCGCGAAAGCGCTTCAGCGATTCCCTTGCCGCGATGCTCAGGCTCAACAAACAACGTCGCCAAACTCCCGTCAAGGCCGAGGAAGACCCACGCGATGGGTGTCTCCTCCCCCTCTCCAGGTCGATCAACATACACAGCCACTCCCGGGATCCTGGACAGTGTCTCGTCCGAACGGGGCAGATGCGTCCTGCTACGGACCAGCGCGTAGTGGTGTGGGAGGACTCCCGTCCGCCCTTGATGGTCCTGAAATCGATACCCGACTGGTAGTCCTGCATCTAGCTCTGAGTGTGCGTGTATGTTGTGGAAAAGGTACTTGACATATGGGGGATTATCGTAACGGTGGATCCGGATACCTGGTACCGGCTCCGGGTCTGTGTAAATCCCCGACTTCTTCAGCAAGGCCATGAGGCCAGTATGCAGGTTTCCAATGAGAAAGGCCTGCGGTGGCGGGGGCGGCATCTGACCCGGTGCGTTGGGAGGGCCAGGTTCTACACTTGGGGCAGTAAGCGAGGCCAGGTACCCCGGCAACAAGGTTGACTTGGTATACGAGAGCAAGGCCAATAGCTGTGCGCGAGCGAGCGCTAGAGTTTCGGGGGGACCGTGGAGAGTGGAGATGACAGCAGGATCCTTGTCATCATCGACAGAGTCCCGCTCGAGACTTGAGTACAGAGTCATCTGCGTCTCTCGCCCACGTGGAAGGTCCACATACGCAGCCAGCCATGGTCCGGACGGCGGCTCGACCCCTGGAAACGTCGTCAGCAGTCTGGCGGTCGCTGACGGGAATGTCAGGTTATGCTGCAGACGCCGGAGGAGAGGAATCGAATGAGGCAGCTGGGATTTGAGCAGGGGGAGTAGCGCCCGGGGATCATCCTGGATGGTGATCTTATTAAACCCCGATGAAAGCCTTTGATCGCCGACTGTCATTGTCAATTGATTTGAAAATGCTGCGGGGAATTCCTGAATTCATTGGCATTTGAAAGGCTGAAATCCAACCGCTTACAAGGTCCAGAGTACGCTATTGAGTCATCACTAATGAATCACTAACTTAATAGTCTATCCCCTGACTAACAGCTGTCGCGAAGCTTGGCTCCCGCCCTAAAGATATAGTCGGGCAGTATTTGTCATTCCCATTACCAGGATAGGCATGTCGGCTGCACATCACGATGCCCAACTGTGGCGGTGCAATGCAATTGCAGTAGATCTGACAGGTCATTCACTTTTCATTCTCACTTTTCATTTTTACTACGTACTATTTAGATACCCTGAACAGGGATTATTATTGGAGGCGAGCTGACTGCAGCTCTCTTACTTGGTTTGTTTACTGGAATTGTGTACCCTGTTAATGCCAATAGTCCGCACGGTGCCCTGTTTAGCGTCGTTGTCCTTGTCAATGCCATGCCATGTTATGAAGTAAAAGGGGGAATGGGGATGCAGATTCGTGGTTATTTTCCGATCATGCTCCCTGTTTGTCTTGGACGTTCTTCAGAGATGAGGTGTGATAATTTCATTGAATTGTACTTGACTCTACTACAACGAAATTCGAATGAGGGTATAGAACGATAGACAGTAGCTGTACTCCGTACGCTCGGCGTGGATATGGATATCGACAACAAAAGAAATATGTAGACTAGCGAATGACAAAAGAAATAAAATATCATGAATCATAACTCATGAGCATCACCCCGCGCCTACCCCTACCCCTACTGGGGCCTACCAAGGCCTCCTAGGTCCCACCATCCAATCCTCCATCGCCAACCACTCGCTCCACCGCGCATCCGCAACCCTTAGCTCCTCCTCCTCCGGCTCACGCAGCGGCCGCAGAAACGGTACCTGCTGGTCAGGCAGAATATCATACGCACTCTTCGTCGACGCCCACCCCCCGCTCTTCGCCGCGAACAGATAATTCAGCCGCTCCTGCTGCCGAATCGCGCCCACGCCCGCTACCCAGTCCTCTCCGAAGAACAGGCGCAGGTTCGCAGGCGTATCCTGGCCCGTGGCGATCAGGCGGCGGATGTACGTTCTTGCAGAGACGGAGGCGGCGTCCGCGCTCTCGCCTGGTAATCTGATATTTAGAAAAGATGCCAGGGCCTGCACGGTGGGCGTGTGCTGGCTCTCTGCTAGGAAGAAGCGCATGCAGGACAGGTACCGCTGGTACCAGTCATTCAGGTCCAGTGTGGAGAAGTCGGGGTGAGTGTCTGTGACAGTCTCTGGCGCTGGCTCTGGCTCCGGGGCGTGGCCGGGGGCGAGGGCAGCCCATGCTAATGGAGACGGAGATGGACACTCGGTTACTGAGATGGAGAGGTTCGCGCGGCTGCCGGGGGTGCATTCAGTCTCCATGTCCATTGACTCTGGGAGGATCTCAGAAGGTGTTGTCTCAGAGTGGGGTGTGCGGGGGTATGCATGAGACAGAGATAAAGGCAAGCAGAGGCTGAGGGGAGGGACTTGGACTTACTTGCGGGAGAAGAGGGAGCTTGCTCGTCCGTATAGGGAGAACTTGGCCAGTAGTCTCTGGCGGAAGCCTGAACGTGCAGCGTCATGGTTGATATGGGACATGAATGATGAGTGACCAGAGTTCAGGTTTGGTGTCATCTATTGAGTAGTTTGGTCTCGAAGTAAAACAAGACAAGTGTGACGAAAGCGAGCGAGGAGGGCATCTTATAGATCTTACGGCCCCATCCCGAGATACGAAACGAGACGGGCATGCCGAACCAGGCATGGAACAAGAAAATGAAAGAAGCTTCATTTGGTTTCGGCAGATAGTTTCGTGCACGGGTCTGGCAAGTGGAGATTACTATGTCGAGTAAAAGGTCACTGATCTGACGAAGGTGATGCTTTTTCAAGGAGACTAGTAGGCGTCTATCGATCAAGGGCTCAAGCCACATCTGCACCAGCCACATCGATTAAAGCTATTGTTGAGCCACACCTTGCTTGGGCGGACCCATGAGATTGAGGCTTGTCCAATCAGAATGTCTCCCAAGCGGAGTGGGGGTGTGGCTGTGCTCTGCTTTGTCATGCAAAGGTGGATATCGCAGCCCAATAAATATGCAAGTTCGGACATGAGCGACGGCCTATCCCTCTCTGCTGATCCCGGGTACCTGGACGGGATCACACACTAGAGTAAATGATTTGGAAGACTCTGGCACTAACCCTCCATCCTTGTAGATCCTCAAGTCTACTGGATGCTGACTTGGCTTATCATGATCACTATTGATTTTAGGGCCTGGTCTGATCCATACCCCGGTGGATAACGCCACACTTTGTTGGGTAACACCCCCTGGCTTGTAGGTAAACACTAAACAGCCAATTTGTCACATGATCTTCGTAGCCTACATCTGTAGGTCCGGGGTCTACCATGTATATAGACAGCAACGAATATTTATACGGACAATTGGTTAGTTCTAGAGCTATACTATCGTTCTATAGCCAGCCGGACTGATAATAAACCTAATAGGCCGCTGAAGGGCCCACGGAAGGGAGGGAGGCCTCGCAGTTTCCGACTTGGCAGGGTCATTATTAGATAGGCTAGAATCTAGATGACGCCCATATTGCTACAAATTATCGGATCATTAACAGAGTGTTAGATAGGATATCGTATTATTTAGGAATGTGTACATTGATATAGTCAGTCTGATTTATGTTAGAGTTTGATTTACATATCATGTGACTATGAACACCTGTTAAGGATCAGGGTGTGGCGTTACCCACCAAGATGTGGCGTTATCCAGCGCATTGATTATTTAATCTAACAGTAATAACTAGTCAGGGATCCCTCCTCAAACAATGTGACAGATCTGTTGTAGAATCTATCGGGTACAATCGGTCTAGTCGGGCTCCCATCTGGACAATAAGCCCTGGGCAGGCATGGATTCTTCAAGCACACATGGTGGTCAGCGTGGACCAACAGTAAGCTCAGGTGATACAGGGTACCAGGAATGTGGGTGACACAAGATGGAGATGTAACATAAGTCTCAGGATTGTATTTGTACAACGCAGCAACGTCGAACGTGGTCTGGCTGTGACGACTGACCACTCTGATACTGTGAGGGTGTACGGACCATGCAAGGGGCAGCTCATTGGTGCAGATCTCAGGTTCTAAGGTCGCAATGGAAGACGACGTCAATCTGTCAAGGAGGGTACTATATACAGAGTAATTGTAATTGTTATCAATAGAGAGTAATGATGATGTCTATATTTGTAAGGACCTAGGTAAACAGGGCGACGGGAACCCACTAACTGGGATATTGGAGTTGGAAGTGGGAATTACGGTGGGACTGCGGCTGGACCTGGACAGTCAGCAAAGGTCTCTTAACCAATATTAATCTCGCTTGGCTCTTCCCTGATTGAAACAAATCGACCGGTCAATGACATTACTCTCTTACTAGTCTAGGTCCAACAGGCCTAAACGATCTGAGTAAGACAGGTACCAGCCAATGGCAGTGCCACCGTACTATTCCCAGTCAGGCGATGGATGAGATCATGACTTTGTCCAATACAAATCAGCACCAATGATTTTCTCGTGGGCGAGAGGGGAAAAAAGCAAAGCCAAGTCAGATCCAGGGTTCATGACATGCGCACTGATCTACCCCACCACCATCATGTAGTCTAGGTGTGTTGTACCTGGATTGTTGTAAAGTGGCTGACTTGACCGACCTCCACTAGCCCAACCTTCTCGCCTCATGCAGGGCACAACAAGATGAAGATATATAGCCTTCAATCCTTTCCAGAGTCATGGAAGTTTCAACCTCGAGATTAAAGTCAAAATCAAAATCAAAATCAACCCATCTTATCAATTTTCCTCCTCCACGTTGGTCATCATGTGCTACAAATCCAACTATGAGCCTTATGTATGTCTTCCTTCTGTACCTTGAAAAACAGCACCGTACTAACAACACCAGACCAGTCAAAGCCTTGACATCAAACGGGCAGAAGACCTCTCCTCAGAAGAACTCCTCAACCCATTGGGTTCGCTCTATCCTCATGTCGTCGCCCTTCAACTCCAATCCGAGGACACGCCATGGATCCGCGCCAAAAACTCCCCTGGCTATCAAGACCCCAATTCCTGGATAGACATATACTCCGCAGAGGATTATTCCAAACCCTCGGCGCGCAGAAACAGTGGTGAGTCTATCTGTCACATTTGATCTATCGTTGCGGAAGACTAAAACTAAGGCTAACATGACTCAGACTCCACAGCCTACCGCTTCGTCTCGCGAATTCGCCGATTTCTCACCCGAGATGAGATGCGGCGACGCCAGCGAGCTGCATAGTCTCCTTCGCTTCTTCTTCACCGTCTTTTCTTTCCTTTTTTTTTTGCTTTCCGACTTTAAGTTTGTTTCTTTGAGTGAGACCTGCAGGACCGGTCTCTTACATGAAAGTTTCAGAGTGTCTTGTCTCGAAATTTTATTTCCTTTGTCTGCATCAACCCTTCATTGTGTCGGTTTCAGTCTCGGTCTCGGTCTCGGTTGTTTTGTTTTGTTTCACCAGGTTCAAATTAGCGAGGAGTTCAGGGTGCTCAAGCAAGGAGGGCAATAGCATCGTCACGAGCATATTAGTTAATGTCTTGTCTGAGGACAACACGATACAAAGCCAATTGTCAATTGTCAATTGAGATCAAAATCTTATCAAATTCTAACCCAATCAAAATGTGTACGAACACCCTTCCACAATCCATGCAAAGATCGTTCTAGTTTAGTTTAGATGCCTCACATGCCGTTCTTCCAGATCACATAGACTTACAAGGTCCTCTGGCTAGCGTGCATGCAGCTGCAGGGTTAGTGGACCAATAAGATTGATGGCTGGATGTTCGCTTCAAGCGAGTAATTGCTTTTGCATTGGAATGTATCAGTGTCAGATGGACACCAATTGAATAGAAAACACGAGCTGAGTCGGTGTGTTAACTTTCTTTCTCTGATAACCCGAGTAAGAAACTATACCCGAGTATACCGCAGTAACAGCATGCATGCTGACACGAAAACGAAACTCTGAACGCAATGCGTCTAGTTCTATGGTTCTATCTTAAGACGGTCCCCACGGACAATAGATAATCGCCGAGAACTACCAGACGGAGTAAGTACACTTACGGGAATATAAGGTAGCCGAGTAGGAATGGAAGTCGACTCTCCACAGGGAAGATAGGCACGCAGTCAGCATCACTAATGGCATCCCATCCTTTGAATCATTCGTTCGCTAATCAAGGAATATGCTGAGAGTAAACCATCACCATCACAACATGATCATCATTCAAAACCTGTATGCTGTATGAATATTTGTAACCTGTGACACGGATCCAAACCGGAAACGAAACATACCCTGTTCTTAACTGCGACTGCCACTGACCGCTTCTTTCATGCTTTGCAGTTTCCCATCTTTTCTTTTTCTTTTCTTTTGCGAAGCTAGGGGTAAGGGGTTAGTGATGCTGATGGATGCTACTGTACCTGCTGTACCTGCTGTAGCCTGCACGGTGTACCCTCCCGCTACAGCGATGCTATGTTATCATTACCTTACTACTGTACATCCAAATGATACATGATATATCACAGGTGAGAAAGGTGAGGTGCATATGACCGAGTCGAGGTTCAGGGCATGTTCAACGGCTTTTTCGCGCTTCAGGCGCTGTGAGAGTTGAGACTGTGCGCCTGCGTCTGTCCGTCTGCACCCCGCAATCTGCATATCATTTCAAATTACCATGTCCGTGTCCGTGCCCATGTCCGTGCCTGGTCGTGGTCATGGTCATGAGGTCTCGCAGGGGAATGCCTCAATCATATCGTGTGCTCTGTATCATATCTACATTGTGAGACGGGAACGGGCCGTAGCGTCAGGGGTAGAGCTAGATATTGTATATTGTCCATTCATTGTTTCATTGCTCAGTGTTCATTGTTCTTGCAAGTCAATCTCCCCGTCCATATCCTTATACGGCAAGTGGGTATAGATGCAAGTCAAACATATCATCAACGACAGAATCAAAACACCAACTCCATAGCAAGTAAATGAAAAACAAGAAATTTTCCTCCTGGATATCCAGAATGAGCCTTCACAAAGAAAACAGATACTCCGCGTCGTGCAGGTTAACGAGCGAACAACCAACCCTGAACGCCAGCCATCTCCATCATCTCGGTCATGATCATCAGTCGAGAATCAATAGTTTATGCAATGATGCCGGATGCACCTGACCCCGTCCCCCAGCGTAACCGCTTCAACCCGCCGCGAACGGCTTCTTGGCCGCAGCTTGCCGACACCCTGCCTCCCAGGGGCCCCGTCCCCCCGTCTCCCATGACCGACCCCACGCCAGTGCTCGACTCTAGCCGGCCAACTTCGCGTCCAAGTACATAGCCCGCTGAGAAACTGATGGCCGAAAACAGTACCACGACACCGGCGCTGATCACCCACGTCATAATGGTTGGGCTGCCTGTCGACATGGACTCGGCCATTCCCGCTCGACGGCTCTTCTTTGCCGCAGAGGGATGTCCGGTGTTTCGCTCCTTGGACGAGCTGGATCGACGCTTGGTCCTGTGGGTGCAAGGCGTAGGATCTGCGTCTCTTTGGCTGGGACGATGAGACCTGGTCGAGGTGGTCTCAGTGGCAGACTGTCCTTCTTTCTCGCTCACCTCCACTTCTCCCATCGCTACTGGTTCGGGCACCAGGCGGAATGATGAAGGTGCCCCTCTCGAAGGCTCAGCCGGCGAAGGCTGAGGATCGGACTTGGGCAATCCCCTTGCGGCAGCAGCACACGAGAGAAGCGTGGACAGACTAGCCCGAAGAGCAGCATCGTGGTCTGCATGATACGATGGTGAGATCATGTTGTACGGGCTGTGCTGAGGCCTTCTGTTCGACCGTACACTGGCCTGCGGATTCCTTCGAATCGCGGTTTGACGACTCGAGTTGGAGACAGTACTGGGCTGAGATTGATGAGGACCCGTTGCTCTCGTCCAAGACGGGTTCTCGGGTGGATGAGAAAACACGTTGGGCTGCGGGACAAAGGGCGATGAGCTGATCCGCATCCCCAGTGCCGTTGATGCATCGTCTTCATCGCTCGCCGTGGTCGCATCTAGCTCAGGCAAGGCAGGGCCGGTCTGCGAAAGGAGAGGCATCTCGACGGGTGCGCGGGTCATGTCTTCATTGGAACTGCTAAGCACATGATCTGATTCACTCTCACTTTCGTCATATTCATCCTGGCTACTGCTGGTCTCCCGCAACGGATATTCGACGTGCGCTGTGGCCACGGCGGCCAGTTGTTGCAAACGACGGCGCCGGCTATGGTGGTGATAGGCCCTGGACTCCGTCCGCTCGACACGCAGGCCCGTAGTAATAATATCATCATTGGTTGCGGCGGATGAAAGGGAGGAAGAGGACGGTTGGGACGCTACTTCGATCCACGAATCTATATAATATCGAAGTGAGTACATTATGCCACGATTGTTGATATCGATTATACATGTTGATCAAATGTGCGGTTGAAGGAACATCACCGCAGCGAGGTAACAAGTATATCAACTAACTGACCTTCAGATCTCGTGAACGCAGCACCCGATGGAGACCGTGACTGATGTATGTTCTCCCGAAGCGGCTGATGAGCCTCTCTTGTCATTCGGAGGGCAGGTCGGCACTCATCCTGTTGCGCCTGACCCAGCAGGTCATAGTGATTTGGCTGCATTGTCTGTATCTACAACTCGACGTGCGACTTTCGATCTGAAAGACCTATCTAGGATAGTTGACAGAAAGAAGTCTGAACCATCTGGTTCGACTAGGGAAAGAGGGGTGTTAAGTCAGACCACGCAGGAAGAGAGCGGTCAAGGAGTCAAGGCAGACAACCGAGTAGGAAGCTGATAGGAAGCCGGTGGGGTTGCGTGGGGAAGAGTACCACCGGATCATCAACCAAGCAGCAGTATTATCTTATCAAGGTGGAGTCCCGGCAAATCTTTGGCAGAAGATCATCAACCAGGTTTGTGATCGATGACGATAAGTAAACCAGATGACTCAGGTCGAGAAGGAAATTGAAAAGGCCGAGTAAGAAAGGTAGGGAGGGTTGTCTTGGATGGTCGACGCAATGAGTGGACGTCAGAGGATCACCAGACTGTGGGCAGGTGACTTGGGCGCGCAGAGGAGAGAATCACGCACACGACCCAGTAAATATAGACCTCTGAAGATCAGAAAGAAACACAAGTTACACAACAACGAACCCCATCTAAAGAAAAAGAAGAGAAGAGAAGGAAGTGTCTTTGAGAAGAGATCAAAGACGATGCAGGATGATAAGCATGAAAAACAGACAGTAGAGACGTGGACGACTGCTGATCAAAGAAAACAGCGCCAAGATTGAAGCCACAAAAGCGGGGCACCAACCACATCCCAGGCAGCGCTCTTACTGTCGATCAGCAACTCTTGCTATCACCACAGCACGCTCTAACATTGGACAACTACTGAACAACCAAACAATAATTTGAGAATGTCACTGACCATTCATATTACCCTAAGTAGTCGACCTATGTAGTAGTACAGACAAATTCCCATCAGAAGTTAAATGACCAACTTTTTGGAACCCATGCAACCTAGACATAATCCCAGATCTTTTGTAAGCCGTAGAGAAGAAACGCCTGAATCAAGACACCATGTTGCTACTTATTTAGAAGGTGACCTTGGTGCCCTTGTACTCGGGGATACCACCACGAGCCTTGTTGGGGGCACCACCGCCACGATCGCCGAAGCCTCCGCGACCGCCGAAGCCTCCACGACCACCACGGCCACCTCCGCGAGGACCACCACGGCCACCGCGACCGCCGAAGCCGCCACGGCCGCCACGAGGAGCATCACCGTTGCTGGGACGGGGAGTGCTGAAGTCGAGACGGACGGCACGGCCGTTCAGCTCGGCGCCGTTGAGGTCGTTGAAGGCCTGGCGAGCCTCATCAACAGAGGAGAACTGCACGTAACCGAAGCCCTTGGGGCGGCCCGACTCGGGGTCGGTGGGCAGACGGATTCCAACAATGGTACCCGACTGACCGAAGAGCTCGGAGACGGAGTCCTCGTTGGCACTGAAGGGAATGTTGCCGACAAACAGGGTGTCGCTCTCAGGGCTGGCTTGGTCACCGAAGTTACGAGCGCGAGCCTGAGCGCGGTCCTGATTGTTGTTGTTGTTGTTGTTGGCAGGGCGGCCAGTGGCGTAGTCGAGGTTGATCTTGCGACCATCAATCTCGGTATCCTTCTTGGCGTTGTAAGCCTTGGCAGCGTCGGCAGCGCTGACGTACTCGACATAACCGAAACTGGATGCAGTTTAGCAAGGTGAATAAAACATGACTAGTAAAGCTAAACTTACCCGCGGGAGCGACCAGAGTCGCGGTCGGTGACAATGCGAACACCAGAAAGCTCACCGAAGGTCTCGAACTCCTGGCGGAGCCACTCCTCGTCGACGTTCCAGGACAGGTTACCAACGAAGAGGTTGGCAGAAGCGCCCGAAGCCTCCTCATCAGTCTTCTTCGACTTCTTGGGGGCGGCAACAGGCTCCTCTTCAGCCTTGCGCTTCTTGGAGGGCTTCTCAGACTCGGACTCGGAAGAGTCGGAGTCAGAGCCCTCGGAGTCTTCAGACTCATCAGAAGCCTCAGATTCCTCGGAAGATTCCTGAGACGGTCAGAAAAAATTATACGCAGTGCGAGCCACAGGTACGTACCTTCTCAGCCTTCTTAGCCTTAGCAGGAGCCTCGTCCTCGCTCTCAGACTCGGACTCGGAGTCCTCGCTGTCGCTCGAATCCTTCTTGGCAGCCTTCTTAGGAGCCACCTCCTCTTCATCAGAGTCGGAGTCGGACTCGGAGGACTCGGAAGTGTCAGCCTTGGCCTTCACCTCCTTCTTGACGACCTTCTCATCTTCGGACTCCGACTCCGACTCGGACTCAGAATCAGAGGACTCGGCCTTCTTGGACTCCTTCTTGGCGTCCTTCTTGGCGGGCTTCTCATCCTCGCTCTCACTCTCACTGCTAGAAGCGTCGTCCATCTCCTCGTCGCTGTCGGACTCCGACTCGGACTCAGAGGAGGATCCGGCCTTCTTGGACACCTTCTTCACCTCCTTCTTGGCAGGCTTCTCCTCCTCGCTTTCGCTCTCACTGCTGGAGCTGGTAGATTCCATCTCCTCATCGCTGTCAGACTCGGAGCTGCTGCTAGGAGTAGGCTCCTTCTTCTTGCGCTTGGACTTCTCCTTGGAAGCGAGCTCGCGAGCGATCTGCTTGCTCTTAGCCTTGGGAGACTGGGAAGCCTTGGTGACGCCAGCGTCCTTGACCTTGCTCAAGGCCTTGTCGACGGGCTTCTCGGCACCCTTCTTGGTAACGGACTTGGTCTTAGACATTTTGTACTATGAAAGACGACGGTTAGCTTGAGCATCAGCAGGGAGGTCATAGAGTAGTATATACATCAACGAAGTTCCTTCAAAAGTGAAAAGTTGTAATTGTGCGGCAAAGCCTACAATCCCTCAATCACCCGATTTGAGTTAAAGCCCCCTGATGGAAAATCCAGGAGTGATGACCTTATCACAGCTGGACGTAAATCTCAACACAAATGGAAGAGATTTAGCACAAATACCCACAAGTAACCCACAACGACAGTGTTCAAACCCACAGAGACGGAGAGGAAATATGCACTCGTCTATAATATGAAACCCACGGAGAGTATCCCACAGATCCCACAGAATAGATTGCAATATGCCACAGCCCACAGCCCTCAGTGTATTAAGCCCACAAGATGTCTGTTGAAGTGTACTTTGCAAAGTACGGCCCACGCTGCTGCGTCAGTTAACAATATGGTTTCTAAGAAGGAGACTGAAGTGTTTCACCGAATCAAAAATGATTCAGGTGAGAAAGATGTAAGAAAGGTGAGTTGATAAAGGGGGAAGTATGAGGATGAAGAGAAGAAGAAAAAAAAAAGAAGAGAGGGAGAACCTGGAGAGCTCTGATAAGGATATAGAAAAAAATTTCTGAGAGGTTGGCAGAGATTTTCGCACACCGCCTACTTTGTAGGAGCTAGCTCAGGCACTATGCCACAGTAGCTTAAGAAAAAAGTGGGTACCTGGCAGGTACTCGGTGAGCACGCGGCCGTCGCGGGAACCAGAGTGTCACTTGCTGGTACTAGCTTCAAGTTCCACCTCCGCAGAAGACCACCGCTTCTCTACCCCAAACTGTTTATTCGACTACTACGGGGCATTCCTCACGCTCCTACTATCGGATCTCTCTTCTTCGGAGACGGCATATAGTGAGCCAATGGGAGACAGGTGATACTGCTGCTGTCTTACCACCATGGCTCCTCCGACCCCTTCATCTCATCGGCCACGGAAGAGGAGAAAGTATCCCACTGGCTCGAATAACTCCCTCATTCTTGAAGCTGAGGGTGGAAAATCATCCCCTGCGTTCCCTCTCGTCTCATTTCTGTGGGCTGCCCGAGCTGGTGTATCCCAATGGCTGGTGCTACCTCTGATCCTTATGGTGGTAGGCCTCTTCCGTTGGGCTGTCAGTCTATGGGGCTACTCTGGTTTGTGCAATGCCTGGATGTTGGGAATATGCGTCCAAGTACGTGCGGCTGACGTATAGATGCAGGTTTCCAGGTGCCTCCGATGCATGGTGATTTCGAAGCGCAAAGACACTGGATGGAGCTCACCATTCACCTGCCCATGTCGAAATGGTATCTCTACGACTTGCAATACTGGGGACTTGATTACCCACCTCTGACGGCATACCATAGCTGGCTGCTGGGGAAGATGTACGTGGGTTCCTGGGACATGTTATGAGGAAGGCGTTCGTTGCTGACAATCAGTAGTGGAAGCGCTCTTGACCCCTCCTGGTTTGCCCTAGATGATTCGCGCGGCTTTGAGGATCCAAGATTGAAGGTCTTCATGCGCGGAACCGTGATCGTTTCCGAGTATCTTGTCTACATCCCGGCCGTCGTTAACTTCCTTCGTCGTTATACTCGGATGCAAGGTGTTCCAGCCTGGTCCACTTCAATTGCCCTCGTCGCGATTCTACTGCAACCCGCAACCATTCTCATCGATCATGGCCATTTTCAATATAATACCGTGATGCTGGGGCTTGTTGTCGCAAGTTTGGATGCTATATTGGCCGGACGGATGCTGTGGACTTGTCTCTTCTTTGTGGGCGCCTTGGGCTTCAAGCAGATGGCCCTCTATTACGCCCCTGTCATGTTCGCCTTTCTTCTAGGCGTTTGCACCTTCCCCAGGATACGCATTCTTCGTCTTCTGAACATTGCCATCATCACCGTCCTCGCATTCGCGCTATTGTTTGCCCCGCTGCTTGTCGCCGCAACCAATGCCGAAGCTCGAGGCTATCTGAGTGCTTCTCCGGAGCCTCCTCTGCTCCAGGCTCTACCCATCAAGCTGTCAAAGGACTCGTTTCTGTACGCAACTATCTTTCAGCTGATGCAAATCATCCACCGTGTGTTCCCATTCGCCCGTGGTTTGTTTGAAGACAAGGTCGCCAACGCCTGGTGCGCCATCCACACGTTCTACAAGCTTCATCGGTTCGAGGCGAGCCTTCTCCAGCGGGTCTCACTTGGCGCCACACTGGCGTCGATTATAGTTCCTTGTGGGATAATTTTCCGTCACCCGCGAGCATCGCTACTGCTCCCTGCTTTGGCCAGCGTAGCTTGGGGTTTCTTCCTTTTCTCCTTCCAGGTTCATGAAAAGAGTGTGCTGTTGCCCTTGCTTCCCATGACACTCCTTCTTGCAAATGATGGCGGCTTGAGTAAAGACACTCGGGCTTGGGTTGGATGGGCCAATGTCCTTGGCTGCTGGACCATGTATCCTCTTCTCAAGCGCGACGAACTCCGGGTCCCGTACTTCGTCATGACTGGCCTCTGGGCCTATCTGATGGGTCTTCCACCAACTTCCTTTGAGACATATCGCAGCCGACCCCCCGTGGGCGAATCGAGTCCTGTCTCCGAGCCTCGCATACTCACGAAACTTCTGCATTTCTGCTTCTACCTTGCCATGATCGTTTGGCATCTCCTCGACGCATTTGTGCCTCCACCGGAGGGCAAGCCCGATTTATGGGTGGTGCTCAACGTCTTGATTGGCGCGGGAGGATTTGGCATTGCTTACCTGTGGTGTATGTGGAGACTGATCACGCAATGCTGGCAGATTGATCGCAAGGCGGCAGAAGAGGAGAGCCGGAAAAAGAAGCAATGATAGCCGGGGAGGATCAGCGGTCCCAGTCCTTTAAAATTTCTCAAATGATACCCATTATACTTTCATACTTTCGAATGTATTTTATAACCCTGAGACGGGTGAAGATCCGATTGTCATTCCTTTCTACCTTGTACGTCCCGAGTCAAGGAGAGATGTTCTATTCCCTTGTCTGACAGACGCCTTGCCAGACGACTATATACCTTTAGTGTACATAAGTATACATCAACAAAAACTCCGTACAACAATGCTAATATACAATCTAAAATCAAACCGTAGCCCATAACCCAACACCTGATCCATAGTATAGCCGCATTGTTCCCAATCCGTTGCTCAGCGTTAGATCAACACCGAGAAAATGTTCACGTCATGCCTAACCCAGCGTAGTCGACGCACATCGTATATTGCCCAGCAAGATCAATGGACAACACGTTCAGTCGACACCACCAGCTTAAACCTTGAACCCGTATCCAGCCATGCAGGCCTTGTACTGCTCGATCAGGGGCTTGCACTCTTGAGCCGGGTCATCGGTTTTCGAGAACAACATGCAGTCATCCCGGGCGGACTTTTCGGTCTTGCAGACGCAGCAGGGCTGGAGATGGTATGGTCAGATCGGCTCTTTCGGGGCCCGGCGCAATGCGCTCAACCACATACCTTGGGTTTCTCGGTGGGTGTTGACTGAGCAGCTGCAGGAGTGGGAGCCTGTTCAGCAGCACCTGCGTAAATAATATTAGTATTCTAGTTGAACTTCGAGGGGAATGGGGAGTGGAATTGGAAATAGGTGGTCGTGGGTATAGTTCTGCCGGAGAGCTGCGGAGAAGAATTCGGAGTGCATACCTTTGGATGAGCCGAAGAGCCACGACATGTCGGGTTTCTGATTTCTGAGTGGAAATATATGAAAGATTGAAGCAGAAGAATGTGCGGCAGCGATTGAGGATCTATGTACGGATATGAAGCAGCAGATGATGACAGTCGATGGAGTTGGAGTGCTGATTAATTGGCTTCGATGGAGCGGAAACGGCGCATTTGGGCTGTGTGGATTGCCGGAGTGCCGCCGATCGGCAAGTTTTTTTGGTACTGGGCCCTTTTGTTTGCATTTTTTGAGGAGGCAAAATAATAAATATTAATGATAGCGGAGGATTTTCTCTTTTCCCCCTCCACATTTGAACTGTGAATACTATCACCTCCTGCAGTCTCTCTGGCTATTATTAGATTATTCTGTCTGATCAGCGGTGCTTTCAGACTAACTCTCACAGTTGTCATATTTCTTTGGATTGTTGGTTAATTATTCAGTTTTTTGCTTGCCCCTGAAACTACCCCACCATGGCCCCTCCAAAGGTCTTTTCACTTGAGGGCAAAGGCCTCAAATTGGACACTGCTGAAGATATTGAGGCCCATATCAAGCCGCTGATTGAAAGCACTGATTTCACCGAGATTCGTCTGGGTGGTAACACCCTCGGTGTACCAGCCTCGGAACGCCTGGCCCCCGTACTTGCTTCGCAGAAGAGCCTCGAAGTCGCCGACCTCGCTGATATCTTCACCTCCCGCCTGCTTTCCGAGATCCCTCAGGCTCTGACTGCCCTTCTCAATGCGCTGCTTGAGATCAAAACTCTCCACACCGTCAACCTTTCCGACAACGCGTTCGGCCTGAACACCCAGGCCCCTCTCGTCGACTTCCTCTCCCGCCACGTGCCCCTCCGCCACCTGATCCTGAATAACAACGGCTTGGGTCCCGCTGCCGGTACGCTTATTGCCGATGCGCTCACAAAGCTTGCGGAGCGCAAGGAGGAGGCCCGCAAGGCCGGCGAGGAGATTCCTCTTCTGGAAAGCATTGTTTGCGGACGGAACCGACTGGAGAATGGCAGTATGGAAGCGTGGGCACGTGCGTACAAGGTACACGCTGCAGGCATCCGCTCCGTCAAGATGACGCAGAATGGTATTCGCCAGGAGGGTATCTCGCTGCTCTTGAAGGAGGGTCTTCGTCACGCGAGCGCCCTGGAGGTTTTGGACTTGCAGGATAACACGTTCACCATCATGGGATCTACTGCTCTCGCCGGTGTTGTGGCTGGGTGGCCGTCTCTGCGTGAACTCGGCGTCGGCGACTGCCTCCTATCCGCACGCGGTGGTGTCAAAGTCGCTCAGGCTTTGGCAGAGGGCAAGAATCAAAGCATTCAGACTCTGCGTCTGCAGTACAATGAAATTACAGCCGAAGGTGTGAAGCTGTTCTTGCACGCTACGAAGACCGCTCTTCCGGCTCTTCGCCGCATCGAGCTGAACGGCAACAAATTCTTTGAAGAGGACCCGAATGTGACAGAGTTACAGGAGGTTTTGGAGGCGCGCAAGGAGGAGCACGGCACCGATGATGATCCGGAGGACATGTGGGGTGTGGATGAGCTGGACGAGCTTGAGGAGGAGAGTGAAGAGGAAGAGGAAGAGGAACTCGAGGAAGAGGCCGAAGAAGAGGAGGAGCGCAAGGCGGACAAGTTCCTCAAGGACAATGTGAAGGCGGAAGACGAGAAGGTCGCTCAAAGACAGGACAAGGATGTCGATGCACTTGCGGAGGCTCTGGGCAAGACTGCTCTGTAGTCTTTACAGAGCCGTCTCGATCACCTGTTTGCGCAGACTCATTTCCCTGTCTTGTATCTCAACTCAGCGGCGACCAGGCTCATCTCGCAGCGGTCATTGATGTATGACCATACTCATCAGCATGTCTAGGAAGACATGCGGCAATATGGCGCCAACAATGATGGGTGAACGGCCGATCGCACCCACAGTGACCCGAAATTGGGTCGAATACTGCCCTCACGTCGAGTTCCCCTGCTTCGAAGTACCACTACAAGTGGCCATATCAGGTTGCATTCATGCGCTGATCTCACCATAGCGTTCTAATTAATTGCGTCTTCTACTGCACAGATGCTCGGATAGATTTATGCCCTCATCCTCTTTGATTGTCCCATGCAGCATGTTACTACCCCTACTCATGTATATAATGTTGAAAAGTGAATGAATTGATGACAACGGCCATTGCATGCTGAATCGTAGTCATTTCTGAGGCCTTAATACTCGTTCTAGCTGTCATGGAAGCTGAGGGGCACAACCCCATACATTTTGTACTCGGCACGTGGGAACTTCCGAAAAGAGCAACGCCGGTCTTGGCGCGGAGGTTCACTAATTGCTTCATCTTCATTACTTGTCTATCATCTCCAAGTTCTCCGCCATTTTCATCTCATTCCGCCGGTCCCTCCGTTGCTCGCGTTTGCTTGCACCGTCGCAGACTCCTCTTCCCCTCTAATTCAGGAAACTTCGCCCCGAAGCCGCTGATTATCGGGTCACAAGACCTCGACGTCGTGGAAGTGAGTTGAAGCAGCAGTTCCCTTTGCTTCACTGGTTTTTCGTCGTGTCTTTTTGCAGTTTCCTGAATGAGCTGGGCGCTTTAATATGAGGCATTGCACGCATGTCCCTCGCTCAAGTGATGAGAGCATTTGCAGCTACAGCTGTCTTAAAAGGCACGTGCGTACTGCCGGATGTGCCGCGACAGCGATGGCAAACGCTTGTCGCAGAGGAATCTCGTTGAATTTGCTTACAGCCACTTGCGACAGATTTTATGCATTTGTCATTGCATCTAAACTTTGTACCTCGTTGACTTTTTTTGAATATGCGCTACATCTACAAGTGATTTATTTAATCTTCTGGTTTGCTAAGACTGAGGCAGGTACAACCCTCACGACTCGTCCCCTCCCTGTCTTCATCCAATCTACGATCGGGATCGGTCAAAATGGCAATGGATGCGAAGGAAATTGAGCTCAAGGCGAAGGCCCTGACGAAAGCCGCCACCCAGAACGAGCCCGCAGCCAACATCGTATCACTGCTCAAGGAGCTGCAGACTGGAGTGAAGGCAACGGAGGATCTGCTGCGGTCGACCCGCGTCGGAATCATCGTCAACAAGTTCAAGCAGCACAAGTCACCGGAAGTCGCCCGTCTATCCAGCGAGATTGTCTCGAAATGGCGGAACGAGGTGAACAAACAAAAGGCCAACGGGTCACCGTCCGTAAGCCAACGTTCGAGCGGCTCGCCGCGGCCAGCACAGAACGGCACCGCATCGCCTGCCGGGACAACCCCATCGGACAAGATGTCGAAACTCTCCGTTCCCCCAGATAAGCGGACGTGGAAGGCGGACGGGGTGGATATCAATCAGACCTCGAACAAGATCCGCGATAGTTGCATTGGGCTGATGTACGATGGATTGTGCCTCAACTCGACCGAGTCTCCTCGGGCGGTGCTGTCCAAGGCCTGCGCGGTGGAGGCGGCAGCGTTTAGCGCTTTGGGCCCGGAGACGAAGGAGCAATACCGCACCAAGATTCGCAGCTTGTATCAGAACCTTAAGAACAAGTCCAACCCGACACTACGGGTGCGCGTGTTGTCGAACGAAGTGACACCCGAGCAGTTCGTGAAGATGTCGCACGACGAACTCAAATCGGCGGAACAGCGCGAGCAGGAGCGCAAAATCCAGAAGGAGAACATGGACAAGGCCATGGTCGCGCAGGCCGAGCGCAGTATCAGCACCAGTCTGCAGTGCGGCAAGTGCGGACAACGCAAGGTCACCTACACCGAGGCGCAAACACGCAGCGCAGATGAGCCGATGACGCTGTTCTGTACGTGTATGAACTGTGGTAAATCGTGGCGGCAGTGATTTTGTTTTCGGTGTTTCTTTTTCGTCTGTTGGCCTCGTACGGGGGCCTTTCTGGTTATTGCCGATAGGCACGGAGTTTGAGTGGTAAAAGACGGTTGTTTTGTTTCGTCGTGGGCGTGGGAGGGCTAGCCCATGATGACTTTCATTCTGAATTATTCTGTTCCTCTTCAACTCGGGTTCTCTTTGTGCTAGCTGATTGAGTAGATCGAGGACATCTCTACTGCATCCACGCAGCAGACAAGACGGTAGACAGGTATAATAGGCTTAAGCCAATGACAATCTGCTACTCATGAACTATAGAACAGCGTTTTGTTTATCCTCTTCGCCATACTGCTCAAGTAAATACAGACGTCATGGTTATGTAAGTCACTATAACGCCGCTCCGCTCCACAGCATCCTCCAAGTCCAAACAACAACACATCGCATACATCCCATTCATTCCATCGACCTTCCCAAACCAAAAAATAAACGTTAAAATGACCACCCCAAAAACCTATACCCGCAGCTCCCTAATCCAACCCACCCTGGCCCTCTGCGACGCCTTCGCCTCCGCAGCCCCCGTCCCGGTCCTCCTCAGCCATTTCACCGCGGACCCCCTCCCCATGGTCCACGAGCACGGGCTCCCCGTCCTAGCCCCATTCCTGGGCCGCACATTCACCGGCACAGACGGGGTAGGCCGGTACTTCGAGCTCATTGCGGACCTGCTCAGCTTCGAGAAGATGAGCTTCGACGGGGAGGACGAGTGGATCGTTGATACAGTCTCCATGGCCGTTTCGCTGCGGGGGCGGGCGCAGTTCACATGGAAGGAGACGGGGGAAGGGTGGGATGAGACGTTTTGTTATCGGATTGGGCTGGCGGAGGATCAGGGGAAGGGAGGGGGCGGGTTGAAGGTGCAGGAGTACCGTGTGTGGGCTGATACCGGGGCGGCGTACCTGGCGCGGACGCACCAGTTGGGTGAGGTGCAAAAAGAGTTGGCGGAGAGGGAGACGAAAAAGTCGATGGAGAGGACGAGGAGCGGGCATGGGAATCTTATTGGGGAGGGGCAGAGGGTATATGCGGGTGGGAGTGGGACGGCATAGACGTGTACCATTCTGATGTAATATAGATTTCAGTGTATGTCTAGGTATCTAAGCTTGACGTTGCCATGAATGAAGCTAGACGCGATCCGCGTGGAAATCGATCCAGCCGATGTTCCCAGGCTTGCCGTCCGGCGTCTGGAACACCTTCGCTGGCGAGTCGTAGCGCTTGTACTGCTTCTTGTCCATGACGATGGTGAACCCGCCTTCTGCACGACCGGTGGCGTTGAAACCGGGTCCAAACGCCTTGTATTCGGCCATGACTGTCTGGTTGGTGAACCGGCTCACGCCGGAGACGACCCAGTCAATGTAGCCGCTTGGCTCGATACTGCCGTCCTCGTAGGTATTGGCGAAGATGGACCGGTGCAGACTGTTCCATGGCCGGCCTAGAGCACATTTTCCGGCAATCACCGGAGCAATAGAGGCGTTCGCCGCTCTCACAGTCGAGTCGACTATGTACACGCCGTACTGGTTCTCAAAGGTGGTGTTGGTGCCCTTCCACGCGGTGATACCGCCGCCGCAGTTGCGCAGGAGGATATCTGACGATTGGATCCAGGCGGTACCAAAGCCGTACAGGAAGTCGGTCTGACCGGCGATGATGTTCTTGTAGAAGTAGGCGTTTCCCAGCTTGCCAACGTACACCTGTGCATGGTCAGTGTCCATCCCTACAATCGACTAGAAGCTTTGGCAAGAGACATACAGTATCCTGGTAAGAGTAGAATCCGCAGTAGTAGAAGCCGCCGTTGGCGCGACTGAAGCTGAGAG
The DNA here is from genome assembly GCF_001445615.1 of Aspergillus lentulus. Classification (NCBI taxonomy): domain Eukaryota; kingdom Fungi; phylum Ascomycota; class Eurotiomycetes; order Eurotiales; family Aspergillaceae; genus Aspergillus; species Aspergillus lentulus. Next base: position 2,143,439 of record NW_028322122.1, read on the forward strand.
CATGCGCCGGTCCGTCGGAGTAATCAGCCCATGTGTTGCGGAAATCAATGTTGTAGACGCTGAAATCGGTGTTACCGAATGGAGTATCCTCCGGCACAGGATACCCCGTTGGGCCTGAGCCGCTGTAGCTGGCCTCAAGTGTAGGTGCAACAACCAGCACGCTGGAAAAGACATTATCTACGCTCTTTCCGGTGTTGTCGTGGTTCGCTTGGGCCCAAGTGATGGTGACCTTGTTCTTCGAAGCATCGGTGACACTGTCCGTCTGACCAAGCAGGGTTATGGGACCGGAACGGGTGACATTCAACTGCTCGGTGTAGTTTCCTGCCAGTATCAAAATGGTCTGCTTGCTGTTGTCATTCGGCAGAGATTGGATAGCAGCCTGGACGGTGGAGAAGTGGGCTTTGGGATGAGACTTTGAGACGATGACGGTTCCCTCAGGACAATTCCTCAACGACGTCTGGCAAGTGCGACGAGACGAGGAATGCAATGCAGCCGTTCGTACAAGCACTGCCTGCAGGATCACGGCGAGAAACAAGAAATAGGACTTCATTTTGTCTTGACTATGCAGATTTCCCCCACAAAGCCCGACGCTGAGTGTCCGGGCTCGAGCATCAAGGTCGCCCAGGTGGCCATCTTTTATATAGTCTCCTCGCTCCGGACGATGACCAACACGTTAATCGTACGTCTGGAGAAATTTGGAGAAATTGCGGGGGTAGAGACTGGAGTAGAACAAGCCGGGAGAGTATCTCCGCTGCTGTCAGTGCTTGGAACGCGTACACTGACGAGTATCGACCGGGAAAATAAGCATGGCGAAGACTCGTGAAGACACGTCAAACCATCAATTGGCCAATTGCATTTGGATTCTTCTCCTGGCAGGAGGAAAGCTTCCCCGCTGTCCAGGGCGATTTCCCCAGAAAAAGCACGGAAATCAATTGCAGCGGTGACGGAGAATTGGATTCCGCCTGTCACGTTTGAAATCCTCGGTGAGGCGCAAACAGCGGCCTGTTTCTCGTTATCAATGTCAAGATAAGTCCGTCTAAGCAAGCAGCTGAATCTTTCTTCCTCAATTTGGCTCCAGCTTGACGGTGTCCTGCTGAGGGCCTACAAAGGAAAGCCTCAGTTACGCGTCAACGGAGACACAGGCGGAGAAATAGGATGGCTCTGCTCTATGTTGGCCTTGGCCGTCCCAGCATATGTATCGCATCATGTAGATAACAAGCGGATTTATTGTTGCTGATGATGACTTAAATTGCCTGGGGCAAGGATAGTAGACGAGTCTCAGCGCCCACCGTCAATAGGACAGGCTCAATGCTATCATGATCACGAACGAGGGTCGGTGATACATCGACATGGATGATGTTTCATCCGCCGTTAAAAGGACTTGAGCTTGATCAGCGGCAAATGAAGATCCAGTATGATGGTGATGGTATAGTGATGGTGCTGGTCAGCAGAAGATGACAGGAGGATACTTTGCCTGTACCTGGCTGCCTGGCTGCCTGAGGCACGAGGGCGTACTTTTTACAAAATAATGATACGCTTCTACGAGAATGCGGTGAACTGAGCAAAGCCGGCTCGAACGGCACCGTAGCTACAACCAGTTCAACCAAGTTACCAGCACTTGGCTCATCCATGCTCGGTTATTTGCGAGTATTACAGCCAGATATTGCGTCTTGCGCAGATTAATCCGGACTACTCAGCGCCCATCATATGGTCAGACCGCCAGCCGCGATAATCAGACAATACGAAGCACCAGAGCCCGGTGGAGAAAGTCTGAAAGAAGCAACCAAGCAGGTGGAATTGAGAGCCCATAGTGAGTATTACGACGTGCGTCATGCATCCATCCCGCACGACTGAATGAGACACCAAAATGGGCAGGTCGCTAGACCAGCTAATGCTCGAGGCGAGAGCCAGTTACCCCTCTAGCAGACTAGCACTTGGAGCTACAGCGCACTACTGCCAAGAATGACGATAGTTCCTGCGTCTTAATCAATCCATCCTACAGATCAAGGCGCTGAGAGGCTGGAAGCTACCTCGGCAGAAGCTCCTTCGGGCGAACTCCGGGCACCAAGTGGGATGCAACCCGCGCAGTGGCAGGCTAATTGCTGCATTTGTGCTCTTGTTCCTGCATTAAGTGGAGAGACTATGCAAGAGAAGTGGAGCGTAGCAGGTACGACGGTCGATCTAAATAGGAAAAAAAGGGGTAGCTCTGAAGCTCAACTGGAGCTTTCGCAGGCTGGAAGCGAGCGCCCCTCCACGTAGATTTGCTACCTCGAGAGGAAATTTGGAAGAGCATTTCGAGAAAGTATGAGATAAGGGGAAACATAATAACTTCTTGAAATCGCTTGATTCACTAAATTTACCACTATTAATGACATACATACATGTAAAGAAAAGAATTGACTCTATGTAGAGACAAATGAGAGAAAAAAAAAAGTCTATAATACTGTTAAAAAAAGGTAACCAGCCGAAGCCCAGCCCTATGCATGTATGCTCAAGTGATATCCAGATGAGAAATTAGTAGTGAGTAATCAAGCGTCTACTCATCTTCCTCCTCCACCTCGGCACGAGCACCAAGAGTGTAGTAGGACTTGCCGTTGTTATCGGTCTCATGCTCGATAGCCAGCTTGGAGAGGTGGGCAATCATGTTCTCGATCTTGGTGTCAGCCTTGGAGCGGGTCTTACGGCCGAGGTTGTCAAGGGCGGGAATGATGGTGAGGATGTAGTAAACAACGGCGATGATAATAGTGACACCAATGGAGTAACCCCAGATAACAACGACGGTGACGATGTCGACATCGCCGTTGACGGAGAACTCGGCGTGGCTGGGAGGGCTGGTCTGGCGGTAGTCACCGGAGAGCCAGCCGAAGACACAGAAGAGGGTGGCAAGCACATCGACAACGAAGATGGCGCCAACCAGCTGCCAAGAAGGCCAGGTCTTACCACCACGGGTAACAAAGATGAGCCAGTTCTCGGTAAGGGCGACCTCAAGGAAGATCATCTCCTGAGGAGAACCGAAGTTCTGGATGAGACCACCGTTGTTCAGGAAGAGGGCAGCACGCATGATCCAGGTGGCACCAGCAAGCAAGATACCGAGGACGACGGAGATGACCCAGATCTTAGGCAATTGCCACTCGACAGGGCGCATTTCGTAGTGGGCATTGTCGTAGGCAACGGCGATGGTGGCCAGATCAGCGAACAGGGCGATGAAGACAACAAGTTCGGAGTTGAGGGTCTCATCAATGATGATCATGGAGGTGACAAGGTAGATCTCAAGGTGGAGACAGAGGGCAATACGGTACTGAATGTAGGCCTTCATACGCTGGAAGATCTGACGGGCAAGCTTGATGGCATCGACGATGGTGCTGAGACCGGGGGCAAGGAAGACGATATCAGCAGCGGCCTGGGCAGCCTCAGTGGAACCCTCGACGGCAATACCACAGTCAGCCTTCTTCAGAGAGGGAGCGTCGTTGACACCGTCACCAGTCATGGCAGTCAAGTGACCACGCTGCTGCAACATCTCGACGACCTGGTATTTGTGCTCGGGGAAGACCTCAGCGAAACCATCAGCCTTCTCGACGAGGTCGTGCTGGGCAGAGCCGGCAAGACCACCGTGGATCAAACGCTCGGAGTCGTAAACCTTGGTGCTCAGAGCAAGCATCTTGCAGGTTTCCTTGGCAATGGCAAGGGCATCACCAGTCAACATCTTGACGGACAGACCGAGGTGCTGAGCCTCAGCGATGGTGTGGGCAGTATCCTCACGAGGGGGGTCGAACATGGGGTACATGCCGAGCAGTTGCCAGGGCTCGCCCTCCTTCTGGACGGCAACACCAAGGGAACGGAAACCACGGCGAGCGAACTCAGCGGCCTTCTCACGGAACTTGGCCGCCTCCTCCTCAGAGCACTGAGACATGTTCAGGATAGCCTTGGGGGCACCCTTAGCACAGACGTAGCGGACACCGTCGCAAGTGCAGACAGTGGTGATACGCTTGGAGACGGGGTCGAAAGGAGTGTACTTCTCAGTAACCCAGTTGCGGGAGAGAATCTCACGGGCCTTGGGGTAGCGACGGAGGGTAAGGATGGTAACCTTGTCAATGGGGTCGAGGTTCTTGACGTTGTGGTTGGAGGCAATAGCAGCAACGGCCATCATCCAGTTGACATCGACACCCTCGTTGACGTAGGGCTCACGGATGGAGAGCTGGTTAGCAGTGAGAGTACCGGTCTTGTCAGAGCAGAGGATGTCGACACCAGCAAGAGACTCAATGGCAGTGAGCTTCTGGACGATGGCCTTCTGCTCGGCAAGGTAAGCGGCACCGACGGCGAGGGTGGTGGTGGTGACGACGGGCAGACCGACGGGAACACCAATAATCAGGAGAATAAGGGTGTAGTGGAGCAGGTTGTTGTCCTCGTGCTCAGGAGTAGCGATCTTGAGGTGACGGTAGAAACCACCAATCCAAGCGGCGAGAATCCAGAACATGACGAGAACGAGCAGAGTAGTACCGATGTTGTCCATGACAGCCTTGAAGTGACCCTGGTCCTTGGCACCCTGCACGAGAGCAGCGGTCTTACCGACGAAGGACTGCTTAGCGGTGGCGGTAACGACGGCGTAGGCCTTACCACGCTTGCAACCAGTGGTATAGTAGCAAGTGTCGGCCATGTACTTGTCGACAGCGAGAGATTCACCAGTGATGGCGGACTGGTCAACGGCAATGAGGGAGACACCAACACGGGCCTCGATGCCACCGTCTTCGTCGTCCTCATCATCCTTCTCCTTGAGGGTATCATCGTTGGCACTGGCGAGGTACTCCTTGTAGGTCTCGAACATCTCGGGCTTGTCGTAGTCGCAGATCAGGCGAACATCGGCGGGAATGACGGTACCTTCCTCAACAACGATCTGTAATGAAAGGATGAATTAGTCCAGGTCAAGGCGCTGGAAGATATGGAGATCAGTCAACTCACAATATCACCAGTAACCAGCTCACGAGCCAGGATTTCCTGCTCCTGACCATCACGGATAACAACAGCCTTCATAGCAATATCACCCTTAAGACTGGCGACAACGTCGGCAGCCTGCTTCTCCTGGTACCAACCGACGGTAGCGTTGAGCATAAGGATACCGCAAATGACACCCAGATCGATCCAGTCACGAAGACCAGCAGCCAAAAGAACAGCCAATTCCATAACTGGACAATGACAATCGTCAGCATTGTCTCTTGGGAAGGACAGTCCTCCGCCCCTGAAAGGATTGGTAACATACCATAGAGAATAGGACCACGGAAGTAACCAATGAACTGAACGAAGAAGTTGGTCTTCTCGGTTGTCAGTTCGTTCCAGCCAGCCTTCTTGCGACGCATCTCAATTTCGCTGGAGGGGAGACCAGTGCGCAGGTCGGTTTCGAGCCATTCGTCGGGGCAGACAAAGGCGCCGCCAGTATCAGCCTCCTTCCTCCAGAAAGCGTACCAGGGCTTCTTCTTCTCCTGGAGGCTTCTAGCACCGGCACTGGAGGTCGAGCCGCGACGGCCATCGCGAGCAGTCGAGATGTAACGGTTCAGAGCAGTGTACTCATCGAGGTTGCCTTCATTTTCAGCGTGACGAGAATGGTCACCATTCTCCACGTCGGGAGCATAGGAGATCCTCCGCTCCGCCATTGTTGCTTCGGCTCACAAAGCCTTTGGAACCCAACGATATGAGCAGATGCAAACAAGAAATGGCAGGAATGGCAAGAGTCGGAATATTCCTATAGAGAAGAAAAGAAGGAGAAAGAGGAGGGGAATGAAGGCGAGGGGGGACGGGAGAATGTATCCTTTAATATTTGGGGGGATTTGCATGGGAGCAGCACAAACACGTCTCCCGAGCTCTAACGGGCGACCTTCCCTGTGCGTAAACCCACTTTTTTTTTCCTTTTCTTTTTTCTTTTTCTTTTTTTCTTTTTTTTTTATTAATTAAAAAGGGAAAAATAAATCCTTGTTGTCGATGGAGTAGTGCGACCGGATAAGGTTTAGCCTGTATAGCCCACACCCTCTCGAAGGTTTAGAGTGAATATGGCTCTTTTGCCTCCTCGGATTGTTTTTTTCACGCCTTTTTTTTTTCTGGACTTTTTTTACCTCTTCCTTTTCTCCCATCCTCTTGTTTCCCTCGCACACACGATTTGTGCTTAATGGTACGCCCGGCTTTTTCCTTTGCCTTCTTTTCCTTCTCTGCGGGCTTCTTCTCCAACCGGGCAAAGTGGATCCTTTGCTAAATGCGGTTTAGGCTCGACATGCCGCAAAACCTGACTTTTCCTTAAAGATCACAATGATATGGTACTATCTTACCAGCGGTACAGCGCTCTGTAGCATCATTGCTCACTCTCCTATGCACGATGCACTCGTATCGTCTGTTGCTTCGTAGAGCGGCGGATCGGTGCCGACTGCCGAGTTCGCCCCCCCCAAAATCCTCCACCCTCCAGACCATTACGGTAAATCCGACTCCATACGGACAGTACGGAGTAGAAGAACATCTGGGGCACAGTCTTCGGGTGAATGAGGACTCTGCTAGCATTACATCTGTGATACATGATTGTAAGATACCGTCGGGAATATCGGCCAGCCAGCTCGATCAAGCCTATCTCGGAATAGGCGAAACGAAATTCCATACGGTATGACTGGTTACCGTCTGCGGCTGGCTTCTCGTTAATTTTGCCCATCCAACATCATCTTTCCCTCATCTTAACTATGCGCGATTTTCTTGACTCTGCGGATGAGGTCTGAGACGCGCCTTCAGTATCATGACCTAACGCCTAGAAATCCTATTCATGACTATTTGCAACAGAAATTGGAGACCGCTGAAGTACGGGAAAGGGACAAGAAGACGCTATCAGCTTATTATTGTTGGACTAAAATGTGGTCTCATCATTTTGTTGTCTAGCTATGCAGCGTGACAGTCGGACATTGAGGTCATCCTTCATTCCCTTGCACAGGGAAAAATGTTGTACTTACCTGGTAGTCTTTGGAGCAAGAAAACAAACAGAGCAAACCCATACCAACATATTTCTTCTTCCAGTGTTATGGTCCGATGCCAGGGCACCGTACCGAAATACCTGCGGTTACCGGTACCACAGGACGCAGGGCCGTCCTACCCGATCTTGGAACCACGAGTTCAGTAAGATAGGAACGCAAGGGGTAGGAGGGCCTTTTCCTCAACCAAGTTCCGCCAGGTATGGTCAAAACAAACACTTTTCCCTGGCCGATGATGACGATTGCGTCGACTATCTTGTACGTAAATACCGTAGGTGTCTTTTGGCTTTCGATAAATCAGCGATGCCAATAACGATTCAATTGACATGGCTTGATGTGATGCCATTCAGAACGTGCCCGGTTTCTAAAAGGTAGAGCACTGTTTCAGCTGTACACAGTACATACCCATACAAAAATAAAATACATTATGTCATCCAGGATAATCATTATTTGTCGTGAGTATTATTATTCTTTATCAGCTTCGTTATCTCTAGGACTTTTGCCGTATGGCCACGCACGCAGTACCATTGTCACCACGGCCCAAACAGGTACTCTTAATTTAAATGGTTTAACCAACTTTCCTCGACATCAGACTAAAACTCAACCCAGGGTCGATCGCTCTGTGTGCGTGCAATGACTGGTCACCCAGACCCCTCCACCCCTCCTTATTTTTCCTTGCACCAATCGCCCATCTGTCTAATCCTGATTGAGTTTCGTACCGCCTTGTCTCGTGGAGTGCATTTTCCCACGCCCACGAGCGTCATTTTATCTGAGTGGTGGACAAGTTGGGCCCAGCCCACAAGGCCTCGAGAGAGGCTTCTCTTGGGTCGTCTCCGATTATTTCCCTGTAGTCATAGTAGGTACTATTGGTATTACTATTGAGATATGATCCGCATTTGATTTGCTTGGACAAGCACTGACGGACTCAATCGGCCACTACTCCGGACAAGTAGCTACAAAAGTCAAAGGCTGAATGCGAGCAAATCAGCGCTGTTCCTTTTACTTGAGACAAATGATTTCATGGCAGGTGATTGAGCTCCGTAGTTTGGCCGTCATTGCTACCTATGATATATCTCCTCGGATCAAAGAGTGCAGAGTGCATGTCTGTGACACTTTTTCCCTTGGCTGAGAGGGCTGGCAAACTTTCGTTTGACTGTGCCGACGATGTCAAACCATCTGGTTGACAAGTTGACGCTGGCATGGGCCACATAGAATCTTGGAAGGGTGCAGAGCACATGTAGACACTTTGTACTTCTGTACCGGTGCCCGGAGACTAGAGACAAGGGTTGCTAAAGATCCCTGCCAGATAACCTCGATGGATGATGTTGGTGGTGGCGGACATCGCTCTGGAGGACTGTGTACTTCTACTACCTATCTCTCTATCCGGTAGCGCACCCATTCTGATTGCTCGCTCATGGGCATTCCGACCATCCACGATTAAGCTGAGGTACCGAGTTTGCCGTCATCATAACGATATAGACGCCAGCCAACGCTCGACAGAATCCGAATTTTCTCCATGCAGTATCTACACCGTAAGTTGGTCGGGATACGGCAACAAAAAAAAGGAAAGTAAAAAAAGGGAGCAAAAGGAAAAAAAATCTTTGACTATGGTCTTCAACCTCTTATCAGAACGGCGACGTCAAACCAGTTGCCTCCCAGGGCTGACACTGACTGGGAGGATTCCATGCATATGCCATTGCCATGATCTCGTCACCTCCACGTCTTTACTTTCGACATCGGCTGACACCGTGCATCTGCTCGCTCGTAATTCGGAGACTTTTTTATTTCTTCTGGCCTGTAAATCTTGTCTCTGCTTCCCATTACCGCTCCAGGCAATGTGGAACATGGAAGTTCCATGATCGTAGTGAAGCCCAAATCTCATCAAGCTTTCATCGCGCATAAGGCTTGTCTCATCATAGGTGATGGCAGCAGTTCAGCCAACGGTGGTGGTTGGATTTCAGTATATCGCCAAGTATATACCTTAGTATCCCCAGGTTTTTATGAGCACTGCACGGTCACTATCTCCAGTCTCCAGGAATCCGGAGAAGGCCGGAGTCTGGAGAGCTGTCACTGGCTGTCCGGTGGCTCCTGTCGTTCAAATATAGATGCCTATTCCAAGTCATGGTGCGGGATGGGTCATTGCGAACGAAAATAACCTTTTCTATGCTTAAAATAATCCCTTGTTCTTCGCCTACCAGATCTTGGTTCAGATTGCTACCTATTGTCTGCCTTGTAGGAAAATGAGGGGATTCAAAAGGCTAGACGGTTCGTCATGTTTTCTTTTTCGCTACCCCCAAACCCAGCCCCAGGTTTTCAAGGGTCCGATGCAGTCAAAAAAGCAATAGGCAGCTGGCCGACCATGACAGATGACAAGACAATCGCGTGGCCATCTTCTCCTGCAACTCAAGTCCAGTCGCAGATTACGACGGTTGTTGAGCTGGCACCGTTCTATTCGCTTTGAGGGTCAAAGCCGACTGACTCTAGGGTCTTCAGCTTCGATCTCCGACTCTGGGATACCCCTGAATCCTGACTCTTGACGGCTCCACGACTGGCATACTCTAGTCTCGAAGTCAATTGCCGTGGGGATATCCCTCATCGCTACTACTCCGTAGTAGCTAGCTCTGACGGTCCAAATTTCGCACGGTGAGCCTACTTGGGATGGCGACCGCTACAAAAGGTAAGTATATTCAAGACTACGGAGTATCTAGCTGGATTCAATCGCATGCAGCAGCAAGATACAACCCAGAGCAACAATAATAACTATCTACACGGCAATACTCCGAAATAAAAAAGCGATCCCGTCGTTCCTAGCCTCTGATGAAACATCTTACCAAGTTCGGTTTGGCCGGCGCTTTCCGCGGCTGGCACGAAGCAATATTAATGAATCATGATGCATCCAGGCGGAATAGTCAAGTTCTGGACGGAGGAGCTCGGACTCGTCAGTCTTGAGTTAGTGGCACTACGATTGAAGAGGTTAGGCTAATGAGCGATATTAATTAGTGAGATTATTATTAGCTAGCTGGAGGTCTGGGTTGCATGAGACACTTCTGCTCCGAAGAACCAGCAAAGTTGTTTATTGCGTCCATTTGGGTATCATCAATAACTCTTTCCTGTCACTGCATGGATAACGGTGAGAAGCTAAATTTCTTACTGTCCAAGTCTTCCACCAGAGAATGATCCAACAATCCAAGGCAAACGGATGAAAAATGGTCGTCGTCAGTCAGCTTGTCGACGCTCCATCCTTAGGTAGCCCCGTGCGCAACAGCCCCCTAAACAAACAAATCAGCCACGGCCAGTGACCTGCAGACCTAATCCTGTTACTGCACCTTTTTCGATCAACTTTCTGGGGGATTCTCATCAGTATCGGCCTTTCCTTACCTAGCAGAGTAAGAGCGCGCACGGCAGAGTAATGCACCCACGTCAGCCAAGAGAACAGGAGGTAATGGTCGGGCGATCACTCAGGATGCCATCATCGGCGGATGGTTGCCGGCCATCCCAGCCATCTTATTTTTGCTCGTGAAGTGAAACCGTCGTCATGGTCATAGCGACGTTGCCTCATATTAATATATATGATATTGAATATGATGTCTACCACATTATCATAGTAGACTAGAGTAGTATGTAGCTAGGCTTACGAAACAATGGTACAGGGCTGACTCTCGTCCTCTCTCATAGGACGCTACAATGCAAATGTATGGAGCTGGGAGTGGAGATATCCAAACAACACCGCAAGCTACAAAGGCTCGAAGCGTCTTGAATAGTAACTCTCCACATTGAGCCGTGGAACGAGCGGTTTGATAACGTGTAGTAAGAATTTGGCCTGCACCCTGATATTCGTGTGCCGAGTTCCAGTGCTTTCAAGTTGTCCAACCAGCTTTCAAGTTGTCCAACCAGCAGACTTGAAACCCAAGGTATTAATTTATCCATCCGCACAATGTACAGTTCCGCGTCCATACTCTCGAATCTGATACCCTCACAGTGATTTAATGATAGGGAAATTGTATACCGACAGACCCATGGTTTAGGTAATTATTTCCGCCCTCAAACTCTGTTGATACACATATGCAGCCGAGTCCGAAGCCGGCCCGGTCGCATTCTTATTCTTTGTGCTTCGTGCCCATCATCTAAATATGAATAGACATTCTAACTGCATCAGCATGATCATTTATGGTAGATTAGCTTTGTTGATTACTACGGAGTCTGCCTTAGGGATAATCAACTTCATGTATGGGGCCGTATTCGTACAGCTTGAAAATGCCTCGTCCTTGACCTTTTGCAGTTAGGTTAGGTTAGCATCGCTACGTACTGCGTAAATCCGACCGTGCAGGTTACCATACCAGTTACAGAGGCACATGCCACCCTGCAGGGCAATCACCAACTGGCTACCGGGCTGGCATCTTGCCACTTCCTAGAGTGCTCGTTGTGTCTGATAGGATTACAGTCTGCAACCTACCCAAGACGGACAGGACAGAATCTGCCTGCATTGGGATGTGGATGCAGCGGCAGCGAAAGAAATCCGCTCGCCTGCAGCCGGCGTTTTCTCGACGTTTTCTAGAAACCTTCTGTGGGTGGTGCCATGGTTCAGGATTGAACACCCACGAGTAAAGAGTCGTCATTGGGTCCTTGACTCCATCCTTTTTTTACCTAGCTGCATCGTCGCATCGAGCAATTCTTACTGCCCGACGGTAGCGAAGAATTCCAGTTTTCCCTGCAAATTGAGGTGCAGTTGCAGCGATGAGCCGAATCTGATTATCGTGTTGTCTCAGTCTCACTACTGATGACAGTGATGAGATCATGGGACGGAGTACTTCGTACGGTACTATTGCTCGGTTGATCGGCAAATTTCACCACCACACCGACACCGATGCCGACGTCGACACCGCCGCCATTTTCTGACGATAGATTTGCACACTTTAATAGACACAATACGACCTCTACGTCATATGTTTCTGTGCTCTGTAGTATCCCGTGTCTATCGGTCACCGACAATCATATGAAGCAATTTTGAGGACTATTCCTGACACGGCCGATGACTGATACAGTAGTACTATTGGCGACGGCTATAGCATCCGACTCAAAATACTGAATACTCAAGAGTGATTTGTCTTGACTGCAGATTGTCATTCTGCTTGTGTGCGGCTAAGCTGAGTTACCGATAGGCACTGAGGAGTTTAGAAACACCTAGGGACTACAATGTAGATACGGACACGGAGTAACATTAACGGGAGCGAGGAAAGAGATTCCCGTTTCGGTTAGGCTCGGTGTGCATAGAGTTACGCTGGCGATGTATTTTGCCGATTCAGGCAAGTGACCAGGGGGCCAATTTGCTAAGCTTCAGATGTCAATCCTCAGTTCACTGCTATCTCGAATCTATAGTTGTCTAAAAATAAAGGAAATTGGCTCATGATCATCTACTCATTAAACCAATTAACCAGTAATTCAAAGCATATTCACTGAGCAGCCAGCAAGCGCAAACACTGACGCCGAAGCTCTGACAAATAAGAAATGGCAATAGCGTGGAAATTACCCTGATTACTTCGCGGAGGAGACGAATCCCCGCCTCGCTACTGGCCCCAGTTAAGGATAAATAAGATGAACCGACGCTCATCCCGCGAAAACCGAGACTAACCAGCTAGACCGACTGATTCATTTGGCGCCTGTGTTCTTGGCTTCGCTCTGTGTCCTCGTACCTACAGTAGTCGACTCCATAGTGCCAGTCGGACTGGCCATACTAGCGTCCAAAACGGCAAGTGGGCATCTCCCACTCACCGGTGCTAAATTGCAGCCAGGTACGGATGCAGTAATCAGTCGGCGTTTCCATTGACTAACACTTTAGCGGTTAGTACCATTTGTCGTAGTGGTAATATCGAAGCGCCCCACCGGGACGATCGGCCTGGTTTGCGTGCCAAGCTGTCTCATCGAGGATCCTGGTGAGGGATTTTCTGCAGTCGTGGAGTGGGAGATGGCTGGGTGATTGATTGCATTACACATAGTATGGAGTATGGAGTAAATCAGCGCGGCATCTTTCCCAGGGTATGTCATACCGCAACACCACAATACCGCAACAACTACACAGTAAAGAGGACAAGACAATCCTCGTCTTGGCCCCAAGACGGGCAACTGCCAAATACCAGCTAGAATTGAGCCGTACTCCATAGTCCGCATTCCGTAGTCGTCCCGTCGTCTTCGTATTAGGCAAACTGCGGAGTACGGAGTAGTGGACTGCACCCCATCCTCGGTCAATCGCGCTGCAACCGCACCTGCAGTTCGCTTCACCCTCTGCTAGACAGGCAATTGACATTCTGACATCTTCTGCAGCATCGTGCAGCATTGTGCAGGACACGGGATGAAAATCCCACGCCAACCACGGATTACCAACTAGACACGTTTGCCCTTTATTCTACGGTGCCACGTTCAAGTGCATGCCGTCCACCGCAAAGTGTCGATGCAGAAGGCTAACGTGGCAACTGGCACTGCGAGGTGAATGCACTCTCGGATATCCGACTTTCAAGTCTGCAGTCTGCCCCGAGTCCGAGTCGGGATACTCTACGACTACGGACTACGGAGAATTCTGGAGATATCCCCTCGGGGTAGAAGCACTAAGCACTAGCTAGCGGTGGCAAGCACGTATCTCAGTCTGTAGACTTCGTAAACGATATGGAGTATGGAGTATGGAGAAGAGAGAACATGCTCCATCGCGTTAGACTTAAAATGATGACCGGTCTGGAGGTTTACATAATTGGGGGACTTTTAGTGAATGGCGGCCGTCACAGCAGAGAAAAAAGTACAGCTTGAATGAGCGAAAAAGGACTGGCAATAATCAACAAACAATCGGCATCATCATCCCTCAAAACGATACTCATGGTGAAGAGTATCGCCGGAGAGTTTTCCTATGTCAGTTCGGCATGGCGACTCTGACATCGGTAGGAATTGAAGGTATCGGCCTACACGGCATCGCGGGAATCGGCACGTCGAGAAAACTCAATTGCGGGATATATGATTGGTTTGGCACTACGCAACTGAATCCCTGAGTGAGGCGAACCGTTCTTCCGTTGGATTCTATGGAGATTTGACAACGGGGTTTGTTCGAATTTTTACTGAGGGTCTTATGTGGCCCTACCAGACACAGTTGTCGGTCACGAGCAGAGCGCGGGATTCGGCCATACTATGTGCTGCCTTACTGGGAAGTGGAAACTGAAAATGTACCAAGATTGTGCTCAAGAAACCTGCATAACTTGGCATTGTTAGTCATCAGCATTCCTCAGCTAACTAGGAATTATGTGATGATGCACTTCGCGTCTCCCTTACATCTAACATGCTCATTCCATTCAAAGATAAACCTAAAGCCCGAAGGCCGAGGCCTAGAACATGAGATTGAGACAGCTGCAACAGTCACCACCCAATGCCTCGGATGACAAGATGACAAAGGGGGTACTTCTGGCCGTCTGTTTACGAGAGGTACAGCTTCCCAAAAAAGGTGATCGACAGGTGCGCCCGACATGGGCGCATTGACTATTGCCTTGCGGGTGTCGATCGCTATACGTTTGAAACGATAATTGTCCGATGCTGACTTGCAGTCACATCAGTGTTATCATGCTGAGATATGATGTAAGAGGATGGAGTAATTGCAGCAGATTACCGAGTAGAGAGCCCTCTGATAGGGAGTAATGTACAGAGTAGCTGCACTGCTTCATCTCTCCGACAAGCCTGCGTCCGTCATTCTATCTATAGATTGCTGATGGTGGCTGACGGGGCCAAGAAAACCATATTATACATCAACTGCATTACCCGGCAGGCAAGATCTATCCAAACAACGACGGTTTGACAGTGCGTGATGGCAGTGCCTGCATCGCAAAAGGCCAAGAAGCCCCTGAAAACGATACCGGGAGACGGACTGGCATGATTCGATCCTAGATGCAGATCATCTTAATGATCTCGGAAAGTCTCAGACTCACAGCTCAGTCAGCCCCGTTTCAAATGAGCCGTGCTTCATGATGTCACTTGAGCTGGGCATTTGACGTTCTGTTCTCCGGTGCCTGACTCAATCTGTCCTCGAAGCTGTCAGATCGTCATGCCCATCGCAAGGCGTGACAGGTATCAGTATCATCTATTGGACTATGATTCAAGAAACCGAAAATCGAGACAAGATCAACAGATCATCAACCAAGCCAATAGTTTTATTTCTGCCAAGCATACCGAATCCCCTGATGTTCATCCTGCAGCAAGGAACATGCTTGGCATCTCACTCTTCATCCCCATACGGAGTAGCAGAAACTGATGATATGGGGTATGGAGTACGGAGCAGTCTCAGCTGTCCATCTATCTAGTGATACAACCGCGAAACTTCCCATTTTTGGGTCCTTTCCTCCCAAACTCAAATCATGAGGACAGACAATGCCATGCAGTAGCACAAGAACGATCCCACCTCTTGGCAATCAGTTGCCATCAGTCAGAACAGCAGTAGCACTGCCTCCTTAACTCTGTCCAGCGATATGCGCACATCCTGCATACATACATGTCGTCTCACTACGCAGAAAGTATCCTCATCCTGTAACCTATACCCTCCCAACCAACCATATCCCTTCCATTATCCCCCGCCAAGCCCTGCACTGCATTCCCTCCCTTCTTCTATCGGCTTGGCAAGCCCTCCATTTCCCCCTTGGGGCAATCAGACCTGTCTGCGTGTCTGGCGAGGTATCACGGGGGGCCATCGTGTCGGTTCATTTCATTTTCGCACATACGCTGCTGTGCTGCATTGGAGTCTTGGCGCGCTCCCTTGATAATCTGTTTACCTGGCATATGCGGATCTTCCCCGAGCCAGCGAAGCGTAATCACTGGTCTACCCCGTAAATAGATGATTGATGTGGCAGGTGTGGTGCACATTGACAGGATAGGTATGACAATCCTCTTGGCACGGGGCGGACGGGCGACACTCGAGTTGCAATGTTGCAATATCTGGATAGTGAGTTTGACACTGCGGGTGAATTCGGAGAGATAATCTTAGTTACACGGTGTAGATGGTTGTTGGCTTGTCAGTTGGCATTCTCTCCCACTCTGTGTAATGCTTGTCTTGGAAGTGAGGAGGGATCTTGGCGGTGGTGAGAGGTATGCAAGGTGAGAGTATAGTTGGGAGAGTGGAAATGAATGTATTCATATTCATATTCATATTAATGTTAATCAGACTCGAGAGTAGGATGAAGTTTGTCTGCTCCGTGCATGTTATACTACTGTAGTATGGGCTTCACTGCAGATTTTCTCTGCGCTGGAGTTATTATACTATGTTGTGAAGCACTCTTTTATAGGTTATATACAGGTAGTATGTATAGGTTGTAAATTCAACAGAAAAGTATAGTGGTGATATAGTAGCTTTTACATTGGGTTGCAAACCACAAGATATGTATAAAGTGATATATATAACTTTTTTATAATGTGTAGTTGCAATCCTAGATGCTTCTATATACTAGTTTATATATTGTGCGACGTTCAGAAGAGATATCCATGTTAGTGGAGTGGATGGACAGAAATATATATCTACACTCCTATTCGCAGATGTCATAGATATTGTGCTAATACATTAAGATGACAAGAGCAGGCAGATATATATCAGAAAGCCACTTCAACAGTGGGACACAGCATTTAATGTGCTCAGACATGAGATCTTGTGGTTACGCATTGCAGTTGTGGTCGATGGAGCTGTCACTAGGCCAAAGATCCTAGATGGAGTTGCTCTCGAGCCTCGCTTGTCAACCCAGGGGATACGACTAAGCGCAGACTGCGTTGAATGCCAGCTGATACATGTCACGGCCTCATAGCAGAGGTTCGTGACTGCATCGCCATCCAATGGATATACTTCCTTCTGATCAAAATGTGATCTTGATGCCCACCGTACAAGGCACCAGAGTCCCAGGCATAAGCCTCTCGATGGCGAATTTGGCCCGCCAACCCGTGCAGTGACCCGGCAGAAGAACAGCCGGATCAAGCTTCTTCAGGTCTTTGATGGTACTCTCCGTCTGCTGCTCCTCACTAGTGGCCAGATGGAAGCCTCCCACAACCGCATGAAGGGGAACAGAACCATCCAGACATTCAACTGCATGCTTGGCCGCGTTGACCACCCCAGCATGGCTGCAGCCTGTGAACATGACGATTCCTTTCCCTGGTGCAGTCAGCATCTGAACAACTGTTGAATGAACCACGCCTGTACATGGCCAACATGCCTTTCAGATTACACATCAGGAACCGTTCGTCAGCAATGAGTTCGTCGGAAAACCAATCATTATCCTCGTGGCTGAAGCGCATCCCTCCTTTCAGCCCGTTCTCGTAGGCAGTTTGCCGAGGGATTTCGCCAGATACGAAAAAGAAATTATCGAGAACAGTGTGCGCTTCATCATGTTTGTCGACCACCGCGCCAGCTGCCTCGATCTCCTCGAACGTGGGATCAGCTTGGAGGGATATGAGCTTCTGACCGATAGCCATCCCGCGATAGTCAGGGCGAGAAGGGTGCAAATCTACCGACAGGCCCCCGGCACGGCCCTTGTCCTGCTTGGCCTCGTTGACCAAGCGAATCGCGCGCAGAAGACCACCTGAGCATCGTCAACCGCTATCCAACGAGCCGCAACTGCCTTCGAACAAACCCGAGTGATCCCTATGCCAATGCGACAACTGAATAACCTTTACCGAGGCAAGATCCGCTCGTAGCCGCTTCGCGTTCCTCTCCCAAGCATCTTCCTCCGGGCCTGCATCGAAGAGCACTGAGTGGCTCACGTCACCTTTCGTCGCGGTCTGCGAGGACTCAGCGTCGTCTGAAAGTTTGTGTTAGTGACAGTCGACTTACCACTAGTATTGACAAGCCGTGCGCAGAACAGCAGATGTCTTCCATTCTCAGCTCATTCTGAGCGTCACCCCTGTCCTTGAGGTCGTGAGGCGACCCCGTGGCAAGGCTACCCATCAGCCCGGAGACGTGGACGGTGTCTGGCGCGGCGGGCGACAAGGGGTCGAGCTCATTGTCGATTATGACGAGTGCTTCGAGAGAGTCAATCTCTACGAGGTTAGAGCTGGGCATCTTGCTTATAATGGACGATGTGTCGATGAGGAAGATCTTGTTGCATGGAGGGGTAATGATAAAGGGGATATGCAGGCGCAGGCTGCAGCAGGTGAGGGCTAGGCCTCGTGGTGCACAAGGCCTTGTTGATAATGTCACCCTAGACTACTTGATCTTTGAGAAGGGAATTTTTTTTTGTTTTATTTACTTGACATTCAAGGGCAAAAGTTCAATGTTAGATACTTGTTTGGCGGACATTTAGAGATATATATTCGTGCTTATTACCTCATACTGAGGTCGGACTTTGACCCACCGTACAGTTCCATCATTACCCTATCGTAAATACTCCAGAAAACATAGAGATGAATGTATGTACTGTATCATATACGGATGCTCTTCTCACAGCATTCTAGCCTTCTTCGAGTCTACAATTATTGAATGGTCAAAGACGCTACCTGCTTCTTGAGCGTCAAGCTCGTAGGTTGGAAGAATATCCAGGGGAAGTCCTCATTGCATTTTTCAACCCTGACGTCCTCACTATCTGGTGAGACAAGGACCGCTTTTGTCATTAAGAACGGGCCAAGGGTTGTATCTGGACAAGTACTGAAGCTGAAGACACCGACGAGTCCACCAAAACCGAGCCCGTCCACACTCTGGAGCTGTGCGAGCAAGAGCAAAAGCAAGAGCTGAAGGTATCAGTTGAACCTACCATGAACGGGGTAGCGCCATAAAGCAGCTGTCAACGAGTCTCTGAGAGTCTCTGCGATCTGAAGATTGGCCCACAAGGAACGTAGTGGGCATAGCCAGCTGGCTTCTGTCAGACCCTTAGGTCAGGATCAAGTTTTCATTATCGCTCATACTTGTGATGAGCAATACTAGAGCTGAGCATGATGCTTTGCTGCAGCGCATAATGTGTCGGCGAAGCTGGGTGGAAGGCTGGGAGCAGTATCTTCTTTAAGGAAAAGGGTATAGTATTCTGCTTCCTGGAGTCAATATTACCCCAGATCCACAGGTTCTGTCTGATTTGACCATTTGCCTGGAGAATAAACCAATTGACATACCACAATTTCTGTAGTTAAATCGAGAAAAAGCGCTCAGGGACACAGAGTTGACCCCAGTGACTTCTGTCCTGAGGCTGATGGTACAGCCAGTAGAGTGCTCAGGCAAGAAAAGCTGCACAAACCAGAAGCTCAGTGAAGTCTGTCATACTCTGATCAGCAAGTACGACGAAGTGGCTCATGGGTATTCTAGAAATGGATTACCTCTGGCTGAAAAGCTTCAATTCGTAACAGCACCTCGGTAGTGGTTGATGATGGAACCCCATACTGCGGGGAAATCCGTAGCGACGATCAATCTCCAATCTTTGGCTCAAGACTCAAGTAAGATCAATCAACATGACCACGGTCACTGGTAAGTCAATAACTCCATCATCCATCTTCCTTTCTGATTTCTTCCAGTTCATTCAACCTGATCCTCGTCCACCGCAGTGGATGAACCTACCTACAATGCGCTTCCTCCTCCTCCCCGTCCTCCTCCTCCTGCTCAGCGCATCCACCGCAACCGCCAAACTCGCCCCAACATGTTTCAAAGTCGTCGCCGCACTCGTCAGCCGGCCAGGCGACCTGTACGAGAAATTTCAGCGTGAGATCTGCGACAAGGGCTGTCAGCCGACCGTCCCACACTGGGACCTGTGGACGCGCAACAACACCTTCCTGCCGGCCGTCCGCAGCGTGATGAAGCGGTTGGACGTACCCCGACAGGAAGAAGCGATGGTGCGATTGGGCGATGACGCAGCGAAGATCATTAAACAGCGGTGTGGTCCGATGCTGGAGGGCAAACATATCTGTGCGGACCCGGAGACGCTGGCGGCGTTTGGGAATTGCTTCAAGAAGACCTTTGTGCGGTCGGCTATTACGAATCTACCGGCGCTGTTGCCCATGGTGTCGGAAGAACTGTGTCGAGAGCAGTACGCTTATCTCAAGGATGATCAGTTGTGGGAGGAGACGATTCCGAATAATATGAGAGATTATGCGGCTGTTTGTCGGGATTTGGGGAATACTGGGAATACGGAGAGTGTACAGGGGCAATTGGATGAGGGGAGTTATGATAATGATGAATTATAGCCTCATGATCCTTTTAATTCTACATACCCCCTGTTATGGTAATAATAATAATGATAACTGATGTTGTGAAATTCCTATCAAAAGGAAGAGCTGTATGAATCTCCGATGACGAAAGCCACGGCTGACCGCCAGGAAATGTTCCTGACTGCTGTCATGTCAGCTCTGTCAGCATCGGTCGATCGAGCTTACTTTTTTTCTTCTGCTTATTATGATGGAAGTGACTGTTGACTGCAGACTTCCATCTCTTCAAAATATCCGTTGATGTCTTCCATCAACGCACCATGAGATACTGCATGTCTTGATGTTGCTGTCCTCTGTGTCCTTCATCCGAATGGCGTCGCGAATGACGTGCGCTTCCCGTTTGATGCGGCCGAAGCCCATCGTGTCTCGTGCCCATCCACGCTTACCTGCAACCTTACTACAACCTCCTCCTCGTCGTTTCGTTCATCCAGGGGAATTCAAACCATTTGTGCCCCCTTCTCCGAGTTCACTAGGCAAACCCATTCCCGCGAAAACCTATACACGCACTCGCAAATGGCTCCGCCGTCTCGCCTACCTCTCCATAGCCACCGGAGTGATCTACGCCATCGACACTCAGTTCTACGCATCCTCACTGACGCGGACCGCTCGGACGTTCTCGCTCGGTCTCCTCGTCGCATTAGACTACAAAATCAACTTCCGTCCGAACCCACCGTTCGCTGAATCCATCACAGCCCTGCACGCCCGCAACGCGGAACGACTGTTCGATCTGCTCCGGCATAATGGCGGGCTGTATCTGAAAATCGGGCAGGCGATTGCCATGCAGTCTGCCATCCTGCCCCCGGAGTTTCAGAAGATGTTTGCCCGGATGTTTGACGATGCGCCGCAGAATGACTGGAAGGACGTGGAGAAGGTGATCCGGGAGGATTTTGGGAAGTCGGCCGAGGAGGTTTTTGGAGTATCTTTCACAGGGGATCCGACTAAGGGCGTGTTGGAGCGCAGGGCTAGAGCGAGCGCGAGTGTCGCGCAGGTCCACTGGGCGCGATTAGCAGATGGGCGAGAGATTGCCATTAAGATTCAGAAAAGGGAGATTGCTCAGCAGATCAAATGGGATCTGTGGGCTTTCAAGTAAGTTCATCGCAATAACCTTCGGGGACGGTGCTAACGAGACCAGAGTGGTCACTTGGGTCTATTCCCGCACGTTCGATATCCCCTTCTACAGTTTGGTACCATACATAAGCGAGCGACTGTTCCTAGAGACGGACTTTGAGAATGAAGCGACCAATTCGGAAACCATGGCTAAGCTGGTGGCCGGCGAGTCGCGTCTGCGAGACCGCGTCTACATTCCCAAAGTCTACCGCGAGCTCAGCTCGAAGCGTGTCATGACCGCTGAGTGGATCGAAGGAATCCGGTTATGGGACAGAGAGTCCATCACACGTCCGTGGCTCGGTGGTTGGCGGGAAGGCAGCCCCGGATGCCAGGGAACGCCGTTGGATGCTCCCAAGACCGAAGATCCGGTGGCCAAGGTTGCGAGGAACCCCAACCTGGCCCACATCAAACCGGAGCGCAACCACTGGCGCGGCTGGAACGGCAAAGGCGGCCTAGGTCTGTCGCTGAAGGACGTGATGACGACCATGGTCGACCTCTTCTCCGCCCAGATGTTCCTTTGGGGCTGGGTGCACTGCGATCCGCATCCAGGTAACATCTTCATCCGGCGTAAGCCCTCGGGCCAGGCGGAGCTGGTCCTCATCGACCATGGCCTCTACATCCACATGGACCCCAACTTCCGTCACCAGTACGCACGCTTCTGGAAGGCCCTGCTGGCCTTCGACAACCGCACCCTCAGCGAGATCGCCGAGGGCTGGGGCATCCGCAACTCGGACATGTTCGCCTCCTTCACGATGATGCGCCCCTACCGCGGCGGCGACCTCTCCACGCGCCAACACCTGGAAGGGCTAAGCAAGGTCGAGCGTGCCCAGCTCCACTACGAGATGCAACAGGCCGCCCGCAAGGCCATCCGCGAGATCCTTGCGGACGAGCACAAATGGCCCCAGGAACTCATCTTCATCGGTCGCAACCTGCGCATCGTCCAGGGGAACAACCAGTTCCTCGGCTCGCCGGTCAACCGCGTCAAGATCACGGGCATGTGGGCGTCCCGCGCGCTCGTCGAGTCGCCCGATCTCCCCTGGTCCGAGAAATTCGCGAACCTCGGCCGCCATCTCCTCTTCCGCGTCGTGCTGTTCACCAGCGACGTCTTCTTCTACTTTACCAAGGTGCGGCAGTTCCTGCATATGGGAGGCGGCATGGAGGACGATATCGAGAAGCAGATGAAGGATATGGCCAAGGATATGGGGGTGGATTTGAACCAGAGCATTTTCGAGGGCTAGATTTCTGTGATGAGATTCTCTCCCCTCCTTTCGGTTGTACTATACGATTAGATGAACATGAACATACATGATAGAGCTTGAAAGTCACTTTTTTCCTATTTGTAGACAACGCGCTGTACCAAGATCCGCATCATAAATCATACCATACCGGCCATAAAACTCCCGCCAAATCCAACCCGTAATCATCGTCATCACTCATAAGCACAAAAGGGTATCTATTTAGTATTCCCACCCCGAGAACCCCAACGGCTTCCATTCCTGTCCCGGATACGCCGTACTCGACATGGTGATCTCCTCTCCCGAGTCGTCATCCCACTGCACCGGCAATTCCACCGGTGCATCCTCGGGATTGATCGCCCTCGCCTCGCCGCGGTGCGGATGGTGGTGGCTCTGCCCTTGTCCTTCCCCTTGCTGGCGACTTCGGTCCTCGTTTTGCCCCTCCGCTGTCTTCTCATCCCCAACAGGCTGCTGCGGCTGCCCGTGCACCTCCGAGTCCTCCTCGTAGGTCGGCAGCCGCGACGACTGCAGGAGCCGCTGCGTGGTACTCTCCAGCCAACTTCCCTCCCCCTCGCGCGCGGTGGCGGTGGCGCGCTCCTCGTCCGAGTCGCTCGGCAGCGTGAGTTTCCAGGGGAGTTCCTGGTCGCCGATGCGGCTGGTGCGTGGGTTGCTGCGGAAGGTCCCTAGGTTGTTGGCTGGGTCGGTGGTGTCGGTGCTTGGGTAGCTGCGTTCTTCCGGGCGTGGGGGGAAGGTCTTGGGGCTGCGGGAGCGGATGTGGAGGTCTTGGGTGTAGGCGCGGTCGACGCTGCGGCCGCGGGAGGGCGGGGTGCGGGGGATAGCTTGGGGGATGGGGGAGGTGAGGTGCGGCGGTGGAGAGAATTGCGGAGAGAGCTGCGGAGAGAGCTGCGGAGAGAGTTGGGGATGATGGGGGCTTGGTGGTAGGGTCATATGTTGTTGTTGTTGTTGGTGGTGGTGGAGTTGGAGGTGCGGAGGAGGAGCAGGTGGTGGTGGTGATTGTGGGGAGACCCTGCCGCTGTATGAAAAGGAGCCTGCGGGTGACGGCAGTCTGTCTGGTGGAGCGAGCCGGCTGTCAGGTTGGTGGGATAGAGATGCTGGTGCTGCCGCTGCTAACTGCTGGCTGCTCTTGGAGGCCCGGGGCGAGCGCCGGAAGCGAGAGAATGACTCGGGCGCAAAGTATCCCTCCGGCGGTGGATCCTGTCCCTCGAACGATGTCTGACTCTCCACGTTTGATCGGCGCCGACTACGACCTGTCCGGTCGTCTGAATAGAAGCGTGTATGGCCTGGTGCTGGATGCGACGACACCGGTCGAAGCCATTCCATTGTCTGCGCAACAGACGACTCGGGAGCACGTCCATGCGCCTGACTGTTATTTTGCTGTTGCTGTTGCTGTTGAGAACGACCAAACCAAGCCTAGTTGAGATATCAGCTTGATACAGTCAACCGACGAATACGGGTCAAACTTACACCCAGCCTATCAAAGGCTCTGCGACGCGACCGGTCAGTTTTGGGCGAAGGCTCATCAGAAAACGAGGGACTCCGATTCCGTCTGAATAATCTAAACTTCTCCATGGGCGGCTTGCTCTTGGGAGAAGCTAGCTTCCGTGGAGGCGATCCTCTTGCAGCCAGGTCAGCGTCAAAGAGGTCATCCTGCGAGACCTGTGCATTTGAATCTGTCCGCGGGCTGCTTGAGCCAGCGACAGAGCCGGATTCATAAGTAAAAGCAGGGTTCGCAGACGAACCGCTGACACCCCTGGAATGAGTGAAAATTTCAGCCTCAACACGGCTCTTCCGAGCATGCCAACGGCTGAGGCCAGGACTCTGAGTGGTAGCCGTGCCAGCAACACTAGGAACAGGCGTCTGATTCGCGGGACTCAGCATGTCGCTGGGATTAAGATTTCCGGGTTGACCGACGCCAATAAGATTAAGACTAATCTCTGCTCTTGCACTTGCAGAATGGGACGGCCGTGCTGGGGACTCGGTCAGCTCGTATTCGGAGTAAGTGTTCATGGCGAGGTGCTTATAGGGACATCATGAATAAAGATATAAGAGAAGAGTCAAACTCAAACTCAACTTACCCAGTCCCAGCCTGGATGATGGCTGCAGGGCCGAATACGCCTCCAGTGTGCCCAGCGAGGAGATGGAGGGAACGCTTATGCGACGGAGAGGAGGTGGAACAGGGAGCCTTGTACTAGTTGCGAGGTCGACAGGGGATTGCTCTAAGCCCCGCCAGACACGGTCCAGAAGATGAGCGCCCGGAGGTGGCGGTGCTTCTGCGTCTTCTGCACCACCAGGACTCATCTTTCCATCGTCAATTGCATTTTTACTGGTGATCTTGTCGCTCAGGCCGGAATAAAATGCAGCATTCTGGTATGGGCCCGTCAACAATTCACCTCGTTCCTGTGGCTTGGCGTTTGCTTGTGTAAGGCCAGCCTCTTGCCCACAGTTCGAGTCCACGCAATAGCCTGTCGCTAGAGTCGCTACGGTTGCATCGACAGGGAATCGGCGCTTATCGTCGCTTTCTAGAGGCTTTCGATAGATCTTTGTCATCGCCGCCACTGTTTTTCTTCTCAAAATGCTTGGTAGTTGAGCTTTTGACGCAGGAGAGCTCGACAGCGCCTTGGAATGCGAGCGTCGTATCATCTCACTGGGCAATGGCTTTCTAAGTATACGTCCCTGTGTATTCAGTTGGCGATGTAAATATGCTATATTGATTTCATCAGCACTTCGTCGTCTACTTTCACTTGCCGCTGCATGTTGTGGCTCTACATCCCAGGGTAGTTGCGTCGACTCGGTCAAGCCTCCTGTCCGTCTGATGATGGGCAAACTTGCAAACTGCACAGTATTCCGCTTGAGAGCCGTGCTCTCAGCCTCAGACTGGTCTATGGCAGATTGAAAGTCTGAAAGCTGGATTTCTCTGCGATAACCGCGCACCCGGTGGAATCCCTACTGATCAACACGCAATTAGAGGTGACAGACAAATCATCGGGCGATAGATTTGACAATAGTTGGGAAAGCATTAATCATGTCCATTCTGATTTGGACTGCATATGTTCATTACACCATGGTATCAAAGAATAGAATAAGCAAGACAGGACCAGAGAGAAAGAACACAGATGCAGCGAGGGAGCATCATATATAGACCACAACCTCCGCTCTCACGTGCTTATAAATAAAATGCATGACCACCAAACCGAAACCAAGAAATTAAGCATCTACCTTTTCTGCCTCTCCTCTTTTCAGCTTATTTCTGCCCTTGGCGAAGAGACCCTTGGCGGCCTCGCCTGCTCGGCCGCCCAGGGCTCCCGCCGTATGTAACAGGTCCTTTCCGCGCTGCTCAACCTGTTGTTTATTCATGATCGAACCAAGCGGCGCAGATGGGCGTCGTGCGTGGCCCGGTCCAGACGGAGGACCATCTTGGTTCGATGAGGTGAAGTGTCCAAGAGACGACAGCTTCGGGAATTTCCCTTTGGGTGCGACGGCTTTAGGCTCGACAGAGGGAGCCTTCATGCTTTGCTCCACAACATCCATGTGCTCCGGATGGGCACGGACCACCACCTGTAACCAATTCTTCAACCCAGTATCGATTGTCGAGAACTGGTCCCGTGTACGGTCGAAAGCTCGCACTCGCTCCTCGGAGGATTGTATCCCCATAATGTCCCGGAAGCCCAACAATGTCGGCTCAACCATGGGAGGCATCTTGGGCTCAGGCAATGGGGATCTCTCCTCTAAACTTTGACGATTGATGACTTCAGGCAGGTAGCTTTCATTTGAGTCGCTGCTATTTTCCATGGCAGTAGGAGTGACTAGGGTGAGTTTAGGCTTCTCAGGCGTCTGTTGGACGTCAGCTTCGTGACCTCTGTCCGTTGCCATCTCCGACTCGTTGGGGACAGCCTCTGGCGCTAGCTCAGTCGCATCGTTGGCCACAGGGAATTGTCCTGGAATCGGGATAGCCGACGGTGAAGCCGCCTGCAAGTCCGCTGGAGGTACCTCCTCCTCCTCTGATGATGATTCCCACGAGAACCGTCGTTTCAACTTAGGTTCTGAAGTGGGCTGAGCAGGAGCAGTGGGCACCGGAGCACTCATAGGCGAACTGGTGTACAGATCCTGCTGCGAGGAATTCTGAGAAGCACCGTAGACAGGGGCTGGCGGTCTTAGATCCTGAGGGCTTGATTCGACTTGCTCGCTCCAATATTTTTCGTATTCACTGGGTATTAGGCTGTCTGGCCGACTGGTCTCTGTGTCTTGTCGAGCAGTCTGCGGCCTGTTAGGAGTTTGCTGCTCTGTTTCCGCTGAGGGCGTGGTTTCCCGGCTCAAGGAGCGAATTATCTCCTTTCTCAACCGATCGCTCTCGGTGTCCTGCGGGGAAGTTTCTGCACTATTTGAAGGGATAATCACTGGAATTTCTTCATGGCTTTTGATGTGGGAGTCGGCAGCTGGGTTGGCGCCAAAGTTGAGGGGCGCTGGTAGATCCCTGTCGGAACCAGTTTGAGGCAGGAGCACAGAGGCTCTATGTGGCAGCGGCTGTTGAAACGAAGAGGAACTGTCTCGCGGGGAGTCTGCAGGCGTCTCCGATGACATCTCTGCCAGCACGGAGGGAGGAGTTGCCTCGGCGCTGTTATTGATGATCGGTTTCCTCGAAGGGCTGTTACCCGGGCTGGGAAGGCTAAGATCTCGCCGATGACCAGGCTTAAATACCATAGCCTGATCGTTGGTATCTTTCGGTGTGGAGATTTCACCAGGCTCCTCCACGATTGTTGGCGTCTTTTCTTCGTTCGGACCGTGAGTACTTATGATGGGACTAATGACCGACGTGCTGTCACTATTGGATCGTGCAACGCTGTCAACAGTTGTGCTTGGAGTGTCGGGAACGTCGAATGCTTGGTGCACAACTGAACGGAACCCGAGCGACGGGTTGTGCTGCAGCTGATGGGTTTGTTGAGAATCAGAGCTCTGCTCTTTCTGCACGCTTGAATCCGAAGCCAAAAAGTCAGCATCGAAGCCAGAAATTCCCCTGACATCGGGGAGCTCAAGGCTTGCGGCACCAGGCGCGGTTCTTGGAGTGGCACTTGGGTCGTCAACCTTGCCGTGACCGACATTAGATCCCGGACCTAGATGAAGTTCCTGATCCGCGGTTGCAGGCGGCTGAGATGTAGACATAGGTTCAGTGTGGGAACGGCCCGGACCGGAGGGCAACCGAGGGGTATCTGGCGACTGTTGGCGTCTCTCTTGCATGCGTTTGTAGATGTCGGCAGGTCGCACGAAAGGCAGAGGCTTGTTCGAGGGAGCACTGCCCGCAGGGCCCTCGACAGCATTGCGGTCCGCCGACCGACTGCGACTTCCAGCAGGTCCTACACCGAGCGTTGCCACCTGATCCATTGAGCGTGATCGATCCATGCTGGGTAGCGGGGGTCTTAACGGATCCCGAGGAGCTACTCTGGATAGATCGTTGGTGCTCTGGCTGAAGCTTGCCGGCTGGGGCATCGGTAGCGGCTCATCGTCGTATTCCTCGTAGTCATCGTCACCCCAGTCATTCCCATCGTATGAATACTTCTTCGCCTCGACCCAACGCTTGGTCTTTGCGCGGTTAACATTTGTTTTGAACGAAATGGGGGTTCCGCCGCGGGCTTGTGGTGCCACTGGAGTACTGGTACTGGGAGATGAGCTGTATGTCCGGACAGCATCAGTCAGCTGAGCCCAATATATACCGTCTTAAGTGAACTTACAGCGTCTCATACTCCGGTTCGTAGGGAACTTGAAGTGGACGAGCCATTGCTACACGCACGGGAGGGAAATGGAGAGTTGGGCAGCATCAACAAAGTGAGACTAAAGATTGCGCAATAGCAAATCAACATAGAAGGCACATCTGACAGGATGTCCAGAGGATGTCCAGATAATGAAGGGTTTTCCTTCGAGATCAAGACAGGTTGTGCTGGACCGTGGATCGAGTTCGACGGAGTCTACCTAGAGAGGAAGTGCGGTATGTTTCACAAGATGACGTGGGTACGATCGGACTGCGACAGCACCTGATGCTCAGCCTCGGCGATGTGTTAATGTTGGGTGAAGGGGTATATCAAAAACAGCGAGTTGTGAAAGTTAATTTTGCCGATCAGCTTCCTGAGAACTTGAGTCTCCCCCTCAGCGACAGTCGATAGTTGTTGTTTTTCCCTTTCTGCCGGTCATGATAGAGAGATACCCCTGGTACTTAAAATAAACTGCGGCCTGATGCGGCCTGGGGAACAAGTGTGTGGCTGTAGTGGCTGTGCCAGTGGCACCCTTGTCACGTGGAGAATTGGTACACTTTCCCCCATCCGGAATGACACGAATCCGCCCCCATAGAGAGTGACAGAGGACGGGCGTCTTTCTTGGCCAGATCAATACTCCTGTTCATGGACTTCTGAACTTTGACGATATGAAACTCCCTAGACTTTCCTAATCCAATACTATTCCAACCTCACTCGATGTTTACTTGTTTACTGCCCCTATTTGACTAACGCCGGATACGCCTCAACCATTGCCTTCTCCTTATCGATTAGCCCGACCTCTACTACGGAGTACATCCTAGATTATTTCTCAACTTCAAGCCGCCTTGACACGTATATTGTAGCGGCGACTAGAACCCCGCGATCTCGAAAATGGTCGGCCCCTCCATCCAGGATCGCACGGGCGAATTTCAGGCCATCCTCGGACAAGCCCAGAAACGCCTCGCGACTTCCAAAGTCGGCTCACAACGTCAAGCACTGCTTTCGGATTCGCAACGGAGACAGGCGCACGCCGACACAGATGGACAAGGACAAAGCAAACGCCGGTCGGACTTTGCTAGGAGAGCCGCGGAGATTGGACGAGGTATTACAGCGACAACCGCGAAGTTACAACGGTTGGCTGAATGTGAGTAGTTGGTTCCCGATGGGATTCTTTCATCTGCTGATCTCAACGTAGTGGCGAAGCGCAAGACGCTCTTCGATGACAGACCTGTCGAGATTTCGGAGTTGACCTACGTCATCAAACAGGACCTGGCGTCGCTGAACCAGCAAATTGCTTCGCTGCAAGCACTTACATTATCGCAACATCCAAAGACGAATCGATCAAAAGCGGATCAAGAAGGAGAGCACAATGACAATGTAAGTGGACTCCGAGTGGCCGGCTTGCGCAACGCTAATGCAACCTAGGTCGTGGTTATGCTCCAAGGAAAGCTGGCGGATGTCGGTGCGAACTTTAAAGAAGTCCTCGAGGTCCGAACGAAGAATATTCAAGCGTCGCGATCTCGGACAGAGAACTTTGTCTCTTCGGTATCGTCCAAGTCGCAGGTCTTGGATCCGCAACGGTCGGACTCTCCACTGTACAACCCCTCGGGACGGAGGACGCCACAACCAGGTTTCCAAGGAGGTTCTTCGGATCTATTGACGCTCGATCCCTCGAATCCCTCGCCACTTGGACGTCCATCGTTCCAGACAGATCAGCAGTTACTGGTGATGGAGGAGGCGCAGACAAACAACACGTACATTCAGGCCAGAGGCGAAGCCATTGATGCCATCGAACGCACCATCAATGAACTCGGAGGGATCTTCGGCCAACTGGCTCAGATGGTCAGTGAGCAGTCAGAGATGATTCAACGGATTGACGCCAACACCGAAGACGTGGTGGACAATGTTGAAGGCGCTCAGCGCGAGCTAATGAAGTACTGGAACCGCGTATCCGGTAACCGATGGCTGATCGCCAAGATGTTTGGTATCCTTATGGTGCGTTTCTTCCTTCTTGATGCCATTGCAGAAGCTAACGAGACAATTGCAGATTTTCTTCCTTCTCTGGGTTTTGATAGCCGGATAGATATACCCCTTATTCTTTTCTAATGTATTATTATGGGCCCTGGCCTGTTGCTTGACACATCGTACCCGCGCTCGGACGAATGTTGCATATCTTTCTTCACTTGAACATGAAGCTATTTCTATTTAAAGTGCCCTGGCTAGATTTTCCTATGATCGCTTATTATGAGCCGATGTCAATATTTTATTGCTAGTTTACAAATACTCAGTCGATATGAGTGTTGACATGTACGTATAGTCCTCCATTGCTGCATATCCACTGCTGTCATACATCGATAGAAGTACAGTTGTTGCAACATCAGTCAAAGCTTGCCTTGTTCTACTCTAGATCTCAATACTGGTCATCACAGAACTCACAATGTAACTTTATATACGACCCATGGAGAATGTGAACTGGATCCTCACGGCGATGCGTAATCACACCTCGTCGATACATCTCCTTCTCAGCTGCCTCAAACCATACCTGCCTTAGCTCAGGAGGAGCGACCAGCGCCTGCTCGTCAGCGGCAGCGGCCGTTTGGTCACCACCCACGGACACTAGGTACTCATCCCAGTCCGTCCGCATCCGCAGCAGGAACTCCCTCCGTTTCGTCCAGGTGGATGATACATCCCTGGTATGTGCGTGCTGAGCGCGCGTGTGAGGATGGCTTTGTACGTTCTTGGAGCGCGCGTGCTGCGCTTCTGCGGATTGGTCGTCTGCCGCCGCGATGAAAAAATCTAGGATCCTTTCGAGGGTGGATGTCGTGAGGAGAATACTGACCCAGCTTCCGGTTGAGGAGGGTGGGAATTCCGGCCTCATCATGTGGCGCACAGAGGAGCAGAGGAGGTGCATACAGTGGTGGGTGGATAGGAGGACCTCGGTCGTCGTGAATGGGGGCCGTTGGAGGATGGACTGTTGATCTTCGAGCGAATGGTGCAGATCAAGGGGCTTCCCCTTCCCGGTTTCCCTTGCTGCATCACGGGCATCTGCGTAGGTCTCAAGGAAGAATGCAAGGTATGCCCTGGAAATGTTAAAATTGTGTAAAGGCTGGCAATGGGTCAAGTAGGCAGACGTACAAGGGACACAATAAGCGAGATTGAAGCACGCCCACAGCTCTGCTGTGGACTACTTCCTTTTCGGTCTTGCAGGATGACCAAAGAGGCTGAGCGTCAGGATCATGCTGCAAATGATGCTGAACCGCGTAATCGGCTAGGTAGTACGATAGCCTGATGCAAGTCGTCCAGCAGCGGGTTAGGTCGGCGAGATAGCCAAAGGAATATTGGGGGAATTCGTCGTGGGACCGGCTAGCAGTGTACTGCGGCGGTTGGGGTGGGAAAAGATCAGAGATGAATGCCAGGTCATCTCCTGGAGAGCAGTCGCTGCTTTGCAGATATTGGCCCGTTCGATGACGAAGATATTCGCGAGATATCGCATACTCTTCTTGGTGGATTCGTCGATACAGCACCCGACAGGACAGCATCAAAGAATAGATATCTGTCAGTGAGCAGTGTACTAGTATCTGAGTAAGGACATTGACTGGTATTTCCTCCCAGACTGAGTTCCTCTGTTTGGGGGAGTTGCTAAGAATCTTTATCAGCTGTATGCACTCTAGCTGATGCGACACTGAACTTACACGGTGGATCTTCCTCTTGACGAATGGGAATGTCTTCTTTTATGCAAAGCATGGCGAACACGATCTAGAACAGGGTGGCTCATGCTCGTTCACTCCATTGAAAGATCTAGCCGACTTTGTTTGTCATTTGTTGTCGGGGATTGTTGCGGTTTAGGGATTGTTTGAGACAGACCGGCTATGCTTCAAACCAACCGAAGGCTAGGTCCCAACGCACTGAATGAGAAAATAATGAAACAATTGCGCATTGCCGTGGGTCTGGCCCCAAATCAGGTTTATGTCTTGGCTAATCTTGTTGATCGTGTAGTCCCACCAACCCGCTGTCAGATCATACTCAAATAGTCAGCTCGGTGGATCAACTATGGATCGATAATTCTAACACTTTCTTATTAAACCCTCGAATCACGCCAGACGACATCCACCTTCCGATCCAACAGTTCTATGCCTCCAACGTAATCATATCCTCCAAAGATCCAATCTTCATGCTCCAATTTTCAGTCACTGTCACTCCCAAAGTGCCCAAGAACCTCAAGGTCGATATATTCGTCCATCGGCGAAAGACCTCTGATCTCTTCTACACCAGCTCTGAGAGCACCCATCACGACACTAATCCAATGCCTTGCTGAATTCTTTGCCGCTACGGGGTCATTGCGAACATCGGTCTCCCTGAAGTATTCAATGTCCATGACGCACCTAGCATTGTTAGCTATGCGTCGAGCAAGTCGTGTCAGAGGAAAGGCATACACTCTCCTCTTCTCCGGATCAAACTTGAGAAACGAAACGCCAACATAATCGAGCCCGTGCTTGTTGAATTTACTATCAAATGAACTTGTCAGACTGTCTCAAGCAGCCAGAAGATCGACCACACTTACACAGTCATATCAAGCAGCTGTTTCTCGATGCGCGGAAGTTCATCAGCATTTAGGAATTGAGGTGCGTCGGCCAGACTGAAGGTCGGGAAGTGTTCCAGGACAAGAATCCAAAGGTATCCACCGGGGTTCTCAAAGGTCAGATCCTGATGCATCTCCCTCTTGCCGTAGAACTTGGGAGTATAGCCCGTGCCTGTCAGGGTTCTCCAGATCTCGCATTCATTGCGGAAAAGCTCAGCGGCATTGTTTTTCATAGTTCGCTTGCCTCTCTCTTCTTCTCTCATGAATGGGTCTGCCCTATGTTGATGAAGTTAGCGACGAGACATCCATGAGTCAGGGGACTGAAGGCATACTCCAAGAAGAACTTGACGACGACAGGATCCTTGGTCTCGCATTCCTCTGCTTCGAACATGGCCCTGCGCTGGTGGTTATCGCTATTGTAACGCTCCCAGAGGATTTTCTTCAAACGATAGAGACGCCCTGCGATTGGGAAAGTAGCTTTTTCGAATTTCCTCATGACGCTTCCAGCAGGGAAGTCTTTATTGGCGTCTTCGCAATGGCACTCACCCTCCATTTTGAGACTGACAATCTGGACTGAGCTGGGGAGGAGGCATGAAAGAAAGCTGGAGAGTGATATGAGCTTTATACTACTCAACGTGCATACAAAACATGAGTGAATGGGATAGAAAGTAGCGTGGTCTACGCGAGACGCGTATACAGTCTCCAGCTCTGGCGTTGGACGCGTGATAGAAAGCACTGAGTGAATCATTCATAAGTGTATATCCCTCAAGCCTAGACAACTCGCCTCTTCTAACCCCCAAATTCCAATATCAACATTGAAGCACCCTCTAAACATCAAATCCATACAAAGTTCCATAACACATCAACAACGAAACCCAGAAGTTCAATATAACCCAATGATAATATCACCGTCTATCTGAGCGTCCAAGTCCAATTTCACCTTGGCATGGACATTCAGATGGATCTTGATGTTAACACTCTCCCTTTTGCCATCGTCCCGTTTCGTCGTCGGTTCAGCGGCCGGTTCGCTGGCGGTTGGCTTGACCACCACGGTTTTTTCTGTGGTTTCTTGGATTGGCTCGTCTTGGATTTCTGCTGGAGTGCTTGGTCTTATCAGCTATAGGACGGATATTGACCTGGCTTGATACATACCTCGGAGCATCCTGCCATTTTCGATCGCTCATTTTGTGGTTTGACAGTGAGATATGGAAGTGTACAGCTGCAGAGATAATGAACAACAACAGGCAAATATAAGTTAAAATAATGAAGAAATAACCAGGATTATCTCTCTATATCATCTGTGGGTTATGTTGCATCTCGTGTTGTGGGAGTACCTCCATTTCCGTTTCCGTCGATCAGGAACCAAGTGTACCTGAAGAACCACAACCACCGTGGACAACGGCATTATCCTATCAATTGATCACCGTCACTGAAAGTTAACTTTATTATTTAGCTCCATGAGCTGGCGGGAGACGCCTACACCCCAATCAGTCAACAACACCATCTCACTACATCCACCAAAATCCACATCATGGTCCTCGGCCTCGCCTTGATGGGCACTATAGCCCCAGCAATGATAAACATGGACCAAAGCTCCAGTAGCCCTGAATCTGCTCGCCAGCACGCCAAGCGACAACGAGGCCATCTCCTCGCAGAATGCTACACGAACGAAGAAACGCCCGAACAGCGAGACCAACTGCACAATGCACGGGTATATCTCGACGAAGATGGAAAGGTACGGTACTCAACCCAATCCTCACCTTAAACTATTGCTTAATATAATAGTTGTACGTAACCAAACACCCGACTCCAACAATGACCCCCTTCGACGGCCACTTCTATACACACCCCGACTTTCCCCCTGACGATACCTCCGGCCTGATCACGTTAAGCGGGGAGACGCCGCCTCTCGCTCGATGGGTATTTCTAAATGCTGAGACGAATGAGATGCGCTATGGTGGGAAGGGTGATACACAGTGCCATATCTGTGGGCCGTTTGATCTGCTTGATGTCGAGAGTGGATATGTCACGCTTGAACAGCGGCAACGATGGCTGGCTGTAAAGTTGCCGGAGCAGCAAGCCCGAGAGAAAGAGGCGTTGGAGCTGGGGATTGCGGAATCTGAAGGTGGAGTGAGAGGGTCGTGGACGTTGTTCTTTGATCGGGATGAGTATGTGCTGCCGGAGGGGACACAGTGGGTGAAGCTTCGGTTGAGGCATGTTCCAGTGGGGAGGTAGGGGAATTTGTATTCGAAAGAACTGGCTGTAATAGTAGTATATCATGTAATTGTCTATCAGAGGACTGAGTTGTTGGGCTGTAAGAACTAAAATGTCGATGGTATATTGCATTCCGCATTCGGCAAGACACGTTACCTGAGGCTGCGCGGTCTCAAGTAAACAAAGATGAATTCTAGGTATACATGCAGAACAAACATCATCGGACAAAAAGCCAAGAATAAAAGTCAATCATTATCATCACTCATAGCTATTAAGCTCACTGTTCACCTCGTCGGAATGAAATGCTTGGATTGCTCCTGCTGCTCGCTGAACGACTGGGGAAACGCCGCAATGGCAGCCACAATGCCAATAGCCATGAACCCCAGGGAAATAAGGGACCAAATGACGCCCCAGCAGCGAGAAGAGCCACCATATCTCTGCGCGAAGACACTCGCATCGGAGGTATTGACTTTGCGGAGAATGAGATCGTCACACTGTTCACATTAGCATGAGCTTGCCAAGAAGAGACGGAGGACGTACAATATCCCAGACGCTGTAAAGCGCCGACATGACTCCGATAAATAGCTACCCACAGTTAGAACCAACCAACAGAACTATAGATACGGGGGAAAACATACCACAACCCACCGCAGCGCCTCCCCATGAACGATAAACCAACAAGCGACGAGTAACCCGACGGCCATCAGAATCGTCACGATAGTCAGCCAGTCCCTCCGCGCCCACCACAGCGTAAGCAAGAAGCACACCCCCAAAATAATGCTCGCCACCTTGCTCGCGACAATGTCGAACCCAGCAAAGATCAGCAGGGCGCCGATGATGGACGAGCCTAGGTATCCCGCAGGCAGGGTGATAGCACTGATACCGCCCTGCATGTGTGTGACGCCGCCTTCGTGGGGGTCTAGTGAGATGGACTTTACTCTGCCTCCTGTGCAACATGCGGTGATGGCATGGCCGAATTCATGGAAGGCGATGACCAGCATCTGTTGTCATTAGTCAATCAGTAGGCGGTAAATGAGGGAAATAGTTAATACCTTGAAAGGCCATAATGACCAGCGCACGTAAGGCAAATTCCAAAGCAGTGCGATGACAACCACGTACGCCCCCATGACGCCCAGGGTTACTGCTTGAGTGTGGTTGACTGAGAGATCTCGCTTGAGGAGATGAGGCTGTGAAGCCTGTTCCTGGAGTACGCTTCTGACGAGGGCTGCATACGGTGCCATTTTGATGTTGTCTAGTCTGAATAGTTTGGAAAAATCAAAGCGAAGTGCAATTGAAGCTTTTAATCCTTCCTCGTGATCATAGTAATGCCTGACTGCCTGGTGCCTACGCGTCCAATTGCAAATCCCTGCGCCGCAGTAAACACTTGCCCCATTCCAGCTAGTGTGTGGCTGATATAAGCCTATTTTTAGTATTTGCCTTGTGGGTCTTGTCAACTGGCCAATGATATTGAGTTAGATCTCAACTGTTTTATGATTGGCCAAAGCAAGTATAGATCTGCCTTTTTCCAGATCAACTTCATCCTGAAGAGTTTACTATCTGCGCACTCTGTGCTTCAAAGTAAGGGGTATTGCTTAAGATATGGGCTATTTCGATCGTTACTGATGCCTTTCATGATACCAGCAACAATTGAAGTTGAATTTGAGTCATCGCTCCACTGCCGGGCCCAACGCTAACACCGCCCCCATGACGAAGATTCTTCGGTGGAGATCTTCGCAGACAACGCTAGTATCATCATGAATATGATAGCATGAGAGCGAGACAATGGACGCTAATAGCATCATTGCCGACAGTTCTAGTCCATGTAGTGAAACCAACCGTCAGACTGTCGGCCATGTACGAAGTCTAGTAGTCGATAACCGAGAATGGGAACAGTCTCGTTGCACTGCAGGATGCTATCGACAACAATACTAGAAGACATGAGAGGCATCTACAACTTCTCAAACTTCCCATGCCTCCCCTCCCCATCCCTGAACCTCGCCGCCCCACGCACACTCTCCGTCGCCAGCACCTTGGACCCCATCTCAAACTCCCTCCGCAGCGCATCCTCCATCGATCCCGCGGCATACGCACTGTAATAGCAACTCCCCCGATCAACATTCATACACCGCTCCGGAAACCGCATCAACTCCCTCGCCAGCACCATCGCCTCCTCCACCGCCCTCCCCCTCGCAACAACCCGACTCACCAACCCCATTCCCAGCGCCTCGCGCGCACCCACCCCCCGCCCCGTGAGAATCAGATCCAGCGCCCGTCCTAACCCTACAATCGCCTGCAGACGTACCGTCCCCCGTCGATGAGCGGGACCCCCCACCGCCGACAGAAGACCCCCAGGACGGCGTCCTCCTCGACGATGCGCAGGTCAGCCAGCAGCGCGAGCTCCAGCCCGCCTGCGACGGCGTGGCCGGCTATCGCTGCGATGAGGGGTTTCGAAATGTGTAGCCGGGTAGGACCCATTGGGCCTAGGGATGGAACACGCTCATCTTTGTTGGACGGGACAGGGACAGGCTGGAGGTTCTCCTGGGTGCCCAATGTGGACGGGGAGGATCCGGTTCCGGCTGCCGCGACGGCGTGGAGATCAGCGCCGGCGCAAAACGTCCCGCCTACGCCGGTGAGGATGCAGATTTTCTGGGCGGGGTCGGCGTCGAAGGCGAGGATGGCGTTGAAGAGAGCTTTGGCGGTTGGGGGGTCGACGGCGTTGCGGCGGTGGGGCCGGTTGATGGTGATGGTTGTGATGCCGTCTTGGGTAGTGGTGAGGATCGATTGTGCCATTTTCAGAGGGTTGTTATGAGACTGTCGATTGTCGTCTTGTATTGAGCAGGAGGTCATTTATGCTGAATACGAGCCTCGGTTAAGGTACCTGTGTTGGACCGAGGTGATGACATTGTCCTGTGCGGGAATGTAAGAAAGCATGTATAAGTTGTTGCGACTGCAACCACCAAGGCCAGTAGAGCAAGCAGCATGCCAAGCAGCGGATATTCAAATGAAAGCTCCAATTCCCAATAAGATGCTCGGTGGTCTAACACCTCAGAGGTACTTCGATATCATACATTTTTGTACGGTAGCCAAGGTACCTAGGGGTTCAGCGCTGAGTATCTGGAGGATGCAACGTTAGAGAGGGGGCGTGAAGTTAATATTTAAGAGAGGGTAGGGCACCCCAGAGGCTAGAACCCCGTTTTGCTGTGCACTGGGAATAGAATACTATGAATAATATAGTATAATATATTAGGAGTATACGTACTCTGGAGGCCCTCCTAGCATCCACGAGGCTACTTCGTATTGAGTGCTTGTCTAAGATGATAATCGTATCTCATGGAGTATCTACCCCTCTAATCCGTCATAGATGAAACTAGTACAGGACGTCACTGCGTTTTCGCATCAATGAGAAAGCCGGAAATGTATTGATTCGGACCAACCAGGTTGAACGCCAAGACAGGACGAGAAAAGGAGACGCCCACATGCTAAGTCAACAGTACGCTTCGCTCGACAATGAATCCATCCCAAGTCTCACAGGTAGTCATAAAGTCGTTTGCAAAAGAGACAGAAAAACAGACTAAACCTCCCCTTTGCTCTGCCTCCTGCTCCCCTCAGCTTTCCATACGAACCAAGCAATGACGATTCCCAACTTCAATGCCATCGCAAACCAGAGACTGGCAGCCATATCCGTCACCTTGCTCAATCCTCCCGCCGTCATGGCGCCCAGGAAGAGCGCCAGGAAGGCGCCGACACGGCGGTTCCGCCGCGGGTTGGATGTCCACCCGCGGGCCAGCAAGTCCTTATCGACGAGCAAGTCGCACAGGAGCGTCGTCAGGACGACGGTCGGGATCTCGTCGTAGGAGAGGATTCGTGACGCCACGATCTGACCCGCGGCCTGGAATGAAAGCAACGAGATGGGGAGAATCTGCAGCCATTGGATAGGGGCGCGGGGGTCCTCGGGACGCCGGCTGACGGTGCCGGTTTCGACGAGGATGGCGGCGGCCAGGAGGGCCAGGGTCTGCGCGCTGAAGGACAGGATGAGGGTCGAGCGGCGGCGGGGGCCCAGCAGACGTGAGATGTAAATGTAAACGATCATGGAGAGGATGAAGACGGCAACGGCGACGAGGGACTTGGCCCAGAGGTAGGCTGGATAGACTGGTTGGCCGCTGGCGCCGAGGGCGATGAAGACGGTGTTTCCTTCACGCTGTGTCAGTGGTTGTGTTGCATCCAAAGGGAACTTGATCACGGACCGGTTTGCATGCTGGCAAAACTGCCCCAGGCGTTGAAACACAGGCCATCCACGAGGCCGCTCACGAAGCCGCAGACGATGAGGAGCAGATCGGTATATTTGGTATTGATGTCGGCAGCAAAGTGCCGGATGAGGGTCGAGCGAAACCCCTCCGAGCCGGAAATCTCATCGGCGGGCTGAAGTGAGACAGCGGTACTGTGCCCGGCAGACCAAAGACCGGGTCGGTCCCTGGAGTCGTCCGGTTGGGGTCCAACGTTAAAGGCCATGTTCTATGGATCTATGAGGACACTCGTTCGTGGAACTGCTAACCTATTTATTGGCTCGAGCAATAATTCTTGATCGCCATTACGCAGGATTCAGGAAATCCTTCCCCTTTTATGCATCCCACCGACTGCGGAGCGTGCCAAACGAGCTGAAACATCCCACACAGCCAAGATTGGGTTGAGAAGATGTGGGATGCTGCGCATTCAGGACGATCCTTTCTTGTCACATCAGGAAAGTCTGAATATCCTCAACGGAACATGGCCGAGCCACCACCTGCCTCGTGGCTCGGAACAGTGCACCACCGTACCACGAATGAGGCGGGAGGATAGGGTTACACTGCTGGAGCCTGGCCGCCGAAGAGCAGAGAAGCTGCTGTCTAGAATCGGAATCGTCCCAGATCTGCCGTATCAGGTATCCTGAACAAAGATCCAATATGATCAATCTCGTCAGTGTACAGTTTCCGCGCCAATCACTTCAGATGCATCGCAAGCATTCCTCTTGGCGCTGCTTGGCACGATAACAACCGCGGTGAGGATTCTCGCCCAGCATGTTGGTATCAACCAAGGTTTCAGGCCTCCTTGGGCCTTTGGATTCTCACAGTGGGGACCGCCAAGCAGCTGGTTCAGGCATCCCCCTCGTTTCCATGGACTCCAATCGGCGCCTGACGGATGATCTGGGGGTGGATGCTGATTGCTGACCGTGTTGACCTTGGCTACTCGCGATACCTGAGGCGGAGTCGCTGACCATGGAAATCTAGATCACACCCAAAATATCCAGACATCTGTTGATACTATCAGGGGCACCAGGATGAGAAAAGGAGAAAAGCAGAAAGTTAGACAAGTAGGCCTTACGGGAGCCTAATTCCTTCATGAATCCTGAGCATTCTGCCTAGATTGGTCCATCCCACGGGTGCAGAGCTCAGAACTTCAGATTACACCCCCAGCCCAGGCGCCAAGGAAGGATCGCCATAAGATAGACAGCCAAATTTATATAGTTGTTTTAGTGAGTCTTGTCTGAGACGTAGTGTTAACTGTAAAATCTGCAATGCACAGTATTGCACAGCCTCCCGCCAGTCCGCCAGTTAGTGTGCTTTTGCTGAATACGACAAGGATCAACCCTGACTGGTGACAAAGGGGGGATCTTATTCTTGGGGCGTCGCAGCCAAGACAGTCTGGTGGGTTCACTCGCTGGAACTTGCCAAGTTGAGTCAGTGTCTTTGCTTATTCTGGTGACTGTTTGCTCTGAGCATCGGACTGAGCATAGATCCATCTATCTCTGATTGGATGCTCTCAAGTGTTTATCTCTTGCTACGTCAGAATCTCAGATTACCTTTGCATGATAAGAAGAGTTGCCGTCATCTTGGACACTTGAATCTTGAAAGCGTGAACCGCTGAACCTTGGTGGGCGCCACCCGTGTTGCTACCATTCAATCCGATAATCGGACATACGGACAGAAACGGTCAATTGATGTCATTAACTCTCTTTAGACTACGTTGCGAGCAGGAATTTTCCATCTTCTTCCTCTTGGCGACCCGTTCGACACTTCGTTATGCTTTGCCAAGTCTGCATCGACAGATCCCAGATTGGGCATAGCGGCTCAACTCCTGTCGGACATCCTGGTAATTGCCTAAAATGCTTAAAAGCGTCATATCCCGAGTGCACGTCTTACCTTCTACTCTTGAAGTTCTCTGCGGTTTAATCTGGAAGGTACTGAAAGACTCTAATCTGCTAGATT
This sequence comes from Aspergillus lentulus, assembly GCF_001445615.1. Classification (NCBI taxonomy): domain Eukaryota; kingdom Fungi; phylum Ascomycota; class Eurotiomycetes; order Eurotiales; family Aspergillaceae; genus Aspergillus; species Aspergillus lentulus. Next base: position 2,184,752 of record NW_028322122.1, read on the forward strand.
GGGTATTGTGGGGGTTCGGGCGATCTGTGATCTCTGAAGCTATTCGGAACTGCTCCGTATTGATATAGCCATTCTATACGCCAGTACCCCACGGGGCCACGGCCATGTCCCCACTACCCCTCGATATATAGCGCTATCTAAAGCATCAATATCCTACTGGGGACGGGCCAGCGTAAAACGACGATATCCCCTTTGGTTACGGACTTCCAACGAAGACCTTGGCGCTGCAAAGGGTGTCTATTAGTGCTACCTTCAGTTTCACATTTGCGGGGTGAGCCCTATCTATCCCTGATTATGGTGGACTCCAGATCCTGCTTGACGGCAGCAGAATGCCCGCTCAACTGCATTCCTGCCACGCGTTGGTGCTAGGGGTAACAGACAGCATGCAATAGTTCGCCATGTAATAGGCTGCTCATTCGAAATTCGGCTGACCGGAAACAGTCGTCTGCGAGAGGTGTCGGTCAAGGGAACGACGTGAGATCGTAGTGTGTACTACCTTTGTAAACAGCTACGAACGTTGAGGGCAGGTGGCTATCATCCGACAGTTACTCTTGCAGTGCACCCTCGCACAATTCCTCCAAGGCTGCCGTCAAACTCGAGGTAGACATCCGTGCGGACGAGTCACACGACATCGACATGTAGTCAGCTTATTTTTCAGATTCGCTCTGCTCAGGCGAGTGATATCCCCGGCTAGCCTTCCTCAACTCCCTCTCCAGCGCTTCGGTTAGCGCCTCCAGCAACCATTGCACCTCCGTCTTTTGTCCCAGCAACGGACTCTTGTAACCAGTCCAATCCCACTTCGGATTCCCTTCCTCTCCATCTGTTTCACCTCCTTCGCAGGCTATGAGATTAAGAAAATACTCCCACTCTTGGTAATTGAACTCCTTGTGCAAATTGCGCGTGGCGTAGTCCATCATCCTCCGCACTTCCCGGAATAACAAGTAGTGGTGGTGATGTATTGTTTCCGCAGTGACATCTCCCCGTGCCCGAGCCGATTCTTCTTTCTTATGCTCGTCGGCCTCGATCGCGTTGCGCTCCTCCTCTTCTCCCTGGTCAACCTGATCTGCGTTCTCGGCTGCTGTGGCGGCAGCGTTGGCAGCAGCCTCCTCAACGTCTTCCTCGTCAGGCTTCTTATCCGCGACAGCCTCGGTAAGGAATCTCTCCTTCCATGAAAGGCGGGACAGATCTTTGATCAATTCCCTGATAGGTTTATCCCCAGGCAGAATGGTCAGCTCCCCAAGGTAGATGGTGAAATCGCGGATCGTCCGCACCACCGTGTCACCAACGTTGGCAATGAGCAACGTCGCCGTTGGAACAGCGAGCAACGTCCAAAAAACAAAAAATGACCGTTCCCATTCGGAAGTAGCGTGAAAGTCCCCATAACCGATAGTGAACAAAGTCGTGTAGGCAAAATACAGCGCCTCGAAATACGTTAACTTTTCATTTTGTCCAGGGAGCCAAAAAGCGATCGCTCCCAGGAACCAGAGCATCGTCCACACGGTCAACGACGTGGCGAGCGAGATCCATTTTCGCTCGAGCGTGGCAATCTGTCGCACACGTCGCATGAACTGGAACTCACGCCGTTGTCGGTCTCGGTCACTCTCATCCCTTTCCGGCGGCAAGCGTGGGACTACATCCCGCAGGTGTTGATGGTCAGATACTGCTTCGCGTACGAGGAACCGGCGTGTCTTTTCTGTCACAGTTTCCGCCATCTTCTGTCGTCCCTTCTCGAGCATCTGCGCGCGGATCGAGCCCACGATCAACCCCAAAATCAGAATACCTCCGACGGCATACGGAAACAAAAGCCCCCGTCCTTTATGCGTCTTGGGCGCGAAGTCACCGATACCAATAGTCAGGAGGGTAAAATCCGCCCAATACACAGCATCGAGATACCTCCAGCCTTCGATCCGTGCGTACACGGCGGCTCCACCGAGGAGGTAGATAAGAAAAAGAATCGTTTGCAGCATCAGACTCCGCTGGCTGGTCGTCAGTCGAAATTCGCGGCTGTAGTGGCCCCGATAGGCCCCGTAGACGGTAATCAGGAGAAGGGAAGAGAGCACAAAGTATAGCCCAGCTGCAAAAGCTCCATAATAGTAGGATCCAGTGAGCCACCGATGCGTACTACTATCCGAGCCGGATTGTGCTTTCGATGCTGCAAAGATACACAGCAGGCAAGTCAAGAGCAGGGAGGAAATATACCAACCAATTATGATTATAGGCTGCGCAATAGAGAACGCGATGCGCCGCGCCATTCCCCATAAAAGGACAGAATTCGAAATGATGGCGCAGCCAAGTGATATCGCATTGATCACAACGACCCTGATACATCTTTAAGCTCACAAATCCTGGGCTTTCATGTGTTCGTATACGTACCAATCGGGATCCCCGATGCCCCTGATCTGTCCGTTGCCAGCCTCGGACTCCATACTCCATTCCTGGGACAAAGAGCATATGCTGAACGCGCTGGCCATGGGTCCTAGAGTGCCCTGATGAAAGACGGTCAACATCATCTTCTTCCCGAAGTCATCAACATACAGCTAAAAGAGGATACGCGGTGCTTGCAAGCCACCACCAGGCGGAAAGAGCATGATGAGGGACATCCTCAATGATATTTTGCGCCTCGTCCTGAGAATTCTCGTTGACCATGGTGCCGAGATTTCCACAGTGCTCTGCCCCTAACCCTGGGTCAGGTCTGTAGAACTCATACTAATCAATGTATGCTTGCACGTTCATTTCCAATGACAGGACCACATTCAAGCAACCACCCTTGAGCCACTCGCAGACCGAGGACAACGATCTTTTCCAAGCTGATCACTGCAGCTGCTACGCAAGATGTTTCCGTCATCCGGAAATCAACACCGTTGTCATCCACAACGTCACGTCACGTGGTGGCAGTCTGTCATCCGCAAGGCCGAGGACCATCTTAATTGAAAAGCGGTTCGATCCGCGAATACACATATTGCACTTCCCTAGTGCTGTCCAAGGAAAGAATAGATCCAAAGGACAGTATCATGGATACAAATGTATTGAAGGAAAAGGGCACATGGGAAGAGTAAGCGAAGGAGAGCTAGCAAGACAGTTTCAAATAAGTTTCCATCATACACGGTCCTTCCTGACACATAGGATCGTTCCAAGTTTGTACATGGCGCCAGTCCACTTGATATGAGGGCAATGACGAAAGGGGTGTTTATGTGCAATGCCATATGCGTGGAGAAGTGGACAAAATATATTGAGAAGAAAGGCATGGTGAAAGAAGAGCAACGAAGACAGACACCATAGCAGGGAAGACTCCAAAACTCCAATGACCCCAACATAGCCTGCGCATGGCTGTTTTCGGATGGCCAGCGTAAAAGCAAAAATTTCAACAACGAAATAAATATCGCCAAGTTGATCATGGCAGAGGGTATCGTGAGGGTTCTCGGGGTATCGACATTGGTGGCATGCGTCCACCGACACCAGTAGCGCCGGCTCGACCAATACCGCCGGCGCGGAGATCAAAATCAGGGTTGTTTTCTAGCAATACATTTTGTCTTTGCTGGGCGGGAAGAGCTGGCGGCGGCGGCGGACGCCATCGAGGATTGATAGGCCGCTCGGAAATGGAGGTGAAATGGCTCATCTCGCTAGTAGTAGGTGAGCCAGGGGCTTCAGCCAAGTCATCCATCAGTTTGGGCTCACCAGCACCCGGAGTCAGAGCAGATGGCAGTGCACGGTTGCCTGCCGGTGGTTGATGTGGCTCAGCGAAACGAGGATCCACATCTTCATAGTAATTGTCCCCCGAATTGGAACGAGCGTGCGAAGCTGGATGATTTCCTCCAAGAGCATGAACTGGCGAAGGTGAAGGCCCAACGCGCAGATCAGCCGGAGTCCAGCCAGCACGGGGAGGTATGTATGATCTGAATCGGTTAAATTAGCAAGAAGCAAGAGCAAGGGGCCTGAGTGAAGGGCAATATCTCACGCTGATCGGCTATACAGACTCGAAGGGCTGACAGGCTCCGGGTGTCCGTCGTTGGACACCGCATGCGGCTGCTCCACCTCCGACACTGCATGGGGGCCCAGTTCGACAGCAGAGTCCGTGTGCCTGGGCTGCGATGTCATTTCGATCGCTTGGCCAATTGGGGCTGTTTCTGGGGGCGACACTGCCATGCCAATTGGACCGGGGGAGGGTTGTCGCGCTGCTCCAACAGGTGACGGCCCACGATAGTCGAAACCGTCTTCACCAGGTCGCTGTGATGGTCTCGGGCCCGGACCGTAGTTGTAGGCATCGTAGCCAGGATTGAGGCCTCCTGAGACGGGGCCGTAACCGTAGCCCGCAGGATTTGGACCCCGCTGCCCCCGTCCCATCATACCTGAAGGGGCTCCTCGCATGGGACCCATTGGCCCGCCCCTACCATTGGGTGGAGGTCCTCTGGGACCTCCGTAGGGACCTCCCCGACCATAGCCTCCACGAGGAGGGTATCCACCTCTTCCACGAGGAGCGAAACCGGGCGGAGGCGGCCCTCGTCGCGACCCCATACTGCCGTCCGAATACTGGGGACGTAAGCGAGGATCACCAGGTCCAGGCCGCAACCGAGGCCCTGGGCCGTAGGAACCCGCGTATGGATGATTTCTTGACTCGTCGAAAGGTGCGCTCGACGGCATTCCATCGCCGCGGCCTCGTGCAGCATAATGACTATCTGGCGGAGGAATATCAGTCGGAGCTACCTGAGAATTGAGAGGCGTTTGGTCATCATCGCTAGAATGTGTCGTCGTGCGGAAGGTAGCGAACATTGGGCCGGAATCTGAATTAGGGGAGGTGGTAACGATGGCCTCTTTTGCTTCGGCGTTCAAGGCCTCTGATCTTGGACCAGTGAATCCGCCGGCGACAGCCGCCGCCGCCGCATTCTGTCGGTTGTAGTAATTCTCCCCACTCATTTCGGCATTCTCTGCGATGCGCCTCTTTCTCGCTTTGCGACTGACCAGAGTCCGGCGCATCGCGCAAGTGACCACGCCGCTGATCACCAGCAGAATTGTGGCACCCAATACAATCCAGCCTCCCCATCCTAGATGCGGTACAAAAAGAAGAATGTCCACCAAGAAGGCGAGGAGGGAAACTAGGAGTGTCGGAAGTAGGAGGATCAAGAGTGCCAGAAGATATCGGGGCGAATGCGACGGGGCATGTAGGTGAGCAGCCGCGGCGAGGCAAAGGCAAACGAGGGTGAGGAAGGCGGCGACCGGGTGAACGATTAGAATGGAGGATAGGGACCTTCGAGTACTCGAGGGTAGATCGAACTCGCTATTGTCGGTGTTTGAAATTTCGTCTGGAGGATGTCAGCTACGGTAGCCGCCCACCTGCTGCTGTACGGGCGAAACCACATACCAGTAGTGTAGCCGATATGGATGTTTGTGCATTGGCCGGCCTTGCAAAAGCCAAAGACACCATAGTCCACATGGTTGAAAGTCGCTAAAGGGATACCCTTGATAATTGGGGTGGAAAGAACGGAAAGAAGCAAGAGAACAAATGCCGCCAGGAGAAGGATGGTGAGGGGCGTTGCAGGCTTGAGTAACATGGTGGAAGAGGGGCGGCGACTTCGCCGTTAACGAGAGACGTGAAAGACAGTTGGAGAGCGACCGAGGGAAGGGTGGTCAAGATAGGTGACGAATCCTGGATGACAGCGACACACGCAGTCGACGCAGAACCTGGAAATCACAGGATTGAAGGTGACATTGCTTGCTCTTCTCCTGAAATTCGGGGCGGAAGATCCAGTGGGTACGATAAGAGATGAGAAGGGGTAGATCAAAAACCAGACAATCTACATCAGACCCTCAAACCAAGGGAAAGGGGATAGGGCACAGGATTGAGGAACAGATATGTCAAGGAAGCGCTATCTTTAACTGAGGGAGGGAAGAAGTAGCCAGTCTGGCTCTGGCTCTGGCTCTGGCTCTGGCAAAGTCTAGTTAAGAGGACTACTCCGTCGTTAGCCATGCAATTATTGCTGCGCATTGCGGATGACTTCTTCCAAGCGAGCGGGCAGCTGCCTCAGGCGTCCATGGTCGCCACTTACACTTCGATTTTGCTATCTTTGACTGACCTTTATAGAATACTCTACGACTGACTGTTTCAATATTATTGTAGAGATAGGAGTCTCGAACTTTGGGATCGCCTTACATTGATGATCAATATTTATAAATTATTGCTTTTACGCTGTTGCCTTTCCAGTCCTCCTCCCTGTCTTGTGGCCCTTTTTGTGGCGGAGTCGGCCGTGCTAATTTCATAATGATTGAGAGCATCCTTCCAATGTCTCTAGGCAGGGCTTTTCTCCTCTGATTTGTTGTACCACAGATGACCGTTATGTGGGGTGATATTTCCATGCAACAAATTAGTCCATGGTGTGAAATTGCGCTACCTGAAAGCTACGTATAAATGGAAGGCTCCTGCTCTCTACTTCGGCGTATCCAGATTTGCCCTCAACGGTGGCTCACGTGATGTTTTTTTTTTGGATCTTCAATATGATCAAGAAGCGCATTTGCTGAACCTGTAGATAGATACTAGGTAATTACAAATCTTTATTCAATTGACTTCTGCTTTGGTTTATGTTGACACATTTCTCTGGCAATTCTCTGATCTCCACATTGTTTGAGCAAGACTAGCGCAATGAACCAAGGAAGACTAGTGCAAACGCAATTAGAAGCTGCACCCACTGTCAACTGAAAAGATTAGTTCATGTTGATACTGATCAGGCCATGAAGATTGAAGAGAATGGAAGTCTCTAGTCAATAATCCAGTAATCTCATGTTGGATAAAATTTACAGATGGATTTTGAGCCTCATATGGGGAGCATCAAACGAATCCACCTTGACGTTAGCCCGCAATGCGTCCGAGTAAATGAGTTCAAACTCCTACGGCGAAAGTCCGGGGGAGCGTGCCACCGACACCATAACAGTGCGCTATTACACAACCCCCGGATTGGTGGGTTCTTCTTTGGTGGATCTTTTCCAGAAGCCTATCTATATTCAGAAGAATGGGTCCATGAACGATTGCGAAGATAAGACGGCAGAGCCCAGACAACATCATAATCTGTAGACTGTAGACGGATTGCGTGCGCCTATTTAGCTGATCTCAGAGAACCCGACAACCAGTTGAAGTTGATGTCTGCTGTGGAACATCCTAAGCATCCGTTCAGGCCAAGATAAATCAATCGCTTGGTGCCTCGGCCCCAGAATATCATCATGCAACCTGCAGAAAGGGCCTCTCTTCATTCCATCTTTGAACGTGGGTAACGGATTTCTGATAGGATATGTGATCGGCCTGCGCCCATAAACATTGTATAACAATGTTGCGTTTCCCTGCTCCCTTCCTGCAACAAATATATCATGGCGCATAGAATCCTAGCTGCTGACCACACATGGTTGAGCTGCGAAGGCATAAGGGACTCTGATCAAAAGTCAGCGTTGGGTCGCTACATCAGGACGCCAAAGGTTCGGCACCGGTGGCTCATGAGTAGCACGAAAATGAGGCGTAAAACAGAGCGAAATAAAGGATTCCAAACTACAAGCATTGGGCTGTCCTAGCACAATCAGCGACCAGTCTCATCTTCTGCATAGGCTGGGCGGGGGGTGTCATCTCGCGCACTCGACTGGAAGAGAAGCTTGAAGATCTTGCTCCAGAGCAAGAGCGAGTGGTCTCATGTGACACTGCAGGAAAAAGCATCACCTGCGATGCAGGCTACCTTTCAAGTCCAGCACCCAAGGAACACTTGAGAAACTCAAACTGGTGATTTTTGCCTGAGCTACGAAGGCTCTGTGTCACCAATCTTGAAGATCTGTCTATACTTAAGAGACAGAACCTGCTGTGTGCCTTCCTGAACACGGAGAACATCGAAGCTCTGTACCGATATACCCCGCAGATCAATTCGAGAACCTATCCAGTCATTCTGGTCGAAAAGATAGCTGGTCCAACTATTTTCATTAGGTTTATTCATCATATCTCGGCTCATGTGACTCCATATATATGACCGTACTTCATACTCAAGGGCGTACCATCAGAATCCTGAGCGCCCTCGACATGCTTGGCTTCTGGAAGGCGTCGGCTTGGCTTCGATCCAGAGTATCCGAACCGGGCGAGGATGATGACCAACGAGTTCTACTGCTCCCCGAGGACAGTCACAACATCCCGCGGACTTCTCTTCGTCCTCGACCAAGAGACGGGCTCCCAACCACAAAAGCCTCACAGCAGCGTTATGTGCACTTTGGAATTGGTGGCGCTGGAAACGCATGCAAGTATGGCTGCCCTTTCGCATCTCGTCCTCTGGTCTGCTCAAATCCGTCCATATTGTCATATCCGGATTACACATCGTTACTCTTGATCATAATTTTCATAATTGTCTACTAATCGTGCAACATACAGGGCCTCAATATGTGATAAACAGCCAATCAGATAACTCCCCAGCGGATGCATCGGCCGGTCCAAAGCAAGGGAGGTATTCGGGAAGCAGAATGAGACGCGAGAGGCTCAGCATGACGCAGGTCAGAACAAGCAGAAGTAATCAGGAGAAATATCTCCAAAATCAGGAAGAAGAACGCGCGTGGGTTATCACCAGTGCTGGTGTGGAAATACAGACTTGAACGATTCCATGATTCCTTGCCTTCCATCCGCTTTGGCATGCGCCAAAATCAACACATGCGATCCGCATCCCCTGAACTGCTGCAATGTCTCAGTTCTGATTGTCAACATTGCTGACTTGGTCTCGATTGTTATTGGGACAATGTCAATATTGTGATCAAGTCAGACCTTGTTCTCTGCCCCACAAACATTACAATATGAGCAACTCCGCTGCGGGCCAAGAGCCTGAACTTCTCAGTACCGCACCAGTGCTAGTACTTGCGGCCATGTCTCTCTTCTCGATTGTCAATGTTCTAGATTCTCCCAAACCCTGAGGAGAATTCCAGTTAAGGGTGGCCATCGCGACGCGGAATCCAGTAGACCTGCCCCTGCCGGGACCCGCACCCAAATATGCTCGACCAACTTGCCGTATGGGTCGAGCGACATAAACAAGTCTACCAAGATCTAATGCCACAATGCCATTATTTTGCTTCATCTGTGTGCTTTTGTGCTTTCACTGCCCGTTCTCGACCTTGCTAAGTCGGGGGGAATCGTCCTGTCTTTTCCTCTTCTCCTTCTACAATTGTTCAGCCACGACATCTTATTCCTATGGGAGTCCAAGCGGTCCCGGTTGTTTCTTTTCTTTCACTTGGTTTGTTTTCTGAAGACAAGGTGCTCTGAACATGGTGTCTTTTCCTGCAGTTGTCTGTGTTTTAGCATTATTCCTTCTTCCGACACGCATCCGCGCAACAGCGTTGGACAAGGAACCTGGAGACTTTTACTTTCCACCTCTAACATATGTTCCTCAGCTACTGTACATTTCCCTGTGTTCAACTTCTACTTACCCAGGCTGACTTGAGCAGTGGAATCCCTTTCACAGTCCAGGACGACACTCCACAATCATGGCACAATCCTGCGACAAATGTTACCCACCAGCCAAATCAACAGAGCTCATCTTGTACAGCCGCAGGGACCGGCTCATCACAATTTTGGTACGAAAAGGTAGCCCACAACGGCCAATCCTCGTTTCTGAGCACGGACGTGAAGAAGAACTACCCAGTCTTTCGTAATGTGGTCAAAGATTTCGGCGCCGATAACACCGGCCAAAATGACGCAGCTGGTGCTATTCAAAATGCTATCGAAGGTATTGCGGCCTCCTCAAAATTCTAAGCAGCGCACCGAATGCTGAAATTCACACAGCGGGGGCATCCAACGGTCCCAAGCGCAATGCTCGGAGCATGGGCACAACTGGTCAACCAGCAATCGTGTATCTTCCCAGCGGCACCTACCTGATGAAAAGCAGTTTGCAGTTTTTCGTGGGTACTGTCCTGGTCGGGGACCCGACAAATCCACCGGTCTTGAAAGCAGCACCGGATTTCCGCGATGACCATATTATTTTCGGGAAAGACCCCAATGTCGAGGGCACAAACAACTTCTATATCGGACTCAAGAATGTGATTCTGGATTCGACCAGTGTCGATACAGCACGAACCATCGCGCTGGTTGACTGGACAGTGAGTCAGGCGACGCAATTGACTAATGTGGTGTTCAACATGCCCACTGGTTCCAATGCACACGTCGGGCTGACCACTCAGTACGACTACAACAGTAACATTATTGTGGTGGGTACCCTTTGATATAGAGTTTAAATGGCTGTTAACGTGCCATCGATTTGCAGAATGACCTGCGCTTCAATGGGGGCGCTATTGGGATGAAACTCAGTGGACAACAATGGGTTTTTAAGAACCTCACTTTTAGTGGGACGACCACCGGCGTGGTAGCTGGAGGGACGAACATTGTGTTCCTCGGATGCCGGTTCGAAAACGGGAATGTTGGGATAGACGCCAATGGTACATCCGGATCCCTGACCATCATCGACTCGAAGGGATCCGGGTTGAACTCATTGGTCGTATCTGGCAACTCCGGGGGCGCTGGAAATGCGATCATCCTGGAAAATGTCGAGAATTCTGGCACCACTGTCAGCTTGGGGAACAATCCAGTGCTTAGTGGAAATATGCCGGATACTTGGGTGCATGGCAACTTGGTAAGGGCTCATTCAACTTAGGAATAGGGCGTTTAAACTAACGAATCCCAAGTACTCCGCTGGCAACACCAATAAAAACCACGTGGAAGGCCAAACTGTGGTGACCAAACGAGTAGCCGACCTTCTGGTGGGTGGGAAGAACTATTTCATAATGCCTCCGCCGACATACAGCGAATTTCCTGCTCAACAAGTCCTGAATATCAAAACAGTTTCTGATAAACCGGTATATGGCGATGGCGTGACCGATGACACAAAGAATATCAACGACATTCTGGCTCAGAATCGTGACTGCAAAGTTATTTACTTTCCGGCCGGCACATACATCGTCACGGACACCATCTTCGTTCCTGCTAACATTCGCATTGTTGGGGACGCTTATGCCTCGGCCATCAGTGCGTCCGGCAGCAAGTTCACTGATATTAATGCAGTCCGCCCTATGGTTCGCTTCGGGTATCCGGGGGATGTCGGAGTACTCCATGTGAGCGATATGCTGTTTACAGTAGCTGATGTGTTGCCTGGATGCCAAGTGGTGCGTATACCCTCTGAAACTAGTTCTGAACATTCGATTGACCCATATCTCTAGGTGGAAGTAAATATTGCGGGCAATAGCCAAGGGGACGTCGGGTTCTGGAATACCCATTTTCGCATTGGGGGTGCTGCAGGCAGCTTGGTCGAGACCAAATGTCAAGGAAGTCCGGCAGACTGCAGAGCGGCATGGGGACTGCTGCGTCTCACCAGCACATCGTCAGCCTACATCGAGAACATGTGGGGATGGACAGCAGACCATGACCTCGACGGCAGCAGGGCTCAGACCATCGCAACCGGCCGCGGCCTGCTGGTAGAAGCGAACAAAGCCACATGGCTGGTGGGCACGGGCTTTGAGCACAACACTCTGTACCAGTACAACTTCCAACGCGCGCGCAATGTCTTCTCAGCTCTCCAGCAAAGCGAATCGCCGTACTGGCAAGGACCGGGTAACCTCCTTGCTCCGGCGCCATGGGATCAGAGTCTCATCGCAAGCGATCCCGACTACTCTGAATGCGCTGCCAACGATGCAACATGCCGAATGGCGCTGTTTGAGCTAATTCGCAGCTCATCTAATCTCTTCCTGTATGGCGGCTGCAACTGGGTGTTCTTCAATAACAAACAATCCTGCCAGGGAGACTGTCAGCAGAACGCAATTCGCATCGTGGATTCCTCTTCGCTGTATCTATACGGGACGAACACCAAAAGCACCACGAACATGGTGCTCAATGGCAATACACCCATAGCAAAGCAGAGTGACAATGCCGGTGGATGGGGAGGAGTTATTGCGGCGTATTTGTACAATTCTTGAAAGCGACGGGTATATACATTGGGTGATATGATTATGGCTTATATATATGAAATGGAGAGCTAATAGTTATAGATAATGTCTACTGAGCAATACAGACTTGACCTACACTTGGAGAATATCAGTGGATGGAGTACCATAATATCTCATTAGAGAATCCCGTGAGCTGAAATAGTTCTCAATACTGCTGTGATGTGTACATGTAGTCTCACCTGCTTTAGCATATACGACAACAAGGTGTGGAAAACAGGGTTTCCCATCCGCTCAACGGTCCTCAAGCCACAATTATCAACGCAGTCAGAAATTATATGAGCCCTTTCAGACTTGCCATCCGGTCATGGAGCTACAAGCCTTGGGAGGAGGATTCGAGAACATCTTTCACACGCGAGATTGCAGAAACAGAGACGATCGAAAAGCACACCAGATACGAACTAACTCTTAGATTCAATTCCAATGCATGATGCGTCTGTGAACTTTATAGTGCTTATGCGATTTTCAGACCCGGTACAAGTTCCACTCGTCCATTGCTGAAGCTGTAATAACTATTCTTCTCGTGTCTCTGGATAGTGGTACATTCTTGCTATATACAAAGCGATTCCAACGGGTATTACAAGGTGCTGGAAATTCAGCGTCCAACTTTCCGCGATTATCAGGCCGTCTAATGATATTTCGCTCCGCTCTGGAGTATGCCAGGTGTCAAAGCGGTTCAGAATACTGTACGCTAGTACACAGACAAAAGTAAAGACCAACCCACACCTAATCATACTCATGATTAGTCTATTCGTTGTCTGTCTCCCTCTTCCATAGATCATCCTCGTTGTTCTGCGGCTGCTTCATTATATCACAAAGACGATGCCAACGGTGGCATTGTAGAGAGAGCGCCGCTGCATCTGCATGTGATGGAAGGTAAGAAAGGATGTGCAGGAGAACCTCGTCTGGGAGGGATTGGAAAGACATTGTGACAGAATAACGGCACTGGATATGGTTTATTCATATCAATCCTGACACATTGATTCGTCTAACTGTATATTTGGTCATGTTAAGTTCTCACGGATAGAATCATTTCACACTCGTAGAGATCTACACTTGTCCGCCCTTTTCTCAAAGCCCATTAAATCGTGCTTATTCGAGGTTCCTCAAGTCGAGACTCATTTCTCTACTCCGTACTCTGTACATAATTCTGAAATCGACAAATCAGACGATGATATAATAAGCCTTTTATGGTGTTGTGGACTTGACTGGATCGGGCCGCAGGCCCGCAACCCACTTCGGGCAAAGATTTCGGGTTTTGTCAACTGGACAACAACAACATCGTCATCACTATCAACCAGAAAACAACACAGGCAAGGCAATTGAAACCTAATTCATCATGCCGCTATAATAATGCATCCAACCACAGTCAACCTGCTGTTTTTAACTTTCCAATCAGCTTGAGCCATGTCAGATTCTAATCTGTTGTTCCTGAATCCTGATCGGTTGCCTCTACAGGTGGCTGGGATGAGGAGGCTGGGAAGTCGCTCATTGACTCTAGAGTCCAACCACCCAACCCAATATCCACAATACAGACATGACAGCCTCCTCATCCCATGACAGTCAATGAATTATCATTTTTCTCCCTCGCATATCATTCTCTGCCTCTGGTCATCCATGTGAAGGCGAGCTCACCGCATACATTCTTCGGTTGTCTGCAGCGGTTCAGCCGTCATGAATGTCCCGGGGTCGGGAAATGTGAGTCTGAGGACTGTCAGCTGTAAGTGAAAGGAAAAATAAAATTGAGAGGCAAGCTTGATCTATCATATTCGCACTCTCACTCTTCCTTCTCCCCTTGCTCCTTCTATAGCTGCCAGGCAAGATAAAAGGTCTGCAGGGTGCTGATGATTCATTGCAGCAAGCAGACCACAGATGTTCCGCTCTGAATCTAAACAGTCAATTGCTGCGTCGGACGATTACTACTCCCTCTCGGATCGTACGACAACGTCCGGTTCTAGAACTCCAAGCTCGGAGAGCCGTCTTACCGTCCAGCGGTATGCTACGCCGAATTCCCACCCTGTCTCCAACGCATCATCTCCCGCGTTATCTCGAACGCATCTAGGCGCCAATATGGCTGGTTCTCGATCACAACATTCCATTCTGGAACAGTCTCGAAACAGAGATGTTCCTCCCTCCGGCCTCAGTCAAGCTCGATTCGAGCAGGGCAGACTGGGCATGTCCGACGAATCCATTCGACATGTACCAAACGATAGTTATGCCGGTCGCTCACCGACTCCGGGGACGGACGACTTGCTCTACATTCGGTTCGCCATTAATCAGCTCACACGGGAAGATGAGCAACCGAGCTTATCGAGGCAGTCCTCAGCCGCAAGTGTCGACTATCCGCCACAGCCTCTCGTATGGGATGCAGTTCTGGGCCAGTTTACCCGTCCCTCGAAGTCCAAAGGAAGTTCATTACGCCCTCCAGAAGAACGATTACACCAGCACAGTCCGCCAGAAAGGTCGCCACAGAACTCGGTGGATCCGGAGGCATTTGTTGCGGTTGACCCTCCGGACAATAACCTGCTGTATCCCCCATTGAATTTTGTGCCTATTGTTCTACGACCATGGGCACTGGCTTTGGCCATTCTTTCTTGCTTGCTCATGATTGCCGGCGTTGTCTTCTGCAACGTCTGGTCCCAGCGACACGAAGGAATCTGGAACTACGATGGACAGGGAGGCTCACGATATTTCGTTGTTCAATTTTTACCCCAGATACTGGCCGCTGTTATCACCATCTGGACATTTGTAATCCAAGCAGCTGTATACCGCGTCATGCCATTTGCAATCATGGCATCAGAGACGCTCCAGCATCGCGTGATACAGAAGCTGCCAATTCTGTCACGAAACTTCCTGCTACCTGACTGGTCGTATTTCAGGCACGGAGAGCCGTTAGCCGGGTTTCCTCTGCTTACGATTTGGATCTCCAACCTCATTATCATCCCGCTTCTCAGCTGTTTTTTCCAAGCAAAGTGGCACCTGATCAATGGCGAAGGGCAGTGGCGATGGAATGCTGTCCTAGCTGTCGGGTGGACAATCGTGGCCGTTTACGCGTTACTTGCTCTTGGACTGACGACGCTCCTCATTCGCTTCATGCGGACACGGTCTGGACTGATGTGGGATCCTGTCAGTCTGGCTGACCTGATTCCTGTCATCCAGCGATCCAACATTCTGCATGACTTTGAACAATCCGAGACATGGCCGGATGTCGGAAGTGCACTTGAGCCCAGAGTCCTCCGACTAGGCTATTGGCAGGTGTCGAACCGTGCCGAGGTTTTCTATGGAGTTGCCGAGATTGATGCGCCGATACGGAATCCATCTCTGCATCGACCAGAGATGAGCCGTGAGAAGCAACCACTGGTCTCAAGGGTATCCTTCGATATCGAGCGACGGAGCACTCATGCGGCCGAAGGTTTTGAACAGCAACTATACTCCCAGTCTGTCCGTTATCGCTGGGCGCCGTGGTTTCTCAAAGACACCTTCGTTGTCGCTTGGTCGGTGATTATCGGCGCGCTTTTCATTGCGTTTGTTCTCGTCAGCTTCATCCACGATGCCATTAAAGGCGGATTCCCTCCACGGCTACCAACATTGCCGTCAACTGGCGCTTTCTCATCCTCAAACTTCTTGTACAGCTTTATCCCTGCGTTGATCGGTAATATTCTGTTCCTCTCCTGGCAACCGATCGATGTCTACTTCCGTGCACTACAGCCATATGCCACTTTGTCCTCTCCAGATGGCGCTCGAGCGGAGCGAACTCTATTGCTAGAATATCCCGCATCCTTTCCTCTTCAGGTGACAGTGCAAGCTATTCTGAATGCGCACTACAAAGTGGCATGGATCTCTTTGATGAGCATCGTGTCGGCAGCTCTCCCTATACTGGCTGGAGGCGTCTTCATTGCCCTCTGGTATCCCTCGCACGAAGGAGTACGGATTGCTGCACTGATGCCTGCTTTCTATACATTGGTTGCCTTTTGCGCTCTATACACCGTATCCTTCTTGTGTATATGGCCCCGCAGATACAGATATCTTCCTCACGATATCAGCACACTAGCAGACCAAATCAGCTTCTTTTACCAAAGCCCTCTTCTTGCCGATAAGCTCCTTCGCGAACCCAGAAGCAAGACGGATCTTGTCACTCGACTAGTGACAGCGCCCCCGGGAGAGAGGCAATATCCAACGTACGGCTTCGGGATCTATGTTGGGCGTGATGGGAAAGAGCATCTTGGAATAGACCGTTTCCAACGACCTGGACGGTCCGACATGCTAATTACAACTGGAAAGATGGAGAGTTGATTGTCCTATTCCTTTTTCTCAACGGCAAATTCGATGCTGTTACTTATGCAGCGATACGATCCATGAAACATGACTGTGCTACGAAGCATTTCAGAAATCCGCTTACGATTGAACGATGACAACACGACGATGCACGCAGAAATTAACCACGAGGATATCGAAACGATTTACTTATGATGACGACGATGATGATGTATGCTCAATGCGACGACATATTTCTTATTTTCCCTTGATATTAGCGCCTCGTTTCTGCATTTTCTAATACCATTTTGTTTCGGTGATATTCTGCTATGTTTCACTCGGGTTCTGAAAGTACTCTTTAATTTGCTTTGTTTCAAAACATCAACACTCTACCTCGATGGCATTGTACAGGCGTTTATTTGCTTTCCAGCTGTACAGCTATAGAACACAAACACAATATGATAAACGTGAAGTGACATCCTGTCTAACTCTCTATCTTATCTTAATGAGATCAAATGAATTCCGTCACAATTGGTCGTCTCACCGGATCCTGTGCCCATGAATAGTCTCTGCTAGGGCTGAGTGTACGCGGTGACCAACTGGCATGGATTTCAGCGGGTTGCTATACCCTTAGGATGGTCATGTGCGGTAGTCTTGCTTCGCAAAATAGGGGTGCTTTCTATTTATACGCACATTGTATCCTTAGATCACAAATAACAATATTCTGAATTCCTTCACGGGACATGAAATAATTGCATGAATCAGCTACAGGCACAGCAAATGAGCACGTGACCTCAGCAAATATCAACTCCGCATATCTCCGCCTTGAGGATTAATCAGAATCCGTTCAACAGCTAACTATTCCTTAACACCACCGCTTCCAAGTCTTCTCATTCTCCTTGCGCCGAATATATCTCATTGAGCATACGCCGGCATAAAATCATCCACTTCAACTCCACATAATCCAGTCAACCACCACCACAACACCAATAACTCAGCTCAACACCATGCTCTCCTTCTTCAACTGGGGCGCCAGCCCAAGCTCAAGCCCAAACACCGACTCAAAGAAGACATCTCCAGCACCCTCCCAACCAGACTCAATCCCCGGATCAGTCGACCCCCAACCGCAACAAACGCAATTACAACCACAAAGACCCCTCACAAACCTCAAACTCCTCTTCGGCGGTGTCACCTTCTTCACCCTCTCGCTGCTCATCACCCGCCGCGCCTTCACGAGGCGTGTCCTAGCCTCCACACCACCCTACTGGACGTCATCCGTTTACCACCGGCCCCCCGTAAACGGTGCAGGGGACGCCTTCGAGGCGCTGAGCCTCGCGACGCTGAATGTGTGTTCGTTTGCGATGATGGCTACGGGCGGTGTGCTTTATGCGCTTGATATCAATAGTGTGGAGGATATGCGGCGGTATGTGAAGAAGGAGATGGGGACGGGGACGGTGCGGGATGAGGAGGTGGAGAAAGAGGTGGAGGAGTGGGTTGCTAAGGTGTTGGGGGAGAAGTTCGGGGTGGAGTTGAAGAAGGAGAAGGAGAAGGAAACGGGCAATGTTGAAGGGAAAGGGGAGTAGAGTAGACGAGCGGTTCTGCAAGAAAATGTACAGTGAAACATCATCCTCAGCTCTTGTATACTAGTCATATCACGAATCATGAACTGCATCAGATTGTACAGCATATATTATTACACTGGGTCTGGTCATACTATTTCTCCATACGTTCGTATCGCTCCCGCGCTGTCTGCCTCGTCTTCTCCAGGAACTCATCGTACCGGTTGCGCGTGTTGCGTCCCGCTTCCTCGACCGCATCACCCAGCTTGCTTCCTTGCGCACCCAGGCCGACACCCTGCGCATACACCTCCGTGGCTATCGGGGCGGTCATGCCAGTACCCTGAGCACCCAGTCCAGAGCCGGCCGACCAACCCATCTTACTAAGGAGGGACGCCCCCTTCGATGTTGTCTCCACTGGTGGCTCGTCTTCCTCCCTCGGCGCAGCAGGCTTGGCCTTAGTCGACGTTCGCGAACTGCCAAACGCCTTTCGACGTTCCCTTGCACGGTCCCTGTACTCGGGAGTAGATTGAACGATGCCATGTTTGATGAGCTTGCCCATTGCTTTGTTTTTCAATTCGTCGTTCTGCAAATTATCACGGTGCAGCTGACTGAGCCGTTCGTGTCTGTTGACTTCAGCCGAGCTCTTGAATTGCCGCATGCACAGGTAGCAGCAGTTCCGATTTAAATCAGCATAGGATTGTGTGGGAGGAGCTGCAGCGTCGGCCGGCGATCCACGGCTTTCGACGCCACCGTCGCTTCCCTTCTCGTCTGCGTCCTTTTTCTGAATGCCATGCAGCTCAGCATGGCGATTACTCCAGAACTGCAGATGAGAGGGAACGGCGACTTTCTTGGACGCTGCGCTTGCTGCGGCGTCTGCTTTTCGCTTCTTTGCCTTCTCTGCTTCTTTCGAACTCTTCCCTTGGTTTTCTGCTTGGCCCTGCGCGGTCGATGCTTGATTGTTGTCCAACTCGGCAGTTGACACCGTCAATTCTTTCACGTATGCCTCCTCGTCCCAGTACATAAGCTTCAAGGACGGGTTACTGAGGGGACTGAAGGTGAACTGGTCCGTGCTCGCCGAAGGATTGATAACAGGCACAAACACGCCAGCGTGTATGTAGCTTACAAGAACAGGCTTTGAGGAGATGGTAAATTTTTCGAATGAATGAAGTCGCGCAACAGCCGCTTGGGCATCCTGCAAGAACAGTAAGCTTAAGCGAGACATGAAGATCATAACAAACGTACCTGAACAGTGGCGAACTCCGCAAATCCATACCGCCAGCTCTCGTTGGTTTTGCGGTCTCTGACCAGTAGGACACGGCGAATAGAGCCATCTCTTGCCCCAAGATTGGCATCACCGGTCGTGGAAGCCACCTTGGCCCCCTTCCTTTGGTTCTCCGAAGGTCCACCCGAGCCGGGAGTAGGTCGGTAGAGCTTAGCCACGCCCTTTGCAAGAAGCTCTTCGGTGACAGAAGACTCTAGCCCTCGGAAAAGAAGAAACTGTGAAGGTTGATTGTCTGGAGCCGCATCGTTGTCGCCGTTGTTCTCAACCTTCGGAGCAGCAATTCCAGGTGGACCAGCCGGGCCAGCCTCTACGCCCTGTCAGAAACTCACCCTATATCAGACCGCCGGAACGACTTACCAGGCCGGGGCGCTTGGCATCGGAAGCATTTATTGCGAGTCGAGTAGTTAACAATAGCGCACTGTAACAGTCAGGTCAGCTTGCCAGATATGCCACGGTCCAGCCAACTCACCATTTTGCAGGTCCAGTCACTCTCGGCCCTCGCACGAGTGCGATCTTCCCTCTCACGACTATAGGCGACGCGGACCTTGGTGCCCTTGTCGTTATTGCCAGCATTAGGTCCATGCAGATAGATCGATGGGAAATTGCGGTCCATGAAGTCGCGTGCAAAGTCAAGGTTTCGAAACCTGAGGAAGCCAAGTTGCCGTGATTTTTCTGTACAGGTCAGACATTCGTGCGCAAATCGCGACAGAAGAAGAACGTACTGGTTTGCCGGTCACGGATAACCCGAACTTCTTCTAGACCTTCGACATAGTAAAAGTCTCTGAGCTCATTCGAAATCTGTTCAACACGTCGACCGGAGCAGACCCGGTGACATGCACATCTCAGCCTCTTGCCATCAAGGACGTGTTTATGACATGGAGCGTAGCTCTAAAACTCCAGAAATGGGACTTCAAGGGGGGAAGGAGTTTTCCAACGTCTTCTTCCGCCATATCCACCGGCAACCCATCCATCATGACTTCTCTGCTTTCCTTTTCGGGGTAAGGCTGTCGACTTCGACGAGGGCTGCGGCTGCGACTGTAGCTTCTACTCCGACTGTATCCGGGTGAACGATATCCCTCGCGGTCACGATCTCTGTAGGCCGGTCTGCCGCGCCGCGGTGGCGGTGATCTAGAGGGTCGTCGACGATAGTCATCGCGGTCGCGACTTCGATAACGAGGTCGGGAATCGAGTCGGTCTCTGGATGATTCGCGTCGCCGATCTGCAGCTGGACCTCGCGGAGGAGAGCGCTGGCCTTCTTTACCCAGAGAACCCTGTTAGTAAATCTCTATCGGTGGAGGGTTATACGACTTCTATAAGGCATCCGGCTTGATATCATGTGGGGAAAGAGAGCGTTTACCGCCAGGCGATCGTGATCGGGAAGGCGAGTGATCATCGTACATACGACCGTCCCGATCGTCACGGCGCGGGTAAGGACGATGAGAGGGTCCCGGAGGAAATCTGCTGTCTTCCGGATTGAAATGTGACATGGTGACACCGCAACAAAACTGTGATGGAGACTTGGAGAAGGAATGTCGAGTGACGGAGATTCATACAGGTATCGGCAGAATCCTAGACCGCCTTCTGATCTTAACTGTCGCTTATACTTCCCAATCGGGAGAGGACTAGAACTATATATTTCCTTCGAGACGATAGACGACGCATCATCGCTTGTTAAGTCGGATACAAAAATATGCCTGATACGAACAAAGTACGACCCGCCTTACATACTCATAGAGTCCATAGGTCAGTGGAATCAGAGACCAAATAGTCCTGTTGTTGCACGGTCCCATTTGCTTTCCAAGAATACTGCAATGTTGACATTTTCCAGCAACTAGCTACCGCAATTATGCCCGCCTCTTCTGGCCTAAACGTTGTATTAATTTACTCCTGCAGGCTAATCTCTATCGTAAAATCGAATCCACCTCTGATAATAACGAGATCGTCATTGCGGGCAAAGAGGATATCCCGCCGAAGGACGGCGCAAATTACGTCCCGTGACCCCGTGGCCCAGTCGTACGGTATGAAGAAATGTCTACTGTACGATGTTATCTCAGGGGTTCGATTTTCCAGTCGCACAGAACAGACCCAAGAGCCAGTATCGAGGAAGACCAGTCTGCTGGATTCGCAGATTCCAATAACGTGTGCAACCTTCTGTGACAAAAGAGCGAGTCTTGGTTCCACCGGTGAAACCAAGGACTCACCTCCTTGACCTCCGTCTTCTGATAATGACGCTAGACCGTCGTCCAACCCCTGTGGTACTGTGACGATATCCTTGAAGCTGGCTTCATTGTCGGCTTCGAAGGATTGTGCGTCCAGAAGATATAGGTTTTGAGTTTTCGCAGATCCACCGAACTCGCAGAGCTCAACGAGAACACCCTTTGCACTATGTAACGCAAATTGTCTGATGCTCTTAAAATCCAGCTCTCGCACACTGATGTCAAGTGACACAGATACAACCTGAGACCACTTATCCCAAGAATACACACGGGCAGCCGTACTTTCAAAGCAAATTGCGTGGTATGCTGAGCGTGGATGCTGAACCCATTTTCGCACGGATGCCCAATCGGTGTATTTTCGTGAATTCTCCTCGTGACCATCAACTTGCCAAAGATGATCTGATCCACGTGTTGATAGAATGAACTTGCCAGTTGCTTCCGACGTGAGAACTTGGGTGATGGAACCGCCGTACTCTAGTCGGGACTGAAATGCCATTCTCTCTGCGAACCATCCACCTTGTTCCGGCTTTCTCACGTACCAGGCGAGTATCTTATTTGATACATCAACGCTTATAGCTAAGTCATGTTGAGTCCACCATTCCAAGATACGAACTGATGAGTTGTGACGGCAGATTTCAAGTTTCCTAGACCCAGTTTTGGCGTCGTACAATGAGACAGATCCATCATCCCGGCCGCATAGGACAACATCTCTGTCATAATGCACTGCTATAGCGCTGATCTTGACCTTGCTGTCCGTGGCTTTCGCTTCTATAAATGATTGTGATGAGTTTTCGCTCGTATCATGACCGGCTGAGCTTCCAAGCAGCACCGGCGGCTCCCAAACATTGCATTGGGATCCTCTAATATCGACACAGTGCAGGTTGTCTATGCTGAAAGACAGCTGTTTTATAAAAAGGTCCGAGGATTGGACTTGGTAGAGCAACGTGAGAGTATCGAATTCGTATATGTGAATTGCTCCGAATCCAGCACTTCCTGCAAGCAGGCGTCCGTCTGCACTGGAAGCGAGCGTGTGGCAATTCGCGCGACGACTTTCCAAGGTTTGATCCTCAAATGGGTTGAGAAGAACAAGCTCACCATCAAGGTACGATGCAACAAGTAGGTCAATAGCTGGGTTGGGATTGAATACCAGGACTGTCACCGGATGCGTACTCGTTCGACCATCAGAGAGCTTTTTGCCGCAAGAACCATAATAAACGTTCTCTTCTAGGTCCCAGAGAGCAATCGGCCGCCCACTGTATGCGACTGCGAGCATTCTATGTCCGGAGGAGATCGAGATCACACTTGGAACCCGCCACGACCGCGTGCACTTGTCGTTGCCTGTGTCATTCCACGGCCTATCTGGTTGTCTAGCGCCATTGTTATTCAGGTCCCAAGATGCCAAGTAATTTTTGTACGTCGGAATAATCAGGAAACCTTCGTCGAATGTAAGTCCTATAGGTCTAAGGGGCACTTCGAAATTATAAATAATATGACCGTTCTGGATGTCCCATACCAAAAGCTTCTTGAACCCACACGAGGCGAGCACGTCTGCCTTGGTTCCGAACTGCAGGAACATTACCGCCTCTCCATGATCAAACTCCTTATATTCCTGACAAGTCGTCGTGTAGTACATAAAGATTTGACCGGTACTCAACCCCACCGCGAAAAACTCGTGTCCGTGGCAGAGCGCGCTAGTTTGGCCTTGGTGGAAAGCAATGCAAGACAGTCGGTCATCCCATGAGGTGTTTGACATTCCAATGACAGAGATTTTTCGCCCGGCGCTCGCATTCTTGTGAATTGTCGTTTCTAAAGGACAGAACGGGAGTATCAGCGAGTATACCGCCGACGGTTGGCTGATGAGAGCACCCGAGAACTTTCCCGAGATCTTGATTAAGTCCATTATCCAACCTTGCACCCTCTGTAAATCAGTTGCAAGCGGCGATAGCTGACTGGAGCAGGCTTTCAAATACACCTTCAAGTTCCTCGCAGTGCGGATGAGTGGCATGAGGTTTCTATTTCTGGCGACAGCCTCGATCCATGAAAAAACATTGGTCTTCAAGAATTTGTCAAGTAAATCCAGAAGGTCGTCTGCTAGTGGATTGGCCTTCATTAGGTGATAAGAAAAGTGTAAGGAAGCGTAGCTCGAGAACTCGCTTCGTTTATCTGCTGGAGACCTTGAGACAGATCGCCTGTTGGTCCTCGGTGGTCTCATCTCCTCCCCTGTGAGGTATGCAAGACAAGCTCTTGCGATACGCGTATGAGCATCGGTTTGATCAATCGCGAACTCTGAATTTAAGCTGTTGTTCAACAGAAACTCCCTAGCAGTTTCATGCACCATCTGGACTCTGTCGAACTTATCAATGGCCACCAGCTGCCCACACAATGCACTAATACTTTCCCGCAGTCGGGGGAATATATCGTTCACATCTAAGTTCAGAGCTTCTTCAAGCTCTTTCACAGTTAGAGGTCGCGTCACACTCGTGGCCCAGACGAGGATAGCTTTAATCAGCCTCTTCCCACGTGTAGATTGTGACATCAGGTCCAGTGTTCTCAGATAAAGATCTTCCATGCCCTTGGGCACTTCCGCGAGGACATGGCGGATCTCCTCTTCCGAATGCGAATCCGATAACTCATTGAGAACCAAGACAGTCCAAAGCCAAGATCCTTCAGACTTCCCTAAGATTCTTTCCGCAAGAGCAGCACGACCAGCTTCGGATCCTACAATGAGGGCATTAGCTCTTGCTCGAACAAGCGATGCAATATCTTCTTTTGTGTCCGCTGTCGAAATAAGTTCCGCCCGGACTTGGTCATGTCCCAACATAGCAATACGCCTTTCGATTTCCGAAGTCTGTCGGCTTGTGACAAGAATTTTCAGCGTGACAGAGCGATCAAGCCTGGCAAGCACAATTTCGAAAAACGATACCAGGTCTGCACACTCGTCGAGAGCATCAATGACCCAATAGTGTCGCTGGAAGTTTGTTTTGAAGATCCCAGAGGCGAATAATCTTCTCCAGAGGATACGATCGTCGTCACCGTCGAGCTTTACATCCCTTTCACGCATTTCAAGTAGTAGTTGCCGTATCTCTGTGTTCACGCAAGCCATTTGAAAAGCAAGAGATCGAAGACAAGTACTAAGCTGTGACTTGGACCTGTCCCCGTGTTTGAAGAAGAAGAAGCTGCAAGCTTCATGCTTCATGCGTAATTGAGAAACCAGGTATCCAGAAAGTACGGACTTGCCAGACCCAGGTTTTCCGAAGAGCCAAAGCACACGTGCAGCATTGTCGTTGTATTGCCACTCTAGGTGGCTTTCCTTCGATTTTATCCATTCGCAAGTCCCAGGCAAGCGAACATCTTGAACAAGCATCAGGTCGTCCTCGAATTTGTCAGACACGTCTAGGTATTCACCCAGGTCGTTGATGTTGCTACGAAGTAGCCTCTCCTTCCATTTCTGCGCTACGTCGGATTTAGCGGCCTGCTTGCGAAACCTAGGACTGGATCATACCTGATTCCGCGGCGCTCTTGATTGTGGACGCGAGTGCATTGCGGATGAGTATATAATTTGGATCGCTCGGCGCTTCGAACTTACATATGGAACGATGATCAGCGTTCAGCGGTATTTGTTTCTCTTTGCGATATCCAAGTGTAGCCGAGGCGGGATCAACAATCAGCACACGGAAGAGACCTATGCTGAGCTTTTGTGTTTCGTAGAATGACCACAGATCTATATCTTCCGAATGTCTACTAAATTCATTATTAATCGATCTTATAGCGTCAGATCCGCGCTTCAAGTCTGAGACGTAGGCTCGCGACGAGTACGTGATGTTGAGAATATTGCTTAAAAGCTTGGCAGAATCAGAGCCACTGTGAGGTGTCGCGAGGAAATACATGGCACAAATCCTTTTGGTCAGGTAGAGGTCGGTTGCATCTTGCTTTGCCAACAAAAACGCCTTTTTGATAACCAGGCCCCCCATGCTGTGACCAACGAAAATGATTGGCGTATCCGAATTGTGCAAATGGGGAGAAGTACTCAATTCACCCAACAAAGATCGAGCGAAGTGATGGATGTCTAGGCAATTAGCCTTGCCCTTGACCCAGTCTGAATCATATCCGAAACTGTGCACTCGGACATTCTTGAACACCGGATCCCTAGGAAGCCATTCCTTTGGCCAGTAATGCGAAGCAGAAGCTGTTTTGCTCCATGTCTTTCTGGAACCACCCCCGAGACCATGGACAAATATCAAATCGATTAGAGGTTGTTCTGGAGAAAACAGGAGAATCAATCCTAGCGGTCCTCTGAGCTCTTCGGCGCTGACTTCTGTGGTAGATTTGCTCTCAGCATAGGTATCGGTCGTCTAGAAAGGGCTGTTACAGAAATCTCACCCTCTTTACGAGGCGAACTCTTGAGCAAATCTGCCAGTCTGTGTCAGTAACAGTACTAAATATCTGATACTGAGAATCCGTGGTCCACAAAGATCTCACCATCCTTTCGCGGCATTGTCTCCAACCACTTTAGCTCAAAGATGTGCTCATTCCCAGATCCAGAAGACACCGGGGGTTGGGGGGAGGGGGTGGGATTAAAATAAAATTCTCCAAACCATTGCCGCGATCTCTCTGGCTCCTTGTGCAACGTAGACAATCTGCAGACAAGTAAAATTACATCCAATAGCTCCACTTTCGTGGTTAGTTACTAACAGGCAATGGAGTGGAGTGACAAAAATGAGCATTATCAGTCAAGGTAGGAGTCCAACAGCGTAAGGCCACCTATAGTCACTTTATATCCTGGTGTGAACTCGCCCCAGATCGAGTGGACGAATGAGTAGCCATTGTTTGGCGCCCACGACTCACGGTCGAGATGAGGGGCGGTTTGGGAACGCAATGTTGAGCCACCTGGAAAACTTCAATTTTCCAGTCAACTCTCAAGGTTTCAGTGGAAAGTGAATAGTATTAGGTATTCATGTTGAGGGTTTCATGGGGGCTAAATCCTGGCAAAGAGCCAGGATGAAGGTGTTTGAGATGCTGGTAAGGTTAGTAGAACTTAGAAGCATGTCGGCGCTTTCTAGCCCTCTTTTGACAAGGCCGTCTGTAAGCCTAGGGCCGGACTATCCCCTCAGCGAGCTAGACATATCATACAACCTATCTGTTGTTTGATTCCGTTCCAATGACAAGACGTCTTGTATTTCTCACATTTGCTCAACCTCAAAGCTTCATTTTGCCTAGACATTCGGTCTCACAATTCAGACCACTTCTTCAATCCAACAATACAACATAAAGTATAATGACAACCGAGGCTTCCCATCCAGCAATTGCGGCAGGCGATCATAAAACTTATATGCAATATGCGTTAGAGAAAGCTCGATTGTCCCCCCCAGCGCCAACCAAGTTCTGCGTTGGAGCAGTTCTTGTCGATGCAGATAAGAACGAGATCTTATCTACGGGATACTCGATGGAATTGCCAGGGGATCGAACCGGAGATCCAGGCAATACGCACGCAGAACAATGCTGTTTCATCAAGGTTGCAGAAAGGCATAATATACCAGAAGACCGGTTGGGCGAGGTGTTGCCCAGAAATACCGTGCTATACACGACAATGGAACCGTGCAACGAGCGACTAAGCGGGAACAGGACGTGCGTGGACAGGATACTGAGTCTCAAGGGTGCTGTTAGAGTGGTCTACGTCGGGATCAAGGAACCGGAGACGTTCATCGGTCAGAATCTGGGCAGGAAGAAACTCGAGGACGGTGGTGTTATTGTTGAGCATGTTGAGGGTATGGAGCAACAGATTCTGGAGGTATCTATGGCCGGACACAATAAATGAAACCACTATTTTCAAGAGATGTACATAATGCTATCTCTTTACTAGTCCAATGGTGAGAATGAGATTCATAACTACAGTTTCGAATAGAGACGTGACTTTTAACACTTCGATCATAAACCGAATAGCAGCAGCCGGAGCATGCAAGTCTTTCGCATTTCTTGTGTAGACCCGGACCGAAATGGACAGTGATTAGCGTTTTAGGATATTGGAGAGATAAATATGAACGTTCAATACAATCTTGATTTTGTACAAGTTGTGCTCTCATTGTGTCTTGTTAGATATGATCCCCGACGTTAACTTATTTGACAGTGGCTTGATGGCTTGAGCTTGTGTAGATAGTTGTCCGACCGAGTACTCGAGTACGTGCACATGGCCATGCGGGCCAACATGTTGCTTTTTTTGTACCTGAGATGTCGTACATGAAAGCCGTTGATGGTCACAATCGGAGGCTAACTCCGATTTACGTAGGACCTAATTCTGCCATACACACATCCTGGAACTATAGATTCAAGTCCGAGGTAAGTATTTCTTCTGCCAAGCAACGACAAGGTTGTCGTTCTCATCGAGACATTGTGCTCGACAATGAGCCACCTAAACGACTGGTGTTTGTGATCTTCATAGCCGAAGGGGAGGAGCTTACCAAAGCTCTATAGCTGATTTCCGTCTGTGGTATGTTAGGCGAGATCACGTGAATGAGAGCTCCGACTCCCGCCAACTGGGCGCGTCAGCCTTATGTCGAGGTAGAGGGTGGTCCAACAAGTGAATTGATTCAAATTCCAGAAGGAGTCTGCTTTCTTAGACTATTTATGAATGATGTTTCATGGCCTATGTAGATAAACAGACTCATGGCAAAGATAAATGCTTGCCTTGAATGCGGAGACCTATGACGTGGCACGATTGGCGGCGGGGAGAGAAATACAGGGAGGGGTAATTGTGGCTTGAGCGCAGCTCCGTCAATGCTAGCTAGCTCCCTACGGTCGAGATTCAAAACTGCCCCTCCTTCACAATTTTCCTCTTCCCCTCTCTCTCCCCTCATCATCACATACCAACATACTTTCGTTCTTATTTGATCAAATCAGCAACCATGGTTGTCAAGACTTTCTTCGATATCGACATTAACGGTGGTAAGTTTCCCAGTGGTTCTATTCTATCGTCCAAGTGAGGGACATATTCTGAATGATTATTATTCTAGAGCCGGCTGGCCGCATCACCTTCAAGCTGTTCGACGACGTCGTCCCCAAGACCGCCGAGAACTTCCGTGCCCTCTGCACTGGTGAGAAGGGTTTCGGCTACAAGGGTTCCAGCTTCCACCGTATCATCCCCCAGTTCATGCTCCAGGGTGGTGACTTCACCAAGGGCAATGTGAGTTCACCCATCAACGCTACTCTGGCGCTTGTGCGGAAAGAGGCTCCAATAGGAAGTATACTGATCTCTACTGTAGGGCACTGGTGGCAAGTCCATCTACGGTGAGAAGTTCGCCGATGAGAACTTCCAGCTGAAGCACGACAAGCCCGGTCTGCTCTCCATGGCCAACGCCGGCAGGAACACGTACGTCATTATCCCCGCTATCTCTTACTCGAGTTCAGCAAATACTAACATGTAACACAACAGCAACGGCTCCCAGTTCTTCATCACCACCGTCGTTACCGACTGGCTCAACGGCGCTCACGTCGTCTTCGGTGAGGTCGAGGAGGGCATGGACCTTGTCAAGAAGATTGAGAGCTACGGCAGCTCGTCCGGTACCCCCAAGAAGAAGGTTACCATTGCCAACTGCGGTCAGCTGTAAAGAGCAATTGTCCTTACCTGATTGCGTCGGACTAGTTGCGCCAATCATGCTCCAATTAAAGACAGCTAAATAGTCTAAATGAGAGCCAGTGACTAGGTCTTTGAACTAGTGCATTTCGTCCACTTAAGCCTGTAATCCTTGTAGCTTCGAGTGAGCAAATTGCACTCAAATTCAATATTACCAATTCCATATCCCCTGCAGGATCTGATATGATACGAATACTAGGCCCTGCTTAAAATTGATACGCGTACGCATTTTCTATCCCGGCTCAGGGAGATATGCAGATGACCTCCATGGTACAATACTCTAATGCAGTTAAGTTATGAGCATTTGATATGCATCTCTTTACATTACAAGGACGGCCTATTAATGGCAGCTTTTTGGATTTACTTATTTTCTTCTCAGTAAGATACTATGACGTTTCCCAGCTGCTTTCAGCTAATAAAAGGGATTAAGTCATCTTCTATTCATTTTCAACGCCATGGCTCGCCAAACCTCTGTTTTACACGGAGGCAGGAGTAGTTTATTCGCTAGCCCTACGGTCATTGGCAACGCTCTCGTCAAGCAGAACTTCAACCATACACCTGGCTGGCTTAGAAGGACATGCGGCTTATACTATCCAGAGCTGCCTTCTGGTCCGTAACGCTAGAAAGCCATGTAGGTTGTGATGGGTAGTATAATCGTATGGGAAACCAGTCTTGGTTCCAGAGTATGTGAGTGGAAGAAGAGAAAGAATGTCAGTGAGTGGTCCTTTCTCAGGAGATAATGTAGAAAGATGATGGGGTTTAAGGTCGAGCAAGGTAGCTGGAAAAGGAGGGAAATTTCGGGTTGTAGAACATTCTATTTTATGAGTATAGACTAGTATATGCACATAACTGGGTCTGAAACGGGATTATTTTGAAGTTACAACGCTCTATATGGATCGTCAGCTTCGTGGTCGCATCTTTCAAAGGAGAAAATAGGAATATACTCACAAATTCTTTCACCATCCTGATTTCACCATGCCCAGAGTCATCCTCTGAGAGACTCAAGCGGGAGATCTCTGCTGGCGGCACAGCCCGCACATTCACGCCTCCTGCAATATGCACGTCATGTTTCCCTTGAACTTCATACTCTAAATTCTGGTATGCGTTCAAGTTCCTCTCCTGAAGTGGAATAGGCAGTCCACTCCAGCTGGTGGTTGTGATGGAGCGCTTCTTGATACGGGCAGAGGATGCGCTGCGGTTGTAGTGGTTTGCGGCACGCTCGGACGAGTTATAGTTGTAATTGTAGTTGTAGTTGGCGCTGCTGGAACGGCTCGTGATAAAGGATTTGAAGGGAGGTAGGCAGCCGACGATCATGGCTTTGCAGGTTAGCGGTGGCTGCAGAGTTAGATACTGGATATAGAACATACAGATTGAGGACTCGGCGATGCCCCAGACGGCCAGAGCGGCTTGATCCGAGTACGCTTTGCCAGTGATTGCCACAGCACGGATAATTGCTGCAGCGATGATGATGAATCCGAGACAGAAGACTGTTGCTAGGCCAAGTTTCTGGTGGAAGTTCATCTTGGTCTTCCACAGGATGCGGAGGGGGAGGTACATAACTGTACATCTCGTTAGCTCTTCTCGCGATAGAACTTCAGGGGGTCCTACTCATCAAGTCGGTAAGAATGTCGACAGCGGTACTGTAGCAGATGGAAATGACGGATCCTCTGATGTCAATCGGTTTGGTGCATTTTCCTGAGACGGTCAGCTAACGTACACCAAAGCTCAACGGCTACAATACCGAATCTAAAATAATCTGACGGAGGATGACAGTTCAAGATCGACGCCAGCCAGCACCCAATATACGCAAACACTGCGAACGTCGTAACACCCCACCATACACGACGGTAATGCGGCAAGCCATCCGAAATGAGCCAAAACAGCGCCAGGAATGAACCCTTGATGCTCCAGAGCACCGTCCAGAAGATACCAATGATGACGAACTCATAATGCGTGTACTTGAGAGCATGATAGACGATGTCAGGCCCCGTGACGTTCAACAGCATGTAATAGAGGTGGGGGGCTTGCAGAGTCTGGAGGATCGCATTGGTGACCAGGAAGACGAGGGCCAGGAGGACAAAGTAATCGTCCACCAGGAGACGCTTCATGCGTTTGATGCGGATACCAAAGCGAACAGACGCGAAGATGATGCCTAACCCAGCCCCAGTCCATGTTACTCCAATGAGTCCATTGACGGAGAGATGAGTTGCAATGCCCTGAGGGGCTATATTGGCCATGAGGAGTCGGATGGGAGATACGTCTAAGAACTAGAGGCACTCCACGGGGAGGGAATATATTGATAATATATTATAGCCGGAGAAGCCGGCGTCGTTGCTGTCATTTCGCATGGCTACATGGAAGGAAATCCTGTCAGAAGAGTCAAGATTTGACTTCGTAAGGTGCATACTGACGGAAGAATCGGTCCAACAGGAGTCGAAAGAAGAAAGCCCCGTTCGTTCCAGACTTCATGACCCGAATTCTCTGTGAGGAGACTACTCAGCAATGCATGTGAATTACTTGAATGCCAAAACTGTTCGTAAAATGGGGGCGAAAATCTCTGCTTTGGGCCGGATACTGGATAACTATCAGAATGGGTATGGACTGAAGAGCGCACTAAGACTGGACAAGGGGTGGTTTCAACATCCTAGTAGATGAGTCTTCATTGCTGAATTTCCGTCAATAATAGTAGAAAGTGACAGACATGGGTGCATTGGTCTAGCAAGGATTATGCGAGGCTAAGCAAGCCCTCTTTGCTGCAACCAATTCAACGGTGTTGCAGTAGACCACCGTGGACACTTGCCGGCATTTATATCGCGACCCTTGTTCAGTTTATGGACAACACATACCATGATCTTGATAATCAGAACGATCAACAGATCATCACAAAATAGAAGAGTGATAGAATCTTGTCAGAATGGACAGGAAGCTAATCGACCAGATCAATGAAAGCCGAAGAGGACTAAATCTAAGCGAAGCAAAGGAAATGAAGCCATTCCCAGCAGGGAAATGGCCCGGAGACGCTAAATCACAAGAACCGCGCAGTGCTCCGAGAAACTGACGGCATTGATACTACTTATGTCGGTGACTGGAAGGGTCATCTCCGTCCAAAGACTTCAACAGACCATTCAGAGGTTGCTTCGAAATGAAGCCATTGTTTAGCTCCCTCTAGTTTGATGCTAGTGTCTCCCACTCTTCCTCGGTTAAACCGCATCCACTTTGATCAGGGCCCCACGGCCCCATTGTCTCGAATCCCGATCCTGGAGATTCTGGCTGGTTGAACACACTTGCCAGGTATCCAATCCATCACAGGTAAGTATTATCCTTTGCGGCTTCAGGCAAGTCAGGATGATTAAGGCTCTCGCTCTTGCAGCATCAGCCAATTCGAACCTAGATCACTAAGTAATGGTTTCAAGGGCCCAAAATTATGATGATTACTTGAGAAACAACCGGCGAAGGTCATCCAGCACCGCCATCGCCGAGTCTACTCCATTCCCCAGGCACGTTCACAAGGAACGAAGCTAAGCACCTAACCGATGTCGCCAACCCGTGTACTAATTCCGGTAGTTCGACGCCAGGATGGAGTCAACGACCTCGCCAATCAATATCGGTTTGCCTAGACTCAAGGATCATGGCTGGTACCTGCATAACTACATCCTTTCATGCATGTTATGCAAGGGCACCAATCTGGTTTTGATACTTAAATGCAGCAGTCAACATCCCTCTCGTGGCGTTGATATTACTTGTTCCAACATCTGTCATTCGTTCCTTACCGTTGCTTCTTATTCTTTTCTTTTTCGTTTGTACTATTAATCCAGCCCATTTCTATTCTCAATGGGCTCCACGCTCCTTTCATTACTGGCCCTGTCCGGGCTCAGTTATGCTACCTTCGGGCCCTCGTGCAAATGCGCAAGTATCCCGCTCAATAAAGTAGCAAAGCGAAAGCTGACTTCTCAAAGGCACCAGGTGATTCCTGTTGGCCTTCCATTGATACTTGGAATGCCTTGAACTCTTCCGTCTCCGGCAAACTCATTCTTGATACGCCGCCCGCCATCTCCTGCTACCCGGGTCCTTACCAGAATGCGGAACAGTGTGCCTACGTGAACTCACAATGGTACAACTCTACCTTTCAGTCTCTTTCTCCCGTCGGTTACGTTTACCCGACCGATGACTCGTGTCCTCCTGTTAATCTGAGCTCCGGCGAAACCCCCGGAAAGTGCACCCTGGGCCAAGCCCCAGTGTACACAATCAATGCGACCGAACCAGAGGAGCTGGCAACGGGCATTGCCTTTGCGAAAAAGAATAATGTGCGTTTGGTTGTAAGGAACACAGGACATGATATTCTGGGAAAGTATGTATCTGTTCTCGCTGCGCTTCTACGGAAACGACTGACGGAACAAGGTCGGAGGGATATGGAGCTCTGCAAATCTGGATCAAGTACATTCAGAAGGGTATCACATACCAGGAAAGCTACAAAGCGTCGGATGGATGTGGCAAGAGTAAATGGACCGGTGCGGCCTTTACCGTTGCTGGAGGGTACGTCTGGCAAGACGTGTATGCCGAAGTCTTCAAGCGCAACTTGACCATCGTCGGTGGCGGCGATCCTGTATGTCGCCCCGGCTTCCGTTTGAGCAGTGCATAGACTGACCCTATAGACCGTCGGTGTCATCGGTGGTTACGCCCAAGGTGGCGGTCATTCACCCGCCAGTCGCGATTACGGTCTCGGTGCTGACCAGATCCTCGAGGCGCAAGTTGTCCTGGCCGATGGCAGCATTGTCACCGCAAACGCTTGCCAGAATTCTGATCTGTATTTTGCTATCCGTGGCGGTGGCGGAGGCACCTACGGCGTGGCCGTCTCCATGACCTTGAAGGCGTATCCCACCCTGCCTGTCGTCGCACAATCTCTGACCATCACTCCGCTGACCAGCAACACGGAACCGCTCCTGGATGCCATTACCGATATCTATGGTCAATATCCTGCCCTGTCTGACGCTGGCTACTCCGGCTACGGCACCTGGTCTATCAACGGACCCATGGCCCTCTTTGGCAACCAGACCATTGGCTACGTTCATGCCATTGCAACCATGGGCAAGACGCTGAGTGCCTCCCAGACCGCTTTCGCGCCCCTGCTGTCCAAGCTGCAGAAATACAACGGTACCTCCCTGTTCATCACCGTGAACTACTACCAGTTCCCCAGCTATCCTGCTTATTACACCGCCATGTCGGGCATGCACCAGCCCGTCGGTTCGTCCAATTCCGCCATGACCTCTCGCATGTTTGACAAGGGTGCTCTGACCGTGAATCCCACCATCCTCCGCTCCATGATCGGCGCCATTGCCGGCAAGCCCGAGGAGTACACCATCAACAGTTTGGAGATGGTCGGCGGTGGGAAAGTTCTCACGGACGGCTCTGATCCCTACTCTGGCGTGAATCCCGCCTGGCGCTCAACTTACATTGTCAATGTCGTCGCGCGAGGATGGCCCGAGGGCGCCGATGCGGCCACCGCTCAAGCCGTCAAGGACGATATCACATACGTTAAGGGCGGTGCCATGAGACTACTCACACCGTTCCTGGGCAGCTATATGAATGAGGTGCGTTAGCTCCCTTTGGTGCTATAAAATTTCTACTGACTATGACAGGCTGACCGCAATGACCCTCTTTGGGCCACCGACTTTTTCGGCACCAACTACATCCGCCTCGCGCTGATCAAGAAGAAGTACGATCCTGAGGGAGTGTTCTACTGCCCCAAGTGTGTAGGCAGCATGACATACTACCAGAAGAACTTGGATGGATTGGATTACGGCCCGCTGTGCTCTATTGGCTTCTAGAGCGCTGTGTGGTCTTGGAGGACGTGTATATATAGTAGTAATTAAATTTCTTATATAGTATTATTACTTCAATACGATAATTGGTCATAGATGATGATCACCCTGTGGCTCTCCTATTTGCTGCTCCATCTTTTGGCGTTGACTCTCCCATAGATAATTGATCGCTCAGCGGAGGTTGTTGTCCTCCCTCAGATGCCAGCTTCTGGTTCGGCTGCAGGTCCTCATGTAAACAAGCAGTGATCATCCCAAGGACTGCACGATACTACGCTCGTGATGGTCGAAAAGACGATATATCCACTCCCCTTGCTTCTATTTGCTCGTTCGAAACCCATGTCGATATCTACCGAGACAGACACAGTGCCATCACATCTATCGTATCCGTAGCGGCCCCAAAAGCTATCTCGTTCGTACCCCTGGCAGTTCAGCGCAAGCACGGTTCTATGTTTCCGGCCGTCAGATAGCTCAGCGTTCCAAGAAAGTATATGAAGTAGACACGGCGGTGCGAGCGGCGTAGAGCAGCATGGCGCAGTTCAAAAGGGGGATCTAGAAATGTGATTATAAGATTAGTTCCGAAGCTCGTGAATCGAAGACTAGGAATGCGAATGACACTTAGTGAGTCAGCGGTCATAACTTCCATAATGCAACAAGTCTGTGCTCTTCGAGGGACCAAGGTATGATACAATGACTCTGCATTTCAAATGCCTATGCTAGGTCGATAATGACGAGTTGGTTGATGCAAAGCTGGCTGATAGATTACGATCGATTAAAAGCCGAGAGAGACTTTGCAGTCTCTCGTCGGCGAAAGACCTAGAGAACGAGTCAGCAAAAAAGAGCTAAGCTTTATAAGTCCTGACATAGGGGTAGGCGTGAATGTGTGGATAAAATCAAGGACCAAAGCAAGCAACGCATGCTGACGTTGGTCTCATGCTTCCGTTGAAGCGCCCAGGCACAGGCAGACTCGACCAAGTATAAGGTCATACTACAATCTACTGAGAGCACAAGGAAGCAAAATGTGGAAGGTAAGGTCATAAATTCATTAATCTACTTTCAGAAGGCCGAAGTAGACTGTGACAAAGTGTAAAGGCAGTAAACAATCATCTTCATCCCCCAAATTCAACGACCCATAGAACATCAAGCCACCAAAGACGATCCAGTCATCCACCGAGCGATGTTAATCATGAGTGAAAAGCCGGGAGAGAAGCACTGTGTCGATGTCGAAAACACAAAAGTGACAAGGTAAGTTCATTGCATCTGCATAACCATGTTAGCAGGACTGTCACCATGTCAGAGAAGAGAAGAAAGCTCACCAGCAACAACCACTTGTTTTCAGCGAGCTGACAAAACTCCTCACTTGGGAGGCTCAGCAAGGCAAATGCCATGGTAGCAGTAGCCAACGCCTGGACCGCAATCGGAGTTCTTGTGGCACACAGGATCGGCTTCTTCGCCGCGAGGAACAACGGGAGGATCAGCGACACAGATGCCATGATAGCAGTAACCCACACCGGGACCACAGTCGGAGTTCTTGTGGCAGACGGGATCAGTCTGTTCATCACGGGCAAACATGGGAGGGTCAGCGACACAGATGCCATGGTAACAGTAGCCAACGCCAGGACCACAGTCGGAATCCTTGTGGCAGACAGGGTCGGCCGACGCTTCACGAGCAACCTTGGGAGGGTCAGCGACACAGATACCATGGTAACAGTAACCAACACCTGGACCGCAGTCGGAGTTCTTGTGGCAGATGGGATCGTCACGAGAGGTAAGCTTGGGAGGTTCCGCAAGACAAATGCCATGATAGCAGTAACCAATGCCAGGACCGCAGTCAGAGTCCTTGTGGCAAACGGGATCCGCAGATTCAGAAGTCTGAACAAGGGAGGCAGAATTCTTGTTCGCAGTGTTTGAGGCGGGACCCTCTCCAGTGCCCCAATGGCAAATACCAGCAATGCAAAGACCGTTGAAGCAATCTTTGTTAGAATGGCAAGTAACGATAGAAGCATCATCTCGAGTGAGCTTGGGGGGGTCGGCAACACAGATTCCTTTGTAGCAGTAGCCAACGCCAGGACCGCAGTCAGAGTTCTTGTGGCAGACAGGATCGCCGCGTTCGACCTTGGGGGGGTCGGCAACACAGATGCCTTTGTAGCAGTAGCCCACACCAGGACCACAGTCGGAGTTCTTGTGGCAGATGGGATCGTCACGAGAGGTAAGCTTGGGAGGGTCGGCCACGCAGATTCCCTTGTAGCAGTAGCCCACACCAGGACCACAGTCGGAGTTCCTGTGGCAGATGGGATCGCCGCGCTCGACCTTGGGAGGGTCGGCAACACAGATGCCCTTGTAACAGTACCCAATGCCGGGACCGCAGTCAGAATTTTTGTGGCAAACAGGATCACCAGCGTTGAGAAGGCCTATTGATAATGAAGGAGAAGAGGTGTTAGTAGGATGAGACGATTGTTTGGAAGGTTGGGAAGAAGAGGAAAGGAACTCAAGTGGGCTAAGACAAAACACAGGAGGTAAGAACGTACCAAGACCATTGTCAGAGAGGTTCATGCCATCGACGATGGAAGCAGGTATAGCAGCAGAAGCTGCCATGCCAGCAAACACGCCGAGCGCGAGAGTGGAGAACTTCATTGTGACTGAAGCTTGACAAGTCGCCACAAGAAGGGATGTATGGACGAAGATGTTGTTGATCGATGAGAGTCAGAAGATTCTAACAAGGAAGAGAAGAAGATCGATGCGAAGAGGGGTGAGGAGGGAAAGAGAGAAAGAGGAGCAGAAGCAGGAGCAGAAGGGAGAATTTATACTTAAGGTTCTGTCGCTAAAGAGTGCGCTATAACAGCTATCTCGCTTGTTCTTTTGGAGTCGTGAATATCCAATGCAAATATTCCTGTCATCGTCACTTCTGGAGAGGTCGACGACAGTGGCGCTATCCCTAGAGAAGCATTTTACGTGAATGATATGCTTCCTAGAAGAGACAATGACGGCTCCTCCCCGTTCTTCTCAGTGCGAGAGCCTTCTATAAGGGGTGTACCGTGAATATATTCACGGAATACTCCGTTGATTTGACTCAACCACCCGGCTGACCCATCTCAAGAAACAGGTTCTGGACATCAGGCGGTTCGGAAAGGTTATATCCACAGAAGCGAATCTCGACTGTGAATGATACTGTCGTCATTAGCAGGAGATAGTCGATAGGGTTAGACAGCACAGGACATGAAGGTGGAAAAAATCAAAGCGTTGATATGTTATGCTTCATGACGAGCTGTGCATATGCTACAGGGGTTGTCTTGATTGATCTATATATGAGCATTATATATAGGGGGCAACCATATATAAGGCCTTGGCTAGAAATGAAAGGCTTTTCAAGTCAAGCAGAGAACATAATGCTATTATACAACACTAACGTCTTCAAAATGTTGATATGGAGGCTACAGTCTGAGATTAAAGCATTCCGCAAGAGAATTCAGGTCATAGAGGCTTCAAATCGCAAAGAATATATCTTTATTATCAACGCTCATGCATTATGTGTGGCTTTCATGCTATGCTCGAGAATCAGTCTGCTTCATCTTTTGCAATGCTGTTTCTTCGCTCTATAGTGCTGTTCGTCGTGGGTTTACTGATCTAATTCCTGATATTTACATGACTATGGAGGTAAGTCATGGCTGCTTCAAACGTCCTTCATGCTATTCGGGCCCTGATCATGAATACTAACTTAATAGAGGGAAACCGAATAGGAACGTTCAAGACACGCGCACAACAATACACTCCATGCAGCTATGGTCAATCTTCATGAGAGTACGAAAGTAACTTCAGATATGGATCTGCTTCCGTTCGGAGTGCTTTCGCATCGGCTGATACTTCGGGGCTGACTTTTGGCCAGACCCGTGATCTATCAAAAACCCTTGTCAAGACAGAGCAGACCACGTCGAAGAGCAATAGGCATCAAGAGCACTTTTCTCGACCGCCTGACTGTCTGACAGTAATAGCCTTTTTGCTACAGTCACCTCCTATCGCGTCACAATGAACATGAAGCACGAAGGGTACATCGCGTAAGTGACCAGGTCTTCCACATTGACTTGAAATTAGAGGCTATTGACGGGATATTGGTCTGCATAGGTTGAGCTCTCCAACCTGTTCTCGAACTACTTAATCGTACAAGCAGTGGATTTCAGTGTGCTCCGGAAGTGAAGAACATGGCTTCTATTTTCTCCCACGCGCTACGGCTCTACTTATACGGGGACGTTAACAGGCTTGCGTG
Organism: Aspergillus lentulus; assembly: GCF_001445615.1. Classification (NCBI taxonomy): domain Eukaryota; kingdom Fungi; phylum Ascomycota; class Eurotiomycetes; order Eurotiales; family Aspergillaceae; genus Aspergillus; species Aspergillus lentulus. The sequence goes on from NW_028322122.1 coordinate 2,223,752, forward strand.
GCCCGGGCAGCGGTTGAGTCTCAGGAGCTTGGGGCAATTCTCGTTCATGGAGAGAACGACGATTGCACTCAATCGAGTGGTGAATAGCGTGATAACTGACATGGAAGGGTTTGCGGTGTTGAGTGTACGCCGAAGAAGGCCGGACAATGTCGATCCTTCATCGAGGCACGGAGTTGGAGGCCATCTCAACGCCAACATTGGAGAGGAATACATCCAGTTTACCTCTCATGCTACGTGAGCAATCGCAGAGTTTAAGGCGCAATCTATTTGACACAAGATCCTCTAGTAGGACACGCTTTAGTATTCAGATTGCATCGTCGGACTGCAGATAAAATGGACAAGGCACATCAAACAAGTATGACATTCATTGTCAAGGGCCCATCGGCATATTATGTACTGCTGCTATGCCTCAGCTTCGTGGGAAAATTCTCATTATTGTACACATCAAATATATGCCAGGTCTACTGGTTGCGGGGATCCGACCCATCCCTCCCAATCTTGAATGCGTGCACCAACAGCAGACTGTGAAAATCCATCTCAATCTAGAGAAGACGTAGAGCCGTGGAAAACCTTGCCCAATAACCAGAAATACAGCTTCAGGCAATCTCCAGCTGTCTCAAACGCAGACTTGAAGTTCTCCGGTGCAGAGATCAAAGCCGGACCGACAATCTCTAGGATCTTCCCCCAATCCTCAATCGGCAAAGTGCAGACACCACTTCTCACGTAGCATTCGGCATGTGTGCCGAGGGCGTACTGCTTCAGCTCACTGCAGGTCTGCGACTCCGAACCATTGGCGAGGGGGACTAGTTCCTCTTGCAGGCAGAGCATCGTCTTGGTGATCCATTCTTGGCCGGACGTGCTCATCTTGGGTCTCCAGACAAGAGACTTCTCACAGAATTTCTGGCCGAATCCAATCGGATAGCCAGATGGTCCACAGTGGTATCGAGACTCGAGGCATTCCTTGTAGAATTCGCAACTGTTGGGAGGGGGTTGAGTACATCCTCCAGAACGGTCGTTTTGGCTGCATTTATGTTAGCTTTGTGCATTACATCATATGCGAGAAGTCGCTCGCTGATCGCACCTTTGGAAATTGGTTGTTGCGTCAGCGTGCCCCGGGGATGCTAAAAGAAGTAGGGCATAGGCCCAACTGGCAAGAAATGTAGAAGGATACATAGTAAGGTTATGTCTCTGCAGAAATAGGATTTTCGTCAATCAAGTAAATTATAGGATGAAATATCTTGCAATAGGACTAGAGGGGTTCTTGTAGTGATCTGAGCTTCCCTGACAAGGTCAGTGGGTCAGTGCTCATACCAGTGAGACCCATGATGGGCTGTGCTGATCCTGGCATCTTAGGCGCATGCAATGCACCAAAATATAGTCTAGAAGCATGTGAAAGGGACGGATAGCAATATATTTGACACATAACGTCCGGGTTTAAATCGACGGCAGGCTGCAGGTATAGTCCAAGTCGATTTCGGTTAGTCTGATATATATTCCGCTTTACGTCTTAAAGGCCTACTACAATACGATCACCATAGAGCCTAAAGGTAATACATACTGAAATTAACCGACAATATGCTGGATAATGTCTAAAAAGAACTAGACAGAAGACCTCCAACGAGACAGACTACGAGCTCGAATCGAATCATCCCTCAACCATTGTCGTCTGAGTATCCAGCAACTTATGCATGGGTTGATTATGGACATGAGTAGCATTGTGTACTCATTAGAATCTATCATGGATCCTGTTACAGATGAAGGATAACCTCAACCTATCAATGTTGAAGCATACAGACTCAATGTTGGTTTCCTAAAGCAAACAGGAAAAACAACTCCCTATCAAACCGGTGTGTTTACATCCCATGCATAAGGTTCATTTACGAGTCAAGTTTGCTGCACGCTAGATTGGGAGCCGGGAAGGAGTCAGCGTCGGCGAAGGATGGGTTTAGAGATAAATCGGCTGTTGAGAGAGAACCGTGTCAGTACAAATGGCGTCAGCAGTAACCCGTTGGGTTATTGCAGAGGGTAGACAGACGTCCACAATAGTAGAAGCACATATGCGCAGTTGAGGCAATGATGGTAGTTGGGCTGGTGTATCCCACAGAGGATCTATAATAGAGACGAGACAAGCATTCTATTGACAGAGACGTGATATACCCTAGACGAGATGCTCTGGCCTGTTTTGCAAGCGTGTCGAAGCACGTGGAACAGACAAAAACATTGAGCAGATGAGGATCAGTGAAGCATCACCAAGCTTCGGATTCCACTCTATTTCCCACGACAGATTCTGAGTCAACGTCAGTATGCTTGGGAGACAGGTATACCAACTACTTTTACTTTTCCCGTACTTGTTTGTTTACTACTGTGACGTAATATCGAATCAGAAGATGTGAGACCCGGAGCTCCAACCTTGAGGAGATGCGCCTGGCCATGGACTGGTCTTGTATTCGCACTTATTTTGACTTCTCTTGTCTGTCTGAAAAGCTTCAGATTCGCTACAAGTGCCTCACCCGCTTTATTACTCCTTCTGAGAAATACTTCCAACGCTATGGCCGATTCAAGCTGTGGGACGGCTACTTTCCTCGGACGTTGAACGGTATAACGTGGCACAAATGGATACGGATGCTGACACAAGGCCTTAAGTCCTTGACTTGCAACAGGGCTCCAATGATTTTCTCCAATATTGAATTAACAGGACAAGGATAGTCGCCCGGTGAGATATTGTGCCCCCCCAAGCATTTACAACTGGACGAGTTCGGTCATGAAAACGATCGCGGATATAGATGAAAATTGGAATGCTCCCAAAGACTTCAACTATCTCTCTCGACGCTTTTTAATCTCAGCTCAGTATAAGCATATGAAGTATGCATGAAACCCCTCCTTGATCTTTCAATGGCTAAAGCTAACAACAGGTGATTTGCAGGGTCTCACCGGATCAGGTCTCCGTGTCTCATCATCATTCGATCAGCATGTACGACCCATAATTTCCCTATTTAGCCCTCCTATAATGTACCTCGTTGGGGTCCATTTACATAAATACTGGTTGGTGCAGCAGAAACCCACCGAGAATTTCTCCGCATCAGTGATCGCTGTTTGCCCCGCGGTGAACGCCAATGCTTTATTAGACTGAGCAATCCCTCCTCCCGAGAACAATTGTAAACGAAATAGGAGTTCTCGACGTCCACGGAAGCAAGACCGCTGTGTGCTGCGAGATGGCCAAACCCAGCAGCGAGATCCACCGTGCTTGGTGGAAGGAGTGCTCCGTCTATCAGATCTACCCAGCTTCCTTCAAAGATTCCAACGATGACGGCATTGGGGATATTCCCGGCATCATTTCCAAGCTCGACTATATCAAAAACCTGGGAGTAGATATCGTCTGGCTGTGTCCGTCCTACAAATCGCCTCAGGTGGATATGGGCTATGATATTTCTGATTATTATAGCATCGCAGACGAGTACGGTACGGTCGCGGATGTGGAGAAGCTAATAGAGGGATGCCACAAGCGAGGAATGAAGCTTCTGATGGACCTGGTGGTTAACCATACGAGTGACCAGCATGAATGGTTCAAGAAATCCCGCAGTTCAAAGGATAACCCATATCGCAACTGGTACATATGGAAGCCGCCAAGGTACGATGAGCAGGGCAAGCGTCACCCGCCAAACAACTGGATCTCTCATTTTCAAGGTATGCTCGATTGGCTAAGCAAGCTCACTCAAATATTGACAGAAGCAGGAAGCGCTTGGCAGTACGATGAGCTCACGGATGAATACTACCTTCATCTGTATGCCAAGGAACAGCCTGATCTCAACTGGGAGCACCCACCTGTGCGCGAGGCAGTCCACGACATTATGCGGTTTTGGCTGGACAAAGGAGCGGACGGGTTCCGGATGGACGTGATCAACTTTATCAGCAAAGACCAGAGCTTCCCTGAGGCCGATGTTAAAGATCCCCGAAGTATCTGGCAATGGGCCGACAAATACTACGCCAACGGGCCTCGCCTACACGAGTACCTACAGGGTCTGGGCCAGATTCTCAAAGAATATGACGCTTTCAGTGTAGGGGAGATGCCTTTCGTCAAAGACACGGAGGAGGTTCTGAAGGCTGTCCGTTTTGACCGCAACGAGATCAACATGATCTTCAACTTTGAGCATGTGGATATCGACCACGGGGAATTCGACAAGTTCGTGCCCGGAAGCTGGAAGCTTACTGATTTGAAGGCCTTCTTCGAGAGATGGGAGAAGTTCATGTATGAGAACGATGGGTGGAATGCTCTGTATTGGGAAAACCATGATCAGCCGCGGTCGATTGATCGATACACCCAGGCAAAGGAGGAGCACCGCCTGGTAGCCTCCAAGCTCCTGGCTACTATCCTAGCGCTACAAGCTGGCACGCCGTTCATCTACCAGGGCCAAGAACTAGGCATGAGAAACGTGCCAGTGGAATGGGGAATCGAGGAGTACAAGGATATTGACTGCCTCAACCATTGGCATGAGTATGTACTCACCATACCTACTCATGAATATGACTGACACACGCAGACTGCTAAAAACCAAGCAATTCGACACTAAAGCGCAGCAGATCGCCAAACAGGAGTACCAGAAAAAATCACGAGACAACGCGCGCACGCCAGTTCAATGGAGCTCAGCACCAAATGGAGGCTTCACAGGGCCAAATGTGAAGCCCTGGATGTCAGTCAATCCGGACTATGTGCGCATCAACGCCGAAGCCGAGGTCAACGATCCAAACTCGACGTACCACTACTGGGCGTCTGTTTTGGGCCTTCGCAAGAAATATCTGGATATATTCGTGTACGGCAACTTCGAAATGGTGGACCGCGATAGCCAGGAGGTCTTCGCGTATACTCGACAATATGAGGATCAGAAAGCGTTAGTTGTGGGCAACTTCACAGACAAGACGCTGGAGTGGAATCCTGCTGCCAATGGCATCAAGGGTGTGAAGGAGGTGCTACTCAACACTTATGAAGAGGCAAAGAAAGCGTCACAGAGATTTGCTGCAGAGAAGTGGTCTCTTCAACCGTATGAAGCGGTTGCGGTACTTGTGCAGGAGTAACAGGATTTGGGATGCGGCTTTATAAACAGCAAGTGATGGTCGACCATTCGATAGACCTGAGTACAATTAGACTTATGATATGAACACTACGTGCAGACCACGCTTCTATTCTCGAAAGTCTCGAATGTTGTCAGTCGACTCAGTCCAAAATAGCCGTTGTGATTTGCAAATGCTTCCCCGCACCGATAAGCGATAAGCATATCCAGCTTCCTTGATCTACGGAGTGACAAACTTCTCCTTCACCTTCACCTTCATCCCAATCTCCATACAGTCCATACCAACCACAAAAACCAAACGCAACGACATGCAAACAATGGCAACACAACCGCCTCAAGACCAAAGATCAACCACCCCCTCACTCCCCCCACACCTCGACCCAACCACCTACCCACGAACTCTCACCTCCGCAACCCACAAGATCCATCTTGAACTCACCTATTCGACACTGAACCCCACCCTCGCACTTGAACACACCTCCTCCCCAGCAGCAGGCGCCAACGTCCTCTTCCTCGGCACAACACGCAACACCTTCGAAGGCCGCGCCGTCTCCCAGCTCAGCTACACTTCGTACCCGCCTCTCGCGCTCAAATCGCTCATGTCAATCGCTACTAGGGCGGCGGAGAAGTTCGATCTAAAGGGGGTGTATATTGCGCATCGGCTGGGTGTTGTTCCGATCTCGGAGGCGTCGATTGTGGTTGCGGTTAGTGCGGGGCATCGGGGGATGGCGTGGAAGGCGGGCGAGGAGGTGCTGGAGGAGGTGAAAGAGAAGGTGGAGATTTGGAAGAGGGAGGAGTTTGTGGATGGGGGGATGGAGTGGAGGGAGAATAGGGAGAGGGATGCGGAGGGGAGGTTATTATCTTCGGCTGAGGGGGGAAGATAGAGATGTGGATTTATGAGGTCAGGTCTAATGTACAGGTACAGGTCAAGCTCAGTCTAGTTTTGTACAGCGCAGCGCAGCAACGAAGATACGATAGATCAATCCCGCTTCAAGGGCTTTCCCTCTCTCTTCCAGTCATTGATATGCTGAAGAATCAACTTCGATGCCGACTCGGGCGTATCCTGCCGGCCAATGCACTCGACGAAATCATTATCGGGATCTGCATCTCATTAGCAGTTTTCACTTGACGTGAGGAAAAGAGAAACTCACCCATCAGATAAAAGTATATACTGTGGTCCACCAGATAATCCTCCCCAGGCTTCACATCCTTGGGCGTACTGAAATACACCCGGTACTGCTTGCACACATGCTTCACCTGCTCATACGTGCCCGTCAAGCCAATAATATCCGGATGGAACTCCTTCAGATACTCCCGCAGAACCTGGGGCGTGTCGCGCGCAGGATCACACGTAATAAACACCGGTAGGAAGATATTTTCGCCCTTCGTCGCCTCCTTGACCCGATCAATAATCTCGGCCATCTTATCCAGCTCATCGGGGCAGATATCAGGACAGTGCGTGAAACCAAAATACACCTGCCACGTCAGCCATTAGTACCACCCTTTCATCCCAAGCAAAGAAAATGAGGAGGACCACATACAAAACTATACTTCCCCTTCAAATCCTCCGCCGTAAACTCCTTCCCATCCAAATCCATCAGCGTAAACGGGCCGCCAACCTTCGGCCGTCCAACCCCCTTGCTCATCTCCGCAATCCGCTTCCGCTCCAACCGCTCCTTCTCTACCCGGAAATAAACGATCATCCCCGCGCCCGTCAGCACGAACAGCAGCGCCGCCTTCCACGAGAACGGACCTGTTGCGTTCCGCGCGCGCAGCTGGCCCATCGTCTTGGCGCGGAGACAAGCCGGAGAGGTCGAGAATCCTCGCTGCTGCGAGGAGCCAGGTGCAATTGCATTTGGCTTCGGCGCTGTGAGGACGCTTCGGGAGAGCAGGGCGGGTGTTCTCTGTGTTGGGATGCGGGCGCTGGACTGGAGGGTCGAGATGCCGGACCGGCTTAGCCGGCCTAGAATGCGGGAAACCGGTCGTACCGATGAGGCCATGGTGTGTTTTGCGAGTGGTGTGGAGTGTACTGGGATTAGAAGTTTTGTTCGGAGGTTAATGCTTATTGTCTGATGCGCGCTCAGTACGGATAGCGCCAAGTGTGGTTTAGCGTTGCTGCCTGAGGCTGTCATTAACCAAAGTCACGTGATAGTTCAATTAATTGCTGCTCTGCGATTATTATTTTTCAAACTATGGTCATCAATCTCGTTATTTTAAAATTACATAACTGCCCGATGTAGACCTTCTAGTTGAACAATGGTGACGAGAAAGTAGTCAAACAGAAAAACATGCGAGGTAAGCAGCGTCAAACGAACCAGGTATTCTCTTATCGGACGAAAGAACGAAACGCGAGTAACAAGATGTGAAATGGAACATGGCACTTTTGCGATGGAAGCTCGCAATATGTACGCTTGAGTAGAAAAGGGGGTCGTGTCGTGGAATTTAGTATCGCGAGGACATATCACTGCACACTCCGGCTAGCCTGGCTGGCCCGACTGGCCCGACTGGCTCGACTAGGTGTGGTCCGTGGTTCATCCTCTTCAAGAACATCGCTGAGGCGCGTGGGATGGCGGTGACGAGGAGTCATCGATTCCCAGCCCGCTCCGACACCCCAACCGGAACCGGTGTAATCGACAGTGGTTGGTGTGTACAGAGGCGCCGAGGATGCTGGGAGGGAACTCGACGCATAGCTCTCCTCATGAGGTTCATGCTCGTACTCCTCGCTCTCTTCCGACATAGCAGGAGGATACTCGAGCGGACGGCCTTGAGCGCGACGATAGCTGCCATATTCTTCGTCTCCTTGCTCGCTGCTTGCAACACTAGGGTCGTACGAGCGATCATCATTCGCAGAAGCTGGTCGGCCTCCATACATATTCGATCCTTGCTGCGGGTAGTAGTGGCTGGCGTACGGCTCCTGTGAGTCTGCTGCCGTGGTTGCAGGTTGGCGAGGAGCAAGATCCTTTCCTTCGGTGAATGGGTCGGTCTCAACTGGAGACACGGGCGCCTCGTCGTAGTACTGGCCCTCCGGTTTCCCGAGATTTTCGCCGGTAGAGTATGGGCTTTCCCGGGCAGAAGTGCGGCTCATAGCGGTCTGTCGACTGGAGAGGCCTTGAATCATAGGGACAACTTGCACGCCTCCCACAAGCGTCGGCTCTCCGTTTCTGAGCGAGTTGGTGCGGTCACGTTCTTCCTGCTCACGGCGGCCCAGTTCCTCCCAAGCTCGGCGGGCTTCTTCCTTGGAAATCTGCAGCTCTCGTCGCATTTCCCTGAGCAACTCCTCAACACGAGTCTTATCGATCTCGGCCTTTTGTAGAGAGGCGACGGCTTCGGCGCGGGCTTGCCGCTCGTTCTTGAGCTGCTTCTCGAGCTCGGCTTGTAGCTCCTTGGCTCTCTCCTGTTCCGCGCGCGTGTCAAAGAACCAGCGCTGAAATTTCCTTTCCGAGGATGCACGCAAGCGCTGCAATTCCACAACCGCATGGAAGAGGTTGGCACCGGCCGCGGAGAGATCGGTGACCTGACGGGCCATCTGCTGGCTGAGCGGGTCGCGCTCCAACGCTTCGTTGTTTTGCTCGAGCTTCCGAATCCAGTAGCTCGTCAGACCCTCCCAGTGCGAAGACAAGGTTTCCCACCGCTCAAAGGCATGCGGAAATCCAACGCGACGTGGCTGTTGCTGATTCTGTAAATTGTCCGATTGGCTAGCTGGAGGTGCCTGTCCTTGTGGTTTGGCGAATGTACTGGGCGGAGCAGCACCTTTCGCAGCAGCCGGCTGTTGAGCGCCAGGAACTTGCTGGGCGGGAGGTACAGGTTGCCTGGGTATCTGGGAGTCGGCGCGGCGGGCCATTCCAGAAGTATTGGTTGTCATACCGGGCGCTGCGGTTGTTCTGGGAGCTGCACCCCGCTGTCCGGCCTTTTCACCGGCAACGCCAGCAGCGTAAGACTGAGCCTGTTGAGCCTGCTTGGCTTGCTCCTCCTGATGCCTGCGCTCTGCTTCCTCCTGCTCCCGAGCCCTTGCCTCTTGTTCTGCCTTCTTCCGGGCCTCACGATCCCGACGCTGTCTCATGATATCGGTTGGTGTCCGAACACCGCTTGGGGGGTGAGGGTTGACCGGAACTGGTCCCTGAGCGGTGCGCGTGGCACCATTCTGAGTACGGCCGCTAACTGCAGGTCCGGACGAGACCGTGGCACCCGCAAGATCAGCCATCGACGCGTTCACTTCCTCCCAATCTGTGGTGAAAGGAAAGGGTTTGCGAATCGCTTCTTCAAGAGTCCAGAGGATCGCAGAGGCCGTTCGTGGAGAGACGTGGGTCGACCGACGGGGCCAAAAGGATTCGCCGGCTCGTCTGGAACGCTCTTCGTAGGCTTCGGAATCGTACTCTTCCGCGTCGTCAGTTCGTGCTTCCGAGATCGCAGGACGTAGAGTAGGGTTCCGGGCGCGGTCTTGGCCGGAGGCAGGTTGTACCAAGACAGGAATCGTCTGCTCTATTTGGTGGTATCGTCCCGAAACATCTACTGAAGCAGCTCGTCGGTGATGGAGACGAGGTGTTCTGCGTAAAGAACGGGGACTTCCCGAAGCACTAGAGGGGCGGGCTAATGGCTCTAGGAAGGAATCAAGCGCAGGATTAGGAGCAGCAGCCTGCTGCTGGCGTTGCCGTGGAACGGTCGTAAACTCTGATGGGTCGTGAACTTCGTAGGTCTCGTCAATTGGGCCGTGGGTGTGGTGATACACTGTTGAGAATTGCTGTGGGGGACGTGGAGAGGGATGCGATGACAACGTGAGGGTATTGCGACTCGATTCTCAGCAAACACGAAATGCGAGTCTGAGCTCGCCGACGTCAGCGGTGCAGGGCAGCTCAGTGGAGATTCCGCTTGTCGGAGGGCCTCTTTCTTCCAGCAAACACCTTGAACCCGCCTCTGAGTAGGAGATGGTGAGCGACTTCACCGAGGAAGAATGTGGATAAAAAATGGAGACAGGTATAAGCATTGGGTAAGAGAAGATAGCAGCATCCCAGAAAGAAGGAGCTAGGAGACACTGTGGCTGGTCAAATGGGGGTGTGTGTGGTGCGGTCTAAGTGGGAAATACAGCTGTAAAGGATTATTAAATGGGATGGCTGGGAAAATACAAGCTGCAGGAGGATGGAACAAGGAAACCCACGAACAACGCAAAAACGCACCTCAGAGCTCGGGTCAGCGCACTACCAGACCGCCACGAGCATCTGGAAATGGCTCGTAGGCGTCATGGAGTTGGGCGACAGAGCTCAATGGCTGCTGGAAGATTGTCCAAGTGTGTAGTAGAGAGCTGCACAGTTGTCCGAGAAGACACGATGACGGCGGCCGGGGGAAGAAAAGTCGAGGGACTTTCCGAGGGCCAACAACCGCTGACTGGCGCCAACACTGATTCGATGGAGATCAATTGGGCCAATTCACTCTTCTCCAGGTATCCTTTTTTATGACATAAACCTACGTTTATAGATAGGACGGGGACATGGCCTTCTGCCGACTTCTAGACCACTGATATTTTTCACTAAGATCCATGATATCCCGGGAAGAACGTCAAGGAAGGCTTATCCACAAAGAAGTTCTTTGCAGGTTATATATAAGATTTCTTACAGGACAAGCAAAAGAAACGGTGTTCTGATTCCGTCAAGTCCTCTTAGCATCCGATTGAGATACTGCGGTGGTGTAACAATCTGACTCGCACTTTGTGGATTTGCGACCTTCGGTTCCAGTCAATTTCTAGCAAGTCGATCTTAAGGTCAACCATCTGGGGAAGTTCAAAATCGAGAACAATGGGGTCTGTGGAGGATCTATTTCCACCAACCTGGAAAGCAAGAAATCGCTAGTTGTCGCTATTCCTAATTTCTCATGGTCGCTTGACAGCAGTCTCATACTAATTCTTGGTTCCCGCTCGCAAAGCATCACTGCGTCAGTGCTGCATTGGCGATGCGTTGGCAACCTGTCAAAGGGACGAGATTTGCGGTCCTTCCTCGTTGCCAGTTAATTCAAATCTTGATGACTGTCCCGATGACTTGATTTGAATTTCAGTGTGCTCGAGTATTGATACTCTCATGGCATCAGGAGCCAGCAGCAGCAGCAAGGTGTCGCTCCCTAGATTCAATAATTGCGTCCATGGTACCCGGATCAGTCCCTCCTTGGTCTACCTTATTGCTGGAAACGAACCCTTGATCGTTGGTCTACACAGTATGGTTGTAACCGATTCCAATGGGCTGGATCTGCTTAGTCGGTTGACCACTCGAAATCTTGGGCTCTGAATATACAGAGTACCCGGCAATACATCGACGATCATTATTATTCCAGGCTCTCACGAGGCGGCTGTCTGGAGATAATCAAACCCTGCATCAATCGTCACATAGGGATGATCTCTCTGATGGGCTTGACAGACAATTCTCAATGACCGTCAGAGACAAAAGAAATGAAAAATATGCATGGCTCACTGCCTCCAACATCTCTATGGTGATGGCACTGCAACACAGGAAACTCGCTTCATAGTCTGAAGATGCAAATAACGATCTTCGAGATATATACCAGATAAGCCGAAGAAATCCAGCAAGGGCGACCGTACGAATCGGAGAATATCAAGCCTTCGAGTTCTGGAACCCAACCCATCCGTGGTCTCAGAATTATCGACTCTTCCTTACTGGTATGCTTGACTTATGACTGCGATTTCTAATGGTGTACCTGCGCCTCGGCACTGACGCTTATCATATGGCTCTGTGGAAACTGTGCCTCATTGATTCCACGGGCTCTGCGTCATTCCTCTCACGTCGATCGATGCATGGCTCACCAACAGCATGCAGCATTCATTTCGGAATATTGATCAGGCAGATTGTGAATCCCGACGGGACTGATTCCAGGCCTAGTGGAAGTTCTAGATTATCGCAAAATATGATATGGATCAACAATATCCTACCCCTCGGCTTCCAGGGCGTCGGGTTCCTGGAAATCAATGAGAGTGGCATTGACATGGCAAAAGGACCAGGTCCAAATTGGACCTATCAACGAGAGATGCCTGAACGCTCTCGAAGTTTGCAAGATTCAATTTCCGTAAAGGAGGAAAAAGACCGAAGTAGAAGAGATAAAACCCCGGGAGATACGTGAGTTGCACAATTCACATATTACCAAAATGCAGCTGTGCACAAAACCAGGATGTTTCAGCGTTACATCCATAGATAGACCAAAGTACATAGCACAGCCATAGAATAAAGTACTTGGTATTTATTTTCATGATTGCTGGGCTCGAGAGTTGAGGCCCAGATTCTAGGAACCATTTCTCTGCGCCACCGGAATGCAGGTTATGCGACCTTGTTGCTTCCCCGACGCCCTCTCCTAATCTTGTCTTCTTTCCATCCATCCATCCATCCATCCCTCGTACTTTCGCAGGATTATCGAATTCTTCGTTAGTCCTGATTTGCTCAGTTATTCCGTACATTTTACTTTCCATGATGTCATTGTCGATTAAACAGTGTTTCATTTCCCCGTTCAGTATGCATCGCAGAGTCCCCGTTGCAAATCATTCGGGCTATTGTTTATCACTGCTGAAGATCGAGATGGACGATACCACGAGCATATCGAGTTATTAACTTCATGCATCTGAGAGCTTTCTAGAGAGACTGGATCTGGGATTATCACTAGTTAAAGAGCTCGGTCCTGACGGTGGGGTAGCAGGAGGGTGGTGCTTTTACCTACGCGAGAGTTTCAAGTCTCAACACCAGTCATAAAGACAAGGTTCTTGACTCGATCAATCTTCCATCTCTAACCACTATCATCTTCGTCTCCTCCTGCATCACGCCGCAATAGAAGGAAATTTTACTGGTCACCGGAATTGTACTTTCCAACCACGTCCAAACCAGCAATGTTAGGAAGCCTGCGTCATCTCCAACAGAGCTCCCTCCCCTACATCGTCATTTCAATACGAGTCTACCATACACATATCTACGGAAAAGGGCGGCCATGCAGCGAGAAGGGTGCGATCTAAAGCAGAGAATCTGCTGAGACTGATCGACATAAGACGCAGATTACCATCCGGGAACCCGGAATGCGGGACTACAGGCCGATTGCCTAGTGTACAGAATAACAGACCTCCGGTTGAACAATTCAGCCATTAAGACTTCATAGACCATGCGCGGTCAAATGCTGGAGATGACTGAGACTTACTGGCCGACCCGATGAGGGCACTGTCTGACTCTCCCTTCGAGCCTATCTAGGCAAATGTGGCGTCAGAAACCATAATGAGTTAATAACTGTTGCTTCCTGAAGAGTCTTGGTGGAGAGAGATCGACACGATCGGCCACCATTGCAGCGAGCAGAACTCGGGCCAAGGTTTAGCGGCTATGCCCCAGCGCTACTCATCCTGAATCTGATATCTCACATTCTCTTTGTCTGGTACCAAGGCAAAATCATCACAGAGGATTCGAAACACTCCAACCTCCGGCTAGAATTTCTGGCCCGTTTACCTATCATCTGTCACCACTGACCAGGTCGTCGCTACTCGTTCTATGCCAGCTTTCTATCGGATCAGATGCACCCAATTATTGTGCGCATGATGTCAGTAGAATGTCTACACCCGCTGCTCGGCGGGTTTACTCTTTTGCAGACATGGCATGGTGCATTCGCATACCCAGTGACCGCATTCGGTAGAACCTCATACAAGCACAAAATCAAGCGTGCTTGTACATGACGTCTATGCCTGTATCTGGAGAAAGGCGCTCGAGCGGCTTAATGTTTGCCGCAACGACCAAATTGGGTGTCAGCTTCAAGCAATTTTGATAACACTGTATGATTATTCCGTGCATTGGCACTTCTACGAGCCGTGAGTAAAGTCTGACTTGCATCGCCCCGCACCTTCTGCCCTACGGATCGGGTTCCGGTAGCTCCCTTGCTCCAGGCTGGGTGGCCGTTTCGCCTTGCAGCGCCTCTTATCCCTGTGGAAGGGAACCGGGCCATGTAAGGTCTAATAGGTGGTTAAAGTCCGTGCGCTCTGATCATTGAGCTTTGTTTATCGTACTCCGTTGGCATGCGCTGATGCTTTTCGGACTCCTCCCCGGCCTAGCCACCAGTTCACTGGTAGTCTGGTACTGGAACTTGGAGGGGAGCCATTAAAAGTTATTTTTGGGGAGGCATGTAGTATAAACATACCCCCTTCGCCCCCTTCCAGTCTCTGAGATATTGCAGACACTCTCTTAATGTCTCTTTGCTGTTCTCGACTTCGACGCTTGATGCTCACCATCAGTTAAGCATTCTCGATGATACCCGTCTATCGCTGAGAACATAGTGTCGCATCTGTTGTAACTCTTACAACCATAGCCCATGGCTGGCACATATACTTTCCTTCCCGGCGACCTCAACGCTTCATTGAAAGCCCGGAATAGACCCTACACTGGACTCCGCTTGCCCTCGTCGTCTTCTGCTAAGAAGCGGGCCTCGTCCTTCTATCCTGAGCACGGCCCAGAGATTGTGGACGAGACCAACCCGGATCCATTCTATCTCGAACACTCCCTGGGCAGGTCGGGTGCTTGGGGCCGTGGCAGACGGGACATTCGCGATGTCCGATTCTGCGAGGAGTCCAATCAATATTTCATGTTATCCTCCGTGAATCACAGTCAGAAGGAACCGACGTTTCCCAAATCTGTAAGAGGCGAATCAAAGCGCACTCGTGGTCCCAGTCAACCTGATCGATCGACAATCACCGTCGTTGGATTCGATCATCAATACTCTATTCCACCACAAGTTGCAGTTCCACGTTGGGAAAAACACCCCCTGCACGAGAGCCAGGGCTCTTTCAGCTCCGAACAGACCGACGCAACTCCCGACTTGACTCCGAGCAGCTCGTTCTCGTCAAACTACTCCTCCCCAATCTACCCCGACAGTGGCCTGCAGGGCTCTGAGTACCCTGTTCTGCCAGTCCAGTTGCCAGCCCAGAGTACATATTCAAAGTCCCTGGAAAAGTTCCACCAAGCATCTTCTAAGCCACCAGTCGGTCTACGACCAGCTTCGTCCAACCGTCCGCCAACACCTGCGCGGAATACTGAATTCACAAGTTCCGCGGAAACTTTGAGAATGCCTCGAACAGAGGGCCAGGACCTCTCGGCCCGACGCGGGAAACCGCTCCCCTCTCTTCCTATCAATCCCCGTCACGGCAGTGGTGTGCCCAGCAAGAGGAGCACAAATTCCGGCCGTCGACCTTCAATTGAACCCTCGATGATTTCCCCTCCCAGTCTCATCAACCCTGTCACTCTCGAGCCTCACACAACCCATTTCGATCAAGCTATGTTTATTCCTGCCAACGATTGCCCCAGCCCTGTACCCAGTCGTGGCCCGCCCTCTCCAACGACGACGAGTGAGGCTCCCATCTCCTCGAGAAGTCAGAGGCCGTCGACGTCAGCCTCCGAGGCCCCGTTCGAGCATTCTGTGTGGGAGCCTGATTCTGATTCTGAGTCCCTGGGTCCGAGATCACTGTCGAAGAAGCCTATGGACACCCTGAAAAAAGTCCGCAGTCGGGTGCAACTCCGTGTTGCGAAGTCCGCTCCCAAGTTGCAGAACTCCACAGCCTCTGCGCCCACAGATCCGCCCCTGGAGAAATTCCCAACAATGCCTGATCATCCTCCCAGAGATCCATTTCCCGAACCTGTCAAATCCATGGCACCGTTGACTTTGTCAAGTCGTGAGGTCTTTCGGCCGTCACCGTTGCAGACACTGCGACTCGTCAACCCGTCGACTACCTCCCTTGCGAGACCTCGAACACCTCGGTCTCGCCGAAACAGCAGCCAAACCAGGGGTCAGGACCGGGATCAGCCTCGGAACTACGACTTTGACCGGTCTGCTGCCGCTGCCATCCAGGCCAGATCCCGACGCAAACAGCGATCAGATTCGCTTGCCACTTCGCGCGTAACTGACAGGGAAAAGGTCTGTACTTTCTGCCACGAGGATCGATCTGATGTGGCCATTCATCACAGCCTGACACTTGCGCGCCCTCCCCTCTACAAACGTGTGTGGGAGTCATTGCGTCTCCTTGGCTGTCATGGTGACATAACTCCTCCTAAGTCCTTTCCACGAAAGTCGATGTAATTGATTCTTGCTGGCTGCAGCGAATTCGGTTGGGTGTTTTTGAACTAATGTCTTATGATCTACTTTACGGCCGTGAACACTCCTAGTGGAGGAGCTGTCCTGGTTCGTATGCTGACGATGAACACTACCACGGGGCGAGAAGCTCTCTCCAATGACCTAATGAGCAGGGGCGCAACCCCCTGATATGTCTGCCATATGATATAATGTCCGCAGAGGCAGCGACAGCTGCCCTGAGCGGGTTCATGTATGATTAATGAGGCAACGGACGGAGTTTTGGGATTGGTTATCACCATTGGGGCCTTGGCTCGTTCTTTCTTTTGCGTCTACCCGCTATCAACCTGTCTTTCTTTGGTTTTCTTTGTGTCTGATGATTCCACTCTCAACGTTCTTTGGAAACTTTCCTATATGTCCATTTCGGCTTATCACGTCATCCCTCGCTATGGATACCCCGACTTTTTCCCTCTCTGTCTCTCTCTCTATGTTACTCCATCAAATCAAGAATCATAGCCAAGATACAAGGCGCAAGCCAACTGTACCCATAGATTACAAACTCAACACAAACAACCAGGTAAAATCAAAACAAACAAAACGCTGGAGGTCTTCCAAGATGGAGCGGAATGCTGGGGTAATCCCGCCCAGCGGTCAAAGTGTAGCCCGCGTACGTATCCAGGAATGAGAATGGCCACCGAACAGACCTCCGTCTAGTGCAAAGTGTCTACACTCTTTGGTTGGTTTCCATCCCTTGATCCAAATAGGATGTAGCTCTAGTAGTCTAGCCAAACTGTAACGTCCAGCCACCGCCGCTCCGGCGCAAGCCTTCTCATCCCTTGTTGTATCCGCTACTCTGGTCCTTGGAATGGAGCGTTACTTTGCTGGCTAGGACCGCCTAAGACCTGCTGGTGGTACGGGGTACTGGATAATTTGCTATCTCCTCTTCCTAGATAGCTGTGGCTAGCTTATGTGGAAAGGAGAGTAGCGTCCCTGCGGGCTGGGTCGACTGGCTTTAGATGTTGGAGGTGCAGGTGCAACTGCACCTACAGTTACTTCAATAATGTCTCGGTTATGTCTTGCATTGGTGTGCGGGTGAGGCGAATCCGGTGCAAGGGTTCCACAGTCGGTCTTCAGGAAGTAATATACAGCGTGTATGCCGCCTATTCACGTACATCCCAATGAGAGGAGGACCTTGTAATAGTTGTCCTTCTGCTGAGTACTAGTCTAACTTCTTTAACTGTCTCTCGCGAGCTTAGCTTAGCGTGTACGTCTGACTGATCTCAAGCATCACTGCTCCACGTTCCTTCGCGGGGCAGGAATAGTGCTGAGCTTCCTCCTGCTTATGCATTGGAATGGACATCCGCTGCAATACTCATAAAAGCCTTGCGCTGCCGATGCGGACCGGTCGATCGGTTTCAGTTCTGCCAGGGAGACTGGAACTGCAGGCTGCAGGCTTTGCAGCCGCCATCGCTGCAGGGTCGATCACAGCTGCTGCTGTATCTTCTGTAGCACGATTTTGCGAAACCGTGGATAGCATGGAACCTGCTGCAGCACGGCATGAACCTGGTCCGGTCCAAAGCAAGCAGTGGAATGGCCTCGAGTTGAATAATAACGACAGCGGCGATCTCATATCTGCTCCGTAGATGCCGACACGCGCTGTTCATCCTCCTTTGGCTCCAGGGCAGCCATATTCTCCTCCCAATGCGCCACCCGGACCTGCTCCTCCCACTGCGAAATGACGGCGTCCCCTTTCCGGCGCAGGACAACCTCCGGTTTCTCCTGCCCCTCGTTTCGCATGCTCTCCTCCTCACTCCCGGCAAATACGGACCGGACCTCCAGCTCCTTCACAGCTTTCTGGTACAATCTGAGCAGCTGTTCCCTCTTCGCCTGCCGTGCTGCTTCTGCTTCATCTGCCTCAGCCCCCTGCCCTTCTTCCTTCCGCTGAAGCGGCTTCTTTACTGCTCTGGACGCAGTGCGACTCTCAAAGCCGCGCAATAAGCCTTCGATAATCCCGATCACTGTCCCTGCTCTCATGCCTAGCTGTGCGCCGATTGGGAAGCCGGCATCGAAGCCATGCTGGACGTGCTCGCCTTTCGCGGCGGAGACGCCATCGCGGTAGCCGGCTGTGACGTGTTGACGGCGGAGAGAGGGGAGATCTGAGGGCTCGGGAGCTTGGCTGGATGGTTGTTGGGGGATTTTTTCGTTCTCGTGGGGTGGGGACGAGCCGAAGATGTCGTCGAGGGAGTTATTGGCTTGTGGTGAGGTCATCGTCAGGAGGATGCGGGGAGACCGGGGTTGAGATTCAGCTTATGGGCCGATCGTTTCGTCTTGACTAAGGTAAGATGTAGGCTTTTGATATTTTGAGATACCGCGATATGAAAATTGCACGGCGAGTCTGCTTCTAATGAAGTATTCTTCTTGTAATTAGGTGTGCGGGGAAGAAAAAATTGAGGCACACAGCGATATTCGGGACGGGTGGGGATGCACCAGATAAGATGAGCTTATCCAGTATCGAGCCATAACTATGAGTTTCTACCATTCTGTGATGGTTTTTATTGAAGAGACTGCGCATTAAGTTGTCAGATCATTCGCTGGATAGAGGAGTATTAATTGCTCCTTAAGATCTGGGGATACTGTGTTCTCGTAATCATCATCTATCAGTCGATAGTATAGAATACTTCTCCAAAGCATTTATATTTCCACTATCGGAGCGAAGACTTCCCTAATGATCAAAAAGACGATAACCTACAATGCCTTGACAAATGATATTTCTTCTCGACCATCATTCTCCAAAGAGCTAACCAAAATGTTGGGACCAGTCGGATTCGTATGGCATGATCCTTCAGTCGGGCACGGCCAAAGTACAAAAGACCGGTCCACTCGATATCTCACATCCAACTGTCTCGGCCTGTCGGTAAGACTCTCGATTCCATACAGCAAAACGTTATTGCATAGTTCCAGCCAATAATGGCAGCACCATCTAGAACACGTCTTCTACTCATCCTCGCTCTCCCTCCAGTGGCAATCGGATACGGCATCCACAGAGGCCTTAGCGCGCTCGAGGCACAGTATCCCCCTCTCCCACCTGAACCAACAACTAGCATCGCTCTTCGCACTCCACGGGATCCCTCAACTCAGTTTTGTGCATATACCGATGTCTACGCGGCTCGCGTACCGGTCAAAGCACTGCTGTCCCGAGCGCATAGGATAGACAACGTCCCTGATAAGCGCAAAAGTACAAACTTCGAAATCACTAGTGCATGGGCTCGGGCGTTCATAAGCAACAAAATTCTCCGCGCAGAAGGGAGTCTCGTTGGCCTCCTGGCTAAAGGAAAGTTTTCTCCAGGGGACACCGGCGATACCCCTGCGGGATTTTCATCGCCTGATGCGTCGGGGGAACCCCGTTCGCTCCTGAATGGTGTGCTGGTTGTGGAGCGGCCACCGTCGGAGGATGACAGGGATGGGCTACTGGTTTCCTGGCGTATGTCGGATGAACCCCGTCGGTTCTTTGAGAAGATTGCTCGCTGGGGATATCCCTGGCGGTTGATGTCGGGGGGTCGCCATGAGTTGAGTGTTTCGGAGCCATTCGATGGGGTGAAAGACGATGAGAGTCAGGGGCCCTTTGTAGAGGTGCGGTTTGCTTCCGCTCATGACTACGAGATTGTACCTGAGGAAGGAGATCTGCAGCATCAGAAGACTATTCCCGGGTGGACGGGGAGACTTCATCGGGGCTATGCTCGGCTCTTGCTTGATTGCGCTGTGCGGGAGCTGAAGAGAGACTATGAGAAGACTGAAAGCAGATTGTAGCCTGATGATTGATGAAGTACGTTCACTTTGTCCTGACCTTCGCTGCCCAAGCTATATTCTATATACATGATCCCCAGTATATATTGCATTCAGTGTCTCTGTATATACTGTTAGCCATATTGAAGTCCAAGCATTACCATGGAAACCAGGGGCTGTCCTCTATAATATATCTAAAGATTTTTTTTATGCAACAGCTGCACCACAATAGAGACTTCTAGGATTTACCGTATCCCGTTCACCTAATGTTCCAAAGTTACTCCTAGTGATTACAATGGAGTAGACTTATGACATAACCGGATCAGTTCAAACGCGTCTTCCGTTCAACCTGGACTTGGGACTATTCTGCCTTCCTAATCTGTACAGTACTGAGTTACCCGTGATATCAAATCCTGAGGGTCATTTTCTTAAACTGTAGTGCATGCACCTTCAACGTCAGTAATCATACAGAAGAGCAATTCACCAAGGCAGCAGAAATCTGCAACGCTTCAGTGAATGGCCCAATTCGTCCTTCAACCGATCGGCCATGGTCCAATGGCTACTCCAATGTCATTCACAGACATACAGGCAGAATATTATAGATTTTCTCTCATATTCTTTAGATTGCCTTGATCCTCTTTCACTCTCAACCCACTTCATCCTTAGTTTTCTCCTCCTTTGCTAGCTTCTCATTCATGTGGCCCATTTGTTGACACGATAAAGACAGCCAATCGAGCAATTGATATTCCAAACACATACATACCGAGAATTGCCATTGAGAGTGGGTGGAGTGAATCCCTTAACAAACTTCGAGAAGACGCAGGAGAATGGCTCGTGGGAGGAAATGGCGCAGTCCAAGCTGCCATCGTCATAAACTGGACCCCCAACATGGCAACCCACCGTGTCCGCGGCCTCGTGGAGCTTTACGCCCGGACAGAAGTGGCATGCCTCGTCTTGCTCACAGTGAGTTGCGGAGTATCTTCTTGTTAATCACAATTGTGCTGTAGCTGGCTAACGAGGAAAGAAGCATATCTTCCCGATTTCTCAAGCCGTAGCACCGGGTACTCAGGCAATACTACTGGTACAGAGGATGTTCTTGCCGGTCAATAAGACCTGGTTCCGATCCGCGGGATAGTTTAGAGCTGGGACTAGGGGCCCTTTCAAGAAGAGCCAAAAGGTATAGTAATGAGTTATATTGAATAGGGTTTGGGATTCTTGGCTAATGTTTGGTAGGTCTTGCAATATGACCAGTTTCTGATTGGTGCCCTCGAGCGCGGGCTTCAGCGAGGGAGGAGCTCATTAACATTCGTCCAAGTTCTCGATCTGATGCCTGGTGATTCTGGTTATATCTCGTGGACGGCTGCCCTTCAATCTTCCCATCAATGCGGATAGAGTTGGGAGGAATTCATCGCCAACCCAGGGTGGGTGAACCACCGTAAATCCCTGGAGGAAGCCATCCAAGACGCGACTTCAATTTGTTGTCAGGCTATACCCAAGCAATGCAGTTGTGCCTTAGGCAGATTGTCAGCGAGAGAGGCGATCCGACTTTCTTGTCAATGTACAGAACCAGAGGGAAAGGTCGGCTCGGGTTCAATGGAGCCCTTAAATGGATTATTCGCAAAGTCTGAGGTGTACTGGCCGTGCGTGCTAAGGCGAGGCTAGAGGATGGGTCAGAAGGGTAACTATAAAGGCTATCTTTGGTCTAGCAGGCCCCGCTCTGGCGACAGTGTGCCTTCCCAAGAAGAGCCGCGAGGTCGGTTCAAGGGATTTGACAAGAACAAGGCTCGACCGAGACCCATGACTGGAATACACGCTTATCGGACACCATAACAGACGTAATGGAAGACAGTCTTACCGAATGCACTTAAGTACTAGCTAGAAGGTCGGCTCAAGAGGATACATTTGACGCTGGCCGTGACGCTGATCACCTCAAGTTCCGTTTTGCAAAGGAACACGACCTACCTCTGAGGGTGTACGTGCAACGGAAGGTCATGCTGCTCCAGGGAGCAAATATCACAGATGAGCAACAAATAGTCAGTCTTGTCTGAAAAGTGTCTAGGGCATATGGTACCCTTATTTTACTGTTGAAGTAGAAAAGTATGGGAAAAAGCAATAGTAGAACTTATTTTGGATCGAGGAGCACCGGATTTCCATCTGGTTTGAACTTCCCTTAATTTTATGCGTCTATGGCTCCGCATCTGCCTCCGCATCTGGGTTCGCATATTGCGACATGTATCCATCTAGCCTCTCTTGGTACCACTCCTGCTCTACTGGGCCCCAACCCTTCTCGTGCACTAGATAATCGTATGTCAGGATAAGAATCATAGGAACGATGAAAGTGTAGATTTAGGTAAGCACTTACTCTGGACGTTCGTGCCAGTACTGGAGTTCAGCCATCTCTTTGCGGATAAGTCCATCACGCTCTGCCAGGCCATTCGGGGGAAAGATCACGCATATGTGTGCGAGAGCGTGTGGTATCGGATTCTTCTGCTGATGGTGAGCTTTTAGGCTCTGAATGTGTGCCATCCTCGTCGTCATTAGCCTGCTTCTTTGCGAAGCTTGGCGAGCTGCTCTGCGGTATCGAGGTAAACCTCTTTCGAGGAGTCCTCTCAGTCCCGGGATTTTGTGACGTTGTTGGCTTCTCAACATCAGCCATGAGGTTGCCCATATAGTTGTAGCGCACCGACTAATTCCTCGAGAAAAGGCACTGTTATTCTGCAATTGCTGTGTGCGTCCTTGAGCTGTTAACAATATGTTCTTCTGCCGAGGACGGTATCTGGCCACCGAACCACGACGTATGGGCCGCAGTATCTTTGAAAGTATGGGCCGTTTCGCAAAAAAAAAAATGTTGGCAAAATCTCCCATACGTAGCTTTGTCCCAGTTTCTACAGATATCCTCATCATCTACTGTGGTGCGGTGCGTTTTGGTTCTGGCAACTGTGCACTAGTCATTGCCCGCTTCGCGGTCTGGGGAGCGAGGTACTGATCCAACTTCTGCTGGACTTCATGCTGGACTTCATGCTGGACATGGAATGGCATGTGATAGTGAATAAAGTTGGCTGATGATAATCAAAAGCCGCACAAGGTAGCTGCTAGTGTCAATCTCCGTAGGAAGAAGTACCAAGCCCAGGCCCACATCTATTTTTTTTTTTTTTTTTTTTTTTTGTTTTGACCGTGGACGACGGACCTTGAGGAAGATCTTTCTCTTACCTAGTTCTACACATGTGGTAGGTATTAATAGAGAGAGCTGAGTTGGAACGAAGAATAGATTGAAGAGGAGCTGAACATACAGAGTAGGAGGGTGTAGATAAATTTAACTATTTACTAGGAGGGTGAATGAAGCTATCAGCATGCATGTCGATCCCGAAAATGTGCCAAGACTTTTGGCCATGGCCCAGTATGCAGTAGAGTGGACGGATCTTGAGGTGATCAGATTATTCAGGTCATCAGCTAGAAAGCAATCAACTGATGATCCACAGGACTTGTACGTACCAGGATCCATCTGAACGACGCAGATTCCATCCTTGACGCACTGTGTTTGGACATATATCGCAAACGCAAACAATCTCTTACTGTGCGTCATGTCGTCCTACTGTTATGTGGCCGCCTAATTCGCGTCGACTTCCAAAAGAGGTATCTCGGAAGGTTATCTACCCGATCCACACTGAGCTACTGGTAACTGTGATTATTGACAGCCTCGGGCGAATTATCATTCCGTTAACTGTTTGAAGACCTAGATAGCTGCTGCAAATCTCGCTTCTATAATGGGCTATCCGGCGGCTCCGGGAATCACTTTGCGGATCAACCACCTCTCGGAGTCATAAGCTGAGCGCCGAGTGGTAACCGTGGGCCTTGCAAGAAGATACACGGCACTCAATAGGCTCACGGATTCGGAGAGTGGTGGTCACTGATCGGTTCCAACTTTTCCTGGTTCCAGATCCACTGTGGATTCTCGGCATCGTCACTCATTTTCCTTCCGTTTGTCTATACGCCCATAATGCGTTGCATAAAGCAAAGACGCCCAAAAAACGGTTTACAGATTGCCCGACACATGGTACGTCTTCTGTAGCTCATTCAGTCTAGATAGAATGCCCTCCATGTCCCTATCAGACACATCGAGATTGACTTTCTTTCCTTGTACCACGTTTACTGTCGTTCCTTTATATCGTCCATCTTTCCCGTTCATTTAACTTTTCTCTTTTGCATCATCGAAAGGACAGACTTCCCATTCCCTCATTTTCATAGAGTCTAGCATCCGACCGTCCCTTCTTTGGTCTCCTTCTTGCAATCGTACACTAATCAACAATGGCGGAAGACATATCAGACGGCGTTGCAAGTGAATATGCGCCGATCCAAGCCGGTTCTCGTTCAGTCGCTACCTCATCGACCAATACTGGGCACAATACTCGTGATGAGAAATATGACGAGCTGACTCCGGTAGCCACCCGACGAGCTTCCATCCCCCCGGATGAAGCTCGTTACCTCACTCAGCTAGCCAGCCGTGACAATGCAGTCTCTAGGGTCAGCACTGTGGCCGATATCTCACTCGATGATCCGGCTTTGAACCCGGAAAATAAAGACTTTGATCTGTACAAATGGTTACGGAAGGTCGTCCATGTGCTCAATGAAGAAGGTGTTCCTCGTAAAGAAGCCAGCATATTTTTCCAACATCTTCGCGTCTCCGGCACGGGAGCGGCCTTGCAATTGCAGAAGACAGTTGCAGATATTATAACCGCTCCCTTTCGGCGGGAGACTTGGAACTTCCGGAACAAAACCTCCAAGACCATTCTGCATGACTTCAGCGGTGTGTTGCACAGCGGGGAGCTGCTGATTGTGCTGGGTCGACCCGGCTCAGGGTGCAGCACTTTCCTCAAGACTCTCAGTGGGGAACTACATGGCTTGAATGTTGACGAGAAGACCGTCCTTCACTACAGCGGAATTCCACAGTCTACGATGATCAAAGAGTTCAAAGGCGAAGTGGTCTACAACCAGGAAGTTGACAAGCATTTCCCTCACTTGACTGTCGGCCAGACTCTGGAATTTGCGGCAGCGGTGCGCACTCCGTCCAAAAGACTGGGCGGTATGTCCAGGAACGACTATGCTCAGATGATGACCAAAGTCGTCATGGCTGTCTTCGGCCTTAGCCACACCTACAACACTAAGGTTGGAAACGACACAGTTCGAGGAGTGTCCGGTGGTGAGCGCAAGCGAGTCAGTATCGCGGAAATGGCTCTGGCAGGCGCTCCGTTGGCAGCCTGGGACAATTCCACCCGGGGGTTGGATTCGGCAACCGCGTTGAAGTTCGTCGAATCCTTGCGATTAGCTGCAGACTTGAACTCGTCCGCACACGCTGTGGCGATATACCAAGCCAGCCAGGCCATTTATGATCTCTTTGACAAAGCTGTGGTGCTGTACGAGGGACGCCAGATTTATTTTGGCCCGGCCAGCAAGGCCAAGGCGTTCTTCGAACGGCAAGGATGGTTCTGTCCCCCACGTCAGACGACCGGAGATTTCCTCACGTCGGTGACCAACCCAATTGAAAGACAAGCTCGGCCCGGTATGGAGTCCCAGGTGCCCCGAACCGCGGCTGAGTTCGAAGCATATTGGCACCAGTCGGAAGAATACAAAGGGCTTCAGCGGGAGATGGCTGCTTTCCAAGGAGAAACGTCTTCGCAGGGCAATGAGAAACTCCTCGAATTTCAGCAGCGCAAGCGCCTGGCGCAGGCATCCCATACCCGGCCCAAGTCTCCGTATCTCCTCAGCATTCCCATGCAGATCAAGCTCAACACCAAGCGTGCATATCAACGAGTGTGGAATGAACGGACTTCCACTATGACTACGTTCATTGGCAACACCATTCTCGCCTTGATTGTGGGTTCTGTCTTCTTCGGAACTCCCACAGCCACCGCGGGGTTTTACGCCAAGGGTGCGACCCTTTTCTACGCCGTGCTGCTTAATGCCCTTACCGCAATGACCGAGATCAATAGCTTATATTCCCAGCGACCAATCGTCGAGAAACATGCATCTTTTGCCTTCTATCATCCCGCCACCGAGGCCATTGCAGGGGTTGTCAGTGATATTCCGGTCAAGTTCCTCATGGCAGTAGCGTTCAACATCATTCTCTATTTTCTGAGTAGCCTACGTCGCGAACCGTCTCAATTTTTCATTTATTTCCTCATTACGTTCATCATCATGTTCGTCATGAGTGCTGTCTTCCGGACCATGGCCGCAATCACCAGGACTGTTTCCCAGGCCATGACACTGGCCGGTGTCCTGATTTTGATGCTGGTTATTTACACCGGATTTGTTGTTCCAGTAAATTATATGCACCCATGGTTCAAGTGGATTCACTATCTGAACCCTATTTTTTACGCCTTTGAGATCCTGATAGCCAATGAGTTTCATGGGCGGGAGTTTACCTGTTCACAGTTTATCCCTGCCTATCCCAATCTACCCGGCGACTCCTTCGTCTGCTCGGCAAGAGGTGCTGTTGCTGGTCGTCGGACTGTTAGTGGGGATGCATACATCGAAGCGTCATACAGCTACAGCTATTCGCATGTCTGGAGAAACTTTGGTATTCTGATAGCATTCTTGATTGGCTTCATGGTCATCTACTTCATCGCAACCGAACTGAATTCCGCCACGACAAGCTCAGCGGAGGTTCTTGTCTTCCGTCGAGGCCACGAGCCTGCCCACTTGAAAAATGGACACGAGCCTGGTGCGGATGAAGAGGCCGGCGCTGGCAAGACGGTGGTTTCTTCCTCCGCTGAAGAAAACAAGCAAGACCAAGGTATTACGTCGATTCCTCCTCAGCAGGACATCTTCACCTGGCGCGACGTGGTGTACGATATCGAGATCAAAGGTGAGCCTCGTCGGCTGCTTGATCACGTATCAGGCTGGGTCAAGCCGGGTACATTGACGGCCCTAATGGGTGTCAGTGGTGCGGGAAAGACCACGCTGCTTGACGTGTTGGCACACCGTACAACCATGGGCGTTATCACTGGAGACATGTTCGTCAATGGCGAACCGCTGGATTCAAGCTTCCAACGGAAAACGGGTTACGTGCAGCAGCAGGATTTGCATCTTGAGACAGCCACGGTGCGTGAGAGTCTGCGCTTTAGCGCGATGCTGCGCCAGCCAGCCTCTGTAACCAAGGAGGAGAAATATGCGTACGTGGAAGAGGTCATCAAGATGCTCAACATGGAGGACTTTGCTGAGGCAGTGGTCGGTGTGCCTGGCGAGGGTTTGAATGTTGAGCAACGCAAGCTGTTGACCATTGGTGTGGAACTGGCGGCTAAGCCGAAACTGTTACTGTTCTTGGATGAACCAACCAGGTAAGACAATTTTGCTCGGATTTTTGCTTGTGCTAATTTGGTGTAGTGGTCTCGATTCCCAGAGCTCTTGGGCTATCTGCAACTTCCTCCGCAAGCTGGCTGACGCAGGACAAGCCATCCTGTGCACCATTCATCAGCCTAGTGCGATCCTGTTCGAGCAATTTGACCAGCTGCTCTTCTTGGCTCGAGGCGGCAAGACTGTGTATTTTGGGCCTATTGGAGAGAATTCGCGGACGCTCCTCGACTATTTTGAGTCGCATGGTGCTCGCCGCTGTGGTGATCAGGAAAACCCTGCTGAATATATGCTTGAAGTCGTCAACGCTGGCACCAACTCTCGAGGTGAGAACTGGTTCGACTTGTGGAAGGCAAGCAAAGAAGCTGCCGGGGTTCAGACCGAAATCGACCGCATCCACGAGGCCAAGCGAGGCGAAGCTGAGAGTAACGATAGCAGCAACCCCAACGACCGCGAACACGAGGAATTCGCCATGCCGTTCTTCAAGCAATTGCCCATTGTCACTGTGCGAGTTTTCCAGCAATACTGGCGACTCCCCATGTACATTGTGGCCAAGATGATGCTTGGCATATGCGCAGGTCTGTTCATCGGATTCTCATTTTTCAAGGCCGATACTTCCTTACAGGGCATGCAGAATGTCATCTTCTCCGTGTTCATGCTGTGTGCCATCTTCTCCTCGCTTGTCCAGCAGATTATCCCATTGTTCATCACGCAGCGCGCTCTCTATGAGGTCCGCGAGAGGCCCAGCAAGACGTATTCCTGGAAAGCCTTCATGATTGCGAACATCATCGTCGAGATTCCCTATCAGATCCTGATGGGCATCCTCGTGTTTGGCTGCTACTACTACGCAGTGAATGGCGTGCAATCGTCTGACCGGCAAGGCCTGGTCCTGTTGTTCTGCATACAATTTTTCATCTACGCGAGCACCTTCGCCGACTTTGTGATTGCCGCTTTACCGGACGCCGAAACAGCGGGTGCCATTGTGACCCTCCTGTTCTCCATGGCTCTGACGTTCAACGGTGTCATGCAGACACCCGAAGCACTGCCTGGATTCTGGATCTTCATGTACCGCGTCTCGCCGTTCACATACTGGGTGGGCGGAATGGCCGCCACGCAGCTGCACGGCCGTGCAGTCAAGTGCAGCGCAGCCGAAACAGCCATCTTCAATCCCCCATCAGGGCAGACATGCCAGGAATACATGGCAGCCTACATGGCCGTGGCACCGGGGCACCTCAGCAACCCCAACGCGACGTCCTCGTGCGAATTCTGCTCCCTCTCCGTCGCAGACCAGTACCTGGCGAGCGTCAACATCTTCTGGAGCGAGCGGTGGCGCAACTTTGGGATCTTCTGGGCGTACGTCGCGTTCGACATCGCCGTGGCGGTGATGCTCTACTACTGTTTCCGGGTGAAGAAGTGGAACTTTTCATTCGGCAAGCGCAAGAAGAGCAAGACTGCTTAAACTGTTCCTCAAACGCATGTACACCCTCACTATCGCTATCCATATACATAGAATGCACACCTTTCCTTCCGCTGATCAACACTCCTCACCCCCTGGAACAACCCTGAACCCCACCCACCCAGTAAACGGATAACAAACACTCCACCCACCGCGAATAACATCGGGCTTATCACTCCCACACTCCGCATCATTATACATACACAAATCATACCGATTCGCCCCGGGGCTCGGGCTCTTCCACGAAACACTCTTCACACTCGTCGTATTGTAGACACTCGTATCGAGAGCCTCGCAGTCTCGCCCGTAGAACCCCGACCGGTGGAAAACCGAGATGTCGATGTTCGACGCGTTGGGGTTACACCCCGGTCCGAGGAGGCGGAGGTCCCACTTCAGTTCGTTAGACACATCATCATCATTCATGCCGTTCAGAAAATGGCGAGGGACTCACGTTGCGGGGTGCGAGGATCTCGCGGGTTTCGAGGGCGGATGTTGTTGAGAGCATGATGGTCACGGCGACGGTGAGGAGAGGTGGTAGATACATTGTCGTGTCGTGTTGTATTGCTATTTACTGATGGTAGTTGATAATGATTTAGATGAAGGATGAGGACGGGAGGTGGAGATGGGGTGGAAGAAGGACAACGGAAAATAAGTGTGAGGAGTAGTCTAGTGATCCCTGAGCTAGCTATATAGCAGGGGTATTAGTCGCGACTCGCGAGTATGCCCATGCTACTTCTCCACTAATCGATTGGTATAGGGACCTAATATTAGATCCGAATCTGCAGAGGCCCGCTGGCCAGGAACATGGCGAATGGTGTGACATGTGTGTGTTGCAGATTGTTGGCGGCGGATGTGATTGGCGATGTACAGGGGGCCCCAGAGTGTTGGCAAACTTTACGGAGTACGTTTCTGTAGAGGTAGATATGGAGCATACCGGCTGAATTGCCAACTTGTATTTTGTCTAACGCATGAGTCTGATCAGCCATGACTCTCAGGCAAGCTATCTAATATACATGATATGGACGCAGTATAATGGTTGAACATGTCATTTCGTAACCTGACATCTACTACCGATCTCCATTGCTCAATCTCCATGCCCTTAGAGGCAGACTCTGGAGCTTCAGGACCGCAGGCTGGATAAACATGATAAAAGTGACTGTTCCAATCAACACACACAGAATGTTGGTGATGTAGTAGCCGTCGCGACTGGTTTCGCATACTCCACCGCCGTTGACGCAGCGGTTCTTGTCAGGCTCCAAGGCGCAAGAGAACGCAGACGTGATCAAATCGCCCTTCAGCTTCTCCGCTGCAGGTGGGACGGCGGGGGGAATGCAAGTGGCCACGGTGAAAAAGTCGACGAGTTTGAGGATGAAGTACCGAGGGAATGTACCACCAAGATTGGAAACGCTAGATCGGTCAGTATACAGCAGTAAATATGGGCAACGGGAACTTACGTTGCCAACATGGTCATGTACGTGCCTCCAATGGCGGGATCGGCAATGCGAGCATGGAAAGCAGATACTGCAACGAACATGACTGTGTTCATAAATGTCGAAAAGACGTGCTCCCCAATCACAACCAAAATGTACCAGAAAGGAATCGCCTCGCTGGCAGGGTAGATCATAACGGTAGCTTGAGCCAGGACGGCTGCAGCCAGTCGTCCGATAAACGCCCAGCACCATAGCCGCATGGGAGTATACTCTGTCGACCATTTTCCGGCATAGTAGCCAAGACCAATCTCGAAAGGGAAGTCGATCAAAACGACCAGCGCCATGTTGTCCGTGCCGAATCCCTTGTCCAACAGCTTCAAGCTGGTGACGGCATCATTGGCCTGGAAACCAATCTTGGCGATAAGATGGATCGCAATAATGGTTTGGATGTTCTTGAGTTTCAGGATGTTCCACATGCTCTGGTAGACATCGGTGATGCTGTCCCGCTCCCTTGACTTGTCTTCTTTCTTCATGACAGCCAAGCAGATCGTGACAAATAGGTAAGCCCAACCCCAGAATTTCAGATATCCGCCCAAAGATAGCAGGCCATCCTCGCCGGGAACCGTTCTAAACCAGCGGTTCGCGAAATCCTTTGAGTTGAATGCCAGAAAGACCGTATATGACAGAAAGTGCCCGGCTGTAAGGCCAACGGTCTGCGCGGTCGAGGCGTAAGAGATGTTCGGAGGCGACATGAGCGTGATGGCCCAACCGTCAACCGCGATATCTTGGGTGGCGCAGAAAAAGACGAGCAGGAACCACCAATACGTAAAATTCCAGACGCCAGCACCACCATTGGCACCGGCCTGCACCATCATCTCTTCAATGTGTCCACCCAGATAGATCATTGCCAGGCCCGCAATGACCTGGACAGGTGTGATCCAGCTCTTCCGTCTCCCAAACCTTTGACTCCATACTGCATCGACAATCGGACTCCAGAGAAGCTTCAACGAATAAGGGTAAGATGCTAACGAGAAAACGCCGATCTGGCCGTAGGAAAGGTATGGTTTGAGCAGGAACGGAACAGATCCTGTGGCCAACCCCATAGGAATCCCTTGCAGGAAATATAGAACACATAGAAGCAAAAAGTTTCTTCGGTCGGAGGAAGGCAAGTTGGCGAAGCTAGTAGTCGCCATAGCTGGAGTCTGCGGAGTGATCGGGGGGTCATCGTTCAAGGAGAAGCTCTGCCGGGACATCAAGCGCGAGGCCTGCCCTCCTGACGATTCGAGGGAGGTATCCCTCTTGCGCATTTCAATATTGGAATTCATCTCGCCGCCAGCAGAGCCGTTCTGCGTGCCGGTCGCGAGGGTCAAGCTCGGTTTGGAGCGACGTTTTGAAACCGTGCGACTCTTGTTCTTCATCTGTGTACTGCTTCGTCCGCGGTGGTGCTCAAGAAGTCGCGTGCCCGCCGTGTCGTCCTCACTGTCCGAGCCGGATTCGAAATCTGAGGGTGCAGGAAAAGAAGTCTCGGGCTGATGAAAGATGTCTGCGTTGGTTTCGTCTCCGTGATTGCTGCGATTACTACTGTTGCATGCTAGTGGGCCAAGTTCTACCTCGTCG
This sequence comes from Aspergillus lentulus, assembly GCF_001445615.1. Lineage (NCBI taxonomy): Eukaryota > Fungi > Ascomycota > Eurotiomycetes > Eurotiales > Aspergillaceae > Aspergillus > Aspergillus lentulus. The sequence goes on from NW_028322122.1 coordinate 2,255,524, forward strand.
GGTTGGTGAGCTGCGGAAGGAGAATGCTGAGACGCGGCTCGAACATGAAGGGAGGAAGGAGTGGAAGAGTCAGGATGACAGGAATGAGAGACAGGGTCAAGATGAGGATAATGCATCCATTTACTCCGTAATGCGGCGGTGGAAAGTGGAGGGGAAGGTGCTAGGGCCCAGTATGGAAGCTTGAAAGAAATCCGACTAAGGCAAGCTGGCCTCAAGGGACCTTCTGGAGATCGTTCGGGGCGAAGCTTATCTTAGTGTCGGCGACTCGGGGGTCGGCTAATAATAGTCTAGGGACTGAGGGATCATGGAAGAGGCTAGCATCTCTTTTCTTCGCGTCTTTTGCAGTCTAACTGTAGGTACATCTGATCTAGATGGGAGTTAACTACAGCGATGTTCGTGTCACTACTGACTTTCCATTCACTGTGGTCTCGAGTCTACGCCAGTGTAATAATACAGAATGGCACGGCTCGAATATGGGTCCAGATCGTCATAGCTCGTTAAGATCAGCTGCGGTACACACTGCACATGCGCATGATTCTTCATCACTCCAGAAGCTAGGCTATTCCGTATGCACTGATGCCATATGTGCTGGCTGACATGAATCCCTTGCCTATCGTATACCCGAGATCTCACACCTGCTGCTATCGTGGCATCGCCGTGTCAACTATGCGGCTGTAAATAAGAATGAAAAATGCATAGGCACGACCCAGTAAAGGAACAGCAGTCTGAGACTACTCTGTATTTCCATCGCTGTTACTTGGGACGAAAATGGATTCCGTTGTACTTAGTCTGCATGGATTCGATGACACGTGACGCCGGAGCAACACAAACAAACATGACATGGTAAAGTGCTTCTCCGCACCGTCATATCTACATGAGATATTAAATCGCCTATATACTCCAAACCGCGGTAATGGAATCACCGGACAGTCTTAAACAAGTGGAAGAGCAGTTAGACTCTGAGATATCCTCCATCCGGCGCGAAAGTGAGTCCTACAGACCACCCATCATCACGCAACGCTAACCACATACCAGTCCGCAATCTCCAACGACGACGTCGACTCCTAACTTCCAGCCTTCTTTCGTCAGACAATTTTCAAAAACGACTACAGGCGCGCCAAGCAGCAGCAGCAGCGCCAACACCCATCTCATCCTTAACCGACGAAGTCTCCCCCCTCGCCCAAGCCGCCGATAAACACGGCGAACTGAACCATCACCGCGTCGCGTTCTCAACAACCACCTTCCCCTTCAAAGATCCTTCCCCCCATTCGGACCACCCGAATCTACTAGGCGTGCGCATTGATATCTGCTGTCGAAATGGCCGCTTCACGAAACCGTACTACGTACTTCTGAGACGGGCCGGCACGGGCGACGAGAAGAGGCTGCGGGTGCACCGACACACAATCCCTGCGTTTATTCCACTCGAGAAACTCGAGAGCGTCTATCTGCCCTTACCACCGACGCCGGGGTCCACGGAAGAAGATGCACCCCTCAAGCCGGGGAAGGGTCGGGTGCGGAGGCAGGACCTGCGGGGTCTAGTTCGCGAGTTGAGGCGCCAGCTGGTTGCGTGGCATCTACGAGTCGATGCGGTTAATATGCTGAAGGAAGACCTGGGCGGTGTTCAAGATGGGACGGTGGGTGGCGGTGTAGACGAGAGTCGGTTGGAGCCGAATGACTTGGGGATTGTGTCTCTTGCCCCGACGGCACTCGAGGCGAGGTATATTCGTCTGGACTGGGAGGATGGACGCGTGGGGCGCTTCAGGCTTTCTGACACGGGGGTTATTGAGCGCGCAGTCGTTATCGGCGACCGCGGGAGAGACAAGAGGCTGGAAGCTCTGTTTATCGGGGGTGATGGACGAGTGGAAACGCTCCTGGACAGGTTACGGCAGCATGCTATATCCATATCAGGCGAATGAATTGCAACGCTAATCTAAGGGCAGAAGACATTCTCTCCATGTGGACATTGACTCTGGCAAATCTCTATATTATGCATTGAGTTCTACCTCTCGCGAGGTATAAGCGGCACATCAAGTTGATCTATCGAATATACAGAAAAACTGATTCCAATCAATGCTATGCACAAGTAACATGCCCCCACGCGTATATATGATGCTCGCCTGTCCAACAATGAAAAGTGAAACGAAGTAAGCTCCAGGAGGATGTCAACAAATAATTACAAGAAAAGTATCACCCATAACTGGATGGTGAAAATAAACATTATCTCCGCCAGTGCAATAGAAAGGGGGATAGCTGCAACGTATATGCAAGTGAGATGATTCGATAAGAAAGAAAGGGTATCACTTTGAGACATCACGTCATAAATTAGTGCACTGGTTCACTTTCCTCACCTTCCTTCGGGTGCGTCTGTTCGTCCCCGCCCATGTTCGTACTGTTTTCCAAGACACAAATTGCCGAGTCCCGCGTCTCGTAATGCGAATCGGAGAATGAGAGTGGGGGTAGAGGACCGTACGGGTGTCCGTGTTGTAGTTCTAGTTTCTTGCGCAGAATGGCTTCTTCTAGGTTCCAGCGATGGTGCAGCTTCGTCCTCTTCGTCTCGAATGCGTGCATTGCCAGCGCCTCTTCCTGCTGGTGCTGTCGTTGTAGCTCAGCGAATTCCGATGCATGCTTGTCGATGAGCGCGTCCAGCTCCCTGTCCATTCGCGCTATGGCCTCCTGTAGTCGGATTTCTTGTCGGTCTCGGAGGACCTTGATCTTGGCGGAGTGTAATCGGTCCATGCATTCGTGGTCATGGTATTCCTGCGCCAGCAAGGACTTTTGCTGATTGGTGTACTGCCGGACCGGAGTTGTCTGGTCAGATCCGGAGTTTGACTCGGAATCCGATGTTTGTGGGGGATGGGCGTTGTTGAAGTATCCTTCCATATACTTGATGCGAGTACGGGAGTTCTGCTTCTCCCTTTCGAACTCGCGCAGCTGGTCCATCTCAACCGCAAGCTGCCGTTCCTCCAAACGAGCGGCGTCGGCCTCGTTCTACAAAGTCGTTAGCCTGTCTACAATACCGGCCTTGAATTCGGGAACTGACCTTCGCTCGCTTCTGTTCCTCCAGGGCCTTATTTTCCGAAAGCCTGTCAGCCACGACTGCTTGCTGGTTGCGTCTGAGCTGCATCAGGAAACTCTCTTGGAAAGCGACATGGCGATCTCTTTCCGACTTGTGCAATTCGCGCAGCTGGGCTAACTCCTCATTCTCAAGGCTCCTTTGCAGTGTTTCCTTATCGTAAATCGGTATTTCCACTTTCAAGGCCTGGCTCTCTTCGTCTGAACTTGGGTTCTGCGACTCGCTCCGCCTCGACTCCCCATAGATCCGATCCACGCCCCCTTGTCCTCTAGCGACGGTAATCTGAGCTGCAGGTGGAAGGAGGACCGTAGAGGGCGTTCTCTTCTTCCTGAAATGAATCCTGCCAATGGCAGATTTTAAGCTCGATTTTCGCTTCTCTTTCTTGTCAGTCGAAGATAAGCTTAATAGCGAGTTTCTTTGACCCGGCTGCCCCGCAAAGATCCCATCTAAGCCAGTAACCAGTCTTCCTTCACTCGAGCAAAGTGACGTGGGGCGCGTGGAGAGCGATGCAATCGATCGGGGGCTGCCCCATTTCATGGGATCAGAGGAGACGGTTAGTGCCGAAAGAGACGAGGCAACCTGGTCCAACCGAGGATTTTCGTAAGAATTTGTTACCTCACATATCGAGTTGCGGTCTGTCGAGGAACTGGAAGACAGGACAGGGGAGGATAGATCTATGATTCCCGAGGCGATGGAGGCGGCCACCGATGTGGTCGCCTCGACTTCTGGAACTTTTAATCCCAGTTCATGTGCTTCTTCAACTAGTCGTTTATCCCGAGCGACCTCGGCCTCTTCGGATGGAAGCAGAAGAACCTCATTGCGGTATTGAGCTTCGTCGATGCCGACCAAGTTTGACGGCTCCATCATGCGATCACTGTTGGTGTTTTCGAGTACACAGAACTCAGAACATAACTCTAAACTGTTTTCTTCTTACCGATCAGAGTTTAAGGGCGCACAGCGGAATACACCAATTCACTCGTCCACAGTACCAGAAGCACGGTGGACGAGATGGAAGCGCTCAAGAGCAGCATCCGACTTGCGGGGTGGGCTTCATATGGAGCAAGCAAGAACGGTCGGAAGAAAAGGAAAGATAAAAAGGCACTAAAATCGCAAAATGGGCAGCGATGGACACGGAGCAAGAGAAGGAAATGAACAAGTCAAGCCGATTCGGGCCTCAGGCTTGCATTGCACCATGCGACCCACGAGGGAGCGTCTGACCGAATCATCAGCTATCTTTACACCACGATACGCAAGGTTGGAAGAAGATCACCTGTTCTTCTACTAGGGTCACCGATACATTGGTAATCTTAATACGCTTGCTAAGGCTGAAGCTCATGATGCCTGACTTTGGAGGCATCAAGCCTGCCAAAACAGGCATCTAGGGCTTAGGGCGACGGTCAGACCGGTACGGTCCGCGCTAAGACGCCCATAGTTTCAGCCACGCTGCATCACCATTCCTTTGGATCAGGAACCGCGGCTTCAGAATTATGATCCACTTCGGTCGATGGGTAATGTTTCAGGAATTTGAACTTCTGTTCCTAAGTGAGACAGTTGGCCCCTCTTAACATGATCTGTTGTTGTACAATTGAATAGAATTTAATTGCTCGGTAGGTGATAAAGATCAGCCGGAGGGAATTACCGATATTTAGTAATAGCAAAGTCTGAGCAATCAGTTTTTTAAGCAATGTTCTTGACTGTCAAATTCCAAGACTTGCAAGTCCGCATGTGACCAAGAGCATCACTAAAAGGGGGAGGCAAATAAGCTGTGGATCACACCACGTGGAAGACCATTAACCGGGCCACTTAGCGCATCAACATTGCAACAGCCATGGCGTAGGCTTTTTCTTTGGCATTGCCTTGGATGGTTCCCGGAACAGCACTTTTGTCCCAGGCATGATTGCAGCCTTGCATCCTCTGGCACACGATCTGGCGACCTGGTAATTTGGCTATCTTTGCAGCGAGGGCTTCGGCTTCACCGGCCAGCGTGTCGCCAGCCGCTGTCACAACAAGAACACGATCTGGGAACCTCTCGGGCTGCGCATAGCATGGTGAAATACGCGGGTCTCTGGCATCATATGCGGAAGGTACGTAGCACTTGTCGAACAGTCGACTCAAAGGTGGAGGAATGGGCTTCCCTGCCGGATCCGGCGGGCTTTTGGCTCCAGGGTCTGTGTACAAATCGAGCGGTGGGTAGAATGCGAGGAGAGATCGAAATGTCTCTCGTGGGAAGAGCACCGAAGCTGCCGCGATCGCGAGATTCCCTCCAGCGCTGAACCCGGAGATAGCCACTCGAGTCAAATCGAACTTGTCTGGCTGTTGCAGGACCCAGTTGACCGCATCCTCCACGTCGTTAAGCGCCGCTGGAAAAGGATGTTCTGGCGCCAGCCGGTATTGAACGTCCAACACTGTATATTCTGTCTCTCGACTTACTTGCCGACAGAATTCGTCGTCGCTTCCGTGAAGCGGTAACAAGAACCCGCTTCCATGGAAGTTTATGAGGACAGGCGATGGTGACGACGCTGTTGCTGGCCGATAGATGTGAGCCCTCAATTGTCTACCCGCATCTCGCGATTTTATCTGAAGGACATCATCTGGACTTGCAGAGATGCGCTTGCCACGGGTGACAACAGCTCTGATGAGCACCGCCAATAATTTGCGGTAGATGTATATTAGGTACGACATTAATTAATGAAGATAAAAAGCCTGGCAAGGGCAACGACGGGAAGGTCAATTACGTTCTCGATAGGGACATCGATGAAAGTTCCGGACTTGGACTCTTCACGTTAACTGATGGCCGACAACAGAGGGAGGAGAATATGGGTTTGGGAAGAGGACGCCTCTTGATGTCTGCAATATGCTTGAATGTGGCGCTGTAGAGAAAGTATAGGTAATATCGGGCTGGACTCCACTAAGTGTCTTGGTTCAGGAAAGTATCATTGCCAACGAGGAATAAAGGCTCGAGAGAGGTACCGAGGCATCCATCTTTATAAATTCTTTAACATGACTTCATGCCTGCACGATGTCAGGTGCGGGACTACATGATTGGTATCCATGGCACAGGATTAGATTAGGTACAATAATTGAGATTCTACGAAAATCATGCTGATTATGAGATAGCGCAAATATATTGGCGCAATTCGGGTAAATCCATCCCTCCAAGCTTTTGCTTCGGCGTTTGGTCAGCTCCACCATGTTGGATAGCGCGTAGCTCTTGAGAAACCACTCAGGATGCTGCCCCCTGACAAGGATAGACGATGGAGACCGTTGCCTATATATTCTGCCCTGCTCCTTACTCCCCGTCTAGGTTCTAAAAATCTATGACGTTTATAGGTCATCGGTATTAACCCAAGAAGCCAGGCTAGATATAAAAGTTGTAGAGTCGTGAACTCGAGATATATGCCTCTCCAACCATCGGTGGGAGAGTTCCTACTAACCATTTAAGTAATAGCCCAATAATCAATCCTTGGCCAAAGGCGCGTTAGATCGAAGTAGCTCAGCTCTCTTCCAAGAAGATGTTCAGAAAGCTCAGGCTCCCTTCCTAAGAGAATATTCAGACAGAGCCTGTCACCCTTCTAGCGTTTGCTGAAACCCCTAGATCCTGATCAGTTTTCAGTTGAGACAGCGCATCGGAAGGTAGCTGATCGGTTTATACCGGCTTCCATAAGAAACCGTTGCCATGCCTCATGCTCCGGCCCAGCGGATACAGGAAATCCCCCATCAAAATGGTCCAAGTATCAGGAATGTCGGTGCAAAGTGGAGCCATGGTCGTCTGTCAAAAATCGCAACAATTTCCAAATTAGGCCTTAGCCTAGCCCAGGCTGCATGAGATAAACTGCCAGTTATCAATATGTAGAGAGGTATAGAGAGGAATAATAGGGAGATAGCGCTCACGTAGTTGCCTGAGGCCCAATCTGATGTTGGCTCATGTGCCCATGTCACCGAACGCGGTGGAACTAGCATTACTCCGTAGATCCGCAGCCAAGACTGGCCCTCCCCGCTACCAAAGGCTCTCCGAGCACATCCCAAGCCTTCTATTACAACGCACCTGATTGCACGGGAATGGCAACACTTCCGTCATCTCTTCTGTTCCATCGCCATCTAAGGTACTCCGTATACTAAGGTCATCCTAGATATCCCCAAGTATCTTATCACGTTTAAATTCTATTTGATAAGAAGAGATAACCTGCTTATCGCCGCTTAATACGGTGAATGCTCAATCGTACATGAACTAAAAGCCGATCATTGTCGTTTACTCCTTGTATTTGTTGCATACGGATCGGACTCGCAGAAGAATGGCCTTTCATCATCAAGCTGGGGATACTAGATTCACTGTCTTTATCCGTCTTCCATTTCCCAGAGGGGATTTCGTGGACCCTCCTCCTGCAAGTGCCGACGCTGATCAAGCTTACTCTCTCACTGTCGACTGACTTCCCACAGGTGGAATGGAGCGCTGCCAAGGACCAGGCACTCTGGGATATCCTCTCACGTCCAGCCAAAGGGGATGATATAGACTGTGAGACAACCTTTTCAACTTCATCAAAAGTGTTATCATACTAATTCTCTTACAGGGAAAGCACTGTACATCACCATAAATGTAAACATCCATAATCAACATGTGCTAACAAACTGGCCGCTTCCAGAGCGGATAGTTTCGATGTCACACTTCAGTTCCTCCTCCAGCAGGCAGCATGGCTTTATGACCGGCAGCTATCGCAAGTCCGCGCCCAAATGCGCAAAGTGGGCACTACGCACTCTACCTCCCCGTCTCCAGCTCCTGGTTCCATGACCGGAAGCGCAGCTCTAGGAGGCCAACAGCCCAAAGGCATTTCCAGTGCAGGTATATCTTTTCTGAGCCCTGTTCCACGAACAGTACAGTTGATAAGCTCAAGGTCAACGTGCACCCTCTCGTCTTGTCTCACAGCCAAAGGATACATTGCCGCAGCGAAGTAAGTTTTGTCCTTACTGCTCGTCATCAGTACAGTCCGATTATTGATGCACATCTGATGAACGCAGCGCCAGGTCCGCGCCGTACGAGCTCTACATCCACCATTAACCAAATAAAGTGTCAAAAAGAAATGTCTAGAAACGAAACGCCACCAGCTGACACAAAAGACACTAGATGGGAGGGATATGGTCGACGCCCCTCGATAAACAGAAAGGAGCAAGCTGTGCAGGCCTTGCTACAAAAATCACCTACGCTTGAGGAAGAAGACCTCTCAAGTTCGGAGTCGGAGTCTGATTCCGATGGCGATGGTATGCTCAGCAGGACAGGGCCACGGTTTAAGCGCTTTGGCAAACTCTCAACTCATCGGCCCGGCCTGAGAGATGACGAAGAAGACGAAGATGAATCTCCCGCCTTCCTGCCTTTGGCTCGTGAGTCGGAAGAGGCTCGACGCGCGCCCTCCCGACAAGATCTGAACGCCACACTTCGTTTGGAAGCAGAGCATGCCGCGGCCCAACGGAGGCGCTTGACAGAACAAGAGAGCATTACAAGAAAGCCAATCACAGCAGAGTCATCAACAAGCTCTGTTAGCTCCGGGCCGACTGTTCCTTTACGGCAAGGAGATGGTGGTCGGGCCTTACATCAATCAGGTGGAGCTTTCGGCCCCCAAAGAACGGCCGAACCAGCCCGATCAAGTCCTAGGAGATCAATTGCTTCTGGGAAGGACGCTAGCGATACACCTAGCATGGGAAGTAGTTTCAGTGATCTCGACGGTAAGCTCGATCGGATTTCCATTACAATTTTGAGTGTTCGCTCCTAACTATTGCCTGAGCAGACGCCAGCGTCACACAGTCGGCACTTGAAGAGGCCCTAATGAGTAACATGCAACACGGAGGAATGGCAAGCCGCATGAGTACTATCAGTCAAGCGCTACGAAGCCGCTATCTGTAGACGGAGTGCTCCAGGTCGGACATTGTATGCTGTCGGGCAAGATTGGAATACTAGTTGAATGAGCTTGTATCCAGCTCCGCATGATGTGCGCTAGATGCTAACTCGATACCTATCATGAATCAAAACACTTCTACAAACGCTCCCTACCTTCATTGCTTGAATCTTTTCGAGAGCTATCACGTGAATGCGCAACCAGCTGACGTCAGTCGGAGTGCTTCAAAGGCGGTGACAAAGAGAAGCCGAAACCCTCATCATCAGCCTCGGCGCAAGCAGCTGAGGAGCCGACAATTTATCTCCGTGTTCTGCAGTACTGGCAAATTAACAGGTCATATTTCTGACCTACAGTCCTCTGAAGCTCGGGTCATAGGGATTTAAAAATTGGCGCATAATAAGTTTCGGCGACAGGATTGGAAGTCTACCAGGTACATTACTGATCACTTGATGTCGGATTAATGGAGGGGTATCCTGTTGGGGTCACCCGCTCAGGCTAACTGATTTCTCTGCTGGTTGAGGAACAGAGTCCCATCCATGCAGCGCCGATAACAGGTACCTTTGAGAACTTCGGGCTTCCTCTGATTCCTTTTTATTAACTCCGCCCAACCGTATTCGTTCTTTGCGAGTCATCGTACCGAGTTGAGCTCTCTCAGTCAACATCAGCCCCGGAATCGTACTCGAGGTCTTAGGGGTCTTAATTGAAGTTAAATTGATCTGCTTTGCACTGCTTAGACGGGATTGATTTCTTAGCTATAGAGTGCCGTGCGATCTATAACCTTTGAGAGAATTGGCGCGGTTTCGCAGACAAGCCCATTGACAATGGCGGCAGCAACAACAGAGGAAATGACCCCTGCAGAGCAAGAGTCGGTCTATTTCAACAACTACCCACCTCCTAAGAACCTCCCGAAACATGAAGCCCTTGCCAGAGCGTTTATCGAATATCACACCGAAGCGAACAGGCGGCTGGTCCTGGTTACGTCCGGAGGCACAACTGTTCCCCTCGAAAACCAGACGGTGCGATTTATAGACAACTTCTCGGCTGGAACCAGAGGTGCAACTTCCGCCGAGTATTTTCTCCAAGAAGGCTACGCGGTGATTTTCCTTCACCGGCAATTCAGTCTGCTACCATATTCACGGCATTATAGCCACTCGACGAACTGCTTCTTGGACTTTATGGATGAGGCGCCACCGTCCAGCTCGTCCGAATCTCCAAATCCAGGTTATGGTCCCATAGTGGTGCGCAGTGAATATCAGGACCAGATGCGGGACGTTTTGCGGAAATACCGCTATGCCAAACAAAACAACTTGTTGTTGCTTCTGCCATTTACCACGATTTCGGAGTACTTATTCGAGTTGCGAATGCTGGCCAAGTTGATGAGACCACTAGGACCCAATGCATTATTCTACCTAGCCGCGGCCGTCAGCGACTTCTTCATTCCTCGAGAGCGGATGGCAGAGCACAAGATTCAGTCCTCCGAGCTTCCCGCACACCTGGACAATTCAAATTCGGTCGCGGGATCGGAAATATACACAGGTGGCCTGGAAACCCAGGCAGGGAACAGCAAGAAACTCGTGATCGGTCTGGACCCGGTGCCCAAGTTTCTGCATCGACTGGTGGACGGCTGGGCGCCTGATGGAAGTATGGTTGTCTCCTTCAAGCTGGAAACGGATCCCAATCTGCTTGTCTATAAGGCGCAGACGGCGCTGAAGCGGTACTCACACCATCTGGTTATTGGCAACCTCCTATCCACACGTAAATGGGAAGTCGTTTTTGTGACGCCAGATCCTCCCTACGAGCGCTGGATTCGGGTTCCCAAGACGAGACGTAGCAAGAGCATCTCTGGTGCGGAAGATCAGGTGGGCCTGGCAGAGGCAAGGAAAGCGGGCGAGTCGGTGAACCGTCCCAGTGGGGAAGCCCGAGAGGGCAACGAGCAGAAACCAACAAGTGTTAACACCGCGGATGGAGTGGAGATTGAGAGTCTGATCATACCTGAGCTGGTGAAGCTACATTCAAACATGATTGCCAAACAGCAGGCAAAGCAACAGTCATGATACCTGAAGATGTCACCACAACAAAACCAATTTATATTCCATAGATATCCTCCCGATCAACTGTTAATGTCAATGTCGACTTCATAATCTGATACCATTGCTCCTTATTGAGAGTCACTCCATGTCAAATTCTTGGCGTCGACGATCTGCCCCATCGTCCCATACAATCGATAGATTTGGCAATTAGCTCTGGTTGCTCTGGCTAGTCAACATTCCACAGTCTGCCCGGACGACAGTTCACGGTACATTCATAATAGGGGAGCACAACAGGGTCGCATGTGAGATATAATGAAGAAGAGAGATAGATGACTGGCTGTACCTCAATCAAGCCTTGTGACAGTTTCACAGCGTGGCAGATATTAAGCCATTCTTAAAAAGCAACTAACGTTGACCCCACGGTTTTTCCCAGGGGTTTCAGCTGGCCGAAGCGCAACACATACGCGTCATTGACGGTTGCTTAGATCTTCTTACTATCGGTGGGCTGATCGTCCTCGCTACTACGTTGTTCTTCATCTTCTCAACCTAGGCACCTTCTGAAGCTGCTGTTTGAAAACGTGCGAGTTCCGTCACCAGCTCCGCCTCGTCCCTTTTCTTCCTTCCGCTTCCTCCCTAAAATCCTGCGACAGATCCGACAATATTGATCACTCAGCCTGAGATCTGAACTCGAGAGAAGATATGAGAAAATACTAAAGGGAAGACCGATGATGGTTAAGAGTGTCTTTGGCAAGTTGAGCGCTCGTCCTTACTAGCGCTCTTCGTTTCGCGCTTCATCCCCTCAGCTGAATCTCCTCCGCACGAGGCTACAACTTATCCTCTTCCAACCCTCCCAGCTTTGGCTGGACTCGCGAGAATGCTCATCCCGCTCCGTTACCGTCGTCGCATTACTCTGGTTTCTGTGGTGCTCGGACTGTTCCTTATATACCACTTCATTTCGATCAGACCGAACCTCCCGCGACCGTTGTCAACCGTCCGCAGCAACTTACAGCAGCAACAACAACCAAAACAGAAGCCGGATACTCATTCCGACTGCCCCCTTCTTCCCGGCATCGAAGATGTCCTGGTGGTAATGAAGACCGGCGTGACCGAAGCTCTAGACAAAGTCCCCGTGCACTTCGAGACCACCCTGCGCTGCATCCCCAACTACGTGATCTTCTCCGACTTCGAGGAAGAAATCGCCGGCGTGCGCATACACGATGCCTTACGCAACATGGACCCCGAAGTGAAACGCACTGTTCCCGACTTCGACCTCTACAACCGGCTGCAGAAGCTCGGCAGAAAGGGTCTGGGAACGCAGGATTTCGCCGACGAGGCCAACTCGGCCATTGGGAAACCCAACAACCCGGGCTGGAAACTGGACAAGTGGAAATTCCTCCCCATGGTCCGGGAGACACTACGCTACAAGAATGACGCAAAGTGGTACGTCTTCATGGAGGCCGACACCTACTTCGCCTGGCCCACGCTTCTGGAATGGCTGTCGAACTACGACCCCCAGAAGCCGCTCTACATCGGCACCGAGACCCAGATCGCGGACGTCATCTTCGCGCACGGCGGGTCCGGCTTCATTATCTCCCACCCTGCCCTGCAGCTCGCGGTGGACGAGTACGCCGCCCGCAGCGTCGAGCTCGACATGTTCACCGACGAGCACTGGGCCGGCGACTGCGTCCTCGGCAAGGTCCTGCTGGACGCCGGCGTCCCACTAACGTATTCGTGGCCTATCCTGCAAAACTCGAACATCGGCGAGCTCGATCCCTTCACAGCGGGCTTCTACCGCCAACCTTGGTGCTTCCCCGCCGTCGCGTTCCATCACCTCTCCTCACAGGACATCCGAAACCTGTGGGAATTCGAGCAGCGACGATGGAAGGTAAGATCACTCCTCGCCATTGCAGCGCTCAATAAAGATGAACAACTGCTAAAAGGCTTTCCTAGTCGCACAAGCGCCTCCTTCTACACTCAGACGTCTTCAAAGAGCTCATTTACCCCGAACTCTCCAACGTCCGCGACGGTTGGGATAATCTTTCCGGCGAGGAACACGCCTCCGTCAACACATTCCAGGAATGCCAGTCTACATGTCTCAATGATTCCACCTGTGTCCAATTCGCACTTCGCGCGGGCTCCTGTTTCACCGGCAAGACGCCTAGGCTTGGTGTGGGGAACACCGCCGTGCGATCGGGCTGGGTTATGAAGCGGATCGAGAGAATGATGGAGTCGGCGCCTTCATGTCCGAAGCCGGATTTCGGTCTATGACGCCGACAACATGGCGATGAGATGGTAAAGGCTGAGCCTATCATCTTGAAATCCCTGTATCACTAGAGTCTGTATTTCCTAGCTCCTCGTGCTAGCTCTTATCTTTGCTATCTTGCACAGCGTCAGATTATACATTGGGCAGGCGTCTCTGGTGGGAAAGTATTGGGTTCAACAGGTTATACTATACTATTTCCTTAAACAGGCATACTGTTCATTGAATTGATTCTTCGTTCCGTTTCCTCATTCACAACTGTATACAATCTCTATTTCAAAGTCGGTTTGTGTCCGAAAACAGGACGTGTGTCCGCATGCCTTACCAAATCAATACGAGCAGCAGACCACTAAGGACTGGATCTTGCGGTCAACCGACCATCAGTGGTGGACTGCTAGGGTCCTCAAGGCACTGGTCGATCCGCATGATGGTCAAGTTCATTGCCTTGACAAAGCGAATAACCTGTGGGAAGTACTTGACCGTGCTTGGCTTTAGGTAATGCATCACAGCCAGGTTGCCCCCGCGCCTCACATCTCGATAGAAAGCCTCCAGCTGTCTCTCCGGAGTTTCGGTATCGCCCCAGAGCCAGTCCTCAATGTCCACACTCCAGTTGACAATCTGAGGATCGGAGGTATACACTGCAAGCCGTTGTCGGGTTCTGGAGCCAATGGTTCCAAATGGTGGCCGGAAGTAGCGAGCTGCTGAAGGCTTAGTTGACAGATTAGGCCAAAGCTCCGTACAAGGTCACCTACACTCAACTCCCAGGAAACTCCCGAACGCTCGGATGTTCCTGATAATCTCATCGTCGATGTCTTCGATGGCTTGCAAACCTTCCATCCTTCCACCCTTGTCAGCGCTGGTAAACAGGTTTTGCAAGGGAGCTCACTTTCGATGTGTATTCGAGTGGAGGGCAATTTGATGGCCTCTCCTTAGCATTTCCCGGTACACTTGTGTGAAATTGGTTTCCTCATCTCGGAGTCCGGCTCCGACAACGAAGAAAGTCACCAGAATGTTCTCCTTCTCCAGGATATCCATGACCTCTTGGGCGAAGCGTGGTTGCCCATCGTCTATGCCAAAAGCGAAGGAATTGGGCCTTGTGCATCTAAGAACCATCCTACCGTTGGCTAGCCTGTTTGGCACTCGAAGACCCATTGGAAGCTCCGGCACAATTTCCACCTTGTATAATGTCAAGCTTTCCTTGGAGTAGAATCCATTGAAGGATACCGACAAGACTCTGGATTGATCAATGTGGAAATGTGAAAGAGGCACGTGTATCTCATTGCCACTGGTATACCTGGCCGCCTCCACTGAATCCCACGTCTCGGGGTATGGTTTCCGATAAGGGTCACAGTCCTCATTGTTCTGGTTGAGCGAGATGCTGAACTTGTTTGTTCCCGAAAACACAATATGAAGGTACTGGTCGCTGTAGGGGAGGAAGCTGAAGCATTCCGCTGCCGCTAGCTGAGTGTGATAGTTGTGGTCGGGATCTGTTGGAAAGAATCGCACGTAACCATCGCCATACTCAATGGGTAGACCTTCTCCCGCCCCGTGCCAGAATCCGAGATTGTTCCGCCATGTGTCGTTGAAAGTATCTATGACCAGCGGTGGTTCGTGGCCTAGTCCGTTAAGCAGAGACACTTTCCTGGTGTTGCGGGTGTTGTCGTTCGACTGTAGTTCGGCATGCTGCTGGCATGGAGGAATATTTGTGTCCTGTGTAGATGTGATGGATGGACTGGCAATAACCAGACTAATTAGGGAGACTATGCTTATCAGCCCGGCCAATTTGAGATGGCCCTGCAGATCCATCGCGGCCATTGAAGATGATGTTCTGGGATTAAAGGTACTGAGCGCTTGTCAAAGGATAATGATGCTCGAAGTTCCTGAGTCCGAACAGACACTGGGGATAAGAAGTACGATATCCTAGGACTGTGGAGGATGGAAAGAGAAGGCCAGGAGGAATTGCAATGACTGCGTCTTGTTGGTGTGCATCTACGAGAAAGGAAAGAACCAACTACCTTATGCCCCAGAAAGGGAGCTGCGCTCCCTTCCTCACTGGAGGGACCATACGGTATACTTGGGGCCAATCTACTCAGGTTGAATCACAAATATCGAAATAAGTCAAGTCATTATTCATCAAAATATGGTCTGTCCGAACAAGATACTAGCTAGCCATCCTTTTAACGGTCCCTAGACTCCTCGAAGATCCTGCGAAAATCTAAACAGATTTATCATCGTACCCCCAAAGGTCAGAGTTGGAGATAATCCGTCAATAATCTTCACTGAACTTCCGAGGTATGGCCAAGGTCCAAAAAGACAGCCTGCCAGTGAAGGACCACCATACTACGGCAAGCAAGAGTGATGTACCTTACAATACAGAGAACCCTGCTCCGCACTGAAGGTATGAGATCGAGTGGCGTCAGCCATCCCCTTGCCTGGTCAAAGCGTGAAGGGACAGTGATCCGGCCAGAGAGACTCCTACCCAGTCTCAGTCACCCATCAAGCGCAAGCTCAACCGCGCGACAGCTCCATCGAGAGACAGAGAGGGCCAAGGAAGGGTGGACCTCTTGCTTCAAATCACTCCCAGCCGGTAGAGACAGGGGCATCGTCGTTGGAGGATTCCATGGGAATGCCACCCCAGCCAGTTCCGGCATCAGGGTTGTTGGTGTTCGCATTGTCGTCCCCATCGTCAGCCTCATCATCTGTATCGTCGTCGAACTTCACCACCTCATCGGCAGGCTTGTAGGACTCAAGAAAATCGGGGACTTTCTGGCCTGTTTCAATCAAGATCTTCACGAGGTCGGGGGCAATATCGGAGTTTCTGTCATTGTAGAAGGAGGTTGCAAGGCCTTCGTTGCCAATGCGTGCAGTACGCCCTGTGGACCGTTAGCTGGCAGCCCAAGATAGTGTACGTGACTGATGTGCTCACCGATACGATGAATGTACTCAGTGATGCCACCATGCGTGGCACTAGGTAAGTCAAAGTTGACAACGTGCATAACATTCTTGATATCCAGTCCACGAGCCGAGACGCCAGTGGCCACCATGATAGGGCATCTAGCACTACGGAAGGAACGCCTGTTGGACGGGTTAGCACTAGCTTTCGCTTGCTTAAAGAGAAGTGAACTCACAGAGCATCCTCACGTTCGCGCTGAGTCCGATCGGAATGGATAGAGGTGCTCGGAAGACCCATGTTGTATAGAAAGTCATCCAGGAAATCGGCCTGGGTCTTCGTGTTGACAAAAATCAAGGTCCGCGATGGCGGCATCGCCAGCAGAAGGTCGTAGAGGCATTGCTTTTTAAGGTGATCCTCGGCATAGATGATCTATACATTTTCAGTAATGCTCCCGTCTCGGTTCGAGCCTCCAATTTACTTACGGTCTGATCGACGTTTATGTGGGTGCTGCCGGGACGTCCAATGCGGATACGAACATGGTCTTCTGCGAGGAATTTGCGGGCCAAACGACGACATTCGCGGTTGAAGGTTGCAGAGAACATCATGTAACGATGGTCTGCATCCTCGTTCACGTCTTCTGGAAGTCAGCATGGCATTACAGAAAGGGATAAACCGTGATTTCATACCTCCACCAGACATGATTTTTGTAAAGTCGGATTCCCAGTCGGAGAGAAGCAGCTCATCGGCTTCATCGATGATGGTATACCTTACAAAAATAATTAGTTTGTAAGTAAATGATTTAGCGGATATTACTTACTTGACCCGGCGAAGGGAAAGGACATGAGGCTTGTCCATAAAGTCCAGCAGTCTGCCAGGAGTACCGATGAGAATGTCACAGCCCTTCTGGAGCTCCTCACGCTGCTCACGCACGGGAGCACCACCATAAACGACACAGGGGCGCAACATAGAGCGATAGCATAGACGACGAGCCTCGTCGAAAATCTGAGTGGATAGTTCTCTGGTTGGCGCAACGATAAGCACCAGTGGCTCGGCACGAACAGCATCGACCGAAGGATCAAAGCCGTTGGCCAAGTTAGGACGGGGGGCTGCTAGCTTTTTTGCCTTGCCCATAAGCTGGGAAAGCACGGGAATCAGAAAAGCGGCCGTTTTACCAGAACCTAACTCGTTGATTTTGTTATTCAATCGTCTTAGATGAGGGGTATCAGCTCTCACACTCACCCGTCTGGGCAATGGCAATCAGATCATGACCGGTAAGAACAGCAGGAATGGCGTAGGCCTGGATAGGCGTGGGGACCTCATAGTTGCACAGACGAATGTTCTCGCGCATGATAGGATGGAGACCAGCGTCGTCAAACTTGGAGTCGTCAAATACTGAGTACGGATATAGCATAGGATGGCAACAGCTTACGTTCTTGACTGGGTTAGGGCGCTCTCTACTTTCGGCGATGACATCGATCTTCTGTAGACTTCGCAGGGTCAGCTGGAAACTTCTCATTGGTTAAAGAAGGATATTCACTGACTTGCCGATTTTGAGGCCAGCACGATTGATGAACTCGTTACGGAACAACATATCCTCGAGTTCTTTGTTGGGAGGACCGACATCACCAAACTCATCGTTCCATTCATACTTAGCAGCTTTGGCAGCCCACTCCGGGATTTCACTTTGTTCAGTGACCTCTTCCGGCTTCTCAGCAGGACCAGTGTTGTACTTGGCGTAGTCGTACTGCTCGGGTGGAACCCATCCCTTCTCGCGAGCGAGATTGGAAGCTTCGACGTTTTTGTTTGTCTTTTCGTCGGTCACTTCTTTGAGCGCGTTGCTCATGTCCGTGACATCGAAGTTATCCATTCTGACAAGCGGATTGATACTTAGAAGTCAGAAGGCGTATGGAAGCCTAGAACGCGTAAAGATGTCAGGAAATTCCTATAAATCAGAACCAAAGAGGCCAATGACTCAATGCTTGCTCGAGATATGACAAGAGGACTTGGCCACAGGGAAAGAGAAGCAATGCACGCTGAGTAGGAAATGATGATACAGGGTGATGATAAGAGAGATATGAAGAGAGAGAACAGTTGAGCGCAACAAAGCAACGGAGGAACCTCATCTAACAGAAACCACTTACTGTACTGGTAGAAGACGGTCAGGAGACTGATGACAATCCACACGCAGAGGGCAGAGCACTGTATGAGCTTGTTCACAGAGGAGAGATGAGGAGGAAAGAAGGAGATAGAATTTCTCTCAGAGAAGGATGGGAGATGGAAGAAATCAAAACAAACACAACCTACAGAAGCTACCGGAATAGTAGAGAGCAGAGTCGCCGACTAAGCGGACCCGTCACCCAACCTGAAGCGCCCTGGTGATGCGGCTCTTTCTTCTGTCAATTGCTCTGTGTCTGTTTGAATGCGATTGTCTGCATTGCTAGCTGAAAGAAGAGAAAGCTACTACTAGAGTGTAAGATCTGGAGCAGCTGGAGGAGGCAAAGGAAATTGTAGAAAGCAATGTCTCAGTTAGGAATATAGCCAACGCAGTGAGCTCTACATCATTCAAAGACTGCGGGCCCAACTCGCTATACGTGGTCCTGGACTACTGTGAATATAGGGAAATAGAGGAATAGAAGACTCATTAAGGCTCTCATAGGCACCATAGCTGGTTGATGCTTCCAAAAGTCTTTTGCGCTACACTGACAACCGGTACGATACGTAGAAGAACTCAGGACAGCAGAAGATGGAGGAGAATAGATAATCAAATCGGACGACTGATGATCTTGCCAAATGTTGTTAACCTGCATCTATATGCAGGTAGCCTTCTGTTTCGTTTACACGGGGGTTGGCATGTCTTTGGCTCTTCAAACAGTATTTCGATCTGCAGTTCAATACAGTAGAGAACACAGCCTGTATTCCTCGTACGCGTAGAGTTTATCCTATGACTGGTCTGCATCTGCTAGTATTCCAGCAAACGAGGGAGCAAACCAAATACGGTGTTCAGTCCTGGGAGGAGAGCAATTGGCGTTATTCTCCCTCGTTCCGCTGCTCCAAATATCTTCACTGCACATATTCTTTGACTTATATAGGACTTGTATATACCAGACAAGAAATCATGGCTAAAAGCTCCTGGTAAGTTGAACGGACTATGATCTCTGCTTCGTCGGATATTTCCTGGGAAGAATATATACAGTTACATGATGCTGCCATTAGTTGCTTCAACAAAATTGGACCAACTAGAAACAGTATTCTAGTTAGCACGTTAAGCAGATCAAATTCTCATCGAATCTGAGAACAATTTCCACGCTGCTTATGATCTACTGAGGTATCCCGGCTTAGATTGGGGGTGGTAGTTCCCATGTGCAATCCGAGAAGCCACGAATGTAGATAAGGTAGTCGGGTTTGATGCCTCAGGCCTTCGAAACAAGACCAATCGGCGATAGACGTCATTGAACTAGTAGCAGAAGGATAGGACCACATCCTTAACGGATCGATCACTATCTATTTACTCCGTATGATCGGCCAAAAATGACATTCCCAATTCAGCAGCTCTCCGACAATACCCATCTAGAGCTCGGTGGCAGTTGCACCCACCGAAGTAAGGATTGGGATGCTCCGCGGCTCCGCCCCATCAAGTACTACCCTACTAACGCTTTGGTTCCACTCCTCAACCACCTAAAGCGGGCAGAAGGAGATATACGCTGTAGTGGTTATCACGGCGTCCCTTTACTCCGAAATGGCTCACCAGTGTTCTTTGAGCTTCTGCGGACAATGACACTGAGCTTGTAATCACTCCCCTTTCTCACAGTTGTTGAGACTTCACCTTGTCCATGTCCTCCCCAAAGTCCAACTCGGTCGGCCCGGATGCGGTCGCACCTAGGCGGATGACCAATTCATTCACAGAGCGAACCGGCCGGCTTGAACGAGCTATCACCAACCCTGGAGCTGTCAAGATCAACGTCAAAGGTGCTTTCATTGTCGACGAAGAGCCTCGGTCGAAAAGTCCTGCGTCGTCAACGGACGGCGTTCACTACGAGAGCCAGGATATTCGTCTCCCTCATCATACTGGCCTCGTGAGCCATGTCGCTGTCGATGTGAGTGCCTCTCTTTTTTTTCCCGCGGTTCCCCGCAGAATCATCACCCCGCAATCTCGAACAAAAAAAATAGTCGAGCACGCGCATACATCTAAATGAAAAGGCAGTTTCGCTGACCTTTTTACTTTTGCAAAATATCTAGATTGGAGGCTCGCTCGCGAAGCTCGTATATTTTACCAGGGAATTGGACTCGCCTGACAACGGCGGTCGCCTGAATTTCATCAATTTCGAGACTCACCGGATCGATTTGTGCATTGACTTCATCCGGGAATTGAAAGACGAACATGAGAGACTCAATGGCCCCTCTAGAGATGAGCTGTGTGTTGTTGCTACGGGAGGAGGCGCCTACAAGTACTACGATAAGCTGAAAGAGACGCTGAACGTGAACATCATACGGGAAGACGAAATGGAATGCCTCATAACAGGTCAGTTTACCTGATTATCTCAATCTTCGCATGTCAGCAGCGAGTACTCAACTAATTCCTACCCCAGGTCTTGACTTCTTCATTACCGAGATCCCCAATGAAGTGTTTACCTACAGCGAAGCCGAGCCGATGCAGTTTGCCGAGGCCCGACCGGATGTTTACCCGTACCTATTAGTCAACATTGGTTCAGGAGTATCAATGATCAAAGTATCTGGCCCAAAGCAATTTGAGCGTGTGGGTGGTACTCACCTTGGCGGTGGCACATTCTGGGGCCTAATGTCGTTGCTAACCGGTGCTCGGAACTTTGACGACATGCTGGCCATGGCGGACCGGGGTGACAACAGTGGGGTGGACATGTTAGTTGGCGATATCTATGGCATGGACTATAGCAAGATCGGACTCAAGAGCACTGCCATCGCTAGTACATTTGGCAAGGTCCTTCGTTTACAAAATGCTGCCGAGCGACATGCGGAAGATGGGGAAGGTCTCTGTAATGGCGGCCCTGAGCTACAGAATGGTGAAGTCAAGTTCCGTCATGAAGACATGAGCCGAAGCTTGCTGTATGCTATCAGGTACGTTCCTGCTTGCCATCAATGACCCACCAATGAACAATCGGCGCTAACAACATTCAGTAACAACATCGGGCAGATTGCCTACTTACAATCTGAGAAGCACCAGGTCAAGCACATATACTTTGGAGGCTCGTTTATTCGGGGCCATCACCAGACGATGAATACATTGTCGTATGCCATCCGATTCTGGTCCAAGGGTGAGAAACAAGGCTACTTCCTGCGCCATGAAGGCTACCTTGGCGCTGTTGGCGCATTTCTCAGGAGGCAACCAGAGAACTGGGGTCGCAGAAATAGTATTCATGACGCAAGCTCCGCGATCCAGGCGGCGAAGGAAGGCGTTCCCAAGAAAGAAGCAGGTTCGAGCTCGACGTAGCTCGAGGGACCCATCTCATCACGCCCATCTGGTTACCAACACTTGCTTGTCTCATTTCATTTTTGATACCCGTCCGTTGTCGTGTTCCCGCCTAAGTTACTCATACATTGCAAGCCCCTGACGACCGACCCTGCTCGTTCAAACTGTCCTGTTGACTGAAACACCCTCCTCGATCCTCTGACATACTCATTGGCCATCAATGTGAGCGTTTGTTCAGCGTCACGTGTTCTGATATTTTTTTCCCACTGGTCTCATTGAGATTATGTTGAAGTGAGACCAAATGAACCTCTCACCTGCTCCTCACCTGTCTGCATCCATACATTTTGGCTCATCCTAGACATTTGCTTCCACTATCACTACAGTTATACCTATGCTGCTCACCTACTGCCTTTGTCATCCTTATTGGGCCGCTTGATTTTGCAATAGACTTTCAGCATACCTGCATGATGACACAGAGTGAACCTGACAGTTTTGAGGCTGATATTACTAGATTTTAATTTATAGATGACTTTTGCGTCATGAATGTTTCAAGTGCCATGTTGGCCATGATCTCTTTCGTATGTACTTAATATCGCAGTCATATTGAATAGGTGTGGCATGATATTGTGATTTGTCTCACTTCTCTTTCATGATCAGTCTTCTACCGAAGCCCCTTGCAGCTCCTAGGGTACCTTACATCTCACTAGGTGACGGACTGAACTTACTGTAACCCGTACAGTCAGCCATGAGTAGCACCTCAATGGTTGTGCATCAACATAATCAACTTAATGCAGATGCTATTTTTTAAAGGGCAGATAATGGATGACTGTATAAGCATCAAACATGAGTCTTCTTCAGCAAGAGCAAAAGTCTTGTTCAGAATCGAAACTTCTCAAATTCAGTTTTCAGCAGACTGGGTTCTAGGCTACATACTCCGTAGGTAGTACGTATTAGGTATGTAGCTTGCCGAATCCCTGGGGCGTTAGCACCAGACTAGCCAAACTAACCACTAACCAGACCAATTGGACCAAGTGGACTAACCAGTAGAACTGGTCTGTTGGTATCAAGTCAAGTAACTTTGATC
Organism: Aspergillus lentulus; assembly: GCF_001445615.1. Taxonomy (NCBI): domain Eukaryota; kingdom Fungi; phylum Ascomycota; class Eurotiomycetes; order Eurotiales; family Aspergillaceae; genus Aspergillus; species Aspergillus lentulus. The sequence continues at coordinate 2,278,192 of NW_028322122.1, forward strand.
AGATATCAAGGCTTGAACTCCCACTGATCTTCAAGACGGTAAGCTAAACTGTATCTAGGGGTAATTGTCAGGCACAGACCTACCTAGCTCCATAAGAGAGGTTGCGCAGGACTAAGCTGGGCACAATCACTTACACGCCACCTTGTCGGGACGCGTTCTCTTCTGCTTTCAGTTGGAGCAGCTACCTGAAGTAGAAGCAAGTCACCTAAGTTTGTTTGTTCTATGCCGGAACCCGGCGACTCTTTCTCCTTTTTCTCAAGTGCATCCATTTTTCTTGTACATTCGTCTCTCTCTTGATGTACCTCATTGTCTCTCTTCACCAATCCGGCGGCGCAGTATTTTCGTCCAAAATCTCCAGCCGACAAAGCCCTTTGAGCTTCACCGCAAACATGGGGGACCAGTACGTATCACATTGCATGTATGCGCGCAAGACCGACGCGTAAGACCAGACGCGCTAATATCTGTACTTGCTATTCTAGCTCTACGGACGCAATAGATATTCACTCCGAGGACGAGCGGAAACCTTCACTATCCGCCTTGGATGCGGATGAGCAGGCCACTCGTCGGACAATTAAGATCAAGCCTCTACCGGAATTCGGTCCAAAGCGACCGATGCCCGACCACCTCGTTGATATACTTGAGGAATGGCACAAGGAGAAGGGGCGTCAGCCCCCGCCCTGCGCATATGCGAACCACAAGGGACCGCACAAGTGGAAGTGGAAGGTCTTTGACCGGGAGGGCAAGGAGTTGGAACTTTCAAGGTTCGATATTGTCTCTCCCTGCCCATACTACGTCCTCGTGCTGCATTCGCCTGACTTCCCACAGAAGCTGGTCAGAAGCCGTTGGCCGCACTGGACGAAGCACGGAACTTTCATGATCGCATGGCAGGGTGTGACCAAAGGATTCGAGGCCAAATGCTGTGCCATTCGTGTTTTCGCTCCGAAACTGGAGGAGATCACCTACACTCAAGATATCTGGACCGTCCCAATCCCCGATCTGGACCGAGAGGGCGAGGGTATCAAGAAGAGGCCCCTGTCAGCAGCGGCGGCTCCATCTCAGCCGCGCGCACGGAACAGGGGACAAGAGCGGGAACGAGAGAAGGAGCCGGAAAAGAGGAAGAGGGTGAGCCGCCCCAAGCGCGAGGTCGCGACCAGCAATCCGAACTCTGGGGATGCTTCAGAGTCATCTGATGAAACAAAGTCGGCCGAGGAATCTTCCGACGCTTCATCATCGTCCGAAGAGGAGCAGGAAGAGGAGGAGGAGGAAAACGTCACTACACCAATTGCCAAGAGGCCCAAGCTCCAACAACAAACATCTAGTTCTCTAACAAGAACTCGCAAGGCGACCAACCAGGCCAAAGCAGCAAACACAGCAAAGGTGACTTTCAAGCTTGTCTCCTACAGGTCGGGCGCTATTCGCGCCTTTCCCTTAGACGAATGCAAGACTGGGAGAGATCTCTTCGACAAGGCACGGACATTTTTCCGACTATTCGACAGAAACGTCGACGTCAAGATCCTTTCGTGCCAGATATCGTCTGAGCGTGCGCAACATTTTCTTTTCGGCAGCGAGGGTGAATTTGAGCTTCTCATCCAACACGCCAAGGACCGCAAGAGTACAGAAGATGGAACAGTTACCATTGAAGTGAATCATGTTTTGGAGCCTTGAGGAGGCTACCTTAGAAATCATTTGTTTCTATCACATCAAGTCATCGGTTATCCCAGTTTCTCGACGGTCAAGGAATGGGTGCATCGAGATTATCTCGCATATCAACCAACTTTTCTTCAAGTATCTTCTAGCCAGTTGCTTCGACGTACATAATAATATTTCAGAAATCCATCAAAGCCGAATATACATCAGGCTGAAATCATTGGATAAATCATATCAATCGCTCTAGTGGGATAATTTGAACATTTGCACTTGTGGAAAAGTATTCGTCTTCCTAGGCTCGGCGTAAGGTTGCAGTTGATGGCAGAATGACTAATTAACCACGTGGGCTTGCGCGTCTCCGGTCAGTTCGGCCTAGTTTCCATCCCCTGAAGACCAAGCGAGCTTTCCTTCAAAGAAACTGCTACTAATTAAGCTCCAAGCATGAATTCAGCGTCTGTTCGATGCCTCCTCCACCCGGCTCACCTCCCCCTATCCCTCCGCCCGTCCCCGTTGAGACTCACCCCAACCGGACAAGCAGCTTGAAGCCTCCTCCGGAGCATCGCTCGCTCCCAGATCCCACACGGCTCGCTCCAGAAGACGCATATTTCTCCTCTGCTTATTTAAGAGGTCGGACGGCGAATGCAAACTACGATGACCCACTCCGAGCGCTGAATGGCAACGCTGCTGCTTTGCGCGCGCAGCCCGCGTATCCGGGCGCGGACAGTCGAAAAGAGCGCAAAGTGAGGGGGCTGAGCAGACGGAGGAGACGAAAAGGGGCATGGAAGAAGTTACTGTGGGTGAAGCAGTCATGTAAGTTTAACCAGAGATTTTATGGGTGTAAAATCCACTTGGGAGAAGGCTGAAGAAGCTGACGGGCATGGCCACAGACCCGGACAACTACACCGACACCGAAACCTTTCTCGACCATCTCCAGCGCAACCCGCGCGTGCGGCCCTACGACTTCTGGCCTCTAGTGGCTGACTCAACAGTGATTGTTCAGCATGTTTGCTCTGTGGCGATTTTCGTGTGCTGTTTTGTTGGCATTGTCCAGGGGAGAGTGAGCCCTGTTTCTGTCGTCTGCTGGGGCAGTGTTGGAACGGCCATGGGGTGGATTCTGTGGGACTCTTGGGTTTGGAAAGAGCATCATGCCGAACAGGCTCAGAATGCGGAGCGCATCGCGGACGGGGACGATGGTTCTAGTTCGAGCTCTGCAGCGAGCTCAGTCAATCCGTCGTCGGGGGCTGCGTCGCGGCCACTTGGTCCAAAGGACGGTCAGAACGAGGTCCACGGGCTGGGACTAACCATATCGAGCGGTGAGCCTGGTGAATTGCTGCGGCGGCGTAGTACAGGATTCAGTGGTGAGGCTTATGGCCCGTCTGATCCTGGCTCGCCTGGTCACCAGGCCAATGGTGGCCTCAGCAATACGCATTTATACCATGGCACGCAGGAGACCGACGAGACTTTGTTACTCTCGTCAAGGAACCGCCAACGGCTTTCGACTGTCAAGTCGGCGTTCCTGATTTACTTTTCGCTGCTGGGGCTCAGCCCTATCCTGAAATCGCTTACCAAGTCTACCGCCAGTGACTCCATTTGGGCGATGAGTTGCTGGCTGTTGATCATGAACATATTCTCCTTTGATTACGGAAGCGGGGAAGGCGCGGGCGCCACCAAATTCCCGGCTTCGCTGTCCACTAATGCGGCCGTGATGGCATCGACTGTCCTGGCGTCTCGTCTGCCGTCTACAACCCATGTCTTCAGTCTGATGTTGTTCTCGATTGAAGTCTTTGGACTGTTTCCCATCTTCCGCCGGCAACTACGACACACTTCCTGGACGGGACATGTGCTTCTGACGCTGGCGCTGGTCATTGTGGCCGGAGGTGCGGTCGGAGTGACCCTGCGCGGAGGATGGACCGCCGCGGTTGTCGGGTCGTTTTTAGGAAGTATCATGACTGCTTTTGCAATGGGGGGATGTAGCTGGTGGCTCATCAGTCTTCAAAAGTACAAGAACGTGGTGACAGGGCCATGGGACCCAGCGCGGCCGATTATCCGGCGGCAGTGGGATTAGTTCAATGCCAGCCTGCGCAATTTTCTGAACTGGCCTTGAGCCCGTGTCTATGATGCAATCTATCTTGTGATATTCTCATTTGAGCATGTCGTGGTGTTCTGGCCCCGGATACGATACCCTTGCGTGTTCTACTTGATGTTTATTATTAGTACCTAATATTCCGTAAGGACCATAATCTCGTGGCAGGCTTCACAAGCCAGTTCTGCAGAAGTACAGCAACTCAATAATAATTCGTAATGTCTCATGGTTTCATGCTCGGCGCACTGTTCTCGCGCCTTGCGCGTCGAATACCGCAACCCCAGGAATGTTCGGCTGTCAAGCATGCCAGAGGCGGAGGCTACTGTTTTGAGAAGAAATCCATCTGGATAGCAGTGGAAGCAACAAAATCCGGATTCGATCTCAGCAGCATTCTTGCTTCAAAGGGTCTGGAAGATGATTGCTGTGATTGCTTTGGGGCTGGATTGTCTCATCATCATGTGCGGTTTCATTGTGCTTCACCTTTGTGCATCTGACATCAGGTATTTCTAATGGGAAAGCATATTTGAATAACTTGCCTTGGGGCCGGATGCCTAGGAGACATTTCTGGCTTCTCCACTGTATCATGCTGGGGCTGGGAATGTTTATTGTGTTGTTGCTCTGTGTGGTTGCTGATGGGGCGAAGCCAGCAAAGCCACCGTGAAGGGGCCGCTTGTCTGTTAGCTTCAGGATATATCTAGCTCTCACAACTTGTGCATCTCTTTCTTTTCTTTGATATTTCACTCTGAGGGAATTTGCCAAGGTTGGGCACTCACAGCCGTCGGTCTTGTCTGGTTTGTTTCAGGCTGATTGTCCATCCTTCAGTCTATTCGGTGGGCTTCTTCTTGTTTTTCTTTCTTCCATTTCGACGCTCTTTTCATCAAGCACTTCCCATCTCAATTCGATCAACACAAGATGCTCAAATCCCTTGTGTTCGGCCTGATGGCTGTCCAGGCCGCGAGGGGCCTGAGATTTGCCATGTACATCGATCAGTAAGAGGCCTACTTGGATTTCCTGCACTCAATGCAGGAACAGATTGGCTTGATGAGCTAACAATTCAGGTACCACACTGTTGATCTCCCAGGCAGCGACCAGACCCAGGGCATCACACACGCCATTATGGCTTTCGCTCCATCTAAGCAGTTCAACACCGACTCTTCGTACACTCCCTTTGACACTGTCGAGAATATGCGCAAGCGCTTCGCCCCCGACACCAAGGTCATGATTGCCATTGGTGGATGGGGCGACACCGCTGGCTTCTCCGAGGGGGCCAAAGATGAAGCCTCTCGAACCAAGTATGCGAAGAACGTTGCAACGATGATTAACAATCTGGGCTTCGACGGTGTTGGTAAGTTCAAAATTGCGGGATGAAACACTCACGTAAACATGCAATGCTCACACTAGCTGATGGTAGATATCGACTGGGAATACCCTGGCGGCAACGGCGACGACTACAAGAAGGTCCCCAACTCCCAGAAAACCGGCGAGATTGAGACCTACCCGCTCTTCCTGGAGGCTATCCGCGAAGCCATTGGCAAGGACAAGCTCCTGTCTGTTGCAGTCCCAGGTAAACGCGGCGACATGATTGCTTTCACCAAGGAGCAAGGACCCAAGATCTGGTCGGCTGTCGACATGGTCAACGTCATGTCGTATGATTTGATGAACCGCCGCGACAACGTGACAAACCACCACACCGGCGTGGCCGGCTCCCTGGATGCCATCAAGGCGTACGAGGAGATCGGCCTCGACACGGCCAAGATAAACCTGGGATTCGCGTACTATGCCAAGTGGTTCACGACTGATCCGAACAGCGACTGCGCCGAGCAGCCGATCGGATGTGCCGTCGTTCCGCTGGAGAACCCTGACGGCTCGGACCCGGGCAAATCTGGCGCCCTGACCTTCGAGAAGAGCAGCATGGCTGCTCCTCCGGACAACCTGAGGACTAGCACGGATGGAACCTGCGGCTATGCCAAGGGGACCAAGTGTCCGTCTGGATCGTGTTGCAGTCAGTATGGAAACTGGTATGGTTTTTTTTTTTGTCTCTCGTCTCTACTAAGACACTTCAGGGCTTGGCTAATTCGAACAGCGGCACCGGCGATGACTTCTGCCAGGCAGGCTGTCTCTCCGACTATGGCGAGTGCAAGGGCATTTCCGTTACTGACTCCTGGCGCCGCGCGCTCAAGGACGGCAAGACGGATGAGCAAGGAGGCGGACAGTACTACTGGGACAGCACGGCCAATCTCTTCTGGACCTGGGATACCCCTGCGATGATTGATCGCAAGTTCACGGAAATTGTGGCAGCGGAGAAGCTGGGCGGCGTCATGGCTTGGAGTCTGGGTGAGGATACTCTGAACTGGGAGCATCTGAAGGCGATGCAGAAGGGCCTTGGGCAGTAGTCGGTACTCGGCACTTCATACTTTGTGGCACGGTATAGCCATGTTTCAGAGTCAATACCGTTACAATTTAATTGCGCTTTAAATCGTTGATCTCTGTCCATAGTGTGAAGACAGTCCGTAGAAGTAGAGAGCTGGCCGTCGTCGTCGTATGCCAGAAGAACTGACCAATCCGGAGGCGGGATGCGGCACGGGGTCGTGATGGTGGCCGCCATTCCATCCGCAAACATCAATGATGAAGAGACCAGCAGCACGCCTCATATCGCTTTAAGCAGTTTAAGAGGACCTGGTCCTCAAGGCAAGCAGGATGGCATATCCATCTCTCTCTCCAGCAATCACGCTGCCTCGATGAGACTCGTCTACCTCTTCCTCCCCCTGAGCCTGGGGCTACCAATCACCATTCCCGTCGAAGGCACGGAAGTATACCAACTCCAACACCAAGAATATCACCAACTGCAACAGCAACGGACAATCCTCGCACAAAACCATTCAGAGCAAGACCGCCCCCAAATCCAACCCAGCTCCAGCCCCCACGGCTCATTCATCAACCTCAACCTCCACAAGCTCAAGCCAAACAACAACACCAATACCACCCAACCAACCGACAAAATCCTCCAAGCATACCTTCACACCCTACCCACCTCACACCTCTGCGCGCACACCCTCTCGCAATATGCCCCCGAGCTCCTCGCCCTCGCGCTCTTCTCCCTCCTCCCCATTACCCTCTGCATCCTCACCTTTGCAGAGCGCATCGCCCGCTCCTGGACCGTCGAGGCGTATCCCGAGCGAGGGCGCGACAGGCGAAGGTTTCTGGGCCGGGAGCGGCGGTGTTTGATGCAGGCGAGAAGGGAGAGGGAGAAGAGGGCTGTGCTGGAGAGGGGGTGGTGGATTGCGGAGCGGAAGCGTTGATTCTGTTCAGTTCAATTCAATTCAATCGTCATGAGGTTTGGATCTGATCTGGTGACGGTACCAGATGAGGAAGATGAAGAAGCTTGCAGATGCGACTCGGCTCTTCTCGCTATCTCTACGAGGGAGACTTGCACGTGGTGACCATGAGGGCTGCGCTGCGCGAATGAGGGCAGATTAACCGGATTCGATGGTTTGGTGATGGTGATCGGTGGTTCGTGGGTCGAACCGAACGAGGATCAGGATGGCTGGTCCACCTTGATTATCCTGCGCAGAGCTGCGTGGGATCTGATATAAAGACGATATCAGACGACCAACAATGTACAGTCAATATGTATAATACAGTTTACATAATATACCCATACAGTTAAACCCGGCATAACCGGCCGTTCTGATCTGGCAGCCCATCCTCACTCTCCACAGTCCAGTCCTCGCTACCTACAGCTGTAGGGGCGTAGAACAATCCAAACGGATCATACCGCTGCTTCAGCGTATACAGCTGCGCATAGTTCTCGCCATAGAACGCCTGCTGGAAGTTCGGCTCGAGGATATCCGCCTCCGACATGTAAGCACCTGCATCAGGGCAGGTGGCTCGCCATTGTCCCAGCACATTGTTGCTGAAGTACTTCATGGTATCCAGGATCTCAGCGTTGGTGGCATTGCTGGCCCAGCTGGTTGAGGTGATGGCGTGCATGAGGGTGTTGCGGAAGGCCGGGTTCGCAGAGCTGGCCGGGTAGCCGTCGGGCAGCTCGGCCTTGAGGTTGTATGCGAGCATGGGGTATCCGGCCTCGATGGTGGACTTGATGGCTTCGAAGGTGGTGCTGAGGAGAGTGGCGTTCTCCCAGTTCGCACGGGGGAAGAGCCACGAGCCGGTCATCATCGTCGACGAGGCGACTGTCTCCAGAGGGAAGCCAGCCTGCCAGGCGTCGTAGAAGTTGTTGTAGTAGGTCGAATTGGGGGTATAGGTGATACCGAGCTCCTCGAGCTGGTCGTACCAGGGCTTCATAAGAGCGTCGAACTCCGCGACAGTGTGGTTCACAGCAAAGTAGGGACTCATCAGGAAGGTGAAGGAGTCGGTACCTGTGGGCATAACCCAGAAATAGGCGTAGGTGCCTGCGTCGGCGTTGACGGCGAACCGGTCAAAGTAGGCGCGCACACCAGCCCAGAAGGCGTCGACGGAGACGTTGGTGCCAGTCGAGAAGGAACCGTTTGACACGGTGGCGCCGACCTTGGGGTGGACGCGCGAAATGATCGAGGTGACCACACCATAGGTACCTACCAGGTTAGTATGGGAATCCTTCCCAGAGACAGAACAGGACGTACCTCCACCACCTCCACGCAAAGCCCAGAACAGGTCGGGATCAGTTTCCTCGGTCACGGTGACGAAGCGACCATTGGCAAGAACTACCTCGAGGGCCAGAACTTGGTCCGCAGCCAGGCCGTAGATACTGGACATGGGGGAGTGACCACCACCGAGGACGTACCCACCGGCCACGCCAACAGTCTATCCTTCTGTCAACGACGAGTCACATGGCGCCACGGACGAGCTTACCTCGCACTCGCCACCAACGGGAGTGAACCCGAATTCCTTAGCCTTGCTGTAGATCTCAAACGCCTGAACACCGGCCCCCATCTTGACAGCGGGACCGCTGTTGCGAGAACTTTTGTAATTCTCAATGTACTCAATATCCTTGAGGTTGTGGGTCCAGATGCCCAGGGCACCGGCACCGGTGGACTTGCCGTTGAAGTCGTGGCCGGTATTCTTGACGACCAGACGGATGCCGGTGTTGCGCGCAAAGTTGACAGCCAGCTGGATCTGAGCCACGTTGCTCACATTGACCGCATAGCTGCTGTAACCACCTACGGTGCAGTTGCCAGAGGGGTCAGCAGTAGGCAGACAGGTTCTGCCCTCGTACAGTGGCCACATAATCGATGCAGGATCGGCAGCACTGTCCAATCAGCCAGGGATTTTTGTTGATGGAACGACATAACTTACTGCATGTACGAGTTGGTCCAGTTGGAAGTGACGGCTTCGCATTCCGCCGCATCGTACTCGGGCCACGCGGAATAACAAGAAGCTGCCAGAGGAACAGTCTTGACAAGTGCACCGCCCAGAAGCATGTCAAGCAGCTCCCAGGTCCGTTTGGACGGCCATAGAATATCGTCTGGGAAGACCTTGCAGAATTTGACACCGCGAGCGGTCAGATTAGCCGAGCCAGAAGCATTGTTACCAAACGCAAAGAGCTGGGTCTGGGTTTGAATGGTGAAGCTGATGTTGGCCAGCACCGCGTCTGTCAGCTGCAAAGTCTCTGCGGGGAAGAGAGGCGCCCCCGCAGAGGTCGAGTTGGACGACACGGACTGAGCAGCGACAAGTGTGGCATCCGACTCGGCCGTACAGAAGTTGCAGAGAGCAAGACCCACAATGAGGATGGCCCTGAGGGAGAACGGCTGACGGGGAGCCATCTTTTGGAGTGAGTGAATAGACAGTCAGCAACAGTTGACCAAGTCAGGGATGAAAGACTGGTATTTGAAGACGGTGATGATGCTCAACCATCCAACAAATAGTGTTTAGGCACACCGGATAAGCTCTGGATGGAGTATCTATGCCGTGTCAGCCATCACTGTGAGGTGGACTTGGAGGAGGAAGCCGGTCAGCAGTAGTATGCAGCATGGCTGGACTAATTCAGGAATTGACCAGTAAGATCAACGCTCGAGTCAGGTAATTGTTTCTGACAGCCACTAGGGATCTAGATTCGTCCGTAGGTAGACAGATAGATTGATACTAAAGTGGCGAGTAGAAGATGAGTAGAAGTCGAGAAGAGATGAAATGTCCCGACCCTCTTGGTTGATGGTGATGCGCCTCAGGCCACAGAGCAAAGCTCGGATCTCCACTTGTAGCATTTAAGTAAACTCCGCAGTAAAATTGAGATAAATATCACAGTCTGCGCCTCGCTGTCCTCTTCGTCGAAATCTCCCAGTGCAGTTTAATCGTACATGTGTATGACACCTCCATCGAGGCAGGCGAGAGCCTTCATGTCACCACCGCAGCGCTCAGCCTCTTCACCGACTTTCTCGTCCTCTCCGTCCCCATCTTAATTGCCGTCTGCATCATTCCCTGCTTTGATGAGGTGGATGGGCTCTGGCACCGTCTACGCAGCTGAAACGACTCTATCCAACTGCAGCGATTCAACCTAAAATGTCGGCTTCCGTATCGCCGCGATGGGAGTTTCAAGTCGCCAATTGCTGCATTCGCCCACTCCACCAAAGTCATTCTCGGCAAATACCTCGTCGCCTGGGCACCTCCAAAGCGGCTCGTCTAGGTATGAGCCATAAGCAGCTGGAGCTGTCGGTTCCAGTCAGGTTTAAGCTTCTCTCGGACCAAGTCCGCCCACGACTCGGATGACGGGTTCGACCTGGCGGATCCGTACCAGTCAAGACGGACGGCATCTCGGCCGCGAGCTGCACAATTACATTTACAGCAGACACCAGACACGGCGATAATAACAGCCTTAACAGCGATGATGGAGTGTTGGAGATGATGCAGATGATTGACGTGTTGGTGCGGTATAACACATGGGAAGAAGAGAACCTGGTATCGCACTCGTGCAAGAGGCAAACTGGACGGATCGACACCTTGTCTGAACTCATTTCGCCTTTGTCGATGCATATATATAAAAAAAAAAATAAAGCCATACTACAATGCCTGCATGATAAAATGGCTACACAGGATCACAGCCGAGTTACTGCCGATAAGTGCGGGGTCAATGGGGTCAAATAGGTGCTGCTGGTGATAAAGTCGCACAGAGCCCCTCATCGCTGATCTTTTTCAACTTACCTCCTTCTGCCATCAAATAGGTAACATATCGAAAATGGCCAAGACGTATCAGTTGCCATTCAAGGTATACGGCAGTAGCAAATGAGCAGCTTGCAATGGCTAACTTTCTTCAGCTTGAAGATCCCAGTCTTCTCCATTTCGACTCCTTTGTCGGGGACAAATGGGTTCAGGCCAAAAGTGGAAAACGATTCGAAGTCGTGGGTAGGAACTGACTATTCTCCTCTTATTGAGCCTACGGTAACATCAGAATAGACCCCGGCACCGACACACCCTGGGCCAGTTGTCCTGCCAATGGCGTGGAAGACGTGAATCCCGCCGTCCAGGCCGCCCACCAAGCGTTCGAAACCTACAAGAAGACCAACCCCCGGCAGCGCGCCCAATGGCTCATGAAATGGGACGCTCTCATCCGGGAGGCGCGGTCCGACCTCGCCCAGATTCTCACCCACGAGACGGGGAAACCCCTCGCCGAATCGTACGGGGAGATCGACTACGCCACGGGCTTCACCTGGTGGTTTGCTGGTGAGGCGGAGCGCATCCAGGGCACGATCAGCGTGCCCTCGGCGCCCAACCGTCGCGTCTTCACGGTCAAGCAGCCCATCGGTGTGGCCGCCGCTCTGGTCCCCTGGAATTTCCCCATCGCTATGGTCCTGCGTAAAGCAGGCGCCGCCTTCGCCGCCGGCTGCACGATGATCGTCAAGCCTAGCCCGGAGACTCCCATCACGACGCTCGTGCTGGCGCACCTAGCGCAACGCGCGGGTTTCCCAGCAGGCGTGTTCAATGTGCTGACCACCGACCTGGAAAACACGCCGTCGCTCAGTGAGACGCTTTGCAAGCATCCGCTCGTCAAAAAGGTGACATTTACGGGATCCACGCGCGTCGGCAAGCTGATCGCTGCGCACTGCGCGGAGGGGCTGAAGAAGGTGACTCTCGAGCTCGGCGGGAACTGCCCCTTCATCGTGTTCGACGATGCGAACCTCGACCAGGCCCTGGACCAGCTGATGGCGCTGAAATGGCGGCATGCAGGCCAGGCGTGCATCACTGCCAATCGTGTGTACGTGCAGGCAGGGATCTACGATAAATTCGCACATATGCTCAAGGAACGCACGGAGAAGTTGGTCGTCGGCCACGGCGCACAGGAGGGCACTACCATGGGCCCCGTCACGACACCGCGGGGCCTGGACAAGGCGCTGGCGCAGGTCGAAGATGCGCGCCGGTTAGGCGCGGACGTCATCCTCGGCGGCGGACCTGTCCCTGGGCAGAAAGGGTACTACTTCCAGCCCACCATCCTCACAGGGATGAGGGAGGAGATGCTGGTGTCGCGCGAGGAGACTTTTGCGCCCATTGCGGCGCTGTACAGATTTGAGACAGAAGAGGAGGCAGTCCGCATGGCCAACAATACAAGCATGGGACTGGCCAGCTATGCATTCACCAAGAATATTGACCGTATGTGGCGGATGCTGGAGAACCTTGAGGCGGGCATGATTGGCATGAATACGGGTAACTCGTCGGCAGCGGAGTCGCCGTTTGGCGGCATCAAGGAGTCAGGATACGGCAAGGAGAGTGGGAAAGAGGTGGCTGTCAACGAGTATCTGATCACCAAGACTGGAACCCTGACTATCGAGGGGCAGTACTAGCAGATTGTAGTACCTTCTTGAAATTGGGCCAATTTCCCGGATGCCTCGTTCGCATGTGACAATCAGTAAAGAGTCGACTCCAGCAATGTATCTACAACTGAAAAGGTGGGAATATAGTAGAATACTCCGTAGAGGATGACACGATGCTTGCTCGTCTTGGAAAAGCGACGTGTTGTGTATAGCATAAACAGTTGAGTCAATAGACGCGTACCGAACAGAGATGCGGACAGCTCGTGGAAGATTCCCCTTTGCGTATCCTAAACGAAGCGACCGAGCGCAGCACCCATGTAACTGGTTATGCATAATACTCACGGACCTCTCTCATATGATGCTTATTCTCGGAGAGCCCTTCAGAAATTGAATAATTAATAAGTATACTTAGTACTTTCTGGAGGAACAATAGTAATACTAACAATAAACAACGATTAGTTCTGTCTGCAGGCTGCAGCTCTCTCTCCACAATAGTTGCCGAATCTGTATCAACGTCCGCGGACGGTCGCATCGTCGAGTCTTCCACTTTGAGTGTTGGAGACGACAGACGATCGTCTAGTTCTCCTATTTAATACTAATCATTATGCAAGAAATTGCAAACCTCGTCGTCCCCAGTTTTTGGTCAGATACTTCCGCTCAGTCGTCTGTCGCCTTGTAACGATCGGCTATCTATCTCTCGTCCACGAGATGCGAAACTTGCACGAGAGACTCCGCTACAACGTGATCGTCGATTTCCTAATCGAGTAAGCATCTGCTCTGCTCTCCTCTGCTTTTCTTCCCTCTCTCACTCACAGACGCTGGGGCGATCGTAGCGTTCGGAGTCTTGTCTTGTTCTGCATCGCTATTATTAATTTGACACGAGCCCCTTGTTCAACCTCCTTGGTTGTTTCTAACTGTCTTTTCCTACATTGTTATCTTGTTGTTACTTCTTCCATGACGCATTAGCCTTCATTGTTGGACTTTATAAAACGAGGCGGACTACTCTCTTCATTTTCATTTCCTTTCCTTCTACTCTCATAATAATGGATAACGATACCCTCGACTCCCTGCGACACCTCATCCAATGCCACCCTCTCATCGATAATCATGCTCACAACATCCTCGACAAGGCGTCGGCCTGCAATTATGCCAAATATCCCTTTGAGCAGATCACTTCTGAAGCTCAAGGGTTAGCTCTACAGAATGCCACTTCTACACTCCCGCTTCACCGTGCGGCCTCCCAGCTTGCTGTCCTATACGACTGCCCCTCGTCCGACTGGGAGCAAGTCAAGGCGGCTCGGCAAAAATGGGTGGAGCGCGACTACGACGGCTTGATCCGCCAGTGCCTGCAAGGGACCCATACCTTGCTTCTGGATGACCTCCTCACCGACCAGGACATCGAGCCGTACCAATGGCATGATCAATTCACTGTGTCCACGACCAAGCGCATTGTGCGCATTGAGGCCCTAGCGGCGCGGATGCTGGCGACGGTGATGCGTGGCTCTAGCATTCCCGAGGCCGGAGATGTGTCTGCCCTCGAGAGTCGGTTTCTGGCGTTCCGTGATGGTTTTAGCAGGATGGTCTCCGAAGCTATCGAGGACCCCGCAGTGGTGGGGTTCAAATCGGTCATCTGTTACCGGACCGGGTTGAACGTCCAGCCAACCGATGAAGACGCAGACGTTTTGTTGCAATCGTTTGCTCGTACCATCCGCGCCTCAGAGACCGAGTATCGGGTCGAGGACAAGCCCCTGAACGACTGGCTTGTACGTCAGACCCTCGAACTGCTCCAAACCGCCAAATCCGGCAACAAAGGTTGGAAAAACAAGCCGTTGCAACTCCATACCGGTCTCGGAGATAACGACATCAGTCTGGTGCTGGCCAACCCAGCCTACTTGCAACCGCTGATTGCGCGTTATCCCAAGGTCGACTTTGTGCTGTTGCACTCTTCCTATCCGTACACGCGTGAGGCGGGTTATCTGGCCTGTGTCTATCCCAATGTTTATCTCGATCTCGGGGAGGTCTTCCCCATGGTCAGTCGGGATGCAGAGGAGTCCATCATTCGGGACAGTCTGGACATTGTTCCGACCAAGCGACTTCTCTGGAGTACGGACGGCCACTTTTTCCCGGAAACGTTCTACCTAGGCAATAAGCAGTTCCGCGATGTATTAGAAAAGGTATGTCCCTGTCGTTGCTTCTATGGCCTACACGCATTCTGATTGTCACAGGTTTTTGTGGACTACGTCCGTCAAGGAGACTGGACGGTCACACAAGCAAAGGAAGCAGCGGCGGATATCCTTTTCCACAACTCCAACCGTCTCTACGACCTGAACGAGCAGCCATCGTTCGACCAAATACCCAAGCAAATCACCATCCCCTCCACCCACGCTCTGGACACATTCATGCGGTGTAATCCGAACGTCAAATACGTGTGGATGCAATGGGTCGACTACACCGCAACGACCCGCCTACGGATCTTCCCCATTCTCGAATTCGCCAAGATCGTGCGCAAGCAGCGTCGCATCGGAATCAGTCTCTGCGTCTTCTGGATGTTGCAGGACGACTCCATGACCCCCGAAGGCACAACAACCGGCCAATTCTACATGGAACCCGACCTGACCAGCCTCAGCCCTAACGTCGGCCTCGACTCCAAAAGCGCCACCGTCATGACCTTTTGGCGATCCGAGGACGACAAGCCCCTCGAGGGCTGTCCTCGGACCGCACTCCAAAACGTCGTTGATAAACTGCACACCGACCACGGCATCGCCGTTACCTGCGGCTTCGAAATCGAAGTCGTCTTCCTCCGTCCCGATACCGATCCCTCCACCGGTGAAACCCGGTATCTCCCCGCGGTAACCAACCACTCCTGGTCCCAAATGACCAGCGACACGCGCCGCATGCTGCCCCTCCTCGAAGAAATCGCCGACACCCTGGCGGCCATCGGCATCCCCCTCGAGCAGTTCCACTCCGAGTCCGCCCCCGGCCAATTCGAATTCGTCCTTCCGCGCAACAGCCCCTTACGCGCAGTCGACACCCTCCTCAAAGCCCGCCAGATCGTCATCCACATCGCCGAGCGCCACGGCCTCCGCGCAACTCTCCACCCGCGACCCCTCCCCAACGTCGCAGGCACCGCCTCCCACGCCCACGTCTCCATTTCCCCATCCACAAACGAGGACTCCTTCCTCGCCGGCGTGCTGGCACACTTCCCCGCCCTGCTGGCCTGCACCCTCGCCCAAGAAACCAGCTACGACCGCGTGAAATCCGGCCTCTGGGCAGGCAGCGAGTGGGTCGCATGGGGCACGCAGAACCGCGAAACCCCCATCCGCAAGATCGAGCCGGGACACTGGGAACTCAAGTCCCTTGATGGCCTCGCGAACATGTACGTTGCCATGGCGGCCTTCCTGGGAGCCGGGTACCTAGGCCTCCAGAACAAGATCCCTCTCACGGCGAAGGATTGTCTCTGTATGTTACCTCTTCTCTTTCTTTCTCTGCTACTACGTAGTAAGCTACTAACGATAAGCAGACGACGCGGCGACCCTCACCGACGCGCAACGCCAGGACCTGGGGATCACAACTCAACTGCCTAAAACTCTCGCGCAGAGCCTGGATGCCCTCGAGGCTGACCATGCACTTCAGGAATTGCTCGGTCCGTTCCTGGTTCGCAGCTATGTGATTGTCAAGCGGGCGGAGGCCAAGAAGCTGGCTGCCATGGGCGAGGAGGAGCGGAGGAAGTGGCTGGTAGAGCGGTATTAACTTTTAACTATGTATGCCCTGTTGACAGGATTGCAAATTCATCCTTCAAATCACATGATATACTCGACCTAGCCTGGGTGCGATTGGTATAGACCGACTAGCTAATGAATGGTTACTGTCAATCTAATGCTGCCTCTGAATGCAAATTCTCTTCGATTATGTAATTCTTTTTTTTATGCAATATAATAAAACATACATAGGGGGGTATCACGTTTATCGACCTCTAACCGTATACAGAGGGGTAATCCCATCATAGAAGTGAAAAAATAAGAAAACCGATGCAGGCCAAAATAGTCATGCAATGCAATCAACCGAAAACAAAGACCGTAATGAAACCCGTCCATGTCATAAACCGCATTCATTAATGTCATGAAGCAGAGGGCGACGGGGACGGGGACGGGGACTTTCTATCCCGCAGGCCCCGTTCCGCCCATTCATCCAACAGTCTGGAGACTTCTTTGAACGACACTGGTTTCGTCAGAAACAAGTCCACCCCGGACGTGAGGGCTTCCGATTCGTCGCGCGAACTGCTCAGTCCCGTCAGTGCAATGATCGTGGCCGGTCCACACCCATCGCGCTCTCTCTCCAGTGCGCGGATGGCGCGCGTGGCTTCGAAGCCGTTCATAACCGGCATAGAGATATCTTTCCTCTTCGTCAGCATGTCAGTTTAATCTGGGGTTGATTGGCCTACCCATGAAAATAATGTCGTAACCCTGCTGCATCCTTTCCACCGCGTCCACGGCCAATTTGCCATTTTCCGCAGAATCCAGAACCTCCAGATCCCGCTTCTTCATAAAGGTTAACATCAAATTCAGATTGATCGGATTATCGTCCACTACAAGGATGCGTGCCTTGCGCTCGACGCGCTTGCTCGCCGTCTCCGACGGTGTGGGCAGTGGCGACATGGAGGTATCGCTGCCGTGAGGTGCGTCGGCAATGTCGGACGAACTTTGTGACTGGCCCGAATCCTCGGAGGAGAAAAGGGTCCCGGGTCTAGACGAGGTGGCAGGAGTAAGATCACCGGTCGCAGCAAGCGGATCTGCCTCGGTCAAGTCCGCGCACGGCGAAGGGATGCCACTACTCATCCGGGGTCGTTCGGGAAGTTCAATGCGCGGCGGCAGCGTGACGCCCCCACGTGGTCCATTATCAAGACATTTCCTAATGCAACGGGCAAGCTTGTGCGGGCCGCACGGGCGACGGATGATGTCCACAAAAGCGGCAATCGGTGACCACTCGGCCCGGATAGCGCTGTAACCAACTGACTTGTTGCAGAGGACCAAGAGCGAAGGGAGAATGCCAGTGACAGCCTCCTTTGAGATGCTCGCCAAGCTATCCTCGTCTGCCAAAAGCACGTCGATGGGCTCTTTTGACGCCGAGGAAACCAGCTCCAGGCCGTACCAGTCCGTCAGGTAGCGTGCAATGATGGACCAGAAGCGATGTTCAAGGGCATCAGCAGGCTGGATACCAAGAATGGCAACGCGTCTGCCGCCATGGCTATCGCGGAGCGAACAGGCCTCGTTCATTGTGTCGTCCTGTCTCGACGGAACCGACGGTGAAGTCAGGCTGTCCTCGAGACTGTCCTCCGGATCCGGGCGTGTCAAGGGAAGAAATACCTTGACTGTCGTGCCTTCACCGGGCCGGCTGTGGACGTTGATAGTCCCATTCAACGCCTTGACAAGACTTCGAACGATCGATAGGCCCAGTCCAGTTCCCACAGCCAATGTATCCTCTTGGGCGAATGGTGTGAATAAGCGCCCCCGTAAGAACGCTTCCGAGATGCCTTTGCCCGTATCTGAAACGGTCAAGGTCACGAGTTCTTCCACACCATGTCGGCGTGACCGGCTCTCAGACGCCTCGGTGACCTCCAAGTGCACCGAGACCCTGCCCGACTCGGTGTACTTCAAGGCATTGCCAAAGACGTTCATGATTATGCGCCGCAACGCACCCGGTTGAGTCCGATACACCCAGTTGTTCTGCGCGATATCCATCACTACTTCTACGTCCGCTGAAGTATCCGGCTTGGGCTTCCGCCGCGCAAGTGAGAGTGTGGCAGCCGAGTTCGGTAAAAGGACAGACTGGTCAGAGGAAGCCATCGACTTCTGTCCGTATGTATGGCCTAAACACACGCCCTCCACCACCTCCTCAGCCAGGACGGCAAGATCTGTCGTGATAAATGTGTCCAGATGCGCAGAGATCTTGTCCATGCTCATCAATTCCGCAGACGAAGTCTTGTTCCTCTTGAGCTGACGCCATGTCCTCTCGAGGGAAACAATCTTGCTGAAGTCTAGGACTTGATTCATAGTATCCAACAGTGTCCGACCGCACGCGTTGATCGTCTCAAGCAGAGACAGTTGGAATTCATCGAGGTCTGTGCCGTGTAAAAACTCGGTGGCCGCCAAAATGCCGTGGAGAGGACTGCGAAGTTCATGTCTGTACCCAAATATGTCAATGACCGGTCGATGAACCAAGCTCGCTTTCTCCGTCTCTAATACTTACGAGATACTTCCAATAAAATCGCCCTTCTGCCGATCGGAGATCAGGGACTGGACCCGGTTGCACTCTGCCATGATGGATGATCCGAAGCCCAGAACCGAACTGAGTTCGACAGAAGGGCTGAAGACACGCGTCTCTATTGTGTTCCAACAAAAGCAACCCGCAAACCACTGGGAATTGGCAGCGTTCCACAAAGGGACGAACATGACCTGAGTCGCGTTCGGAAAGAAGAGGTTCAACACGGCGTTTTCCGTTTGTTTCCACTTCTTGCCACTGCCCCAAGGGGGCTCAGTGGGTTTCATGCTGCGGTTTCCGTTTGGTTTTTCGTCATCAGAGCTAGAGAGAATCCCATCTCGATGAAAGGACCAAAGCTTGCCCTTTGGGTATCGACGTAGCAGCTGGTGCAGAAACCTGCTGTCGAGATTTGCAGCAGGATACAGCACTGTCGAGCCCGGCCCTGGGGCAAAAGGTTCGTCTCTGGTGGAGACAGCCAATACAGGAGCCGCTGGACCGGTCTCGCCCGAGCAATCACTTCCGGTCTCGAAATCCAGCATGTGACTGTTATTGACCTCCAAGAAGATGACACCACCATCGGCATCCAACTCGAGACTTTCGCGGAGAAGGTTGGCGGCTCTTCGAAACGCCCAGGAGCTGCTATGTGATTCGTCTAACTTCAGCCCCTTCCTTCTGCTTCCCGCCCACCAATCCGGGAGTGGTGTGTCCGGCCCGGAAGAATTGTTTTGGTCGCCATTGTCAACTTTTGAGTCTGATACCGAGCTGCTGGAGCGCGCATCGATGCTGTGAGAGCGTTTGGAGGGAAGTTCGAAACTCTGAGAGGACCCGCCCGAGAGGTGGTGGGTCCTCACACCGGACGACGCGGGAGTGCTGAGCGTAGGGGCAGAACTGCCTGAACACGAGGGATGAGGGTCGACAAAGCTAGAGCTGCCCTCTACGAAATAACTCAGACCCCGGGACAATCGAGCTGCACGTCTTCCCTCCGAGGCCTGCCGGCTCACCTGTAGATAGTCCATGATAAGCATTCCCAACGAGCCAAAAATCTCCTTCTCAAGGTCAGAAAAGCTATCGCGAGGCTTGGTATCCAGCGCAAAGAAACACCCAATGTTGATTTGTGTTTCTGTCGTCAGAGGCGTCCCTGCGTAAAATCGAAAACGAGGTCCATCGGTGACGAAATTAACGTTCTTGTAAGACTCGCTCTCCTGCAGGTCATTTACCACAAGAAAACTGAATTCTTTGCGATCTCTCGAAGACGGCGGAAGTGCTACCGTAGCCTATAGCGGACAGAATTTCAGTCGTCGCCATAACAAAGATAATAATAATAATAATTCAGCTGGGAAAGACCTACCTCGCACATTCCCCAAGCACAGGACGGCAGGGTAGAGCAACCATGCCAGATCCCATCTCCCTCAGCCTCATAAGCATGGACATCACTACCAACGCGGGTCTGGCTTGCTTGGGCGAGAATGAACTGCGAATCTCGATCGGATACACTGTAATGCAGAAGAAAAAGTTTCAATCAGCTATGATCGATCGTCCCGACTGTAGCTAGTAGGAAAAAGTAGCCGTACCTAATTATCACACGCTCCACGTTTAGACGCAGTGCTGCAAGTTCAGCAAAGGATGTCAAGGTAGCATTGTGCTGGCCTAGAACCAGAGTTTCAGGGACCACCGGCGATAACGGAGAATCTTCCCCGGTGGTCACCAATGGTGGTGACAATTGTGGTGGGGGCGGCGGTAAGGGTGAGGGTGCAGAGGGCGCGTGGATCGAGGCATCAAGGGCTTGCGCCGTGGCTGGCGGGAGAAAATCATCGGCGATTGGAGCATCGTTCACACTGAAGGTGTCTAATTGAGGGAGACGTTCAGGTTGAAAGTAGCGATAGAGCTCGCGAGCTCTGCGACCGGCGTTATGGTCATCTCGGCGACTTCGAGATGTCGATGCCATAACTCAGTAGTTTGTGTTCCGATCGGTGATCACGATAGGAACGGAGGGAGAAAAAGCCGACGGGACGGATTTCAAACGTCGAGATCCATTCTTGGCCCAATGAGAGAGGAATGGGGCGTCAGTCGACGTCAGAATAGGGTGTGGCAGCTTAAGGTGTGGCAGTTTGCAAGAAACGGAGGCTAAGCTGCCAGCAATAATGATGAGACCGACAGAAGGTAGCCTACGGAGGACAAAAAGGAGTAATTGAGGGCTTGAAAAAACTGAGATCCAAAGATAGGAGAGAAAAGGGTAGTTGGACGTAGTAGAAAAAGTGATGGGCCACAGCAACCAACTTTTTTTTTTCTGGCTCTCTTTGATTACAGAATCTGCTAAAAGTGGCATGTGCCCGAGTTTGCGGGAGGGGCAGACGATGAAGAAGTCTGGAGGAGAACCTGAATCGTTTAAAAGGAAGAGAGCAGTTGTTTGAGGGGAGATGGTCTCCTGTAGTAAGAGAGAAGGCAACACCTCCTAGAAGAAGGAAATACCTTAGATAATAGAATAGCTACACGGCGAATGCGACACATTTGACCACCTCGCTTGACGATTCGCAACACATTCTCTGGCAAATGTTGGAAACCGACTCTACTCCACCATTGACATCCGTCTGACCATCCCAGTTTTGCCTCAAGGGTATGGATCGGGCAGTGATCACTCAAAGGAGAAATTATGCTGAGATTATGAGTAATCACCACCATCATCATCGGCATCATAATAAGAATAACATGAGTTGTATGACATGGGCCCATGGCCACTTCGGGACAAGATGGACTGAACAGCTGTGACGCCTGTGCAAGGGACTGGGGTTGATCAATCAAAATCCGCCACTCTCCATGATTATCACAAACTGCCCTTGATGGAGCCCAATATCCATGGGCCAGGGACGCCACAGCTCCAGTCTTCCAGGGATTGTTTAAGGCACAGCGACGACAGCCAGCAATAGGGACTAATAATAATGAGAAGGTATCTAAATCTCCTACCTTTACCTAGGTACTACTGTACCTCCGTAGGTACCTTGTCTTACCCTATTAGTTCAATTCCTCCCCACCCCCATCTTGGTTCCCTGTTTCCTGGCATGAGCCAGTCCTCTTCTGGTAACACAGGGGCTACAATAAACCTTCTGATTGGTGACCATTCTTTTTCGGCTTGAGAAGCCGCCACTCAGAGCTCGAGCTGCGGAATCAGGGCAGCGCAGATCGGAGGTTGATGCGGGGCGGTGGACTCTGACCACAGAAACTATCTAGGCACAAAAGGCATTTCTTTCTAATTGTACTGGCCACTGTTGAACCTCGGAATATTATTATCGCTTAATAATATGGTCAGTGCTACGTATAAGATCTTAAACTAAGCTGATCTGCAAAAGTCGCTACCATCAGTCTAGTGTCACTATGATCCTGTGGAGGCTGTGGACGCCTCTTCTCATTCTGATTGTTGGCCGTTTTATCCAACGAGTCTTGTTCGACACGGGCCACAGCGTGGCGGTCTAGAATGTGATGGGACTAGTGGGACGGCAGATCAGTGGCTGGCACATGTGGCGAGTGACGCAGATCATCTGCCTGTGCAGAGTACAGCAAGGGATAACTGAATAACTCTCATTTCAATGATGCTTGGTCTTCGTCTAAACTGATTTCCGTATATTTAAATCATAATTTGTACATCTGAGCAATTCTCGTGCCAATACATAACTGTCATCGCTCAAAACTTCTCCATCAAACACTTCCGTACCGTCCACATTCGAGCTCGCTTGCCATAGATGTACATGGGTATCGTGAAAAACAAACATCCCAGTTGAATGCCCCCGAGTGCGAGGAATACCGTCCGGGCGCCATCGGCCTCAAGCCAGTCGACAATGAACAACGAAAAAATCAGGCCGTGAAATACGTCTAAAATCAGAATTCGTTAGCTTCTTGCCCTATTAGCGGAAGGAAGATCAAAAGGCCTACTCTTGCTCCAATTCAATGTCACCAAGGCCTCACCGGCATACTGCCGGTAGCTATCCACGCAGAAAGTGATCGATGTCGTGCTGCCGAGACAGCATCCAAATGAAATCAGACCGAAGAAGATCGTAGGCACGATCCAGGAATCTTTCTCCTCCGTGCTCCATCCGAATGCCATCAATCCCGCCGAAGTTGATAGAGCAATAGGGATTGCCATGACAAGACGGAATTCGGGCTCGTAGACGCCTCCATTGCGCCGGGACATATATCGCACAATAACATCGGATACTTTACCGGCAACGGCGGTTCCTAAAAGACCGCCGACAAAGGGGGAGATATAAATCAGGCCTGTCTGTAGAGGTGTGAAGTTGTAACCATGCGGGCCCTGGTACAGATGCGCCACAGACTCGGACAGCACGATAAGCCATCCGACCGAGAGTGCATACACTACTGATGACCAGAGAACGGCCGGGTAGGCGAACAGAATGAATGGTCGCATGGCGACTCGTAACCATTTATCATGCGACATTCGCCCGTTCCAGACGCGCAGATAATGCGTAAAGGGGATTTGAGGTTTCTCTCGTAGTCGGTTGGTATACACTTGGGACGGAGGCAGTGGTACGGCTGAACCCACGGATTCGCTACGCGCGGGTGACACAGCAGGTTCCCTAGCGGATTCGAGATCGCGCTGAGAGTCCGACTCACGAGTGACCGCTGGAGCAGGTATTTGTAGGGACGCATCGTGCTTCTCGGGATCCGCCAAGGCCAACTGACCGTTGTGCTCGGCTGGCATCTCGGATGGCAATATCCGGTCGTGGTCTTCAAGATTTCTTTCCTTCTCATCTACCGGGTTTCCTTCCTGATCTTGATCCTCCACAAAGCCGACGTGACCCTTGTTGGACTTTCTGGGAGCAGGTGAGATAGGGTCTCCATTCAAGGCTGGGTTCTCTAGACGGCGGTGAAGTTGTCGACCCCGGAGAAGGTCCGACACGCTCCGTATCATATGAGGACGCTTGTGAGAGCGACGAGGACGCGGAGTGCGATCCCAGAACGTCTCAGGAACGAAAAAGAAGAGGAGGACGAGACAAGCACCAACAATAATTGCGACGATCCAAAACACCCAACGCCATCCCATACGGCCGATAATAGCAGCGCTGACCAGAGGCACGAGGTTTTTGCCACCGAGGAGGAGAAGAGTGTAGATGCCAACACGATATGCTCGCTCATGCAGGAAGTAGATTTCGGCAATAGTGGCCGAGGGAAGACACTCGACAGTACTGACGGCGATCCCTTGGAAAATCCGAGCAATCACCAAACTGGGGTAATTTGGAGACAAGGCACACCACACGGCAGAAAGGACAAAGAGTGTAGCCCCTAGAAGATAGACCGGTCGCTTTCCCCATAAAATTGCGGTCGGTGACATGATGACCGACCCGACTCCGAGACCCAACATGTATAACCCGGTGGTGTAGGCTACTTTCTGGGTGCTCACACCGTAGCTCTCAGAGACTTGGTTGAACCCAGCAGCAAGAATGGGTGTCATTCCTCCTCCCATTAAGCAGTAGAAGCCCAAGGAGAGCAACGCAGCATCGCGCCGCCACACGGGCCAGTTCAGCGGGTCATTGACGGAATCATCTGGTTGCGGATTGAGGACAATTCGACCGTCTGCCGTCTTTTTTGGCTGGGGCGCCGTCGTGCGCGACGAAGAGCGAGAGCCAGGAATGACGTTAGGTAGAGAAGATGCGGATGTTCGCCGCTGCTGGTGTCGCAGACCCAATGGTTCGTTGCGATTCGAGGAGAGCAATAGCACCGTCCCTAGAGATCGTCAGAAGTGTTCAACATTGGCCCAGACAGGCGTGTAAAACGTACCTGGTACTTCATCGGTCTCCTTGTCACTAAGAATCCCTAAAGTCGCCTTCGAACGATAGCTCCGGTTATTGACGGACTCCGACTCCTCCGACTCTGCCTTTCCCGACCCTCTTCGTCTGAAGAGCCTGTTCAACAAGCCTTGCACAGGTTCATGCTGTGAAGCAGAGCCATCCAGGTGTTCGCTTGGGAGGTTGACAGAGGATGTCTCATCCTCGGCCATCTTCACCCGGTGGGCGACGGAGACCACCTCGGGCTCCTTGGGTTTGGACCTGAAAACCCTGATACAGAAACACATGGTTAGTTTTGATCTTTGCTTGAACTGTGAGAAAATCAAAGCGGCGTGGAACAAGTCCCCAAGTTATAATCACCTGTTGCAGCAAGGAGCTGATTGTTGCAGAACAATCAAGATAGTGGCACAACGCCACTAGAATGTGAGAAATGCTACGATAACAGTCTAGACCCGACCTCTGCAGCTCTTTAATTGCTTGATTTGCCGTAACTCGAGAATGTGAAAGCAAGATGACCTTCCCTAAAGCTAGGGGTCAGATCACAACCTACGAGCAGAGACCGGAGGGAGCACCTGAGCAACGATTGCTGACAGGCATCGCTGAAGGGAGGAATGGATAAGAAAAATTTAAAGAATGAGATTGAAGAAAGAGGAATGAGGAAGAAGAGCAAATTAATATGGGGAGTCCGTGGAGATGACAGGTGGACGTTGAGAGTCGGTGAAGCTCGAGGACAAGAGGACCGGAGCTTGATGCCCAGACCATCACACGGAAAAAGTGTGGATGATGGCGTTCAGATTGTAGCAAATCTGAGGCGGATGATGGATCCTGTCTCATGGTCAGTTTGGCGTATGGTATTGGTTATTTCCAGGCGGTGAGCAGCTGCTCTGCTGTGGGAACCGCGGGGTACATCTTCGCACATCAACTTTAGGCTCGTAATCAGTGGAGAACATGTCCCATGATAGGACGGCAGAATTCCTTTGGGTAACGCCGGTGTAATGAGCTATCTTGCTCTAGTTTTTTAGCCTCGAAGATCTGCCATCGAATTGTCACCGCTTGCTTGATAACGGTCATCACATTTCAGCCCACCGATTCCCTGGGCTGGATTGATGCCTCTGATTTGCGCGGATCGGCGTGCACCTGACACCGCAGATGACCTTCGTAACTGCTAGCATCTCTCTGGACAATCATCCAAAGTTGTTGGCTATCCTCCTGTTTGTCATTCTGAAAATAGGTGCGCAGTGCACACTGTTTCAGCCCGAAACTTAAAAAGCATATGACCGCCGCAGTGGTGCCAACCTTGAGGCACAGCTATGAGGGGAACAAAGAAACACAGTTTATGTCCACATCTTGTATTCTGCACTCGATGACGAATCCCTCAGTCGGTTTGTCAGGGTTCTTTTGTTTACTGCGCTGGAGAGGGCACGTATGTGTTACTAATGCGAGTTATGGACCCGCTTGTTTTGCAAGATCCCAAACAAAGCATACATCGCCATGCGAGAAGCTCCACGAATATACTCTAAAGACGCACGTTCTAGTTGACTCGATAGTCGGTGCTGTGCGCTGTCGTCATCCTGCAGCAGGTTTCGCGTGGCGTGCTCAATAAGGTAAAACCATGAGTCTGCCTTCGTGAAGTGATTGGTTCTCCTGTGTCATATGAACCCTACCGTCGTCGAGTTAGTAGACAGATCAGCCTCGGTTTTATCATCAACAACGCTCGAAGCGCTGAAAATAGAATGTCGTCATCGCATTCATTGCTGTCGGCCAAAGCGAGGTGAAACAAAAGTCAAACTAAACCATCAACAGGAAGATAGGTATATACATCGGCCTTTGATATGGGCCCGTCGTCAAATGAACATCTTATATATACATATTTCCAAGAAGCAAGGTCATCTACCTCATCCGATGAGCGTCTTCTTTACCGATTCAAGATATCCTTGATTCGCATACATCGAGCTTGCGTCCCATACCATAATACCTCCGAAGCTCGAGAATGCCTTGCTCCAAGCTACGACCTCCCTAAGCTGCTCAGCACCAATATAGCCAGTTCCAGCTGCCGCCACATTTCCCGGCAGACCGATGAAGACCTTGACCTGCTTGTTCTTGGACTGGCTCTTAGCCCATGCGTCCCATAGGTCAAAGTTAAAAGCGCCTTGCTGCATTGAGCCAAAAGAGAATGCATTCACGCCACAGTAATTGTTGTAGAATTGCACCCAGATCGCATCAAACGCAACTGCCCCGTTCAGCATCTCCTGATCTGCTACGTCGGGGAACACGCACTGCGGCGCAGCAGTCAGGTAGTATCTTCTGCCCGCAGAAGTATCCATCAAGCGGCGCAGCTGATTGGCAAAGGGAACCATATTTATGACGCTGGTCTCGAAATCGAAGTCGAAGCCGTCGATGGCTGCATCTCCGAATGGTCGGTATGCCGTGTTATCCGCGTTGACGGGTCCGAAGATCTGCCACATCTTGTTGGCGGCTTCGATGGCTGCCGCCTCGGAAGCGAAACCACGTTCTATTGTTGTTGCTCCACCGATAGAGAGGAGGATGGTCTTTCCTTTTTGCTGACATCGATTGATATCTTCTCTGAGAGTGAAGATGTTTTGTTAGTCTAACAATCCGCGACCCTTCACAGAATGTAACATACCCGATCTGAGGACAGTTTAGGAGATTTGTGCCAGGATATACAGTGCACTGGCTTTCCTGGTTGGCAAAGTCGAGTTCTGGCAGACCAGCTGCACCAGAAATTCGCGTAACGAAGGCCAGTTGAAACACCTGCTGCACGTAAGCTTCCTCATGGTTATCAGATCAATCAAGTAACCACCATACATCGATATTCGGATCTGGGATTTAGTCAGCCTTTGTTGCTAACCAATGCATGAACTCATGCATCACGTACTATCACAGTAATAACTTAAACGTTGTTGACCTGTGTTTCCAGAATTTTGACCTGAGCGGGATAGTCAGCATCTTGTCGCTTATAGTTCGCAGGAAGCTCAAATACCCCAGTACACGGCGACGGTGGATGAGGAACTGGTGTCCAACAGGGAGTAAGCGCAGTCGAATACAGCAGCAAAGGCTGCTATCGAGTAGAGGAGGTTGCTCGTCGATAGCATTGTGTAAGACCTGCTAGATCCAGTAAAGCCAGGAAAAACACACACACCACGCTCCAACTTGTCTATTCATGAAGTTCAAGGATATACAACTTTATATCGATCTTTACAGCACCACAACACGTTTATATAATTCTTTACAACACCAACAGAAGGAATCCGGGATACGGAGTATACGATTCGAATCTGCGGCATCTCGATCTGAACGCTCGAGCTGCGCCTCGTCCTTTGATACAACCCCCATTGTTGGTGTTAGTTGTCCCGAAATACGCCCAAGTTTCCCTTTCGAATCCAGATTTAGCATCTAAACTCGTTTTAATGTAAAGGCTTGAAGGAATTGAATGCGCATCGGCCCCAAGGTGGTTCGTCGCTGTCAGCCTTGCGATGCAGTTGACCGCTAACCGCCCCCAATTAGGGGCCGTCCCAGTTTAAGCCTCTAACCGAAGCGACATAATGCAGGCCATTGAGCGACAGATTTGCTTTTGAAGTAGATGCTCATCTCTATGGAGAAAGTCTGGTTGGTGTCCACGTTCGGGAAATCGAGGATCCAGAATGGTGCGTCAGCTTCCTTTAAGCCATAGTTTTGTGTTGTAGTTTTGTTTCGTTTTCTCTGAGTTCAGAGTCCTTTGATGATTGAGTTATCCTGCCTTAAGTTCGAACAAAGACATGGGGTAATTAAGGTCGAAGAACGGACGCCATTGCCGGGCATTGAGCATTGAGAGAATTCGAGAATTCTGCCTCGGTTACCCAAAATAGCTTCAATGAGCGATCCGCTCGTAAAGGCGACAAGGGTAAATACGTAGTCTTTGTTCTCTGTAAGCAATACCTTCCTCTCGCTTGCAACTCGATCTGTTACGCATGGTCTACATGCTCCAAATTTGGTATGTCCGCATCGTATTCATACTATCTGCGTCCAAGCATACGATGATACGAGGAAAGCGTCAACTAGTGCAGTCACTGTTTCCCGAGTCCTCATCCTCAGCGAGCGCTTCTAGCCACGCTTATGATCCAAAGACTTCATAGCTTCCCAAACTTTCCAAAACTCGAGACTGAGTGCGGGCTGAAAGAGTGCAAGTTTTTCAAACTTTCTGATAGTCGAGTCCTGTCTTGCCAGTTCACGATTAGACAACCGGGCGCTGTTTCGCCGCGAGGAAGACTCATCGGGATTGTTTAGAGCGTAGACCCAGACAATATCGTGGTCGATTTCGCTGTCGTCGCTGTCTGATTCACTGCGGTCTCCGGTTCTCTTGTACCCAATATCTTCGAGGTATAGGCGCTTGGACTCTTCTTCCTCAAAAGCTAGTTCGTACCATCGGCGGAGCTTGGTAATGGTCAATGAACAGTCCATAGGGTCCTCGTCTCGCTCCTCACCGGACATTGTCAGTAGATCGCGTCCGATTCTGTGGACTAAGACCTCTGCATCTTCGGGCTTGTAGACATAATCACTCACGGCCTCGTCTTCCATCAAGGATAGATCAGTATCTGGGTCTAAACCCGGAAAAATAAGTGCCATGTCGGAAGGCAATAGTAGCTTGACAAACTCGCGGGCAGAGGTTCGAGCCACTTCTGCGCAAAGCGTATTGTTTTCGCATATTGGGACAATCAAGTCGAAAACATGAGCGTCCGTTGTGCCTCCCATGACGGCGTTCATCTCTGGGTACGACCATCGCCCTTGTACAAATTGACAGAGCTTCACGATCAGTCGCCGCTCAGACTCATTCTGCAAGCCGGCTCTATGAGTTTGGACAAAGAGTAGCGGCCGATGCACCAAGCTCCTTGCTGGTGCGAGTTCAGAACATACTGCGCAACGATAATTCGCAGAGCTAAGAATGTGATCCTCATAGAAAGCCGCAATGCGGCAATAGAAAACGGCATCATCTGCCTCGTTCTTGGCAACTCCAGGAAGAGCAGGACCCGACCAAGTAGAGGAGAAGACTGAACAGCTTAGCTGACCACGTTGCGGGGTGCCGCTGAGTTGCAGACTTGGTCTTCCAACAAACATGGTAGCTCCAATCTTGTAGGGCTGAGCACTAGGGCTCCCGAGAGTCTCGATTGATGGGCTTCTCAGGCAAACCACGCTTCCAGAATATTCTTCGTTTCTTACCATATTCACTCGAAAGCTGCGCTGCGATGTCACACTGCGGCGTTGTGGTAAGCTGGACCTGTCCGGGATTTCGAATTCGTCCAGAGGCTTTGGCTTAATGCTTCCTTCTCTAATGCCCTCAATGTACGTCTGCATCATTCTTGTGGCTGCTCTATGACATTCTCCTTCCGAAGAACAAATTGGAACTGCGAGTGAGCAGATGTATGGTCTGTCGCTCATCACACCTCCGACACTCCAATCGATTTCGTCCTTCCTGGTGATATGCGTCGTATGAGACGCCACAGTCGAGACTAGCTTGTGCATGTCCACAAAATCCGATAGTTCAACATAGCCATATCGCGTAGCGCATAGCGGACGATGTACTAGCGATTGAGCTGGACCCTTTCCGCAGATCGTACAACCTTCTGTCACGCAGTTCAGTATTTCACCTTCGAAAGAACGGCACAAGGACTGTATAGCGCGGGCGACGGGTGGCTCTTCAAGTAGACCGGGCCGTGGCAGGGAGACGCTATCTGAGATGCTTGTTCTGAAAGATGATTTGGAGGGACTGTTAGCAGGTGTGCTCGAAGGCTCAAAGACACGCTCTGAAATTTTAGCATTAAATCGAGCATTATCCAACTGGGGCGACAGCAAGCTAGGCTTTCCAAAGAACACACTGAACCAAATCGGTATCTCTTTGGACTCAATGCTGTATATTGATATGCTTGTGGAGGAATTCCGAGTATGTGTAGATCCATTTTCCGTCTGAAAGTGTTGCTTTCTAGGACTTGGGGTCTTCTGTTTTGAAGACTTCTGACGCTCATATGCTGGCGAACTGACGTGTGGGAAGAAGTACATCTTGTTAGTTGACAGACGAGAAGAGAATGCGGGATAACGTGATAGGGTTAATATTGAAGCATTTCGGGAGAGATACTTTAATGTTGTGCTTGAGGAAGAAGAGAAACTCAGTAGTGAATACTGGTTGCTCAGAGCCCTAGAAGTGAACTGTACCTAGATTCATGTGAATCCAGCCGTTTTTGCCCTTGGCGTAGCATCACCTATGACTGGGTCATATTGACTTCTGCAATTTTCAAAATCATCATAGCAGTGATTTTCTCACATATGGGATGGGACAGAAGTATTCGTGAAGTCCACTTGGTGAGGTAGGAAAGAAGAGAGATATCAAACACCGCGACAGGCTGGGCGGAACTACATAAATTAAACATTCTTACACGGCAACAAACAATCCTACTCCCACTGGTGTCTGGAGAGACACTTCACCTAGTGAAACATCAGAATAAACAGATGTTCAAGCCAAATACTTGCTTTGGCCCTTAACTCATGAGAAACCACGCTCCCCAGTACCGCTTGGCGGCAGGGTTTGAAGGCTGATAGAAAGCAGGATTAAGCTCCTTGTACCTACTGAAGCTCCTTTCGGCTATTCAGCGAAGCAACTCAGCCACATGTTCCGAACTATACAAGCCAACCAATACATATTACTCATAAAAGGATAATACAGGAGACTATTCAATCAACCGATTGTACTATTATCGTGTTACTTGAAAGGTATCCAGTGACGATTTCAATTCATTTAGGCCCTTAATACAGGTTTCGCGGTACCTAGTGCTCGGGGTACCTAGAACCCGGGGACTAGACAAGCCCCAAAACCCTATCTGATGTTGATCAGATCTCGGGGCAGCGCAGAAAAGGATGTAGTTAACCTCTACCTCAAGGCACGAGACCAGTGGAAGTAGTGTTTCCTACTCAATCTATAGAAGGTACCCCTTGATGACGATAGGGAATGATTGAAATACCACAAGACCGAAAAAAGTCATGGATTTATGGCAAGATAACGAGGCCTGAGGTTCCAATGAGACAACCCAATCTCATAAAGAGTATCCGCGATCGGTGACGAGGACCGACTACAACTCAGTTGATGAGTATGATAGGTGCATGAAAGAGTTGATATGGTAATAATAAGATTCTATTCGACGTTCGTTTCTGTCGTCTTTCCGAATTGACGTTTGCGGGCGCAACTGATTCAAGGGCACGTGACGTTGAGGTCGCCCCTTTTGCGGCCGGAAAAGTCCCTGATGAAACCTCGCGTTGGCTCATGAAGCAGCGATAGACTGTTATTCCTCCTAGTTTTTGAATTCTTTCCCTTCTTTTATTAGCACTCACCATTGGTGCTTTTTGTTTCTTTTAATTGTCCTTATCTTTCTTAATCATCAACAATCAAGACGTTGCTGGTTACGTGCCACCAGCTGTCGATCTCTCCACGGCCCTTTACCAGGGATTACGCCTCGACCCATTTGCGGGCATATATCTTTAATAATACGTCCATCAAATTCTCTTCGTTGAGTTCTAGAAACTTGCCCGCGATTTTTTGCTACATCCAAGATGCGGTTCTCCTATCTTTCATCTCCAGCTGTCCTATTTCTATTACCAGCCATTTCGACGGCTGTCGCCGATCGAGTCTCCACGGACCAAGGTCTCACACCGCGTGATTTTACGACTCCAGATCCAATTGTTCCATCTATAGACGCACTTGCCCCCAAAGCTACTCCTAAAGGGACGCTGGACGCCCCATTTGATGGAAAAGATGGTCGACCTCACGCTGGTCCGTGGGTCGAAACGAATGCTGAACGAGACCGCAAAAAGGCGGGTACGGCCAAGACTGCGGAGGGAAGTTCGGGCCCTGAAAAGAAACCGGCCGACCATCAACACATGGGGCCGGATGGAAAACCGATCCCTCATTCGAATGATGGTGTGATGGACGATCCGCATAGGCCGGGTCCCAAAGAGGGAACTCGCGGTACCGAGGGTGGAGTGTCCGAAAAACTAAAGGGTAATACTCCGGTCGGAGAGAAGACGCCGGATAGTCCAAAGGAAGCGCCTCCTCTGCCTCATAGTGAACAGAAGAAGCTGTCGACGTCGGAACAGACTGAGGAAGGCAAGGAGGCAAAGGGCTCTACTGGCAAATCGAACTTGGGCGTTCTTGAGGTAGAGTGCTGCCGACTATCGTTTATGGCTCAATTATGACTGACACAACATTGTAGAAACCAGGTGACTTGCCAGACAAACCGCACGATATCCCTCCCCCTAAATCGCCAGCAACTGTGAACGATCATCCTCTTGGCCTTAACGCAGGCGGCACATCCTCGAAAACTGGGACGAATTCGGGGCAACAGGTCGAAGGATCCGCATTCCACTCCCTTCTTTTCTCCTTTACGATGATCGTGGTCTCCGAGATTGGCGATAAGACTTTCCTGGTGGCTGCCCTCATGGCTATGCGACATCCACGCTTGCTTGTTTTCACGGCGGCGTTCTCTGCGCTTATTGGCATGACGGTGCTCTCTGCTATCCTGGGACATGCAGTACCAACACTCATTCCCAAGTCTGTTACCAAGTTTTTGGCAGCTGTGCTATTCATTGTCTTCGGACTGAAGATGCTCAAGGAAGGCCGCGAGATGTCGCCGGATGAGGGTGTTGGCGAAGAAATGAAGGAAGTCGAGATGGAACTTGAGGAGAAGGAGCAAGAGCAGCTGCGCATGAGCCGGCGCCGCTCCTCCGTGACGCTTCATTCGTTGGAAGCTGGCCGACTTGGTGGACGTCGCAAGTCTCGCTCATCCACCAATCGCTTCCCTTCCCCCCCGGAGAGTATTTCATCGTCCTCGTCACGATCATCTTCGCCAGGACCCGGTCGCCGTTGGAGCGACATCTTGACTGGAATAAACAATCTTTTCTCGCTTCTTCTCAGCCCTGCATGGGTACAGACTTTTGTCATGACCTTTCTTGGGGAATGGGGTGATCGGAGTCAGATCGCGACCATTGCCATGGCTGCTGGACAGGATTACTGGTGGGTGACGGTTGGTGCCATATCCGGCCATGGTATTTGCACTGCTGCGGCAGTCATTGGAGGTGCTGCTATTGCTGGCAAAGTCAGCATGCGGGTTGGTATGTACACTTCTAATCTTCCCTGGCCGTTTGAACACAGGCTAACATTCTATCCAGTGACGCTTGGTGGTGCTGCGGCATTCTCAATATTTGGAGTCATTTATTTCATAGAAGCACTTTGCTAGCTTTGGGGTGGTTCATTCGGCTTAGTCTTAGACTCGATCTTAGAATACAGGCTTGATTATGTCGTCGCCATTGCCCGCTCGTGGGACAGTCAAGTCCGATAGTATGTCTGTATCTCGCTGCTTTTGCTCTAATATGACGTATGAGTCTCATGATCTCGATAAACCACTTGGAAAATTGTGACTGGCGGACGTAGAGTGCGCAGCGATCTTACTAGTCCACGTTTAGGTAGTAAGTAACTATAACAATCGATCCTTTTCTACTGTGCACACGCGGCTCATCGCAATGTGGACGGTTTTGTCTCCGAGCAAGCCCTCCGAGAGATCGTCAATTAAATATGAATTTTCTATTAGAAATGAAACTCATCCATCAATCACTGCTGAAAGATGGTGATTTGATCACGTGATTCATACTGAATTAGTGGACCACATGGCCCGATAATTCTATATAGACTGCCAACTGGTCAAGGGTTAGGGTTAGGGTTCTAGCCCAAATGTCAAAGTGATTACGTAATGGCGCTTACCCTAGGTTACCCTACGGCACCCTAATACTGGCTAACACCCGCTCCGTTCCCTTCCAACATCCTCATTTCAATGAGTATGTCGCACATCTACAGCAGTTCCATCAAAGAGACAGCATTTCTCATCAAATCCATCCAAAGAGAGACTGTTTACTTCCTCATATCGTTTATTAGCACCTCTCGAGTGGCTTAGAGGAGCTTCCGCCCCACTGACCGCCTGGAGTCAGATATGGCGCGTTCACGGTCGCGCTCAGCATTGCCAGCCCAGGCTGCTCTGGTCACTGGAAGCGTCGGAGAAAATGCGCCAGCGAAGCATGCCGTTCCAAACCCATCACAGCGGCGAGTGACGAGAAGTCGGAGTCGCGATATTGAGTCTACCGGCCGTTCTGATGATGTCGGTCCTGCGGGCGCGCCTGCGGATGGAGCCCGGAGGAGGTGGGGACAAAACAAAGGCAGAATGAGTAAGTTGAGTGGCTCCCTAGCCTTGAAGCAGGGGTTCTCAATGTAGTTGTATTCCTGCGGCATTCTTCCTCTCTATCCTGTGTATTGAATTATGCAGAACCCACAACTTGATTGACCTTATTTGACCATTCAAATGGAGGTGTTTTTGTCTACTTATTTTGACTAATTCCGTGGACATGTCATTGTTTGTTAATGTCTCCATGCCTCCACTGTCCTTGTCCTTCTCTTCACATTATCACTATATCCTGAGTCATGACTCTTATTCGCCCTTTGAAAAACAGGCCTCGGTGTCGTGGCGGAAGAGCCACCTTACGATTCGCCTCAAAAATCTGTTCATCGCTATGCCAATCAAGTGATTCCGGAGTCGCTGGATGATACAGTGAACATCTCCGGTACTACCTTCCTGCCTGAAGAGCCGGACACCAATCTGGATGCGGATATGATGATGGAGACACTGCCAGACCTTGAGCGAGCAGCCAAGAATGTCTTGGACCATCTCGTCCCCAACTCAGCGGATCCCGTCAGTATCGTCAACTCAGCTAAGAGGCTCACGGATCCGGGTAGCACTCAAAGCAAACGACTCCGACATTCCGTGTCCAACCTGGCAGCTCAAGCCAAGTGGTTCGGTCCTCAGACGTACATTGACGTCAAGCATGTCAGTCAGCTACTTACATCAGCTCTGGAAAAGAAGAGTGTCCAAGTAGGAAAGGATTGGAGTGCAGATCCCATTCTTCACCAGGCTAATTGTGCCCGTTTTGCACTTGAGGTGCTGCTGGCAAATGCTGGCACAGACTCGACGAAACGAGCAATTAAAAACTTGGAAGACTTGTTCCCGCTGCCATTCATGAACGATCTCTCTGAGAGCCAGGATGAGAGAGCTATCGGCGTGAGCTCCCTTCGCAAAGATACTTTCGACCTTGCTATGGAACTCCGCACGCAAGCTCTGATACAGAATCTGGAAGAGGATCAGTATAAGCTTGATTTTCTTCCCGAGGCTGCTATTAGGCAACATTTTTTCGACGTTGATGCTTTTGATGAAGATGCTTTCGACAGCAGTGTCGCTCCGCTGCGTGGTCTCAACATCGGTAGATTAAATTTCCCCGAGCAGTACAGAGATGCAGTTTGTGACCGGTATAACGAGATTCTTGTTCTCATATCAGACGCCGGAGATAACTCTTTTGATATTAAAGAGTTGAAAAGCGCTTACCGCTGGCAAAAATTTGTCCTGCGGGCTGTTCAATGGTTACGAAAGCGCATTCAAGAAATTGCTCAAGGACTGCAAGGGCAGCAAAGCGTACAGACAGTGCACAAGGAGTTTTTCGCTGACCAAGGCCGCATAGAGAGTGCAACGGCCACTCCCCGTCCTAGTGCCACTCCCGCAGTTGAAAAAAGAGCACAAGTGCCAGCTGCTACTGATGATGGACAGCAAGCATCACCTCCATCTCGGGCTGAAGAGCAGATGCGGGGCGCTCCTAAAGAAGATCAACGAGCCCCAGTGTCAACCGCAGAAAGTAGGGCCCCAGTGTCAACCGCAGAAAGTAGGGAGCGACGGAAGTCGTCAAAACCGTTGGTACCCGATTATCTTTTGAGCTAAGCTCTCTTGCTGACCGCTTCCAAGGGCATTCCTCAATCCCGTGTCGATTCAGCGCCTTATGCAGAGGCAGCAGCGCCGTCGCTTTTCTCGCGAGGCTTCTGAAACCCGGAGGCAGACAGACGTTGTTGCCCAAGTCATGGACGGCGAGAGCACGCAGTCTACTTCGGATGTCCGTCATCGTCAGACTCTGCCCGCACCATCGCAGTCGATCCGGACGACGCAGGGAGAGCCAGACGAGATAGCTGCGTCTCCGGAAGGTTCTCCGACTTTGCTACCTGAGGACCATTATGTCCGTGTCGATGATTCTCAGCTGAACATCGGCGACCATGTCGGTGCTGGACTTGAAAGATCGCACAGCCCTCCGGTTGTCAATAGGTTCACCCGCGAGCCTCATCAGGAGCCTTCTTATGGACATCGACCTCGTACACCGAGCAGATTGTCATTTGTTCCGTCAAGCCAGGACATATTGCGAGCAGTGGAAGAGACCCAGAGTCCTACACGGCCAGTCCAACGGTCACGGCTAGATAGACACCAGGCTTTCATCGACCCGCAGGATAATGCGGAACGTGTTTCTCCTATAAGTCAGGAGGCAGACCTCCTAAGTGCAGCCAGGAGACGTGATGCCTCGCCGGCCTCGAGAAAGCGAGCACGTCAAGGATCTGAAGACGAGGATGCGAGCAATGATGACTTTTCGGACTATGGTCGTGCGCTTGACCCTAGTCGCAAGCGTCAAGAAAAAGCAGAGCTACAACGGAGAAAGCGCCAGAGGTTGGAGGAGGACCATGACGAGTCTGCCTCTCAGTTACAGCAGGGCCTGCAAGCGAGTGCCCAAAGTCGGGAAGCGCAAGGTCAATTGGAAGTTGTCCGGCGGCCTGAAACTCCACCCCGGACTCAACAGTCACCGTCAAGACGGTGGGCCAAGACGAGCGATTTCGGTTCGAATAGAACATTTACGCCGTCTCAGTCCAAGGGCAGACAGCGCTGGACGCCAGCCGAAGATGCGCGGCTGATCCGGTTAATTGGGGAGCACGGTTGTAGATGGGCAACGATCATGCGCCAGAACGATGCACAGGCAGCGGAAGATGGCGAGGTTCAGATTCAAGGACGTGATCAAGTCCAGCTCAAGGATCGCGCCCGGAATCTTAAAATCGCTTTTCTTAGGTATGTCCCGGTTTGTCACTTAATTTTCCTTTTCGCCCTCGCCTTTTCCACGCAGACAGGCTTGCCTTTGGGTATTTCCACTAACACTCAATACAGGGATGAACTTCCGCTTCCCAAGAACTTTGAAGCAGTAACTATGAAAGCTACCGATTATGCCATGCTGGAGAAAAGAGGCATCAAGGTACCAAAACCTTAGCGAGGACGGGCAGATCCATGAAACAATAGTCCATCTACACCATCCCTTGTGATCCGCCTGCTTTTGAGTTAGCGTCTTGGATTACCTTTCTGGGTGATGTTGGCTTTATGATACCCTTGAATCCTAATTATTGGCTATTGGTTAGAAACCTCTGTATTATTTTGTATTCGTTTTTTTAGTTTTACAATGTGCCGTGAATGACTGTAGATTGAATGGTGGATTCCCAGAACACCACCTCGCAAATTTAGCGAACGACGTCCAGCATCGAATCGACCAGCGATTAAAACAGGACTTTCCAGGATCCAGCACCGCCAGCATCCTGTCTTAGATTCGTACCCAAACTAGCCCTTGGCCCAAGTAGATCACGTATATCCAGTAACCTCATACACTTAATAAGCGGTAATAATCCACAGCTATCTCACATAACAACAATTCGACGGGAGATCTGTTCATTCGTAGAGGCGGAGCATCGTGGAGCGGGTATCGCTTAGAACCAAGACATAGCCAATGGGATGAAAATCGCCCCCATAACCGGCCCAACGGCCCCCACCGAGCGACTCAGAGTCGCACCGGACCCAGCGCTCCCGGAGGGCGAAGCCGACGGCGTGCTGGACGAGGCCGACACAGAGGCAGAAGAGACGCCTACCGACTTTGACGCGGAAGCGGCTACAGACGAGGACGCAGCGGCAGAGGACACGCCCTGCACGACGCCAGGGTGCTTCGTGAAGGTGGCCGAGGGTGCCGTCAGTATCTCAGCAGGGATGGTGGCAGTGGGATTGGCGCTGTCCTTGGTGATGGTAGCCACAAGAGTCGGATTGACCGTCAGCGAGGTCGAAGTGGAATCGTCGCTGTCCTCCTTGAGGAGCTGCGTGTCATACATGACTGTCCAGGTTTTGGAGCCGCCGCCTGTTTTCGCAAGTTAGCTGTCTACCGTTGTTGTCTGGTATGCAACGTAACAGTGTTTATTATACACGTACAGTAGTCAACTGGATATCCTGGACACTGAGTGTCGCATTTGTCGTTCGACGCCTTGGCGGAAGATGGGGGGAGACTGCTGCCGCAGTAGCAGTCGGTTCCCTGGATGGCGAGGACGGCGTTCTCCTCGCACTTGGCCTGGCACATGCCGCGAGACATGAACTTAGAGGATTCGGCCAGGGTCAAATCTCCGGGGCTGTTGTAGCATGCTGATGAATCCTTGGATGCGAGGACATGGGGTGTCAGCGACATAAGCGAGAGGAATGCGAGGTGGAGGAGCTTTGGAGACATTTCGGTTGAGGGTAGGGAAAGAGTGGCTGCTTTGATTGTTTACGGGCGGTAATTCAAAAAGTGAAAAGCGAAGCGATTGAATGAATCGATCAAACAGAGTATCAAAGCAGGAAAAACAAAGTGAGTGAGTTAATTAATGATCAATGTGCAGAGAGAACAGCAGGGAGCCCTTGTTTTTAAATAGGACCCATCCCTCAATTTAAGATGGGGGCTGTCAGCGTCAGGTTTCACTTTCTCCAGATATGGAGCAGAAAGATGTAGTTAACTCGAGGCAAATTGTCAGCACACTGAAACCGCGTCAGAATGCTGATCCTCGGATCCCTCAGTTATTTCTCCAGGTTCCCAAAAGAGTTCATTGGTTTGATCGACGGTTCCCAAACCCTCGGAGTGGCACTTTGGCAGGGGGTTTTCGACGATCCCTTGCGCTGCCAGAGGCGGTACTTTCTTTTATCACTCTCGCTTATGGCTGCTCAGCCTGCTCGCCGCAGTCGAGGTTTTAGCGTCCACCAATTTCGCTAGTTTGTGGCTTCTATTTCCCCTGGTGATGTCAAGGATCAACATACTATTGTTTTCTGAGACAACTACCTGTCTACTCACGGTATTGTCCGTCGATAATCACCAGGTCGCTTGCTCTTTTCGGATTGGGATGCAATTTGCAACGGCTTCGGGGTTTTCAGCCTGATCAGGCTCGTGGAAGTCTAGTCTGATGGAAGATCTGAGGCAAGTCATAGTTAGATCACTTGCTTTGATTTTGTCTTGACTGGTTCTTTGCCGAAATTACCAGAGCCTCGAGATGCCAAAGAATAAAGATGGGGATAACAGCATCGTCACGAGACGGCACCTGACCCTAGTCTACAAAGGAAATCAGCTATGCTCGTTTTTCTTCCATCCATCTTCCAACTTATTCATTCTCAACTATTTGTGCTCATCGATCCAATGCCTCGTGATGATAAAGTCCTTGTAGCGATAAATGCAGAAGAATCAAACCCCCAGCCTATAAGCTCAGGAGGCAAAAATCTCCCAGGCCAGCGATGCGCAAGCCATCATGCTCCATACGTGCATTATACCCTTTGGCAGGGATATGACTTACTCTATTCATGCTGAAGTCCTCGAAGCATAGCTTCTGATCTCGCTCTTAAGTTTCAGCCGTGCATTATTGACAAAGGGAATCTCTGCCGCCTACGTGGACCTGGGAGTAATTCGCAATCTTACCAATCGATACTACCATAGGGTTCATGAGGCGAGGTTGGGTCTGATACTCTCAAAAAATGCCGGTAAGCCAAAATCTCCTGGACGGTTGGCATCCTAAATATCTCTGTTCATCGCTCAATCAGATCATTTCCCCTAGAGATTCATCATCACCGACCAACCGCTTATGACCTTCCCGATCGGGCAAAGCGATCCTTTGGCGACCGGACTGACCCGCCATTACCTATCAACCAGCCTGTCAAATAGACGTCTCACAATGGTGAAGATGCAAAGCGACGGAAATGCATGCGGAGAAGGAGATCGTATTGATAACGCTGCGGAGTACGGACTTGCCCCGAGAGATAAGATAAATGTCTTGAACAACGCTGTTCTGGCTTTCTCTCCTTTCCAATGCAACTCTGCGATTCACACCCAAGCCTGGTTCTGGAAAACTGAAGGAATATGCGGTCGATTGCCCGCGTCGTCCCGGCCCTCATAGGGTTCGGAATACCCTCGGCTATGTCACTCAGCATTCCTTCTCCGCAGCAGATCCTCTCGTCCTGGTCTGGCACCAACAACGTCTGCCCTCTGGCACCCAAGGTCGAAGTGCCTGATGATGGTCTGCTTTCTGCACTTCGATATGTCCAGGATGAGACCATTCGGCTGCAGCAGGTCGACCGTCTCTCAAGAGCCGTTCAGGTTCCCACCACGGTCAATGACTACATGACAGACCCCTTCGACGAGGGATTCGCTCCCTTCGTAGAGTTCCAAGGGCTCTTGGAATCGTTATTTCCTCTAATGTAGGCATTCTCTCATGGTTAAATAGAGGGAGGGCTGCTAAAATAATACGTTCAGTCATTCGTATGCCTCCGTGGATCATATCAACAGACTCGGGCTGCTCTACACCCTCAATGGCACCGATGACTCACTTAAACCGATCCTGTTCATGGCTCACCAAGACGTTGTACCGATCAATGATCCTTCCGACTGGACCTACCCACCCTTTGCCGGCCACTTCGATGGCGAATGGCTCTGGGGCCGAGGAGCTAGCGATTGCAAGAACGTCTTGATCGGCCTCTTGTCCGTCATCGAAGATCTGCTCCGGCAGAACTGGCAGCCGACACGCACCATTGTTCTCGCCTTTGGGTTCGACGAAGAATCCCACGGCTTCCTCGGCGCTGGATCGCTCGCCTCTGCCCTAGAGAAAAAGTACGGCCCCGACAGCTTCGACTTCATCCTAGACGAGGGCGGCATGGGTCTCGAAACTCTGGGCGATGACGTGGTCTACGCGCTCCCTGGCGTAGGAGAGAAAGGCAGCATAGACATTGTGCTCTCTCTCGACGTCGCCGGCGGCCACAGCTCCATCCCACCTGCTCACACGGGCATCGGCATCATGGCCGAGATCATCTACGAGCTCGAGCGACAGGCCCTCTTTGTCCCTGTCCTGACAGACGACCACCCCTCCCGCCGCATGCTCGAATGCCAGGCTCGCTACTCCCCCAACCACGTCGAACCCTGGCTCGCTTCCGGCCTTCAGTCATCCGACCACGTCGCGCTAGCCGAGAAGCTCGCATCCTCCCGCGGCGACGCCTTCCGATACATCCTGCAAACCTCACAGGCCGCCGACATCTTCAACGGCGGCATCAAATCAAACGCTCTACCCGAGAAGATCTCCGCGCTGGTCAACTACCGCATCGCCCTCCATCAAACCCCAGAACTCATCAAGCAGCGCGCCATCGACATCATCGCCCCCATCGCCGACAAGCACAATCTGTCGTGGACCGCCTTTCCGGAAACGACCGCCGCCACTGCCGATAAACCAGCCGTCAATAATCATCTCACCTTGTCGACCCTCAGCACGCCACTTGTCCCTGCTCCCGTGAGCCCTACCAACATCGACACCGACGCCGTCTGGGCTCGGTTCGCGGGTGTCGCGCGCACCTCCTTCGAGTCCGTCCCCAGCTTGAAGGGCAAGACGGTGGTTGTCAGCGGCGACATCATGACGGGAAACACCGACACCAGATTCTACTGGGCCCTGTCGCGCAACATCTACCGCTGGAGTCCGTCTCGCAGGGGCGGTAGCCTGAACATCCATACGGTCGACGAGCGAGTAGCTATTGATGTGCATCTCGAGGCAATGGTTCTATATTACAGTATGTCGATCTCCCTAACGACAAGGTGCTTATCCGTACTGACCTTTCTAGACCTGATCCGTTCTTTTGACGCTTGGAATGACTCGGTCGAAATCTCTCACGATCTCTGAATCAATCCTCGCCGATGCGTCTTTTAGCCATGCCATTCGGCGTACTGTATGGATTGCTGTTATATTCAATTGGGTCAGCCAATTGGACGACAAGAGTAATCGCTCACCAAGGCCGAATCTACTTTATTTGCAAACGGCGTTTAGGAACCAACAGCGAACCAGGTAGCATTTGTGACCTTGTGATGGTCATGCATAACGGGCTATATACGTGCACATCGAACCTGGCTGTGCTGCATGTCAAGCAACAGCTTTCGGCGACATATACTTGGTCTAAAGATGGTATAATAATAGACATATCCAAGACATATCCAAGAATTCATACAGAAGAATAATCAGCTTGTGTCTCAGTCGGATTGACAAGCAAAACGATCGGAACGATCTAGGGGTATCAATGCTCATCAAAGACCCTCCTTCAGAAGTAATAAGGCGAAAGCACCGCCCATCACGGGCCGCGCAATGAAGGTGATTCCGGGGTAACTGAAATGTCAGCAGCGCTCGCAATCAGAACATCAACAAGAAAAGCTTACTCTCCGCTAACAGTATCATAGAGGTCAGTAAGAGCGCGGTTGGTAGGTGTTTGGTTGATCCAATTCGCAAGCAACTCAATGAACATGTCCCTCGTACTCGTCGAGGCAACCGCTGCTGTGAACAGTTCCCAATCACCTACAAGACTCACGTTAGATTACTGAATATTTCCTTACATGCAGAAACGCAATGAAGGCGGGGAAATGGGTATACGAGAGGTAAGGGATTCACCTTTAGTGTACTGGTGTCTGGTGTCCAGCGGCACCCCGTACGTTTTCTGCACCGTGGGGTAGAACTCGCTCTGCATATCGTAAACAGATTGGGGCACCAGGTTCAAGCCCAGCTCACGGTCGGCGTAAAGGTTGTACAGGAGACCTGTTATCGATCAGCTACTAATACCGCCGAAAGGAAGAAGAGATACCGAACTGACCGTGAGAATCATTTGAGCCATACGACAAGGTGGTATGCGGAGGATTAGCCTCCTGGGCAATACCCAGTACTTGCCACCTATCGATATAATCGTGGGCAATAGCAGAGCGATTGGTAGCTGCGTCAGCGTGGTGGGTGAGCTTGCTAATGGTTGCCATGGCCTCAATACCAATAATCCCCTTCAGGGCCAGATTGGTTTGGTTGCTATAGAAGAATCTTAGAGCACGTCAATGATTAAGTACGGGATCAGTACTTACGCCAAAGGCCCAGCAAAGTCGTCCGTCGATATCTGATTCGCCGGGTAGATAGCTTCGTCGATCAGATATGACGTCCATTGTTCCAACAACGGATAGTGTTCGCTCAGATAATCCGTGTTGGACGACTTGAGTGCGTACGCCAGAGCCATGATTATCATATTTCCACATTCCTCAAGCGGCATTGGTTCATCGTTGCCTTCAGGGTGGCCGGTAGCGTTGGGATAATGGGTTCCAATGTCATGCATCGCATAAGCGTTAGGGTACTGCCCGGATTCTTGGATTTCAAAATGGGGCTTCAGGATAAGCTCCAGCAGTTTTGGATTGGTGTAGAGGAATACTGGGTGAGCAGGGAAAATGACATCCACGGTGTTCATGTTGCCGTTGGAAGATATTTCCTTCATAAAGAGATATGGATTTTGTGGCGTGCCGCACAACTGCGTTG
Source organism: Aspergillus lentulus (assembly GCF_001445615.1). Lineage (NCBI taxonomy): Eukaryota > Fungi > Ascomycota > Eurotiomycetes > Eurotiales > Aspergillaceae > Aspergillus > Aspergillus lentulus. Next base: position 2,322,286 of record NW_028322122.1, read on the forward strand.
CAGCAAAGGCTTGACGAGCACTGAGAGAGGTAATAGTCAAGTAGTCTTGACCAGCCGCTGCTATGGAGTCCCGCGCGATCTTCTCGTCCAATGCCGAAGAGAGCTCGTTTGCTGTTGAATAGTCGTAATGGAAGAACTCGAGCTGGAACATAGCAAAAGGTTAGACTATTAGCAGCAACGGTATGTATCGATTGGCAAAAGCGCTCACCGCAGCCAAGTCGTCGTCAAAATAGCTTGTCCACAAGGAGGGCTCTGCGCGAATGCCATCGGGGCTGCTGTATTGGATCGCTTCAGTTTGGGCAAGTCCAATAGTGAAGTGCGTATCGACTGAGGACGATGTAACTGATCCCAGGTCAATTGCAAAGCCAAAAACCGGCCAATTTGTGGAGATGGAACGGTAGTTTGAGTCTTTTGAATCGCCCAAGGTTCCATTAGCGGCGAATGCACCCCGAACAGCAACATCAGCCCCCGACTGGTGCGTCATTCTGTCACTATCCTCAGTTGCCCAGTACCAGTTACCCCATTCCGCTTGATCTCTGACTTCTGAAAAAAGGAGTTGGGTCTGACGGTGCACCTTATGATAAGCAACCCCATCGCGTGTGACACCATACTCCCACTCCGCAACAGCAGTGCGGTCTCCAGAGACCCATTCTAGGATTTCATTAGGAGAAAGAAAATTGCAGATCTGAGGTTGGATCCAGACTCACCGGCAGAAATGTCAGAGTAGAGCTGTACATCATGAGAGTCGCCGTCAATTGACGAAACCGCGATGTGAACATAGGAGAATGTCAATGACTGCCTTCGTAGATCATTCGGCGTTATGGGAGACAAAAAAGTGACTTTCATCTCCACAGCATCTCCCACATGAAATGTGAAGATGCTCTTTGTTGAGGTGTATTCATATGCAGTCTGGTTGGCAGTTGTCGATCCAGGCAAACCCATCCACGTGTAGACAGCACCATCGACGCGGATTAGCCCAGCCCAGCCATTGATCTGGCCCCTGTAGTTTTTCGTCAGAAAGGTGCGTACATGTTTAGTAGCAGACACTTACTCCCAAAAAGTCGGCCATTCGCCGGCCAAATAGCCACCGTTACCTCCATCACTTCCTGCAGAAAGCCATGTGCTCAAGTAAGGAGACTTTACTGCCAAGGGCAGCGCAGGAGGTCGTGCAGGAGAGAAAGTTGACACCGCTCCTGCTAGAGAAGCCAGCAAGGCGATCAACACGCCGAGAGGAAACAACTGCATGGTGATAATGTTTACCGGACAATCAAGCAGGACACATGGAAGATTTTATGAATAGTCTGATCTGGAAGCTAAACAATAGATCAGCGATTTTGCCACGATAAGCAAAGACTGCCAATTGAGAATGTTTACTGGAATTCTAGGGGTGGTTTTATAGTTGGGCAAGATCGACATACCAGACGTAAGGAAGAGCCTTGACACGGAGAAACTCAGTAGTGACTATAGATCAGTCAGTCCAGCCACGGTCTAGAAGAGACTGAGGAATGGAAACACGCATGATAGAAAACATCCCGAAAGTCGTCTGACCTGTCATTGTCGGCATGGAGAGACACATGAACCTCCTACTCATAGAGCCAAGGGAAGGACATGGGGGAACAAGGGCAGGGGGGGGCAAGTATGTGGGGGATGATCGGACTGTTTACCATGCAATGTGCAGATAATTAATCATTCATTCCTCTCTCGCTGTTTCCCCTCTCTGCTCTCGGCCGGTGTGATTGCCGAGATATTGGCCGTCTATAGGCTGATAGTGATTTGATGAAGCCAAAGGTGCATGCACTAAGCTTAGTGCTTGTTCAGGAGATCCACCTGAGCATAGGGTAGCAAGGTTGACGGGACCGAGTATGTGTCTAGTTGAGCCCAAACGACAGACTGTGAGTCAGAAGATGCTTGTCAACTTGGATGGGAGGAGTAACGACCGGCACTGTCAGTCAACACAGTGTGGAGATAGAGATAGGTCAAACCAAGAGAGTGACATTGGTCGGAGTTGCTAATATAAGAGCTAATGTTAACTTGTTCGAGAGCATAAGTACAAGAAAAGAGGAGATGAGTGAGAAGAAAAGGGGAGACCTGCGGATGATGTTGGGACGAAGACAACAAGACAAGAAGGGAAATTGCACAACAATTCCCAAATGGGAAAGTGACATGGAACACCGCAATGCACTGGCTTCAGATCCACCAGCACCGCCATTTCCCTCGGATCAACCATACGGCTCGAAGTCGTCGAAGCATATGTTGCACCATCTACAGGCATTTGCAGAGGGGTTTATCATCTCCGAACTTGCAAAATGCCAATGTGACCGAGATTTGTGATACCGTCATGTGAGGGGCCAGGAACATCGGAGGGACGGGGCCAGGTCAGATTGATGGATACAGTTTCGGTGTGACCGTATTTCCTCCTGCTGCAGGTTCCCATGGCCTCCACTCGACATGGAAAAGAGGCTCATCGCTCAAGGTTAAAACCCCTTGGACAAGGCACAAGCCAACCGTCAGCCGTCAAGAAAGTTGATATGTAGACATAGTGTGGGGTAGTCCCGCAGGATCGCCAGACCGCAAGTCCTAAGTTATCGTTACATTGCTAGTTTTCTTAGTCTACTTCTATTGATCCCTCGCAGGAAAGTGATCAGATGCCCCCAACCTCTGCCACTTTCACAAGACTACTGCCCGCATTTTGTTTACCTGGAATTGCCGAGTGCCGACTACTCGGTCTAGAAACGTAACTGCGGAGAAAGAGGTCCCTCAGAGCTGAGCAAATGAAGATAAATATCTGGATCTAAAGTAGGTTTCACAGCAGCGTGGAGGAGCCCTATTCGACGCAGGTACAGAGTAAATACAACCACTGATTCTGTTCGCACCAATACCCCTTGCATTTTCCAAGGAGACTATCTGTGAATACCACCTTATGTATCTCAGAGCTCAGCCACTAAACCCACCCTAGTCAAAACGCAAACACGCAGATTCCTGGCTTGAGAATTCAGTTCAATAGTCACATCGTTCTACCGTCGGAATCTCTGCGCAGGACTACGGAGTACTGGTTTTTCTCTTCTGATTGACCACGCCCCGCAAAGATACCTCGCCTGCATTCATCACGGAAGCCTTCGCTATGCTATTGGGATGAGAGTGAGACTCTACCTACCGAATCAGTGGAAGGGATATTCATTCAACTCGCAGACTTACTCTGTAGATACTACATATTCACTTTTTCAAGCACTTGTCCTTTTTGAAAATCGACAATTCGGCTTCGGCAATCCCCTATTGGCTTTAGGAGGCGACCGCCTAGTTAAGAACTTAAGGTTGATGTTCAGCTGTGACTAAGCCGCTAGGGGTCAGTAACTTAGTCTTCGCTTTCAGGATGTTTACAGCAAGTGCTCCGTACCTAGTGTACCCCTGTCAAGCATGCATCCACCCTGGAGAAAAATTTTATGTGATTATCTTGCCTGATCCATAAATCAACCAACGCCAAGAGGATATAACACCATTCCCGTGTCGTAAATCCAAGCAACTCATGACGCATAACTCATAACCCGAAATCGTTAAGCATGAAAGAAATGTCACCCGCGTCCAGTAATAGTCTTCGAGCTGCGCGCCAACTCAATACAGAACTCGCCCCATTCGCTTCCTCCGGGCGACGGCAGGATTTCCTCGGCAATCGCCTCCTCAAGCCGCTCCCCATAGCGCCGACGATACTCGTTCTTAACCTGTTCCAGGTGCCGCGGCTCCCAGTGCAAACGGACCAACCGGGAGATCAGAAGTTCGGACCGCTCCTTGCCCGAGCGAGTCTCCCGGAGGGCTTGGTGCAACAGCAGAGCATCGCGCATGGGTCGGTTGATGGCCCCGTTGAGAATATGCGCCAGTGTTTCACCCTGTCATTAACCAAGTTAGAAGATCATGAGAAGTACTCGGGTAACTAAAAGTGGAGATACGTACCACAAGATTCTGCGACTTGGCAATCATTGCTCGAGCAAAGTTTTGGTTGTAGATCTTCTCATAGGCGCGGAGCACCTCCCGCAAGTGTGCGTCGCTTCGTCGTACAATAATGTAGATCATTGCGGTCTCGCCCCCGTGCCGTGACATCAGGGCCCCATACAAGTCCCGAACGTCGCGCTGGACCAGATTCGCGTCGATGGGCTCACGCTCACTCTGCCGTGTTTCCTCGAGGGCAAGCAGCACCGCGACTCGAAACTTGTCCGCCTTGAGTTCCGCCTTCATGCACTTTTCCAGGCTGTCCAAGTACCGTGAGTCACGGAAACATTCCTTGATCTCGCGGATGTCGCTGTTGCTGCGACCCATCAGAGACTCGATGAGGAGTTCCCGCCGCGAGGTGCTAGACTGGTAGTAGCAGTTGGCCCAGTACGCTTCCGACTCCCAGCGGCCCAGGGCGGTTGCGTAGCATACTTTCCCAAACGCACTGTTGCCCAGCTTGAGCCGGATATGTTTGGCCATATTAATGCCTTTGCCCTGTAGCTTCACGTGACTCTTGTATTCCTTGCGCAAGTCGAGCATTTCCTCGCTGGATAGGTGAGGCAGCACACGAATGAGAGCCTTGGTATCAATATTGATGGTGTGCGACAAAGCCTCCTGCATGGTAATCGCGTCCGGAGCGGGGTCATAAAATGTGACCTTCTTCCGGACACTGCTTGGTGAGATCAACACCACTGCCTGGTCTTGAGATTCATGTCGGCCGTGACGAACCCGGCTGCTGTCACGTTTAGCGCGTTCGGGCTTCAGCTCTTTGCGATCCCTTTCATCCTTGGACTTCTTTCGCGAGTGTTTCCTCCTCCCGTCCGCGTCTGAGCTTCCGTCAAGTGGCTCAAAGTCAGAGATGTCGTCGTCGAACTTGGATGGGATCACAATAGGCGACGGCATTGGAGATATGGATTGATATGTGCCCTTATAAGGCTCTAGCATGGGGCTTGCAGGTCGAAAATTTGGGTCAGCCCCCGCGACTGAAAGGTTGTTCGCAGAGGAGACAGAATGACTGGCGGGGCGGCCCGTGGTCCGATTCCCGGGCGTTATCTCGATAAAGCGTTGTTCATTCTCCTGACGAGTGGTCGTGGCTGGCTTCTGAAATTGTGGAACTGCAGAGTATTTGGCCCTAGTAGGTTGGGGTTCGGCTGTCGGAGCTTCACTCGGTTTGGAGAACTGGGGTGTCGTAGAATACTTATACGGCACTGCGCCATTCTTGGAGCCATATTTCACATTTGGATCGATATGGGCGTACTGAAAAGGTGCAGGATTAGCGTAAGCTGGATGCGTATTTGCATCGCTTGATAAAGCGCGCTGATGAGTCGGAGAGCTGACGGCCGGAGCGTAAGCATTGGAGACTGAAAGCGGACGACCGTTGGGAGCCGCGTATGGATTCTGCTGCCCTATATTGGCATATTGAGGCATCGGAAAGCCGGGAGCAATAGGCGCACCGGTCATCTCAGGGTAGGTCGACACAGGTTGCGGAAATGCGCCTGGGATGGATTGCGTCTCGGCCTGCGACGACGGCGGCACGAAGCCCGGTCGTTCGCACTCTGGAATGGGGGCCCAATTTGACTGCGTTGCAGATGACGTCGGAGGATAGCTGGGCTGGAATTGGCCATACTGTGACGGCATGGAATACTGGAACTGTCCTGGTCTGGCATAACTGGGATGATGGCCGGGAATGTCCTCATCTGAAGCATGACGGGAACGAGACGAATCCTGCTTGGCAGAAGGAGCGCCATTGAGCGCCCCAGACATGACTGGACCATCTACACGAGGCGAGGGCGCACGCGCTGGCTTTCTGTATCCGTAGAAATCACGCTCCAGATCGCTAGGGGCATCGCCGTAGGCCAGCGCCTCATCGTCCGAGTCCGAGTAGGAATCATCCGAGGGACTCTCGTACCTCACTGGTCGAAGGTTTGGCGACCGCGCATAGCCCTTTCTGTCATCGCGCTTTGCAGTCTTGATTTCCCCCGAGTCCGATTGGTAGTAGTGATCGCGACGTCGCTCGCTGCGCAGATATTTGTCCTTGCGATCATCCCGTTCTGATGCTGAGTCTGAGGCATCGTATCGAGAACGGCTGCGATGACTAGCGATTGAAGTGTTGCTGTCTCTGGGGCCGCGGGATCTCGACCGCAGATGGTCGTCCCTCGCATCGGTGGCGAGGTAGTTTCTCTCCGATGACCTCGCAGTGTCGGGAGCGGTAGAGGGTAGTCGGCTGTCGCGAGATTTGGAACGATCGCGGATGCGCCCGCTCGGAGACTTGGAGCGGCCACGCGACCGTGGGTCATTGACTTGCAGTGACATGGTTTCGAGTGACGCTGCGAGAACCCAATTATAACCGCAAGACAATCGGAAGCTCAAAGGATATAGAATAGCAACAGGACAGAGAATAACGAAGCAATCAGGTGGAAATATAGGCGAAAGAATCGAAAGAGTCAAGGTCTACAAATCAGTGAAAGGAGGGTAAGCAGATTAGAAATGTGAGAAAGAGAGAACAGAAGAAAGACCGGTCAGAGACTCAGAACCCATAAGCGACTCGAGCGAACCGCTTTCTTTTTGTTACTGGCCCGAGGCTGAATTCTACTGTGATCATCGGCGGTCGCGCCAAAGTCCAGCTGAACAGGTTGAAGCTAAGAATGGTAGGAATCTCACGCACAAGAGCTCGAGGTGGTCTCGTCCCGTGTTGGAATTCGCGGGGCTGGTTACAATTCGATAAGCATGCTCTGCGATGAAGGTCAAGAAAAGAGACGAACATCAAAATCTCTCTTCCTATTTCCAATATCTCAATTACTGCTAAGAGATACGCGCTCGTCTTGCGCTGCCTCTTAAGTTTGAGCCGCACTCTTCGCTGAAGCTCAGCTGTACTTCCCTGTCTCTGATGAAGGCGCCAGGATGTGTGCAGTAGTATGCAGCAGATAACGGAGAATGCCCCTCCAGCTGCAACGAATTGAAATGAACTCCAGATCATTCAACCCGCAATGCACACCAATTACGGTGCCAGAAAATGGCCCACAGTTGGACTTGAGTCAAACGACGCCTCTTGCAGTCAAGTGCCTCGTATGATTCGTATCTAAGTACCGATCTTACCTGCTCAAGGGAGACTGATTGGTCTACGAAAAGGGCGATGAAGTTCTGGGCAGGTTGGCCAAATTGAGCTTTTTCTTCAGCCTTGCCATCCACAGTTCTGGTTCCGTCAGGAGTGCGAAGTGAAGGACTAGTAGTAATATCTCTTGAATTCCGACATCATAGAATTTTATGAATATCAACTTCATCCGAATACGGTGCCAAGAAGGCCTACCATTGATGGCGCGAGGTTATAGAAGGGAGACAAAGAATAGAAGATCAGCTAGCCAAACGTTATGAATCAAGAAAAATGGTGTGAAGAGAAACTAGTTCTGATTCAAAGGGGAAGCGGAAATACACCGTCTGGGAGGATTGACAACCAGATCTGGAAAGAAAGAAACAAGCATGATGGCGCCATATGCTCGTGGTATTCGGTACACCGCTCGTATTCGGAATCACAAGGTACCAGGTCATCAAAAGTGATATCACAGAAAACACGCAAGTGGTATAAAGAAAAGGCAGAAATTGGCTGCAAATGGTAGAGCAGGAGAAAGTAAACGACATTGTGGTTTGTATCCAGATGAGCTACTGCAATGCTGCTCATCCCAATCTCGGGGCTCTGAACGACTGATTCTGAGACGGAGACGAATAAATTCGCTCCATCTGCGAAACTCAAACAGTTCAGTGTGCGAGGAAGACATCACACAAGGTGTCCCAACCGATGGCAATTGTCGAGACCTGTAGAGAACAGAAAGAGAAAGAAATGAATACATTTGCCAAGAAATAAAAATTGCAAGTCAAGTGGACATTTGATAGCTTATCACACTCCAACCCACCAAAGGATGCAAATAAGCGGATCGAGGTGTGTGCCGAAACCTCAGCTCGTTTCCCAACGAGGTGAGAAATTGAATGACTGTTCAAAGGTACGAATCAGAGCTGCAAACTCCAAGTTCCTACCGTGTCCGGCGGCCGTCATGGGAGGGACCCATTCGCCCACTGTAAATCTTTTGCATCGGCGAGGCGGAGATACCGTTGCGGTTCAGACGGCTGGTCCTCCAACGCTCATACCAAACAACACGACTGGCTTCCCGGAGTTCGGTGCGCCAGTCGGTGAAAACAGAGTCCTTGAGCTTCACAAAATCGCAGTGTGCGGGGTCGTACGGATTAGCGAAACCCCAGGGAAATTTGCGACCAACTGGCTCGTCCCCAGCTTCGAGGGAGTGAGGGTCCGGGGATAGAATTGAGAACGGAAGATATTGAGAGGCGGCTTGAGATCCTGAGGACTGAATTGTCTGTTCGCTTCGCTGCGACGGTGAGCTTGGAGTGGAGGCCTCAGCTTTGCCCTTATCGACAGGGTCCGATTCCGCCTTGTGCTCCTCATTGGCGTTGTCGTCCGCGTCAGTTCCCTCCTCATCCTCGTCGGCGCTTTCTGAAGACGTATATTCTTCCTGATCCTCCAGAGTCAAAATTTCGAGAGGGTCAATGTTCGCCTTCTTTAAGCTCTGCCAAACCGCCTTCTTCAAATAGCTCATGTGCGCTGTGGTGATTGTATCGGCCTTGCTGATGACAGGAACAACAGTGGTCTTCCCCAAGACAGTCCGTAGAACTTGAATATCGAGGAACTCATCCAAAACTCCAATCACTGGCGTATCTGTGGCTTTGGACGTTCCTTGGGAAGCGCGTTCAGCGGCAGCGATGTTCTCATCCAGGCGCACAGGATCAAGAAGCAAGAAAGTGCAATGGATATGTGTATCCCGGAAGCCGGGAGACCGAATCACTTTCGTCTCCTCGCGCAAGGTCTCTTCGAATTTGCTCTCCAGGAATCCGGTGACACCGCGCAGTTGGATGTCCACAATATTCTTTTCCAGTCCCTGAGAGTCCCACAGGGTCAGACCCACACGCTCACCGTCAATCTCGGTTTCAAGGTAGTGAGAGGTGAAGCCTTCGTTGGCAGGTGAGTGGCGTTCGTATGCTTCGATTTCTTCTGGAGATCGAATGGGATGCTTGTGTGGCGGCATAGTTAAAGATTTCCTGAGAAAATTCAAGAACGAGGTCTTGCCCGAGTTGCGAGCACCGATGACAAGGACACTACTCAAAATGTGAGCACATATTTCCACATCCCCTTTTCATGTGATGTTGTGACTCACTTGTAGGGTGTCGGGTCCTTGCGCCTCCGCATCCTGCGCGGGTTGTTGACCGTACTGACAGCACTGCTCGCATAGCTGTAACGTCCACGGTGTGTCATACTCTCCGTACGCGCGTAAGGATCAACTGCCTCTGCAGATGTATTCATATTGCTGCGAATGGCAAGGTTATGATGAGAAGCAATTGTCTCTTTCGACGGAGTGGGAACGCTGTCGTGCTGTCCGTCGCCCCCAAAAGTCTCGATGACCGGCGTCGGTGCCAGGTCGGGCAGACGAGGAGGGAATTGTGGCATGGACTCGCGTTGACGGCGAAGCTCCTCCTCCTGCGCCTGCGTTCTTTTTTTGCTTCTGCTTCCGGACGGTTTTCTTTCACTCAGCGGCTCAGTTGACTTTGCACGACGAAGAAAACCTAGAGATGATGCGCGACGTTGATCCTTGAGATGACCGTTACCGTTCTCTGTGATGGGAGAAAGTGTGTCTGAGGAAGGCTGAGTCTGCGCAGGAGTCCGGGGTCTCGACGCGGTTGCCATTCTTATTGGTGTTAATCTCTTCCTAAAGATCACTGACAGGCTGTGATTCAGTTGAAAAGTGGGGAATCTGTGAATGAGGAGTGTCTCAGATATAGAACTTCTCACCAATAGTGGGACGTTTCACCAACCCTCTTTATGTTACTTCAGAATGACAGTGGTTTGTCCCTGATGTAATTTTAGATGTGTTAAAACTGCAGAGGCGCCTGCAGAGTAGATGCTGTATGCAAGTCAGCCAGAGCAATCATCAGAATCGCGCTTCTGCTACACGATAGGAAGTTGTTGGTTCATCCTTTGAATTTATCGAACATTTTTACTCCTATTTCAGACCGACGTCACTGACCTTGTATCAATTTGGTGCCAATTGACTCTGTAATTAGCGTACCAGTGCGTATTACCCCACGTGGGAAATTGATTTTGGCACGTTCTTGTCGACGTCTCTTGCCTTGCAGAAAAATTTGTCGTAAACAATACGGAGTACAGGCCGGTGAAATGGCGTCTCTAAAAGCAGTGCCAGGTCAGAGACAGGATGCGCTGGTCGGAATTCTCTGAGAGCCAAGATACACGCCTCCGAGAAACGAATGAATGAATGATAAGAAACCCAACTGAGTAGGGATCAGGAGGGTCTGATTTTAAATGACGTCCACCAGCCCAGCGAGTGTTTTGTCGGAACCAGCCCCAAGTCTCTGCTGGAGGGAAAATATGTAGAAAAAAGCGATTGTAAGTCTTAACAAGAGATTCCGGATTCTGCTGATGAAGCTTCCTCCTTTAATCTCCAAGTTTTCCTTTTGATTTTTTCTTTTTTTTTGGACTTTTTCCTTCGTTTTGTTGTGCCTTCCTTGAGGTCAAAACGAAGCGGATGATACCTGCTCACAGCGTCCGACTGATGCGGCGCTTGGATAGAAAAGAAAGATCCAAGAGAAAGAAAGAGGGTTGGACGGATAGAAAAGAGAAAGGAGGTTTACAGGACAAGAATGAATTGAGATGGAGCAAATCGACGGCGCCCCAGACTGATGATGATCAGCCCAAAAGAACAGAGCGCGATAACAGTCTCTTCTCACCAAAAAGGCTCCTGCCTTAGACAGTTACCTATCCGTTCCTCTTTTGTCCAGTTCAGAACTCTTGGATTTTGCTCTACAAGTATGTACAAAGCTTGCCATTGTTACTCTACATTTACTTCTTCAATCATCCTCTAGATAAGCCCTTTGGTTGTCCAGCGCGTCTTACTGTAGTTTTTTACTTTTCTCTCTCCCTTTCAACCAGCTAATGTCATTGAGGAACTTTTGAGCTCGACTAGATTCAGGGGCAGTAGATACCTAGCAAACAATAATCTCTCCAGGGGCTCGACTTTCGAGCCCTCCCCACTCCGACGAACCTACTGGCTAAGAATTAGGTTCCGTTACTGGTCCTGGACTCGTGGTCACCCTCGTCTTCGGTCTTAGTGGCTGAACTGCTAAAGCTTTAGCTTGCTTTACGGAGGGGCACTTTGACTGAGCAATTTCATTCGTGGCTAACTAGACTAGGTAGCATTCACCAGCACAAGGGCATTTGGGAACATTCAGGGGCCACGGCAGTCGAGTATGAAATAACACCTGAAAATGACCCATTGTTTTCATGAAGGCTCCATTACATCAGAAGTACTCCGTATGAAAAGCTCTGTTGTGACGAGCCACCAAGGATACTTAATCTCTCCTTGATGCACCCACATCACCAACGTTCATGCAGGTTGATCCATCAGAGGCGGACATTGTTGACTATCTAGGCTTTGTCTGGGTCTGATTTTTACTTGCTGTATTTACTTAGTCAGGGGTCATTGCCTTGTCTGGTTTAGCTTGCCAAGAAACCACGCAATCCAGGAAGGAACAGCCGGGAGATATGGGGTCACGTGGTGCAGAGCTCTCCACCTTTCTAGTCTCTGAGGAAGGTTACTCCGTACTATTATTATGATCTGTCCTGGAACTCCAAACCCCTCCATGATTTTGACTCTAGTCTCGGGCCGGAACAACAAAGGTTCCTCATGCGGCCTTAGGCTTTAAGGCCTCGTGTATTTGATCAAGCGGTGATGGGAATTCCATTTACGAGCTTGGACAATAATGCTCACTGCTCCCGCCGCCCTTTGAAAAATACCTAATTATGCATTACCGTTGACCATAAAAACCACAATGCAACTGACATCGAAATTTCTTCCAAAGCGATGAGTAATACTCAAAGAAGCATATCGTTCGGACTGTGAAAGCCGCACATTCCCAGTTCGCGCAATTGCACTTCAGGTGTAAGTCAGTTCCAGATCCCCTGAGTGTCCCTGATGTCGAACGATCGATCATACCTAGCGGTAAATATACAAACGGCGAACTATCTGCTCCACAAATGATATTCAGTCTCAATCTCCGTAAGTAAAGCATGCTCACTTCTCATGGTTTCACCTTTTTTTCTATGCAATGCCCATTCTACTACTATATACTCTGGGACGTAATACAAGTGAAATGTCTTGGGACTTGTGCAATCACAATCTTGGCCAACACAGCCTCCACCGTGCCATAGTAATGGGCCCTGAAAGCTTCAACTCTTTGTCTCCACAGTTATCAAGCTTTACATCCCGCATTTCCCTTGCATTACCGATCACTCTTGCTCTACCGATGCTGTTCTCCATACTCGAAATGGGATGACGATGCATGGGTCGTCCGGACACACTTTGTCGCGAACAAGCTTCTTGAATTTCGGTCCATTTGGTCCCCCGCTGTACTTCTTCTGACCAAATAGCTCAGGCCCACCCGGCAATGCATCATCTCCCCACTGACCATTGTAGTTCAACCAGTTAACAGGATAACTGGGCTCATAAGGCCGAAAGGTCCTGCTGTCGGCATCATAGCTATACGCATAGGCGCTCAGTATGGGATCCCATAGCAAACCACGGTCGGTATGGTCAACAACAAATCCGGCGGGGAGATTGAGATGGGGAATCGTATGGTCATGATCGCTGCGCACGGTTCACACTCCTTAGCACGCGCCGTCATCATCAAGGTTATGCGTCGGTCTACGGAGTACTCACCCCGCCATAACGTAAACAGCGTGCGTGCCTTTTGCCGAGTATGCATATGGCCGCTTGCCTTGTTTCTCAGTTGCGTCGTACGTAAAGGCTTGTCCTCCAGCATGCTGACTATACCAAATCGCTTGGGGGCTCCCATTCGAAAATCGAATCATATTGTGCTCCCTATATTTGATGAGCTGTGCACAAATGCTGATGCTCCTCCGGCTCGACATACCAGTCCCCGACGTGGTCACCAAATTCCATACTCAGGACAGTGTTTCCTTCGTTGTACCTTTTGATTCATGAGTCTGCCACAATCATCACCGAACATACCGGCCATGACTTACGCATAGAAGTAAAAATAAAAGGCATCTACCGTCCCATTGTTGTGATCACGAATAATAATCGTTGAGGAGACGGCGCCGTTCGTCTTTCCCTGTTGATCTGGAGCAGTGCCCTTGAACCACGCTGGCTGCGGAGAAGCGTTAATACCTTCCTGGGATGTCAAGTAAACGCTTGTGTTGCCCAGACTGTTCAAGATGTCGAGGTTGTCAAGAGTCAAGGGTGACTGGACCCCTTGGATGGGTTTATGGTCAACCATTGGCGTAGTATGTACAACTTGCTGCCCAATGTCGGACGGCATGTACGGATCTTGGCTATGCAGCCATACAAGAGGCGCTACGCCATTGTCAGAATTCGAAGATCATGTTCGATTGCTGCAAACACACGCACCATATTCCAGCACAAAGCTCGGTATGTTTGTTGCCGCGAGATCTTTCATAACAGTATCTGCGGTGGCGACTGCCGGCTGTAGCATATTCCACGCAAAAGCCTCTAACGCCCATAGAGCCCGCATATTGGTAAGACAGAGGCAATCAACGGTCTAAGCCTAAATTGTGCGCAATATCCAGCCATCGGTTCAAAATCATTTCAGAGAGGATAGTGATGAACGGCAGGCAATTTATAAGTTAGAATGGGTGCTGAGAAGCCAGGGCTGAATGATCATCAGTCCTCAGGAATTCGCCATCCTGGCCACCTCTCAAATCTAGAGTACATATTATTTCACGCTGCAGTTGAAGCTAGAGTCAGATTCTGCTGCAGCTGACAGACCATGAGAGCAACCAGGAACAATCCAATCAACCTCGTGTGAAGACCAGACGATCTGAGCTGCAGCTACAGTTCGTCCGTACATGGCTTGAGTGAATAAGTGGCTATGAGGGGTCATTCCAGAGCGTAAATAAGCATGGTGCGGGTGATGCAGTCAAGAATTCCAACCAATACCAGGTTGTTTGTGATCGTCCAGTCACGCTGGCCTCGGGTTACATTGTAAGGATCCTGTGATATTGTTGGTCAAGACGGCTGATTGATTGTGGGATGCTTGAGTCAGTAGTTACCGTCGCCGCCACTCAAGTCATCAGATAAGCTTGCCAGATGACCATTTATTCTCAGAAAGGTAAGGGTTGTATTACAGGGTTTCACTCACCATTTCGGCGCCTTCTAATTCAGGTTAATCTTCGACTCAACCCAAGCGATATTAACAGGCAGTTACTATAACGCCTTTGCTTTTGGTATTCACAACGTAAATAGCCCTGCAAACAGTTCTACAACAGCTCGACACAATTATCGTGTCCGTGAGGTCGGCTTTCCTGGCCGTTCAGTTCACTGAATTGTTCCCATATTTACAGATCAACATGAGGATATCGATCTATACCTTTCCAGCGTCCTGCACAGCCTCCAGCTCTTTCTTCTTCTTCTTCTTCTCCTCTTTCATCAGCTTGAATACCCGCAGATCTAACGGAATCCTCTCTCCGAGCCATGTAGCACGTTGCGTATGATTCCGTTCTTCCTCTGAATCGACCGTGTTCGGGTGGATCAAGGCGCTCAACGGCCCCCTATTGATAACTAGCCAAGGTACAAACGCACCGAACTGGGCAGGTGTGAATACGTTGACTTCGAACATGGCAACTGGATGAGGTCCTACTGGCCTGTCGAAGAAGGTGTAAATCCGAAGCTCAGGGACTGCATACTGTCAGTCATTCCCGTTCTTTGGCTTGGAGGTAACCGGATATTCGCAGAAACTGGATGCCAGGGGAGAATCGCCCTTACATTCGCGTCTGATTCTTTCATGTAGAGCTCTGGCGTATGCGACTTGGTCTGGATTGTTCTAATTCGGGAGATCAGTTATGGCCGAAGAAGTCATCAATATTTCGAAGGATTCCTAACCTGAAAGTGATATATATGGATATCAAAACCTCCACGGCGATCTTTAGCGAGAGGGTCGGGGAATTCCTCGTATGCTTTACTTAAGATTCCATGCTGGGGGTTCTTGAGGGACTTTCCATCCTCTGTCTTTTCACTATCATAGTCTAGTTAGTTTCCCTGCCTCGTGTCTTATGCAGTATTCGACCTGGACTCAAATCCTCCGAAGAGCCGGAGCCTTACTCTGTCAGTGGTTCGAGGTTTTCATAGCCCTCGAGTGGAGACGGGTATGAGAAAGCGAATTGGTCCGTCATTGCTCGTCAAGATGATAAAGAGATTCAAATGAGTAACTGTGTGTAAATGTTCTTTGATTTGTTCATTCAAAAGTTTGCGCGAGTCAGTCAAAGATCTGGTGTTGAAACAAAACGACAGGACCGAGGTGGTTATATATCTAAGAGAGGTGAAGGTTCCACACTTGACCATGCAATTCTCAGAAATATGACGGGCATATGATGATTGACAATTCTGATTGACCGATTCTTAGAAATTTGAAAGCCATGATTGAGAAATATGGTGCAATATCCCTGGTAGGTAGAAAGTAATCCTTCTGTTGTCAGTAATTCCGCACTCTGACAAAGCCGCGGAATCAACACTTACCTTGCCAGGTGGGTGGAGATTAGGAGCACAGCTGGAGAAAATGTTTCAGAAGTTACATTGATTTTTCTTTGCATGTTAGTAAGATAAATATCTGCGACTCCTATATGGTCAGGCTCAATAATATGATGTTATGTTTGTCATTGTGAGCTCGTATGCCCACAATTTGCTGAATGCGATCATAATATCTTCTGACAGGTGACCACGACAACTACAGTCCCAAGTAAAGGAGGCTCACTGCTTAAATTCATGTTCTTAATCATACTGAACGAGCTACCTTGTCCATAACGCCCGGCTTGGATGTATGCATCCCATACCCACTCAGAAATACTCCAGCCCCCATACTCCGGTTGCTGAATAGAACCCTTTTCCTGTAAAGAATGCTACCACGAAGCCTTGACATCGATATGTCCATCATCGTTGACAAACTTTCCCCGATCCCATTCACGACCCTCGCCTTTCTTTGACCACTTCACGTCTTCAAGTCTGCCTTCATCATCACCACCGCCTGTGGCTGTTTTACTAGAAGTACTCTTCCATCGATCAACCACATCATCATTGAAGCCCGCTTCTCGTAGTCTTTCCGCACCCTTTTGCTTCCAACGAGCACGGTCGCGAAGCGCCTCGAGGGCGAGCTCCCAATCATCTTCCTCTGTGGTAAGGCCTGCAACAGGACGTCGGGATGGCCCTTTTCCCTGATCTTGATCGTCATCTTCCATGTGGACGTCCAGCGTAGGATCGTAGTCGGGAGCAAAGTGAGCGTCGATATTGCTCAAGTTGGCTTTATAGGCGCCCCGACCCCGAGAGCGAATCGCTCCCGAATCGCTGTCGACATCATGCCTAGGAGGAAGTGGTCCCACCAAATCCTCGAGTGGATCAGACTCAAACCCAGACTCTTTTCTCGGAGGAGATGGTGTCCGTCCTCTCTCACGTGCTGTGGTGTGTTCACGTGTCGTGCGACCATCGAGTGAGCTGCGGCGAGTGTTGTATCTTGTATGCTCTCTACCTTTCCGACCCCTGTGTCTGTCTGGTGATGGGCTGCGAGAGGGCGACAATGAGACCGTGCGTCGACGTTGTCTGTAGCGATCGCGAGAATTCGAGGCATGATCATCTCGTGGAGAGCGGCTTCGTGAGTATGAGCGGCGGCGATGTTCTTTCCTTGAAGATCGATGACGCCTTTCACCATTGTCGTCAGATCGATGGGTTCGTCGGTGTCTGCGGGACCGATCTCTGTCCGAGGAAGCTGAACGACTCCTATGGCTTCTCCTATGAGGGCGATGCCTTGATTCCCGGCTTCCTCTTGTGTCTCCTAGCGAGTCCAAGTTGTCCAACAGGTGCCGGGATCGATGACGGTCGCGTTCTTTGGCATCATTCGCAGAGGAAGACGAAGCTTGGCCCCGTAATTGTCGCATTCGTTCCCTGGCTTCCCTTTCTTCCTTCCGCTTCAATGCAGCGTTATGACTGTCGGTTTCCTTTATGATATTGCGTAGAAATCTCGTATTCGGTTTAGGAGCTGCACCTGTAGGCCTGCGAGGCGACATACATCAACACAACGCTGATCACAGTGCAACTCCACATCAAATATCGTACCTTCTAGGCAAATAAGCACCCAGTCCTTGAGCCGAATATTTCATCGAGCTGTCACGGGCCTCCTTGGCTAATACTTCCGCAACATAGTCGTTGCTCAGTTCGTCGTTCGTTTCTCCAGTGTTGGAAGGCATGATTGCGGGCGAAGAAAGGACAGCGGCAATTGCGCCCAAGTGGGCAATGGAGGTAGCTCCTTCAAAATTCAAGAATTAGCCAGCAGACAGACTTCGCGACATCATTCATACGAGAAAAGAGACATAAACTGAGTGAATTGACGAAATATTGAAGACTATCCGCTCATGGCCAGTGCCAAATAAAGTGAGGCGGTGACTTCACCACTGGCTGGGGAAGCCGCGCTAGACGGCAATCAAAGCGGTATCCCTCAGGATCGTCCGATAAGCTTTTGTTTACTTTTCCGTTATCTACCAGCCAACGCGTTCTGCAGATACCTGGGATTTTCAGGCATAGAAGTCTTTGATATTCCAACTCAGGGCTTAAACATAGGATTCACGCATATCGCTGCCAAACGTACCTCATTGAAAAGAGACCGCCTGAAGATGACCGACCAGAGCCCCGCTGAAACACTCGAACAGCTCCGACAGTTGGAGCAAGAGAATGGCGACCTGAAGACTCGTCTCGCCATCATACGCATAAGCGAACCTATCTCTGCTTCAGATGCCGAAAAATCCAATTCGTCGCCGTCAAAGCGTACCTCTGACGTTTCGGCCATCGATAGCCCCACACCTGCTTCCCTGCAAGCAGATTTGACACACTACAAGGTACGGATAAGATAAGTGGACTTTCACCACTGCATATGCTATATCCTCATTATATATTCTCTCTGACTTGTATGAGAAGGAACTCTTCTCGAAATTGCGCTTTTCCTATGTTGAGCAAGTAACAAAAGAAAAGTTCCTGCGAGCAATCGTGGGCGATCCTCCCCTGATCGTCGGACACAATGAGAACGTAGACTTGGAAGCGCAGTTAGCAGAGGTGAAAGCTGAGCTCAAGTCGCGCAAGGAAGAAGTTAGGATCATGATTGAAGATATGGAGAAGATGGGTCGGGATCTGGCGAGTCGTGAGTGCCTTTCGCCCATTATGGCACGAAGCGGCGCTAAGTATTATTTGCTACAGGATACAAAAAAGTGCAACTACAGATGACACAACTTTCAGCACTCCCAGAATCGATAGAGAACCTTGAATCCACGATTGCCGGACTGCGTGCGAAACAGGTCGCCACGATGGGCACGTCATCTTCCCAGAACCTTCCACTGCCAGCGACGCTGTCTCTCTTGGCCGAGCGCGAGGCGGAACTTGCAGCATTAAATCGGCAACTTGCGGCAGTACAGAATGCTCTGCCACGCAAGACAAGAGAAGCCGAAGCAATGGAAAGAGAATTGAGTGTATTAGAAAGACGCAGGAGCGAAGCAACCGCACAAGCACGGGAGGCACAGAGAATGAAACAGGAAGGCAAGAGCGACGGCCTCGAAGAGTTGGGCAGGTGGTACAGGAGCGCAGAGGAAACACTGAAAAGTCTGGTGGGTGTTGAGGGATGAGACAGCAGGCCCGATGATTGATGACTGGATTTGTATTATGGGGGCGTCGCCATTCCACAATTCGGGTGTATATAGGCGAAAGCGGTGGTATCTAAATTTACAGCACAATGGTACAAATTGGGTCTCGAAATGAAGCCCGTAGGCTATCTAATTCATTGACGTGCATGATCATACAACATGATACGCTATGCTGCAGACACCATGGAACCCCTCATGATTTTTGATTTCCAAAACGAGACCCGGCCGTACTCCTGATTTTTAGTTAAGACATCTACTCCTCGTCCTCCTCAGCCTCCTCACCATCACCGCCAGCAGCGGCAGCGGCCTTCTTGCGCTGGACACGGCCAGGGCGGCCACCACCGTAGGGGGAGGTGAGAGCGAAGTCGATGTGCTTCTGGGAGTCAAGGCGAACCATGTAGGAAGGCACGTTGACGATCTGCTTGCCGACACTGTTGGTTAAAATAGGTTAGCATCATTTCCTTAGCGCTATCGAATGGTGAGCCATACCGGATGTGACGCTGCTTGATCAGGACACGAGCGTGGTGGATGGACTTGGCAAGACCGAGCTTGTAGACACAGGTCTGCAGACGACGCTCAAGGAAGTCCTCGACACGGAGGGCCAGGACGTAATCGAGCTTCATGCGGGACTCATCGAGCACACCAATGCGGACCAGACGACGAATCAAAGCGTTACCTTCGAAAAGACGCTTGGGGTCCTTCTCGTCGAGGGTGAGAAGCTCACTAGACCGGAATATGTTAGTCACTGCTTCTCAATTGTCGCAGGGCTGAAAAAGCGCATACCGAGCAGCACGACGGATCTTGGACAGGGTGAGTTGGACACGCCACACCTCACGCTTGTTGCGCAGGCCGTACTCGCCGACAATCTTCAGTTCCGAGTCACTATCGACCAAAGGTTAGGCATGGAACACACGACTTAAACAGAAGCACGCTTCTGATCAGTGGCCGGAGAGTACTAACAGACGAGCCGACTCGAAAGCTGAACATCAATTAGCGTTTATTCCGACTTTGATGAATTTTCCATTTTTGGATATATTAGAAATACTTACGACGACGAGGGACCTTGTAGGTCTTGGAGTAAACGCGACTGTAAAGCAGAATCGGTAATTAGAACGATGAGACTTCATTTCGCATTTACCACATTGTATATACTCACGGGACGGGGGCCATGGCTGCTGATTGCGCGTTGTCGTGATGTTGTCGAGCACACCAAACTTCACGAAGATCGCAAAGTTCAGAAGTTGAAGGATGCTCTTTGGGGCGGAAACAAGCGAGGAGAAGAGTGGAGACTAACCGTGTTGAGGTTAGGGCTAGGGCTAGCCCTGGCGGCGCACCAAATGCACCCGAGGACGTTGACACCATCACCAAGTGCGGCAGAAGGAGGCATTTCTTCGTTGTCGACAATTTTTCAACACCAGCACCACCTACACCGCAAAAATGGGTCACTCCCACGGTTTGAGATCGGGCACTCGCGTACGTTCATGCGATGGATTCATATCGACGCTTTTTTTCGCGGACTGAAACGGAGCGCTGACGATGGTTGTAGTATGCCTTCAGCCGCGGCTTCAAGGAGAATGGCATGATCCGTCTGTCGACCTACCTGAAGACCTACCGGTACGAACCAGAAATTTGAACATGATAATGGAGAGATGTGCGAGCAGGATCTGATTGTTGTTTTCATAGGGTTGGCGACATCGTGGATATCAAGGTCAACGGTGCCGTTCAGAAGGGGTCAGTACGATTTCCGCCCGCTGCAATCACGAGGAGCCCGGAAGGCGCGGACTATACGTGATTGTGATGGAAAATTCGAGGATTTGTTTGCTGAAATTTTGGAACAGTATGCCCTACAAGGTCTACAACGGTAAGACCGGTGTCGTCTACAACGTGACCAAGTCTTCCGTCGGTGTCATCATCTACAAGGTTGTCGGCAACCGCTACATGGAGAAGCGCATCAACGTTCGCATCGAGCACGTCAAGCACTCCCGTTCCCGTGAGGACTTCATCAAGCGTGTCAAGGAGAACGCCGCCAAGAAGCGCCAGGCCAAGGAGCAGGGCATTCACCTCCACCTGAAGAGACAGCCTGCCATGCCCCGTGAGGGCCACGTTGTTGAGGGTGTTGCCGCTGAGACCATCACCCCCATCCCTTACGACACCCACATCTAAACGAATGGATATGGCCGATGCGGTTGTTTGGTGTTTCTGGGTTTTTCCGTCTATGGGTGGACTTTGCATTGAGACGAAGCGATAAAAAATTAGGGTTCTCAGATGTTCTAGCACATCTCAAGCCTGTGCATAGATTCCCCTGAATGAAAGAAAAAAAGACAAACCTTTCGATTCCCCCTTCGAAGAACCAGTATGATTTGGATATTCTGGCTGGAACGGGTCTCTTAAAGGCACCTATTGGTCAATCTGCCAGACAACTTTCGCGCCCACAACTCCTGCGATATTGCTATTTCTAGGTGTGACAATCAATCAATCACTTGAGTAGATATTTCGCAAGATCGTGTCATTTCACTAGAGATACTCCAATCGGTAGGCGTAAGCAATTGTCATGCCGACTGCAACGAGGTAGCATCGACCTAAAGCGGCGCCTCTACCCGCGCCACCGAGCACTGAATTAGAGTGGGATTATGCATGGGACCACTAGAGCTTAGGTAGATACATTAAAGCGGTCAAAGAATGACGCTATGAGACCTCATTCTCTGTGAATGAAATAATCCAAGTAGGGGTTCCTGCATTAGCCGTTAAAGCGGCGACGGAAGAGATTGCCAATCGGCAGTGGCAGAGAGTTCCGCCCAGAGGTTCCGCCCAGGCAAAAATAAGCTGTCGCCAAAAAAAAATTGAAATCGAACGTATCATCCTCGTCGCCAGTTACGCCTCCTTATTAATTCGATTTGGAATTATCAGCATCACTTTGTACATTACTTCTGAGAATATTCCCTCTTCATGGCTATCACTGCCTAAATGCTACTGCTTTCCGTGTCAGACCGATCGTTGCCGTATTCTCCGTCCCGATAATACCCCAGGCCTCGTTGATGCCTCTATCAGCCACTTCTCACTCCAGCTCTGCGCAGGCGCATCTGGAAGCAAGAGAGTCTGCAGCGGCTCTTGGTCAAGATCTATTGCTACAGTCAAGGGAGACTGGCGAAATTCTACCTCAAGGGACGCAACCCATCACACAAGATGGCAAAAAGAGCCAAGCGAAGCCTTTCGCCCATTTTGTCGCTGGCGGGTAAGAAATTATAGTTTTATGCTAGTTGAGATGAATCTCGAAGCTAATGCGATAGATTCACAGAATTGGTGGAATGACCGCCGCGACTCTTACCTCTCCTCTTGATGTCCTGAAAACCCGGTTACAGTCCGACTTCTACCAAGCCCAGCTCAAGTCTCTTCGTGCCGCTCACCCATTGCCACCATCTAACTCACTTGCTTCACTTCCACGGACCGCTATGATGCACTTTAGCGAGACCTTCCAGATATTGCGCTCGATACATGTCCATGAGGGCTGGCGCGCACTGTTTAAGGGCCTTGGACCCAATCTCATTGGCGTTGTTCCGGCACGCGCCATTAACTTTTACGTATATGGAAACGGAAAGCGGATACTTAGCGACTACTTTCAATACTACGATTCCAAGGAGACGCCCGTCGGAATCCATCTGACGGCGGCCGCCGTAGCAGGAATTGCCACAGGAACGGCCACCAACCCAATCTGGCTGGTAAAGACACGCTTACAACTAGACAAGTCTAACGCCGTGAATGGCAAAGGCCGTCAGTATATGAACAGCTGGGACTGTATCAAACAGACGGTGCGCCACGAGGGCATTCGAGGCTTGTACAAGGGACTTTCCGCATCATACCTCGGTGTGACCGAGTCAACTCTACAATGGGTGATGTACGAACAAATGAAGATGTACTTAGCGCGCAGGGAAGCAGCCAAGCGTGCTGATCCCAATCACATCTACAACGTCTGGGACGATGTGGAGTTGTGGGGTGGTCGAATCTGCTCCGCGGGCATGGCGAAACTGATTGCTGCGGCCGCCACGTACCCCCACGAAGTTGTCCGAACGAGGCTGAGGCAAGCCCCCACTCTATCTGTGGG
The DNA here is from genome assembly GCF_001445615.1 of Aspergillus lentulus. Lineage (NCBI taxonomy): Eukaryota > Fungi > Ascomycota > Eurotiomycetes > Eurotiales > Aspergillaceae > Aspergillus > Aspergillus lentulus. Next base: position 2,345,151 of record NW_028322122.1, read on the forward strand.
GGATGGCAAGGTTCAGATGAAATACACCGGTCTTGTGCAGTGCTTTAAAACTGTGTGGAAGGAGGAGGGTATGGTCGGATTGTATGGCGGTCTCACACCGCATTTGCTGCGTGTAGTTCCGTCAGCCGCCATCATGTTCGGAATGTGAGTATCTCTTATCCCTGTTTGTACAGATGACCAGCTTCTGACATCGTCGCTTTAGGTATGAGGTGATTCTGCGCGTTTTCGGAACGACTTCATAGATTACCCAGGTTGTCCTCTCTACTTTGGAGCGCAGACAAGATTGTCTTTGAGCGTAGAACTTGTACTATATCTAACCCCGCTTTTTTACTGGTGTTATTATTATTGACTAGAAGGGTCAACTGCATGTATATGGCGCGATTCTTGGATAGTTGCTGCTTGGCTTGGCGTCTTCACTCTTCTCTCACATTTGATCTAATACAAGGCTGAGAAACCACTTCGTTGTAACTATATGGTGGGTTGGACCAGGGTCGGATCAGCTTAGAGAAGTGTCTTTTAAAAAAGGAAGCTTGATTGAGAAGAATAAATATTATCATGCTATAGTTGGTAGCTCCTTGAATTTGTGTTGCTCGACATATCTAATGTAGGTCCGGATTACTACTACCGGTGAAGTTTACAGTAACCGCATGGGCGTACACTGCATCAAGTCATCATATGATTTAGAAAATCTTGCTCTCGTTTCCGCTGACTGACTAGTGAGTGTCTGTGTACTCATTTCAGTATTGCTATATCATCCTCCCCTGCCCCGGCTTATTAGATAGATAGGTATCTTGTGGATGTCTGTCAAAAAAAGAAATATATATCCAGTACCCCTCCCATGAGTGGCTTGAACTCCATGGTGAACGTGCAACCCATTACGTACACATACTTTAAATTGATTGCAGTAAGAAAGCCTATAAAAGTGTTGTTGATGATCTATACGTGGGCCAAGGTATCGAATCTGCCTCAGCAAGCGATGATTGCGTTTTTAAACCTTCTGTTAATCTACGATCCACCGAATTATTCGTGTCTAATCGTCGGTTGCCTAAGTACTCGGCGAGGTCACAGGGCAAGGCTGACAGATCCTGCCAGGGACCAGCCGTCAGGCACACAGCGAGTCATGGACCCCAGAAGACGGAAGACCGTTTTATGCTTCCAGAAGGTAAGCTAAATGAGAAATAGGAAAATTAGCAGGATCTCAACAGGGGAGGCGCAGGGAGGGGACCAGGACGCAGTGACCTCCAAGCGCACATGAACACCCAAAGGACTTGTTGCTGCTCGCTGGCTCGAGAATAGGTAGGAGAGGCGAAGGAGAGTTTGACGAGGCCAAGCCAGTACTGAAGCTTGCAGCTCATGAATTTCAATTGGCGAATGATGATTCGAGCATCTGCGTGTTTCAAGAATCTATTACCCATTACTGTGATGATCAGTCAAATGGATATGCTAGGCCAATAGGTAGTGTCTTGGGATACATCCGGCCAGAAGGTAACGTGCACAAGGTGAAATGGCGATTCATGTTTGGAAAAGTTGCACCAGAGAGAAGCTATCCGTGTCGTCAACAAATAGTTTGGGACACACTTGGAGCTGTTGCCTTGATTTGAGCCAATACTGCCTGCCCTCGGGATGTCCCTGTTGCACCTATTCGGTGCTGTATCATTTTTAACTCTAAAAAAGATGAAAGGAAGGGTTTCTGTTATTTTGTCTTTTTATCCGACCTTCTCTTCAACATTATCCCTAGCGATGCGATGCTTCCTATAAGAAGGTCACCTCCCTCCGTGTAGAGGGAGCTATAGCACTCTAACAGGGCTCTTCGCTGCGATACACCCTCTTTACTGAGAAGGAGCTCACCGGTATCGAATTCTCTTATCCTCCTGCTACAGCCGACCCTACCCGATTCCTGTCACGACCCTGTCGTGTATGATTATGCCAATGTCGACCAATCCAAGGTAGTCAGTCCCAGTTGTTTTCAAACTCTACCTCTCAGTTCGAGGAATTTTTCCCTTTCAGCCTTCTCAGGCTAACTGGGGTTTCTTCAAGAAACCAAATGTCTTACGCCGCTCAGCAACAGATGGACCTCCTCCATATCGGCTCCTGGACACACCGGTATGATATCACCACAGCTCCTCAAGGCATATTTCGGTCTCCCGGCGCCAGAAATCCATTGTCACCTTTGCAATATCAAAGCAATGATACAGCTCCTCCAATGCTGCAAGCTATGCTGGATCAGTCTCCAAAAGCAGACCCTTGGTCGCCAGTCACGATGCAACAAAAGCGAAACCAAAGCCGTCATTTTGATCTAGCTTTCCAGCCTTCTTTGTATACTGACATCGGGCCTTCTCCTTTCTATTGCATCTATTAGGCCTCCTGTCTGTTTGATTAGAGTGCTTTGTATTTGGGTGACAGAGACCAAAAGCATTTTAGATATTTTTATAAGTGCCTAGTTGCTGTCGTGTCTGGTACACCAACTTCCCAAAAGATACTTTGATTGACCTAAGTCCTCCTCCAACCTATACTTCACCGAGATACCTATCCCAAACTAGCTTATTTGCTGCAGGTTCACCATTGTAGACTGACCTAGAGTCAGGTCAGCCGTTGCCTGACCAGTCAGACAGCGTAGAGCACGAAACTATCGTCGAAGGATCTCTCATCCGACAATGATAATATATGTCACAGTACCCTGTCTCACCTAGAAACGCACACCGCAATCTATCTTTTGCTCTCAACCTGGTCAGACGTCTATTGGAGTTCTGCAAGTTGTCCCGAGATCTATAGTCCATCTCTTGCGTCTCTTGGTCCTTGTGTCCATCCAGCCTTGCACCGCCCCTAGCGAGGTGGTCTCACGCCCAAAAAGGCGTTGGGCAGCTTGACTCAAAGAAAAGTCTAAGTAAATAGTTATCCAGAGCGCCGGATTTGGACGTATCGTTGGTGTACGGAATTCCTTCTCCTCAGAAATTGTAATCCTGGGGTCAGATATGTCGTTCGCCTTCTGTTAGATTATCATTTCAGTGACTAATCTCTTTTGTTTCCTTTCTCATACGGATATTCTACTCCTTCTCTCGTGACGCGTATTTTATAATCTCGAGGATTTCTGAAAGTTTGCTCTTGAGCTTTAGTAACGAGAGAGCCATAGGCATCCAGGGAAGATGGAGAAGAGCAGAGGCTACATACTACGAGAGAGGTGGGACCGTGAATTTAGGTTAGCGCTTGGCCCACAATATCTACCTTAATGATGGGTTCTATTATTTATTTATTTAATCATTCATATTTTTTATTTATTTATTTTTTTTAATTTATTTCTATTATTTTTTTCCCCCCGTCTATTTCCTATATCTAAGATACTGCTCAGAAACAGTTGTCTCTTGTACTATTCATCTTTAGATCAGTTTAAAGATAGGTATGAAGCAATTCGCTGCTGTTTCTCTAATTTTTCAGTAGCTTCTCTGTATGAATATCCTGTTTCACTTCTAAGCAAATTGAACAATAATTTTATAATAATGAAATCGCGCAAAGGAGGTGATCAACCACAAAGGACAAAGGAAAAAACAAAAACGTTCAACCCCGTAACCATCCAGTCCATTGTCCCAACTTTGAGAGTACGTAGTTGGATAAGTGAACGTGGCCAAGGTCCAGGTTGATCCTTGGTTCTGGACCTTCAGGTTCGAACGAGAATTTCAGCGCCAGTAGGGGAAGTCGAATGCCCCGAAATCTGCACAACATGTTCTAGATGATGTTTATATGCTCCCCGCAAAACATGGTTTCTTTTCTCCGCCACCGACCAAAAATAATAACAGTACTCAGTAGTAATAATGATCTGGAGAACCTTCAGTAGTTCTTCTCAACAACATTATGGCAACTGCGCCAACTGCGCTTGTGAGTCATGTCATTACATTACTAATTTTTTGAAGGTTAGGCAGCAAATCCAGCAGTGGCATAGACGTTTCAGCTCCTCAATGCTCAGACCTCGAGACAAACCATTTACGTGATAGAATCTGTTGCGAACATTTGAGCCTGCTGTACCTGTAGCGACGATGAGTTGTTGATAGATGACAGGGGGTGAGAATATGCCCAGTGTCACTAGCTGTCTCTTAGCTCCGCCGGGGAGCCTTGAAGGCGCCTGGCCAGCTGCCAAGGTATTCTCAGCAGACAGAGCATATGCCTTGAAGATCCTTCGTAGGCTTGACCCGGTGAGCGATTTAGACGGTTTACCAGCCCCGTTGAAATTGAAATTTAGCAGTCTCTTACGAAAGAGACATCGCTCAGTAAGATTGACTTTCTGTCTAAAGCGCTTTTATGATTCAATGCTACAATGAGAGGTGACTTTGCCTGAGGAGTGAGGAGTGTGCCTCGAAAAAGCCATAATAGTGCTGCGCCATCTTCGTGTGGCTGACGAGTGGCTAGTGCAAAACAATATGGAGAATGTGGCGTGTCAGAGGTGGATTCATTTGACAATGTACAACAAAGAAATCGTCGAAATTGTCCACCGTCCATTCTAGACCTCAGAATATTTGCGGGTCTGTTCGCCAGCTGTACTGTCCAGATGATCGGGATGATTACACCGTAGTCCGGAATTGGAAGTGCCACTTGGCTCCCATTGTTATAGGATTCCAGCTTCGAGAGTCGTGATCAGGCGCATCTATTCAGTTCAATTTTGTAGGTACTTTAACTGTTGTGTATGTGTCCCACGGGTGGAATCTAGATTGTCTTGGTTCCTTGGATGGCGGGGGAACGGTCCCGCGCGGGCCCTAGAGTTCCATGATCCACCATCGATGTCTCCACTTCTAGCACCTCCGCAATCTCCATTCCAAGTTTGCGCTTCACTTTGAAGACAGAGGTGAACTCAGTCAGCCTCAAATAACCACTGAGGAAGGACTGCGAAGCAAGGTGACGAGAAAAAAGTATATCAACAGTCAATCAGACGTAACATGATCTTTACTTGTGTAATGCATACAAATGGCTTTCTACTTAGTCAGGTAGTTATGCTTTGCAAAGTACTCAGAAGCTACCTACTTTGATACGTAGGTCAGGAAAGATTAGTGTTTGGAAGTCACGCAGCTGATGTATAAAATTTACAAGGTATCAACTATCCAGTTGCTGAGTCCTAAATCCCTCTACTCTAACTCGTCAGAGAACTCAGCAAGAAGCGAACAATCTTAACGAGTAAGGTAGGCACTTAGGTAGCTATGGAAGGTACGAGCCAAGAAGTTTTCTGACCAACCTAGGTTGACAGTGTGACCAATTCGCTGACGCTGAGCCTATGTACTTCATGTCCTTTTATTTTTTCAGGGACAGTAAGGTACCTAATCTTAACCGTAATAAGAATTCTTGCTGTCTTGCTTGCTACCTAGGTAGGAACCACAGTGAACAATGGTTATCTACAATTGAGGCTGGAAAATAATTCTTTCCATTGCAAAGATCTATTCAACACAATCCTTTCCATTATTAATTATTATCAGCCCCGCATCCTCAGCCACACTCGAAGCCGGGTTTTGTCACTGTGCCGAATAATGCTCAGAACCCAGTCCTCCCAGCTTAGCCTGTAGCCGTATGTCATCATAGTTGTTACACCAACACTTGCCTAAGGAAAAATATCATACTGCACCATGGCGAGACAGAAACAGTAAACAGATTAAGAAGCATGTATCTGGGGGCTCTTTGACCAGCAATGTAGAAGACTTCTTTGGTTGGGATATTCATTGCTGGATGTTGCAAAGGTCTGTTTAATAAATTCTAGGGCGAGGCAAATGTGAATGATGAGGTGACTGGGATCTGAGGCTCTGCTTGTATTTCAAGTACTCTTTGGAAATAAAGGCATCACAGTTGATCCTTCTCGCCTCAAATGAGATACCCAGTGCCGGACATTGGCAGTGTGAGTACCTCAGATCGCCTAAATAACCTGAATTTGATACGTATCAATTCGCGCTTGCTAGTAAAATACCGTATAGTACTTGCAGGGAGTGAGGCAAAGCCATCCATTGCATTCCCCGGATACAATCCTTCCGGAGCCAAGTGAGATACATGTTCCGGACAGACGCTTGACATCAAGCTCCACCAAGCAATTCTATTAGGATAGTTCATCCTGTGGACCTCGGCGAGAAGTCTGATCTCTAGCTTCCGCTGTCAAGTGTCAGCATCCTTCGAACACACTGTTCTCCGCCTAAGGTGCTCAGCGAATTTTCTCTGACGAAATTTGCAAAGCTGAGTCCAAGGAAGAAGATGTTAATGTACATGTTCCAAGCTACTTCAGTTATTATGGGCTTATTTATCCCCTACCGGTGCTGAAGCTAAGGTGCATGGAGGAAAATCAGGCAGGCATGGTAGGCTGTACCTTACTAACTTTCCCATGGCAGCCCCGTGGGTACCTACTTCACCCAGGTAAAGGAAGACGAGTACTTGATCATCGCTCTTAAAGATGACATTTCCCAGATTTCTCTCTTTCTTGCCACCGTTCCTAGTTCATTTCCCCAGTGTTTTCAAAGTAAAACATTCTGTCCTTGCGGGCATCATCTTACTCTTTTACCTGCGCTGATCGACACTCCTTTTCACTCAACGTGATGTTTGCCTATCGTTAAAACCGTTGTTTTTTACAAACTGTATGCCAGGCCTTTCAGCCGGAACTTTTTTTTCTAAATTCTGTCTGTCTCTTGTGTGTCTTTGTACTATTTTGTTTCTATTTCGTCGACATCCTAGCATCCTGTCTTTTGTCAATTTATTGAACTTCTCTTGAAACATTCGTTATCATGGATCCTCTGAACAATGACCATATCATTGATGACTTCAATTACGAGCAAGGCGATATGTACACCGGCTCCAATGTCATCTGGCGTGCCGTCCGTTACGCTGGCCATCCCGTCCAGACACTGGGCGGCCATTTAGCTCCAGCTCCGACCCTCGACATGTCTTTTGTGAGTCAACCACCTACACGTGTATTTTGTCGGTCAATTAAAACAGCTGGCTAACACTTTGGCAAGACCCATAGCCAGACTCCATTCTTCGCTCCGGTGTCTCCGTCCAGTATCGGCAGTACAGGGGCGCCAGCCCAGTTGTCCGGCCATGAGACAGGAACCAACTACAACTTTGAGGCACCTGACTTGACTGACACCAATTTGGTTCCGCCGGAAGTTCCGCTGTCGCAAGGTGATTGGGCTGGCCAATGGCCAACTATCGGATCTCTCGATGCAGGGCCCATGCAAATGCCGTCGGAGCCGCAAGACGCTGCCCACAGTCCGCTTGCGAAGGTAAATCAACTTAGGAACGATCTTCAATTGTGGGACTCATTAGTACTGCAAGCCTTGCCTGCACTCAGTTATTCCCAGCTGGTCGACTTGAGAAGTTTCGTTAAAACCACCTTCTGCAAGCTGGACACCTCAATACAGGAGAGACTTGACCTAGGTGCTCCCAACATACCTTCTCCGCGAGATAGGTACCTTTGCAAGCTCTGCAGCCAAGGCAATCGGAAGGTGTACGGAACTCGAGGAACCTTTCGGCGGCATGTGAGCCTTACTCACCAAGCGGAGCACAAGTACTACTGTCCTGCATGTTCCTTCAGTACACCTAGAAGGGACAAGTTTCGTGGCCATTTGCAAGTCAAACACGGTTCTTTTGCCCTTACTCTACTGAACAAGGGCTGCCTCGACAACCTAGCCCGGCCATGCCCACCTCCCAAAACGTGTGGACTTTGTCCAAAGCAAGTGAACACATGGAAGAGATATTTCGAGTGCGTCGTGAAGCACTGCCGCCTAGCTGGCGGAAGTTCTGCATACACCAGTGCGAGCCAGAGCAGACGAGGCAGCGGCAACACTGGCGGAGACGGGGCAGACTTTGGCGGCCAGCAGGGGTTTGGCCCCAGCAGTAATGATGGATCAGGCTTTCCCCCGTCGTCTTCATTTGAAGGAGACAACATGGTTGGAGGCGACTATGACTTCAGCAATATTGGCCAGCAATTCAGTTTCCATGCTGCTAGTCTTTCTCAACACAATACACGAGCCAGTGTCGTTGCTGATACTATTGACGAAGCCGAGCAAAGGCCCCCCCCTGTAACCAACGCTCGTGCTCGTACTCGTCCCAAATCAGTACCGAATGAAGACGGTCCCGAGCACCTATCATCTGTACGTCGTCCAACGAGCTTACGAGACTACCACCGCACCGTGAATTCGACTCTAAAAGAAGGGGCACCAGCCTCTACCAAGAGGAATCCTAGTCTGGACAGCTTCAAGCAATTGTCTGCCGCCCGAAATGCATCACATTCATGGGATAGTTCTGAGCGAAATTGCACCTCAAATGCACGGCCAAGACCAACTGATGAAAATCCTCGAAAGAACCAATCCCGAAATCTTGAGAAGTTTTGCCAGACAAAGTGCAGGATCTGCAATCATACCATGCAGAGTTGCACTCATTGTACAGCCTCCGATGGAGCTGAGCGAAAATGTCACCTTTGCACAGGCAAGACTCGCCAGCGAAGTAACCGGTCGCGCCTCTGGCATCAGGAAACATATCTTGATCATGCGTATATTCCTGGGAAATCTTTATCACCACCCTGGAAGTCTGGCCGAGAGTTGGACTTGACTTCACAAGTCTTTGAGCATGAACTATTTTTGCAAGAGTCAAGGAAAGAGCTCATAACATGCACAAAGACCATTATTCCTGCCGTTCATCCGACCTCTATCTTTCCTTACGCTGTTTCCCAGCGGACGAAGCCATTGCTGGTTCTTCTCAATAACTTACAAAGAGGCTGCATGGGTATCCTTACTGCCAAGCTTGAGAGTTATGGCAACCGGCCATTCCTGCTGTGCAGTCAAGGCAGTCATGCACTTGGTCGTACTGGCACTTATAACACAAGGAAAGCCCGGGGCTTGCTAAATGGAGATGATGTCCTTACCCATTCCGCAATACTCATGTCAGAGATGGCTACCCAGCCTTGCATAGCACTGACTGAGAAACCGGCCACTCTTTCAATAGCTTCCGCTTCGCATGCGCTTGACCTTTCGGCATGGGGTAGTGAGTCTCCAAACGCTTCAACTTATCATTGTCATAAGCCGCCGCTGACTGAAAGAAACATTAGATGTCCCCGACGGTGTGGCCATAGCACGGAAGCAGTTACCTCTATTCAGGACAGAGGTCCAAATGCAGCTCCTTGATGACGCGCTTGATTCGGCAAGTCCAGACCTTACAGATACAACAGTAATGTTGCGAAGGTCACACATGCTTCAGACGAGGCTCCGTGTTATTGTTAAGCTGCTCAAACTCAAAACGACGGTTGCGAATGTCATTGAGCTTGAAGCACCAAAAGCAGACAAACTTCGAACATCTGAGATCACCCCAGATCCTGGCCTCATCGAATTCACGGTCGATCTCCCTATCTGTGACGAGACTCTCTCACTTTTCCAACTATGGAGTATAGCGATTAGTAACGCGGGGATGATTTTTGGAGGCTTCGCTTCCACGGCACTCGATATCCCCAATTTAAATGATAGGAGGGATGATCTTCAATTACTTTTCATGATGCTCATCCACATTCTGATGAAGTTCGCTGAAGCCCCGATTCGTCCAGTCAATACAATGTTGGTTGAATGATGATATGCTTCTTTGATGCTCATAGGACTACGGGAATTGCTCTTTCCTTTTTCTCCTGGAGCAGGATTTGATATGACAGGCCTCAAAATGTTGTCGGACTTGTCTACCATATCTCCCCTCTCCTTCTTCTTCTCCTCACCCTTGTGCTTCTGCGTCTTACGCAGAGAAGAGCCGCGTTGAAGCGGATGTAATTATGTAAAAAATGTTTATTTAATCCTTTATTTTCTTATGTTATTGACTTGATGATCACAGAAATGAAATTATACCCTCTCATGTTACTTTACGTCTGATCTTATGTCATTTATGTGCAAAGGCCTTTCTGTAAGATGCTACTCACCTACCTCATAATTAGCATGCTATGCTATTATATGGACTGCTGTAGGCAAGTACACTGTAAATAGAAACAGAATAAAAAGATATAACACAATGCGAGAGACTCTACCATGACGTTCTACTTAAATGTAAATCGTGCCATAATCCTTGAACTGTGCTGCTAACCTATTGCACCTGCAGCAAGCAAACAATCTCAACCCACCACCCCTCCTTCACTTCACCTGTCTACCCCCCCTCTTCCTCATCCCCCAAATTTTTGTCCCTTATTTTTTCCAGCTGTCTGCCTTCTGCACACACTTGGCCTTCATGCAACACCCACGATGGACGACATGCGAGACTGGTATGCCAGACTTAGCTCCCAGGTTCTCGATCTGGTGAGTGACTACGCAGGACAAGAGCTGTTTTGTCTTGAGGGAGATTCGGTCGTGCTCAAGTGTCTTGACGATCCCGCTCTTGACTTCAAGTGTAGGTCCTCTACGACACGTACCTTGAGGTTCAGTGTTACTTACAAATTCTCAGCTGGGTTCCAGCTCCTGCAGGGTATTTACAACGTTGAGCGACTCCTCTCTAAGTTTTTGTCGACCAGATGCAATTTTCATATTGTCTTTTTTGACGGTACACATTCCGCCAGCTGGTTAGAGGGCCACGGAATGATATTTACTGATTGATGTTGCAGAGAACCAAAGGATATCTACCCAAGCCGCCTCAAATACCAATCGCTGCAAGTATCAGTTGGCGAGAGAGATTATCTATCAGCATCTCACGGTGCATATCCAGGATCAGTACCCTGATCTTCAAGTTCACCGGTTTCCCTCTATGAAATCTCCTGAATTTCACCAGTATGTCCAAACGAATAGTGTCTACTTCGTCATGTGCCACAATGGAGTACTGCAGAACAGACCTCGGCTCATTGATGATACACTTCGTGTTATCTGTAACATGATAACTCTTGGGCTGGATGTGGCAATCATCAATGAGATCGAGTGGTGTGATAGCAAGGTTTGTTTCTTTTCCCTGTTAGTGTAAGAGAGGAGGCTGTCTGACAGAGCACTACGAGTATAGATTTTGACAAGAGTCATTCAAGCGAGCTCCTCCAAGCGCACGTTCATTGAATCAGAAGCGGAGTGCAAGACACAGAAGCCGCCATACCTATCTATATGCACCCAAGTCCTGCGTTCTATTGCAGAAACGAACGGTCATCAGGTCAGTTCGGCAATGACAAGTAGGGAGGCTTTGACTGTGGCAGTCGCATCAGTACTCGTTGCCCAGAATCAAGATGAACCATCCAAACAGATGATAGCCATCTTATTATTGCATCTGGCTTGCCTCAAACGATTATCTCTGCAGCAACGAAGAGCCGCGAGGCCCGAGATACCAAATGAGGGGATGTACAACAAGTTCGTTAAAAAGTTCAGCAGGGCAGCAACGACCATGCTTCAAACGAACGAATGGAAGGGCTTAAACAGAAACAAATCCCGGGGAGATCTGCATGACCTGTTTGATGGCAGGCTTTTTAGGTGTTGTGCTGCGTATTACTCGGTGGAGAAATTAGCACACCTGAGCAGCCTCATCAGTGACGATTGGCATACTATTTGGACCTGCTTAAATCGCATTGAAGAACTAGGCGGTCCGGAAGTATTCTTCACTCAGAACTTTCCGTGCACAGCGATATTGCAGCATAAAGAGCGAGCCTTCGTTGACGAACATGAAGGCGATCAAGACGATGAGGAGGACGAGGAGGATGAGGAAGACGAAGGAGATGACGAAGATCAAGATGACGAAACGGATGAAGACGAGGCAACAAATGAAGAGGAAGAAGACATGGAAAGCAAGTACGCCTTGTTGCCGTTCGAGCACCCAACGTTTGATCAGCATCTCGCCAGCGTACGCGTAGTCATCGAGAACTCGCAGGAGGAATGTCCCGAGCGAGGCTTCGAGGACAGAACGCATTGGCATTCTCGTCGTTTGCTCGATTCCAAGCACAGGGCACTTCCTCAAAAGCCAACAACCAAATGGAACAATCCTGCGCGACGGAACCAGGAAAGATTCCGAGACTTCACCAAATACGCAGCCAGCCTTACCAACGCCAAGGGCAATGTGCTCGAACAACAAGTGATCGTGTCATCAAAAGCCGCCAGAAAGCAACCGAAAGCTGCTAAATTATCGTCTAAAGCAAAGCAGTTGATAGAAAAACAGGAGGTTGAAAGGGCCAAAAAAGAAGAGTCATCATGGATAGATTCATGGCAACGTAAGCTCCTCGAATTGCAAAAGCAAGGCCTTCATCATCAAGTGGACGATGTCAGAGCTTTCTTAGACCGGCAGGAGGCCCGGAAGCGAGCTTTCCTCGAGCCCGAGGTCCGCCTATACCTATTGACTCTTCTTGTGGCTCTGTGGCAGAAAGAGACATCGTGTCAGGAAGAAGATAAGCTCGTCTCAGCGAGAAATGTCTGGGATCAAATTCGAACTCTCCGGCACAAAATCAATTTCATGACTCATGAAATGTATTCGATGTTTCATGACATATGCTGTAAACTAAGCATCCATGATACACCATCGCCGTCGTCCTCTCTTCCGAGTCGGCAGTTGTGTTTTCAGTTCCATACTAGTTGCATTAAACCACGCCAGCTGGGTGCGCCACTTGATTTTCAAGCCTTTCAACTGCTCCATTGTGGGCCATTTATGGATCGTCAGACTGGCGCAAAACCCGACGACCGTGTGGGCTTTGAACCGGACGAATGGCAGAAGGATGTCCTCGATGAGCTTGACAAGAACCATAGTGTCTTCGTCGTAGCCCCAACCAGTGCGGGAAAGACCTTCATCAGCTTCTATGCTATGTCGAAAGTGTTGCAGGAAGACGACACTGGAGTTCTGGTATATGTAGCTCCGACAAAAGCGCTGGTGAATCAGATCGGTGCAGAGATCCATGCACGCTTTCGGAAAAGGTACCCTGGTTCTGAACAGACAGTTTGGGCTATCTCCACTCGCGATGTTCGCATAAACGACGCTTTGAAATGTCAGATCTTAGTGACCGTGCCTCACTTTCTTCAGATTGTAAGTGCCACGAACTCCGCTACCACTCTGCCTCTATAGTGTCTCTCGACTGACAGGAGTGTTTAAGATGCTGTTGTCCTCATCAAACGCCACCACATGGGCTCCTAGAGTCAAATGCATCATCTTCGATGAGATTCACTCGATAGGTCATACCGAGGATGGTTTAGTCTGGGAGCAACTCTTATTGCTGGCTCCGTGTCGTATTATCGCTCTTTCGGCAACCGTGGGAAATCCATCAGAGTTCGCTGATTGGCTTCAATCGACACAGAACAACATGGGGGTGACTCTCAAGCTGATTCAGCATACGCAGCGTTACTCAGACCTTCGGAAGTATTTCTATATGCCGGCAGATCGTCCCTTCGAAGGCCTCTCCCGATCGAGGCATAAGGGCCTCCCTGAGCCCAAATTTATTCAGGGCTTGCACCCCCTTCACCCAATCGCCAGCCTTCTCAGCAAGCAGCGGCAAATGCCTGAGGATCTTTCCCTTGAGCCGAGAGACTGCTATACACTTTGGAGATGTATGGTAAAGTACTCATCAGTCGATTTTCCTGTGCCAGAATCTCTGAGCCCACAACTTGCCCTTCCACCGTTCATTAGGCGGAGCGATGTGTATGAATGGGAGGCGCAGCTTAAGGAACTTCTATCGACATGGATGCAAGACAGTCACTCTCCCTTTGAAATGGTCCAAAGCGATCTGGAGGCTATCTTCGCACCTGCTCAAGGATTGCAGGTTTCAGAAAGCAACGAAGAGAATCAGAGTGATCTAGAGGTTCCCGAACATCAAGACATGAAGAACGAGCTATGCACATCTGTGTTCCCACTCCTCGTGGATTTGCATTCCCAAAACGCCCTACCAGCCCTGCTTTTCAACTATGCACGGACGACATGCGAAAAGATCGCGATCACGACGCTAGAGCATCTAGTCAAAGCTGAGGACAAGTACAAGAGTGGTGCATCATGGAGGCAGAAGATGGTGGACTACGAGAAATACAGGAAACTTGCGTCCAAGAAAGCTCAAACCGATGAGAAAAGCAAGAAAAAGAGCAACCCTAAACAATACTGGGAGGAAACCGAGAGCACCGCAAAGGATGTGGAGGAAGATAATAGTTTATTCAAGAGATTTGACCCGGACAGGCCTCTAGAGCAATTTTCGTTTGCCGATACTCACAAATTCGACTGGACAGACCTTCTCGAGGAGATAGAAATGATGAAAGGGCGCAAGATTAAGCCTTTGCTACTTGAAGCTCTGAAGAGAGGAGTAGGCGTCCACCATGCCGGACTGAATCGTCGTTACCGCCAGTGGTATGAGATGTGACCTCTTTGATACGAGCATTGGATATTAGCTGACTATTTGCACAGCGTCGAGAGGCTATTCCGCGCAGGATTCCTGCGTGTTGTTGTAGCCACTGGAACGCTGGCTTTGGGTATCAACATGCCGTGCTCGACGGTGGTCTTCTGTGGTGACAGCGTCTTCTTGACCGCGCTCAATTTCCGTCAGGCTGCTGGTCGAGCAGGGCGCCGAGGATTTGATCTTCTCGGTAATGTCATCTTCCATGGCATTCCCCGTCACAAGGCATATCAATTGATGAGTTCACGGCTTCCGGATCTGAACGGCCATTTCCCTATCACGACCAGTCTTGTGCTTCGACTGTTCATCCTACTTCATAATTCAAAGGAGTCGCCATACGCAGCACGGGCAATCAATTCCTTGCTGTCTCAGCCGCGCATTAACTTCGGAAGTGTCGAGTCGAAGGACAAGGTACTCCATCACCTCCGCTTTTCCATTGAATACCTGCGACGCCAGGGTCTCGTCGGGAGACACGGAGAGCCAATTCGCTTGGCTTCTAGCATTGCGCATCTGTACTACACTGAAAACAGTGCCTTCGCATTTCATGCTCTTCTTCGTGCTGGCTACTTTGAGGAACTGTGCAAGCAGCACCGGAAGAACACCGAGAAGAAGCTGAGGACGTTGATGATTGTGCTCGCCCATCTATTTGGAAGAAAGTCTCTCGGCTATCGATACAAGGAACTTCTGACCCGGAGACAAGAGTTGAAGTCTCCCTCGGTCGTGATGCTGCCACCGCTGCCACCGAATGCCGTATCGGCGATTCGAGCTCATAATCAGAGCATTCTCAAAACATATACGGCGTACGTCGAGACATTCGTCAAACAGCACCTGAAAGAACCCGAGTGTGAGTTGCCACTTAGCAAAGTGCCAGTTGGGGGCAGTGGGCACCAACAGCTCAGTCGTTTGCTGGGAGTACTGGAAGCGAATCAATCACGTTCAGCTTTTGTTGGGCTCTCTGGTCATGGTGATCATTTTAAGAGCATGAAAGACCTCTGTAATTCGGTCCGGTCCGGCGTGTTTCTCGAGGAGAGTGTCATACCACACCTTGATGTTTATCCGGATGGGGGTATGGCACCTTTGAATGCGTATCTGTATGACTTCTTCTGTCACGGATGTGTGGAACCCCTTGAGGTCGCCAATTTCATCTCTCGTTCTGACACGTGGTTTCTGCTGAATGACTTCTCCCTGATCCTGGCTACGATCATTGTTTCTCTGCAAGTTTATCTTGATCCCGACCTGAAGAGTTCATGTTCGGAAGACATGTTCGCCAGCGACGACTCTTCGTCATCTCTTTCGGCGGAGGATGAAGAAGAGGAAATATTCAATGTTCAGGCTGTGGGTCAGAAGGCCGCGTCGAAGCGCACTGATAACCAAGTTCCTCAAATGCGACAATCACTTGGGACTACCAGGGCTACGACTGACGAGGAGGTGTTGGAGAAATGGGACGAAGGTGTGAGCGATGACAGTGATTCCTTCTCCGAAGACGACGATACCACAGAGATTCCGGGTATTCTGCCTGCGAACCGAGCTTCATTGGTGTCGTTGGAGGTGCTGAATGCCTTCCGCGAGTTAAAGGATCAGTTCGACGAGAAGTTCCATGCTATCTTCGCTTAAAGCAATATGCAGACGAAGTTTCGGATCATCTCTTGATGGATGCCGCAAACACGAAAAACTCCATGGTGGCCACATCGAAACCCGTCTGGTTGGTTCTGAGCATCATGTGTGACGTTGACATGTTAAGAGTATTGGAGATGCACTTGAAAGCAGAAAGAAAGTGTCTGGACGATCTGTTCTAGCTACAATAGATTTGTAACAATTTGACCCATCTTCAACTTCCTGGAATAACTCTTATATCCTCACAGGTACCTAGTAATAGATGTTGTGATAATCAGAGTTCAACCATCCTTTACCAGTAACGCGAGGCTAGAGATTGGCCTGGTCAAGAGCTCTCTGCTCTTACAGACTGCTGCTTGAGTGACTACTGCTGACTACTCTGAGTATAGAATACGGAGATAGGGGTTAACGGAAAGCGGAGGGCCCACCGGGATGACATAACCCGGAGTCGGTGACATATCGATAAGCAAGTTAAAGCAACAATGCCCCAACTCACTACTACCAAGGTGAAACAGATCCGAAAGGCATGGACACTTGCTTCTTTCTTGTTTCGATGTTTGAAGCTGCAGAAATATTGGATACCGGATACGTTTGATATAGCCTCCCGCAGCAACGGTTGATCACATACCTTACCGATATGAATCCATCTGGTTCGTCTTCCGCTGGTGGTAACAGGTCGGAAGAGTCTCCGCCTCGGAGAGTCTCCGGTACAGTATGGCACCCGGCTAGAGAGTGGCTTGAACAGGACGAGGAGGAAGACGACATGGATTATGAACCGGAGTCCGAGGTTACGGAAGATAGAGACGAGGATGAACACGACGATGAAGATCAAAATGAGGATGAGGATGAGGATGAAGATGAAGATGAAGGTCACTTCGGTAGCTTTCCCCGCGATGGACTGCTGAATTTCCGTATGAGACTAATCTTGGATCGAACAATTTGAAGACCCTCACTTGCGTCTAGGTAATATACATATTGAGTTCTCCATGGATGATCCTGATCAAGAGGATACTGGCGGAGAAACTCAAGAAGGTAGACACACTCGAGGTACCATTTACCCAACGACCACCCGCTTTTACTTCTTTACCGACACTGATTCGTGCACGCAGTATCGGCTGCTCGATTATTGAATCTGCTAGCTTCCAATGGTCTGCGACATATCCTCCACTACAATGGGTGGCGACGGGGTACGTTAGGTGATGAAGATGAAGATGACGAAGAGTTCGGTTTCTTGAGATATTCACGAAGATCCCGACATTCCGGAGCTGAGAATTTACCGAAGGTTCCAAGCGATGAGGGTACAGAACTCATGCGATCCGGTGATTTCGGAGAGGATCCTTACTATGTCGACATGCTGAAGAAACGCAAGAAGTCGCTTGCAGCAAAGATCATGTGGAGAGAACTGGGTGTTGACGTATCTGGGAGGCATAGACTGGCTGTGCAGTCAACTGCACAAGTAAGTTCTCTACCTCGTGCGACGGAAAAGGAGATTTGTACTTACGGGGTGGGCCTCTCAGGATCTGATACCTGGTTCCGCCGCAGACAAGATCATTCATTATGACTCGCGATGTTATTCGGGTCAATTCTCTGACGACGGTAACTTCTTCTTCTGCTGTGCACAGGACTTCAAAGTTCGGATGTACGATACATCTAATCCATTCGAGTGGAAGTACTACAAAACTGTCGACTATCCATTCGGCCAGTGGACCATTACCGACGCGAGCTTGAGTCCGGACAACAAGTTCTTGGCATACACCTCCATTAGAAATATCGTCTGCCTTGCACCGACAGATCCAGCTGATCAATCTGACCCCTCTGTGTTGGATCTATCCTTAGGCCGTGTTGGGCGGGGCTTCCACGACAGCTCGCACACTGCGGTGCGCATCCCCATAAAATGACCGTCGCATAGTCGCTGACCAGGTAACAGATATGGTCAATCCGCTTCTCCGGTGATGGGCGCGAAATTGTTGCGGGCAAATCTGACAATTCCGTAATTGTCTATGACATCGAAACACGGCAGTCTGTTCTAAGGCTACAGAAGCACGAAGACGACGTCAACGCCGTCTGCTTCGGCGATAAATCGTCGCCTCACATTTTGTACTCTGGCTCGGATGACTCCACCATTCGCGTTTGGGACCGGCGTTCCATGGGAGACGGCCGCGAGGCTGGAGTGTTCATCGGTCATACGGAAGGTATTACATATGTCGACAGCAAAGGGGACGGCCGATATGTACTTTCCAACGGGAAGGACCAGAC
The DNA here is from genome assembly GCF_001445615.1 of Aspergillus lentulus. Taxonomy (NCBI): domain Eukaryota; kingdom Fungi; phylum Ascomycota; class Eurotiomycetes; order Eurotiales; family Aspergillaceae; genus Aspergillus; species Aspergillus lentulus. The sequence continues at coordinate 2,363,323 of NW_028322122.1, forward strand.
AATGAAATTGTGGGATTTGAGAAAGATGATGACAACCGCAAGGTTTGCAGACATCGATGTGAGCAGTTATACCACCGGTTATGATTACAGATTCGAGCCGTATCCTGAAGATTACTACGAGCCACATCCACACGACTGCTCCGTTGTCACGTTCCGAGGTCATCGGGTCCTCAAGACACTCATCCGTTGCCATTTCTCGCCGTCCAGTAGCACGAACTCGCGCTACGTGTACACCGGAAGTGAAGACGGCAAAGTGTATGTATACAACCTGGACGCAACTCTTGCGGGCACCATCGATGTCGGACTTGCAACTCTGAATTCGAGACCGCGCGATCCTGATATCTTCACCACTGCGTATGAAATCAGGAGTAGGAGCGGGGAGATGCTGTGGCGGACCTGCGTTCGAGATGCGAGTTGGCATCCCAGCGCGCCAGTCCTCGCTGGTAAGATCATCCTTTTTTAACTCTGGAAGTACATTGGCGAGATGCTGACTGTAGTTTAGCAACATCGTGGAACGGCTGGGGTTTGTCTACAGGTACCTGCAGCCTTCATAGCTGGAACGATGGTGCTGCTGATGACGAAGGTACTCCATCAATCGGGAAAAGCTACGATTGCAAGTTAAATTACTTGCCCGAGTTCAATCAGTACAAGGAAAAATCGGTGCGGAGTCGGCCTGTCAGAAGGAGTCCGTTGGACGAGGAACTTGCATATGAGCTCTGGTGATTTCTGTACATAGGAACGAGTTCCAGTATATTTTCCCTTAGACTACATTCTTTCCTCGAATACTCGGATATCTGTTCGCATTCAACTGCCGGATTGAATTAGGGGATTGGAGCATGCACATAGTTCGCCGCTATGTTGAGATTTCGAAATGTTCTCATAACAATTGATGTAATGTAAAAAGAACAAAAGCTGCATTTGCCTTGAGCTTCTTGAAAGGCCTGGAGATAAAAAAGCAAAGGTGGTATTTATACAAAATTGACGCAATGGCATAATAACCCGAAGGCAACTTCTTGCCGAACTCCCTGGAGCATGTTGGAACAACGGTCTTCCAGGACACCATCTCGATTTTCGCGATTTATCTTCGTCTCCGGTAGATAGGAACTCGTTTAGATCATGTCGCCGCGCGATTGGCTAGGTTCAATCTCGGAGCATCCTCTTTGGCACCTGCTTCATGGTTGCTATGGATTTGTCGCCTCCATTTTAAGCGCCACCGACGAGGATGTTGTTGACGGGAATGTGTACTATAATGGAAAGCACATTTAGAAAGGGTCGTCGCATGCTTCCCAGGACTCTGTGGTATACTTACTTAACTTGATGAAGTACCCAATGGCTATTCTAAGAGTAAGCATATCTCCTGAAAAGTACTGGGGTGTTAATTGTTCTATAAGGAGAAAAACTGACCACCCTAGAAGCAGTTAGTATTCATAGGCTTATAAAGTTATTGCGCAATAAGACGAGAAGAGCTTACCATGATGATGAAGCCCATGCCTACAGCCTGGCTGATCTTGATGAATTCACGCTTGTCGGCTACACATTGGATTAGATGAGACTCATTCCCGGAGCTCTATCAAAGATAGACCTACGCTTGGTGCATCTGCGCACGAACAGCATGCCATCCCGAAGGAAGTCGCGAGGGATATCGGCGAGTTCTTGAATGGTGTCGGACATAGTGGTGTGTGAGTCGAAGGTGACGTGGGATAAAAGGAGGGCAAGATAAATCAGTAAAATGTGAGAAGGTCAATGGCTAGAGAGACCCAAGAAGCGAAAAGTTTCAAGAAGGTAGAAGAAAGGGTGAATGTGGAATGAGGGAGAGGATGATCTCGACAATAAGTCACCACGATGCTTAATCGACAGATCATCACCTAACAGGAGAACTGGCCTTCTGGGGTTCGGACTTTTAATTCCGCCGGGCCGGGGGAAGTCAGCTCCACAAGCTCCAATCGACATCAAAGCTACCGCTTCTCTCTTGTTATCGCTGTCGACGCGCTTCACTACGTCTTTGAAGGGATAATCGCTTATCGTGCTCACTCAATCCTCGACTATCAACCTTCATTGTGTTTTTGGTCGCCTCACTCGGCGTCCAACCGTCCTTCGACAACAAGTCAGGGGAGACAGATCAGGCTGGGATCCTGTTGACTACCTGGGCTGCAACAGCCTTGACGGACCTCCACTGATCTTTCAACCCCTCAGTCTATCTACTAACTCATTACAGCCTGTGATTCTGTCTCAAGACCTATACCGTTCGTGTGTGTTAGCAAAGTGCTTTGCCAGGCTGTGGCAGTCGGGACTCTGCGCAGCGCCTCAGATTCTGTTGAAATATCTCCGCACCCGTCTCTTTCATTATCGAAACTTCTGATACCTATTTTGTCTGTATTTGGAACGCAAAAGAAGAGGAGAGTGAGAGGAATACCTACGCCCTGTGTCTCCGTTCAGGAGCTGTCAAATCTACGAACTGGTGGAGACTTTGTTCCTTTTTGAAGCTGTGTTCGCTTCGGATTGTACGTATCTTCGAGCCTTCTTCTCATACTGTGCTGCGCTTGTACGTTTTGTCTTTCTTCACTATTTGCACTTAATTGGTTTGCTTGGCTCTGCACTACGGCCCTTGCCCAAGGGAAGCCAAACGTTACTCAAGATTCCTTCCAATCAACACATGTTCTTTCCTTGCTAATGAAAACCTGTGTATGCAGACATGTACTTCCAGTGACTGATCGAGGCTGAAAGAAGAACCAAGAAAAACAAAGATTGTATATTTGCACAACATTCTGCCTTGATATCGCGATCTATATCTAAACACGATGGCCACTGAAGATGATAACTTCGATATTGACATCTATGGTGACGGCGGTGGCTACAACGCCAATGACCAAGGAGACTATATCAAGCATGAGGACACGGAGCTGATCCTAGATGCACCAGAGCAGACACAAAACGGCGCCGCTGGCCAGGGCCAAAACAGTACAGAGCAGAAAGCTCAACAGGAGCAGGGAGACGGCACTGGTCCCAACGGTGAACACGTAACACAGGCGCACGACGCCCAGCAGCAAGAAACTTCTCAAGCAGCCCCGGCGCCGCAGCAGGGTGTAAAGCGCAAGGAGCACGATGACCGTCCATCGGATCCGGACGCTACAACTGCTTTACTCATTTCTGACCTGTATTGGTGGACTACTGACGATGACATCCGTGGCTGGATCAATGCAGCCGGGTGCGAAGATGAACTCAAGGATGTAACGTTCAGTGAGCACAAAGTCAATGGTAAAAGCAAAGGGTAGGCCTTCTTTTCTGTTCCCTGCGAGTTTTGCCATGCTAATTATACAATATAAATAGCCAAGCGTTTGTTGAGTTCACAACACTCCAAGCTGCGACAGCTGCCAAGCATCAAATTGAGAACTTGAATGTCTCAAGTCAAGGTGGCCGTAAATACATGGTTCATTATACGAACCCTCACACAAATCCATTCCGCACACTTCCTAAGGACGCCCCTATGCGCAAGGACAATCAGGCTCGCTCACTATCAGGAGGTTTCAACTCGCCGAATCAGAACATGAACTTTGGCATGAACAACATGGGCGGAGGCTTCCGCGGCGGACGGGGAGGTTTCAACAACCGCGGCGGTATGAGCAACATGGGAGGCTTTGGGGGCAGAGGTGGCTTTCAGAACACAATGGGCGGTTTTCAAGGCAACCCTATGGTCGGCGGCTTCCAGGGCAATCCAATGGGAGGGATGCAGAACTACGGCTTTAACAACCGTGGCAATATGATGGGCGGCGGCATGCGCGGCGGTCCTGGTGGAATGCGCGGTCGCGGTGGTATGGCTGGGCCGAATATGATGGGAATGCCAGCGATGAATCCCATGGGTGGTATGGGTATGAATCCTATGGCTGGTGGGATGAACCCGATGATGGGTGGAATGGGTGGAAACATGGGCATGCAAGGTGCGTCTAGCAGTGATCGATGTCTTAGAGACACTTTGTCATCGTTGGCGGAGGATCGTGCGTTTTCTGACATATCTTTTACTAGGAACAGGCGGCTTTCAAGGCCCCAACCCAGCTTTCAATCAAGGCTTCTTCCCTCAAAACCAGGGAGTCAATGATGGGTCGTGGAACCCCCACGGTGCGAAGCGTAGTCGACAGGAGTAGGTTGATACTCCTCGGCTAACAGTATCCTTTTTTTATTATTTTATTTTTTTATTTTGTTTCTGCCCCAAGACATCGTTATTCTCGTGCGGCATCTGAACCTGATGGTTGTGAACTCATCTGTATCAAAGTCTTCTTTTATCACTCTTTCGTTTGCGCTGGGCTGTCTACTTTTCTTTTTTCTTCGTTAATTGTTACGGTCTATTGGGGAATCTGGCTATTCATTTTCTTCGGGTCTGCAAGCTTCTTCCTCGGTGTATTAGATAAATTGAAAGTGTCTCATTTCCTTTTCAGGTGTCTCTCTGAGTGACATTGTCTCCCTGGATTCAAGGACTCTTCGCTCACAGTCGCTTGTATATACGCCTGGGTCTGGGAAGCCTTAAGAGTCTTTGGTGTCAAGCATTGATTGTTGACTCTGCAAAGCATGCGCCGTGATGCCATTTTATTCTACGACGCCAAGTTACTATTTACTGGTGTCTAACCGGTATTCGACCACGAAACCACTGGGGCAGTCATTCCGAGACCTCGTCTCAGTCGGAAGCAATCTGTAGTGCACTAGCTACCACTCCATCAGCATCTGGCGCCAAAATGAGGTATGAGACTGAGATTCTGTCAGCCCTCAGGCCCTATTTGTAACGCTGACAACCTTTCTGAATGTTCAACAGAGGATGGAAGACACATAGGCTCCGTTTTTGAGCCGAGCTTGGGCAGACAACTTCGGTGAATGGAGGATGAGGTTACCCTTCACTCACAGCCATACATCATCGTGACCATTACTCGCTTGAGTACTCCGCCATTACTCGCTTCACTATCCCTAATCCCCAAGTTCTTTGTCTCTGCCTCGAAGCTTCCAAGGAGGCAGAACGCAGGCCAGACAATCAATCATCTCACCGCTACCCCTAATTCGAGTCCAATGAGTCCCACACCTCCTGTTACCCGGGATGGGTTTGAATACTACAACCATGAATTCTACGCCATATCGAATGATAAACCATACCGTCGCTACAGCGTCGCTGAACTCAAGGCCTTCTTCTTCTCGTCTTCCTCGAGAACGTCTGTTCAGGACCAGCCTGCTCACTGGTACCGAGCTCAGCTCCTTCACTATGGCCTTCAGCCATCAGATCGCAAGGGCACGGCGATGTTGAGACTTGTAGATGCATTGAATCAAGACACGCTAGAAGTGCCTCCTTACTTAAAGAGACTTGAAAAAGAACTGAAACGGGAGTGGGATGCGAACCAGAACAGAGCGAAGGGAACTTCTTACAAGCCGGTAAAGAGCAAGGCTAATACTGCTTCTGAAGATGCAATCGATCAAAATGACCTTGCTGCTATCCTGGCCGCTGCAAGGGCTGCAGAACCTAGTTTGAACGTCAATGTCAACCTCGGGATCGTGGAGGATAGAAACGGTCAACTCCCTTTGCAACGAATTAAGACTGAAGAAAAGCAGAGGAAGATAGAGCTCCCCAGAGAGCAACGAGCACAGACAAACTATGGAGAGGTAAGCAAAAGAAAACTTGACGTATTGCTCCGTTCTCTAGCCTCACTTAACAGTCTGCTCACACTTCGCACTGAAACTAGATTCCTCAAACACAACGGATAACGCTCGGTCTTCTTAACGGATCGTACAAGATCGATTCGCAAGAAGTTAACACTCGCAGTTCAGGAATCATCCTCTGTCTGGACAGGACGAGCATCTGGGGTGAATTTCAGATTGGTGAACTGGAAGGCATTCTCTTTATGCCACAGCGTCCGTACCAAGTGACCTCTTCAGGCGAAGGCGGGTGCTTCTTCAAATGGCGCGGCGTTGACCAAGTCAGCGGCGAGGTTTATGCGAATTCCAGCTGTGCTGGCGAGATGAGGTTTCTTGGAAATGGAGAGATTGAGGGGACATTCAACAACGTGCCTGACATGTATACGGACTACATTGACTGTCACTTCTGGGGCAATCGCACATCCGACAAGAATGAGACTCGAGCCCCTCGTGATGCTTGGAGTATGAGGGATGAGTGGCACAGTATCTTCGAATAAGCTCTCCGACTACCTCTCTACTGGTTTCGAGAATCGATGATGGGTCTCTGTGTGCATTAGGAGCTACAGTAGGATCGCCGAAGGACTGTCGGAGGTGTTCATTGTTGCGTCTTTTAATTATTCGACTAGACGTTCGTAGTCAGGTATTCCGCAACAGGGATTCCTCTCTGACTTATAGTTGTCTCTTCCTTGCACTTGAGCCTACTTTATTTGCCCATTGATCATTGTATTGACGTATGAAGGACTGAAGTGTTGATAAGCGATAGATAAGAAGACCGATAACGGATCAATGATAATACGAGCTGACACCCGTCACTCTACCCAGAATAGTCTAGAAGACAAGGATGATCCCATGAATAGCACAGCGATCCATCTGCCATCACCAGGCATTCTTGACGCAGTCGTGGAAAACTCTCTCTCCCACTTCTCTGCTATAATCTCTCATACCATCCTAACAGTCTCAAGTCACCCACTTTTTCTCGAGAGTCCGCGCACCCTGTAACAGTCGTGCTGCTACCTCACTAACCAACATCCGTCTTCCCCGCGGTCCCACCTGCTCTCAGTATCCTGTTGATCTTCCGCGTTCTCCCTTGAGCACAGGAAACCGGCCATCGACAATGCAAGCCGTCCCTGAATCGCGACAACAAACATTCGAGGAGATCTACGGGCCTCCCGAGAACTTTCTCGAGATTGAGGTACGCAACAACAACTCTCATCCCCGAATCTACCCCGCTCTATATCAAGTCACCGACAAGTCCGATATCATACTCGCAATCCGACTCTCCTACAATGCCATTCTAACTCGAGTCTAACCTCTCACCCATCCAGGTCCGTAATCCCCAGACACATGGCACATCCCGCAACATGTACACCTCGTACGAGATCGTCTGCCGAACAAACATCCCCGCCTTCAAACTGAAACACTCGGTCGTGCGCCGACGGTACTCCGACTTTGAATACTTCCGCGACATCCTGGAGCGCGAAAGCACGAGGGTCACGATCCCGCCCTTGCCGGGGAAAGTGTTCACGAACCGGTTCAGCGACGACGTAATCGAGCATCGTCGCGAGGGCTTGCAGCGGTTCTTGCAGATCGTTGCTGGTCATCCGCTTTTGCAGACGGGGAGTAAGGTGCTAGCGAGCTTTATACAGGGTGAGCTATCTTCTCTCGGTCTGGTGGAATACGAAGAAGAGAAGGGCTAACGGCCATACAGATCCAAACTGGGACCGCAATGCTTGGTAATTGATACTTCCAGCGTCAAGGTCGTCTCGTTACCCTCCATTTTGGTCTTGTCCTTTCCTTTCTTCCCTTACAATCTCTCAATGACTACTAGCGTCTCAATATACGTCGTGTTCCCTGCGGTCTCCGCGCTGGCTTCCTCTCCCCTTCCTTTTCCAAGACCCATACGACTTTTGAATTCCACATTTATTTGTTACGCAGGAGCGCAAAAGTGTAAAGCAGCGTTTCTGTGTTCCTCTCAAGACACTTTGGGGGCGGCATCTTTTTGTTTTGCTACTATTGCAGTACGGTGACTGTATGTTTCCAGACTGTTGCACTTTTGACTATTGCCGTATATCATACTTGGTTGACATATCCCATTTGCAAGTTTCGTGTTTCGGTGTTAATTGCCGTCTTGACAGCATGCTGAACGTCGCAGTCTCGCTAATTCAGCGTTAATGTCATTGCCCCAATATGAACTTCTGCTACCCAAGGCTCTAATCTCTTTTCCTAAGTCAAAGAGGGGTGGCTTGATAATCACATACGTCGACAAGATCTACGAAGACCTAGAAAGCGTGGTGAAAAGGAAGTGATATCTCAATTCCGGAGAACTATTATCTGTCTAGTCCCCGGTAGAAGTTTAGTTTCTTCTAGTCTCTTCTATTTTTCCTTTCCTTTTCCATTTCCTGATCCCTTCGCTGCCAACGCTGAGCCGGCATGGGTAAAAGGCGTGAGTTTCAGAACTTAATTAGCAAAACCATCGTGTACTGCGGGGTATTGGTTTGGTCAAAAACAAAGCAATTGCGATAACAAAGTAAGGAACGAGACGAGGCGAAAGAGAGAACGAGAATGAGAGTATGAAAGGGGCCCGAAAATGGAGAAGCCTGCAACGGCAACGAGTGTAAGTGGGAAAATTAGATGACGGGTAGCGAGAGTAAGAAGCTCAATAGAAAGCAATTAGGCCAACTCGTCCCAGACCATCGGTGCGAGGGTGTTATCCGCCCAAGATGCGTCAACGCCGGGGGGATTCGAAGAGTTCTCGTCCAGCGGGAAGTGCAGAATAGTAGTTCCTGCTGGCGCGTTAGCCGCCTCGAGCAAGCCCTGTGGAGGAGCAGGCGGCGAGAGGGCCGGATCAATAGGTCCCAAGGAGACTTGGTCTGCCCAATCAGTTTTACCGCCTCGTGCGGAGGACGTGGATTGCCGAGTAGGTTGTGTATTGGGTTTTATGGGAGGTGCTTTTTTTGTATCTGCCAGGCCTACGCCTTGACTCTGGCTATGCAATGATCTACCATTGACGGAGCCCCCGTCACGATACGCGTGGGGAAACTTGGTTCTGAATCGATCCCGAAGATCAGTTGCTTTCCGGTGGCTAAGGTTCAAGCGTTTATCTTGCTGGATGAGTGTCCACTGGAATCCGTGAACGGCATACCCTTTGAGTAGAGCTTCGTCTTCAGCGACGGTAAATGGGCGGCGGGAGCGACGCCGCGATTTCATGGCAAAGTGTGGTTCAGGAATGCCGAGAGAAGCAAGAGTGGATTTAGATCTATTTGAAAGAGGAGGTGTGGCCTTGAAAGATGGCCCGTATTTCGAGCGGAACTTTGGAGTTTTGGTATCGGCTTCCGAGGACGAGCCGGTGGAGGCTGACTCGTTCACATTGGCCATTGAGCCTCCATTGGAAGTATGAGACTCCGAATTGGTCGGCCTTGGTTGTGGAAGCAGAATCTTTCCAGCCGTGCCATCGGAACCTTCCGTCTCAGCTCTGAGGAGTGCATTGGCCAACGTATCGTGCAACTGCTTTGTGGCCTCGTTCGGATCGGCAGCGCTATAGAAAGTTAGAGGGCTGCAACCAGAAGAATGTCAAAGTGGAAACTCACCGATATGCCCAGGGACAACAAACCCGAAACCTAACGAGGTAAAAGCCGATGTTAGCATTTGGCTTCTCGGAGACTGTGTGCAAAACATACCTGTCTTTCAAATTTGAAGCGCTTCGTTTATTGAATTTCAGTTCTGGCTGCGCCAAGATAGCTGTCCAGTTACCGATACCGCACTTGACGACTCCGCGAAGTAATGCTGTCGTCTCCTCCTCAGTCCATTTGCGAAGGTTCTTACGGGAGCGGCCCCTTGTTTTTGGAGAAAGTGGCTCGACATCATCCGCAGGCGGAGTTGGAGTCTTATCGGATTCGGACTTGTCACTATCGCCCCCGGGTCGATCAACAGTCGCCCCATTCACTGAAGGATTTGCTTCCACAGGATCTTTGTCAGCACTGGCGGTCTTGTCATCGATGGGGGAGTCGAGGATATCCTCGATTCTCCCTTCCCTCCGTTCGGCAGTCTGAGTAACCGTCGTCGTAGTGGTAGCAGTCAATGTAGCGGACTCAACAACAGCGGCATCCCGCGATGGTTTGGTGAGCAGTTGCGTGATGGAGCCAGGTTCGATAGGAGGCAGGAGAGCAGCGTTGGGGGGCGGTTCATTCAGTCCATTGAGAATCGCAAAAGGTCCAAATGGCGGAGGTCGATGTTCTTTCTGCGCCTGAGGGATCGGAAGCTGCAAATGTTCTCCGAAGGAATCTGTCTGAACATCTAAACGGCGACGCTTGCGAGCCAGAGAGTCATCGTCGAACGAGGAATACGGGAATCGTTCCAAAGCTCGTAAGTTAACAAAAGCTGGCAATATGGTTTTTGGAGGAGGATCCAAGCTCAGAAGAGTGTCCACCGCATGACCGTTCTTCTTCGACTGCGCAGCGTTCAAGAACTCCGTAAGAGTGGGCAGATTGGCGGGCTGATTCGCTCCAGGCGTATTGGATTTGGTGCTCGCATTTGGCTCACCGATCCCAGTGGCATTCGGTTCAAGAGGTGATGGAGCGCTCAGCAGACGAGAAGAGACAGGCTGTCGGAGAGGAGCAATGCGGAGACTTTGGAGCTGTGGAAGTTCGCGAAACAGAGACTCATCAAGAGGTCGAGATAAAGTGCCGTTAGGATCCATTGTAGGGTTTCGTGCCATCTGAAAGGCAGGTCACAATGCGATGATGGACATCACCGAACAACCAAAAGTTGCTGCACAGTCCATTGTGATGAGAGGCATTGGAGTCTCTACCATCAGAAGAAGCAGAAAAGCAGGTTAAGAATTGCCCGAAATCCTGATGGGATCATGATGGAACCCCAGGCAGCATTACGGGAGGGGCACTGTGCCAATAGCGCAGTTCCGGTTTTCGATGCAGATGACTAAGGCCGCCATCACGGGTCTATTGGGAATCTAGATCCTTGGATTTGCCCCAAAAACTGGGATATTAATCAATTCACTGGAATCAAGGTGATTCAGAGAAGGCAATATACTGATCAGTTTGAAGAGCAGGATACGTATTCACTGTTTTGAGTAAGGGGGCAGGCATTAGGCTATGATGAGTATGAACACCCCAGGATCGGCTCTCATCTGCTTCCCTGAGCGAGTCGCCCCTTAGTAAACTCCAACCAATCGCTTCATCCCTCCTACAGGGTGCATAGTCAATTTCATCATATCGCTCATCTTTCGAATCAAGTCTGTTCAAATTGAAGCCAAGAAACGATCCATCAAGTCTGAAAATGTCCACTATTTTCCCGACTTGGCCTCACATCCTCTTTGCCGTCATAGAGCCGATCACGCTGTACGCCGCCCAACTCTCATCCATGTACCATTCTGAGGCAATCAACTAATAGGCACAGCATCGGAGGTTGGGCTCTCCCCTTCTGGGACCTCAAAGCGTTCATAACAGATCAAATTCCTGGTCTCGCAGGCCCGGAATCCGTCCATCCAACCAGTGCAGCCCTCGCCTTCCAGCTGGCCAATCTCTATGGTCTCCTCAGTATTTTAGGCATCGGAGTCTGCTACTCGACTACCGAGCCCAGGGTGCTGCGTAACTACCTCTATGCTCTGGCCATCGCTGATGTGGGCCACATCTACGTGACGTATTGTTGCATGGGCCATGACAGATTTGCCGACGCTATCAATTGGAATGTTTTGACGTGGGGAAATATTGGGATCACCGGCTTTCTGATGATCAATCGAATTGCTTATTTGGCGGGTTTGTTTGGAGAGGCGAGGGGGGCGGCGAATAAAATCCAGAAGCCGGTTTGAAACAGGTTGGATCCGCAACGATGATGTATTGTTTGCAACGTTCTTGCGAGGTGCTGCCTGAGCTAGACTCGATGATTGTCTGAGGAACCCGATGCATCTGAAGGGTCCGTCTCTGTCGAAGATCATGATATCAGCGATGAGAGGTAGAAACGGCGAGAAAATAACAGCTCCCCTTTGATCACTCCTGTTGAAAGACTTGGAGCGACTCGTGAATGAGGCTGCTAAATACGCGATAAACGCCTCCTATATGCGAAAGGCAATCCATGATCTGAATCCAAAATCCTGTAACCTACCAACTAGATGACATCAATCTAAATGAACCACACACGAATGTCATCCGCCCATAGACAAGCAGTAGTTCTATCCTTCCTGTAACGACGAACCCTATACCAAGAGACGTCTGCATATCATATGAGCGACCTGCGCTCGTTCAGCGTGTACGAATTTGCAAGTTGTTGAAGAATTGGCGCAATGCTGGGTCTCCGCGCTGTTGGAGTTCCCGAAGGTGTGGCAAAAGAAATGGAATGCCTGGAAACTTTTGAAACTGCCGGCGATAGGCTGCATAATTCCGGAAGGGGTGCAACAGATAGACTAAGTTAGGGGGTAACACCGGATTCAGAGCTACGGTACTAGTGCCGTTGTTGGTGTTGGTAACCGTCAGAGCTGTGACGCTGTACTTCTGCAGACCGTTCAGAACAGCAGTGAACGAGTGATAGTTGCGATTGGCTAAGAGAGCCTGTTTCATGGGTGAGTGTTGATGAGAGATTGAGGTACGACATCAGCTCGACAATAGATCCGTACGTACCTCTGCACATTCCTGCAAATATGGTACCAGATCTGGCAAGGCTGAGCAGCATTCCCCCACGGCCGTGCTTAACAGGTCCCATTCTTCGACCAAGCGTCTGGCTACGGAACTCTCCTCAGCAATTGATGGAGGCGTCAGCTTTGAGAATTGGCCCTCGTCGATGCTTGTCAGGGTTCGCGAAAAGTCCACGGCCGATGTCGAGGCCAAGAGATCGTCCAAGAAACACACGCTGGTGTTGAAGGGCTGAACCCAGTTCATTTCCCGTGCATGCACGTATGCTTGTTCAAAGCGCACCCCAAGGACAGAGAGTACCTTGAGAATGGAGGTAAGGCTGGGTGGGGAATCCTGGAATAGGTTCTGAATAGGCCCAGCTATGAATTCGAACGCCGGCGTTTGACTCGAGACTAGCGGCACATCCAACCCCGTCTGAGATTGCATAGAGAGCAGACAGTGAACCAAGGCACGATGGGCGAAGGGGCTCCGGCCTCGGAGGTGCTGTGCAAAGTGTCAGTAAGGAGAGTCTGCAATCTCATCACCTGTGCAAGCCCACCAACCTTCTCAACCTCAGTATACCGTGCGACTTCCTCAGGGAATGCATTGAGATGGTTCAAAAGATGAATGTAAAAGGCAGTGTGCTGTTGTAGGAACCAATCGACGGAGGCGGCTGGATACCCCAAGGAGTAACGGACAAGCTCCTCAAAAGAGATGCGCTTAAAGTGAAGATGGCTCTCCGCATCAATATCTCTTGCCAATGCGCGAGGATCCAGATCTCGATCCTTCTGTGAGGGAAACCAACTCCAGTGAACAGAAGGAGGGCTGCTAATCGTTGACCGGCGAAGAATCTCTTCCACCTTCTGAATATGAGACAGGTTGGAAAGGAGGAATCTCTCGTGCGGCTCGAGGAGTGAGAGCAAGAAGGTATCTATCGTGGTTGCATTGCGACTTTGCAGCGAGGTGCGGGGGAGGTTGGGATCACGAAAGAGCCCGTAGCGGATCACGCGCTTAATCTCTTGCACGTCAAACGCCCAGAGCACCGTAGTGGCTTCGTCTTCCCACCAGCGGTAGGGTACAAAGAACGGTGTCATCTCGGAGTCGGAGCGGAACAAGGACGTATAACTGGATTGCTCCGGCATGTATGTTACCCTGCTTGCTTCCTCCACCGCATAACTGGGCGAATACCGGGACATGTCGGTCTCTGTACTCGATAAGAGGAGAGAGCTGTTGTCGGACGATGTCGCTACTATCCCAGGCGACGGCTCAAACACGGCTTCCTCGTAAGGGTTGGCGGAATACATCTCAGAAGTCTGAGTCCCATATCAATCACTTCGAGACCATGGAGGGGCAGATACCGTGTCCTGCTACCTTTGATGTTTCTGGGCGAGACACTGCGTTTTATCAAGCTGACATGAGTTCAAAGACCGCTGGTAGGTCCTATCTCCAGAGATCCAAAGTCCAGCGGTAGGAGAGTCTTGAGGAGGAAAGCGACTTTGAATCTTTGTTGATTAGATCAGTCTGCGAGTGGGATTTGCATGAACGATACGAGATACCCCGTAGCAGGATAAAGTTCAAAAGGAAAAAAAGAGAAGAGAAGAAAAAGAAAAACACGCAAGTGAGGACTAAAAAGACGATCAAGAAGAGGTAGGAAGCAACTGGTAACAAGCCAAGGCAGCTATGGGGGAACAGTATCGGCGTTGGAGGAGTGGGAAAGGTGGAATGGAGACTTCTATTATTATTACAGCTAAGAGCTTCAATTTCCTTTTCTTCAGCTGTGGCTTTTGCCTTCTTCTCCTGCTTCTTCTTCTTTTCCCTGTCCCATTCTTTTCTTATTCCCCAAGAGGCCAGAGCTTGGGCTGTCGTCTCAGAAAGCATACTTACCAGCTTGAATCTGCAATCTTTTGCCACGTTCTACAAATCACGAGGTAGACATATGGGTCTCTCGATTCCTTCATCATTGGCCGGAAAGTCTAGTAAACAGATCTTTAGAGCTTCGGGCCTGCAGAACAGGGTAGCATGGCGGCAAAATGGCGCATAGTGAAGGGCGAAAGGGCGAAAGGGCGAAAGGGCGAAAGGAGTTGACCCATATCCAAACTACTGGGTCCCAGGAGCCAGGATAGCCGTGAGAGAGGGAGGGGGAATGTTCACATGGGAGTTATGATTGACTGCTAGACGATTAGACTATCAATTACGGCCAATAGTCTAGTATGATACGGAGGAAATACGGAGGTGAATCAGGTCGGGGGTTCCGGGAGTTTTGCAAAGACTAATTCATGGAATTCTTGCGTTTCACCCGTACTCCATAGATACATAGCGATGGAGTGACTGGAAGAAAGGGGGGCTGGGCAGCAGCCACCGCTGATCGCATAATAGCCATTATTGATATCATATCATTATCATCGCGTTAGGACTGCCATTGCCAAATACCCGAGCCGCCCATTTCCATTGGTACATGAAGGAGACGACGGCAGGGGCCGTTCTATCGAACCACAGCGCTGGGAATCGGCTGGGGAGCGGCAACTGCGTCAACCCAAAGGCAGAATGTCAAATAGAATCGAGGGCAGAGAGCGAATCTTCCTCGATTAATTCCCACAAATTACAGTTATCTAATTACCAAGTAATTATTCGAATGTGGATTTGACGTACCTGGCTGGTATCGAACTGCACCTATCCCATCGTTGAATTGGACTCGGTGTGTCCGCGGCGGTCCAGTTGGTAAATCCTACCCAACGTCGCCAGCCTGTTGTTAACTAAGTCCTAATTATTTCATCAGTGTTTAATGTTCGAAACTGAGGAAGGGGGAAAGAGAGAGAGAGAGAGAGAGAGAAAGAGAGAAGCGGTCAAGAACCGACAATGTGCTGTTGTACTCTGTACTGTCCTCGCAAGCCCAAGAATGGATTACACCAGTCAACCCTGGAAGATTCCGCCTGTGCGCCATCGGTCATGTATGTACACAGTACGTACTCGGCCCGGGTGTGCTCTCCCCTTGTGTCACTGCTCCAGGGAGCTTTGGGCCATACTCATGTAGTCTGTAGCAGTGTGGCTCCTTCACTCCAGTAACAAACCACAAGAGTCTCAGTATTCTCGCCTCTGAAGCGCCCTTGGAGATGACCGAAAACAATGAGAATTGAGGGTCATGAATCAAGCATGTTTTTAAGACCGAAATCGACTGCATGTCTCAAGGATGGAGCTAAAAACGTACTCCACCGGAGCACTCGCCACTTCCTCTCCATACGTTGAACGTGACAATTATGGAGCATAGGTACGGAGTAGAATGTACAACATTATACATGCTTAGGATTCATTCTTTCAGCTCAAGACCTGCACAATGGAACGCACCAGACAGTGCTGCTGGACAGGTAATAGAGCTTCGTGGGCTTGGCCGAGCCATAGCCATCCAAAGACACTACAATTCAAATGCGCTGCAAGCACTACATTGAGTCTTGGTATGGCTTGGAATGACTTCAATATTTCTCACCCAAGCCAGTCTGGAACTCTGGAACTGGGCGTCGGTCGGGGCCGTGTCGATCCGAATTCGGTTCCAAGTTACAGTGGTGGTCCCGTGGATCATCATTGACGGAGTTACAGGCTTACAGCCCAGTGGGGAGATTGAACCCAAGTATCCACTTCTCAAGTTAGGTAGACAGTTGCTACCATACAATTCGTGTTGGTGCTAACTGCTACTTGTTGTTGGTGTCTCTGGGTACTGTAAATCTCCCTCCCCAAGAAGGCGATGTGTTCAACGTCATCAATCATGGACCGGTGTGACTATGTTCAAATTTTATGTCGACAGTCACCCACACCACGTAACTTGAATTTGCGGCAATTGCATCAATATTAGTCCACGGTTGGGCAGCTAGATCAATCCATCGATACCTGAGGAGCTGAAGTCTCGTATTGGGGTAATAATGGTCAGTAGGTCTTTATGCGCCGGTTGGCGAGGAGAAAGCAGCTGGCGTCCGGGATCTCAAGTTCTCCCGTGTCTTCGGCTCCATGTTATTAACACCCGTAGCGCAGAGGGATATCATCAAACTGAGCCTACTATTATCATTAAACGAACCAAGCCAAATCGGAACGTCCGTCAAGAAGACCTTGTCCTGTGGAGGCACATGATTTCGAGATTGTATCGCCCTATATAGAGTTATTTACGGGGTTTGGCAACTCCACCCCCTTTGGCAACTCCGTCCACGCACCTCACTAAAAACATCAAAATATATAAAAACTACGGACTCAACAGTAGTCACGGCGTGTCCAAAATATAATGGAATTTGCTAGTAAAACTCGACATAAAATGACAAATAGATATATTAGAGATCCAGGTCATTCTTGATTTCTTCCAAGGGCTTCTGCTTCTGGCGTTTTGCTGCGCGCGAAGGGGCCCCTTATAGAGCCTCTTCAACTAGGCATCTCTCCTAAGCCGTCTCATGCTCAAGTAGATAGCTGAAGCTTTTCTCCTCGCCTGTAGGAGCCTCTGTAGGTACAGGCCAAGCTAGCCGGCGCGGTGTTGCAATATAGGGTCCTTGCGTATCTTTGTAAGGAATGATTGCTGGCCGACGCGGAGTTGAAATAGGCGTGTAGATCTCTAGATCTTGAGTATCCAGAGGGTTCCCTGCAGCCAGGCTTCTGCAGAGGTGCTTGTAAGCACTGCAGAACTGGTGTAGAAGCTGGATGTACAGGGTTTTGAAGCAGAGGTGTAGGCTAGGAGGAGTTTGATTGCTTAACTTTGGGTATGCTTTCCTTAGAAATTAAAGCAGCCTGGACCTCCTGCCTTAACCCCTCTCTTTCCTTTCCTGCCCCCTTAGCTTGCTTCTTCTTGCAGGTCTTCTTCTTATACTGGAAGCAGAGCAGCATTATCTTTCCCTTAGGGCGCGCGCGCGTGTAGCCATGACTAGGTAGTCAGACTCTATTTCTTGTAGACTTTTGGATAAATCACTCCTGATTTCTTCTTGAGAACATTAGCTATTACTCATGCCATATATTTTACTACTTACCAGCTCATTCTGAGTGTAGTTTAGTTGAAAACTAGATGAGTCTTGATTAAAAGGGAAGAAAATACGGTGCTTTAGTGAGGTGCGTGGGCGGAGTTGCCAAAGGGGGTGGAGTTGCCAAACCCCGTAAATGACTCTAAATGGTATCTGATCTTGCATTAGCGTTGGTCCAAAGTTACCTATCCACCCTGAGATAACCGAGCTGAATCAAACCGTCGTGTCGGAGGTGGCTTTGTACTCCGTAGGACCGTAGCAAGGTTTTGGCTCTGGTGGAGCCCTTCGCGGTACGAAACCATTCACAACAGCTTCCCCACGTCGGCGACCACGAATGTGAACCTCAAGAGGGTAACATGGGAGAGCTGGATTCTTGGGAAACAGACATTACGGGGCTTCCGCCTAGCCAGTGTGACCTTAGACTTTTTCGGCCTTTGGTTGTATTCCGGCATGATGGTCTGGTTGGCCACGGATTAATGTCTGTGTATGCGACAGTCAAGAGTTGTGAGCTGTCTGGATATTATTACTATTAGTCGTTGACTCGTTGCAAGATCACCCCTTCAAATAAGAGACTAAGAGTAAATCGGAGAAGGGATCATTCGTCACGGTCATGCTCCTTTTGAAGCGGCGGGCCGCTGTACCGTCAACGGGGTGGATGAACTCGCTCACTGCAAGTAATTCCCAACGAGTACTGCTGAAGAAACGAGGGAGGGAGTATGGCCTGGATCTGGTGTCGACACGTCCAGTGAATGACACTGTCCAGAGTGCTTCCGTACCGTGGCTTAGACACACATTGACCAGGATGATGAATTGCTGCGCATATTATTGCTTGACCGTCCTTGCCCCAATCTGGTCAATCTCTCATAACGAGGTCTCGCACTTGAGAGGATTTGGCAATAAAAGTCGAGACTAGCCAGGTAGGTACTACGGAGTAATTGTGGCCAAGCGATCAAATCAAATCAACAATAATGGGAATTGAGTTCATTTGACCAACGGGATTCCGTCAACAGCCCGCTCCCCTAGTTCGATCAATCACTACCTCTCGAGAGGTACTTGCGATGGACATTGTAAGATGATAGGTTCTCAGTAGTGGTCTTGTACCTAGCATTGCATTGGCCAATTACCAAGGCAACTATTCTAGTTACGACGGCACACTTAGAAAAGCAACTGAGATCGCCGGCTCGATTGACTGGTCACTTAGCCCTAAAAGTGAGGCGTGCTTAATTTCTGCGTTCATGGATTCTGAGAAAGTGAATTATGAGAAAGTGAATTGAGTCCGCTCGGTCGTTTTTTCCTCTCTCTTGTCTTTATCGTATCGGTCTGGAATATATCCCAGGATGTAAGCTTTAAAATGAGAACCTTCAAAGGTGCTGCATGAAGAATTTAAGCAATGAAAAGCTCATGTACTAGACTCCATGCAAGTTCAGCTTAGCTTCAGCCTTGATGGGTTGCAACGGACATGGATGCAGGGTAAGGCCGTCTTGACTCTAGTACTGGATCCGCTGCATAGATCGCTGCTCGGGGATTACGAGGGAGAACTACGAGTTTAAGGGTGCATGAGCTTAACAGCAGGGAACGAAAGGGAATCAGAATTAGACAGCGCTCATGAAAAAGGAATAAATCATAGGTATCATATCAAAGAGCCGTGAGACACTCCGTTCCTGTTTTGCTATAGATGGATCCTACGAGAGGTCTGAACCTGATGTCGCATGCACCATCAGATCCCTTGAATGCGTATTGAGACAACTTTTCTTTCTTTTTTCAGGTTACGCATCATAGAATCGTCTCATGAACCGGCATCGTACAGGCCACAAAGCAAGACAAGACGTCGACGCCCCAACGGATTATTGAAGGCTTTTTATTATGTCCGTCACCATTGGCACTTACCACACCACATTTAGTTGGCGATAGCGTAGGCACGGCGGCGGTCACGCTCCTCAGCAATGGTGAGCTAGAATAATTGTTAGCAGATGCGCATTGGAATCATAATTTTCGGGATGTAATTTCGTACCTTGACACCCTTGCCCTTGGGCAGAGAGATCCAGGGCTTCTCCTGTCCAATGACGAAGACGTTGGACTCACGGGTGGCGAAGGAGTTGTCAATAGCGTCCTTGATGTGGACGATGTTGAAACCTCCATCGTGGCGCTCACGGTGGGTTATGACACCAACACGACCCATGTTACGACCACCGGTGACCATGCAGACAACACCAGTGTCGAAGCGTACAAAGTCGGTGATCTTGCCAGTGGCAATGTCAACCTTCACGGTGTCGTTGACCTTGATGGCAGGGTCGGGGTAGCGGATGCTAGATTCATCTCAGTCAGCACAAACTGCACCAAATGTTCAACCTCCCAACTGATTCCAGTAAGGAAGGATTTGGGAATATCCAAGCCCTCTCGTCCTCCGCCGATCAACCAAAGCTTGGTCCAACGACTGAATGACGCGGAACTTGTGGAGAGCATTTCACTCACGTTCTCGCATCGTGCGTAACCAAGAATGGGATCCCGCCCTTGCCAAGCTGAACTCTCTTGACCTTGCAAAGCTTGTACTCGGCCTCCTCAGCCTGGATACGGTGGACGGTGAAGCGACCCTTGGTGTCGTAGATGAGACGGAAGTTCTCGCCGGTCTTCTCGATACCGATGACGTCCATGAAACCAGCGGGGTATGTAGGGTCAGTGCGGACCTTGCCGTCGACCTTGATCAGACGCTGCATCATAATGGCCTTGGTCTCACGGCCGTTCAGGGCGTACTTGAGACGGTTGCGGATGAATACGATCAGGGGGAGGCAGTCCCGGAGCTTGTGAGGACCGGGCGAGGCCTTGGGAGCATAGGTTCCGGACATTTTGTCCAGGAGCCAGTGCGAAGGCGCACTGAGGCGCTTCTGGTGCTTCTTACTGTAGGAATCAAGTTCATGGTCAGTTTCAAGCTCTTCAATTCAGAACTCGGTCATTGCAAGCATTGCTCCTTGTTTCGCGAGAAGAACCAGTTGTCCGAAACACAGTCGCAGATTGCAAGCCGAGATAAAATTGATCATGGTGTGTAACTCACGGTCCGCGAGGCATCTTGACTGCTTTGTCGACTTGAACCCGGTTAGTTGTCGAAGTGTCACGGAAGAAAAAACCAAGGTCAGAAATCAAGAAGAGGTGATATCCGCTCCACTCACGAAATTCGCTTAGCGGATCATTCTTGTGGGAGGAGCCCTAGCGCTATCCCTAATTTAGAACCTCCTGCATGAATCAAAGATTATGCATGTGCTTATATAATCCATAGCTTCATATTTTGTAGTTATTTAGAGAGGTACAGGTCAAGCGAATTCAAATTTTATCGCTAAATATCATAATGGTTAATGTCTCTTATAACCGACATCGGTATTTTCGTCTTAAAACCGCTATGCAACAAATTTTTCTTCAGGAGACTGCACAAGTTCAAATGTAGCCTTTGATGACTGCAACCTCGGCGTTAAGAATAGACGATCCTGCAGCTCCAATGACGGTGTTGTGAGAGAGTGCAGCGAATCTCAAGTCAAAGTGACTGCCCGGTGCTGCTTCACGAACACGTCCCACACTGACGGTGTACCCCTTGGAAATATCCCGGTCAAGTCTGGGTTGAGGTCTGTCAGGCTCATCAAACACTTTGATCGCCTCTTGAGGAGCAGAAGGGCAACCAAGCTTTTGGGCCTCGGATTGGTATTCTCGCATAGCCTGCTTGACTTCTTCCGCGCTGGGTCCGGGACGGTTCTTGAACCGCAATGAGACGAAAGCCATGTGGCCATCGGTAACACCAACACGAGTGCAGGTGGCTCCAACCGTAAGCCCCTTTTGCTCATCGAAGGCAGTGGCATCTGCGTTCAGAGAACCCAAAATCTTTTGGGCTTCATTCTCAAGCTTGTCCTCTTCACCACTAATATAGGGGATAACGTTGTCCATGATGTCCATACTGGGAACACCAGGATAGCCAGCGCCAGACACGGCCTGTTCGGTGAAAACTTCCACATCCTCCACAGGACCAAATTTGGCTTGAAGAGCTGCAAAAGGAATAACAACGCCAATCACAGCGCAGTTAGAATTGCAAACCAAAAAACCCTTCTTCAGGCCGAACTCTTTCCTTTGGTGAGGGATGAGATCCAAGTGATGGGGGTTGACGGTAGGGACGACGAGAGGAACAAGGGGGTGCTTGCGATAGTTCTTGGCGTTGGAGAACACAGGTATTTCAGCCTTGATGAATTCCATCTCTGCGAGGGTCAGCGGCGGTCCCCCGCAGTTAACCTCGAGATAATAGTATTACGTACCAATTTCACCAGCTACATCGCTGTTGAGCCCCGAGAAAACAAGGTCACAGTCGCTGAACTGATCAGCCCTGCAATCGCGCAGGACGAGATTGCTAAGCCTCTCAGACATAGTCGTAGTCTGCTTCCATCTGACAGCATCCTTGTATTTCTTGCCGGCCGAGCGATTCGATGCGCCAATGGCGTGCAGCTCTAGGAAAGGGTGGTCCGCGAGGAGGAGAATGAATCGTTGGCCGACGGAGCCGGTGGCGCCGAGGACACCTGTGGTGCTGTGAGTAATGATTTAGAGGAGACATGAACTGAACAATATGCCCCTACCGCACTTCTTCTTGGGATATGATGCCATCTTGATTGAGAGTAATTAGGGTGAAGTACGGCTCGGTTGATCTGGTTTTCGAGTCAATTGGCTGGGTAGGATAGGGATGAGCTAAATTCGAAGAATGAGAAGTCCATCATCCATCAGGCATGCAAAGAAATCGAACGACATGCAAAGCCTTGGGCAAAGCAGGCGAATCCAAGTGTATGACTCGAAGAGCCTTCATCTAGAATTCAACGCCCCGCAGGCACACTCTCCATTGCCCCTCCTTCAAGCAACGGACATCATATCTTTTTGACAAACGCGACACAGAAGCAATTCCACGCACATAAATATATCAACTAACCTTTTGAATAATGCTCACCAAGGGTTTGAGGAGAGACGTTCGTGGCAACAATGTCAAGGTAACTTTTACGATTTACGGACTGCGATATCGCTTCACCGGCCTGCGCTAAGCCCCGCAATGAGTCAGCGCCGGCACCCACAGCCAGCGAAATCCGGCAACTTCATTGGATGATTCCATTCACTCTATCAGACATCGATTTATTGTTGACCGAATGGAAGCAACCTAGAGATATAGGTCTGATTTCGGGTCATCTGTAGATCTCGCTTGCTATTATTCACATCATAGATGTACAAATTGCTCCTAATCATTGGTCTCAGCCAATATATGCACGCATGGGCTATGTTATAACTCGCCTCGGATGCATGGCCGCCGAGGCAAGAAGCTCATCTGAAGAGGTCTTGAAGAGTACTTATTATTCCCTTACTCTACTTCATGTTGACGCCTCACTTTCATAGTCGAAGATCTTACCAGGGTTTAACAACCAGTGAGGATCAAGGGCTTTCTTGATGCTACGCATAACATCAAGAGTAGCCGGGCCAAGCTCTTTTTTCAAAGATGCCTTCTTGCCCAGCCCCACGCCGTGTTCGCCCTGCCGTTCGAAGTTAGCTCATTTGTTAATACATTCAGGAGCTTGGTTAGTCTAACGGTGCAAGATCCTTCCATCTCTAGGGCGCGGTCGACCATATCGTGGACAACTTTCTCAACCCGGTCCATTTGGTCGGCATCCTTTCTGTCGTACATTATACTCGAATGGAAGTTTCCGTCTCCGATATGACCCAGAATACTGGCGAACAACCCCAGGTTGTCGAGCTCCTTCTTTGAGATTTCTATTCAAGTCAGCGCAAGTTCGGAAGGTAATCTAGCTTGAGTCCTACCGATAATATCAGGTAGCCTGGAGATTGGAACGGCAACATCTGTTGACCACACCTCCGAACCTTCCTTCCGCAAGGACATCATGCTCCATAACGACTGCTTTCGCGCTGACCAAAGGTCGTGTGCCTCGCGGTCGTCTCGGGCAAACTCGAATGATGCTGCATTGTTGCTCTTGGCAAGCTCTCTCGTCAGATTGATACTGTCAGAAACTCCAGCTTTAGTTCCCGAGAACTTGAAAAAAAGGGTGGGTAAAGTCTTCCAAGTCCGGCCGGTACCGCCAGCACGGTTGATGACATCCATCTGGACATCGTCCAGAATTTCCATGCACTGTACTGGGATCCCTTTTCGTATAAGCTGCATGGCAGTAGACGCAGCATCCCGAATTGTGGGGAACGCAACAACTCCAACCCGAGTCTGTTCTGGAATCGGAGCGAGCTTGAGAGTTGCTTCGGTGACAATACCCAAAGTACCCTCGGAGCCTACAAACATTCCTGTCAAGTTATAGCCAGCAGAGGTCTTTCGGGGGCGTCTCCTAGTCTTCATTACCCGGCCGTCTGCCAGGACGACTGTCAGGTTTATCACCCAGTCCTTCATTGTCCCATAGCGCACTGCATTTGTCCCGCTGCAGTTGGTCCCAATCATGCCACCGATCATTGCGGACGGACCAGGATCGACTGGAAAAAAGAGACCGGTGTCCTTGATTTTTTCATTCAACTCCATCCATTGGATAGATGGCTGAACGACGATATCCATATCATCTTCGTGAATCTCAAGTATCTTGTTCATCATGGCGAAATCAATGGTCAACCCGCCGTAAGGAGCTGAGAAATTTGCCTCGAGACTTGAACCACCGGAGTAAGGAACCATTGGCATCCTGTATTTGTGGCAAACTTTGGCGATCTTCACCACATCTTCTGTACACGTTGGGTAAGCAACGGCGACCGGGAGACGATCTGCGTTCACGGAAGACCATTCTGAGTATCCATGCTGTTGAAGTTCATCCTCATCCGTACTAATAGCATCATCACCGAGTGTGATCCGCAATTCAGCAATCGCCTAGGCATCGTCGACGCCAGAATCAGCATCATATGCTTGGCTCCACGGAGCGATTGATTGCGAATTTCTCACCTTTTCGAAATCATTCGCCGTTCCATATTGTGGCTTTTTTGAATTCTCCAACTGCAACGGCCGACTAGTGGCAGCATATGCGTAGCCAATGCTAGCAGCCAAGACACAGGCAAGGAGCGCCTTGCCAGACGTCCAGAAGCCAGGAGCCGCTCGAGCGGGGGAATTTGATCCAGCAAAATTCCACTGGCTTTTAGAAAAACCCCTAGAGCTGTTGGAGCTGTTATACCGAGTAGCTCTGACTGAAAAAACTTGCGGCTGGGGAGTTTTGGTTTGCCGAAGAAGGGCGCGGGGATATGCGGGGAAACCCCGAGAAAGAAGATGGCCTCGTACGGCTGACATGAAGGGAAGTTGAAGGGATTACTTGATCAGGAAACTTCTCCAAGTCATGGGAGAATAATTCACTGGGGGAGATGTACACAGAAGCAAGTGGGAGAAGGATTGTTATTAGGCCAAGTTGTTCGTTGCGCTTCTTCGGTAATCGTGCATCTTGCAGCCGCACCTTATAAGCATCGACGCCATTGAACGCAGGTATGAGGAGCTGGTCGGTATTCGGCCGAATAATATCCCACGAAAGGACAAACAAGAGTGCGGGAAAAGTCCAGAGTCGGTGTACCTTATTATCAAGGACCTTCATATGCCCCATGACTGTCTCCCCCACGCTAAATGACCGCATCTGGAGTCAATCTTCATTGCCCCGGTTCTGCCCCAGATCGGCCTCAAATCCGAAGAGCGGAATTAATGCCGACCCACACCACGGCGATGTGAGAAATGGCGAGGATCAAGTTGCCAGTTCCAATTGCATGCTTAATAGTCATATAGAGCAATTGGGAGACGAACATCATTTGTTGACTTCGTTTTTCTGTTGTCTTTGAAGATTGAGTCTTTTCCCATGAGGTCAAGAGATGATGGGCGCGGTTGGTGGGGCAACCGGCAGAAACTAAACTTTGCATACATCTAAGACAGTACCACTGTTGAAAGGCTTCACGATTCCACTGCTCAGAGTATTCTCGCCTTATGGTTCAGTCTAGATGAAACCATGCCAGACAAGCTATCACTCCTAGTGCACGAAGTGGAGCGCTTGATTACCGCTCCATATGCACCTTCCCTCCAAGTAAATTTGTGCCCCGCTTGATAACAAATATAAAGAAAATGATAGCTGACATACGATGATAGAGCCTTCATGATATTATTCAAAATGACTCCAATGGGTTGGTTAATGCCTGGGCTATTCGTAAACCATGCCAAATTGGAGCTTTGGTCGATGTGCTTTTCGGCGGATTGTCTCGGTCTCGTTTCGCTGTGCCGTTACTGAATGCTTTCGGTGAGTGTTCGATGTGCTGTCAATCAAGGATTTAGACTTACGTCCCGTAGTATCAGTCTCGGCTGTTTCCAATGCTCTCCTGGAGCGGTATCCCGCTGCACTTGACCACTTCCTGGAGAAGGTCCTGGAAAGTGATGAGCCTGAGGTTTGTTCAATCACCCTTGGGAATTGCTAAATACTTCAATGTCTGTCTTGATCCCAGTACGCATGAACTGATGATGACAGTGGATGGCACTCTGCACTACTATTCTTTCTACTCCTCTTCCCCGGAACTTCATTGCTCCAGCTCGTCTGGCGCCATTCATCATTAGGTTAATAAACGCAATGGGAGAGAATCCGTGCTCTGAAACCATACTCCCACTTTATCAAATCATGACCGGCCTGCAACCAGTCCCCGGAGTATTACTTGAGATATCTCCGGAGACAATGTCGAGCCTTCAAGTAGAGCTCACTAAGACACTGCGGAATCTCGATGACCACATGGGCAACCTCCTCTGTCTTGCTACCTTTGCCCGGATCGCATCTTCTTGGGACACTAATGCTGGAAGAGAACACGGACCACAATTTCCATCTTGGTTGCAGAATGTCAAGCATTTTTTCGGTCAGAAGCGCGGTTTAAAAACTCTGGACCTCGTTATCCTGCGCGTGATACTTGCATGCTCCGCTAGTTGTGACAATCTGCCACCAAGGAAGGCAGCCGAGAGCATCCGATTAGCAATCGAGATTTGTGACAGCGTAGAGGAGGGCCAGAAGGACTGCTGGATTGCGAACAACGCTCCAAAAATTGCCAAGCTTTGCGAGAAAGTCAACAGGAATGGTATTGACTGGCAAGTGCAAATGATGGTATGATGCGTCCGCCTATGAGACGGCCGAGCCGACTGTTAACATCCATAGGGCCTGACATTCCTTACCTCACTTCTACCAGACAGCGCGTTGTCACCTGAAATACCTCGACTTGCTTTGCAAGGCCTTCTTACTCAAGAAAGACAATCTCACGAAGCTGTACCCCAATATCTTATTCCACGTTTGGTGAAGGCAACTGTTGTAAGTTACTCGTCGCTTAGGTCTAGAAGCGTACTGATCATTTTTAGGTTCTTTCGGGAAAGCCTGCGATTTGTGATCTCATGAATCACACATTCACAGCATTGAAAACACACTGCGATAACCATAATACAGATACCGAGTTAATCGAGTTATCGAGGTCGGTACTTCTTGGACTTCAGAGCGTGGAATCCCGAATCTTAAGTTCGGCCATGGCGACTTACGATTTAAGAGAGATGAACCGGACCTTGAACGAATTAACTGAAACCTTTCCTGAGAAACCAAGTCATTCGCAATGCGAGGGTGCCAATCTCTGCTACGCCTCGACTTCCAACTCTGCGAATGAGTTATTGTTCGGCTTAATCGTGTTTACTACTCATATGTCACTGTTGGGCGCAATGGGTTCTGAAGCCAGCCACCCAACTGGAACGAGCAATTTGACAAATTGTTTACAGAAGGCAAAAAATTTGATCCCAAAAAACCACTGTAGCTTCTCTGAATTCAAGCCATGGGATTTACGAGTCAAATTTCCGATAGTTGGACTCCCAGAACGAGGTCCCACTTCGAGAGACGATTGGAGGACTGGGATAGCGAAGACTCTGATGCTCAGTTCGCGCATGACCCATGACAATTTAATTCGGAAAATGGAGGAGGTCTGCTTCGATCTCGAACAGCGTTGCACTACAATCGAAGCACCTCTCCGAGAAGTTGAAGATGAGCGTGATCAGATTGCTGCACAGGCTGAACAACTTCAGCAACAGAAAAGCGAGCTGGAACTGCAACTACAGCAAGCTTCTAGCACAATATCTGAGCTGCAGCAAGAAATTTCCCATCTGAAGAAGCATGCTCGGTCAACTTCCGCCCGCGTCGAGGAATTATCAGCAAGCCTTGATACTGCGCGAACGGAGCTGGAAGATCAGCGTCGCAACTCCCAAGAAACCACCAACAATGAAAGAGAAAAAGCTCGAACAAGGGAACTAGGCCTTCTTGCTTCAATCACCGAGAAAGATGATCAGATCGAAGAGCTTCAGGAGGAAACACGGAACTTGCAGAAAGATAATGACTCCTTGCGCCAAACACTGGACACTGTCTCGAAGGAGAAAGGCACTGCTTTGGAGCACACAACTGCCCTCAAACAGGACATAGCAAGGCTAGAAGAATGCGTTGAACACGGCAAGCTACTCCTTGCACAGAAGGATGAAGAAATAAGCAGACTACAGGCAGATCAAGGACACATGAACTCGAACACGGAAGCCTTACAGAAGAAGGTACAAAACTTCCTACTTTTTCCTGCAATAAGTAATACTTTGTGCTGATTTCTCTCACAGTTGGATGAAGAGTCTGCTCAAGTTCAGGAACTCAAAGCCGCGCTTCGAAATGCCGAGGAAACG
This sequence comes from Aspergillus lentulus, assembly GCF_001445615.1. NCBI lineage: Eukaryota > Fungi > Ascomycota > Eurotiomycetes > Eurotiales > Aspergillaceae > Aspergillus > Aspergillus lentulus. Next base: position 2,391,297 of record NW_028322122.1, read on the forward strand.
CGCAGAACTGAAGTTGGCACACTCAAAAAGCAATATGAGTCGCAGATCTCGGAAATAACTGTGGAGGTGAGACAACGCTGTCAAAAACGAAAGTAAAATATTCTGACTCAGGCGCATAGTACACTGAGAACAAAGAAGAAATGAAGGCTCTGCAAGCCGCCATGCATGTAGCCGCTTCCAACGCCACAAAAGAATTGCAAGCAAAAGAAAAACGAATTCAACATCTTGAGAGAAAGGTAGAGCCAGAAACTTTAATATTTTCAAATTTGGGAGGACACAGACTCACCAATCTCTGCAGGTGCAACAACTACGCGAAGAACGGGCAATCAAAGCACGCGAATTTTCCGAAGCCCAGCAACATATTGGTCGTCTGATGAGTGTGATGGGCTTCAAGCCTGGACCGAAAGAGCCAAAGGCGGCAAGCAAACAGCAGCGCTCCAGGTCAACCCTGGGGCAATCGGAAGCCGCCACAATACAACAGCAAACGCCCCAACGGGATGAAAACACACAAAGCCAGTCCGATAATATGCTTGGTGATTCCTTCGCCTCTCCCACATTGCAGTCGGGACGCAGTCCTAAGAGATTCAGGACCACTGCTGCGGACCAAGATCTGGGAGAGTCGCCTGCTCAAAGCCAGGCGAGGCCACGTCGTACCAGACAAGCCCTTGGAGATGCAAGCCGGAATAGGCAGACGAACTCGCCGCGAAGTGACGCTTCACCGTGTACTCCGAATGCTTCACTCCAAGGGACTCAAAACGGGCCTAACCGGGACGAAAACCACTTCCATGACATTGACCTCGACATGGACCTGGAGTTTTCGAAGGACCTCATTTTCACTAGCACTGCCCTCTCCGAGGCGAATGATCATATACCCTCACTGCGGTCTCAACAATAATGCGAAGCAGTTCTCAAGAGAAGAACTCAAACACCAGTTGATAGAATGGCATCGACTACCATGTAGATTGATCTGGGGACATTGTACCGTATATATCCTCGAATACCTTCTCAGCTGGCTGGCATATTGCGTGAATTGGAGACAAAGACGCAAGGTTTCAATGGCAAAATAAACAGAGACATCTTTGATGCTCCACCTCTAGAACATTCACGTACAGACGTTAAGCGAGCTGTATCACTTTTAGCGTCTGCTCTCGTGCATGCTTTGTTCCAGCCTCTTTTATCCGTTCCGATAGACAGTATAAGACCCTACTCTATCGCTCATCCTTCCATCTCTTTATATCCTTTCACAAGCTAATCTTCCTAAACACTGCGATGTTAGAACCATTTGTCAGGCATACAAGTTTATGTGTTCAAGGTATAACAGCTCACTGGTATGTCTCCCAGAAGCCTCCATGCCCTAATTTCACTTTTTGAATAAACAGTCCTCTTTGAAGAGCTGCGCTCAGGTTCTTGAGACGCAGAAGCCTATCGATTGTTCCAACGCTGTGGCTTCTTTTGAGTTTGAATATCTTGCTGATAGATAACAGCTTCTTCAAGAACAGACTCATCAACCCTCATCTCGAGGCTCCCTCATTGGAAGAGAGATCACAACGTTCTTTCCCTTCTGCAAAATGGAGAGACATATGGATGGAAGGATAGCTCGGAGCGCGCAGCAATTGAACTACCAGTCAGAGAGGGAAACTGGATTGATCGAAAAAGAACACCCCACAACAGAGACGGAATCAACTTCGTCTAGCTTCAACGATGAAGATAGTGAATTGAGTCTCGTTCATCGACAGGGCGGTGGAGGCAGAAGAAGGGTTCCTCGAAACTGCCATGCGAGAGCTCATGGTTATTTTTGGTTTTCAAAACGTTCTACTCAGCCTGCAACACATCGGGACCATGTGCCTCAGGTTCCTCACCGGAGAGTCAGAGCTAATTCACATTCACTACACTCACTGCTACCTTCCCCGGTCATCTCACTCTCATCTTCCCTCTTCTCCTCTCCTCGCTCTCCTCCCACTTGCCCATCTTCTTCAACATTCTCGCAATCATCGTCGTCTTCCTCACCTTCTACGTTACCGTTAACCAAAAGAGCAACAACTACTGCAATGACTCAAGGTTCACGACCTAAAAGTACGCTTCTGCGCGAGCGGAAGCGTCCTTTGCAGCCCTCAAGACACCAAGTTCCGTCTCAGGCCTCGCGTTCACGGCAGCCTGTCCCACCTGCGAACCCACAACGGAATCAATGGCAACAGATACCGCAGGTTCTACAGCACCCATCCACAATTTTGTGTCCGTGGAGACTGTGGGAGTCGGTGGCTGTGAACATATTCAACATACCGAGGGAAGCGGACACATACTGTCTTTGGCAAGCATTCAGCAAAGAGGGACATGTGTTTTCGATAGACATCTTTGAAGACTTTCATGGAAATAGAGAATCCAGGGGAAAGATTCGCTTCAGGTCAGCAGACTCACCTCTCCATTCCATACATTGACCTAACTGGTTCAGCAGACCACCCCCTCAGAAAGAGTTTTGGTGCCATGGGACGTATCCCATCACACTCTCCGATGGGAAGACCACATTCGTCTCAATTAGCCTCGACTCCAAGCGGCCAGATGTCCAGATTCAAAGTCCTGTTCGTCCTAATACGATGTATCCTGCTGAGATGGTGGGTCTAAGCACCTTTCCTTACTGTACGAGCTTTCAACGCTGATTCGTCATGGGCGATACAGAAACTGCCTATAGCATCAATGGACATTGGCGTTCTCGTCAGCGAGACATCCATGCTTCCAATGCGTACTGTCGGAAATGAAAGAAATGAGCGGGCGTTTTTGGTCATTGACCTGAAGCGTAGAGACCTCTTCGTTTACTTCCAGTTGCCCATCTTCAACAACAAGCCAAAATCAGCTTCAACAGGCGAGACTTACAACCAGTATCGCCTCAGGATTCCATTCGTGCAACTCATGAAAATGTACCAAATGCAGGACGCGAAATCGGGTAAAGTTTCACATCTGACATTCTTGGATTCGCCTGCCATCTATCATCGACGCATTCAAGAGACCTGGGTCACTTTCAATGATGACATGTCTTGGAGAGAATCAGATTCTTGGTATCGGCAGACTTCCGTGGTGCACAACCCAGACGAACTATCTACTCTACCTGTGAGCTTAAAGCGGTCGAAGCCAGTGATCGATATTGGTGCGTCTTTTTGTTGACTTCCATTTTACTTCCTCCTCCTTTCATTCGAAACTAACGACTTTACCCTAGGCCGTTGGAACGTGTTCAGAATAGCATATCCCGAAACTCTCAGCAAGAAGGATGAGGAAAGATTCGAACTGTTCTGCAACATTTTGAAAGACTACAATATCGCCATTGAGAATACCACCCGGTTCTCAGTGTTGGACCAGACGCAGGAAAGACCTCCACCAATTTGGAGATGGATTGACTTCGCAGACTTACAAGCCTCCAAGAAGATAGTATCTTCCGTGGAAGAATTAGGAGACGAGTCTTATGTTTATCTGCCTTTCCCTGTGCGGTACCAGCTCGAGGTCTGTCTATCCCACAATTTCCTTTCTGAGTTCACCATGACCCGCGAATTCGCGGTCAAATTGCTCGAGCTAGGGGAATCGGAAGCGGTTAAGCTTCTGGAATATGTGGCTACCAAGAAAGAAATCTATCATGACCCGATGAAAATCTTCGATCTCAAGTTCGTCAGATGTTCAACTCGCGCTAAGATACCCTCTTACTGTTGCTACATGCGCTCAGCCAGAATTACACCTACCACAATCTACTATAATACTCCATCTGTTGATATCTCGAATCGTGTGATCCGGTACTATATCGAGTACGCTGATCGCTTTCTTCGTGTTCGATTCACGGACGAAAAGCTACTCGGCCGCATCAATTCAACCGTTGACAACACAATGGACGAGGTGTTTACTCGCATTAAGAGAGCACTGGCGAACGGTATCGTCATTGGCGACAGGCGCTATGAGTTTCTGGCCTTCGGTAACTCGCAATTTCGAGAGCATGGAGCATACTTCTTTGCTCCTCTGCCCAACTTGACGGCTGCGAACATCCGAGCCTGGATGGGAACATTTAACGACATACGCAACGTTGCTAAGCATGCTGCAAGGCTGGGGCAGTGCTTCTCAACCACCCGAGCTATAGCTGGCTGCCCGGTACAGATCCGGTTGATAGATGACGTTGTCCGAAACGGATACACCTTTTCAGACGGTGTGGGACGAATTTCAAAGTTCCTGGCGCAGATGGCAGCTTCAGAGCTCAAGATCAAAACACCAAGTGACGATCCACCGTCGGCGTTCCAGTTTCGTCTGGGAGGCTGCAAAGGAATGCTAACGGTTTCTCCCGAGGCCCAACGTCAGGAGGTGCATATCCGCAAGAGTCAATACAAATTTGCAGCGGTTCACAACGGCTTGGAGATTATCCGCTGGTCTCAGTTCTCCATGGCAACTCTGAATCGACAGTTGATTATCGTCCTTTCCTCTCTAGGCATTCAGGATCGAGTCTTTCATGATAAGCTCAGAGCCATGCTACATAGTCTGAACGAAGCAATGGAGAGTGATTCTCAGGCTCTGTGTTGGCTGAAGAAGTATGTGGACCCCAATCAGATGACACTTATTGTCAGTCAGATGGTCCTCGATGGATTTAGAGGTTCCAGAGAGCCATTCGTCACGTCCATAATGAGGCTCTGGAAGGCCTGGCATCTCAAGTATTTGAAGGAGAAAGCAAAAATTGTGATTGAGAAGGGGGCGAACTTGCTTGGATGCATGGATGAGACTGGTATTCTCAGGGGCTACTCTGAAAGGGTCCCTGCCAAGGGCGCCTCTGATGAAGAGAAGCTAGCCGCGTTACCGGAGATCTTCGTCCAGTTTCATCGCCCTGACACTGGGAAGTGCGAAGTCATTGAGGGAGTCTGTATCCTTGCTCGCAACCCGTCTCTACATCCTGGTGACATTCGGGTAGTCAGAGCCGTCAATGTTCCTCAATTGAGTCATCTGAAGGATGTCGTCGTCTTCCCACAGACCGGGGATAGAGACATTCCCAGCATGTGCTCCGGTGGAGATCTAGACGGGGATGATTACCTCGTGATTTGGGATCAAGATCTTGTTCCCGACGATTGGTTCCGCAAGCCTATGAAGTACACAAGCGACAAAGCCCAAGATCTCGATCAGGATGTCACGGTGAACCACATCACTTCTTTCTTCGTCTTATACATGAAGAACGATTTCCTTCCTAGGATCGCCCACGCTCATCTTGCCTGGGCAGATCGTCTCGAGGACGGTGTCAACGAAGAAAAGTGCATACGACTAGCCCAGCTTCACTCTGACGCGGTCGACTACAACAAAACTGGCAAGCCAGCGAACATGACGCGCAGCCTTCAGCCGAAGATGTGGCCTCATTTCATGGAGAAGAAGCACAAGCCAAAGGAAAGAATCTATAAGTCCAATAAGATTCTCGGGCAACTCTACGACGCCGTGGAGCGTATCGACTTTGTCCCTAGCCTTGAAATGCCCTTTGACGAACGAATCTTGACATGCAGTCTGGGAGTCAGCGATGATCTTGTGCAATTTGCTCGGGACCTCAAGGCTGACTACGACGCAGCCATGCATCGTATCATGGCACAGCATGAGATCAAGACGGAGTTCGAGGTTTGGTCTACCTTTGTACTAAGTCACAGCAATATGAGCAAGGACTACAAGTTTCATGAAGAGTTGGGACTGATATCATCGTCCCTTCGCGACATGTACCGGAAGAGGTGCTATGAGAAAGTTGGCGGTCGCAGCTTCGAGCTGCTTGCTCCTCTGGCAGTCGCAATGTATCGTGTCACCCACGAGGAAATGACTTCTGCGCTTGAAAAGTATCGCGCTGAAAATCCTCACGACGGAAAGCTTTTCCATAAGCCGACACCTAAAATCGATCAGCTGCCTTTTATCAGCTTTCCTTGGATCCTGCACAACATCCTGGGTAAGATTGCCTTAGGTCACTATGAAGTACCTGAGCTACATTCAGCACCCACTGTGCGTGCACTTGCATCCGCAAGCGTGGACCCGCTCGATCGTGTCTCTGGTCAAGTCGTTTCTGTCCACGAAGAAACCCGCAACAGGACCGAGCGCACGCAAGACTCTCCCAAGGGCATCTACGAGGATCCCTTTGGTCTCTTCCAGGGCGATCAGGAACCCAGACCGTCATCACAGCCCAGTAGAGAGGCAGAGGTATCCGCAACTCAGAGTAGACGCGAGAGCATCCTATCTCTCGACCAGCTGCTTGATTTCGGGCTTGTAGAACTCGGATTCCCTCTTTCCTCTAACCAGTTGCATTCGAGTGCGCAATCCCCAGACGTCTCTAGCTTGTTGGAACTCAATGACAACCCGGCGCTCGACAAACCCACTGAGGTTAAGGTAGCTGAAACTGATTCGGAGAAACAGATGAGTGTGGTCAGCGGCAGCACGAGCATCAAGGGCAGATGCATTGACATCGTGGAGGAAGACGACGACGTCAAGCCATCTGCACTCGACATGCTCTACCGGATATTGGACAGTTAGTACAACCGTGTGGCAGCAATTTTGGTGTCATTAACCTAGATGCTTTGGTCCGCTCTCCAGGCCTCATCGTCGAGATACTACTTACTTTGTTACCATCAATCCGCTCCTGCAGTGCCAGCGTTTTCTGCTTAGATTAGGCTTTTTCATCGACTTGCTCCCAAAGCGTTGTTCTAGCTTGTGGTTCTTCGTGCAATCACGACTCAGTACTTTGGGACAATAACATCATTTGATTCATGAGTCTATGAAACCTTCCAGACTGAGTTCAATAAAGTAGAGATAATCATGGTGACCAAGGAAGAAAAGGTCTAACTGCCTCATATATGTTACGCAATGCAAGTATCATATCCATGGCCAGGCCCAAATGCGCCTCCTAATGCCAAACCCCGCCATCCAACAAAATGAGAAGAATTTGACTCGCCCTTCTCCCTTTACCTGAACCCATTGTTACACAACAAACTAAATGCAAAATCCCTTGGAACAAACTCTACCATTCCAAAGCGCTCTCGCTTTGATCCTCCAAAAGTTTGATAATAGGCTCCAATGTGGCTTTTGTATGTTTCCAACTCGCCAAGTGTCGAGTCCGCGAATAAAACACAGGACAGTCTTTACTATCACATATCACATCATCACCAAAGGGGACACCCATGCAGGATTGACAAATGCGATGGAGGTCAGAGACCCTCTTTTCGGCCTGCTGCTGGCGCGAAACGAGGGACAGGAGCGAGATGTGTGGTTGCTGCAAGCAGTCGGAGCACACTGGGATGCCGGTGTCATCGAGTTTGGATCTGCAAACGATACATGACGATGATTTCATGTACGATTCGAGGGTCTTCCCCCTGGCATCTTTTCCGGTGGTGGATGCTGCTCCTTCGATGCGGCGGATTCGTTGGAACTTGGGCATTTCCTCGTACCATTGGCGGACGTTTGCTCCCACAAGGTTGAAGATCCGCTCCAGTGGTGGGATGATGTTCTTGTTGATGTAGTATTCGGCGTCAAGCTCTAACTCGGCGTCGTGGAGAAGCGTTTCAGGGGCGACACAGCGGTCAACCAATCTTGATCCTGGAGCTCCGGTGACTACGACATAGGGAACTCGCTCTCCATATTGCGGTTCTGAGCGGGGATCTTCGACCATTTTTTTGGTGCTGATCAAGGCGCCGGGAGGGAGTAAACCTCTTTCGCTGTAGGTGCCGAGTCTGACTTCCTTTGCGAAACAGAAATCCTGGATCGAAACTCTCCCTTGCATGATCTTCGCACATTGCTTCTGAAAGTACCGTTTGACCTGAGACAAGTCCGCAGTCCTGAAAAGGAGCTTCAGTGCCTTCTCTTCGATCTTCTGTTCCGCGGGGGTACCGTCTCGTCTTACAGTCTCGATACCCTTTGCATCGAACTCGGGTTCTTTCTGATTCCTATGCTCATATTTGAAGCCAACGTACCGCTTCTTGGCGAGAAGCACACATGGATGGTAAACCTTCTCGAATTTGAGCTTGATAGGATGCGGATTGATGTCAGTGACCGCTTTGGCGATCTCCTCTCCAATATCGAAAGCTTCATCGCGTGTCCGTCCTTTGAGATACACAAAAAGGCTGTCAGTATCCCCGTAAACTACCTCGGCGCCCCATTTTTCCACAGAATGAATGAGGGCAATCGCCTTTTCCAGCGTTTCCCTTCCCGATTGAACAATGCTATCCGCAATCTCCGAGCAAGGCATTCGCCCGGAGAACGACGCCGATGTGTAGCCATATGTGACGTTTGCAATCAGCTTGAGAGCAAGTTGTCGGTTGTTAAGAAGACGCTGCAACACTTTGTCGTCCTTGTCCATCTTCATGCCGGTCTTGACCATGACCCGAGTCTCCAGTATCTCAGCAAGCATCCTTGCGAGGAGCGATTGCCGTACTTCCGGCTTTGCGTACATCATGCCATTTGGTGCAATGTTTATCTTGTCCCTGAGCAACTCCAATACTCGTGGCTGTCTTTTGTAGTCCATGAATCCCATCTTGTTGCGGCCTCTCCAAAGGCGGGCCCTTCCGAGAAACGTGGAATAGCAATAGTTGTACGCAATCATGATGCTAGGATACAATGATTGGAAATCCAAAACAAGAAGAGGACTTGTATAGAAGTCACTCTGAGGCTCCATCACCAACGGAAGACATTCAAGAGCATTCTGCTGACCGACTTGTTTCCTGCTTGGAGAAACAAG